>NC_086446.1:56156247-58623675 GCF_028390025.1 Pseudophryne corroboree | reverse complement strand
ATTGCGCCTCTTTTTTTCTTTGCGTCATGTGCTGTTTGGGGAGGGTTTTTTGGAAGGGACATCCTGCGTGACACTGCAGTGCCACTCCTAGATGGGCCCGGTGTTTGTGTCGGCCACTAGGGTCGCTTATCTTACTCACACAGTCAGCTACCTCATTGCGCCTCTTTTTTTCTTTGCGTCATGTGCTGTTTGGGGAGGGTTTTTTGGAAGGGACATCCTGCGTGACACTGCAGTGCCACTCCTAGATGGGCCCGGTGTTTGTGTCGGCCACTAGGGTCGCTTATCTTACTCACACAGTCAGCTACCTCATTGCGCCTCTTTTTTTCTTTGCGTCATGTGCTGTTTGGGGAGGGTTTTTTTGGAAGGGACATCCTGCGTGACACTGCAGTGCCACTCCTAGATGGGCCCGGTGTTTGTGTCGGCCACTAGGGTCGCTTATCTTACTCACACAGTCAGCTACCTCATTGCGCCTCTTTTTTTCTTTGCGTCATGTGCTGTTTGGGGAGGGTTTTTTGGAAGGGACATCCTGCGTGACACTGCAGTGCCACTCCTAGATGGGCCCGGTGTTTGTGTCGGCCACTAGGGTCGCTTATCTTACTCACACAGCTACCTCATTGCGCCTCTTTTTTTCTTTGCGTCATGTGCCTATTTGGGGAGGGTTTTTTGGAAGGGACATCCTGCGTGACACTGCAGTGCCACTCCTAGATGGGCCCGGTGTTTGTGTCGGCCACTAGGGTCGCTTATCTTACTCACACAGCGACCTCGGTGCAAATTTTAGGACTAAAAATAATAATGGGGGTAATTCTGAGTTGATCGCAGCAGCAAGTTTGTTAGCAATTGGGTAAAACCATGTGCACTGCAGGGGGGGCAGATATAACATTTGCAGAGAGAGTTAGATTTGGGTGGGTTATTTTGTTTCTGTGCAGGGTAAATACTGTCTGCTTTATTTTACACTGCAATTTAGATTGCAGATTGAACTCGCCACACCCAAATCTAACTCTCTCTGCAAATGTTATATCTGCCCCCCCCCCTGCAGTTCACATGGTTTTGCCCAACTGCTAAAAAATTTCCTGCTGCGATCAACTTGGAATTACCCCCATTGTGAGGTGTGAGGTATTCAGAATAGACTGAAAATGAGTGGAAATTATGGTTTTTGAGGTTAATAATACTTTGGGATCAAAATGACCCCCAAATTCTATGATTTAAGCTGTTTTTTAGGGTTTTTTGAAAAAACACCCGAATCAAAACACACCCGAATCCGACAAAAAAAAATTCGGTGAGGTTTTGCCAAAACGCGGTCGAACCCAAAACACGGCCGCGGAACCGAACCCAAAACCAAAACCCGAAAAATTTCCGGCGCTCATCTCTAGTAATTAGCCGCAGTAAATTATCATGACTAATTAATCCATGTGGGTAATTCAACTATCCCGATAGCTTGCATTATCAGAGATTATCAGGGAACAAAATCCCCAACAGATTACTTTTTTTTCCATCGGCAAAAACACAGGGATCCTGGATAAGTTCCTGGATCTCTGTATTTTCATACAAAAACAGATATTTTTTAATCGTGAAAAAATATGGGATAATTGAATTTCCCGATAATGGCCCATCAGACAAAAATCGAGAAACCCCCCTTTTGTTTGCGTAATTTAGGCAGAGTTTTCTTAAATGATTCAATACACAAATATAAATCATATAAACATATTAATGATATGCGATTTATAAATTAACATTTCATAATCAAGACATCTAGGGGCCTTTTTATCAAGCCTTAAATCATGCAAAAATGGCTGTTGCCACAAAAAATCGAAGTGACTAGGCCAGGGGTAGCCAACCCTGGTCCTCGAGAGCTACCAACAGTGCACGTTTTCCAGGTCTTCTCACAGAATTACAATTTAAGTGATTAGCTCCACCTGTGGATCTTTTAAAATGTGACAGTTAGTAATGACTGCACATGTGCACTTGCCAGGTGAGCTGGAAAACGTGAACTGTTGGTAGCTCTCGAGGACCAGCGTTGTCTACCACTGGACTAGCTATTTAACAACAGCATAACTTAGGTCTCCAACTGTATATTTTGTAAGCTCACGCAGAATACTGCAGATCCCAAAATTCCCAATCGGGACTTCGAAATGGAGCTACTTATTAAACTGAAAACTCCACTTTCCTTCCTCAGATACGGGAATCAGTGGCAGCAGCAGGGGGTGAGCACTATATTGGGGTCATTATGTAACTGGCACTGCTGTGGACATTGTATAACTGGAACTGCTGAGGGCATTGTGCATCTGGCACTGCTGGGGCATTGTGTAACTGGCACTACTGGGGGCAATGTGTATCTGTCACTACTGGGGCATTGTTTATCTGTCACTGCTGGGGGCATTGTGTAACTGGCACTGTTGGGGGCACTGTGTAACTGGTACTACTGGGGGCAATATGTATCTGGCACTACTGGGGGCATTGTTTATCTGGCACTGCTGGGGTCATTGTGTAACTGGCACTGCTGGGGGCATTGTGTATCTGGCAGTGCTGGGGGCATTGTGTATCTGGCAGTGCTGGGGGCATTGTGTATCTGGCAGTGCTGGGGGCATTGTGTATCTGGCAGTGCTGGGGACATTGTGTATCTGGCACTGCTGGGGGCATTATGCGTATCTGGCACTGCTGGGGGCATTATGTGTATCTGGCACTACTGAGGGCATTATGTGTATATATGATGCTCCTGGGGGAAATATGTGTTTTAATGGCACTACTTTGGGAATTATGTGTTTTAAAAAAAACAGTTTATGCACTAATTGATGGCCCCCCCCCCCCCCCCCTTTGGTAGCTCCACCAACATCATCGCCCACCTCTGCCCCGCCCACACTTCCTGAAGCCATTTTCCTACAAAAATAGCACTGGGCTTAGCTATAGAAATGTAGGTCTTGAGTACACACTGTTCTGGGACATGATAAGTTGCCTGAAGAGGAGAATTTCCAGGAACCGCTGGAATGTTATGAGACTAGAAGAAAGTCTTGAGTGCGGGAGGGCATTCCACAGAGTGTGTGCAGCCTAAAAACAGTCCTGTAACCGTGTATGGAATCAGGTAATGAGTGTGGATGGGTTTGTGGAAATAAAGCATCTGGAAAGAGCGACATATGTCATACAGACAGTATAAGGCTTGATTTCCACCACATTTCATTTCCCATAAATATTAAGTTCTTATGAAACAGGAAAACAGTGGCATGTCTTCTTTCAATCAGGTCCTTCTCTTCCCCACCAAAAAAAAAAAAAAACCCAATACCCTCTCTTGCCCCATTATCTGACACAATCTCCTGCTGTGGGACAATTTCAAGTTTTGTAAATAAGTGTGAAAGTAGGTTGTTATAGTAGTGAAAGCAGTTATATGTCTCTTTACTCTTCAGAATGGAACACTACCAATACACCCAAATCCTTTTATTGGATGTCCACTTGTTCAACCATGCAAAGCATGTGACATTTGGCATAGACATGAGATCAATAAGCAGAATTTGTGCTGCGGTTCTCCATATGTGCGGAGCAACAATATATAAATAAAAACAAAGAATAAGAGCATCACCCATCTGTCTTTGTGTCTCCAAATATTGAGGAGAGTGGAAATATCCAGAATTTATAATATAACTGGTAATAATTAGAGATGTGTGGTTCAGATTTGCTGAAAACCAAACACACAGGCACTTGGGGTTTACGAGGATAACGAAGTCATGTCTTGTCTCATCCCCCAAGTAAGTATCTCAAAACAAGCAAAATGTTTCTCTCATGTGTTTTGGATTGTGTTTTAGGACCTGATTCAGAGATGGATGGTAATTCAAAGCCGGTTGTAAGTGAAGGAGAAAACATGCAGGAGATGTCTCGGTAGAAGAGACACTTCCTGCATGTAGCTGCAATCCTAGCACAGTGACCAAAATCACAAGTTGGGATCCAACAGTTCATGCAGATGGCCAGCTGAGTAAGCTTCAGGTTACATAGCTGAACAATGGAAGTGGGGTAGAGCGCCAGACTCAGGAGGGTGCTGCTGCGGACAGTGAATGATCATACTCTCTACAGCTGTACATCCTCCCACGATGCCTGGGAACAGTTTGAGGCGGGAGACAGTCAGTGTAGTATGTGCTGGCCTGGAGCTGCACTATACCAGAGGTGAGAACTGAAGGTACATGCCTCTGCATGGCTGCCAGCTCCCCCTGTATACTGTGTGTGCATGTGTGCCCCTGTACAATGTGTGTGTCATTGTGCCCATATATTGTCAATAGTTACTGTATGCCATTTATAAATTAGTCTAGTTTATCTACAGCACTGTCTGAATAATGTATAAACCAGCTGTTAAGCATTCCTATTGCATTCCCATCAGTGGTGGTTCTAGGGGTGGGTAACAGGTAATATGTATTAGGGGCTCTACCATGGCACTATGTGTAAAAAGAGCTCTACTGTGGTGTAACATGTATAAGCAGCTATACTGTGGTGTAACATGTATAAGCGGCTCTACTGTGGTGTACCATGTATAAGCGGCTCTACTGTGGTGTAACATGTCTAAGGGCTCTTCCATGTCATAATGTGTAAAAAAGGCTCTACTGTAGTGTAACATGTATAAGGGGCTCTACTGTGGTGCAACATGTACAAGGGATCTTCCATGGCATAATGTGTAAAAAAGGCTCTACTGTGGTGTAACATGTACAAGGGATCTTCCATGGCATAATGTGTAAAAAAGACTCTACTGTGGTGTAACATGTACAAGGGATCTTCCATGGCATAATGTGTAGAAAATGCTCTACTGTAGTGTAACATGTTTAAGGGGCTCTACTCTGTGGTGTAATGTGACTTGGTACTTTTCCGGGACCACACCCCTTCCCCATGAACCCATGCCCCTTTATATTCCACTGAGGGGCGCCAAATATATATTTGCATATCAAAAAAATTAGGCTTCGGCAGACCCTGGCTGATCCCCAAAGTTGACATATTTTCCCATTTTAAAAATAATCTCCAGTCTTTTATAATTCAATTTAAAATGTAATTCAATAGTGTGTGTTTTTGGGAGGCAGTGTATATTACTGTATTGGATGTCACCATCATCTGCAATCAAAATAACAGTTGCAAAATATACTTTTTTCTCTGGTGTCTAAAAAAAATGTCCAGTCTTTTATAGAGATGTGCGGCTTGCACTTTTCGTGTTTTGTGTTTTGGTTCTAATTCCACTTTTGTGTTTTGGTTTTGGCTTGGTTTTGCCAAAACCACCCTTTCGTGTTTTGGTTTTGGATCTGGATGATTTTTGGGGAAAAAAACATAAAAACAGCTAAAATCACATAATTTGGGGGTAATTTTGATCCTATGGTATTATTAACCTCAATAACATTAATTTCCACTCATTTCCAGTCTATTCCAGTGTATACCTCAGACCTAACAATATTGTTTTTAGGCCAAAAAGTTGCACCGAGGTAGCTGTATGACTAAGCCAAGCGACACAAACAATTCCCACTGGAATTATACAGAAATATCACTGGAATTATACATTAATATCACTGGAATTATATGGCAGTACCACTGGATATATACAGAAGTATCACTGGAATTATCTGGCAGTACCACTGGACATATACGGAAGTATCAGAAAGGATGGCACTTTAAAATAATAGTCCCCAAACAGCACATGATGCAAAGAAAAAAAAGAGGTGCAAAATGGAATTGTCCTTGGGCCCTCCCACCCACCCTTAAATTGTATAAACAGGACATGCACATTTTAACAAACCAATAATTTCAGTGACAGGGTCTGCCACATGACTGTGGCTGAAATGACTGGTTTGTTTGGGCCCCCACCAAAAAAGAAGCAATCAATCTCTCCTTGCACAAACTGGCTCTACAGAGGAAAGATGTTGACCTCATCCTCATCATCCGATTCCTCACCCCTTTCACTGAGGACATCCCCCTCCTCACAGAGTATTAATTCGTCCCCACTGGAATCCACTATCACAGGTCCCTGTGTACTTTCCGGAGACAATTGCTGGTCAAGGTCTTCCTGGAGGAATTTATAATTCATTTTGATGAACATCATCTTCTCCACATTTTGTGGAAGTAACCTCATACGCCGATCGCTGACAAGGTTGCCGGCTGCACTAAACACACTTTCGGAGTACACACTGGGGAGTGGGGGGGGGGCGGGGGGGGTTGGGGCAACTTAGGTAAAATAAAGCCAGTTTGTGCAAGGGCATCCAAATTGCCTCTTTTTCCTGCCAGTATACATACGGCCTGTCTGACATGCCTACTTGGATGCTGTCACTAATATAATCCTCCACCATTCTTTCAATGGTGACAGAATCATATGCAGTGACAGTAGACATGTCAGTAATCATTGGCAGGTCCTTCAGTCCGGACCAGATGTCATCTTTCGCTCCTGACCGCCCTGCTTCACCGCCAACGGGTGGGCTAGGAAATCTTATCCTTTCTCTTACGTCCTAGAGGATGCTGGGGTCCATTTTAGTACCATGGGGTATAGACGGTTCCGCAGGAGCCATCGGCACTTTAAGACTTTTTAACAGTGTGAACTGGCTCCTCCCTCTATGCCCCTCCTCCAGACCTCAGTTTAGAAAATGTGCTCGGGAGACTGGATGCACACCAGTGGAGCTCTACAGAGTTCTGCTGGAAAAGACTTTGTTAGGTTTTTTATTTTACAGGAAAGTTGCTGGCAACAGCTTCCCTGCTTCGTGGGACTTAGGAGGGGGGGGGGGGGGGGGGAGTAGGAACCAACTTCTCAGTTAGTTTAATGGCTCTGCTTCCTCTGACAGGACACCATTAGCTCCTGAAGGGTACTGAACACAGCCCTTGCCTGGCTGCTGCTCACTCCCTCAGCACTGCCGCCACCCCTTAACAGAGCCAGAAGTCTGGCGAGTATTTACCGGAGAGAGGGGCCCTCATGGCGGCATAAAGGTGCCAGCGCAGTGCGTGACGCTGCGCAAAAAACATGTCTCTCAGCACAGGGTGCAGAGCGCGCGGGGAGGGGCGCGCTCTGAGGGACATGATAAATCCTTACTCTCACTGGAATTAAAGTACACACAAGGGAGCCGCTGGTGTACATACCCCTGCCAGTATAAATATTATATTACTGTGGCTGAACCGCGCCATTACAGGAGGTGGGGCTTCTCCTCAGAATTGCTTGTAACACTCAATTGGCACCATTTTCTCCTCACAGAGATGCCGGAGCGCTGATCCTGCATGCTGTTTCTCCTCACACATCGCTGATACAAGTACCAGGCTGTTATAGAGGGGAGGGGAGCACATCATTTATTGAAGTCTGCGGGCTTCACATTGGATAAAAAGCGCTGTGTTGGTATATATGTATATTCATTGTGTGCAATACATATAGGCCCTCATTCCGAGTTGTTCGCTCGCAAGCTGCTTTTAGCAGCTTTGCACACGCTAAGCCGCCGCCTACTGGGAGTGAATCTTAGCTTATCAAAATTGCAAACGAAAGATTAGCAAAATTGCGAATAGACACTTCTTAGCGGTTTCTCAGTAGCTCCACACTTACTCGGCAACTGCGATCAGTTCAGTCAGTTTCGTTCCTGGTTTGACATCACAAACACTCCCAGCATTCGGCCAGACACTCCTCCGTTTCTCCAGCCACTCACGCGTTTTTCCCAGAAACGGTAGCATTTTTTTGCACACACCCATAAAACGTCCAGTTTCCGTCCAGAAACACCCACTTCCTGTCAATCACATTACGATCACCAGAACGAAGAAAAAACCTCATAATGCCGTGAGTAAGATACCTAACTGCATAGCAAATTTACTTGGCGCAGTCGCACTGTGGACATTGCGCATGCGCATTAGCGACTAATCGCTCCGTTGCGAGAAAAATATAACGAGCGAACAACTCGGAATGACCCCCATAGGGCGCAAGGTGTCGACTGGCAATTCCCTCTGGGTCCCTCTGACAGACATTAGTGTAAGTCTGTCCCCATTAGCTCCCCTATGTGTGAGTGGTGTGAATGTACATGCGTGTACCATGTCTAGAGAAAACTCTTCCCCAGAGGAACCCATTTTAGAGGCACAAGCCTGTGTGGGTGAGAAAGCTGCAGAGTAATATGGCTAAACTAGCGAAGAAATTCTCTGAGTCAGAGGAACAGACAAAGCATTGGAGACAGTCTGTGGAAGATGCTCTATTTGCTGATTGTTCCACATCATCCACTCGGGACCCCTCCAGTTCCCAGAAAAGGTCCCTGGGCCAAATTATGCAAAGGGACACTGACACAGATTCCGACACTGACGTCGACACTGGGGATTTGAGGGGGGTAGACCCCAAACTGGCTAAGAGCATTCAATGTATGATAGTCGCTATAAAAGAGGTGTTGGAATTTCCTGACACAACACCTCCACCTGAGGAAAAAGATTATTTTAAATTAAATAAAAAACAGGTGGTGACTTTTCCTCCGTCTAAGGACTTAAATACATTTTTTGAGGAATCCTTGGCTAACCCGGAAAAGAAATTTGCTATCGCTAAAAGATTGCGGGTAGCGTATCCTTTCCCTGAAGAGGATAGGCGTAAGTGGGAGTCACCCCCAATGACAGACACCTCAGTCTCTAGGCTGTCAAAGAAAATAATTTTTCCTGCCCCAGGGTCAGCTTCATTAAAAGAACCTACGGACCGCAAATTAGAGACGACTTTAAAACTCATCTATGTTGCTACGGGTACGTTGCTCAGGCCCACAATTGCTTCTGCGTGGGTAGGTAACGCAGTCGAAAAGTGGGCAGATAACTTGATTGTTAATATCGACACGGTCGATAAAGATGACATGCTGCAAATTCTATGTCATATCAAAGATTCTGCAGGTTACTTGGTTGAGGCTATGAAGGACGTAGGCTTACTGGGCTCACACGCCTCTGCTATGGCAATCTCAGCCCGCAGGGCACTCTGGATACGCCAATGGAATGCTGACGCAGAATCCAAAAAAAATATTGAGGCGCTCCCCTACAATGGTGAGGCCCTCTATGGAGAGAAACTAGATGCCATGATATCAACTACCACATCTGGCAAATCAGCATTTCTGCCGTCGGCAGCTACACCGGCTAAAAAAGTATATCATTCTCATACTATGCAGTCCTTTCGGCTCAACAAGTACAAAAAGGCTAAAAGTACCCCTTTTTTCACAGGAAAAGGGAGAGGAAAAGGTAGAAAACCTGCAACACCCTAAGGCTCCCAAGAGCAGAAGTCAGCAACTACTTCTGCAAAAGCCATAGCATGACGCTGGGGCTCCTCTGCGGTTGTGCGATTGGGTGGGGGCACGTCTACTATTTTTCAGCCAGGTCTGGTTTCGTTCAGACCTGGATCCTTGGATTTTACAGATAATATCCCAAGGTTACAAGTTGGAATTTCAAGACCTTCCCCCATGCCGATTTTTCAAATCAGCCTTGCCAGTTTCTGCTCAAGACAGCACAAATGTCCTGAACGCAATACACAAATTATGTCAAGACAAAGTAATTGCAAAAGGAATTTCTGGTGTCAGTGGACATCAAGGATGCTTACTTGCATGTCCTCATTTACCCACCACATCAAGCATACTTGAGGTTTGCAGTTCAGGATTGCCACTACCAATAACAGACATTACCGTTCGGGCTCTCCACGACTCCGAGAATATTCACCAAGGTGATGGCGGAGAAGATGGTTCTCCTTCGCAAACAAGGAGTCAACATAATTCCATACTTGGACGATCTCCTTATAAAAGCGAGATCCATTGACAAGCTTATCCAAAACATAGCGTTATCCCTGACGGTACTTCAACAGCATGGTTGGATCATCAACTTTCCAAAATCTCAGTTGGAACCGACGATGAGGTTATCATTTTTGGGAATGATACTGGACACCGAGGTACAGAGAGTATTTCTACCGATGGAAAAGGCTCAGGAGATCCAGAGCATGGTCAAACAACTTTTGAGACCAAGAACAGTATCAAATCATCAGTGCATTCGCCTGTTGGGGAAAATGGTAGCGGCTTACGAGGCGCTATAATATGGCCTATTCCATGCCAGGGTCTTCCAGTGGGACCTACTGGACAAGTGGTCCGGGTCGCATCTCCACATGCATCAAAAGATAATCTTGTCAGCAAAAGCCAGAATTTTGCTCCTGTGGTGGCTACAAATGTCTCACCTCCTGGAGGGACACAGGTTCGGGATTCAGGCCTGTATCCTGGTGACCACAGATGCAAGTCTCCAAGGATGGGGAGCAGTCACGCA
The DNA here is from genome assembly GCF_028390025.1 of Pseudophryne corroboree. Taxonomy (NCBI): domain Eukaryota; kingdom Metazoa; phylum Chordata; class Amphibia; order Anura; family Myobatrachidae; genus Pseudophryne; species Pseudophryne corroboree. Next base: position 58,613,448 of record NC_086446.1, on the reverse strand, counting down.
AGGCGAAAGCTTCCAAGGAAGGTGGTCAAGTCAAGAAACTCGCCTTCACATAAACAATCAGGAGTTGAGAGCTGTGTACAACAGTCTTCATCATGCGGCACACCTTCTTCAAGGTCGTCCCATACAGATCCAGTCAGACAATGTAACGGCAGTAGCTTACATAAACCGTCAAGGCGGAACAAAAAGCAGAGCGGCAATGGCAGAGGTGACAAAGATACTCCTCTGGGCAGAAAGACATGCAAAAGCTCTGTCGGCAATTTTCATTCCGGGAGTGGACAACTGGGAAGCAGACTTCCTCAGCAGACACGATCTCCATTCAGGAGAATGGGGCCTCCAGCCAGAAGTCTTTGCGGAGGTGGCAAGTCATTGGGGCGTTCCTCAAGTGGATATGATGGCATCACGCCTCAACAAGAAGCTTCAGAAATATTGTTCCAGGTCCAGAGACCCACAAGCGATAGCGATAGATGCACTGGTGACCCAGTGGGTGTTTCAATCGGTGTATCTGTTCCCTCCACTTCCACTTATTCCAAAAGTTCTCAAGATCATCAGAACAACAAGAGTTCGAGCAATACTCATTGCTCCAGACTGGCCAAGGAGGGCTTGGTATCCAGATCTTCAAGAGTTATTACTGGAAGATCCTCAGCCTCTTCCTCTTCACGAGGAGCTGCTTCAGCAGGGGCCATTGAGGATATATGTTGCAAGAACGGCTAGGATAGGGAAAACAGAATCTTTGTTTGTCCTCTATGACCCCAACAAGATTGGGGGTCCTGCTTCTAAGCAGACTATTGCGCGCTGGATCAGGGGTACCATTCAGCACGCTCATTCCACGGCAGGATTGCAGTTACCGACTTCGGTAAAAGCCCACTGTACTAGGAAAGTGGGTTCGTTCTGGGCGGCTGCCCGGGGTGTCTTGGCTTTGCAAATCTGCCGAGCTGCTACTTGGTCAGGTGCAAACACGTTTGCTAAGTTTTATAAGTTTGACACCTTGGCTGCTGATGACCTAAAATTTGGTCATTCAGTTCTGCAGGAACATTAGCACTTTCCCGCCCGTACTGGGAGCTTTGGTACATCCCCATGGTACTAAAATGGACCCCAGCATCCTCTATGATGTAAGAGAAAATAGGATTTTAATAACCTACCGGTAAATCCTTTTCTCGTAGTCCGTAGAGGATGCTGGGCGCCCGCCCAGTGATCATTTTTTCCTGCCGATTACGTTTATCTTTTTGTACACACGTGTTAGATGTTGACAGCTGTTGCTGTTGCATTATACATGCTGGTTGGCATGAGTTATGTTAAAGGACATGTTAGCCGACATGTTTTTTGTGTATGGTGTGAGCTGGTGTGAATCACGCCACAAGTTTATTAGTAATTCCTCTCTCGAATATGTACGTCTCCTCGGGCACAGTTCCTATACTGAGGTCTGGAGGAGGGGCATAGAGGGAGGAGCCAGTTCACACTGTTAAAAAGTCTTAAAGTGCCGAAGGCTCCTGCGGAACTGTCTATACCCCATGGTACTAAAATGGACCCCAGCATCCTCTACGGACTACGAGAAAAGGATTTACCGGTAGGTTATTAAAATCCTATTTTTCCTTGCAGCCCCAGTGGTGGGAGAAATTGAAGGAGGAGCTGTTGACGGGTCACGTTACGCTTGAGTTGACAATTTACTCACCAGCAGGTCTTTGCACCTCTGCACACTTGTGTCTGCCGGAAAGAGATACAACGTAGGCTTTAAACCTAGGATCGTGCACGGTGGCCAAAATGTAGTGCTCTGATTTCAACAGATTGACCACCTTTGAATCCTGGCAAAGCGAATTAAGGGCTCCATCCACAAGTCCCACATATTTAGCGGAATCGCTCTGTCTTAGCTCCTCCTTTAATTTCTCCAGCTGCTTCTGCAAAAGCCTGATGAGGGGAATGACCTGACTCAAGCTGGCAGTGTCTGAACTGACTTCACGTGTGGCAAGTTCAAAGGGTTGGAGAACCTTGCACAAGACGGAAATCATTCTCCACTACACTTGAGTCAGGTGCATTCCCCCTCCTTTGCCTATATCGTAGGTGGATGTATAGGTTTTAATGGCCTTTTGCTGCTCCTCCATCCTCTGAAGCATGTAGAGCAGAGGTTCTCAAACTCGGTCCTCGGGGGCCCACACAGTGCATGTTTTGCAGGTAACCCAGCAGGTGCACAGGTGTATTAATTACTCACTGACACATTTTAAAAGGTCCACAGGTGGAGCTAATTATTTCACTTGCGATTCTGTGAGGAGACCTGCAAAACATGCACTGTGTGTGCCCCCGAGGACCGAGTTTGAGAACCTCTGATGTAGAGTGTTGAATTCCACCTCGTTTCCACCTCTTGCTTCAGTTGATGGCAGGGCAGGTTTGCTGGTGCTCCAGCCATCGGCACGCAGTGGCAAAATGTCGAAAGTGGCCCACAATTTTTCAGACCACCGACAGCATCTCCTGCACGCCCCTGTCATTTTTCAAAAAATTCTGCACCACCAAATTAATTGTATGTGCAAAACATGGGACGTGCTGGAATTTGCCCAGATGTAATGCACGCACAATATGTGTGGCATTGTCGGATATCACAAATCCACAGGAGACTCTAAATGGGGTAAGCCAATGCGCAATGATGTCCCTCAGTTTCTGTAAGAGGTTGTCAGCGGTGTGCCTCTTACGTAAAGCAGTGATACACAGCGTAGCCTGCCTAGAAACGAGTTTGGATTTGCGAGATGCTGCTATTGGTGCCGCTGCTGCTGTTGTTGCTGCGGTAGGCAATACATCTACCCAGTGGGATGTCACAGTCATATAGTCCTTAGTCTGCCCTGTTCCACTTGTCCACGTGTACGTGGTTAAGTGGACACTGGATACAACCGCATTTTTTAGGAAACTGGCGACACTTTTTCTGATGTCTCTGTACATTCTCAGTATCACCTGCCTAGTGAAGTTGAACCTAGATGGGATTTGGTGCTGGGGACACAATACCTCCATCAATTGTCTAAATCCCACTGCACTAATGGCGGATACCGGACGCACGTCTAACACCAACATAAGATTCAAGGGCTGTTATTCGCTTTGCAACAGGATGACTGCTGTCATATTTCATCTTCCTCACAAAGAACTGTTGGACAGTCAATTGCTTAGTTGAAGTAGTACAAGTGGTCTTCCGACTTCCCCTCTGGGATGACGATCGACTCCCAGCAGCAACAACAGCAGCGGCAGCAGTAGGCGTACCACTCAAGGATCCTCCAGAGGAATCCCGATTAGGAGAGGACTCGTCAGTCTTGCCAGGGACATTGCCTGCAGGACCACTGACGTTCATGGCTGAGGAGGAAGTTGACATTGAGGGAGTTGGTGGTGTGGCTTGCAGGAGCTTGGGTACAAGAGGAAGAAGGGATTTAGGTGCCAGTGGACTGCTTACGCTCTTACCCAAAGTTTCACAATTTGACACTGACTTCTGATGAATGCGCCACAGGTGACGTATAAGGGAGGATGTTCCTAGGTGGTTAACGTCCTTACCCCTACTTATTACAGATTGACAGAGGCAACACACGGCTTGACACCTGTTGTCCGGATTTGTGGAGAAATAATTCCACACCGAAGTAGTGGCTTTTTTGGTATTTTGCCCAGGCATCACAATGGGCTTCTTCATCCCACGGACAACAGGTGTCTCCCCCGGTGCCTCATTTAAACAAACCACATCACCATCAGAATCCTCATTGTCAACTTCCTCAGCGCCAGCAACACCCATATCCTCATCCTGGTGTACTTCAACAGTGACATCTTCAATATGAAGATCAGAAACTGGACTGTGTGTGTTCCTTCTAGCACTTGCAGGGGGCGTACAAATGGTGGAAAGAGCCACCTCTTCCCATCCAGTGTTGGGAAGGTCAGGAATCGCAACCGCCGACACACTTGGACTCTCCTTGGGGATTTGTGATACCATCTTAGAACGCACAGTTCTTTTCTGTGCTTTTGCCAGCTTAACTCTTTTCATTTTTCTAGCGGGAGGATTAGGGCTTCCATCGTCCTGTAAAGCTGAACCACTAGTCATGAACATAGGCCAGGGCCTTAGCCGTTCCTTAGCACTCTGTGTCGTAAATGGCATATTGGCAAGTTTACGTTTCTCCTCAGACCACTTCAATTTCTTTTTTTGGGTCTTTTTACTGAACTTTGGCTTTTTGGATTTTACATGCCCTCTACTATCATATTGGGCATCGGCCTTGGCAGACGACGTTTATGGCATTTCATCATCTATGTCATGACTAGTGGCAGCAGCTTCAGCACTAGGAGGAAGTGTTTCTTGATCTTTCCCTATTTTATCCTCCAAATTTTTGTTCTCCATTATTTTTCTGGAGTTCACAGGAGCACTGGACATTTGGCAGCAGAGGATACCACTGTGACTGGTTACAGGACTGACAGATGGCTGATGCACAGGACACTACCACTGGTCTGATGCAGAACAACACAGCAACACTGTGAGGGACTTGTTTTTATTATACAGCAGCACTGGACATATGGCAGCTGAGGATACCACTGTGACTGGTCAATGGAATGACTGATGGCTGATGCACAGGACACTACCAGTGGTCTGATGCAGGACAACAAAGCAACACTGTAAGGGACTTATTATTATTATACAGTAGCACTGGACATATGGCAGCAGAGGATACCAAAAATGACGACGATGCGCGGCTCTTTATATGGAATCCAAACCCCGCGAGAATCCAACCGCGGGATGATGACGTTTTGCCTCGTTCTGGTTTCCGAGTCAGGCGGGAAAACCCGAGCCCGACTCGGATCCGGACTCGGGTAGGCAGGTTCGGTTCTCTGAGAACCGAACCCACTCATCTCTAGTCTTTTATAATTCAATTGAAATTGTATTTAAAGAGTGAGTGTTTTTGAGAGGTAATGTATATTACTGGATATAGTTGTGACCCCATCAGCTGCACCTCAAAAAGTGCAAAAAATACCTTTTTTTATAATTCAACTGAAATCATATTTCAAGGGAATATTGTATTTTTGAGATGCAGCATATTTTATTAATGGTGTCGTCATGTCCCTGTCAGCGTCACCACAAAATAATAAAAGTGCAAAAGAGAAAATTTTTCTGGCGTCGAAAAAAAACTTTTAAAATTCAATTGAAATCATATTTTAAAAGAATATTATGTGTTTTTGAGAGGCCACATATATTACTGTACTTAATGGGTGTGGTGAACCCATTAGCTGCACCCCAAATTAAGAGAAGTATAAAAAATATTTTATATTTTTTTTTACCGGTGTAAAAAATCTCAAGTCTTTTAATAAAACTGCTTCGTAAAGGTTAATGGCCCTCATTTCCCTATCACATTGTATGATCACTTGGTGTGGTACCTGTTAATTTCAACTACAGTATTTTTAATACTGTCCTGGTAAAAAAATAAAATCAAGCATGGATCAGTTGATAGAAGAACAGAAGCAACCCAGTACTAATGCTGGCAGTCAAAGTACTTCAACAGACAGAGAGGGGAGGGGGGGGGGGTGCTTTTTCACCCCTGGTATCCCCCAGCACACTAAAAAATTACCTGGAACCATACCTGAACCTATATGGTTATAGAATTTCAGAGAATTGGTCACACGTTTGCAAAGACATGTTTAGCTGCTGAGCCGCGCCAAGGCTTCTCCGATATCAGCAGTCTTAACACTACATAAGAGCAGTGCCCACATAGGTCCATGTGATTTATCTACAGTAGGCTTCATTGCAAACATGTGTGACCAATTCTCTGAAATTCTATTCTCTAGCACCTGATATAATTATCTCCAGGAATGATAGAGCAACTGCCACTGTTTGTCTGCAGTCATAGTACTTCATCAACATCTACTTTTGAAAGGAGATGAAGATGTAAGAAAGGGCTCTTCAAATCTAAACTGTTTCACAATCTTAAAGAAAACATAAACTATGAGGAGAAAAGTTACTGCTGAAAAACATAAAATTGCCAACATGCCATAAAGCACACGCAGTGACAAGGAAAGGCTCAGAGCATGGCTTTATTTGTGGATGGAGGTCCTTCCACTGTTTCATGCATCTTCTATAACCTCACATGCACTACCTTCTCGCTCTGAGTCTAGAGATGTCACCTTTAAAACAGGCACAAAAGATCACTAAGGAATATATTTACTAAAGTACGGGTTTGCAAAACTGGAGATGTTATCCATAGCAACCAATCAGATTCTGTTTATCATTTGTCTAGCGCCTTCTAGACAAATGATAATAGCTAGAGTCTGATTGGTTGCCATGGGCAATATCTTCATTTTTGTAAACCCGCACTTTAATAAATATTAGAGATGAGCGGGTTCAGATTTAGTGACTAAAGGTTAGTGATTCCGCACAAGCCAGAGGTAATATAGAGATTGATAGTAGAACCAGATTCGGGTAATTATGGGGGATTGTAAATGCCCTAATTAAATCCACCTGAGGGTGCGCCCCGAGTCAGTTTTGTAGTTGAAGACAAAATTAGGAAAGAAAAAAGAAGACTCTTGTATGGGCGCACTCGTTAGTATAATGACAATGTATAATGTCTAGCGAATAAAAAAAACAAATTTTATTAGACATATAAAATAATGCAGTATCCCCAATTATAAAGCAAAGGGTTGATTTAGAATATTATTATGAGCGAACACTCACGATAAGTGAAGAATTAAAATATGTTCTGGTGAACTACAAGTATTATGATACACTACAGACACTCACAGTACTGCAGTGTTATCCCATCTCACCAGCCCAAGCAATGCTTGTGTTTAAAGAAACCACAATGGGTTAAGGTCACAAAGAGTAAAAATTCAATGACCTTAGTATCTGATGACAGTCATCCTTTCAGTTATGTATTTCAAAGTACCCATTAGAACAATAATGATTGGTTATATAAGACTATTCAGTATTGAAAAGATATACTCCTAGGAATCTAGGCACACCTATAGTAGAGAAGGAAGAAAACAGTGATGATCCAGCTGTTAGTGTAGAATCAGGAAGATAATTGTGTTATGCTACTACACGTAGAATTCCCTGGGGGTCACCCTTCCAGGTACTGACCAGGCCCACACCGTTTAGCTTCCAAGATCAGACGAGATTGGGCATACGCAATGTAGTATGATAGTAGGTTAAACACTATCCTGTACACTTATGAGAGTGCACCTAAATTGGTGTCTCGGAATATATCCGAGAAGGGAGATGATTAGATTGAATCACAGATTGTGAACTGTGGATCTGCTGTCCGTGTTAGACAGAGATTTCCCTGAATCGCGGATGAGAGTCCACAAAGTCAGAAATAAAGGAGAGGTAGCGCCGGGATCCTTGGTATAAGAAGGATATAAGTAACTATGATAGACTACTGCATATAGTATCTTGTGGTAATCACATAGTAATAAGTATACTGAGTTTTGAGTACAAACCAATCTCACACAGAGCTGTGTGTGCAGAGAATTCACATGTACTTAGGTAAGTACAGGATACATGCTCAGAAAATTTTCAAACATGCTCGAAGGGATTATCTATTATTTACAAGAAATACATACAGGTAGGACAAATTCTCATAGGGCATATGTATAAAATTGATACAGATGTAGCCACCTTTCTCTTGACTGGCTGAGGCGTTACAGTACACCGGACTCGATCGCATATTTATTTATAGTGTAGTACTATTAGCTCTTTCTATATATGGATGGTAGATATTACACTGCAAGGCTTTTGCACGGTGCAGTATCTCAGGACTCAGCGTATGAGTCACATACTTGAGCAACAGTGTTTCATTCACTCTAATTTGTTACATTGAGAAATATCTCACTACGCTCCTTGTATGCATTAGGAGACTAGAGTCTCATTGTTGCAATATTTGAAATAAGTCTGTGACTCAATAGCAGGGAAACATATTTCCTTCTATAATATATGGTACAAGCTCCATGGAATATGGAAATTATAAATTTTGAATACATTTTGCACTGATATAGTGCTGTATAAATACATGAATGGTCATGCACATTTGAAACAAATATAAGAAAGTACATATAGGGAAAAACACATCAGCTTTGTTTTTAAATCTTTATTCACATTTTTCTTTTTCTATTACACAAATAATTGTTCTTTTTCTTTGATTTTAATATTTCGCTCTATTAATAAAGGACTGTCAGGAATCGACTCACGACGGTGTCATCTGTCCGCCGCTGCGGACTCCGTCCTGGGTCCCTGCGTTCATCTGTCATCCGCGTCTCTGCCATCAGACGCCATCCTGGGCCTGGGAGCGCTCCTGTGACAGCGGGCGTGTAGCACGCCGCGTTCCCGCTGGGCCGCGGCATGGGCGCCGCCATGACAGCCTCCAGCAGTCAGCATACGGCGGCCAATCCGGTGCTTGGCCGCACCCACTTTTCCTCACTCCACCAATGACTGTGCAACAGGGGGTATATATGAAGCTGCAGGATCAGTCTGCAGGATCCTGAACTTTGTGTCACTCCTGCGACTCATGTGTAAGGATCTGGTTCCTGTTTCCTCCGTGTACCTGGATACCTACCTGTTGTTCCGTGTTCCTGGCTATCTACCTGAGACTCTGTACTCCTGGTTACTTCTCACAGCTCCGTGGAACTACAAGCCCCAGCAATACCTGCATCCATCTACAGGCTTCACACTCACCACCATCTCTGTGTGCTTCAGCCTAGCAGTAGAGACTGACTCCAGGTGTGTTCCATCTCTCCACCTGTGATGCAGCTTGCTTGCTGCCAGTGCCTCATCACCTGCACTGTGGACATAGTCAGACTCCTGCCTCTGCTACCAGGTTTGCCATACAACACCATCTCTGCTGGTTCCATGTTTTAATCTGCTCTGGTTCCCATACCAGAATATTCTCTGCCAAGTTATTACTCATCTGTGTTCATTCATCTGTTATCATCACTACCGGTTATCATTTCATTAGTCACCATTCATTCATTTGCCATACTTCTGTTACCATAGACTTTTCAGCTTCCACGCTGCACAATTGACATTTTGCATTTCTTACTGTTATTTTCTGCTGCCGTTTTGTGAACCATCTGTATAATAAATATCATTGCGCTCATGCGCAGAAACATAATCCGGCCTCCTTGTTTTCTCCCATCTACCTCCACTGACCCACTAGCGCCCCCTCTGGGGACACAGACAAAACCAAGTCTGACAGTAAGTTCAGGATCGATGGACTCGGACGGTGGACGGAGTGTGGGGTCAGAGGCCTTGCAAAATCTGGTCTCCTGTCTGGATGGTCAAGAGGCTGCGCAGCAGCAGATGTTCCAGTTCCTGCAAGGGATGTCCTCCCGGATAGATACACTACAGCAATCCCTGCCTAGTGTACACACTTCTACAGTTCCTGTTACTCCAGCACCTGCCAGTACTGTGAGTTCTTCTATGCCAGCTGCATCAGCTCCAGTGTCACGTCTGCACCTGCCCGTGCCAAGCAAGTATGATGGCAGTCCAAAGTTATGTCGCGGGTTTCTTAACCAATGTGAAATCCAGTTTGAATTGTTGTCACATAATTTCCCCACGCCAAGATCCAAGGTTGCCTACATCATCTCTCTACTCTCTGGATCTGCTTTAAGTTGGGTGTCTCCTCTGTGGGAACGTGCTGACCCTCTGATGAACAACTATGCAGAATTCGTGTCAACCTTCAGACGGATCTTTGACGAGCCAGGTCGTGCAACATCAGCTTCTGCAGACCTAATCCAACTTCGTCAAGGTACCCGTAGTATGGGACAATATGTCATCCAGTTCCAGACGTTGGCCGCAGAGATTCAGTGGAACAATCAAGCCCTGGTAGCAGCTTTCTGGCATGGACTCTCTGATCGGATCAAGGACGAACTGGCGACCCGCGATCTTCCTGAGCAATTGTCTGATTTAATTTCCTTGTGCTTCAAGTTGGACTCTCGCATCCGCGAACGCAATAATGAACGTGCTCGTGGTGAGCCACGCTGATCAAGGATGATACCTTCCATACAGTTCCAGTCTCCACCTTCTGATGAGCCTATGCAAATAAATAGGTCCCGCCTAACTCCTGAGGAGCGGTCAAGAAGACTTCGTGAGAGACTGTGTCTTTATTGTGCGGCTGCAGGTCACCAGATTAATTCTTGCACAGTGCGTTCGGAAAACGCCAGATCCTGACTTGTAAAGGAGGAGTCAAGTTGGGATCTTCTAGACAAGCTCCTTCTAATCAAGACCTTATCCTTCCTGTGACTTTAGAGACTTCAGTTGGGCTTCAATCTGCATCTGCATTAGTGGACTGTGGAGCCGCAGGAAACTTCATCACCCAAGCTGCGGTAAATAAATTTTGCTTGCCTGTATGTGAACTTTCTTATCCAGTCTACATTACCGCCGTGGATGGTAGCCGAATCTCCAAGGGGAATATCTCTCACCAAACTGCACCAGTGGTTTTGGGAGTTGGGTTCCTACACTCAGAATTAATAAAGTTCTTAGTCATTCCTCAAGCCACCCAGGAGATCGTTTTGGGCATGCCCTGGCTCCAGCTACACAATCCACAGTTTGACTGGTCAGCGTTACAACTTACTTCTTGGGGTTCACATTGCCATCAGTCCTGTTTAGCCCAAGTTTGTCCTATCAAGTCTACTGAAGTAAAAACCCAGTCAAGTCTTCCTGCGGCTTATCAAGATTTCTCTGACGTCTTCAGTGAAAAAGCTGCTGATGTCCTGCCGCCCCATAGAGAATGGGATTGTCCCATCGATCTCCTTCCCGGCAAGAAGCCACCTAGGGGGCGTACCTACCCGTTATCTGTTCCCGAAACTGAAGCGATGAGCGACTACATCAGGGAGAATTTACAGAAGGGATTCATCCGTCCTTCATCATCACCCGCTGGTGCAGGCTTCTTCTTTGTTAAGAAGAAGGATGGAGGACTGCGTCCATGCATTGACTACCGGGGTCTCAATGACATTACCATTAAAAATAGTTATCCATTACCACTCATCACCGAATTATTTGACAGAGTTAAGGGAGCCCGCATCTTCACCAAGTTAGATCTCCGCGGTGCCTACAACCTCATCAGAATCCGGAGTGGTGACGAATGGAAGACAGCTTTTAACACTCGAGATGGTCATTACGAGTACCTGGTAATGCCATTCGGGTTGAGTAATGCCCCAGCAGTGTTCCAGCACTTTGTGAACGAAATTTTCCGTGACGTTCTGTATAAATATCTTGTAGCTTATCTGGATGATATCCTCATCTTCTCTCAAGATCTTCCCTCTCATCGTCTACAAGTCCGTGAAGTCCTCCGACGTCTTCGTGAGAACCGGCTCTACGGTAAACTATCCAAGTGTACCTTTGAAGTTTCCTCTATACCCTTCCTGGGTTATATAATTTCCGGATCGGATCTCCAGATGGACCCGACAAAGTTGGAAGCCATTGCCAATTGGTCCATTCCAAATTCTCTCAAGTCTATTCAGCGATTCCTGGGATTTGCCAACTACTATAGGAAATTTATTCGGGGATTCTCCACTCTCATCGCTCCTATTACCAACTTAACTCGGAAAGGGGCAGACCATTCCAATTGGTCAGAAGAGGCTTTAGCGGCCTTCCAGAAGATCAAGCTGGCCTTTATGTCTGCTCCAGTTCTGTCCCAACCAGATGTAAACAGACCGTTCGAGTTGGAGGTGGATGCCTCTACAGTTGGAGTTGGAGCTGTTCTCTCCCAGAAGGGAACTGATGGGAAGATCCACCCCTGTGGATTTTATTCTCGTAAATTCCTCCCTGCAGAAGCTAACTATTCCGTTGGAGATCAAGAACTACTGGCGATTAAACTGGCCCTCGAGGAATGGAGGTATCTCCTGGAAGGGGCCAAACATCCGTTCAACATCTACACGGATCATAAAAATCTGCTATATTTAAAGGCAGCCCAGTGCCTTAATCCTCGCCAGTCCAGGTGGGCTATGTTTTTCTCACGTTTTAACTTTAAGCTTCATTTCCGCCCAGGTTCGCAGAATGTTAAAGCTGACGCCTTATCCCGATCTATGGAATCCGAAGAGGAAACGTCTGACTCAGTTCCACATTCCATCCTGAGTCCAGTGGTATTTGCTGCATCTCAAGTCTCCCCAGCTCCTCCTCCTGGTAAGACTTTTGTTTCCCCAGAACTCCGTCCCAAGTTGCTGTCTTGGGCTCATCAATCCAAGTTCACTGGTCATCCCGGTGTTCTGAAAACCTTCAAGTTCCTCTCTGAGACATACTGGTGGCCAAAGATGAAAGCTGACATCAAGGATTTCGTGGCATCCTGTCCTAAGTGTGCGCAGCACAAGACTCCTCGTCAGTCTCCAGCAGGTCAGTTACAACCATTGTCTGTTCCTAGTCGCCCTTGGTCACACCTGTCCATGGACTTTATCTCCGACCTTCCTCCCTCTCAAGGATACAATACCATCTGGGTTGTAGTGGACAGATTTACCAAGATGGCCCATTTTGTTCCTCTCCAGGGTCTCCCTTCTGCCCCAAAACTCGCCCAAATCTTCCTACGGGAGATTTTCCGCTTACATGGTCTACCCTCAGAAATAATATCCGACCGAGGGGTACAGTTTGTAGCGAGGTTTTGGAGGGCTCTCTGTTCTGCCATGCAGGTTAAACTGAAGTTCTCGTCATCTTACCACCCTCAGACGAATGGGCAGACAGAAAGGGTAAATCAAGAACTAGAGACATTTTTAAGGTTGTATGTTTCATCTTCTCAGGATGACTGGTTTGATCTGCTCCCATGGGCCGAGTTTGCCCACAACTTCCGCTATCACACTGCTACTGAGACAACTCCATTCTTTGCAGTGTATGGGCAACATCCTCGTGTTCCAGACTTCCAAGAACTCCCTCACATGGCTGTTCCTGCTGCCACTACTGCCCTGAGTCAGTTCTCCTCAACCTGGAGGAAGATTCACACTTCTCTCAAAAAGGCCTCCAGCCGGTATAAATACTTTGCTGATCGCAAAAGACGCGCAGTTCCTAGCCTGAAACCTGGGGACAAGGTTTGGCTGTCTACCCGGAACCTCCGTCTTAGGGTCCCGTCTATGAAATTTGCACCACGTTTCATTGGCCCCTTTCCTGTCGAAAGAGTCATCAGCCCTGTGGCCTACAAGCTGAAGTTACCACCTTCTCTGCGAATACCTAATGCTTTTCATGTTTCTCTCCTCAGACCTTTAGTCCTGAATCGTTTCCAAAGAGCTCTACCAGCTGGCCCCAAAGTTCGAACTCAGCGGGGCGTGGAGTTCGAAATTGGCAAGATTCTGGATTCCCGTTGCCGGTATGGACGTCTTCAATACCTTGTCGATTGGTCCGGTTATGGCCCAGAGGAGAGAAGTTGGGTAAATTCGTTGGATGTCCATGCTCCAAGGTTGGTCCGTGTCTTCCATAACACTCATCCTTCCAAGCCACGTGGGTGTTCAGTGCCCACCCTTAAAGGGAGGGGTACTGTCAGGAATCGACTCACCACGGTGTCATCTGTCCGCCGCTGCGGACTCCGTCGTGGTTCCCTGCGTTCATCTGTCATCCGCGTCTCTGCCATCAGACGCCATCCTGGGCCTGGGAGCGCTCCTGTGACAGCGGGCGTGTAGCACGCCGCGTTCCCGCTGGGCCGCGGCATGGGCGCCGCCATGACAGCCTCCAGCAGTCAGCATACGGCGGCCAATCCGGTGCTTGGCCGCACCCACTTTTCCTCACTCCACCAATGACTGTGCAACAGGGGGTATATATGAAGCTGCAGGATCAGTCTGCAGGATCCTGAACTTTGTGTCACTCCTGCGACTCATGTGTAAGGATCTGGTTCCTGTTTCCTCCGTGTACCTGGATACCTACCTGTTGTTCCGTGTTCCTGGCTATCTACCTGAGACTCTGTACTCCTGGTTACTTCTCACAGCTCCGTGGAACTACAAGCCCCAGCAATACCTGCATCCATCTACAGGCTTCACACTCACCACCATCTCTGTGTGCTTCAGCCTAGCAGTAGAGACTGACTCCAGGTGTGTTCCATCTCTCCACCTGTGATGCAGCTTGCTTGCTGCCAGTGCCTCATCACCTGCACTGTGGACATAGTCAGACTCCTGCCTCTGCTACCAGGTTTGCCATACAACACCATCTCTGCTGGTTCCATGTTTTAATCTGCTCTGGTTCCCATACCAGAATATTCTCTGCCAAGTTATTACTCATCTGTGTTCATTCATCTGTTATCATCACTACCGGTTATCATTTCATTAGTCACCATTCATTCATTTGCCATACTTCTGTTACCATAGACTTTTCAGCTTCCACGCTGCACAATTGACATTTTGCATTTCTTACTGTTATTTTCTGCTGCCGTTTTGTGAACCATCTGTATAATAAATATCATTGCGCTCATGCGCAGAAACATAATCCGGCCTCCTCGTTTTCTCCCATCTACCTCCACTGACCCACTAGCGCCCCCTCCGGGGACACAGACAAAACCAAGTCTGACAAGGACATATTTAGTCCCACTAGAAAAATAATTTCAGGCAACCATTTTGGTTATGGACATTTAAACCAATACTTACTAATATTACTGAGGATATACATTTCTGTGAAATCTTATTTCAAAAAGTGTCAGTTGGGTAGAAAGCACCACAAAGTATACCTGGTTTCTTTTGTCTTTCCCCTCTCTTGGGGATTTGTATTTTATAGCCTCACTCAAACCAGGTGGTAGCACCCTTTGGAGCCTTCATTTCTTGTGTTTACCACATACATACGTAAACTCCCAAAATTAGGGTTTGATTGGATATAGTAAAAGGCATCCCAACTCTGTAATGAAAACTGTTATCAATTTATCTCGGTGCGGGTTACCCCCCAGTATCTGGTAGGATTGTCTTGCCTGACCAGCACTGGAACTTTTGAAAATGAGATGAAAACCATTTCTAGGAAGCACAAAATGCTTGGTCCATATTGTAAGGAAGACGCGTTTCCCCCGTACAGCCAGGCTTGTTCACTTCCAATTGCAATATGATAGACACCGGCTGGGGTTTAAATATGGTGCCTAAGCACTGTCAGCCAATCAGTGGGACCCGGATTGGGTGTGTGTAACTGCTGGCGGAAGTGGGTGTACTCACCTCCGTCAGTGGGTTAGGTAATCAAGATTATAATAGAGTAACGCACTGCAAGTGCTATCCCAGGTTAAAGTACCCAGGAGAGGGAGAAGAAAGCTCAACGGGCTTTCTAAGAGAAGGATCACATTTATGATCCGATGTTTTGCGGGTGTTTGCCAGAGTAGCGCGACTGGCGGAAGTGAGACAGTAACTTCCACCGCGTCACGATTGCACGTGGCTACGTCTACGTAGTGTGACTGGCGGAAGTAAGCATGATGACTTCCGTCACATCACCGGCACACGGGCTCTGACCGCCGGAGATTCAGAATGCCTGGCGTGCAGGCATCCAGGGTTGCCATAACTACGGTTACGTATGCTATTGGCGGAAGTGGAGGTGATAGCCTGCACCGCCTGATAGGTCGACAGTGCGGGCGCTTGCGGTTGCCAATGTTAGATCCAGTGCTGGCTAACAAAAAGGAGAATAGGTGAAAATCTAATGCCATGTGGTTAGATAGTCATTACCACCATGGTTATTAGACGATTGGGCATAGGAAATTCTAATATGATCCCAGTACCCCATAATCACTATTATAATAGCCCACAGATTGGTCACATTAGGGGTTATTCTGGAGCTGAGCCAGACATTAAACGTTAGGATGTGAAGACATCATATGCGCTAAGTGACACACAGAGGGTAAATAATTCTATAACGCATACATATAATAAAACAACGAGAGTTAACAAAGTTATACGTGCATTAGGGATTTCTGTTTAATACAAATATTCAATGTGGCTATAGTTGAATGGGTGGAATAAATGGGGGACAAGGTGAGGGCACAAATCATTGTTAGGTCCAGGGTGTAAAATGACAAGGATTATATGAAAAAGATTATTATAATAAAAAATGAGGGTAATGATAATAAATAGTAAAGTGAGTGAAATGATTGTTGATTAACATGAAGTTGAATGAGGTGAAGGAGACAGCAAATAAGTGATATTGGAATGGAGGTCCGATAGTGTTTCAATAGAAGTTGCCAAGCTTACGTCTGTGACTGTGCTTAATTTATGCAAACAATTAGCATATAGTATATAAGAAATGTGTATTGTAAGTGAGATTGTGTGATGATGGGGAAAAGGAATATGAGAGCTGAGGAAGGGAGGGGAGAGGTGGGAAATGGGACAATGGGGTTGAGGAATGGATAACTAGGGGAACATGGGGATATGTAAAGAAACCCACACGTGAGTGAGAAAGCAAACATTCTGAATCTCCGGTGGTCAGAGCCCGTGTGGTCAGAGACTTCTGCTGTAAACACCACTCAGCGACCTGGGTGGTATCCGGTACCTCTTTTATCGCAATTAGACTGTTACTATTGGTTACTATTGGTAATACCATTATTTAACTGATCATTTATCCTGTAATGAAATCAATGTAACAACGGCACCGTAATTGCAGACATAAGTCCCCTCCGATTTGAGGGCAATTTTGGTTATGTTTAACCTGATTTATATCTATATCTCTCCACACTCTTTACCTTCAATCTAGGTATAACATATCAATTTTATACCTATGCCCTATGAGAATTTGCCCTACCTGTATGTATTTCTTGTAAATAATAGATAATCCCTTCGAGCATGTTTGAAAATTTTCTGAGCATGTATTCTGTACTTACCTAAGTACATGTGAATTCTCTGCACACACAGCTCTGTGTGAGATTGGTTTGTACTCAAAAGTAGGTATACTTATTACTATGTGATTACCATGTGATTACCACAAGATACTATATGCAGTAGTCTATCATAGTTACTTATATCCTTCTTATACCAAGGATCCTGGTGCTACCTCTCCTTTATTTCTGACTTTGTGGACTCTCATCCACGATTCAGGGAAATCCCTGTCTATCACGGACAGCAGCTCCACAGTTCACAATCTGTGATTCAATCTAATCATCTCCCTTCTCGGATATATTCCGAGACACCAATTTAGGTGCACTCTCATTAGTGTACAGGATAGTGTTTAACCTACTATCATACCGCATCGCGTCTGCCCAATCTCGTCTGATCTTGGAAGCTAAATGGAGTGGGCCTGGTCAGTACCTGGAAGGGTGACCCTCGGGGAATACTACGTATAGTAGCATAACACAATTATCTTTCTGATTCTACACTAACAGCAGGATCACCACTGTTTTCTTCCTTCTCTACTATAGGTGTGCCTAGATTCCTAGGAGTATATCATTTCAACACTGAATAGTCTTATAACCAATCATTATTATTCTAATGGGTACTTTGAAATACATAACTAAAAGGATGACTGTCATCAGATACTAAGGTCATTGAATTTTTACTCTTTGTGACCTTAACCCATTGTGGTTTCATTAAGCACAAGCAGTGCTTGGGCTGGTGAGATGGGATAACACTGCAGTACTGTGAGTGTCTGTAGTGCAGGCATGTCCAAAATGCGGCCCTCCAGCTGTTGTGAAACTACATACCCCAGCATGCCCTGACACAGTTTTGCTGTCAGAGAATGTTAAAGCTTTGTCAGATCATGCTGGGATGTGTAGTTTCTCAACAGCTGGGGGGCCGCAGTTTGGACATGCCTGCTGGAGTGTATCATAATACTTGTAGTTCACCAGAACATATTTTAATTCTTCACTTATAATGAGTCTTCGCTCATAATAATATTCTAAATCAACCCTTTGCTTTATAATTGGGGATACTGCATTATTTTATATGTCTAATAAAATTAGTTTTTTTATTCGCTAGACATTATACATTCTCACTATCATTATACTAACGAGTGCGCCCACACAAGAGTCTTCTTTTTTCTTTCCTAATTTCGGGTTTCGAGTTACTTGGTTCTTAACGCCAGAATTAATGCAAGTTCAGATTTTCCGGATTTTTCTTTTTGGCTAACCAAAACGTGACATCTGAGAGACAAGGAGATCCAGGTAAATCCGAACCCACTCATCTCTAGTAAATATACTCCTAAGCCTGAAGAAAATATTGTGTTTTCACCACCTTCATAGATCCATGAGAAGGGTCTATGGGTGCCTGACATTTCTGATTCTGACATTATAATTCTAGAGAAGCCTCCTTCCCCCACTACTGAAACCTCTGCAAGTGTGAGGCTGAGTAGTACCAGAAGTAATGATGATGTTTTAGACATAGAAATTGAGGATGCTACTGTGGAAATTGTAAATGTGCAGCAGGATGAGTGGAATAATTGTATCTGACACTTATGAGGATGTTGATGAATGTGCTGGACAAGGAGTTGATAAAATTCAGAAGGAAGATGTTGTTTGTGTCAATATCAGCCACCAGTGGCAGCGCTACATACCAGTGATAAGGAGCAGTGCATTGTTATGCCTGGGCAACAGACCCAAAAAAAACACCTCTTCCAAATCCTGACATAGTGCAAAAGTAAGTAGAGGTAGGTACATTAACCATCTGAGCACCTTTTTTTCTATTACGTCATTCGCAGCGACTTCATTCAAATTATCAACATCTGGAAAATCTTAATAAATAAAACTAAGCAGTACAGCATCAGCTACCAGTAGCATGGATCTCACATGCAGTCTCCACTGCCAACACCTTTATCATCAACCTCATAAGCAGTCAGAGGTAGTCCTAGTTCCAATTTGCAAAGGCAAACTGACTCTTCCCCTA
Source organism: Pseudophryne corroboree (assembly GCF_028390025.1). Taxonomy (NCBI): domain Eukaryota; kingdom Metazoa; phylum Chordata; class Amphibia; order Anura; family Myobatrachidae; genus Pseudophryne; species Pseudophryne corroboree. The sequence goes on along the minus strand of NC_086446.1, from coordinate 58,594,725 downwards.
TCCAGGATTCCAAAAAAAGCTAAAGCTGCTGCTGTAGGGGACAGGGGATCTTCATCACAGAAGGGGACCAAGAAGACTAGTAGTTGCACACATTTGTCCTTGAAACAATCATATGCAAGAGGTATTAGCCTCCATCCTGATGCATATTGGACCGCTGAAGCCATGACAGAGCAGAGCATGTGCAGGCAGTTATCAAGGTATTAGACGTTAACATGTTTAGTCTCCTTGGCAATACTGAAGCCATGACAGCTATGTAACCATTAGATCTGCATCCAATATCCACCATCAATGCATCTGGTTTTAGGCGATTAGTTGTGGTCATGTGTCCATGCTATCAAATTCCATCTCAATTTGATCAACAAAAACCTATTCTTTGCCTAGAAAATGCCATTGTACCCACTGTCCACTTAACCACAGATATGTGTACAACCGGTATTGGTTAAAGTAAAGCTTACATGACTGACAGCCAGGGGCAGATTTAGGGGTGAGGACGCCTCTAGGCACAACAGTAGTGGCCAAGCCACCTTCCTAATTTTATTATTTTTACTGATTGGTTATAAGCCCTCATTTGATGATAGCCAATTTAATAGAATACAAAGAAGCCACAAATAATAAATAAAAAAATATTTTTAATTATGTGTACATATTTACAAAGTAGGACAGTTTACAGGGGAAGTATGTGCATTCAAGATGGCATGTGGTACAGTACAGTGGAAATATTTTGCAGTTACTAGTACTTTTTAGGCAGACAGTTCAACTACAACCAACCAAGTGCCACCCCTAGGCACTTGTCTAATGGGAAATTCCCCACTGCTGACAGCCCACTGAGTAGAATTATCACCTTCAACAGCAGGAGTATCTAATACAACAGCTCATTCACAGGCAGGCTTCACTAAGAAGCATACCATGTTAATCTTGGAAAAACTCAAGGATGTGATAGCAAATTGACTCTCCTCAGGATTTGTAATTTCAGATAATTCATGTAACATTGTACGAACATTACACCTGGGTACATTTCGACATGTACAATGTTTTGTGCACACAATAAACTTGGTTGTTCAGAATTTATTACAACATGATAGCTCTGTGCAGGATATGCTGATGGTAGCCCAAACAATTTCTGCTCATTTGGCAACCGCATATAGACAATTGCAGCAGCAGCAAGAACAGTTCAATTTGCCATGCCACCAACTGAAGAAGGAGGTTGTAACCAGGTTGACTTCCACCATTTACATGATGATTCAGTGATTGGAGGAATAGCTATAAGCCATCATGACGTACATATCAAGCCATGAGATAGGGAGGGGGGAGGGGACATGTTGCCCAACTGCAGCACACTGGAAAATTGTCTTGGTTTTATGCAAGCTACTGAAACTATTTTACATTTTAACCAATGAAGTGAGTTCAGGTAATGCCAGCCTGAGTCAAGCAATACCCTTAATAAAACTGTTGGAAAATCAGCTAGAGAAGCTGAAGGAGGAAATTAATTGATTCCTCAAAGGACATTGCACTTGTAGATCAAATTCTTTATTCATTTTGCAAGGACTAAAGGATTTGCCATATTTTGCAATTGGTTCAGTACATGCTAACAACAATGCTTGATCCTAGATTTAAGACATATGTAATATTTTTTTTTCAAATGTCACAGATCTTAAGAGATGCAAAGAGCTCATTGCAAGCAAGTTGTCAGCTCAAGTTGCACATAAAACGACATCTCCTGCAAATCGTCCGGAACTGGAGTTCTGTACCCTATGTCTTACCAGTCCGCAGCCTTGTATGGCTCCAGGTATTCCATAGCTGTTATACTGCTCGCCATTCAACTCCCCAGCTGTGGATACTAGGCGATGCCATATTGCCTCCAGTCATCTGATCGCTACTCCACCAATCGCAAGCATAGGTCCGGTCAGCTGACTTTGCTGTATAAATCACTGACTGGCAAGGGAGATAAAAGGGCTGCTGGGAGCACTTGCAAATTACTCAGAACAATATCGCTGTCTCGGCTACGTTCAGGCTCCAGACTCCTGAGTTCAGTTCCTGTTCCAGAAGTTCTGCCTTTCTCTCCAGCGATACTCAGGTGTTTGCTTCAGCGCTGAGCAGTATAACCAGCACTGTGCTTCTAGCAATCTAACAAAATATCCAGTGTGCTAATCATGTGTGCTGCTGACGGGTGTGGTATTGAAAGTCGACAGTAACTAGGTCGACAATGTCTAGGTCGACCACTATTGGTCGACAGTAACTAGGTCGACAGGGTCAAAAGGTCGACAGGGTCAAAAGGTCGACATGTTCTAGGTCGACAGGTCAAAAGGTCGACATGAATTTTTTATGTTATTTTGGTGTCATTTTCTTCGTAGAGTGACCGGGAACCCCAATTAGTGCACCGCGTCCCCTCGCATGTCTCGCTTCGCTCGCCATGCTTCGGGCATGGTGCCTTCGCTCCGCTACCGCTTCGCTCGGCACAGATTACCGTTCCAATCGTAGTCCACGTGGATCGTTAAGTATGAAAAGGTTCAAAAAAAGAAAAAAATTGTGAAAAACTCATGTCGACCTTTTGACCTGTTGACCTAGAACATGTCGACCTTTTGACCCTGTCGACCTTTTGACCCTGTCGACCTAGTTACTGTCGACCAATAGTGGTCGACCTAGACATTGTCGACCTAGTTACTGTCGACTTTCAATCCGGATCCCGCTGCTGACACTAGACACCTGTTGTAGTTCACCGCTTCCAGTCCAAGTGCAAGTCAGCTTCCAAGCTGACTTCTGTTTCAGTTCACTGGTTCCAGTCCGGTCCAAGTGCAAGTCAGATCCTAAGCTGTCTTGTTCCATTTCCCACCAGTTCTAATCTTACCCACATTCTAGTCAGTTCCTACCAAGTCCTTTTCCAGTAATCACCTGTTCCAGTCAAGTCAAGTTTAATCCAGTCCCAGTATCAGTACCCCAAAAAGACAGTCTAATAAAGTTTTCCTGAGTTATATTCCTCCCTGTGCCTTGTTCATCTCATGCACAAGATTTACCTTTGTCCACCCAGGGTCCTGCACAGAGTGTCCCCTAAAGAACTAACACCAGCATCAAACTTGAATTCACAAAAAAAATTGAGATCTGAAAGCTGCAGTTAGGAAAAAGCTGACCTTTTCCAAGAGGCCCACTAGTGGGTAAAAATGATCAGCTCACACAGGTGGAGATATATCATACCTTGGAGAGAGATAAAATACCAATCAGCTCCTGAGTGCCATGTTACAGGCTGTGTTTGAAAAATGACAGGAGCTGCTTTTTTGGCACTTTATCTCTCTCTGAGGCTTGATACATCTCCCTCACAGTCTCTTTGAATACTGGGAGGGAGAAAAGGAAGTTTGGATCCCTTGTACAAATGGTGTGTTATAACAGATAGTGTCTAGTTATACAGTCAATAGATAGACACCACATGTTAGACAGTCAAAAGGTCCACAGGGTCAAAAGGTCAACAGGGTTAAAAGGTAGACGTGAAAAAAGTAGACAGTACAACAAAAGGTCGACAGGGTCAAAAGGTAGACAGGGTCAAAAGGTCGATATGAAAATTGCTGACATAAAAAAGGTAGACAACATTTTTTTTGCATTTTTGTGGTTTGTGTGGATAGTTTTGTCATCTGGGACCCCCAATTGTAAAAAGGTGTCCCCTTGCGGGGCTCACTTCGGTCACCATGCTTCAGGCTCGGTTGCTCGCTACTCTCGCCACAAGGTTTATAACCAACTTTATGCCTACATGGATAGAGAAGGTATGAAAAAGTTCAAAACCATGTAAAATAAAAAAAAACTGTGTCTACCTTTTTATGTCGACCATTTTCATGTCGACCATTTGACACTGTCTACCTTTTGACCATGTCGACATTTTGTGCTGTCTATCTTCATGTCAACCCTTTGACACAAGAGTTGGGTATCTGCACACTCAATATATATTATCAATATTGTGAATGTATGTGAACCATCATCACATCATCACTTGTTTGAGCCCTTTTCCCTTTATATCAGACAATGCTTGATATGATAAGGGGGTGCTGTCAATTACAGTGTATAAGTGATCAAGTTTGAGAGGAAAAGTAAGAGGGAACTGTATGGTTGACGCACTGGAAAAGATTACTTTGTCTTAAAACTTAACCTTTATTAGATATGTAATAAATGGTAAAGCGTACCTGGAATCTCACTTCTGTCCCGTCTCGGCGGGTCCGGTCGTCCGGTTCCTGCTTGTGCAACGTCTGTTGGAATCTGCGGAGGACACCTGTGCGGAACCTGGGCAGAAGGGACGGAGATACCCCAGTATAGACAACACTCTTCCCCCAAGTGTGAGAGAACCACTACGGTGGGATACAGTAACAAGATTTATTGTAGAAGCGGCAAATCCCCGTTCAGGGAAAACTGAGTTTGCAGTTAGTAAACCTAGCACATTTTGGTTAAGATCATTACCATTGCTCACATGTGATTCACTAAAACAATACGAACATAGCATAACAATAACACAAATGCATTTCAGAACTTTAACATCCTAAAAGAGTCTTTTAGAAAAGCAAGCTTCATGAATACACCGGCAGTACGTTGAACACACCACTAGGTGGCACTATGACTCAATAAAAGGGTCTCTGACCTAAAAGTCCATATAATCCGGAGAAGTTCATGTGCGTTTGCACGGTAATGTCACTGGAGGTACATCTATTCCCTGATGGGGCTTGGCAAGTCCTGCACACGGCAAGCGGGGCTATTGTCCATGGGAATGGCAGCCTGGGGAAGTACGGATAACTACCTCCACTGGGAGCAAATTGAACAGGGTCAGTAGTCTTGCTGGGTGCACTTCCCTAAGTACAACATGGGAGGGGATGCAGGTCAATGGCGTTGTTCCCTTAGGGCCGGCCCGTTTCCTATGATATAGTCGCGGGGATCGCTTGTAGATGGCGCCTTGAGCTCAACCGGTCCACGATGTCAGGCCTGTTGTGGTCCAGAGGACTCCCTCCGTAATGGTGTTGCTGTGTGCTGAGGGTGCATATTATGAGGGGGGAGCAGGTGCAACCGGTCAGGGCTGGGGTAAATGCGGCTGACAGTCTCTATACCCCCTGTAAGGTGCTTCTCGCTGGCAGAGTGGAGGGGGAAGGTTACTGTAAGTCACTTTTAAAGTACCTGGTTCGGTGGCTTCTTTCTCTTCCCTTGCTTGTAGCTGCTCCCGGCCGGCGCAGGGACGTCCCCTGCAGTAGCGCTCGATCTGCTCACTCGGCGCCTGGCTCTCCGTCTATGCGGCAGTGCGTCTCCTCTCTTGTCGCCACCGCCAGCACTCTCGGCTACCCGGTTTCCTCCTCACCCGGGATCTGTAGCGCGCGTCGTTCCTCTCCCGCTTGTCTCTTCACCTCAGCGGCGGGGCGCACACCCTGCCTCGTCAGCCGCGGCTCTCCTTCCCGCTCTCTCCCGCCGAGTCTTTTACAGGCTCAGTCCCGCCCTCCTGTTCTCCCGCTCGCTGGACTGCCAATCCCCTTCGGCCTCCAGATCACTGTCCGGACCGCCCTAGTTGCCTAGCAACCGGGCAGCAGCTGCAATGGTAGTTAAGAGTGTCCCGGAGAGACAGATGCTAGGTATCACATTTTCCCCCTCTGGAAGATTGCGTGTCCTCACGCATTAGGCAACATACCGACAGTCAATGCCACAGTCTTTCAAGATGCGAACTATAATAACAGGTGAATATAATCAAGTGGGGTACCGATATATAAATATACATTTCTGAACAACGTATCTACCAATTGAAGATTAATCTATTCTCTGTACCTAGAGGGCGGGACGCCCTTTGTGCTACGTTCCGACCTTCTAAGTTCTACCATGGAGGCTCGGGGCTCACTATGGGTAGTGACTGAGTTGGGTCGACTCTGACCCTCTAAGGGCCCATTAACCACATGGTCTAGGGTGTCGTGGGATGCTGAGCTCAATGCGGGCGGACCGCACATAAAGAGTAAGAGCTCCATGGGATCAAGTAGAGGAATGTCGCCCGGGGACCCCCGCCCTTCTGCCGCAGGTGGGTTTGCTACTCTCGGTGATACTTCGGAGGTGTAAGGCTTGAGTTGCTCTCTGGACACAACACTGAGGGGCCCATCTTGACCTCGGCGGATCTTATAGGTGAACCGTTCTCCCTCCGGGATGCTGACGACAACATAGGGTACGTCTTCCCACATAGTGTCCAACTTACTGGTGCGGTGGTTCCGTTTCTTCCAGACAAGGTCGCCCACATACAGAGGCGTAGGACGGAGGGTTGCATTGTAATTCTTCTCTTGGCGGTGTCGGACGGTTCCCATCCGCATTTCCACCAGTTCTCTGGCTGCCTCCATTCTCCGCTGATGCTCACGGACCCAGTCGGTTTGTGGAGTGGCAGGCGGTGTTAACCTGGGGGCAAGCTCTAGGTCTTGAGGCAATTTACCTCGTCTGCCGAACATAAGATAGTATGGTGTAAAACCGGTGGAGGAATGTTCCGCATTATTGTAGAGATAGACGAGTTCGGGTAGCAAGGTCGGCCATCGGGCGCGGTCTCCAGCTGGTAGGCTTCTGAGCATTCCAACGAGGGTCTGATTAGCTCTTTCGCACAAACCATTCCCCTGGGGGTGGTATGCCGTCGTTCTTGCTTTCTGGCAGCCATAATAGGAGCACAGTTCATAGAATAGCTGCGACTCAAAGGCGGGCCCTTGGTCAGTTAATATGCACTCGGGGTACCCGTAGGGTCTGGCGAAGTGTTTCAGGAATAGATCGGCCGTAGTCTTAGCAGTCAGGTCTCTTGCAGGGACCGCCACTAGGAGTTTACTATAGTGGTCGGTCATTGTTAAGGCATAGTTGTATCCACTGGTGCTGGGCTCTAGTTTCACGTGATCGAGAGCGACTATTTGTAGTGGACGGTGACTCTTGATGGGGTGCAAATAGTCTTTCTGGTGTGCATCCGGGCGTCTTTTCAGGTTGCAGGGAATACAGTCCCGACACCATCGTTCTACGTCTTCATGCAGACCTATCCAGAAATACCTGGTCCGTAAGATGGCTTCCGTCTTTTGCATACCGAAATGCCCCGACTTGTCGTGGTAGGCGGTAAGTAGGAGATTTGCCTGTTTCCGGGGGACAACCACTTGATTCACTGTCTGGTGAGTACCGGGGTCAATGCTGGTCCGTACCAAGATGCCCTGTTTCAGGTGAAATTGTCTCCGATGCCGCAATAGCTTTACCAGCTCCGGGTCCGCTTCGGCACGTTGTGTTCGGGTCAGTTGATGGTTACTTCGGAGGAGGGCTGTAAGTTCCTTCAGTACTGGGTTCTGTCGCTGGATCGATTCCCAATCCACAGCAAGGGCTTCAGACAATTCCGGCCGTCGTTGGTCTGTGACGGTTAATGGGTCTGAGGTGACCGTCCATCTTTTCTTCGAGGCTTTGAAGACAGGGGTTTCTATTTCTTCCGCAACATCCCTTTCTTCTTCCGCTACATCGGTGGTGGGTAACCGGGACAGAGCGTCGGCGTTGCCGTTGGACTTCCCACTCCTGTAAGACACAGTATACTGGAAGTTGGCGAGCCGTGATACCCATCGCTGTTCAAGGGCGCCGAGTCGGGCCGAGGACAGGTGCGCCAAGGGATTGTCGTCTGTCATGACGACAAATGGCGTCGCGGCGAGATAGTGTTTGAATTTTTCCGTGACAGCCCAGACTAGGGCGAGCAGTTCCAGCTTGAAAGCACTGTAATTTTCGCAGTTCCGTTCTGTCTTGCGTAACCCTCTACTGGCATATGCGATGACCCTCTCATGCCCATTCTGCACCTGAGACAGTACGGCTCCTAATCCATGATGGCTGGCGTCTGTGCAGACTTGGAACGGCTGCTCGTAATCTGGGTAAGCCAATAGCGGGGCTTCCGTCAAGGAAGTCTTCAACTGGTGGAAGGCCTGCTGTTGTTCTTCGCCCCACTGCACTGGTGACGATCCCCTTCTCTCACGGCCGGACTGACCTCTCAGCAGTTCATGCAATGGAGCTGCCACCTTGGCAAAGTGTTCCACAAAACGCCTGAAGTAACCCACGAACCCGAGGTAGCTTCGGACATCTTTCACAGTCTTTGGCACTGGCCAGTCCCGAACCACTCGGACCTTCTCGGGGTCGGGCATCACGCCTTCTGCGCTGACGACATGGCCTAAGTACTGGACCTTGGGTTTGAGTAGGTGGCATTTCGTGGGTTTTAGTTTCAGACTACACTTCGTCAGTTGTTGGAGCACTTCTTCTAGATGCTGCAAGTGATCTTCATAACTTTTCGAGAAAATGATTACATCATCGAGGTACAGCAAGGCCATCTCAAAGTTGTGTTGTCCAAGACAGTGTTCCATGACGCGCTGGAAGGTGGCGGGCGCGTTACAAAGTCCAAAAGGCATCCTTTCGAATTCAAACAGACCCATTGGCGTTGTAAAGGCTGTCTTTTCTATGTCCTCCGGGGCCATTTGAATCTGCCAGTATCCACTGGTGAGGTCGAGGGTGGAGAAGTAGGCAGTAGTCTTCAGGGCCGTCAGGGACTCTTCAATCCGGGGGAGCGGATAGGCGTCCTTATGGGTAACCGCATTGAGCTTGCGGTAATCGACGCAGAAGCGTAGGCTGCCGTCCTTCTTCTTAACGATCACCAGCGGAGCTGCCCATGGACTGTGACTTTCTTTGATAACTCCTGCGTCTTTCATTTCTGCTATCATTTTCCTCACGGGCTGGTACAAGGCTGGAGGAAGGGGTCGGTGTCTTTCTTTAATAGGAGGAGTCGTCCCTGTGGAGATGTGGTGATACACTTTGTCGGCTCTGCCGAAGTCGGAAGGGTGTTGGCTAAAAGCTGCTGCATTCCGCCGCACCACTCGTAACACTCCCGCTTTCTGTTCATTGGGGGTATCAGCGTTGCCGATCTGAATATCCGCCCACCACGGGGGCTCTTGACCCGTCGTTGATGGCCCCTCGGTCGTCGTCTCTTGGGCCGCGGTGATTACCTCTTGGCCTACGATGTCTTGGAAGTCGATTGAGCTTATTTTCGCTACCAGGCAGCGTTTGTGTAGTCTGATAGCATAGGGGTGCGGGTTCAATATGCGCACTGGCACTCTTCCGTGTTTCACCTTTGCTAGCGTTCTCGCCACCGCGAAGGGTTGTTGGCCCTCCGAGTCACAGGGTTCCACCAAGGCTTCATAGTCTCTCCCTCCTGGACCAATTCTTGCTCTACACCAGACTACATGTTCAGAGTTCGGCCTCAAGAGGGTGGCCCGTTGATCGGCGATTCTGGCCTTCCCCACCTCCCCTTGATGGTTGGCGAATTTCTTCTCCTTCTCCAGCAGGTGCACCGTCTGCTGCAAGGCTCTCCGCTCTACTGGGGCGGCTATCTGCATCTCTTGTCGAAGGGCTTCTACTAGCTCGTCCGGGCAGTTTTTCAAGACGTTCATCCCCAGGATGACGGGAGGTAGGTGGTTGTTAGGAGCTGTGGTGATAAGATACCCTTGCCGGGGTAACGTCGCGTTTCCAATTTTTGTGTCTGCTTCCCAGTAACCCTGATACGTTATGGGTTGTCCATTGCTTGCCAGCAGATGGAGCCAGGTGGTTGGTGGGGACACAATGGCGGCTTCGTCCCAGTACTGAAGGAACTCGGTGATCCGGATGGTGGAGACTTGTGACCCAGTATCCAACAGAGCTGGAATTTCGATTCCATCGATACAGATCTTCAGGTGTGGGCACTCCCCGACATATCTGGACCATTCTTGGGGCAGTGGCCCACTTACTGGTTCCTCTCCCGAAGGTCGGTCCGCTGCCTCGGGAGTTCCTCGTTTAAAGCATCCACAGGACAGTTCCTTTCGATATGGCCATTTTGCCGACACCTTCTGCATATCGGGCTCCCCTGCGAGTCGAACTGGTCGGTGGGTCTTCGGCCATATTCCTTTACCACATCCCAGCGAGGCCGACTTCGCACACTTCGTTCTTGCCGCCATTCTTGGCGCCTGTTCCTCCCTTGGTCCCTGTCGAACTCGTCCATCCTCCGGTTCATTCGGGAGAGAGTCGCCGTCACCTCCGCCAGCTTTTGGTTGAGCGTTTCCATAGACTCTGGACTTGGTGAGGCTTGTGCTTGTTGGAGGACCGTTCCTCCTTGGGTTGGTCCATCAGATTTCCTGAGCGGTGTGGTTTCCCTATAGCTATCTTCTTTGCTCCACTCCAAAGACGCGTCTTTCTCTACATTATTACTCTGATTCCTCCCCAGGATCTGCAGCATCGTTTCTTTGAATTCGGAGAAGGAGCTTTCTGGTTGTCGTCGTCTCTCCATGCGCATTTGGGAACGAATCGTCTCTCCTCTTGCCCCTTCCACAAACAGGTCTGTTAATGTTTTGTCTATCCCTTCAATCTCTCGTTCATCTAGAGCCCGTATAGTCTTTGCAGCTTCTTGTAGGGCCAGCGCAAAATCGCGCAATGATTCATCGGGTCTTTGTTTCCTCGCATAAAGGCGGCTCTTTAATTCCGCTATGGTCTGGCAGTCGAATATGGTGACTAGCTTCTTGAAGATGCATTCAACGGTCTTCTTTTCGCTGTCTTCCCATGCCTTCACTTCTCGGAGTGCCGAATCCGTCAATTGACCCATCACGATCTCTATTTTCTGTTCCTCAGTTAGCGAGTACAGGCGGAACATGGAGTACATCTTATCTTTGAATTCTTTAAACGTACTTGAACCCGGCACTTGTTTTCCTGCGAACGTTGGTAACCATGGCGCTCCAAAATAGTATGGCATAGTCAACGGTGATGCCGCCATAGTGGTCGTGTTTCCCTGTGCGGGTGGCGGTGGTAGCATGGGAGCAGCAGGAACCTGTGGATCTGTCATCTTGTTCGTATCCTGTTCGCGGACGCCAAGTGTAATAAATGGTAAAGCGTACCTGGAATCTCACTTCTGTCCCGTCTCGGCGGGTCCGGTCGTCCGGTTCCTGCTTGTGCAACGTCTGTTGGAATCTGCGGAGGACACCTGTGCGGAACCTGGGCAGAAGGGACGGAGATACCCCAGTATAGACAACACTCTTCCCCCAAGTGTGAGAGAACCACTACGGTGGGATACAGTAACAAGATTTATTGTAGAAGCGGCAAATCCCCGTTCAGGGAAAACTGAGTTTGCAGTTAGTAAACCTAGCACATTTTGGTTAAGATCATTACCATTGCTCACATGTGATTCACTAAAACAATACGAACATAGCATAACAATAACACAAATGCATTTCAGAACTTTAACATCCTAAAAGAGTCTTTTAGAAAAGCAAGCTTCATGAATACACCGGCAGTACGTTGAACACACCACTAGGTGGCACTATGACTCAATAAAAGTGTCTCTGACCTAAAAGTCCATATAATCCGGAGAAGTTCATGTGCGTTTGCACGGTAATGTCACTGGAGGTACATCTATTCCCTGATGGGGCTTGGCAAGTCCTGCACACGGCAAGTGGGGCTATTGTCCATGGGAATGGCAGCCTGGGGACGTACGGATAACTACCTCCACTGGGAGCAAATTGAACAGGGTCAGTAGTCTTGCTGGGTGCACTTCCCTAAGTACAACATGGGAGGGGATGCAGGTCAATGGCGTTGTTCCCTTAGGGCCGGCCCGTTTCCTATGATATAGTCGCGGGGATCGCTGGTAGATGGCGCCTTGAGCTCAACCGGTCCACGATGTCAGGCCTGTTGTGGTCCAGAGGACTCCCTCCGTAATGGTGTTGCTGTGTGCTGAGGGTGCATATTATGAGGGGGGAGCAGGTGCAACCGGTCAGGGCTGGGGTAAATGCGGCTGACAGTCTCTGTACCCCTGTAAGGTGCTTCTCGCTGGCAGAGTGGAGGGGGAAGGTTACTGTAAGTCACTTTTAAAGTACCTGGTTCGGTGGCTTCTTTCTCTTCCCTTGCTTGTAGCTGCTCCCGGCCGGCGCAGGGACGTCCCCTGCAGTAGCGCTCGATCTGCTCACTCGGCGCCTGGCTCTCCGTCTATGCGGCAGTGCGTCTCCTCTCTTGTCGCCACCGCCAGCACTCTCGGCTACCCGGTTTCCTCCTCACCCGAGATCTGTAGCGCGCGTCGTTCCTCTCCCGCTTGTCTCTTCACCTCAGCGGCGGGGCGCACACCCTGCCTCGTCAGCCGCGGCTCTCCTTCCCGCTCTCTCCCGCCGAGTCTTTTACAGGCTCAGTCCCGCCCTCCTGTTCTCCCGCTCGCTGGGCTGCCAATCCCCTTCGGCCTCCAGATCACTGTCCGGACCGCCCTAGTTGCCTAGCAACCGGGCAGCAGCTGCAATGGTAGTTAAGAGTGTCCCGGAGAGACAGATGCTAGGTATCACAGATATACATTAAATTATAAATAAATTACCCAGACAACAGTGAAACATAAGAGTTAAAATCAGACAGACTAACATATATGTGACACCTATAAGATAGGAAATTGTGAAAAAAAGATTTAACAGTCGTGTCCGCGTGTATTTGATGCGTATAATATTCGTGGGATTATTGTATCTATTTAAATATTGCCATTATCTGATCCATTGACACTATAATTCTTTCAATGCGATGGCTGTTACTTTAATATTGTCAACCGGCTGTCTTATAATGTCTATTTATTCAGCAAAAATATCTTCTGGGAATAAATCCCAAACCCAGGGACTTTGAATATCACCAGGTTATATAGATGCAGATTGACTACCAATAAACAAATATGAAAAATTATATATAATCAATTAATGCTGCTACATCTCAGAATATTGCGATGCTGGGCCGGAATCAGCTGCAAGATGAATATCTCTATCTCCAAGTTATTCTACGAGAAGGTAAGTATTAATTTGCACTCACTGTCTATGTTAGTACACAGATACAGATTTTGTAATTTATAAGTTAATAAAGAGACTATATCCCTGTGACCACTATTTACTATCAGAATATTCTGGTGCGGGACTTCTTTGTTTTTTTTTAACCCTTTGACCCTGTTGACCTTTTGACCCTGTTGACTTAATGTCTGTCTAACATATGGTGTCTGTATATTGACTGTCTAACTAGACACTCTCTATCATCCGGATACCGCACTGTCCTCCTGTATGCAGTGAAAATACAAGGGTACCTGCTGTAAAAATTCAGGGGTGCAGTGTAAATAAATGTACACTGGCCCTGTCTTGTATGCTGTAAAAATTCTGGGGTGCAGTGAAAATAAATGTACACTGACCCTGTCTTGTATGCTGTAAAAAATCTGGGGTGCAGTGTAAATAAATGTACACTGGCCCTGTCTTGTATGCTGTAAAAATTCTGGGGTGCAGTGAAAATAAATGTACACTGGCCCTGACTCTTATGCTGTAAAAATTCTGGGGTGCTTCTGTGAAAATAAATGTACACTGGCCCTTTCTTGTATGCTGTAAAAATTCAGGGGTGCTGCTGTGAAAATAAATGTACACTGGTCCTGTATGCTGTAAAAATGCAGGGGTGCTGCTGTTAAAATAAAAGTACACTGGTCCTATATGCTGTAAAAAATACAGGGGTGCTGCTGTTAAAATAAAAGTATACTGGCCCTGTATGCTGTAAAATACAGGGCTGCAGTGAAAATAAATGTACACTGGCCTTGTCTTGTATGCTGTAATATTACAACGGTGTTGTAAAAATACAGGGGTGCTGGCACTGTCCGCGGTTGCGATGTCTAGGCCTGACCTTCACAACACTGTATGGGAAGTGGAGGCTCCTACCACCATTTGCACGCCCTCTGCAAGTGCTGGGAGGTGCACCACCAGTCCAGTTGCTGATATTAAGATTGAGGATGTCACTGTAGAAGTACACCAGGATGAGGAGGATATGGGTGTAGCTGGCGCTGAGGAGGAAGTTGACGATGAGGATTCTGATGGTGATATGGTTTGTTTGAATAAGACACCAGTGGAAACAGTTGTTGGCCATGGGATGAAAAAGCCCATTGTCATGCCTGGGCAAAATACCAAAAAAGCCACCTCTTCGGTGTGGGATTATTTCTCCACAAATCCAGACAACAGGTGTCAAGCCATCTGTTGCCTTTGTCAATCCATAATAAGCCAGAGTAAGGATGTTAACCACCTAGGAACATCCTCCCTTATATGACACCTGCAGCGCATTCATCATAAGTCATTGTCAAGTTCAGAAACTTTGGGTAACAGCGTAAGCAGTCCACTGACACCTAAATGACGTGGTTTGTTTGAATATTATTTCTCTGTGAGGATGTAAACACTGAAGGGGTGCTGACCCTCTGCCCTATCAGTCCAGGGGTGCTGCCCTACTGCCGTTTAAGTCTAGGGGTGCTGTTGCCTGTCTGCTGTGCTGTGTAATTCTCCAGGAATGCTGCCTATGCTGTATAAGTCCAGGGGTGCTGCCGTATAATTCCAGGGGTGCTGCTGTACTTGATCCTAGGTTTAAATTAAAGCCTAGAGCAGATAAGAAACAATCTTCAACATCACAAACAGATTTGTGAAAACATAGCTGCAAAGGTGGAAATGGAAATTGCTATTTTGACAAAGTGTTTTTTTAATAAAGTGTGGCGAAACCACATTTGTGGCCAAAGTCAGTGTGACTCAGAAGAGACAGAATCCTAATCCAGCGCAACTGCTGGAGAGGTGAAAAGAAAGATTTTGTGCCAGAGCATTAGAGAGAGGTTCTTCTCAATTATTTCATGTTAAGGACTCACTCAAATGAATGGCTCCAATTAGTCAACCTTAATTTTGATTTATTACTGATGTTCCACATTTTGGAATTATTTATTTAGAAGATGCACATTTGTTGTACAGGGTTCTTTTCCTAAGGGCTGCGTAGGGTTATCGCAAGACCTCACGGTGTTAGAAAAACAGAGTTATAGTGATCTTGCATTGCATCAGCTTTCCATTGCACTTACAGCACTAGATGGGCCAGGAGCTCCTGTGAGGCACAAACAGTTATTGAATAAGGCCCAGTATGGAGTCTCATGGTGGCATACAGCCAGGAAGATGTCTGGCTTGCCAGGCTGAGGCATGATGTGGGCACAGAGGTTAGCATTGCTTCCTCCCACAGTCCTACTTATACAGTAGTATGAAATGATTTTCGACTGTAGAGTGCTAAGGTCCACTAGGGCAGGGGCTCAATAACAAAAAAATTCACTGCATAGTGCTGCTTAGTACTGCACGGAACCCACCAGAACTCAACTTGTCTCATCCTGGGCTGCTGTGGGGGCACAGGAGGGGCTGCTAAAACATCTAAGGGGCTGCTTTATTTAAAAATAAAATATGACAAAAAAATAAACAAGACACACAGGTATGCTCACATGTGTGTAACTGGGAGCTGTAAAAAATGAAAATAAGGCACCTGCCACAAAATATGTAAATAAAAATGTAATAAAAAAAATGGAAAAATAGAAACACGAGATTTTCACAAAATAAGTCTCCAGACTCTGTGGAGGGGAAAATATCCAATCTCGATCCTGTGGTATACACCAGTTTATTTGCATCCCAGCATTAAATCCGAGATTATCTTAATCCCTGAAAATGGAGAAGGGGGTACAAATTTGGAGGCTTTGGCCCCTAGTTTTTCAGTTTGTCCAGTAATGTGGTAATTATATATTTGCTTGGTTGAAGTCCTTTGCGTTCCACACCGATATAGGAGTGGAGGTGAAAGCCTGTGTGTTCCTGATTGTGTTTGCCTCTCTAATTTTTAATCACCTTCTTCTTGACACTGTCCTCTTCCTCTTGCCTCTTCTCATAATGTGAAAAGTCATCAAATAAGGAGATGGTATGTTTGTAGCTAGCTATGATTCATATAATTTGGTGAGATTTTTCCAGGGGGACCACATGTCGCTGAAATGATGGGTTTATTAAACTGTGCATGTCCTGTTTAAACAACATAAGGGTGGGTGGGAGTGCCCAAGGGCAATTCCATCTTGCACTTTTTTTTTTCTTTGCATTATGTGCTCTTTGGGGGCAGGGGCATAGCCAGAACTTTGTGGGCCCCATAGCAACATTTTGAAGGGGCCCCCTTCCCAATGCTTCTAGAGAGACACTTCTCTGCAGCAGTTATTAATGTTATGCCCTATAATAGTGTCCTACAGTACTGTACATTTTCTGAACCAGAGTAAAGCCTTATTTAATGTTATGCCCCATAGTTGTACCCTAGTTTCTTTTATGAATTGCAGCAGTGCTTAAGTTCACCCTATGTCACATTTCAGAGCTGCCAGTACACATTATGCCGCACAGTACCCCCAATTCACATTATGATATATTGTGCTCTCTGTTAATATTGTACCTCATTACAGTGCCCTTATAGAACATTAAAATGCCCTCCAGTTTATTTTATACCACACTACAATAAGCAGGTCCAGGGCATACCTAGATATATTGCAGGCCCCAAGGGAAAAGTTTGCAAGGACCCCTACGTAACACCCAATGGCGAAAAATGTATATAACACATGTAACTTTAACAGGGAAGGTGGGCCCCTCTCAGCTCTGGGCCCCATAGCAGCTGCACTGCCTGCACCTATGGTAGCTACGCCCTTGCTTTGGGGCATAGTTTTTAAAACTGCCATCCTGTCTGCCACTGCAGTGCCACTCCTAGATGGGCCAGGTGTTTGTGTAGCCCACTTGTGTCGCTTAGCTTAGTCATATGGTGCAACCTTTTGACCTAAAAACAATATTTTGAGGTGTGATGTGTTCAGAATAGACTGGAAATGAATGGAAATGAATATTATTGAGGTTAATGATACCATAGGATCGAAATTACCCCCCAAATTCTGTGATTTTAGCTGTTTTTATGTTTTTTTCAAAAAACATCCATATCTAAAACCAAAACCAAAAGGATGGTTTTGGCAAAACCAATCCAGATCCAAAATAACGAGCGGAGATCCAGATCCAAAACCAAAACACAAAACCTGAAAAGTGTCCACCGCACATCTCTAATCTCTAGTAATAATAGGCTAATAATGAATGCAAAAAACTTGTTCTTATGGGAAAATATTATATTAAAACAAAGCAACTGATGTAACGTTTAATAAATAGAATAATGGTTCCATAAAAATGTACTCAGATAACATAATATTGCACTGTTGAAATGTTGATATTGAACCTGTCATCATGTGCAGAAGGTCGACATATTCAAAATGTTGACATTATGCACAGATCAGCAGTGGAGGGTTATGCTAAGAGAGGGTGAGGGTTAGGGTATGGTAAGGGGAGGGTTAGGCTATGTGAGGGGGAGGGTTAGGGTATGGGAAGGGGAAGGTTAGGGTTAGGCTACAGGAGGGGAGGTTAGCCTCTAAGGGGAGGGTTAGGGTTAGCAATACTCACTGTCAGAAGCCACACAGGATCCACTGGAAGTCATCATGATATCACTACCAGACCCAGAAAACAGCTGGAGCTACCAGACCAAGCATACCAAGTAAGATTAGCAACAGACTACCAGGGATGTTTTGTCAACATCCTAATCAGGTTGACATGAATGTCAACATGGTCAATGCTGACATGTCAACATTATGAATATCAATATGATGAATGCTAATAAAATATACGACACCCAAGAGAAACTCCATTAGCTATTTTCCTGTGTCTGTGCCCTGTGTGATCTATGACTTGTACTGAGAGAACAATTATATTAACAGAGAAAGGTCTTACGTAAGCTCCTGCAGGGCACAGTCTGGGTGTCTCAGTCCTTCACACAGAAGCTTGATTCCAGAGTTCCCCAGAGTATTCCATGTCAGCTCCAGTGTGGTCAGAGAGCGGAGTGTAGTAATAACAGAGCGGAGATCATCACAGCAGGAGGAGGTCAGATCACATTTATCTAACCTGATGAGAGATAAGGGATATGCATTATATTATAAACCAATAAGCAGTAAGTCAAATTGAAATGACAAAGTATAATTTATTTATTATAGTGCAGCAAATTCTGTTGTGCTTTACAATTCGACACAATGATAAAACAAAACTTGGTAATAAACAAACAATCATAGAGGTAGGAAGGCCCTGCTCACAAGCTTACAATATATAGGGAAATAGAAAATATATGGAGGATATATGTGGACTGTATAGTGGGGATATAATCAGATAGGAAAGCTTATGAAGGTTGAGTGAGCGCTTCTGGAATGTGATTAGCTAGCCTGAAGATGTGAGTTTTTAGGGAACATTTGAAGGTATGGAGACTAGGGAAGAGTCTTATTGTGCGTGGTAGGGCATTCCACAGAGTGGGTGCAACCCGAAGATAGTCCTACAATCGTTCATGGGAGCAAGTAATGAGTTTGGATAAGAGACGTAGATCTTGCGAAGAGCGGAGAGGTTTGGTTGGGAGATATTTTGAGATGAGCGAAGAAATGTTCATTGGTGTAGTATGGTTAATGGCCTTATGTGTGAGTAATATTATTTTATATTGAATATGGTAAAATACAGGTAACCAATAGAGGGACTGACAGAGTGGATCTGCAGACGATGAATGTCTAGCAAGGAAGTTTAGCCTCGCAGCTTCATTCAGAATGGATTGTAGTGGTGAGAGTCTCTTTTTGGTAAGACCAGTAAGAAGACTATTGCAATAATCAATGCGGGAGATAATGAGAACATTGATTAGAGTATTTGCAGTGTCTTGTGTAAGATATGGTCGTATTTTGGATATGTTTTTTAGATGCATGATTTTGAGACAGATTGAATGTGGGGAGCAAAGGACAGTTCTGAGTCAAGAATGACACCTAGGCAGCGAGCTTGTGGGGTAGGATTGATTGTTGAGTTCTCAATAGTGATAGAGATATCAGGTTGGTAACTACTATTGGCTGGTGGAAATATAAGTAGCGCATATTACAGACAAAAGAGAATGGGGTTGTACAGGTAAGGTGCACACAAAGTCAATTAAAATATAACTTTTATTATCACATTAAGAGGCCAAAAATCGGTCAGCATAGCGAAATATATGGTTAAAAATAAGTATAAAGAAAGACTTAAAGTGCTCTAAGATGGAAAAGTGATAAGATTAAAAATATCTCCACTTTGATGGATGCAAAAACTACGGATGAGTAGGAATTCGTTTAATTTGCAATTATCAAATAAGTTTACCATATATACATGTAATAAAATCAAGCCTATAATTGCTGGCTGCTGTGAAACTTTCAATTCTCGGTGTTCTATCTGATGTATGTCTCTATTATGAGTTTTTGGTGTATCTCACACCTGGCACCTTCAGCCTTCAGATATCCTCATGTGTCACGGGGATTTCTCAAAGATATTTAAATTTATAATAAAACAAGGAGTTAATGAATATACCAATAAGTGTGCCCTGGATTCACTGTTCTATATCACCCAGGCAGTCACTCCCGTTACATAGCCGTATCAACAATGATATGTGAGACAGTTTGGTTATAAACCGGCTTGATCAAGGAGTGTATCCTTCTATTGTATATATACTATGATCACAGGAATTATTGCCTCTACCCCCAAACGAGGCCAGAAAAGATTTTTTTATATATCTGGCTGGGGTTAATTGTAAGATGTGCACACGGAGATTAATATCTCCTTTAGTATTCTTGTATGAGATACAATTAGTGGATGCTTCCTATTCACAGTAAAATGAACACTGCTTAAGTTATCCTTTATTGTCATAAACTTGTTGCGTAATACCTGATTTGTGAAACGTTTTATGACTGTGAGGTAAATGGGTAGATGTGTTACTACAACGTATACCTAATCAGTATTTGCCCCCTTATTATTGCACCTGGTCTTATATTAAACCCAGTAAATGCATGCTATAAGGATAGAATGCATGGCATAGTATGTTTCAAAATTGCTGTGTGAACATCTGATAAGTCACATATTTTTCTATTACCATACACCTGTTCTATCCCTGAATGTCAAGGCCCACATCAAATAAGTGGAGTAGGGAGCATTAAAAATTAGCTCAATCAGCATGTGTAGAGGCAGTACATATGTGCTCTTATTAATCCTATGTTAGTGTTTTCCCTGCTCAAATGAGCTTTTAAATCTTCGGTATTATCAATGCCCCAGAGATATAAATGATTGTGCTTCACAAAAGTAATTGTATCATTGATCACTCTATTATTCGTATACCGGTATTTCTTTTACTCCTTTAGTAACCATCTGGTATAATTGATATAATCAGTATAACGGAAAACACATGTGGCTGCAGGTTGCAAAGGTGAAAGTATTGTTACGACATGTACTATGTCAACATTCATTAGTTTTATCTGGCATGTCTATGCCTGCCATTTAACAATATGTCAGATCTTATACCCAATTTCAGGTAGACATAATACACAAAATATTGGGAGGCTGCGACACGCTGCAACGGCGTCTATGCAGTCGGCATTTGTCCGATCACGGGTAATCCCGTTTGACCTGCAGCGGGCCAGCTCCCTGTTGTATACAGAGTTTAGCAGATAAATTTAAGGTAGACACAATACACGAGAGATTGGGAAGCTGAGACACGCTGCAGCGGCGCCTATGAAATCGGCATTTGTCCGATCACGGGTAATCCCGTTTAGCCGTGCAGTAGTCCAGCTCCCTAATATATATGAAGTTTTGAACAGCTTAACGTAGTTAATGCAAGGACATCTCAGTGGAGGAAGAATATAAGTAGCTCTGTTTTGGAAATATTAAGTTTGAGGTGGTGAGATGACATCCAAGATGAAACAGCAGAAAGGCATTCAGTGACCCTGATCAATACAGATGGTGACAAATCTGGGGAGGATAGATAGATTTGAGTATCATCCGCGTACAGATGATACTGAAATCCAAAAGAGCTGATTAGTTTACCAAGAGATGAGGTAGAGATGAGGTACAGATTGAGAAAAGCAGAGGACCTAAGACTGAGCCTTGTGGTACTCCAACTGAAAGATGTAGCGAAGAGGAGGTGGATTCAGAGAAATGAACACTGAAGGAGGGATTAGATAGGTAGGATAGGAACCAAGAGAGATGACTGTGTCTTGAAGACCTTTGGATTGAAGTGTTTGAGAAGAAAATGGTCAACAGTGTCAAAAGCAGCAGAGAGATCTAGAATAAAAAGAAGTGAGTAATGGCCTTTGGACTTCACAGTCACTAGATCATTCACTACTTTAGTCAGTGCTGTCTCTGT
The DNA here is from genome assembly GCF_028390025.1 of Pseudophryne corroboree. Lineage (NCBI taxonomy): Eukaryota > Metazoa > Chordata > Amphibia > Anura > Myobatrachidae > Pseudophryne > Pseudophryne corroboree. The sequence goes on along the minus strand of NC_086446.1, from coordinate 58,573,665 downwards.
GGAGTGTTGGGAATGAAAGCCTGACTGAAGTTGGTCAATTAAATTGTGTGATTTAAGAAAGTGTGTGAGGCGAGTGTAGGCAAGTCTCTCAAGTTATGGCACTACTACAAAATAATAACTTTAATTTAAAATTTACATACATGAGTAGTAGAACCCATGTGGAATTTCTGGATCTGGTACTTTCCACTGAAGAGAACAAGATCATTACGAAAAATTATATAAAACCAGTGGATACGAACAGTTATTTACACTACAACAGTGCTCACACAACCAACTGGAAGAACAACATACCCTATTCACAACTGTATCGAATTAGACGCAACTGCACAAATTCAGATACCTACGAAGAACAATCGGAAATATATTTAAATAGATTTAGGGAACGTGGCTACCCGGAAAGCATCCTCGACACTGCCCGGAAGAAAGGAAAGAGTCTGGAACAAAAAAACCTTTTAGAAGTAAAGACGGAAACTCAAAAGAAAAAATACGTAGCTCCCTTCATTACACAATACAACAGTAATGAGAAAAGGATCAGGAACATCTTCACTAAACATTGGCACATTCTAAAGATGGATCCGGTATTGAATCAAGTATTACCTGACCGCCCGGAAATCATTTTTAAAAAATCAAGAAATTTGAAAGAAATTCTTGCTCCAAGTCAGCTAAAGACAAGAGAGAGCACTCAGACCATGCCCAGATGTACTGGAACATACAAATGCGGAAAGTGTATTGTCTGCAAATTTGTACACCCAAATAGAAAGACCTTTCAAGATTCAGCGAATAAAACAGAATATAAAATAAAACAGTTTATTAACTGTAACACAACGTCTGTAATTTATTTGGCAGAATGTGGATGTGGACTCAAATATGTAGGTAAGACCAAGCGACCTCTCAAATTGAGAGTACAGGAACACCTCCGCAATATCAAAAACAAAGTTGAGAGTCATCCTTTATCAAATCATTTCCGTATCCATCACTCATCCAATACAGATACTTTCACGTTCAAAGGTCTGGAAAAAGTCACATTAGGAACAAGAGGTGGAGATCTTCCCAAACTGCTGTCTCAAAGAGAAATGTATTGGATTTTCACCTTAAACACACTCAGCCCGTTAGGTCATAATGAGGGATATGAAATAGCTCCCTTCCTCTAACCACATAACATGACCCTTACACTGACACTTTCTTTATTCAGCTATATATTTAATGTATCGAGACCTATATACTAAGTATTATGTCTCAATCTATGGAGTTGAAAGGATTCCTTAGAGGGTGACACGTTGCCCCCTATTCCATTTGCCATATGTGAAAAAAAGAAAAATAATATTATTATTAATGTTTATCCTATATAGTATAATATACTTCATTACAACCGAGCTTTAATAATTTTTTTATGTGTCAAAAAACTTCTTACTGAGGCAATATATAGAAGTATAGGAATAGGAACACATGATCTGCGTTCCATTCTGCGTTTCAATTTTTTTACCAAACCCTCACTTCCGGTTATTGATTTCCTTTAATTATATGAATACAGTTATGTACGTCATTAGTGTTCTGCATATATTATGTTTTGCACTATGTCTGTATGTGTATTGACTTATGTTTTTGTGTATAACTCACACTGGATTTACATTGTTAAATAGTTGCGTTCCACAAGGCTAAGCCTGGTCACTTCCGAGTTACGGACACTTCCGGTTGCCGCGCATGACGTGCCATTTCGGGTCATGTGACTATCACGCATAGCGTGACCAAAATAGTTTAATTGAAATACCCTGGCCACGTGATTAGTGCGCATGGCGTGACCGTAATAGTTTACATGGACACTCCACAAGGGTATCTACTTCCGGAATTCTTACTTCCGGTACGCAAGTTCCGGAAACACGGTTATCGGGTTTCACGTGATTTCCGGTCATTAGTATTATAAACACACTGCTCCTCCAAGACTCTCTTGTTATAAAATCTACGTTTTCTCAATGTAAAAGTGTGTACTCTGTTTATGATTATTCTGTATTGTCTCGATCTATCCTTTTAAGACTTTCTTTTAACACTTCCGGCGGGATGTCCCGACCGGAAGTAATTTGCATAATTGGTTACCACCCACTAATCACAAAAGGGGATAAAAACAGGAAAGCATGGCTAGTCCCTATAGACACTCCTGAAGAAGCCTTGTTAGGTGAAACGCGTTGAGGACCTGTTCTGAACACCCCTGACCCAGGCATTCACCGTGGATATACCCCGGACTGCCTAAGACAAATATCGGATTATCCAGATAAGCTTTATGAACTTTTTGCTTTTTTAAACTTATTTATTTTTGTGACCACTCTTAGTATATAAATTAAAATCTATGTCCTTTAGCCTGTGATTTTCATTTATACACGACGAACCTCGAACCACGATATCATATATATCCACGGAGGATGATCACTCGTGTAAAAGACCTTTTTTGAAATGCTGTTTGGTATTTATATTATGGTACGCTGAATACCTATTGATTTGTGTGAACCTCAATATTTTTGATAATTAAATACTGCACTATGAGAGGCATCTCTCGTTTTGGTTGATTACAGACCGTGCTTTGTTGTGAATAACACGGACCGAAAGACATTTCCTGTGAGATATCTGCTCACGCGAAACCGGTGACCAGTTGTGGTGCAGATAACCTACTGGAGGAACCAGTCGCTGTAATTTTGATGTGCCTGCTAAAAATCAAATTTCCGGTACGCAGATTACATAGAGATACTTCATTATAAATATCCAAAATTGGCATGAAGTTACTGCACTATTAGGCGCTTGTCCTCTTCTTTCTTCTCCAAGTCTCTCAAGTAGCTTGGAGAGGCATGGGAGCTGAGAGATGGGACGGTAGTTTGAGAGAGTGTTAGGGTCAGAATTTTGTTTTTTTCAGAATGGGAGTAATCAGTGCATACTTGAACAGTGAAGGAAAGATACCAGTAGAGAGAGAGAGATTACAGATGTTAGTTAAGGTTGGGATAGCACAGGAGACAGAGATTTACTTATTTGTGAGGGTATAGGCTCAAGAGGAGAGGTAGTAGAGTAGCAGGATGAGAAGAGTGTTGACACTTTATCTTCATTTGTGGGATCAAATGAGGACAGAGTGCCAGAGGGTTCAGATAGAGAATTAAGCAGATTACAGACTGAGGAAGAGCATACCATTTCATCTCGGATCTCATCAATCTTGTCCTTGAAGTAGGAAGCAAGATCTTGCGCCTTGATAGTGGCTGGTGGGTTGGGTGAGGGAGGGTTCAGAAGTTATTTAAATGTATTAAAAAGTAATTTGGGGTTAGAGGCTTGAGCCGAGATGAGAGTTTGGAAATATGTTTGTTTGACAGAGTCCAGGAAATTACAATAAGAGTGGTAGACAGTTTAATATGTGAAAAAGTCTCTAGGAATACGATATTTACGCCACTGGCATTCAGCTTTCTGTGAGAGTTTTTGTAGGTGTCTTGTTAATTTAGAGTGCCACGTTTGACATCTTGACCTACGTAGAGTGTGATGGGTAGCTAGAGCGGACATTGAACCTGTCAGCATGTGCAGAAGGTCTACATATTCAAAATGTTGACATTATGCACAGATCAGCAGTGGAGGGTTATGCTAAGAGAGGGGGAGGGTTAGCGTATGGTAAGGGGAGGGTTAGACTATGTGAGGGGTAGGGTTAGGGTATGGGAAGGGGAAGGTTAGGGTTAGGCTACAGGAGGGGAGGTTAGCCTCTAAGGGGAGGGTTAGGGTTAGCATTACTCACTGCCAGAAGCCACACAGGATCCACTGGAAGTCATAATGATATTACTACCAGACCCAGAAAACAGCTGAAGGTACCAGACCAAGCATACCAAGTAAGATTAGCAACAGACTACCAGGGATGTTTTGTCAACATTATGAATATCAATATGATGAATGCTAATAAAATATACCACACCCAAGAGAAACTCCATTAGCTATTTTCCTGTGTCTGTGCCCTGTGTGATCTATGACTTGTACTGAGAGAACAATTATATTAACAGAGAAAGGTCTTACATAAGATGCTGCAGGCTACAGTCTGGGTGTCTCAGTCCCTCACACAGAAGCTTGATTCCAGAGTTCCCCAGAGTATTACATGTCAGCTCCAGTGTGGTCAGAGAGCGGAGTGTAGTAATAACAGAGCGGAGATCATCACAGCAGGAGGAGGTCAGATCACATTTATCTAACCTGATGAGAGATAAGGGATATGCATTATATTATAAACCAATGAGCAGTAAGTCAAATTGAAATGACAAAGTATTATTTATTTATTATAGTGCAGCAAATTCTGTTGCGCTTTACAATTGGACACTATGATAAAACAAAACTGGGTAATAAACAAACAATCATAGAGGTAGGAAGGCCCTGCTCACAAGCTTACAATCTATAGGGAAATAGAAAATATATGGAGGATATATGTGGACTGTATAGTGGGGATATAATCAGATAGGAAAGCTTATGAAGGTTGAGTGAGCGGTTCTGGAATGTGATAAGCTAGCCTGAAGAGGTGAGTTTTTAGGGAACATTTGAAGGTATGGAGACTAGGGAAGAGTCTTATTGTGCGTGGTAGGGCATTCCACAGAGTGGGTGCAACCCGAAGATAGTCATAAAATCGTGCATGGGAGCAAGTAATGAGTGTGGATGAGAGACTTAGATCTTGCGAAGAGTGGAGAGGTTTGGTTGGGAGATGTTTTGAGATGAGCGAAGAAATGTTCATTGGTGTAGTATGGTTAATGGCCTTATGTGTGAGTAATATTATTTTATATTGAATATTGTAGAATACAGGTAACCAATAGAGGGACTGACAGAGTGGATCTGCAGACGATGAATGTCTAGCAAGGAAGTTTAGCCTTGCAGCTTCATTCAGAATGGATTGTAGTGGTGAGAGTCTCTTTTTGGTAAGACCAGTAAGAAGACTATTGCAATAATCAATGCAGGAGATAATGAGAGCATGGATTAGAGTATTTGCAGTGTCTTGTGTAAGATATGGTCGTATTTTAGATATGTTTTTTAGATGCATGATTTTGAGACAGATCGAATGTGGGGAGCAAAGGACAGTTCTGAGTCAAGTATGACACCTAGGCAGTGAGGTTGTGGGATAGGATTGATTGTTGAGTTCTCAATAGTGATAGAGATATCAAGTTGGTAACTACTATTGGCTGGTGGAAATACAAGTAGCTCTGTTTTGGAAATATTAAGTTTGAGGTGGCGAGATGACATCCAAGATGAAACAGCAGAAAGGCCCTGATCAATACAGATGGTGACAAATCTGGGGAGGATAGATAGATTTGAGTATCATCTGCATACAGATGATACTGAAATCCAAAAGAGCTGATTAGTTTACCAAGAGATGAGGTAGAGATGAGGTAAAGATTGAGAAAAGCAGAGGACCTAAGGCAGAGCCTTGTGGTACTCCAACTGAAAGAGGTAGCGAAGAGGAGGTGGATTCAGAGAAACGAACACTGAAGGAGGGATTAGATAGGTAGGATAGGAACCAAGAGATGACTGTGTCTTGAAGACCTTTGGATTGAAGTGTTTGAGAAGAAAATGGTCAACAGTGTCAAAAGCAGCAGAGAGATCTAGAATAAAAAGAAGTGAGTAATGGACTTTGGACTTCACAGTCACTAGATCATTCACTACTTTAGTCAGTGCTGTCTCTGTGGAGTGTTGGTAATGAAAGCCTTACTGAAGTGGGTCAAATAAATTGTGTGATTTAAGAAAGTGTGTGAGGCGAGTGTAAGTAGCTTGGAGAGGCATGGGAGCTGAGAGATGGGATGGTAGTTTGAGAGAGTGTTAGGGTCAGAATTTTGTTTTTTTTCAGAATGGGAGTAATCAGTGCATACTTGAACAGTGAAGGAAAGATACCAGTAGAGAGAGAGAGATTACAGAGTGCCAGAGGGTTCAGGTAGAGAATTAAGCAGATTACAGACTGAGGAAGAGCATACCATTTAATCTCGGATCTCATCAATCTTGTCCTTGAAGTAGGAAGCAAGATCTTGCGCCTTGATAGTGGCTGGTGGGTTGGGTGAGGGAGGGTTCAGACGTTATTTAAATGTATTAAAAAGTAATTTGGGGATAGAGGCTTGAGCCGAAATGAGAGTTTGGAAATATGTTTGTTTGGCAGAGTCCAGGGAATTACAATACGAGCGGTAGACAGTTTAATATGTGAAAAAGTCGCTAGGAATATGATATTTCCGCCATTGACATTCAGCTTTCCGTGAGAGTTTTTGTAGATGTCTTAATAATTTAGAGTGCCACGTTTGACATCTTGACCTACGTGGAGTGTGATGGGTAGCTAGAGCCACTTGGTCAAGGGCTATTTCTAGAGTCTGGTTCAGGTGTGATACAGCAGTCTCAGGAGAAGTAAATGCAGAAATAGGTGAGAGCAGTTGTTGCAGGGAGGTGGACAGTTCTTTAAAATTAATTGTGTTAATATTTCTTTGGGTTTGAGGAGGATTAGAGGACTTCAATGACTCTGAGTTTGAAGTAATGGTGGACAGCATGCAGGTGATAAGGTTGTGATCTAAGAGAGGGAAAGGAGTGTTAACGAATTCAGAAACTGAGCATAGTCTGGTGAATACTAGATCAAGGCAATGGCCCTCCTGATGAGTAGAGGAGTCAGTCCATTGGGAGAGGCAGAGAGAGGAGGTTAGAGAGAGTAATTTGGAGGCATGAGCAGCAGATTTTGGACTATCAATAGCAATATTGAAATCAACCATGATGATGGTGGAGATGTCAGAGGATAGGAAGTGAGGGAGTCAGGCAGAAAAATCTTCCAGAAATTGTTTGGGGTGCCCAGGCGGGCGATAGATAGCTGCAACATGCAGAGAGAAAGGAGTGTACTTCAAATGATGTAAATGTGAGTGATGGTACTTGTGGCAGAACTGTGCATGCGAAAGATTGGGAAAGTAGACAACATTATTCGCACATACTGTATATACCAGCTATTAAGCTGTAGGTGTATGTCATGGAGAATGTTGTTATTAAATAACTGATCTAGATGTAGCCTCAGAAATACTTCCAAATGTCATTGGTGCAACTGAAGGTGGCATCTAAAGACCAGGTGGAATTACAGTGTCTGAAGATGCTCAAAGTGGGCACCTCAGTCAGATGCTCACCTGTACACCCGGAGAAGGACTGATACTGGCAGTAGCACATAATGACAGATGCACAGCACTGGGAAAGGGCTGATTCTGGCAGTATAATATATATATATATATATATATATAGAGAGAGAGAGAGAGAGAGAGAGAGAGAGAGAGAGAGAGAGATCCAGAGAAGTTGCACTCACATACTAAACTGTCACAGCTGCTGGGGTGCAGTAGCCAGAGATCAGTCCCATCCAAAGGCTGTCTCAAACCAGGAAGTGCCGTGCGTTCCACGGCAGTGGCATGCGTTCCACCGCCGGGAACAGCTTTGATTTATCCTCCCTGTATTGGTATTTCATTATTGTCTTACTGATCATATTTGCTCCGGGTAATGACTAGTGTGTATACACTGACTTGTGTTTCCAGGTGTACTTTGAATTAGCAGTTTGTTGTGATTAATATACATAAGTTTTTCATTGGTTAGGAGTAAATTGATGGGCTATCCTTCATGGTATTTATGGCTCCTTAGACAGGATGTGTGCAGGGGAGATGGCAGCCTAAAACTTTTGGTCTTGACAAAGGTTCCATAGAGGACCGAAACGTTGACCGTGACCCTGTAAATCATGTGAGCAGAATTGAAGAAATCTTATTTTCACTATTGAAGAAGACTGGTGAGTGCATTCCTTGTTACACTCTCTCTCTCTCTCTCTCTCTCTCTCTCTCTCTATATATATATATATATATAACCAGTTATGTATATAAACCACACATATTCCGCATCGCTTTGCAGAGACCTTTTTGGCCATTCACATCAGCCCCTGCCCCAATGGACCTTACAATCTATATTCCCTATGACATGAACCAACACACTCAATCACCGAAGGGTTAATTTTGTTGGGAGCCAATTAGCCTACCAGTATATTTTTTGATTGTGGGAGGAAACTGGAGTACCTGGAGGAAACCCACGCAAGCACAGGAAGTATGTACAAACTCTACACAGTTAGGGCCATGGTGGGCATCGAACCCATGACCTCCATACTGCAAAGCAGTAATGCTATTAATTACACCATCTATGCTGCCCACATAGTCACATTAGCACATGGTCATAGATGCACGTCTGTACACCAGGGAAAGGGCTGATACTAGCATTATCACATAGTCACATTTGCATGGCTGTATACCAGGGGAAAGGCTGATACTAGCATTAGCACATAGTCAAAGATGCACAGCTGTACACCAGGGGAAGGGCTGATACTGGCAATAGCACATAGTCACAGAAACACAGCTGTACACCAGGGGAAGGGATGATATTAGCATTAGCACATAGTCACAGACACACGGCTGTACACCAGGGGAAGGGCTGATACTGGCAATAGCACATAGTCACAGAAACACAGCTGTACACCAGGGGAAGGGCTGATATTAGCATTAGCACATAGTCACAGACACACAGCTGTAAACAAGGGGAAGGGCTGATACTGGCAGTAGCACATAGTCACAGAAACACAGCTGTACACCAGGGGAAGGGCTGATATGAGCATTAGCACATAGTCACAGACACACAGCTGTACACCAGGGGAAGGGCTGATACCGGCAGTAGCACATAGTCATAGACGTACAGCTGTACACCAGAGGAAGGGTTGATACTAGCATTAGCACATAGTCACAGACACACAGATGTATACCAGGGGAAGGGCTGATACCGGCATTAGCACATAGTCACAGACACACAGCTGTATACCAGGGGAAGGACTGATACCGGCATTAGCACATAGTCACAGACACACGGCTGTACACCAGGGGAAGGGCTGATAATGGCAGTAGCACATAGTCACAGACACACGGCTGTGCACCAGGGGAAGAGCTGATACCGGCATTAGCACACAGTCACAGACACACAGCTGTACACCAGGGGAAGGGCTGATACCGGCAGTAGCACATAGTCACAGACACACAGCTGTACACCAGGGGAAGGGCTGATATTAGCATTAGCACATAGTCACAGACACACAGCTGTACACCAGGGGAAGGGCTGATACCGGCAGTAGCACGTAGTCACAGACGTACAGCTGTACACCAGAGGAAGGGTTGATACTAGCATTAGCACATAGTCACAGACACACAGCTGTACACCAGGGGAAGGGCTGATACCGGCATTAGCACATAGTCACAGACACACAGCTGTATACCAGGGGAAGGGCTGAGACCAGCAGTAGCACGTAGTCACAGACGTACAGCTGTACACCAGGGGAAGGGCTGATACTGGCACTAGCACATAGTCACAGACACATGGCTGTACACCAGGGGAAGGGCTGATACTAGCATTAGCACATAGTCACAGACACACAGCTGTACACCAGGGGAAGGGCTGATACAGGCATTATCACAAAGTCACAGACGCACAGCTGTACACCAGGGGAAGGGGTGATACAGGCATTATCACATAGTCACAGACACACGGCTGTACACCAAGGGAAGGGGTGATACAGGCATTATTACATAGTCACACACACACGGCTGTACACCAGGGGAAGGGCTGATACTGGCATTAGCACATAGTCACAGACACACGGCTGTACACCAGGGGAAGGGATGATACCGGCATTAGCACATAGTCACAGACACACGGCTGTACACCAGGGGAAGGGCTGATACTGGCATTAGCACATAGTCACAGACACATAGCTGTACACCAGGGAAGGGCTGATACTGGCATTAGCACATAGTCACAGACACACGGCTGTACACCAGGGGAAGGGCTGATACTGGCATTAGCACATAGTCACAGACACATGGCTGTACACCAGGGGAAGGGCTGATACTGGCATTAGCACATAGTCACAGACACACGGCTGTACACCAGGGGAAGGACGGATACTGGCATTAGCACATAGTCACAGACACATGGCTGTACACCAGGGGAAGGGCTGATACTGGCATTAGCACATAGTCACAGACACATGGCTGTACACCAGGGGAAGGACTGATACTGGCATTAGCACATAGTCACAGACACACAGCTGTACACCAGGGGAAGGACGGATACTGGCATTAGCACATAGTCACAGACACACGGCTGTACACCAGGGGAAGGACGGATACTGGCATTAGCACATAGTCACAGACACATGGCTGTACACCAGGGGAAGGGCTGATACTGGCATTAGCACATAGTCACAGACACATGGCTGTACACCAGGGGAAGGGCTGATACCGGCATTAGCACATAGTCACAGACACATGGCTGTACACCAGGGGAAGGACTGATACTGGCATTAGCACATAGTCACAGACACACAGCTGTACACCAGGGGAAGGACGGATACTGGCATTAGCACATAGTCACAGACACATGGCTGTACACCAGGGGAAGGGCTGATACTGGCATTAGCACATAGTCACAGACACACGGCTGTACACCAGGGGAAGGGTTGATGCTGGCATTAGCACATAGTCACAGACACATGGCTGTACACCAGGGGAAGGGCTGATACCGGCATTAGCACATAGTCACAGACACACAGCTGTACACCAGGGGAAGGGCTGATACTGGCATTAGCACATAGTCACAGACACACGGCTGTACACCAGGGGAAGGGCTGATACTGGCATTAGCACATAGTCACAGACACACAGCTGTACACCAAGGGAAGGGCTGATACCGGCATTAGCACATAGTCACAGACACATGGCTGTACACCAGGGGAAGGGCTGATACCGGCATTAGCACATAGTCACAGACACATGGCTGTACACCAGGGGAAGGACTGATACTGGCATTAGCACATAGTCACAGACACACAGCTGTACACCAGGGGAAGGACGGATACTGGCATTAGCACATAGTCACAGACACATGGCTGTACACCAGGGGAAGGGCTGATACTGGCATTAGCACATAGTCACAGACACACGGCTGTACACCAGGGGAAGGGCTGATACTGGCATTAGTACACAGTCACAGACACACGGCTGTACACCAGGGGAAGGGCTGATACTAGCATTAGCACATAGTCACAGACATAGGGCTTTACACCAGGGGAAGGGCTGATACTGGCATTAGTACACAGTCACAGACACACGGCTGTACACCAGGGGAAGGGCTGATACTGGCATTAGCACATAGTCACAGACACACGGCTGTACACCAGGGGAAGGGCTGATACTAGCATTAGCACATAGTCACAGACACACGGCTGTACACCAGGGGAAGGGCTGATACTAGCATTAGCACATAGTCACAGACACATGGCTGTACACCAGGGGAAGGGCTGATACCGGCATTAGCACATAGTCACAGACACATGGCTGTACACCAGGGGAAGGGCTGATACTAGCATTAGCATATAGTCACAGACACACGGCTGTACACCAGGGGAAGGGCTGATACTAGCATTAGCACGTACAAATCTATTGATGTGTGTGAGAACTGGGCGCTGATCAGTGTGGCACTGTAGGTGATGTGGGTGAGATTTCAAATGTTGAAATAAGAACAGGTAATTTTAAATTTCCTTATTAACAGGATTTAGTCTAGACAATGAGCATATCTTCTGTATCTTTCAGTCAATGTAAGATTATCACTATTCAAATGGCATAAACGACATCACACGTGCACTGATGATGTATTTAAAATGAATAAAACATTTATTTAAGGTTTAAAACAAAAAATGGATGTCAACTAGAGATGAACGGGTTCTGTTCGTCGAGATCCAAACCCCCCCGAACTTCACCTATTTTACACGGGTCTGAGGCAGCCTCGGATCTTCCCGCCTTGCTCGGTTAACCCGAACGTGGCTGAACGTCATCATCCCACTGTCGGATTCTCGCGAGATTCGTATTCTATATAAAGAGCCGCGCGTCGCCGCCATTTTCACTCGTGCATTGGAGACTGAACGGAGAGGACGTGGCTACGTTCTCTGCCTGAAAAGCTCCATATCTGTGCTCAGTGTGCTGCAAATATCTGTGCTCAGTGTGCTGCAAATATCTGTGCTCAGTGTGCTGCATTTTGGTGACCAACAGTATATAGTTGTATAGTACAGTAGGCCATTGCTGTATCTCGCAGCTCTGTGTCACTGCAAGTATCCATTCCATATCTGTGCTGCATTTTTGTGAGCAGTATACAGATGTGTGCACTTACTACTTTGCTTTTTTACAAATTTGGCACAACATGCAAAACACGGCTAAGCTGTTTTTCACGAGTAGCGAGTGGATGAATTTTAAAAATTTTGTTTGCCATAATAGAATATGTATAAAGTAACATATTAAAAAAGCAAATTAAGAAAAATCACAAGGCATGGCTAAATCTCTGAGTCTATGTCATGCAAAACTGTGCCATACATGGCGGCAGTGACGTGTGGTGAGGTCATTGGCTGGGGAGGCACTAAGATATATAGTAACCCCATCAGCACCTCCGGTGCATCACTGACACCTACATAATCACGCCAGCCAGTGGCGGAACTAGCAAGCGGTGGGCCCAGGTGCGACAAAATGTCAACCCTGGAGAGGATCTGGTGAGGGGGACCTGCTCAGGGCCAGAGAAATGGATATCTAGCAACAGTGCCGTAACTAGACATTTTAGCACTGTGTGCAAGAAACGGCATCGGAACCCCTCCACCTCCATGTAAAACAGGGGCAGTGCGCACCGTAGGCGCGTGCAAAAAATAAGAATTTACTTACCGATAATTCTATTTCTCGTAGTCCGTAGTGGATGCTGGGGACTCCGTAAGGACCATGGGGAATAGCGGCTCCGCAGGAGACTGGGCACATCTAAAGAAAGCTTTAGGACTATCTGGTGTGCACTGGCTCCTCCCCCTATGACCCTCCTCCAAGCCTCAGTTAGGATACTGTGCCCGGACGAGCGTACACAATAAGGAAAGATTTTGAATCCCGGGTAAGACTCATACCAGCCACACCAATCACACTGTACAACTTGTGATCTGAACCCAGTTAACAGCATGATAACAGAGGAGCCTCTAGAAAAGATGGCTCACTACAGCAATAACCCGATTTTTTGGTAACAATAACTATGTACCAGTATTGCAGACAATCCGCACTTGGGATGGGCGCCCAGCATCCACTACGGACTACGAGAAATAGAATTATCGGTAAGTAAATTCTTATTTTCTCTAACGTCCTAAGTGGATGCTGGGGACTCCGTAAGGACCATGGGGATTATACCAAAGCTCCCAAACGGGCGGGAGAGTGCGGATGACTCTGCAGCACCAAATGAGAGAACTCCAGGTCCTCCTCAGCCAGGGTATCAATTTTGTAGAATTTTACAAACGTACTTGCTCCTGACCAAGTAGCTGCTCTGCAAAGTTGTAAAGCCGAGACCCCTCGGGCAGCCGCCCAAGATGAGCCCACCTTCCTTGTGGAGTGGGCATTTACAGATTTTTGGCTGTGGCAGGCCTGCCACAGAATGTGCAAGCAGAATTGTACTACAAATCCAACGAGCAATAGTCTGCTTAGAAGCAGGAGCACCCAGCTTGTTGGGTGCATACAGGATAAACAGCGAGTCAGATTTCCTGACTCCAGCCGTCCTGGAAACATATATTTTCAGGGCCCTGACAACGTCTAGCAACTTGGAGTCCTCCAAGTCCCTAGTAGCCGCAGGCACCACAATAGGTTGGTTCAGGTGAAACGCTGAAACCACCTTAGGGAGAAACTGAGGACGAGTCCTCAATTCCGCCCTGTCCGAATGGAAAATCAGATAAGGGCTTTAACAGGATAAAGCCGCCAATTCTGACAAGCGCCTGGCCCAGGCCAGGGCCAACAGCATGACCACTTTCCATGTGAGATATTTTAACTCCACAGATTTAAGTGGTTCAAATCAATGTGACTTTTGGAACCCAAAAACTACATTGAGATCCCAAAGTGCCACTGGAGGCACAAAAGGAGGCTGTATATGCAGTACCCCTTTTACAAACGTCTGAACTTCAGGGACTGAAGCTAGTTCTTTTTGGAAGAAAATTGACAGGGCCGAAATTTGAACCTTAATGGACCCCAATTTCAGGCCCATAGACACTCCTGTTTTCAGGAAATGTAGGAATCGACCCAGTTGAATTTCCTCCGTCGGGCCTTACTGGCCTCGCACCATGCAACATATTTTCGCCAAATGCGGTGATAATGTTTTGCCGTTACATCCTTCCTGGCTTTGATCAGGATAGGGATGACTTCATCCGGAATGCCTTTTTTCCTTCAGGATCCGGCGTTCAACCGCCATGCCGTCAAACGCAGCCGCAGTAAGTCTTGGAACAGACAGGGTCCTTGCTGGAGCAGGTCCCTTCTTAGAGGTAGAGGCCACGGATCCTCCGTGAGCATCTCTTGAAGTTCCGGTTACCAAGCCCTTCTTGGCCAATCCGGAGCCACGAATATAGTGCTTACTCCTCTCCATCTTATCAATCTCAGTACCTTGGGTATGAGAGGCAGAGGAGGGAACACATACACTGACTGGTACACCCACGGTGTTACCAGAGCGTCTACAGCTATTGCCTGAGGGTCCCTTGACCTGGCGCAATACCTGTCGAGTTTTTCCCAACGGTTTATAATCATGTGGAAGACTTCTGGGTGAAGTCCCCACTCTCCCGGGTGGAGGTCGTGCTGAGGAAGTCTGCTTCCCAGTTGTCCACTCCCGGAATGAATACTGCTGACAGTGCTATCACATGATTTTCCGCCCAGCGAAGAATCCTTGCAGCTTCTGCCATTGCCCTCCTGCTTCTTGTGCCACCCTGTCTGTTTACGTGGGTGACTGCCGTGATGTTGTCCGACTGGATCAACACCGGCTGACCTTGAAGCAGAGGTCTTGCTAAGCTTAGAGCATTGTAAATGGCCCTTAGCTTCAGGATATTTATGTGAAGTGATGTCTCCAGGCTTGACCATAAGCCCTGGATATTCCTTCCCTGTGTGACTGCTCCCCAGCCTCGCAGGCTGGCATCCGTGGTCACCAGGACCCAGTCCTGAATGCCGAATCTGCGGCCCTCTAGAAGATGAGCACTCTGCAACCACCACAGGAGGGACACCCTTGTCCTTGGTGACAGGGTTATCCGCTGATGCATCTGAAGATGCGACCCGGACCATTTGTCCAGCAGGTCCCACTGGAAAGTTCTTGCGTGGAATCTGCCGAATGGGATTGCTTCGTAGGAAGCCACCATTTTACCCAGAACCCTTGTGCATTGATGCACTGAGACTTGGCTCAGTTTTAGGAGGTTCCTGACTAGCTCGGATAACTCCCTGGCTTTCTCCTCCGGGAGAAACACCTTTTTCTGGACTGTGTCCAGGATCATCCCTAGGAACAGAAGACAAGTCGTCGGAACCAGCTGCGATTTTGGAATATCGAGAATCCAATCGTGCTGCCGCAACACTATCTGAGATAGTGTTACACCGACCTCCAACTGTTCCCTGGATCTTACCCTTATCAGGGAATCGTCCCAGTAAGGGATAACTAAAATTCCCTTCCTTCGAAGGAATATCATCATTTCGGCCATTACCTTGGTAAAGACCCGGGGTGCCGTGGACCATCCATACGGCAGCGTCTGAACTGATAGTGACAGTTCTGTACCATAAACCTGAGGTACTCTTGGTGAGAAGGGTAAATTTTGACATGAAGGTAAGCTTCCTTGATGTCCCGAGACATCATGTAGTCCCCTTCTTCCAGGTTCGCAATCACTGCTCTGAGTGACTCAATCTTGAATTTGAACCTCTGTATGTAAGTGTTCAAAGATTTTAGATTTAGAATCGGTCTCACCGAGCCGTCTGGCTTCGGTACCACCACAGTGTGGAATAATACCCCGTTCCCTGTTGCAGGAGGGGTACCTTGATTATCACCTGCTGGGAATACAGCTTGTGAATGGCTTCCAAAACTGTCTCCGTGTCAGAAGGAGACATCGGTAAGCCGACTTTAGGAAACGGCGAGGGGGAGACGTCTCGAATTCTAATTTGTACCCCTGAGATATCACCTGAAGGATCCAGGGGTCTACTTGCGAGTGAGTCCACTGCGCGCTGAAATTCATTGAGACGGGCCCCCCACCGTGCCTGATTCTGCTTGTAAAGTCCCAGCGTCATACTGAGGGCTTGGCAGAGATGGGAGAGGGTTTCTGTTCCTGGGAACTGGCTGATTTCTGCAGCCTTTTTCCTCTCCCTCTGTCACGGGGCAAAAATGAGGAACCTTTTGCCCGCTTGTCCACGAAAAGACTGCGCCTGATAATACGGCGTCTTCTCATGCTTGAGAGGCGACCTGGGGTACAAACGTGGATTTCCCAGCTGTTGCCGTGGCCACCAGGTCTGAAAGACCGACCCCAAATAACTCCTCCCCTTAATAAGGCAATACTTCCAAATGCCGTTTGGAATACGCATCACCTGACCACTGACGTGTCCATAACCCTCTACTGGTAGAAATGGACAACGCACTTAGACTTGATGCCAGTCGGCAAATATTCCGCTGTGCATCACGCATATATAGAAATGCATCTTTAAAATGCTCTATAGGCAAAAATATACTGTCCCTATCTAGGGTATCAATATTTTCAGTCAGGGAATCCGACCACGCCAACCCAGCACTGCACATCCAGGCTGAGGCGATTGCTGGTCGCAGTTTAACACCAGTATGTGTGTAAATACATTTTAGGATACCCTCCTGCTTTCTATCAGCAGGATCCTTAAGGGCGGCCATCTCAGGAGAGGGTAGAGCCCTTACAAGCGTGTGAGCGCTTTATCCCCCCTAGGGGGTGTTTCCCAACGCACCCTAACCTCTGGCGGGAAAGGATATAATGCCAATAACATTTTAGAAATTATCAGTTGTTATCGGGGGAAAACCACGCATCATCACACACCTCATTTAATTTCTCAGATTCAGGAAAACTACAGGTAGTTTTTCCTCACCGAACATAATACCCCTTTTTGGTGGTACTCGTATTATCAGAAATGTGTAAAACATTTTTCATTGCCTCAATCATGTAACGTGTGGCCCTACTGGAAGTCACATTTGTCTCTTCACCGTCGACACTGGAGTCAGTATCCGTGTCGGCGTCTATATCTGCCATCTGAGGTAACGGGCGCTTTAGAGCCCCTGACGGCCTATGAGACGTCTGGACAGGCACAAGCTGAATAGCCGGCTGTCTCATGTCA
This sequence comes from Pseudophryne corroboree, assembly GCF_028390025.1. Classification (NCBI taxonomy): domain Eukaryota; kingdom Metazoa; phylum Chordata; class Amphibia; order Anura; family Myobatrachidae; genus Pseudophryne; species Pseudophryne corroboree. The sequence goes on along the minus strand of NC_086446.1, from coordinate 58,556,446 downwards.
ACCACTGTCTTTTATACAGAGCTGACACTGTCACATAATTCCTTCCAACAGTTCATCCACTCAGGTGTCGACCCCCTAGGGGGTGACATCACTATTACAGGCAATCTGCTCCGTCTCCACATCATTTTTCTCCTCATACATGTCGACACAAACGTACCGACATACAGCACACACACAGGGAATGCTCTGATAGAGGACAGGACCCCACTAGCCCTTTGGGGAGACAGAGGGAGAGTTTGCCAGCACACACCAGAGCGCTATATATATACAGGGATAACCTTATATAAGTGTTTTTCCCCTTATAGCTGCTGTATCTTTAATACTGCGCATAATTAGTGCCCCCCCTCTCTTTTTTAACCCTTTCTGTAGTGTAGTGACTGCAGGGGAGAGACAGGGAGCTTCCCTCCAACGGAGCTGTGAGGGAAAATGGCGCCAGTGTGCTATGGAGATAGGCTCCGCCCCCTTATCGGCGACCTTATCTCCCATTTTTCTTTGTATTCTGGCAGGGGTTAAATGCATCCATATAGCCCAGGAGCTATATGTGATGCATTTTTTGCCATCCAAGGTGTTTTTTATTGCGTCTCAGGGCGCCCCCCCCCCAGCGCCCTGCACCCTCAGTGACCGGAGTGTGAAGTGTGCTGAGAGCAATGGCGCACAGCTGCAGTGCTGTGCGCTACCTTGTTGAAGACAGGACGTCTTCTGCCGCCGATTTTCCGGACCTCTTCTGCCTTCTGGCTCTGTAAGGGGGCCGGCGGCTCTGGGACCCATCCAGGCTGGGCCTGTGATCGTCCCTCTGGAGCTAATGTCCAGTAGCCTAAGAAGCCCAATCCACTCTGCACGCAGGTGAGTTCGCTTCTTCTCCCCTTAGTCCCTCGATGCAGTGAGCCTGTTGCCAGCAGGTCTCACTGAAAATAAAAAACCTAAACTAAAACTTTCACTAAGAAGCTCAGGAGAGCCCCTAGTGTGCACCCTTCTCGTTCGGGCACAGAGATCTAACTGAGGCTTGGAGGAGGGTCATAGGGGGAGAAGCCAGTGCACACCAGATAGTCCTAAAGCTTTCTTTAGATGTGCCCAGTCTCCTGCGGAGCCGCTATTCCCCATGGTCCTTACGGAGTCCCCAGCATCCACTTAGGACGTTAGAGAAATATATAGGGGTGTGGCTTCGTGGGGAAGGGGTGTGGCCACAAAATAATACCAATTCATATAATGGTTCACAGTTGTCTCCATTATTCAAATTACGCCGCACAGTAGCACCACTACACCAGGTAGAGCCCCTTTTACACCTTACGGTGGACAGATTCCCCTTTTTACACCTTACGGCAGACAGTGTCCCCTTTTTACACATTACGGCAGACAGCGTCCCCTTTTTACACAGTACGGCAGACAGCGTCCCCTTTTTACACAGTACGGTAGACAGCGTCCCCTTTTTACACAGTACGGTAGACAGCGTCCCCCTTTTTACACAGTACGCAGCGTCCCCTTTTTACACATAACGGCAGACAGCATCCCCTTTTTACACATTACGGGAGACAGCGTCCCCTTTTTACACAGTACGGTAGACAGCGTCCCCTTTTTACACATAAAGGCAGACAGCGTCCCCTTTTTACACATAACGGCAGACTGCGCACCCTTTTTACACATAACGGCAGACAGCATCCCCTTTTTACACATAACGGCAGACAGCGTCCCCTTTTTACACAGTACGGTAGACAGCGTCCCCTTTTTACACATAAAGGCAGACAGCGCCCCCTTTTTACACATAACGGCAGACAGCGTCCCCTTTTTACACATTACGGCAGCCAGTCCCCCTTTTTACACATTACAGCAGACAGCGTCCCCTTTTTACATGGCAGACAGAATATATAAATTGAATGATCCAGGGTGACTGACCAGCAAGAAGTCCGGCCCGGGCCAGTTGAGGCGGAAGGGAATGTGATCACTGAGAGCAGGCATGGCTCTCCCGCCGTAGCACACCCCGTACAGGACAGTGAGGACCGGGAGGGAAGCGCGCACAACCGCCAGCTCTCCCCTGTGCATCCTCTACTCCCGGTGAAGTAGCAGCAACCCAACCGCCGGGTCCCGCTGGCTCAGGGGCTGCCGCTGCTGTAGTGACAGCTCTACAGTAGCTGGTCCCGGGAGCCGCCTCCGCTTCACCACGCCGCGTGATTGGACGAGCGGATCCAGCACTGGATCCGCTGTCCAATCACATCTGCCTCGCTGACAGGGGTGGGTTTCCCCTGTCAACGAGGCACTTGCAGAAGTGCCGCTTTCTCCTCTGGTTTTAATGGGCTTTTTCAGCCCAGCGCTTTGCCCCGTCCCCCCCGCTTTAACCTGTCCCTATTATAAATGGGAGGCACTGCTATCAGCGCCTCCCAAACTACTTTTAATCACGGAAATAGATAGGTTAATATAAAGAAATTACTTATGACACAGAATATGTGTCATAAGTATTTTCTTTATATTTTTGTGAGCAGTATATATAGTAGTACAGTGCAGCATTTTGGTGACCAACAGTATATAGTTGTACAGTACAGTAGGCCATTGCTGTATCTTGCAGATCCGTGTCACTGCAAGTATCCATTCCATATCTGTGCTGCATTTATTTGAGCAGTATATATAGTAGTACAGTGCAGCATTTTGGTGACCAACAGTATATAGTTGTACAGTACAGTAGCCCATTGCTGTATATTGCAGCTCTGTGTCACTGCAAGTATCCATTCCATATCTGTGCTGCATTTTTGTGAGCAGTATATATAGTAGTACAGTGCAGCATTTTGGTGACCAACAGTATATAGTTGTACAGTACAGTAGGCCATTGCTGTATCTTGCAGCTCCGTGTCACTGCAAGTATCCATTCCATATCTGTGCTGCACTTTTTGTGTGCAGTATATATAGGAGTACAGTGCTGCATTTTGGTGACCAACAGTATATTGTTGTACAGTACAGTAGGCCATTGTTGTATCTTGCAGCTCCGTGTCACTGCAAGTATCCATTCCATATCTGTGCTGCATTTTTGTGAGCAGTATATATAGTAGTACAGTGCAGAATTTTGGTGACCAACAGTATATAGTTGTACAGTACAGTAGGCCATTGCTGTATCTTGCAGCTCCGTGTCACTGCAAGTATCCATTCCATATCTGTGCTACATTGTTGTGAGCAGTATATATAGTAGTACAGTGCAGCATTTTGGTGACCAACAGTATATAGTTGTACAGTACAGTAGGCCATTGATATTGACATAATAATATTACTGGCATATAATTCCACACATTAAAAAATGGAGAACAAAAATGTGGAGGGTGAAATAGGGAAAGATCAAAATCCACTTCTACCTAGTGCTGAAGCTGCTGCCACTAGTCATGGCAGAGACGATTCAATGCCATCAACGTCGTCTGCCAAGGCCGATGCCCAATGTCATAGTAGAGAGCGTGTAAAATCCAAAAAGCAAAAGTTCAGTAAAATGATGACCCAAAAATCTAAATTAAAATCGTCTGAGGAGAAGCATAAGCTTGCCAATATGCCATTTACGACACGGAGTGGCAAGGAACGGCTGAGGCCCTAACCTATGTTCATGGCTAGTGGTTCAGCTTCACATGAGGATGGAAGCACTCATCCTCCCGCTAGAAAAATGAAAAGAGTTAAGCTGGCAAGAGCACAGCAAAGAACTGTGCGTTCTTCTAAATCACAAATCCCCAAGGAGAGTCCAATTGTGTCGGTTGCGATGCCTGACCTTCCCAACACTGGACGGGAAGAGGTGGCTCCTTCCACCATTTGCACGCCCCCTGCAAGTGCTGGAAGAAGCACCCACAGTCCAGTTCCTGATAGTCAAATTGAAGATGTCACTGTTGAAGTACACCAGGATGAGGATATGGGTGTTGCTGGCGCTGAGGAGGAAATTGACAAGGAGGATTCTGATGGTGAGGTGGTTTGTTTAAGTCAGGCACCCGGGGAGACACCTGTTGTCCGTGGGATGAATATTGCCATTGACATGCCTGGTCAAATTACAAAAAAAATCACCTCTTTGGTGTGGAATTATTTTAACAGAAATGTGGACAACAGGTGTCAAGCCGTGTGATGCCTTTGTCAAGCTGTAATAAGTAGGGGTAAGGATGTTAACCACCTCCCTTATACGTCACCTGGAGCGTATTCATCAGAAGTCATTGACAAGTTCAAAAACTTTGGGTGACAGCAGAAGCAGTCCACTGACAACTAAATCCCTTCCTCTTGTACCCAAGCTCCTGCAAACCACACCACCAACTCCCTCAGTGTCAATTTCCTCCTTAGACAGGAACGCCAATAGTCCTGCAGGCCATGTCAGTGGCAAGTCTAACGAGTCCTCTCCTAACTGGGATTCCTCCGATGGATCCTTGAGTGTAACGCCTACTGCTGCTGGCGCTGCTGTTGTTGCTGCTGGGAGTCGTTCATCATCCCAGAGGGGAAGTCGGAAGACCACTTGTACTACTTCCAGTAAGCAATTGACTGTCCAACAGTACTTTGCGAGGAAGATGAAATATCACAGCAGTCATCCTGCTGCAAAGCGGATAACTCAGGCCTTGGCAGCTGTGTTGGTGTTAGACGTGTGTCCGGTATCCACCGTTAATTCACAGGGACTTAGAGAATTTCCTGAGGTAGTGTGTCCCCGGTACCAAATCCCATCTGGGTTCCACTTCTCTAGGCAGGCGACACCGAGAATGTACACAGACGTCAGAAAAAGAGTCACCAGTGTCCTAAAAAATACAGTTGTACCCAATGTCCACTTAACCACGGACATGTGGACAAGTGGAGCAGGGCACACTCAGGACTATATGACTGTGACAGCCCACTGGGTAGATGTATTGCCTCCCGCAGCAGCAGTGGCACCAGTAGCAGCATCTCGCAAACGCAAACTCGTTCCTAGGCAGGCTACGCTTTGTATCACCGCTTTCCATAAGAGGCACACAGCTAACAACCTCTTACAGAAACTGAGGAACATCATCGCAGATTGGCTTACCCAATTGGACTCTCCTGGGGATTTGTGACATCGGACAACGCCACCAATATTGGCCCTCATTCCGAGTTGTTCGCTCGCTAGCTGCTTTTAGCAGTATTGCACACGCTAAGCCGCCGCCCTCTGGGAGTGAATCTTAGCTTAGCAGAATTGCGAACGAAAGATTTGCAAAATAGCGAAGAGAAAATTCGTAGCAGTTTCTGAGTAGCTCGAGACTAACTCCTCCAGTGCGATCAGTTCAGTGCTTTTCGTTCCTGGTTTGATGTCACACAAACACACCCAGCGTTCACCCAGCCACTCCCCCATTTCTCCAGCCACTCCCGCGTTTTTCCCAGAAACGGTAGCGTTTTTTCACACACTCCCATAAAACGGCCAGTTTCCGCCTAGAAACACCCACTTCCTGTCAATCACACTACGATCATCAGAGCGATGAAAAAACCTCGTAATGCAGTGAGTAAAATACCAAACTTCTTAGCAAATTTACTTGGCGTAGCCGCAGTGCGAACATTGCGCATGCGCAGTTTGCGAAAAATCGCTCCGATGCAAAGTAAAATAACGAGCGAACAACTCGGAATGAGGGCCATTGTGCGTGCGTTACATGTGGGCAAATTCCAGCACGTCCCATGTTTTGCACATACAATTAATTTGGTGGTGCAGAATTTTTTTTTTAAATGACAGGGGCGTGTAAGAGATGCTGTCGGAGGCCCGAAGAATTGTGGGCCACTTTCGCCATTCAGCCACCGCGTGCCGAAGACTGGAGCACCAGCAAACACTCCTGAACCTGCCCCGCCATCATCTGAAGCAAGAAGTGGTAACGAGGTGGAATTCAACCCTCTATATGCTTCAGAGGATGGAGGAGCAGCAAAAGGCCATTCAAGCCTATACAGCTACCTACGATATAGGCAAAGGAGGGGGAATGCACCTGACTCAAGCGCAGTGGAGAATGATTTCAACGTTGTGCAAGGTTCTGCAACCCTTTGAACTTGCCACACGTGAAGTCAGTTCAGACACTGCCAGCTTGAGTCAGGTCATTCCCCTCATCAGGCTTTTGCAGAAGCAGCTGGAGAGATTGAAGAAGGAGCTAAAACAGAGCGATTCTGCTAGGCATGTGGGACTTGTGGATGGAGCCCTTCATTCGCTTAACCAGGATTCACGGGTGGTCAATCTGTTGAAATCAGAGCACTACATTTTGGCCACCGTGCTCAATCCTAGGTTTAAAGCCTACGTTGTATCTCTCTTTCCGGCAGACACAAGTCTGCAGAGGTTCAAAGACCTGCTGGCGAGACACTTGTCAACTCAAGCGGAATGTGACCCGTCAACAGCTCCTCCTTCACATTCTCCCGCAACTGGGGCTGCCAGGAAAAGGCTAAGAATTCCGAGCACACCCGCTGGTGGTGATGCAGGGCAGTCTGGAGCGAGTGCTGACATCTAGTCTGGACTGAAGGACCTGCCAATGATTACTGACATGTCGTCTACTGTCACTGCATATGATTCTGTCACCATTGAAAGAATGGTGGAGGATTATATGAGTGACAGCATCCAAGAAGGCACGTCAGACAGTCCGTACGTATACTGGCAGGAAAAAGAGGCAATTTGGAGGCCCTTGCACAAACTGACTTTATTTTACCTAAGTTGCCCCCCCCTCCAGTGTGCACTCTGAAAGAGTGTTTAGTGCAGCCGGTCACCTTGTCAGCGATCGGCGTTTGAGGTTACTTCCACAAAATGTGGAGAAGATGATGTTCATCAAAATGAATTATAATCAATTCCTCCGTGGAGACATTCACCAGCAATTGCCTCCAGAAAGTACACAGGGACCTGAGATGGTGGATTCCAGTGGGGACAAATTAATACTCTGTGAGGTGGGATGTACACAGTGAAAGGGGTGAGGAATCAGAGGATGATGATGAGGTCGACATCTTGCCTCTGTAGAGCAAGTTTGAGCAAGGAGAGATTGATTGCTTCTTTTTTGGTGGGGGCCCAAACCAACCAGTAATTTCAGCCACAGTCGTGTGGAAGACCCTGTGGCTGAAATGATGGGTTTGTTAAAGTGTGCATGTCCTGTTTATACAACATAAGGGTGGGTGGGAGGGCCCAAGGACAATTCCATCTTGTACCTTTTTTGTTTTGTTTTATTTATCTTTGCATCATGTGATGTTTGGGGCCAAGTTTTTTAAGTGCCCTCCTGTCTGCCACTGCAGTGCTACTCCTAGATGGGCCAGGTGTTTGTGCTGCCCACTTGGGTCGCTTAGCTTAGTCATCCAGCGACCTTGGTACAAATTTTAGGACTTAAAATAATATTGTGAGGTGTGAGGTGTTCAGAATAAACTGGAAATTAGTGGAAATTATGGTTATTAAGGTTAATAATACTATAGGATCAAAATTACCCCCAAATGCTATGATTTAAGCTATTTTTGAGGGTTTATGAAAAAAAAACACCCGAATCCAAAACACACCCGAATCCGACAAAAAAATTTCAGGGAGGTTTTGCCAAAACGCGTCCGAATACAAAACACGGCCGCGGAACCGAATCCAAAACCAAAACACAAAACCCGAAAAAACCCGAAAAATTTCCGGTGCACATCTCTAATGTCACCTCTATAACATGGTTTAACACACAGTTTCCAATGCATATGAGAAAGAAAGAATTTGCACAAGGAGATTGATCCTACCAGAAAGCAAGGTGTGGAGCCTGCAGGTGGAATACAGATTGCATTATTAGCAGAGTTTGATAGTTTGGAGTCTCCCAGGATTATCCACAGGACTGTGGAGATCAGGTCCTCTGTAGAGATAGCCAATGCGTTTCAAGATATATTGTCTCTTCCTCAAGGCTTGTGAGTGGTATCTGTGGCCGTGGTCCCATATAAGGGGAATGACCGGAACTGGAAGTGGGGCAGCATGCTTTGTAATAAACTGTTTACGTGTACAAAATAAGTAATCCAGGACTGGGGCCTAAAAGGAAAGTAATGGCAATCATGGGTGTATTGAGAAAGAAACTGGATTAGGGTTTCCAAGCTAAAAGTCTAGTTCTGATTAGAGGGGCCGAAACCGGAAGTGATGTATTTCAGTCACATGGCCGGAAGTGGGGCTACATGAATGTCCCGGCCTGCCAGAAGTCACCGGAAGTGATGTGGCTGTATAATGTATAGGTCAGGACGCTGCAGTGCCTAGTATATGAAGTGGCTAGTTATAAAGTGGCAGCTAAAATCAATAGCAGTGTTATACCTGAATGTCATTAGTTACATCTTCAACTGATATAGATGGCAAAATTGACTCGTCCTCTCTCCTTCTCATCAACAGGTAAACAATATTGCAGACTATTTCAACTGCCTTTACTAAAGTTGTATTAGGTAAACAACATTGTAGACTGTTTCAAATTACACTGCATGGTTAAAAGTTTAGAAAGCTGTTCTAAGTGGATTTATATAGCAAAATAATGTTATCCCAATTTTCCTTCTGCCACTAGTTACCTGCAATTGTTTTTTCCCCCCTGTTGTTTTTTCTTCTTTTCCACCCCACTGTGTGCTTTTCCTGTAATGTATACCTCCACTGATTGCACACCCTGCCATTGCGCCCTACATACAGGGTACATCATACTACTACACAAGGGTCAGTTTTCCCATATATTCACTGGGCCCTTGTATGCTCACCTCCCACAGTGTAACCTTCAAAGTGCACCCAACATGGCTGACTCATCTGGTGCGCTTGTGGATGGGATGAAAACTACATGGACCTTGTGGTTTTGTTGAAACCCTACTCTGAACTTTAGGACTCTGAAATCACCCCCATTTTGTGTAATCTCTTCTAGGGGTAGACTATTCCACCCTGGGTAATCCTACGCAATGTGCCCAAGATGGCTGCCGCACCTGGTACCTTGTGAGGGTGGAATTCACAACCCTTGGAAGTTATTACTCAAAATGCCTACACCAATCCTGCATTATGCTTTCTGTGTGCTCAAGGTTTTCTTTTATGTCTGTGTGGCGTTTCTGTTGCTGTATTACTTAAATCTTCTGAATTATGTGCATTGTTTTTGATGTCTGTAAAGCGCCTTGAGTCCTGTTGGAGAAAGAGCGCTATATAAATATTATTATTATTATTATTATATAAATGCTCGTGTATGACTGATCTGGCATTGAAGGTCACAGGAAGTTGCATAGTCGGGACCTTTTTGGCGGGAGCCTGAGTCAAATAATTCTAAATAGGGGACAGGAGGTTAACGATGACGCTAACTTGGGGTCATCTGGTAGCAAACCTGTAATAAAAGTAAACCATTTTCCGGCACCACATTAAAGGACTCCTAGCATGGTGGCTAAATTCCTATAAGGATAATTCTATTTACAATAGCTGTGGAGAAAGCATTAGCACATACTCACAGATGCACGGCTGTACACCAGGGTAAGGTCTGATACTAGCTTTAGCACATAGTCACAGACACACGGCTGTACACCAGGGGAAGGGCTGAAACTGGCATTAGCACATAGTCACATATGCACGGCTGTACACCAGGGGAAGGGCTGATACAGGCATTAGCATATAGTCACAGATGCATGGCTGTACACCAAGGGAAGGGCTGATACTGGCATTAGCACATAGTCACAGACACACGGCTGTACACCAGGGGAAGGACTGATACTAGCATTAGCACATAGTCACGGACACACAGCTGTACACCAGGGAAAGGGCTGATGCCGACATTAGCACATAGTCACAGACACACGGCTGTACACCAGGGGAAGGACTGATACTAGCATTAGCACATAGTCACAGACACCCGGCTGTACACCAGGGGAAGGTCTGATACTAGCTTTAGCACATAGTCACAGACACACGGCTGTGCACCAGGGGAAGGGCTGATACCGGCATTAGCACATAGTCACAGACACACGGCTGTACACCAGGGGAAGTGCTGATACTGGCATTAGCACATAGTCACAGACACACGGCTGTACACCAGGGGAAGGGCTGATACTGGCATTAGCACATAGTCACATATGCACAGCTGTACACCAGGGGAAGGGCTGCTACAAGCATTAGCAAATAGTCACAGACACACAGCTGTACACCAGGGGAAGGGCTAATACCGGCATTAGCACATAGTCACAGACACACGGCTGTACACCAGGGGAAGGGCTGATACTGGCATTAGCACATAGTCACATATGCACGGCTGTACACCAGGGGAAGGGCTAATACCGGCATTAGCACATAGTCACAGATACACGGCTGTACACCAGGGGAAGGGCTAATACTGGCATTAGCACATAGTCACAGACACACAGCTGTACACCAGGGAACGGGTGAAACTGGCATTATTGCATAGTCACAGTCACACGGCTGTACACCAGGGGGAGGGCTGATACAGGCATTAGCACATAGTCACATATGCACGGCTGTACACCAGGGGAAGGGCTGGTACTAGCATTATCACATAGTCACAGATGCACGGCTGTACACCAAGGGAAGGGCTGATACAGGCATTATCACAAAGTCACAGACGCACAGCTGTACACCAGGGGAAGGGGTGATACAGGCATTATTACATAGTCACACACACACGGCTGTACACCAGGGGAAGGGCTGATACTGGCATTAGCACATAGTCACAGACACATGGCTGTACACCAGGGTAAGGTCTGATACTGGCTTTAGCACATAGTCACAGACACACGGCTGTACACCAGGGTAAGGTCTGATACTGGCTTTAGCACATAGTCACAGACACACGGCTGTACACCAGGGGAAGGGCTGATACTGGCATTAGCACATAGTCACAGATGCACGGCTGTACACCAGGGTAAGGTCTGATACTAGCTTTAGCACGTAGTCACAGACACACGGCTGTACACCAGGGGAAGGGCTGAAACTGACATTAGCACATAGTCACATATGCACGGCTGTACACCAGGGGAAGGGCTGATACAGGCATTAGCATATAGTCACAGATGCATGGCTGTACACCAGGGGAAGGGCTAAAACCGGCATTAGCACATAGTCACAGATACACGGCTGTACACCAGGGGAAGGGCTAATACTGGCATTAGCACATAGTCACAGACACATGGCTGTACACCAGGGTAAGGTCTGATACTGGCTTTAGCACATAGTCACAGACACACGGCTGTACACCAGGGGAAGGGCTGATACTGGCATTAGCACATAGTCACAGATGCACGGCTGTACACCAGGGGAAGGGCTGATACTAGCATTATCACATAGTCACAGATGCACGGCTGTGCACCAGGGGAAGGGCTGATACAGGCATTATCACATAGTCACAGACACACAGCTGTACACCAGGGGAACGGGTGATACTGGCATTATTGCATAGTCACAGACACACGGCTGTACACCAGGGGAAGGGCTGATACAGGCATTAGCACATAGTCACATATGCACGGCTGTACACCAGGGGAAGGGCTGATACTAGCATTATCACATAGTCACAGATGCACGGCTGTGCACCAGGGGAAGGGCTGATACTGGCATGATTACATAGTCACAGACACACGGCTGTACACCAGGGGAAGGGCTGATACTAGCATTAGCACATAGTCACAGACACACAGCTGTACACCAGGGGAAGGGCTAATACCAGCATTAGCACACAGTCACAGATGCAAGGCTGTACATCAGCGGAAGGGCTGATACCGGCAGTAGCACATAGTCACAGACCCACGGCTGTAAACCAGGGGAAGGGCTGATACTGGCATTAGCACATAGTCACAGACACATGGCTGTACACCAGGGGAAGGGCTGATACAGGCATTAGCACATAGCCACAGATGCACAGCTGTACACCAGGGGAAGGGCTAATACCGACATTAGCACATAGTCAAATATGCACGGCTGTACACCAGGGGAAGGGCTGATACCGGCAGTAGCACATAGTCACAGACGCACGGCTGTAAACCAGGGGAAAGGCTGATACTGGCATTAGCACATAGTCACAGACACACGGCTGTACACCAGGGGAAGGGCTGATACAGGCATTAGCACATAGTCACAGACGCACAGCTGTACACCAGGGGAAGGGCTAATACCGACATTAGCACATAGTCACATATGCATGGCTGTACACCAGGGGAAGGGCTGATACCGGCAGTAGCACATAGTCACAGACACATGGCTGTACACCAGGGGAAGGACTGATACCAGCATTAGCACATAGTCACAGACACACGGCTGTACACCAGGGGAAGGGCTGATACTAGCATTAGCACATAGTCACAGACACACGGCTGTACACCAGGGGAAGGACTGATACCAGCATTAGCACATAGTCACAGACACACGGCTGTACACCAGGGGAAGGGCTGATACTTGCATTAGCATATAGTCACAGACACACGGCTGTACACCAGGGGAAGGGCTGATACTGACATTAGCACATAGTCACAGACACACAGCTGTACACCAGGGGAAGGGCTGATACCGGCAGTAGCACATAGTCACAGACACATGGCTGTACACCAGGGGAAGGGATAATACTGACATTAGCACATAGTCACAGACACACAGCTGTACATCAGGGGAAGGGCTGATACTGGCATTAGCACATAGTCACAGATACCCCTATGGCAACAGAAACTAAAGCTGTCGCCACAGAATTAGTCAATTTATTTTAAGCCCTTTCATTTATTTACACTCCTAATATACTGCTCGGTATATTTGACATTAATCATGAGAGTGAGAGGACATGTTGGGTCATTATCTAGCACAGTCTTGTTATGGGCATTTTCCCCACTACTCCATCTCCCACACTACCCTGGGCAGTAAATAATGGTGATACCAGGTATACTAGAAATAAGACATCAACATAGAATGACAAGAGTCGTCAGATACAGGGGGAGGTGTAGCAAGCTGTAGAGAGAGATAAAGTGGAGGGGATGCTCTAGCCGATTCTTTGAAATGAGAGAAGTTGATTTATGCCACTTCTCCACTTTATCTCTCTCTAAGGCTTGATACATCTCCACGACCATCCAACATCAAGACGGACACTTACAGAATAGTCTGCAGAGGTCAGGACTGGCACCAGCCACCTGTGTCATGGTCTTGTGTGAACTACACACCCCACACCCAGGGAGGATAAACCACTAACACCAGTTACATAAAGCAAATAGTTCCTGATATTTATACTTGGATGACCTAAAAAGGAAATAATAATAAGTAATTTTTCTGTGATTTTGACTCATGTGCCCCATGTCTTAAGATAACAGATATATTATTGCGCTTACCTCAGATCCTGCAGGGAACAGGTCGGGTGTCTCAGTCCCTCACACAGAATCTTTATTCCAGAGTCCCCCAGAGCATTCACTGACAGGTCCAGTCTGGTCAGAGAGCGGAGTGTAGTAATAACAGAGCGGAGATCATCACAGCAGGAGGAGGTCAGACCACAGCTCTTTAACCTGATGAGAGATGAGGGACCTGGATTAGGTCATTTCTTATTGTCATAAACCTCTGAGCATTAATTCAGAACTCAGATGAAAAAATCAAAATGTGGATTAAGGTTATACTGTATATCAGTGACGTGCGGTGGTGAATGACTAGTGAGGCACACAGAGTGATAGGTCTGAGTGCTGGGAGCCTGTCTCACCCCACCTCACTGTCACTCTCCCATTACTACACTAAGCTTCAGTGTCCATTGATTCTCCTACCTGCATCCCTGTGTCTTCTCTTCCTCTCCCTGCTGCTGCTGACTGAGCTCCGGTCTCTTTACACTACATTGCTCTCCCTGGTCACGTGACATATTGAAGGTGTCCATCAGTGCTCATGGCACACCCCCACACTAAGTCACGCCTCTATTAACTGTTTCTGTGCAGCTTTCTGCACGTGGTGTGGCTCCGCTCCCAGCTCTGCAAGCTCTGCAGTGTCAGTCTGACTACACAGAAGTGAGGCAGAGCTGTTGCTGCCTCATCTCTCATCTCCCTGCAGCTCCAGGGATCTCCCACCACAAAGCTGGTGAGTGTCATCTATAAAAAGGGGGTTTAGTATGAATACCTACAATCAAAATCCCGATGGCAAAATACCGACAACAATTGACCAACGGTCAAAATCCAAAACCCAATAAGGTCAAAATACTGACATTTAAAATGTTCACAGGTCAAAAAGTCGACACTGGTTTTTCATTGCTTTTGTTGTGTATGTTAACATAGGTCCATGGATCAAAGACACTTTAAGTTTTATTGAAATTGGAATGAAAATAAAATATATATAACAAAGACTAAATGTTAATTATTAAAGGAATCAAACAAGGAATAAAAGAGATTTCAAAATATTATTTACAGATGGTATACAAAGACAAGAATACATGATAGACTAGCAGAATACATAGATAGATTACATGATAGACTAGCAGAATACATAGATAGATTACATGATAGACTAGCAGAATACATAGATAGAATACATGATAGACTAGCAGAATACATAGACAGAATACATGATAGCCTAGCAGAATACATAGATAGATTACATGATAGACTAGCAGAATACATAGAGAGATTACATGATAGACTAGCAGAATACATAGATAGAATACATGATAGACTAGCAGAATACATAGATAGATTACATGATAGACTAGCAGAATACATAGATAGAATACATGATAGACTAGAAGAATACATAGATAGATTACATGATAGACTAGCAGAATACATAGATAGAATACACGATAGACTAGCAGAATACATAGATAGATTACACGATAGACTAGCAGAATACATAGATAGAATACATGATAGACTAGCAGAAAACACAGATAGAATAAATGATAGACTAGAAGAATACATAGAGAGAATACGTGATAGACTAGCAGAATACATAGATAGATTACATGATAGACTAGCAGAATACATAGATAGAATACATGATAGTCTAGCAGAATACATAGATATATTACATGATAGACTAGCAGAATACATAGATAGAATACATGATAGACTAGCAGAATACATAGATAGATTACACGATAGACTAGCAGAATACATAGATAGAATACATGATAGACTAGCAGAATACACAGATAGAATAAATGATAGACTAGAAGAATACATAGAGAGAATACGTGATAGACTAGCAGAATACATAGATAGATTACATGATAGACTAGCAGAATACATAGATAGAATACATGATAGACTAGAAGAATACATAGATAGATTACATGATAGACTAGCAGAATACATAGACAGATTACATGATAGACTAGCAGAATACATAGAGAGAATACATGATAGACTAGCAGAATACATAGATAGAATACATGATAGACTAGCAGAATACATAGATAGATTACACGATAGACTAGCAGAATACATAGATAGAATACATGATAGACTAGCAGAATACACAGATAGAATAAATGATAGACTAGCAGAATACATAGATAGAATACATGATAGACTAGCAGAATACATAGATAGATTACATGATAGACTAGCAGAATACATAGATAGAATACATGATAGACTAGCAGAATACATAGATAGATTACACGATAGACTAGCAGAATACATAGATAGAATACATGATAGACTAGCAGAATACACAGATAGAATAAATGATAGACTAGAAGAATACATAGAGAGAATACGTGATAGACTAGCAGAATACATAGATAGATTACATGATAGACTAGCAGAATACATAGATAGAATACATGATAGACTAGAAGAATACATAGATAGATTACATGATAGACTAGCAGAATACATAGACAGATTACATGATAGACTAGCAGAATACATAGAGAGAATACATGATAGACTAGCAGAATACATAGATAGATTACATGATAGACTAGCAGAATACATAGATAGATTACATGATAGACTAGCAGAATACATAGATAGATTACATGATAGACTAGCAGAATACATAGATAGAATACATGATAGACTAGCAGAATACATAGACAGAATACATGATAGCCTAGCAGAATACATAGATAGATTACATGATAGACTAGCAGAATACATAGATAGATTACATGATAGACTAGCAGAATACATAGATAGAATACATGATAGACTAGAAGAATACATAGATAGATTACATGATAGAATAGCAGAATACATAGACAGATTACATGATAGACTAGCAGAATACATAGAGAGAATACGTGATAGACTAGCAGAATACATAGATAGATTACATGATAGACTAGAACAATACATAGATAGATTACATGATAGACTAGCAGAATACATAGACAGATTACATGATAGACTAGCAGAATACATAGATAGATTACATGATAGACTAGCAGAATACATAGATAGAATACATGATAGACTAGAAGAATACATAGATAGATTACATGATAGAATAGCAGAATACATAGACAGATTACATGATAGACTAGCAGAATACATAGAGAGAATACGTGATAGACTAGCAGAATACATAGATAGATTACATGATAGACTAGCAGAATACATAGATAGAATACATGATAGACTAGAAGAATACATAGATAGATTACATGATAGACTAGCAGAATACATAGACAGATTACATGATAGACTAGCAGAATACATAGAGAGAATACATGATAGACTAGCAGAATACATAGATAGATTACATGATAGACTAGCAGAATACATAGATAGATTACATGATAGACTAGCAGAATACATAGATAGATTACATGATAGACTAGCAGAATACATAGATAGAATACATGATAGACTAGTAGAATACATAGATAGAATACATGATAGACTAGCAGAATACATAGATAGAATACATGATATACTAGCAGAATACATGATAGACTAGCAGAATACATAGATAGAATACATGATAGTCTAGCAGAATACATAGATATATTACATGATAGACTAGCAGAATACATAGATAGATTACACGATAGACTAGCAGAATACATAGATAGAATACATGATAGACTAGCAGAATACATAGATAGAATACATGATAGACTAGCAGAATACATAGATAGAATACATGATAGACTAGCAGAATACATAGATAGATTACATGATAGCCTAGCAGAATACATAGATAGAATACATGATCGACTAGCAGAATACATAGACTACATGATAGACTAGCAGAATACAAAGAGAGAATACATGAAAGACTAGCAGAATACATAGACTACATGGTAGACTAGCAGAATACAAAGAGAGAATACATGATAGACTAGCAGAATACATAGATAGAATACATGATAGACTAACAGAATACAAAGAGAGAATACATGATAGACTAGCAGAATACATATATAGAATACATGATAGACTAGCAGAATGCATAGATAGAATACATGATAGAACAGCCATTGTACCGACTAGATAGCTGGAAAAAAAAAAGTAAATGATAAAAACCACTACTTAAATTCCTGGTGATTTAAAGTAATTATAATTAATAAATAACTACATAAATAAATAAATAAATACATAAATAAATAGATACAGTAGATGATGGTTTGCTTGTAAGTGAGAATGAAGTCATGCAAAAACTTTAAGACAAAAACCAATGGGAAAAACAGCAAATACTCACTGCACTAACGGGCCAATTCAGTAAGCAGAATTTGCTAACCTTTAGCACGCATGCTAGGGGCCGCCCAGCCTGCTGACCGGCGTCTTCCCCCTTCAAAAATCAGAAATTGCTAACAGCACGCAATTTCTGCTTGTTAGCAGAAAGTAAGAATGACTCCTGCCGGCGCAGCTTAGCTGCGGCCGCAGGAGTCCTGGCGCCATTTTCCCTGTCACGACGGCTGCATGTGGAGTCACGCAGCCGCCGTGACGCACCCCCGACACGCCCCTAAGAATCCAATTAGAACCGATTAATAATTATAGAGGTTGCATTTATTAACAACAATTTTACTAATATTTCAGCACAACATACATTATAATATTAAGTGAACAGTCATTAAAAACAATTAGCAATCCTGCTCATAAATTAGTCAATTAGACGACTCATGGCAATACTCATCTCTGTCTCTTCGTGCAACGTGGTCTGAGGTGTAGAAATGGATATACTTTAAATCAATCAGTCTAGCCGCAGACAGGACACAGAAATACTGGACCAGAGGTTAAATTGACCCAGATCGGAATGGAACTGCGTTACGTGAGTTCCATTTGGAGATGGAATCAGTTCTGCCTCCTCCGGCTCACCTAACCCAGGAGGGAGATACCGGGCTCCTGCTGAGATGTTGTTACCAGCGGGTACCAGCTCCTTCCCCTCAGTGGCTGCCGGAGGCCGAAGCTCACTCCCGAGCTCCGACTACTGGTTTAGGCAAAGTGTGGCGCTACGGGAGAGACATCATGATATCTCTACCATAGTTCCAAAGAGCACGCGGGCAGATGGAGGGCAGAGTGGTCCTGAAGCAGGAGTGGGGCTGGTGAGTATAGTGTTTTTTTTGTGTGTGTGTGTGTTTATGTGTAAGCTGCGCTACTAGGGGGCACATCTACTGGGGGCATAACTGCAGGGGGCACGTCAACTGGGGGCATAACTAATGGGGGCATAACTACAGGGGGCACATCTACTGGGACATAACTAATGGGGGCACACCTGGAGCAGCTGACCCAGGGCGAATACATATGCATGAGATGTGAGCGAATGGTTGCCCTGGAAGCACAGGTAACTGATCTAGAGCAAACCGTTATGCGACTTAGGGACATTCACAATCTCGAGCGAAGTTTAGATAGAATGGTGGAGGAGTTGTAGCAGGGGTCACTGGTAGACGAGGATAATCAGGTAGGCAGTTGGGTCACTGTTAGAAGGAAGAAAAAGAGGGGGAGGCACGACATCTCGGATCTATCAAACCCGAACAAATTTGACCGATTGGACGAAGATTCGGTGGATGATAGCGACGAAATGACGGAGTCGGAGAAGACTGCTCCCTCTAGCAACCGGAGGAGTGGTCCCTCTGGCTCAGATGGGATGAAAGCTAGAGAGGCGCCAAGGCAGATGGTGGTGGTAGGGGACTCTATCATCAGGTAGGCAGATAGGGCAATCTGCTACAGGGATCGTGATCGCCGTATGGTCTGTTGTCTCCCGGGTGCTGAGGTACGGCACATCGTGGACCGGGTAGATATATTATTGGGAGGGTCTGGGAAAGACCCAGCAGTCTTGGTGCACGTTGGCACCAATGACAAAGTTAATGGTAGGTGGGATGTCCTTAAGAAAGGCTATAGGGACTTAGGCCAGAAACTTAAAAAAGGAACATCTAAGGTAATATTCTCCAAAATATTATCAGTGCCACGCGCTAGCCCAGGGAGACAGAGGGAGATTAGGGAGGCAAATGTGTGGCTTAGGGACTGGTGTAGGAAAGAGGGGTTTGTGTTCTTGGAAAACTGGGCAGATTTCTCAGTCAGGCGCCATTTTTTTTCTCACGATGGATTGCACCTTAATGAGGAAGGGGTTGCGGTGCTGGGGGGGAAGGATGGTTAGTCGGTTGGAGTAGCTTTTAAACTAGGAGCCGGGGGGGGGGGAGGGTTTAGCTAGAGACTATGGGTCAAGCAGTGAGAATAGTAGGGATGGTGGAAGTGAGATAAATGGGGGTGGAGAAGGGGGGAGGGAAAGTGCAGCCGGTAAGGGCATTTACATGGGTTCTAATAAGGGTATCAAGAAAGGTATTGCCAAAGCATTAACGAATAACAATTATGTGTCATCTTTACAGCCTATAGAAAATGATGTACGGGACATAAGGGAAAATACTTATGTCAGGGCGGTAGATTTAGACAGGAATATTGGGTTGATCAAAGAGAAATGTAAGGTGGGCAATACTAAGTACAGTGGGGTTGGAGTGGGAGCAAGAAGGACAGTCTGTATCAGTAACTCAAGGGATGCACTAGTAAAGGATAGGATATCTTTAAAAAAACGAACAAATAAAGGAACAGCTAAACTAAAATGTATGCTTGCAAACGCTAGAAGTCTAGCAGGTAAAATGGGGGAATTGGAATTGTTAGCATCAAAGGCTGAGTACGACATTATAGGTATTTCAACAAATCGAAACGGTTATGGGATTGGGGGACACCCTTGTGATTGGGGATTTTAATTACCCGGATATAAACTGGAGTAACGATTCATGTGCTAAAACGAGGGGCAATAGGTTCTTAAATATGTTAAAGGATCACTATTTATCTCAATTAGTCGAGGACCCAACTAGGGGTAAAGCTACCTTGGATCTACCTTGGATCTAGTAATTACTAATAATGTGGATATTATATCAAACACTAAAGTTGGGGAGACCTTGGGTAACAGTGACCACTATATGATCACATTCGACATCAGTTTCAGGAAACATAGCTACAGGGGTTCCACCAAAACTTTTAATTTTAGGAAGGCTAATTTCAGTATGCTGAGATGTGCACTTAACGACATAGAGTGGGAGATTTTGTTTAATAACAAGAATACTTCGGAAATGTGGGATGTTTTAAAGAGGTTGCTGGATAGCAATATTCATAAATTTATTCCCTTGGGCACAGGAGTATTAAACTCAAGCCGATGTGGCTTAACAAGAAGGTTAAGGCAGAAATGGATATAAAAAAGCGGGCTTTCAAATCATTTAAATCTAATGGAAAGGAAGAGTCCTTCAAGTATTGCAAGGAATGTAATAAGAAATGCAAAAAAAGCAATAAGAGCAGGTGATAAGAATCATAAGAAGAACAGGAGTTCAGGCGATACTCGTTCCAGATTGGCCACGGAGGGCCTGGTATCCGGATCTTCAGGAATTACTCATAGGAAATCCCTGGCCTCTTCCTCTAAGAGAGGATCTGTTACAGCAGGGGCAGTATGTGTTCCAGGACTTACCGCGGTTGCGTTTGACGGCATGGCGGTTGAACGCCAAATCTTAGCTCGAAAGGGTATTCCCGGAGAGGTCATCCCCACTCTACTGAAAGCTAGAAAGGAGGTAACGGCGAAGCATTACCACCGTATTTGGAGAAAGTATGTGTCTTGGTGCGAATTCAAGAAGGCTCCTATGGAAGAATTTCAGCTTGGTCGGTTTCTCCATTTTTTGCAAGCTGGTGTGGAGGCGGGCCTAAAGTTAGGAACTATTAAAGTGCAGATTTCGGCCTTATCAATTTTCTTTCAAAGGGAATTGGCCTCGCTTCCAGAAGTACAGACTCTCGTGAAGGGTGTGCTGCACATCCAGCCTCCATTTGTGCCCCCAGTGGCACCATGGGACCTTAACGTGGTGTTACAGTTCCTTACGTCACATTGGATTGAACCTTTACAAAAGGCTGAGTTGAAATTTCTCACTTGGAAAGTGGTCATGCTTTTGGCCTTGGCGTCCGCGAGGCGGGTGTCGGTTTTGGCGGCTTGGCCTCACAAAAGCCCCTATTTGGTTTTCCATGAGGATAGAGCGGAGTTCAGGACTCGTCAACAATTCCTCCCGAAGGTGGTTTCTTCATTTCACATGAACCAACCTATTGTAGTTCCGGTGGCTTCTGAAGCCTTGGGGGATTCAAAGTCTCTCGATGTGGCCAGAGCTTTGAAACTTTATGTAGCCAAAATGGCTCATATCAGGAAGACTGAGGCACTGTTTGCCCTGTATGCTTCCAACAAGATTGGGGCTCCTGCTTCTAAGCAGACTATTGCACGCTGGATTTTTAATACGATTCAGCATGCTCATTCTACGACTGGTTTGCCGTTACCGAAATTGGTGAAAGCCCATTCCACTAGGAAGGTGGGCTCATCTTGGGCGGCTGCCCGGGGTGTCTCGGCGTTACAACTTTGCCGAGCAGCTACTTGGTCGGGTTCAAACACTTTTGCAAAATTCTACAAGTTTAATACCCTAGCTGATGAGGACCTCATGTTTGCTGCGGTGTCATCCGCACTCTCCCGCCTGGTCTGGAGCTTTGGTATAGACCCCATGGTCCTTTTGGAGTCCCCAGCATCCTCTAGGACGAAGGAGAAAATAGGATTTTAATACCTACAGGTAAATCCTTTTCTCTTAGTCCGTAGAGGATGCTGGGCGCCCGTCCCAGTGCGGACTCTACCTGCAGTACTTGTTATTAGTTATTGCTTTTGTTACACAAAGGTTGTGTTTTGGTTCAATCAGCCTGTTGCTGATTTTTTGGTTCATGCTGTTAACTGGTTGGTTGAATGCCATGTTGTACGGTGTGTTGTGGTGTGAGCTGGTATGTGTCTCACCCTTGGTTAACAAAAATCCTTTCCTCGAAATGTCCGTCTCCCTGGGCAGAGTTCCTATAACTGAGGTCTGGAGGAGGGGCATAGAGGGAGGAGCCAGTTCACGCCCATTTAAAGTCTTAAAGTGCCCATGTCTCCAGCAGATCCCGTCTATACCCCATGGTCCTTTTGGAGTCCCAAGCATCCTCTACGGACTAAGAGAAAAGGATTTACCGGTAGGTATTAAAATCCTTTTTTTTTCATCAGTATTCACCAGAGAAGAACTGTTGGTGGGAGTAGAGCATAACATTTGGGACAGTAAAGATCCAAGGTTAGAAACTTGTTTAAGTGAAGAAGTAATCCGAGAGAGACTAAGCAAAATTAAGGTTAATAAATCACCTGGTCCCGCTGGACTTCACCTGAGGTTTCTTATGGAGCTTAGTTCACAACTAACACGACCCCTATACTTGATTTCAATAGTTTAATTAGATCAGGCATGGTACCGAAGGATTGGCGTATAGCTGAGGTAGTGCCATTATTTAAAAAGGGATCCAAAACTCTTCTGGGTAACTACAGACCAGTTAGTTTGACGTCTATAGTGGAGAAAATATTGGAAGGAATTCTAAGGGACAGCATACAGGAGTAACTACAGACCACTAGGATTATTAGCAAGAACCAGCATGGGTTTGTGAGGGATAGGTCATGTCAGACTAACTTAATTAGCTTTTATGAGGAAGTGAGCAATAATCTTGATCAGGGAAAAGCAGTGGATGTAGTCTTCCTAGATTTTGCAAAAGCATTCGATACAGTGCCTCACAGGAGACTGGTCATCAAATTAAAGGAGCTTGGCCTAGGAAAAACTATTTGCACATGGATAAGCAACTGGTTGGATAGCAGGGTGCAGCGAGTAGTGGTCAACGGGAAGTCCTCAACCTGGTCCCCAGTAGTCAGCGGTATACCACAAGGGTCCGTACTCGGTCCACTACTGTTCAACATATTTAACAATGACCTAGAAATAGGCCTGGAAAGCACAGTGTCAATCTTTGCAGATGATACTAAACTGTGAAAGGTAATTAACTCGGATTTGGATGTGGAGTCCTTACAGAATGATCTATCTAAACTTGAACTCTGGGCATCTAACTGGAAAATTAGGTTCAATACAGACAAATGCAAGGTTATGCATTTCGGGACTAAAAACAAACTTGCAGCCTACATACTAAATGGGGAACGCCTAGGTAAAACAGAATTGGAAAAGGATTTGGGGGTACTCATTGATAATAGGCTTAATAACCATACACAATGTAGTGTAGAAGTAAAGAAGGCAAGTAAGGTACTAGCGTGCATAAACCGGTGAATTGA
This sequence comes from Pseudophryne corroboree, assembly GCF_028390025.1. Lineage (NCBI taxonomy): Eukaryota > Metazoa > Chordata > Amphibia > Anura > Myobatrachidae > Pseudophryne > Pseudophryne corroboree. The sequence goes on along the minus strand of NC_086446.1, from coordinate 58,533,000 downwards.
GTCAAGGGACTCGGATGTAATCCTGCCGCTGTGTAAAGCATTGGTACGTCCGCACTTGGAATATTGTGTTCAGTTTTGGGCACCACTGTATAAAAAAGATATCGGTGAACTCAAAAGGGTTCAAAGGCGAGCAACTAAATTGATTAAAGGCCTAGAGGGACTGGATTATGAGGAAAGGCATAATAGGTTGAATATGTATACACTAGAAAAGAGGCGTCTAAAAGGGGATATTATTAATATCTTCAAATATGTAAAGGGGCATTACAAAGAGTTATCAGAGGAATGATTTATTAAAAGAACACAGTTTAGAACATGTGGGTACTCGCTGCGGCTGGAGGAGAGAAAGTTCCGAACGCGACGGAGGAAAGGGTTCTTCACTGTTAGGGCAATTAGGATGTGGAATTCCCTGCCAGGGAAGGTGGTAATGGTGGACTCTGTAAATGGATTTAAAAAAGGGATGGATACATTTATGAATGAAAATGATATCCAAGGTTATAATATTTAAAATATCAAAATGGTTAATTCTAGAGATGAGCGGGTTCGGTTCCTTGGGATCCGAACCCCCCCGAACTTCACCCATTTTACACGGTTCCGGGGCAGCCTCGGATCTTCCCGCCTTGGTCGGTTAACCAGAACGCGTCCGAACGTCGTCATCCCACTGTTGGATTCTCGCGAGATTCTTATTCTATATAAGGAGCCTCGCGTCGCCGCCATTTTCACTTGTGAATTGGAGATTGAACGGAGAGGACGTGGCAGCGTTCTCTCCCTGAAAAGCTCCATAATCTGTGCTCAGTGTGCTGCAAATATCTGTGCTCAGTGTGCTGCAAATAATCTTTGCTCAGTGTGCTGAAATATCTACGTTCTCTGCCTGAAAATGCTCCATATCTGTGCTCAGTGTGCTGCAAGTATCTGATCAGTGTGCTGCATTGTGGGGACTGGGGACCACCAGTATAAGTATATACATGATGTGGCAATTCACTGGTACCTGGTGACAGAACGTATACTGGATTCCCCCACAATGTAACTTTATATCTGTCACCTATATACATGATGTGGTCATTCACTGGTACCTGGTGACAGAACGTATACTGGATTCCCCCACAATGTAAATTTATATCTGTCACCTATATACATAATGTGGTCATTCACTGGTACCTGGTGACAGAACGTATACTGGATTCCCTCACAATGTAACTTTATATCTGTCACCTATATACATGATGTGGTCATTCACTGGTACCTGGTGACAGAACGTATACTGGATGCCCCCACAATGTAACGTTATATCTGTCACCTATATACATGATGTGGTCATTCACTGGTACCTGGTGACAGAACGTATACTGGATTCCCCCACAATGTAACGTTATATCTGTCACCTATATACATGATGTGGTCATTCACTGGTACCTGGTGACAGAACGTATACTGGATTCCCCCACAATGTAACTTTATATCTGTCACCTATATACATGATGTGGTCATTCACTGGTACCTGGTGACAGAACATATACTGGATTCCCCCACAGTGTAACTTTATATCTGTCACCTATATACATGATGTGGCCATTCACTGGTACCTGGTGACAGAACGTATACTGGATTCCCCCACAGTGTAACTTTATATCTGTCACCTATATACATGATGTGGCCATTCACTGGTACCTGGTGACAGAACGTATACTGGATTCCCTCACAATGTAACTTTATATGTCACCTATATACATGATGTGGTCATTCACTGGTACCTGGTGACAGAACGTATACTAGATTCCTCCACAATGTAACTTTATATCTGTCACCTATATACATGATGTGGTCATTCACTGGTACCTGGTGACAGAACGTATACAGGATTCCCCCACAATGTTACTTTATATCTGTCACCTATATACATAATGTGGTCATTCACTGGTACCTGGTGATAGAATGTATACTGGATTCCCTCACAATGTAACTTTATATCTGTCACCTATATACATGATGTGGTCATTCACTGGTACCTGGTGACAGAACGTATACTGGATTCCCCCACAATGTAACGTTATATCTGTCACCTATATACATGATGTGGTCATTCACTGGTACCTGGTGACAGAACATATACTGGATTCCCCCACAGTGTAACTTTATATCTGTCACCTATATACATGATGTGGCCATTCACTGGTACCTGGTGACAGAACGTATACTGGATTCCCCCACAGTGTAACTTTATATCTGTCACCTATATACATGATGTGGCCATTCACTGGTACCTGGTGACAGAACGTATACTGGATTCCCCCACAATGTAACTTTATATTAGTGATGTGCACAGGACATTTTTCGGGTTTTGTGTTTTGGTTTTGGATTCGGTTCCGCGGCCGTGTTTTGACCTCACCGAAATTTTTTTGTCGGATTCGGGTGTTTTTTGGATTCGGGTGTTTTTTTTCAAAAAAACCTAAAAAACAGCTTAAATCATAGAATTTGGGGGTCATTTTGATCCCATAGTAATATTAACCTCAATTACCATAATTTCCACTCATTTCCAGTCTATTCTGAACACCTCACACCTCACAATATTATTTTTAGTCCTACAATTTGCACCGAGGTCGCTGGATGGCTAAGCTAAGCAACACAAGTGGCCGACACAAACACCTGGCCCATCTAGGAGTGGCACTGCAGTGTCAGGCAGGATGGCACTTCCAAAAAATTGTCCCCAAACAGCACATGATGCAAAGAAAAATGAAAGAGAAAAGAGGTGCAAGATGGAATTGTCCTTGGGCCCTCCCACCCACCCTTATGTTGTATAAACAGGACATGCAAACTTTAACGAACCCATCATTTCAGCGACAGGGTCTGCCACACGACTGTGACTGAAATGACTGGTTGGTTTGGGCCCCCACCAAAAAAGAAGCAATCAATCTCTCCTTGCACAAATTGGCTCTACAGAGGCAAGATGTCCACCTCATCATCATCCTCCGATTCCTCACCCCTTTCACTGTGTACATCCCCCTCCTCACAGATTATTAATTCGTCCCCACTGGAATCCACCATCTCAGGTCCCCGTGTACTTTCTGGAGGCAATTGCTGCTGGTGAATGTCTCCACGGAGGAATTGATTATAATTCATTTTGATGAACATCATCTTCTCCACATTTTCTGGAAGTAACCTCGTACGCCGATTGCTGACAAGGTGAGCGGCTGCACTAAACACTCTTTCGGAGTACACACTGGAGGGAGTGCAACTTAGGTAGAATAAAGCCAGTTTGTGCAAGGGCCTCCAAATTGCCTCTTTTTCCTGCCAGTATACGTACGGACTGTCTGACATGCCTACTTGGATGCGGTCACTCATATAATCCTCCACCATTCTTTCCATGGTGAGAGAATCATATGCAGTGACAGTAGACGATATGTCAGTAATCATTGGCAGGTCCTTCAGTCCCGACCAGATGTCAGCATTCGCTCCAGACTGCCCTGCATCACCGCCAGCGGGTGGGCTCGGAATTCTTAGCCTTTTCCTCGCACCCCCAGTTGCGGGAGAATGTGAAGGAGGAGATGTTGACGGGTCACGTTCCGCTTGACTTGACAATTTTCTCACCAGCAGGTCTTTGAACCTCTGCAGACTTGTGTCTGCCGGAAAGAGAGATACAACGTAGGTTTTAAATCTAGGATCGAGAACGGTGGCCAAAATGTAGTGCTCTGATTTCAACAGATTGACCACCCGTGAATCCTGGTTAAGCGAATTAAGGGCTCCATCCACAAGTCCCACATGCCCAGCGGAATCGCTCTGTTTTAGCTCCTCATTCAATGTCTCCAGCTTCTTCTGCAAAAGCCTGATGAGGGGAATGACCTGACTCAGGCTGGCAGTGTCTGAACTGACTTCACGTGTGGCAAGTTCAATGGGTTGCAGAACCTTGCACAACGTTGAAATCATTCTCCACTGCGCTTGAGTCAGGTGCATTCCCCCTCCTTTGCCTATATCGTGGGCAGATGTATAGGCTTGAATGGCCTTTTGCTGCTCCTCCATCCTCTGAAGCATATAGAGGGTTGAATTCCACCTCGTTACCACCTCTTGCTTCAGATGATGGCAGAGCAGTTTCAGGAATGTTTGGTGGTGCTCCAGTCTTCTGTACGCGGTGCCTGAATGCCGAAAGTGGCCCGCAATTCTTCGGGCCACCGACAGCATCTCTTGCACGCCCCTGTCGTTTTTTAAATAATTCTGCACCACCAAATTCAATGTATGTGCAAAACATGGGACGTGCTGGAATTTGCCCAGATGTAATGCACGCACAATATTGCTGGCGTTGTCCGATGTCACAAATCCCCAGGAGAGTCCAATTGGGGTAAGCCATTCTGCGATGATCTTCCTCAGTCTCCGTAAGAGGTTGTCAGCTGTGTGCCTCTTCTGGAAAGCGGTGATACAAAGCGTAGCCTGCCTAGGAACGAGTTGGCGTTTGCGAAATGCTGCTACTGGTGCCGCCGCTGCTGTTCTTGCTGCGGGAGGCAATACATCTACCCAGTGGGCTGTCACAGTCATATAGTCCTGAGTCTGCCCTGCTCCACTTGTCCACATGTCCGTGGTTAAGTGGACATTGGGTACAACTGCATTTTTTAGGACACAGGTGACTCTTTTTCTGAGGTCTGTGTACATTTTCGGTATCGCCTACCTAGAGAAATGGAACCTAGATGGTATTTGGTACCGGGGACACAGTACCTCAATCAAGTCTATAGTTGCCTCTGAATTAACGATGGATACCGGAACCACGTTTCTCACCACCCAGGCTGCCACGGCCTGAGTTATCTGCTTTGCAGCAGGATGACTGCTGTGATATTTCATCTTCCTCGCAAAGGACTGTTGGACAGTCAATTGCTTACTGGAAGTAGTACAAGTGGTCTTCCGACTTCCCCTCTGGGATGACGATCGACTCCCAGCAGCAACAACAGCAGCGCCAGCAGCAGTAGGCGTTACACTCAAGGATGCATCGGAGGCAGGCCCGGCGCTACCCGCTCAGCGAAGGGATGCAGTGCAGGGAGGCGCTGGGACGGAGAGGCGCTCCCCCTGCTCTGCATTCCTTCCCTGCTGCGCCGTCCTGTCCCCACTGCTGCTGCTGCTGCTGTGCCTGTATGACAGGCACTGGCAGCGGCGATTGTAGCATTAAAATCCTCCTCCCTCCGCTCCCCTCCCCTGTGTGACAGGACAGCGCTGTGTATGGGACAAAAGGGGGCGGAGCTCCACGGGACAGAAGGGGCAGGGCTAAACGGGACCAAAGGGGGCGGAGCTACACGGACCAGGCTGCTATAGTGTACAGACTCAGAGGGAGACTGGCTTAGGTAAGTGAAGGGTGAGAGGGAAGTATGTGTGTATTGTGGCCCTCATTCCGAGTTGTTCGCTCGGAGATTTTCATCGCATCGCAGTGAGAATTCTCTTAGTGCGCATGCGCAATGTTCGCACTGCGACTGCGCCAAGTAACTTTACTATGAAGAAAGTAAGTTTACTCACGGCTTTTTCATCGCTCCGACGTTCGCATTGTGATTGACAGGAAATGGGTGTTACTGGGCGGATGCACGGCGTTTTAGGGGCGTGTGGCTGAAAACGCTACCGTTTCCGGGAAAAACGCAGGAGTGGCCGGGGAAACGGTGGGTGTGCCTGGGCGAAAGCTGGGTGTGTTTATGACGTCAGCCAGGAACGAAAAGCACTGAACTGATCGCACAGGCAGAGTAAGTCTGAAGCTACTCAAAAACTGCTAACTCGTTTGTGATAGCAATATTGCGAATACATCGGTCGCACATTTAAGAAGCTAAGATTCACTCCCAGTAGGCGGCGGCTTAGCGTGTGTAACTCTGCTACATTCGCCTTGCGAGCGAACAACTCGGAATGAGGGCCTGTGTCTGTGTGTGTGTGTGTGGTATGTCTGTGTGCGTTTATGTGTGCCTTAAGGACGCTACTACTACAGGGGGGGCATTACGTGTAACAACGCTACTAATGGGGGGGCCATTACGTGTAACAACGCTACTACTAGGGGGGTCATTACGTGTAACAACGCTACTAATGGGGGGGCCATTACCTGTAACAACGCTACTAATGGGGGCCATTACTGCTTGGGGGGGGGGCATTATGTATAGGATGCTACTATTACTTGGGGGGCATTACATATAACAATACTACTACTACTTGGGGCAGGGCCGTAACTGCGTGTGTGCCAAGTGGGCTTGGCACACAGCGCAGTTGCCCTGAGGGCGCACGGCCAGCGGCATGTAATGAGTCAAATTGACTCATTACATGCCGCCTCTGCAGTCTGCGCCGTGCGCCGCAGCCGCGCTAGAGGAGAGAAGCGCCGGAGGCAGCTGAGAAGGAGGAGGAGAGTGGGGGACTGGAGCCACCGCAGCGCTATTTCATTGGTAGTTAGCGCCGCTGCAGCATCCCCCTCTCCTTCCGTATAGGCTCCCCGGCGCTGCTGTGGATGCTGGGATGCGGTTCCTCCATCCCAGCATCCACAGTAGCGCAAGGCAGCCTATACGGAAGGAGAGGGGGATGCTGCAGCGGCGCTTACTACCAATGACATAGCGCTGCTGCGGCTCCAGTCCCCCTCCCTCCTCCTTGTCCGATGCCTGCACAGAGGGAGATGCCAGCACGAGGAGCCTGTCAGCGGGGAGAAGGTAAGTATATCCCTCTCTAACTCTTTCTTTCTCTCTCTCTCTCTCTCTCTCTGGGGGACACCGTCTGCCATAATGTGTAAAAAGGGGTCCTGGCTGCTGCAATGTGTAAAAAGGGGTCCTGGCTGCTGCAATGTGTAAAAAGGGGTCCTGGCTGCCGCAATGTGTAAAAAGGGGTCCTGGCTGCCGCAATGTGTAAAAAGGGGTCCTGGCTGCCGCAATGTGTAAAAAGGGGGACACTGTCTGCTGTAATGTATAAAAGGGGCTCTACCTGGTGTAGTGGCGCTACTGTGCAGCGTAATTTGAATAATGGAGACTACTGTGCACCGTAGTATGAATTGCTATTATTTTGTGGCCACGCCCCTTCCCCATGAAGCCACGCCCCTATATATTTTTGTGCGGCTGCGGCGCGCATTGACCCTATCTTGCATGGGGGGCGCCAATGTCGTTTCTTGCACACAGCGCTAAAATGCCTAGTCACGGCACTGACTTGGGGGGCCTTAGTATAATGACGCTACTACTACTGGGGGTGCACTATGTATAAGGATGCTACTACTACTGGGGGGGCATTATGCATAGGGATGCTACTACTACTGGGGTGCATTACATATAAGGACGCTACTACTACTTGTGGGGCAGTACGTATAAGATGAATAAGATTGTGCTACATTGTGGCGTAATTTTGAATGGGGGTACTATTGTGTGGCTATGCCCCTTACTTGTGAGACCACACCCCTTTTCCCGGTGCGCACCAAAGGAATATGGGAGGGCGCAAATTTATAGTTTGCAGGGGGGCGCCGAGCACCCTTGCACCGGCCCTGATCGGAGGAATCCAAGGCAGGAGAGGACTCGTCAGACTTGACAGTGACATGGCCTGCAGGACTATTGGCTTTCCTGGGTAAGGAGGAAATTGACACTGAGGGAGTTGGTGGTGTGGTTTGCAGGAGCTTGGTTACAAGAGGAAGGGATTTAGTGGTCAGTGGACTGCTTCCGCTGTCACCCAAAGTTTTTGAACTTGTCACTGACTTATGATGAATGCGCTGCAGGTGATGTATAAGGGAGGATGTTCCGAGGTGGTTAACGTCCTTACCCCTACTTATTACAGCTTGACAAAGGCAACACACGGCTTGACACCTGTTGTCCGCATTTGTGTTGAAATAATTCCACACCGAAGAGCTGATTTTTTTTTGTATTTTGACCAGGCATGTCAATGGCCATATTCGTCCCACGGACAACAGGTGTCTCCCCTGGTGCCTGACTTAAAGAAACCACCTCACCATCAGAATCCTCCTTGTCAATTTCCTCCCCAGTGCCAGCAACACCCATATCCTCATCCTGGTGTACTTCAACAGTGACATCTTCAATTTGACTATCAGGAACTGGACTGCGGGTGCTCCTTCCAGCACTTGCAGGGGGAGTGCAAATGGTGGAAGGCGCAAGCTCTTCCCGTCCAGTGTTGGGAAGGCCAGGCATCGCAACCGACACAATTGGACTCTCCTTGGGGATTTGTGATTTAGAAGAACGCACAGTTCTTTGCTGTGCTTTTGCCAGCTTAAGTCTTTTCATTTTTCTAGCGAGAGGATGAGTGCTTCCATCCTAATGTGAAGCTGAACCACTAGCCATGAACATAGGCCAGGGCCTCAGCCGTTCCTTGCCATTCCGTGTCGTAAATGGCATATTGGCAAGTTTATGCTTCTCCTCAGACGATTTTAATTTTGATTTTTGGGTCATTTTACTGAACTTTTGCTTTTTGGATTTTACATGCTCTCTACTATGACATTGGGCATCGGCCTTGGCACACGACGTTGATGGCATTTCATCGTCTCGGCCATGACTAGTGGCAGCAGCTTCAGCACGAGGTGGAAGTGGATCTTGATCTTTCCCTATTTTAACCTCCACATTTTTGTTCTCCATTTTTTAATATGTGGAATTATATGCCAGTATCAATAGCAATGGCCTACTACTATATTTACTGCGCACAACTGAAATGCACCACAGGTATGGATGGATAGTATACTTGACGACACAGAGGTAGGTACAGCAGTGGCCTACCGTACTGCTATATATAGTATACTGGTGGTCACTGTGTCAGCAAACTGCAAAACTAAAATGCACCACAGGTATAGAATGTAGATGGATAGTATACTTAATGGATGACGACACAGAGGTAGGTACAGCAGTGGCCTACCGTACTGCTATATATAGTATACTGGTGGTCACTGTGTCAGCAAACTGCAAAACTAAAATGCACCACAGGTATAGAATGTAGATGGATAGTATACTTAATGGATGACGACACAGAGGTAGGTACAGCAGTGGCCTACCGTACTGCTATATATAGTATACTGGTGGTCACTGTGTCAGCAAACTGCAAAACTAAAATGCACCACAGGTATAGAATGTAGATGGATAGTATACTTAATGGATGACGACACAGAGGTAGGTACAGCAGTGGCCTACCGTACTGCTATATATAGTATACTGGTGGTCACTGTGTCAGCAAACTGCAAAACTAAAATGCACCACAGGTATAGAATGTAGATGGATAGTATACTTAATGGATGATGACACAGAGGTAGGTACAGCAGTGGCCTACCGTACTGCTATATATAGTATACTGGTGGTCACTGTGTCAGCAAACTGCAAAACTAAAATGCACCACAGGTATAGAATGTAGATGGATAGTATACATAATGACGACACAGAGGTAGGTACAGCAGTGGCCTTCCGTACCGTACTGCTATATATACTGGTGGTCACTGTGTCAGCAAACTGCACAACTGAAATGCACCACAGGTATAGAATCTAGATGGATAGTATACTTAATGACGACACAGAGGTAGGTACAGCAGTGGCCTACTGTACCGTAATGCTATATATTATATACTGGTGGTCACTGGTCAGCAAAACTCTGCACTGTACTCCTCCTATATAATATTATACTGGTGGTCCCCAGTCCCCACAATAAAGAAGCACACTGAGCACAGATATGGATTGTTTTTCAGGCAGACAACGTATACTGGTGGTCACTGTCAGCAAAACTCTGCACTGTACTCCTGCTATATAATACAGCTGCTCCCCAGTCCCCACAAATAAGCAGTGTGAGCACTCAGCACAGATATATTATGCAGCACACTGAGCACAGATATGGTATGGAGCGTTTTTTTCAGGCAGAGAACGGATAAAAACTGGTGGTCACTTATCAGCAAAACTCTGCACTGTACTCCTCCTAACAGCTGCTCCCCAGTCCTCCCCACAATTAAGCAATAAAGCAATCAACTTCAACAATAAACGGAGAGGACGCCAGCCACGTCTTCTCCCTATCATCTTCAATGCACGAGTGAAAATGGCGCGACGCGCGGCTGCTTATATAGAATCCGAATCTCGCGAGAATCCGACAGCGGGATGATGACGTTCGGGCGCGCTCGGGTTAGCCGAGCAAGGCGGGAAGGTTCAAACCTGCCTCGGACCCGTGTAAAAAGGGTGAAGTTCGGGGGGGTTCGGTTTCCGAGAAACCGAACCCGCTCATCACTACTTTATATCTGTCATCTATATAATAATTATAGTAGTACAGTACAATAGGCCATTGCTGTATCTTGCAGCTCTGTGTCACTGCAAGTATCCATTCCATATCTGTGCGGCATTTTTGTGAGCATTATATATAGTATTACAGTGCAGCATTTTGGAGTCCAACAGTATATAGGGGGTAATTCTGAGTTGATCACAGCAGCAAGTTTGTTAGCAATTGGGCAAAACCATGTGCACAGCAGACATAACATTTGCATAGAGAGTTAGATTTGGGTGGGTTATTTTGTTTCTGTGCAGGGTAAATACTGGCTGCTTTATTTTTACACTGCAATTTAGATTTCAGTTTGAACACCCCCCACCCAAATCTAACTCTCTCTGCACATGTTATATCTGCCCCTCCTGCAGTGCACATGGTTTTGCCCAACTGCTAACAAAATTGCTGCTGCGATCAACTCAGAATTAGACCCATAGTTGTGTACAGTAGGCCATTGCTGTATCTTGCAGCTCTATGTCACTGCAAGTATCCATCCATTCCATTTTCTTCCAGTGATTTGGACCAATAACACCATTGATTAGAACGAATAATTCCAGTGATTTTGTCATTTTCTTCCAGTGATTTGGACCAATAATACCATTGATTAGAACGAATAATTCCAGTGATTTGGACCAATAATACCATTGATTAGAACGAATAATTCCAGTGATTTTGTCATTTTCTTCCAGTGATTTGGACCAATAATACCATTGATTAGAACGAATAATTCCAGTGATTTTGGCATTTTCTTCCAGTGATTTGGACCAATAACACCATTGATTAGAACAAATAATTCCTGTGATATTGAGGTGTTTGTGTCGCTTAGCTTAGCCGTCCAGCGACCACAGTGCACCTCTTTTTCTCTTTTCTTTGCATCATGTGTTGTTTGGGGCCAATTTTTTTAATTGCCATCCTGTCTGACACTGCAGTGCCACTCCTAGATGGGCCAGGTGTTTGTGCCGCCCTCTTGGGTCGCTTTGCTTAGTCATCCAGCGACCTCGGTGCAAATTTTAGGACTAAAAATAGTATTGTGAGGTGTGAGGTGTTCAGAATAGACTGTAAATGAGTGGAAATTGTGGTTATTGAGGTCAATAATACTATAGGGTCAAAATTACCTCCAAATTCTATGATTTAAGCTGTTTTTGAGGGGTTTTTAAAAAAAAAAAACACCCGAATCCAAAACACACCCGAATCCGACAAAAAATTTTCAGGGAGGTTTTGCCAAAACGCGTCCGAATCCAAAACACGGCCGCGGAACCGAATCCAAAACCAAAACACAAAACCAGAAAAATGTCCAGTGCACATCTCTAGTTATTTCGGGGGTTATATGAGTTATAGTAGTTAACTAGTCATAAAACATTATGCAACGGGTATGTAGATTCATCACAACCTAATACAGGTTGAACACGATGGGCAAATTGCCTCTTTTCAACCTCAATTACTATGTTACTATCTATTATTGCATAACTACAGGGGGCTCATCTACTGGGGCATAACTACAGGGGGCACATTTACTGGGGGTATAACTACAGGGGGCACATTTACGGGGGGTATGTCTACTGACTGGGGACATATCTACTGGGGGCATAACTTCTGACTGGGGGCATATCTACAGGGAGCATAACTTCTGACTGGGGGCATACCTACGAGGGACATAACTACTGACTAGGGGCATAACTACTGGGAGCATAACTTCTGACTGGGGGCATATCTACTGGGGGGCATAACTATAAGGGGCATAACTACAGGGGCATAACTACAGGGGGCATTACCACTGGGGGCATTACCACTGGGGGCATTACTGAGTGCATTGCATAGGGGGCACTTAATAAGGGACATCACTCCTGGGGACATAAGAGGCACTACTACTGGGGGCACTGTGTAAGGGGCACCAATACTATGGGCTCTACATAAGGGGCACTACAACTTTGGGCACTACCACCACAGTGGGCATTGCATAAGGGGCACTACTACTGAATGCATTGTATAAGGGGCACTACTGCTGTGGGCATTATGTGTATTTGTGATGCTACTAATGCGGGCTCTGTGTATAAGGGGCACTACTGTGTGTCATAACAAGAATAAGGGACACTACTATGTGGTGTAATGTGAATAAGATTATGCTACTGTGCCGCGTAATTTGAATTAGGAATACTATTGGGTGAACACACCCCTTTCTTTTTGAGACCATGCCCATTTCTTTTTGAGACCACAGCCCTTTATGACACAGGCATTGGGGGGTGAGTTCCACCACCTCTCAAGGACCACTCTAAGCACTGTACTGGACAATTAAGTATATTAAAATATGATACATTTAAATGGTGCAATTTGCATCCACAGTCTTTGGGTAAATGAAGTGCTGTTGTAGTTTAATCCTCAAGGCCATTGGTACTGTCACTTAGTGCAGCAGCAGGTGTCGGGCAATCAGCCTCTCAGATGAATTGATGTTTATCAGCTCAATGGGGACAGTGAGGGTAAAACTCACATTTTTCTTTATTCACACTAGACGATATATATATATTATACGACCCGGATGCTATTGGCTGGATCATACTAAACATATAGTTCACATTGTGTAGTGTGTACGCATGTTTGTTCGATGTGTGCTCCCGCGCGTCTTCAACGACATCGTCTGTCATCCTTCATGATTGTCCAATGGACGACATCGCCAATGAGGGCTATGTTACTGAATTTAGCATGGCCCCGCTCCCTCCTCCCCCACTCCGTTGATGCCGACATTGGCAAGTGTGTATGTACCTCGCTATTACCAGGTACATACATTGTGTAGTGTGTACTCAGCTTTAGTGTATGTCACTGATTAGAATTTGTGGGTCTGATTCAGATGTGGATGGAGGTTCTATCCCTGCTGCTTCATTGGAAGCAGGAGCTATACACTAAAATGGTAATGCAGCAGGAGGCTTGCATTAATGACCCCTTCTGTGTCCTAGGATGCAACATTAGATAATCTGCGACACCATTGGCTGGCTGCATGACCAATGGGGTTGTGCAAGTTGGCTGCTGCAGTTCCTGCAAAGAAGCATCTTCCAATGGAGATCCTGGCCTTGTCATCAAATTTATAGAATGTGATAGTATTAGGAATGTTAGGCACCCATGTGATGAAGTCACCTGGCCGCGGTACATGGGCCCGCATATTGCGCAAATGTGTGCTAAGAACTTCAATTATACTCCATGTTAATTGTGAGGGTTTATTTAAATTATTTTTACTATCCGTGTTCTTAGTGCTAAGAGTGTGCATCTGCATCTCTCTTTCTCCTTGTCACCACCAAAACAGAGGCAACGTTTCTGCAGCCATAGTGCATCCAACCATGCAGGACCCTTACAGCACATGTGAGTATGGGTCCAGTGCATGCACACAGTACAGAACATTGGTACTTTGCAGCATGTGCCATAGATACAACGGGACCTGAATCACACCCTGTGTCCAGAGAATATCAGCCAGGAGGTTATCTGGTCTCTCCTTACCAGCAGCAGATGTAGGTTACACAGCACTCCAAAGAATTGTTGTTAATGGTTGCCTGTGGAAACATGATGATGCAGTTGGGACAGCACCCAGCTCTCTCTATACACACCACAGTAGAATGTACACTACGTGGTGAATGCTGTTAGAGAGACAATAAGGCGTCCTCTGATGGATAAGTTTGTGTATATACAGAGCCATGTAGCTGTTGTCACACAAGCAGGTAATACTGATGATGACGGTGATACACACACAGGGCCGGTTCTACACCTTGTGGCGCCCAGTGCGAAAGTTTCCACTGGCGCCCCCCACGGCAAAACAATTAGTGCGTGCCAAAGGTGCGTGTCAAAAATAGGTGCGTGGCTTCATAGGGGAGGGGCATGGCCACAGCTATGCCCCCAGTAGTTGTGCCCCCAGATTTGCCCCAAGTAGTTGTGTCCCCAGTTGATTTGCCCCCCAGTAGATTTGCCCCCAGTAGCTGTGCCCCCAGTAGCTGTGCCCCCTGTAGCTATGCCCCCAGTAGTTGTGCCCCCAGTAGTTGTGACCTCTGTTGCTTTGCCCCCAGTAGTTGTGCCCCCTGTCGCTGTGCCCCCAATAGTTGTGCCCCCTGTTGCTGTGCCCCATTGTAGCTGCTTACACACACACAAAAAAAACCAAAAAACAATACTTACCACTGCTCCGCTCCTGCTTCCCGACCGCTGCTGCTGCTGCTGCTCCATCTGGCCGCCGAGGCACCTCTCTATGGGAGAAACTTCATGACGTTTCTCCCATAGCAGCGCCGCACAGACACTAGAGGTCAATAATGACCTCTAGTGTCTGTCACTGGAGCATCTGCTGCAGCCAAAGAATGGGGAGCATGTAGGCGGCGGGGCCTGCGGGGTGACTGAGGCCACGCCCCCAGACCTAAGCACCCCGGGTGCAGGCACTGCTTGCTCGCACCAAGAACCGCTCCTGTACACACACCCAGTGGGCTGCCACAGTCTTGTAATCTTTAGCTTAACCATTACCGCTTCTCCACTTATCTGTAGTTAAGTGGATAGTCTGTACAATGGCATTTTCTAGGGAAAGAATAACTCTGTGTTTATCTTTCCTCCCCAGTGTGCTTGCTCTGGCATCCCAAGATACTGCACAGACTCCCTGCTATCTTTCCCACCAGCTGCGGGTACTGGGCACCACCATATTGCTGCCGGTCATCTGATTGCTACCCCACCAATCACAAGCATCAGTCTGGTCAGCTGATGCTGCTGTCCAATCAGTGACTGGCAAGAAGGATAAAAGGGCTGCTAGAAGCACTAGCAAATGGCCCAGAACAATGTTGCTGTCTCAGCTGTGTCTAGGCTCCAGAATCCTGAGTTCAGTACCTGTTCCAGAAGCTCTGCCTTTCTCTCCAATGATAATTAGCTGTTTGCTCCAGCATTCAGCAATATATCCAGCACTGTGATATAGCAAACTACCAGCAAAATCCAGTGTGCTAATCATGTGTGCTGCTGACAAAAGACACCTATTCCAATTCACCAGTTCCAGTCCGGTCCAAATGCAAGTCAGTTTCCAAGCAGACACCTTTTCCAGTTCACCGGTTCTAGTCTGTGCCAAGTTCAATTCAGCTGACTCCTGTTCTAGTCCTCATTGGTTCCAACTTGGTCCAAGTGTCCAGTCTAGCCCACATTCTAGTCAGTTCTTACCAACTCCTGTTCCAGTCCAGTCAAGTTGAATCCAGTTCCAGTCTCAGTATCCCACAAACACAGTCTAATAAAGTTCACCTGCGTTATATTCCTCACTGTGCCTTGTGCACCTTCATCCTCCCAGGTTCCTGCACAGAGCATCCCCTACAGAACTAACACCAGCATCAAACTTGAATTCACAAAAAACAGAGTTGTGACACAAATGCTGCAGTTAGGAAAAAGCTGACATTTTCCAAGAGACCCAATAGTGATGGTGATTCAGCTCAGTGCACCAGAGTGAAACATGACATCTGATCAGACTTAAAAGAATTGCCCACATATTCTGATACCATACAGTAAGCATCAATAGAATTCATAAGGATTACTGTAATGATAATGTACAAACAGTGGCGGTATTAGGTGCGGGCTAGCAGGGCAAGCGCTCAGGGTGCTGTGGCCTGAGGGAGCAGCAGCAGTCACCCCACCAGCACCTGACCGCTGCCTGCAACGAACTGCCCAGCACCCCTCCCCCTGCTTTCCCTCCCATCCTACATCCTCCCTGCAGCATTATCCGGCCGCATGATCACCCCGATCACAGTGTATCCTCCAGCAATCCGCTTCCACACATCACACAGGATCTCCCGCAACTGCAGCCTGAACCCCAGTAACAGTAAGGTTTCTGGCTGGCACAGGAAGAACACCTGCCCAAAAGCTAAAGTTTAGTTCGGGGCAGGCTTGGGGCTCTGTGGCAATGTCATGCACGGGGAGACCTGAACGGAGCTTCACTTACCCTGGAATAGGTCGGGTCCATCAGTCAGCTCGGTGGGGAACAGCTCCCACAGGAAGTCCTCCAGCAGGTCCCACAGCTCCCTGACCAGCAGGGCCCGCTGTGGGCCCCTTAACTGCTCCAGCATTATAATTTTCTTAATTATGTCTGTATAAAGAAGCCATCTCTTGATATATAAAATAAAATATTTTGCAAATTTGAGACATTCATATTTTTTAAGCATATGTTTATATATGCATCAGTATAATCTGGAAACCACCAGTCTGTTTGTTTAATCCAATTTATGTATGAAAATATGTATTATTAGTAACATGCATTTATGAAGACATTTAAGGTGTTAACTAACCGCACAGGTGCATGCCATTATTAATTAGTTTAGTATTGGCCCACCTTGGTTTAAAAACGTAATCCGGTGAGCTTTGCATTCATCTTCTGATGAAACCGCTATGCCACAGCAGCGGAGAAACACATAACGTACTAGCTATTACATCGGATTTTACTGGGACATATTCCTCCATTTGTTCCTACAGCGGGTATAACAACCTCTACTGTTTAATACTGCCAGTGAGACCACAGTGGACTTATTACGGGAGGTGGATCGCCCCACAAGACCCGCGCACTTTTTTCTATTTCTGGCAATGGATAATAAATTGAAGGATACCTGCAGTGAGCCGGACGTAACGGAGGTCAAGCATACTGCTGCGACAACCAAGCAAGGTGTACAGCACTCTCCCTCTGCTGCTCTTTATACAAAGTATGGTGATCTGAGTACAGACTGACACTAAGGAGGTGAGCTTATAATTGTTCATTGGAGAACTTTAGATCTAGCTCCCTCCTTTAATAAAAGGAACATTACACCACTTAAAGACATAGAGACTAAACATCCATTTACGGTCACATTTTCTTGGATACGGAAGTTAACTTGACTGTTACTGTGATTTCTAACAATCACTTTTCTAATTACAAGAACACCGGAGTGAGATCTTGGAGTAATGTTGGTCCATAATAGGAATTCCTGTTTTAATATTGTGTTTATTGTTATATGCTCGTGTGTTTAATTTTTAAATATTGTTGATACACTCCCTGGGTAATATTATAATTACCTCCTTTACAATAAGTATTTACACATGACAACAAGGTTACAAGTCTCCATGCAAATATCACCACTATGCTACCATAACTTATTCATTATCAGTTTCTTGTACTAGTCTGGCTTGAAGTACTTGTATTGGCCTGAGGCCTGTGATTTGTCATTTAGAATGGATTTAGTTTCCTGGTTAGAGATGTTTGCTATTATTTGTGAACTTATTAATTCATTATTAATTTTACATTTCTTGAACGTGCCTGTTACTCTGCTGTTACTCTGGCTTATATTGCCTGTATTGAATTGTTGTTTCTGATTTGCTGGTTTGAGAAGTTTTTTGGTATTATATTTTATTTCCTACTGTGCTTTTAATTTTAGGCTATTAGTTCTTGGCTAATGAAAACATTCTGTAGGGTCATAAAGATTATTAAACTATAACCTTGTGTGCCACTGATGTGCCACTATGTTTCATAGGTGTGTTACAGTATATTATTTTAAACTGCCATGTGTTTGTGCTGCTGCTCTGTCACTTAGTTTGGCGAGCCAGCGCACTGCAGTCTTCGGCCAATATTGGTGAAAACAAATTTGTGAGCTGTTTGGTGGTCAAAAAATTATGGGAAAATATTATTATTGATGTTAATACTGCTATGGAAAAAACCCAAAAGCAAAACATGGGGTTCTGCGCACATCTCCAGTAATAATAGGCTAATAACGAATGCAAAAAATTTGTTCTTATGGGAAAATATTATATTAAAACAAAGCAACTGATATAACATAACAATAAATAGAATAATGGTTCCATAAAAATGTACTCAGATAACATAAGAGAAACAGGATGTAGTCATAATATTGATACTGTT
The DNA here is from genome assembly GCF_028390025.1 of Pseudophryne corroboree. NCBI lineage: Eukaryota > Metazoa > Chordata > Amphibia > Anura > Myobatrachidae > Pseudophryne > Pseudophryne corroboree. The sequence goes on along the minus strand of NC_086446.1, from coordinate 58,514,930 downwards.
GAAATGTTGACATTGAACCTGTCAGCATGTGCAGAAGGTCGATATACTGTATTGACAATTTTGACATTATGCACATATCAGCAGTGGAGGGTTAGCCTAACAGAGGGGTAGGGTTAGGCTATGGGAGAGGGAGGGTTAGGCTGTGGGAGTGGGAGGGTTAGGCTGTGGGTGGGGGAGGGTTAGGCTATGGGAGGGGGAGGGTTAGGCTATGGGACGGGGGGCTAGGCTATGGGAAGGGGAGGGTTAGGCTGTGGGAGGGGGAGGGTTAGGCTATGAGAGGGGGGGTTAGGCTATGGGAGAGGGAGGGTTAGGCTATGGGAGGGGGAGGGTTAGACTATGGGAGGGGGAGGGTTAGACTATGGGAGGGGGAGTGTTAGACTATAGGAGGGGGAGGGTTAGGCTATGGGGTGGGGGTTAGGCTATGGGAGGGGGGTTACGCTACAGGAGGGGATGTTAGCCACTAGGGAGGGAGGGATAGGGCTAGTAATACTCACTGCTGGAAGCCACGCAGGATCCACCAGAAGTCATTGTGATATCACTACCAGACCCAGAAAACAGCTGGAGGCACCAGACCGAGCGTACCAGGTAAGTTAATCAATAGATCACCAGGGATGTTTTGTCGACATCCTAATCAAGTTGACATGAAAGTCTATGCAGTATGCGTAGACATGTCGACATTATGAATATCAATATGATTAATGCTGATAAAAATAGGATTTTAATTACCTACGGGTAAATCCTTTTCTCGTAGTCCATAGAGGATACTAGGGTCCACATTAGTACCATGGGGTATAGACAGGTCCACTAGGAGCCTTGGGCACTTTACGAAATCAATAGTGTGTGCTGGCTCCTCCCTCTATGCCCCTCCTATCAGACTCAGTCTAGAAACTGTGCCCGAGGAGACGGACATACTTTGAGAGAAGTATTTAAAAGAACAGTGGTGAGATTCAAAACAGCACACACCAAACAAGAGGTAAGCCAAGCTAACCAAACTTGAACAGGAACAGCAACATCTGAACCAAATACTTAACCAAGTAACAGTGCAGGAAAAAATGAAGCACTGGGCGGGCGCCCAGTATCCTCTACGGACTACGAGAAAAGGATTTACCGGTAGGTAATTAAATTCCTATTTTCTCTTACGTCCTAGAGGATACTGGGGTCCACATTAGTACCATGGGGATGTACCAAAGCTCCCAAACCGGGTGGGAGAGTGCTGAGGTTCCTGCAGAACTGCTTGACCAAACTGAAGTTCCTCAGCAGCCAAAGTATCGAACTTGTAGAACTTAGCAAACGTTTTCGAACCTGACCAAGTAGCTGCTCGGCAGAGTTGTAAAGCCGAGACACCCCGGGCAGCCGCCCAAGAAGAACCCACCGACCAAGTAGAGTGGGCCTGTACAGATTTTGGAACCAGCAAACCTTCCGTAGAATAAGCATGCTGGATAGTAAGCCTGATCCAGCGAGCAATAGACTGCTTCGAAGCAGGCAACCAAATTTTATTGGGATCATAGAGAACAAACAGCGAGTCTGATCTTCTGTGATGAGCTTTTTTGCTTCACATAGATCTTCAAAGCCCTCACCACATCCAAGGACTTTGAGGTAGTAGAGGGGTCAGTAACCACCGGAACCACAATAGGTCCGTTGATATGAAACGCAGACACCACCTTTGGAAGAAATTGCTGACGAGTTCTGAGTTCAGCTCTATCTTCATGAAAACTCAAATAGGGGCTCTGTGAGACAATGCCCCCGGCTCCGATACACATCTTGCTGAAGCCAAGGCCAACAGTGTGATGGTCTTCCACGTAAGAAACTTTACGTCAACCTCCTGAAAAGGCTCAAACCATTCCGATTGCAGGAACTGCAACACCACGTTGAGATCCCAAGGTTCCGTAGGGGACACAAAGGGCAGTTGGATGTGCAGAACACCCTTCAAAAATGTCTGAACCTCCAGGAGAGAAGCCAATTGTTTCTGGAAGAAAATGGACAAGACAGAAATCTGGACCTTCAAGAAGCCCAAACGTAGGCCCACATCCACTCCTGACTGCAGAAAAAGGAGAAAACGTCCCAGTTGAAAGTCCACCGCAGGAAATTTCCTGTTCTCACACCAAGAGATGTATTTTTTTCCAAATACAGTGGTAATGTTTAGACGTTACCACCTTTCTGGCTTGGATCAAGGTTGGAGTAACCTTGTCCAAGATCTTTTTCCGGGCTAGAATTTGACGCTCAACCTCCATGCCATCGAACTTAGCCATGGTGAGTCTTGATAGACGAATCGCCCCTGTTGTAGAAGATTCTCGCGAAGAGGAAGAGGCCACGGGTCCTCTAGGAGCATCTCCAGTAGATCTGCATACCAGGCCCTTCTTGCACAGTCCAGAGCAATGAGAATTGCTTGAACTTTTTCCCTTTTTATTCTTTTGAGAATTTGTGGGATCAATGGAAGTGATGGAAACATGTACACCATCTGGTAGACCCATGGAGTCACCAGAGCGTCCACCACCACTGCTTGTGGGTCTCTCAACCTGGAACAATACTGCTTGAGCTTCTTGTTGAGACAAGAGGCCATCATGTCAATTTGTGGAATTCCCCACTGACGTGTCAAGGACCCAAACACCTCCGGGTGAAGGCCCCACTCTCCTGGGTGGAGGTCGTGTCTGCTGAGGAAGTCTGCTTCCCAGTTGTCTACTCCCAGAATGAAGATTGCCGACAATGCCACAGCATGCCTTTCTGCCCAGAGGAGAATCCTTGTTACCTCTGACATTACTGCTCTGCTCTTCGTTCCGCCCTGTTGGTTTATGTACGTTACTGCCGTCACATTGTACGACTGAACCTGAATGGCGTGATCTTGAAGAAGATGTGATGCCTGTAGAAGGGCGTTGTGTATGGCCCTTAGTTCCAGAATGTTGATGAGAAGAATGGTTTCCTGACTTGACCATTTTCCTTGGAACTGTTCACCTTGGGTGACTGCTCCCCAACCTCTGAGGCTTGCGTCTGTGGTTAGCAGAAACCAATCCTGAATCCCGAACCTTCGGCCCTTGGTCAGGTGAGAAGTCTGAAGCCACCACAGAAGAGAAATCCTGGCTTTTGGTGAAAGATGTATCCTCTGGTGCATGTGAAGATGCGATCCGGACCATTTGTCCAACAGATCCAGCTGGAAGGGCCTTGTGTGAAACCTTCCATACTGCAGTGCCTCATAAGAGGCTACCATCTTCCCCAGGAGGTGAATACATAGATGCACCGATGTCCGGTTAGGTTTCAGAATGTCCCGCACCATCGACTGGATTACCAATGCCTTTTCCAATGGAAGGAATACCTTCTGTGCATCCGTATCCAGTATCATCCCAGGAACGGAAGCCTCCGTGTTGGTTCCAGGTGAGATTTTGGCAGCTTCAGAATCCACCCGTGATCCTAGAGTAGTCGTGTTGAGAAGGCAATGTTGTCGAAACAACCTCTCCCTGGATGGTGCTCTTATCAGCAGATCGTCCAGGTATGGTATTATGTTCACTCCTTGCTTGTGGAGGAGAAACATCATCTCTGCCTTTACCTTGGTGAACACCCTCGGTGCCGTGGAGATGCCAAATGGCAGGTCCTGGAACTGGTAGTGACAGGCCTGTAATGCAAACCATAGATAAGCCTGATGAGGCGGCCACATCGGAATATGAAGGTACGCATCCTTGATATCCAGAGACACCAGTAATTCCCCTTCCTCCAGACCTGAGATCACGCTCTCAGAGACTTCATCTTGAATTTGAACACCTGAAGTACAGGTTCAGTGACTTGAGGTTTAACATGGGCCTTACCGAACCATCCGGTTTTGGTACCACAAACAGGTTGGAATAATAACCCTTGTTTTGCAGTTGAAGTGGAGCTGGAACAATGACCTGAGTCTGTACCAGTTTTTTAATTGCTACCTGTAAAGTCATACTTGCTGGTAAATCTGATTTGAAGAATATGTGATGTGGGAGCTCCTGAAACTCCAGTCTGTAGCCCTGGGCGATAAGATCTTTGACCCAGGGATCCTGGCATGATGTAGCCCATATGTGACTGAAATATTTTAATTGGGCTCCCACCTGTCTGTCTTCCAGGCAGTGTGGTTCACCGTCATGCTGAAGGCTTTGCGGAAGCAGAACCTGAGGTCTGTTACTGTGGACCTGCAGTTGCTGGTTTCCTTTGGTTTACCTCTATTGCTTTTGAAGGCTGAAAAAATAACCTTTGGACTGCAGAGTAGAAGCAGAGTAGGTTTTACTAGCTGGGGGTGCTGCGGAAGGAAGGTATGTAGACTTACCCGCCGTAGCCTTGGATATCCACATATCCAGTTCATTTTTAAAAAGGGCCTCATCTGTGAATGGTAGGCTTTTCACGCCTCTCCTGGAATCCCCATCCGCAGTCCATGGGCATAGCCACAAGCCCCTGCGTGCTGACACTGCCATGGCAGTGGTGCGTGCATTTCAACCATAAAACTAGCAGAGTCATGTATATAGTGCCAGAGTAAAACAATTTATCTCTTAGGTAAGGAATCTAATCCCTCAAGTAGGTTACTGGACCATTTAGCAATAGCCTTTGTGATCCAAGAGATTTGATAGTGGTCTCAATCTTGCGGTCAGCAGCGTCTTTCAACCACTTGCCTGGCATGGTCGCATCAGATGCGACCATGCCTGCAAGTGCTCTATCTGACCTGGTCGCACAGGCTGCGACCAGTCAGATAGAGAGCGTTAGCAGTGGCAGGGAAGAGAAACTTCCCTCCGCTGCTGCTGTCAGAGGGACCGGAAGGTCCCTCTGCCTCCCTGCACTCTCCCCCTGTGTCTGCCGTGCTGCCGATCACCAGTGATCGGCAGCAAGGCAGGATCTCCCCCCTCCAGCGGCTGCAGACAATGGCAGCTGCTGGGGAGTGTAAATTAATCCTCCCAAGCCACCCCCAGACCCCCCCTGTGTACCTGCAGGCTCTCCCAGCTTTCAAAATGAAAGTCGCGACTGTCGCGATGTTCCCGATCGATGTTTGACATTTTTTTTTTTCCTTTTTTTAACTAAAATCACTTGGGATAGGGTTAAATTCATGTTCTTCAACTAATTCACTAATAAATAAAAAAACATCAATTTCGGAGAGGTTTTCGGCGAAATAAATAGTCAGTTAAGTGGTTAAGGAGGCAGTCCCTGGGACAGGCAAGACTATCTTGCGTAACAATCTAGATACCGAAGCGTCAACAATCAGTGGATATTTCCATTTTTTTCCTGTCATCCTGAGGGAAAGGGAAAGGATATAATTAACCTTTTAGGGATCTGAAACTTCTTGTCAGGATTAACCCAAGTTTCCTCAAATAGGGAATTTAATTCCTGAGATGCAGGAAAAGTAACAGAGGATTTATTTTTCACATTAAAATAAGATTCCTCCTCACCTGTCACTGTGTCATCTTTGACGTGCAGAACCTCCCTAATAGCTTCAATCAGGGCCTGAATGCCTTGTGAAAGGGCTGCATCCCCCCCACCTAAGTCCACCTTACCCGCCTCTTGGTCTGACACACCATCATCAGTGTCAGCCAGCAATGGGGGTAATTCCAAGTTGATCGCAGCAGGGATTTTGTTAGCAGTTGGGCAAAACCATGTGCACTGCAGAGGAGGCAGATTTAACATGTGCAGAGAGAGTTAGATTTGGGTGTGGTGTTTTCAATCTGCAATCTAATTTGCAGTGTAAAAATAAAGCAGCCAGTATTTACCCTGCACAGAAATAAAATAACCCACCCAAATCTATCTCTTTCTGCACATGTTATATCTGCCACCCCTGCAGTGCACATGGTTTTGCCCAACTGCTAACAAAATTCCTGTTGCGATCAACTTGGAATTACCCCCAATATTTGGGCCAGTATACGCTTTTGTGGACAAATGGCAGGGGTCTGAGACGCTCTCATGGGACCTGAATCTCTACTCATCAGGTCATCCACAGACTGTCTTAATTGTTGCTTCTCTGTCTCATTATGGGACAATTTGGTAGAAATTTCTGAGATCATCCCTTTTAGAGAACCCAACCATGCTGGTTCGAATCCACTAGTCTGAGAATGTGTACTACCCAGAGTACCAGTACCAGATTAAGGTCCACATGGGCCTGGAGCTAAAATTTCTGAAGGGCCTATTATGTGCCACTGCAGGGGGTGTGACCAGCATGGTGGGTGTGTGGCCACTGATATGGGGTGTGATCAGTGCTGTATATATATATTTTATGTGTGTATGCGTGTATGTATGCATATGTTTAAAAAATAGAAAACCCAGCACTTAAATGCCCAATTATTTCCAACAGCGCCATCACATATGCTGTACCAGCTTTTAGTGATTTTCACCTTATTCTAGTTATACCATCAGAACCATATGTAAAAACAAAAGGCTACAAACGACGGGCCTAATTCAGATCTGATTGCAGCAGAAAATTTGTTAGTTAATGGGCAAAACCATGTGCACTGCAGGAGGGGCAAATATAACATGTGCAGAGAGAGAAAGATTTGGGTGGGGTGTGTTCAAACTGAAATCTAAATTGCAGTGTAAAAATAAAGCAGCCAGTATTTACCCTGCAGAGAAACAAAATAACCCACCCAAATCTAACTCTCTCTGCACATGTTATATCTGTCCCCCCACACCCCCTTGCAGGTCTGAATTACCCCCCATGTGCACTCCAAGGGGGTTGGGGGGCAGGTATAACATGTTCAGAGAGAGTTAGATTTGAGTGGGTTATTTTGTTTCTGTGCAGGATAAATACTGGCTGCTTTATTCTTACACTGCAATTTAGATTTCAGTTTGAACACATCCCACCCAAATCTAACTCTCTCTGCAAATGTTATATCCGCCACACCTGCAGTGCAAATGGTTTTGCCCAACTGCTAACAAAATTGCTGCTGTGATCAACTCAGAATTACCCCCATGGTCTTGGTGGGCTGCCGTTATGGGTTGTTTTTCTGACTTCGAAAATAGGAACAATAGGAGGCAAAATTTTATCTCTAAATGGGAGACATATAAGAAGAGAGATCCTTTGACTATAGACTCCTCCTTATGGAAAGATTTGTATGAATTAGAAAATTTATTAAAACAAGAAACAAAAAACTGGCTGGATAGTGTCAATCTTCAGAAGTATCTGGACAACAAAATGATCCCACGGGGCTTACGAATTTTCAAACCATCCATATTTAAGGATTGCCCAGAGTACCAAAAACAGTGGGAAATTTTGTTGGATAGATGTTCCATTTCATTGATTGAGCTAATTGTTAAATTTAGAAGTGAAAAGGTACAATCTTTAGTGTCAGAAATAGATGAACTTAAGATAAAATGGAACCTTATAAATTAGAACAAGAATTTAAAGAGAGACCAAATTCTAACCGAAAAAATTATGAAATTTGAACAATTTATTACTGATATTAAATGTAAGAAATATTAGAGATTTGGAGGACTATACCAAGGGGTCTGTCCGTATGTACAATCAAAAAACATCAGATCCAACCAACAAGATTCTGAATATCCTAACACTCGTATCACTAGACCAAGAGCCACTTGGACCCGTGATACTTATACAGCTGATTCTGGGAGGTGGGCACCGAGACAGAGGGTCCACTCTGATCGACGCGCACAGGCCCAGACTGGTGGCAGGAGTTATAACAGAAAATCTGAGCAATTTGTTTCCCATTCCACTAATACACGTGAGGAACTGGGAGCACGTCCTAAAACCAACATTAGGTCTGAGTATACTGACCAAGAAACTGTGGTGGGGGAGTTTTTTTTAGGGCAGAGACAAAACAGGTTCCAAAAAGAGAGCCATTATACAGAAGAAGAACCTCATTACATGCCCAAATGAAACAGAAACATCAGTTCCTAGGGAGAAGGGTGGTAAAAAGGAGAAACGTAAGAACTTGATCAAACTAAAGACTAAACCATCAGACGGGTATTTTCAATCTCTCATCTAGAACTTTGACAAAGAATGAGATTTCCCCTTTAAATAAAGGCCTCAAGTTTTCTTCCACTTCAGACCCCAATTTATTTGATCTATTTGTAGACCTGAATAGGTTTATAAGAACATTATGTAGGAAAATATATTTTGCGAATAAAAAGATTGATACTACAGAGACATCCCCAATTATTCTGGACTCCACTGATGATCCATTGAATGATATTTTACAAGAATTACAACTAGAAAGCTTCCCTAATGGTGGGATACCTATACCTTGCAAATTGCTTGATGCAAATAGGAAGGAGCTTAAATTGAAATCAGATTTCTTTCCGATAAAGTCCAAAAGCAATAGCATAGAATGTTTCTACAAGATCACTTTAGATAGCTTTAAAAATCTGTGTGATAAAAATAGGAATAAACCACAAATCTCTAACAATCTAAATAAATATGAAAAAAGAGCATTGCAGAAATTAATAAAGGATACATCTATCAATATTAGGGAAGCTGATAAAGGTGGCGGACTAGTCCTTAAGGATAGGTCAGAATACATTAAGGAGGCACATAGACAGTTAAACGATGTTCAGCTTTATAAGAAATTGGCCTTGGATCCCTCGATTGGATTTTCAGTGGAATTACGTACCTATTATCAGATGCATTATTGGATGGGGACATATCCAAAGACGAGTTTCATTTTTTTTCCTACTCATCCTGTTATTCCTATCTATTATCACTTACCCAAAATTCACAAGTCACTCACTTCAGCCCCTGGATGTCCCATTATTTTGGGTGTTAATTCTTTGACCTCTAACCTTTCTGCTTATGTGGATAGTTTCCTACAGCCCCGTGTCTCTCTATTGAGGTCACATATACGTGATACCACCCATTTTCTGCAATTGATCCAACAAATAGTGTGGAAATCATCTTACGCATTCCTTACTCTAGATGTACAGAGTCTATACTCGAATATCCCACATTTGTTGGGTGTAAAGGTTATTCGGGACCAATTAAATAAGGATGGTGACCTCACAGAGAGACACCGGGAATTTGTTTTGGATTCTATTCTCTATATCTTAAAACACAATTTTTTTCTTTTTTTGGACACATTTTATCTTCAAGTCATGGGTACAGCCATGGGGACCAGATTCGCGCCGAGCTACGCCAACTTTTTTATGGGACAGGTCAAAGACCGTCTCATTTGGGGTGGCAGGGCTGGCATGCGTCTAGTCTTCTATGGCCATTACATTGACAATCTATTTATTATTTGGGATGGGGACCTATCTTCTGCCATTAATTTTGTCAATTTTCTCAACACTAACACTTATAATTGTTTTTTTCACACACTTTTCATGCTACCTGGATTAATTTTTTGGATGTGACCCTAGAAATAATAACCAGATCCATACATATAATTACATCAAAGAAGTAGGGAGCAATGCATAATTTCACTACAAAAGTGCTCATTATCCAATATACCCAAAGGCCAATTGAAGTGATTAAAGAGGAATTGTTCAACAATAGACAAATGTAATAGTCAAGCCACTAATATGCTCTCTACATTTGAAACTAGAGGCAATCCAAAACATCTGTTAGAAAATGCTTTTAAGTAAGTTTACTATGGAAAGGTCCCAAATGTTAGAACCAAAACCTAAAAGAACGGATACGATTACTAATAGAGATTTTGCATTTTTCTCTAAATATTGTAGTCTTTCAAATAAAATCAAACAAATTGTGAGTAGTAATTATAACATTCTTAAATTTGATCCAATCCTTAAGGGATTGATTCCACCAAATCCGAGTTTTGTTTTCAGGAAGAACAGATCTTTGAAAACTATTCTTGCTCCCAGTTTTGTAAAACCGATAATAGAAACAGATATACAAGAAATACATGGTTACCAAATAAACAAGTAGGTTTCTTTAAGTGTGGAAAGAATTGTTGCACTACGTGTCAACACATTAATAATAAAACAATACAGATACCACCATTCATTTCAGAAAAATAATATAAATAATATAAAATAGCAACTTTTATTAATTGCGATACTATTTGAGTTGTGCATCTCCTAGTATGTGGATGTAATCTAAAATATGTGGGGAGAACTACTAGACCCCTAAAAACTGTTTCATGGAACATCTGAGAAATATTCTACAGAAAGTACAAAATCACAGTATACCTAAACATTTCTCAGAGTTCCATGGGGGCGATCCAAGATCCCTAAAACTAATTGGTCTAGAACACATTCCGATAACAGAGTGGGGTGGAGATGGGCAGCGCCGTAACTACCTATGTGCCAGGTGTGCCTGGCACACAGCGCAGTTACACTGAGGGCGCATGGCGAGCAGCATGTAATGAGTCAAATTGACTCATTACATGCCGCCTCTGCTGGGTGCCGTGCGCCGTACTGGAGGGAGAGCAGCACCGGAGGCAGAGAAGGAGGAGGAGGGAGGGGGACTTGAGCCACAGCAGCACTATGTCATTGATAGCAGCGCCGCTGTAGCACTCCCCTCTCCTTCTGTACTGGCTGCCCGGCGCTGCTGTGAATGCTGGGATGCGGTTCCCTCATCCCAGCATTCTCAGCAGCGGCCAGCCAATATGGAAGGAGAGGGGAGTGCTGCAGCGGTGCCGCTACCAATGACATAGCGCTGCTGCGGCTCAAGTCCCCCTCCCTCCTCCTCCTTCTCCCCTGCGGCTGCCCGGGATCTCTGCCAGCACGAGGAGCCTGACTGCCAGCAGGAGAGATGGTAAGTATATATCTCTCTCTCTCTCTGGTGTCTGTCTCCCGCAATGTGTAAAAAGGGGGACTGGCTGCCGTAATGTGTAAAAAGGGGGACGCTGTCTGCCATAATGTGTACAAAAAGGGGACGCTGTCTGCCGTAATGTGTAATAAAGAGGACGCTGTCTGCCGTAATGTGTAATAAGGGGGACGCTGTCTGCCGTAATGTGTAATAAGGGGGACGCTGTCTGCCGTAATGTGTAATAAGGTACCGTAATGTGTAAAAAAGGGGATGCCGTCTGCCGTAATGTGTAATAAGGGGGATGTTGTCTGCCGTAATGTGTAAAAAAGGGGATGCCGTCTGCCGTAATGTGTAAAAAAATAAGATTTTACTCACCGGTAAATCTATTTCTCGTAGTCCGTAGTGGATGCTGGGAACTCCGAAAGGACCATGGGGAATAGCGGCTCCGCAGGAGACTGGGCACAACTAAAGAAAGCTTTTAGGTCACCTGGTGTGCACTGGCTCCTCCCACTATGACCCTCCTCCAAGCCTCAGTTAGGACACTGTGCCCGGACGAGCTGACATAATAAGGAAGGATTTTGAATCCCGGGTAAGACTCCTACCAGCCACACCAATCACACCGTATAACTCGTGATACTATACCCAGTTTAACAGTATGAAAACAACTGAGCCTCTCAACAGATGGCTCAACAATAACCCTTTAGTTAACAATAACTATGTACAAGTATTGCAGACAATCCGCACTTGGGATGGGCGCCCAGCATCCACTACGGACTACGAGAAATAGATTTACCGGTGAGTAAAATCTTATTTTCTCTGACGTCCTAGTGGATGCTGGGAACTCCGAAAGGACCATGGGGATTATACCAAAGCTCCCAAACGGGCGGGAGAGTGCGGATGACTCTGCAGCACCGAATGAGAGAACTCAAGGTCCGCCTCAGCCAGGGTATCAAATTTGTAGAATTTTGCAAACGTGTTTGCCCCTGACCAAGTAGCAGCTCGGCAAAGTTGTAAAGCCGAGACCCCTCGGGCAGCCGCCCAAGATGAGCCCACCTTCCTTGTGGAATGGGCTTTTACTGATTTAGGATGCGGCAGTCCAGCCACAGAATGCGCCAGCTGAATTGTGCTACAAATCCAGCGAGCAATAGTCTGCTTAGAAGCAGGAGCACCCAGTTTGTTGGGTGCATACAGGATAAATAGCGAGTCAGTTTTCCTGACTCTAGCCGTCGTGGAAACATAAATTTTCAAGGCCCTGACTACGTCCAGTAACTTGGAATCCTCCAAGTCCCTAGTAGCCGCAGGCACCACAATAGGTTGGTTCAAGTGAAAAGCTGATACCACCTTAGGGAGAAACTGGGGACGAGTCCTCAATTCCGCCCTATCCATATGGAAAATCAGATAAGGGCTTTTACATGACAAAGCTGCCAATTCTGACACACGCCTGGCTGAAGCCAAGGCCAATAACATGACCACTTTCCACGTGAGATATTTTAGATCCACGGTTTTAAGTGGCTCAAACCAATGTGATTTTAAGAAACTCAACACCACGTTGAGATCCCAAGGTGCCACTGGAGGCACAAACGGGGGCTGAATATGCAGCACTCCTTTCACAAACGTCTGAACTTCAGGTAGTGAAGCTAGTTCTTTCTGGAAGAAAATCGACAGAGCCGAGATCTGTACCTTAATGGAGCCTAATTTCAGGCCCATAGTCACTCCTGCTTGTAGGAAATGCAGAAATCGACCTAGTTGAAATTCCTCTGTTGGGGCCTTTTTGGCCTCACACCAAGCAACATATTTCCGCCATATGCGGTGATAATGCTTTGCAGTTACATCTTTCCTGGCTTTAATCAGCGTTGGAATGACTTCCTCCGGAATGCCCTTTTTCCTTCAGGATCCGGCGTTCAACCGCCATGCCGTCAAACGCAGCCGCGGTAAGTCTTGGAACAGACAGGGCCCCTGCTGCAGCAGGTCCTGTCTGAGCGGCAGAGGCCATGGGTCCTCTGAGATCATCTCTTGAAGTTCCAGGTACCACGCTCGTCTTGGCCAATCCGGAACCACGAGTATTGTTCTTACTCCTCGTTTTCTTATTATTCTCAGTACCCTTGGTATGAGAGGCAGAGGAGGGAACACATAAACTGACTGGTACACCCACGGTGTCACTAGAGCGTCCACAGCTATCGCCTGAGGGTCCCTTGACCTGGCGCAATATCTCTCTAGTTTTTTGTTTAGGCGGGACGCCATCATGTCCACCTGTGGCCGTTCCCATCGATTTACAATCAGCGTGAAGACTTCTGGATGAAGTCCCCACTCTCCCGGGTGGAGGTCGTGCCTGCTGAGAAAGTCTGCTTCCCAGTTGTCCACTCCCGGAATGAACACTGCTGACAGTGCTAGTACGTGATTTTCCGCCCATCGGAGAATCCTTGTGGCTTCTGCCATTGCCATCCTGCTTCTTGTGCCGCCCTGTCGATTTACATGGGCGACTGCCGTGATGTTGTCTGACTGGATCAGTACCGGCTGGTGTAGAAGCAGGGATTTTGCCTGACTTAGGGCATTGTAAATGGCCCTTAGTTCCAGAATATTTATGTGTAGGGAAGTCTCCTGACTCGACCATAGTCCTTGGAAGTTTCTTCCCTGTGTGACTGCCCCCCAGCCTCGAAGGCTGGCATCCGTGGTCACCAGGACCCAGTCCTGTATGCCGAATCTGCGGCCCTCTAGAAGATGAGCACTCTGCAGCCACCACAGCATGGACACCCTGGTTCTTGGAGACAGGGTTATTAGGCGATGCATCTGAAGATGCGATCCGGACCATTGGTCCAACAGGTCCCACTGAAAGATTCTGGCATGGAACCTGCCGAAAGGAATTGCTTCGTAAGAAGCCACCATCTTTCCCAGGACCCGCGTGCAGTGATGCACCGATACCTGTTTTGGTTTCAGGAGGTCTATGACTAGAGATGACAGCTCCTTGGCTTTCTCCTCCGGGAGAAACACTTTTTTCTGGACTGTATCCAGAATCATACCCAGGAACAGTAGACGTGTCGTCGGAACCAGCTGTGATTTTGGAATATTCAGAATCCAACCGTGCTGGTGTAGCACCTCCTGAGATAGTGCTACTCCCACCAACAACTGCTCCTTGGACCTCGCCTTAATTAGGAGATCGTCCAAGTACGGGATAATTAAAACTCCCTTTCTTCGAAGGAGTATCATCATTTCCGCCATTACCTTGGTAAACACCCTCGGTGCCGTGGAGAGTCCAATCGGCAGCGTCTGGAATTGGTAATGGCAATCCTGTACCACAAATCTGAGGTACTCCTGGTGAGGATAGTAAATGGGGACATGCAGGTAAGCATCCTTGATGTCCAGGGATACCATGTAATCCCCCTCGTCCAGGCTTGCAATAACCGCCCTGAGCGATTCCATCTTGAACTTGAATTTTTTTATATATGTGTTCAAGGATTTCAAATTTAAAATGGGTCTCACCGAACCGTCCGGTTTCGGAACCACAAACAGCGTGGAATAGTAACCCCGTCCTTGTTGAAGTAGGGGCACCTTGATTATCACCTGCTGGGAATACAGCTTGTGAATTGCCGCTCCCTGTCTGAAGGAGTAATCGGCAAGGCAGATTTTAGGAACCAGTGGGGTGGAGACACCTCGAATTCCAGTTTGTACCCTTGAGATACTATTTGCAGGATCCAGGGATCCACCTGTGAGCGAGCCCACTGATCGCTGAAATTTTTGAGGCGGCCCCCCACCGTACCTGGCTCCGCCTGTGGAGCCCCATCGTCATGCGGCGGACTTGGAAGAAGCGGGGGAGGACTTTTGCTCCTGGGAACCTGCTGTTTGTTGCAGCCTTTTTCCCCTACCTCTGCCTCTGGACAGAAAGGACCCGCCTTTTCCACGCCTGTTTTTCTGAGTCCGAAAGGACTGTACCTGATAAAACGGCGTCTTTTTAGGCTGTGAGGGAACATGGGGTAAAAATAAAATACTGACTTCCCAGCAGTTGCTGTGGAAACTAGGTCCGAGAGACCATCCCCAAATAACTTCTCACCCTTATAAGGCAAAACTTCCATGTGCCTTTTTGAATCTGCATCCCCTGTCCACTGGCGAGTCCATAAGCCTCTCCTAGCAGAAATGGACAATGCACTTATTTTAGATGCCAGCCGGCAGATCTCCCTCTGTGCATCTCTCATGTATAAGACTGAGTCTTTTATATGCTCTATGGTTAGCAGAATAGTGTCCCTGTCTAGGGTGTCAATATTTTCTGACAGGGAATCTGACCACGCAGCGGCAGCACTGCACATCCATGCTGACGCAATAGCTGGTCTAAGTATAATGCCTGAGTGTGTATATACAGACTTCAGGATCGCCTCCTGCTTTCTATCAGCAGGTTCCTTGAGGGCGGCCGTATCCGGAGACGGTAGTGCCACCTTTTTAGACAAACGTGTGAGCGCTTTATCCACCCTAGGGGGTGTCTCCCAACGTGACCTATCCTCTGGCGGGAAAGGGAACGCCATTAGTAACTTCTTAGAGATTACCAATCTTTTATCAGGGAAAGCCCACGCTTCTTCACACACTTCATTTAATTCTTCTGATGGGGGAAAAACTACGGGTAGTTTTTTCTCCCCAAACATAATACCCTTTTTAGTGGTACCTGGGTTTATATCAGAAATTTGTAACACCTCTTTCATTGCTTCAATCATGCAACGAATGGCCTTAGTGGACATTAGACTAGACTCATCGTCGTCGACACTGGTGTCAGTATCCGTGTCGACATCCGCGTCTGCCATCTGAGGTAGCGGCGTTTTAGAGCCCCCGATGGCCTTTGAGACACCTGGACAGGCATGAGCTGAGAAGCCGGCTGTCCCGCATTTGGCATGTCGTCAAATTTTTTGTGTAAGGAGTCGACACGTGCACGCAATTCCTTCCATAAGTCCATCCACTCAGGTGTCTGCCCCGCAGGGGGTGACATCCCTTCTATAGGCATCTGCTCCGCCTCCACATCATTATCCTCATCAAACATGTCGACACAGCCGTACCGACACACCGCACACACACAGGGAATGCTCTAACAGAGGACAGGACCCACAAAAGCGATTTGGGGAGACAGAGTGAGAGTATGCCAGCACACACCAGAGCGCTATATAATGCAGGGACTAACTGAATTATGTCCCCTATAGCTGCTGTTATATATACTGCGCCTAAATTTAGTGCCCCCCCCCCCTCTCTTTTTTACCCTTGTAGACTGCAGGGGAGAGCCAGGGAGCTTCCTTCCAGCGGAGCTGTGAGGGAAAAATGGCGCCAGTGTGCTGAAAGAGATAGCTCCGCCCCTTCTTCGCGGACTTTTCTCCCGCTTTTTTATGGATTCTGGCAGGGGTAATTATCACATATATAGCCTCTGGGGCTGTATATTGTGGTATTTTTGCCAGCCAAGGTGTTTTTATTGCTGCTCAGGGCGCCCCCCCCCTAGTGCCCTGCACCCTCAGTGACCGGAGTGTGAAGTGTGTATGAGGAGCAATGGCGCACAGCTGCAGTGCTGTGCGCTACCTTGGTGAAGACTGATGTCTTCTGCCGCCGATTTTCCGGACCTCTTCTTGCTTCTGGCTCTGTAAGGGGGACGGCGGCGCGGCTCCGGGACCGAACACCAAGGCCAGTTCCATGCGGTCGATCCCTCTGGAGCTAATGGTGTCCAGTAGCCTAAGAAGCCCAAGCTAGCTGCAAGCAGGTAGGTTCGCTTCTTCTCCCCTTAGTCCCTTGCTGGAGTGAGCCTGTTGCCAGCAGGTCTCACTGTAAAATAAAAAACCTAATTATATACTTTCTTTTTAGAAGCTCAGGAGAGCCCCTAGTGTGCATCCAACCTCGGCCGGGCACAAAATCTAACTGAGGCTTGGAGGAGGGTCATAGTGGGAGGAGCCAGTGCACACCAGGTGACCTAAAAGCTTTCTTTAGTTGTGCCCAGTCTCCTGCGGAGCCGCTATTCCCCATGGTCCTTTCGGAGTTCCCAGCATCCACTAGGACGTCAGAGAAAAGGGGATGCCGTCTGCCGTAATGTGTAATAAGGGGGACTGTCTGCCATAATGTGTAAAAAGGGGGATGCTGTCTGCCGTAATGTGTAATAAGGGGGACGTTGTCTGCCGTAATGTGTAAAAAAGGGGATGCCGTCTGCCGTAATGTGTAATAAGCGGGACTGTCTGCCGTAATGTGTAAAAAGGGGGACGCTGTCTGCCGTAATGTGTAAAAAGGCACGCCGTCTGCCGTAATGTGTAAAAAGGGGCTCTACCTGGTGTAGTGGCTCTACTGTGCAGCGTAATTTGAATAATGGAGACTACTATGCACCGTAGTATGAATTGGCATTATTTTGTGGCCACGCTCCTTCCCCATGAAGCCACGCCCCTATATATTTTTCACGCGCCTGCGGCGCGCATTGCTCCTGTCTTGCGTGGGGAGGGGCGCCAATGCCGTTTCTCGCACACAGCGCTAAAATACCTAGTTACGGCACTGGAGATAGGTTCAACAGATTGTCCAAACAGGAGATCTTTTGGATTTTTCAACAAAATACACTCCATCCCCAGGGTCTTAATGAAGCCCTGGAACTTATTTCAGTACTATGAGGTTTCAGACTTTCACACCGGCTCTACAGAAGGTCCCATGTAGTTATTGGGCTATGTGGATGTGTGAATTTAAAGATCTTCCGTTTGTGCTATGTTTGTTTATATACATATTGAGGAACAGTCTATAGCTACGATATGAATGTGTCTCTCTTATTATATTCCTAAAAAATACCACAAGTTACTTTAAAGGTGTAGCGAAAGCAGTTGAAACTGTAATTAGCTTTTATAATGTATTTATTGTTTATAGTGGGATTCTCCCCAAATATGTGATTTCTATTTGAGTATAAGTGTGGGCAAAATTGCCCACACTAATGATGACTAAACAAAGGCCTTCCTTTTCTCTTGGACAACAACGGCTATAGCATTATATATGAACTAATGTCATTAAAGATTTATGTTCTTTTATAGTCGATTTATGGAATTTAATATATTATATGAATACGCAATTTACTCAGATCATGTGACCATTAAGGTCGGATAATCTATTGATATACATGGGTTTTACATATGCGATAACATGACTAATTCTGATCATGTGACCTCCCATGCCGAGCAGCTAGTTTCCGGAAATAGAATCAGACATGTGACCGGACACATGACAGTTTCTGATCATGTGTCTAGTCCGTCCAGTCCATGAACTTTATTGGTTGAAAGACGATCACATGCTCGAGCCGAGATTGGCTGCCGGGAGCATGTGTAAACATTGCACTATGGGAGGCGGGAAAAAGGAAGTTTGTGTGATAGAGGCGACCAATAATTTGAATAAGTTGTATTTGTACTTCTAATCATAGTAAAAAACCCAGTCACATGATCGGAACTGTGTATGAACTAAAAATAAGAAAATCAATACTTTGTGTACCACTATCCAGCCAGTAAAAAATGGTTTCTCTATTAAAATTGTCTCAGTTTTGTTCCTAACTTATTTTATTGACTTAGATATTATTTGTTCACTTGTATTAACAAGCAGCCAATAGGATTCGATATTGCCAGTACGTGCCATATAAAAAAGGGGATAAGGACACCCAACATCTACCTTTGATAAAGCTGCATGGACGCAGTGAAACACGTCAGCAGCCAGTGCACACGCTGCTATTTTAAAGACACGTGTTCCCCTAGTCCCAATTGGTAGCTACCTGTGGGAGTTTGGACTTTCATTACCGGATGATTCATTAGGCTGATCAAGCTATTTTGGACCAAGGATTCTGACATCATCATTGCATGGAGCCCAATTGCCCTAAGGACCATCGCTACAGGATCCTATGCTTTGGAACACACAGCCAGTAATCTTACCATCACTGGAAACCTATACACTAATTTGCCTGTATGAACTGTCCACTATTATAACGGGACACGGTCGTTTTCAATTTGCAGCTGGCACTTATCACATTGTGTTACAGAGAGATCCCTCATCTTCAGCTTGTTATTCATTTTTGTTTATTGCATGACAATTCTGTGTCTTTTTAAATTTAATAAATAGTGATTTTAATTGATATTTTAGCGCTGTTACCCTTATCTATATTCCACTCACAGTGAAGCCCTGCCCCCGTAATGGCGCGCGGTCTTCCCGGGTTTTCTTTATACTGGCTGAGGTAAATTTTCTGTTCCACAGTGGGTTAAAACCCCTGTAGTGTACTGCCAATGTAGGTAATAGTAGTGGCTTCAGCTCGCCCCTCACAACGGTCACACAGTATCTCTGAAGCCTGGAGCACAGCCTGCATGTCAGTGCTGCGCTCCTACCCTTGTGCCGCCATTACCACCGGCGGCCTGCTAACCTGAGCGAGGGCTACCTACTCACCACTCTTCTGACTTCTGGCTCTCTGGGTGGCGGCGAGCTGCGGGTCTGTACGCTCGCCATGGTGGGGCTTGCAAATAGTTCCCTCAGGAGCTCAGTGTCCTGTCAGCGGGGAACGGGACCATTAACTCTAAGGAGGTTGGGCCGTCCCCCCCTAAGTCCCACGAAGCAGGCAGTCTGGTGCCAAAAATAAAAAATAGAAAATAAATGCAGAGAACTTATCAGGAGCTTCCCAAGCGTGACCGGCTCATCCGGGCACATTTTCTAAACTGAGTCTGGTAGGAGGGGCATAGAGGGAGGAGCAAGCGCACACTATTGATTTATTAAAGTGCCTAAGGCTCCTAGTGGACCCGTCTATACCCTATGGTACTAATGTGGATCCCAGTATCCTCTAGGACATAAGCGAAATATACCACACACAAGACAAACTCCATTAGCTATTTCTGTGTGTCTTTGCCCAGTGTGGTCTATGACTTGTACTGAGAGAAAGTTATATTAACACTGAGACGGATCTTACGTAAGTTCCTGAAGGGTACAGGGTGGATGTCTCAGCCCCACACACAGAATGTTTATTCCAGAGTCCCCCAGATCATTCCATGTCAGGTCCAGTCTGGTCAGAGAGCGGTTTGTAGTAAGAACAGAGCAGAGATCATCACAGCAGGAGGAGGTCAGACCACAGTGATATAACCTGATGAGAGATGAGAAATCTAGATTAGATAATTTCTTATTGTCATAAACCAATGAGCAGTAAAATCAGGATTTTGGTACTTACCGATAAATCCCTTTCTCCGATTCCACAGGGGCCACTGGAGTGCAGATACAATGGGGAAATAGTAGGCAGTAACTGGGAGCTGGCACTTTAAATTTATAACCATGTGACTAGCTCCTCCCCTACTATGTCCCCCCTCCAAGCCAGTCTTAGTTAAAACTGTGCCCGAGGAGAGCTGGAAAAGACCAACGTTAAAGTAGAGGAGGTTTGCTAAGCCACCCAAACAGGATAACACCAAGGAAGCCTGGAAATATAGTGAGAGGGTAACATGAACAATACGCGCAGTCACACAGTGACATGCAACTCGATAAGTGAAGTAGGAGGAAACAGCGCTGGGTGGGCGTCCAGTGGCCCATGTGGAATCGGAGAAAGAGATTTATCGGTAAGTACCAAAATCCTGATTTCTCCTTCATCCACTAGGGGCCACTGGAGTGCAGATACAATGGGGACGGGAGGGAGAGCGCCGAGAGTCCTGCAAAACCGCTCGGCCAACTGCGATCCAGAGGTCGCAAAAATGTCAAACGAGACAAACGTATGATGGCCCGACCAAGCGGCATCGCGACATAAAGTAGACACGGAAACCCCGAAGGTCCCCCAGAATGCGTGGAGTGTGCCAAAAGGGAAGGCGGAAGCTCACGAGCAACCACCAAATAAGCCTGTCTGATGGTCAGACGTATCCAATGGGCCAACGTCTGCTGAGACCCGGCCATCCAGGACGGGAGCATCATACAGAACAAAGAAGCAATCAGAATGGCGAACAGCCGAAGTCCTCTGCACAGAGAGTTGGAGCGCCCTGACAACATGCAGAGGTCATGAACCGGTGAATCCGCCTAGAGGGGCGAAAACACAAGTGGCGCCGCTATGTGAAAAAGCGAACAACACCCCTGGAAGAAACGACAGCTGAGTATAAAGCTCAGCCGTATCCTCATGTAATATTAGGCAAGAATGCCGACAAGAGGGAAAGAGATAGAGAGCGAGAGACCCAAGCTTCGACACGCATCTGGCCGAAGTCAGAGCCAGGAGAAGGACCACTTTCCAGGTGAGAGAAAACATCTCCACCGACTCAGGAAATTTCCCCCCAAAAAAACGAGACTGCAAAAAAGTGAGAACCAGTATGAGGTCCCCTGATGCCGCTGGAGGGCGAAAGGGAGGCTGCAGTTAGAGTACCCACTTCAAGAAAGTCCGAACTTCCGGCAGACAGGCTAATTTGCTTTGGAAGAAAACCGAAAGAGCAGAGACCTGAAACTCCGATAAACCTAGTCGAATCGCCGCCGAGAAAACCACCCGGAGAAACCAAAGAAGACAGCTAAATGAAAAACCGAAGGGAACAAACAAACCTTCGTCATTCCCACCAGGCCACATAAAGTTTCCAAAAGTGGTAATGGCGAGGCGAGGAAACTGACTTCCGAATTCGGAGCCTAGTAGGTATAACCGAACGAGGGAACTCCGTCCTTCTGAGAAGGTCTCGTGAACAGCCAAACCATTAAACGAAACCTGTGTAAAACTGATGATGAAGTAGACAGTCCCGCAGAGGTAGGAGCCAAGGCTCCTCCACTGACAATCGGTGCAGGGTGGATCTCCAAGTCCTGCGCGGCCAAACTGGAGACACCGGGAGGACTAGCGCTCATTCTCCCTTTATGCGTTGCAGAAATTTGAGGCAGTAACAGGAAAAGGCGGAAAGATAGACTAACCAGAAGTTCCAAGGAGCCGTGAGGGCATCCCCGGCTACTGCCACCAGGGCTCTCATCGAGAGTAGTAAAGGGGCAGTTGAAGAGTCAGTCGGAATGCCATGAGGTTGAACCGGGGTTTCCACCAACAGCGATCAGCTGACGAAACTCCGGGGAATGTCCACTCACCTGGGTGCCCGACCCGGCGGCTTGACTACCCCTGGAATGAAGATTGGTGTCCTCTGCTCAGAGGAGGATGCAGGTAACCTCTTTCAGTGCCACACGTGGCTGAAGAGAGAGAGGGACTGGTCCTGAGGAAGGTAAAATCCTCTGATGGACCATGTGGAGTCCTAAAAACAGAAAACGGTACAAGGGGCATAAAGGAGACCCTTGTTGAATCAGAAGATCGTGGATCATCCGTATATTCAGAAACAACCGATCTGCAGAGAGGGTCTTCAGCAGTAGATTGTCCAGCTAGGGAACAAACGTCACTCCCTGCCTCTGAAGTAGGGCCATCCTGTGACCTCCATGTACACTGTTGGAGCGGAAGAGAGACACAATGATAGAAGCATCTGGAACGCTGCCTGCAGTACGGCTTTCTTGACGTCGGAAACCGGCAAACCCGTGGTGAAAATTGATCTCTAGCTGGATACGAACCCAAGCCTCAGTGCTTAGAAGTCCTTGCTATTAAAGAGTTGAGCCACAGTGGCTCTACATTGATTATAAACCTAACCCAAGCATACCCAGGCCTCCCAGAAAAAAACCACAGACATGTGCCCACCCTGTGATCTCCCAGGTGGGAGGGAGGCCCGTGGGTGTGTTGGAGGACCTACAATCAGACTGATCCAAGGATGTTGAACCTCTAACTTCGAGATCCGTTGGTGACGGATGTACCGCCCCTGTCGTGGACACGAAACCCGGTATAGATCAGTCTTGAAGCTGGAGCAGCAGTAGGGTAAAGAAAAGTGGACTTACCCCCAATGGCCTGTGAAATCCAGGCAGGAAAATCCTTCCCGACCATGCCCGTAATGGACAACGTCTCTGCTGCCCCCTAGAGATCAAGATCCGCCTGACACTGTCCAGCCCAAAAAAACGTTGGGTTAAGCTAGCCCAAGCGGAAATTCAGGCTCCGAGGATACAGACGACTTTTGGAGACTTCAAAAGAATATAAAGCAGAATCCTGATTATGATCTGCCAAAGGTATCAGCTGATGCTGATGCAAACCGTCCTGTAGCTCAGAGGAAAATTGTTCAACAATAACCTACCTGCGCCGGGAAAGGCAGGATCCCTGCTGCTGCCTATTACTCTCAGACGACTCCTTCAGCAAGGTTGCACCAGGAACTGGCAGCTTCTTGGACCTCCGATATACCAAGCGGTATACAAATGGAGAGATCTTAAATCGTTTCCTGCTGTCTGCGGGGAAAGGATAGGAAAACAAACATTGTTTGATACCTGAAATTGTGCATCCGGATGTCTCCAGGACCAGAGCACATCCAGCTCATCCGAAACCGGAGAAGTCGCCGAACCCCGAGGAACGTGAAGTCTAGTTCCGACTCCTTTACCCGTAGCACCAGACAAACTGCTGTCAAAAACGCCTCGCCGCAGAGTGGTGTAACATTGAGGTTAGCAACGTCCTTCTAGAAACCTGGAAAGGAGAAATGACGGACGGGGTCTCTGGTTAACAGGGACATTACCTACATAAGCCGAGCTGTTCAAACTTGAGTGTGCTGCAGCTGCGTGGAGGGCTAAGCAGATGGTTCCACCGCACAATCCGCACATAACAGGGAATTCACTGTGTTACATGTAGGTAAACGAAAAGAGAAAAGGAGGGTTAAAGAAGTGTAGCCCTATGTAATCCCTGCACTATAACGTGCAGTGACAGGCACGTCTCCCTTCTCTGTCTTCAGATGTCCCCGCTATTAGCGTACTGAGCCACCACAGCTATTTGTCTGATGCCACACACATTCCTAAAATTACAAACCGCATTAGTATCAAGGGAAACAAAGGAATAATAAAGGGAAGGCAATACCCGCCCTGTATGTAGTGTACTGCTAAATTAGTAAGAACAGGTGCAATACATGTTTCTCGGAAGCTCCGCTGGTTGTGGAGAATTGCAGCCCATAGTGGGGTGGACCTCTGGATTTGCAGACAGTATGCCTAACCACTAGACTACTGGCTCAGTCACTGTTAAGTTATGTGGGACGAGAACCCAGGTCTGAACCCTGGAAGTCCCTGGTATTATAATAAACTGCGGTGAAAGTTTTGTGTTCCTGTACAGTAAATATTCAGTGAGCCTAACTGGACAATGTGTTGAATTAACAGCCCTAGCCCCTTGGACCATGGGGCACTGACTTAATAGTCGAAGTAGGGTCTAAGCCCCGCCTCCCCTGCTATGGTGCCTATGTAAAATCAACGGTGCTAGCGCTATAACAGCCTGCCAAGGGGGTCCTTGTAATTATTGAAAACGTTACTCACCACTGTGAGATGACCTCAACTGTCCACGCAAGCAGTGGAGTCCAGGCCATGGCTTCTGCATGAGGAAATGTGCGCCAGCGCGTGCATACCTGCCGGGAGTCCATGTCGGGATGAATTTCCGCCCCGCCCCCCCCCCCCCCACGTTATGGCGCCCAATTTAAATTTTAAAAGCTCCGACGCCAACGTAGCGGGAGGCGCCCTGCATCCCCCGAGCAATGCGAGCAACGGCCGGTGAGCGGAGGGAGCTGAGCCCGCTCTGTAGAGCTGGCTTAAGCTCCGCCCACCCGTATTGGCACCCAATTTGAAACCCCAGAAGCTGCAGCACTAACATAGCGGGGGCGCTATTGCAGGCAATACGAGCAACGGCCGGGTAGCGGAGGGAGCTGAGCCCGCTGTGATAGCGGTGGTGCTGAGCCCGCTGTGTAGCGGGATTGAGCTCCGCCCCCCCATAATGGCGCCAGATTTAAATTTACTAGGCGCGCTGAGTATCCCCGCACCGGCTCTGTGAGCCGTGCAGAGCGGGAATCAGTGTGCGGGGGGACTGCCGAAGAGCAGGGGGGGGGGGTTTGGGGGAGCTCTAAACATTAGGGTATAGAAGCTCCAGAATGCAAGACCCAAACCCCGGCTGCAGAGCCGATGCCAGCGCCAACCAGGTGTGCCACCGGCTCTGCGCCGTGCAAGGAAACTGAGAGCAGGGAGCGGTGAGCCGCCGGAGACCAGGGATGGGTCAGAGTCTTAAATAGTTAACTGGAGACTTGAACCTGTGACCCTGTGTTCAGGAATGCAGAGCTTAGCTGTGTGAGCTAAAATAGCTCTTCTGGCGGCTGTCTCATGGCTCAGCATTAGAAAAAATAAGAATTTACTTACCGATAATTCTATTTCTCATAGTCCGTAGTGGATGCTGGGGACTCCGAAAGGACCATGGGGAATAGCGGCTCCGCAGGAGACTGGGCACAAAGTAAAAGCTTTAGGACTAGCTGGTGTGCACTGGCTCCTCCCCCTATGACCCTCCTCCAAGCCTCAGTTAGGATACTGTGCCCGGACGAGCGTACACAATAAGGAAGGATTTTGAATCCCGGGTAAGACTCATACCAGCCACACCAATCACACCGTACAACTTGTGATCTGAACCCAGTTAACAGCATGATAACAGAAGGAGCCTCTGAAAAGATGGCTCACAACAACAATAACCCGATTTTTGTAACAATAACTATGTACAAGTAATGCAGACAATCCGCACTTGGGATGGGCGCCCAGCATCCACTACGGACTATGAGAAATAGAATTATCGGTAAGTAAATTCTTATTTTCTCTAACGTCCTAGTGGATGCTGGGGACTCCGAAAGGACCATGGGGATGATACCAAAGCTCCCAAACGGGCGGGAGAGTGCGGATGACTCTGCAGCACCGAATGAGAGAACTCCAGGTCCTCCTCAGCCAGGGTATCAAATTTGTAGAATTTAGCAAACGTGTTTGCCCCTGACCAAGTAGCTGCTCGGCAAAGTTGTAAAGCCGAGACCCCTCGGGCAGCCGCCCAAGATGAGCCCACTTTCCGTGTGGAATGGGCTTTTACAGATTTAGGCTGTGGCAGGCCTGCCACAGAATGTGCAAGCTGAATTGTACTACAAATCCAACGAGCAACCGTCTGCTTAGAAGCAGGAGCACCCAGCTTGTTGGGTGCATACAGGATAAACAGCGAATCAGATTTCCTGACTCCAGCCGTCCTGGAAACATATATTTTCAGGGCCCTGACTACGTCCAGCAACTTGGAATCCTCCAAGTCCCTAGTAGCCGCAGGCACCACAATAGGCTGGTTTAAGTGAAATGCTGAAACCACCTTAGGGAGAAATTGAGGACGAGTCCTCAATTCTGCCCTGTCCGTATGAAAAATTAGGTAAGGGCTTTTATAGGATAAAGCCGCCAATTCTGAGACACGCCTGGCTGAAGCCAGGGCTAACAGCATTACCACTTTCCATGTGAGATATTTTAAGTCCACAGTGGTGAGTGGTTCAAACCAATGTGATTTTAGGAATCCCAAAACTACATTGAGATCCCAAGGTGCCACTGGAGGCACAAAAGGAGGCTGTATATGCAGTACTCCCTTGACAAACGTCTGAACTTCAGGAACAGAAGCCAGTTCTTTTTGGAAGAATATTGACAGGGCCAAAATTTGAACCTTAATGGACCCTAATTTGAGGCCCATAGACAGTCCTGTTTGCAGGAAATGCAGGAAACGACCCAGTTGAAATTCCTCTGTAGGGGCCTTCCTGGCCTCGCACCACGCAACATATTTACGCCAAATACGGTGATAATGTTGTATGGTTACATCCTTCCTGGCTTTGATCAGGGTAGGGATGACTTCATCCGGAATGCCTTTTTCCTTCAGGATCCGGCGTTCAACCGCCATGCCGTCAAACGCAGCCGCGGTAAGTCTTGGAACAGACATGGTCCCTGCTGGAGCAGGTCCTTTCTTAGAGGTAGAGGCCACGGGTCTTCCGTGAGCATCTCTTGAATTTCCGGGTACCAAGTCCTTCTTGGCCAATCCGGAGCCACGAGTATAGTCTTTACTCCTCTCCTTCTTATGATTCTCAGTACTTTTGGTATGAGAGGAAGAGGAGGGAACACATACACTGACTGGTACACCCACGGTGTTACCAGAGCGTCCACAGCTATTGCCTGAGGGTCCCTTGACCTGGCGCAATATCTGTCCAGTTTTTTGTTGTCCACCTTTGGTTTTTCCCAACGGTTCACAATCATGTGGAAGACTTCTGGGTGAAGTCCCCACACCCCCGGGTGAAGATCGTGTCTGCTGAGGAAGTCTGCTTCCCAGTTGTCCACTCCCGGAATGAACACTGCTGACAGTGCTATCACATGATTCTCCGCCCAGCGAAGAATCCTTGCCACTTCCATCATTGCCCTCCTGCTTCTTGTGCCGCCCTGTCTGTTTACGTGGGCGACTGCCGTGATGTTGTCCGACTGGATCAACACCGGCTGACCCTGAAGCAGAGGTCTTGCCTGACTTAGGGCATTGTAAATGGCCCTTAGTTCCAGGATATTTATGTGAAGTGACGTTTCCATGCTTGACCACAAGCCCTGGAAATTTCTTCCCTGTGTGACTGCTCCCCAGCCTCTCAGGCTGGCATCCGTGGTCACCAGGACCCAATCCTGAATGCCGAATCTGCGGCCCTCTAGGAGATGAGCACTCTGTAACCACCACAGGAGAGACACCCTTGTCCTTGGAGACAGGGTTATCCGCTGATGCATTTGAAGATGCGATCCGGACCATTTGTCCAGCAGATCCCACTGAAAAGTTCTTGCGTGGAATCTGCCGAATGGAATCGCTTCGTAAGAAGCCACCATCTTTCCCAGGACCCTTGTGCATTGATGTACTGACACTTGGCCTGGTCTTAGGAGGTTCCTGACTAGGTCGGATAACTCCTTGGCTTTCTCCTCCGGGAGAAACACCTTTTTCTGTACTGTGTCCAGAATCATCCCTAGGAACATCAGACGTGTCGTCGGAATCAGCTGTGATTTTGGAATATTTAGAATCCATCCGTGCTGTCGTAGTACTACTTGAGATAGTGCTACTCCGACCTCTAACTGTTCTCTGGACCTTGCCCTTATCAGGAGATCGTCCAAGTAAGGGATAATTAAGACGCCTTTTCTTCGAAGAAGAATCATCATTTCGGCCATTACCTTGGTAAAGACCCGGGGTGCCGTGGACAATCCAAACGGCAGCGTCTGAAACTGATAGTGACAGTTCTGTACCACAAACCTGAGGTACCCTTGGTGAGAAGGGCAAATTGGGACATGGAGGTAAGCATCCTTGATGTCCAGAGACACCATATAGTCCCCTTCTTCCAGGTTCGCTATCACTGCTCTGAGTGACTCCATCTTGAACTTGAACCTTTTTATGTAAGTGTTCAAGGATTTCAGATTTAAAATGGGTCTCACCGAGCCGTCCGGCTTCGGTACCACAAACAGCGTGGAATAATACCCCTTTCCCTGTTGTAGGAGGGGTACCTTGATTATCACCTGCTGGGAATACAGCTTGTGAATGGCTTCCAATACCGCCTCCCTGTCGGGGGGAGACGTTGGTAAAGCAGACTTCAGGAACCGTCGAGGGGGAGACG
The DNA here is from genome assembly GCF_028390025.1 of Pseudophryne corroboree. Classification (NCBI taxonomy): domain Eukaryota; kingdom Metazoa; phylum Chordata; class Amphibia; order Anura; family Myobatrachidae; genus Pseudophryne; species Pseudophryne corroboree. The sequence continues at coordinate 58,486,841 of NC_086446.1, read as the reverse complement.
TCTCGAATTCCAATTTGTACCCCTGAGATACTACCTGCAGGATCCAGGGGTCCACTTGCGAGTGAGCCCACTGCGCGCTGAAATTCTTGAGACGGGCCCCCACCGTGCCTGAGTCCGCTTGTAAGGCCCCAGCGTCATGCTGAGGACTTGGCAGAAGCGGGGGAGGGCTTCTGTTCGTGGGAAGAGGCTGTTTGCTGCAGTCTTTTTCCCCTTCCTCTGCCCCGGGGCAGATATGAGTGGCCTTTTGCCCGTTTGCCCTTATGGGGACGAAAGGACTGAGCCTGAAAAGACGGTATCTTTTTCTGCTGCGAGGTGACTTGGGGTAAAAAGGTGGATTTTCCAGCCGTTGCCGTGGCCACCAGGTCCGATAGACCGACCCCAAATAACTCCTCCCCTTTATACGGCAATACTTCCATATGCCGTTTGGAATCCGCATCCCCTGACCACTGTCGCGTCCATAATCCTCTTCTGGCAGAAATGGACATCGCACTTACTCTTGATGCCAGAGTGCAAATATCCCTCTGTGCATCTCGCATATATAGAAATGCATCCTTTAAATGCTCTATAGTCAATAATATATTGTCCCTGTCCAGGGTATCAATATTTTCAGTCAGGGAATCCGACCAAGCCACCCCAGCACTGCACATCCAGGCTGAGGCGATTGCTGGTCGCAGTATAATACCAGTATGTGTGTATATACTTTTAAGGATATTTTCCAGCTTCCTATCAGCTGGTTCCTTGAGGGCGGCCGTATCAGGAGACGGTAACGCCACTTGTTTTGATAAGCGTGTGAGCGCCTTATCTACGCTAGGGGGTGTTTCCCAACGCGCCCTAACCTCTGGCGGGAAAGGGTATAATGCCAATAATTTTTTTAGAAATTAGCAGTTTTTTATCGGGGAAAACCCACGCTTCATCACACACCTCATTTAATTCATCTGATTCAGGAAAAACTACGGGTAGTTTTTTCACACCCCACATAATACCCTTTTTTATGGTACTTGTAGTATCAGAAATGTTCAAAACCTCCTTCATTGCCGTGATCATGTAACGTGTGGCCCTACTGGAAAATACGTTTGTTTCCTCACCGTCGACACTGGAGTCAGTGTCAGTGTCTGTATCGACCTGAGGTAACGGGCGTTTTATAGCCCCTGACGGTGTTTGAGACGCCTGTACATGTATTAACTGATTTGCCGGCTGTCTCATGTCGTCAACAGTCTTTTGTAAAGTGCCGACACTATCACGTAATTCTTTCCATAAGACCATCCAGTCAGATGTCGACTCCCTAGGGGGTGACATCACTAACACAGGCAATTGCTCCGCCTCCACACCATTTTCCTCCTCATACATGTCGACACAGCGTACCGACACACAGCACACACACAGGGAATGCTCTGACAGAGGACAGGACCCCACTAGCCCTTTGGGGAGACAGAGGGAGAGTTTGCCAGCACACACCAGAGCGCTATATATATATATATATACAGGGATAACCTTATATAAGTGTTTTTCCCTAATATAGCTGCTGTATATATTAATATGCCAATTTAGTGCCGCCCCTCTCTTGTTTTACCCTGTTTCTGTAGTGCAGGACTGCAGGGGAGAGTCAGGGAGCCTTCCTCCAACGGAGCTGTGAGGAAAAAATGGCGCTTGTGTGCTGAGGAGATAGGCTCCGCCCCTTTTTCGGCGGCCTTTCTCCCGCTTTTTTGTGGAAAACTGGCAGGGGTTAAATACATCCATATAGCCCAGGAGCTATATGTGATGTATTTTTAGCCATTTAAGGTATTTTCATTGCGTCCCAGGGCGCCCCCCCCAGCGCCCTGCACCCTCAGTGACCGGAGTGTGAAGTGTGCTGAGAGCAATGGCGCACAGCTGCGGTGCTGTGCGCTACCTTATTGAAGACAGGACGTCTTCTGCCGCCGATTTTCCGGACCTCTTCACTCTTCTGGCTCTGTAAGGGGGCCGGCGGCGCGGCTCCGGGACCCATCCATGGCTGGGCCTGTGATCGTCCCTCTGGAGCTAATGTCCAGTAGCCTAAGAAGCCCAATCCACTCTGCACGCAGGTGAGTTCGCTTCTTCTCCCCTTAGTCCCTCGATGCAGTGAGCCTGTTGCCAGCAGGTCTCACTGAAAATAAAAAAACCTATTTAAACTTTTACTCTAAGCAGCTCAGGAGAGCCACCTAGATTGCACCCTTCTCGTTCGGGCACAAAATCTCAACTGAGGCTTGGAGGAGGGTCATAGGGGGAGGAGCCAGTGCACACCAGCTAGTCCTAAAGCTTTTACTTTGTGCCCAGTTTCCTGCGGAGCCGCTATTCCCCATGGTCCTTTCGGAGTCCCCAGCATCCACTAGGACGTTAGAGAAAAGTAAAGTTTCTACTCACTGCTGCTGCTCCACATTGCAATCCTCACAGCTGTCTTTGCTTTGTAGATGAAGTGACCGTGACACGCGCCGCACGCAGCGGTGCCCGGCCACTTATACCTACCGCTGCCCTGCTGCCAGGAACTTCTGCTGACGGAGCGGCCCCGACACGCGCTGCACGCTGCAGTGTCTGGCCAGTCTCCGGAGAGCTAGTGTCTCCTTCAGCCGAGGCCCATCCCGAGCCGAACGCAGCTGCGATGGGACCCCACTGGCAGCTCCCGCGGTGCAGACTGGCAGTGGCAGAGCTGCCAGTCTGTGTGTGTAAGAAATAAAAATAATTAAAAAAAAAAAGAAAAATTCTTCAGAGAAGACCCAAGTGAACCAGCTCCCTTGGGCACTAAACTAAGGTCCATACACACTTAACGATATAATGAGCGACGTCGCTCATTTTCCCCCTCCTTGAGCGACGTCGCTCATTATATCGTTAAGTGTGTATGCCGACAGCGACGATCGATGCGCGGCCCCGCGGGTCGGCAACGATCGTCGCTGTCGGTAGGGCATGCATGAAGGATGTGGACTGTCGTCCACGACCTTCATGCAGGGCTGGCGGGGGCGTAACGTCACTGAGCGATATGAGCGGTCATATCGCTCAGTGCGTACAGGCGGCCGCCGGCCGGCCCGGGAGGGGGAGACGTTAGACGATGTCGCTCACAGAGCGACATCGTCTAATGTGTATGGGCCTTTAGACTGGCTTGGAGGGGAGACATAGTAGGGGAGGAGCTAGTCACATGGTTATAAATTGAAAGTGCCAGCTCCCAGTTACTGCCTACTATTTCCCCATTGTATCTGCACTCCAGTGGCCCCTAGTGGATGAAGGAGAAATTGAAATGTTAAAGTGTATACCATTATTCACATATACCAGGCTTGCCTACCCTCCCGCATTCAACGGGATGCTCCCGATTTTTACATGAGCCTCCCGCTGACCCGCATACCTTGCCAGCCCTCCCGGATTGTAAGGGTCCTCATTAAAAATCAGGACTGCGCATGCGCAAGCTAGGAGAGGCCGGGGGGGTGGGGGCGGGGCCTGCACGGGAGACTTCAGAGTGGGCCACTGCAGGGTTGTGTGTAGCAGCGTCCATCCTGCTGTGCACACTGAGAAGCTGTCTCAATCAGGGGTTTGCTTCCCTGTGGCTGGCCCCTCCCACCACACTCAGAGAGCTGGCTGCGTGTATCAGCCCAGCAACAGCAGCTCTCCTCTGTCTCTGCTCCTCGGCTCTCACTGCTGCCTTCCCACACTGTCCTGGGGTCAGAGGAAGGAGCAACATGGGCAGGTGAGTGCTGTGTATAATGGGGGGAATCAAAGTCGAACTGGGTGTAATATGTGAGAGGAGGGTACTGTATATAAGGTTATGTGATCTGGTACTAGGTGTAATATAGGGGAGGAGGCTGTGTATGTTGGGTGTAATATAGGGGGTGGGTATAATGTAATGTACTGCGTGTAATATGGGGAAGGGGCTGTGTGTAATGTGGCACTGGTTGTAATATGGGTGGGTTGTGTATAATGTAATGTGCTGGGTGTAATATGGGGTAGGGGGTTGCGTATAATGTAATGTTCTTGGTGTAATATGGGGCAGGGTGTGTGTATAATGTAATGTGATAAGGTACTGTGTGTAATAAGTGGGAGGTTGCTGTGCATAATGCAATGTATTATGGTGCTCTGTGTACTAGGTGTAATATGTATGTGGGTTTAGTGTGTGAGTGCTTGAAGTGGGCTGGTATACATCGGTATGGCATACCAGCACTTCGAGCACTGACTGAATACCCCTGCCACCGCATTTTTTAAAATTCGGCGCTATCCACGTGCCAATTGGAGCTCTCGAACTGGCAGCCAATCAGGAGTGGCCACTCCTGATTGGCTGCCGGTCCGCGGCAGATTTGAAATAGTGGTGGTCATAGGCGGACCGAAGCTGCACCGAAAGCTGCCGCCCACAGCCTCCTCCGCAGCACCACCACCACTGCCTACAGCCTCCTCCTCAGCAGCACCGCTGACCACAGCCTCCTCCGCACCGCAGCTGCTCATTACGTAATCTTACCCTACTGTACGTCCTTGCTGTCCCTCTGTCACTCTCCCTGTCCCTCTGTCACACTCCCTGTCCCTGCTGTCACTCTCCCTGTCCCTGAATTTTGGCTCATTCCGTGTGAATTTCGGCTCATTCTGTGTGGCATAGGGGTATATGCAATTGCGGTCGAATTCCGACTGGAATTCGACCGTTTTTAAATTCGACACAATTCGACAGTCGAATTCCGGCCGCCGGGGCCGGAATTCGACATATTCAATAAAAAACGGATTCGACAGTCCCGCTGTCGAAAAACGGACCAATTGACGGATAAGTGCGTCCTGGATTCGACTTTTCCAACGGCACAAAAATGGTTAAAAAACCGTGAAAAAAATTGCGTGGGGTCCCCCCTCCTAAGCATAACCAGCCTCGGGCTCTTTGAGCCGGTCCTGGTTGTAAAAATACGGGGGGGAAATTGACAGGGGATACCCCGTATTTTTAGAACCAGCACCGGGCTCTGCGTCCGGTCCTGTTGCCAAAAATACGGGGGACAAAAAACGTAGGGGTCCCCCGTATTTTTAACACCAGCACCGGGCTCCACTAGCTGGAGAGATAATGCCACAGCCGGGGGACACTTTTATATCGGTCCCTGCGGCCGTGGCATTAAATACCCAACTAGTCACCCCTGGCCGGGGTACCCTGGAGGAGTGGGGTCCCCTTAAATCAAGGGGTCCCCCCCTCCAGCCACCCAAGGGCCAGGGGTGAAGCCCGAGGCTGTCCCCCCCATCCATGGGCTGCGGATGGGGGGCTGATAGCCTTGTGTCAAAAAAAAGAATATTGTTTTTTGCAGCAGAACTACAAGTCCCAGCAAGCCTCCCCCGCAAGCTGGTATTTGGAGAACCACAAGTACCAGCATGCGGGGGGAAACGGGCCCGCTGGTACCTGTAGTTCTACTGCAAAAAAATACCCAAATAAAAACAGGACACGCACACCATGAAAGTACTTACCTATTTTCACACGCCGACTCTGTCCACGTCTCCAAGATGAATCCGGGTACCTGAAAATAAAATTATACTCACCTAAATCCAGTGTAGCTGTCCTGTTCTTTTTTGTAATCCACGTACTTGGCAAAAAAAAAACGCATACCCGAACCACGAACTGAAAGGGGTCAGCCGTTGACCGCGAGTAACCTCACCTCTGACCGCAAAGTTCCCACCATTAAACATAATGGAGCGGCTGTGCGATGCGCTGACACGCATAGCCAATCAGGAGAGTGCCACGACGTGGCGCTCCCTGATTGGCTGAAGGGACCCTCTGTGACAGGAGTCACGGGGGGTCTCAGCATTCGGGGAAAGGGGTCCCATGTGTAAACATGGGACCCCTTTCAGTTCGTGGTTCGGGTATGCGTTTTTTTTTGTGCCAAGTACGTGGATTACAAAAAAGAAGAGGACCGATCTACACTGGATTTTGGTGAGTATAATTTTATTTTCAGGTACCCCATGGATTCTACTTGGAGAAGTGGACAGAACATCGTGTCAACATAGGTAAGTATGTGTGTGTCGGCATGTATGTAATAAAGTTTTACTATCACGGTGTGCGTGTCCTGTTTTTATTTGGGTATTTTTTTTGCAGTAGAACTACAGGTACCAGCGTGCCCGTTCCCCCCCCCCCCCCCCCTGCGTGCGGTTACTTGTGGTTCTCCAAGTACCAGCTTGCGGGGGAGGCTTTCTGGGACTTGTAGTTCTGCTGCAAAAAACAATATTCTTTTTTTTGACACAAGGCTATCAGCCCCCCATCCGCAGCCCATGGATGGGGGGGACAGCCTCGAGCTTCACCCCTGGCCCTTGGGTGGCTGGAGGGGGGGGGACCCCTTGATTTAAGGGGACCCCACTCCTCCAGGGTACCCCGGCCAGGGGTCACTAGTTGGGGATTTAATGCCACGGCCGCAGTGACCGGTATAAAAGTGTCCCCCGGCTGTGGCATTATCTCTCCAGCTAGTGGAGCCCGGTGCTGGTGTGAAAAATACAGGGGACCCCTACGTCATTTGTCCCCCGTATTTTTGGCACCAGGACCGGGCGCAGAGCCCGGTGCTGGTTCTAAAAATACGGGGGATCCCATGTCAATTTTTTCCCCGTATTTTTACAACCAGGACCGGCTCAAAGAGCCCGAGGCTGGTTATGCTTAGGAGGGGGGACCCCACGCATTTTTTTTTCATGATATTAACCCATTCCCACCCCTTCCCAATTAAAACCATGCTCTCTCTATTTTAGTCAGTTAAAAAAAAAATATTCTTTTAAAAAATATATAAATAATACTTGTGTCTCCTAATAGACAAACCAAGTACATAATCCCTTCTAATATAAAAAGATATGCTATTAGCAATAAAAAAAACACAAAAAAACCCATGTTTTTAAAATTTTTTATTAGATTCCGCCAGCAAAGTGAGGCGGAATGAAATTGACGAAATTACTGTCGAAAAGCACTGTTGTCGAATCGACATTCTTCAATTGAATATACTTTTGTCGAAAAGCCGCATTTTTAACACTGCAGACATGTCGAATTTTTAAAACTGTCGAATTTAAAAAAGTCGAATCTGAAACATCCGTTTTTTTGTCGAAAAGTACTCTATTGCATTGTTGAATACAATTCAACATGTTTTTTTTGTAGAAAATGGCCCGTTTTTCGACTTTTGCGGCAATTCGACCGCAATTGCATATACCCCATAATGTGAATTTTGTCTCATTCCGTGTGAATTGTGGATCATATTGTGTGGCACAATGTGATTTGTGGATCAAACTGTGTGATGTAATGTGAATTTCAGCTCATACCATGTGGCTTAATGTGAATTTCATCTCATACCGTATGGCATATGTGAATTTCGGCTTATACCGTGTGGCATAATGTAAATTTCGGCTCATACTGTGTGGCATATATGAATTTTGGCTCATACCATGTGGCATATGTGAATTTTGTCTCATGCCGTGTCGCGTAATGTGAATTTTGCCTGATTCCATGTGGTATAATGTGAAAGGGGCACCAGTACTAATATAAGGGGTTCTACTATTGTGGTGCATAATGTGTATAAGGGGTATATGGTGTGGTAAACTACACTTAAGAACACGCCCCCTTTTGAGTGGCCCCCTCTTCGGCGTGCATATAATTACAATGTTCACTTTTTCATAACCCCGCTTCAAAATTTCCACTTCAACCACTGTATATAATCCCACAACAGTGTATATAGATTTTGGTTTTCTCAGTCACTTATTGTACACGGTACATTAACATATGTTGCACCAATATTGTTACACTTTTCTTTCTTCTTTTTTTGCTGCAAAACACACCCCTGATTGCTATAAAATTGCCCATAGGCAGAACTAGACATGCCCCTAGGGCGGAGCATGACACACCCCTGCGCGGCTCATTTTGCTGCCACTTGGAATCTCCCTGAAACTAGTTTTGAAAAGTAGGCAAGTATGACATGGAGAATATTGTTATTGATTAACTGGTCTAGCTGTGGCCTCAGAAATACTTCAAAATGTCATTACTGCAAGTTTATATGCTGACCGATAGTGGCATCTAAAGACCATTCGGTATTACAGTGTCTGAAGATGCTCAAAGTGGGCTCCTCAGTCAGACGCTCATTTGTAAACCAGGGAAAGGGCTGATACCGGCATTAGCACATAGTCACAGACACACGGCTGTACACCAGGGAAAGGGCTGATACCGGCATTAGCACATAGTCACAGACACACAGCTGTACACCAGGGAAAGGGCTGATACTGGCATTAGCACATAGTCACAGACACACGGCTGTACACCAGGGAAAGGGCTGATACCGGCATTAGCACATAGTCACAGACACACAGCTGTACACCAGGGAAAGGGCTGATACTGGCATTAGCACATAGTCACAGACACACAGCAGTACACCAGGGGAAGGGCTGATACTGGCATTAGCACATAGTCACAGACACACGGCTGTACACCAGGGGAAGGGCTGATACTGGCATTAGCACATAGTCACAGACACACAGCAGTACACCAGGGGAAGGGCTGATACTGGCATTAGCACATAGTCACAGACACACGGCTGTACACCAGGGGAAGGGCTGATACCGGCATTAGCACATAGTCACAGACACACAGCAGTACACCAGGGGAAGGGCTGATACTGGCATTAGCACATAGTCACAGACACACGGCTGTACACCAGGGGAAGGGCTGATACTGGCATTAGCACATAGTCACAGACACACGGCTGTACACCAGGGGAAGGGATGATACTGGCATTAGCACATAGTCACAGACACATGGCTGTACACCAGGGGAAGGGCTGATACTGGCATTAGCACATAGTCACAGACACATGGCTGTACACCAGGGGAAGGGCTGATACTGGCATTAGCACATAGTCACAGACACATGGCTGTACACCAGGGGAAGGGCTGATACTGGCATTAGCACATAGTCACAGACACACGGCTGTACACCAGGGGAAGGGCTGATACTAGCATTAGCACATAGTCACAGACACACGGCTGTACACCAGGGGAAGGGCTGATACTAGCATTAGCACATAGTCACAGACACACGGCTGTACACCAGGAGAAGGGCTGATACCAGCATTAGCACATAGTCACAGACACACGGCTGTACACCAGGGGAAGGGCTGATACTAGCATTAGCACATAGTCACAGACACATGGCTGTACACCAGGGGAAGGGCTGATACTGGCATTAGCACATAGTCACAGACACACGGCTGTACACCAGGGGAAGGGCTGATACTAGCATTAGCACATAGTCACAGACACACGGCTGTACACCAGGGGAAGGGCTGATACTAGCATTAGCACATAGTCACAGACACACGGCTGTACACCAGGAGAAGGGCTGATACCGGCATTAGCACATAGTCACAGACACACGGCTGTACACCAGGGGAAGGACTGATACCAGCATTAGCACATAGTCACAGACACACGGCTGTACACCAGGAGAAGGGCTGATACCAGCATTAGCACATAGTCACAGACACACAGCTGTACACCAGGAGAAGGGCTGATACTAGCATTAGCACATAGTCACAGACACACGGCTGTACACCAGGAGAAGGGCTGATACTAGCATTAGCACATAGTCACAGACACACAGCTGTACACCAGGGGAAGGGCTGATACCGGCATTAGCACATAGTCACAGACACACAGCTGTACACCAGGGGAAGGGCTGATACCGGCATTAGCACATAGTCACAGACACACAGCTGTACACCTGGGGAAGGACTGATACTGGCATTAGCACATAGTCACAGACACATGGCTGTACACCAGGGGACGGGCTGATACCGGCATTAGTACATAATCACAGACACATGGCTGAACACCAGGGGAAGGGCTGATACCGGCATTGGCACATAGTCACAGATACACGGCTGTACACCAGGAGAAGGGCTGATACTAGCATTAGCACATAGTCACAGACACACAGCTGTACACCAGGGGAAGGACTGATACTGGCATTAGCACATAGTCACAGACACACGGCTGTACACCAGGGGACGGGCTGATACTAGCATTAGCACATAGTCACAGACACACGGCTGTACACCAGGAGAAGGGCTGATACTAGCATTAGCACATAGTCACAGACACACAGCTGTACACCAGGGGAAGGGCTGATACCGGCATTAGCACATAGTCACAGACACACAGCTGTACACCAGGGGAAGGGCTGATACCGGCATTAGCACATAGTCACAGACACACAGCTGTACACCAGGGGAAGGACTGATACCGGCATTAGCACATAGTCACAGACACACGGCTGTACACCAGGTGAAGGGCTGATACTGGCATTAGCACATAGTCACAGACACACGGCTGTACACCAGGTGAAGGGCTGATACTGGCATTAGCACATAGTCACAGACACACAGCTGTACACCAGGGGAAGGACTGATACCGGCATTAGCACATAGTCACAGACACACGGCTGTACACCAAGGAAAGGGCTGATACTAGCATTAGCACATAGTCACAGACACATGGCTGTACACCAGGGGAAGGACTGATACCGGCATTAGCACATAGTCACAGACACACAGCTATACACCAGGAGAAGGGCTGATACTAGCATTAGCACATAGTCACAGACACACAGCTGTACACCAGGGGAAGGGCTGATACTGGCATTAGCACATAGTCACAGACACATGGCTGTACACCAGGGGACGGGCTGATACCGGCATTAGTACATAGTCACAGACACATGGCTGTACACCAGGGGAAGGGCTGATACTGGCATTAGCACATAGTCACAGACACATGGCTGTACACCAGGGGAAGGGCTGATACTGGCATTAGCACATAGTCACAGACACACAGCTGTACACCAGGGGAAGGGATGATACTAGCATTAGCACATAGTCACAGACACACAGCTGTACACCAGGGGAAGGGCTGATACTGGCATTAGCACATAGTCACAGACACATGGCTGTACACCAGGGGACGGGCTGATACCGGCATTAGTACATAGTCACAGACACATGGCTGTACACCAGGGGAAGGGCTGATACTGGCATTATCACATAGTCACAGACACATGGCTGAACACCAGGGGAAGGGCTGATACTAGCATTAGCACATAGTCACAGACGCACGGCTGTACACCAGGGGAAGGGATGATACCGGCATTAGCACATAGTCACAGACACACGGCTGTACACCAGGGGAAGGGCTGATACTGGCATTAGCACATAGTCACAGACACATGGCTGTACACCAGGGGACGGGCTGATACCGGCATTAGCACATAGTCACAGATACACGGCTGTACACCAGGAGAAGGGCTGATACTAGCATTAGCACATAGTCACAGACACATAGCTGTACACCAGGGGACGGGCTGATACTAGCATTAGCACATAGTCACAGACGCACGGCTGTACACCAGGGGAAGGGATGATACCGGCATTAGCACATAGTCACAGACACACGGCTGTACACCAGGGGAAGGGCTGATACTGGCATTAGCACATAGTCACAGACACATGGCTGTACACCAGGGGACGGGCTGATACCGGCATTAGTACATAATCACAGACACATGGCTGAACACCAGGGGAAGGGCTGATACCGGCATTGGCACATAGTCACAGATACACGGCTGTACACCAGGAGAAGGGCTGATACTAGCATTAGCACATAGTCACAGACACACAGCTGTACACCAGGGGAAGGACTGATACTGGCATTAGCACATAGTCACAGACACACGGCTGTACACCAGGGGACGGGCTGATACTAGCATTAGCACATAGTCACAGACGCACGGCTGTACACCAGGGGAAGGGATGATACCGGCATTAGCACATAGTCACAGACACACGGCTGTACACCAGGGGAAGGGCTGATACTGGCATTAGCACATAGTCACAGACACATGGCTGTACACCAGGGGAAGGGCTGATACTAGCATTAGCACATAGTCACAGACACATGGCTGTACACTAGGGGACGGGCTGATACTAGCATTAGCACATAGTAACAGACACATGGCTGTACACCAGGGGAAGGGCTGATACTGGCATTAGCACATAGTCACAGACTCACGGCTGTACACCAGGGGACGGGCTGATACTAGCATTAGCACATAGTCACAGACACACAGCTGTACACCAGGGGAAGGGCTGATACAAGCATTAGCACATAGTCACAGACACACAGCTGTACACCAGGGAAAGTGCTGATACTAGCATTAGCACACAGTCACAGACACATGGCTGTACACCAGGGGAAGGGCTGATACTAGCATTAGCACATAGTCACAGACACACGGCTGTACACCAGGGGAAGGGCTGATACTAGCATTAGCACATAGTCACAGACACACGGCTGTACACCAGGGGAAGGGCTGATACTGGTATTGGCATATAGTCTCAAATGTTCCTATGGCAACAAAAGCTAAAGTAGTCTCCGCAGCATCAGACAATTTATTATAATCCCTTTCATATATTTACACTCCTAATATATAGTGATGTGCACCGGACATTTTTCGGGTTTTGTGTTTTGGTTTTGGATTCGGTTCCACGGCCGTGTTTTGGATTCGGACGCATTTTGGCAAAACCTCCCTGAATTTTTTTTTGTCAGATTCGGGTGTGTTTTGGATTCGGGTGTTTTTTTTACAAAACCCCCTCAAAAACAGCTTAAATCATAGAATTTGGGAGTCATTTTGATCCCATAGTATTATTAACCTCAATAACCATAATTTCCACTCATTTTCAGTCTATTCTGAACACCTCACACTGTTGCGGTCTCCTCTTAGATTGACACAACACTATAACCATTTGCTTCTCTCCTATTACAAGGAGATTTGTAGGGTATAATGGGATAAATTAATATATAATATGCTTATATTCAGCATCACACGCGTGTCTTTACGATTTTATCCCATTATATTATAAACAGAGGGCCATTAAAAATAGGAGGAAGCCACACTATTTTGTATCATGTAACTATAATTATACACGTATGTCGTGTTCTTGTTATGTGCTATGTATGTAGTGCAGAGTTGATGGTATAATGATTTTCTCTTTTATGTCTCAAAGGATATCACAGTATGTGAAAGCAAGGGATCACTGAGATCTATGCAGTAAATAATGTCTCTATTTATTCATTTATATGGCTATTTCTGTTGCATACAAATTGAATTACACCTAAAGTGTCTTTGCAGCAGTGATTTAATACAAATATAGCCTATATTGTACTGATTCACTATGATTGTCAGTGCAAGCTTTCGTACAATCTCTTTTATTGTGTATGTGTTTGATCATTTCATACTTATACTGTCTCATTTGACATGCAATGTTAATATTGTTATCTCATACGTTTCTCACGGAGTAAAGGCACACGGCCACTGAGACATGTGTGATGTATTATTTCTGCACACATACGTATAGCCGCACGTGATTTAATTACTATCAGCGTATTTCTGCAACGGCTGTTTTAATTGTAAGTGTAATCTGTGTTGATTCCCCCGATACTGAAAGAGTCAGTGATTTTTCTATTACGAGTGGTTAACCCCCATCAGCATATCATTGCGACAGCTGTTTGAAATTATAAGTGTAATTTATACTGATTCCCCCGAACTCATTACTAAGAAGATCAGTACTTGTTCTATTACAGGTGTTATAATTTAACCACCATCAGCGTATCACTGCAACAGCTGTTTTATTTTTAGGTTTGAACTGTGCAAATTCCCCCGAGTTCAATATTAAGAGTATCCACACTTATTCTCTTGCGAGTATTATAATTTAGTCACCATCAGTGTATTACTGCAATAGCTGTTTTAATTAAAGATGTAATCACAAATGTGTTTTTGATCACCGTCAGCACCTCCCCATATCGGCTATAAATACGTATGTGGCGCCTGTATATTAACTATCATAGGTACATTACTAACGGTGTCCATATACATTCGTCCTGTTACACAATAATATAACTCTCTTAGTTGATCAGCATCTCACTGTAGTGACTTCTAATACGTATGTGATACCTATTGTATTGGTTCACACAGATCCGTTGCTATCATAGTCCATACACATTATCTTACTACATACTCATATGGTTCTTTTAATGGCTCCCTCAACTCCCTCTTTATCTAGCTAAATTGTTAGTCTGTCGATACGAGTGATCCTATTCCTATTTCATATATCCATTAGCTATATTATTTAAACTAGTGATTTCAACATTTTCAGTGAATGCAGCAGGCAAGTTTATGCCGCTCTGGAACGCCACCAACGTGCACGTTTCACATCAGCTTCCTCAGGGCAAACACGATTGTCCTAACGAGGATGGCTATAAAGGGAGAATCAGCCAATCAATTCAAATCAACGTGACGTGTCACATAGTCATGTGACACGTCATCTCTACCCGTACTCATACTGACGTCGTGATTAAGGGTGCATAATTATTTACACTGCCCATATGAGTCTCCAATAAAGTACTCATTACATCCGATAGCCATATAGGTGCTGATTCTATTGTGCACAGAAGCCTGCAGTGAGGCTGGATTGCTATTGGTACAATGATGTGAATATAAGCGCGTCTTCCTGAGCATACAGGAGCCTCCTAAAGTGTCTCCATCCACAGTCACAGCCATCACCAATAGCACTGACACTTACACCTTCCCCATACTAGATCCCAGAGATCAACAGCATATCCATAACTGTCTACATGCCCACAGCACTCCCAGCACAATACAGCTCTCTTGTGTGAATTCCCATTGTTGCCACAAAGAAACGCCTGTTTGTCGGACAGAGAGAAATGCCCAAGATCTGTCTGATCCTTAATCGTGCAGAGATACGCAGAGATGTATATATTCACATGCACGGATTGCTAACATTTGCTCAATGCTGCCTCATGCGGAGCTGCATGCGAATCAGGCCCATAATGTCTCTGTAAATTATTACGTTAGAGCAGTGCCGTAACTAGACATTTTAGTGTTGTGTGCAAGAAACAGCATCGGCGCCCCCCCCCATATTTAAAATAGGGCGCGTGACAAAAAGAGAGGGGCATGGCTTCATGGGGAAGGGGCGTGGCCACAAATAATACCAATTCATATTACACTGTACAGTAGTCTCCATCATTCATATTATGCTGCACAGTAGCGCCACTTACACACATTACACCAGGTAGAGCCCCATTTTACACATTACGGCAGGTAGAGCTCCCCGTTTACACATTACGGCAGGTAGAGCCCCCCGTTTACACATTACGGCAGGTAGAGCCCCCCGTTTACACATTACGGCAGGTAGAGCTCCCCGTTTACACATTACGGCAGGTAGAGCTCACCGTTTACACATTACGGCAGGTAGAGCTCACCGTTTACACATTACGGCAGGTAGAGCTCCCCGTTTACACATTACGGCAGGTAGAGCTCACCGTTTACACATTACGGCAGGTAGAGCTCACCGTTTACACATTACGGCAGGTAGAGACCCCTTTTACACACTGCACAAGGTAGCTGTAACAGGACACATTTGTACAATGGGTTACACTGTACTGCTCCAGCACACACACACCAGGTTACATTGCACTGCTCTAGTGCACACACACTAGGTTACACTGCAATGCTCCAGCACACAGACACATGGTTACACTGCAATGCTACAGCTCATAGACACACACACACAGGGTTACACTGCACTACTTCAGTGCACACACAGGGTTACACTGCACTGCTCCAGCACACACACACACACACACACACACACACACACACACACACACACACACACGTTTACACTGCACTGCTACAGGATTATACTGCACTGTATAGGGTTACACACAGTGCACAAGAGGGGGAGGGGGCGATTAGACCTCCCATAACACTTCAACTCACCTGCCGCTGGCATATCATGCAGGGAGAAGCAGCCCTTGTCAATGGCAGCAACCTCCCCTCTCAGTCCACAGCATCTTCAGCACATCCCCATGCCCAGCCGGAGCTATGCTGTAAAAACGGTCAGAGGAGCGGGGATGGCGCCTCTCCCCACCGCCCATGACTGCATTCTGAGTCGCCGTGCTGGATGGATGCCGCGGGCTGCCCGACCACTGTGGCCAGCAGTGATCGGGACACACAGGGGGAGGAGCTGCAGGTGCGATGGGGAGGCACACAACCTGCAGCGCTGTGCAAGTAGCCGGGTGGCACCGTGAACCTGCAGGTGTTGCCAACGGTCCTGCGCCCACAGTGAGTATGCGCTGTGTGCCAGGTACCGCTGGCACACACCTAGTTACGTCCCAGTGTAAGGGCACCTGACCTCTGAATATCTCAGAAAGACTTTCCATGGACCGCAGGCAGTCTTCGTCTTATTCAAGTCAGAATGAAAATAAAACATTTATCTAAGACTATAATTATTAAATGAATCAAAGAATATAAAATGAATCAAAATATTATTTGCAGATGATATAAAAAGACAAAAATAAATGATAGTCTAGAAGGGTGGGTGACAAAGAATAATGATAAAGACAGAGGTCAGGGCTGGCAGCAGGCAAGAGTATGCAGAACGAGCATGGCCAACCAGCAGACTTCAAGTAATACAGAGCACCAATGACATTTACAGGCAACAAGTGATTGGCCATGACAGACTAATAAACCCAGCATTGTTCCATTCATATAGTGGACTAGTCCAGTCCTCACAGCACTGATACACCTGAGTATCAATGTAGATAAATCCCTTCTGAGGAAACCAAGGTTATTCATGGAGAAACGTGTCAAGGGCTTACTTATTTATCACTCGTCACTTTACAGTCTCATTGGATTTTTCAGTGAATTTTCCAGTATAAGAGACATAGAAATGATTCTGCTGCACGGCCACTATTTGTACTATGAGCTTATCTACAGCTGCTGCAGGCATCCAGCGGTTCCAACACAGAGGCTGCGTCACGGTCACACATCTCCATGCAGGAGTGATTCTCTGTCCTTGTCACCCCTCCCCCAGCACAGAGTATGTGCTTATACTATCACCCAGCTGGTGGATTTGTTCTACAGATGTAGCCAGAGTCATCATTGTTCCAGTGCGTATGCATGGGCTTATGTATCGCTGAAAGCTGCAGTGTGTGCCGTGCTGTGACTAGTCGCAGCGGTAATCACATCATTACATTATATGGCATGTGCCACAGACTCAGGCACACTAGTGGCACCATCTGGATGGATGAGCCTGGCTACATCTGTATACTGTGTCTCACAGCACAATTTACACAGCGTGGCTACATCTGTATACTGTGTCTCACAGCACAATTTACATAGCGTGGCTACATCTGTATACTGTGTCTCACAGCACAATTTACATAGCGTGGCTACATCTGTATACTGTGTCTCACAGCACAATTTACATAGCGTGGCTACATCTGTATACTGTGTCTCACAGCACAATTTACATAGCGTGGCTACATCTGTATACTGTGTCTCACAGCACAGTTTACATAGCGTGGCTACATCTGTATACTGTGTCTCACAGCACAATTTACATAGCGTGGCTACATCTGTATACTGTGTCTCACAGCACAATTTACATAGCGTGGCTACATCTGTATACTGTGTCTCACAGCACAATTTACATAGCGTGGCTACATCTGTGGTATCCGGACTCCAGGTCGACAGCACAAAGGTCGACACACTTTAGGTCGACGCCAATTGGTCGACACACCTTAGGTCGACATGGACAAAAGGTCGACAGGAACAAGGTCGACGTGGAAAAAGGTCGACATGAGTTTTTCACTATTTTTTTCTTTTTTTTAACCTTTTCATACTTAACGATCCACGTGGACTACGATTGGAACGGTAAAGTGTGCCGAGCGAAGCGGTAGCGGAGCGAAGGCACCATGCCCGAAGCATGGCGAGCGGACGCGGTCCACTAATTCGGGTTCCCTGTCACTCTACGAAGAAAACGACACCAAAAAAACATAAAAAACTCATGGCGACCTTTTTCCATGTCGACCTTGTTCCTGTCGACCTTTTGACCATGTCGACCTTTTGCCCATGTCGACCTAAGGTGTGTCGACCAATTGGCGTCGACCTAAAGTGTGTCGACCTTTGTGCTGTCGACCCTGAGTCCCAGACCCACATCTGTATACTGTGTCTCACAGCACAATTTACATAGCGTGGCTACATCTGTATACTGTGTCTCACAGCACAATTTACAGCTAATGTTACAATCGGGGATAGGTGGCTGAAACTTCTTCTGATCAGCCGACTTTACTTTCCAGGACACAGCCGGCATGTGTTGGTATCCAAATGATAGGTCGCCCTAATTAGGTAGACCCCATATGGTCAACACACATTAGGTTAACAGGTAAAAAAAGGTTGATCTGGTCATTACGTTAACAGGTACAAATGGTCAACATCCCAATGGTCGACATAAATTTGTATTTTTTTGTTTTTTGTTTCTATTTAAAAAAAAAAAATTCCATCCTTTACCTTCCATGTGGACTACGACTGGGAACAGTAACCCTGCCCAAAGTGTGTCGAGCAAAGCGGTGCACTTATTGGGGTGTTCAATTATTTATTTATTTTAAACTTAAAAAATGTTGTGTTGACCTTTTTTGTACTGACCATTTTCAAGTTGTCCTTTTTGTCCTATCAACAATAGACCCTGTCGACCTTTTACATGTTGACCTAACTAACATGTCGACCTTTTGACAATATTGACCATGTTCATGTCAACCATATGGGAACCCATTGATCCATACCATCTATTACCGCTTCATGAACAGGATGGCATCTGGCACTGCAAGCGATGTCCTCAGCTGGCGGTAGCAATGTCACCGGTGTCCTCTGTCCTCTAACGTGTTTCGCTTGTTTAAGGAGCTTTCTCAAAGAGCTCCTTAAACGGAATTTGCAGCAGCTTGTTCATCTTAATGCACACAATGGTAAGCTGTTCAATCAGATTGTGATGTCACTCAGGTGCTAAAAGGGAGGGGTAATTCTGTGTAAGAAAAAAACCATTTGGGTTCCCTAATGCACACCGAGTGAGGAATAATACTACATAATAATCAGATAATACGGAGATCTTAGTTGCGTATATCTGCAGATATAGGGTTAAGCCCCCGGGCCGTTCGGCAAGGCGTCTCCGTCACTGGGGGTCCCTAATACTAGGTATGGGTCCGGGGTGCAGGACCCCATCACGTCGGCACAGGTCGGCTACCCCAGGTCAGCACACAGGTGAAAGTTAATTAGGGTTAATAAGTACCACAGAAGTGCTATATAAGTGAAGTGTGATTAAAATAATACAAAAATATGTACAAAGTGATAGGAAAAATCATAAGTGTTAATAAAGTGTTAGGGTGTGCCGACCTGAAGCGGCCCAGCCATACCGACACAGGGGTCACCGCACCCCACACCCACCCCATAAATAATTACATATATGTCTGGGTGTAAATACCCAGTGTAAGGCCACGTGATAATGGCTCATACAGAATCTGAGAGCCAGCTTACCTGGAGACACCCCTAACTTCTCCAATGGCACTCTGGAGTCAGCAATCCCTCCTAATGCTGACCCAGCCATGCCTCTCTACATTCATCTTGGAGGACGGAGATGTCCGGTGCCTCCTAGCCGCACTCCTCCCATCCAGCACAGCACGCATTCAGCTGGATTCTCCGCACAACAACTACGGGTGGTGAGCTTGTCACAGCATACAGGCGGTCTGCCCGTATATTTACGGAACACGTATACTACAGTTTACTCACTGCTTGGAACTATCATACAGTACCATTGTCTCAGTTGTGACTGTCTGGTTAATTACATTAATCTTACATCTGCTAAGGAATTATATCAGGACTATTATTTCAGTCCTAATTATGTAAAAGAACGAAGATCTACATCCATTTGTTATTATACACACTGTGGTCATTTCTGGTGTGGTGATATATATATATATATATATATATATATATATATATATATATAAAGGATTCGTTTAGCTCAGTGAACTAATTGATCCACCTTTATTTAAATAGCCAAAAGAGCTTGTGTTGATATTTGGAGAATATATGTTGAATTAATTCATTGTATGCATAATAGTAGGAATTTTACCTTCATGGTTTTATGTTGATTGAGCAGTTTTATATGGTGATTGTATTTAATATACGCATCAGTTGATGCGACTCATTTATTAAAGAATAATTAATTTTTTGTACATGTGACTTTACTCATTTCAAAGCATTATTATTTATATAAATAGCGCAGAGTGACCGTCAGTATTCTAGAGAAGAAGATGCACTCAATAAACTACAGCTCCTGGCAGTCCTAAGGGCCGGAATCCTTCGTCGCGATGGGCTGCTGGGAGCTGTAGTTTATTTAGTGTGTCTACTTCCCTGCAATGCAGCGCGTTGGGACACTGGTGCTAACAATAGTGACTGGCTGGCAGAACTGACTGACTGGCTGAATCAGAGGCGGAACTTGCGGCAGTGCAAGGGGTGCAGTGCACTGGGGCCCAGCGCTGTGAAGGGGCCCATAGCCGGCAGCAGTATAATGAGTCAGACTGACTCATTACACGCTGCCACCGCTGAGCTGCTGCTGCGGGTCCTGAGGAAGCCTGTTTGCGGTCTCCGGCACCAGTGATGTGAGAAGGGTTATCACATCACCCTTCATCTCGGCTGCAGCTCTCAGCTTCCTGGACTGAGTCACTGCATACTGGACAGGGGGGGACAGGGGGGGAACAGGGGGGGAGTGGGAGGGAGGGGGGAGTCACGGCACGGCAGCAGTGTGTGTGTACAGAAGTGTGAGGACTGAGCAGACGTCACGTCAGTGCACTCAGCCCCTGCACAGTGAGGAGCCTTGCCGGAGCCAGAGCTAGCCTGGGAGGTGGAAAGTGGAAAATGAAAACATATGTAAAGTAAAGAGTTTGTGTTTTGCTGGCAATGTGTGTGTTTAGCTATGGGTGTGTGTGTGTGTTTCAGTGTATACTCTATATGTATTTTGCTATGTGTGTGTGTGTGTGTGTGTTTAGCTATGGGTGTGTGTGTTTCTGTGTATATACTGTATATGTATTTTGCTATGTGTGTTTAGCTGCATTTATGTGTTTTGTGTGTGTGTGTGTGTGTGTGTGTGTTTTCTGTGGATGTGTCTGTGTATATGTGTCTTGCTTTGCGTATGTTTTACTATGTGTGTGTGTGTGTGTGTGTGTATATCCATATCTATAGATGTAGCCACCCCGCGATGAGTTCGCATCACGGCATGGATGGCGCGACTAGTGTGCCCATGTCTATGAAGCGCGTGTGTGTGTACGCATGCAAGCCATAGACATCTATGGAGTGAACGGAGGCAGCGACTAGCCACAGTACGGCTTTCACTGCAGCTTGCTGTGATGCGTACGCCAGTTCCAACACATCACGGCAACGATAAGGCTGTCTTCATCTGTATCTGTCTCACATTCCTGGTTGTAAATGTTGACGTGTGCGTCGCTCTACTGTGTGGCGTACCATGTATAAGGCTCTCTACTGTGTGGCGTACCATGTATAAGCCTCTCTACTGTGTGGCGTACCATGTATAAGCCTCTCTACTGTGTAGCGTACCATGTATATGGCTCTCTACTGTGTGGCGCAACGTGTATAAGGCTCTCTACTGTGTGGCGTACCGTATATATAAGCCTCTCTACTGTGTGGCGTACCGTGTATAAGCCTCTCTACTGTGTGGCGTACCGTGTATAAGGCTCTCTACTGTGTGGCGTACCGTGTATAAGGCTCTCTACTGTGTGGCGTACCATGTATAAGGCTCTCTACTGTGTGGCGTACCATGTATAAGGCTCTCTACTGTGTGGCGTACCATGTATAAGGCTCTCTACTGTGTGGCGTACCGTGTATAAGGCTCTCTACTGTGTGGCGTACCGTGTATAAGGCTCTCTACTGTGTGGCGTACCGTGTATAAGCCTCTCTACTGTGTGGCGTACCATGTATAAGCCTCTCTACTGTGTGGCGTACCATGTATAAGCCTCTCTACTGTGTAGCGTACCATGTATATGGCTCTCTACTGTGTGGCGCAACGTGTATAAGGCTCTCTACTGTGTGACGTAACGTTTATAATGCCCTCTACTGTGTGATGTACCGTGTATAAGGATCTCTACTGTGTGGCGCAACGTGTATAAGGCTCTCTACTGTGTGACGTAACGTTTATAATGCCCTCTACTGTGTGATGTACCGTGTATAAGGATCTCTACTGTGTGGCGCAACGTGTATAAGGCTCTCTACTGTGTGACGTAACGTTTATAATGCCCTCTACTGTGTGATGTACCGTGTATAAGGATCTCTACTGTGTGATGTACCGTGTATAAGGATCTCTACTGTGTGGCGTACCGTGTATAAGGCTCTCTACTGTGTGGCGTATCGTGTATAAGGATCTCTACTGTGTAGGGTACCATGTATAAGGCTTTCTACTGTGTGGCGCAACGTGTATAAGCTTCTCTATTATGTGGGGTATTCAATTTCGACTAGCCGAAAAAACTGTATAATTCGACCATGGGTATTTAATTGCGGGTTTTTCGCCCATTTTTGAATCCCTTTTCGCCCACGACGTTTCACTTTTTTTGTCGAATTGGCATGGGAGAAAACAGACCCAAAAAACGGGCGAAAATGCCTGCAAATTCGTCAAAACACATGGCTCACCAGGAAATTCACAGATCCACGTGGTTTTCGTTAGTGCTGGATTTTTTGACCAGTTGAAAAATCCTGCACATGCATTGAATAGGGGGAATGTAATTCGCCCTAAAAATGACCAATAATTGACGATTTTTAGACTGGATGAAAAATCCGGCAATGACTGAATACCCCCCTATGTGTTGTAACATGTATAAGCTTCTCTACTGTGTGGCGCACCATATATAAGGATCTCTACTGTGTGGCGCACCATATATAAGGATCTCTACTGTGTGGCGCACCCTGTGTAAGGCTCTCTACTGTGTGGCGAACCCTGTATAAGGCTCTCTACTGTGTGACGTACCGTGTATAAGCTTCTCTACTGTGTGGCGCAACGTGTATAAGGCGCTCTACTGTGTGGCGCAACGTGTATAAGGCGCTCTACTGTGTGGTGTACTGTGTATAAGCTTCTCTACTGTGTGGCGTACTGTGTATAAGGCTCTCTACTGTGAATTGGGAGTACTACTGTGTGGCGACACCCCTTGTTAGTGAGATAAAACACCGTATTTTGGGCGACGCCATTTCCCTGTTTTTAATATGGGAGGGGGCCCAATGCATATTGTTGCACCTGGGCCCACCATTCTCTAGTTCCGCCACTGGGCTGAATCAATATAAAAGGTGAGAGTGCTGTGCAGTGTCAGACAGTGTCAGTGACACTGCACACAGGCACGGTGCCAGGGCCGGCTCCAGGCATGTTCGAATAGAGCGGCCGCACAGGGCGCCACCCTTAATGGGCGCCGCGCGCTGGCGCCGCCATATTCGTACCTGGAGCCGACCCTGCTGAGTGTGCAGCTCTCCCCGGCCTTTAACTGTGGTGCGCGATATGTGCGCTGCGCGGCGCTGGCGTCTGACGACAGACGCCGGCGCCGCACAGCGCGCATAGAGCACACCACCGTTAGAGTCGTCCAGTCCCAAGCCTGCAGACAGCCACACTCCCCCTCCCGCGCAGCGCGCATCGATCACACCACCGTTGGAAGAGTCCTCCGGTCCCGGCCCGTGCCCTCTGACAGCAGCACTCCCTCCCTCCCGCGCCGCAGGTATTGTGGGGGGCATTTATGGATCTGTCACTGTGGGGTCATATCTGCACTGTGGGGCCATCTGCACTGTGGGGGCATTTATGGATCTGTCACTGGGGGCATATCTGGCACTGTGGGGCCATCTGCACTGTGGGGGCATTTATGGATCTGTCACTGGGGGCATATCTGGCACTGTGGGGTCATCTGCACTGTGGGAGTATTTATGGATCTGTCACTGTGGGGGCATATCTGGCACTGTGGGGTCATCTGCACTGTGGGGGCATTTATGGATCTGTCACTGTGGGGGCATATCTGGCACTGTGGGGTCATCTGCACTGTGGGGGCATTTATGGATCTGTCACTGTGGGGGCATATCTGGCACTGTGGGGGCATAAACGGATCTGTCACTGTGGGGGCATATCTGGCACTGTCGGGTCAGCTGCACTGTGGGGGGCATTTATGTATCTTGCACTGTAGGGGCATATCTGCACTGTGGGGGCATTTATGTATCTGGCACTGTGGGGCATATCTGCGCTGTGGGGGCATTTATGTATCTGCACTGTGGGGGCATTTATGTATCTGGCACTGTGGGGGCATTTATGTATCTGGCACTGTGGGGGCATTTATGTATCTGGCACTGTGGGGGCATATCGGCACTGTGGGGGCATTTATGTATCTGGCACTGTGGGGACATTTATGTATCTGCACTGTGGGGGCACTTATTTATCTGGCACTGTGGGGGCATTTATTTATCTGGCACTGTGGGGGCATTTATTTATCTGGCACTGTGGGGGCATTTATTTATCTGGCACTGTGGGGGCATTTATTTATCTGGCACTGGGGGCATTTTTGTATCTGGCACTGTGGGGGCATTTCTGTATCTGGCACTGTGGGGGCATTTTTGTATCTGGCACTGTGGGGGCATTTATGTATCTGGCACTGTGGGGGCATTTATGTATCTGGCACTGTGGGGGCATATCTGCACTGTGGGGGCATTTATTTATCTGGCACTGTGGGGGTATATCTGGCACTGTGGGGGCATTTTTGTATCTGGCACTGTGGGGTCATGTCTGCACTGTGGGGGCATTTATGTATCTGGCACTGTGGGGGCATTTATGTATCTGGCACTGCTGGGGGGCATTTATGTATCTGGCACTGTGGGGACATATCTGGCACTGTGTGGCCATTTATGTATCTGGCATTGCTGGGGGGCATGCCATGTGTATCTGGCACTGCTGGGGGGCATGTCACGTGTTGCTGGCACTGCTGGGGGGCATGTCACGTGTTGCTGGCACTGCTGGGGGGCATGTCACGTGTTGCTGGCACTGCTGGGGAGCATGTCACGTGTAGCTGGCACGGCTGGGGAGCATATCATGTAGTGTTCCCGCTAGGCAATGTGTCTCAGTGCTCTGCCTGGCGCAAAGTGTCTCAGTACTCTGTCTGGCGCAATGTGTATTAGCTGCACTACTGTGTGGTGTAATGCGAATTGCCACTATTATGTGGCCACGCACCTTCCCCACAAAGCAATGCCCCTAAATTTTTGCTGCGCGCCTTCGGCGCGCACTGTCCATCCTTTAGCGTGTAGGTAGGGGAGCACCAAGCATTACAGTATGTACATCATTTTGCCCTCCTAACTTCAAAATGTGCCCTCCCTGTGATCAGCACCCTGCCCTAAAAAGTGAACACTATCATGTGTAGCTGGCACTGCTGGGGGGTATATTGTGTGTAGCTGGCACTGCTGGGGGGCAAGTCATGTGTAGCTTTCACGGCTGCGGGGCATGTCATGTGTAGCTGGCACGGCTGCGAGGCATGTCATGTGTAGCTGGCACTTCTGCGGGGCATGTCATGTGTAGCTGGCACTGCTGGGGGGCATATCATATCTAGCTGGCACTGCACATTATGTTTATCTGACACTATACTGGAGACATTGTGTGTAAGGAACACTACTGTGGCTTTTATGTGTAAGGCTGCTAATTGTGTGCGTAGAGGGGGTGTGAAAATATATTTTCTCTAACGTCCTAAGTGGATGCTGGGGACTCCGTAAGGACCATGGGGAATAGCGGCTCCGCAGGAGACTGGGCACATCTAAAGAAAGCTTTAGGACTATCTGGTGTGCACTGGCTCCTCCCCCTATGACCCTCCTCCAAGCCTCAGTTAGATCTTTGTGCCCGAACGAGAAGGGTGCACACTAGGGGCTTTCCTGAGCTTCTTAGTGAAAGTTTTAGTTTAGGTTTTTTATTTTCAGTGAGACCTGCTGGCAACAGGCTCACTGCATCGAGGGACTAAGGGGAGAAGAAGCGAACTCACCTGCGTGCAGAGTGGATTGGGCTTCTTAGGCTACTGGACATTAGCTCCAGAGGGACGATCACAGGCCCAGCCTGGATGGGTCCCAGAGCCGCGCCGCCGGCCCCCTTACAGAGCCAGAAGGCAGAAGAGGTCCGGAAAATCGGCGGCAGAAGACGTCCTGTCTTCAATAAGGTAGCGCACAGCACTGCAGCTGTGCGCCATTGCTCTCAGCACACTTCACACTCCGGTCACTGAGGGTGCAGGGCGCTGGGGGGGGCGCCCTGAGACGCAATAAAAAACACCTTGGATGGCAAAAAAAATGCATCACATATAGCTCCTGGGCTATATGGATGCATTTAACCCCTGCCAGAATACATAGAAAAACGGGAGATAAGGCCGCCGAAAAGGGGGCGGAGCCTATCTCCTCAGCACACTGGCGCCATTTTCCCTCACAGCTCCGTTGGAGGGAAGCTCCCTGTCTCTCCCCTGCAGTCACTACACTACAGAAAGGGTTAAAAAAGAGAGGGGGGGCACTAATTACGCGCAGTATTAAAGATACAGCAGCTAAAGGGGAAAAACACTTATATAAGGTTATCCCTGTATATATATATAGCGCTCTGGTGTGTGCTGGCAAACTCTCCCTCTGTCTCCCCAAAGGGCTAGTGGGGTCCTGTCCTCTATCAGAGCATTCCCTGTGTGTGTGCTGTATGTCGGTACGTTTGTGTCAACATGTATGAGGAGAAAAATGATGTGGAGACGGAGCAGATTGCCTGTAATAGTGATGTCACCCCCTAGGGGGTCGACACCTGAGTGGATGAACTGTTGGAAGGAATTACGTGACAGTGTCAGCTCTGTATAAAAGACAGTGGTTGACATGAGACAGCCGGCTACTCAGCTTGGGCCTGTCCAGACGTCTCATAGGCCGTCAGGGGCTCTAAAGCGCCCGTTACCTCAGATGGCAGATATAGACGCCGACACGGATACTGAATCCAGTGTCGACGGTGAAGAGACAAATGTGACTTCCAGTAGGGCCACACGTTACATGATTGAGGCAATGAAAAATGTTTTACACATTTCTGATAATACGAGTACCACCAAAAAGGGGTATTATGTTCGGTGAGGAAAAACTACCTGTAGTTTTCCTGAATCTGAGAAATTAAATAAGGTGTGTGATGATGCGTGGTTTTCCCCCGATAACAACTGATAATTTCTAAAATGTTATTGGCATTATATCCTTTCCCGCCAGAGGTTAGGGTGCGTTGGGAAACACCCCCTAGGGTGGATAAAGCGCTCACACGCTTGTAAGGGCTCTATCCTCTCCTGAGATGGCCGCCCTTAAGGATCCTGCTGATAGAAAGCAGGAGGGTATCCTAAAATGTATTTACACACATACTGGTGTTATACTGCGACCAGCAATCGCCTCAGCCTGGATGTGCAGTGCTGGGTTGGCGTGGTCGGATTCCCTGACTAAAAATATTGATACCCTAGATAGGGACAGTATATTTTTGCCTATAGAGCATTTAAAAGATGCATTTCTATATATGCGTGATGCACAGCGGAATATTTGCCGACTGGCATCAAGTCTAAGTGCGTTGTCTATTTCTACCAGTAGAAGGTTATGGACACGTCAGTGGTCAGGTGATGCGTATTCCAAACGGCATTTGGAAGTATTGCCTTATTAAAGGGAGGAGTTATTTGGGGTCGGTCTTTCAGACCTGGTGGCCACGGCAACAGCTGGGAAATCCACGTTTGTACCCCAGGTCGCCTCTCAACATGAGAAGACGCCGTATTATCAGGCGCAGTCTTTTCGTGGACAAGCGGGCAAAAGGTTCCTCATTTCTGCCCCGTGACAGAGGGAGAGGAAAAAGGCTGCAGAAATCAGCCAGTTCCCAGGAACAGAAACCCTCTCCCGCCTCTGCCAAGCCCTCAGTATGACGCTGGGGCTTTACAAGCAGAATCAGGCACGGTGGGGGGCCCGTCTCAATGAATTTCAGCGCGCAGTGGGCTCACTCGCAAGTAGACCCCTGGATCCTTCAGGTGATATCTCAGGGGTACAAATTAGAATTCGAGACGTCTCCCGCTCGCCGTTTCCTAAAGTCGGCTTTACCGATGTCTCCTTCTGACAGGGAGACAGTTTTGGAAGCCATTCACAAGCTGTATTCCCAGCAGGTGATAATCAAGGTACCCCTCCTGCAACAGGGAACGGGGTATTATTCCACACTGTTGTGGTACCGAAGCCGGACGGCTCGGTGAGACCGATTCTAAATCTAAAATCTTTGAACACTTACATACAGAGGTTCAAATTCAAGATTGAGTCACTCAGAGCAGTGATTGCGAACCTGGAAGAAGGGGACTACATGATGTCTCGGGACATCAAGGATGCTTACCTTCATGTCAAAATTTACCCTTCTCATCAAGGGTACCTCAGGTTTATGGTACAGAACTGTCACTATCAGTTCAGACGCTGCCGTATGGATGGTCCACGGCACCCCGGGTCTTTACCAAGGTAATGGCCGAAATGATGATATTCCTTCGAAGGAAGGGAATTTTAGTTATCCCTTACTTGGACGATTCCCTGATAAGGGTAAGATCCAGGGAACAGTTGGAGGTCGGTGTAGCACTATCTCAGGTAGTATTGCGGCAGCACGATTGGATTCTCAATATTCCAAAATCGCAGCTGGTTCCGACGACTTGTCTTCTGTTCCTAGGGATGATCCTGGACACAGTCCAGAAAAAGGTGTTTCTCCCAGAGGAGAAAGCCAGGGAGTTATCCGAGCTAGTCAGGAACCTCCTAAAACCGAGCCAAGTCTCAGTGCATCAATGCACAAGGGTTCTGGGTAAAATGGTGGCTTCCTACGAAGCAATCCCATTCGGCAGATTCCACGCAAGAACTTTCCAGTGGGACCTGCTGGACAAATGGTCCGGGTCGCATCTTCAGATGCATCAGCGGATAACCCTGTCACCAAGGACAAGGGTGTCCCTCCTGTGGTGGTTGCAGAGTGCTCATCTTCTAGAGGGCCGCAGATTCGGCATTCAGGACTGGGTCCTGGTGACCACGGATGCCAGCCTGCGAGGCTGGGGAGCAGTCACACAGGGAAGGAATATCCAGGGCTTATGGTCAAGCCTGGAGACATCACTTCACATAAATATCCTGAAGCTAAGGGCCATTTACAATGCTCTAAGCTTAGCAAGACCTCTGCTTCAAGGTCAGCCGGTGTTGATCCAGTCGGACAACATCACGGCAGTCACCCACGTAAACAGACAGGGTGGCACAAGAAGCAGGAGGGCAATGGCAGAAGCTGCAAGGATTCTTCGCTGGGCGGAAAATCATGTGATAGCACTGTCAGCAGTATTCATTCCGGGAGTGGACAACTGGGAAGCAGACTTCCTCAGCACGACCTCCACCCGGGAGAGTGGGGACTTCACCCAGAAGTCTTCCACATGATTATAAACCGTTGGGAAAAACTCGACAGGTATTGCGCCAGGTCAAGGGACCCTCAGGCAATAGCTGTAGACGCTCTGGTAACACCGTGGGTGTACCAGTCAGTGTATGTGTTCCCTCCTCTGCCTCTCATACCCAAGGTACTGAGATTGATAAGATGGAGAGGAGTAAGCACTATATTCGTGGCTCCGGATTGGCCAAGAAGGACTTGGTAACCGGAACTTCAAGAGATGCTCACGGAGGATCCGTGGCCTCTACCTCTAAGAAGGGACCTGCTCCAGCAAGGACCCTGTCTGTTCCAAGACTTACCGCGGCTGCGTTTGACGGCATGGCGGTTGAACGCCGGATCCTGAAGGAAAAAAGGCATTCCGGATGAAGTCATCCCTATCCTGATCAAAGCCAGGAAGGATGTAACCGCAAAACATTATCACCGCATTTGGCGAAAATATGTTGCGTGGTGCGAGGCCAGTAAGGCCCGACGGAGGAAATTCAACTGGGTCGATTCCTACATTTCCTGCAAACAGGAGTGTCTATGGGCCTGAAATTGGGGTCCATTAAGGTTCAAATTTCGGCCCTGTCAATTTTCTTCCAAAAAGAACTAGCTTCAGTCCCTGAAGTTCAGACGTTTGTAAAAGGGGTACTGCATATACAGCCTCCTTTTGTGCCTCCTGTGGCACTTTGGGATCTCAATGTAGTTTTTGGGTTCCAAAAGTCACATTGGTTTGAACCACTTAAATCTGTGGAGTTAAAATATCTCACATGGAAAGTGGTCATGCTGTTGGCCCTGGCCTGGGCCAGGCGCGTGTCAGAATTGGCGGCTTTATCCTGTAAAAGCCCTTATCTGATTTTCCATTCGGACAGGGCGGAATTGAGGACTCGTCCTCAGTTTCTCCCTAAGGTGGTTTCAGCGTTTCACCTGAACCAACCTATTGTGGTGCCTGCGGCTACTAGGGACTTGGAGGACTCCAAGTTGCTAGACGTTGTCAGGGCCCTGAAAATATATGTTTCCAGGACGGCTGGAGTCAGGAAAACTGACTCGCTGTTTATCCTGTATGCACCCAACAAGCTGGGTGCTCCTGCTTCTAAGCAGACTATTGCTCGTTGGATTTGTAGTACAATTCAGCTTGCACATTCTGTGGCAGGCCTGCCACAGCCAAAAATCTGTAAATGCCCACTCCACAAGGAAGGTGGGCTCATCTTGGGCGGCTGCCCGAGGGGTCTCGGCTTTACAACTTTGCCGAGCAGCTACTTGGTCAGGAGCAAATACGTTTGTAAAATTCTACAAAATTGATACCCTGGCTGAGGAGGACCTGGAGTTCTCTCATTTGGTGCTGCAGAGTCATCCGCACTCTCCCGCCCGTTTGGGAGCTTTGGTATAATCCCCATGGTCCTTACGGAGTCCCCAGCATCCACTTAGGACGTTAGAGAAAATAAGAATTTACTTACCGATAATTCTATTTCTCGTAGTCCGTAGTGGATGCTGGGCGCCCATCCCAAGTGCGGATTGTCTGCAATACTGGTACATAGTTATTGTTACCAAAAAATCGGGTTATTGCTGTAGTGAGCCATCTTTTCTAGAGGCTCCTCTGTTATCATGCTGTTAACTGGGTTCAGATCACAAGTTGTACGGTGTGATTGGTGTGGCTGGTATGAGTCTTACCCGGGATTCAAGATCCTTCCTTATTGTGTACGCTCGTCCGGGCACAGTATCCTAACTGAGGCTTGGAGGAGGGTCATAGGGGGAGGAGCCAGTGCACGCCAGCTAGTCCTAAAGCTTTCTTTAGATGTGCCCAGTCTCCTGCGGAGCCGCTATTCCCCATGGTCCTTACGGAGTCCCCAGCATCCACTACGGACTACGAGAAATAGAATTATCGGTAAGTAAATTCTTATTTATAGTCTGATAATATTAAGTGACAAGGTCACGCCCACTTTTCCGGAGGCCACGCCCACTTTTTCTGGAGCATAGGGGTTGGGAGGGGGGTGCTTTTACATTTTCTCGCTCAGGGTGCTGGTAGGCCTGGAGCCGGCTCTGCCCGGCGCTAGCCACTCAGCAAAGGGATGCAGTGCACGGAGGTGCCAGGAAGGAGAGGCGTTCTCCCTGCTCTGCATACCTGTGCTGAGCTGCTGCTGCTTTTCCTGCTGCTGCTGCCGGCTGCTGTCACACATGCAGCGGCACCGGCAGCACAAAACCTCCTCTCCCCCTCGGCGCCAGCAGCACAAAGCTTCCTCTCCCCCACTCCTCCCCTGTGTGACATTCAGTGGCTGGGCGGGAGCCAAAGGGGGCTGAGCTAGATGGGAATAAGGGGCAGAGCTAGATGGGACCATGCTGCAGCAGGAAGATGAGCTGCTACAGCTTCAGCCAGCCAGACTTCATTAGGTGTGTGTCTGGAAAGAGAGTGAGTGTGTGTATATACAGTGTCTGTGTATACTATATATATGTGTGACTGTGTATGTGTGTAATGTATGTACAGTATGTATGTATGTATGTGTGTGTTTGTATGTATATATATATATATATATATATATACGTGTATGTTGTGTGTGTGTATTTGTGTGTATGGGTGACTGCGGCATAATGTATGCGTCACTGGTACAGGGGGCATTACGTGTGTAAGCGGCACTGGTACAGGGGGCGTTGTGTGTCTAAGTGGCACCGGTACAGGGAGCATTACGTGTGTTAATGTCACTGGTACAGGGGGCGTTACATGTCTAAGCGACACTGGTACAGGGGCCGTTATGTGTCTAAGCGGCACTGATAAAAGGGCGTTACGTGTTTAAGCGGCACTGGTACAGAGGGCGTTACGTGTGTATGCGTCACTGCTACGGGGGGGGGGCGCTACGTGTGTAAGCGCCACTGCTACAGGGGGCGTTACGTGTGTAAGCATCACTGGTACAGGGTGGGTGTTACGTGTGTAGGCATCACTGGTACAGGGGGCGTTACGTGTGTAAGCGTCACTGGTACAGGGGGCGTTACTTGTGTAAGCGTCACTGGTACACAGGGCCGCCATAAAAAATGATGGGGCCTGGGACTGACCCTCACAAGGCAGGGCCCCCCCTTCCCCAAACTACCTCTTGAGGAGGTCTGGGTGGTTGTAGTGTGGATCAGGGGCCCAGGTCAGCTGCCTGCCTGCGCATCGGCAGGCAGCCACAGAGGGAGAGCCGTGGTCATATTCTTCTTCATACAGAGCCGGCCATGAGCCAATCGGAGCTCACGGACCGGCAGCCAATCAGGAGCTGCCGAATGGCAGCTCCTGATTGGCTGCCGGTCCGTGAGCACCGATTGGCTCACGGCCGGCTCTGTATGAAGAATATGACCGCTGGCCACGGCTCAGCCTCTGCCTCTGTTCTTCCGTGGCTGCCTGCTGATGCGCGGGCAGGCAGCTGACCTGGCACCTTGATCCACACTAGAACCACCCGGGCCCCATCTCACCCCGGGCCCGGGACTGGAGTACCCGCTGTCCCCCCTTGATGGCGGGCCTGCTGGTACAGGAGCCGTTACGTGTGTAAGCGTCACTGCTACAGGGGGTGTTACTTGTGTAAGCAACACTGGTACAGGGGGGCGTTACATGTGTAAGCGTCACTGGTTCAGGGGGTGTTACATGTGTAAGCGTCTCTGGTACAGGGGACGTTAAATGTGTAAGTGTCTCTACTACAGGGGGTATTATGTGCGCTGTCCCTTTGTAAAGTATGCGAGGGTGCAAATTTATAGTTTGCTGGGGCGCTCCGAACACCCTAGCACTGGCCTGACTGCACACCCATTGCACTGCACAGCACTGTCACCTTGTACATTGATTCAGCATCCATACATTACCCTCCGCGATATCACCCACTCTATCCATTACATTAGCCATCTCGGGGCTTCCAGGCCAGGTGCTGTGTTGCGGAGTCAGGGCCTCTGGGGATCTGGGTGCGGCTGTGGCTGGGAGGCACTTCTGTGACATCATGCGCAGAGGAGGTTCCAGGGCTCAGAGAGTATGCGGCGCAGGGTAGACTATGAAAGCCTTCCGCTGCAGCGTTTTCATACACATATCTCCCGGTGGCCGCAGCAGCTTTTGTTCCACCTGCGCTGCGGCTAGGGAGTGGGGATTGTTGATGGTGGAGGGAGCTGGCGGACTGGCAGCAGGACATAGGATGCTGCCAGGGTCGGACTGGCCCACAGGGGTACCAGGGAAACCACCGGTAGGCCCCACTGCCTGAGGGCCCACTCCTTCCTCTAGGGATCAGGTTCCAGACTGTGCACTTCTATTATACATGGTAGATATGTTGCATTACACTGCACTAAACCATTGTGTATTTCAAGCCGCTGTGGAGGCTGGCCACACCCCTAAGTACGGGCCCCTATCACTGCATTCCCCCGATGGGCCCTTCATGCCCCAGTCCAACACTGGATGCTGCAGTAAAAGTTATTTTTTTTCCCCTTATCTACAGTGCAGGGACTTGCTGCAGATGCAGTGGCATACTCTCCAGCTGTACCTTTTTGGCAGGTACAGTCCCTTTTTTTTATGGTCTGTACCGATTTTTGACTCTCCAAACTAGAGATGAGCGCCGGAAATTTTTCGGGTTTTGTGTTTTGGTTTTGGGTTCGGTTCCGCGGCCGTGTTTTGGGTTCGACCGCGTTTTGGCAAAACCTCACCGAATTTTTTTTGTCGGATTCGGGTGTGTTTTGGATTCGGGTGTTTTTTTCAAAAAACACTAAAAAACAGCTTAAATCATAGAATTTGGGGGTCATTTTGATCCCAAAGTATTATTAACCTCAAAAACCATAATTTACACTCATTTTCAGTCTATTCTGAATACCTCACACCTCACAATATTATTTTTAGTCCTAAAATTTGCACCTAGGTCGCTGGATGACTAAGCTAAGCGACCCTAGTGGCCGACACAAACACCGGGCCCATCTAGGAGTGTCACTGCAGTGTCACGCAGGATGTCCCTTCCAAAAAACCCTCCCCAAACAGCACATGACGCAAAGAAAAAAAGAGGCGCAATGAGGTAGCTGTGTGAGTAAGATAAGCGACCCTAGTGGCCGACACAAACACCGGGCCCATCTAGGAGTGTCACTGCAGTGTCACGCAGGATGTCCCTTCCAAAAAACCCTCCCCAAACAGCACATGACGCAAAGAAAAAAAGAGGCGCAATGAGGTAGCTGTGTGAGTAAGATAAGCGACCCTAGTGGCCGACACAAACACCGGGCCCATCTAGGAGTGTCACTGCAGTGTCACGCAGGATGTCCCTTCCAAAAAACCCTCTCCAAACAGCACATGACGCAAAGAAAAAAAGAGGCGCAATGAGGTAGCTGTGTGAGTAAGATAAGCGACCCTAGTGGCCGACACAAACACCGGGCCCATCTAGGAGTGTCACTGCAGTGTCACGCAGGATGTCCCTTCCAAAAAACCCTCCCCAAACAGCACATGACGCAAAGAAAAAAAGAGGCGCAATGAGGTAGCTGTGTAAGTAAGATAAGCGACCCTAGTGGCCGACACAAACACCGGGCCCATCTAGGAGTGTCACTGCAGTGTCACGCAGGATGTCCCTTCCAAAAAACCCTCCCCAAACAGCACATGACGCAAAGAAAAAAAGAGGCGCAATGAGGTAGCTGTGTGAGTAAGATAAGCGACCCTAGTGGCCGACACAAACACCGGGCCCATCTAGGAGTGTCACTGCAGTGTCACGCAGGATGTCCCTTCCAAAAAACCCTCTCCAAACAGCACATGACGCAAAGAAAAAAAGAGGCGCAATGAGGTAGCTGTGTGAGTAAGATAAGCGACCCTAGTGGCCGACACAAACACCGAGCCCATCTAGGAGTGGCACTGCAGTGTCACGCAGGATGTCCCTTCCAAAAAACCCTCCCCAAACAGCACATGACGCAAAGAAAAATTAAAGAAAAAAGAGGTGCAAGATGGAATTGTCCTTGGGCCCTCCCACCCACCCTTATGTTGTATAAACAGGACATGCACACTTTAACCAACCCATCATTTCAGTGACAGGGTCTGCCACACGACTGTGACTGAAATGACGGGTTGGTTTGGACCCCCACCAAAAAAGAAGCAATTAATCTCTCCTTGCACAAACTGGCTCTACAGAGGCAAGATGTCCACCTCATCATCATCCTCCGATATATCACCGTGTACATCCCCCTCCTCACAGATTATCAATTCGTCCCCACTGGAATCCACCATCTCAGCTCCCTGTGTACTTTGTGGAGGCAATTGCTGCTGGTCAATGTCTCCACGGAGGAATTGATTATAATTCATTTTAATGAACATCATCTTCTCCACATTTTCTGGATGTAACCTCGTACGCCGATTGCTGACAAGGTGAGCAGCGGCACTAAACACTCTTTCGGAGTACACACTTGTGGGAGGGCAACTTAGGTAGAATAAAGCCAGTTTGTGCAAGGGCCTCCAAATTGCCTCTTTTTCCTGCCAGTATAAGTACGGACTGTGTGACGTGCCTACTTGGATGCGGTCACTCATATAATCCTCCACCATTCTTTCAATGGTGAGAGAATCATATGCAGTGACAGTAGACGACATGTCCGTAATCGTTGTCAGGTCCTTCAGTCCGGACCAGATGTCAGCATCAGCAGTCTCTCCAGACTGCCCTGCATCACCGCCAGCGGGTGGGCTCGGAATTCTGAGCCTTTTCCTCGCACCCCCAGTTGCGGGAGAATGTGAAGGAGGAGATGTTGACAGGTCGCGTTCCGCTTGACTTGACAATTTTGTCACCAGCAGGTCTTTCAACCCCAGCAGACTTGTGTCTGCCGGAAAGAGAGATCCAAGGTAGGCTTTAAATCTAGGATCGAGCACGGTGGCCAAAATGTAGTGCTCTGATTTCAACAGATTGACCACCCGTGAATCCTTGTTAAGCGAATTAAGGGCTCCATCCACAAGTCCCACATGCCTAGCGGAATCGCTCCGTGTTAGCTCCTCCTTCAATGTCTCCAGCTTCTTCTGCAAAAGCCTGATGAGGGGAATGACCTGACTCAGGCTGGCAGTGTCTGAACTGACTTCACGTGTGGCAAGTTCAAAGGGCATCAGAACCTTGCACAACGTTGAAATCATTCTCCACTGCGCTTGAGACAGGTGCATTCCACCTCCTATATCGTGCTCAATTGTATAGGCTTGAATGGCCTTTTGCTGCTCCTCCAACCTCTGAAGCATATAGAGGGTTGAATTCCACCTCGTTACCACTTCTTGCTTCAGATGATGGCAGGGCAGGTTCAGTAGTTTTTGGTGGTGCTCCAGTCTTCTGTACGTGGTGCCTGTACGCCGAAAGTGTCCCGCAATTCTTCTGGCCACCGACAGCATCTCTTGCACGCCCCTGTCGTTTTTAAAAAAATTCTGCACCACCAAATTCAAGGTATGTGCAAAACATGGGACGTGCTGGAATTTGCCCATATTTAATGCACACACAATATTGCTGGCGTTGTCCGATGCCACAAATCCACAGGAGAGTCCAATTGGGGTAAGCCATTCCGCGATGATCTTCCTCAGTTGCCGAAAGAGGTTTTCAGCTGTGTGCGTATTCTGGAAAGCGGTGATACAAAGCGTAGCCTGCCTAGGAAAGAGTTGGCGTTTGCGAGATGCTGCTACTGGTGCCGCCGCTGCTGTTCTTGCGGCGTGAGTCCATACATCTACCCAGTGGGCTGTCACAGTCATATAGTCCTGACCCTGCCCTGCTCCACTTGTCCACATGTCCGTGGTTAAGTGGACATTGGGTACAACTGCATTTTTTAGGACACTGGTGAGTCTTTTTCTGACGTCCGTGTACATTCTCGGTATCGCCTGCCTAGAGAAGTGGAACCTAGATGGTATTTGGTAACGGGGGCACACTGCCTCAATAAATTGTCTAGTTCCCTGTGAACTAACGGCGGATACCGGACGCACGTCTAACACCAACATAGTTGTCAAGGCCTCAGTTATCCGCTTTGCAGCAGGATGACTGCTGTGATATTTCATCTTCCTCGCAAAGGACTGTTGGACAGTCAATTGCTTACTGGAAGTAGTACAAGTGGGTTTACGACTTCCCCTCTGGGATGACGATCGACTCCCAGCAGCAACAACAGCAGCGCCAGCAGCAGTAGGCATTACACTCAAGGATGCATCGGAGGAATCCCAGGCAGGAGAGGACTCGTCAGAATTGCCAGTGACATGGCCTGCAGGACTATTGGCATTCCTGGGTAAGGAGGAAATTGACACTGAGGGAGTTGGTGGGGTGGTTTGCGTGAGCTTGGTTACAAGAGGAAGGGATTTACTGGTCAGTGGACTGCTTCCGCTGTCACCCAAAGTTTTTGAACTTGTCACTGACTTATTATGAATGCGCTGCAGGTGACGTATAAGGGAGGATGTTCCGAGGTGGTTAACGTCCTTACCCCTACTTATTACAGCTTGACAAAGGCAACACACGGCTTGACAAATGTTGTCCGCATTTCTGGTGAAATACTTCCACACCGAAGAGCTGATTTTTTTTGTATTTTGACCAGGCATGTCAATGGCCCTATTCCTCCCACGGACAACAGGTGTCTCCCCGGGTGCCTGACTTAAACAAACCACCTCACCATCAGAATCCTCCTGGTCAATTTCCTCCCCAGCGCCAGCAACACCCATATCCTCCTCATCCTGGTGTACTTCAACACTGACATCTTCAATTTGACTATCAGGAACTGGACTGCGGGTGCTCCTTCCAGCACTTGCAGGGGGCGTGCAAATGGTGGAAGGCGCATGCTCTTCACGTCCAGTGTTGGGAAGGTCAGGCATCGCAACCGACACAATTGGACTCTCCTTGTGGATTTGGGATTTCGAAGAACGCACAGTTCTTTGCAGTGCTTTTGCCAGCTTGAGTCTTTTCAGTTTTCTAGCGAGAGGCTGAGTGCTTCCATCCTCATGTGAAGCTGAACCACTAGCCATGAACATAGGCCAGGGCCTCAGCCGTTCCTTGCCACTCCGTGTGGTAAATGGCATATTGGCAAGTTTACGCTTCTCCTCCGACAATTTTATTTTAGGTTTTGGAGTCCTTTTTTTACTGATATTTGGTGTTTTGGATTTGACATGCTCTGTACTATGACATTGGGCATCGGCCTTGGCAGACGACGTTGCTGGCATTTCATCGTCTCGGCCATGACTAGTGGCAGCAGCTTCAGCACGAGGTGGAAGTGGATCTTGATCTTTCCCTAATTTTGGAACCTCAACATTTTTGTTCTCCATATTTTAATAGGCACAACTAAAAGGCACCTCAGGTAAACAATGGAGATGGATGGATACTAGTATACTTATGGATGGACTGCCGAGTGCCGACACAGAGGTAGCTACAGCCGTGGACTAACGTACTGTGTCTGCTGCTAATATAGACTGGATGATTGATAATGAGATGAAATCAATATATATATGTATGTATATATAATATCACTAGTACTGCAGCCGGACAGGTAGATAATATATTTATTAGGTAATGGTGACTGATGACGGACCTGCTGGACACTGTCAGCTCAGCAGCACCGCTGACTGCTACAGTAAGCTACTATACTATAGTAGTATGTACAAAGAAGAAAGAAAAAAAAAACCACGGGTAGGTGGTATACAATTATGGATGGACTGCTGAGTGCCGACACAGAGGTAGCTACAGCCGTGGACTAACGTACTGTGTCTGCTGCTAATATAGACTGGATGATTGATAATGAGATGAAATCAATATATATATGTATGTATATATAATATCACTAGTACTGCAGCCGGACAGGTAGATAATATATTTATTAGGTAATGATGACTGATGACGGACCTGCTGGACACTGTCAGCTCAGCAGCACCGCAGACTGCTACAGTAAGCTACTATACTATAGTAGTATGTACAAAGAAGAAAGAAAAAAAAAAAAACCACGGGTAGGTGGTATACAATTATGGATGGACTGCCGAGTGCCGACACAGAGGTAGCTACAGCCGTGGACTAACGTACTGTGTCTGCTGCTAATATAGACTGGATGATTGATAATGAGATGAAATCAATATATATATGTATGTATATATAATATCACTAGTACTGCAGCCGGACAGGTAGATAATATATTTATTAGGTAATGATGACTGATGACGGACCTGCTGGACACTGTCAGCTCAGCAGCACCGCAGACTGCTACAGTAAGCTACTATACTATAGTAGTATGTACAAAGAAGAAAAAAAAAAAACACGGGTAGGTGGTATACAATTATGGATGGACTGCCGAGTGCCGACACAGAGGTAGCTACAGCCGTGAACTAACGTACTGTGTCTGCTGCTAATATAGACTGGATGATTGATAATGAGATGAAATCAATATATATATGTATGTATATATAATATCACTAGTACTGCAGCCGGACAGGTAGATAATATATTTATTAGGTAATGATGACTGATGACGGACCTGCTGGACACTGTCAGCTCAGCAGCACCGCAGACTGCTACAGTAAGCTACTATACTATAGTAGTATGTATAAAGAAGAAAGAAAAAAAAAAAAAAACACGGGTAGGTGGTATACAATTATGGATGGACTGCTGAGTGCCGACACAGAGGTAGCTACAGCCGTGGACTAACGTACTGTGTCTGCTGCTAATATAGACTGGATGATTGATAATGAGATGAAATCAATATATATATGTATGTATATATAATATCACTAGTACTGCAGCCGGACAGGTAGATAATATATTTATTAGGTAATGATGACTGATGACGGACCTGCTGGACACTGTCAGCTCAGCAGCACCGCAGACTGCTACAGTAAGCTACTATACTCTATAGTAGTATGTACAAAGAAGAAAGAAAAAAAAAAAAAACCACGGGTAGGTGGTATACAATTATGGATGGACTGCCGAGTGCCGACACAGAGGTAGCTACAGCCGTGGACTAACGTACTGTGTCTGCTGCTAATATAGAGTCTAGACTGGATGATAAATTATTGATAATGAGATGAAATCAATATAATATCACTAGTACTGCAGCCGGACAGGTACTATATATATTTATTATGTAATGACTGATGACGGACCTGCTGGACACTGTCAGGTCAGCACAGCACTGCAGACTGCTACAGTAAGCTACTATAGTAGTATGTATAAAGAAGAATGAAAAAAAAAAAAAAACACGGGTAGGTGGTATACAATATTATATATATATATATATATATATATATATATATTATATACAATTATATATATATATATATATATATATATATATATTAAACTGGTGGTGATTGATTATTAAACTGGTGGTCACTTCAGGACAGGTCACGTTGCAACTTGCAACTAGTACTCCGAGGCCTAAGCAGACAATCACAAAATATATTATTATACTGGTGGTCAGTGTGGTCACAACAATGGCAGTGTGGCACTGACTCTGGCAGCAAAAGTGTGCACTGTACGTTATATGTACTCCTGAGTCCTGCTCTCAGACTCTAACTGCTCCCCACTGTCAGTGTCTCCCCCACAAGTCAGATAATACACTTACAGTCACACTATCTAATCTATAAATATCACTTCAGCAAGTAGTATAGTAGTATACAGTAGTACTCCTCCTAATAATGCTCCCCGAAAATACTGTGTCTCTCTCTTCTCTAAACGGAGAGGACGCCAGCCACGTCCTCTCCCTATGACTCTCAATGCACATGTGAAAATGGCGGCGACGCGCGGCTCCTTATATAGAATCCGAGTCTCGCGATAGAATCCGAGCCTCGCGAGAATCCGACAGCGTGATGATGACGTTCGGGCGCGCTCGGGTTAGCCGAGCAAGGCGGGAAGATCCGAGCCTGCTCGGACCCGTGTAAAAAACCTGAAGTTCGGGCGGGTTCGGATTCAGAGGAACCGAACCCGCTCATCTCTACTCCAAACTACCATTGAAAGTATAGGAAAAGGGGCATGGTCACGCGGCTGTACCCATGGCCACACCCCATTTTCGAATTTGTAGCGATTTTTATGTGTACATTGTAGGAGGGTATGTTGCTGCAGATGCAGTGGGCCTATTTTGGGGTGTGGGCCTGGAGCTGCATCTCCATCAATCCCATTGTTAATCCTGCTCTGGGAAAACACAGCAGCCAAAGGGCAGAGCCTCCCATTGGATGTAACCTGTGTGGGAGGGCGTTTCTCGCCCAATCAGATGTGGACTGGGTGTGATAGACCTGCTACTACCCCAATGAGAGCTCCTAGTCACGCCCAGCGTTAGAGACACAGGCATAGAGTCACAGATCTGGGCTATTATATAAGAGATAAAGCGGCTTCATAAGCATGAATTACTGTATGACTGAAAGGCTCTGGTGCCATTATAACCATATAAAAGGAGCATTATGGGCTTTAGCAGATATAGAGTCGTGAGGGAGTGTGATGCCATATAAAGGGATAAGAGGCAATCTCAGGCCATATAAAGGGATTTGAGGGGTTCTGTTATATAAAGTGACACGAGAAGGCTCTGTCTTCATTTATAGGGGCCTGAAATAATCTGATGTCCTATACAGGGGCATGAGGGGCTCTAATGGCATATAAAGGGGCATGTGGGGTCTGATGGAAAATGAAGAGGCTGTAACCCTACAGCAGTTTTGACCACACACACTGTAAGCCACACACACTGTAGGCGGTAAGCCAGAGGTTTCCAAACTTTCTTGAATCACAGTGCCCTAGATTAACAGCATTTTTTTCACTGCACTCTGAAAATAAAATTTTTGTATTGCTAAATTTGGAATAAAATATTATATTAAGTAAATTGTGCATACCTATCTTCCTTAGGGTCAGTTGTGTGGTGGTGTACAGTAGAGATGAGCAGTCAGATTCCAGCTGCAAGGATACGAGCCTAGTGGGAACCCCAGAGCCACGGCAGTTTGGCAAATCCAAATCCAAAACCAGATGACAAATCAAAGCCAAATACAAATCCAGCAAAAATGGTCTGGCGCACATTTCTAGTGTACAGTTGTGCTTCTGATTGGCAGCCACCAGCACTGGTTTTCCCTATCGCTTTGTCCATAAATTAGGTCATGGACCACCAATGCGAGGCACCCCTGCAAGAGTGTCATGGCACCCCAGTGTGTTTAGGCACACGGTTTGGGAACCACTGTGGTAATGATAAGAGTGACCTAGAATTATGATTACACAAACGCAGTCAGCAATTCAATAT
The DNA here is from genome assembly GCF_028390025.1 of Pseudophryne corroboree. NCBI lineage: Eukaryota > Metazoa > Chordata > Amphibia > Anura > Myobatrachidae > Pseudophryne > Pseudophryne corroboree. The sequence goes on along the minus strand of NC_086446.1, from coordinate 58,444,350 downwards.
TCACAATGTCACCACCAGAATGTCGACATTTATGATATCAAAGTGGTTAAAATGTCAACAGCTAGGAAATGGTGACATGGACAGAATGTTGACATCGTGAAAATGTGACATTAGGGTTAGTTTTAGGTATAGAAGGTAAGATGTATGATACCGGCAAATATTTTGACAGTATCAGTATTGCTGATTTGCCTCTTTACTGAGGTGAAGAGGGAAGCAGCAGCGCCAAGATGTATAAACTTCTCGGCTGCCGGAGATGAGGAGTGAAAACTCCTCCCTCCATCGATACCTGTCAGCAGCCACAGCACATCAGCCTAGTGCTGATGCGCGGTCTCTCCCCTCCAGCCAGCTCACTGGGCATGCGCAAGATCTCACAAGTCTCCCGAGACCTCACATGCAGCATGGAGCCAGCACCTGCCACAACCAGGTATAAAGCTGTCCCTGCTGTCCTGCTGTGGAAATAGTGTTGAGAAATAACAACAGACTGAGACTTGATATGTAATTACACTGGAGGGACAGCAGGTGGAGTTGTCATATATGTGTTTACGTGTTTTACAGTCTGATGTATATTTGTACTTGTTTGTTCCTGTGTGTGAAGGTGACATGAAGGAGAGAGATGGAGCATGCATTGATTGCTGCTCACATACAGTTATCTTGTTCTTATTATCAGTTTGTATTATGATCAGTTCCAGCTTTATTATATAAACAAGTTATACCACAAAGAGCTTTCTGGTGTGTGCCTACTGATGGAAGCATAGCTCATGAAGTGATCCTGACTGCGTGGGTAAAGCACTCTATGCCAACAGATAGGTCTTCGACACCTACAGCTGTCAAAATCAACAGCTGCAGGTGTCAGAACAGTCAGCGCTGCTAACCGCTCATACATTGCCCATGCATATTGGCGTACTATCTTTTAGATAGGAGTGCCAATAATGACAGGGGCGCATAGCACCCCTGTCAATGGAGACTTACCCCCGCTGTAATACATGGGGGGAAGCCATATCAGCACACATAACAGTGCTGATACCGCTTCTCCCCATATCGACATTTCACACATCCACACCAGAGTTGCTGCAAAGACACATTGTTGACCTTCTGATCATATACACACACAGACATATGAATCCCACCTTGCTCTGACACTATGATACTGCACCTGTGATCACAACTGACAGCACAAGGAGCCTGTCACAGACTACATGAGATACTAGCAGTGGCGTCTGCTGCCCCTATAAACATACATGTCAAGTTATATGTGACATATGTGCTGGCTTACTTACCTGGAGATCAGCAGCCACCACAGCACAGGAGACCAGCACATAGTGCTCATCCTTTCTGTTTTCAATAAGCCTGCCCCCAAACTCCTGTGAAACCAGCCAATGGGAGTATGGGGGCAGGCTTAGTGAAGACAGGCAGGCTGAGCCAGGGGCAAAACTAGAACTTTGAGGGACCCATAGCAAAATCTTGAAGGGGCCCCCCTCCTCCCCACCATTGTTATTACAATGTCCTTAGGGGAGCAGGAGAGAGTGAGTGGAGTGAGAGAGAGACAACAAGGGTGTTGTGGAGTGAGAGGGAGAAAGGGGTCAGGGAGAGAGAGAGGGTTTCATGGAAATAGAGGGAATGGAGTAAGAGAGAGGTGTCAGGGAGAGAGAAAAAGGGGTGAGAGGGGAAGAGAGAGAGAGAAAGAGGGGGTATCAGGGAGAGAGAGAGAGAGAGAGAGAGAGAGAGAGGTAGGGAGGGTCAGAGGGAGCGAGCATCTCAGGGAGGGAGGGAGAACAAAAGAGTAGGAGAGCAAGAGAGAGTGAGAGTGTCAGGAAAAGACAGACAGTGAGAGAGAACAAGAGAGAGAGAGAGAGAGAGAGAGAGAGGGTGTCAGGGAGAGAGAGTCAGACTATCAGGGAGGGAGAGACAGTGCCAGGGATAGAGACAGTGTCAGGAGAGAGAGGGAGAGATATAGTGTCAGGGAGAGAGAAGGAGGTAGAGAGAGAGTACCAGGCAGAGAGAGGGAAGAAGAGACAGTGCCAGGAAGAGAGACAGTATCAGAGAGGCAGAGAGAGGGGGAGAGAGACAGTGCCAGGGAGAGAGATAGACAGTGTCATGGAGGGAGAGATAGAGACAGATTTAGGGAGAGAGGGGTAGACAGACAGTGTCAGTGGGAGAGAGTGAGTGCCAGAAAGTGAGAGAGAGTGTCAGGGAGAGAGAGAGAGAGATAATGTCAGAGAGGAAGAGAGAGAGAGAGGGAAAGAGAGACAGTATCAGGGAGAGAGTGTCATGGAGAGAGGGGGAAAGAGATAGTATCAGGGAGAAAGAAACAGTGCCAGGGAGAGAGACAGTGTCAGGGCATGAGAGAGGGACAGAGTGTGAGAGAGGGAGAGAGATAGACAGCGTCAGGGACAGAGAGAGAGAGAGAGACAGTGTCATAGAGAGAGATTGTCAGTGACAGTGGGGGTGATTCAGACCTGATCGCTGCTGTACGTTTTCGCACAGCGGGCGATCAGGTAATAACTGCGTATGCATCGCAATGCACACGTGCATCGGACAACAATGGGCATCGCCAGTCTGCAACAGGATGGTGCGAAAAATCCGATCACACGGGCGTTCGGAAGGTGATTGACAGGAAGAGGCCGTTTGTGGGTGGTAACTGACCGTTTTCAGGTAGTGTCCGTAAAAATTCAGGCATTTCCAAGCGTTTTCAGGGAGGGTTTCTAACGTCAGCTCCGGCCCCGATCAGTCTCTTCTGATCACACTGTAGGAGTAAGTCCTGGGCTGTGCAAAGACTGCACACACTGGATTTTTGTAGCTCGGTGTACACATGGGATCGCACACTTGCACTGCGAATTTACACTCCCCCTTGGGGCGGCGACTATCTGAACGCAGGACAGCAAAGTTAGCAGCCCAGCGATCAGGTTTGAATCACCCCTAGTGTCACAAGGGAGTGAGGGAGAGAGAGAGAGAGAGAGAGAGAGAGAAAGAGAGAAAGTGTCAGCGAGAGAGATGGGGTAGAGAGAGAGATGGGGTAGAGATAGAGAGGGGGGAGTGAGCAGGAGGTACATTACCTGTTACAACATAAGTCTCTGATGGGGCAGGCACTTCACAGCATTAGACCCCACCTCCTAAATTCCCACAAATCGCACTGCTCTGCTGCTGGTGCTCGGATCCTGCCAGGTAGGCCCCCCACCCCATGCTATATCCTCCACACAGCTGCAGGGGTGTGCTATCAGCAGCGGATGTTCATCCCATGGTCAGAGTTGAAGGGGGAGGGGCGGGCCTCAGAGGCAGCCCGTAACTGGGTGCACAGGGAGCAGCAGGCTCTGGAAGCAGCTGGGGACCCATAACAACTGCACCTCCTGCACCCACGGTGGTTACGCCACTGGGCTGAGCACTGTGTGTCTGTGTCCCGTGCTGTGGAGGCTGCTGATACCTGGGTGAGAAAGCCAGCACATATGTTACATACAACATGACATGTACTTTATTTGTGCTGGACAGTTCCCCCTGGAGTCCTTGGTGGGAGCTGCAGCCCAAGGGCAGCAGCCACCACTGAATACTAGGCATACTCACTCAGGTGGAGGAGATGCATTCAGCATCCCGGCGCTTGGGATGCCAGTGGTCATGTGACCAATTTGTAATCCCAACAGCACTAGGGAGACCAATTCCCCAAGGGTTAGGGTAGGGGACAGAAGAGTGGTAAAATACTTTCCCCTGTCTGGTGTTGGGATCCTCATTGCCGGGAAGCCGTGGTCAGTCATGTGACTGCCGGCATCCCGACTATCTGTATTTCATACTGAACCGCTGGAGCACTGTGAATGATTTTGGGTTTTGCTGCATCTTACACTATAAGTACTTACACTAGTTCCTCCATCTGACACTGTCCAAATAGTCCAGATAAACTGGATCCATCCTGAGTCACGTCCTCTGTAACAGGAAACCTGCAGTCCTCGAACCTGCACAAAACACAGACACAATGCTTACTGTAAGTAATGAAATGAAGACTCTTGGGTGCTAGGGGTGAAAACAATATTACATACCTCCCAACTTTGAAGTTGGAGGAAGATGGGCGTGGCTTAGCATGTAAGGGGCATGGCCTCTGCCGAGTGTGCGTGGCCGAGCGCCACGGACCCGTTTTCGGCATTTTGGGGGCATGCCCAGCGTGCAGCCCCCTGTTACCCTTCCAGCATTGAATAGATGCCGTGTACATCTATTCAGTGATCACCGGCTGATTTGCAGAGCAAAGCAGCGGGTGGTCAAAGCCTCCCCAAACTGTCCCCCTGCCCGCGGGACACTGCGACCCGCGGGAGGGACAGTGGGACAGTGTCCGAATAGCGGGACTGTCCCGATGAAATCAGGACAGTTGGGAGGTATGATATTATGAGCTGTGAGGTGGTCAAATTGACAGGAAATGATGGCTATTGAGGTTAATAATACTCTAGGAACAAAAAAAAGGCCCAAATTAATGTGTGTAATATTATAATTTTTAAATTAGAACCAAAAACAGCATAAAATCTTCCATCACATATATCTAATCAAAATGTGTCCTACCCATAGGTATGCATGGTGTATAGAGTGGTGATACACAGTGTAAATTACTAATAAAAGAAAATGGTCAGGTCACATGATGATACCTTATATTCTTCTATGTAGCATTTTTCGCCAACCTACCATCCCTGTAACGGGATCAGTACGAGATTCCGCCGGACGAAATCCCGGCGGTCAGAATACCGACACTGGGATCCCGACTGGCACAATCCCGACAGGGAGGGCGAGCGCAGAGGGAGAATATGTCGGGATTGTACCGGTTGGGATCCCGGTGTCGGTATTCCGACCGCCGGGATTTCGTCCAGTGAGATCTTGACCGCATCCCCCTGTAACACCTGTCTGACAGTCACATTGCCTCTGTGTGCTGGGCTATGGCTGCTGCCCCTGTAACACCTGTCTGACAGTCACATTGCCTCTGTGTGCTGGGCTATGGCTGCTGCCCCTGTAACACCTGTCTGAAGGTCACATTGCCGAAGTGTGCTGGGCTATGGCTGCTGCCCCTGTAACACCTGTATGAAGGTCACATTGCTGCTGTGTGCTGGGCTATGGCTGCTGCCCCTGTAACACCTGTCTGACAGTCACATTGCTGCTGTGTGCTGGGCTATGGCTGCTGCCCCTGTAACACCTGTCTGACAGTCACATTGCTGCTGTGTGCTGGGCTATGGCTGCTGCCCCTGTAACACCTGTCTGACAGTCACATTGCTGCTGTGTGCTGGGCTATGGCTGCTGCCCCTGTAACACCTGTCTGACAGTCACATTACTACTGTGTGCTGGGCTATGGCTGCTGCCCCTGTAACACCTGTATGAAGGTCACATTACAGCTGTGTGCTGGGCTATGGCTGCTGCCCCTGTAACACCTGTCTGATAGTGACATTGCTGATGTGTGCTGGGCTATGGCTGCTCCCCCTGTAACACCTGTCTGACAGTCACATTACTACTGTGTGCTGGGCTATGGCTGCTGCCCCTGTAACACCTGTCTGACAGTCACATTGCTGCTGTGTGCTGGGCTATGGCTGCTGCCCCTGTAACACCTGTCTGACAGTCACATTACTACTGTGTGCTGGGCTATGGCTGCTGCCCCTGTAACACCTGTATGAAGGTCACATTACAGCTGTGTGCTGGGCTATGGCTGCTGCCCCTGTAACACCTGTCTGATAGTGACATTGCTGATGTGTGCTGGGCTATGGCTGCTCCCCCTGTAATACCTGTCTGACAGTCACATTGCTGCTGTGTGCTGGGCTATGGCTGCTGCCCCTGTAACACCTGTATGAAGGTCACATTACAGCTGTGTGCTGGGCTATGGCTGCTGCCCCTGTAACACCTGTCTGATAGTGACATTGCTGATGTGTGCTGGGCTATGGCTGCTCCCCCTGTAACACCTGTCTGACAGTCACATTGCTGCTGTGTGCTGGGCTATGGCTGCTGCCCCTGTAACACCTGTCTGATGGTCACATTGCTGCTGTGTGCTGGGCTATGTCTGCCGCCCCTGTAACACCTGTCTGACAGTCACATTGCTGCTGTGTGCTGGGCTATGTCTGCTGCCCCTGTAACACCTGTCTGACAGTCACATTGCTGCTGTGTGCTGGGCTATGGCTGCTGCCCCTGTATCACCTGTCTGATAGTGACATTGCTGATGTGTGCTGGGCTATGGCTGCTCCCCCTGTAACACCTGACTGAAGGTCACATTGCTGTTGTGTGCTGGGCTATGGCTGCTGCCCCTGTAACACCTGTCTGACAGTCACATTGCTGCTGTGCGCTGGGCTATGGCTGCTGCCCCTGTAACACCTGTATGAAGGTCACATTACAGCTGTGTGCTGGGCTATGGCTGCTGCCCCTGTAACACCTGTCTGACAGTCACATTGCTGCTGTGTGCTGGGCTATGGCTGCTGCCCCTGTAACACCTGTCTGATAGTGACATTGCTGATGTGCGCTGGGCTATGGCTGCTGCCCCTGTAACACCTGTCTGACAGTCACATTACTACTGTGTGCTGGGCTATGGCTGCTGCCCCTGTAACACCTGTCTGACAGTCACATTGTAGCTGTGCACAGGGCTATGGCTGCTGTCCCTGTAACACCTGTCTGACAGTCACATTGCTGCTCTGTGCTGGGCTATGGCTGCTGCCCCTGTAACACCTGTCTGACAGTCACATTGCTGCTGTGTGCTGGGCTATGGCTGCTGCCCCTGTAACACCTGTCTGACAGTCACATTACTACTGTGTGCTGGGCTATGGCTGCTGCCCCTGTAACACCTGTATGAAGGTCACATTACAGCTGTGTGCTGGGCTATGGCTGCTGCCCCTGTAACACCTGTCTGATAGTGACATTGCTGATGTGTGCTGGGCTATGGCTGCTCCCCCTGTAACACCTGACTGAAGGTCACATTGCTGTTGTGTGCTGGGCTATGGCTGCTGCCCCTGTAACACCTGTCTGACAGTCACATTGCTGCTGTGTGCTGGGCTATGGCTGCTGCCCCTGTAACACCTGTCTGACAGTCACATTGCTGCTGTGTGCTGGGCTATGGCTGCTGCCCCTGTAACACCTGTATAACAGTCACACTGAAGCTGTTCACTGGGCTACGGCTGCTGCACAGAAAATTTCTTTGTGAATAAAAAATAGTTGATGAATGAAACACAGTGGAAGATGTAGAAAACCTAAAGTGGAGGAGTTGCCCATAGCAACCATTGAGATTCTACGTAACATGCTATAGAATATACTAGATAAATGATAGTTAAAAGCTTATTGGTTGCTATTGACAACTCCTCTCCTTGTCTCCTTTAGAAGATTTGGTACTTCTCCTCAACAGTCACTGCTGCCTCAATAGGTGACGTGGGGAGATCCCCTCTGAAGATCGACACTGCCTAGGTCAACAATGTTTGGGTCGACCACTATAGGTCAACAGGCACTAGGTCGACAGGTATGGAAGGTCGATATGGTTCCTAGGTCGACATGTTCTATGTCGACAGGTCACATGGTCGACATGAATTTTTCACCTTTTTTTTACTTTTTCATATGTAACGATCCACGTGGACTACGATTGAGAATAGTAACCTGTGTCGAGCGCAGCGGCAGCGGAGCGAGGCACCATGTCCGAAGCATGGCGAGCGAAGCGAGCCATGCAAGGTTACATGGTGCATTAATTGGGCTTCCCGGTCACTGTATGGAGTAAACGACACCAAATTTTTTTGAAAAACTCATGCTGACCTTGTGACCTGTCCACATTGAACATGTGGACCCAGGAACCATGTCGACCTTCCATCCCTGTTGACCTAGTGCCTGTCGACCTTCAGTGGTTGTCCCAAACATTGTCGACCTAGATTCTGCCGATTTGATGAACCACACCCGATGTGAGGGAGGTGACTAGATGGACAGAGAGAGAATAAGGGAGGAGAACCTACACACATGCCTCATCCTACAATATAGTGACAGTTTCAATGAAGAAAGTGCACCATTACTGGTGTTACCAAGTGTTACCTACATCATTCTTGCTAATGTTCCTAGCTAGAGCCGTTTGCAGCCCATCAATAGGAAAGCCTTAGACTTCCAACCTCCTTGAAGAGGTTGCTGGAGATCACTCATTATACCTGGGGAAGGAGGTTTTTTATTGTAAGGCAACTGTACAACCAAACAATAATAGGAAAATTCTATATTAAATGTATATTTATTTAGCATTCCCTATACAGAAAAACAAGCACAGTAGCAAAACAATGCAACACCACCTTATTGAGAACCAGTGTCAGACTGGGGCATGAAGGGCACACCAGGGACTTGCAGTGGTAGGGCCCAAGATTAAGGGATGTGACCAGGCACTAGAGAGGACATAGAAAAAATAGGGCCCCTTTATAATGGAGGGGACAAGGGTAATGTATGCCAGGACCACCTACTTTGATAGGCAGCATTCATCCATGATCCTGCTCTACTAAGTTACTGATCCCTAGAGAATGGGATGGGGATCTCAGGCAATGGTGCCCACTGGGAATATCTCCTGAACACAATCATTGAAAACAATCAAGAGCAATTCAAAAGCTTTCTCTCTCTCTGGACTGAGCTGTGGCTCTCTCAGTTCATACTAGAGATTAATAAAGCACAATATATGATTAAATTATTTATTATTGGGAATGAGTGACATAGTCTTCCCTTTCAATTTACAAACTCTTAATTCATTGAATTATGGCCCTCATTCCGAGTTGTTCGCTCGGTAAATTTCATCGCATCGCAGCGGATTTCTGCTTAGTACGCATGCGCAATGTTCGCACTGCGACTGCGCCAAGTAATTTTGCTATGAAGATAGTATTTTTACTCACGGCTTTTCCTTCGCTCCGGCGATCGTAGTGTGATTGACAGGAAATGGGTGTTACTGGGCGGAAACAGGCCGTTTTATGGGCGTGTGGATGAAAGCGCTACCGTTTCCGCAAAAAACGCAGGAGTGGCTGGAGAAACGGGGGAGTGTCTGGGCGAACGCTGGGTGTGTTTGTGACGTCAAACCAGGAACGACAAGCACAGAACTGATCGCAGATGCCGAGTAAGTCTGGAGCTACTCAGAAACTGCTAAGTAGTTTGTAATCGCAATATTGCGAATACATCGGTCGCAATTTTAAGAAGCTAAGATACACTCCCAGTAGGCGGCGGCTTAGCGTGAGCAACTCTGCTAAATTCGCCTTGCGAGCGATCAACTCGGAATGAGGGCCTATATTCGTAAAGACCTACAGAACTTTAGTCTGTTCCCACGATGTCCTCTCATCAACAATGTTAAATTAAATAACAAATAGTATATCACAGATTATATCAGGTTCAAACCTTTGCTTCCAGAACATCTACATGCCACAAGAAAACATTTTCATTAATGTGTCAAATACATACCGAAGTTGTGAACACTTAGAAAGTGCTTTAGATAGAACTCTCCGAGCCTTTAGTCCGATTATGTATGACTGAAAAGTAACAATATGCTGTACAGTACTTCTCTCCAAGCAGTAGGCTACAACCGGGTAGCCAATGTTCTCCTGGTTCCCTTTTATATCACCTTTAATTTTCACATTAAGAAAGTGAGACATAATTCTCCCCACAAAGACCTCGTCGACAGTTTAGTATCTCATTATGGCAGTCTGAAGACTTTCTCTTCAGCCATTCCTCAAACACAGGTTTTTCCCTGAAGGAAATGGGACACCCAATGGTTCTCTGGGTCTCCTGAAGTTGTTTATAGCTTGAAAGACCAAACAAGAACCGTACAGTTAATTTTAAATGTGGCCGATCTTCTGATGCCTCCAGTAAGTCTTTCACCTTAATCACTTTTATGTAAGAGGAAGGTTCTTTTACAGATATATCATCCAGGACATAGTAAAGAGCAGCAAAAAACTCCTGCACACTCAGATGGATGAAGCTGTAGCAGATGCAGGTGTCAATGACCCTGTGGAAGATGTTCTCATTCAGAAACACAGACTTCACCTCTGACACTGAGAGCCCATGTCTTACAAGATCTGATTCTTCAAATATAATTTTGTTGTCCCAAACTCCTTCATTGGCAAAAGCACACAGCTTCTGTATACATGTGCTTATAGACTGGTCAGAGTCCCTTCCATGATACTTTATTAAACCCTTTAGGTACAACAGGTAAATGGATGTGGATGTCTTGGAATCAATCACAGATAATCCCTCTTTTAGTAGTGGTTGCATTACAGTACACACAATGCAGCTAATTATAGGGATAGCACACATGGTGAACAGAGTATCATTGTCCTTAGTTGTACTAAGAGCCAGGTCTGCTAATTTTTTGGTTTCAAAGAAATTATAGAAATATTCCTCACGGTCTTTCCCTGTAAACCCCAAAATTTCCACATACAGAAGACATTCAACAAGGTCCACCAGCTTCATCAGTGAGAATGGTCTTGTGGTGATGATTAGTGAGCTGTCACTGAGCAGTGATTTCTTAATCAAACTTTTAAGAACGATTTCTTTTGAGACCTCCTTAAATGGGTCATCACAAACCTTTGTGTCATGCATTGACGACCATTTTAATTCATCCAAACCATCAATAATAAAAAGCATTTCTGCAGATGTAAGGAAGAATGATTGCAACAGATCAGATGGACATTTCAGTAGACAATAGTCGGATAAATACCCAGCCAGGCTTATATTACCAGTGATGGTGTTGACTTCTCTGCAGCTTATGTAGAACACAAACTGAAACTTGTCCTTATACAGTTCCCCAGAGGCCCAGTCCAGCATGATCTTCTGGGATGTCATAGTCTTTCCTATCCCAGCCGGTCCCTGTAACACCACAGTTTTGGGAATAATTCCATTATCATCAGGATCAAACAGAGCTTGTATAGTGATTGCAGAATATTTTTCTGTTGATCTGTCCTCCATAATCTGTAGATGCCTCTGGCCTGAAGCTGTTATTTCATGTTGTCTCTCCTTTTCATCCCGATGATTCTTAATCAGCAGAAGACTGGTGTATTCTTTCTTCAGATTCAGACCTTTCCCTAATCTTTTATCATAATGTTTAATAACACGGTATTTCTCTCTCATCTGATCCATGTATCTTAATCTGTAGTCTGTATAGGATTTAAAAGTATATTTTTTCAAAATGATAAATAAATTTTGGATACATTTTAAAGCATTCAAAGATAATATTTTACTAACCTTTAATTTTCACATTTGGAGATATCGTCTGTGATTTAACTGTAAAAGGTAAAAGCAGAAAGGGAATATACCCATTATAAAAGTAACATATATCCAAGTGTAAGTAATAATGATGCTAAGTGTCCCTGAAGGGATTCAGTATGAATTACCGGCTGCTGAATGCCAGTTGTCAATATATCAACAGTGGCATCCCAGCCACCAGTATGCCAAAAGTGGGGCGAGTGCAAAGAGTCCCCTTGCAGGCTCGCCACAGGATCTTTTCCCACTCTATGGGTGACGTGGACAACCACGAGTGGGAACCGGCTGGCGGCATTGTCGGCTATCAGGATTCCAGCATTGATATCCTGACCGCCGGGATCCCGACAGTCGGCAAATTAAATAAGTGCCCCCTGAAGAGATCATAGGACAAGGCAGCAGTTTTATACAATACAGAGGTAATATCTTTGTGCCTAATTCAGACCTGATTGCAAAAGCAAAATCTTTCTCTAATGAGTAAAACCATGGCACTCATTCAGAGTTGATTGCTCACTAGCAGCTTTTTGCAGTGCTGCGATCAGATAGTCACCGCCTACAGGGGAGTGTATTTTAGCTGTGCAACTGTGCGAACGCATTGGCTGCCGAGCGGTACAAAAAAAACTTTGTGCATTTTCTGAGTTACTCAGAACTTACCCAGCCGCTGCGATCACTTCAGCCTGTTCGGGGCAGGAATCGACGTCACCCGCCCTGCAAACGCTTGGACACGCCTGCATTTTCCCTGACACTCCCAGAAAACGATCAGTTGCAACCCACAAATGCCTTCTTCCTGTCAATCACCTTGCAATCGGCTGTGTGAATGAATTATTTGTTAAACCCGTCGCACAGCAATGATCCGCTTTGTACCCGTGCGATTCGTCTGGCAATTGCGGTGCATATAAATGCGCAGTTCTGACCTGATCGCAGCGCTGCAAAACAGCTAGAGTGCGATCAGGTCTGAATGAGGGCCAATGTGCACTGGAGGTGGGGCAGATACAACATGTGCAAAGAGAGTTAGATTAGGGTGGGTTATTTTGTTTCTGTGCAGATTAAATACTGGCTGCTTTATTTTCAAGTTTGTGGGGTAGGGGCATGGGGAGGAAAGGAGCACTGGTATCTTCAACAAATTGATATGTTTAATTGAAAAAGGGGTAGGTGTCTCCACTTATCAAGTGTATATAAGTGCCTGGTAGGCGTGTACTTTTTATTTTTGGTTGTGGAGGTGCTCCCTGGAGAGTGTAGGATTATAGTACCCCTTTCAGGACGCCAGCTTTGAACATGGGTTATTGCACATGAGCGTGCATAACCCACTTTGCTGTGCGGTCTGAAAGGGCCCAGTTAGAATAATCTGGGTTGAACGACCCAGAATTCCAACTCGGGTAGCAAGCAGGGTTGAACACATGTTCAACCTGGCTCACTGTGCTGTGTGAACAGGAGCCAAGTCGATGTGACCCATTTCCCGTTCATTCTGTGTGGACGTGCGGCGCTTGGAGATCATGTGATCTCAAAGCGCCGCCCCCGCTGCATCATGACTGACATCACCAACCTGGCACTATGCCAGGTTGGGGACAGCGGTAGCAAGGGGCCTGAGGCGGGTTGCACCCAGGAAGCACCTGTGTCTGGCTCCTGGGTGCAACCCGCCTCAGGCGGTATGAATGGGGTAAAAGTTACAAGGGCACTGACCTAACTTATTTATTTTTTTAAATGTATTTTTTTTTTAAAACTTAATGTTTAATGGTATTTGGCACCTCATCAGGGTTTTTTAAAAGTCGAATTGAGATGGCATTGAATAACCCAAGTCGGATCCATTCCGACAAATGAATGTCGGCATGGATCCGGCTTCAATTGAATATACCCCTTTATGTATTGTAATCTATCCATTGCTACATTCATCCCAGACTTTTAATGGATCTCAGGAGATAACTTTCCTACAGAAGTGCACTAAACTCAATGTAGCTAGCTACTACATGACAAAGGTTTTACGGGGACCCAATTATAAGAGTATTTTAAATGTGGTTGTCAAATGTTGATGCTATTTCTGTGCTTTGTTCTTTGCATGAAAGGGTATTTGAATAACATACATATTGAGATTAATCTAACCTACCATTATATGTGATAATCTCCTCTAGTCCTTACAGCTGAGAAAAGTTTATAGAAATGTTTCAGTAAAATAAAATTCATATAGAGATATTGTGTTATTATTGTCTGTGTGTAATATTTCTGGAACTATGAGGGTAATTCTGAGTTGATCGCAGCAGGATTTTTGTTAGCAATTGGGCAAAACCATGTGCACTGTAGGGGAGGCAGATATAACATGTGCAGAAAGAGTTAGATTTGGGTGGGGTGTGTTCAATCTGCAATCTAATTTGTCGTGTAAAAATAAAGCAGCCAGTATTTACACTGCACAGAAACAAAATAACCCACCCAAACCTAACTCTCTCTGCAAATGTTATATCTGTCTCCCCTGCAGTGAACATGGTTTTGCCCAATTGCTATCAAAAATCCTGCTGCGATCAACTTGGAATTACCCCCAATATTGTGAATTGCTGGTGAAACTTATTCCTGTTAGAAGCTACAGACACCAGGTCCAGGTGAGGAATACTAGAAGAAATAAAGAAAAGCACCCTACACACTTGCCAATGTGTGCGGGCAATATAAACGATCTTGTTCAGTAATGAACGAGAAATCGTTCATATTGCTCAATGTGTATGGTACCAACGATGAACGATGCAACGTGGTTGGTTCTCAGTCGCTTTGCAATGCACAGGAATAATTCAGACCTGATCAGTACTGTGCGTTTTCACACCACAGTGCGCCGGTGCATGCCAGACAGCCGGAGGCCATCTCAGCCCTGCGATCGCTCTGCCTGATTGACAGGCAGAGGCGATCGCTGGGCGGGCCTGTGGCATTTGGCCACCATTTTAGGGGTGCGATCCAAGCAACGCAGGCGTGCTCGGACCGTGCAGGGGCGGGCCGCGGTGGATGCGTGACATCACACGCAGCCGCTGCGACCCTCACAGCGACGAGTAGCTCCCTGCCAGCGCGCAGAAGCTGCGCAGGCAGGGAGCTACTCCTAAAGTACAAAAGCATCGCTGCATTGTGATGCTTTTGTACTTGTGCGGGGAAGGGGGGGTAGGGCCTGACATACGGGGCGGACTAGCCCTGTGCTGGGCGTCCCCCCGTATGTCTGTGTAACTGATCGTAGATGTGCTAAATTTAGTACATCTACGATCAGATCTGAATTAGGCCCCAAGTAAATTTGGACGATGATCGATCATCATTCAGATCATTGTGAAAGTTGAATGCATCGTCAAGTGTGTAGGGCCCTTAAAACATTCAACCAGAGGATCAACCTTCATAATACTGACCTGAAAATTGTTAACATCCGTGATACCATCTCTCGAGTGTCACAGGTAATTTGTTAAAATTATTTGCAAATTGAAAACAAAACAAACGACAACAGCACAGAACATATAAATGGACAATATTTTGAATGGAGTCACAATTAGCCTACAGATTCACACTTCCTGTCTGATTTACAGGATGTCAACAGTGTATAATAGAATGTGAGTCTGAATTTCCCGTGACCTTAGTTTATGTGTAAACACTTGGCATGTTCTATAGGCAAGAGGTCAGTCGTGTTCTGTGTGACAGGCTGTGAATTTGTATGTCTAGCCTGCTGCCTTCAGGCTATGGGCCTTATTCAGAGGAGATTGCTGCATCTATCGCACTCTGAAGCCTTCTGTTGATTGTGCCCGCGCAGTGGGCGCACTGTGCGTGCGCACCCGGTGAGATGCACAAGCATCTCACTGATGCGATCGCCTCTGCCTGATTGGCAGGCAGAGACGGTTGTGGGGCAGGAGGAGGCATGCTAATGGCATTAGAATGTCATTGGGGGGGCGTGATCAAAACAATTCAGGCATGTACGGCACGATGCTGTGATTGACATCACATGCAGCCACTGCGACTGAAAACATGGCAGGTAGCCGCATGCCAGTACAGATAGGTTGTGATTGCAGGGAGCTTCTCGGCAGGTGAAAAAGCATTGCTGCCGTGTGATGCTTTCACACCTGTGTGGGGTTGGTGGGGTGGTGGGGCCTCACATGCAGGGTGGACTACAGGTGGTTACAGGTACAAAAAAACATGCTAGTTAACCACCTGTACCTGTAACCCCCTGTTTCATAGTTAATTTTGTGTTTACTGGTTTTTAGAGATGAGCGGGTTCGGTTCCTCGGAATCCGAACCCGCCCGAACTTCAGTTTTTTTTACACGGGTCCGAGCGACTCGGATCTTCCCGCCTTGCTCGGTTAACCCGAGCGCGCCCGAACGTCATCATCACGCTGTCGGATTCTCGCGAGGCTCGGATTCTATCGCGAGACTCGGATTCTATATAAGGAGCCGCGCGTCGCCGCCATTTTTCACACGTGCATTGAGATTCATAGGGAGAGGACGTGGCTGGCGTCCTCTCCGTTTATAGAGATTCGAGAAGAGAGTGAGACAGAGAGAGACACAGTAGTAATTTGGGGAGCATTAGGAGGAGTACTACTACTACTAGTACTTGCTGAAGTGATAGAGAGAGATAGTGTGACTGTATTATCTGACTTGTGGGGGAGACACTGACAGTGGGGAGCAGTTAGAGTCTGAGAGCAGGACTCAGGACTCAGGAGTACATATAACGTACAGTGCACACTTTTGCTGCCAGAGTGCCAGCCACACTGCCATTGTTTGTGACCACACTGACCACCAGTATAATATATATTGTGATTGTCTGCTTAGGACTCAGGAGTACTACTTGCAAGTTGCTGATAGTGTGACCAGTGACCTGACCACCAGTTTAATAATCACCACCAGTTTATGAGTTTAATATATATATATATATATATATATATATATATATATATATAATTGTATATAATATATATATAATATTGTATACCACCTAGCACCTACCCGTGTTTTTTTTTTTTCTTTCTTCTTTATACATACTACTATAGTAGCTTACTGTAGCAGTCTGCGGTGCTGCTGAGCTGACAGTGTCCAGCAGGTCCGTCATCAGTCATTACATAATAAATATATAATATATACCTGTCCGGCTGCAGTACTAGTGATATTATATATACATATATATTGATTTCATCTCATTATCATCCAGTCTATATTATCAGCAGACACAGTACGTTAGTCCACGGCTGTAGCTACCTCTGTGTCGGCACTCGGCAGTCCATCCATAATTGTATACCACCTACCCGTGGTTGTTTTTTTTTTCTGTCTTCTTTATACATACTACTATAGTAGCTTACTGTAGCAGTCTGCGGTGCTGCTGAGCTGACAGTGTCCAGCAGGTCCGTCATCAGTCATTACATAATAAATATATAATATATACCTGTCCGGCTGCAGTACTAGTGATATTATATATACATATATATTGATTTCATCTCATTATCATCCAGTCTATATTATCAGCAGACACAGTACGTTAGTCCACGGCTGTAGCTACCTCTGTGTCGGCACTCGGCAGTCCATCCATAATTGTATACCACCTACCCGTGGTTGTTTTTTTTTTTTCTTTCTTCTTTATACATACTACTATAGTAGCTTACTGTAGCAGTCTGCGGTGCTGCTGAGCTGACAGTGTCCAGCAGGTCCGTCATCAGTCATTACATAATAAATATATAATATATACCTGTCCGTCTGCAGTACTAGTGATATTATATATACATATATATTGATTTCATCTCATTATCATCCAGTCTATATTATCAGCAGACACAGTACGTTAGTCCACGGCTGTAGCTACCTCTGTGTCGGCACTCGGCAGTCCATCCATAATTGTATACCACCTACCCGTGGTTGTTTTTTTTTTCTTTCTTCTTTATACATACTACTATAGTAGCTTACTGTAGCAGTCTGCGGTGCTGCTGAGCTGACAGTGTCCAGCAGGTCCGTCATCAGTCATTACATAATAAATATATAATATATACCTGTCCGGCTGCAGTACTAGTGATATTATATATACATATATATTGATTTCATCTCATTATTATCCAGTCTATATTAGCAGCAGACACAGTACGGTAGTCCACGGCTGTAGCTACCTCTGTGTCGGCAGAAATGGTTACCACCACAGATCTCAGGCGCTTATCTATAGATGAGCCTTTGGAATAGCCCACATCAGTGTTCTAATGACGTGATGTCAATTCTAAAATCAAACAGAATACATAACATAGTGTAAAACTGTCATATAAACAGAGGGAAGTGAATTTTGCTCCCCAGTGCAGACCCGTACCAAATTTGATGGTCTGCTAAATAGGCAGACGATATCGCTTAGTGTATCAGGAGAAACTCCAAATGGCATGGGTTCTGGTCTTCCCTCAATCCTTGTGGAACGTTTTCTCCGGATAGCCCATACGCAATAATATGCAAATAAAGAGGAACTCAATAGTGCATTATTGTTGGACACCCTGGTTGAACTTTACAATACACAAGATAAAAATGGACTCTCACCGGGTGTATTGGTCTACAGGTAACCGTAGACACATAAGCATGAAGTAAGTGGCTTTAGTTCTCATAGACCCTCCTCTCCTGGTTGCCAATATACGATGATATGTAAAAGAGAGGGACTTGATGGTGCATTACCGTTTGATATTTTATTAAGTATAACCACACATAAACAAAATAATTGAACAGGTGGACTCTCACCAGATGTGATGGTCTACAGATGTTAGTAGACAAAAAGCGCATTAACAATGAGCCCAGGCGTCCCCGGAGATCTTCATCAACCGCCAAGTGAGTCCTCCACGTGTCCAAGAGATACCTCGACCAACGCGTTTCAACAACAGAGTGTTGTCTTTTTCAAGGTGTAGAGGTATCTGCCGAGATCTCTGGTTGCTGCCTGCGTCTCCTCCCCGCAGCTGCCCGAGACGCCTCCTACTGCCAGCCGCACCACAGACGCGGGGAGGAGACGCAGGCAGCAACCAGGGGTGTGAGGAGAACCACTGATCTGCAGTCATACAAGCAGTGCATGCTGACAGGAGTCGTTGAAGAACGCTTACAGCAGAGCCGGTGACAGGCAGGGGAAAGACAACCTGCCAGCATCTGTGGAAGACAGTGCTCCTCAGGAGTGAGAGCAAAACCAGAGATCTCGAGATTGGTCGAGGTATCTCTTGGACACGTGGAGGACTCACTTGGCGGTTGATGAAGATCTCCGGGGACGCCTGGGCTCATTGTTAATGCGCTTTTTGTCTACTAACATCTGTAGACCATCACATCTGGTGAGAGTCCACCTGTTCAATTATTTTGTTTATGTGTGGTTATACTTAATAAAATATCAAACGGTAATGCACCATCAAGTCCCTCTCTTTTACATATCATCGTATATTGGCAACCAGGAGAGGAGGGTCTATGAGAACTAAAGCCACTTACTTCATGCTTATGTGTCTACGGTTACCTGTAGACCAATACACCCGGTGAGAGTCCATTTTTATCTTGTGTATTGTAAAGTTCAACCAGGGTGTCCAACAATAATGCACTATTGAGTTCCTCTTTATTTGCATATTATTGCGTATGGGCTATCCGGAGAAAACGTTCCACAAGGATTGAGGGAAGACCAGAACCCATGCCATTTGGAGTTTCTCCTGATACACTAAGCGATATCGTCTGCCTATTTAGCAGACCATCAAATTTGGTACGGGTCTGCACTGGGGAGCAAAATTCACTTCCCTCTGTTTATATGACAGTTTTACACTATGTTATGTATTCTGTTTGATTTTAGAATTGACATCACGTCATTAGAACACTGATGTGGGCTATTACAAAGGCTCATCTATAGATAAGCGCCTGAGATCTGTGGTGGTAACCATTTCTGTTTATACGTATTTGAGTGTCGGTGAAACTCTTACCACTAGATTATAGGCTGCTATCAGCGCATGAGTGTGTGTTCACATTTTTTTACCTCTGTGTCGGCACTCGGCAGTCCATCCATAAGTATACTAGTATCCATCCATCTCCATTGTTTACCTGAGGTGCCTTTTAGTTGTGCCTATTAAAATATGGAGAACAAAAATGTTGAGGTTCCAAAATTAGGGAAAGATCAAGATCCACTTCCACCTCGTGCTGAAGCTGCTGCCACTAGTCATGGCCGAGACGATGAAATGCCAGCAACGTCGTCTGCCAAGGCCGATGCCCAATGTCATAGTACAGAGCATGTAAAATCCAAAACACCAAATATCAGTAAAAAAAGGACTCCAAAACCTAAAATAAAATTGTCGGAGGAGAAGCGTAAACTTGCCAATATGCCATTTACCACACGGAGTGGCAAGGAACGGCTGAGGCCCTGGCCTATGTTCATGGCTAGTGGTTCAGCTTCACATGAGGATGGAAGCACTCAGCCTCTCGCTAGAAAAATGAAAAGACTCAAGCTGGCAAAAGCACCGCAAAGAACTGTGCGTTCTTCGAAATCCCAAATCCACAAGGAGAGTCCAATTGTGTCGGTTGCGATGCCTGACCTTCCCAACACTGGACATGAAGAGCATGCGCCTTCCACCATTTGCACGCCCCCTGCAAGTGCTGGAAGGAGCACCCGCAGTCCAGTTCCTGATAGTCAGATTGAAGATGTCAGTGTTGAAGTACACCAGGATGAGGAGGATATGGGTGTTGCTGGCGCTGGGGAGGAAATTGACCAGGAGGATTCTGATGGTGAGGTGGTTTGTTTAAGTCAGGCACCCGGGGAGACACCTGTTG
Source organism: Pseudophryne corroboree (assembly GCF_028390025.1). NCBI lineage: Eukaryota > Metazoa > Chordata > Amphibia > Anura > Myobatrachidae > Pseudophryne > Pseudophryne corroboree. The sequence continues at coordinate 58,424,433 of NC_086446.1, read as the reverse complement.
TCCGTGGGAGGAATATGGCCATTGACATGCCTGGTGAAAATACCAAAAAAATCAGCTCTTCGGTGTGGAAGTATTTCAACAGAAATGCGGACAACAGGTGTCAAGCCGTGTGTTGCCTTTGTCAAGCTGTAATAAGTAGGGGTAAGGACGTTAACCACCTCGGAACATCCTCCCTTATACGTCACCTGCAGCGCATTCATAATAAGTCAGTGACAAGTTCAAAAACTTTGGGTGACAGCGGAAGCAGTCCACTGACCAGTAAATCCCTTCCTCTTGTAACCAAGCTCACGCAAACCACCCCACCAACTCCCTCAGTGTCAATTTCCTCCTTACCCAGGAATGCCAATAGTCCTGCAGGCCATGTCACTGGCAATTCTGACGAGTCCTCTCCTGCCTGGGATTCCTCCGATGCATCCTTGAGTGTAATGCCTACTGCTGCTGGCGCTGCTGTTGTTGCTGCTGGGAGTCGATCGTCATCCCAGAGGGGAAGTCGTAAGCCCACTTGTACTACTTCCAGTAAGCAATTGACTGTCCAACAGTCCTTTGCGAGGAAGATGAAATATCACAGCAGTCATCCTGCTGCAAAGCGGATAACTGAGGCCTTGACAACTATGTTGGTGTTAGACGTGCGTCCGGTATCCGCCGTTAGTTCACAGGGAACTAGACAATTTCTTGAGGTAGTGTGCCCCCGTTACCAAATACCATCTAGGTTCCACTTCTCTAGGCAGGCGATACCGAGAATGTACACGGACGTCAGAAAAAGACTCACCAGTGTCCTAAAAAATGCAGTTGTACCCAATGTCCACTTAACCACGGACATGTGGACAAGTGGAGCAGGGCAGGGTCAGGACTATATGACTGTGACAGCCCACTGGGTAGATGTATGGACTCCCGCCGCAAGAACAGCAGCGGCGGCACCAGTAGCAGCATCTCGCAAACGCCAACTCTTTCCTAGGCAGGCTACGCTTTGTATCACCGCTTTCCAGAATACGCACACAGCTGAAAACCTCTTACGGCAACTGAGGAAGATCATCGCGGAATGGCTTACCCCAATTGGACTCTCCTGTGGATTTGTGGCATCGGACAACGCCAGCAATATTGTGTGTGCATTAAATATGGGCAAATTCCAGCACGTCCCATGTTTTGCACATACCTTGAATTTGGTGGTGCAGAATTTTTTTAAAAACGACAGGGGTGTGCAAGAGATGCTGTCGGTGGCCAGAAGAATTGCGGGACACTTTCGGCGTACAGGCACCACATACAGAAGACTGGAGCACCACCAAAAACAACTGAACCTGCCCTGCCATCATCTGAAGCAAGAAGTGGTAACGAGGTGGAATTCAACCCTCTATATGCTTCAGAGGTTGGAGGAGCAGCAAAAGGCCATTCAAGCCTATACAATTCAGCACGATATAGGAGGTGGAATGCACCTGTCTCAAGCGCAGTGGAGAATGATTTCAACATTGTGCAAGGTTCTGATGCCCTTTGAACTTGCCACACGTGAAGTCAGTTCAGACACTGCCAGCCTGAGTCAGGTCATTCCCCTCATCAGGCTTTTGCAGAAGAAGCTGGAGACATTGAAGGAGGAGCTAACACAGAGCGATTCCGCTAGGCATGTGGGACTTGTGGATGGAGCCCTTAATTCGCTTAACAAGGATTCACGGGTGGTCAATCTGTTGAAATCAGAGCACTACATTTTGGCCACCATGCTCGATCCTAGATTTAAAGCCTACCTTGGATCTCTCTTTCCGGCAGACACAAGTCTGCTTGGGTTCAAAGACCTGCTGGTGAGAAAATTGTCAAGTCAAGCGGAACGCGACCTGTCATCATCTCCTCCTTCACATTCTCCCGCAACTGGGGGTGCGAGGAAAAGGCTCAGAATTCCGAGCCCACCCGCTGGCGGTGATGCAGGGCAGTCTGGAGCGACTGCTGATGCTGACATCTGGTCCGGACTGAAGGACCTGACAACGATTACGGACATGTCGTCTACTGTCACTGCATATGATTCTCTCACCATTGAAAGAATGGTGGAGGATTATATGAGTGACCGCATCCAAGTAGGCACGTCACACAGTCCGTACTTATACTGGCAGGAAAAAGAGGCAATTTGGAGGCCCTTGCACAAACTGGCTTTATTCTACCTAAGTTGCCCTCCCACAAGTGTGTACTCCGAAAGAGTGTTTAGTGCCGCCGCTCACCTTGTCAGCAATCGGCGTACGAGGTTACATCCAGAAAATGTGGAGAAGATGATGTTCATTAAAATGAATTATAATCAATTCCTCCGTGGAGACATTGACCAGCAGCAATTGCCTCCACAAAGTACACAGGGAGCTGAGATGGTGGATTCCAGTGGGGACGAATTGATAATCTGTGAGGAGGGGGATGTACACGGTGATATATCGGAGGATGATGATGAGGTGGACATCTTGCCTCTGTAGAGCCAGTTTGTGCAAGGAGAGATTAATTGCTTCTTTTTTGGTGGGGGTCCAAACCAACCCGTCATTTCAGTCACAGTCGTGTGGCAGACCCTGTCACTGAAATGATGGGTTGGTTAAAGTGTGCATGTCCTGTTTATACAACATAAGGGTGGGTGGGAGGGCCCAAGGACAATTCCATCTTGCACCTCTTTTTGATTTCATTTTTCTTTGCGTCATGTGCTGTTTGGGGAGTATTTTTTGGAAGGGCCATCCTGCGTGACACTGCAGTGCCACTCCTAGATGGGCCCGGTGTTTGTGTCGGCCACTAGGGTCGCTTATCTTACTCACGCAGCTACCTCATTGCGCCTCTTTTTTTCTTTGCGTCATGTGCTGTTTGGGGAGGGTTTTTTGGAAGGGACATCCTGCGTGACACTGCAGTGCCACTCCTAGATGGGCCCGGTGTTTGTGTCGGCCACTAGGGTCGCTTATCTTACTCACACAGCTACCTCATTGCGCCTCTTTTTTTCTTTGCGTCATGTGCTGTTTGGGGAGGGTTTTTTGGAAGGGACATCCTGCGTGACACTGCAGTGCCACTCCTAGATGGGCCCGGTGTTTGTGTCGGCCACTAGGGTCGCTTATCTTACTCACACAGCTACCTCATTGCGCCTCTTTTTTTCTTTGCGTCATGTGCTGTTTGGGGAGGGTTTTTTGGAAGGGACATCCTGCGTGACACTGCAGTGCCACTCCTAGATGGGCCAGGTGTTTATGTCGGCCACTAGGGTCGCTTAGCTTAGTCATCCAGCGACCTCGGTGCAAATTTTAGGACTAAAAATAATATTGTGAGGTGTGAGGTATTCAGAATAGACTGAAAATGAGTGGAAATTATGGTTTTTGAGGTTAATAATACTTTGGGATCAAAATGACCCCCAAATTCTATGATTTAAGCTGTTTTTTAGTGTTTTTTTAAAAAAAACACCCGAATCCAAAACACACCCGAATCCGACAAAAAAAATTCGGTGAGGTTTTGCCAAAACGCGGTCGAACCCAAAACACGGCCGCGGAACCGAACCCAAAACCAAAACACAATACCCGAAAAATTTCAAGTGCACATCTCTACTGGTTTTATACATGGTTAGGCTGGCCCATAAGGGTACAGGGTAACTACGTGGTGGGCGTCACTGCCCGGGAGACTAACTTCTGCTGAAGGGATCAAGATCCAGCCTGTCTACTTGAAATATACAGTATACATAGGTTACCTTATATTGCATAGGACTATGGTGCACTCACTACAGTGCATTGCTTTTAAATTATCACACAAACACTAGCAGAATATACATATATATATATATATAATTATATATATATATAATTTATCAAGTCGCACCATTAAACATGGACCACTACCACTGCATTATCCCGGTGGGCCCTTAATGCCCCAGTCTTACACTGGTTGTATACATGACATTGTGCTGTGCATTCTGCAGTGAGAAATAAATATTTTATGTACAGTTCCGCATACCTCCCAACTGTCCCGATTTTCGTAGGACTGTGCCGTTTTGTTGGGACTGTCCCGCTGTCCCACCCACGGGCCACAGTATACCGCGGTGGGGGGGGGGGCAGTTGGAAGGCTCACTGTCACTGCAGCTCTGCTTAGCAGAGTAGCGGAGAATAGACGCTGTGCGCAGGAGCACAGCATCTATTCAGTGGATGGAGAGGGAGAGAGGGCATGTCAGCAACTCACAGAGTGCTGGGCATGCCCCCTTAGTGTAGAAAATGGGGCATGGCTTGCGATCGTGGGCTCCCCTGGGAAGCCAAGCCCCCTTTTTGGCTGGATGCGTGCATATATCTCTCCATCAGTTGCAAATGTTGGGAAGCAGTGTCAAACTGGGGCATAAGCCAAAATAGAGGCTTGGCAAACCATTTGAGAGTGATGGTCTGGGCCCCCTGATTAAAATATATATATAGTAAATACTGCCAATGCATGTATGATAATGTACCAGATTAATAACAGCAATGCACTGTAGAAGATGCACTATAGTCCTGTGCAGTATAATGTAACATATATATATATATATATATATATATATATATATAATGTATAATTAAAATTCACAATCTGGAACCTGATTCCTAGATGAGGGGATGTACCTTCTGGCAGTGGGGCCCACCGGAGGTTTCACCTGTATCCCTATGGACCAGGCTAACTAAGTTTGGAGGTATGGTTCCGTATATACCACAATGATCTACTGTGCTGATAATTTACACAATGGATGCCTGTGCATGATATACTCACATTAGAGGTCTGCAGGAAACAGTTGCCTTACAGGAAATTTACGCATACACATATCCAACTGTGGACAATTACCGTCTGAATGTAGCAATGCCACCAGACAATTCAGGTATAAGTAATTACAAATCTGATCAATAGAAAAAAGGTTGGTAGAGTCTGCACAGGATCACTCCATCTAAATGTTTAATGTTTAGGATAATATCATTAAAGCTATAGCTCTAGTATAAACCAACATCTGGCCAAGTATATAAAACAAATAATTGGTATTAGGCACTGGGTTGGTGGTGCTCCCAGAAATAGTTCAGTAAACTATTTGTAAAAAATGGTTCCCGTATAGTACCGGAGCCAAGGAGAAAAAAGAAAGACTATGTGTCTCTTCTGGGGCACACTTTTATTGAAAAATATGTAATGTGTTCTGTTTAAAATATAACTTTTATTTGCAACCCTCTTAAAATAATGGCTATGAGGCAAAAAGAAAAAAAGAAAAAATACTAACAATTAAAGATAACATTATCAATCCAAGTAAACATCACATGACCACCAGGGAATACCGTGTACTGCAGGTATTTTTATCCGAGCCAAGGACATAGGACCTAGAACTACACATTATTTCATATCCATATTTTTGTGTAATTTATATCCAGTCAGGGATTAGGGTGGAGCCCGGTACACATCATACTGTAGATTTTTCTTCTTCCTGGTATATCCCTATTATAGGTTATACTGTCACAATTTCAGGAAGAAGACATTATACATACATATATAATATATATAATTTTCAATATTGGAGACACATACATATTTTCATTCACAGAGCCATTAAGCCAAACTTAGATTACATCATGTGATGTTTACTTGGATTGATAATGTTATCTTTAATTGTTAGTATTTTTTCTTTTTTTCTTTTTGCCTCATAGCCATTATTTTAATAGGGTTGCAAATAAAAGTTATATTTTAAACAGAACACATTACATAATTTTTCAATAAAAGTCTTTCTTTTTTCTCCTTGGCTCCGGTACTATACGGGAACCATTTTTTACAAATCTGATCAATAAGCAGTTAACAGTCTGTGGGAAGTTTTCACATAAGTTGTCACATTGAAAAATATATTGCATAAATGTTTTGTGAGAACAACTTCTTATTCATAAATAAATTAAAAAAATAGATCAACGAGTGTCATGATCCAGGCTATTTCAAGTAGGAATAGGGCTGTTAATATCAATGTATATGATATCAATATTATGATACCAGTGTATGATACCAGTTAACTATCTTTGCATGTCAAATGGTAGAAGCTTAATTGATCTGCTGGTATTTCATTATAGCCACAGAACTTCAGAGACACACTGGCTACTCATGTGTGAAATTCTTCCAGACCAGAGCTAGTTTAATTACCCCAGAACCAGAGCTCTGGCCAGAAAGGTGTTAAGCCCTTCCTGACCAGTTAGTAAAGGATATTTATCCAGGCCTTAATTCTGCATTTGTAAACCCTAGCTCAGAGCATCAAACAAACAATTAAAAGATAAGGCAATTTGGCCTGCTAGTATTTCTAAGAGACATCACAGTATAAGCTGAGACTCAATTCACTCTGGCTTTGAAAGGGTTAAAAGGAATCATAAAGAGGTGGGCTGGGGGGGAATGCAGCCTGGATTTTAAATATGAGGAACACAGGCTGGAAGGTGTTCATTCCGCATGAGGCTATCAAAGGATACAGATGTTCCATAAGTCATCAACGGGAGGCCTCATCCCATAACTATTGAATCCAAAGAGACTGGATTGGTTTGTTTTGTTTATTTCTCTATTTTTTTATTTGAAATTGTATTTACATGTGTGACTTTCCAACTATTATATTCTTGTATGTTTCTTTTTTCTGTAACAATAAGCTTTGGAGTATTTACTTGGATTAAAAATTCTTAATCATATTTCTGGAATTTGTGTTTTCCAAACCCAAAGCCTCGAGAGGTCAGGTTACCTAATTTTTTAAGTATAAATAACTTTGTGTGCGGCTGAGAGCAGAAGCTCTCCATGGGCGTGGTCCCTCGAAGTCGCTTAGCCTGGCTGGCGCAGCGACTGGTACTTCTTCTGGTGGCAGTTACCGCATTGATTTACCACACACACTGAGGTAATCAGTAAGGTGTCACGGGCAGCGTTCTCAGATTGGCGTATCTGGAGAATCGCTGTGCCAGGATTGTGACAAACGAGTAAGTAATATGTAGTGTTCTGATTTTACCGAAACTGCAGGTGAAGCAGATAATCATCATAGCCTGAAGGCAGCAGACAATATATAATACATACAAATCCACAACTTGTCACATAGAACATGACTGACCTCTTGCCTATGGAACATACCAAGTGTTTACACATAAACTAAGGTCACATGAAATTCAAAATATAAAAAATATAATGATAATCCTAAATAAGAAAAATCAAGACAGGCGCTTGGATAAATAGAAACCATGCTGGAATAATAATATTATCTATAATTTATATGTGAGTGCAGCTCTCATAAGGGATTCTGATATCCCCAAATAGACAGAATTGTAATATAAACGACAAACTATAACACATGAAATTCAGACTCACACTATATTATACACTGTTGACGTCCTTTAAACAAGACTCGGATTGTAAATGAGTGGACTAATTGTGATGCCACAAGGACAATTCGAAATTATGCCCAATTATATGTTGTTTGCTGTTGTTGTTTGTTTTGGTTTTAATTCGCAAATAATTTTAGAAAATTACCATTAAACGTTAAATGTAACAAAAAACACACACATTAAAAAAAAAAAAAAAAGGTAGGTCAGTGCCCAACAAAGACTTCTTTCTTCTTCTCTGTACTGCTTTATTTTTACACTGCAATTTAAGTTTCGGTTTGAACACAACCCACCCAAATCACTTTCTCTCTTTACGTTACATCAGCCCCACCTGCACTGCACATGGTTTTGCCCATTAGAGAAAAAGTTTGCTCATGCAATCAGGTCTGAATTAGGCCCTTTATTAGAACTATAAATGTTCCTTACAAACGTTTAACTGGTGACAATACTAACTACCAATTATGTAAATGTTCACTCACTCTTTATGCAGATACAACTGGCAATCATATATGGTATAATGTAGATGGTGCAATAATTAGCATTACATCCTCACAGCACTGAGGTCATGGTTTCAATTCCCACCATGACCCTAACTGTGTGGAGTTTGTATATTCTCCCTGTGCTTGTGTGGGTTTCCACGGGGACTCCTGTTTCCTCCCACAATCCAAAAATATACTGGTAGGTTAATTCGCTCCTGACAAAAATGAATCCTAGCCTAAATGTGTGTGTGTGTGTGTGTGTGTGTGTGTGTGTGTATATGTGGTAGGGAATACAGATTGTAAGCTCCACTGAGGCAGGCAAAGGCAAACGCAGGGGGGGGGGTGTTCCGGTTGTCCCAAATCCCCCCTCCTCTTGGCAAGTGGCTCAAATTATGACAGCCAGAGCAATGGTATATAATACATTTACAAGAGCTGCCGCCATATCTTGGCGTTTAAGGGACAGAGCAGAGCTGCAGCACATGCCCAGTAGTAGCAGCTTCTTCTACCAAGTTTGCTGTGTGTGGATCTGTGTCCCCAATCAGTGCACTGGACCAAAGAGTAGCTACCAGGAAGAAGAGAGAGGAGCCTTACCATGAGGTGGGAGAATGTGTGATTAGAAAGTGCAGTGCTGGTTCTATTATGTTTGTGTATTTATTTATTTTAATATGTTTAACTTTTTCCAGACCACTTATCTTATTTGTATTGTTTAAATATGTTTAATACAGCCTATATTATAGACCATCTATAGTGTTAAACATTTATGCTGTATTCCATGTTCAGCAGAGTGGGAAATTGTGGATTGCATTTGGAAAACCCCCTCTAGAATGACTGCGTTTGCCACTGGCAGGGACTAATGTGACTGGCCAAATATTCTCTGCAGAATATGTCTGCGCTATATAAATAAGTAGTAAATAAATAATGTTCTCCCTAATGTTAATTATAGGCATATACTGTAGGTCATTCAGAGTTGGATGCAGATATTGCGTCCCGCAGCAAGATCTACATCCATCTACTCACATGCTGGGGGACGCCCAGCACAGGACAAGGCCGTTCAGCATGTGTGTGGCGCTGCCTCACGATGTGTCCACAATTTAATTGCAGATGCATCAATTTAAGGTTGACTCCTGCCCCCGCAGCCAGGCTGTGCTGGCAGATGGTCCAGGTGTATTTTTTTCTTGTAGCGACTGTGTGTGACATCATGCTCCCGACATGCCCCTGACTGAGCCACACATTGCTGCCAATGCTTTAGCATCTTTTACTGCAGGTGCATCTGAATCTTTATGATAATTTTAGTATATGCCATTCCTCTTCTATACATTTGTGGATCTGAATTTGTAAGGGCTGGGACGCCCACTGTGAATGGCAATAGTTGCAACAATCCCACTTTGTACATCTTTAGATGCAACCATTGGATGCACCATAAAAACTGCATCAGCTATACTCATTTTATCACACTAGGTCAGCAGAATTGCCCAAAGGTAGGTATACATTTATTTTCCTGGTGGTGAGCTTTCCGCCTGCAGTCAGTATAAGAGGAAGTGCACAGTGACTGTCCTGTGTGTGACGTGTCTTCCTGCAGTCAGTAAAAGAGGAAGTGCACAGTGACTGTCCTGTGTGTGATGTGTCCTCCTGCAGTCAGTATAAGAGGAAGTGCACAGTGACTGTCCTGTGTGTGATGTGTCCTCCTGCAGTCAGTATAAGAGGAAGTGCACAGTGACTGTCCTGTGTGTGATGTGTCCTCCTGCAGTCAGTATAAGAGGAAGTGCACAGTGACTGTCCTGTGTGTGATGTGTCCTCCTGCAGTCAGTATAAGAGGAAGTGCACAGTGACTGTCCTGTGTGTGATGTGTCCTCCTGCAGTAAGTATAAGAGGAAGTGCACAGTGACTGTCCTGTGTGTGATGTGTCCTCCTGCAGTCAGTATAAGAGGTAGTGCACAGTGTTTATCCTGTGTGTGATGTGTCCTCCTGCAGTCAGTATAAGAGGAAGTGCACAGTGACTGTCCTGTGTGTGATGTGTCCTCCTGCAGTCAGTATAAGAGGAAGTGCACAGTGACTGTCCTGTGTGTGATGTGTCCTCCTGCAGTCAGTATAAGAGGAAGTGCACAGTGACTGTCCTGTGTGTGATGTGTCCTCCTGCAGTCACTATAAGAGGAAGTGCACAGTGACTGTCCTGTGTGTGATGTGTCCTCCTGCAGTCAGTATAAGAGGAAGTGCACAGTGACTGTCCTGTGTGTGATGTGTCCTCCTGCAGTCAGTATAAGAGGAAGTGCACAGTGACTGTCCTGTGTGTGATGTGTCCTCCTGCAGTCAGTATAAGAGGAAGTGCACAGTGACTGTCCTGTGTGTGATGTGTCCTCCTGCAGTCAGTATAAGAGGAAGTGCCCAGTGACTGTCCTGTGTGTGATGTGTCCTCCTGCAGTCATTATAAGAGGAAGTGCACAGTGACTGTCCTGTGTGTGATGTGTCCTCCTGCAGTCAGTATAAGAGGAAGTGCACAGTGACTGTCCTGTGTGTGATGTGACCTCCTGCAGTCAGTATAAGAGGAAGCGCACAGTGACTGTCCTGTGTGTGATGTGTCCTCCTGCAGTCAGTATAAGAGGAAGTGCACAGTGACTGTCCTGTGTGTGATGTGTCCTCCTGCAGTCAGTATAAGAGGAAGTGCACAGTGACTGTCCTGTGTGTGATGTGTCCTCCTGCAGTCAGTGTAAGAGGAAGTTCACAGTGACTGTCCTGTGTGTGATGTGTCCTCCTGCAGTCAGTATAAGAGGAAGTGCACAGTGACCTGTGTGTGATGTGTCCTCCTGTAGTCAGTATAAGAGTAAGTGCACAGTGACTGTCCTGTGTGTGATGTGACCTACTGCAGTCAGTATGAAGAAGTGCACAGTGACTGTCCTGTGTGTGATGTGTCCTCCTGCAGTCAGTATAAGAGGAAGTGCACAGTGACTGTCCTGTGTGTGATGTGTCCTCCTGCAGTCAGTATAAGAGGAAGTGCACAGTGACTGTCCTGTGTGTGATGTGTCCTCCTGCAGTCAGTATAAGAGGAAGCGCACAGTGACTGTACTGTGTGTGATGTGACCTACTGCAGTCAGTATGAAGAAGTGCACAGTGACTGTCCTGTGTGTGATGTGTCCTCCTGCAGTCAGTATAAGAGGAAGTGCACAGTGACTGTCCTGTGTGTGATGTGTCCTCCTGCAGTCAGTATAAGAGGAAGCGCACAGTGACTGTCCTGTGTGAGATGTGTCCTCCTGCAGTCAGTATAAGAGGAAGTGCACAGTGACTGTCCTGTGTGTGATGTGTCCTCCTGCAGTCAGTATAAGAGGAAGTGCACAGTGACTGTCCTGTGTGTGATGTGTCCTCCTGCAGTCAGTATAAGAGGAAGTGCACAGTGACTGTCCTGTGTGTGATGTGTCCTCCTGCAGTCAGTATAAGAGAAAGTGCACAGTGACTGTCCTGTGTGTGATGTGTCCACCTGCAGTCAGTATAAGAGGAAGCGCACAGTGACTGTCCTGTGTGTGATGTGTCCTCCTGCAGTCAGTATAAGAGAAAGTGCACAGTGACTGTCCTGTGTGTGATGTGTCCTCCTGCAGTCAGTATAAGAGGAAGTGCACAGTGACTGTCCTGTGTGTGATGTGTACTCCTGCAGTCAGTATAAGAGGAAGTGCACAGTGACTGTCCTGTGTGTGATGTGTCCTCCTGCAGTCAGTATAAGAGGAAGTGCACAGTGACTGTCCTGTGTGTGATGTGTCCTCCTGCAGTCAGTATAAGAGGAAGCGCACAGTGACTGTCCTGTGTGTGATGTTTCCTCCTGCAGTCAGTATAAGAGGAAGTGCACAGTGACTGTCCTGTGTGTGATATGTCCTCCTGCAGTCAGTATAAGAGGAAGTGCACAGTGACTGTCCTGTGTGTGATGTGTCCTCCTGCAGTCAGTATAAGAGGAAGTGCACAGTGACTGTCCTGTGTGTGATGTGTCCTCCTGCAGTCAGTATAAGAGGAAGTGCACAGTGACTGTCCTGTGTGTGACGTGTCCTCCTGCAGTCAGTATTAGAGGAAGTGCACAGTGACTGTCCTGTGTGTGATGTGTCCTCCTCCAGTCAGTATAAGAGGAAGTGCACAGTGACTGTCCTGTGTGTGATGTGTCCTCCTGCAGTCAGTATAAGAGGAAGTGCACAGTGACTATCCTGTGTATGATGTTTCCTCCTGCAGTCAGTATAAGAGGAAGCGCACAGTGACTGTCCTGTGTGTGATGTGTACTCCTGCAGTCAGTATAAGAGGAAGTGCACAGTGACTGTCCTGTGTGTGATGTGTCCTCCTGCAGTCAGTATAAGAGGAAGTGCACAGTGACTGTCCTGTGTGTGATGTGTCCTCCTGCAGTCAGTATAAGAGGAAGCGCACAGTGACTGTCCTGTGTGTGATGTTTCCTCCTGCAGTCAGTATAAGAGGAAGTGCACAGTGACTGTCCTGTGTGTGATATGTCCTCCTGCAGTCAGTATAAGAGGAAGTGCACAGTGACTGTCCTGTGTGTGATGTGTCCTCCTGCAGTCAGTATAAGAGGAAGTGCACAGTGACTGTCCTGTGTGTGACGTGTCCTCCTGCAGTCAGTATTAGAGGAAGTGCACAGTGACTGTCCTGTGTGTGATGTGTCCTCCTCCAGTCAGTATAAGAGGAAGTGCACAGTGACTGTCCTGTGTGTGATGTGTCCTCCTGCAGTCAGTATAAGAGGAAGTGCACAGTGACTATCCTGTGTATGATGTTTCCTCCTGCAGTCAGTATAAGAGGAAGCGCACAGTGATTTTCCTGATTAACGTGATGGAAGTGACGTTTAGAGGCACTTGCAGGACCTGCCTAACCACTACTAAACTGTTAGGCTTCCAGCTCCCTTTCTATTCTTCTTAATAGTCATGAAGACTGAGTGTGCTCACCACTGATACGTGCATGATTCCCTGAGATGTTTTACTCGGGTGGTCTTCAGTTTGCCGAATGTCGGGATCCCGGCGCACAGTATACTGGCGCCGGAAACCCGACACCCGGCATACCGACATATATTCTCCCTCGTGGGGGTTCACGACCCCCCTGAAGGGAGAATAAAATAGCGTGGCACGCGTAGCGCGCCACCGTGCCCGTAGCAAAGGGGCTCCTTTGCGCTCGCCACAGTGTGGGTATGCCGGTAGTCGGGCTCCGGGCGCCGGTATGCTGGTCGCCGGGAGCTCTGCCGCCGGCATACCATACTACCCTCGTTTTACTCCTATATACTGTATATAAGCACAAGCAAGTCACATTATAGAGCTCCTAATAATCGTGCACTCTACTCGAACTCACCATGTTGTCTCACTTGGTGCTGGAGAGCCTCTGCAGGACCCATGAGACTGATCAGCTTGAAGACCTCTATGGTCACATCCAGAGCTGCTTCCTTTCCATAAACATCTGTGAGAACATTTTTTGCTGTAACATAATCTGCAGTTTCCAGGCGCCCACGTGGAATGGAGCCTCGCCCTCCATCAGAGAAATCAGACAACTTGTTCTTAAATCGTTTGAAGTCATCATGTGTCAGATCTTCCAAAGCCTCATACAGAATGTCTCCAGGTGTCCTGCTCCCCTCACACTGAGCACCTGGGTAGAACAGAATAACATCATACAGGTTGAGTATCCCATATCCAAATATCCGAAATACGGAATATTCCGAAATACGGACTTTTTTGAGCGAGAGTGAGATAGTGAAACTTTTGTTTTTTGATGGCTCAATGTACACAAACTTTGTTTAATACACACAATTATTAAAAATATTGTATTAAATGACCTTCAGACTGTGTATATAAGGTGTATATGAAACATAGATGAATTGTGTGAATGTACACACACTTTGTTTAATGCACAAAGTTATAAAAAATATTGGCTAAAATGACCTGCAGGCTGTGTGTATAAGGTGTATATGTAACATAAATGCATTCTGTGCTTAGATTTAGGTCCCATCACCATGATATCTCATTATGGTATGCACTTATTCCAAAATACGGAAAAATCCGATATCCAAAATACCTCTGGTCCCAAGCATTTTGGATAAGGGATACTCAACCTGTATAACTTTTATACAGAGACACACCTCTACCACTGATACTATATCTTCACCTATTGATACATTTTATGCCTTAGTTTGCAAAAGAACCTTACAATTCTAGCTATCTACACTGCCTTGTTTTCTTGACTTTCTTCTGTGTATTTCAGCCATGTCTTTTTATCATTTGTAGTTATGATTATTTTGTGGTGCCCCAAATAAGACACTTCGCAAACAGTGTAGCCACCACATCAGGGCCATCTCTGATCTTAGTGGAAACTAGTGATGTGCACCGGACATTTTTCGGGTTTTGTGTTTTGGTTTTGGATTCGGTTCCGCGGCCGTGTTTTGAATTTGGACGCGTTTTGGCAAAACCTCACCGAAATTTTTTTGTCGGATTCGGGTGTGTTTTGGATTCGGGTGTTTTAAAAAAAAACAAACTAAAAAACAGCTTAAATCATAGAATTTGTGGGTCATTTTGATCCCAAAGTATTATTAACCACAATAACCATAATTTCCACTCATTTCCTGTCTATTCTGAACACCTCACACCTCACAATATTATTTTTAGTCCTAAAATTTGCACAGAGGTTGCTGGATGGATAAGCTAAGCGACACAAGTGGCCACAAACACCTGGCCCATCTAGGAGTGGCACTGCAGTGTCAGGCAGGATGGCACTTAAAAAAAATAGTCCCCAAACAGCACATGATGCAAAGAAAAAAAGAGGCACACCAAGGTCGCTGTGTGACTAAGGTAAGCGACACAAGTGGCCGACACAAACACCTGGCCCATCTAGGAGTGGCACCGCAGTGTCAGACAGGATGGCACTTCAAAAAAATAGTCCCCAAACAGCACATGATGCAAAGAAAAAAAGAGGCGCACCAAGGTCGCTGTGTGACTAAGCTAGTATACTTGACGACACAGAGGTAGGTAGAGCAGTGGCCTACTGTACCGTAATGCTATATATTATATACTGGTGGTCAGCAAACTGTGCAAAACTGAAATGCGCCACACGTATGGATGGATAGTATACTTGACGACAAAGAGGTAGGTAAAGCAGTGGCCTTCCGTACCGTACTACTATATATAGTATACTGGTGGTCACTGTGTCAGCAAACTGCAAAACTAAAATGCACCACAGGTATAGAATGTAGATGGATAGTATACTTAATGACTACACAGAGGTATGTACAGCAGTGGCCTTCCGTACCGTACTGCTATATATAGTATACTGGTGGTCACTGTGTCAGCAAACTGCAAAACTAAAATGCACCACAGGTATAGAATGTAGATGGATAGTATACTTAATGACGACACAGAGGTAGGTACAGCAGTGGCCGTACTGCTATATATAGTATACTGGTGGTCACTTTGTCAGCAAACTGCAAAACTAAAATGCACCACAGGTATAGAATGTAGATGGATAGTATACTTAATGACGACACAGAGGTAGGTACAGCAGTGGCCTTCCGTACCGTACTGCTATATATAGTATACTGGTGGTCACTGTGTCAGCAAACTGCAAAACTAAAATGCACCACAGGTATAGAATGTAGATGGATAGTATACTTAATGACGACACAGAGGTAGGTACAGCAGTGGCCTACCATACCGTACTGCTATATATAGTATACTGGTGGTCACTGTGTCAGCAAACTGCAAAACTAAAATGCACCACAGGTATAGAATGTAGATGGATAGTATACTTAATGACGACACAGAGGTAGGTACAGCAGTGGCCTTCCGTACCGTACTGCTATATATAGTATACTGGTGGTCACTGTGTCAGCAAACTGCAAAACTAAAATGCACCACAGGTATAGAATGTAGATGGATAGTATACTTAATGATGACACAGAGGTAGGTACAGCAGTGGCCTTCTGTACCGTACTGCTATATATAGTATACTGGTGGTCACTGTGTCAGCAAACTGCACAACTGAAATGCACCACAGGTAATAAATCTAGATGGATAGTATACTTGACGACACAGAGGTAGGTACAGCAGTGGCCTACTGTACCGTAATGCTATATATTATATACTGGTGGTCACTGGTCAGCAATACTCTGCACTGTACTCCTCCTATATAATATTATACTGGTGGTCCCCAGTCCCCACAATAAAGCAGCACACTGAGCACAGATATGGAGTGTTTTTCAGGCAGACAACGTATACTGGTGGTCACTGTCAGCAAAACTCTGCACTGTACTCCTGCTATATAATACAGCTGCTCCCCAATCCCCACAATTAAGCAGTGTGAGCACAGATATATGCAGCACACTGAGCACAGATAAGGAGCGTTTTTTTCAGGCAGAGAACGGATAAAATTGGTGGTCACTGATCAGCAAAACTCTGCACTGTACTCCTCCTATATTATACAGCTGCTCCCCAGTCCTCCCCACAATTAAGCAATAAAGCACAATCAAGTTTAACAATAACGGAGAGGACGCCAGCCACGTCCTCTCCCTAACATTTCCAATGCACAGAGCCGGCCTTAGGCATAGGCAAACTAGGCAAATGCCTAGGGCATTTGGTATGCTTAGGGGCACCAGCAGCTTCTGCTGATTAAATTGATATGCGGCATGCCTATATTGTGTGTGTGACTGTGGCTGTATCTGCATACCAAATGCTATATTGCAGTGTATTCCTAGAAATCACTGTAATATAGCATTTCGTATGCAGATACAGCCACAGTCGCACACAGAATATAGGCATGCTGCATATCATTTTAATCAGCAGAAGCTGCTTGTGCATCCTAGCCACATAGTAATGCAAATAAAATGCATTTTCATACACAAAAGGCGCCCGACCTTAGCAGAGCTGCTAACTGACTCGTGCCAGGCATCTCCTGCAGAACTAGCGGCGGTGCTAGGGGGCACCAGCCAAAATCTTGCCTAGGGCATCATATTGGTTAAGGCCGGCTCTGCCAATGCACGAGTGAAAATGGCGGCAACGCGCAGCTGCTTATATAGAATCCGAATCTCGCGAGAATCCTACAGCGGGATGATGACGTTCGGGCGCGCTCGGGTTAACCGAGCCATACGGGAGAATCCGAGTATGGCTCGGACCCGTGTAAAAAGGGTGAAGTTCGGGGGGGGGGGGGGGGGGGTCGGTTTCCGAGAAAGCGATCCCGCTCATTACTAGTGGAAACATACATCTGTACCTGCTAATATAAGTACAGGACTGAAAAGCACTGAAGAAAACAGAAAAGCAAGCCCCTAAATGAGAGACAAATCCCTTTAATAATAAACCAAATAAGTGTAATTAGGAATGAGTAATGTTAAAAACATTTTGGTGTAAGCCATTGTATATATGGAAACTATATATCACTATTTATGAGTAAGTTACAGTAACACTTGGTCAGAGTATAAAATATCACATACTGCAAGTTAGGTAATCTGTGGCCCTCCAGTTGTAGTGGAGCAGGGGGCATGCTGGGACTTATAACATTAGCTACACAACATTGGGGATGTCTAAGATTGTAAGCGACACAAACTGTATATACACTGGTAGACAAATTATTCTATATAGTACATATCAGGGACGTGCAGTCAGGGGAGGCAGGGGAGGCAGTGCCTCCCCTGTCATTAATCAGTAAAATAATGTAAAGAAGATATTTATGACACATATTTTGTGTCATAATTATCTGCTTTAGCCTTTACATTATTTTAATCTTTTTAATTTACTAAAAAACTTCCTGTAATGTGATTCGGAGGCACTGCTGTCAGTGCCTCCCGCTAGCAATGTTAAGTGGCCAGAAGCGGGGGGCGGGGCTAAGCTTTGGGCAGTAAAAGCCCATTAAAAAAACCATCAGAAGCGGCACTAGTATAAGTGCCTCTGTGACAGGGGGCGTGCTTTCAGTCTAAATGAAAGCACGCCCCTGTCACTAACAGTGATGTAATTGGCCAGTCGCGGAGATGGAGGGGGGACGACGACGAAGAGACACAGCGTGCGGCCTATTAGCTCCCCACAGCGGCCACAGCAGCTGCCTATTAGCTCCCCACCCTCCCATCCCCGGGTAATGCAGTCCAGCCAGAAGCAGAGAGATAGGAGCCGCCACTGCGATACTCTTTACACTCGGCAATCCCCCCCGCACGGCGCACGAAATCCTTGTCTGCCTGGTGTGAGGCAGCCAGAGCAGAGGAGCCTCACACCAGGCAGACGGGGAGTCCAGGCGGCGTGCGCGCGGTGGTGGTGGTGGGGCGGTTGTATCGCAGTGGCGGCTCCTATCTCCCCTCTGTATCTGGCCGGACTGCGTTACCGGGGGATGGGAGGGCGGGGAGCTAATCAGCGGCCGCACATGTGGATGTAGAATTATGAAAAACGACACACTTAAATAGCAGGGAGAGGTCGCGCCCGGTATCGAGAGCTACAGGTGAGGTGACATTGATGCTTATCTGCCCACTCATTCCCAGCACTGCTCCCATCCTGGTCCCCCCCCCCCCCCCAGCTCAGCACCGTTACTCCCATCCTGCCCCACACCACTACTCCCATCCTGCCCAACACCCCCCCAGCTCAGCACCGTTACTCCCATCCTGCCCCACACCACTACTCCCATCCTGCCCAACACCCCCCCAGCTCAGCACCGTTACTCCCATCCTGCCCCACACCACTACTCCCATCCTGCCCAACACCCCCCCAGCTCAGCACCGTTACTCCCATCCTGCCCAACACCCCCCCAGCTCAGCACCGTTACTTCCATCCTGCCCCACACCACTACTCCCATCCTGCCCAACACCCCCCCCTGCTCAGCACCGTTACTCCCATCCTGCCCCACACCACTACTCCCATCCTGCCCAACACCCCCCCAGCTCAGCACCGTTACTCCCATCCTGCCCAACACCCCCCCAGCTCAGCACCGTTACTCCCATCCTGCCCCACACCACTACTCCCATCCTGCCCAACACCCCCCCAGCTCAGCACCGTTACTCCCATCCTGCCCCACACCACTACTCCCATCCTGCCCAACACCCCCCCCTGCTCAGCACCGTTACTCCCATCCTGCCCCACACCACTACTCCCATCCTGCCCAACACCCCCCCAGCTCAGCACCGTTACTCCCATCCTGCCCAACACCCCCCCAGCTCAGCACCGTTACTCCCATCCTGCCCAACACCACTACTCCCATCCTGCCCAACACCCCCCCAGCTCAGCACCGTTACTCCCATCCTGCCCAACACCCCCCCAGCTCAGCACCGTTACTCCCATCCTGCCCAACACCACTACTCCCATCCTGCCCAACACCCCCCCAGCTCAGCACCGTTACTCCCATCCTGCCCCACACCACTACTCCCATCCTGCCCAACACCCCCCCAGCTCAGCACCGTTACTCCCTTCCTGCCCAACACCCCCCCAGCTCAGCACCGTTACTCCCATCCTGCCCCACACCACTACTCCCATCCTGCCCAACACCCCCCCCTGCTCAGCACCGTTACTCCCATCCTGCCCCACACCACTACTCCCATCCTGCCCAACACCCCCCCAGCTCAGCACCGTTACTCCCATCCTGCCCAACACCCCCCCAGCTCAGCACCGTTACTCCCATCCTGCCCAACACCACTACTCCCATCCTGCCCAACACCCCCCCAGCTCAGCACCGTTACTCCCATCCTGCCCAACACCCCCCCAGCTCAGCACCGTTACTCCCATCCTGCCCAACACCCCCCCAGCTCAGCACCGTTACTCCCATCCTGCCCAACACCACTACTCCCATCCTGCCCAACACCCCCCCCAGCTCAGCACCGTTACTCCCATCCTGCCCCACACCACTACTCCCATCCTGCCCCCCTGCTCCGCACCACTACTGCCATCCTACCCCCCTGCTATGCACCACTACTCCCATCCTACCCCCCTGCTATGCACCACTACTCCCATCCTGCTCCCACTGCTCTGCACCACTACTCCCATCCTGCCCCCTGCTCTGCACCACTACTCCCATCCTGCCCTCCTGCTCTGCACCACTACTCCCATCCTACCACCTGCTATGCACCACTACTCCCATCCTGCCCTCCTGCTCTGCACCACTACTCCCATCCTACCCCCCTGCTATGCACCACTACTCCCATCCTACCCCCCTGCTATGCACCACTGCTCCCATCCTACCCCCCTGCTATGTACCACTGCTCTCATTCTGCCACCCTGCTCTGCACCACTACTCCTACTATCCTGCCCCTTTGCCCCACACTTCTCCTCCTATCTTTCCTCCCTGAGCCACACTACTATTCCTCCTATCCTGCCCCTTTCTCTGAAGCTCTGTTGTATGATGATGACATTGGTTATATTCCTACACAAACAGGCATCTTCCGGATCATGTGATCTCCTACATGAATAGTGATTACCGACTGAAGACGCCGTCTGCAGAGGAAGGACATTTCTTCAGATGTTCCCCGTTATGAGAAACCACCATATAGGTAAGGTGCATATTGAATAGAAAAGAATGCCAGTAGGCGGTGCTAGACACACCCGATAGGTAGGTGTTGCTAGACATGCCCAGTAGGTAGGTGGTACTAGACATGCCTCTACGATGGTGCACCCCCTAATAAAATGTGCTGCGCACACCGATGTGCGGCGGTGGAGAGTAGCGGGTACTTTAGTTTGTAATGGGCTGAGCTCACCCATGCATTATCAGGGACCCAAGGCTCAGGGCTGTACTTCTTATGTTGTATTCTATACTGCTGGTAGAGTGGTACAGTAATGTGCTCTCCCTAGCGTCACCCTCTTCCTGTCACCCTCTCACTGTCACCGACTGCTGTAACCCACAGCTGGCACCGACTGCTGGTACCCTCTCACTGTCACCCTCTCCCTGGCATCGCCCTCTCGACATCACCCACAGCTGGCACTGACTGCTGTCACCATCTCCCTGTCACACTCTCCCTGTCAGCCACAGCTGGCCCCGACTGCTGTCACTCTCTCCCTGCCACCCTCTCCCTGGCGTCACCATCTTCCCGTCACCCACAGCTTGCACTGACGGCTGTCACCCTCTCCCTGTCACCCTCTCCCTGTCGTCACCCTCTCTCCATTACCCACAGCTGGCACAGAGTGCTCTACCCTCTCACTATCACCCTCTACCTGGCGTCAACCTCTCCCTGTCAACCTCTCCTTGTTGTCCACAGCTGGCACCGACTGATGTCACCCTCTACCTGGCGTCACCCTCCCTCCGTCACCAACAGCTGGCACCAAGTCCAGTCACCCTTTCCCCCTCTTCCCGTCACCAACTCCCTGGCATCAACCTTTTCCTGTCACCCTCTCCCTGTGACCCACAGCTGGCACAGACTGCTGTCACTCGCTCCCTGTGACCCTCTTCCTGTCACCAGCTCCCTGGCATCATCCTCTCCCTGGCGTCACCCACTGCTGTCACCCTCTCTCTGTTACAAACTGCTGTCATCCTTTCCCTGGCGTCACCCACTGCTATCACCCTCTCACTGGCAACACCCTCACCCTGTCACCCTCTCCCTAGCATCACCCACTGCTGTCACCCACTGCTTCTCCCTGGAATCGCCCACTGCCTTTCTTTGTCTCCCACTGAGCCAGGGACAGCGGTGGTAGCAGGCATTGGCTTGGGTGCGGTGGCGGGCATTGGCGGGACACAGCAGACATTATGGCTGCAGTGCCTCACCAGCCACTGGGCTCACCGCACGCCACTGGTACATATGGCAGAAAGTTTGCTGGGTTTAATGGACAGATGTTACAGTCATCTTTGTATGAAGAACTGGGAAGACACAGTAGCAGATTTACCACAAGGTAACCAAAGTGGCTGCTTAGGGCCCTGATTGTCTCGGGGGGAACAACAAGGCAATATAAAGAGCATTTTTAGTGGACCGCTTGCTTCAACAAAATTGTCCAAGAGCTGGGCTGACTGAATACTCCTGGCAGCCTGTCATTGACTAGACAGCTTTTGGGTGCCGGCTCCAGTGCAGGCCTGTGGGCCTAATTCAGACCTGATCACTATTGTGCGATTTTGCATGAAAGGTGATTATCGAACGCATGCGTATGGATCACAATGCTCAGGCGCAAAGCCAAACTGCGAAGGAATTGTGCACAAATTTGGATCGCTAGGCGTATGCAGGCTGATTGACAGGAAGCGGGTGTTTGAGGGTGGTAACTGGGCGTTTTCTGTGAGTGTCAGGAAAAATGCACGTATTCCCTAGTGTGTTCAGGGTGGGTGTGTGACGTCAGCTCCGGCCCCAATCATCCTGTTTGTATCACACTGGAGGAGTAAGTCCTGGACTACGCACACACTGCACAGACTGGAAAAATCATTCGATATTGAGTGATTTGCGAACCGATTTGCAGATGTCTGCTGTCTGGTGAAGTTTTCGCACGGTGCATGCATGCATTAACACACTTGCACGGGGGGGGGGGGGTTTCACTCTCTATGGGCGGCAGGTATCTGATTGCAGACCTCTGCAGAGGAGCGATCAGGTCTGAATTAGGCCTTGTGTCTCCAGCCCTGCAGTATTGTATGTGTGACTGATCACAACGTGTGTATGACGTCATACATGCAGAGAGAGGAGCTGGGACATGCACAGGTGTAAACATGAGGTTTTCTTCTGTACTTTATCATAGTATTTTGTTAATTTTGTATAACATCCACCTACTTCAAATTCAAATCAGGTGTGTGTGTGTGCGCGTGTGTGCGTGTGTGCGTGTGTGTGTGTGTGTGTGTGTGTGTGTGTGTGTGGGTTGGTGGGGTTTGAGTGGGAAAATGTTATTTTATGTACAGTGTAAAACATCCATCTTCTGCAATCATGGCTGGGGGGGAAGCACACACTGGTGATATATCAATATGCTATTATACTCTCTTTTAAGTACTATCGTGTATGGGAGATGCCTGCTACAATGAGTGGGGCACTGATATGTAATACGGTAATACCTACAGTCACACTCACTGAGGGATGTAATAATGGGTATTATAAGGGATGAGGGACCTGCTAGGCTGCTACAATCAGTAAGGGGAGAGGCACTTATATCCAGAGGCGTAACAAGGGTAGAGCGAGCAGGGTGCGTGACCTTGGGCGCCGTGGCAACCCCAGCAGAGGGGGGCGCCACCGACACCTGCACTGCCCACTCGCCCCACGGCAAATCACATTGTGCATTGCACCAGTGCACGCCGCAATGAAGGAGCCTGCCCCGCAGCCTCTGGCACTACAGTGAGTCAAACTGACTCATTATAGTATGCTGCTGTGACAGAGGGGAAGCCCGATCATCCACGATGCAGTCTGGCTGGCAGGATGTGAAAGGCCCTCCCCTTTCCTCTCATCTCTCCTCTCATTGGCTCCCTTCTCCCGTCTCCTCCCCCATACTCACCTCGTCTCTCATCGAGTCCCTGCGCTTCCTTCCTGCCAAACACTGGCTCTTCCTGGCTCGTGTCTCCTCCGCTGCTCAGACTGTCTGGTGCCGCTCCCATCTTACAGTAGTTTCTGTGCTGGAATATTCTCCGCTGGAGGGGTCCCAGGTGCAGGTACGTAATGGCTCCTCCCCTTTGGCCTCTGCAGACTGCAACCCGGTGGGGGGTGGGGGGGGGGGAGTCATATCTGGCACTGTGGGGCAATGTGACTGGCACTGTGGGGCATGTATCTGGCACTGTAGGGCATGTATCTGGCACTGTGGGGCAATGTATCTGGCACTGTGGGGCAATGTATCTGGCACTGTGGGGCATATAACTGGCACTGTGGGGCATGTATCTGGCACTGTGGGGCAATGTAACTGGCACTGTGGGGCAATGTGTCTGGCACTGTGGGGCATGTGTCTGGCACTGTGGGGCATGTATCTGGCACTGTGGGGCAATGTGTCTGGCACTGTGGGGCATGTGTCTGGCACTGTGGGGCATGTGTCTGGCACTGTGGGGCATGTGTCTGGCACTGTGGGGCATGTGTCTGGCACTGTGGGGCATGTGTCTGGCACTGTGGGGCATGTGTCTGGCACTGTGGGGCAATGTATCTGGCACTGTGGGGCAATGTATCTGGCACTGTGGGGCATGTGTCTGGCACTGTGGGGCATGTGTCTGGCACTGTGGGGCATGTGTCTGGCACTGTGAAGCAATGTATCGGGCACTGTGGGGCAATGTATCTGGCACTGTGGGGCATGTATCTAGCACTCTGGGGCATGTGTCTGGCACTGTGGGGCATGTGTCTGGCACTGTGAAGCAATGTATCTGGCACTGTGAGGCAATGTATCTGGCACTGTGGGGCATGTATCTGGCACTATGGGGCATTGTATCTGGCACTGTGGGGCAATGTAACTGGCACTGTGGGCCATTTTCAGTGGCCACACCCCTTCTGGTGTGTGGCCACACCCCTTCTGTGTGTGATCACGCCCATTTTTTTGCCGCACACGCCTTAGGCGCACGCACATGCTTCTTTTGGTGTGTTTTTTTTTTGGGGGGGGCGCCATTTTCCATCTTGCCCTGGGCTCCGGAAACACTAGCTACGCCTCTGCTTATATCTAATGCAGTCAACAATAATGTGATTGGGTGTAATAATAAGTATTACAAGATATTGGTACCTGCGTTATAGATCAGTAGAGATTTGCATCAGAACATTTTTGCTGGTTTTTGTTAAAATTAATCGTCCAGTTCTGGTTTTGGATTCGTGTTTGGATTTCAGCCGTGATTGGTTTTGGTTTTGGATTTCCCCCATAAATTGAAAAAAAAAAAAAAATTGTAGAGTTTGGCCCTTTTTTTTATTCCTAGGGTATCGTTAACCTCAATAACATCCATTTCTACTCAATTCCAGTCAATTGTGTGACACCCTTACAGCTGGGTTATTCATATACAATGCAGACAGTGAGTGAGGGGGGATAATAATGAGTATGTTAGGTGATGGGGATTTCTGCAATCAGTAAAGCCTGGGTCACTCCTATACAATGCAGTCAGCGAGTGAGGGTGTAATAATGGGGTATGGGTACCTGCTACAGTCAGTGAGGGAAGTGGTGTAATAACGGTGAATGGGGACCTGCTTCAGTCAACGAGGGAAGTGGTGTAATAATGGGGTATGGAGACCTGCTACAATTAGTGAGGGAAATGGTGTAATAATGGGGTATGGAGACCTGCTTCAGTTAATGAGGGAAGTGGTGTAATGATGGGGTATGGGGACCTGCTACAGTCAGTGAGGGAAGTGGTGTAATAATGGGGTATGGGGATCTGCTACAGTCAGTGAGGGAAGTGGAGTAATAATGGGGTATGGGGACCTGCTACAGTCAGTGAGGGAAGTGGTGTAATAATGGGGTGCAGGGACCTGCTACAGTGAGTGAGGGAAGTGGTGTAATAATGGGGTATGGAGACCTGCTTAAGTTAGTGAGGAAAATGGTGTAATAATGGGGTATGGGGACCTGCTACAGTCAGTGAGGGAAGTGGTGTAATAATGGGGGATGGGGACCTGCTACAGTCAGTGAGGGAAGATATGTAATAATGGGGTATGGGGACCTGCTACAGTCAGTGAGGGAAGTGGTGTAATAATTAGGGATGAGCGGGTTCGGTTCTCTGAGAACCAAACCCTACCGATCTTCACGTCCTGAGCCCGGATCCGAGCCCGGCTCGGGACATTCCGCAAGATTCGGAAACCAGAACGGGTCAAAATGTCATCATCCCGCTGTCGGATTCTCGCAGGTTTTGGATTCCATATAAGATGTCGCGCGTCGCCGCCATTTTCACTCCAGTCCTTGAGTGTATTGAGAGGACGTGTCTCTCTCCTCAGTGTCTGTCTGTGTGGGAAAGTGGTGACCTGCTCTATCTTATGCGTGTCATTTCAGTGCGGTCTTGTGCTACATCGGTCCAGTGGTGGTGTCTTGTGCTGCATCAGTCCAGTCACAGTGGTGGTGTCCTCTGCTGCCATATGTCCAGTGCTGCTGTATAAGTCCTGTCCAGTGCAGTGGTGCTGTGTTGTGCTGCATCAGTCCAGTGGTGGTGTCTCTGTGCTGCCATAAGTCCAGTGATACTGCCGTATAAATCCAGTGGTACTGCCGTATAAGTCCAGTGGTGCTGTCCTGTGCTGTATATTATTTACTCCAAATAAAGGTATTATTAATATTTAATCCAAATCATTTTTACAGGGTTTGCCTTGGGATCGGTATGATATCCCGCCAATCATAATACCGACGGACTATATACCGACACCCATTGACCGATGGTCGATATCCCGACAAGGTCTAAATACCGACACGGACTAAATACCGACATGTGAAATACCGACAAGGTCTAAATACCGACATGCAAAATGCCGACATGTCGAAATACCGACACAAGTTTTTCATGATTTTTTTATGTTTTTTTGTGTGTATGTCGACATAAATCAACATGGACACCATATAAAGTGTACCGCGTCCCCTCGCATGGCTCGCTGCGCTCGCCATGCTTCGGGCACGGTGCCTCGCTGCGCTCGGCACACTATTATATTCCCCCTCCAGGTCCACTGGGACGGTAAAGTATGAACAAGTCGGTTTTAATGAAAAAAATCATGAAAAACTTGTGTCGGTATTTCGACCTGTCGGCATTTTACATGTCGGTATTTAGACCTTGTCGGTATTTCAGATGTCGGTATTTAGTCCGTGTCGGTATTTAGACCTTGTCGGGATATCGACCATCGGTCAATGGGTGTCGGTATATAGTCCGTCGGTATTATGATTGGAGGTAAAGTGACTGCATCCCTTTGCCTTGTGTGGTTTAGGAGTACGCTCTTTTGTGCTGCATATTGTTATATAACTCCGTCCAAATAAAAGGGTTATTATTATCCAAATTATTTTTACAGTCTTTGCCATGTGTGTGTGGTTTAGGGGTACACTCTCCTGTGCCGCCAATATTGTGCATGTATTACATCTGTGCAAATTCCAGCATGTCCCATGTTTTGCACATACAATTAATTTGGTGGTGCAGAATTTTTTGAAAAATGACAGGGGCGTGCAGGAGATGTTGTCGGTAACCCGAAAAATTGCGGGCCACTTTCGACATTCAGCCACTGCCTGCCACTCCTAGATGGGCCAGGTGTTTGTGCCGCACACTTGTGTTGCTTAGCTTAGCCATCCAGCGACCTTGGTGCACCTCTTTTTTTCTTTGCATCCTGTGCTGTTTGGGAACTAGTTTTTTTTAAGTGCCATCCTGTCTGACACTGCAGTGCCACTCATAGATGGGCCAGGTGTTTGTGCCGCCCACTTGTGTCGCTTAACTTAGTCATACAGCTACAGTACCTCATTGCACCTCTTCTATTTCTTTGCATGATGTGTGTCACGATCCGGGTATCTGGACGCCATTTCTTACCCATCAGATGCCTCCTAAGGCTGGCTCAGCGCTCCAGGACCGGATTCCATCTGTTATCCTGATGTGTACATTCCTGTATCCTCTCCTGTCACTCTGGGACGCTGTCACACTAAACGCCATATTACACCTGGCATGGCGTCTCCCGCGGCCTCCGCCGCCGTCCCTGAACTTCTGCATGCAGAGTGTCTGAGTGGCGATTACGTCAGCCGCGGCCTCCGCTGTGTCTGCGTGGTTGGATGTGCATCTGTCAGCCTGGCGCCTCCTGTCTCCGGTGGCCGGCGCCGCCATTACTGTTTTCATTACCACATGGATTACAAACCAAACTTCCCTCCAAGTGTCTGCATGGGCGCAGCCATCTTGGATTCTGTCAGCTGATCATTTCCACCAATCTGTTCTCAGTATTGATAATCTTCATAATTGCCTAGCCAATCCCTTCCTTGCTGCAGGTATAAATACACTGTGCCTGAGCAAGGAAGGCGTCAGTGCTTTGGTTGTCAAACCTAGTTCCTGTTTGTCTCTCTCCTGTGATTGTCTTCCAGGTTCCAGCTCCTGTCTCAAGACTTCCACCATAGAGACCCGCACCAGCATTCCACCTGCGGTGTAGCCTGACTCTCCAATCCATTGTGGATTCATCTGTTTCCAGCTACAACATTACCTGCTTCCAGCTCAGCTTCCAGCAGAGTACAGCTTCCCTTAAAGGGCCGGTGTCCTTTCTACACTTTACCACTCTCCACCGGTATTATTATTTCTCCGCTCTCAAGTTCTACATTTCAGTTCATATTTCATCGCTCCCAAGTTCATTTATTATTTAACTGGTTCCAGCCAGTATCCACTCCGTGCTAACAACAGTCTGGTTCCAGCCAGTATCCACAGCAGCTGTTTTATCTTCAGCAACCCAGCTTTTCCTGGAACACCAGCTGGCACAATCCTGGGTTATCTCCATTGCTACAGTCGGGCCTGGTAAGGACTTTCCATCTAGAAGATCATAAGAACTATCTCACACTACCAGTGCCCTGTGGCTCCTGCCATCCTGTAGTACCCAGGAACTGTATTTATTCTTTGCTGACTTTTACGTTTTTCTTTTACTGCTGCTGTGTTGCGGAGTTGTCATAATAAACATCATTGACTTTTATCCAAGTTGTCGTGGTCACGCCTTCGGGCAGTTATTATTCATGTTACTTACATGTCCAGGGGTCTGATACAACCTCCCAGGTTCCGGTACATCTCAGCCCCTACAACTGAGGCTGCCTCCCGTCAGCTCAGGCCCTCAGTTGTGACAGTAAGCACTGACCTAATGAATCCAGCCGGAGACCAGGATCAAGCGGCCAGGCCGATGCAAGAACTGGCAGCCCGACTAGAACATCAGGAGGCTGCACAGGGCCACATCATCCGCTGTCTCCAGGATCTCTCTACTCGGCTGGATGGGATTCAGACAACTCTCCGTGGATCAGGCGCGTCTGGTGCGTCAACCACAGTGACTCCAGCTATAACCCCACCCACCTTACCCATTTTTGCTCCACGTCTTCATCTTCCAACGCCAGCAAAATTTGACGGATCTCCAAGATTCTGCAGGGGATTTCTCAACCAGTGTGAGATTCAGTTTGAGCTACAACCTGGCAATTTTCCCAGTGACCGTACAAAAATTGCCTACATTATTTCTCTTCTCAGTGGCTCAGCCCTTGATTTGTCATCACCGTTATGGGAGAGGTCCGACACCCTGCTATCTTCCTACACTGCCTTCGTGTCAACATTCAGGCGCATCTTCGACGAGCAAGGCCGGGTAACCTCAGCTTCATCCGAGATTCTCCGTTTACGCCAGGGGTCACGTACTGTAGGACAATATCTGATACAGTTCCAGATCCTGGCATCCGAACTGGCATGGAACGACGAGGCCCTGTATGCTGCATTCTGGCATGGCTTATCTGAGCGTATTAAAGATGAGTTAGCTACCAGAGACTTACCTTCTAAGTTAGATGAGCTAATCTCACTCTGCACGAAAGTTGATTTACGTTTCAGAGAGAGAGCAACTGAGCGTGGAAGATCATCTGCTCCAAAATCTTCTGCTCCTCCTCCTCGTCAACTGTCACCATCTAAAGATGAGCCCATGCAACTTGGCCGTTCCCGTTTAACTCCTGCTGAGCGCCGAAGACGTCTCTCCGAGTTTCTCTGTCTCTATTGTGCAGCTCCGTCTCACACCATTAATGCCTGTCCCAAACGTCCGGGAAACTCCAAATCCTAGCTCGCCAAGGAGAGGGCCGGCTAGGAGTAATGATCTCCTCTCCATCTCCTCAAGATTGTAATCTCCCAGTCTCGCTTCAAGTTGCTCAACGTTATCGGAACGTCATTGCCCTCCTTGATTCCGGAGCAGCTGGGAACTTTATTACCGAAGCCTATGTTAAACGGTGGTCCCTACCCACCGAGAGACTTCCTTCGTCCATTTCTTTAACTGCCGTGGATGGCAGCAAAATTTTTGATGCAGTTATTTCTTTAAGGACTCTACCAGTTCGTCTGAGGTGGGAGTTCTTCATTCCGAACTTATTTCTTTTTTAGTGATTCCAAGAGCCACACATCCTGTGGTCCTGGGCCTTCCATGGCTCCGTCTTCACAATCCTACAATTGATTGGACGACTACGCAAATCCTGGCATGGGGTTCCTCCTGTGCTGAGACATGTTTGTTTAAAGTATTGCCTGTCTGTTCTTCCTCCCCCAGGTCGTCTGATGTTCCACCTCCTCCATATCAAGATTTCACGGATGTGTTCAGTAAAGCTTCTGCTGATATCCTTCCTCCTCATAGAGAATGAGACTGTCCGATTGATCTCGTTCCAGGGAAGGTTCCACCTCGAGGCCGAACTTATCCGTTGTCTCTGCCTGAGACGCATTCTATGGAGGAATATATTAAAGAGAACCTAGCAAAGGGGTTCATTCGACCTTCTTCTTCTCCAGCCGGCGCAGGCTTCTTTTTTGTAAAAAAGAAAGATGGTGGTCTGCGGCCGTGCATCGACTACAGAGGTTTGAACGACATTACCATCAAGAACCGTTATCCTTTACCCCTGATTACTGAGCTCTTTGACAGAGTTAGCGGAGCTACCATCTTTACAAAGCTGGACTTGCGAGGTGCATACAATCTCATCCGGATCCGTGAGGGTGACGAGTGGAAGACCGCCTTTAACACCCGTGACGGACATTATGAGTACCTCGTCATGCCCTTCGGATTGAGCAATGCTCCAGCTGTCTTCCAGCATTTTGTCAATGAGATCTTCAGAGACATTCTATACCGTCATGTCGTGGTCTATCTAGACGATATCCTCATTTTTGCCAACGATTTAGAGGAACATCGTTTTTGGGTTAAAGAGGTTCTGTCCCGTCTCCGTGTCAATCATCTCTATTGCAAATTAGAAAAATGCGTCTTTGAAGTCAAGTCCATTCCGTTTCTAGGGTACATTGTGTCCGGTTCCGGACTAGAGATGGATCCTGAGAAACTACAAGCAATCCAAAATTGGCCGGTACCCTTAACCCTCAAAGGGGTCCAGCGGTTCTTAGGGTTCGCCAACTATTACCGAAAGTTTATACGAGACTTTTCCACCATTGTGGCGCCTATTACTGCTTTCACTAAGAAGGGTGCTAACCCGTCCAAGTGGTCTGAAGAAGCCATGCAAGCATTTCATCTTTTAAAATAAAGGTTCATCTCTGCGCCTGTTCTGAAACAGCCTGACATCGACTCTCCTTTCATCTTAGAGGTGGATGCCTCCTCCGTTGGAGTAGGAGCGGTGTTATCTCAGAGGGCTAAAGATGGCCATTTACACCCTTGCAGTTTCTTCTCCCGGAAGTTCTCCCCAGCTGAGCGCAACTATGCCATTGGCGACCAGGAGTTGCTAGCCATCAAGCTCGCTCTAGAAGAGTGGAGGTATCTGTTGGAGGGAGCTTCTCATTCAATCACCATACTTACAGACCACAAGAACCTTTTATACCTGAAGGGCGCACAATGTCTCAACCCTCGTCAGGCCAGATGGGCACTTTTCTTTTTCAGGTTCGACTTTAAACTCCAGTTCTGTCCGGGCTCTCAGAATCGCAAGGCCGATGCCCTTTCCCGCTCATGGGAGCAAGAAAATGAGTCAGAGTCTTCAGACAAGCATCCTATTATAAATCCATTGGCATTCTCCACGGTAGGGATGGACTCTACGCCCCCATCAGGGAAAAGTTTTGTGAAGCCGATGCTAAGGAAGAAGCTCATGCATTGGGCCCATGCTTCCCGTTTTGCCGGACATACAGGTATCCAAAAAACCCTGGAGTTTATCTCTAGGTCCTATTGGTGGCCAACTCTGAAAAAGGACGTCTTGGAGTTTATTGCATCTTGCCCAAAGTGTGCCCAACATAAAGTATCCCGCCAGTCGCCTGCGGGGCAACTGGTTCCACTATCCGTTCCCCGTCGACCATGGACCCACTTGTCGATGGATTTCATTACAGACTTACCCATGTGCAACAAGTTCAATACCATCTGGGTGGTAGTTGACCGGTTCACCAAGATGGCACACTTCATTCCTCTCACCGGTCTTCCGTCAGCTTCCAAGTTGGCTCAAGTATTCATACAAGAGATCTTCCGACTCCACGGTCTTCCTGAAGAAATTATCTCAGATCGAGGAGTTCAATTCACAGCCAAATTCTGGCGAAGTTTATGTCAAGTCCTCCAAGTCAAGCTAAAGTTTTCCACGGCTTACCATCCTCAGACCAATGGTCAAACCGAGAGGGTGAATCAGGACTTGGAGGCCTTCCTCCGCATCTATGTGTCCTCCTCTCAAGATGACTGGGTTCAATTACTTCCCTGAGCCGAGTTCTGTCATAACAACCAGTATCATTCTTCATCTGCTTCAACACCATTCTTCACTAACTTTGGATTCCACCCTAAAGTCCCTGAGTTCCAACCGCTTCCAGCAACTTCTGTCCCCGCAGTGGATATCACCTTGCATCAGTTTGCCAATATCTGGAAGAGCGTACGATCAGCTCTGCTCAAGGCATCGTTCAGGTACAAGAAGTTTGCGGATAAGAAGCGTCGAGCAGTTCCTGCTCTCAAGGTGGGTGATCGGGTATGGTTATCCACGAAGAATTTGAGGTTAAGAGTTCCCAGTATGAAGTTTGCACCTCGCTATATCGGTCCTTTCAAGATTGAACAAGTCATCAATCCTGTTGCTTACAGACTCCAGTTGCCTCCCTTCTTAAAAATACCCAGGACATTCCATGTTTCCCTGTTGAAACCGCTGATCTTGAATCGGTTTCATTCCTCACTTCCTCCAACTCCGAAAGTACAAACTCAACGAGGCGTTGAGTATGAAGTGGCCAAGATCCTGGACTCACGTCACCGTTACGGTCAACTACAATATCTTATTGACTGGAAAGGTTATGGTCCTGAGGAACGTTCATGGACCAATGCATCTGATGTCCATGCTCCTGCCTTGGTCCGGAGATTCCATTCCAAGTTTCCTCAAAAGCCAAAGAAGTGTCCTGGGGCCACTCCTAAAGGGGGGGGTGCTGTCACGATCCGGGTATCTGGACGCCATTTCTTACCCATCAGATGCCTCCTAAGGCTGGCTCAGCGCTCCAGGACCGGATTCCATCTGTTATCCTGATGTGTACATTCCTGTATACTCTCCTGTCACTCTGGGACGCTGTCATACTAAACGCCATATTACACCTGGCATGGCGTCTCCCGCGGCCTCCGCCGCCGTCC
This sequence comes from Pseudophryne corroboree, assembly GCF_028390025.1. Taxonomy (NCBI): domain Eukaryota; kingdom Metazoa; phylum Chordata; class Amphibia; order Anura; family Myobatrachidae; genus Pseudophryne; species Pseudophryne corroboree. The sequence goes on along the minus strand of NC_086446.1, from coordinate 58,391,629 downwards.
CTGAACTTCTGCATGCAGAGTGTCTGAGTGGCGATTACGTCAGCCGCGGCCTACGCTGTGTCCGCGTGGTTGGATGTGCATCTGTCAGCCTGGCGCCTCCTGTCTCCGGTGGCCGGCGCCGCCATTACTGTTTTCATTACCACATGGATTACAAACCAAACTTCCCTCCAAGTGTCTGCATGGGCGCAGCCATCTTGGATTCTGTCAGCTGATCATTTCCACCAATCTGTTCTCAGTATTGATAATCTGCATAATTGCCTAGCCAATCCCTTCCTTGCTGCAGGTATAAATACACTGTGCCTGAGCAAGGAAGGCGTCAGTGCTTTGGTTGTCAAACCTAGTTCCTGTTTGTCTCTCTCCTGTGATTGTCTTCCAGGTTCCAGCTCCTGTCTCAAGACTTCCACCATAGAGACCCGCACCAGCATTCCACCTGCGGTGTAGCCTGACTCTCCAATCCATTGTGGATTCATCTGTTTCCAGCTACAACATTACCTGCTTCCAGTTCAGCTTCCAGCAGAGTACAGCTTCCCTTAAAGGGCCGGTGTCCTTTCTACACTTTACCACTCTCCACCGGTATTATTATTTCTCCGCTCTCAAGTTCTACATTTCAGTTCATATTTCATCGCTCCCAAGTTCATTTATTATTTAACTGGTTCCAGCCAGTATCCACTCCGTGCTAACAACAGTCTGGTTCCAGCCAGTATCCACAGCAGCTGTTTTATCTTCAGCAACCCAGCTTTTCCTGGAACACCAGCTGGCACAATCCTGGGTTATCTCCATTGCTACAGTCGGGCCTGGTAAGGACTTTCCATCTAGAAGATCATAAGAACTATCTCACACTACCAGTGCCCTGTGGCTCCTGCCATCCTGTAGTACCCAGGAACTGTATTTATTCTTTGCTGACTTTTACGTTTTTCTTTTACTGCTGCTGTGTTGCGGAGTTGTCATAATAAACATCATTGACTTTTATCCAAGTTGTCGTGGTCACGCCTTCGGGCAGTTATTATTCATGTTACTTACATGTCCAGGGGTCTGATACAACCTCCCAGGTTCCGGTACATCTCAGCCCCTACAACTGAGGCTGCCTCCCGTCAGCTCAGGCCCTCAGTTGTGACAATGTGCTGTTTGGGGCCTAGTTTTTGAAAAGTGCCATCCTGTCTGACACTGCAGTGCCACTCCTAGATGGGCCAGGTGTTTGTGCCGCACACTTGTGTCGCTTAGCTTAGTCATACAGCAACCTCAGTGCAACCTTTTGGCCTAAAAACAATATTGTGAGGTGTGAGGTGTACAGAATAGACTGGAAATGAGTGGAAATTAATGTTATTGATGTTAATAATACCGTAGGATCAAAATGACCCCCACATTCTGTGATTTTAGCTGTTTTTAAGTTTTTTTCAAAAATAATCCAGATCCAAATCCAAAACCAAAACCCAAAAGGGTGGTTTTGGCAAAACCTATCCAGATCCATAAAACGAGCGGGGATCCAGATCCAAAACCAGAACACAAAACACGAAAAGTGCATGCCGCACATCTCTAGTAATAATGGGGTACGGGGACCTGCTACAGTCAGTGAGGAAGTGGTGTAATAATGGGGTATGGGGACCTGCTACAGTCAGTGAGGGAAGTGGTGTAATAATGGGGTATGGGGACCTGCTACAGTCAGTGAGGAAAGTGGTGTAATAATGGGGCATTGGGACCTGCTACAGTCAGTGAGGGGAGTGGTCTAATAATGGGGTATGGAGACCTGCTACAGTCAGTGAGGGAAGTGGTGTAATAATGGGGTATGGAGACCTGCTACAGTCAGTGAGGGAAGTGGTGTAATAATGGGGTATGGGGATCGGCTACAGTCAGTGAGGGAAGTGGTGTAATAATGGGGTATGGGGATCTGCTACAGTCAGTGAGGAAGTGGTGTAATAATGGGGTATGGGGACCTGCTACAGTCAGTGAGGGATGTGGTGTAATAATGGGGTATGGGGATCTGCTACAGTCAGTGAGGAAGTGGTGTAATAATGGGGCATTGGGACCTGCTACAGTACAGACAGTGAAGGAAGTTGTGTAATAATGGGGTATGGGGACCTGCTACAGTCAGTGAGGGAAGTGGTGTAATAATGGGGTATGGGGATCTGCTACAGTCAGTGAGGAAGTGGTGTAATAATGGGGTATGGGGACCTGCTACAGTCAGTGATGTAAGTAGTGTAATAATAGGGTATGGGGATCGGCTACAGTCAGTGAGGGAAGTGGTGTAATAATGGGGTATGGCAACCTGCTACAGTCAGTGAGGAAAGTGGTGTTATAATGGGGTATGGAGACCTGCCCAGTCAGTGAGGGAAGTGGTGTAATAATGGGGTATGGAGACCTGCTACAGTCAGTGAGGGAACTGGTGTAATAATGGGGTATAGGGACTTGCTACAGTCAGTGAGGGGAGTGGTGTAATAATGGGGTATGGGGACCTGCTACAGTCAGTGAGGGAAGTGGTGTAATAATGGGGTATGGGGACCTGCTACAGTCAGTGAGGGAAGTGGTGTAATAATGGGGTATAGGGACCTGCTACAGTCATTGAGGGAAGTGGTGTAATAATGGGGTATGGGGATCTGCTACAGTCAGTGAGGGAAGTGGTGTAATAATGGGGTATGGGGATCGGCTACAGTCAGTGAGGTAAGTAGTGTAATAATGGGGTATGGCAACCTGCTACAGTCAGTGAGGAAAGTGGTGTAATAATGGGGTATGGAGACCTGCTACAGTCAGTGAGGAAGTGGTGTAATAATGGGGTATGGGGACCTGCTACAGTCAGTGAGGTATGTGGTGTAATAATGGGGTATGGGGATCTGCTACAGTCAGTGAGGAAGTGGTGTAATAATGGGGCATTGGGACCTGCTACAGTACAGACAGTGAGGTAAGTTGTGTAATAATGGGGTATGGGGACCTGCTACAGTCAGTGAGGGAAGTGGTGTAATAATGGGGTATGGGGATCTGCTACAGTCAGTGAGGAAGTGGTGTAATAATGGGGAATTGGGACCTGCTACAGTACAGTCAGTAAGGGAAGTTGTGTAATAATGGGGTATGGGGACCTGCTACAGTCAGTGAGGGAAGTGGTGTAATAATGGGGTATGGGAATCTGATACAGTCAGTGAGGGAAGTGGTGTAATAATGGGGTATGGGGACCTGCTACAGTCAGTGAGGTAAGTAGTGTAATAATGGGGTATGGGGATCGGCTACAGTCAGTGAGGGAAGTGGTGTAATAATGGGGTATGGCAACCTGCTACAGTTAGTGAGAAAAGTGGTGTAATAATGGGGTATGGAGACCTGCTACAGTCAGTGAGGGAACTGGTGTAATAATGGGGTATGGCAACCTGCTACAGTCAGTGAGGAAAGTGGTGTAATAATGGGGTATGGAGACCTGGTACAGTCAGTGAGGGAAGTGGTGTAATAATGGGGTATGGAGACCTGCTACAGTCAGTGAGGGAACTGGTGTAATAATGGGGTATAAGGACTTGCTACAGTCAGTGAGGGGAATGGTGTAATAATGGAGTATGGGGACCTGCTACAGTCAGTGAGGGAAGTGGTGTAATAATGGGGTACGGGGACCTGCTACAGTCAGTGAGGGAAGTGGTGTAATAATGGGGTACGGGGATCTGCTACAGTCAGTGAGGGAAGTGGTGTAATAATGGGGTATGGGGACCTGCTACAGTCATTGAGGGAAGTGGTGTAATAATGGGGTATGGGGATCTGCTACAGTCAGTGAGGGAAATGGTGTAATAATGGGGTATGGGGATCGGCTACAGTCAGTGAGGTAAGTAGTGTAATAATGGGGTATGGGGATCTGCTACAGTCAGTGAGGGAGGTGGTGTAATAATGGGGTATGAAGACCTGCTACAGTCAGTGAGGGAACTGGTGTAATAATGGGGTATGGGGACCTGCTACAGTCAGTGAGGGAAGTGGTGTAATAATGAGGTATGGGGACCTGCTACAGTCAGTGAGGGACCTGGTGTAATAATGGGGTATGGGGACCTGCTACAGTCAGTGAGGGAAGTGGTGTAATAATGAGGTATGGGGACCTGCTACAGTCAGTGAGGGAAGTATTGTAATAATGGGGTATGGGGACCTGCTACAGTCAGTTAGGGAAGTGGTGTAATAATGGGGTATGGAGATCTGCTACAGTCAGTGAGGGAAGTGGTGTAATAACGGTGAATGGGGACCTGCTTCAGTCAATGAGGGAAGTGGTGTAATAATGGGGTATGGGGACCTGCTACAGTCAGTGAGGGAAGTGGTGTAATAACGGTGAATGGGGACCTGCTTCAGTCAATGAGGGAAGTGGTGTAATAATGGGGTATGGAGACCTGCTACAGTTAGTGAGGGAAATGGTGTAATAATGGGGTATGGAGACCTGCTTTAGTTAATGAGGGAAGTGGTGTAATAATGGGGTATGGGGACCTGCTACAGTCAGTGAGGGAAGTGGTGTAATAATGGGGTATGGGGATCTGCTACAGTCAGTGAGGGAAGTGGAGTAATAATGGGGTATGGGGACCTGCTACAGTCAGTGAGGGAAGTGGTGTAATAATGAGGTGCAGGGACCTGCTACAGTGAATGAGGGAAGTGGTGTAATAATGGGGTATGGAGACCTGCTTAAGTTAGTGAGGGAAATGGTGTAATAATGGGGTATGGGGACCAGCTACAGTCAGTGAGGGAAGTGGTGTAATAATGGGGGATGGGGACCTGCTACAGTCAGTGAGGGAAGATATGTAATAATGGGGTATGGGGACCTGCTACAGTCAGTGAGGGAAGTGGTGTAATAATTAGGGATGAGCGGGTTCGGTTCTCTGAGAACCAAACCCTACCGATCTTCACGTCCTGAGCCCGGATCCGAGCCCGGCTCGGGACATCCCGCAAGACTCGGAAACCAGAACGGGTCAAAATGTCATCATCCCGCTGTCGGATTCTCGCAGGTTTTGGATTCCATATAAGATGTCGCGCGTCGCCGCCATTTTCACTCCAGTCCTTGAGTGTATTGAGAGGACGTGTCTCTCTCCTCAGTGTCTGTCTGTGCGGGAAAGTGGTGACCTGCTCTATCTTATGCGTGTCATTCCAGTGCGGTCTTGTGCTACATCAGTCCAGTGGTGGTGTCTTGTGCTGCATCAGTCCAGTCACAGTGGTGGTGTCCTCTGCTGCCATATGTCCAGTGCTGCTGTATAAGTCCAGTTCAGTGCAGTGGCGCTGTGTTGTCCTGCATCAGTCCAGTGGTGGTGTCCCTGTGCTGCCATAAGTCCAGTGATACTGCCGTATAAGTCCAGCGGTACTGCCGTATAAATCCAGTGGTACTGCCGTATAAGTCCAGTGGTGCTGTCCTGTGCTGTATATTATTTACTCCAAATAAAGGTATTATTAATATTTAATCCAAATCATTTTTACAGGGTTTGCCTTGTGTGGTTTAGGAGTACGCTCTTTTGTGCTGCATATTGTTATATAACTCCGTCCAAATAAAAGGGTTATTATTATCCAAATTATTTTTACAGTCTTTGCCATCTGTGTGTGGTTTAGGGGTACACTCTCCTGTGCCGCCAATATTGTGCATGTATTACATCTGTGCAAATTCCAGCATGTCCCATGTTTTGCACATACAATTAATTTGGTGGTGCAGAATTTTTTGAAAAATGACAGGGGCGTGCAGGAGATGTTGTCGGTAGCCCGAAAAATTGCGGGCCACTTTCGACATTCAGCCACTGCCTGCCACTCCTAGATGGGCCAGGTGTTTGTGCCGCACACTTGTGTTGCTTAGCTTAGCCATCCAGCAACCTTGGTGCACCTCTTTTTTTCTTTGCATCCTGTGCTGTTTGGGAACTAGTTTTTTTTAAGTGCCATCCTGTCTGACACTGCAGTGCCACTCATAGATGGGCCAGGTGTTTGTGCCGCCCACTTGTGTCGCTTAACTTAGTCATACAGCTACAGTACCTCATTGCACCTCTTCTATTTCTTTGCATGATGTGCTGTTTGGGGCCTAGTTTTTGAAAAGTGCCATCCTGTCTGACACTGCAGTGCCACTCCTAGATGGGCCAGGTGTTTGTGCCGCACACTTGTGTCGCTTAGCTTAGTCATACAGCAACCTCAGTGCAACCTTTTGGCCTAAAAACAATATTGTGAGGTGTGAGGTGTACAGAATAGACTGGAAATGAGTGGAAATTAATGTTATTGATGTTAATAATACCGTAGGATCAAAATGACCCCCACATTCTGTGATGTTAGCTGTTTTTAAGTTTTTTTCAAAAATAATCCAGATCCAAATCCAAAACCAAAACCCAAAAGGGTGGTTTTGGCAAAACCTATCCAGATCCATAAAACGAGCGGGGATCCAGATACAAAACCAAAACACAAAACACGAAAAGTGCATGCCGCACATCTCTAGTAATAATGGGGTACGGGGACCTGCTACAGTCAGTGAGGAAGTGGTGTATTAATGGGGTATGAGGACCTTCTACAGTCAATGAGGGAAGTGGTGTAATAATGGGGTATGGGGACCTGCTACAGTCAGTGAGGGAAGTGGTGTAATAATGTGGCATTGGGACCTGCTACAGTCAGTGAGGGGAGTGGTCTAATAATGGGGTATGGAGACCTGCTACAGTCAGTGAGGGAAGTGGTGTAATAATGGGGTATGGAGACCTGCTACAGTCAGTGAGGGAAGTGGTGTAATAATGGGGTATGGGGATCGGCTACAGTCAGTGAGGGAAGTGGTGTAATAATGGGGTATGGGGATCTGCTACAGTCAGTGAGGAAGTGGTGTAATAATGGGGTATGGGGACCTGCTACAGTCAGTGAGGGATGTGGTGTAATAATGGGGTATGGGGATCTGCTACAGTCAGTGAGGAAGTGGTGTAATAATGGGGCATTGGGACCTGCTACAGTACAGACAGTGAAGGAAGTTGTGTAATAATGTGGTATGGGGACCTGCTACAGTCATTGAGGGAAGTGGTGTAATAATGGGGTATGGGGATCTGCTACAGTCAGTGAGGAAGTGGTGTAATAATGGGGCATTGGGACCTGCTACAGTACAGTCAGTGAGTGAAGTTGTGTAATAATAGGGTATGGGGACCTGCTACCGTCAGTGAGGGAAGTGGTGTAATAATGGGGTATGGGGATCTGCTACAGTCAGTGAGGAAGTTGTGTAATAATGGGGTATGGGGACCTGCTACAGTCAGTGATGTAAGTAGTGTAATAATAGGGTATGGGGATCGGCTACAGTCAGTGAGGGAAGTGGTGTAATAATGGGGTATGGCAACCTGCTACAGTCAGTGAGGAAAGTGGTGTAATAATGGGGTATGGGGACCTGCTACAGTCAGTGAGGGAAGTGGTGTAATAATGGGGTATGGAGACCTGCTATAGTCAGTGAGGGAACTGGTGTAATAATGGGGTATAGGGACTTGCTACAGTCAGTGAGGGGAGTGGTGTAATAATGGGGTATGGGGACCTGCTACAGTCAGTGAGGGAAGTGGTGTAATAATGGGGTATGGGGACCTGCTACAGTCAGTGAGGGAAGTGGTGTAATAATGGGGTATAGGGACCTGCTACAGTCATGGAGGGAAGTGGTGTAATAATGGGGTATGGGGATCTGCTACAGTCAGTGAGGGAAGTGGTGTAATAATGGGGTATGGGGATCGGCTACAGTCAGTGAGGTAAGTAGTGTAATAATGGGGTATGGCAACCTGCTACAGTCAGCGAGGAAAGTGGTGTAATAATGGGGTATGGAGACCTGCTACAGTCAGTGAGGTATGTGGTGTAATAATGGGGTATGGGGATCTGCTACAGTCAGTGAGGAAGTGGTGTAATAATGGGGCATTGGGACCTGCTACAGTACAGACAGTGAGGGAAGTTGTGTAATAATGGGGTATGGGGACCTGCTACAGTCAGTGAGGGAAGTGGTGTAATAATGGGGTATGGGGATCTGCTACAGTCAGTGAGGAAGTGGTGTAATAATGGGGCATTGGGACCTGCTACAGTACAGTCAGTGAGGGAAGTTGTGTAATAATGGGGTATGGGGACCTGCTACAGTCAGTGAGGGAAGTGGTGTAATAATGGGGTATGGGAATCTGATACAGTCAGTTAGGAATTGGTGTAATAATGGGGTATGGGGACCTGCTACAGTCAGTGAGGTAAGTAGTGTAATAATGGGGTATGGGGATCGGCTACAGTCAGTGAGGGAAGTGGTGTAATAATGGGGTATGGCAACCTGCTACAGTTAGTGAGGAAAGTGGTGTAATAATGGGGTATGGAGACCTGCTACAGTCAGTGAGGGAACTGGTGTAATAATGGGGTATGGCAACCTGCTACAGTCAGTGAGGAAAGTGGTGTAATAATGGGGTATGGAGACCTGGTACAGTCAGTGAGGGAAGTGGTGTAATAATGGGGTATGGAGACCTGCTACAGTCAGTGAGGGAACTGGTGTAATAATGGGGTATAGGGACTTGCTACAGTCAGTGAGGGGAATGGTGTAATAATGGAGTATGGGGATCTGCTACAGTCAGTGAGGGAAGTGGTGTAATAATGGGGTACGGGGACCTGCTACAGTCAGTGAGGGAAGTGGTGTAATAATGGGGTATGGGGATCTGCTACAGTCAGTGAGGGAAGTGGTGTAATAATGGGGTATGGGGATCGGCTACAGTCAGTGAGGTAAGTAGTGTAATAATGGGGTATGGCAACCTGCTACAGTCAGCGAGGAAAGTGGTGTAATAATGGGGTATGGAGACCTGCTACAGTCAGTGAGGTATGTGGTGTAATAATGGGGTATGGGGATCTGCTACAGTCAGTGAGGAAGTGGTGTAATAATGGGGCATTGGGACCTGCTACAGTACAGACAGTGAGGGAAGTTGTGTAATAATGGGGTATGGGGACCTGCTACAGTCAGTGAGGGAAGTGGTGTAATAATGGGGTATGGGGATCTGCTACAGTCAGTGAGGAAGTGGTGTAATAATGGGGCATTGGGACCTGCTACAGTACAGTCAGTGAGGGAAGTTGTGTAATAATGGGGTATGGGGACCTGCTACAGTCAGTGAGGGAAGTGGTGTAATAATGGGGTATGGGAATCTGATACAGTCAGTTAGGAATTGGTGTAATAATGGGGTATGGGGACCTGCTACAGTCAGTGAGGTAAGTAGTGTAATAATGGGGTATGGGGATCGGCTACAGTCAGTGAGGGAAGTGGTGTAATAATGGGGTATGGCAACCTGCTACAGTTAGTGAGGAAAGTGGTGTAATAATGGGGTATGGAGACCTGCTACAGTCAGTGTGGGAACTGGTGTAATAATGGGGTATGGCAACCTGCTACAGTCAGTGAGGAAAGTGGTGTAATAATGGGGTATGGAGACCTGGTACAGTCAGTGAGGGAAGTGGTGTAATAATGGGGTATGGAGACCTGCTACAGTCAGTGAGGGAACTGGTGTAATAATGGGGTATGGGGATCTGCTACAGTCAGTGAGGGAAGTGGTGTAATAATGGGGTATGGGGATCGGCTACAGTCAGTGAGGTAAGTAGTGTAATAATGGGGTATGGGGATCTGCTACAGTCAGTGAGGGAGGTGGTGTAATAATGGGGTATGGCAACCTGATACAGTCAGTGAGGAAAGTGGTGTAATAATGGGGTATGAAGACCTGCTACAGTCAGTGAGGGAACTGGTGTAATAATGGGGTATGGGGACCTGCTACAGTCAGTGAGGGAAGTTGCGTAATAATGAGGTATGGGGACCTGCTACAGTCAGTGAGGGACCTGGTGTAATAATGGGGTATGGGGACCTGCTACAGTCAGTGAGGGAAGTATTGTAATAATGGGGTATGGGGACCTGCTACAGTCAGTTAGGGAAGTGGTGTAATAATGGGGTATGGGGACCTGCTACAGTCAGTGAGGGAAGTGGTGTAATAATGGGGTATGGGGACCTGCTACAGTCATTGAGGGAAGTGGTGTAATAATGGGGTATGGGGACCTGCTACAGTCATTGAGGGAAGTGGTGTAATAATGAGGTATGGGGACCTGCTACAGTCAGTGAGGGAAGTATTGTAATGATGGGGTATGGGGACCTGCTACAGTCAGTTAGGGAAGTGGTGTAATAATGGGGTATGGGGACCTGCTACAGTCAGTGAGGGAAGTGGTGTAATAACGGTGAATGGGGACCAGCTTCAGTCAATTAGGGAAGTGGTGTAATAATGGGGTATGGAGACCTGCTACAGTTAGTGAGGGAAATGGTGTAATAATGGGGTATGGAGACCTGCTTCAGTTAATGAGGGAAGTGGTGTAATAATGGGGTATGGGGACCTGCTACAGTCAGTGAGGGAAGTGGTGTAATAATGGGGTATGGGGATCTGCTACAGTCAGTGAGGGAAGTGGACTAATAATGGGGTATGGGGACCTGCTACAGTCAGTGAGGGAAGTGGTGTAATAATGGGGTGCAGGGACCTGCTACAGTGAGTGAGGGAAGTGGTGTAATAATGGGGTATGGAGACCTGCTACAGTCAGTGAGGGAAGTGGTGTAATAATGGGGTATGGAGACCTGCTACAGTCAGTGAGGGAAGTGGTGTAATAATGGGGTATGGGGATCGGCTACAGTCAGTGAGGGAAGTGGTGTAATAATGGGGTATGGGGATCTGCTACAGTCAGTGAGGAAGTGGTGTAATAATGGGGTATGGGGACCTGCTACAGTCAGTGAGGGATGTGGTGTAATAATGGGGTATGGGGATCTGCTACAGTCAGTGAGGAAGTGGTGTAATAATGGGGCATTGGGACCTGCTACAGTACAGACAGTGAGGGAAGTTGTGTAATAATGGGGTATGGGGATCTGCTACAGTCAGTGAGGGAAGTGGTGTAATAATGGGGTATGGGGATCGGCTACAGTCAGTGAGGTAAGTAGTGTAATAATGGGGTATGGCAACCTGCTACAGTCAGCGAGGAAAGTGGTGTAATAATGGGGTATGGAGACCTGCTACAGTCAGTGAGGTATGTGGTGTAATAATGGGGTATGGGGATCTGCTACAGTCAGTGAGGAAGTGGTGTAATAATGGTGCATTGGGACCTGCTACAGTACAGACAGTGAGGGAAGTTGTGTAATAATGGGGTATGGGGACCTGCTACAGTCAGTGAGGGAAGTGGTGTAATAATGGGGTATGGGGATCTGCTACAGTCAGTGAGGAAGTGGTGTAATAATGGGGCATTGGGACCTGCTACAGTACAGTCAGTGAGGGAAGTGGTGTAATAATGGGGTATGGGAATCTGATACAGTCAGTTAGGAATTGGTGTAATAATGGGGTATGGGGGCCTGCTACAGTCAGTGAGGTAAGTAGTGTAATAATGGGGTATGGGGATCGGCTACAGTCAGTGAGGGAAGTGGTGTAATAATGGGGTATGGCAACCTGCTACAGTTAGTGAGGAAAGTGGTGTAATAATGGGGTATGGAGACCTGCTACAGTCAGTGAGGGAACTGGTGTAATAATGGGGTATGGCAACCTGCTACAGTCAGTGAGGAAAGTGGTGTAATAATGGGGTATGGAGACCTGGTACAGTCAGTGAGGGAAGTGGTGTAATAATGGGGTATGGAGACCTGCTACAGTCAGTGAGGGAACTGGTGTAATAATGGGGTATAGGGACTTGCTACAGTCAGTGAGGGGAATGGTGTAATAATGGAGTATAGGGACCTGCTACAGTCAGTGAGGGAAGTGGTGTAATAATGGGGTACGGGGACCTGCTACAGTCAGTGAGGGAAGTGGTGTAATAATGGGGTACGGGGATCTGCTACAGTCAGTGAGGGAAGTGGTGTAATAATGGGGTATGGGGACCTGCTACAGTCATTGAGGGAAGTGGTGTAATAATGGGGTATGGGGATCTGCTACAGTCAGTGAGGGAAGTGGTGTAATAATGGGGTATGGGGATCGGCTACAGTCAGTGAGGTAAGTAGTGTAATAATGGGGTATGGGGATCTGCTACAGTCAGTGAGGGAGGTGGTGTAATAATGGGGTATGGCAACCTGATACAGTCAGTGAGGAAAGTGGTGTAATAATGGGGTATGAAGACCTGCTACAGTCAGTGAGGGAACTGGTGTAATAATAGGGTATGGGGACCTGCTACAGTCAGTGAGGGAAGTTGTGTAATAATGAGGTATGGGGACCTGCTACAGTCAGTGAGGGACCTGGTGTAATAATGGGGTATGGGGACCTGCTACAGTCAGTGAGGGAAGTATTGTAATAATGGGGTATGGGGACCTGCTACAGTCAGTTAGGGAAGTGGTGTAATAATGGGGTATGGGGACCTGCTACAGTCAGTGAGGGAAGTGGTGTAATAATGGGGTATGGGGACCTGCTACAGTCATTGAGGGAAGTGGTGTAATAATGGGGTATGGGGACCTGCTACAGTCATTGAGGGAAGTGGTGTAATAATGAGGTATGGGGACCTGCTACAGTCAGTGAGGGAAGTATTGTAATAATGGGGTATGGGGACCTGCTACAGTCAGTTAGGGAAGTGGTGTAATAATGGGGTATGGGGACCTGCTACAGTCAGTGAGGGAAGTGGTGTAATAACGGTGAATGGGGACCAGCTTCAGTCAATTAGGGAAGTTGTGTAATAATGGGGTATGGAGACCTGCTACAGTTAGTGAGGGAAATGGTGTAATAATGGGGTATGGAGACCTGCTTCAGTTAATGAGGGAAGTGGTGTAATAATGGGGTATGGGGACCTGCTACAGTCAGTGAGGGAAGTGGTGTAATAATGGGGTATGGGGATCTGCTACAGTCAGTGAGGGAAGTGGACTAATAATGGGGTATGGGGACCTGCTACAGTCAGTGAGGGAAGTGGTGTAATAATGGGGTGCAGGGACCTGCTACAGTGAGTGAGGGAAGTGGTGTAATAATGGGGTATGGAGACCTGCTTAAGTTAGTGAGGGAAATGGTGTAATAATGGGGTATGGGGACCAGCTACAGTCAGTGAGGGAAGTGGTGTAATAATGTGGGATGGGGACCTGCTACAGTCAGTGAGGGAAGATATGTAATAATGGGGTATGGGGACCTGCTACAGTCAGTGAGGAAAGTGGTGTAATAATGGGGTATGGAGACCTGGTACAGTCAGTGAGGGAAGTGGTGTAATAATGGGGTATGGAGACCTGCTACAGTCAGTGAGGGAACTGGTGTAATAATGGGGTATAGGGACTTGCTACAGTCAGTGAGGGGAATGGTGTAATAATGGAGTATGGGGACCTGCTACAGTCAGTGAGGGAAGTGGTGTAATAATGGGGTACGGGGACCTGCTACAGTCAGTGAGGGAAGTGGTGTAATAATGGGGTACGGGGATCTGCTACAGTCAGTGAGGGAAGTGGTGTAATAATGGGGTATGGGGACCTGCTACAGTCATTGAGGGAAGTGGTGTAATAATGGGGTATGGGGATCTGCTACAGTCAGTGAGGGAAATGGTGTAATAATGGGGTATGGGGATCGGCTACAGTCAGTGAGGTAAGTAGTGTAATAATGGGGTATGGGGATCTGCTACAGTCAGTGAGGGAGGTGGTGTAATAATGGGGTATGAAGACCTGCTACAGTCAGTGAGGGAACTGGTGTAATAATGGGGTATGGGGACCTGCTACAGTCAGTGAGGGAAGTGGTGTAATAATGAGGTATGGGGACCTGCTACAGTCAGTGAGGGACCTGGTGTAATAATGGGGTATGGGGACCTGCTACAGTCAGTGAGGGAAGTGGTGTAATAATGAGGTATGGGGACCTGCTACAGTCAGTGAGGGAAGTATTGTAATAATGGGGTATGGGGACCTGCTACAGTCAGTTAGGGAAGTGGTGTAATAATGGGGTATGGAGACCTGCTACAGTCAGTGAGGGAAGTGGTGTAATAACGGTGAATGGGGGACCTGCTTCAGTCAATGAGGGAAGTGGTGTAATAATGGGGTATGGGGACCTGCTACAGTCAGTGAGGGAAGTGGTGTAATAACGGTGAATGGGGACCTGCTTCAGTCAATGAGGGAAGTGGTGTAATAATGGTGTATGGAGACCTGCTACAGTTAGTGAGGGAAATGGTGTAATAATGGGGTATGGAGACCTGCTTCAGTTAATGAGGGAAGTGGTGTAATAATGGGGTATGGGGACCTGCTACAGTCAGTGAGGGAAGTGGTGTAATAATGGGGTATGGGGATCTGCTACAGTCAGTGAGGGAAGTGGAGTAATAATGGGGTATGGGGACCTGCTACAGTCAGTGAGGGAAGTGGTGTAATAATGGGGTGCAGGGACCTGCTACAGTGAGTGAGGGAAGTGGTGTAATAATGGGGTATTGAGACCTGCTTAAGTTAGTGAGGGAAATGGTGTAATAATGGGGTATGGGGACCAGCTACAGTCAGTGAGGGAAGTGGTGTAATAATGGGGGATGGGGACCTGCTACAGTCAGTGAGGGAAGATATGTAATAATGGGGTATGGGGACCTGCTACAGTCAGTGAGGGAAGTGGTGTAATAATTAGGGATGAGCGAGTTCGGTTCTCTGAGAACCAAACCCTACCGATCTTCACGTCCTGAGCCCGGATCCGAGCCCGGCTCGGGACATCCCGCAAGACTCGGAAACCAGAACGGGTCAAAATGTCATCATCCCGCTGTCGGATTCTTGCAGGTTTTGGATTCCATATAAGATGTCGCGCGTCGCCGCCATTTTCACTCCAGTCCTTGAGTGTATTGAGAGGACGTGTCTCTCTCCTCAGTGTCTGTCTGTGCGGGAAAGTGGTGACCTGCTCTATCTTATGCGTGTCATTCCAGTGCGGTCTTGTGCTACATCAGTCCAGTGGTGGTGTCTTGTGCTGCATCAGTCCAGTCACAGTGGTGGTGTCCTCTGCTGCCATATGTCCAGTGCTGCTGTATAAGTCCAGTTCAGTGCAGTGGCGCTGTGTTGTCCTGCATCAGTCCAGTGGTGGTGTCCCTGTGCTGCCATAAGTCCAGTGATACTGCCGTATAAGTCCAGCGGTACTGCCGTATAAATCCAGTGGTACTGCCGTATAAGTCCAGTGGTGCTGTCCTGTGCTGTATATTATTTACTCCAAATAAAGGTATTATTAATATTTAATCCAAATCATTTTTACAGGGTTTGCCTTGTGTGGTTTAGGAGTACACTCTTTTGTGCTGCATATTGTTATATAACTCCGTCCAAATAAAAGGGTTATTATTATCCAAATTATTTTTACAGTCTTTGCCATCTGTGTGTGGTTTAGGGGTACACTCTCCTGTGCCGCCAATATTGTGCATGTATTACATCTGTGCAAATTCCAGCATGTCCCATGTTTTGCACATACAATTAATTTGGTGGTGCAGAATTTTTTGAAAAATGACAGGGGCGTGCAGGAGATGTTGTCGGTAGCCCGAAAAATTGCGGGCCACTTTCGACATTCAGCCACTGCCTGCCACTCCTAGATGGGCCAGGTGTTTGTGCCGCACACTTGTGTTGCTTAGCTTAGCCATCCAGCAACCTTGGTGCACCTCTTTTTTTCTTTGCATCCTGTGCTGTTTGGGAACTAGTTTTTTTTAAGTGCCATCCTGTCTGACACTGCAGTGCCACTCATAGATGGGCCAGGTGTTTGTGCCGCCCACTTGTGTCGCTTAACTTAGTCATACAGCTACAGTACCTCATTGCACCTCTTCTATTTCTTTGCATGATGTGCTGTTTGGGGCCTAGTTTTTGAAAAGTGCCATCCTGTCTGACACTGCAGTGCCACTCCTAGATGGGCCAGGTGTTTGTGCCGCACACTTGTGTCGCTTAGCTTAGTCATACAGCAACCTCAGTGCAACCTTTTGGCCTAAAAACAATATTGTGAGGTGTGAGGTGTACAGAATAGACTGGAAATGAGTGGAAATTAATGTTATTGATGTTAATAATACCGTAGGATCAAAATGACCCCCACATTCTGTGATGTTAGCTGTTTTTAAGTTTTTTTCAAAAATAATCCAGATCCAAATCCAAAACCAAAACCCAAAAGGGTGGTTTTGGCAAAACCTATCCAGATCCATAAAACGAGCGGGGATCCAGATACAAAACCAAAACACAAAACACAAAAAGTGCATGCCGCACATCTCTAGTAATAATGGGGTACGGGGACCTGCTACAGTCAGTGAGGAAGTGGTGTAATAATGGGGTATGGGGACCTACTACAGTCAGTGAGGGAAGTGGTGTAATAATGGGGTATGGGGACCTGCTACAGTCAGTGAGGGAAGTGGTGTAATAATGTGGCATTGGGACCTGCTACAGTCAGTGAGGGGAGTGGTCTAATAATGGGGTATGGAGACCTGCTACAGTCAGTGAGGGAAGTGGTGTAATAATGGGGTATGGAGACCTGCTACAGTCAGTGAGGGAAGTGGTGTAATAATGGGGTATGGAGACCTGCTACAGTCAGTGAGGGAAGTGGTGTAATAATGGGGTATGGAGACCTGCTATAGTCAGTGAGGGAACTGGTGTAATAATGGGGTATAGGGACTTGCTACAGTCAGTGAGGGGAGTGGTGTAATAATGGGGTATGGGGACCTGCTACAGTCAGTGAGGGAAGTGGTGTAATAATGGGGTATGGGGACCTGCTACAGTCAGTGAGGGAAGTGGTGTAATAATGGGGTATAGGGATCTGCTACAGTCAGTGAGGGATGTGGTGTAATAATGGGGTATGGGGATCGGCTACAGTCAGTGAGGTAAGTAGTGTAATAATGGGGTATGGCAACCTGCTACAGTCAGCGAGGAAAGTGGTGTAATAATGGGGTATGGAGACCTGCTACAGTCAGTGAGGTATGTGGTGTAATAATGGGGTATGGGGATCTGCTACAGTCAGTGAGGAAGTGGTGTAATAATGGGGCATTGGGACCTGCTACAGTACAGACAGTGAGGGAAGTTGTGTAATAATGGGGTATGGGGACCTGCTACAGTCAGTGAGGGAAGTGGTGTAATAATGGGGTATGGGGATCTGCTACAGTCAGTGAGGAAGTGGTGTAATAATGGGGCATTGGGACCTGCTACAGTACAGTCAGTGAGGGAAGTTGTGTAATAATGGGGTATGGGGACCTGCTACAGTCAGTGAGGGAAGTGGTGTAATAATGGGGTATGGGAATCTGATACAGTCAGTTAGGAATTGGTGTAATAATGGGGTATGGGGACCTGCTACAGTCAGTGAGGTAAGTAGTGTAATAATGGGGTATGGGGATCGGCTACAGTCAGTGAGGGAAGTGGTGTAATAATGGGGTATGGCAACCTGCTACAGTTAGTGAGGAAAGTGGTGTAATAATGGGGTATGGAGACCTGCTACAGTCAGTGAGGGAACTGGTGTAATAATGGGGTATGGCAACCTGCTACAGTCAGTGAGGAAAGTGGTGTAATAATGGGGTATGGAGACCTGGTACAGTCAGTGAGGGAAGTGGTGTAATAATGGGGTATGGAGACCTGCTACAGTCAGTGAGGGAACTGGTGTAATAATGGGGTATAGGGACTTGCTACAGTCAGTGAGGGGAATGGTGTAATAATGGAGTATGGGGACCTGCTACAGTCAGTGAGGGAAGTGGTGTAATAATGGGGTACGGGGACCTGCTACAGTCAGTGAGGGAAGTGGTGTAATAATCGGGTACGGGGATCTGCTACAGTCAGTGAGGGAAGTGGTGTAATAATGGGGTATGGGGACCTGCTACAGTCATTGAGGGAAGTGGTGTAATAATGGGGTATGGGGATCTGCTACAGTCAGTGAGGGAAGTGGTGTAATAATGGGGTATGGGGATTGGCTACAGTCAGTGAGGTAAGTAGTGTAATAATGGGGTATGGGGATCTGCTACAGTCAGTGAGGGAGGTGGTGTAATAATGGGGTATGGCAACCTGCTACAGTCAGTGAGGGAAGTGGTGTAATAATGGGGTATGAAGACCTGCTACAGTCAGTGAGGGAACTGGTGTAATAATGGGGTATGGGGACCTGCTACAGTCAGTGAGGGAAGTGGTGTAATAATGAGGTATGGGGACCTGCTACAGTCAGTGAGGGACCTGGTTTAATAATGGGGTATGGGGACCTGCTACAGTCAGTGAGGGAAGTATTGTAATAATGGGGTATGGGGACCTGCTACAGTCAGTTAGGGAAGTGGTGTAATAATGGGGTATGGGGACCTGCTACAGTCAGTGAGGGAAGTGGTGTAATAATGGGGTATGGGGACCTGCTACAGTCATTGAGGGAAGTGGTGTAATAATGGGGTATGGGGACCTGCTACAGTCATTGCGGGAAGTGGTGTAATAATGAGGTATGGGGACCTGCTACAGTCAGTGAGGGAAGTATTGTAATAATGGGGTATGGGGACCTGCTACAGTCAGTTAGGGAAGTGGTGTAATAATGTGGTATGGGGACCTGCTACAGTCAGTGAGGGAAAGTGGTGTAATAACGGTGAATGGGGACCTGCTTCAGTCAATTAGGGAAGTGGTGTAATAATGGGGTATGGAGACCTGCTACAGTTAGTGAGGGAAATGGTGTAATAATGGGGTATGGAGACCTGCTTCAGTTAATGAGGGAAGTGGTGTAATAATGGGGTATGGGGACCTGCTACAGTCAGTGAGGGAAGTGGTGTAATAATGGGCTATGGGGATCTGCTACAGTCAGTGAGGGAAGTGGACTAATAATGGGGTATGGGGACCTGCTACAGTCAGTGAGGGAAGTGGTGTAATAATGGGGTGCAGGGACCTGCTACAGTGAGTGAGGGAAGTGGTGTAATAATGGGGTATGGAGACCTGCTTAAGTTAGTGAGGGAAATGGTGTAATAATGGGGTATGGGGACCAGCTACAGTCAGTGAGGGAAGTGGTGTAATAATGGGGGATGGGGACCTGCTACAGTCAGTGAGGGAAGATATGTAATAATGGGGTATGGGGACCTGCTACAGTCAGTGAGAGAAGTGGTGTAATAATTAGGGATGAGCGGGTTCGGTTCTCTGAGAACCAAACTCTACCGATCTTCATGTCCTGAGCCCGGATCCGATCCCGGCTTGGGACATCCCGCAAGACTCGGAAACCAGAACGGGTCAAAATGTCATCATCCCGCTGTCGGATTCTCGCAGGTTTTGGATTCCATATAAGATGTCGCGCGTCGCCGCCATTTTCACTCCAGTCCTTGAGTGTATTGAGAGGACGTGTCTCTCTCCCCAGTGTCTGTCTGTGCGGGAAAGTGGTGACTTGCTCTATCTTATGCGTGTCATTCCAGTGTGGTCTTGTGCTACATCAGTCCAGTGGTGGTGTCTTGTGCTGCATCAGTCCAGTCACAGTGGTGGTGTCCTCTGCTGCCATATGTCCAGTGCTGCTGTATAAGTCCAGTTCAGTGCAGTGGTGCTGTGTTGTCCTGCATCAGTCCAGTGGTGGTGTCTCTGTGCTGCCATAAGTCCAGTGATACTGCCGTATAAGTCCAGCGGTACTGCCGTATAAATCCAGTGGTACTGCCGTATAAGTCCAGTGGTGCTGTCCTGTGCTGTATATTATTTACTCCAAATAAAGGTATTATTAATATTTAATCCAAATAATTTTTACAGGGTTTGCCTTGTGTGGTTTAGGAGTACGCTCTTTTGTGTTGCATATTGTTATATAACTCCGTCCAAATAAAAGGGTTATTATTATCCAAATTATTTTTACAGTCTTTGCCATGTGTGTGTGGTTTAGGGGTACACTCTCCTGTGCCGCCAATATTGTGCATGTATTACATCTGTGCAAATTCCAGCATGTCCCATGTTTTGCACATACAATTAATTTGGTGGTGCAGAATTTTTTGAAAAATGACAGGGGCGTGCAGGAGATGTTGTCGGTAGCCCGAAAAATTGCGGGCCACTTTCGACATTCAGCCACTGCCTGCCACTCCTAGATGGGCCAGGTGTTTGTGCCGCATACTTGTGTTGCTTAGCTTAGCCATCCAGCGACCTTGGTGCACCTCTTTTTTTCTTTGCATCCTGTGCTGTTTGGGAACTAGTTTTTTTTAAGTGCCATCCTGTCTGACACAGCAGTGCCACTCATAGATGGGCCAGGTGTTTGTGCCGCCCACTTGTGTCGCTTAACTTAGTCATACAGCTACAGTACCTCATTGCACCTCTTCTATTTCTTTGCATGATGTGCTGTTTGGGGCCTAGTTTTTGAAAAGTGCCATCCTGTCTGACACTGCAGTGCCACTCCTAGATGGGCCAGGTGTTTGTGCCGCACACTTGTGTCGCTTAGCTTAGTCATACAGCAACCTCAGTGCAACCTTTTGGCCTAAAAACAATATTGTGAGGTGTGAGGTGTACAGAATAGACTGTAAATGAGTGGAAATTAATGTTATTGATGTTAATAATACCGTAGGATCAAAATGACCCCCACATTCTGTGATTTTAGCTGTTTTTAAGTTTTTTTCAAAAATAATCCAGATCCAAATCCAAAACCAAAACCCAAAAGGGTGGTTTTGGCAAAACCTATCCAGATCCATAAAACGAGCGGGGATCCAGATCCAAAACCAAAACACAAAACACGAAAAAAGCATGCCGCACATCTCTAGTAATAATGGGGTATGGGGACCTGCTACAGTCAGTGAGGAAGTGGTGTAATAATGGGGTATGGGGACCTACTACAGTCAGTGAGGGAAGTTGTGTAATAATGGGGTATGGGGACCTGCTACAGTCAGTGAGGGAAGTGGTGTAATAATGGGGCATTGGGACCTGCTACAGTCAGTGAGGGGAGTGGTCTAATAATGGGGTATGGAGACCTGCTACAGTCAGTGAGGGAAGTGGTGTAATAATGGGGTATGGGGATCGGCTACAGTCAGTGAGGGAAGTGGTGTAATAATGGGGTATGGGGATCTGCTACAGTCAGTGAGGAAGTGGTGTAATAATGGGGTATGGGGACCTGCTACAGTCAGTGAGGGATGTGGTGTAATAATGAGGTATGGGGATCTGCTACAGTCAGTGAGGAAGTGGTGTAATAATGGGGCATTGGGACCTGCTACAGTACAGACAGTGAAGGAAGTTGTGTAATAATGGGGTATGGGGACCTGCTACAGTCAGTGAGGGAAGTGGTGTAATAATGGGGTATGGGGATCTGCTACAGTCAGTGAGGAAGTGGTGTAATAATGGGGCATTGGGACCTGCTACAGTACAGTCAGTGAGGGAAGTTGTGTAATAATAGGGTATGGGGACCTGCTACAGTCAGTGAGGGAAGTGGTGTAATAATGGGGTATGGGGATCTGCTACAGTCAGTGAGGAAGTTGTGTAATAATGGGGTATGGGGACCTGCTACAGTCAGTGATGTAAGTAGTGTAATAATAGGGTATGGGGATCGGCTACAGTCCGTGAGGGAAGTGGTGTAATAATGGGGTATGGCAACCTGCTACAGTCAGTGAGGAAAGTGGTGTAATAATGGGGTATGGAGACCTGCTACAGTCAGTGAGGGAAGTGGTGTAATAATGGGGTATGGAGACCTGCTACAGTCAGTGAGGGAACTGGTGTAATAATGGGGTATATGGACTTGCTACAGTCAGTGAGGGGAGTGGTGTAATAATGGGGTATGGGGAGCTGCTACAGTCAGTGAGGGAAGTGGTGTAATAATGGGGTATGGGGACCTGCTACAGTCAGTGAGGGAAGTGGTGTAATAATGGGGTATAGGGACCTGCTACAGTCATTGAGGGAAGTGGTGCAATAATGGGGTATGGGGATCTGCTACAGTCAGTGAGGGAAGTGGTGTAATAATGGGGTATGGGGATCGGCTACAGTCAGTGAGGTAAGTAGTGGAATAATGGGGTATGGGGATCGGCTACAGTCAGTGAGGGAAGTGGTGTAATAATGGGGTATGGCAACCTGCTACAGTCAGTGAGGAAAGTGGTGTAATAATGGGGTATGTAGACCTGCTACAGTCAGTGAGGAAGTGGTGTAATAATGGGGTATGGGGACCTGCTACAGTCAGTGAGGTATGTGGTGTAATAATGGGGTATGGGGATCTGCTACAGTCAGTGAGGAAGTGGTGTAATAATGGGGCATTGGGACCTGCTACAGTACAGACAGTGAGGGAAGTTGTGTAATAATGGGGTATGGGGACCTGCTACAGTCAGTGAGGGAAGTGGTGTAATAATGGGGTATGGGGATCTGCTACAGTCAGTGAGGAAGTGGTGTAATAATGGGGCATTGGGACCTGCTACAGTACAGTCAGTGAGGGAAGTTGTGTAATAATAGGGTATGGGGACCTGCTACAGTCAGTGAGGGAAGTGGTGTAATAATGGGGTATGGGGATCTGCTACAGTCAGTGAGGAAGTTGTGTAATAATGGGGTATGGGGACCTGCTACAGTCAGTGATGTAAGTAGTGTAATAATAGGGTATGGGGATCGGCTACAGTCCGTGAGGGAAGTGGTGTAATAATGGGGTATGGCAACCTGCTACAGTCAGTGAGGAAAGTGGTGTAATAATGGGGTATGGAGACCTGCTACAGTCAGTGAGGGAAGTGGTGTAATAATGGGGTATGGAGACCTGCTACAGTCAGTGAGGGAACTGGTGTAATAATGGGGTATAGGGACTTGCTACAGTCAGTGAGGGGAGTGGTGTAATAATGGGGTATGGGGACCTGCTACAGTCAGTGAGGGAAGTGGTGTAATAATGGGGTATGGGGACCTGCTACAGTCAGTGAGGGAAGTGGTGTAATAATGGGGTATAGGGACCTGCTACAGTCATTGAGGGAAGTGGTGTAATAATGGGGTATGGGGATCTGCTACAGTCAGTGAGGGAAGTGGTGTAATAATGGGGTATGGGGACCTGCTACAGTCAGTGAGGTAAGTAGTGGAATAATGGGGTATGGGGATCGGCTACAGTCAGTGAGGGAAGTGGTGTAATAATGGGGTATGGCAACCTGCTACAGTCAGTGAGGAAAGTGGTGTAATAATGGGGTATGGAGACCTGCTACAGTCAGTGAGGAAGTGGTGTAATAATGGAGTATGGGGACCTGCTACAGTCAGTGAGGTATGTGGTGTAATAATGGGGTATGGGGATCTGCTACAGTCAGTGAGGAAGTGGTGTAATAATGGGGCATTGGGACCTGCTACAGTACAGACAGTGAGGGAAGTTGTGTAATAATGGAGTATGGGGACCTGCTACAGTCAGTGAGGGAAGTGGTGTAATAATGGGGTATGGGGATCATCTACAGTCAGTGAGGAAGTGGTGTAATAATGGGGCATTGGGACCTGCTACAGTACAGTCAGTGAGGGAAGTTGTGTAATAATGGGGTATGGGGACCTGCTACAGTCAGTGAGGGAAGTGGTGTAATAATGGGGTATGGGAATCTGATACAGTCAGTTAGGAAGTGGTGTAATAATGGGGTATGGGGACCTGCTACAGTCAGTGAGGTAAGTAGTGTAATAATGGGGTATGGGGATCGGCTACAGTCAGTGAGGGAAGTGGTGTAATAATGGGGTATGGCAACCTGCTACAGTTAGTGAGGAAAGTGGTGTAATAATGGGGTATGGAGACCTGCTACAGTCAGTGAGGGAACTGGTGTAATAATGGGGTATGGTAACCTGCTACAGTCAGTGAGGAAAGTGGTGTAATAATGGGGTATGGAGACCTGGTACAGTCAGTGAGGGAAGTGGTGTAATAATGGGGTATGGAGACCTGCTACAGTCAGTGAGGGAACTGGTGTAACAATGGGGTATAGGGACTTGCTACAGTCAGTGAGGGGAATGGTGTAATAATGGAGTATGGGGACCTGCTACAGTCAGTGATTGAAGTGGTGTAATAATGGGGTACGGGGACCTGCTACAGTCAGTGAGGGAAGTGGTGTAATAATGGGGTACGGGGATCTGCTACAGTCAGTGAGGGAAGTGGTGTAATAATGGGGTATGGGGACCTGCTACAGTCATTGAGGGAAGTGGTGTAATAATGGGGTATGGGGATCTGCTACAGTCAGTGAGGGAAGTGGTTTAATAATGGGGTATGGGGATCGGCTACAGTCAGTGAGGTAAGTAGTGTAATAATGGGGTATGGGGATCTGCTACAGTCAGTGAGGGAGGTGGTGTAATAATGGGGTATGGCAACCTGCTACAGTCAGTGAGGAAAGTGGTGTAATAATGGGGTATGAAGACCTGCTACAGTCAGTGAGGGAAGTGGTGTAATAATGGGGTATGGGGACCTGCTACAGTCAGTGAGGGAAGTGGTGTAATAATGAGGTATGGGGACCTGCTACAGTCAGTGAGGGAAGTATTGTAATAATGGGGTATGGGGACCTGCTACAGTCAGTTAGGGAAGTGGTGTAATAATGGGGTATGGGGACCTGCTACAGTCAGTGAGGGAAGTGGTGTAATAATGGGGTATGGGGACCTGCTACAGTCATTGAGGGAAGTGGTGTAATAATGGGGTATGGGGACCTGCTACAGTCATTGAGGGAAGTGGTGTAATAATGAGGTATGGGGACCTGCTACAGTCAGTGAGGGAAGTATTGTAATAATGGGGTATGGGGACCTGCTACAGTCAGTGAGGGAAGTGGTGTAATAATGGGGTATGGGAATCTGATACAGTCAGTTAGGAAGTGGTGTAATAATGGGGTATGGGGACCTGCTACAGTCAGTGAGGTAAGTAGTGTAATAATGGGGTATGGGGATCGGCTACAGTCAGTGAGGGAAGTGGTGTAATAATGGGGTATGGCAACCTGCTACAGTTAGTGAGGAAAGTGGTGTAATAATGGGGTATGGAGACCTGCTACAGTCAGTGAGGGAACTGGTGTAATAATGGGGTATGGTAACCTGCTACAGTCAGTGAGGAAAGTGGTGTAATAATGGGGTATGGAGACCTGGTACAGTCAGTGAGGGAAGTGGTGTAATAATGGGGTATGGAGACCTGCTACAGTCAGTGAGGGAACTGGTGTAACAATGGGGTATAGGGACTTGCTACAGTCAGTGAGGGGAATGGTGTAATAATGGAGTATGGGGACCTGCTACAGTCAGTGATTGAAGTGGTGTAATAATGGGGTACGGGGACCTGCTACAGTCAGTGAGGGAAGTGGTGTAATAATGGGGTACGGGGATCTGCTACAGTCAGTGAGGGAAGTGGTGTAATAATGGGGTATGGGGACCTGCTACAGTCATTGAGGGAAGTGGTGTAATAATGGGGTATGGGGATCTGCTACAGTCAGTGAGGGAAGTGGTTTAATAATGGGGTATGGGGATCGGCTACAGTCAGTGAGGTAAGTAGTGTAATAATGGGGTATGGGGATCTGCTACAGTCAGTGAGGGAGGTGGTGTAATAATGGGGTATGGCAACCTGCTACAGTCAGTGAGGAAAGTGGTGTAATAATGGGGTATGAAGACCTGCTACAGTCAGTGAGGGAAGTGGTGTAATAATGGGGTATGGGGACCTGCTACAGTCAGTGAGGGAAGTGGTGTAATAATGAGGTATGGGGACCTGCTACAGTCAGTGAGGGAAGTATTGTAATAATGGGGTATGGGGACCTGCTACAGTCAGTTAGGGAAGTGGTGTAATAATGGGGTATGGGGACCTGCTACAGTCAGTGAGGGAAGTGGTGTAATAATGGGGTATGGGGACCTGCTACAGTCATTGAGGGAAGTGGTGTAATAATGGGGTATGGGGACCTGCTACAGTCATTGAGGGAAGTGGTGTAATAATGAGGTATGGGGACCTGCTACAGTCAGTGAGGGAAGTATTGTAATAATGGGGTATGGGGACCTGCTACAGTCAGTTAGGGAAGTGGTGTAATAATGTGGTATGGGGACCTGCTACAGTCAGTGAGGGAAGTGGTGTAATAACGGTGAATGGGGACCTGCTTCAGTCAATTAGGGAAGTGGTGTAATAATGGGGTATGGAGACCTGCTACAGTTAGTGAGGGAAATGGTGTAATAATGGGGTATGGAGAACTGCTTCAGTTAATGAGGGAAGTGGTGTAATAATGGGGTATGGGGACCTGCTACAGTCAGTGAGGGAAGTGGTGTAATAATGGGGTATGGGGATCTGCTACAGTCAGTGAGGGAAGTGGACTAATAATGGGGTATGGGGACCTGCTACAGTCAGTGAGGGAAGTGGTGTAATAATGGGGTGCAGGGACCTGCTACAGTGAGTGAGGGAAGTGGTGTAATAATGGGGTATGGAGACCTGCTTAAGTTAGTGAGGGAAATGGTGTAATAATGGGGTATGGGGACCAGCTACAGTCAGTGAGGGAAGTGGTGTAATAATGGGGGATGGGGACCTGCTACAGTCAGTGAGGGAAGATATGTAATAATGGGGTATGGGGACCTGCTACAGTCAGTGAGAGAAGTGGTGTAATAATTAGGGATGAGCGGGTTCGGTTCTCTGAGAACCAAACTCTACCGATCTTCATGTCCTGAGCCCGGATCCGATCCCGGCTTGGGACATCCCGCAAGACTCGGAAACCAGAACGGGTCAAAATGTCATCATCCCGCTGTCGGATTCTCGCAGGTTTTGGATTCCATATAAGATGTCGCGCGTCGCCGCCATTTTCACTCCAGTCCTTGAGTGTATTGAGAGGACGTGTCTCTCTCCCCAGTGTCTGTCTGTGCGGGAAAGTGGTGACTTGCTCTATCTTATGCGTGTCATTCCAGTGCGGTCTTGTGCTACATCAGTCCAGTGGTGGTGTCTTGTGCTGCATCAGTCCAGTCACAGTGGTGGTGTCCTCTGCTGCCATATGTCCAGTGCTGCTGTATAAGTCCAGTTCAGTGCAGTGGTGCTGTGTTGTCCTGCATCAGTCCAGTGGTGGTGTCTCTGTGCTGCCATAAGTCCAGTGATACTGCCGTATAAGTCCAGCGGTACTGCCGTATAAATCCAGTGGTACTGCCGTATAAGTCCAGTGGTGCTGTCCTGTGCTGTATATTGGCCCTCATTCCGAGTTGATCGCTCGCAAGGCGATTTTAGCAGAGTTACACACGCTAAGCCGCCGCCTACTGGGAGTGAATCTTAGCTTCTTAAAATTGCGACCGATGTATTCGCAATATTGCGATTACAAACTACTTAGCAGTTTCAGAGTAGCTTCAGACTTACTCGGCATCTGCGATCAGTTCAGTGCTTGTCGTTCCTGGTTTGACGTCATAAACACACCCAGCGTTCGCCCAGACACTCCTCCGTTTCTCCGGCCACTCCTGCGTTTTTTCCGGAAACGGTAGCGTTTTTAACCACACGCCCATGAAACGCCGTGTTTCCGCCCAGTAACACCCATTTCCTGTCAATCACATTACGATCGCCGGAGCGAAGAAAAAGCCGTGAGTAAAAATACTATCTTCATTGTTAAATTACTTGGCGCAGTCGCAGTGCGAATAATGCGCATGCGTACTAAGCGGAATTTCACTGCGATGCGATGAAATATACCGAGCGAACGACTCGGAATGAGGGCCATTATTTACTCCAAATAAAGGTATTATTAATATTTAATCCAAATAATTTTTACAGGGTTTGCCTTGTGTGGTTTAGGAGTACGCTCTTTTGTGTTGCATATTGTTATATAACTCCGTCCAAATAAAAGGGTTATTATTATCCAAATTATTTTTACAGTCTTTGCCATGTGTGTGTGGTTTAGGGGTACACTCTCCTGTGCCGCCAATATTGTGCATGTATTACATCTGTGCAAATTCCAGCATGTCCCATGTTTTGCACATACAATTAATTTGGTGGTGCAGAATTTTTTGAAAAATGACAGGGGCGTGCAGGAGATGTTGTCGGTAGCCCGAAAAATTGCGGGCCACTTTCGACATTCAGCCACTGCCTGCCACTCCTAGATGGGCCAGGTGTTTGTGCCGCATACTTGTGTTGCTTAGCTTAGCCATCCAGCGACCTTGGTGCACCTCTTTTTTTCTTTGCATCCTGTGCTGTTTGGGAACTAGTTTTTTTTAAGTGCCATCCTGTCTGACACAGCAGTGCCACTCATAGATGGGCCAGGTGTTTGTGCCGCCCACTTGTGTCGCTTAACTTAGTCATACAGCTACAGTACCTCATTGCACCTCTTCTATTTCTTTGCATGATGTGCTGTTTGGGGCCTAGTTTTTGAAAAGTGCCATCCTGTCTGACACTGCAGTGCCACTCCTAGATGGGCCAGGTGTTTGTGCCGCACACTTGTGTCGCTTAGCTTAGTCATACAGCAACCTCAGTGCAACCTTTTGGCCTAAAAACAATATTGTGAGGTGTGAGGTGTACAGAATAGACTGGAAATGAGTGGAAATTAATGTTATTGATGTTAATAATACCGTAGGATCAAAATGACCCCCACATTCTGTGATTTAAGCTGTTTTTAAGTTTTTTTCAAAAATAATCCAGATCCAAATCCAAAACCAAAACCCAAAAGGGTGGTTTTGGCAAAACCTATCCAGATCCATAAAACGAGCGGGGATCCAGATCCAAAACCAAAACACAAAACACGAAAAAAGCATGCCGCACATCTCTAGTAATAATGGGGTATGGGGACCTGCTACAGTCAGTGAGGAAGTGGTGTAATAATGGGGTATGGGGACCTACTACAGTCAGTGAGGGAAGTTGTGTAATAATGGGGTATGGGGACCTGCTACAGTCAGTGAGGGAAGTGGTGTAATAATGGGGCATTGGGACCTGCTACAGTCAGTGAGGGGAGTGGTCTAATAATGGGGTATGGAGACCTGCTACAGTCAGTGAGGGAAGTGGTGTAATAATGGGGTATGGGGATCGGCTACAGTCAGTGAGGGAAGTGGTGTAATAATGGGGTATGGGGATCTGCTACAGTCAGTGAGGAAGTGGTGTAATAATGGGGTATGGGGACCTGCTACAGTCAGTGAGGGATGTGGTGTAATAATGAGGTATGGGGATCTGCTACAGTCAGTGAGGAAGTGGTGTAATAATGGGGCATTGGGACCTGCTACAGTACAGACAGTGAAGGAAGTTGTGTAATAATGGGGTATGGGGACCTGCTACAGTCAGTGAGGGAAGTGGTGTAATAATGGGGTATGGGGATCTGCTACAGTCAGTGAGGAAGTGGTGTAATAATGGGGCATTGGGACCTGCTACAGTACAGTCAGTGAGGGAAGTTGTGTAATAATAGGGTATGGGGACCTGCTACAGTCAGTGAGGGAAGTGGTGTAATAATGGGGTATGGGGATCTGCTACAGTCAGTGAGGAAGATGTGTAATAATGGGGTATGGGGACCTGCTACAGTCAGTGATGTAAGTAGTGTAATAATAGGGTATGGGGATCGGCTACAGTCCGTGAGGGAAGTGGTGTAATAATGGGGTATGGCAACCTGCTACAGTCAGTGAGGAAAGTGGTGTAATAATGGGGTATGGAGACCTGCTACAGTCAGTGAGGGAAGTGGTGTAATAATGGGGTATGGAGACCTGCTACAGTCAGTGAGGGAACTGGTGTAATAATGGGGTATATGGACTTGCTACAGTCAGTGAGGGGAGTGGTGTAATAATGGGGTATGGGGAGCTGCTACAGTCAGTGAGGGAAGTGGTGTAATAATGGGGTATGGGGACCTGCTACAGTCAGTGAGGGAAGTGGTGTAATAATGGGGTATAGGGACCTGCTACAGTCATTGAGGGAAGTGGTGCAATAATGGGGTATGGGGATCTGCTACAGTCAGTGAGGGAAGTGGTGTAATAATGGGGTATGGGGATCGGCTACAGTCAGTGAGGTAAGTAGTGGAATAATGGGGTATGGGGATCGGCTACAGTCAGGGAGGGAAGTGGTGTAATAATGGGGTATGGCAACCTGCTACAGTCAGTGAGGAAAGTGGTGTAATAATGGGGTATGTAGACCTGCTACAGTCAGTGAGGAAGTGGTGTAATAATGGGGTATGGGGACCTGCTACAGTCAGTGAGGTATGTGGTGTAATAATGGGGTATGGGGATCTGCTACAGTCAGTGAGGAAGTGGTGTAATAATGGGGCATTGGGACCTGCTACAGTACAGACAGTGAGGGAAGTTGTGTAATAATGGGGTATGGGGACCTGCTACAGTCAGTGAGGGAAGTGGTGTAATAATGGGGTATGGGGATCTGCTACAGTCAGTGAGGAAGTGGTGTAATAATGGGGCATTGGGACCTGCTACAGTACAGTCAGTGAGGGAAGTTGTGTAATAATAGGGTATGGGGACCTGCTACAGTCAGTGAGGGAAGTGGTGTAATAATGGGGTATGGGGATCTGCTACAGTCAGTGAGGAAGTTGTGTAATAATGGGGTATGGGGACCTGCTACAGTCAGTGATGTAAGTAGTGTAATAATAGGGTATGGGGATCGGCTACAGTCCGTGAGGGAAGTGGTGTAATAATGGGGTATGGCAACCTGCTACAGTCAGTGAGGAAAGTGGTGTAATAATGGGGTATGGAGACCTGCTACAGTCAGTGAGGGAAGTGGTGTAATAATGGGGTATGGAGACCTGCTACAGTCAGTGAGGGAACTGGTGTAATAATGGGGTATAGGGACTTGCTACAGTCAGTGAGGGGAGTGGTGTAATAATGGGGTATGGGGACCTGCTACAGTCAGTGAGGGAAGTGGTGTAATAATGGGGTATAGGGACCTGCTACAGTCATTGAGGGAAGTGGTGTAATAATGGGGTATGGGGATCTGCTACAGTCAGTGAGGGAAGTGGTGTAATAATGGGGTATGGGGACCTGCTACAGTCAGTGAGGTAAGTAGTGGAATAATGGGGTATGGGGATCGGCTACAGTCAGTTGGGAAGTGGTGTAATAATGGGGTATGGCAACCTGCTACAGTCAGTGAGGAAAGTGGTGTAATAATGGGGTATGGAGACCTGCTACAGTCAGTGAGGAAGTGGTGTAATAATGGAGTATGGGGACCTGCTACAGTCAGTGAGGTATGTGGTGTAATAATGGGGTATGGGGATCTGCTACAGTCAGTGAGGAAGTGGTGTAATAATGGGGCATTGGGACCTGCTACAGTACAGACAGTGAGGGAAGTTGTGTAATAATGGGGTATGGGGACCTGCTACAGTCAGTGAGGGAAGTGGTGTAATAATGGGGTATGGGGATCTGCTACAGTCAGTGAGGAAGTGGTGTAATAATGGGGCATTGGGACCTGCTACAGTACAGTCAGTGAGGGAAGTTGTGTAATAATGGGGTATGGGGACCTGCTACAGTCAGTGAGGGAAGTGGTGTAATAATGGGGTATGGGAATCTGATACAGTCAGTTAGGAAGTGGTGTAATAATGGGGTATGGGGACCTGCTACAGTCAGTGAGGTAAGTAGTGTAATAATGGGGTATGGGGATCGGCTACAGTCAGTGAGGGAAGTGGTGTAATAATGGGGTATGGCAACCTGCTACAGTTAGTGAGGAAAGTGGTGTAATAATGGGGTATGGAGACCTGCTACAGTCAGTGAGGGAACTGGTGTAATAATGGGGTATGGTAACCTGCTACAGTCAGTGAGGAAAGTGGTGTAATAATGGGGTATGGAGACCTGGTACAGTCAGTGAGGGAAGTGGTGTAATAATGGGGTATGGAGACCTGCTACAGTCAGTGAGGGAACTGGTGTAATAATGGGGTATAGGGACTTGCTACAGTCAGTGAGGGGAATGGTGTAATAATGGAGTATGGGGACCTGCTACAGTCAGTGAGGGAAGTGGTGTAATAATGGGGTACGGGGACCTGCTACAGTCAGTGAGGGAAGTGGTGTAATAATGGGGTACGGGGATCTGCTACAGTCAGTGAGGGAAGTGGTGTAATAATGGGGTATGGGGACCTGCTACAGTCATTGAGGGAAGTGGTGTAATAATGGGGTATGGGGATCTGCTACAGTCAGTGAGGGAAGTGGTTTAATAATGGGGTATGGGGATCGGCTACAGTCAGTGAGGTAAGTAGTGTAATAATGGGGTATGGGGATCTGCTACAGTCAGTGAGGGAGGTGGTGTAATAATGGGGTATGGCAACCTGCTACAGTCAGTGAGGAAAGTGGTGTAATAATGGGGTATGAAGACCTGCTACAGTCAGTGAGGGAAGTGGTGTAATAATGGGGTATGGGGACCTGCTACAGTCAGTGAGGGAAGTGGTGTAATAATGAGGTATGGGGACCTGCTACAGTCAGTGAGGGACCTGGTGTAATAATGGGGTATGGGGACCTGCTACAGTCAGTGAGGGAAGTGGTGTAATAATGAGGTATGGGGACCTGCTACAGTCAGTGAGGGAAGTATTGTAATAATGGGGTATGGGGACCTGCTACAGTCAGTTAGGGAAGTGGTGTAATAATGGGGTATGGAGACCTGCTACAGTCAGTGAGGGAAGTGGTGTAATAATGAGGTATGGGGACCTGCTACAGTCAGTGAGGGAAGTGGTGTAATAATGAGGTATGGGGACCTGCTACAGTCAGTGAGGGAAGTGGTGTAATAATGAGGTATGGGGACCTGCTACAGTCAGTGAGGGAAGTGGTGTAATAATGAGGTATGGGGACCTGCTACAGTCAGTGAGGGAAGTGGTGTAATAATGAGGTATGGGGACCTGCTACAATACATTCACTGATCTAAGTTAGAGGTGAGGGGACATGGTGTAATCAGTGAAGGGGAAAAGATTTTTACTGTAATAGAATATAAGGGGGAAAGCAACAAATAATGAAAGTGGCATAACTCAGGAATGAAAATATAGTGCTATGTATTGTATGAGGGAGGGGGCCCTAAATCAGTATCTTCCTTAGGGCCCCATGATGTCTAAATCTATCTCTGGGGAGATGCATCAAATCTACTACAGGAGACAAGGGGAAAAGTTGCCCATATCAACCAATCAGATTGTAGCTCTAATTTCGTATAATGCCCTAGATAAATGATAGAAGCTGATTGTTGCCATTGGTGATTTCTCCATTTGTACTCTTTAGAAGTTTTGATACATCTCTCTCTAATTACCACAACAGTTCTATGGCAGAACTTCTCTTTATTATGGAATCAAATGTTCTTACTGCTAATGATAATGGATCTGTCACTCACCTTTTGATGAATAGCTGCCCATCATGCAGGAGACAGTCTGATTCTACTCTGTGTATCCTAGTAGGGAATAAACAGCAACTTATTCAGGATAAATAACAGTTACTGTGATAAATGTATATCACCACAGAGAGTGCATGCATAGAACCAGTATTGGAAACAAGATCAATTTAATAATATATATCAGCAACATATATAAAAACAATATACATACCTCCGACATGTCCCGATTTTCGCAGGACAGTCCCATTATTTTGGGTCTATTACGCTATCACTCCCGTGGGCCTCAGTGTACCCGTGGCGGTGGGCGAGGTGATTTGGGAGACTATTCCAGTGAGCCAGAGGGACTGGTGGGTATGGCGAGCAGCTCACAGAGTGCTGGCCATGCTCCCACTGTGACGGAAATGGGAGGCGTGGCTCGCGTTCACATCATTCACGTGAAGCCATGCCCCCTTTTCATTAGAACACACCCCTTTTCACGGCGCATAAGGTCCCACTTTCAAGACTCCAAATATTGGGAGGTATAAATTAGAGATGAGCGCCTGAAATTTTTCGGGTTTTGTGTTTTGGTTTTGGGTTCGGTTCCGCGGCCGTGTTTTGGGTTCGACCGCGTTTTGGCAAAACCTCACCGAATTTTTTTTGTCGGATTCGGGTGTGTTTTGGATTCGGGTGTTTTTTTCAAAAAACCCTAAAAAACAGCTTAAATCATAGAATTTGGGGGTCATTTTGATCCCATATTATTATTAACCTCAAAAACCATAATTTCCACTCATTTTCAGTCTATTCTGAATACCTCACACCTCACAATATTATTTTTAGTCCTAAAATTTGCACCGAGGTCGCTGGATGACTAAGCTAAGTGACCCTAGTGGCCGACACAAACACCTGGCCCATCTAGGAGTGGCACTGCAGTGTCACGCAGGATGGCCCTTCCAAAAAACACTCCCCAAACAGCACATGACGCAAAGAAAAAAAGAGGTGCAATGAGGTAGCTGTGTGACTAAGCTCAGCGACCCAAGTGCCCGACACAAACACCTGGCCCATCTAGGAGTGGCACTGCAGTGTCACGCAGGATGTCCCTTCCAAAAAACCCTCCCCAAACAGCACATGACGCAAAGAAAAAAAGAGGCGCAATGAGGTAGCTGTGTGAGTAAGATTAGCGACCCTAGTGGCCGACACAAACACCGGGCCCATCTAGGAGTGGCACTGCAGTGTCACGCAGGATGTCCCTTCCAAAAAACCCTCCCCAAACAGCACATGACGCAAAGAAAAATAAAAGAAAAAAGAGGTGCAAGATGGAATTGTCCTTGGGCCCTCCCACCCACCCTTATGTTGTATAAACAGGACATGCACACTTTAACCAACCCATCATTTCAGTGA
Source organism: Pseudophryne corroboree (assembly GCF_028390025.1). Taxonomy (NCBI): domain Eukaryota; kingdom Metazoa; phylum Chordata; class Amphibia; order Anura; family Myobatrachidae; genus Pseudophryne; species Pseudophryne corroboree. The sequence goes on along the minus strand of NC_086446.1, from coordinate 58,357,352 downwards.
CAGGGTCTGCCACACGACTGTGACTGATATGACGGGTTGGTTTGGACCCCCACCAAAAAAGAAGCAATTAATCTCTCCTTGCACAAACTGGCTCTACAGAGGCAAGATGTCCACCTCATCATCATCCTCCGATATATCACCGTGTACATCCCCCTCCTCACAGATTATCAATTCGTCCCCACTGGAATCCACCATCTCAGCTCCCTGTGTACTTTGTGGAGGCAATTGCTGCTGGTCAATGTCTCCGCGGAGGAATTGATTATAATTCATTTTAATGAACATCATCTTCTCCACATTTTCTGGATGTAACCTCGTACGCCGATTGCTGACAAGGTGAGCGGCGGCACTAAACACTCTTTCGGAGTACACACTTGTGGGAGGGCAACTTAGGTAGAATAAAGCCAGTTTGTGCAAGGGCCTCCAAATTGCCTCTTTTTCCTGCCAGTATAAGTACGGACTGTGTGACGTGCCTACTTGGATGCGGTCACTCATATAATCCTCCACCATTCTTTCAATGTTGAGAGAATCATATGCAGTGACAGTAGACGACATGTCCGTAATCGTTGTCAGGTCCTTCAGTCCGGACCAGATGTCAGCATCAGCAGTCGCTCCAGACTGCCCTGCATCACCGCCAGCGGGTGGGCTCGGAATTCTGAGCCTTTTCCTCGCACCCCCAGTTGCGGGAGAATGTGAAGGAGGAGATGTTGACAGGTCGCGTTCCGCTTGACTTGACAATTTTGTCACCAGCAGGTCTTTGCACCCCAGCAGACTTGTGTCTGCCGGAAAGAGAGATCCAAGGTAGGTTTTAAATCTAGGATCGAGCACGGTGGCCAAAATGTAGTGCTCTGATTTCAACAGATTGACCACCCGTGAATCCTTGTTAAGCGAATTAAGGGCTGCATCCACAAGTCCCACATGCCTAGCGGAATCGCTCCCTTTTAGCTCCTTCTTCAATGCCTCCAGCTTCTTCTGTAAAAGCCTGATGAGGGGAATGACCTGACTCAGGCTGGCAGTGTCTGAACTGACTTCACGTGTGGCAAGTTCAAAGGGCATCAGAACCTTGCACAACGTTGAAATCATTCTCCACTGCACTTGAGACAGGTGCATTCTACCTCCTATATCGTGCTCAATTGTATAGGCTTGAATGTCCTTTTGCTGCTCCTCCAACCTCTGAAGCATATAGAGGGTTGAATTCCACCTCGTTACCACTTCTTGCTTCAGATGATGGCAGGGCAGGTTCAGTAGTTTTTGGTGGTGCTCCAGTCTTCTGTACGTGGTGCCTGTACGCCGAAAGTGTCCCGCAATTCTTCGGGCCACCGACAGCATCTCTTGCACGCCCCTGTCGTTTTTTAAAAAATTCTGCACCACCAAATTCAAGGTATGTGCAAAACATGGGACGTGCTGGAATTTGCCCATATTTAATGCACACACAATATTGCTGGCGTTGTCCGATGCCACAAATCCACAGGAGAGTCCAATTGGGGTAAGCCATTCTGCGATGATCTTCCTCAGTTGCCGTAAGAGGTTTTCAGCTGTGTGCGTATTCTGGAAAGCGGTGATACAAAGCGTAGCCTGCCTAGGAAAGAGTTGGCGTTTGCGAGATGCTGCTACTGGTGCCGCCGCTGCTGTTCTTGCGGCGGGAGTCCATACATCTACCCAGTGGGCTGTCACAGTCATATAGTCCTGACCCTGCCCTGCTCCACTTGTCCACATGTCCGTGGTTAAGTGGACATTGGGTACAACTGCATTTTTTAGGACACTGGTGAGTCTTTTTCTGACGTCCGTGTACATTCTCGGTATCGCCTGCCTACAGAAGTGGAACCTAGATGGTATTTGGTAACGGGGGCACACTACCTCAATAAATTGTCTAGTTCCCTGTGAACTAACGGCGGATACCGGACGCACGTCTAACACCAACATAGTTGTCAAGGACTCAGTTATCCGCTTTGCAACAGGATGACTGCTGTGATATTTCATCTTCCTCGCAAAGGACTGTTGGACAGTCAATTGCTTACTGGAAGTAGTACAAGTGGGCTTACGACTTCCCCTCTGGGTTGACCATCGACTCCCAGCAGCAACAACAGCAGCGCCAGCAGCAGTAGGCGTTACACGCAAGGATGCATCGGAGGAATCCCAGGCAGGAGAGGACTCGTCAGAATTGCCAGTGACATGGCCTGCAGGACTATTGGCATTCCTGGGGAAGGAGGAAATTGACACTGAGGGAGTTGGTGGGGTGGTTTGCGTGAGCTTGGTTACAAGAGGAAGGGATTTACTGGTCAGTGGACTGCTTCCGCTGTCGGCCCAAGTTTTTGAACTTGTCACTGACTTATTATGAATGCGCTGCAGGTGACGTATAAGGGAGGATGTTCCGAGGTGGTTAACGTCCTTACCCCTACTTATTACAGCTTGACAAAGGGAACACACGGCTTGACACCTGTTGTCCGCATTTCTGGTGAAATACTTCCACACCGAAGAGCTGATTTTTTTGGTATTTTCACCAGGCATGTCAACGGCCCTACTCCTCCCACGGACAACAGGTGTCTCCCCGGGTGCCTGACTTAAACAAACCACCTCACCATCAGAATCCTCCTGGTCAATTTCCTCCCCAGCGCCAGCAACACCCATATCCTCCTCATCCTGGTGTACTTCAACACTGACATCTTCAATCTGACTATCAGGAACTGGACTGCGGGTGCTCCTTCCAGCACTTGCAGGGGGCGTGCAAATGGTGGAAGGCGCATGCTCTTCACGTCCAGTGTTGGGAAGGTCAGGCATCGCAACCGACACAATTGGACTCTCCTTGTGGATTTGGGATTTCGAAGAACGCACAGTTCTTTGCGGTGCTACTGCTTTTGCCAGCTTGAGTCTTTTCATTTTTCTAGCGAGAGGCTGAGTGCCTCCATCCTCATGTGAAGCTGAACCACTAGCCATGAACATAGGCCAGGGCCTCAGCCGTTCCTTGCCACTCCGTGTGGTAAATGGCATATTGGCAAGTTTACGCTTCTCCTCCGACAATTTTATTTTAGGTTTTGGAGTCCTTTTTTTACTGATATTTGGTGTTTTGGATTTGACATGCTCTGTACTATGACATTGGGCATCGGCCTTGGCAGACGACGTTGCTGGCATTTCATCGTCTCGGCCATGACTAGTGGCAGCAGCTTCAGCACGAGGTGGAAGTGGATCTTGATCTTTCCCTAATTTTGGAACCTCAACATTTTTGTTCTCCATATTTTAATAGGCACAACTAAAAGGCACCTCAGGTAAACAATGGAGATGGATGGATACTAGTATACAATTATGGATGGACTGCCGAGTGCCGACACAGAGGTAGCTACAGCCGTGGACTACCGTACTGTACTGTGTCTGCTGCTAATATAGACTGGTTGATAAAGAGATGTAGTAGTAGTATGTATGTATAAAGAAGAAAGAAAAAAAAACCACGGGTAGGTGGTATAAAATTATGGACGGACTGCCGAGTGCCGACACAGAGGTAGCTACAGCCGTGGACTACCGTACTGTACTGTGTCTGCTGCTAATATAGACTGGTTGATAAAGAGATGTAGTAGTAGTATGTATGTATAAAGAAGAAAGAAAAAAAAACCACGGGTAGGTGGTATACAATTATGGAGGGACTGCCCAGTGCCGACACAGAGGTAGCTACAGCCGTGGACTACCGTACTGTACTGTGTCTGCTGCTAATATAGACTGGTTGATAAAGAGATGTAGTAGTAGTATGTATGTATAAAGAAGAAAGAAAAAAAAACCACGGGTAGGTGGTATACAATTATGGACGGACTGCCCAGTGCCGACACAGAGGTAGCTACAGCCGTGGACTACCGTACTGTACTGTGTCTGCTGCTAATATAGACTGGTTGATAAAGAGATGTAGTAGTAGTATGTATGTATAAAGAAGAAAGAAAAAAAAACCACGGGTAGGTGGTATACAATTATGGACGGACTGCCCAGTGCCGACACAGAGGTAGCTACAGCCGTGGACTACCGTACTGTACTGTGTCTGCTGCTAATATAGACTGGTTGATAAAGAGATGTAGTAGTAGTATGTATGTATAAAGAAGAAAGAAAAAAAAACCACGGGTAGGTGGTATACAATTATGGACGGACTGCCCAGTGCCGACACAGAGGTAGCTACAGCCGTGGACTACCGTACTGTACTGTGTCTGCTGCTAATATAGACTGGTTGATAAAGAGATGTAGTAGTAGTAGTAGTATGTATGTATAAAGAAGAAAGAAAAAAAAACCACGGGTAGGTGGTATACAATTATGGACAGACTGCCCAGTGCCGACACAGAGGTAGCTACAGCCGTGGACTACCGTACTGTACTGTGTCTGCTGCTAATATAGACTGGTTGATAAAGAGATGTAGTAGTAGTATGTATGTATAAAGAAGAAAGAAAAAAAAAACAACGGGTAGGTGGTATACAATTATGGACGGACTGCCCAGTGCCGACACAGAGGTAGCTACAGCCGTGGACTACCGTACTGTACTGTGTCTGCTGCTAATATAGACTGGTTGATAAAGAGATGTAGTAGTAGTAGTATGTATGTATAAAGAAGAAAGAAAAAAAAACCACGGGTAGGTGGTATACAATTATGAACAGACTGCCGAGTGCCGACACAGAGGTAGCTACAGCCGTGGACTACCGTACTGTACTGTGTCTGCTGCTAATATAGACTGGTTGATAAAGAGATGTAGTAGTAGTATGTATGTATAAAGAAGAAAGAAAAAAAAACCACGGGTAGGTGGTATACAATTATGGACGGACTGCCGAGTGCCGACACAGAGGTAGCTACAGCCGTGAACTACCGTACTGTGTCTGCTGCGACTGGATGATAAATAATGATATAAAAAATATATATATATCACTACTGCAGCCGGACAGGTATATATTATATAATGACGGACCTGCTGGACACTGTCTGTCAGCAGAATGAGTTTTTTATAGAATAAAAAAAAAAACACCACACAAGTGAAGTCACACGACGAGTGTTTAACTTTTTCAGGCAATCACAATATAGTATACTATACTACTAACTATACTGGTGGTCAGTGTGGTCAGGTCACTGGTCAGTCACACTGGCAGTGGCACTCCTGCAGCAAAAGTGTGCACTGTTTAATTTTAATAATAATATGTACTCCTGGCTCCTACTATAACCTATAACTGGCACTGCAGTGCTCCCCAGTCTCCCCCACAATTATAAGATGTGTGAGCTGAGCACAGTCAGATACGAGTGTTTAACTTTTTCAGGCAATCACAATATAGTATACTATACTACTAACTATACTGGTGGTCAGTGTGGTCAGGTCACTGGTCAGTCACACTGGCAGTGACACTCCTGCAGCAAAAGTGTGCACTGTTTAATTTTAATAATAATATGTACTCCTGGCTCCTGCTATAACCTATAACTGGCACTGCAGTGCTCCCCAGTCTCCCCCACAATTATAAGATGTGTGAGCTGAGCACAGTCAGATATATACATAGATGATGCAGCACACTGGGCTGAGCAGTGCACACAGATATGGTATGTGACTGAGTCACTGTGTATCGTTTTTTTCAGGCAGAGAACGGATATATTAAATAAAACTGCACTGTCTGGTGGTCACTGTGGTCAGTCACTAGTAAACTCTGCACTCTCTACAGTTCTACAGTACTCCTAAGCTCCAGTAAATCAGGTCAATCTCTCTCTCTCTCTTCTAATCTAAATGGAGAGGACGCCAGCCACGTCCTCTCCCTATCAATCTCAATGCACGTGTGAAAATGGCGGCGACGCGCGGCTCCTTATATAGAATCCGAGTCTCGCGAGAATCCGACAGCGTCATGATGACGTTCGGGCGCGCTCGGGTTAACCGAGCAAGGCGGGAAGATCCGAGTCGCTCGGACCCATGAAAAAAAACATGAAGTTCGTGCGGGTTCGGATTCAGAGAAACCGAACCCGCTCATCTCTAGTATAAATATATATATAAGTTAGACAATCTCTTTAGAATGCAAACTCATTTATATAACTGAAAGACCATTGTACTCCATAGGCAATCGCAGGGAGGTTTCCAGTTGCCTGGACACCCCCTTCTCTTGGCAAGTGGCTCAAATTATGACAATAGTAATGAAATATAATACGATTACTAGAGTTGACGCCACATCATGCAGTTTAAAGACCAGAGCAGATCTGCTGCACATGCCCAGTGGTAGCTTCTTCTACTGATTTTGCTGTGTGTGTGGATCTGTGTCCTCAATCAAGTGCACTGGATCAGAGAGTAGCTACCAGGAAGAAGAGACAGAAGCCGTACCATGAGGTGGGAGAATGTGTGCTTAAAAAGTGCAGTAATGGTTCTATTATGTTTGTGTATTTATTATGGTATGTGTAACCTTTTCCTGACAACTTATTTATATTATGTAAATGTTTGACACTGCCTATACTATAGACCATCTATAGTGTTAAATATTAATACTGTATTCCAAACAGTATCCAGTATACAAAAAGACCAATGTTTACATTAATGTCCAGGGTCGTTACTAGGTTATTCTACCGCTCCCCCAGACTCCCACACTTGCTCCAATGTTCCACAGAGTGGGAGATTGTAAGCATCATTTGGAAACCCCCCTTTAGAAATCCTACTTTTGCCACTGTACTCCGATCAGGAAGGAGTAATTACAGGTGAGCCCTGACGAAGCTGTCAGAGTAACGGCGGAACACGCGTGTGGGCAGCGTGTCTCCACGTGTTTCTATGTCCATGTTAGAATAAATGTTTAGTCACCTTATCCATCAATATGCTTAGTTAGATAGAATATCAGTATGAGATAGCAGGATAAATGATTATTGAATCTTGGAGAGTCACATCTCTGCTCAGCAGTTAATAATACTGTGAACTGACAGGCAATGCAGCATTAGTTGTCAGAATCACTGAAGGCATAGCTCTAAATTACTAAAGGCACGCTGGGTGTTTATTTGTTAAAGTGATAGTATCACTGAGCATTCATGACATATTTAAGCAGCTGCAACTGCAACTGTATTACCTAGCGTTTGTGATATAATTGAACAGATATAACTATAACAAATAGTGTCAAACAATTGCTTAAATCAGCTCAATACAATCATCATGTGCAGTGAATGCTACCATCATTATTAGGAGGCAGTTGATATACTAACACTGAATTATATAGAAGGTTTTCCCTATTCATTATGTATTAATATAGTGAATTAATAAGTAACATAGCATTAGCTGAAAAATCCTTTTGAGAACATATAAGGAATAAAAGGCACAGGCCCTCATTCCGAGTCGTTCGCTCGGTAAATTTCTTCGCATCGCAGCGTTTTTCTGCTTAGTACGCATGCGCAATGTTCGCACTGCGACTGCGCCAAGTAATTTTACTATGAAGATAGTATTTTTACTCACAGCTTTTTCATCGCTCCGGCGATCGTAATGTGATTGACAGGAAATGGGTGTTACTGGGCGGAAACACAGCGTTTTATGGGCGTGTGGATAAAAACGCTACCGTTTCCGGAAAAAACGCGGGAGTGGCTGGAGAAACGGAGGAGTGTCTGGGCGAACGCTGGGTGTGTTTGTGACGTCAAACCAGGAACGGCAAGCACTGAACTGATCGCAGATGTCGAGTAAGTGTGAAGCTACTCTGAAACTGCTAAGTAGTTTGTAATCGCAATATTGCGAATACATCGTTCGCAATTTTAAGAAGCTATGATTCACTCCCAGTAGGCGGCGGCTTAGCGTGTGTAACTCTGCTAAAATCGCCTTGCGAGCGAACAACTCAGAATGAGGGCCACTGTCTCAAGCCAAGAAAGATACATAGTATCTCTATATGACAAATTTGGCAGTACCACCAAGCACGTGTGATACAATTGAGCAGATGTAATTGCAACAAATGTTTCCAATAAACTCTTCATGTCAGTCAAATAACATACAGTGATATATGTGATGTAATGTGGCAGTTACAAACACAATAATATTCTAATCTTGGAATCTAATTAAATCCTCTTTTGAATCGTTGCTATCTACTTATATTAAACAAAGGTTTTTTTTCTTTCCCTTGAAATAAATATATGAGACAGTTAATGGTGATGTACAATTTAGCAAGGTGCTGATACTTCCTAAAAAAATGAAGGTATCTTCCTTCTATGGATAATAACATTCTGAATACTTAATATGTACAATTGACTGTCATGTATTTAATTATGATTGATACAGTCTTCAATAAATGAAGGTGCCTCCCTTCTAAGGACATAATGATATGAATATCTGACAGACTGTGATATACTGTATTTGATTTATTATAGACAAATGAGGGAGAGACATATCCTCATACAATATATTGGACACCATAATAATAACAATATAATAAAGGACCACCTTTTCAATAATATGCTTGGATGCTTGATGATGATGTACAGTCTAATAGCTTGATCATATATTAATGGGTAGAGAGGTGTCACTAATCCCTCATAATGAGGATATTTGCTCCTCTAGGGAAAATAATATTGTGAATACCTGACTACCACAACTGACTGTTACACATCTAATTACTATTGATCTCAAGCATTTGGATATTAACGAACTGCACTCTGCATAGAAAGTGTGAAAAGATAGTGGATCCAATTAATTAAGAAGGTATCACCAGCCCTTACAAATGAAGATGCCTACCTTTAAGGGGCAATAATAGTGTGAATACCCGAACATCATAAGAGAGTGCCATATACTATATTGATATGAACAACTGAGGAAGATATTCCTCCCCTCAGAGTGTATTACACATCAATAATAGATTCACAGCATCATCCTATATTCTATATTATATCACATTCCTGATCTAATCAGATACAGCAACGAATAATTAATTATACCCAATTTGAAACTAAATAGCCTAGAATAAACTTACATTTAGGGTATTACTACAATTGACACCGATGCCTCCTCCATAAATTTGAGAAGGACTAAACAGACGAACGAATACTGATTCAATTATGCAATAATAGACTATACTTACCTGGACATTAGAATAAAACACGTGGACACACATTTTAATCTTAAAATCACCTTTATTTTCATTTTGCACTTTATATGTTTGGTTTATGTCAACATTTTAACCTCTATGTTTCGCTTATACTCACGGTCATGTGTAAGTAATATACACCAGTTTTAAATGGATATCAATAAAAGTTACATTTTATCAAAATATTGGTAGATGTGATAACCAAATCTAGTCTCCCTTATGTGCGCTGACAATACAGTTCTTTTCTTCTTCTTTCCTGTATTTACGATATACTGTAGTTGGTAGCACCCCCAATGTAGATGGTAATTACCACTAATTCGATAGGGGTTTATGATGGAACGGATGTTCCAAATATAGATGAGATAAAGATAGTGTGTGTGCAGATACAATTTTTTGTATTCTACCGCTCCCCCAGACTCCCACACTTGCTCCAATGTTCCACAGAGTGGGAGATTGTAAGCATCATTTGGAAACCCCCCTTTAGAAATCCTACTTTTGCCACTGTACTCCGATCAGGAAGGAGTAATTACAGGTGAGCTGTGTGTGTGGATCTGAGTCCTCAATCAAGTGCACTTGACCAGAGAGTAGCTACTAGGATGAAGAGACATAATCCGTACCATGAGGTGGGAGAATGTGTGCTTAAAAGGTGCAGTAATGGTTCTATTATGTTTGTGAATATATTATGGTATGTTTAGAGTGGGAGATTGTAAGCGTCATTTGGAAACCCCCCCCTTTAGAAATCATGCATTTGCCACTGTACGCCAATCAGGAAGGAGTAATTCCAGGTGAGTTAATACTTGTTCCTGAGAAACAGTGAATCCAGGACTCAGTAATGGGAGTTATTCAGATGGGGTCGGAGTTACTATCACTTCCTTGGAAGCAGCAGTGGTAGCGCTGTATAGTAATGCACCAGGAGGCGTCTATTACATGAGTAAACAGAGAAGGGCCTCCCTTTGTCCGAGAAAGCAAGTAGGGAGAGCAAAGAAGTAAACCTGTTTTGGGGGGCATTCTTTGTTAAATTATATAATTTAAAATATAACTTTTATTATTTACAGAATAAAAAAAGATACAGAACACACACACATTATCACTGAGTGAATGATATCTTACTGTGATGTCACAACAACAAAAAATACCTCTAATTAAACATTAATTAATGCTTCAAATATAACTCACATAGAGGGGCAAAAAGAAAAGACTGATTAAAATTCGTAACAATTGTTATTAGGGTAAAAAATATTAAATAAATGTGTAGGACATACACAAAAAACCATCTGTCCGTCCATTACACATCAATATTAGTGTCCTAAGGGCCTAATTAAGAGTTGATCGCAGCAGCAAATTTGTTAGCAGTTGGGCAAAACCATGGCCCTCATTCCGAGTTGTTCGCTCGCTAGCTGCATTTAGCAGCATTGCACACGCTAGGCCGCCACCCTCTGGGAGTGTATCTTAGCTTAGCAGAATTGCGAACGAAAGATTAGCAGAACTGCGAATAGAAATTTCGTAGCAGTTTCTGAGTAGCTCGAGACTTACTCCTACACTGCGATCAGTTCAGTCAGTTTCGTTCCTGGTTTGACGTCACAAACACACCCAGTGTTCGCCCAGCCACTCCCCCGTTTCTCCAGACACTCCAGCGTTTTTCCCTGACACGCCTGCGTTTTTCCGCATACTCCCAGAAAACGGTCAGTTTCCGCCCAGAAACACCCACTTCCTGTCAATCACACTACGATCAGCAGAATGATGAAAAAACCTTGTTAGGCCGTGAGTAAAATACCAAACTTTTGTGCAAATTTACTTGGCGCAGGCGCACTGCGAACATTGCGCATGCGCAGTTTGCGACTAATCGCTCCGTAGCGGAAAAAAATAATGAGCGAACAACTCGGAATGAGAGCCAATGTGCAGTGCAGGGAGGGCAGATATAACAGTTGCAGAGAGAGTTAGATTTGGGTGGGTTCTTTTGTTTCTGTGCAGGGTAAATACTAGTGATGAGCGGGTTCGGTTCCTCGGGATCCGAACCCCCCTGAACTTCACCCATTTTACACGGTTCCGAGGCAGACTCGGATCCTCCCGCCTTGCTCGGTTAACCCGAGCGCGCCCGAATGTCATCATCCCGCGGTCGGATTCTTGCGAGATTCGTATTCTATATAAGGAGCTGCGCGTCGCCGCCATTTTTCACTCGTGCATTGGAGATGATCGTGAGAGGACGTGGCTGGCAATCTCTCAGTTTCTATGCTCAGTGTGCTGCAAATATCTGTGCTCAGTGTGCTGCAAATATCTGTGCTCAGTGTGCTGCAAATATCTACGTTCTCTGCCTGAAAAACGCTCCATATCTGTGCTCATTGCTTTATTGTGGGGACTGGGGACCAGCAGTATTATATAGTAGGAGGACAGTAGTATAGTGAACCACCTTTCATCAAACTTTTGACAGGTGCTCCACCCCCTTTTAAGCCCCGCCCATTTTTAATTGTGTTTAATATAAAACTGATATCAAATTATATAAAACTGATATCAAATGATTATTGATTGGTCATTAAGAACAGAATCCGACCCTTAGACAAGCCGCATTTATATTAAATGGCTAATCAAAAAAAGCTTATGAAAAAGGCGTATTATACGGTATTAAAACCGGGGAGTTATTGCGGTGTCGATAAATATTATAAGGCGAATAAAGGCAAGTTCAAAAGAGCGGAAATTAAAAAATGGTTTCAAGTACAAGACGCTTACACATTACATAAGCCGGCACGAAAAACCTATAAAAGGAACATGATTTGCGTATCGGATATAAATCAACAATGGCAATGTGATCTGGTCTCGCTCATAGACATTGCAAAGTACAATGATGGTTTTAAATATATATTAACCATCATCGATATATTCAGTAAGAAAGCATGGGCGGCTGGTCTAGCATCCAAGAATGCGACAACCGTCGCTAATGCTTTTGAAAAAATATTCCAACAGGGATGCGTGCCAAAGAAGTTGCAAACCGATAATGGTAAAGAGTTTGTAAACAAAATCTTTAAAAAAGTGTTAGAAAAATACGGCATACATCATTTCACAACCAATAATGAAGGGAAAGCGGCCATTATAGAACGCTTCAATAGGACTTTAAAAACAAGGATGTGGCGTTATTTCACAGCGCGGAACACGTACAGATATATAGATGTCTTACAAGATTTCATAAACAGCTATAATAACACATATCATAGAACGATTAAGTGTACACCATGTGCTGTGGGGCCCTCTAACGCTTTGAGAATTTTCAAGACGACGTACGGCGATTACTTTAGAACTAAGAAACTTACACCACGTTTTTACATCGGTGAACATGTACGCATATCCAAATATAAGGATATATTTCAGAAAGGGTATGAACAGAATTTTTCTGAGGAAATATTTGTCATACAGAATGTGAACACTAAAGGTGTTAAGCCGCTTTATAAGTTGACGGATCTCTACGGCGAAGAAATTACCGGCAGTTTTTACCACGATGAATTACAAAGCGTGCCAAAAAACTATAATAGAATATACAAAGTGGAAAAGATTTTAAAACATAAGACGGTCACCGGTCGAAAATACGCGTTAGTCAAGTGGCGCGGGTACCCCGCAAAATTTAACAGTTGGGTTGATGCATCAGAGATAAAAGATATATAAAACGTGCAGCACGCTAAACAAGACGAGCGATGGATGACAAATCGTTTTACATAACATTACCCAGCAATGCCTCAGCGGATACTTTTCCGCAAAATAAGATTTCAAACTATACAACAAAGCTTGCAAAGTCGATACACTTAAGCGGTGAGTGGGAAGTCGCTCTTACAGAGATACAATATCCACACACGTGGAATACCTTGGATATACAAGATTGTAAGTTACAAATAACACAGGATGTTATGTTTTCCAATCCAGTTGTGGAATTTGCAGCCGTGTGCGTTAAACCTGGATTTTATAAAACAATCGACTCGCTACTGGACGTAATCAACACGGAAATAGGGCGACATAAACTGGATGGGGGATTAAGACTAGTGTACGATCCGCTTGAACGCGTAGTAACATGCGATAGTAAGCGGCTGTATCATCTTACAGCCGGTGATAAACTGACGACGATCCTTGGATTACAACCTAAAACTAAGATTTCTAAACCATGCGCCGACATCAAAGACATCAAAGGCCGCACAGTTGAAATTAAGGGATATAACAATGAGATGTTCTTGTTCTGGTCGTTCTTTATCTCTATGGCTACAGTGTCAAAATGCGCTTTGCATAATGGTACGTAATCGGGTTTCTCATATCGTTTTGTGACCTCCTCATTGTTATATCCCTTAATTTCAACTGTGCGTAGTAGCGGTACGTAGCTATCACCGACCCGCTGGTGCTCGATAATGTCAGTATACACATACAGCGTATACTGGCCGCCTTTGATGTCGGCGCATGGTTTAGAAATCTTAGTTTTAGGTTGTAATCCAAGGATCGTCGTCAGTTTATCACCGGCTGTAAGATGATACAGCCGCTTACTATCGCATGTTACTACGCGTTCAAGCGGATCGTACACTAGTCTTAATCCCCCATCCAGTTTATGTCGCCCTATTTCCGTGTTGATTACGTCCAGTAGCGAGTCGATTGTTTTATAAAATCCAGGTTTAACGCACACGGCTGCAAATTCCACAACTGGATTGGAAAACATAACATCCTGTGTTATTTGTAATTTACAATCTTGTATATCCAAGGTATTCCACGTGTGTGGATATTGTATCTCTGTAAGAGCGACTTCCCACTCACCGCTTAAGTGTATCGACTTTGCAAGCTTTGTTGTATAGTTTGAAATCTTATTTTGCGGAAAAGTATCCGCTGAGGCATTGCTGGGTAATGTTATGTAAAACGATTTGTCATCCATCGCTCGTCTTGTTTAGCGTGCTGCACGTTTTATATATCTTTTATCTCTGATGCATCAACCCAACTGTTAAATTTTGCGGGGTACCCGCGCCACTTGACTAACGCGTATTTTCGACCGGTGACCGTCTTATGTTTTAAAATCTTTTCCACTTTGTATATTCTATTATAGTTTTTTGGCACGCTTTGTAATTCATCGTGGTAAAAACTGCCGGTAATTTCTTCGCCGTAGAGATCCGTCAACTTATAAAGCGGCTTAACACCTTTAGTGTTCACATTCTGTATGACAAATATTTCCTCAGAAAAATTCTGTTCATACCCTTTCTGAAATATATCCTTATATTTGGATATGCGTACATGTTCACCGATGTAAAAACGTGGTGTAAGTTTCTTAGTTCTAAAGTAATCGCCGTACGTCGTCTTGAAAATTCTCAAAGCGTTAGAGGGCCCCACAGCACATGGTGTACACTTAATCGTTCTATGATATGTGTTATTATAGCTGTTTATGAAATCTTGTAAGACATCTATATATCTGTACGTGTTCCGCGCTGTGAAATAACGCCACATCCTTGTTTTTAAAGTCCTATTGAAGCGTTCTATAATGGCCGCTTTCCCTTCATTATTGGTTGTGAAATGATGTATGCCGTATTTTTCTAACACTTTTTTAAAGATTTTGTTTACAAACTCTTTACCATTATCGGTTTGCAACTTCTTTGGCACGCATCCCTGTTGGAATATTTTTTCAAAAGCATTAGCGACGGTTGTCGCATTCTTGGATGCTAGACCAGCCGCCCATGCTTTCTTACTGAATATATCGATGATGGTTAATATATATTTAAAACCATCATTGTACTTTGCAATGTCTATGAGCGAGACCAGATCACATTGCCATTGTTGATTTATATCCGATACGCAAATCATGTTCCTTTTATAGGTTTTTCGTGCCGGCTTATGTAATGTGTAAGCGTCTTGTACTTGAAACCATTTTTTAATTTCCGCTCTTTTGAACTTGCCTTTATTCGCCTTATAATATTTATCGACACCGCAATAACTCCCCGGTTTTAATACCGTATAATACGCCTTTTTCATAAGCTTTTTTTGATTAGCCATTTAATATAAATGCGGCTTGTCTAAGGGTCGGATTCTGTTCTTAATGACCAATCAATAATCATTTGATATCAGTTTTATATCATTTGATATCAGTTTTATATTAAACACAATTAAAAAGGGGTGGGGCTTAAAAGGGGGTGGAGCACCTGTCAAAAGTTTGATGAAAGGTGGTTCACTATACTACTGAGGACAGTGCAGAGTTTTGCTGACCAGTGACCACCAGTATGCTACGTTCTCTGCCTGCAAAACGCTCCATATCTGTGCTGCATTGTAGTATATAGTAGGAGGACAGTGCAGAATTTTGCTGACCACCAGTATATATATAGCAGTACGGTACAGTAGTCCACTGCTCTACCTCTGTGTCGTCAAGTATACTATCCATCCATACCTGTGGTGCATTTAAGTTTTGCACAGTATATATATATATATATATATATATATATATATATATATAGTAGGACAGTGCATAATTTTGCTGACCACCAGTATATAATATATAGCAGTACGGTACAGTAGGCCAGTGCTCTACCTACCTCTGTGTCGTCAAGTATACTATCCCATCCATACCTGTGGTGCATTTAAGTTTTGCGCAGTATATATATAGTAGGAAGACAGTGCATAATTTTGCTGACCACCAGTATATAATATATAGCAGTACGGTACAGTAGTCCACTGCTCTAACTACCTCTGTGTCGTCAAGTATACTATCCATCCATACCTGTGGTGCATTTAAGTTTTGCACAGTATATATATAGTAGGAGGACGGTGCATAATTTTGCAGACCACCAGTATATAATATATAGCAGTACGGTACAGTAGGCCACTGCTCTATCTACCTCTGTGTCATCAAGTATACTATCCATCCATACCTGTGGTGCATTTCAGTTGTGCGCAGCATATATAGTAGTAGGCCATTGCTATTGATATATTACTGGCATATAATTCCACACATTAAAAAATGGAGAACAAAAATGTGGAGGGTAAAATAGGGAAAGATCAAGATCCACTTCCACCTCGTGCTGAAGCTGCTGCCACTAGTCATGGCCGAGACGATGAAATGCCATCAACGTCGTCTGCCAAGGCCGATGCCCAATGTCATAGTAGAGAGCATGTAAAATCCAAAAAAATAAAGCTCAGTAAAATGACCCAAAAATCTAAATCAAAATCATCTGAGGAGAAGCGTAAACTTGCCAATGTGCCATTTACGACACGGAGTGGCAAGGAATGGCTGAGGGCCTGGCTTATGTTCATGGCTAGTGGTTCAGCTTCACATGAGGATGGAAGCACTCATCCTACTGCTAGAAAACTTAAAAGAGTTAAGATGGCAAAAGCACAGCAAAGAACTGTGCGATCTTCTAAATCACAAATCCCCAGAGAGAGTCCAATTGTGTCGGTTGCGATGCCTGACCTTCCCAACACTGGACGGGAAGAGGAGGCCCCTTCCACCATTTGCACGCCCCCTGCAAGTGCTGGAAGGAGCACCCGCAGTCCAGTTCCTGATAGTCAAATTGAAGATGTCACTGTTGAAGTACACCAGGATGAGGATATGGGTGTTGCTGGCGCCAGGGAGGAAATTCACAAGGAGGATTCTGATGGTGAGGTGGTTTGTTTAAGTCAGGCACCCGGGGAGACACCCGTTGTCCGTGGGATGAATATGACCATTGACATGCCTGGTCAAAATACAAAAAAAAAATCACCTCTTCGGTGTGGAATTATTTCAACAGAAATGCGGACAACTGGTGTCAAGCCGTGTGTTGCCTTTGTCAAGCTGTAATAAGTAGAGGTAAGGACGTTAACCACCTAGGAACATCCTCCCTTATACGTCACCTGGAGCGAATTCATCAGAAGTCATTGACAAGTTCAAAAACTTTGGGTGACAGCGGAAGCAGTCCACTGACAACTAAATCCCTTCCTCTTGTAACCAAGCTCCTGCAAACCACACCACCAACTCCCTCAGTGTCAATTTCCTCCTTACACAGGAAAGCCAACAGTCCTGCAGGCCATGTCACTGTCAAGTCCGACGAGTCCTCTACTGGCTGGGATTTCTCAGATGCATCCTTGAGTGTAACGCCTACTGCTGCTGGCGCTGCTGTTGTTGCTGCAGGGAGTCGATCGTCATCCCAGAGGGGAAGTCGGAAAACCACTTGTACTACTTCCAGTAAGCAATTGACTGTCCAACAGTCCTTTGCGAGGAAGATGAAATATCACAGCAGTCATCCTGCTGCAAAGCGGAAAACTCAGGCCTTGGCAGCCTGGGTGGTGAGAAACGTGTTTCCGGTATCCACCGTTAATTCACAGGGTACTAGAGAATTGATTGAGGTACTGTGTCCCCGGTATCAAATACCATCCAGGTTCCATTTCTCTAGGCAGGCGATACCGAAAATGTACACAGACGTCAGAAAAAGAGTCACCAGTGTCCTAAAAAATGCAGTTGTACCCAATGTCCACTTAACCACGGACATGTTGAGCAGGGCAGACTCAGGACTATATGACTGTGACAGCCCACTGGGTAGATGTATTGCCTCCTGCAGCAAGAACAGCAGCGGCGGCACCAGTAGAAGCATCTCGCAAACGCCAACTCGTTCCTAGGCAGGCTACGCTTTGTATCACCGTTTTCCATAAAAGGTACATAGCTGGCAACCTCTTACGGAAACTGAGGAACATCATCGCAGAATGGCTTACCCCAATTGGACTCTCCTGGGGATTTGTGACATCGGACAACGCCACCAATATTGTGCGTGCATTACATGTGGGCAAATTCCAGCACGTCCCATGTTTTGCACATACATTGAATTTGGTGGTGCAGAATTATTTAAAAAACGACAGGGGCGTGCAAGAGATGCTGTCGGTGGCCCGAAGAATTGCGGACCACTTTCGGCATTCAGCCACCGCGTGCCGAAGACTGGAGCACCAGCAAACACTCCTGAACCTGCCCTGCCATCATCTGAAGCATGAGGCGGTAACGAGGTGGAATTCAACCCTCTATATGCTTCAGAGGATGGAGGAGCAGCAAAAGGCCATTCAAGCCTATACAGCTACCTACGATATAGACAAAGGAGGAGGAATGCACCTGACTTAAGCGCAGTGGAGAATGATTTCAACGTTGTGCAAGGTTCTACAACCCTTTGAACTTGCCACACGTGAAGTCAGTTCAGACACTGCCAGCCTGAGTCAGGTCATTCCCCTCATAAGGCTTTTGCAGAAGAAGCTGGAGACATTGAAGGAGGAGCTAAAACAAAGCGATTCCGCTAGGCATGTGGGACTTGTGGATGGAGCCCTTAATTCGCTTAACCAGGATTCACGGGTGGTCAATCTGTTGAAATCAAAGCACTACATTTTGGCCACCGTGCTCGATCCTAGATTTAAAACCTACGTTGTATCTCTCTTTCCGGCAGACACAAGTCTGCAGAGGTTCAAAGACCTGCTGGTGAGAAAATTGTCAAGTCAAGCGGAACGTGACCCATCAACAGCTCCTCCTTCACATTCTCCCGCAACTGGGGCTGCGAGGAAAAGCTAAGATTTCCGAGCCCACCCGCTGGCGGTGATGCAGGGCAGTCTGGAGCGAGTGCTGACATCTGGCCCGGACTGAAGGACCTGCCAACGATTACTGACATGTCGTCTACTGTCACTGCATATGATTCTGTCACCATTGAAAGAATGATGGAGGATTATATGAGTGACCGCATCCAAGTAGGCACGTCAGACAGTCCGTACGTATACTGGCAGGAAAAAGAGGCAATTTGGAGGCCCTTGCACAAACTGGCTTTATTTTACCTAAGTTGCCCCCCCTCCAGTGTGTACTCCGAAAGAGTGTTTAATGCAGCCGCTTACCATGTCAGCAATCGGCGTACGAGTTTACTTCCAGAAAATGTGGAGAAGTTGATGTTCATCAAAATGAATTATAATCAATTCCTCCGTGGAGACATTCACCAGCAATTGCCTCCAGAAAGTACACAGGGACCTGAGATGGTGGATTCCAGCGGGGACGAATTAATAATCTGTGAGGAGGGGGATGTACACAGTAAAAGGGGTGAGGAATCGGAGGAAGAGGAGGAGGTGGACATCTTGCCTCTGTAGAGCCAGTTTGTGCAAGGAGAGATTGATTGCTTCTTTTTTGGTGGGGGCCCAAACCAACCAGTCATTTCAGTCACAGTCGTGTGGCAGACCCTGTCGCTGAAATGATGGGTTCGTTAAAGTGTGCATGTCCTGTTTATATACAACATAAGGGTGGGTGGGAGGGCCCAAGGACAAATCCATCTTGCACCTCTTTTTTCTTTAATTTTTCTTTGCATCATGTGCTGTTTGGGGACTATTTTTTTGAAGTGCCATCCTGCCTGACACTGCAGTGCCACTCCTAGATGGGCCAGGTGTTTGTGTCGGCCACTTGTGTTGCTTACCTTAGTCACACAGCGACCTTGGTGTGCCTCTTTTTTTCTTTGCATCATGTGCTGTTTGGGGACTATTTTTTTGAAGTGCCATCCTGCCTGGCACTGCAGTGCCACTCCTAGATGGGCCCCGTGTTTGTGTCGGCCACTTGTGTCGCTTAGCTTAGCCATCCAGTGACCTCGGTGCAAATTTTAGGACTAAAAATAATATTGTGACGTGTGAGGTGTTCAGAATAGACTGGAAATGAGTGGAAATTATGGTTATTGAGGTTAATAAAACTATGGGATCAAAATGACCCCCAAATTCTATGATTTAAGCTGTTTTTTAGGGTTTTTTGTAAAAAACACCCGAATACAAAACACACCCGAATCCGACAAAAAAATGTCGGTGAGGTTTTGCCAAAACGCGTCCGAATCCAAAACACGGCCGCGGAACCGAATCCAAAACCAAAACACAAAACCCGAAAAATGTCCGGTGCACATCTCTAGTTCTTACTCCTATAGAACTGACGGCTCAGTCCAATATATCGTGAATCCGACTGTGTAACACCCGCTGGAGGATAGTCCCAAAGGTAGGTAAATTTAAACAGGGTTCTCACCAGAGCTACAGATGTCTTGAATACTGCAGTATGTAGTGAAGCAAGTAGTAGGAGATCATCCACATAGATAGCTCTATCCAATCCAGAAATGTGACCGGCATGTATAGGTAAAAAAGTCTTGCAAATTGGGGTGACAAGGGGCCCACCAACGCGTTTCGCTGCCAAGCCTTGCAGCTTTTTCAAGGTGATTCTTGGGCTCAAAAGACAGTGTATTTATACCGTACTAATCACATAATCGATGTCACCTGACAGAACAATCCATTATAATAAAAAAGTATCAAAAACATTTAATTAAATATATACTCATTTAATCTTATGACTTAGAAGAAGACAGACCAAACAAAATCAATATTTTAACAAAGCATAAATATTCAAAATAATTTATTTCCATAAATACAGGTTCACTTCCGGATGGTGGGATCCGAGTGCGGTCATATGACTCCCGGTCTATGACGTCAGATCCGGACTTTGACACACACTCTGCGTCTCACCAATCTTAAATTAGTGGAAGTGACCACCCGGAGTATCGTAAATTCACATTGAACTCAAATTAAACACCCTCAAACATTAGAACGAGATGGTAATCTCACTATGGATTTTACAGTTAATCAAACAACTGCTATTACATCTCAGTGTAATCTTTTTCGTATAGCAAGAATATCCAATATATAAAAATAAATAAATAGCATTGCAGTCGTCATGGTGAGACACAAGTGTGGTCATGTGACTTCCGGTTTATGATGTCAGATCTGGGCTTTGACACGCACTTTGCGTCTCACTGGTCTTAGATTAACGGAAGTGACCACCCGGTATCCTACTAATTCATATTCAACTAAAATTAGACATACTCAAACATTAAAACGGGATAATTATCCCAATATATATGTTACAATTCCTAAATCCAGCCAATGCTATTGTATCTCATCAAATAGATTAATATATAACATCACCTTACCTAAGTTCCATCCTGCCTCATATACTATTTAAGACGTACAAAGAAATCACATGATGTTCAAATGACGTTTTCTAGGTTACCATGGTAACAAAAAAACCCAGATTACATTAATGGTCAAATAGAGTTAATAACCTCACTATACATAGGCCGGGAGTAAATCTCAAAAGAAGAAAGAGTGCTAATAAAGGAAGAAAGGGGGGGGGGAATATAATAACCAGCGAAAGATACAGTATTATCCCAAGGTAGGTCTTAAATTACAATATTCAACTCCACTGATTCGTTCAAACCTGCAGGAAAAATACAGTTCATCTTTAGCATCCAGAACACCTCATGCTTACGCAATTTTGTATAATGATCTCCACCTTGTGTGGTTTTAGGAATATGTTCCAAACCTAATAATTTTCACACTTAGGATTTCCCTTATGAAAAGCATTATAGTGTTTTGAAACACTATGCGTTAAAACGCTCTTTAATATGTTTCTACGGTGTTCTAAAAAACGTGTTTTAAAAGGTCGGCTAGTTCTCCCTATATAGTTTAACCCACAGCCGCAAACTAACAGGTAAATTACATATGACATCATACAGTTTATGAAACTTTTTATCTCATAGGGTATATCCTCACATTTTGTTTTGACTGTGAATGAGCAATCCAGAGTATATTCAAAGGTGATACATCTACTTTTACCACATTTGAAAAAAACCCTTTACAGTATTTTTCTATTACATTGTGTAAGCCAACTGCTTCCACTTGTCCCTTCAACTCTTGTCTCCCTAATGGCCTTCAAACAACTCAGTGCTAAAGCATTCTTTAAGGTTTTATTTCTCCGAAAAATGAAACGAGGTCTATCCGGAAGGATATTGCATAAAGTGCTGTCATGATGACAAGTATTGAAAGTAGAGATAAAGGAAATATCATTTTCCCATATGTTATCTTTCACTTTTTTCTTAGATACCATCAATGTTCCCCTATCCAGAACTCTGTCTTTAGCTTGTCTGTCAAAAGATGCTAAGTTAGAACAGTTGCGTCGCAAACGAAGCAACTGTCCTTTAGTTATGCTTTTCTTCCATGGTAAAAAATGTGCACTCGTATAATGAAGATAGGCATTGGTGCCCACTTCTTTTACAAAGTTACATGTTGAAATCTTATTGTTCTCAATTGTAAGAGTGACGTCCAAAAAATTAATAGTGGAAGGATGATATGAATAGGTAAATGAGATATAATAAAGATTACTATTGAGAAAAGTGACAAAAGAGTGAGCAGAATCGTGATCCCCATTCCAAATAACAAGCAGACCATCAATATAATGGCTATAGAGTACCAGGTGCGCCAAGGTCACCTCCCCACACGAGCTGGTCCTCGAGCTCGCCCATAGAGGTTGATGTAACTCGGCGTGAACCTGGTCCCCATGGCCGTCCCCATCACCTGTAAATAAAAAGTGTCCAAAAATAGAAAATAATTGTGGTTTAAAATAAAATGGATAGAATCAAGGATAAACTGTTGATGTTTCTATCAGCGTCCGGGGTCTTACTGGATCGCTGGGGCCGCGGGGCGGGCTTCACGGGCGGCTGGGCAGCGGTGGTGGAGGGCTGCGGCGCTGGGTTCAGGAGTACAGGCAGCGGTAATGGCGCTGAGGGGGTCCACTCGTGGCGGCGGGACGCCGCTGCAGCGGCTCCCTCTTGCTAAACCGTTGCCTAGGAGACCAGGGGCAGTGAGCAGCATGTTGTCTGAAAAGGTCTGCATTACTGGGTGCCGCCATATTGGAGACCAAGTTTCTGACATAATTCTTGTTCCTAGTTTTCCAGCCAATCCAGGGAGACGTCTTCCTATAAAAGGGGGCTGGTTTAGGACAGGGATGCCAGTGCTTCAAGTTACAACCCTGTTGTAGGTGCCTTAGGCTGTGCTCCCAGGATTCCTGCTGTATTCTGGTACTTCTAACCCTGCTTTGCCAGTTCTCAGTTGCTGCTGCAGTCCTGCCGTCCCTATCCTGCTGCTGCCCGTGGAGACGCTCTTGAAAAACCCGGTCCAGTAAGACCCTTTGGGCACGGACGACGCCGGGTCTCTTGCTTCGTCCTCCAAGCCACAGTCTGCAGATTCTTGCTCCCAGCCAAGTCCTCGAACCACCGTTCACAGTCCTCAGCTCGTTATCTCCAGCTTCATCTTTCTAGCCACAGTCTACAGTTTTCAGTCTCCAGCCACGACCCAAACTACCGTCCACAGTTCTCAGCTTCTCATCTGCAGTCTCATCTTATAAGTCAGTCCACGGTTCTTGTCTTCAGCCATGTTTTTACCCTCACTCACAGTTCCGCAGTTCTTTGTCTACAACTACGTTCTCAAGTCACCGTTCACCAACCTCAGTTCTCTACCTCAGCTCTGTACATAATAAATACTTTCCATTGATTCTCAAACCCCGCCTACGTCCTTCATTGCTCCGTGTCCCACGCGAAGGAACTATATCCAACCCCCTCATCTTGTTCTTCCACAGCCTGCTACCTCCTTGGGCATATCTCAGCTGCCGGATTCTCAAACTTTGCTAGACATGACAGTTTCTCTGTAAGGTCACCATCCTGGGTCAGTCATGTAGCGACTGCCCGTATTCCTAACTCATGAGGTATATTCGTATACAGACTCTGTATGTCAAGAGTCAAGAAAACGTATGAGTCCTTCAATTCAATTGGATTAATGAGATTCAAAAAATGGGTGGTATCTTTGATGTGTCACCTTAACTGAGAATTTAGAGGTTAAAGAATTTACACCAGAAATAATAGGACGACCAGGGGGTGACGTAAGGGATTTGTGAATTTTAGGGAGGTATTGTGGGATGAGAACAAAAAAGGAAATGTAATTCGTCTTTAGTAATTACTTCATCTTCGAAGGCCTGGGACAGGAGGTCCTGAAGTACAACCAAAAAACTGTGGGTGGGAACTTTACTTAGTGTATTATAAAACTCTGTATTCTTAAGCTTCCTGCACATAGTCTACTCGATCTTGTATTATAAGGCCACCTCCTTTATCTGCCGCTTTTACTACAATCAAGTTATCTTTCATGAGTTTACGCAAAGCCTTCTCCTCCCATTTTGATAAATTAGATTTCTTTTTTTTTAAATTTTAGTGATATCTATAGTATACATAGTTTATTAAATTCATCAAGTGAAGTTTTGTAGAAACTTTTGATGTTAGACCCTTTAGATTTAATAGGATAAAAATGTGACTTATTTTTCAGGCTCTTCCTATCAATATTAATATCGAATAAGGGTTTGAGTTTGGGGGAAACTTCAATTTCACTCTCATCTAGGAGGTCAGAAAGGACCTCTAAGGCAACTGTATCACCAGTATCCAATAAAATGGGAAAAGCCTCCTCTCTGTTCTTATTCAAAGTTCGTTTGGCAAAAAAAAATTCCTACAGAGGGTTCTGATGAATCTATTTAATTCCACAAATAAATCAAAAATATTTGGGGGAGCAGATGGACAGAATTTTAGTCCCTTTGCTAGTAGTTCTAATTCATTATCCGATAATTTTCTAGATGATAGATTGAAAATATTTTTAATCTGGCAAGCTAGTCTTGATCTTTTTAATCTCTTAAGTGTCTTCTTCCTACCACCCCTGTTTCCTCTAAACTTGAATTTCTTCTCCGTTTTGGTGGTTCTCTTTGCCACTCTCTGTCTCTGTCTTGGAGCTGTCTCTTTCGTTGATCTAAAAAACGTTCAGATGTAGAATCACTATTATCGGACCTGAATTTTGGTCTTGCCCCTAGATCGGAGCAATTTACTCTGGTATTATCCTTAGTGGTCCTATTAGCCATAATTAATAATGCTTCTCTGGAACTACTGGGTTGAGGCGCATTATCGTATTATTGCAAGACATGGGACGTACTGGAATTTGCCAACAACTGTCACCCCTGGTGCCTGATTTAAACAAACCACATCACCATCAGAATCCTCCTCTTCAGCTTCCTCCTCAGCGCCAGCAACACCCATATCCTCATCCTGGTGTTCTTCAACAGTGACATCTTCAATTTGAATATCAGAAATTGGACTGTGGGTGCTCCTTCCATTTGAGGACGTGCAAATGGTGGAAGGAGCCACCTCTTCCCATCCAGTGTTGGGAAGGTCAGGCATCGCAACCACCGACACACTTGGACTCTCCTTGGGTATTTGTGATACCATCTTAGAACGCACAGTTCTTTGCTGTGCTTTTTCCAGCTTAACTCTTATCATTTTTCTAGCGGGAGGATGAGGGCTTCCATCGTCATGTGAAGCTGAACCACTAGACATGAACATAGGCCAGGGCCTCAGCCGTTCCTTGCCACTACGTGTCGTAAATGGCATATTGGCATGTTCACGTTTCTCCTCGGGCCATTTAAATTTATTTTTTTAGGGTCATTTTACTGAACTTTGGCTTTTTGGATTTTACATGACCTCTACTATGACATTAGGCATCAGCCTTGGCAGATGACATTGATGGCATTTCATCATCTATGTCATGACTAGTGGCAGCAGCTGCAGCACTAGGAGGAAGTGGTTCATGATCTTTCCCTATTTTATCCTCCAAATTTTTGTTCTCCATTATTTTTCTGGCGTTATATAACAGAATATGCGGCACAGGAGAGCGTGCTCCTACACCACACAGAGCAAACCCTGTAAAAATGATTTGTATAATAATAACCCTTTTATTTGTAGCTATTATAATAATATGCAGCACAGGCGAGTGTACTCCTAAACCACACACACAGGGCAAACCCTATCAAAATTATTTGGATAATAATAATAATAATAACCCTTTTATTTGGAGTTATTATAATAAATAATATGCAGCACAGGAGAGCGTACCCCTACACCACACAGGGCAAACCCTGTAAAAATTATTTATATAATAATATAAGTATATAACCATTTTATTTGGCATACATAATATACAGCACAGTACACCACTACTGTACTGATGCAGCACAAGACAGCATCACTGGACTGGACTTGTACAGCAGCACTGGATTTATGGCAGTACAAGACAGCACCACTGGAATGATACAAAAGAGTAGGTCACCGCCCCACACCCCACGCCACTTTCCCGCACAGACACTAAGGAAGGAAACACGTCCTCTCGCTACTCTCTCCAAGACTCGAGTGAAAATGGTGGCGACGCGTGGCTCCTTATATGGTATCCAAAACCCGCGGGAATCCGACAGCAGGATGATGACATTTTGCATCGTTTTGGTTTTTAAGTCTGGTGGGAAGACCCGAGCTGGATTCGGATATGGGCTCGGGACGTGGGGAGGAGGGTCGGTTCTCAGGGATCTGAACCTGCTCATCCCTACTTAGAAGGCACAGTCCTTTGCTGTGCTTTTGCCAGCTTAACTGTTATAATTTTTCTAGCGGGAGAATGAGGGCTTCCATAGTCATGTGAAGCTGAACCACTAGACATGAACATAGGCCAGGGCCTTAGCCGTTCCTTGCTACTTCGTGTCTTAAATGGCATATTACCAAGTTTACGTTTCTCCTCAGACGATTGAAAATTATTTTGGGGGGTCATTTAACTGAACTTAGGCTTTTTGGATTTTACATGCCCTCTACTATGACATTGGGCATCGGTCTTGGCAGACGACGTTGATGGCATTTTATCGTTTATGTCATGACTAGTGGCAGCAGCTTCAGTACTAGGAGGAAGTGGTTCTTGATCTTTCCCTATTTTATCCTCCAAATTTTTGTTCTCCATTTTTTTTCTGGAGTTATATAACAATATGCGGCACAGGAGAGCGTACCCCTACACCACACAGGCCAAACCCTGTAAAAATTAATTGGATTAAATATTAATAACCACTTTATTTGGAGTAAAGAATATACAGCACAGGACAGCACCACTTTTACGGCAAAACCACTGGACTTATATGGCAGTACCACTGGAATTATACAGCAGCACCACTGGTCTTATACGGCAGCACCACTGGACTGGACTTATACGGCAGTACCCCTGAACTTATATGGCAGCACCACTGGACTTATATGGCAGTACCACTGGTCTGGACTTATACGGCAGTACCCCATGACTTATATGGCAGTACCTCTGAACTTATATGGCAGTACCCCTGGACTTATACGGCAGATCCACTGGACTTATGCGGCAGTACCACTGGCCTGGACTTATATGCAGTACCACTGGAATTATACGGCAGCACCACTGAACTGGAATTATATGGCAGTACCCCTGGACTTATACGGCAGCACCACTGGACTTATACGGCAGAACCCCTGGACTTATACGGCAGTATTACTGGACTGGACTTATACAGCAGCACCACTGGACTGTACTTATACGGCAGTACCACTGGACTTATACAGCAGTATCTCTGGACTGGACTTATACGGCAGTTCCCCTGGACTTACACGGCAGCACTACTGGACTTATACAGCAGTACCTTTGGACTGGATTTATATGGCAGTACCACTGGACTGGACAAATATGGAAGAACCACTGGACTTATACGGCAGCACCACTGGACTTTTATGGCTGCACCACTGGACTGGACTTACACGGCTGTACCCCTGGACTTTGATGGCAAAACCATTGGACTTATATGGCAGGTCCACTGGACTCGACTTATATGGAGGAACCCCTGGACTTATACGGCAGTACCCCTGGACTTACAGTATACAGCATGACCCCTGAACTTATATGGCAGCACCGCTGGACTGGTCTTAAACGGCAGTACCCCTGGACTAATACGGCAGCACCACTGGACTAGACTTATACGGCAGTACCACTGGACTGGACTTATACGGCAGTACCACTGGACTGGACTTATATGGCAGCACCACTGGACTGGACTTATACGGCAGTACCCCTGGACTTATATGGCTGTACCCCTGAACTTGTGTGGCAGTACCACTGGACTGGACTTATGGCAGCACCACTGGACTTATGCGGCAGTACCACTGGACTGGACTTATACAGCAGTACCCCTGGACTTATATGGCAGTACCCCTGAACTTATATGGCAGTTCCCCTGGACTTATACGGCAGAACCACTGGCCTGGAGTTATTTGACAGTACCACTGGAATTATACGGCAGCACCACTGAAGTGAAATTATATGGCAGTACCCCGGGATTTATACGGCATCACCACTGGACTGGACTTATACGGCATCACCACTGGACTTATATGGCAGCACCACTGGACTGGACTTATATGGCAGCACCACTGGACTGTACTTATACGGCAGCACAGGACACCACCACTGGACTGATGTAACACAAGACAGCACCACTGCACTGGACTGGACTTATACAGCAGCACTGGACTTATGGCAGCACAGGACACCACCACTGTGACTGGACTGATCCAGCACAAGACACCACCACTGGACTTATGCAGCACAAGACAGCACTGGAATGACACATAAGAGCAGGTCGCCACCCCATGCACCACACCACTTTCCCGCACAGACACTGAGGATACACGTCCTCTCGCTACACTCTCCAGGACTGGAGTGAAAATGGCGGCGACGCGCGGCTCCTTATATGGAATCTGACAGCGGGATGATGACGTTTTGACTCGCTCTGGTTTCCGAGTCTGGCGGGAAAACCTGAGCCAGGCTCGGATCAGGACTTGGAGCATTTAGTTCTGGGGGTTCGGTCCTCAGGGAACCAAACCTGCTCATCTCTAATTGATTGATTTATATATATATATATATATATATATATCAATCAGTCTAATGGCCTAATGCAGCATGGATTGCAAAAGCAAAACCATGTGCAGTGCAGGTGGGGCAAATATAACATTTGCAGAGAGAGTTAGATTTGGGTGGGTTATATTGATCCTGTGCAGGGTAAATACTGGCTGCTTTATTTTTACACTGCAATTTAGATTTCAGTTTGAACACGCCACACCAAAATCTAACGCTCTCTGAACATGTTATATCTGCCCACCTGCACTGCAACATGGTTTTGCCCATTAGAGAAAGAGTTTGCTTTTGTGATCAGGCTTGAATTATGCACTAAGGGGGTCATTCTGGCCCATTTGCTCTCTGCTTCTTGTCGCAGCTGAGCCAACGGTTCCCTACTGCGCATGCGCCCCCCGGAAGACCGTACCGGGAGGGGGCGCAATGGCGGCATTTGGCTGCTGTTTTGTGGGTGCGGTCCGGCCAACGCAGGCAGGGCCGGACCTAATGGGGGGCGGGCCGCAGCAGCTGCGTGACGTCACACGCAACCGCTGCGGGCCGGGGAGCGATGAGTAGCTCCCGGCCAGCACGCTAAAGCTGCGCTGGCCGGGAGCTACTCTTGAAGTGCAAAGGCATCGCCGCTGTGCGATGCCTTTGCACTTCTGCAGGGGGGCCGGCACTGACATGTGGGGCGGACTAGTCCTGTGCTGGGCGTCCCCCCGCATGTCAGTGGGAATGATCATAGCTGTGCTAAATTTAGCACAGCTACGATCAACTCGGAATGACCCCCTAAGTCAGGTGCACATATTGTTTGCGACCACACCAGGCAGTGAGTTACCCGATCTGGTTGCAAATGATTCGACCAGTGAGATACAGAGAGTGTCCGACTGCGGATCATAATCTTCCTGCAGCCGTCACTCACAGAGGGACCCCCTGGCCTGTCTGTCTCCCTGCACCCTCCCCCAGTGTCTGCCATGTTGCCAATTGCTGTCGATCAGTCAGTACAGCAGGTCCCCCCACCTGGTGGCTGCCCGGGATACATTAAATGAAACCTTCCAGCCCCCTCCCCCCCTCCCCACCAGTGTGTACCTGGGGAAATCAAAGTTGCAATGGTCACAATGTTTTTTTTATATTCTGATTGCAATGATCCGATGTTCCAAAGTTTGAAAAAATACTTTTTTTTTTTTACAACTATAAAAAAAATACAAACTTTTTTTTTTTTATAGAATCATTTTGGATACATGTTCTTCACCTAATTCACTCATAAACAAAAACTGACAATTTCGGAGTGGTTTTTGGAGAAAAAGTTGACAAGTTTAGTAGTTAAAGTTTCCAGAAGGCACAATGTTGAAAGCCAAGTCTGAGGGTTCCCTTTATAGCCATTTCATAGACAGAGACTTATGACTGAGAGGCCAAGGGGAATATGTAATAGGATGCGAGTTGCCGGCATTGTAGGATTGTGTTGGTTGTTTTTGTCTTTTAATTGAATGCCGCTTTAAAAATCGGAATCCCGCAGCACCGGCAACTCGCATCCTGTAACATATACCCCAGATCTTCAACTCAATAAGAAGATATTTATTTAAATATTTCAAACTATCCCACTTTTTGTGTGCTAGTCCTGCTTCTCTGTCATTGTCCTACTACTATCCTATCTGCAGACGGGCAGTGTCGGGGGGAAAGGCTGGAAGGGCACAATCTCACCTGCTAATCTGCTGTGGGGTAGAAAGGATAAATGGGCACAAGGCATGTCCACGTGTAGGGGCGTTTTAAGAGAGGAGGGGACCTGCGTGCAGCCTCCATTACGAGCCCCCTCCTCTCCAGCAGCAGTAGGCTCTGGCATTATGCCAGAGTCTACTGCACGTGCGCTGTTCTCCGGGAACATGGCGGCCGTGCCTTGCTCCCGGGGACACCTTCAATGTGCATGCACAAATCACTCAGAAATCAGAATCAGCTTTATTGGCCAGGTGTACTCACGTACACAAGGAATTCTTTGTGGTACAATGCATCACCAAGCAGCAACATGTAGGGGGAATACATAGCATAACAAGGGGGAAAAACGTAGCATACATTACAAACATTACACGTATGAGTTTATACTGCACATTGCAACTGTACGATAGACTCAACATATTAGACATATTATACATGTAAAACTAAAAACGAGGACTACTTGGCAGAGCAGCACTGAGGCAGCCATCCGCGGCGCCATCTTGAACTCAAACAATGCACAACGCCCATTTTTGGGGGATTTGTGCCCGCACAGAAGTGCCACCATTGTGTGACTCCAGAGGGGCAACTGCATGGTGTCACATGCAGCCGGTACAAAATAAAAACTGCGGCTGACCACCTGGCAGTGCAGCTAGGTTGCACTGCCATGGGTCAACCTAAGTTCCTATGTGTTCGCAATCAGACTGCGGACGCATCAGGAGGATTCGTCACACATGCTTGGCAGCCTTGTACTGTGCTGGGCGGCCAACAGCATGTGCAGAGATGAACGCAGATCTGGCTGTGTATGCAGCGTTGTGCGATCATCTCTGAATAACTCCCATAGACTTCCCATACTATCCATATAAAGCAGGGCACTCGTGAATTATCCAGGTTCTGGGGCTGGCTGACTTCAATCCAGAATTTCACCTGGTTTTAATCATCCACAGAACCTGTGTAATCTATGTGTGTCCCAGTTTAAAGGGATAGTATAGTAAGCCTTCATATACAGTATGAAGTGCTTAAGAATGAGAATCATATCCTCACAGCAACTTCACTTACTGTACTTGAATACGAGAGCCTCATTATATTCACCTGGTGTGAAAACCAGTCCTTTATTTATATCAAAAGATATGTTAGGAGTGATACCAACCAATCAACTTGTGTCTAATTCACTCCACCAGCTGCATAGCAGTATGGTCAGATATAGGATATTTACCTGTATTACAGCAGAGATACAATATTGAGAGAGATGAAAAGACATGGGTTCCAATGTTTACACAGTGTCTAAGTCGACAGTTATTAATTTGACCCCATATGGTCGACATGCATTAGGTTGACACTGACAAAATGTTGATATGTATTAGGTCGATGCTGGAATAGGTCAACACTGGAATATGTCGACATATACAAATTGTTGACATGGCAATGGTCCATAGACATATGGTCGACACATGGTGACATCATATAATTTGTTTTGCATTTTTTTACACTTTTTTCATACTACACATGCATACCTCCCACCATGACCCTCTCCAGGAGGGACAGAATGCTCTGCTCCTGGACTTCCCTTTTACTGTATGATTGCCATCACCTGTACTGAAACACCTTTCTTACCCAATTACCTGTTCAACACAGGTGCCGGCAATCATACAGTAAGAGATAAATCCAGAAGTAGAGCATTGTGTGCCTCCTGGAGAGGGTCATGTTGGGAGGTATGCATGTGGACTACAACTGGGAATAGCATACCTCCCAACATGACCCTCTCCAGGAGGGACAATATGCTCTGCTTCTGGACTTTCCTGTTAATTTCTGATTGCCGGCACCTGTTTTGAACAGGTTAATGGATAAGAAAGGTATTTCAGCACAGGTGATGGAAATCACAAATTGAGAGGGAAGTCCAGGAGCAGAGCATTCTGTCCCTCCTGGAGAGGGTCATGTTGGGAGGTATGGAATAGTAAGCGGGCCAAGCGCAGCAAAAGTGGAGCGAGGCACCTTGGCTTCAGAATGGTGAGGGAAGTGAGCGATGTAAGGGGACAAGGTACACTAACTGGGGTCCCTGTGCTCTGAAACGAAAGCCCCAAAATAAAATCTTGTGTCAACTTTTTTTGAGCTGACCATTTTCCATATCAACCGTTCCATGAGTCGACCTTTTGTCAGTGTACAATGTTAGAGATCTATTTAAGAATAGATCAAACCAATGTATGGCCCTCATTCATAATTGATCGCTCTCTAGCTACTTTTAGCAGCCGTGCAAGCGCATAGTCGCCGCCCACAGGGGAGTGTATTTTTGCTTTGCAGGAGTGCAGCCGAGCGGCCACTAACACATTTTGTGCAGAAGAAGACCAGCCCTGTAGTTACTTATTCTGTGCGATGATTGCTGCGTCGAAGGACCCGGAATTGACGTCAGATACCTGCCCTGCAAACGCCTGGCCACGCCTGTGTTTTTCCAAACACTCCCGGAAAACGGTCTGTTGCCACCCATAAACTCCCACTTCCTGTCAATCTCCTTGCGGTCAGCTGTGAGACTGGATTCTTCGCAGGATCCATTGCACAACAACGATGCTCTTTGTACCCATACGACGCGCATGCGCATTGCGGCGCGTGCACAGTTTCACCATTTTTTTTTACCTGATCGCTGCGCAAATCCGTAGCGAGCAATCAACTCGGAATGACCCCCAATATCAGAATTGTGTGTAAATACACTACAGTGTCTTTGGAACCAATTTCATATTAAAACTACACAGCAGCTCAACACACACACACACACACACACATTTGAATCTGCTACATGTCAGAACTGTGCAGCATTTAAATAGTTCAATACATGTAACGCCAATCATATATTAAAAGGGAAATCCAGGTAGAGAACATTTTGTCCCTCCTGGAATGGATCATGTAGAGAGGCATCCACAATGTAATATACACCCCACTTTCGCCGGGACCCCTGTCTTAAGTGCCCCGAGCCCCCTAGAAGGCTTAATCCGGCCCTGCACCCTGTGTATGCCGCTCTGTCACCCCATGTATATGTGCCACAGTCACCCTGTGTATGTTCCTCTGTCACCCCATGTATCTCACCGTATATGTTCCTCTGTATGTCACCCTCTGTATGTCCCTCTACCACGCCCCTTTTAATAAGACCACACTCATTTTCTGGAGCACGCACAAATATACCTAGTTCCATTAACCCCCCCCCCCCTACCCCTATCATGCTGCCTCCTGTCATTTTCTTCTGGATCTGCCCTGGCTGACAATAGAGCTAAGGTGATAGCATAAGATCCACACCACAGTATATATTACACAGGGCAGATTACTTACATTACCACCACACATACCCATTCTGCATCATACTCTTAGACACAAGCAGCGCTGAGTACTATGCATATTGCTTATATCTGACCTGATTTATGCCTAGATATAAATGGTGTCAATTGCATTAAGCTCAGTATGAGCCTGTGCAAGCAATGGATAATAGGATTAATAATATAAGTGATTACAAAAGCTGACACTCACTTGTGAAGGAGGAAGTGGCCATCACGCAGCAGGTAATGAGATCTTACTGTACATGTCCTAGTAGGAAATAAAATACAGATTATTGCACATAAATCTGGGATACTTTCCAAAGGCTTCATTATTACTGACTACTGCAGAGGTCACTTTATACGCATCAGCCAATCAGCAATTAGGATGAATTACCGGTAACCTCTCTATAATGCTTTAATTACAGGATCTCTATTTAGAACAGGGGCAGGCAAACTGCAGCACTCCAGCTGCTGTGAAACTACATATCCCAGCATGCCCTGCCAGAGTTTTAGCATGCCCTAACAGGGCATGCTGGGATGTATAGTTCCACAGCAGCTGGAGGGCCACAGCTAGCCTACACCTGATTTAGAAGATAGTCCAGAAAACATTTACACCTGAGTAGCCTTACCTGAGTTCTGGCTCTGGACTGACTGCGTTAATAACAGATGTATGAGAAATAGGTCTGGTGTAAACTGAACAAGAATCTACAGAAATGAAAGAAAAAAACCCACAGAGTTATTTCCTGATATTTGCAGAACTAACGTCTGATGACAGAGCAGCGTCTGCACAGCCCCCAGGGCAGGGAGTCACACACTGCATTCCTCCTCATACTCTCCTATATACTGCCATCAGTGTACTGTTACATGCATGGAGACTGACCTTAACCAATGTACCCCATTGGGAAAATGGTATAAATATATAGAGGAATTAGTATTGTTTACAATAGATGTACTATTGTGAGTATTGTATATATATATATATATATATATATTTATTTATATTGTGTGAGTGGTAGGAATGGGGACTGTTAATGCATGCACTGAGAGTACTCTCGAGGCGAGAGTGCAGCACCGCGTGGAGAAAGGTCTAGAAGATTGGAGAGCACGAGGAGATAAATCGCTCGTGAGGCAGCGGTTGGTGATGTGACGCAGCCGGGGAAGGAGAGAGAAACGAGCGGTGAGAGAGGAGAGAGGCCGGAGGTGCTGCTGGGGCAGCGGGAGGAAAGGAGTGAGAACTCAGCTGATCGGAGCCGCATCACACTGCATGCCCGCTAGTGTTAAATGTGAAGCGGGAGTACCGGAGCTGAGAGACGGGGGAGCTGCTGTGCAACGTGGAGGGCTTCTGCAGCGACACCGTAGTCGATGTGAAAGGAGTTTCTGGACAGACCTCGAATAACCCGGCTACCGACGAGACTGCTATATCCCCTCATGATCGCTTGAGGCGGCCCCTGCTGTATATTTGGAGGTAGGAGCTGAAAGCTTGGAAGCGGGGAAAGTGGACTAATACTAGACAGGCAAGCCTAGTATCCCTTAAACTCTGTTGGGGGGGAGTGATCCACAGGCAGAGGAAGATCTGCATCACATAACCAGGGGAGTGGCTAGTGTAGAGTCAGCCAGCTGCTAATGAGAAGAGGAGAAGTGAAAAATGAAAGTGGATTGCTACATTGATATATTACTGCTGAATGCTAAATAACTAGCCACTTACAGCCCCATTATAACTCTGACTCTGGCAATATACCCCCAGTAACCTTTAAGCTGTGGTCTGTTAGAAAATTACAAAGGTATAGTGGAACTGGATGAGCTACTTACATGTTGTAGCCCAAGTATAGAAATTATCTCGGGTACCCTGGTGACCGGTTGGGTCAAATTATTTAACAGTGGGATTAATATCCAGAATAGCCTCCCAATGTGAACTGTGATCACCATAAAGGCTAACACTTAATTGCTACAGTTGAAATACATATTTACCCATGAGGATATACTGACGCTGAGACTCAGTACAGAAGTTCCTGATTCAATGTATACTCAATTATACTGATTCGTATAATATTCACTACAACCCCTTCGGGAGCAGCTTAGTCGACTGAGGGGTTATACGTAGGAATGTGTATTCTCATTCTACACAGTGTGCTCAGTGGGTCTTTCCATATGGATTACTCCGTTGTAAAAGACTCTATCATCATATAGGCTTACCCAATGAGCTGAACAGACATAATTCTTTAATTGGAATTACAAAACAAAGAAGTGACCAGCGGAAATAAGGCCAGGAGGATCGGTTGACTATCTGACTACTATTAAGTATCTTACCCATCTCCGAGGTATAAAGAATTTCAACTCAGGATCCTATTAGGGAACACAGTAGTTGCCAAAGATTGACTCTAACTTTCTTTAAGAAAAAAAAAAAAAAACCTAAAGGGCCCCAACGAGTGCACTATCAAAACTAAATTACCCGGGTTAATATACAATTATAATAGGAGGAGAGGAGAGAGGTTTTGTTTTTGTATTGCATGCAATGGTTTTTATTGTATAGGTTCCTATATATAATTGTATAAATTGGAAGCTTTAGTTATGTAACATTTTGCACAATATATGTGAAAGTTAAAAGGACTGGATAGTTAATACAAATTTTTAAATATATGTTATTAAAGATATTGTACTTACCAGCTAAACGGGTCCTGATCACTGTTCCACGAAGCCTGAAAAGAAAAGAAACAAGGTAAACCATCATTATATATATATATATAAATGTAATTATAATATACTCCCATTATATTTCCATTTGTATAATTACTTTAACCTAGACAAGTTAGGCTTATCCCAAGCCGGCCTGACTTTTAACTCTTTGCTTGGGTGGAGGCACTTCTATATTCAATAATATTCATTGTGGACCTGAAACAAATAGGGTTACATTTTTGGAGGCACTGCTGAGATCCTGAACCTTTCTACAACTCCTGTTTTATTTTAGGCTAACATGGAGATCGTAAACGGACAGGACATATATCGATGGTGTAGCCAAAATAGATTGGAACCTACTTGCAGTTTTGTTATAGGGGGAGATTTTCAAACAGTGACGGATGAAGATGTGATGAAAGCAGTGAATAGATTGTATGGGCTAAAAATTCCATATATAGTAGATAGGTGGAGAGGGCCCAGCGAAGATACAGTTACTTTGCTAATTAGCAATAGATCTCCTTTGGATTTCACTTTATTACCAAGTAGGATTATGATGGAAAACATTTCAGACAAGAAGTTTCAGCTGATCTGGCCAGATGCTAGTCCTGAAGAAGAGGCCGCGTCATTCGGTGATGGGGCTGGTACAGAGCAACCCAATTTAGTGGGGGAACCTATTCTCCCTATAGTTAGTAATATGGGTAACGGATCGGCCCCCATTAAACTAAACACTACAGAGTCACCCGCCGAAGCGGTGGTAGAGAAAGTCGTCAGCCAGTTAGAAAGATGGCATTTTGAGGGAGGATATAGAAACATAGAATTTGTCAGCAGATAAGAACCACTTGGCCCATCTAGTCTGCCCCTTTTTTTTTTTATATTATTTTTTATCACTAACCTTATTTGATCCTTATTTCTTTGTAAGGATATCCTTATGTCTATCCCATGCATGTTTAAATTGCTCTACTGTCTT
Source organism: Pseudophryne corroboree (assembly GCF_028390025.1). NCBI lineage: Eukaryota > Metazoa > Chordata > Amphibia > Anura > Myobatrachidae > Pseudophryne > Pseudophryne corroboree. Next base: position 58,320,096 of record NC_086446.1, on the reverse strand, counting down.
AGCCTCTACCACCACTGATGGGAGGCTATTCCACTTGTCCACTACCCTTTCTGTGAAATAATTTTTCCGCAAATTTCCCCTGAACCTCCCCCCCTCCAGTCTCAGTGCATGTCCTATTGCTTCTCTTCATTTGGAGAATGTTTCCCTCCTGGACTTTGTTAAAACCCTTCATATATTTGAAAGTTTCTATCATGTCCCCCCTTTCCCTTCTCTGCTCCAAACTATACATATTGAGATTTCTTAGTCTTTCTGGGTATGTTTTGTGATGTAGGCCATGCACCATTTTAGTTGCCCTCCTTTGTACAGTTTCTAATGTATTAATATCCTTTTGAAGATATGGCCTCCAGAACTGAATACAGTATTCTAGATGAGGCCGTACCAATGACCTATACAGTGTCATTATTACTTCTTTCTTTCTGCTGCTGATTCCTCTCCCAATGCAGCCAAGCATCTGACTAGCCTTCCTCATTGCCTTGTTACATTGCTTACCTGCTTTTAAGTCATCTGAAATAGTGACTCCTAGATCCCTTTCCTCCTCAGTAGTTTCCAGTATAGTGCCATTAATACTGTATTTAGCTTTAGGATTTTTGAGACCCAAGTGCATGATTTTGCATTTTTTGGCATTAAACTGTAATTGCCAGACTCTTGACCATTCCTCTAGTCTACCTAGATCCTCAATCATTTGTTTTACCCCACCTGGTGTGTCTACCCTGTTGCATACCTTTGTGTCATCTGCAAAAAGGCATACTTTCCCTTTAATGCCATTTGCAATGTCACCAATAAAGATATTAAAAAGCACTGGTCCAAGTACAGATCCCTGGGGTACTCCACTGGTAACATTTCCCTCCTGTGAATGCACTCCATTTACCACAACTCTCTGTTTTCTATCCTTCAACCAAGATCTTATCCATTCAATAATCCTAATATCCAATCCCAAACTTTCAAGTTTATTTAGCAGTCTGCGATGTGGAACTGTGTCAAAAGCCTTACTAAAGTCTAGATAAGCTATATCCATGGCTCCACCTTTATCCATCACTTTAGTCACACAATCAAAAAAGTCAATAAGATTTGTTTGACATGATCTCCCCCCAGTGAATCCATGCTGTTTGGGATCCAGTAAATTGCCGCATTTGAGATAATCTACAACTCTTTCTTTTAAGAGTGTTTCCATCAATTTCCCTACTACTGATGTAAGACTCACTGGTCTGTAGTTGTTTGCCTCTTCCTTGCTTCCACTTTTGTGCAGTGGGACTACGTTTGCTCTTTTCCAGTCCCCTGGAATTTCTCCTGTAGCTAATGACTGGTTGAATAATTCTGTCAATGGTGCTACCAGCACCTCTTTAAGTTCTTTTAGTATCCTTGGATGTATCCCATCTGGCCCCATAGATTTGTCCACTTTCAGCTTTGAGAGTTCTGTTAGGACCTTCTCCTCTGTAAATGTACTTGTTTCATTTTCCTGAATATCCCTGCAACTTAACTGTGGCCCCTTCCCCTCTCTTTCAGTAGTAAATACTGAGCAAAAATAATCATTAAGATGATCTGCTATTAAATTGTCTCCTTCAACAAGACTCCCAGTGTCCGTCTTTAGTTTTATAATTCCGCCTTTTGTTTTTCTCTTTTCGCTTATATACCTAAAAAAAGTTTTGCCTCCTTTACCCACTGACTGGGCCATTTTCTCCTCAGCTTGTGCCTTTGCACATCTGATGACCTTCTTTGTCTCCTTCTGTCTAACAAGATATATCTTTTTGTCTTCATTATTTTGTGTCTGCTTATATTTCCTAAAAGCCATCTTTTTTGCTCTCACAATATTTGCTACTTCTTTTGCAAACCACACTGGCTTCCTTTTCCTTGTGTTTTTCCTAACAGTTTTGATACAAAGGTCTGTTGCCTTCAATATTGCACATTTTAATGTTTCCCACCTCTCCTGCACTGTTTCCAAGTTCCTCCACTCTGCCAAAGAATCACTTACACATTTTCCCATCCCTACAAAATCAGCCTTCCTAAAATCCAACACCTTTGTTTTTGTATGGGACAAGTCAGTCTCTGTCTTAATGCTGAACCATACTGCTTGATGATCACTGGATCCCAGCTTTTCACCCACTTTTAAGTCCGATAATCTGTCTCCATTTGTAAGTATTAAGTCTAATATTGCGTCTTTCCGAGTGGGCTCCCTCACCAATTGGTGGAGGGATGCTCCCTGAAGGGAATTTAAAATGTTCCTACTTCTAGTGGAACTAGCAACAGACACCTCCCAGTTTACATCAGGAAGATTAAAGTCTCCCATGATTATTACCTCTCCTTTTAATGCCATTTTAGTTATGTCCTGCAATAGGTTCTTGTCAAGTTCCTCTTCCTGACCTGGTGGCCTGTATATCACGCCAATACGAATAATCAACTTTTCCCCTGTTTCTATGGTCACCCAAAGGGCCTCTGTTTTTTCTTCAATACTTTGTATTAATGTAGTATTTATGGCATTTTTTACATACATTGCTACCCCTCCTCCGATTTTTCAAACTCTGTCCTTCCTAAATAAAGTATATCACGGTATAGCTATGTCCCAGTCATGATTTTCATTGTACCATGACTCTGTAATTGCCACAATGTCTAGATCATCCCTTGTCATTATTGCAGTTAGTTCTGGGATTTTATTTCCTAAACTCCTAGCATTTGCACACATAGCTTTTAGAGTTTTGTTTGTGCTCCTAGCTATGTTCTTCCCTCTGCCTATTTTTATTTGGTTTTGATCTGAATTATCTTCTGTTGCTGTGGATATGCTTCCTATTCCCTTTGCCTGCAGAAACAATACCTCTGTGTTGGGGAAGCAGATTTCTTTATTCCTATTTGGTTCACTGCCCCCCTTTGTTAGTTTAAATAGTTCTTGATGAAGCATCCAAACTGTTCAGTTAGTATTCTTGTTCCCCTTGAAGATGGGTGCAGGCCGTCACTTTTGTATAAGCTCCTATCTTGCCAGATGGTGTGACTATGGCCTATAAATCCAAATCTCTCCTCATTGCACCATGTCCTTAGCCAAACATTGAAGTTTCTGATGCAATGAGTTCTGTCTTCCCCTCTGTGTACTGGCAATACTTCTGAAAAAGATACAGTGGTTGCCACCTGTTTCAGAGCAGTCCCTAACTTCCTAAATTCATCTTTTACAGCCATGAGTTCAGCATTTGCCAGGTCATTTGTCCCTAGGTGGACAATGACATCCACCTCCCCATCTTTTCTTGCTACCTTCACAATTCTTAGCATGCGCTCTTTATCCCTTGGAGCTGTGGCTCCAGGTAACCACCTTACTTGTTTCTCTACTTCATTTGCATTTCCCAGATGTATTCCTCTAATAATGGAATCTCCCAAGAGAAGTGCAGTCCTTTTTGGAGATTCAATTTTCCTGTTCCATTTCCTGTTCCTATAGTTGGTAGATGTCCCCATATCCTCCTGTTCTGTAGTGCCTCTATTAGTTGTATCTTCCAGCCCTGCAAGAGTAGCATACGAGTTTTGCAATGTCACCGCTTGCGGGAGGTGTCTGTGTCCCTCTGGAAATCTCTGCCCTTGAGAGCCCACAGTAATCCAGGCAGAATGTCTTCTGGTGGCTCTCTGAGGCAGTGGAGGCTTCAAAGACACAGACATCCTACAAATCTCAGCATGCAGTTTTGCTATCTCCTCCTTCAGCAGAGAAAATTGCTCACAGATTGGACAGCAGCTGAGTCTCCACGCTGCCTCTTTCCAAACAAATGCTTTACATCCATTGCACTGCACAAGGCCAAACATTGTATCAGATGTGAATGGTATTGCACATTTGTGTGTTACTTGGTGTATTTTAAAACTCACCTGTTGCTGTATTCTAACTCACCTGCTGCTGTTTCAAACTCACTTAATAAGCCAAGCCTCACTTTATAATGCACGCCTCTCACAAAGAGCACGCTCTCTGAGTCTGGTCACTGTTTATATAGTTTCTCAGGTAGCTGTTCTATTCAGCCCCTCCTCCTAATCACTTCACACCTAGATTCAGCCACTCCTCCTCCTAGTTTCTCTTCACACTCTAAGAAAGCACAAGTGAAAGCACAGAGACAAACACAGCCAAATTCTCACTCCTTTTTCACACAATATTACAATCCCTATATGGATAGACAGAGAATACTCACCTGCTGCTGTTTCAAACTCACTTAATAAGCCAAGCCTCACTTTATAATGCACGCCTCTCACAAAGAGCATGGTTACGAATCTTTTCCGGTATTACTCCAGTGCCGGCGGGTGAGGAGACGTATGAACTGTGGCGGGAGGCCGCCATTCAGCATTCAGCATTCCGAGGAGTGGCAATGTCCAGAGCATAACAAGAGGCAACGAGTAGTGGAGAGCTTGAGGGGTCCAGCCATGGGTGTAATTCAAGCCACCCGGAGAAGCAATCCACAGGCCACTTTAAGTGATTACATTGAGGCTTTAGATTTTTCATATGGAACCGTGGAAGATGTTGGAGATCTTTTATCTCGACTGAATAGCACTTTTCAGGAGTATGGGGAAACGTTGACCCACTACATATACAGAGTTGATCGATTAATTTAAAAGATTGTCGATAAAGGTGGTATCCACAAAGAACAAGTGGATGAAAGACGTATCATACAGGTACTTAAAGGAGCACTTACTAATAGCCCAGTGGCGCAGAAGTTACGGTGCACCTTGTCCAAAACCACCCCCCTCACCTTGAACGAATTGGTTAAGGAGGTTAAACTAGAAGAGGTCCAGATCGAGAAGCGGGACAAAGCCATAAAGAAAGTAAAGGTAGTGTTACCAACTGCCGAAAAAATAGAAAAACCAATCATGGATGACAGGTTAATCAAACTATTGGAAGAGCAAAATAGTAAAATGGATCAGTTGATTGCCCTGCAGACCACCAGTATAGTGAAACCGAATTTGTCAGCTGGTATGGGACGAGGACGTATACGAAGGGGAGACAGCAGATTACCCATAGTTTGTTATTCGTGTGGACAGCCTGGACATCGTTCATTTGAGTGTCCTATGAATACTCGAAGTCGACAGGGAGGTAGATCTTATAATCAGTGGATGCCAGATCTGCCGGAAAACTCCAATGGGAGTCCTGTGACCCCCTCACAGGCTCCCCGATAATAACAGTAAATGCTATGGGGAGTGTGCAGTGGTTGGATGATGTGCCAGAAAGTCTTATGGGGCCAGCACCTGTTGTAAGAGCTATGATCAATGGACATGAATGCTCTGTACTCATGGACAGTGGGTCACAAGTGTCTATCATCTTTGAGACCTGGTATCAGACCCATTTGACCGACATTCCCATACTACCTCTCAGTGGGCTCACAATATGGGGCCTTAGCGAACAAAAATACCCGTATTTGGGATATATTGTCACCAGGATAACATTTGATCCAGGACTAGGTATAGCTAATTAAACTGTCCCTCTAGTAGCCTTGGTTTGTCCGGATTCCCCAGGAGATAATGGAAGGTTGCCAGTAATTGTGGGGACTAACACCAATTTGTTTAAAAACCTAAAATATTGGTGTGAGAAGCAGGGGCGGGCCCATTCCTGTGAGGTGATTGACTTAAATGGAGGATGCAATATGGTTTGTAGTGATGTGAACTCCCATGATAAAGAGGTAGGAAGGACAGATGCACATGTTAACCCCCCTATATGTCTGGAGATATGCTTTAAGGGCAGTGATATTAATTCCAATGACAAATGCAAGTTACTAGAGCAGTTGTATATGCGAGAAAAAGTATTCTCTCGAGGAGAGTGGGATTTAGGGACGGCCAAAGATGTAGAACATAATATTAAATTATTGGATGACACCCCGTTCAGAGAGAGATCAAGGCGGCTAGCTCCAGCCGACTTTGAAGATGTTCGGAAACATTTACGAGGATTGCTAGAAAATCAGGTTATAGCAGACTCTGAAAGTTCGTATGCATCACCTATCGTTGTGGCACGGAAAAAGAACGGGGAAATACGACTTTGTATTGACTATCGCACCTTGAACAACAGGACTGTGACAGACCAGTATACCGTACCTAAGATAGACGAAGCACTGGATTGTTTACAAGGGAGTCAATGATTCTCGGTACTCGATCTCCGTAGTGGATATTATCAAATACCCATGAGTGTAAATGACAGATGCAAGACAGCATTTATATGTCCTATAGGGTTCTTCGAGTTTTTAAAAATGCCGCAAGGAATAAAAGGAGCGCCGGCAACCTTCCAAAGGATGATGGAAAAAACGATTGGCGATATGTGTTATAGGGAAGTATTAGTATATCTGGATGATGTGATTGTATTTGGAAGGACTCTCGAAGAACACAATGTTCATCTGCTAAAAGTGTTAGACCGTCTGCAGGCTAAAGGACTAAAATTATCCATTGAAAAGTGCTGCTTGTGTCAGTCTGTGGTAAAATACTTGGGACATATTGTCAGTAGACAGGGAATTGCAACTGATCCTGACAAAGTACAAGCTGTGAAGGATTGGCCCAGGCCCACCTGCTTGAAGGAGTTAAGATCTTTTCTGGGATTCTGTGGGTATTACAGGAAATTTGTTCCACAGTATTCTAAGATGGCTCAACCCCTTACTTCGCTAACCAAAGGATACCCGCCTAATAACTTGAAGAAACAAGCTAACCGGAATCTGACAAACCAATATTTAAGGCCCCAGGACCCGTTTGGTGACAGGTGGGATGAGTTATGTGAAGAGGCGTTTAACCAATTAAAGTGGAGTTTGATCAAGGCTCCGGTACTAGCCTATGCTGATCCTTCCATCCCCTACCATGTCCATGTAGATGCATCTTACGAGGGACTTGGGGGAGTGCTATATCAGGAGCAAAGTGGTGATATGAAACCCATCTCCTATGTTAGTCGAGGACTGTCTACTAGTGAACGAAACTATCCAGTGCATAAATTAGAGTTCCTCGCTCTGAAATGGGCAGTATCGGACAAGTTCCACGACTATTTGTATGGGGTGCCATTTACGGTACTTACGGATAATAATCCCTTGACGTATGTACAGACGACAGCCAAACTTGATGCCACTGGACACCGGTGGTTAGCGACCCTGTCCAATTACGAGTTTACCATCAAGTATAAACCGGGAATTAACAACATCGATGCGGATGCCTTATCCAGAATGCCACGACAAGAAGATCCTGGACAGCACTCATCTGAAGAATGGATCGAAGTTCCTGCAGCTACTGTGAAGGGATTATGTTTCCAAATTAGAGAATTGCGGGACATTCCAATCCCGGCAGTGGTTTCCATGGGTGCTTCAGTGGATGCCCTGCCTCCCTTATACTGTTGGCTAGATTATGCCGATATGGATGGTTTGGATGTAGTGACTCCTAAACATATGAGTCAAGAGCAGCGTGCCGATAAGGATATATATCCTATCCTGCAGATGGTAGAGCGGGGGTTGAATAACCTCTTGGAGGTACCCATGACTCCCAAAGCAAGGATGTTAGTCCGACAGAAAAGAAAGTTGACTATTCAGCAAGGTATATTGTTCAGGAAAACTCGGAAACTGGATGGTACCTATAGAATGCAATTAGTGCTTCCTAGCAAATACATTGCTATGGTATTGAAATCTTTCCATGATCGTCATGGACACTTAGGGTATGATAAAACCCAGGGGCTGATTTCTGAGCGGTTCTATTGTCCTTACATGAATAGGGATATAGAAGTGTACTGCAAGACTTGTGGAAGTTGCATTGTTCGAAAAAAGTTGCCGGAAAGAGCTGCACCATTGGTTAACATCGTTAGCAATGGGCCGATGGACCTAGTATGTCTTGATTACCTGTCTTTGGAAGATCCTGGAGGAAAGGAAAGTAATATCCTAGTGGTGACAGATCACTTCACAAGATATGCCCAGGCTTACGTGACTACTAATCAACAAGCAGTAACAGTAGCTCGAACTCTATGGGATAAATTTTTCATCCATTATGGATTACCATCACGAATCCACACGGATCAGGGGAGAGACTTTGAGAGTCGGCTCATTCGGGAATTATGTGATTGCTGTGGCATTCGGAAGTCTAGAACAACTCCGTATCATCCCCAAGGGGATCCCCAACCTGAACGGTTTAACCGTACCCTATTAAACATGTTGGGCACCTTAAGTGATGAAAAGAAATCCCGTTGGAAACAGTATCTCTCACTGTTGGTACACTCTTATAATTGCACCAAGAATGAGAGTATTGGATATTCTCCGTATATGTTAATGTTTGGGCGAGAAGCAAGACTCCCAATCGATGTGAGTCTAGGAACTAAGATTAACCATCATTGTACACCTTCACATAGCCAATACATACGACAACTTAGGCGACAGTTGGCAGGAGCCTATCAGACAGCTCAGCTAGAAGCCCGGAAATTGGGAGAAAAGAACAAACAACGATATGATGCTCATGTGAAAGAAAATAAGTTAATACCTGGAGATAGAGTATTAATTAGAATGCTTGGGTTACCTAGGCGTCGGAAGATTAGTAACCGGTGGAAATCACAACCCTATGTCATAGTGAAACAGCTTCCCAATATTCCTGTATATCAACTAAGGCCAGAGAATGAGGCAGGACCCATACTTACATATCATCGACAACATTTATTACCGATAGTGCCTGGAGTCAGATGGGAAGAGACTGGTATAGATTCGAGAAACTTACCAAGAGACGGTAATGGTAATAAAGAGCCCTCTATACCAAGGACGAGGGAAATGCCAGCATCTGAGCCAGAGTGTGTTAATCAGGAGGAATGGTACGAACCAGTATGGTATTATAAAGAAACCGGGCCGATGGATAATAATAAAGACAGGGAGGAAAAATGCGACCAAGAAGAACCACTCTGGAAAACAAGTACGACAGAATGGGAAAGAACCAGGGGTGATAATAGTCCAGACAGAGAGTGTACTATGCCTGATGCTCAGGATGACCAAGTGGCAGAAGAACAGTTCTCCCCTGTAACGCCATCAGAAACAAGTGGAGAAAACACCCGACCACAGAGGACTAGAAGACCTCCTACCATACTCACTTATGATAGATTAGGTATACCTAATGAGACCCCGTTGATCGTTTACCCTAGAATAGTAATGCCATGGCCCTATTTTGACTATAATTTAGTTAATATGCATGATCTTGGGGTTAATAATTATATATGATGATCTCTATATTGGCAAAGGGGGAGATCATCAGGGGGAGAATGTACCCCGTTGGGAAAATGGTATAAATATATAGAGGAATTAGTATTGTTTACAATAGATGTACTATTGTGAGTATTGTATATATATATATATATATATATATATATATATATATATTGTGTGAGTGGTAGGAATGGGGACTGTAATTGCATGCACTGAGAGTACTCTCGAGGCGAGAGTGCAGCACCGCGTGGAGAAAGGTCTAGAAGATTGGAGAGCACGAGGAGATAAATCGCTCGTGAGGCAGCGGTTGGTGATGTGACGCAGCCGGGGAACGAGAGAGAAACGAGCGGTGAGAGAGGAGAGAGGCCGGAGGTGCTGCTGGGGCCGCGGGAGGAAAGGAGTGAGAACTCAGCTGATCGGAGCCGCATCACACTGCATGCCCGCTAGTGTTAAATGTGAGGCGGGAGTACCGGAGCTGAGAGATGGGGGAGCGGCTGTGCAACGTGGAGGGCTTCTGCAGCGACACCGTAGTCGATGTGAAAGGAGTTTCTGGACAGACCTCGAATAACCCGGCTACCGACGAGACTGCTATATCCCCTCATGATCGCTTGAGGCGGCCCCTGCTGTATATTTGGAGGTAGGAGCTGAAAGCTTGGAAGCGGGGAAAGTGGACTAATACTAGACAGGCAAGCCTAGTATCCCTTAAACTCTGTTGGGGGGGAGTGATCCACAGGCAGAGGAAGATCTGCATCACATAACCATAGGAGTGGCTAGTGTAGAGTCAGCCAGCTGCTAATGAGAAGAGGAGAAGTGAAAAATGAAAGTGGATTGCTACATTGATATATTACTGCTGAATGCTAAATAACTAGCCACTTACAGCCCCATTATAACTCTGACTCTGGCAATATACCCCCAGTAACCTTTAAGCTGTGGTCTGTTAGAAAATTACAAAGGTATAGTGGAGCTGGATGAGCTACTTACATGTTGTAGCCCAAGTACAGAAATTATCTCGGGTACCCGGGTGACCGGTTGGGTCAAATTATTTAACAGTGGGATTAATATCCAGAATAGCCTCCCAATGTGAACTGTGATCACCATAAAGGCTAACACTTAATTGCTACAGTTGAAATACATATTTACCCATGAGGATATACTGACGCTGAGACTCAGTACAGAAGTTCCTGATTCAATGTATACTCAATTACACTGATTCGTATAATATTCACTACAACCCCTTCGGGAGCAGCTTAGTCGACTGAGGGGTTATACGTAGGAATGTGTATTCTCATTCTACACAGTGTGCTCAGTGGGTCTTTCCATATGGATTACTCCGTTGTAAAAGACTCTATCATCATATAGGCTTACCCAATGAGCTGAACAGACATAATTCTTTAATTGGAATTACAAAACAAAGAAGTGACCAGCGGAAATAAGGTCAGGAGGATCGGTTGACTATCTGACTACTATTAAGTATCTTACCCACCTCCGAGGTATAAAGAATTTCAACTCAGGATCCTATTAGGGAACACAGTAGTTGCCAAAGATTGACTCTAACTTTCTTTAAGAAAAAAAAAAAAAAAAACCTAAAGGGCCCCAACGAGTGCACTATCAAAACTAAATTACCCGGGTTAATATACAATTATAATAGGAGGAGAGGAGAGAGGTTTTGTTTTTGTATTGCATGCAAGGGTTTTTATTGTATAGGTTCCTATATATAATTGTATAAATTGGAAGCTTTAGTTATGTAACATTTTGCACAATATATGTGAAAGTTAAAAGGACTGGATAGTTAATACAAATTTTTAAATATATGTTATTAAAGATATTGTACTTACCAGCTAAACGGGTCCTGATCACTGTTCCACGAAGCCTGAAAAGAAAAGAAACAAGGTAAACCATCATTATATATATATATATATATATAAATGTAATTATAATATACTCCCAGTATATTTCCATTTGTATAATTACTTTAACCTAGACAAGTTAGGCTTATCCCAAGCCGGCCTGACTTTTAACTCTTTGCTTGGGTGGAGGCACTTCTATATTCAATAATATTCATTGTGGCCCTGAAACAAATAGGGTTACACCATTTTAGAGCTAAAGGCAGGGCTGAAACTAGGATTTTCGTCACCCGGGGCAAGGCAGTAATTTGACGCGCCCCCCAAAAAAAAAAAAAAAAAAACAAAACCCACAAAATAAAAAAAAAACAGACAAACAAACAAACCATATCACACTAAAATGATCAGATCATAAAAGTTTTGAAAAAAGGGGATACTATTGGACAATATTCACCTATGTGCCTCAAATGCCCTATGCGTCACATGCCCCACCAGCGTGTTTAACTACATGCTCCTCTGTGTTTCCCATACAATGCACTATATCATAACACTTCATCACTGCACTACATTCCCCTATCCACTGCACTACATTGCTATAATATATCCCCTACATGCTGAAATACATCACTACACTACATGCCCCTATGCACTGCACTACATACCCTATATGCTACACTACATCACTACACTACATTCCCTGATATATGCTACACCACATCAGTGCACTACATGCCCCTTTATATTGCAATGCATTACTACACTATATACGCTATATGGTACACTACATCACTGCACTACACCACCCTATAAGCTACACCAAATTCTCCCATCTGGGAGGCAAAGCGGAGGTTAATATTGCTAACTGGGAGCACAGTGCGCTTCTATACCCCTAGTTACGGCCCTGCTAAAGGGATTTGCTTTAAAATACAGGAATAGAATGTGAAATCTGGAAAGTCACAGGACCATGATGTCCATACCTTCAGCCATCATTTCCAAGCATCTGAGGACAATAAGTCATTATACAAATACCAGAGCTGATATTTGTAATTAGTTACCAGAGAGAAAAGAGAGTAAAGATGATTCACACTTCTTATGTGCTGCTCTTGGACGGCTAGTAACAGATCATCCACGTACAGTACAATGATGTTTCTGCTCTATGTACCTGTGGTAGGGACAATGATAAGTCTTTAAACATACTAAGGGGGTCATTCTGAGTTGATCGCTCGCTAGCTGTTTTTAGCAGCCGTGCAAACGCATAGTCGCCGTCCACGGGGGAGTGTATTTTTCGCTTAGTAAGTGTGCGAATGCCTGTGAAGCCGAGCTCTGCAAAAACATTTTGTGCAGTTTCTAGTAGCTCAGAACTAACTCAGCTGCTGCAATCACTGCAGTCTTTTTGGTCCCAGAATTGACGTCAGACACCCGCCCTGCAAACTCTTGGACATGCCTGCGTTTTTCTAAACACCCCCAGAAAACGGTCAGTTGTCTCCCACAAATGCCTTCTTCTACTCAATCTCCGTGTGATCGGATGTGCGAATGGATTCTTTGTTAAATCCATCGCTCAGCAACGATCCACTGTGCACCCATACGATGTGCCCTGCGAATTGTGGTGCATACGCGTGGCAAGTAGTGACCTGATTGCTGAGCTGCTAAAACCTGCAGCGTGCAATCAGGTCGGAATGACCCCCAAAGTCAATTTCAAGTAGTACAGCATCTAACGTATTGTACCAAAAAAACCTAATGTGCAATAACACACCTCTTCTTAGAAACACTCCTCACAGTGTTTGGGTTCCATGTAAATTTCTGCTAGCAATTCTCAATTCAATAAATCTCAGTCAAAGTCTGGTTGGTATAGTATTAAATCATAAATGACAATATCGCAATGACTAAATGTAATGTTCCTCACCATAGGACAGAAGATTCAGTCCCAGATGTCTCTATATATATATATATATAACAACAACAAGACAGGCTTTATAACATGCAATGGTCCTATCTTCATTCAGCTTTTTACAGAAGATCCATTTATTCTTTACTGTTTTGTGGTGGCTTTGCCTGGTGACTATAGTACGTGCACCACTTTCATTAGGAGAAGTCATCTCTTTGTCTGTTGCTGATTTCCATTCTTCCCAGTCGTTGCATGACTTTGCTTCCTGAATATTTTGACGTTCATAGAATGTTCTGTTAGGAAATTCCTTAAAGTATCTCTTGGGTGGTTTTCCTTTGTTGTTTTCCTCAGAGCATTGACTTGAGTGTGGATATCTGCATTGTCGGCTTTTGTTTTATACATACTTTTTTGCTGCTGGAATAACCAATGTAACAAACTTGCTTTGTAGTTCAGCTTTATTTTAGGTGTTCCTGTTTCTTGGAATACAACATCTCATCTCATATGGGTCTGGTTAATTCCCCCAGCAGTCTCCACTAGCATGGTCTGAACTTGCCTTCTATGTTTCGATGAAGTACACATGTGTGATTCTTTTAAGTCATCAATTGTGCTGGTTGCGGCCCTCTGGCTGGGTCTACTGGCCAGTGTGGAAGAACTGATGGAGTTAATATCAGTGACGTGCGGTGAGCTCACTGGCTGGGGAGGCACTGGCAGCTAAACACCCCCCCCCACACACACACACCATTGTGGGGAAAAAAAGTGTAGTCCCCCCACACACATTAAAACCAGCACAGAGCAGAATCAGCCAGGGGGGGTAATACCATAGCAGGGGAGACACTCAGTTTGGGGTCCCCCTGCCATGCCATTAAAGTGCCCCCCCGAGCCAGTCAGCCCAGGGAAATTAAAATGGGGTCCCCCCTCCCGAGCAACAACCAGCACAGGTATGATAGCCCAGTGCTATGGATTCATTGTATGCTAATATTGTTCTTTACAGGTGGCCTACAGGTCCCAGCAAGCCTGACCCAGCATGCTGGCACTTGGAGAACCACAAGTGCCGGCGTGCCCGGACATAAAGGACCGGCTGGCACCTGTAGTCCACTTGTAAAGAAAATATTTTAAAAAAACACGGTCTTTAAAAAAGTTTTCTTCACCTGGGGGCGGCAGCCTTTTAAGGTCTTTTGCGTCGCTGCCTTCCCAGGGCTTCAGGCGTCTTCACCTGGGGGGGTGCCATCCCCCCAGGGCTTTAGCATCTTCCTCTGGCGTCTTCACCTGGGACGCGGCGGCCTTTAAGCTCTTTTGCATGGTCGCCGCCTTACCAGGGCTTCCAGCATCTTCACCTGGTGGGCGGCGGCTGTTAAGCTCTTTTGCATAGCCACCGCCCATCCATGACTTCCACGGCGTCCTGTCTCTTCAGGCGCTCTTCCCTGTACCTCCTCCGCCGTCGGACTGACAGCCGCTGCCTCGTGCTGACTTATATAAGTCAGTGGGAGAGGGCGGGGCGATGATGTGGCGAGCCATGATTGGCTCGCGGTGGCCATCTTGAATTTGAAAAATTACGCTGAAGCACCATTTTTGAAATGAGTACTGCTCCGCTGCCAAACTCTGCAGAATGGCCCCTCCACCACATTCCACCGCCCGCACCTCCGCCACCCAGCCCACCACATTCCGCACCTCCGCCGCCCCCGACGCCCACACAGTGATTGACAGCGGATCCAGTGACGGATCTGCTAGCCAATCACTGTAGCCTCACTCACAGGGGTGTGCTTTCATAGGTTAAAAGCACGTCCCTGTATGAAAGCGGCACCTCTAAGGGTGCCGCTTTCCCATGTAATTTCAATGGGATTTTCCAGCTCATGGCTTGGCCCTGCCCGCCCCTTGCTCCCATATCTTTCCCCATTCACAACGGGAGGCACCACGATCGGTGCCTCCCAAACACACTTTACACCTTATAATGATGATTAAAATAATAAAGGAGATACTTATGACACAGAATATGTGTCATAAGTATCTTCTTTGTATTCTTGTAGGCACTGCCTCCCCTGACTGCACGTACCTGGTTAATATGCACTGGAGTGTATAACTGGTACAGAAGACAATGGTAACAGACTGGAATCAAAGGTGCATGTATTGGCTATAACTGATGGTGTTACTATTAGGATGGAACTGATTATGTTAATATCAGACTAGAACTGAAGATGTTACTATCAGACTGGAACCGATGATGTTAGTATCAGACAGGAACTGATGAAGTTACTATTAACACAGAGCTGGTATGAGATGATAACCTGTTCATACAAGGACTGAGCATTACACTGTGTAGAGATGGTATTCACAGGTACACTTAAGTCAGACATGAGCAGCAGGTAACTCTGTGTTAGGCTGAACACATCAGTTGTACTGGATAGGCTGAACACAGCTGGTCTTGGAATTGTCAGTCTGGGACTGACAATGCTTCAGGTGAATGCAGTCACAGAGGATGTTACTGAGGTCAGAGGCATACCACCCTACCTGACCCTCTCCAGAAGGGACAGAATGCTCTGCTCCTGGGCTTCCCTCTTAATTTATGATTGCCATCACCTGTGCTGAAACACCTTTCTTATCCATTAACCTGTTCAACACAGGTGCCGGCAATCATACAGTAAGAGAAAAGTCCAGAAGCAGAGCATTTTGTCCCTCCTTGAGAGGGTCATGTTGGGAGTTATGCAGAGTGGAACTGACTAAAGCTCAGAAGTAGTATTGCAGGGATCAGGCTGAACCTGAATGAGAATACAGACAGTGGACAACTATAGTCAGAGGTCCGGAGCCTGGAACATTGCTCAGGAAGTGACGGTTTGTTCAAGGCATTGGTAACTAGTCACTGCCTTCTTTATATCCCCCTGGCTTGGGGTGATTGGTGAACTGACCACAGTGGATGCCGACAGGTATCATGGTGGTGCCCACAGTCCAGATTGGAGGCCAAACAACATAGTTCATGAAGTGGGGTACACTGGGCACAGCAGTGAAACAAAAGAGCCGGACAGTCAGCATGAGAGCCTGACCTCCGCAAACTAGTGCACCATGGTGCAGGTAAGATTCATTGTGCCAGATGCCGATTCCTGACACAAGGTTTGATGGTTTGGGGCATATTATAAGGCTTTGTCATATCAGTGGCACATGTGACACTTTCTACCAATAAAACAATGATTGTAAGTGGCATCCATGTTCTCCTATATTTTGCCAACATGGACTGGAATACCCTCGTGTTTTGCAAACATTGACTGAACTCAACTTAGAAATTCATGTCACTGGCCAAACTTGACTAAAACATGAATAAAAATAAAAATTATTTCATACACCTTTGAAAAATGCTATTCCAGAAAACACAACAATAGTAAATTTCCTTGTTTGATTCTGAAAAATTCACCCATACCAGATTGATCACTACCCTGTTTTATCTTGGGTAAGATTCTTAGTAAATCTAGCCTCTAAAAGGAAGTGTCAGGGCAAGTTTAGTGTTAGCATGCTTTCCAGCCATAAGCAACCTATTCCCAAGCTTACCCGGCTGAGAGTTATAACGTTATCGCTAATGAGCAAATATTTGTTTTGCTTTTAGTCATTGTTAATACTATTTTATTATTTTATTGCTTATTGACACAAGCTAACATGTTTTTGCTATAGATAGCACATACATAGCACTCAGATTTCATGACTCCTTAATTGATATACCAACAATCTTTGCTGAGGCTGGTAGTAATACTCAGGGCTGCCTCATAAACACACCGGACAAAATAATATGGAATGTAGAAAGCCAAGTGGTATAAGTTCAATGACGTGGACGTGAACATGCGTGTAGATGGTGACACTAAATCTATTGGAAGAGCATTGTGAATGTCTGAGGTATTAAGATAATGCAAATTTGTTGAGGTATTGTTTCTTTTTCGGGTGGAACCATGTGTCGTACAGGTGATGTGACTGAGTGGCAAAAGGGAGCCATTGTTTTGGCAGAGAGCTTGGCCATAGCCTGGAGGAGGTGGTGGCGTTTGTTGGTGTGCCATCGAAGACAGTGAGTAGTATCCATCTACAGTGGAAGATACATGGACTCCAAGAATCTCAGTGGTGGAACAGTGGCCGAAAGTCAATCATGACAAATTGGGACCGCAGGCATTTAGGACACCTATCAACGACTAGTCGGTTCAACACTGCTCCAACAGTACAATGCCAGACACATCCAAACAGTCTGAAAGTCCCAGATCTGGCAAACTGGAGGGCCACGTGAGATGTGGCACATCAGTCTGGTGCTCTGCAAACCAATCCAAGCCGTTCGGCCACTGTTCCACATCTGCGATTCTTGGTGTCCATGATTCTTCCACTATAGATGGATACTACTCAGTGTCTTTGAAGGCACACCAACAAACGCCGACACCTCCTTCAGGCTATAGCCATGCTCTCGGCCAAAGACAATGGCTCCCTTTGCCACTCAGTCACGTCACGTGTGCGACTCATGGTTTCACCTGAAAAAGAAACAATATATAAAAAAATTGCATTATATCAATACCACAGACCAGTGTTTTTCAACCACTGTGCCATGGCGCACTAGTGTGTCTTGGGCGGTTCTCAAATGTGCCACCAAGGATGCCCGTCATTACTTCACTTTATAATTTTGTGCTTGGACAGCACTGGGCCCTTCCAAATGACACAGATGCAGCGCAGCTAATGACCTATGGAGACATGGCATGACGTCATAGGTCACGCATGCCACGTCGCCTTCCCCCCCACCTGTCCAGTGCTGCTCCCTGCTCCTTACTGCCGATCCCAGCTTCAGGACAGAGAAAGGCTCTGTCTTGACACTCCTATTTCATAAACTCCTGCCGCTGGCAGAAGGAAAGCTACTTTCACAGCTGCTGTAAGGGTCAGTGTGTTTTAATTTATGTTATTCATTTGGGGGACAATATTTGTAATTGCTTGGAGAATAGTGTGTGCCATTACTGTGGGGGACAATGGGGGTCATTCTGAGTTGGTCACTCGCTAGCTACTTTTAGTAGCACTGCAAACGCTTTTCGCTTAGCATGTGCAGCAGAGCGCCTGCAAAACCTTTTTGTGCAAAACAAGACCAGCCCTGAACTTATTCTTCTTGTGCGTTGAATCTAACGTTGGAGGGTTGGCTTTTGACGTCAAACACCCGCCCAGCCACGCCTGCGTTTTCCCTCTCATGCCTGCGTTTTTCTAAGCACTCCCTATAAACGCTCAGTTGTCACCCAGAAACGCCCCTTTCCTGTCAATCTTCTTGCGGCCGCCAGTGCGAAGGAAAACCTCGCTAGAACCTGTGCAAAACCACAATTGACATTGTACTCGTATGTCGCGTGTGCGCATTGTGGGGCATATGCAAGCACAGAAGTGCCAATTTTTTGCCTCATCGCTGTGCTGCGAACAACGGCAGCTAGCGATGAACTTGGAATGACCCCCAATGTGTATCATTACTGTGTTGGACAATGTGTTTTTTTTTACTGTGGGGGCCAATGTGTGTAATTGCTGTGGGGACAGTGTGTTTAATTGCTGAGGGGGACAATGTGTTTAATTGCTGTGGGGGACAATGTGTTTTGTTACTGTAAGGGAGCCAGTGCATTTGTTTTATTACTGTGGGGGCCAGTGTATTTAATATATGGTGATATTTGTTATTATATATTTGCTAAAAAAAACTGATGGTGTGCCATGACATTTTAAAATCTTGTTTAGTGTGCTGCGAGTTTAAAAAGGTTGAAAATCAGTGCCTCAGAAATTCACAGTGATCATCCAATAGTTTTAATGTCACCATCTATATCAGGGCTGGGGAACCTTTGGCCCTCCAGCTGTTGCTGAACTGCACATACCAGCATGCCTTGCAACTGTTTTGCAATTTGGCAATGCTAAAACTGTTGTACGGCATGCTGTGATGTGTATTTCAACAACAGCTGAAGTGCCAAAGGTTCCTCATGCATGATCTATATGCATGTGTGGCACCCCGCTGCTGGGGGACCCCTGTGGAGTACCACTGGTGACTGTAAGCAGTAACTGTCCCTGGGCTACTTATAAACTGAATACGCTGGATACGGGACTGTGCACTTCTAACTTGGTTGCTAGGCATCCTGGGTGACACAGTGGAAGGTAACCTGGAGGGTGTTGAGACCCAGTAGGGACCGAGAACGCCTGGAGAGTGAGCACGGGAAGACTAGGAGTGAGGAATTTGCTGGCGCCAACTGGTGACGTCAGACGCCGGAAAAGTGTGTGAGGAGAAGACAGACAGAGCCTGAGACAAGTGAGGAGATACGTGCGGGACTTGCGCTCCCCTAACCACTGCACCTGTGACCCAAAGGGAGCCAGTGGAAAGAGTGGCGGGTAGTGACACCTGCCCCGCCAAGTCAGATCCCGGTGACTGGCTGAGTTTGGCAATGCGGCTGCACCCATACTATCCCAGGAGAGGGGGAGGAAAAGCTGCACGTGAGCACGGCAAGAAAGGGGGGTGACTTGGGAGCCAGAGACTCCGGCGTATCATGTGACTGGCGACATGACTGGCAGGAGCCGGCAACGGCAGCAGATGCAGAGGTACCAGGGTGGCCATAACCTCTATCAACCAGGCTTAATGCCACCCGGCCTCACTAGACTGCTCCTGTTCTAGTGGCTCTGACCCAATTCATGCTCAAAACCAAGGCCAGTAAGACCCACACCAGCCCGTGACGAAGGGCTCCTGAGTTGAGAGAGACACTGGGAAAAACGTCTAGAGACTTTGCTAATCTCCCTGTGCCCTCATTATAGGAGACTACTCTCTTTTTGTGTGAACGGTATATGTGACAGGTGAGCAGCTCAAATCAGACTCTTGATGGTGACAGGTAATCCCTGTCCTGTTGCTCCTTTCAGTGATCTTTTTATGGAAAATCTGTTAATCCAAATTACTGGGACAATAGAATGTTTATCGGCTTCACCGAACTGTTCTAACTACCTATATTGAAGTTAAGCTGTGAAGGGTTAAATATTCAGAAGTAAACCCGTGTTGACTTAAGGCTACCAATAAGTTTACAATCATCTGCTCTGTATCGAGCAGATAGGTATTGAGCCTTGAATAGCCCAGACCTACTTGTGGATAGTGACTCTATCCCAATTCCGGATAAAGCCGGGCTTATTGCCCAAGGTGACTTTTGCACATTGATTTGAAAAAAATTCTTCTTGAGGAAACACTACCAGAAAGTCCTGTGCACAGGCCGTACTCATGAGTTCACGTCCTCAAGTGGCAGAATAAGAGGGTACCTGGTGTTAGGTAATACACCGCATGCAGTCATGGGTAATTCCATTGTGATATTGACATTGTGTGAAATTTATGGTTTTATTGACAACCGGTTTACTGACGTTAGTGCTACTGTTACGCTAAGTCAGGATCAGCGCGACTCCCTCCTCTACTATACAGGTGGAGTATTATTTGGTGCCCATTTACCCGGTGCATCACCTGACCTTGCCTAATAATATTAATAACATCAGAAAGGAAAAGAGTATGGTTACAGAAGAAATATTGATCTCATGTGTTGTGTGATATGGAATGTTGAAACCTGTTTTGCTACACTAAAGTACTTACCTTATATGTGCAATTGTCCCAGGGTCAGCCTACCTAAGGCTAAAGTTTCTACAACCCATTATTACTCAAAATAAAGTTGAAGCAGTTAAGCATTTGTCGTTGGTTATTCATCACAAATACACAAGCCAAGGTGATACTTGCCTCTCTGCGAAGAAAAGTGGTCAACATCGGTCAAGATACATCCGGTAAGGCAAGAATCTGTAGTATCCCTTCCAGAGTGTCACAACTATATTTTGGTGTCCTACGAACAGGATAAAGAATGGGGAAAGGAAATGTCCTCAACAGAACAAAGCAAAGAATCACTGACAACTTCTCAGCCAAGCACACTAATGTCAAAGGCAATCCCACCACGAGCAAGGGCCAATGTGAACCCCATCACACTCCCATACTACTTTAGAGCACCATGGTTACCCACATACTCCAGAGAAGTGGACCAGAAGAACTCAAGCTCATGGACAGGGTTTAAAAACAAGTTGTAACCCATGTTAAGACTCTGCCCACTGGCCAAACAGCAGCAAGTAGAAATACTAATTGGGCAGCTGAAAGGCTCAGCACTAAGGAAGGTACTATCATGGCCAACTGATGAAAAAAATGATATAGAGCAAGTCTTCCAGTGGTTATCAACAACATTTGACACCACCACGTTTACAGAACTAAAATCCCATTTTTACGCTTGGAAACAACGCCCTAGGGAATCACTATGTGACTTCGCCTTGACCCTACAAGAAGTATTGAAGAAAATACAAGACATTGACCCTTCAGAAGTGAAAGAGGTGGACGAAGCATTAGTCAATCAATTCATCGAAGGTGCAAGCGGAGAAGGAATTAGTACCCAACTCAGACAATTGAGACTCCAATTGCCCAGAGACTCATTCCTGGGCAAAGAGGCAGCTATAAAAGTTATCGGCCCACTACGAACAAAATAAACCCACTTCCCGGAGATGTCGGGCTATCAAGAAAAGGGCCGTGAGGGAGACAGACAATGACCCCCAATATGCGGTACAGGAGAGCGTACCTCTACAACACACAGGGCAAACCCTGTGAAAATTATTTGGATTAAATATTAATAACCCCTTTATTTGGAGTAAATAATATGCAGCACAGGACAGCACCACTGAATTTATATGGCAGCACCACTGGACTGGATTTATACGGAATTATATGGATTTATATGGAATTATACAGCAGGATCACTGGATTTATATGGCAGTACCGCTGGACATATATGGCAGTATCAATGGACATATACGGCATTATTAATGGACATATACGACAGTATCACTGGACAAATACGGCAGTATCACTGGACTGGATTTATACGCCAGTACCACTGGAATTATACGGCAGGATCACTGGAATTATACGGCAGGATCACTGGATTTATATGGCAGTACCGCTGGACATATATGGCAGTATCAATGGACATATACGGCAGTATTAATGGACATATACGACAGTATCACTGGACAAATACGGCAGTATCACTGGACTGGATTTATACGCCAGTACCACTGGAATTATACGGCAGGATCACTGGAATTATACGGCAGGATCACTGGATTTATATGGCAGTACGGCTGGACATATACGGCAGTATCACTGGACAAATACGGTAGTATCAATGGACATATACGGTAATATCAATGGACATATACGGCAGTATCACTGGACATATACAGCAGTATCACTGGACTGGAATTATACGCCAGTACCACTGGCATTATACGTCAGGATAACTGGATTTATACGGCAGTACCGCTGGACATATACGGCAGTATCACTGGAATGGACTTATACGTCAGTACCACTGGAATTATACGGCAGGATCACTGGATTTATACGCCAGTACCACTGGAATTATACGACAGGATTACTGGATTTATATGGCGGGATCACTGGTTTATACAGCAGTGCCGCTGGACATATACGGCAGTATCAATGAACATGTACAGCAGTATCACTGGACATATACGGCAGTATCACTGGACTGTACTTATACGCCAGTACCACTGGAATTATACAGCAGGATCACTGGACTTATACGCCAGTACCACTGAAATTATACTGCAGGATCACTGGAATTATACGGCAGGATCAGTGGATTTATACAGCAGTACCGCTGGACATATACGGCAGTATCACTGGACATATATGGCAGTATCACTTGGCTTATACGGCAGTACCACTGGACATATACAGCAGTACAGGGACACCACCACTGGACTGATGCAGCACAACACAGCACCACTGCAATGGACTGGAGTAGATAAAGACAACCTTTCTGTCAAACTTGACAGGTCACAACAACCCCTTTCTCCAGTGGCACGCCTCCTTTAATATTAAATGATAGTGTTTGATTTCGCTTTTATATAAATTTATAGAGTTCGATATTAAACCGTATTAAAAGTTAATGGCTTTGAAAAGATTGTCACATATGACACACACAAAAAAAAAAAAATAGATATATTTTAAAGTAACACAAAATGTTCTTACATTCCAGCAGCTGAAACTTCATGCTTGGCACATATGGTACTATTTAAAAATCACACTATGTCCACACATGTTACAGTTTTAAAAAGGATAATCACTAATGACCGTGTCCATTTTCTTAGATGCACGGAAGCATCACACCTGGTACTGATTTAAAAAGCGTATTGATTTTAATGGCAATGCATGATTACTGATGACAGCACAAATTTCAAAATGACATTCTCACACGTTATTTTTTGCAAACATATGTAGAAACAGTGTATTTGGTTTTAAATTGAAGAATATTTAAAAAGCTTAACTGTATATTACAAAATATGCTGCATACATGACATATGTTACTGTGTGTTAAATAGCACCAAAAAGTTTATCTTTATTATGGCCGATCGCTGAACTTTGATTGCAAGCAGACATGACCAGACTTGTCGGTATTACAGCGTGACATGTCCAGACCTGTATATTAACGATAAAAGATTTACACCAAATACCCCATATTACTGTGTATTAAACCGTTTATATCGCTGCATACAGACCACATATTACAGTGTATTACAGAGTGTATAACGCTGCAAGCATACCACATATTACTGTGTATTAAACCGTTTATATCGCTGCATACAAGCCGTATGTTACAGTGTATTAAACAGTGTGTATATCGCTGCATACAGACCACATATTACAGTGTATTACAGAGTGTATAGCACTGTATACAGACCACATATTACAGTGTATTACAACGTGTATAACGCTGCAAGCCTACCACATATTACTGTGTATTAAACCGTTTATATCGCTGCATACAAGCCATATGTTACAGTGTATTAAACAGTGTGTATATCGCTGCATACAGACCACATATTACAGTGTATTACAGAGTGTATAGCACTGTATACAGACCACATATTACAGTGTATTACAACGTGTATAACGCTGCAAGCATACCACATATTGCTGTGTATTAAACCGTTTATATCGCTGCATACAAGCCATATGTTACAGTGTATTAAACAGTGTGTATATCGCTGCATACATGCCATATATTACTGTGTATTACAGAGTGTATAGCACTGTATACAGACCACATATTACTGGGTATTACAACGTGTATAACGCTGCAAGCATACCACATATTACTGTGTATTAAACCGTTTATATAGCTGAGCACCATATATTACTGTATATTACATCGTGACATGTCCAGACCTCATGCAGCTCGAGGACTGAGGGCTCACCTCCCCATGTTTTAACAATGATCTAAGAACTAATGACCACAATGAGCCATGAGGTACTACAGGCCTCTGTGGCATAACTAGTTAAAAAATTGATGGGCAAAATCATTCATTTTTGGTCGACGCGGGCTGCGTTTGTTCGGGTTGATACAGCCATGATGTATCCACATAGCCAACGGACTAGCATTCTTCTTTAGGCTGTTATGTCCGATCGAGGGCGTTGCAAATTGTTCGTTCGCCGTTTCAGCGACGGTTGTGCGAATTGTTGTTTTGCCCAATTATGCTAGGACAGTGCATTAGCGCATCTGTAACATTGCAACTTGGTAAACTAATAGGATTGATATATATGAATGGAATTGAATGTGAATTAAAAAAAACAAAACAAATCAACTCTAGGTAACAGACTATAATAGGTAGCATGTATCACCATCCCAAGTTTGTGATAAACCCCAGGGCAATTCCACTGGATATTTATCCTATAATTTTGGTATAATTTTTAAACAAATAATACTATGTGATCATGGGCAATCTTCCTATCTACACCAGTATTATGTGTTCCAGAATCATAATATATTTGATAAATATATATTGTTTAAGTAAGACACAGATGCATTAAATTGAATAGTAACAATACTCGTATGTTATGTTGGTAATAATGTAACGGGCTATTTTAACATAACAGATCCTATTAAGGAAAATGATGACATGATATGCCTAGTGACCCAAGTTATTAAAACTTTTTACTGTAAATATAATGTTTGTGCACGCATACACCATGAGATATGTACTTCTATTAAGCACAAACAAGCATATTGGCATTCTACTCTAACATTTAGGGTAAAAGATTAGAATGGATCAAGGTAACATAGCGTAAGGACAGATATAAGTTCAGCGGCTTCTTTGACAATCCATGTTATGGATATGAAGTAAACCCACCATTAATAAGCATTAAAAAGGATACCATCCTATAACTTTGGTATAATTTTTAAACAAATACTACTATGTGATCATGTGCAATCTGACTATCTGCACCAGTATTATGTGTTCCAGAATCATAATATATATGATAAATATATAGCGTTTAAATAAGATACCGTATTCTCACACTGACATACATATGAAAACCGATAATAAGCAGTTCCGGCTACTGTAATCCTTTACATGATGATTTTGGTATATACACATATACTACAGGTCACTAAGAAGATATGAATCATGATATATAAGATCGCTAAACAAAACAAGAGATCTGTAATGATTTCTGACTAACTAGTTAACTCAGTATACAGTAATCATATAGGTCCCTGTTTCGTATAGATATGTGCTTGGCATAAATATTTCCAAACGTTCCTAAATCTAAGATGTTTCATGCATGTTGTAACACTAAATATTGTAAATAGAATATCAACATGACAGATGATATAACTGAATTTTTCATGATGAATCTTATATGTTCCGATATTTTGCTAATGTAATACCCTTATGGGGGTATTAATTTTAAACAAATAATACTATGTGATCATGGGCAATCTTCCTATCTACACCAGTATTACATGTTCCAGAATCATAATATATTTGATAAATATATATTGTTTAAATAAGACACAGATGCATTAAATTGAATAGTAACAATACTCGTATGTTATGTTGGTAATAATGTAACGGCTATTTTAACATAACAGATACTATTTAGGAAAATGATGACATGATATGCCTAGTGACCCAAGTTATTAAAACTTTTTACTGTAAATATAATGTTTGTGCACGCATACACCATGAGATATGTACTTCTATTAAGCACAAACAAGCATATTGGTAATTTTTAAAAAAATACTACTATGTGATCATGTGCAATCTGACTATCTGCACCAGTAGTATGTGTTCCAGAATTATAATATATATGATAAATATATAGCGTTTAAATAAGATACCGTATTCTCACACTGACATACATATGAAAACCGATAATAAGCAGTTCCGGCTACTGTAATCCTTTACATGATGATTTTGGTATATACACATATACTACAGGTCACTAAGAAGATATGAATCATGATATATAAGATCGCTAAACAAAACAAGAGATCTGTAATGATTTCTGACTAACTAGTTAACTCAGTATACAGTAATCATATAGGTCCCTGTTTCGTATAGATATGTGCTTGGCATAAATATTTCCAAACGTTCCTAAATCTAAGATGTTTCATGCATGTTGTAACACTAAATATTGTAAATAGAATATCAACATGACAGATGATATAACTGTAATACCCTTATGGGGGTATGAATTTTAAACAAATAATACTATGTGATCATGGGCAATCTTCCTATCTACACCAGTATTACGTGTTCCAGAATCATAATATATTTGATAAATATATATTGTTTAAATAAGACACAGATGCATTAAATTGAATAGTAACAATACTCGTATGTTATGTTGGTAATTATGTAACGGCTATTTTAACATAACAGATACTATTTAGGAAAATGATGACATGATATGCCTAGTGACCCAAGTTATTAAAACTTTTTACTGTAAATATAATGTTTGTGCACGCATACACCATGAGATATGTACTTCTATTAAGCACAAACAAGCATATTGGCATTCTACTCTAACATTTAGGGTAAAAGATTAGAATGGATCAAGGTAACATAGCGTAAGGACAGATATAGGTTCAGCGGCCTCTTTGACAAGCCATGTTATGGATATGAAGTAAACCCACCATTAATAAGCATTAAAAAGGATACCATCCTATAACTTTGGTATAATTTTTAAACCAATAATACTATGTGATCATGTGCAATCTGACTATCTGAACCAGTATTATGTGTTCCAGAATCATAATATATATGATAAATATATAACATTTAAATATGATACCGTATTCTCACACTGACATACATATGAATATCGATAAAAAAATTGCCCAATTATGCTAGGACAGTGCATTAGCGCATCTGTAACATTGCAACTTGGTAAACTAATAGGATTGATATATATGAATGGAATTGAATGTGAATTAAAAAACAAAACAAATCAACTCTAGGTAACAGACTATAATAGGTAGCATGTATCACCATCCCAAGTTTGTGATAAACCACAGGGCAATTCCACTGGATATTTATCCTATAATTTTGGTAACATTTTTAAACAAATAATACTATGTGATCATGGGCAATCTTCCTATCTACACCAGTATTACGTGTTCCAGATGATCTGCATGGTCTTATCAAATTCTTTCTTCAGATCATAAACAGTGGTGAGTATATATCGATATTTGTGTAATGACGCATTGATGTGTATCCACTCTTTACAGTATGTAACGATGTATCTTATTTGGCACAAGGTGCGTTCTCTTGTCTTGGATATAAGTAAGGATATACTTGAAGTTTTATTGTTGGCATTATAAGATTTCTGCAGGTTCTGTTTTTCATAGACCATCATAGTGTATATCTTTAAGTAATCTTGCTCTTTTTCTATAAATTTCAACATCCGATCATGCTACCTATTATACATGCTACCTATTATAGTCTGTTACCTAGAGTTGATTTGTTTTGTTTTTTAATTCACATTCAATTCCATTCATATATATCAATCCTATTAGTTTACCAAGTTGCAATGTTACAGATGCGCTAATGCACTGTCCTAGCATAATTGGGCAATTTTTTTTCGATATTCATATGTATGTCAGTGTGAGAATACGGTATCATATTTAAATGTTATATATTTATCATATATATTATGATTCTGGAACACATAATACTGGTTCAGATAGTCAGATTGCACATGATCACATAGTATTATTGGTTTAAAAATTATACCAAAGTTATAGGATGGTATCCTTTTTAATGCTTATTAATGGTGGGTTTACTTCATATCCATAACATGGCTTGTCAAAGAGGCCGCTGAACCTATATCTGTCCTTACGCTATGTTACCTTGATCCATTCTGATCTTTTACCCTAAATGTTAGAGTAGAATGCCAATATGCTTGTTTGTGCTTAATAGAAGTACATATCTCATGGTGTATGCGTGCACAAACATTATATTTACAGTAAAAAGTTTTAATAACTTGGGTCACTAGGCATATCATGTCATCATTTTCCTAAATAGTATCTGTTATGTTAAAATAGCCCATTACATTATTACCAACATAACATACGAGTATTGTTACTATTCAATTTAATGCATCTGTGTCTTATTTAAACAATATATATTTATCAAATATATTATGATTCTGGAACACGTAATACTGGTGTAGATAGGAAGATTGCCCATGATCACATAGTATTATTTGTTTAAAATTCATACCCCCATAAGGGTATTACAGTTATATCATCTGTCATGTTGATATTCTATTTACAATATTTAGTGTTACAACATGCATGAAACATCTTAGATTTAGGAACGTTTGGAAATATTTATGCCAAGCACATATCTATACGAAACAGGGACCTATATGATTACTGTATACTGAGTTAACTAGTTAGTCAGAAATCATTACAGATCTCTTGTTTTGTTTAGCGATCTTATATATCATGATTCATATCTTCTTAGTGACCTGTAGTATATGTGTATATACCAAAATCATCATGTAAAGGATTACAGTAGCCGGAACTGCTTATTATCGGTTTTCATATGTATGTCAGTGTGAGAATACGGTATCTTATTTAAACGCTATATATTTATCATATATATTATGATTCTGGAACACATAATACTGGTGCAGATAGTCAGATTGCACATGATCACATAGTAGTATTTTTTTTAAAAATTACCAATATGCTTGTTTGTGCTTAATAGAAGTACATATCTCATGGTGTATGCGTGCACAAACATTATATTTACAGTAAAAAGTTTTAATAACTTGGGTCACAAGGCATATCATGTCATCATTTTCCTAAATAGTATCTGTTATGTTAAAATAGCCATTACATTATTACCAACATAACATACGAGTATTGTTACTATTCAATTTAATGCATCTGTGTCTTATTTAAACAATATATATTTATCAAATATATTATGATTCTGGAACATGTAATACTGGTGTAGATAGGAAGATTGCCCATGATCACATAGTATTATTTGTTTAAAATTAATACCCCCATAAGGGTATTACATTAGCAAAATATCGGAACATATAAGATTCATCATGAAAAATTCAGTTATATCATCTGTCATGTTGATATTCTATTTACAATATTTAGTGTTACAACATGCATGAAACATCTTAGATTTAGGAACGTTTGGAAATATTTATGCCAAGCACATATCTATACGAAACAGGGACCTATATGATTACTGTATACTGAGTTAACTAGTTAGTCAGAAATCATTACAGATCTCTTGTTTTGTTTAGCGATCTTATATATCATGATTCATATCTTCTTAGTGACCTGTAGTATATGTGTATATACCAAAATCATCATGTAAAGGATTACAGTAGCCGGAACTGCTTATTATCGGTTTTCATATGTATGTCAGTGTGAGAATACGGTATCTTATTTAAACGCTA
This sequence comes from Pseudophryne corroboree, assembly GCF_028390025.1. NCBI lineage: Eukaryota > Metazoa > Chordata > Amphibia > Anura > Myobatrachidae > Pseudophryne > Pseudophryne corroboree. The sequence continues at coordinate 58,290,417 of NC_086446.1, read as the reverse complement.
TATATTTATCATATATATTATGATTCTGGAACACATAATACTGGTGCAGATAGTCAGATTGCACATGATCACATAGTAGTATTTGTTTAAAAATTATACCAAAGTTATAGGATGGTATCCTTTTTAATGCTTATTAATGGTGGGTTTACTTCATATCCATAACATGGATTGTCAAAGAAGCCGCTGAACCTATATCTGTCCTTACGCTATGTTACCTTGATCCATTCTAATCTTTTACCCTAAATGTTAGAGTAGAATGCCAATATGCTTGTTTGTGCTTAATAGAAGTACATATCTCATGGTGTATGCGTGCACAAACATTATATTTACAGTAAAAAGTTTTAATAACTTGGGTCACTAGGCATATCATGTCATCATTTTCCTTAATAGGATCTGTTATGTTAAAATAGCCCGTTACATTATTACCAACATAACATACGAGTATTGTTACTATTCAATTTAATGCATCTGTGTCTTACTTAAACAATATATATTTATCAAATATATTATGATTCTGGAACACATAATACTGGTGTAGATAGGAAGATTGCCCATGATCACATAGTATTATTTGTTTAAAAATTATACCAAAATTATAGGATAAATATCCAGTGGAATTGCCCTGGGGTTTATCACAAACTTGGGATGGTGATACATGCTACCTATTATAGTCTGTTACCTAGAGTTGATTTGTTTTGTTTTTTTTAATTCACATTCAATTCCATTCATATATATCAATCCTATTAGTTTACCAAGTTGCAATGTTACAGATGCGCTAATGCACTGTCCTAGCATAATTGGGCAAAACAACAATTCGCACAACCGTCGCTGAAACGGCGAACGAACAATTTGCAACGCCCTCGATCGGACATAACAGCCTAAAGAAGAATGCTAGTCCGTTGGCTATGTGGATACATCATGGCTGTATCAACCCGAACAAACGCAGCCCGCGTCGACCAAAAATGAATGATTTTGCCCATCAATTTTTTAACTAGTTATGCCACAGAGGCCTGTAGTACCTCATGGCTCATTGTGGTCATTAGTTCTTAGATCATCGTTAAAACATGGGGAGGTGAGCCCTCAGTCCTCGAGCTGCATGAGGTCTGGACATGTCACGATGTAATATACAGTAATATATGGTGCTCAGCTATATAAACGGTTTAATACACAGTAATATGTGGTATGCTTGCAGCGTTATACACGTTGTAATACCCAGTAATATGTGGTCTGTATACAGTGCTATACACTCTGTAATACACAGTAATATATGGCATGTATGCAGCGATATACACACTGTTTAATACACTGTAACATATGGCTTGTATGCAGCGATATAAACGGTTTAATACACAGTAATATGTGGTATGCTTGCAGCGTTATACACGTTGTAATACACTGTAATATGTGGTCTGTATACAGTGCTATACACTCTGTAATACACTGTAATATGTGGTCTGTATGCAGCGATATACACACTGTTTAATACACTGTAACATATGGCTTGTATGCAGCGATATAAACGGTTTAATACACAGTAATATGTGGTAGGCTTGCAGCGTTATACACGTTGTAATACACTGTAATATGTGGTCTGTATACAGTGCTATACACTCTGTAATACACTGTAATATGTGGTCTGTATGCAGCGATATACACACTGTTTAATACACTGTAACATACGGCTTGTATGCAGCGATATAAACGGTTTAATACACAGCAATATGTGGTATGCTTGCAGCGTTATACACGTTGTAATACACTGTAATATGTGGTCTGTATACGGTGCTATACACTCTGTAATACACTGTAATATGTGGTCTGTATGCAGCGATATAAACGGTTTAATACACAGTAATATGGGGTATTTGGTGTAAATCTTTTATCGTTAATATACAGGTCTGGACATGTCACGCTGTAATACAGACAAGTCTGGTCATGTCTGCTTGCAATCAAAGTTCAGCGATCGGCCATAATAAAGATAAACTTTTTGGTGCTATTTAACACACAGTAACATATGTCATGTATGCAGCATATTTTGTAATATACAGTTAAGCTTTTTAAATATTCTTCAATTTAAAACCAAATACACTGTTTCTACATATGTTTGCAAAAAATAACGTGTGAGAATGTCATTTTGAAATTTGTGCTGTCATCAGTAATCATGCATTGCCATTAAAATCAATACGCTTTTTAAATCAGTACCAGGTGTGATGCTTCCGTGCATCTAAGAAAATGGACACGGTCATTAGTGATTATCCTTTTTAAAACTGTAACATGTGTGGACATAGTGTGATTTTTAAATAGTACCATATGTGCCAAGCATGAAGTTTCAGCTGCTGGAATGTAAGAACATTTTGTGTTACTTTAAAATATATCTATTTTTTTTTTTTTTTGTGTGTGTCATATGTGACAATCTTTTCAAAGCCATTAACTTTTAATACGGTTTAATATCGAACTCTATAAATTTATATAAAAGCGAAATCAAACACTATCATTTAATATTAAAGGAGGCGTGCCACTGGAGAAAGGGGTTGTTGTGACCTGTCAAGTTTGACAGAAAGGTTGTCTTTATCTACTGACTGGACTTATACAGCAGCACTGGATATATGGCAGCAGAGGACACAACCACTGTGTCTGGACAGATGCAGCACAAGACACTACCACAGAGGACACTGAGGATGGAGATACGTCCTCTCTCTAGACTCTCCAATGCTGGAGTGAAAATGGCGGGGACGCGCGGCTCCTTATATGGAATCCAAACCCCGCGAGAATCCGACAGTGGGATGATGACGTTTTGCCTCGTTCTGGTTTCTGAGTCAGGTGGGAAAACCCGAGCCTGACTCTGATCCGGGCTCGAAAGGTGAAGTCCAAGGGGTTCGGTTCTCTGAGAACCGAACCCGCTCATCTCTAGTTCAAACTGAAATCTAAGTGCCTAATTCAAACCTGATAGGAGCAGCAAATTTGCTAGCTAATGGGCAAAACCATGTGCACTGCAGGGGAGGGCAGATAGATATAACTTTTGCAGAGAGAGTTAGATTTGGGTGGGTTATTTTGCTTCTGTCTAGGGTAAATACTGGCTGCTTTATTTTTACACTGCAATCTAGATTTCAGTTTAAATACACCTCACCCAAATCTAACTCTCTCTGCACATGTTATATCTGCCCCCCTGCAGTGCACATGGTTTTGCTCATTAGCTAACAAATTTGCTGCTGCGATCAGGTCTGATTTAGGACCTAAATTGCAGTGTAAAAATAAAGCAGCCAGTATTTACACTGCACAGAAATAATATAACCCACCCAAATCTAACTCTCTTTGCACATGTTACACCTGCAGTGCCCATGGTTTTGCCCATTAGAGTACAAATTTGCTGCTGCGATCAGGTCTACATTAGGGCCACAGATTGTAAGCTCCACTGTGAATCTCTGTAAAGCGCTGCAGAATTTGTGTGTGATATATAAATAACTGGTAATAAATAAATAAATAATAATAACATAAATTTTGTAAATCCATCAGCCCTGGTGCTTTATCCTTTGGGAGTGATCTGATAATAAATGTGACATCACCCTCCATCTAAGGTCTTCACTGTGTGTAGTATAATGGGCCTAATTCAGACCTGATTACAAAAGCAAAATCTTTCTCTAATGGGCAAAACCATGTGCACTGCAGGGGAGGAAGATATAACATGTGCAGAGAGAGTTAGATTTGGGTGGGGTGTGTTCAAACTAGTGATGTGCACCGGAAATTTTTCGGGTTTTGTGTTTTGGTTATGGGTTCGGTTCCGCGGCCGTATTTTGGATTAGGACGCGTTTTGGCAAAACCTCACCGAAAATTTTTTGTCGGATTCGGGTGTGTTTTGGATTCGGGTGTTTTTTTTTTAAAAAACCCTAAAAAACAGCTTAAATCATAGAATTTGGGGGTCATTTTGATCCCATAGTATTATTAACCTCAATAACCATAATTTCCACTCATTTTCAGTCTATTCTGAACACCTCACACCTCACACCTCACAATATTATTTTTAGTCCTAAAATTTGCACCGAGGTCGCTGGATTGCTAAGCTAAGCGACACAAGTGGCCGACACAAACACCTGGCCCATCTAGGAGTGGCACTGCAGTGTTAGGCAGGATGGCACTTCAAAAAAATAGTCCCCAAACAGCACATGATGCAAAGAAAAAAAGAGGCGCAATGAGGTAGCTGTGTGACTAAGCTAAGCGACCCAAGTGGCCGACACAAACACCTGGCTCATCTAGGAGTGGCACTGCAGTGTCAGACAGGATGGCACTTCAAAAAAATAGTCCCCAAACAGCACATGATGCAAAGAAAAAAAGAGGCGCACCAAGGTCGCTGTGTGACTAAGCTAAGAGACACAAGTGGCCGACACAAACACCTGGCCCATCTAGGAGTGGCACTGCAGTGTCAGACAGGATGGCCCTTCAAAAAAATACTCCCCAAACAGCACATGATGCAAAGAAAAAAAGAGGCGCAATGAGGTAGCTGTGTGACTAAGCTAAGCGACCCAAGTGGCCGACACAAACACCTGGCCCATCTAGGAGTGGCACTGCAGTGTCAGGCAGGATGGCCCTTCAAAAAAATACTCCCCAAACAGCACATGATGCAAAGAAATAAAGAGGCGCACCAAGGTCGCTGTGTGACTAAGCTAAGCGACACAAGTGGCCAACACAAACACCTGGCCCATCTAGGAGTGGCACTGCAGTGTCAGGCAGGATGGCCCTTCAAAAAAATACTCCCCAAACAGCACATGATGCAAAGAAAAATTAAAGAAAAAGAGGTGCAAGATGGAATTGTCCTTGGGCCCTCCCACCCACCCTTATGTTGTATGAACAGGACATGCACACTTTAATGAACCCATCATTTCAGTGACAGGGTCTGCCACACGACTGTGACTGAAATGACTGGTTGGTTTGGTCCCCCAAACAAAAAAGAAGCAATCAATCTCTCCTTGCACAAACTGGCTCTACAGAGGCAAGATGTCCACCTCATCATTATCCTCCGATTCCTCACCCCTTTCAGTGTGTACATCCCACTCCTCACAGATTATTAATTCGTCCCCACTGGAATCCACCATCTCAGGTCCCCGTGTACTTTCTGGAGGCAATTGCTGTTGGTGAATGTCTCCACGGAGGAATTGATTATAATTAATTTTAATGAACATCATCTTCTCCACATTTTCTGGAAGTAACCTCGTACGCCGATCGCTGACAAGGTGAGTGGCTGCACTAAACACTCTTTCGGAGTACACACTGGAGGGAGGGCAACTTAGGTAGAATAAAGCCAGTTTGTGCAAGGGCCTCCAAATTGCCTCTTTTTCCTGCCAGTTTACGTATGGACTGTCTGACGTGCCTACTTGGATGCGGTTACTCATATAATCCTCCACCATTCTTTCAATGGTGAGAGAATCATATGCAGTGACAGTAGACGACATGTCAGTAATCGTTGGCAGGTCCTTCAGTCCGGACCAGATGTCAGCACTCGCTCCAGACTGCCCTGCATCACTGCCAGCGGGTGGGCTCGGAATTCTTAGCCTTTTCCTCGCACCCCCAGTTGCGGGAGAATGTGAAGGAGGAGCTGTTGACGGGTCACGTTCCGCTTGACTTGACAATTTTCTCACCAGCAGGTCTTTGAACCTCTGCAGACTTGTGTCTGCCGGAAAGAGAGATACAACGTAGGTTTTAAATCTAGGATCGAGCACGGTGGCGAAAATGTAGTGCTCTGATTTCAACAGATTGACCACCCGTGAATCCTGGTTAAGCAAATGAAGGGCTCCATCCACAAGTCCCACATGCCTAGCGGAATCGCTCTGTTTTAGCTCCTCCTTCAATGTCTCCAGCTTCTACTGCAAAAGCCTGATGAGGGGAATGACCTGACTCAGGCTGGCAGTGTCTGAACTGGGTTGCAGAACCTTGCACAACGTTGAAATCATTCTCCACTGCGCTTGAGTCAGGTGCATTCCACCTCCTTTGCCTATATCGTGGCCAGATGTATAGGCTTGAATGGCCTTTTGCTGCTCCTCCATCCTCTGAAGCATATAGAGGGTTGAATTCCACCTCGTTACCACCTCTTGCTTCAGATGATGGCAGGGCAGGTTCAGGTATGTTTGCTGAATGCCGAAAGTGGCCCGCAATTCTTCGGGCCACCAACAGCATCTCTTGCATGCCCCTGTCGTTTTTTAAATAATTCTGCACCACCAAATTCAATGTATGTGCAAAACATGGGACGTGCTGGAATTTGCCCAGATGTAATGCGCGCACAATATTGCTGGCGTTGTCCGATGTCACAAATCCCCAGGAGAGTCCAATTGGGGTAAGACATTCAGCGATGATCTTCCTCAGTTTCCGTAAGAGGTTTTCAGCTGTGTGCCTATTCTGGAAAGCGGTGATACAAAGCGTAGCCTGCCTAGGAACGAGTTGGCGTTTGCGAGATGCTGCTACTGGTGCCGCCGCTGCTGTTCTTGCAGCAGGAGGCAATACATCTACCCAGTGGGCTGTCACAGTCATGTAGTCCTGAGTCTGCCCTGCTCCACTTGTCCACATGTCCGTGGTTAAGTGGACATTGGGTACAACTGCATTTTTTAGGACACTGGTGAGTCTTTTTCTGAGGTCTGTGTACATTTTCGGTATCGCCTGCCTAGAGAAATGGAACCTAGATGGTATTTGGTACCGGGGACACAGTACCTCAATCAAGTCTATAGTTGGCTCTGAATTAAGGATGGATACCGGAACCACGTTTCTCACCGCCCAGGCTGCCAAGGCCTGAGTTATCCGCTTTGCAGCAGGATGACTGCTGTGATATTTCATCTTCCTCGCAAAGGACTGTTGGACAGTCAATTGCCTACTGGAAGTAGTACAAGTCGTCTTCCGACTTCCCCTCTGGGATGCCGATCGACTCCCAGCAGCAACAACAGCAGCGCCAGCAGCAGTAGGCGTTACACTCAAGGATGCATCGGAGGAATCCCAGGCAGGAGAGGACTCGTCAGACTTGCCAGTGACATGGCCTGCAGGATTATTGGCTTTTTACTGGGTAAGGAGGAAATTGACACTGAGGGAGTTGGTGGTGTGGTTTGCAGGAGCTTGGTTACAAGAGGAAGGGATTTAGTGGTCAGTGGACTGCTTCCGCTGTCACCCAAAGTTTTTGAACTTGTCACTGACTTATGATGAATGCGCTGCAGGTGACGTATAAGGGAGGATGTTCCGAGGTGGTTAACGTCCTTACCCCTACTTACTACAGCTTGACAAAGGCAACACACGGCTTGACACCAGCTGTCCGCATTTGTGTTGAAATAATTCCACACTGAAGAGGTGATTTTTTTGTATTTTGACCAGGCATGTCAATGGCCATATTCCTCCCACGGACAACAGGTGTCTCCCCGGGTGCCTGACTTAAACAAACTACCTCACCATCAGAATCCTCCTTGTCAATTTCCTCCCCAGCGCCAGCAACACCCATATCCTCATCCTGGTGTACTTCAACAGTGACATCTTCAATTTGACTATCAGGAACTGGACTGCGGATGCTCCTTCCAGCACTTGCAGGGGGCGTGCAAATGGTGGAAGGCGCCACCTCTTCCCGTCCAGTGTTGGGAAGGTCAGGCATCGCAACCGACACAATTGGACTCTCCTTGGGGATTTGTGATTTCGAAGAACGCACAGTTCTTTGCTGTGCTTTTGCCAGCTTAAGTCTTTTCCTTTTTCTAGCGAGTGGATGAGTGCTTCCATCCTCATTTGAAGCTGAACCACTAGCCATGAACATAGGCCAGGGCCTCAGCCGTTCCTTGCCACTCCGTGTCGTAAATGGCATATTGGCAAGTTAACGCTTCTCCTCAGACGCTTTAATTTAGATTTTTGGGTCATTTTACTGAACTTTTGTGTTTTGGATTTTACATGCTCTCTACTATGACATTGGGCATCGGCCTTGGCAGACGACGTTAATGGCATTTCATCGTCTCGGCCATGACTAGTGGCAGCAGCTTCAGCACGAGGTGGAAGTGGATCTTGATCGTTCCCTATTTTTTTAACCTCCACATTTTTGTTCTCCATATTTTAATGTGTGGAATTATATGCCAGTATAGCAATGGCCTATTACTATATATACTGTGCACAACTAAAATGCACCACAGGTATAGAATGTAGATGGATAGACTACTTAATGGATGACGAGTGACGACACAGAGGTAGGTACAGCAGTGGCCTACCGTACTGCTATATATAGTATACTGGTGGACACGGTCATCAAACTGCTAAACTAAAATGCACCACAGGTAGAGAATGTAGATGGATAGTATACTTAATGGATGACGAGTGACGACACAGAGGTAGGTACAGCAGTGGCCTACCGTACTGCTATATATAGTATACTGGTGGACACTGTCAGCAAACTGCTAAACTAGTCTAAAATGCACCACAGGTATACAATGTAGATGGATAGTATACTTAATGGATGATGAGTGATGACACAGAGGTAGGTACAGCAGTGGCCTACCGTACTGTTATATATAGTATACTGGTGGACACTGTCAGCAAACTGCTAAACTAAAATGCACCATAGGTATAGAATGTAGATGGATAGTATACTTAATGGATGATGAGTGACGACACAGAGGTAGGTACAGCAGTGGCCTACCGTACTGTTATATATAGTATACTGGTGGACACTGTCAGCAAACTGCTAAACTAAAATGCACCATAGGTATAGAATGTAGATGGATAGTATACTTAATGGATGATGAGTGACGACACAGAGGTAGGTACAGCAGTGGCCTACCGTATAGTATACTGGTGGACACTGTCAGCAAACTGCTAAACTAGTCTAAAATGCACCACAGGTATACAATGTAGATGGATAGTATACTTAATGGATGACAAGTGACGACACAGAGGTAGGTACAGCAGTGGCCTACCATACTGCTATATATAGTATACTGGTGGACACTGTCAGCAAACTGCTAAACTAGTCTAAAATGCACCACAGGTATACAATGTAGATGGATAGTATACTTAATGGTTGATGAGTGATGACACAGAGGTAGGTACAGCAGTGCACTCCCCAGTCCCCACAATAAAGCAGCACACTGTGAGCACAGATATGGAGTGTTTTTCAGGCAGACAACGTATACTGGTGGTCACTGTCAGCAAAACTCTGCACTGTACTCCTGCTTTAGCTGCTCCCCAGTCCCCACAACTAAGCAGTGTGAGCACTCAGCACAGATATATCATGCAGCACACTGAGCACAGATATGGTATGGAGCATTTTTTTCAGGCAGAGAACGGATAAAAAAAACTGGTGGTCACTTATCAGCAAAACTCTGCACTGTACTCCTAACAGCTGCTCCCCAATCCTCCCCACAATTAAGCAATAAAAAACAAACAAGAATCAACTGTCTTCTACAATAAACGGAGAGGACGCCAGCCACGTCCTCTCCCTATCATCTCCAATGCACGAGTGAAAATGGCGGCAACGCGCGGCTGCTTATGTAGAATCCGAATCTCGCGAGAATTTGACAGCGAGATGATGACGTTCGGGCGCGCTCAGGTTAACCGAGCCATACGGGAGAATCCGAGTTTGGCTCGGACCCGTGTAAAAAGGGTAAAGTTCGGGGGGGTTCGGTTTCTCGGAAACCGAACCCGCTCATCACTAGTTCAAACTGAAATCTAAATTGCAGTGTAAAAATAAAGCAGCCAGTATTTACCCTGCACAGAAACAATATAACCCACCCACCACATCTGTAAGGGCACCAGTAATAGTAGAGGTATCGCCAAGAGAGTTGGTGTAGAAGAAGAGGTAGGTCAGTGATGTGAGGTACAGTAGGGCTTCATAGGTAGGTAATAGGTAGAGATGTGCACATACCCTCATGTATTGGTTTTGGCAAATCTACCCTTAGTGTTTTTTTCTTTTCTTCTGGTTTTGGTTTTGCATCTGGATTTTTTTAAACTAATTCCTAAAAACAGCTAAAATCCTGTTTTTGTTCCTACAGTATTATTAATCTCAATAACATTTATTTCCAGTCAGTATTGACCAGCTCACGGAGCAGCAGCACAAACACACAGCAGTTACTTTAAGACTAAGGGTGTAATTCATACCTGATCACTGCTGTGCAAATTCGCACAGGGGCCGATTATCAAACGACTGCGCATGTGTATGCTCAGCAATACGCTGTCGCAACGAGAAACAGCTACAGAATGGTGCGAAGATTTCGATCACTAGGCGTAGGCAAGGTCATTGACAGGAAGTGGGCGTTTGGGGTGATAACTGGTGATTTTCTGGGAGTGTCAGGAAAAACGCAGGCGTGCCCAAGCGTTTTCAGGGCGGGTGTGATGTCAGCTCCGGCCCTGATCAGCCTGTTTGTATCGCACTGTAGGAGTAAGTCCTGGGCTACGCACAGACTGGAAAAATCATTCGATTGATAGTGAGTTGCGAACGGATTTGCAGATGTCTGCTGTCTGGCGAAGCTTTCACATGGCGTATGCATGTATTCGCACACTTGCATGGGGGGGTTCACTCTCTATGGATGGCGCTATCTGATTGCAGAGGAGCTATCAGGTATGAATTGCAGCACTTTATCTATTATACTTTGTGGCACAGCAGTGGCAGACAGGATGACAGTTTTATAAACTATATGACCCCATAGAAAGAATGTATTCAAAAGAAGAGGCCCCAGGGCAGTGGAGGTGGAGAATGTAGTGACAGACACGTAAAGCATTGGTTGATTGATCAATTGATTAAAATTGAATAATTTATTTAAATTGAGTAAATTTTATTTAAATAATTTATTACAAGGGAAAATGCCATAAAATAATACAATGTTAAATAGCTAAGGATTCTTGAGAAGGGTAGAAATTGCTTAATTACATTTATGAATTCAGAATAAAATAACATGACAATCTGTTTTGCAGCAACCTAGAAGAGAAAAGGGCATAAAATAATACAATGTTAATAGACAAGGATTACTGACAAGGGTTGAAACAGGAAGTCAAGAAAATGATTGCCATACTACCCCACCTCTTCCTAATTGTGTAAGACTCCCCTGTAGCACATTTATATGGTGCACCAGAGAGTATGAGGGATAATACCATGTTTTTGTCCTAAATCTAGTCCACAAGTGGTGCAAGATTGAATTGTCCTTAGGTCCTCCCACCCAGCCTTATGTTATATATTAAAAAGAACATGCAGAGAGGCCTAACTGAGAAGAGGTGTCCCGAGGGAGCTCCTACCGAAATAAACCCCGTTAACCCCTCATTCCAACTTTTACCCCACCTATCTCTCCCCCATATCACCCCACAGTTGCCCCTGTAAGACAGGGCACCAAGGGAGTGAGCTGCGGAGCCGGAGCACAGGCTAGCCCTGTGCTTGCGGGTTGCGGCCTTCCCTGTAAAGTGAAGCCGGGGCCTAAATTTATTGCTGCCCCCGCCTGTGATCGTCCGCTGCCCGGCCGCTAAAATACTGCCCCCTGACTTACCCCGCCATCGCATCCTGTGCCCCTTGCCTGGGGAGACCTGACAGGGCTTCAGTGAAGAGTCTGAGAGCTCCGGAGGGTGCAGGGCCGGAGCCGATCTGAATTGCGGAGCTCCGGTGGTGGCGGCCATATTGGGTGTGGCGTCTGAAGGAATACAGGCGCTACACCGCTGTGTGAACACCACCGGACACGGTAACTGGCGGGGGGGGGGGCGGACGAAGAGTGCTGAGGAACCTGGGGGCACCCAGAAGTATTATAAACCCCTGGGGGCGCCGCTGTGAAAGCCCAGGAGAAGTCCCTCCACACATTTTTGACGGCGGCCATCTTGGAGGTGGCAGGACAGACACATTTTATCTTACCTGCACTCTGCTGCCCCTGCTGGAGCAGTGAAAATTCAGTCACCCTATTAATACAAGGAATCCAACTAAAATCTCTACCCCGCAGCTGCTATTTTTTTTTTTTTAAATCTCCTACACTACATCTTATACAACCACAGAAAGGTGTGTTGTACATTAGGACGCTCTCCAGTGGACCCCTCTCACCTTCTTCATAGATTAATGGGACCTTGGTCCTATAAATAATGTAATTTCACAGATGCCTGACTTCTCCCTCACCCGGACCAACTGTTAAGCACGTAACGTACAGGTGGACCAATCTTGTTACTACTCATTAAACAGACGTTCTACTTTCACCAGATATTATGAGCAGAGCGAACACCAGAGCAAAAAAATCAGGAGCTTCACAAGATATCTCACAACACTTCTCACGCCGAGAAAAACCATCAGAAGCTTCGTCTCCGTCCTCACCGATGCCCACCCCCATCATGGACCAGACGGATGCACCCTCAACCAAGGCGGACATCCAGTCCCTCCAAAACATGATACTAGACCTCAAGAGCTCATTTACAACAGCTCTCCAGACAGCGATCGGTGAATTAAAATCCGACATGGCGGCACTGGACTCCCGCACAACTGCGCTAGAATCACGGGTGGACCACCAACAAAATCTCCACAAACAGGTGGGGGAGGACATGAGTTACCTATCCAGTGAACTGGAACTCCTTAAGGATAAAGTTGAGGACAGCGAAAATCGCGAAAGGCGGAACAATTTACGCATCCGCAATGTTCCTGAATCTATCACAGCCTCTGAATTGGAACCATACCTCCAACGCCTGTTTCTACACCTGGTCCCGTCACTTTCAAATTCTGCCATCTTGATAGAGAGAGCCCATCGAGCCCTGAGACCTAAACCAAAGGACTCGGAACCTCCCCGTGATGTCCGATTTCTGTCCTTCAAGATTAAAAATAACATAACTCTGGCGTGCAGAAACTCAACCTCAATTTTATTTGAAGACTCCTGACTTCAGATTTATCAAGATCTGTCACCAGTGACCATTGCTAAACTACGCGATTTACGCTCGGTCACCTCCACACTGCGCGACAATGGTTATAAATATCGCTGGGGATTCCCTTTCCGCCTCATTGTGGAGATTGATGGCAAAATTTACACCATCCGCTCTCCTGATGATGGGGACAAATTGCTTTGAAAATTGCAGCTGACTCCGGCTGCTACCTCATAGACGTGAAGCTCCTTTAGTTTAATTTTAATGTTTTTATAACGTTTAACCTAACTAATCTTGTTCTCAATCTTGCTCAACTGATATGTAAACCCTGTTTTAAGTACCGCTCCATACACAAATGCTCATTAATTTCCTTCTTAGAAGGTTCTTGTTGGCGGACCTTTAAGCCTCACGTAGCACTAAGTTGTTATCTCGCTGTGCTGGTTGGCGGCTTGGAACCATTGCCGTATAGATAAATTAACGGATTACATTTTTTTCCGAAGCCATGAGAGCTGTCTCTGGCTGCCATTCTGTCCAGCGATCATACCATTGGTTTTATTGTTGTTACTAAAATGTTATTATTTGTTATATGATCACTTATATTATCGAGTTTTACATTTAGGAATATTTCGCCCCTAAAACAGGTTTTAGTGGGCTACACAATGGCCCACCCGTTCTGTTTGTTAGTGGTTTCGGGTGGGGGGCGTCAGTGCTTTATCTTGATACCTCCTCCCCCGACTCTTAGGGATTAAAGTTATTATCAAGCATAGAGGGGTGATACCCTCGTCGGTTATATTGCATTTGTGTCCCGCCAGTGAGCTCTCTCATTTTTCTTTTCTTTGAGAGCTCAACCTTGGCAGCCGAGTATCCTGCCTACTGGATACTACGTCTGCTTTATTCTCTTTTGTTCCTTTTTCTTCTATCCCCCTCCTCTCTTAGACCCCGGTTACAATACAACTGTGTATTATCACCCTTGTAATCACAGAAAGATTTATTTATTTAACTAATATTGTTCGTATACAAAATCATACACTCCTATTTTATTCTTTTTATTCTTTAGTTATTCATTTTTTATTTTTTTTTCTCTGTCTCTCTTGTTCGTATTAGCAGAGTCCGGGACCCTAGTGATCTCCAGCGAATTACCCCCTCCACAGCTTCAATCATGCCGCTAAAATGCCTGTCCATTAATGTCAAAGGGCTGAACACTCCTCAGAAACGCTCTCATCTCCACAGATCTCTCAGGACATTGAAAGGTGACGTGATTTTCTTACAGGAGACACACTTGAAATCAGATTCCCATCCCTCCCTGACATGTAAACAATTTCCTATGGCCTGGTATTCCAATCATACATCAAAAAAACATGGGGTGGCTATCTTAATAAAGGGGTCCGTCCCTTTCCAATTCCTAGACAGTAAGCACAACAATGAAGGCCGTTATGTGATGGTGAGAGGAAAAATTGGACACGAGGAGGTTACCTTGGCTAACCTGTACTCTCCAAACACTGCCCAATCCAAATTCTTTCGTAAGTTTTTCCACGAACTTTACTCATATAGACGAGGTAAAATACTCGTGGGTGGCGACTTTAACATGGCTCTCACGGGCATGGACAGGTCCGGCCCCTTGCGTAGTAGTCAAACCCCGAATTCCTCCGTATTACACAGGGGGATGGCCGAGGCTGGTTTGTTCGATGTCTGGCGATTCCTTATCCCGACTACCAGGGACTATACCTTCTATTCCAATCCGCACGATGTGTACTCTCGTATTGATATGTTCCTGAGTTGTGCACCTCTCTCCCGCACCGCTCGCTCTTCCTCTATAGTCCCACTCACCTGGACTGACCACGCAGCTTTAATTGCGACATTTGACATTTTCGATATCCCTGACGGTAGACCGACATGGAGACTAAACGAGACACTATTGAAGATCCCTAAGTTCCAAGACTTAATTAAAACAGAGCTTCGGGATTATTTTGCGGTTAACGTAGAAGGAGACTGCAATATAGCCACTATATGGGAAGCCCATAAGGCGGATCCATTATCCAATTTGCATCCCGACGTAAGAGAACCCGAGAAAACCAAATTGCCCTATTAACGGCAAATATTGCAACATTGGATCAGGAACATAAACGCACACGCTCTAAAAAAACTCTAGCCGAACTTTCTAAAGCACGAGATGAACTACAAACCCTCTTGGCAGAGAATATTGAGCGCTCGCTTCGATGGGCCAATCAATCATTTTACGATAAAAGTAACAAGGCACATACCCTATTAGCTAACCAATTACGAGCCAAAAAAGCTAACCAATGTATCCATACTATTAGACAACCCTCAGGTAACATCACCTACGACCCCAAAAAAATTAATAATATCTTCTTTGACTACTATAGGAAACTCTACAACCATGATCCCCCGTCTGACCCCTCAGCACAAGCCGACCAGGCACAACAATACCTAGATTCATGTGCTCTTCCTCATATAGACGAGGAAACTAACTCTACTCTCAATGCTGATATTTCTGCTGAGGAAATTGAGGCGGCTCTGAAAACCCAGAAACCTTCAAAAGCACCTGGTCCGGATGGATATCCCATGGTGTATTACAAAACCTTCGCCCCTCAACTCATCCCTCATATGATCTCCCTGTTTAATAAAATATTACGGGGCATGCCCTTCCATACTGACTCCACGACGTCCCGCATTATTGTAATCCCGAAGCCCGGAAAAGACCCCTCGCATTGCACAAATTACAGACCCATATCTTTGATAAATACTGATCTTAAACTTTTTGCCAAAATACTAGCAACTCGTCTGAACGCTGTGTTGCCATCATTAATAGATCCTGATCAAGTGGGATTTATCCCTGGCCGTCAGGCCTCGGACAACACCAGACGCACTATTGATTTGATTCACCAAATAAACTCGTTGAAAACACCAGCGATTGCCTTGGCGCTGGACGCCGAAAAGGCATTTGACCGCATTTCCTGGCCCTTTTTGTTTTCCACTTTATCTTCATTTGGCCTCCATGGTCATTTCATCACTGCAATAGAGGCCCTCTATTCCAACCCCTAATCTATGGTCCTGACCAATGGATTGATCTAACCTAGATTTAATTTGAAGAATGGCACTCGCCAGGGCTGCCCTCTTTCGCCCCTACTTTTTGCTCTATGCATCGAACCTCTTGCGGCCCGTATTAGACTTAATACGGACATTGGGGGGATTACAGTAGGGCAGAGCTCATACAAAATATCTTTATTTGCGGACGACGTGCTCTTGACTTTATCTAACCCTTTGATCTCCCTTCCTAATCTACAAAAAGAATTACTACTATACGGTTCCCTCTCGGGTTATAAAATAAACCACACCAAATCAGAGGCCCTTGCATTTAATATCCCACCCCAGACCCACTTGATTCTGACCTCCTCCTTCACTTTTCTTTGGAGACCCTCGGCTATCAAATACCTCAGCATATTCATTACTAGATCCTACACCAGCCTCTACCAGACTAATTTTGTTCCTATGATTAAAACTCTCACCCAAGACTTGGATAAATGGGACAGATTATTCATTTCATGGATTGGACGGATTAACGCCCTAAAAATGAATTTCCTTCCCCGTATTCTTTACCTATTTCAGACCATTCCGATAATGGTGCCCCGAGTGACTTTGACCTCATTGCAATCATTGTGCAACAAATTTATTTGGGCTCATCGTAAGTCTCGATTAAGACGAACACTGTTGACTAAGAGTGCTACCTTGGGCGGACTGGGATATCCTAACCTTCAAGCTTATTTTAATGCCTGTCACCTTAATCACATGGTGTCCTGGCATTCCCCTCAAGGGAACAGAAAATGGGTCGATATTGAGAATTCAATATATCAGGGCGTTCCCCTCGACTCTCTTCTATGGCTCCCCAGGTCCTGCAGACCAGCCTCGGCCTATTCAATCCCCACGATTAAATTTACCCTTGGATTGTGGGACAAACTCCGTAGCACCTATAATTTATCCTCACACCCCTCACCTTTGACACCTATCTGGGGACACCCTGCCTTTCCCCCAGGCTGCAAGTGAAAAATAGCAGCCCCATGGCAATCTAAGGGTATCACGAGATTTATTCATGTTAAAGGCCACTGAGCACCGACCTCCTTAGGGGATTTTCAGGAACGCCTTGGTTTGCCATCCTCGTGTCATTACCATTACATCCAAATTCTTAGCTTTCTCAAATCTCAGCTTAAAACTACCCCTTTGAAACCACCCACCTCCTTTGAACATATGTGTATACTTTCAATTGGCAAAAAGGGTAATATCTCAACAATATACAACTCGATTCTGACCCCAGATCCCCCTGCCCGTGAACCCCATGAATTAGCCTGGGAATCAGATCTCTCCCATCCGCTGGAAGATGATCAATGGGAAGAAATCAGAATGCGCATTGCTAAAGCCTCCATTAGTGTGGCACTCAGGGAAACATGCTATAAGATCTACACCAGGTGGTACTTAGTCCCCTCCAGACTTCATTCCATTTACCCCACGACATCAAATCTGTGTTGGAGACTCTGTGGAGAGGAGGGCACCTTTTTCCACATATGGTGGACGTGCCCGTCTATTCGCCCTTTTTGGAAAATGGTAGGAGCACTTATTGCTCAAACATGCGGACATAATCTAGACCTTTCCCCTGAAACTGCCCTACTGCATGCTCCCATACCTTTACTACCTAAAACCCTAGACAAGCTTACCATGCTACTTTGCATGGCGGCTAAATCTCTGATCGCTAAATGCTGGAAAGACCACAAACCTCCCTCCAAGGCATTGCTGATATCCAAAATTAACTATATAGCCAACATGGAATATATTACAAGCCTGAGGAATAACACTGTGGCACAGTTCCACAACATCTGGTCTCCTTGGTACCTCGCTCGGTCTTTATTGATGCCCGGACTATGTTGATACTGCTAACACTGCCGACTTTGCTGATACCTCCATCACTTCTGTTGTCTCCCCCTCTGTTACTAATACAGAGAACTGTTCCTATTTTCTTATCTCCCTATTTGTAACATCCCCAATATTTCCCTTTTATTATGATACATTCTCTAGCTTCTTCTCCTCCTTCCTTTTCTTCTTCTTTCCCACTTTTACTCCTCACAAGATTACACCAAGATTTGGTATAAATTTTATACTATATCGGTAAAATAAAACGAGAATGGTCAGATACGCGGCTAGAGTTTTGCAGGGTGCATGTTACTAATGCCTGTTGGCCTATAATTTCATGGAAATGTCTCTATTGTTCTGATCTGGTATGTAAAATGTTTGTTTTCTTGTTCAATATCCTTACCCTGCACAAGTTTGTTCTTGTTAATGTTATGACTTCTGATCAACCTCAATAAAAATTCTAACTTTAAAAAGAACATGCACAGTTTAACAATCCAAGCACTCCAGTGACTAGTGTTTGGTTTGTTAGGGCTCCCACAAATTTTTTTTTAAATAGTACCAACAATCATTAATGAGAAGGTTTATGAAGAGGGTGCTGGTGTTGGAAATTACACATGCTGGCCCTAACTGCTAATAGCTGAAACTGGACTGCTTGTTATTATTTTTCAGATTTTGGATGAGGCATTTAGTGCTGCAGCCCACAGTTCCAAAATGACACAGTGCCCCTAAGTTAGTAGTTCTGCCTTCTATGTTCTAACACAGTGCCCACACACCCTTTCCATTGGATCTCCTGTGTGAAATGCACCCGAACATGAGGGAGGGACTTTTATATAGAATCCAAAACACGTGAGATCCTGTGCCGGGCAGATGATGTTTTCCTTGTTTTGACATCCAAAACAAGGAGAAAAAGCTGAGCATTGACTCATTATGACTCTGAACCCCTAAGTTTGAGCCCACTTATCTCTAGTAATAGGTAGTTGGCAAAGTGACATGGCCTCACACATAATAAGCACCGGGCATGGCCTGATTATTTTATGGCTAATATTTTGATTAGAGATATGTGCCTGGCCATTTTTGAGGTTTTGGTTTTCTTATTTTGTGTTTTGGTTTTGGATTGGTTTTGCCAAAACTGCCCTTGCGTGTTTGGTTTTGGTTCTATTTTTTGGGGGGGGTAAAAAATCATAAAAACAGCTAAAATCGGCTTGACGTTTTAGATGGAGGACGTGTCCCAGGATAGCTCCTCCGTCTTAAGCCCTTATAAGCCCTCATATCTGGGCTAGTTTACCTCCCCTGCAGCCCTGCACGCTGCCTTAGTGTGCCCTGTGCCCCTGTACCTGGTGCCTTTGTGTCGCGCAGCCGGGGGACGTGGACGCAGGTCCCCGCGGGTTGCAGCCTAGTAGATTACCAGAAGCCAGGGTCTCGCGTGGTGGCCACTGCCGAACTTTGTGTTCCGAAGCATGCGCTCTGCATCGGATCGCTGCAGCCACCTCAGACAGGTGTGTGGAGACCCTGCCGCCTATATACCTCCATTGTGGCCTGCCTGCCTGCCCTGGACCTCAACAGGAGAGAGGGTAAGAGTCCTTATACCACACTGCACAGCACTCTTTTGTAGCAGGCCCCAGTGGGCGGCGGCCATCTTTCTTCCTGGCACACTCCCTGGCAGCCTCCAGGCAGTGCTTTTCACTGCACAGCACTCCATAAAGCTGCCGCCGTGGGACGGAGCAGCATGGTCTTGAAGTTCTAGTGCCCTCGCCCCGCTGGGCATCATTCCTGTCCCCCACCTGGAGGTCAGAACCGCGGCGCTTGCACAGCACGGACCCGGAGACCTGATGCGCGGCGGCCACCGCATACGGCTCCCTCCTACCTCTTGGCCAGCTCCCTCACTGCCTCCTGCCAGTCCCTGATCACCAGAGGCGACGACGAGCAGCGTACTCCTGTTCCCCATCTGCCTGAGCCCCTGCAGTGGCTTCCTGGGTGCTGCGTCCTCTCCGGCGGCTGCCACCTTGCCATGCCTGGCCCGCTCTTCATCTGCTCCATCCCGTTCTCATGAGCTCCGATTGGGCCCCGGAGCCCCCCCACTATATAAAAGCCCCCTTCACTGGAGATCAACGAGGGCTCCCACTGCCTCTGGAGCCCCTGCAAGTCGGGGACCACGCAGGACTTAGGAGCCACGGCCTGAGGGAACCTGATCCCTTGGCACTTCAGGTGTCTGCCAGAATACATACTCCATTCTCAAGTCTCCTACGTCAACCTCTTGTGCCTCTCAGATTTCTACAGAATTGTTTCACAAATAATTACCACGATTACCCTCCTCAACGGAAGAGACGATCTCACGAGGGCACCCCAATCTGAACTTGAAACTGCTGCTGGCCGGGAGTTCCTGCTCGGTCTGGGTCTCTGACAAATCTACTGTGGCTGCGTGGGCTGTCCGCAACCGTCACTGTCTATTGCTACTTTCTCCCCTCCAAGCCTCACATGACTTTTCACATATGATAGTTTAGTACTTATGGGACGTCTGGGTGCCCCTCTCGTTACTCTCAACTGTATCCACTCATCTATGTAGTTCTATGCTCGTTTAGGATCTCAAGTGCACTTTCGTGCCCTGTCCTTCTCCCTCCGCAGTGAAATAACAATTCAACAGACTGCTTAGCTATGGCCAATAGAAATCGTCGGCCCTCTACGGGGACGGCATCCACATTCTTTGGTCCTACGCGAGGAAAAAACTCATCTCAACAGCCTGCATCCCCGAAGACCGCTTCCAACGTCTCCTCATCTCCGTCAAGGTCAGATGATTCCATTGCTACCGACCCTGACCAGTATGATTCTCTCGTCCAATGTATTGCAGCCATTTTTAGGGCTGAATTGAGAGCAGCCATTCAAGATTTGAGATCAGTTCTCTCCTCTCTGGGCTCCCATACAGACGCCCTTGAACATAAAATGGACGATATGTGTAACTATCAAGATGTGGTTACCCAGGAGGTGTCTGATTTGCGCTCGGAAGTGGAGTCATTGCAGGAACACGTTGAGGACTTGGAGAATAGGTACAGTGTAACAATCTACGGATAATGAATGTCCCGGAATCTGTGGACAATTCAGCTTTACAAGATTATCTATTTGGCTTGTTTCGGCTTCTTCTTCCTGATCTCACAGAAGACCAATTTTTCCTGGATAGAGCTAACAGATCCCACCGGGCGAAGCCCCCCTTCCCTGATCAACCTCCAAGGGACATTATCTTACTGATGCATTTCTACCACGTCAAAACGAAAGTTCTAGATGCATGTCGAGGAGTTCTGGCGATCTTGTACAAAGGGTCTGAATTTCTCATGTTTCAGGACCTGGCTCCCTCCATGTTGAGAAAGAGATGGGAAATGCTACCGGTCACAAAGGCCTTGCGTGATTGGAAGATTCTGCACAGATGGGGTTTCCCGTTTTCACTCCAATTCTCATTCAACGGTAGGACCCAAGTTGTTAAAACTCCTGATGATGGTCTGGACTCCCTTAAGAGACTAGGAATCATATCGGCCTCTACCGAGTCCCCCTCTCGCAGTCAAGCTCGTAGCTCGAAATCAAGTGCACCGCCACAAGCCGAATGGTCGACTGCATAGATGGCTTCCAAACTTGTCCTATGCTCTTTACTGTTGAAATGTTTCACTTCACTTGACTAACCTTTTCTCTTACAGATCCCAAAGGTGCCTATACCCTACACCCTCTGTTTTTTTGTGTGATTATTATACTATGTCTACTCTAGTCACAGCAGTTACTCTCTTAGGTTGATTTCTAGTTTCATAATGATTTGCTGTATCACATGTTCCTAAGTATATAATCCACTTAGTTTCTAGTATACGGCCTTCTAACTGGATTTACAATGACTTCTCATGTTGCTAGCTTAAGTGCATGTATATTCACATGAGCTGTAAGAGTCAATTCAGCCCCGCCCATATCTGACTTCTTCTGCATTAAGCAAGGAAATCTACCAATCAAATGGAGGATCGGGCGCTTACAGGTGCTGTGTCTCTAATGCTGCTGCTATAACGTTGGGGGTAGTCACACCCCAACCATACACTAAAGAGAAAAGGAAAAAAGTAAAGCAGCGCTAGTGGAATAATGTAAATGATTCTGATATGAAGGATTGTGTGAAAGAAATCATAAATTTAATAAAGCATTAGTTTAGGCTTTAGTAAAAATTGGATACAAAATCCACATATAAAATGTTTTAAAAACAATGAAAACAACAATTGAGGGTCAATAGTGCATAGCTGCCTCTCACATTGATATCCGTTCCTAGTGTTTATATCTGGAACTTATAGCAGATAAAAGCAGACTGACAGCGCAGTCACACCAATAAACTTTACCCAAACGCCGCTAGAGGTGTAGTCCCTTAAGAGTGTCTCTGATGTTAAAGCTCAAAAACCAGCCAGGTTCGGGAATCCTCATTTAGTACGGTGTCCTCTTTATAGAGATGGGCTGATGGTGTTCCAAGTTGTTGGAGTTTTTAGCTCGTAGTATCTGCAGATGGCAAAGTCCAGTAATGGTCCGGATGTGACTTGGCAGCCAAAGGTAGCACAGTTGATGACCCAAACAGCCTCCTCCTGACGCGTTTCGCTGCCAACAGTGCTGCTTCACTGACTTGAGTGCAGATATGATTTTGACTACTGCGGTTGAGGCAGATATAGCATTTGTCCGGATGGATATCCCATGGTGTATTACAAAACCTTCGCCCCTCAACTCATCCCTCATATGATCTCAATGTTTAATAAAATATTACGGGGCATGCCCTTCCATACTGACTCCACGACGTCCCGCATTATTGTAATCCCGAAGCCCGGAAAAGACCCCTCGCATTGCACAAATTACAGACCCATATCTTTGATAAATACTGATCTTAAACTTTTTGCCAAAATACTAGCAACTCGTCTGAACGCTGTGTTGCCATCATTAATAGATCCTGATCAAGTGGGATTTATCCCTGGCCGTCAGGCCTCGGACAACACCAGACGCACTATTGATTTGATTCACCAAATAAACTCGTTGAAAACACCAGCGATTGCCTTGGCGCTGGACGCCGAAAAGGCATTTGACCGCATTTCCTGGCCCTTTTTGTTTTCCACTTTATCTTCATTTGGCCTCCATGGTCATTTCATCACTGCAATAGAGGCCCTCTATTCCAACCCCTCATCTATGGTCCTGACCAATGGATTGATCTAACCTAGATTTAATTTGAAGAATGGCACTCGCCAGGGCTGCCCTCTTTCGCCCCTACTTTTTGCTCTATGCATCGAACCTCTTGCGGCCCGTATTAGACTTAATACGGACATTGGGGGGATTACAGTAGGGCAGAGCTCATACAAAATATCTTTATTTGCGGACGACGTGCTCTTGACTTTATCTAACCCTTTGATCTCCCTTCCTAATCTACAAAAAGAATTACTACTATACGGTTCCCTCTCGGGTTATAAAATAAACCACACCAAATCAGAGGCCCTTGCATTTAATATCCCACCCCAGACCCACTTGATTCTGACCTCCTCCTTCACTTTTCTTTGGAGACCCTCGGCTATCAAATACCTCAGCATATTCATTACTAGATCCTACACCAGCCTCTACCAGACTAATTTTGTTCCTATGATTAAAACTCTCACCCAAGACTTGGATAAATGGGACAGATTATTCATTTCATGGATTGGACGGATTAACGCCCTAAAAATGAATTTCCTTCCCCGTATTCTTTACCTATTTCAGACCATTCCGATAATGGTGCCCCGAGTGACTTTGACCTCATTGCAATCATTGTGCAACAAATTTATTTGGGCTCATCGTAAGTCTCGATTAAGACGAACACTGTTGACTAAGAGTGCTACCTTGGGCGGACTGGGATATCCTAACCTTCAAGCTTATTTTAATGCCTGTCACCTTAATCACATGGTGTCCTGGCATTCCCCTCAAGGGAACAGAAAATGGGTCGATATTGAGAATTCAATATATCAGGGCGTTCCCCTCGACTCTCTTCTATGGCTCCCCAGGTCCTGCAGACCAGCCTCGGCCTATTCAATCCCCACGATTAAATTTACCCTTGGATTGTGGGACAAACTCCGTAGCACCTATAATTTTTCCTCACACCCCTCACCTTTGACACCTATCTGGGGACACCCTGCCTTTCCCCCAGGCTGCAAGTGAAAAATAGCAGCCCCATGGCAATCTAAGGGTATCACGAGATTTATTCATGTTAAAGGCCACTGAGCACCGACCTCCTTAGGGGATTTTCAGGAACGCCTTGGTTTGCCATCCTCGTGTCATTACCATTACATCCAAATTCTTAGCTTTCTCAAATCTCAGCTTAAAACTACCCCTTTGAAACCACCCACCTCCTTTGAACATATGTGTATACTTTCAATTGGCAAAAAGGGTAATATCTCAACAATATACAACTCGATTCTGACCCCAGATCCCCCTGCCCGTGAACCCCATGAATTAGCCTGGGAATCAGATCTCTCCCATCCGCTGGAAGATGATCAATGGGAAGAAATCAGAATGCGCATTGCTAAAGCCTCCATTAGTGTGGCACTCAGGGAAACATGCTATAAGATCTACACCAGGTGGTACTTAGTCCCCTCCAGACTTCATTCCATTTACCCCACGACATCAAATCTGTGTTGGAGACTCTGTGGAGAGGAGGGCACCTTTTTCCACATATGGTGGACGTGCCCGTCTATTCGCCCTTTTTGGAAAATGGTAGGAGCACTTATTGCTCAAACATGCGGACATAATCTAGACCTTTCCCCTGAAACTGCCCTACTGCATGCTCCCATACCTTTACTACCTAAAACCCAAGACAAGCTTACCATGCTACTTTGCATGGCGGCTAAATCTCTGATCGCTAAATGCTGGAAAGACCACAAACCTCCCTCCAAGGCATTGCTGATATCCAAAATTAACTATATAGCCAACATGGAATATATTACAAGCCTGAGGAATAACACTGTGGCACAGTTCCACAACATCTGGTCTCCTTGGTACCTCGCTCGGTCTTTATTGATGCCCGGACTATGTTGATACTGCTAACACTGCCGACTTTGCTGATACCTCCATCACTTCTGTTGTCTCCCCCTCTGTTACTAATACAGAGAACTGTTCCTATTTTCTTATCTCCCTATTTGTAACATCCCCAATATTTCCCTTTTATTATGATACATTCTCTAGCTTCTTCTCCTCCTTCCTTTCTTCTTCTTTCCCACTTTTACTCCTCACAAGATTACACCAAGATTTGGTATAAATTTTATACTATATCGGTAAAATAAAACGAGAATGGTCAGATTCGCGGCTAGAGTTTTGCAGGGTGCATGTTACTAATGCCTGTTGGCCTATAATTTCATGGAAATGTCTCTATTGTTCTGATCTGGTATGTAAAATGTTTGTTTTCTTGTTCAATATCCTTACCCTGCACAAGTTTGTTCTTGTTAATGTTATGACTTCTGATCAACCTCAATAAAAATTCTAACTTTAAAAAGAACATGCACAGTTTAACAAACCAAGCACTCCAGTGACTAGTGTTTGGTTTGTTAGGGCTCCCACAAATTTTTTTTTAAATAGTACCAACAATCATTAATGAGAAGGTTTATGAAGAGGGTGCTGGTGTTGGAAATTACACATGCTGGCCCTAACTGCTAATAGCTGAAACTGGACTGCTTGTTATTATTTTTCAGATTTTGGATGAGGCATTTAGTGCTGCAGCCCACAGTTCCAAAATGACACAGTGCCCCTAAGTTAGTAGTTCTGCCTTCTATGTTCTAACACAGTGCCCACACACCCTTTCCATTGGATCTCCTGTGTGAAATGCACCCGAACATGAGGGAGGGACTTTTATATAGAATCCAAAACACGTGAGATCCTGTGCCGGGCAGATGATGTTTTCCTTGTTTTGACATCCAAAACAAGGAGAAAAAGCTGAGCATTGACTCATTATGACTCTGAACCCCTAAGTTTGAGCCCACTTATCTCTAGTAATAGGTAGTTGGCAAAGTGACATGGCCTCACACATAATAAGCACCGGGCATGGCCTGATTATTTTATGGCTAATATTTTGATTAGAGATGTGTGCCTGGCCATTTTTGAGGTTTTGGTTTTCTTATTTTGTGTTTTGGTTTTGGATTGGTTTTGCCAAAACTGCCCTTGCGTGTTTGGTTTTGGTTCTATTTTTTGGGGGGGGTAAAAAATCATAAAAACAGCTAAAATCGGCTTGACGTTTTAGATGCTAGGACGTGTCCCAGGATAGCTCCTCCATCTTAAGCCCTTATAAGCCCTCATATCTGGGCTAGTTTACCTCCCCTGCAGCCTTGCACGCTGCCTTAGTGTGCCCTGTGCCCCTGTACCTGGTGCCTTTGTGTCGCGCAGCCGGGGGACATGGACGCAGGTCCCCGCGGGTTGCAGCCTAGTAGATTACCAGAAGCCAGGGTCTCGCGTGGCGGCCACTGCCGAACTTTGTGTTCCGAAGCATGCGCTCTGCATCGGATCGCTGCAGCCACCTCAGACAGGTGTGTGGAGACCCTGCCGCCTATATACCTCCATTGTGGCCTGCCTGCCTGCCCTGGACCTCAACAGGAGAGAGGGTAAGAGTCCTTATACCACACTGCACAGCACTCTTTTGTAGCAGGCCCCAGTGGGCGGCGGCCATCTTTCTTCCTGGCACACTCCCTGGCAGCCTCCAGGCAGTGCTTTTCACTGCACAGCACTCCATAAAGCTGCCGCCGTGGGACGGAGCAGCATGGTCTTGAAGTTCTAGTGCCCTCGCCCCGCTGGGCATCATTCCTGTCCCCCACCTGGAGGTCAGAACCGCGGCGCTTGCACAGCACGGACCTGGAGACCTGATGCACGGCGGCCACCGCATACGGCTCCCTCCTACCTCTTGGCCAGCTCCCTCACTGCCTCCTGCCAGTCCCTGATCACCAGAGGCGACGACGAGCAGCGTACTCCTGTTCCCCATCTGCCTGAGCCCCTGCAGTGGCTTCCTGGGTGCTGCGTCCTCTCCGGCGGCTGCCACCTTGCCATGCCTGGCCCGCTCTTCATCTGCTCCATCCCGTTCTCATGAGCTCCGATTGGGCCCCGGAGCCCCCCCACTATATAAAAGCCCCCTTCACTGGAGATCAACGAGGGCTCCCACTGCCTCTGGAGCCCCTGCAAGTCGGGGACCACGCAGGACTTAGGAGCCACGGCCTGAGGGAACCTGATCCCTTGGCACTTCAGGTGTCTGCCAGAATACATACTCCATTCTCAAGTCTCCTACGTCAACCTCTTGTGCCTCTCAGATTTCTACAGAATTGTTTCACAAATAATTACCACGATTACCCTCCTCAACGGAAGAGACGATCTCACGAGGGCACCCCAATCTGAACTTGGAGCTGCTGCTGGCCGGGAGTTCCTGCTCGGTCTGGGTCTCTGACAAATCTACTGTGGCTGCGTGGGCTGTCCGCAACCGCCACTGTCTATTGCTACTTTCTCCCCTCCAAGCCTCACATGACTTTTCACATATGATAGTTTAGTACTTATGGGACGTCTGGGTGCCCCTCTCGTTACTCTCAACTGTATCCACTCATCTATGTAGTTCTATGCTCGTTTAGGATCTCAAGTGCACTTTCGTGCCCTGTCCTTCTCCCTCCGCAGTGAAATAACAATTCAACAGACTGCTTAGCTATGGCCAATAGAAATCGTCGGCCCTCTACGGGGACTGCATCCACATTCTTTGGTCCTAAGCGAGGAAAAAACTCATCTCAACAGCCTGCATCCCCAAAGACCGCTTCCAACGTCTCCTCATCTCCGTCAAGGTCAGATGATTCCATTGCTACCGACCCTGACCAGTATGATTCTCTCGTCCAACGTATTGCAGCCATTTTTAGGGCTGAATTGAGAGCAGCCATTCAAGATTTGAGATCAGTTCTCTCCTCTCTGGGCTCCCATACAGACGCCCTTGAACATAAAATGGACGATATGTGTAACTATCAAGATGTGGTTACCCAGGAGTTGTCTGATTTGCGCTCGGAAGTGGAGTCATTGCAGGAACACGTTGAGGACTTGGAGAATAGGTACAGTGTAACAATCTACGGATAATGAATGTCCCGGAATCTGTGGACAATTCAGCTTTACAAGATTATCTATTTGGCTTGTTTCGGCTTCTTCTTCCTGATCTCACAGAAGACCAATTTTTCCTGGATAGAGCTAACAGATCCCTCCGGGCGAAGCCCCCCTTCCCCGATCAACCTCCAAGGGACATTATCTTACTGATGCATTTCTACCACGTCAAAACGAAAGTTCTAGATGCATGTCGAGGAGTTCTGGCGATCTTGTACAAAGGGTCTGAATTTCTCATGTTTCAGGACCTGGCTCCCTCCATGTTGAGAAAGAGATGGGAAATGCTACCGGTCACAAAGGCCTTGCGTGATTGGAAGATTCTGCACAGATGGGGTTTCCCGTTTTCACTCCAATTCTCATTTAACGGTAGGACCCAAGTTGTTAAAACTCCTGATGATGGTCTGGACTCCCTTAAGAGACTAGGAATCATATCGGCCTCTACCGAGTCCCCCTCTCGCAGTCAAGCTCGTAGCTCGAAATCAAGTGCACCGCCACAAGCCGAATGGTCGACTGCATAGATGGCTTCCAAACTTGTCCTATGCTCTTTACTGTTGAAATGTTTCACTTCACTTGACTAACCTTTTCTCTTACAGATCCCAAAGGTGCCTATACCCTACACCCTCTGTTTTTTTGTGTGATTATTATACTATGTCTACTCTTGTCACGGCAGTTACTCTCTTAGGTTGATTTCTAGTTTCATAATGATTTGCTGTATCACATGTTCCTAAGTATATAATCCACTTAGTTTCTAGTATACGGCCTTCTAACTGGATTTACAATGACTTCTCATGTTGCTAGCTTAAGTGCATGTATATTCACATGAGCTGTAAGAGTCAATTCAGCCCCGCCCATATCTGACTTCTTCTGCATTAAGCAAGGAAATCTACCAATCAAATGGAGGATCGGGCGCTTACAGGTGCTGTGTCTCTAATGCTGCTGCTATAACGTTGGGGGTAGTCACACCCCAACCATACACTAAAGAGAAAAGGAAAAAAGTAAAGCAGCGCTAGTGGAATAATGTAAATGATTCTGATATGAAGGATTGTGTGAAAGAAATCATAAATTTAATAAAGCATTAGTTTAGGCTTTAGTAAAAATTGGATACAAAATCCACATATAAAATGTTTTAAAAACAATGAAAACAACAATTGAGGGTCAATAGTGCATAGCTGCCTCTCACATTGATATCCGTTCCTAGTGTTTATATCTGGAACTTATAGCAGATAAAAGCAGACTGACAGCGCAGTCACACCAATAAACTTTACCCAAACGCCGCTAGAGGTGTAGTCCCTTAAGAGTGTCTCTGATGTTAAAGCTCAAAAACCAGCCAGGTTCGGGAATCCTCATTTAGTACGGTGTCCTCTTTATAGAGATGGGGTGATGGTGTTCCAAGTTGTTGGAGTTTTTAGCTCGTAGTATCTGCAGATGGCAAAGTCCAGTAATGGTCCGGATGTGACTTGGCAGCCAAAGGTAGCACAGTTGATGACCCAAACAGCCTCCTCCTGACGCGTTTCGCTGCCAACAGTGCTGCTTCACTGACTTGAGTGCAGTTATGATTTTGACTACTGCGGTTGAGGCAGATATAGCATTTGTCCGGATGGATATCCCATGGTGTATTACAAAACCTTCGCCCCTCAACTCATCCCTCATATGATCTCCCTGTTTAATAAAATATTACGGGGCATGCCCTTCCATACTGACTCCACGACGTCCCGCATTATTGTAATCCCGAAGCCCGGAAAAGACCCCTCGCATTGCACAAATTACAGACCCATATCTTTGATAAATACTGATCTTAAACTTTTTGCCAAAATACTAGCAACTCGTCTGAACGCTGTGTTGCCATCATTAATAGATCCTGATCAAGTGGGATTTATCCCTGGCCGTCAGGCCTCGGACAACACCAGACGCACTATTGATTTGATTCACCAAATAAACTCGTTGAAAACACCAGCGATTGCCTTGGCGCTGGACGCCGAAAAGGCATTTGACCGCATTTCCTGGCCCTTTTTGTTTTCCACTTTATCTTCATTTGGCCTCCATGGTCATTTCATCACTGCAATAGAGGCCCTCTATTCCAACCCCTCATCTATGGTCCTGACCAATGGATTGATCTAACCTAGATTTAATTTGAAGAATGGCACTCGCCAGGGCTGCCCTCTTTCGCCCCTACTTTTTGCTCTATGCATCGAACCTCTTGCGGCCCGTATTAGACTTAATACGGACATTGGGGGGATTACAGTAGGGCAGAGCTCATACAAAATATCTTTATTTGCGGACGACGTGCTCTTGACTTTATCTAACCCTTTGATCTCCCTTCCTAATCTACAAAAAGAATTACTACTATACGGTTCCCTCTCGGGTTATAAAATAAACCACACCAAATCAGAGGCCCTTGCATTTAATATCCCACCCCAGACCCACTTGATTCTGACCTCCTCCTTCACTTTTCTTTGGAGACCCTCGGCTATCAAATACCTCAGCATATTCATTACTAGATCCTACACCAGCCTCTACCAGACTAATTTTGTTCCTATGATTAAAACTCTCACCCAAGACTTGGATAAATGGGACAGATTATTCATTTCATGGATTGGACGGATTAACGCCCTAAAAATGAATTTCCTTCCCCGTATTCTTTACCTATTTCAGACCATTCCGATAATGGTGCCCCGAGTGACTTTGACCTCATTGCAATCATTGTGCAACAAATTTATTTGGGCTCATCGTAAGTCTCGATTAAGACGAACACTGTTGACTAAGAGTGCTACCTTGGGCGGACTGGGATATCCTAACCTTCAAGCTTATTTTAATGCCTGTCACCTTAATCACATGGTGTCCTGGCATTCCCCTCAAGGGAACAGAAAATGGGTCGATATTGAGAATTCAATATATCAGGGCGTTCCCCTCGACTCTCTTCTATGGCTCCCCAGGTCCTGCAGACCAGCCTCGGCCTATTCAATCCCCACGATTAAATTTACCCTTGGATTGTGGGACAAACTCCGTAGCACCTATAATTTATCCTCACACCCCTCACCTTTGACACCTATCTGGGGACACCCTGCCTTTCCCCCAGGCTGCAAGTGAAAAATAGCAGCCCCATGGCAATCTAAGGGTATCACGAGATTTATTCATGTTAAAGGCCACTGAGCACCGACCTCCTTAGGGGATTTTCAGGAACGCCTTGGTTTGCCATCCTCGTGTCATTACCATTACATCCAAATTCTTAGCTTTCTCAAATCTCAGCTTAAAACTACCCCTTTGAAACCACCCACCTCCTTTGAACATATGTGTATACTTTCAATTGGCAAAAAGGGTAATATCTCAACAATATACAACTCGATTCTGACCCCAGATCCCCCTGCCCGTGAACCCCATGAATTAGCCTGGGAATCAGATCTCTCCCATCCGCTGGAAGATGATCAATGGGAAGAAATCAGAATGCGCATTGCTAAAGCCTCCATTAGTGTGGCACTCAGGGAAACATGCTATAAGATCTACACCAGGTGGTACTTAGTCCCCTCCAGACTTCATTCCATTTACCCCACGACATCAAATCTGTGTTGGAGACTCTGTGGAGAGGAGGGCACCTTTTTCCACATATGGTGGACGTGCCCGTCTATTCGCCCTTTTTGGAAAATGGTAGGAGCACTTATTGCTCAAACATGCGGACATAATCTAGACCTTTCCCCTGAAACTGCCCTACTGCATGCTCCCATACCTTTACTACCTAAAACCCTAGACAAGCTTACCATGCTACTTTGCATGGCGGCTAAATCTCTGATCGCTAAATGCTGGAAAGACCACAAACCTCCCTCCAAGGCATTGCTGATATCCAAAATTAACTATATAGCCAACATGGAATATATTACAAGCCTGAGGAATAACACTGTGGCACAGTTCCACAACATCTGGTCTCCTTGGTACCTCGCTCGGTCTTTATTGATGCCCGGACTATGTTGATACTGCTAACACTGCCGACTTTGCTGATACCTCCATCACTTCTGTTGTCTCCCCCTCTGTTACTAATACAGAGAACTGTTCCTATTTTCTTATCTCCCTATTTGTAACATCCCCAATATTTCCCTTTTATTATGATACATTCTCTAGCTTCTTCTCCTCCTTCCTTTTCTTCTTCTTTCCCACTTTTACTCCTCACAAGATTACACCAAGATTTGGTATAAATTTTATACTATATCGGTAAAATAAAACGAGAATGGTCAGATACGCGGCTAGAGTTTTGCAGGGTGCATGTTACTAATGCCTGTTGGCCTATAATTTCATGGAAATGTCTCTATTGTTCTGATCTGGTATGTAAAATGTTTGTTTTCTTGTTCAATATCCTTACCCTGCACAAGTTTGTTCTTGTTAATGTTATGACTTCTGATCAACCTCAATAAAAATTCTAACTTTAAAAAGAACATGCACAGTTTAACAATCCAAGCACTCCAGTGACTAGTGTTTGGTTTGTTAGGGCTCCCACAATTTTTTTTTTAAATAGTACCAACAATCATTAATGAGAAGGTTTATGAAGAGGGTGCTGGTGTTGGAAATTACACATGCTGGCCCTAACTGCTAATAGCTGAAACTGGACTGCTTGTTATTATTTTTCAGATTTTGGATGAGGCATTTAGTGCTGCAGCCCACAGTTCCAAAATGACACAGTGCCCCTAAGTTAGTAGTTCTGCCTTCTATGTTCTAACACAGTGCCCACACACCCTTTCCATTGGATCTCCTGTGTGAAATGCACCCGAACATGAGGGAGGGACTTTTATATAGAATCCAAAACACGTGAGATCCTGTGCCGGGCAGATGATGTTTTCCTTGTTTTGACATCCAAAACAAGGAGAAAAAGCTGAGCATTGACTCATTATGACTCTGAACCCCTAAGTTTGAGCCCACTTATCTCTAGTAATAGGTAGTTGGCAAAGTGACATGGCCTCACACATAATAAGCACCGGGCATGGCCTGATTATTTTATGGCTAATATTTTGATTAGAGATATGTGCCTGGCCATTTTTGAGGTTTTGGTTTTCTTATTTTGTGTTTTGGTTTTGGATTGGTTTTGCCAAAACTGCCCTTGCGTGTTTGGTTTTGGTTCTATTTTTTGGGGGGGGTAAAAAATCATAAAAACAGCTAAAATCGGCTTGACGTTTTAGATGGAGGACGTGTCCCAGGATAGCTCCTCCGTCTTAAGCCCTTATAAGCCCTCATATCTGGGCTAGTTTACCTCCCCTGCAGCCCTGCACGCTGCCTTAGTGTGCCCTGTGCCCCTGTACCTGGTGCCTTTGTGTCGCGCAGCCGGGGGACGTGGACGCAGGTCCCCGCGGGTTGCAGCCTAGTAGATTACCAGAAGCCAGGGTCTCGCGTGGTGGCCACTGCCGAACTTTGTGTTCCGAAGCATGCGCTCTGCATCGGATCGCTGCAGCCACCTCAGACAGGTGTGTGGAGACCCTGCCGCCTATATACCTCCATTGTGGCCTGCCTGCCTGCCCTGGACCTCAACAGGAGAGAGGGTAAGAGTCCTTATACCACACTGCACAGCACTCTTTTGTAGCAGGCCCCAGTGGGCGGCGGCCATCTTTCTTCCTGGCACACTCCCTGGCAGCCTCCAGGCAGTGCTTTTCACTGCACAGCACTCCATAAAGCTGCCGCCGTGGGACGGAGCAGCATGGTCTTGAAGTTCTAGTGCCCTCGCCCCGCTGGGCATCATTCCTGTCCCCCACCTGGAGGTCAGAACCGCGGCGCTTGCACAGCACGGACCCGGAGACCTGATGCGCGGCGGCCACCGCATACGGCTCCCTCCTACCTCTTGGCCAGCTCCCTCACTGCCTCCTGCCAGTCCCTGATCACCAGAGGCGACGACGAGCAGCGTACTCCTGTTCCCCATCTGCCTGAGCCCCTGCAGTGGCTTCCTGGGTGCTGCGTCCTCTCCGGCGGCTGCCACCTTGCCATGCCTGGCCCGCTCTTCATCTGCTCCATCCCGTTCTCATGAGCTCCGATTGGGCCCCGGAGCCCCCCCACTATATAAAAGCCCCCTTCACTGGAGATCAACGAGGGCTCCCACTGCCTCTGGAGCCCCTGCAAGTCGGGGACCACGCAGGACTTAGGAGCCACGGCCTGAGGGAACCTGATCCCTTGGCACTTCAGGTGTCTGCCAGAATACATACTCCATTCTCAAGTCTCCTACGTCAACCTCTTGTGCCTCTCAGATTTCTACAGAATTGTTTCACAAATAATTACCACGATTACCCTCCTCAACGGAAGAGACGATCTCACGAGGGCACCCCAATCTGAACTTGAAACTGCTGCTGGCCGGGAGTTCCTGCTCGGTCTGGGTCTCTGACAAATCTACTGTGGCTGCGTGGGCTGTCCGCAACCGTCACTGTCTATTGCTACTTTCTCCCCTCCAAGCCTCACATGACTTTTCACATATGATAGTTTAGTACTTATGGGACGTCTGGGTGCCCCTCTCGTTACTCTCAACTGTATCCACTCATCTATGTAGTTCTATGCTCGTTTAGGATCTCAAGTGCACTTTCGTGCCCTGTCCTTCTCCCTCCGCAGTGAAATAACAATTCAACAGACTGCTTAGCTATGGCCAATAGAAATCGTCGGCCCTCTACGGGGACGGCATCCACATTCTTTGGTCCTACGCGAGGAAAAAACTCATCTCAACAGCCTGCATCCCCGAAGACCGCTTCCAACGTCTCCTCATCTCCGTCAAGGTCAGATGATTCCATTGCTACCGACCCTGACCAGTATGATTCTCTCGTCCAATGTATTGCAGCCATTTTTAGGGCTGAATTGAGAGCAGCCATTCAAGATTTGAGATCAGTTCTCTCCTCTCTGGGCTCCCATACAGACGCCCTTGAACATAAAATGGACGATATGTGTAACTATCAAGATGTGGTTACCCAGGAGGTGTCTGATTTGCGCTCGGAAGTGGAGTCATTGCAGGAACACGTTGAGGACTTGGAGAATAGGTACAGTGTAACAATCTACGGATAATGAATGTCCCGGAATCTGTGGACAATTCAGCTTTACAAGATTATCTATTTGGCTTGTTTCGGCTTCTTCTTCCTGATCTCACAGAAGACCAATTTTTCCTGGATAGAGCTAACAGATCCCACCGGGCGAAGCCCCCCTTCCCTGATCAACCTCCAAGGGACATTATCTTACTGATGCATTTCTACCACGTCAAAACGAAAGTTCTAGATGCATGTCGAGGAGTTCTGGCGATCTTGTACAAAGGGTCTGAATTTCTCATGTTTCAGGACCTGGCTCCCTCCATGTTGAGAAAGAGATGGGAAATGCTACCGGTCACAAAGGCCTTGCGTGATTGGAAGATTCTGCACAGATGGGGTTTCCCGTTTTCACTCCAATTCTCATTCAACGGTAGGACCCAAGTTGTTAAAACTCCTGATGATGGTCTGGACTCCCTTAAGAGACTAGGAATCATATCGGCCTCTACCGAGTCCCCCTCTCGCAGTCAAGCTCGTAGCTCGAAATCAAGTGCACCGCCACAAGCCGAATGGTCGACTGCATAGATGGCTTCCAAACTTGTCCTATGCTCTTTACTGTTGAAATGTTTCACTTCACTTGACTAACCTTTTCTCTTACAGATCCCAAAGGTGCCTATACCCTACACCCTCTGTTTTTTTGTGTGATTATTATACTATGTCTACTCTAGTCACAGCAGTTACTCTCTTAGGTTGATTTCTAGTTTCATAATGATTTGCTGTATCACATGTTCCTAAGTATATAATCCACTTAGTTTCTAGTATACGGCCTTCTAACTGGATTTACAATGACTTCTCATGTTGCTAGCTTAAGTGCATGTATATTCACATGAGCTGTAAGAGTCAATTCAGCCCCGCCCATATCTGACTTCTTCTGCATTAAGCAAGGAAATCTACCAATCAAATGGAGGATCGGGCGCTTACAGGTGCTGTGTCTCTAATGCTGCTGCTATAACGTTGGGGGTAGTCACACCCCAACCATACACTAAAGAGAAAAGGAAAAAAGTAAAGCAGCGCTAGTGGAATAATGTAAATGATTCTGATATGAAGGATTGTGTGAAAGAAATCATAAATTTAATAAAGCATTAGTTTAGGCTTTAGTAAAAATTGGATACAAAATCCACATATAAAATGTTTTAAAAACAATGAAAACAACAATTGAGGGTCAATAGTGCATAGCTGCCTCTCACATTGATATCCGTTCCTAGTGTTTATATCTGGAACTTATAGCAGATAAAAGCAGACTGACAGCGCAGTCACACCAATAAACTTTACCCAAACGCCGCTAGAGGTGTAGTCCCTTAAGAGTGTCTCTGATGTTAAAGCTCAAAAACCAGCCAGGTTCGGGAATCCTCATTTAGTACGGTGTCCTCTTTATAGAGATGGGCTGATGGTGTTCCAAGTTGTTGGAGTTTTTAGCTCGTAGTATCTGCAGATGGCAAAGTCCAGTAATGGTCCGGATGTGACTTGGCAGCCAAAGGTAGCACAGTTGATGACCCAAACAGCCTCCTCCTGACGCGTTTCGCTGCCAACAGTGCTGCTTCACTGACTTGAGTGCAGATATGATTTTGACTACTGCGGTTGAGGCAGATATAGCATTTGTCCGGATGGATATCCCATGGTGTATTACAAAACCTTCGCCCCTCAACTCATCCCTCATATGATCTCAATGTTTAATAAAATATTACGGGGCATGCCCTTCCATACTGACTCCACGACGTCCCGCATTATTGTAATCCCGAAGCCCGGAAAAGACCCCTCGCATTGCACAAATTACAGACCCATATCTTTGATAAATACTGATCTTAAACTTTTTGCCAAAATACTAGCAACTCGTCTGAACGCTGTGTTGCCATCATTAATAGATCCTGATCAAGTGGGATTTATCCCTGGCCGTCAGGCCTCGGACAACACCAGACGCACTATTGATTTGATTCACCAAATAAACTCGTTGAAAACACCAGCGATTGCCTTGGCGCTGGACGCCGAAAAGGCATTTGACCGCATTTCCTGGCCCTTTTTGTTTTCCACTTTATCTTCATTTGGCCTCCATGGTCATTTCATCACTGCAATAGAGGCCCTCTATTCCAACCCCTCATCTATGGTCCTGACCAATGGATTGATCTAACCTAGATTTAATTTGAAGAATGGCACTCGCCAGGGCTGCCCTCTTTCGCCCCTACTTTTTGCTCTATGCATCGAACCTCTTGCGGCCCGTATTAGACTTAATACGGACATTGGGGGGATTACAGTAGGGCAGAGCTCATACAAAATATCTTTATTTGCGGACGACGTGCTCTTGACTTTATCTAACCCTTTGATCTCCCTTCCTAATCTACAAAAAGAATTACTACTATACGGTTCCCTCTCGGGTTATAAAATAAACCACACCAAATCAGAGGCCCTTGCATTTAATATCCCACCCCAGACCCACTTGATTCTGACCTCCTCCTTCACTTTTCTTTGGAGACCCTCGGCTATCAAATACCTCAGCATATTCATTACTAGATCCTACACCAGCCTCTACCAGACTAATTTTGTTCCTATGATTAAAACTCTCACCCAAGACTTGGATAAATGGGACAGATTATTCATTTCATGGATTGGACGGATTAACGCCCTAAAAATGAATTTCCTTCCCCGTATTCTTTACCTATTTCAGACCATTCCGATAATGGTGCCCCGAGTGACTTTGACCTCATTGCAATCATTGTGCAACAAATTTATTTGGGCTCATCGTAAGTCTCGATTAAGACGAACACTGTTGACTAAGAGTGCTACCTTGGGCGGACTGGGATATCCTAACCTTCAAGCTTATTTTAATGCCTGTCACCTTAATCACATGGTGTCCTGGCATTCCCCTCAAGGGAACAGAAAATGGGTCGATATTGAGAATTCAATATATCAGGGCGTTCCCCTCGACTCTCTTCTATGGCTCCCCAGGTCCTGCAGACCAGCCTCGGCCTATTCAATCCCCACGATTAAATTTACCCTTGGATTGTGGGACAAACTCCGTAGCACCTATAATTTTTCCTCACACCCCTCACCTTTGACACCTATCTGGGGACACCCTGCCTTTCCCCCAGGCTGCAAGTGAAAAATAGCAGCCCCATGGCAATCTAAGGGTATCACGAGATTTATTCATGTTAAAGGCCACTGAGCACCGACCTCCTTAGGGGATTTTCAGGAACGCCTTGGTTTGCCATCCTCGTGTCATTACCATTACATCCAAA
Organism: Pseudophryne corroboree; assembly: GCF_028390025.1. Classification (NCBI taxonomy): domain Eukaryota; kingdom Metazoa; phylum Chordata; class Amphibia; order Anura; family Myobatrachidae; genus Pseudophryne; species Pseudophryne corroboree. The sequence continues at coordinate 58,252,313 of NC_086446.1, read as the reverse complement.
TTCTTAGCTTTCTCAAATCTCAGCTTAAAACTACCCCTTTGAAACCACCCACCTCCTTTGAACATATGTGTATACTTTCAATTGGCAAAAAGGGTAATATCTCAACAATATACAACTCGATTCTGACCCCAGATCCCCCTGCCCGTGAACCCCATGAATTAGCCTGGGAATCAGATCTCTCCCATCCGCTGGAAGATGATCAATGGGAAGAAATCAGAATGCGCATTGCTAAAGCCTCCATTAGTGTGGCACTCAGGGAAACATGCTATAAGATCTACACCAGGTGGTACTTAGTCCCCTCCAGACTTCATTCCATTTACCCCACGACATCAAATCTGTGTTGGAGACTCTGTGGAGAGGAGGGCACCTTTTTCCACATATGGTGGACGTGCCCGTCTATTCGCCCTTTTTGGAAAATGGTAGGAGCACTTATTGCTCAAACATGCGGACATAATCTAGACCTTTCCCCTGAAACTGCCCTACTGCATGCTCCCATACCTTTACTACCTAAAACCCAAGACAAGCTTACCATGCTACTTTGCATGGCGGCTAAATCTCTGATCGCTAAATGCTGGAAAGACCACAAACCTCCCTCCAAGGCATTGCTGATATCCAAAATTAACTATATAGCCAACATGGAATATATTACAAGCCTGAGGAATAACACTGTGGCACAGTTCCACAACATCTGGTCTCCTTGGTACCTCGCTCGGTCTTTATTGATGCCCGGACTATGTTGATACTGCTAACACTGCCGACTTTGCTGATACCTCCATCACTTCTGTTGTCTCCCCCTCTGTTACTAATACAGAGAACTGTTCCTATTTTCTTATCTCCCTATTTGTAACATCCCCAATATTTCCCTTTTATTATGATACATTCTCTAGCTTCTTCTCCTCCTTCCTTTCTTCTTCTTTCCCACTTTTACTCCTCACAAGATTACACCAAGATTTGGTATAAATTTTATACTATATCGGTAAAATAAAACGAGAATGGTCAGATTCGCGGCTAGAGTTTTGCAGGGTGCATGTTACTAATGCCTGTTGGCCTATAATTTCATGGAAATGTCTCTATTGTTCTGATCTGGTATGTAAAATGTTTGTTTTCTTGTTCAATATCCTTACCCTGCACAAGTTTGTTCTTGTTAATGTTATGACTTCTGATCAACCTCAATAAAAATTCTAACTTTAAAAAGAACATGCACAGTTTAACAAACCAAGCACTCCAGTGACTAGTGTTTGGTTTGTTAGGGCTCCCACAAATTTTTTTTTAAATAGTACCAACAATCATTAATGAGAAGGTTTATGAAGAGGGTGCTGGTGTTGGAAATTACACATGCTGGCCCTAACTGCTAATAGCTGAAACTGGACTGCTTGTTATTATTTTTCAGATTTTGGATGAGGCATTTAGTGCTGCAGCCCACAGTTCCAAAATGACACAGTGCCCCTAAGTTAGTAGTTCTGCCTTCTATGTTCTAACACAGTGCCCACACACCCTTTCCATTGGATCTCCTGTGTGAAATGCACCCGAACATGAGGGAGGGACTTTTATATAGAATCCAAAACACGTGAGATCCTGTGCCGGGCAGATGATGTTTTCCTTGTTTTGACATCCAAAACAAGGAGAAAAAGCTGAGCATTGACTCATTATGACTCTGAACCCCTAAGTTTGAGCCCACTTATCTCTAGTAATAGGTAGTTGGCAAAGTGACATGGCCTCACACATAATAAGCACCGGGCATGGCCTGATTATTTTATGGCTAATATTTTGATTAGAGATGTGTGCCTGGCCATTTTTGAGGTTTTGGTTTTCTTATTTTGTGTTTTGGTTTTGGATTGGTTTTGCCAAAACTGCCCTTGCGTGTTTGGTTTTGGTTCTATTTTTTGGGGGGGGTAAAAAATCATAAAAACAGCTAAAATCGGCTTGACGTTTTAGATGCTAGGACGTGTCCCAGGATAGCTCCTCCATCTTAAGCCCTTATAAGCCCTCATATCTGGGCTAGTTTACCTCCCCTGCAGCCTTGCACGCTGCCTTAGTGTGCCCTGTGCCCCTGTACCTGGTGCCTTTGTGTCGCGCAGCCGGGGGACATGGACGCAGGTCCCCGCGGGTTGCAGCCTAGTAGATTACCAGAAGCCAGGGTCTCGCGTGGCGGCCACTGCCGAACTTTGTGTTCCGAAGCATGCGCTCTGCATCGGATCGCTGCAGCCACCTCAGACAGGTGTGTGGAGACCCTGCCGCCTATATACCTCCATTGTGGCCTGCCTGCCTGCCCTGGACCTCAACAGGAGAGAGGGTAAGAGTCCTTATACCACACTGCACAGCACTCTTTTGTAGCAGGCCCCAGTGGGCGGCGGCCATCTTTCTTCCTGGCACACTCCCTGGCAGCCTCCAGGCAGTGCTTTTCACTGCACAGCACTCCATAAAGCTGCCGCCGTGGGACGGAGCAGCATGGTCTTGAAGTTCTAGTGCCCTCGCCCCGCTGGGCATCATTCCTGTCCCCCACCTGGAGGTCAGAACCGCGGCGCTTGCACAGCACGGACCTGGAGACCTGATGCACGGCGGCCACCGCATACGGCTCCCTCCTACCTCTTGGCCAGCTCCCTCACTGCCTCCTGCCAGTCCCTGATCACCAGAGGCGACGACGAGCAGCGTACTCCTGTTCCCCATCTGCCTGAGCCCCTGCAGTGGCTTCCTGGGTGCTGCGTCCTCTCCGGCGGCTGCCACCTTGCCATGCCTGGCCCGCTCTTCATCTGCTCCATCCCGTTCTCATGAGCTCCGATTGGGCCCCGGAGCCCCCCCACTATATAAAAGCCCCCTTCACTGGAGATCAACGAGGGCTCCCACTGCCTCTGGAGCCCCTGCAAGTCGGGGACCACGCAGGACTTAGGAGCCACGGCCTGAGGGAACCTGATCCCTTGGCACTTCAGGTGTCTGCCAGAATACATACTCCATTCTCAAGTCTCCTACGTCAACCTCTTGTGCCTCTCAGATTTCTACAGAATTGTTTCACAAATAATTACCACGATTACCCTCCTCAACGGAAGAGACGATCTCACGAGGGCACCCCAATCTGAACTTGGAGCTGCTGCTGGCCGGGAGTTCCTGCTCGGTCTGGGTCTCTGACAAATCTACTGTGGCTGCGTGGGCTGTCCGCAACCGCCACTGTCTATTGCTACTTTCTCCCCTCCAAGCCTCACATGACTTTTCACATATGATAGTTTAGTACTTATGGGACGTCTGGGTGCCCCTCTCGTTACTCTCAACTGTATCCACTCATCTATGTAGTTCTATGCTCGTTTAGGATCTCAAGTGCACTTTCGTGCCCTGTCCTTCTCCCTCCGCAGTGAAATAACAATTCAACAGACTGCTTAGCTATGGCCAATAGAAATCGTCGGCCCTCTACGGGGACTGCATCCACATTCTTTGGTCCTAAGCGAGGAAAAAACTCATCTCAACAGCCTGCATCCCCAAAGACCGCTTCCAACGTCTCCTCATCTCCGTCAAGGTCAGATGATTCCATTGCTACCGACCCTGACCAGTATGATTCTCTCGTCCAACGTATTGCAGCCATTTTTAGGGCTGAATTGAGAGCAGCCATTCAAGATTTGAGATCAGTTCTCTCCTCTCTGGGCTCCCATACAGACGCCCTTGAACATAAAATGGACGATATGTGTAACTATCAAGATGTGGTTACCCAGGAGTTGTCTGATTTGCGCTCGGAAGTGGAGTCATTGCAGGAACACGTTGAGGACTTGGAGAATAGGTACAGTGTAACAATCTACGGATAATGAATGTCCCGGAATCTGTGGACAATTCAGCTTTACAAGATTATCTATTTGGCTTGTTTCGGCTTCTTCTTCCTGATCTCACAGAAGACCAATTTTTCCTGGATAGAGCTAACAGATCCCTCCGGGCGAAGCCCCCCTTCCCCGATCAACCTCCAAGGGACATTATCTTACTGATGCATTTCTACCACGTCAAAACGAAAGTTCTAGATGCATGTCGAGGAGTTCTGGCGATCTTGTACAAAGGGTCTGAATTTCTCATGTTTCAGGACCTGGCTCCCTCCATGTTGAGAAAGAGATGGGAAATGCTACCGGTCACAAAGGCCTTGCGTGATTGGAAGATTCTGCACAGATGGGGTTTCCCGTTTTCACTCCAATTCTCATTTAACGGTAGGACCCAAGTTGTTAAAACTCCTGATGATGGTCTGGACTCCCTTAAGAGACTAGGAATCATATCGGCCTCTACCGAGTCCCCCTCTCGCAGTCAAGCTCGTAGCTCGAAATCAAGTGCACCGCCACAAGCCGAATGGTCGACTGCATAGATGGCTTCCAAACTTGTCCTATGCTCTTTACTGTTGAAATGTTTCACTTCACTTGACTAACCTTTTCTCTTACAGATCCCAAAGGTGCCTATACCCTACACCCTCTGTTTTTTTGTGTGATTATTATACTATGTCTACTCTTGTCACGGCAGTTACTCTCTTAGGTTGATTTCTAGTTTCATAATGATTTGCTGTATCACATGTTCCTAAGTATATAATCCACTTAGTTTCTAGTATACGGCCTTCTAACTGGATTTACAATGACTTCTCATGTTGCTAGCTTAAGTGCATGTATATTCACATGAGCTGTAAGAGTCAATTCAGCCCCGCCCATATCTGACTTCTTCTGCATTAAGCAAGGAAATCTACCAATCAAATGGAGGATCGGGCGCTTACAGGTGCTGTGTCTCTAATGCTGCTGCTATAACGTTGGGGGTAGTCACACCCCAACCATACACTAAAGAGAAAAGGAAAAAAGTAAAGCAGCGCTAGTGGAATAATGTAAATGATTCTGATATGAAGGATTGTGTGAAAGAAATCATAAATTTAATAAAGCATTAGTTTAGGCTTTAGTAAAAATTGGATACAAAATCCACATATAAAATGTTTTAAAAACAATGAAAACAACAATTGAGGGTCAATAGTGCATAGCTGCCTCTCACATTGATATCCGTTCCTAGTGTTTATATCTGGAACTTATAGCAGATAAAAGCAGACTGACAGCGCAGTCACACCAATAAACTTTACCCAAACGCCGCTAGAGGTGTAGTCCCTTAAGAGTGTCTCTGATGTTAAAGCTCAAAAACCAGCCAGGTTCGGGAATCCTCATTTAGTACGGTGTCCTCTTTATAGAGATGGGGTGATGGTGTTCCAAGTTGTTGGAGTTTTTAGCTCGTAGTATCTGCAGATGGCAAAGTCCAGTAATGGTCCGGATGTGACTTGGCAGCCAAAGGTAGCACAGTTGATGACCCAAACAGCCTCCTCCTGACGCGTTTCGCTGCCAACAGTGCTGCTTCACTGACTTGAGTGCAGTTATGATTTTGACTACTGCGGTTGAGGCAGATATAGCATTTGTCCGGATGGATATCCCATGGTGTATTACAAAACCTTCGCCCCTCAACTCATCCCTCATATGATCTCCCTGTTTAATAAAATATTACGGGGCATGCCCTTCCATACTGACTCCACGACGTCCCGCATTATTGTAATCCCGAAGCCCGGAAAAGACCCCTCGCATTGCACAAATTACAGACCCATATCTTTGATAAATACTGATCTTAAACTTTTTGCCAAAATACTAGCAACTCGTCTGAACGCTGTGTTGCCATCATTAATAGATCCCGATCAAGTGGGATTTATCCCTGGCCGTCAGGCCTCGGACAACACCAGACGCACTACTGATTTGATTCACCAAATAAACTCGTTGAAAACACCAGCGATTGCCTTGGCGCTGGACGCCGAAAAGGCATTTGACCGCATTTCCTGGCCCTTTTTGTTTTCCACTTTATCTTCATTTGGCCTCCATGGTCATTTCATCACTGCAATAGAGGCCCTCTATTCCAACCCCTCATCTATGGTCCTGACCAATGGATTGATCTAACCTAGATTTAATTTGAAGAATGGCACTCGCCAGGGCTGCCCTCTTTCGCCCCTACTTTTTGCTCTATGCATCGAACCTCTTGCGGCCCGTATTAGACTTAATACGGACATTGGGGGGATTACAGTAGGGCAGAGCTCATACAAAATATCTTTATTTGCGGACGACGTGCTCTTGACTTTATCTAACCCTTTGATCTCCCTTCCTAATCTACAAAAAGAATTACTACTATACGGTTCCCTCTCGGGTTATAAAATAAACCACACCAAATCAGAGGCCCTTGCATTTAATATCCCACCCCAGACCCACTTGATTCTGACCTCCTCCTTCACTTTTCTTTGGAGACCCTCGGCTATCAAATACCTCAGCATATTCATTACTAGATCCTACACCAGCCTCTACCAGACTAATTTTGTTCCTATGATTAAAACTCTCACCCAAGACTTGGATAAATGGGACAGATTATTCATTTCATGGATTGGACGGATTAACGCCCTAAAAATGAATTTCCTTCCCCGTATTCTTTACCTATTTCAGACCATTCCGATAATGGTGCCCCGAGTGACTTTGACCTCATTGCAATCATTGTGCAACAAATTTATTTGGGCTCATCGTAAGTCTCGATTAAGACGAACACTGTTGACTAAGAGTGCTACCTTGGGCGGACTGGGATATCCTAACCTTCAAGCTTATTTTAATGCCTGTCACCTTAATCACATGGTGTCCTGGCATTCCCCTCAAGGGAACAGAAAATGGGTCGATATTGAGAATTCAATATATCAGGGCGTTCCCCTCGACTCTCTTCTATGGCTCCCCAGGTCCTGCAGACCAGCCTCGGCCTATTCAATCCCCACGATTAAATTTACCCTTGGATTGTGGGACAAACTCCGTAGCACCTATAATTTTTCCTCACACCCCTCACCTTTGACACCTATCTGGGGACACCCTGCCTTTCCCCCAGGCTGCAAGTGAAAAATAGCAGCCCCATGGCAATCTAAGGGTATCACGAGATTTATTCATGTTAAAGGCCACTGAGCACCGACCTCCTTAGGGGATTTTCAGGAACGCCTTGGTTTGCCATCCTCGTGTCATTACCATTACATCCAAATTCTTAGCTTTCTCAAATCTCAGCTTAAAACTACCCCTTTGAAACCACCCACCTCCTTTGAACATATGTGTATACTTTCAATTGGCAAAAAGGGTAATATCTCAACAATATACAACTCGATTCTGACCCCAGATCCCCCTGCCCGTGAACCCCATGAATTAGCCTGGGAATCAGATCTCTCCCATCCGCTGGAAGATGATCAATGGGAAGAAATCAGAATGCGCATTGCTAAAGCCTCCATTAGTGTGGCACTCAGGGAAACATGCTATAAGATCTACACCAGGTGGTACTTAGTCCCCTCCAGACTTCATTCCATTTACCCCACGACATCAAATCTGTGTTGGAGACTCTGTGGAGAGGAGGGCACCTTTTTCCACATATGGTGGACGTGCCCGTCTATTCGCCCTTTTTGGAAAATGGTAGGAGCACTTATTGCTCAAACATGCGGACATAATCTAGACCTTTCCCCTGAAACTGCCCTACTGCATGCTCCCATACCTTTACTACCTAAAACCCAAGACAAGCTTACCATGCTACTTTGCATGGCGGCTAAATCTCTGATCGCTAAATGCTGGAAAGACCACAAACCTCCCTCCAAGGCATTGCTGATATCCAAAATTAACTATATAGCCAACATGGAATATATTACAAGCCTGAGGAATAACACTGTGGCACAGTTCCACAACATCTGGTCTCCTTGGTACCTCGCTCGGTCTTTATTGATGCCCGGACTATGTTGATACTGCTAACACTGCCGACTTTGCTGATACCTCCATCACTTCTGTTGTCTCCCCCTCTGTTACTAATACAGAGAACTGTTCCTATTTTCTTATCTCCCTATTTGTAACATCCCCAATATTTCCCTTTTATTATGATACATTCTCTAGCTTCTTCTCCTCCTTCCTTTCTTCTTCTTTCCCACTTTTACTCCTCACAAGATTACACCAAGATTTGGTATAAATTTTATACTATATCGGTAAAATAAAACGAGAATGGTCAGATTCGCGGCTAGAGTTTTGCAGGGTGCATGTTACTAATGCCTGTTGGCCTATAATTTCATGGAAATGTCTCTATTGTTCTGATCTGGTATGTAAAATGTTTGTTTTCTTGTTCAATATCCTTACCCTGCACAAGTTTGTTCTTGTTAATGTTATGACTTCTGATCAACCTCAATAAAAATTCTAACTTTAAAAAGAACATGCACAGTTTAACAAACCAAGCACTCCAGTGACTAGTGTTTGGTTTGTTAGGGCTCCCACAAATTTTTTTTTAAATAGTACCAACAATCATTAATGAGAAGGTTTATGAAGAGGGTGCTGGTGTTGGAAATTACACATGCTGGCCCTAACTGCTAATAGCTGAAACTGGACTGCTTGTTATTATTTTTCAGATTTTGGATGAGGCATTTAGTGCTGCAGCCCACAGTTCCAAAATGACACAGTGCCCCTAAGTTAGTAGTTCTGCCTTCTATGTTCTAACACAGTGCCCACACACCCTTTCCATTGGATCTCCTGTGTGAAATGCACCCGAACATGAGGGAGGGACTTTTATATAGAATCCAAAACACGTGAGATCCTGTGCCGGGCAGATGATGTTTTCCTTGTTTTGACATCCAAAACAAGGAGAAAAAGCTGAGCATTGACTCATTATGACTCTGAACCCCTAAGTTTGAGCCCACTTATCTCTAGTAATAGGTAGTTGGCAAAGTGACATGGCCTCACACATAATAAGCACCGGGCATGGCCTGATTATTTTATGGCTAATATTTTGATTAGAGATGTGTGCCTGGCCATTTTTGAGGTTTTGGTTTTCTTATTTTGTGTTTTGGTTTTGGATTGGTTTTGCCAAAACTGCCCTTGCGTGTTTGGTTTTGGTTCTATTTTTTGGGGGGGGGTAAAAAATCATAAAAACAGCTAAAATCGGCTTGACGTTTTAGATGCTAGGACGTGTCCCAGGATAGCTCCTCCATCTTAAGCCCTTATAAGCCCTCATATCTGGGCTAGTTTACCTCCCCTGCAGCCTTGCACGCTGCCTTAGTGTGCCCTGTGCCCCTGTACCTGGTGCCTTTGTGTCGCGCAGCCGGGGGACATGGACGCAGGTCCCCGCGGGTTGCAGCCTAGTAGATTACCAGAAGCCAGGGTCTCGCGTGGCGGCCACTGCCGAACTTTGTGTTCCGAAGCATGCGCTCTGCATCGGATCGCTGCAGCCACCTCAGACAGGTGTGTGGAGACCCTGCCGCCTATATACCTCCATTGTGGCCTGCCTGCCTGCCCTGGACCTCAACAGGAGAGAGGGTAAGAGTCCTTATACCACACTGCACAGCACTCTTTTGTAGCAGGCCCCAGTGGGCGGCGGCCATCTTTCTTCCTGGCACACTCCCTGGCAGCCTCCAGGCAGTGCTTTTCACTGCACAGCACTCCATAAAGCTGCCGCCGTGGGACGGAGCAGCATGGTCTTGAAGTTCTAGTGCCCTCGCCCCGCTGGGCATCATTCCTGTCCCCCACCTGGAGGTCAGAACCGCGGCGCTTGCACAGCACGGACCTGGAGACCTGATGCACGGCGGCCACCGCATACGGCTCCCTCCTACCTCTTGGCCAGCTCCCTCACTGCCTCCTGCCAGTCCCTGATCACCAGAGGCGACGACGAGCAGCGTACTCCTGTTCCCCATCTGCCTGAGCCCCTGCAGTGGCTTCCTGGGTGCTGCGTCCTCTCCGGCGGCTGCCACCTTGCCATGCCTGGCCCGCTCTTCATCTGCTCCATCCCGTTCTCATGAGCTCCGATTGGGCCCCGGAGCCCCCCCACTATATAAAAGCCCCCTTCACTGGAGATCAACGAGGGCTCCCACTGCCTCTGGAGCCCCTGCAAGTCGGGGACTACGCAGGACTTAGGAGCCACGGCCTGAGGGAACCTGATCCCTTGGCACTTCAGGTGTCTGCCAGAATACATACTCCATTCTCAAGTCTCCTACGTCAACCTCTTGTGCCTCTCAGATTTCTACAGAATTGTTTCACAAATAATTACCACGATTACCCTCCTCAACGGAAGAGACGATCTCACGAGGGCACCCCAATCTGAACTTGGAGCTGCTGCTGGCCGGGAGTTCCTGCTCGGTCTGGGTCTCTGACAAATCTACTGTGGCTGCGTGGGCTGTCCGCAACCGCCACTGTCTATTGCTACTTTCTCCCCTCCAAGCCTCACATGACTTTTCACATATGATAGTTTAGTACTTATGGGACGTCTGGGTGCCCCTCTCGTTACTCTCAACTGTATCCACTCATCTATGTAGTTCTATGCTCGTTTAGGATCTCAAGTGCACTTTCGTGCCCTGTCCTTCTCCCTCCGCAGTGAAATAACAATTCAACAGACTGCTTAGCTATGGCCAATAGAAATCGTCGGCCCTCTACGGGGACTGCATCCACATTCTTTGGTCCTAAGCGAGGAAAAAACTCATCTCAACAGCCTGCATCCCCAAAGACCGCTTCCAACGTCTCCTCATCTCCGTCAAGGTCAGATGATTCCATTGCTACCGACCCTGACCAGTATGATTCTCTCGTCCAACGTATTGCAGCCATTTTTAGGGCTGAATTGAGAGCAGCCATTCAAGATTTGAGATCAGTTCTCTCCTCTCTGGGCTCCCATACAGACGCCCTTGAACATAAAATGGACGATATGTGTAACTATCAAGATGTGGTTACCCAGGAGTTGTCTGATTTGCGCTCGGAAGTGGAGTCATTGCAGGAACACGTTGAGGACTTGGAGAATAGGTACAGTGTAACAATCTACGGATAATGAATGTCCCGGAATCTGTGGACAATTCAGCTTTACAAGATTATCTATTTGGCTTGTTTCGGCTTCTTCTTCCTGATCTCACAGAAGACCAATTTTTCCTGGATAGAGCTAACAGATCCCTCCGGGCGAAGCCCCCCTTCCCCGATCAACCTCCAAGGGACATTATCTTACTGATGCATTTCTACCACGTCAAAACGAAAGTTCTAGATGCATGTCGAGGAGTTCTGGCGATCTTGTACAAAGGGTCTGAATTTCTCATGTTTCAGGACCTGGCTCCCTCCATGTTGAGAAAGAGATGGGAAATGCTACCGGTCACAAAGGCCTTGCGTGATTGGAAGATTCTGCACAGATGGGGTTTCCCGTTTTCACTCCAATTCTCATTTAACGGTAGGACCCAAGTTGTTAAAACTCCTGATGATGGTCTGGACTCCCTTAAGAGACTAGGAATCATATCGGCCTCTACCGAGTCCCCCTCTCGCAGTCAAGCTCGTAGCTCGAAATCAAGTGCACCGCCACAAGCCGAATGGTCGACTGCATAGATGGCTTCCAAACTTGTCCTATGCTCTTTACTGTTGAAATGTTTCACTTCACTTGACTAACCTTTTCTCTTACAGATCCCAAAGGTGCCTATACCCTACACCCTCTGTTTTTTTGTGTGATTATTATACTATGTCTACTCTTGTCACGGCAGTTACTCTCTTAGGTTTATTTCTAGTTTCATAATGATTTGCTGTATCACATGTTCCTAAGTATATAATCCACTTAGTTTCTAGTATACGGCCTTCTAACTGGATTTACAATGACTTCTCATGTTGCTAGCTTAAGTGCATGTATATTCACATGAGCTGTAAGAGTCAATTCAGCCCCGCCCATATCTGACTTCTTCTGCATTAAGCAAGGAAATCTACCAATCAAATGGAGGATCGGGCGCTTACAGGTGCTGTGTCTCTAATGCTGCTGCTATAACGTTGGGGGTAGTCACACCCCAACCATACACTAAAGAGAAAAGGAAAAAAGTAAAGCAGCGCTAGTGGAATAATGTAAATGATTCTGATATGAAGGATTGTGTGAAAGAAATCATAAATTTAATAAAGCATTAGTTTAGGCTTTAGTAAAAATTGGATACAAAATCCACATATAAAATGTTTTAAAAACAATGAAAACAACAATTGAGGGTCAATAGTGCATAGCTGCCTCTCACATTGATATCCGTTCCTAGTGTTTATATCTGGAACTTATAGCAGATAAAAGCAGACTGACAGCGCAGTCACACCAATAAACTTTACCCAAACGCCGCTAGAGGTGTAGTCCCTTAAGAGTGTCTCTGATGTTAAAGCTCAAAAACCAGCCAGGTTCGGGAATCCTCATTTAGTACGGTGTCCTCTTTATAGAGATGGGGTGATGGTGTTCCAAGTTGTTGGAGTTTTTAGCTCGTAGTATCTGCAGATGGCAAAGTCCAGTAATGGTCCGGATGTGACTTGGCAGCCAAAGGTAGCACAGTTGATGACCCAAACAGCCTCCTCCTGACGCGTTTCGCTGCCAACAGTGCTGCTTCACTGACTTGAGTGCAGATATGATTTTGACTACTGCGGTTGAGGCAGATATAGCATTTGTCCGGATGGATATCCCATGGTGTATTACAAAACCTTCGCCCCTCAACTCATCCCTCATATGATCTCCCTGTTTAATAAAATATTACGGGGCATGCCCTTCCATACTGACTCCACGACGTCCCGCATTATTGTAATCCCGAAGCCCGGAAAAGACCCCTCGCATTGCACAAATTACAGACCCATATCTTTGATAAATACTGATCTTAAACTTTTTGCCAAAATACTAGCAACTCGTCTGAACGCTGTGTTGCCATCATTAATAGATCCCGATCAAGTGGGATTTATCCCTGGCCGTCAGGCCTCGGACAACACCAGACGCACTACTGATTTGATTCACCAAATAAACTCGTTGAAAACACCAGCGATTGCCTTGGCGCTGGACGCCGAAAAGGCATTTGACCGCATTTCCTGGCCCTTTTTGTTTTCCACTTTATCTTCATTTGGCCTCCATGGTCATTTCATCACTGCAATAGAGGCCCTCTATTCCAACCCCTCATCTATGGTCCTGACCAATGGATTGATCTAACCTAGATTTAATTTGAAGAATGGCACTCGCCAGGGCTGCCCTCTTTCGCCCCTACTTTTTGCTCTATGCATCGAACCTCTTGCGGCCCGTATTAGACTTAATACGGACATTGGGGGGATTACAGTAGGGCAGAGCTCATACAAAATATCTTTATTTGCGGACGACGTGCTCTTGACTTTATCTAACCCTTTGATCTCCCTTCCTAATCTACAAAAAGAATTACTACTATACGGTTCCCTCTCGGGTTATAAAATAAACCACACCAAATCAGAGGCCCTTGCATTTAATATCCCACCCCAGACCCACTTGATTCTGACCTCCTCCTTCACTTTTCTTTGGAGACCCTCGGCTATCAAATACCTCAGCATATTCATTACTAGATCCTACACCAGCCTCTACCAGACTAATTTTGTTCCTATGATTAAAACTCTCACCCAAGACTTGGATAAATGGGACAGATTATTCATTTCATGGATTGGACGGATTAACGCCCTAAAAATGAATTTCCTTCCCCGTATTCTTTACCTATTTCAGACCATTCCGATAATGGTGCCCCGAGTGACTTTGACCTCATTGCAATCATTGTGCAACAAATTTATTTGGGCTCATCGTAAGTCTCGATTAAGACGAACACTGTTGACTAAGAGTGCTACCTTGGGCGGACTGGGATATCCTAACCTTCAAGCTTATTTTAATGCCTGTCACCTTAATCACATGGTGTCCTGGCATTCCCCTCAAGGGAACAGAAAATGGGTCGATATTGAGAATTCAATATATCAGGGCGTTCCCCTCGACTCTCTTCTATGGCTCCCCAGGTCCTGCAGACCAGCCTCGGCCTATTCAATCCCCACGATTAAATTTACCCTTGGATTGTGGGACAAACTCCGTAGCACCTATAATTTATCCTCACACCCCTCACCTTTGACACCTATCTGGGGACACCCTGCCTTTCCCCCAGGCTGCAAGTGAAAAATAGCAGCCCCATGGCAATCTAAGGGTATCACGAGATTTATTCATGTTAAAGGCCACTGAGCACCGACCTCCTTAGGGGATTTTCAGGAACGCCTTGGTTTGCCATCCTCGTGTCATTACCATTACATCCAAATTCTTAGCTTTCTCAAATCTCAGCTTAAAACTACCCCTTTGAAACCACCCACCTCCTTTGAACATATGTGTATACTTTCAATTGGCAAAAAGGGTAATATCTCAACAATATACAACTCGATTCTGACCCCAGATCCCCCTGCCCGTGAACCCCATGAATTAGCCTGGGAATCAGATCTCTCCCATCCGCTGGAAGATGATCAATGGGAAGAAATCAGAATGCGCATTGCTAAAGCCTCCATTAGTGTGGCACTCAGGGAAACATGCTATAAGATCTACACCAGGTGGTACTTAGTCCCCTCCAGACTTCATTCCATTTACCCCACGACATCAAATCTGTGTTGGAGACTCTGTGGAGAGGAGGGCACCTTTTTCCACATATGGTGGACGTGCCCGTCTATTCGCCCTTTTTGGAAAATGGTAGGAGCACTTATTGCTCAAACATGCGGACATAATCTAGACCTTTCCCCTGAAACTGCCCTACTGCATGCTCCCATACCTTTACTACCTAAAACCCAAGACAAGCTTACCATGCTACTTTGCATGGCGGCTAAATCTCTGATCGCTAAATGCTGGAAAGACCACAAACCTCCCTCCAAGGCATTGCTGATATCCAAAATTAACTATATAGCCAACATGGAATATATTACAAGCCTGAGGAATAACACTGTGGCACAGTTCCACAACATCTGGTCTCCTTGGTACCTCGCTCGGTCTTTATTGATGCCCGGACTATGTTGATACTGCTAACACTGCCGACTTTGCTGATACCTCCATCACTTCTGTTGTCTCCCCCTCTGTTACTAATACAGAGAACTGTTCCTATTTTCTTATCTCCCTATTTGTAACATCCCCAATATTTCCCTTTTATTATGATACATTCTCTAGCTTCTTCTCCTCCTTCCTTTTCTTCTTCTTTCCCACTTTTACTCCTCACAAGATTACACCAAGATTTGGTATAAATTTTATACTATATCGGTAAAATAAAACGAGAATGGTCAGATTCGCGGCTAGAGTTTTGCAGGGTGCATGTTACTAATGCCTGTTGGCCTATAATTTCATGGAAATGTCTCTATTGTTCTGATCTGGTATGTAAAATGTTTGTTTTCTTGTTCAATATCCTTACCCTGCACAAGTTTGTTCTTGTTAATGTTATGACTTCTGATCAACCTCAATAAAAATTCTAACTTTAAAAAGAACATGCACAGTTTAACAAACCAAGCACTCCAGTGACTAGTGTTTGGTTTGTTAGGGCTCCCACAAATTTTTTTTTTAAATAGTACCAACAATCATTAATGAGAAGGTTTATGAAGAGGGTGCTGGTGTTGGAAATTACACATGCTGGCCCTAACTGCTAATAGCTGAAACTGGACTGCTTGTTATTATTTTTCAGATTTTGGATGAGGCATTTAGTGCTGCAGCCCACAGTTCCAAAATGACACAGTGCCCCTAAGTTAGTAGTTCTGCCTTCTATGTTCTAACACAGTGCCCACACACCCTTTCCATTGGATCTCCTGTGTGAAATGCACCCGGACATGAGGGAGGGACTTTTATATAGAATCCAAAACACGTGAGATCCTGTGCCGGGCAGATGATGTTTTCCTTGTTTTGACATCCAAAACAAGGAGAAAAAGCTGAGCATTGACTCATTATGACTCTGAACCCCTAAGTTTGAGCCCACTTATCTCTAGTAATAGGTAGTTGGCAAAGTGACATGGCCTCACACATAATAAGCACCGGGCATGGCCTGATTATTTTATGGCTAATATTTTGATTAGAGATATGTGCCTGGCCATTTTTGAGGTTTTGGTTTTCTTATTTTGTGTTTTGGTTTTGGATTGGTTTTGCCAAAACTGCCCTTGCGTGTTTGGTTTTGGTTCTATTTTTTTGGGGGGGTAAAAAATCATAAAAACAGCTAAAATCGGCTTGACGTTTTAGATGGAGGACGTGTCCCAGGATAGCTCCTCCGTCTTAAGCCCTATAAGCCCTCATATCTGGGCTAGTTTACCTCCCCTGCAGCCCTGCACGCTGCCTTAGTGTGCCCTGTGCCCCTGTACCTGGTGCCTTTGTGTCGCGCAGCCGGGGGACGTGGACGCAGGTCCCCGCGGGTTGCAGCCTAGTAGATTACCAGAAGCCAGGGTCTCGCGTGGCGGCCACTGCCGAACTTTGTGTTCCGAAGCATGCGCTCTGCATCGGATCGCTGCAGCCACCTCAGACAGGTGTGTGGAGACCCTGCCGCCTATATACCTCCATTGTGGCCTGCCTGCCTGCCCTGGACCTCAACAGGAGAGAGGGTAAGAGTCCTTATACCACACTGCACAGCACTCTTTTGTAGCAGGCCCCAGTGGGCGGCGGCCATCTTTCTTCCTGGCACACTCCCTGGCAGCCTCCAGGCAGTGCTTTTCACTGCACAGCACTCCATAAAGCTGCCGCCGTGGGACGGAGCAGCATGGTCTTGAAGTTCTAGTGCCCTCGCCCCGCTGGGCATCATTCCTGTCCCCCACCTGGAGGTCAGAACCGCGGCGCTTGCACAGCACGGACCCGGAGACCTGATGCGCGGCGGCCACCGCATACGGCACCCTCCTACCTCTTGGCCAGCTCCCTCACTGCCTCCTGCCAGTCCCTGATCACCAGAGGCAACGACGAGCAGCGTACTCCTGTTCCCCATCTGCCTGAGCCCCTGCAGTGGCTTCCTGGGTGCTGCGTCCTCTCCGGCGGCTGCCACCTTGCCATGCCTGGCCCGCTCTTCATCTGCTCCATCCCGTTCTCATGAGCTCCGATTGGGCCCCGGAGCCCCCCCACTATATAAAAGCCCCCTTCACTGGAGATCAACGAGGGCTCCCACTGCCTCTGGAGCCCCTGCAAGTCGGGGACCACGCAGGACTTAGGAGCCACGGCCTGAGGGAACCTGATCCCTTGGCACTTCAGGTGTCTGCCAGAATACATACTCCATTCTCAAGTCTCCTACGTCAACCTCTTGTGCCTCTCAGATTTCTACAGAATTGTTTCACAAATAATTACCACGATTACCACGATTACCCTCCTCAACGGAAGAGACGATCTCACGAGGGCACCCCAATCTGAACTTGGAGCTGCTGCTGGCCGGGAGTTCCTGCTCGGTCTGGGTCTCTGACAAATCTACTGTGGCTGCGTGGGCTGTCCGCAACCGCCACTGTCTATTGCTACTTTCTCCCCTCCAAGCCTCACATGACTTTTCACATATGATAGTTTAGTACTTATGGGACGTCTGGGTGCCCCTCTCGTTACTCTCAACTGTATCCACTCATCTATGTAGTTCTATGCTCGTTTAGGATCTCAAGTGCACTTTCGTGCCCTGTCCTTCTCCCTCCGCAGTGAAATAACAATTCAACAGACTGCTTAGCTATGGCCAATAGAAATCGTCGGCCCTCTACGGGGACTGCATCCACATTCTTTGGTCCTAAGTCTCCTCATCTCCGTCAAGGTCAGATGATTCCATTGCTACCGACCCTGACCAGTATGATTCTCTCGTCCAACGTATTGCAGCCATTTTTAGGGCTGAATTGAGAGCAGCCATTCAAGATTTGAGATCAGTTCTCTCCTCTCTGGGCTCCCATACAGACGCCCTTGAACATAAAATGGACGATATGTGTAACTATCAAGATGTGGTTACCCAGGAGGTGTCTGATTTGCGCTCGGAAGTGGAGTCATTGCAGGAACACGTTGAGGACTTGGAGAATAGGTACAGTGTAACAATCTACGGATAATGAATGTCCCGGAATCTGTGGACAATTCAGCTTTACAAGATTATCTATTTGGCTTGTTTCGGCTTCTTCTTCCTGATCTCACAGAAGACCAATTTTTCCTGGATAGAGCTAACAGATCCCTCCGGGCGAAGCCCCCCTTCCCCGATCAACCTCCAAGGGACATTATCTTACTGATGCATTTCTACCACGTCAAAACGAAAGTTCTAGATGCATGTCGAGGAGTTCTGGCGATCTTGTACAAAGGGTCTGAATTTCTCATGTTTCAGGACCTGGCTCCCTCCATGTTGAGAAAGAGATGGGAAATGCTACCGGTCACAAAGGCCTTGCGTGATTGGAAGATTCTGCACAGATGGGGTTTCCCGTTTTCACTCCAATTCTCATTCAACGGTAGGACCCAAGTTGTTAAAACTTCTGATGATGGTCTGGACTCCCTTAAGAGACTAGGAATCATATCGGCCTCTACCGAGTCCCCCTCTCGCAGTCAAGCTCGTAGCTCGAAATCAAGTGTACCGCCACAAGCCGAATGGTCGACTGCATAGATGGCTTCCAAACTTGTCCTATGCTCTTTACTGTTGAAATGTTTCACTTCACTTGACTAACCTTTTCTCTTACAGATCCCAAAGGTGCCTATACCCTACACCCTCAGTTTTTTTGTGTGATTATTATACTATGTCTACTCTTGTCACGGCAGTTACTCTCTTAGGTTGATTTCTAGTTTCATAATGATTTGCTGTATCACATGTTCCTAAGTATATAATCCACTTAGTTTCTAGTATACGGCCTTCTAACTGGATTTACAATGACTTCTCATGTTGCTAGCTTAAGTGCATGTATATTCACATGAACTGTAAGAGTCAATTCAGCCCCGCCCATATCTGACTTCTTCTGCATTAAGCAAGGAAATCTACCAATCAAATGGAGGATCGGGCGCTTACAGGTGCTGTGTCTCTAATGCTGCTGCTATAACGTTGGGGGTAGTCACACCCCAACCATACACTAAAGAGAAAAGGAAAAAAGTAAAGCAGCGCTAGTGGAATAATGTAAATGATTCTGATATGAAGGATTGTGTGAAAGAAATCATAAATTTAATAAAGCATTAGTTTAGGCTTTAGTAAAAATTGGATACAAAATCCACATATAAAATGTTTTAAAAACAATGAAAACAACAATTGAGGGTCAATAGTGCATAGCTGCCTCTCACATTGATATCCGTTCCTAGTGTTTATATCTGGAACTTATAGCAGATAAAAGCAGACTGACAGCGCAGTCACACCAATAAACTTTACCCAAACGCCGCTAGAGGTGTAGTTCCTTAAGAGTGTCTCTGATGTTAAAGCTCAAAAACCAGCCAGGTTCGGGAATCCTCATTTAGTACGGTGTCCTCTTTATAGAGATGGGGTGATGGTGTTCCAAGTTGTTGGAGTTTTTAGCTCGTAGTATCTGCAGATGGCAAAGTCCAGTAATGGTCCGGATGTGACTTGGCAGCCAAAGGTAGCACAGTTGATGACCCAAACAGCCTCCTCCTGACGCGTTTCGCTGCCAACAGTGCTGCTTCACTGACTTGAGTGCAGATATGATTTTGACTACTGCGGTTGAGGCAGATATAGCATTTGACTAGGCTTTAGAAGAGTTTTGTTAGGCTACACTACATTCTATTGGCTATATGACCCTCTAAGTTTTCAGTTTTATGTTTATGTTATGAATGTTTAAGGCACCACATTAGCAGTAGGGGCCTACCCAGCCCCACCTATATTTGCTTGCATCTGTTATGTCAGGTTGCATTACCGACTTGACGGCTGATTTGCTTGCAATGTTCTTCCTCTCAGTCCTGCTGCCAGTTCACCCCACACATCGCAGTGAGCCCCATCTCCGTAGATGGAGCTTCTCAACTGTGATGTCTGTCGAGTCATTGAGACTCCGACCATACTTAGTTTTACTATTGGTCTTAGACCATTCTTTTTTGTTTTTCCCTATTTTCCCATACATACAATGCCCTTCTCTTTCCCTGTGCATTCTCACTCCTGGTTTAGATTTCTAAGGCATTTTGAATATCGTTCATCCTTTTGGTATCCACCATGAGTTTGAGTATCTCGACGTTAAACGTTAACGGTTTGAACTCTCCTCGCAAGAGGACTATGGCAATTCAATTTTTTTAAGAAACAAAGGGCTGACATAGTCCTCTTGCAGGAGACACACTTCAAAACTATTCACCCATCCTTGTCCTCTCGGGCATACCCCCAGGCTTTTTATTCATCAGCAGTTGAGAAGCAAAAAGGGACAGCAATTCTCCTACACCATGGGCTCTCTAGCTCAGTTGGCCAATCTTTCTCTGACCCAAAGGAACGTTTTAATACCCTTGTACTAAATCTGGGTCAGTCATACCTGACGGTAGCCTCAGTCTACGCCCCAAATATGGAGCAGGGTGCTTTCCACAAAGACTTTTTTCCATGGCTGACTAAACTCTCCAAGGGTTGGGTGGTTGTGGGAGGTGACTGGAAGGCAGTGCCGGATTTTCACTGGGACATCTCCAACTCTACGAAGCTGAGCCCTGCCACAATTATAGAATCCAAATGATTGGCCGACTTCATCTCCTCACAGGGTCTCTTTGATGCCTGGAGAGTTTTATACCCCTCCTAGCGTACCTATACTCATTATTTAGTCCCCCACAGAGTCCATTCTAGAATAGATCTGTTTCTAATTGATGGTGTTTCCACCCAAGGACTGTCTAAGGCCCGGGTCACTTCTGTAGTTTGGTTTGATCATCTAGCGGTTTCCCTATTGGTGTCCTCTTCTCAGCCCTCACCTTCCTTTTTCTGGTGGAGATTGAATTGTTCACTCCTCCTGAAACGGGAATTTGTAGAACAGACGAGGAAATCACTGTTTGATTTCTTTGAATTTCACGTCACTCCAGAGGTTTTCCCAGCCATAATCTGGGAAGCTCACAAGGCTTCTATTCGAGGGCACTTTATTTCCCTGGCAAAAGCTCAGAAACTGAAAGATGCACAAGCTATTGAGAGTTTAGAACGCCAGATTGAAGCTCTTATGCGCAAGCATCAACATAATCCTAAATGTTCGATATATAGCAAACTCTTAGCTCTCAAAGGACAGTTGCACCAGATTATCTCTGCTAAAGCTGGCAAATCGATGAGATGGTTGCAGTATAAATTTTATGCTAAGGGCGATAAAGCAGATTCTCTCCTGGCCGCCCGACTTCGTTCCCGAAAACAAAGGAATAGGATACTGTGCCTTACTGATGCCCAGAATAATCCAATCTACGACCCTCAAAAGATAGCTAATAGCTTCCAAGAGTTTTACCAAACTCTGTATAATTTACCCAACCCTGTTGATGCTGCGGATTTGCAAAACCATATGGACGCATTCCTTTCTAGCTGCTCACATCCAAAACTGTCGGCAACGCAACTCCATTCCCTTAATATGGAAATCACCAATACAGAAATTGATTCTATAAGTAAATCGCTCAATAACTCTTCGGCCCCGGGCCCGGACGGGCTCCCGGCATTGTATTATAAGAAATTCAGGCAGTCCCTTACTCCCTTCCTGAAATACTGTTTTAATGATATCTTGTCCGGATCCTCTTTTGATAGCGCCACTACTACGGCGGAAATAGTCGTCATCCTGAAGCCCGACCGAGACCCTACTAATTGCAGCAAGTATAGGCCCATTTCGTAAATAGATATGATATGATTGTGATAATTTAAAACGTAACCTTTAATTATTCCTCCTAAAATAAAAGGGGTACTTTAAGTGGCACAAATCCATATGCATATGCCACTCCGTAAATGCATAAATTCTATTGCATCCCCTGTGAATTATAGATATCTGTGTCTTAAATTAGACCAATAATATATACATGGTGAGAATATCAATCAACATAATCAGGGTATAACCATCTGTATCTCAAATACAGACCAATAATTCATACCTGAAAACAAACAATTAATTAATGACAACATTTATTCATGATTTAAATTTTTAATAACGCAAAATTATTCATGAATTTCAATATACTGATGGATCGCAGCAAGTAATAGACATTTGATATATTTATCAGTAAACTGATCAAATTTGTTTTAAATCTATACCTTAAATAGCCATGATTCAATTCCAGCTATATTTTCAGCTCAGTGCACCCGTGACATGAAGCCTGTATCTGAAATGTGTTACATTTTTAACTTGTATCATTCATTGATGGAGCTTACTGCTGGTTATTTACTATTGTACTCACTACAGGGGTACCCCAGAACAATGAACTAATTGATGATTGAACTGCTATTATACATCATTGGTGAAATTGCTGATATGCTATCTAGAATAAGTAAGACTGCAGACCAATAGTTCAGTATAATACCTCCTTTTTGTGATACTCTATGGTTTAGCAAAGCTTTCTCATGCCCTTTGGGCAATATTCTGTGTATGCACTGTTTATTTTGATAACAATTATGTATGGATATGTTTTGAACTGCCAAAGTATTAAGAGATATTTTCATGCAAGTTCTCAATGTCAGATAGCTCCCTGTGTCCATCTAAATTATGCTAATGGATATGACATATGCTAATTAATTGAATAAGTTCACATTAGGAAAATAATTGGATTGTAGCAGGATTGTTGAATTAATACTTCTTGAAAATCTTTCCATGTATGCATTTTTTGCAGGAGTTATTTGTGTTTATGCAGGCAGAGTGGAACAACTCTTGTTTTCATGAGAAATGTAACTTATGGTCACAGGCAGCAGAATGAAATCAATCTGACACATGTGTTTAGAAACTTGCTGAAGAATGATACAAGCTAGAAATGTAACAAAGTTGACATGTGTTTAGAAACTTGCTGAAGAATGATACAAGTTAAAAATGTAACACATTTCAGATACAGGCTTCATGTCACGGGTGCACTGAGCTGAAAATATAGCTGGAATTGAATCATGGCTATTTAAGGTATAGATTTAAAATACATTTGATCAGTTTACTGATAAATATATCAAATGTCTATTACTGGCTGCGATCCATCAGTATATTGAAATTCATGAATAATTTTGCGTTATTAAAAATGTAAATCATGAATACATTTTGTCATTAATTAATTGTTTGTTTTCAGGTATGAATTATTGGTCTGTATTTGAGATACAGATGGTTATATCCTGATTATGTTGATTGATATTCTCACCATGTATATATTATTGGTCGAATTTAAGACACAGATATCTATAATTCACAGGGGATGCAATAGAATTTATGCATTTACGGAGTGCCATATGTATATGGATTTGTGATACTTAAAGTACCCTGTTTATTTTAGGAAGAATAATTAAAGGTTACGTTTTAAATTATCACAATCAAATCATATCTATTTATACATTAATTTTTGTTAAAAAAGAGTGCTCCAAAAAGCAATCTACTTCTTTTGTTGTCTCTTTGCAACAAATACATTGTTTAATGTCCACTAAGTAATTACTCTGAGCATGTTGATGATGAGGTGTTAACGATATTATAATTTTGTATCAAAAGTTTCATGTCTTCGTCGCAAATGACGTAACATGGAGGAGGTGCCTAGATGGCTAACGTTCCTACCTCTGCTAATTTTGGCCTCACAAATGGAGCAGATGCTTTCATAAACTTTGTCAGGCTTAGGGTAAAAATAAACCCACACCCCAGAGGTGGCTTTTTTGGTCTTATATCCAGGCATCGCAATGGCTTTCGTTTTAACACAGTCAACAACTGCAGCCACTAGTGGCTGACTTACACAAACAACCTCGTCAACATCCTCACTGTATAGTACACACATATCCCCCTCATCATGTCCCATTTCCACACACAATTCATCAATTTGTATTATGTCCTCCTCATCAGATTCATCACCCTCCTCATGAGATTCATCAACATCTTTACTTGTACTGATCCCTACATCGGCAGATGGTATATAAATGGTGGAAGGGGGTGAAAAAGGCTTCTCTATGATGACAGTGTGATAAATGTAAGCTGACGTGGACACAATTCTTAAGAATGTCTGATGGTTCTGATACTGAATGTGCAGTTTGTCTTACTGCCTCTGCAGCTAACTTTCCTTTTGATTTTTTTTCTTACCACTCTAAAATTAAATGATTTTACATACCCTGACTTATGCCCTCTATGCCCCTGAGCATCTGCCTTATCAGATGATATTCACGGACTTGCATTGTCAATGTCATGACTAGTGGCAGCAGCTTCAGCACTAGTAGTAGCCTCCATTTCTATCAACACAAAGTGGGGTTGATCTTCACCAACAGCGTTGCACAAATAAGTCAGAAATGTATATAATAATTACACACTGCAGTTGACTTAACCAACAGCGTTGCACAATATGAGTAGTATGAGTAGGAAATAATTAGGGGTCATTCCGAGTTGATCGCTCGCTAGCTACTTTTAGCAGCCATGCAAACGCATAGTCGCCACCCACGGGGGAGTGTATTTTTGCTTTGCAAGTGTGCGAATGGCTTTGCAGCCGAGCTCTGCAAAAACAGTTTGTGCAGTTTCTGAGTAGGTCTGGACTTACTCAGCCCTTGCAATCACTTCAGTCTTTTTGGTCCCGGAATTGACGTCAGACAACTGCCATGCAAACGCCTGGACACACCTGCGTTTTTTCAAACACTACCAGAAAATGGTCAGTTTACACACAAAAATGCCTTCTTCCTATCAATCTCCTTGCGATCGGCTGTGCTAATGGATTCTTTGTTAAATCCATCGCTCGGCAACGATTCGTTTTGTACCTGTATAACATGCCTGCGCATTGCGAGGCATACGCAAGCGCAGTTTTGCCATTTTTTTAAGTGATCGCTGCGCTGTAAAAAATGGCAGCAAGCGATCAACTCAGAATCACCCCCAATATACTGTAGTCTGACAGTCAGTGTCACAGTACTTATGAAAATAAAATAAAAAAATTAAAAATTATATATATATATATATACAGATGGAGCCTCCATTATCTTGGCTGGCTGAGGCATTAGTCGTAATCGGGCATACGCAGCATGCCTGGGTGCAAGGAGGCACACCTAGTCATAGGGAGGCGCACAGAGCATTTGGCGTTACCTTTAAGTGTAATACCTGTGATCAGCCACTAGATGTCGCTTTTAAAATCACCATTGTGCATGCGTGTGGTCTCCATTAAAATACAATACCAAACTACATAGTAAGAACTACTTTACAGGTGCGTCTCATTATGCTACGATATGCTACAGTATGTAATACAGTATATTACAGTGTTAAGACATAAATACAGTAGTACAGTATATAGAGATGCAAACAAATGTGATAAAGCCACAGCATAGTCTATTGACATTTGGAATATGTGAGCGTCCAAGTCCCACAGACAAATCAACAAATATAACCAGTAGTGTATACAGACACAAACGGACGTGTTACAGGTACAGTGTGGTCTATTGATGTTAGGGATATGTTAGCGTCCAAATCCTGTACCCATTATGGCATAATCAAAACCAATGGGCTTATGCAACTGTCATTTGGCGACGTGTCCGAGTGGTGAAGTGTACCGCTTCTCAAGCTTAGAGTCCCGGGTTCGATACCCAAAGTGCGAATGCATGTTAATTTTTTCCTGACACTATTAATTTTTTTTTTTTGTATCTATTGTACTGTACTATACTTTCACATTCAATAGAAGTGTGCACACAAGTTTTACATAAAGCAGGGCAAAGCTGCAGGAGCGTACCTACTGTAAAATACACAGCGGCTATGAGGATAAGATTCTATGCACGTATGGTACACATAAAATTCTGTAGCAGGCCAGACTCGATTGAAATGGCTACCACCCATGACACCTTGCCTCGTGGAAGCCCTCAGCTATCAAGCCAGTGACTGCACAGGTTTTGCAAGTTACAGAGAAATGCTGAAGGAGCATCACAATACCCTAGCTAAAATACACAGGTTTGATAGGGATAGGCGAGCTCTATCACATTACAATACACCTGACTTGATCGCATAGCAAATTTACAAAATGGCTGCCGCCCATGACCCCTCACCCCGTGGCAGCCCTCGGACATAAAGCAAGTGATGGCACAGGTTTTGCAGGTTACAGGGCACAGCTGAAGGAGCATCTGAATACCCTAGCTAAAATATACAGGGGCGATAGGGATAGGCAAGCTCTATGCACTTAACGATACACCGGACTCGACTGACGCATAGTAAACTGACAAAATCGATGCTGCCCATTATCCATTGCCCCGTGGATGCCTGCAGCTATGGAGTAAGCGACGGAACAGGTTTTGCAGGCTACAGGGCACAGCTGAAGGATCATCTGAATACCCCAGCCAAAATATACAGGGGTGATAGGGATAGGCGAGCTCCATGCACATTACGATACCATACCCTCCAACATTTTACACATGAAAACCGGTACAAATTAGGAAAGGGGCATGGCCAATGGCAAAAGGGGTGAGTGCTCCACGTGTGAGTGCTGCCATGGTGAGGGGAGGGTCACTGCTAACATGATTTAAATGAATACATCACTCTCTTCTCCCTTCCCCTTGGAGCCTGTTAATTTCACTGGAAGGGGACTTGGATGCTCATATAGTGCAATACAGCAAATCCCTATCAGTAATGGACCGTAGTATGTAACACGCTCTACTTCATAATCATGATTTGCATCTACATACACTATTTTAATTGATTGATTTATTGGTTAATTTTTTGGAGGGAATGGATAATTTCTGCAGAACACGGTATTTAACCACCACCTCCCCCCCCCCCCTTCCCCTGGGAGCCTGCTAATTTCACAGACAGGGAGGAAGGTCAGGTTACAATAAAAATTGACAACAACAGTATGTAAATGAAGAGCTGATAAGAAGTGCTGGCACTTTGATAGAGACACGAGCTCTTGTGTAAATGGTAGCAGTGATCCCTTGTCATACAGTATAACACAGATTCTCTAACGCCGACGATCAACAGTACTGTGTTGCTCGAACAGTTAGTTGCGTCAAAATACACTAATTTATATTAATTGGTATGTCTACGAGTCCTCATTGCCGAAGTGTATTTTAGATAGCGGAATCAGACGCTCCTGCAGAGTTACCATGATTGATGTAAAACTTGTATGCACACTTCTATTGAATGTGAAGGTATATTACTATAGATTACAAAAAATAAAAAAGCTTAAGTGCAAATGTACTGATCCCTTCCCATTGGTTTTTGTGTAGGGGACTTGAATGCTCATATTGGATGCTTCAGCAGATGAGACAATGAATACTTTCTGCATAACATGGTATTTAGCCAACACTTCCCCCACCCCCATCCTGCTCCCCCCTTCCCCCTGCTCATTTCACAGATAGACACAATTGACAACACAGTACTAATGTAGACAGTAAGTAAATGAAGAGCTGATAAGAAGTGCAGACACGAGCTCTTGTGTCCCTTCTCATACAGAACAGCACAGATTCTCTAATGTCAATGAACTACAGTATTGCTCGAACACTTACTGCAGTTGCATCTGCATACACTACTGTATTTTTTTAATTATTGATATGTCTACGGGTGTATTTTTGATAGCGGAAATAGACACTCAAGAAGCTTTGCTCTGATTTACGTAAATACTGTGTCCCTTGATATATTCTGTAATTAATTAAATCAAAATTAATGTAATATTCTTTTTTCTTTTGACATAAGTGATTCCCAGGTCAATTTTTTAGACCTAACAGTATTACATAGAAGATGGTAAATTTTTAACAAAGAATTTTATAAAACCCACTGATTGTAATTCTTTTATTCATTATGAGAGTAACCACCATAAGAACTGGCTAAAGAGTATACCAACTAGCCAGTTCCAATGCATAAGATGGAATTGTACCAAAAAAGAAACCTACTGTATTTATGTCAATCTGAGTCTCTAAAGAAACATTTTATTGCTAAAGGGTTTAATCCCGATCATATCGAACAGACCCGTCAATCCTGTTATGCTATAGATCGAACTTAATTATTTTCCTCTAAGACAAAGAATAGGGATGGTTTCGATAATGTAGCTATTATTATTGGAGTACTTATAAAGGACCCCTTGTTGAAAGAATATGTTACACAGAGTCCGAATTTTATTTAATGGAGAGCGAACAACCTTAAAAATAGTTTAATTAAAAGTGCTATACCTTCAAACACAAATATGGGGAAAATTACATCTAAAGGCTTCTATCGGTGCGGTACATGCAGTATGTGCAAAGCTTGTAAATATGGAGCATCAAAAATTACCAGTTATAAATCCAATCAGACTGGCAGGATGTATGAAATAGTGTGTTTAGAATGTAGTTGCAGACGACAATATGTCGGTAAGACCAAACGCAAACTTAAAGAATGTCTAGCAGAACATGTTAGAAATATACGGAAGGGACTGCCTACACATGATGTGTCTTCTCATTTTAAGGATATTCATGCATGTAATACAAAAGATCTGGTATTTTTTTGTGGGATACAAAGTATTAAATCAAACTGGCACACTGATACAAGGGAGGAGGATTTGGCTAAAGCGGAGATGCGCAATATATATATAAAATGAAAACAATGATACCAAAGGGGTTAAACGTAGAATTTGAGCTCAAATGGTTCGTATAGGATGTATGGGAAAGGTCAACTGAATCTTAATGTGTATCTTTCTTTTCTTTGAGTATCGGTGAGAAATGGATTTTACAGCGCTTTCAATGTATCCATTTGGACCAATAAGAACATCTGTGTATACTGATGAGTTACCAATAAGAGGAGCTCAGCGGGATGCTTTGAGATTGCCTAGCAACGCGTCCCTGACAGACTGGATCATGACGTAAAGTTGAATCACTTCCGGAGTTATCGGCTTCTGACTGGAAGTGATCACGGATGGAGCATTCCAGCTATAACAATGGCATGCGTACCAAATACCGGATGTTAAATTTTAACACGTTATGGACTTTTTCCAGATTTATTTAAGTGGTACTCCTATATATTGGTGTTTGAAATAACAGTATAAGATTTTTATGAGGATATATGGCCATGGAATAGGGCTAAGTACGACGTGCGCCTTTTGATGACGTAATGCTACTATTGTTATACAGTGGCTGGTTATGAATACAATATAAAATTGTAATACATGGACAGTAAATTTTTGATGTTTATTGGTATATCTTATGGGTTTGTATAATTCTTTTTTTTATAAAGGATAGAGATTTTTAATTAATTTGTTAATTGTGTATCATGTGACCGGGATTAAGGGGGTATAAATATGACTATCTCTGTCCTCGATCTATATTTCCATATAAATTAATAGGAGAAGAGGAGGAGTGTGGGACAAACATATAAAGAAACCTTTTAGTGCACATAGGGCACTATTCCAAGGTCAGTGCCTAAAAGGGTTCCTGTACTTCATCATATATTGGTTGAAAGGATTGTGCCTCACTTGCTTCATATCTCCCTCTTTTTGGGTATATTTTCCCCAATTGAGGAGTGAAGATACCTGGTGGATATGGAATACTAGACCGACGCTATTGAATTGAATTTGCTTGGATGTTAGTCCCTTCAAACAAGAAGAATAGCAGTATATTTTGATGGCGCTGTGGTTCTGTTTCTTTGTTGTTTTTATAAATTGTACGTGAGCTAGGTGAGCTCTGAAACAAAACCTGGCTGCAGTCTTTGGTTGGCGCAAGCAAAAGAACTACTATTCCTTGCATATATATCAAATAATTGTAGGCATTTAGTTTTTTTGCTTTTATTATTTTGATTTTACACTGGGGCAGAGCCCCTGGATGGACAGAAAGATCACCCCTTTTCAGATACAGCTGACAGAGATAGCACCCGTTATTCAGATACTGCAGACAAAGAGCACCCCTTTTTCAGATACTGTAGACAGAGAGAGCACCCCTTTTTCAGATACCACAGACAGAGAGAGCACTCCTTTTTAAGACAGCGCATACAGAGAGAGCACCCCTTTTTCAGATACAGCTGACAGAGAGATCACCCCTTTTTCATATACCGCAGACAATGAGAGCACCCCTTTTTCAGATACCGCAGACAGAGAGAGCACCCTTTTTTCAGATACAGCTGACAGAGATCACCCCTTTCAGATACAGCTGACAGAGAGAGCACCCGTTTTGCAGATACAGCACACAGGGCACCATCACCTGCCGCCAGTACTGGAAGTAGGGTGGTACGGAGTACCATTAAGAAATATGGTGGTGGTACACAGTACCACCAGCCCACAGCTGGGGCATAATTCATTGGTGTATGGTATAATATATAAGGCATTAGGGTGTATGGTATAATATGTAAGGCATTACAGTGTGTGGCATAATATTTATTGGGCATTACTATATGTGGCATAATGTGTAATGGGCATTATAGTGTGTGGCATAATGTGTAACGGGCATTACAGTGTGTGGCATAATGTGTAATAAGTATTACACATGTGTGGCATAATGTGTAATGGGCATTACGTGTTTGGTATAATGTTTAAGGGGCAGTACAAAGTGTGGCATAATGTGGCATGCCCCTATTGTCATGTAGCCACTCCCCTAGTTTCATGTGACCACGCCCCTCATGACACATAACCACGCCCATTTTTACTATCAGTACCACTAAGAAAACATTTCTAGTTGCACCAGTGCCCGTTGCACACCACGCCAAGCCACACCACCCACGTCCACCCAGTACACTCTCCAATGCCAGAGTGAAGATGGCACCGATGCACGGAGACTTATATAGAATACAAAACCCACGAGAATTTGACAGCGCGAGGATGACATTTTGCCATGATGATAACACAAGCCAGGCTCGGTTCCTGGCTCAGATCGCAAAGTTCGGATTGTGGGGGGGGGGGGGGGGGTCAGTAACCAGGGAACTGAACTAACTCATCTCTAATTTTGATATTGAAATTCTGTAAGAGAAGCCGTTGGTCAGTAAGTATTATATCAGTAGGTGGGTTACAGCAGTGGTGCAGTGGGAGATTAGACTGTCTTGTCTTCTCCAGTAGATATACTGCCTCCTCATTTTCTATGTTATCCAGATTCATCCAAGTAAAGTTTGATCCATGGCTGTATGTGAAAGTTGTGTAACATGAATTAATATAACAACCTGGGGCTGGATGTAATGTGGATGGTGGATGTGTGCTATATGTTTACTTGTACTGTGCTTGGTTGGGACTGCAGTGCGTCTCACTGAGGTAGCGTCTATTTTTCCTTCGTGGAAAGGACCTTACCCATAACCCCCTGGGTCCATGTCACAAACTATTTGGAATAGTAACCTGTGGCGAGTGGAGCGGAGCGAGACACCGAGCCCAAAGCGTGGCGAGCAAAGCTAGCCCGCGAGGGTCCATTGGTGCCTAGAAAAAAATAAAATAACCTCAAATGAACGGAGAATGGAGAAAACATTTAGGTGCTGTAAGGGGGGAAGTTATCTACTGCCCTCTCATTATGTCACTTCCAGGTCCTGATCACAAGGGCGTCTTTTCTCTTTACCTGCCTACTTAAGGGTGAGTCTGTATTTGTTTTCTAAAGGCACCTTGACAAAGAGGCTGTAAAACCTCGAAACAATGGTATCTGTTTTTATCGGGTGGTCTTCAGGATGCCGACTGTCGGGATCCCTGCGCACAGTGTACCGGCGCCGGAATCCCGACAGCCGACATACCGACACTTTTTCTCCCTTGTGGGGGTCCACGACCTCCCTGGAGGGAGAATAAAATAGCATGGCGCGCATAGCACACCACCGTGCCCGCAGTGTGGCGAGCGCAGTGAGCCCGCAAGGGGCTCAATTGCGCTCGTCGCGCTGTCGGTATGCCGGCGGTCGGGCTCCTGGCGCTTGTATGCTGGTCGCCGGGAGCCCGTCCGCCGGCATACCATACTACACCCATTTTTATCTACTAATACACTTGATTGAGTGAATAGTCCACTGGTGTGCCGCTATCGTTTTTGTCTATATATATATTATTTATTTTAAATTAATATATGTCTATCTATAAAGAAAGTACAGGCACTGCAAATAAGAACAATGCTCCACAGCGGCTCCTAAATATGGTTCAGCGGTTTCAATGCCTGTTAATAGCGACATTTTCATCACCCTGTAGTTGCGATGTACATGGAATCCTGTGAAGGCAGCCACTGGTCTTTTTTTATTTTTTTATTGAGATATTATTTATTAAATTTTTTATATTTAAACACTTACAAGATATCACTTTGTTGGTACAAGAATACGCAATACCACACAATTCATATACTTAATTTACAATACATATATATTCATCCCCCAAACAATAAAAAAGCCAAAATAATTTTTACATACTTATATATACATACATGTTATTCTATTTCTCACGAACACCTTATAAAGGAAGAATTATTGTATCTCTTGGAGTAGATTGTAATTCTGTAGATTATCTTGATTTCCTCCTGATTTCCCAGGCCTTCCGCCTCCCACGTCTTGCCTCTTATATTACACTAAACTCCCTTACTTTGGGGGTAATTCCAAGTTGATCACAGCAGGAAATTTTTTAGCAGTTGGGCAAAACCATGCGCACTGCAGGGGAGGCAGATATAACATGTGCAGAGAGAGTTAGATTTGGGTGTGGTGAGTTCAATCTGCAATCTAAATTGCAGTGTAAAAATAAAGCAGCCAGTATTTACCCTGCACAGAAACAAAATAACCCACCCAAATCTAGCTCTCTCTGCACATGTTATATCTGCCTCCCCTGCAGTGCACATGGGGGAGTAATTCCAAGTTGATCGCAGCAGGTAATTTTTTAGCAGTTGGGCAAAACCATGTGCACTGCAGGGGAGGCAGATATAACATGTGCAGAGAGAGTTAGATTTGGGTGTGGTGTGTTCAATCTGCAATCTAATTTGCAGTTTAAAAATAAAGCAGCCAGTATTTACCCTACACAGAAACACTATAACCCACCCAAATCTAACTCTTTCTGCAAATGTTATATCTGCCCTCCCTGCAGTGCACATGGTTTTGCCCAACTGCTAAAAATGTTCCTGCTGCGATCAACTTGGAATTACCCCCATGGTTTTGCCCAACTGCTAAAAAATTTCCTGCTGCGATCAACTTGGAATTACCCCCTTTGTTGGGACTAATAATGAAAAGAGTAAAGAGTAAAGTGCTGGACAAAACAATAGAGCAGAGCTGGCCAAACCAGTCCTTGAGATCTACCAACAGTTCACATTTTCCAGACCACCTAGCTAGTGCACAGGTGTAATCATTACTAATTAAGATGTGCTGCATTTATTCCTACCTGACAATTCTACAGATCTCCAGGAGACCTGGAAAACATGAACTGTTGGTAGATCTCGAGGACCGGTTTGGCCAGCCCTGCAATAGAGTATTGGAGTATATGATGGATATGAGCAGAACACTGAGATGTAAATGGAATAAGGCAGTAGTACAAATGAAAACATAAAATGTATGATAAATGAGGCTGTAAATACATGAAGCATTACAGCAGTATAGTGTAAGATATATGATAGTAAAACAGTGAATTATATGATAAGTGAACAATGAAAAATTGAAGTATGTAAAAGATGATTATAATAGAACTATCACATGTAAAGCAAGTAGCAATATACAACCATGAAGTATAGGCTAAGTACTACTTTAAACCAATTAAATATATTTATAGATGGAACAATGAAACAAAAAAGTGTAATATGGATGAAAATTAGGACAATAGAGTTTATGGTTAATGAGACAATAAATCACAAAGGTGTATAATAAGTGAAGTTGTGTAAAGATAACATTTGTGTTGAAGCTGTACAAGATAAAAATTTGTAATGGGTAAAACCATAAAACAAGAAAAAGTTATACTGAATGAGACAATAAATAAGTGGGATATAGAGTGAGTGAAGCTGTTTAAGACAAATTTACACTGAATAAAACAATAAACATATTTTAGATTTAGATTGATCTGAGTCACATTGTACAATATCCAACTGTACTGATATCATTGTGTTGTCCACATATCCTACTCCAACTATTTATTCCTTGTAATACCTGGGATACTAAAAATAAAATAAAATAAAAGTTGCCATTTCTAGTCTGATTATTAGCCTGCGGGGAGCGGGATGGTCCAGGTTAGGCTGTGTGGAGGGGTGGGATGGTTAGGGTTAGGCTGTGGGGGGAATGGGGGATGGCTTGGGTTAGGCTGCAGGGGGGAAAGGGGGATGGTTAGATTTAGGCTGTGGGGAGCGGGATGGTCAGGGTAGGCTGTGGGGGAAATGGTCAGGGTTAGGCTGCAGGGAGGATGGTTAGGGTTAGGCTGCAGGGGGTGGAGGTT
Organism: Pseudophryne corroboree; assembly: GCF_028390025.1. Classification (NCBI taxonomy): domain Eukaryota; kingdom Metazoa; phylum Chordata; class Amphibia; order Anura; family Myobatrachidae; genus Pseudophryne; species Pseudophryne corroboree. The sequence continues at coordinate 58,218,227 of NC_086446.1, read as the reverse complement.
AGGGTTAGGCGGTGAGGTGCAGGATGGGCAGGGTTAGGCTGTGGCGGGGATGGTTAGGGTTAGGCTGCGGGGGAGAGGTAGGAGGTGGTTAGGGTTAGGCTGCGGGGAGCGAGATGGTCAGCGTTAGGCTATGGGGGGATGGTCAGGGTTAGGCTGCGAGGGGGTGGTGGTTAGGGTTAGGCTGCGAGGGGAAGGGGGTGTTTAGGGCTAGGCTGCGGGGAGTGGGATAATTAGGGTTAGGCTGCGGGTGGAATGGTTAGCAGCAGATGGGGGGGTAGTTATGGTTGCCCATACACACATTTGCATCATCACACACAGTGCTATCTGTGCTAGGTGCAATTTCTATGATGCTGTTTTCACAGTGGACAGTGCTTGTGACTCTCCTCATTGCACCCCTTAGTGGAGGTCCCAGAAGCAGCAAGTATAAGCTACAGTATATGCAAACAGGCAGCACATTATTCTGGGGTCTACCATAAACCATATTGAGTATGAAGGTACTGCATTTGTTATCGTTAGACAGAGCTGGGATCTCCCTGTGGAATCCCAATGCAGAGCTTCCAGTGTCACTACTGATACATGAGAATAAGCACAGTAAGAATGTGTATGACCTGAGAGCAGGAGAAGGGAGGGGAAGGAATTGAGGCAGAGCTGATATACACCTCATAGGAGGCCTAGCAGTGCTGTCATACAGAGGGCCAGGTACCAGTAAGAGGAAGGGGAGAGATCCTGCTCACATGTATCCGCTCATTGTAACGCTGACATTACATCACACACTCAGGGCTGATTCATAGCTGTACACTAATATTACCACAGACGTGATCTGTGTCTCAGAGGATGTGTTTAAATATACTAATGTAGCAGCTTCCGGGATCTGTATTGAGACGCTTACAGCTGCCTGTACACACGTTTGCATCATCGATGTAGATCCAGAAAACATCGACTTCCCGACTATGTCTTTGGTTACTCAGAAAGGATGTTGCAAGTGAGATGCTGGAGAGGTGATTCCTGTGTAAATGATCACAGTTGCCGGCTGTTACTCGCCTCAAAAACTGCCTGGACATGCCGCGTTTTTGCTGCGAAAACTTTGGCATAGTGAATCCCATTGGGGTGACGTAGAGCTACACTTGTGCATCGTGCGTCAGTCCATGCTGAGCAGCACAACTAAGGGCGAATCATGTCTCATGAATGTGGGGGCATCGTGAGCATAGAGGAGGAATTGCAGCAATTCAGAGGTGGGTGTACACAGAGATCCGTTTCTCACAGGCGGATGGATGAGTGGTGCAGCCACAGAGGTGCCCATGTCTGATTACCGGCTGAGACCCATAATTATCTCTGAGATCCCAGTGTGGCCAAGTTGTGAGCAAATCTGAATCATCCCCAATCAATGTTAATGTACTTTTGAATATAACACAATCTTGTGGATGTAACTCAATAATCTTACACCAGAAGCTGCAGCCCGCCTCACACACTCTCGAAGTTTATGTCCAGAGTCCCCGAGAGCATTGTATGACAGGTCCAGTCTAGTCAGTGACAGGTTTGTAGTAAGAACAGAGCGGAGATCATCACAGCAAGAGGAGGTCAGAGCACAGCCCGATATCCTGATGAGAGATGAGGGATCTGTATTAGGTCATTTCTTATCACTTACAGCCTCACACTCAGCATGATGTCATCACTGACAGAATAATACAATGTACAGTAGATACAATTGTTGGTGTGCTGTGAATATCAGCTATTAGGCTATAGTTATGTGCCAATGAAAAAGTTCTTGATTTTTTGTATATAGATGAGGGCAGTTATGTGTGTGGCCAAAAATATGTTAGCTTAAAGCAGGGGCAGCCAAATGTGCACCCCCCCCCCCCCCACACCCTTTCTTATTGCAGCTAAAGTCCAGCCCCACTCCCTATCTGGGATTTCTCCAGAGATTCAGACACCTCTGTCTGGACTCTGGGGGTAGGGGGGAATGTAATAGGGGCCAAGTTTGCTGAGGTTTGGGATTTTGGCCGAGATTGCCCATACAATTAAAGTAGCAATCATTTACAATGCAAAACCAGGTTGGTTTAACGTTGTAAATAATTGCAGCTTTAAAAATATGAGCAATCTCTGCCAAAATCCTGAACCTCAGCAAACTCGTCCCCTATTACATTTCCCCCCAGATGTTGTAAATGCTTTGCACAACTCACTGGCCCTCTATACAGCTACATATCACTAACGGGGACATGTACTAAGCAGTGAAGAGTGAAGTGGACCAGTAGAGAAGTTGCCCATGTTAACCAATCAGCATTGAAGTAACATTTATAATTTGCATACAGTAAAATACACAGTAAAATACACAGAGCAGCTTGCTCACTTCTACAATCTTTTCAATGCTTAGTCATACTTACCTACTTTCAGTTTCTCCTCTCCGGGAGAAGCCCGGAGAGGAGACAATGCAGGAGACTTGGGGGGCGGGGCCGGGCTGTGACATCATCAAGCCTCTCCCCCAGATCGAAAAATGCAGCGATTTGTGGGTCCGCTGGAAGGGGGCGGGGCTAAAATGATGCGATTCGCGTCATTTGAACCTCTTCCCCTCCCCACGGACCCACGAATACGGGAGAGTATGTCTCCATCCTGCCCGCATCACTAGGGTGCAAGCAGGATGCGGAAGACCTGCCTACTCTTCTGGGGGTGCGGGGGGATACCCAAAAAAACAGGAGCCTCCCGCAGCTTCTGGGAGAGTAGGCAAGTATGATCTTAGTACATCTCCCCTTAGTGGTCTCTTTAGTAAGTCTTGGATGAAAATAAAGTGGAGGGAGACAAAGTACTGGCCAGCCAGCTCCTGTCATTTTTCAAACCCACTAATAATATTGAATTTTGAGTTAAAGATACTCCCGCACCAGGATTTAAATAGTAAGTATTATACAGGGAATATTAATGGCATAACAATTTATATTGACAAATCAAATATTTAAACACAGAGAACATTTAGGTTGATTAAATGTACATATACAAATTTTAAAAAGAGAAAAGAAAATCAACTTTTAATAGCAGCACTCTTTCCCTTCCACAAGAAAATTAATTCTTCTTCAAAAAGGATAACATGTTTGATACTTTATTCAGAAACTTGTAAAATAAAGAAGTTCCAATACCCATATGTGATGTAGGTATCTTTATTATCATCACATATGATGTATTATATATGTCCCCTTAGGTCATGTAGAGTGAAGTATAAAATTATTAAAGACAGAATAAAGTGTAGAAAAGAAAATACATTTTAGTGAATGAAGATGTTTTAAAATAGAATAAAGTGCTAGTACGCGGTCTTTATTCTGTAAATTGATCCAATACCTGTGAGTTAGCAATTTATATTAGTATTCCTTAAGTGACCACTGGCTATTTTGCCATTGATATCTATGAAGGGTTACAAATGTAGCAATATTTAGCATGATGTTTACAAATTCTTCATTCAGTGTTTAGAATGCAACATTAGTTGCTTTTAGGTGATGAGATGAAGATATTTGGAATAACCCTGCAATTTGGAGTATATCCCTATTTTATAGATGATAATAATAATAATAATAATAATAATAATAATAATAATAATATTAATAATAATAATATGTTTTCCTACTCTTCAAATGTAGGATGATTCCAGATTCCCATGCTTATATATAGCTTGTTTCTTACACATTGAATGTAATGTGAGTTGCCACTTTTAGGATTTTGATATAGGATTGCTGATAAATGCCCCTTGGTCCGTCTAGTGCCTCACTTGACTCTCCTAGCTACAAAAATGAGACATGATAATCCAAGTATCTTGCATGAATAACTGATTAATAAATAGCTGTTGGAGATGAATAATTAGTGATGATGTTTACAGCAGTGTATATACTGATACTGTAGGAATTGAATCATAACGCTGGAAGATAAACCTCCCCTTATCACAGTCTTACATGTACGTGGCCAGTGTTGATCATAATGCTGACTGGTTAACCTTTCTTAACACCTCTTTGATGGATTATACCATGAGAGGACACAGGAATTGGATATGTACAATATTAACATTACAGACCATGCACAGCAATAATAATAAGTGTCATTCAGAAGGATTGCCAATACCCAGTCTTTATTATGTGTTATTTATGATTCTTCACATAGCCACTATTTACTTGCCAGTGATATGTGTTAAGGGTTACACACATAGCATTATTTGCATAAGATTTGCAAATTACTAATTCAGTAATCAAGATATAATGTTTATTACTTTCCAGTGATATACCAATATTTATATATTTATACCAAAACTGCAGTGTAAAATGTATTCCTACTTTTCATCACTGGATGGTAATATGTATTAAATGTTGAATATTCACAGCTACTATTCTCTCCAGCTGAGGTATTGAGGCTATATTTATCAGGAACAATGCTAGTATATGCCCCTATTTCCTTGCACACTTTAATTGAATATAGAACAGAACAGATTGAATTGTTGTATTATATTTTCTCATATATCCAGATAGCAATTTGAGTGCCTATTCCTGCTTAAATAACTAGCTGGTATTGCCCTAGGCAGCGCAGGTATACATCCCCTGCTTATAGGTGGTTTATTTTTGCACAATGGATTTTATATGAGTTACCACTGTTTAAATATAAAATATTCAAATATTGGCAGGTAAACTTCCATCTAACCGGTGCCCCAGGTAGCTCTCCTAACAGGGGAGAAAAACCACAGAGATCCACAAGTCCCACATCAATGATAAGTTTAACAAGAGCTGACATTTGGGAATAAAGCTCCCCGTATCACATGTAGATTGCCAGCATGAATCTGTAATACTGCATGGTAGCCCCTCCTTACATTTGATTTACAAATTACACTATAAGGTCCCCAGGATTTGAGTATCTATAAGTCTGTAGCCTAGACTATAGCCCTGACAAAGCTTAGTAAAGTTAAATGCGCTTAGGCATTGTGGTGCATTGTCTTTACTGTTGTTAATAGTGATGAGCGGGTTCGGTTCCTCGGAAACCGAACCCCCCCGAACTTCACCCTTTTTACACGGGTACGAGCCATACTCGGATTCTCCCGTATAAATCGGTTGACCCGAGCGCGCCCAAACATCATCATCCCGCTGTCGGATTCTTGCGAGATTCGGATTCAATATAAGCAGCCGCACATCGCCGCCATTTTCACTCGTGCATTGGAAATGTTAGGGAGAGGACGTGGCTGGCGTCCTCCCCGTTTATGTTGATGCATTGCAAATATTTTGTGCTTGCTTATTACTTAATTGTGGGGACTGGGGAGCAACTGTATATAGGAGGAGTACAGTGCAGAGTTTTGCTGACAGTGACCACCAGTATACGTTGTTTGCCTGAAAAACAATCCATATCTGTGCTGAGTGTGCTGCATATATCTGTGCTCACACTGCTTAATTGTGGGGACTGGGGAGCAGATGTATTATATAGGAGTACAGAGCAGAGTTTTGCTGACAGTGACCACCAGTATAAGTTGTCTGCCTGAAAAAACACTCCATATCTGTGCTCAGTGTGCAGCATATATCTGTGCTCACTGCGCTTTATTGTGGGGACTAGGGAGCAGCTGTATTATATAGGAGGAGTACAGTGCAGAGTTTTGCTGACAGTGACCACCAGTATATATAGCAGTACGGTACGGAAGGCCACTGCTGTACCTACCTCTGTGTCGTCAAGTATACTATCCATCTACATTCTATACCTGTGGTGCATTTTAGTTTTGCAGTTTGCTGACACAGTGACCACCAGTATATATAGCAGTATGGTACGGAAGGCCACTGCTGTACCTACCTCTGTGTCGTCAAGTATACTATCCATCTACATTCTATACCTGTGGTGCATTTTAATTTTGCAGTTTGCTGACACAGTGACCACCAGTATATATAGCAGTACGGTACGGAAGGCCACTGCTGTACCTACCTCTGTGTCATCAAGTATACTATCCATCTACATTCTATACCTGTGGTGCATTTCAGTTGTGCAGTTTGCTGACAGTGACCACCAGTATATATAGCAGTACGGTACGGAAGGCCACTGCTGTACCTACCTCTGTGTCATCAAGTATACTATCCATCTACATTCTGTACCTGTGGTGCATTTCAGTTGTGCAGTTTGCTAACAGTGACCACCAGTATATATAGCAGTACGGTACGGAAGGCCACTGCTGTACATACCTCTGTGTTGTCAAGTATACTATCCATCTACATTCTACACCTGTAGTGCATTTCAGTTGTGCAGTTTGCTGACAGTGACCACCAGTATATATAGCAGTACGGTACGGAAGGCCATTGCTGTACCTACCTCTGTGTCGTCAAGTATACTATCCATCTACATTCTATACCTGTGGTGCATTTCAGTTGTGCAGTTTGCTGACAGTGACCACCAGTATATATAGTAGTACGGTACAGAAGGCTACTGCTCTACCCACCTCTGTGTCGTCAAGTATACTATTCATCTACATTCTATACCTGTGGTGCATTTCAGTTGTGCAGTTTGCTGACAGTGACCACCAGTATATATAGCAGTACGGTACGGAAGGCCACTGCTCTACCCACCTCTGTGTCATCAAGTATACTATCCATCCATACCTGTGGTGCATTTCAGTTGTGCAGTTTGCTGACAGTGACCACCAGTATATATAGCAGTACGGTACAGAAGGCCACTGCTCTTTCCACCTCTGTGTCGTCAAGTATACTATCCATCTACATTCTATACCTGTGGTGCATTTCAGTTGTGCAGTTTGCTGACAGTGACCACCAGTATATATAGCAGCATGGTACGGAAGGCCACTGCTGTACCTACGTCTGTGTCGTCAAGTATACTATCCATCTACATTCTTTACCTGTGGTGCATTTCAGTTGTGCAGTTTGCTGACAGTGACCACCAGTATATATAGCAGTATGGTACGGAAGGCCACTGCTGTACATACCTCTGTGTCGTCAAGTATACTATCCATCTACATTCTACACCTGTGGTGCATTTCAGTTGTGCAGTTTGCTGACAGTGACCACCAGTATATATAGCAGTACGGTACGGAAGGCCATTGCTGTACCTACCTCTGTGTCGACAAGTATACTATCCATCTACATTCTACACCTGTGGTGCATTTCAGTTGTGCAGTTTGCTGACAGTGACCACCAGTATATATAGCAGTACGGTACGGAAGGCCACTGCTGTACCTACCTCTGTGTCGTCAAGTATACTATCCATCTACATTCTATACCTGTGGTGCATTTCAGTTGTGCAGTTTGCTGACAGTGACCACCAGTATATATAGCAGTACGGTACGGAAGGCCACTGCTGTACCTACCTCTGTGTCATCAAGTATACTATCCATCTACATTCTATACCTGTGGTGCATTTCAGTTGTGCAGTTTGCTGACAGTGACCACCAGTATATATAGCAGTACGGTACGGAAGGCCACTGCTGTACATACCTCTGTGTCGTCAAGTATACTATCCATCTACATTCTACACCTGTGGTGCATTTCAGTTGTGCAGTTTGCTGACAGTGACCACCAGTATATATAGCAGTACGGTACAGAAGGCCATTGCTGTACCTACCTCTGTGTCGTCAATATACTATCCATCTACATTCTACACCTGTGGTGCATTTCAGTTGTGCAGTTTGCTGACAGTGACCACCAGTATATATAGCAATATGGTACGGAAGGCTACTGCTCTACCCACCTCTGTGTATTCAAGTATACTATTCATCTACATTCTATACCTGTGGTGCATTTCAGTTGTGCAGTTTGCTGACAGTGACCACCATTATATATAGCAGTACGGTACGGAAGGCCACTGCTCTACCCACCTCTGTGTCGTCAAGTATACTATCCATCCATACCTGTGGTGCATTTTAGTTTTGCACTTTGGTGAAAGTGCCCACCAGTATATATAGCAGTACGGTACGGAAGGCCACTGCTCTTCCCACCTCTGTGTCGTCAAGTATACTATCCATCTACATTCTATACCTGTGGTGCATTTCAGTTGTGCAGTTTGCTGACAGTGACCACCAGTATATATAGCAGTACGGTACGGAAGGCCACTGCTGTACCTACCTCTGTGTCTTCAAGTATACTATCCATCTACATTCTGTACCTGTGGTGCATTTTAGTTTTGCAGTTTGCTGACAAAGTGACCACCAGTATATATAGCAGTTTGGTACGGAAGGCCACTGCTGTACCTACCTTTGTGCCCTCAAGTATACTATCCATCTACATTCTATACCTGTGGTGCATTTCAGTTGTGCGCAGTATATATAGTAGTAGGCCATTGCTACTGATACTGGCATATAATTCCACACATTAAAAAATGTAGAACAAAAATGCCGAAGGTAAAATAGGGAAAGATCAATATCCACTTCCACCTCGTGCTGAAGCTGCTGCCACTAGTCATGGCCGAGATGATGAAATGCCATCAACGTCGTCTGCCAAGGCCGATGCCCAATGTCATAGTAGAGAGCATGAAAAATCCAAAAAACAAAAGTTCAGTAAAATGACCCAAAAATCTAAATTGAAAGTGTCTGATGAGAAGCGTAAACTTGCCAATATGCCATTTACGACACGGAGTGGCAAGGAACAGTTGAGGCCCTGGCCTATGTCCATGGCTAGTGGTTCAGATTCACATTGATAAAGCTAAAAATTTATCGTATATATAACCCTCTATGAGGTCTAAGAACTCTGTACGCTATCTACGTGAGAAGTACCGTAAGGGTACGCAAGTTGCGTATCGATCGCTTAGCCGTGATCGAGACGCTCAGGCGTCACGTTCACTCACGGCCAAGTGATCGCAGGCAGGCAGACTATTGGCTGTTGACTTATCGTAATGATTCGCTATAGCGTAGCAGCGCTCGGGACCACGAGGAGATCACCAGCGATGCAGACGCTCACAACGTTAAACCTTTATATCTATACCTTTAACAATGAAATACACAGTAAACCTTAGTGTAGAGACAAAGTGTAAGTGCAACCTTGTGTAACCTGATTAACTACAAAGCTGCTTGAGCGTAACAAATGCTCAGAGAATACTTAACACTATGAGAAAATACACAGATACTTGTTTAGGGTCCAAAGCCTATTAAATGTATTATAACTAATATACTTGTAAAAAGGAATCACAGTACAAATGATACACTACAATATAACAGAGACTTCCTAACCAAATAACTACACTATAAATACAATACAATACAATACAATCTAATCAAGGGAAAATACGAGAGAAAGAGTAGAGAGAGAGAGAGAGATAGAGAGAGAGAGAGAGAGAGATGGCTCACAGTAAGACAATATGTTTACGGAGAAAACTTACGCACAAGGGGAACGATCGCATGCGCCTCGATATCCAGCTCCCGATTATCAGCAATGAGAACCGTTGAAGAGAGTGAAGTTGGATATGGTCGGCCTGCTATTTATGCCCCACACACAATACAATTCAATGGTCCCTACAATCTCATTGTTCATTGGACACAGGAATTTGGCTTCGCATTATAACAAAAGGTCATAGGTTGATTCATACAGGTGGGCTGTGACTATTTCCAACTGCTCAGGTGGGAGGGAAACTGGGTTTCCCGCCGCATGGGTAATAAAGTGCAAATAAAGTAAATGTTCATAAACTTCTTATGTCCATAACTATTCGCACGAGCGATTGATCTGCTTCAAACCAACACCGGAATATTTCTAATTAAATATTCTTCCGATGGATACTAAACACCACTGTATTACTCCTATCTGACCCTTCGTATCAAACAAAGAGGGATTCCTCTGTTCATAAACATTCTATATTAACCAAACTTTCAGAATCTATCAAAGGGACCATGATCTACAAATTACATTATTAGTGAAAATATGTAATGATTGAGTCGCACGCTACAACCACATAAACTCTACCGTAAATACGCATACCATGCGCCTGCGGGTGCCCGCGACTCTGAGTATGCGCACGTACAGGAGAGCGTACGCATGCGCAGCACGGACCTGTGTGAGGTGCAAATATGGTAGTGTGCATAGAGATATTTTTCTGACTTTGACAGTCCACCCTTTGGCAGTCAATAATAACTGCCACTTCCTGAAAACATTTCAAAAGGAGAAAAATATATGTCAGGGGTTAATTAATTTCCATGGTTGGGTGAGGGAGGAGAGAGGAGTAGGTGTGAAGAGGGTATGACCTAGTGAGATAGTAGAAGCATGTGTGTATGAATCCATGTTTGGGGGGTCATGTATCATCGTGCCGTACGTGTTGTAAATCAAGCTTCGAGGTATTGCGAAGTATACATTTGAATTCCTTCTTATCCCGTGGTACAGGTCTGTGGATGGGCTGTCAAACTTTACCGAGCTCTTTTCGGATTTTGAACAAAATGGGGAGCACATTTTAGTTGATGATACATGAATGGGGGAATATGTGATTGCTGATATCTGTGCCTGTATTCCCTATACTATGTGTGTCATTACCTGAGGGTTGTAGAAATGAAGAAAAGACATAATTACGGTAAATGCGGTGGTATTCTATGTCAGGTTAATGTACATCTGTCGGTTGAAGTTTTGTTCGGTATCAGTTGAAAGTCGTCTTCTTTGCGCTGTTTTGCTCATTAAGCGTGAGCAATAAGCTTTGTCAATGCCATTAGATTTACAAAAAATGTTGGGCTAGCGTAATTTTAAGAATTCTAGGGAAACTGGGGATCCATGGCAAAGTTCATCAAGTGTCCATATCTCAAGTGGTCAAAACTTCTTCTTTGGTCTATCCGTTGTCTGTATAGCGTCTCATCAACTTCCTCGTCCAAGGGGGTCTTGTTATCTTGGAGAAAAACCAGAAAAACAGGTGAAAGAAACGGACCGTAGAAATCGCATTTTCGTCACATCATTGTTTCTATCGTTGGGTCGTAAATCAAATCCAGGTTAATTACAGTTTCCTCACTCCTCAAACTCATCACTCTGGTACTTTGTTTGCACCTCATTAAAGCCTGCCCGCATCTAAATATCAATCCAATCGATATAACAACACCTAAAATACATAGGAGAAACTTTCCAACATCCATTATGACTCCTTGAGCCCAGTCTCCTAAACCAGAGAACCAATTTCGCGGGTTCAACCATGACACCCAACCAGTCAGCTCATTACCTACAGCAGCAAGAGTGAGATTGTGTTTTCGGCGAAATTCCCACTTTAATTGGAGAATATCGTCCATCTTTTGGTCTATGACCTCTACCGGATCCTCGGTGCTATTCGTGATATACTCGCGACACTTTATGCCGTACTGTGTTGCCAATGTAACACAATATCCGCCTGTCACTGCTGTGAGGTAATTAAGAACCATTCTATGCTGTACCAGTTCTGTTTTATAAGCTTGGAGTTCTCTTCCAGTGTATCTAAACGTGTCATCATACATTTCAGTGATATTATCTAACAAATTGGCGAGTGCGGAAATGTATCTATAATTCATCACTCCTCGAGCGGTGCGAGTGAAATCTAACGCCACCAGAACCTGAATCCCGGTGGATTCATGGATCAGATCAGAGGCCGGATGCTCTAACCTTTCTGACAGTTGTCTTTTAACGAGGTGCTCGTAATGAGTGTGAGTATAAGGAGCTTGGGCACCACGGTGTATGTCTTTCATTTTATCATGAGTTACAGTCATTACTTCAGGCAATACTCTTCCAATATAACACAATCCTTCAGAGTTTGGGGCAAGCCACTTGTACGCCTTTCTCCCGCATATGAAATATGCATCATCGGGGAGAACATATGGGACGGAGAAAGACATTACCATATTACAAACCTTCCAGGTGAAATCTCCTAGCCCTAATTCTTCCATCTGCTTAATGCACGTATCAGGTTGTACGATATGTGCACAGTATCCTGGTGATACTTCTCCAACTCTAGTAATCCTATTTCCTAGGGTGTATCTATACCGGAAAGATTTTCCTCTACTGGCTATGTGGCGTACAAGCTCTGTATCTGTAGGCATTCTATCTGCTCTATGTGAAAAGGTCATGGTGTGGTTACTCCATGATACTTCCCAATTTCCCGGCTTTCTGGGATTGGAGATGTTAAAACATAATAGGGACCTATCCACGTGGTATTGGTGGAGCTTCAAACTAGGAGGGCTGGAGATATTAAACCTCCGGTCCACCGGTCTCCCACCATTTAACTCAAGTACCTCCCCTATCGTTAAAGGAAATGGTACTAGCCCTGATTTGCTATGACCCTGAGGTACTTGAGAGCATACCCAACAATCTGTTTTGTTTAATACATTACCCACTAAGGAGTGATAATCACTCAATGGATGTCGGTCCATATGGATATTAAAACTGGATTGGCATTTCTTAATGCACCCATCTTCAATGACATTGTTACAGAGCCTACAGATACAATTTTCTTCAGCTAACAATCCGTCACAATTTCTTCTATGGTCAATGCTATCGGATCGTTTTCTGATACTCGCCTTTGCTTGTTGGTTAGGTTGATCTTGGAAAACTACGCCTCCATCTTTATCATCAGAACTCATTCCAGAACCTCTATCGACCTCCATGGTACTCTCGCCGGAACAGACTGCTCTGGTCAACATCATGGTCAACAGGAAAATCCGGATCACAGTCTCTTGGGGCAAGTCCATCTTTGAGGAGGAGACGAAGAAGAATGAGAAGGAGGAAAAATACATTTGAGGGAGAGGGGATGGGAAGTGGAGAAAAACAATAAAATGGAGTGGGGAGTCGACAACAGCTCTCGGTCTTCAAGGCTCAGGTGCCGCCTCAGTCCTCCTGGAACAGACACTCCAGTGATACAACCTCTACCGTCTGTTCCTTATCACGGGACTTCTCTGGATCAGCAACCTTCTTGCAGTGGGATGAATGGACCCAAGTCTCTCTCTCAGCAACCTTCAATGCCGTAGTGCTAGTCAATAAGACCTGGTATGGTACTTCCCATCTGTCAATAAGGCAACCTGAGCGTAGAAAATTCCGTATCATTACATAATCCCCAGGTTCAATGTCATGACAATTACTATCAGGTAGATCAGGAATCACCAACTTCAGATTATCATTTTGATTCCTTAACTGTTTACTCATGTTAATCAAGTACTTTACAGTTACTTCATTGTTACATTTCAAATCATCCTGAGGGTTAATCATGACATGCGGTTGTCGACCAAATAAGATTTCAAAGGGGGACAGATTAAGAGGGGACCTGGGAGTGGTTCTGATACTGTACAATACAATGGGTAAAGCTTCTGGCCATGTCAATCCTGTCTCTGCCATCACTTTACTCAATTTATTTTTAATAGTGCTGTTCACTCTTTCGACCTTCGCACTCGCCTGTGGACGGTACGGAGTGTGCAGCTTGCTATCAATTCCCATCAACTTACACATTCCTTGAAAGACATCACCTGTAAAATGGGTACCCCTATCACTTTCGATTATTCTAGGGATACCATATCTACATACAAATTCCTGCACAATTTTCTTAGCAGTAAACAAAGCGGTATTTGTAGCTGCAGGAAATGCTTCGACCCAATTCGAGAAAACATCTATACAAACAAGTACATATTTCAAATTCCGACAAGGGGGTAATTGAATGAAGTCAATTTGTATTACCTGGAAAGGGCCGCCGGCAGGTGGGATATGGGATGGTTCTGTAGGTATTGCCTTTCCAATATTCTTTCTCAAACAGGTAAGGCATGACATTGCTCTTTTACTCGCATGAGAGGAGAATCCTGGGGCGCACCAATAGGCTCTTACCAATTTGCACATCCCTTCCTTGCCTAGATGAGTCAGCCCGTGAGCTGCTTCAGCCAGACATGGAAGATATGCTCTGGGGGCCACTGGTTTACCATGTCCATCCGTCCAGAGTCCTGAGGACTCTTGGCCACATCCCTTTGCCTTCCAGACTGCCTTTTCCTGTGTGGAACACAAATTTTGCATTTCACACAACTTCTGTGTGTTAATGGTATTAAATACCATTAATTGTGTGGTGTCTGTCTGTATGGGGGTAGCAGCTGCTAACTTAGCAGCTTCGTCTGCTCGGCTGTTACCAAGTGATACCGGGTCTTGGCTATATGTGTGTGCTTTACATTTGATAACAGCCACTCTGTCGGGTTCCTGTATCGCTGTTAGAAGCCTTTTTATGTGAGCTGCATGCGCTACCGGTGTACCAGCTGCCGTCATGAAATTTCTGAGGCGCCATAGGGCTCCGAAATCATGGACTACCCCGAATGCGTATCTAGAATCGGTGTAGATATTGGCTGACTTACCCTTAGCCAATTCACATGCTCTGGTTAGGGCGACCAGTTCAGCAACCTGGGCTGAGTGAGGTGGGCCTAGCGGTTCCGCTTCTATGGTGTCTTGGTCATCTACGACTGCGTATCCAGTACACAAGTCTCCCGAGTCTGACTGTCTGTGACAACTACCGTCCGTGTAGAACGTGAGTTCTGCATCTTCCAGTGGGTTGTCACTGATGTCAGGCCTTGCGGTAAAATTTTTGGTCAAATATTCCATACAATCATGTGTATCTTCCTTTGTATTAAATCCTCCTTCCCCAGCACTCTCACCTTCCACCCTTTGTGCCTGACCAGGCACACCTGGGAGATATGTTGCAGGATTTAATGCACTGCATCTCCTTATGGTGATGTTTACGGGGGCCATTAGTGCCAATTCCCATCTTGTAAACCTCGCTGATGAGACGTGTCTGGTTTGGGCAGAATTCAATAAGGCTGATACTGCATGTGGCGTATGGATTGTGAGGTTGTGGCCTAGCACGACATCTTCGCTTTTTGTCACTAGCAATGCTATCGCAGCAACGCTTCGCAAGCATGTGGGGAGGGATCGCGCTACCGTATCTAGCTGAGCGCTGTAGTATGCAACTGGCCTGCTGGCATCACCGTGTTTTTGGGTTAGTACGCCTGCCGCGCAACCAGCACTTTCTGTTCCGTATAGTTCAAAGGGTTTCCCATAGTCTGGCATACCTAGCGCTGGCGCCTGCGTTAGGCACTGTTTGAGTCTCTCAAATGCTGTTTCGGATTCGCCTGTATGCAAAATCCTATCAGGTTTGTTTGAGGAGACCATTTCCTGCAAAGGTAACGCCAATATGGAAAACCCTGGGATCCAATTACGGCAATACCCACACATTCCTAAAAACGTTCTGATCTGTTGCTGGGTTTGTGGTAGAGTCATGTCTCTAATTGCTTGGATTCTATCAGCGGTCAGGTGTCTCAGTCCTTGTGTTAGACAGTGTCCCAAATATTTTACCTTAGTTTGGCATAATTGCAACTTGTCTTTGGACACCTTGTGTCCGGTGTCTGAAAGATGAAACAGGAGCTGTTTCGTATCCTTCAGAGATGCTTCCAGTGAATCTGAACACAGTAATAAATCGTCCACATACTGTATCAATACTGATCCACTGTCTGGTTGAAAAGACTGTAAACAATCATGCAAAGCCTGAGAAAATATACTTGGACTATCTATGAAACCTTGGGGCAATCGAGTCCACGTGTATTGGACTCCTCTGTATGTGAATGCAAACAAATATTGGCTGTCAGGGTGCAGAGGTACCGAAAAGAAAGCGGAGCAGAGGTCAATAACAGTGAAAAATTTGGCAGTGGGAGGGATTTGCATTAGGATGACAGCTGGATTTGGCACTACGGGGAACTGACTCTCAACTATTTTGTTAATCCCCCTTAGATCCTGCACTAGCCTGTAACCCCTCCCCCCACTCTTCTTAACAGGGAAGATGGGACTATTGGCAGTGCTGGACGTTCTTACCAGAATGCCCTGTTGTAGCAAGCGCTCTATTACTGGGTAAACTCCTAACTCCACCTCTGGCTTCAGAGGATACTGTGGGATTTTTGGAGCTACCCTACCATCTTTTACTTGTACAACTACTGGAGCTACGTTTGCCATTAATCCAGTGTCCTGTCCGTCTTTTGTCCAAAGTGACTCTGGTATCTGAGATGTCATCTCTTCTATTTGGGATGGATTCCTATTTGTCATAATGGTATGTGACATTAATTTTGATGGGGAGTCTAACATGTCTCGCACTTCCTGAGCGTGTTTCTCAGGTATGTCCAAGAATACACCTTCAAGAGTACAATAAATGACGCACCCCATTTTACACAGTAAGTCTCTTCCCAGGAGATTGGTTGGTGCCGATGCAGCCAGCAAAAAGGAATGCTTGGTATGCAAAGGCCCTATTGTAATCTCGGCTGGTTTGCTAACAGGGTAGTGCTGGACTACTCCTGTTACTCCCATGGCTGGAATTGTCCTACCAGTGGTTCTCATGCCCACTGTCGAATTTATCACTGACTTGGCCGCCCCTGTGTCTACAAGAAAGTTTAAAGTTTTACCAGCTACATTGATTGCGACCTCGGGTTCACTTTCAAGGTTGGCAATCAATTTCACTGGCTGCAGATTACAGGTATGGCCACACCCCTATTGGGTATGGTGACCTCCCTGAATCCTGCTGGCAGCAACTATTTGTGAGGGAGATAGTTGGGAACTACCAGAGGCATGCCAGTCTCTGTTTGGGGGATATCTTTTTGTTTCCCCTGTATGTGGCTCATAACTCCGTTTCTGCGGACCTTGCTCCCAATGTCGTGTGTCGTGTCGTTGTCTAGGGGGTTGGTATGTGTTTCGTGAATTCTTTACTCTACAATCTCGTGCCATGTGTCCCTGTTTGTGACAAGAATAACAAGTAACCATACTTGACTTACCCACAGGATTTGGTGATACAAACAAAGGCTGCCTTGTGGTCAGAGCCTGTATACTTACTGACATTAATTTGTCACCTTGTTGTTCCCTGTGTCTGGTGATGTTTCTGTCGTGATCAATAGCAGCCTCTCTCAAAGTAGCCACAGACAGACCTCGCCAACATGGTTGTGTGGTCTGTACCCTAGTCTTCAATGACTCTTTTAAACCATCCATCAGTACCGATACTGCTACTTCCCGATGGTTTGTGTCTGTTTTAATGTCCTCTATACCTGTGTATTTTGCCATTTCTAATAATGCTCTGTGAAAATACTCTGCAGCTGTCTCTGACTCCTTCTGTTTAATGGAGAATATCTTATTCCATTTAGCTACTGCTGGGAAATACTCTTTTAGCTGCAAGTTTATTCTTTTCACATTATCTTGGTTGTACACATCTGTAAGAGGTACATCATGATCTAGTCCGCAATCAGCTAAAAATTGAGTTGCGTCGACATTTGAGGGTAAACATGCTCTCAGCAATATCTGCCAGTCTTTATTGTTGGGCTCTACAGTGTTACCTAAGTCTCTGATGTATTTTTGACTGGCAACTAAGTCTTTTCTAGGGTCAGGAAATTCAGACACTATGGTCCTTAATTCCATTCGGGAAAATGGGGTGTACATGGCAATGTTCCTAATGGGAGTGGCTCCTGATGCGTCTGTTTTCCCATTTGGCACTGCTATTACTCTAACAGGTGTAATTCTAACAACCTCATTCTGTGTAGATTCTACAGGCTGTGGTGAAATAGTTTCAGCATAATGCATGGTGCCGTACTTACCAGTTGATACGACCTCACCTATCCCTCCGCTAGGGGCCTTTACTAATCTCGTGGGTGGAGCTGTGCCTACTGTGGTCTCTGCTATGGTGGCTGCTAGAGAGAGCGCTGAAATCGTTGCCGCTTCGTCCTCTTGATCACACTCCTGAGGAAAGTTCAAAACAGGGTACAACTTGCACGGGTTAATACTTGCATGGGTTAATGGGTTAACATTATCATTAACATTTACACAGTTACTAAGTGATTTTGTGTTACACCTTAGTGCGTCTTTCTCCGTAATCAACTTCTCTCCTGATATATATGGTGGCGGCGGGGCCGTGGCAATTAGTTTTCTGTTAGAACCAGATCCCGCCGCCTGAGCCAAACCTCTCTGTATCTCACCTTCCTGTTGCCACAACTGTAAATAATCATAATGCTGAATTCGTCTCTTTGTTGATTTTATGAGACATATCCTCCTCCTTAAATTTTGTAACACTTCTGAGCTGAAGCTCCCTATTCTTGGGAATTTCTCCCCGTCATGCACAGTCATTCTCTCCCATTCATCACATAAAGTTTCTGTGTGACTTCCATATTTCTCACACATGATATACCTGGCCGACCCAATTGGCCGGACCACTGAATCAACCCGAACCGAGGTTGATCGCCCCCTACCTGAACAAGTGGCCCCCATAGTTCGAAAGTGTTGCTTTATTTAGCCAACCCTTTACGAAAAACCAAATGCCAACAATAGGCTGACGGTGGCGGTTTACCGAGTACCCCACTCACTCGCCCACGCCGACCTATACGACCTGATCACACCGATATGGTGCTGGCGTACTCGACCTAGGGCCCCTGCGACCTGAACCTCTATTTACTGGAACCTGTGAGGGTTATCCGAAGAACACTTACTCTTTCCAGTAACTATTGGTTGCTGGATAGTTCCTGAGTGAGCAGCGAACTTCCCTTAAAATAAAAAAATTACACAAATCACGTTAGAGTGTACAGATAGTGTTTGTGACCCCTTTACTCTAATGGTACTAGGTCAGATTACTAACTACTGCACACACTTACGTGCGGTCCAGTCGTTCAGTACACAAACAACTAAGCTTATGTACGGAAAGACCAATGGAATCGAAACTTACGACTGCGAATTCCTTCAGCCAGAGCTTATATGGCCTATATGGGTGTTGCACCAACCCTTTTCGGTGTTGTGCCTGTGAACTGTATAGCGGACTTCCTTGTCGGCTGTACCTGGACCTCCTGGTCTGTTATGACCTCCTGGTCTTGTTACAGTGCGACCTCCTGGTCTTGTTACAGTATGACCTCCTGGTCTGCTATACTCTAATGCTCAAAATTGTATATTTAACCAGAGATGCCTCCCTAGCCACCGTGCACGTCACTTACACGCATGTACCTCACGAGTACTCGACTTTTCTTGTGGTTCAACCTTTAAAAATTGTAAAAACACTCACTCATCACATGTACACTTTTGTTTCTATTTCTATTTCTGCGCAGAAATTTCCTTTAGCCCAGCTGTGTTACCAATTAGGAGCAGGATCTGTTAAACTAAATTTCAGACTTTCCAAAAATAGACTTGCGTTATTTATCGCCTTTTGCGCTATTTACCGCTTAGCGCTAACTATCGCCTTTGCGTTAATTATCGCTTTGCGCTAAAATTCAACTTTTCGTGATTTGAGCTACGTGGGCGTAACCGGACGCTCCGTTGCGTAATGTACGCTGCGTGCGTCGGCCTTTGGATTGCGTACGCTAGTCTTTGTTAGAGACACGTGTACGCAATGCAAAGATCCACCGTAACACAATATACTTTTATCAATGTAGACGATCCCTGATCATCTACCGCGTACCCCACTGGCTTTGCCTTATCTCCCAGGCAAACCTGTGTGTTTCTCTACACTTTTAACTATTACCTCTATTCTTAAACTATGAAATAACAGCAAGTCTCTTTTAGCACTTTTCTATCAACTATAAAATTGGCAAACAGGATAGTGATATACGAAAATGAAAAAGAAATGCAGATATATATGTGTGCGTGCGTGTGTACGCAAGACAGAAAAATACAGTTTTAAAAGACACTAGCGTTTTGTTCTTACCTCCGGTTCCCGGATTCCTTCAGCACTCTTTATCTAAGCGAAGCAGACGCTTATCCCGTCAGCACTACGAGACAACCTCCCGCCCTTTGCTGAGGGATAATGTCTGCTGATCTACCTAGTGCAGATATGTGAAGGACAGGACGAGCCGCCAATTGATAAAGCTAAAAATTTATCGTATATATAACCCTCTATGAGGTCTAAGAACTCTGTACGCTATCTACGTGAGAAGTACCGTAAGGGTACGCAAGTTGCGTATCGATCGCTTAGCCGTGATCGAGACGCTCAGGCGTCACGTTCACTCACGGCCAAGTGATCGCAGGCAGGCAGACTATTGGCTGTTGACTTATCGTAATGATTCGCTATAGCGTAGCAGCGCTCGGGACCACGAGGAGATCACCAGCGATGCAGACGCTCACAACGTTAAACCTTTATATCTATACCTTTAACAATGAAATACACAGTAAACCTTAGTGTAGAGACAAAGTGTAAGTGCAACCTTGTGTAACCTGATTAACTACAAAGCTGCTTGAGCGTAACAAACGCTCAGAGAATACTTAACACTATGAGAAAATACACAGATACTTGTTTAGGGTCCAAAGCCTATTAAATGTATTATAACTAATATACTTGTAAAAAGGAATCACAGTACAAATGATACACTACAATATAACAGAGACTTCCTAACCAAATAACTACACTATAAATACAATACAATACAATACAATCTAATCAAGAGAAAATACGAGAGAAAGAGTAGAGAGAGAGAGAGAGAGAGAGATAGAGAGAGAGAGAGATGGCTCACAGTAAGACAATATGTTTACGGAGAAAACTTACGCACAAGGGGAACGATCGCATGCGCCCCGATATCCAGCTCCCGATTATCAGCAATGAGAACCGTTGAAGAGAGTGAAGTTGGATATGGTCGGCCTGCTATTTATGCCCCACACACAATACAATTCAATGGTCCCTACAATCTCATTGTTCATTGGACACAGGAATTCGGCTTCGCATTATAACAAAAGGTCATAGGTTGATTCATACAGGTGGGCTGTGACTATTTCCAACTGCTCAGGTGGGAGGGAAACTGGGTTTCCCGCCGCATGGGTAATAAAGTGCAAATAAAGTAAATGTTCATAAACTTCTTATGTCCATAACTATTCGCACGAGCGATTGATCTGCTTCAAACCAACACCGGAATATTTCTAATTAAATATTCTTCCGATGGATACTAAACACCACTGTATTACTCCTATCTGACCCTTCGTATCAAACAAAGAGGGATTCCTCTGTTCATAAACATTCTATATTAACCAAACTTTCAGAATCTATCAAAGGGACCATGATCTACAAATTACATTATTAGTGAAAATATGTAATGATTGAGTCGCACGCTACAACCACATACACTCTACCGTAAATACGCATACCATGCGCCGGCGGGTGCCCGCGACTGTGAGTATGCGCACGTACGGGAGAGCGTACGCATGCGCAGCACGGACCTGTGTGAGGTGCAAATATGGTAGTGTGCATAGAGATATTTTTCTGACTTTGACAACATGATGATGGAAGCACTCATCCTCTCGCTAGAAAAATGAAAAGACTTAAGCTGGCAAAAGCACAGCAAAGAACTTTGCGTTCTTCTAAATCACCAATCCCCAAGGAGAGTCCAATTGTGTTGGTTGCGACTGGACGGGAAGAGCTTGCACCTTCCACCATTTGCACGCCTCCAGCAAGTGCTGGAAGGAGCACCCGCAGTCCAGTTCCTGACAGTCAAATTGAAGATGTCACTGCTGAAGTACACCAGGATGAGGATATGGGTGTTGCTGGCGCTGGGGAGGAAATTGACAAGGAGGATTCTGATGGTGAGGTGGTTTGTTTAAGTCAGGCACCAGGGGAGACACCTGTTGTCCGTGGGACAAATATGGCCATTGATATGCCTGGTCAAAATACAAAAAAAGTGAAAGTGTGCATGTCCTGTTTATACAACATAAGGGTGGGTGGGAGGGTGGTCCCAAGGACAATTCCATCTTGCACCTCTTTTTTCTTTCATTTTTCTTTGCATCATGTGCTGTTGGGGACAATTTTTTTGAAGTGCCATCCTACCTGACACTGCAGTGCCACTCCGAGATGGGCCAGGTGTTTGTGTCGGCCACTTGTGTCGCTTAGCTTAGTCACACAGTGACCTTGGTGCGCCTCTTTTTTTCTTTGCATCATGTGCTGTTGGGGACAATTTTTTTGAAGTGCCATCCTCTCTGACACTGCAGTGCCACTCTTAGATGGGCCAGGTGTTTGTGTCGGCCACTTGTGTCGCTTAGCTTAGCCATCCAGCGACCTCGGTGCAAATTTTAGGACTAAAAATAATATTGTGAGGTGTGAGGTGTTCAGAGTAGACTGGAAATGAGTAGAAATTATGGTTATTGAGGTTAATAAAACTATGGGATCACAATGACCCCAAAATTCTATGATTTAAGCTGGCTTTTAGGGTTTTTTGAAAAAAACACCCGAATCCAAAACACACCCGAATCCGACAAATTTTTTTCGGTGAGGTGTTGCCAAAACGCGTCTGAATCCAAAACACGGCCGCGGAACCGAATCCAAAACCAAAACATAAAAAACACGAAAAATGTCTGGTGCACATCACTAGTTGTTATTATGCATACTCAAATCCTGAGGACCTTATAGTGTCATCTATAAAAATGTTTTTCACTCCGGATAAGGCTGATAAAGAGATAAGACAGCCGGGAGGTGGAATATTGTAATGCCTTCTTGTTGTTACAAAGTTGCATTATTGCTAACAAATTATCCAGCGTGCATGTACAGTTATTATTTATAACATTATACTAATATATAAACCATCTGGTTGCTAACAGGAGTTGTGAAAAGGACTTGCTGCTTTTGTTATACTATATTGGCATTCTTACTAACCCTGCACTTGGATGTGTGGCTAACTTATCCTGCATTGGGATGTGCGGATAACTTAAGGACATATGATTGATCCATACAATCACTGATAAAAAAAATAGCAGTGAAACAGATTAATTGTATAAAAATACCACTAATCAGGAGCTTTTTAACATGTGTTTATATTGTATGTTATATATAATTTTTTTTCAATAATATATGTGATGCGGGCCGGCATCATTGTTGTTTATTGATGTGATTTTATAAAATTATAAATTTAGAGATTAAATCCACAAACAGATTGAATAAGCGCTGTCTCATTGTGTTTTATGTTTCCTTGAGAAAGTGGCTTGTGTTACCCATGGAGAACAAAAGCCCACAGACTGAGTGGTGCCTGTGGCAAAAAAGTGCAGGGAACACATTCATTTTTGCAGCCCAGACACTGCATAGTTGGCAGAGCCATATGGCTCCAAATCATGGCTCACCTGCTCATATAAGGTAAGGAGGTTTGTTTGGTTCAGCCTAAACATCTCCATCACCTCTTGATCTGAGAGGGAGTCCAGGTACACCCTTGTACGGTACCTATGTGAAGCACAAAATGGTCTGGGGACCTGGCTCTGGTGTGCAGCCTGCACCCTCCTCCTCCAAATGTGCAATATCACATACACACAGCTCAACTCCTGACTGCAAAAATGCCATTGCTCAGCCTGCAACCCTTTATTTTTTTGGGATGGTGGAAGTACTTCAAATCGTCTATCTTTACCTGGCCTGTGTGCAAGTTTTAGTAATTTTTTAAGTACGATTTCCAAAATCGCATCCTATTACATTTGGGAGTTGTATTATTTTGAATGGGAAAACATTTGGATGCGATTTGAAGTGCAAAATGAAATCAACAGGTGAAAATATGTGATTTTCTCTGTAAAAAATGCAAATTAGACTGCAAATCGCAATCTATTACATTTGCAATTTACTCAAAACAGGCAATTTAAGACGCTTTTTGACTAAAAGTCTCAAAAGTCTACAAATCTCATCCTATTACATGTCACACGGTTGAGTATTACAACCATTATCGTTTTGTTAATATTGCCAGGGTTACATCATTTGTAGAGGGTGTTCGAGCTGTTCATATAGCTATACAGGCCATGCTCGATGGCTTCCTGATTGGTGTTGACCCTAATGACTGCATGCAGTTAAGATTGGAGGGTAGTGGTTTACACAATGCCATCTATTTGCATTGTAAGTCTCAAGAAACATTAGACGCTGTCAGTTTTTTAATCAGATTACAAACACACTTGGAAGTAACACTGAAATCTTATTATCCACAGGTTTAAGGTTTGTAATCAGTGATTTTAGAAATAGTCCAAGTGGAGGCTTAACAGGACGAGAATTAAGACGGATACCCTACAGCTTTATTATTGAAAAACGAAAAAAGACTTTATTTGTATGATTTCAAAAACATTGGCAATAATTTGTGTTTGGTGGCTAGTTTCGGTAAACTTCTGGATAAATGTAACAATGCAACTGACTATGTGATACAATTGAGAGCGCTCCAACTACATAAAGCTTTGAATTTACCACTTGATAAAGAACTCAGATTTAGCAATGTTGCATTTTTTTTAAAACCAACAAATAAAACACTGTTCTACAACAATGGGGATTGGCGTTACTTTTGTACAGATTTAAAGGCAATACCGTGTTTGTGTTATATCACGATTGCCACTTTTGTAGGATTCTCAATATCAAAGCGTTTCTAGGGGTCCGAAATTATTGTAGTCGGTGTCATAGCGCTTACCATCATAGAAATAACCATTATTGTCTTTTATTTTGTAAGGCTTGTCACAGGCGGGATTGTATTGTTGCTGGGGTGTGCGTGTTTAAGGTATTACATTTTGTAGGGTATTTTGTCAGTCAAATGACGGTTTAGGGTCACACAAATCTTTAGCTTTTGATCACAAAATATCCTGTCTTGTACATGTTTATTGTGACAGGTGCTGTCTCTACTGCCACACGGACAATAACTGTCAGGGCCTAAAGTGCCCCATTTGTAAGGTATGCGTTGTTGAGTTTGTGAGTCATTTGTGTTATATACAAACCATCAAGCCAGAAGAACACACTAAGAAATATATCTATTATGATTTTGAGTGTATGCAGAAGAAGGGAGTGCACATACCAAACTACTGTTACGCTCTAACATTAGCAGGTAGAAAATCCTGGGAGTTTAAGGGTTTTGCATGTATTGAAGATTTTGTAAAGACGTTCATGAAACCAAAATTTACGCTTTACACATTAATATCCCATAATGCCGGTCAGTATGATGCGTATTTTGTGATACGGCAGCTGATTAAGGAGAAATTAAATATACAATTCTGTTAGGGTCTCCTGCCCTGTGCTGCCACGTCGTCATGGCAACCTGGAGACAAGTGCTAGCGGAGTAACCTGAGCGCAGCTGATACTCCGGTTCGGGTCTTTTGCTGTGCAGTGGTTACAGGCTCTGTGCACGGCAGGGGATCCGGTGCTGGTTTTTTGTGCTCACAGTCTGTGAGGTCTGAGTGGGGCGTGGACAGCACCTGCTTTATAAGGCCTCTTCTCAGGTTAAGCAGATGCTGCTGAATCTTTGTTGGTTAGTCAGTTCCTGAAAGTTAGCCAGTACTGTGTAGCTTTGTATTTGTTGTTGCTTACTGCAAATAGGCCTGGGGATTTGGTACTACACTTTGCCAATCCAGACCTAGCAGTAAGACTGGAGTCAGTCGTTTAGCTTGCTGGGGTTCTTTTACTACTCTGTGAACTTAGCAAGTTTGCGGCTGTATTCTAAGACTTGCCTGCCTAAATCCTGTCTCACTGTGCAAGGTGTCAGGTGTCAGTTTAGTGGCAGTAAGCTGAACCTGTGCACTGCAAGTGAGAATTAGGATTGTGGAGACTCTCTTTGTGTCTATCATTCCATATCTGACCAAGGAGTTTACTGCCACACCCGTTGGTAACCCTTTAGGGTTTTGCTGTTGCCCTTAGCAACAGCATTTCGGGTTCTCTACGTATTAAAACACAACATCTTGCTTTTCCCATCTGAGCATTACTAATACTAGGGAGACACCCAGTTTCTTAGCCTCTGGGCTTCTCTGTTCACTTTGTGTGTATTTTGTTACCCTATCACCTTCTATGTACGTAATGTCATATCCCCCAGTCTGTCTGTAAGTTAATTTGTTTTGCATACCTATCCGTTCAGACACCAGTACATTCCTGCAGGCACTGGTGTGCATAACAGTTCAAACACCAGTACATTCCTGCAGGCACTGGAGTGCATAACAGTTCTGACACCAGTACATTCCTGCAGGCACTGGTGTGCATAACATATTCAGCAGCCTAATACTCCTGTTAAAATTTTGTGGGAATATGGAGCATACCCCTCAAAATACGTTGCAACAGGTGGTCGATCACAGGTGCAGGTCCTGACTCGACAATTTAATGATTTGTCCATTAAAATGCACACCTCCCAGGCCGCTGGCGGAGCTCCCGCAGCAGCAGCACCTTCAGGGGTTAAGGAGCCGAAAGTAAATCACCCGGATCGTTTTTCTGGAGATCGCTCGCAGTTCTTTTGTTTCAAGGAGAGCTGCAAGCTATACTTCCGGCTTAGGCCTCAGTCTTCTGGGTCGGAGATTCAGCGGGTGGGCATAGTGATTTCCTTGCTACAAGGAGACCCACAGGTCTGGGCATATGGGTTGCAGCCTGACTGTCCGTCGCTTAAAAGTGTTGATGCTTTTTTTACGGCACTGGGCATGCTGTATGATGACCCTGACAAGACGGCCTCAGCCGAGGCTCAGATTTCGATCCTTAAGCAAGGGCGAAGGCCAGTTGAGGTTTACTGTACGGAGTTTCGGAGGTGGGCCCATGATACCCAGTGGAATGACCCAGCCCTGAGACACCAGTACCGAAGAGGTCTTTCTAACCAGATAAAGGACCAACTGGTACAATATCCCTTGCCTGATAGCTTGGATCAGCTCATGTAGTTATCCATCCGGGTGGATAGACGGCTGAGAGAGCGTAGGCTTGAAAGGGAGACTGAGGTTTCCTTCTTTCCCAAGGGAACCTCAGACTCTGAGGAATTTTCCGAGGAGCCTATGCAGATTGGGGCTACCCGCCTCTCCTCGCGTGAGAAGACGCGGAGGAGACAGCAGGGGTTGTGTTTGTACTGTGGGAATAAAGGTCATGTGGTAGTATCATGCCCAGAAAAGCCGGAAAACTTCAGGGCCTGAGGGTGATGGGAAATATCCTGTCAGGCCAGAAGTCAGAATTTCCCAAGAAGACTTTTATCATTCCGGTGACCTTGAAGATCCTCGGTCAAACTGTCAAGACTGAGGCCTTTGTGGACAGTGGGGCTGACGGGGTTTTTATGGACCGCCAATTCGCCCTGAAACACTCTGTTCCCTTAGTACCCTTGGCATCGGAAATTGAGATTTGTGGGTTAAACGGGGAACCATTATCCCAAGGTAAAATTACCTCTTGCACTAGCCAGATTTCTTTGTTTATTGGAGCCACACACTCTGAAAAATTGTCTTTTTATGTGACTGTCTGTACTTTTGCCCCATTGGTGTTGGGGTTACCCTGGTTAAGGGCCCACAATCCTCAATTTGACTGGGTCTCTGGGGAGATTCTTAGTTGGGGTACTGATTGTTTCAGGAGTTGCTTGAGCCTTCCAGTCAGGCTCTCGCAGCTAAGTTTGCCAGGATTGCCAGGGTGTTATGCAGATTTTGCGGACGTGTTCTCCAAAAAAGTTGCACAGGTACTACCTCCCCATCGCCCCTATGACTGTGCCATTGATTTGTTGCCAAATGCTAAGCTTCCCAAGAGCAGGTTGTACTCCCTGTCACGTCCTGAGACTCAGGCTATGGCAGAGTACATTCAGGAGAACTTGGCTAAGGGATTTATCAGACCTTCACAGTCTCCAGTTGGGTCGGGGTTCTTCTTCGTGGGTAAAAAGGACGGTTCATTGCGACCCTGCATCGACTTCAGGGAATTGAACCGTATCACGATTAAAAACTCATACCCACTGCCTCTCATTTCGGTCTTGTTTGACCAGCTTCGTACTGCCACCATTTTTTCTAAGATTGACCTACGCGGTGCATACAATCTAATCCGAATAAGAGAGGGGGATGAATGGAAGACTGCCTTTAATACCCACTCAGGGCATTATGAATATTTGGTGATGCCTTTTGGGCTCTGTAATGCCCCGGCAGTCTTCCAGGATTTCATGAATGATGTGCTCAGGGAATATTTGGATAGATTCTTAGTTGTATACTTAGATGACATCCTAATCTTCTCCCATTCCCTGGAGGAACATCGGAAGCATGTACGCTTAGTCCTCCAGAAACTCAGAGACCACCGGCTTGGGGCGAAGCTGGAGAAGTGCGAATTTGAAGTTCAGCAAATCGCATTTCTAGGATATATTATCTCCCCAGAAGGTTTCCAAATGGAGGGTTCCAAGGTACAGGCAGTCCTGGATTGGGTGCAGCCCACTAGTTTGAAGGCGCTTCAGCGTTTCCTGGGCTTTGCAAATTTTTATAGACGATTTATCGCTGGATTTTCGTCTATAGTGGTGCCCTTGGTGGCACTCACTAAGAAAGGGGCGGATGTTGCTCACTGGTCTTGTGAGGCTAAAGCGGCTTTTGCCCGTCTCAAAAGGGCATTTGTATCGGCCAAGGTGCTGCGACACCCAGATCCAGAGCGTCCTTTTGTGGTGGAGGTGGATGCCTCTGAGATGGGTATTGGGGCAGTGCTTTCTCAGATGGGGGTGTCTGATAATCGCCTTCATCCCTGTGCTTACTTTTCCCGTAAATTTTCGCCTGCCGAGATGAATTATGACGTGGGTAACCGGGAATTGTTGGCTATTAAGGATGCACTCGAGGAGTGGAGACACTGGCTTGAGGGGGCTAAGTTTGTGGTCTCAATTCTCACCGACCATAAGAATCTGGCATATTTAGAGTCAGCGAAGCGTCTCAATGCCAGGCAGGCACGATGGGCTTTGTTTTTTGCTCGCTTTCATTTTTTGATAACATATCGCCCTGGGTCAAAAAACATCAAGGCTGATGCGCTCTCGCAGAGTTTTGCTCCAATCCAGGAGACCACCGAGGAGCCGTTGCCCATTGTGTCCCCATCATGTATTAAAGTGGGCATTACCCAGGACCTCTTATCATTAGTCCTTAGAGCACAGGAGCAGGCTCCTCCAGACCTTCCGGTAGGTCTTTTGTTTGTGCCTCCTAGGTTAAGACAGCGAGTGTTCCTGGAATTCCATGCCAAGAAGTCGGCAGGTCACCCGGGTATTGCCAGAACTCGGGAGTTGCTATCTAGGGCGGTGTGGTGGCCCTCGGTGGCTAAGGATGTGGATCAGTGGGTTCGGGCATGTGACATCTGTGCCCGAAATAAGACTCCTAGAGGGGTTCCTGTTGGCCCATTACATCCACTCTCTATCCCATCTAAGTCATGGACCCACATTTCAATGGATTTTGTGGTGGACTTGCCCAAATCCTCGGGGATGACAGCCATCTGGGTTGTCGTTGACAGGTTTTCGAAGATGGCGCACTTCGTTCCACTGGTTGGGCTGCCATCGGCCAGACGCCTGTCTGAATTATTTATGCTGCATGTTGTGCGTCTCCACGGGTTGCCACTTGATGTGGTCTCTGATCCCAGTTTGTGGCCAAATTCTGGAGGGCATTTTGTTACGATCTCCAGATTTCTGTCAGCTTGTCGTCAGGCTACCATCCGCAGTCTAATGGGCAGACTGAAAGGGTGAACCAGTCCTTGGAGCAGTTCCTCAGGTGTTATGTCTCCAAGTGTCAGACTGACTGGGTTGCTCATCTGTCCATGGCGGAGTTTGCCTATAACAACGCGGCTCACTCTGCTACAGGGATCTCTCCCTTCCTTTGTGTGTATGGGCATCATCCTAAGGCCAATTCTTTTGACCCCCTGGACTCCACGCCTGGTGGTTCCTCTGTGGTTTCGGTCCTTAGAGGTATTTGGCGGAAAGTGAAGAAAGCCCTTGTGTCTGTGTCATTAGTGACCAAAAGGGTTTTTGATAAGCGGAAAAGACCCTGCAGCTTCAAATTAGGAGACTTTGTCTGGTTGTCTACCAAGAATTTGAAGTTGAGACAGCCATCTCATAAGTTAGGCCCCCGGTTCATCGGCCCTTATAAGATCTCCAGGGTTATCAATCCGGTGGCATTTCAGTTAGATCTGCCCCGTTCTTTGGGTATCAATAAAACATTTCATTGTTCCCTTTTAAAACGGGCGATTAGTAATCCTTCTTCCAGTGGAAGACCTTCCCCTCTTCTGATACGTGGCCAGAGGGAGTTTGTTGTTGAAAGGATTCTTGACTCCAAGATGGTTCGGGGTCGGCTGTCATTTTTGGTGCACTGGAAGGGGTATGGCCCGGAGGAGCGGTCGTGGGTGCGCAGTTGTGATCTTCATGCCCCCAGACTGATACGCTCTTTCTTCTCGCAGTTCCCCGATAAACCCGGTGGTAGGGGTTCTTTGACCCCTCGTCAGAGGGGGGGTACTGTTAGGGTCTCCTGCCCTGTGCTGCCACGTCGTCATGGCAACCGGGAGACAAGTGCTAGCGGAGTAACCTGAGCGCAGCTGATACTCCGGTTCGGGTCTTTTGCTGTGCAGTGGTTACAGGCTCTGTGCACGGCAGGGGATCCGGTGCTGGTTTTTTGTGCTCACAGTCTGTGAGGTCTTAGTGGGGCGTGGACAGCACCTGCTTTATAAGGCCTCTTCTCAGGTTAAGCAGATGCTGCTGAATCTTTGTTGGTTAGTCAGTTCCTGAAAGTTAGCCTGTACTGTGTAGCTTTGTATTTGTTGTTGCTTACTGCAAATAGGCCTGGGGATTTGGTACTACACTCTGCCAATCCAGACCTAGCAGTAAGACTGGAGTCAGTCGTTTAGCTTGCTGGGGTTCTTTTACTACTCTGTGAACTTAGCAAGTTTGCGGCTGTATTCTAAGACTTGCCTGCCTAAATCCTGTCTCACTGTGCAAGGTGTCAGGTGTCAGTTTAGTGGCAGTAAGCTGAACCTGTGCACTGCAAGTGAGAATTAGGATTGTGGAGACTCTCCTTGTGTCTATCATTCCATCTCTGACCAAGGAGTTTACTGCCACACCCGTTGGTAACCCTTTAGGGTTTTGCTGTTGCCCTTAGCAACAGCATTTCGGGTTCTCTGCGTATTAAAACACAACATCTTGCTTTTCCCATCTGAGCATTA
This sequence comes from Pseudophryne corroboree, assembly GCF_028390025.1. NCBI lineage: Eukaryota > Metazoa > Chordata > Amphibia > Anura > Myobatrachidae > Pseudophryne > Pseudophryne corroboree. Next base: position 58,187,480 of record NC_086446.1, on the reverse strand, counting down.
CTAATACTAGGGAGACACCCAGTTCCTTAGCCTCTGGGCTTCTCTGTTCACTTTGTGTGTATTTTGTTACCCTATCACCGTCTATGTACGTAATGTCATATCCCCCAGTCTGTCTGTAAGTTAATTTGTTTTGCATACCTATCCGTTCAGACACCAGTACATTCCTGCAGGCACTGGTGTGCATAACAGTTCAAACACCAGTACATTCCTGCAGGCACTGGACTGCATAACAGTTCTGACACCAGTACATTCCTGCAGGCACTAGTGTGCATAACAAATTCTTATATAGAGGCGGCAACATAATGTGCATCACGGTAAAATTTTTGACGATAAGATTTATCGGCTCTTTACATTTTTTACCCATACGATTTAGCAGATTACCAAAGGCCATGGGCTTTGATGGTGCCAAAGGCCATTTCCCACATTTTTTTTAACACTGCTGATAACCAAAATTACATAGGGGCTATGCCAACAATAGACTATTTTGGTCTACAATACATGAATGGTACAAAAAAAACATGCACACACTGTTTAAGTTTCAAAAAGAAGTAATCCAATATTGTAAAGACAATGTCAAAATATTACAAAAAGCTTGTGTGTCTTTCAGACCCGCTGTTATAGCCATTGCAGAACAGAAGTTTCTAATAACTAAGGAAAAAAGAGATGTTGCAGTAAAACCTCACATACATCCTTTTCAATTAAAGACTTTAGCGTCAGTTTGCATATCTCTGTACCATTGTAAATTTTTACAGGAAAACACACTGGCCCTTGTACCGGGCAATAACTACCACTAGACTTAGAAGCGTTACTCAACACCAGCTATACAGTAGTTAATGTACATAGAACATAAAGAAGGTGTGAGCATAAGACACGCTTTACATGGGGGTGAGAAGAAAGTCGGTAAATACAGTCTGGATGGTTATGCCATAATTAACGGCATACCCACCACTTTTGAATTCCAAAGTTGTTATTATCACAGTTGTGGAGCGTGTTACAATGCCAATGATGAAAACAAACTGACTAAAATGAACCCGGTCAACTGCGCCACAAGATGCAAGTGAGGTCTCCCTTAAATGATGTAGATTTCAGATAAGTGAAATCTGAGGTTGTGAATGGAAGACTATGCTATAGTCTGATGATTATCTATAGGCTTTTCTGACGGGTAAATAATTACCCGAATCCTTGGATCCACGTGATGCTCTTTACGGCGGATGGACGAACGCCATACAGCTGTACCACAAATCATATTGTGATGAAAAAAATTCACTATTTTGACTTTACCACCCTGTACCCTTTTGTCAACAAAACAAAAACATATCCTATACAACACCTGTGCATCATTTATAAGGATTTTAGTGATGTCACAAAGTATTTAGATTTTGCAAGGGTTAAAGTTTACCCGCCTTGTGAACTTTTCCTTTTGGTACTGCCGATTTAAATGCGTGATACTGTAAGTTAGTGTTTCCATTATGTCGCACATGCACCAAGTCTGGACAGAGCCGTGTCTTCATGCCTTGGAAAATTGAGCACTCACCGGTACTTCGTGTATGGTTGAACTAAATTTGGCTGTAGAAATGGGGTACATTGTGTAAAATCTATGAGGTGTGGCATTTTGATGAGAGATCTGATTATTTGTTTTCAGGTAACATTAAAACACACCTCAGGTTTAAACAAGAGGCTTCTGGTTATTCCGCTGGGTGCACAGACTCTATGAAACAACAAGAGTATATTGACGCCTATCAAAAAAACAAAGGTGTGTCTTTATGACCCGATCACATAGAAATCAACCCTGCCAAAGGACAAATTTCAAAAATATGTGGTCAATTTGGCCAATGTAGCAACATGTCCAATATGTGTCTAGTGACTGAGCCTAACAAGCTTTTTGAATACGCATTTTTACCATACTATGAGGTGTCTGCCTTGGACTTCATAGACCACAATATGGTCATGGTGAATTGGAAATACACCAAAGACCATTACATAAGGGATACATATATATTTATCACAACATTTACCACTTCCCATACATGCGTTAAATTGTACTAACTATTGGATAGAGTACAAGATAGATGTCTGTTTCACGACATAGATTCTGTCATTTTTGTCAGCAGATCTGGTGAGTGGATCCCCCATTGGGTGATTATTTAGTCAAGCTGACTAGCGAATTGCCCTCAATTATGCATATAACAGAATTTATCTCAGCCGGACTTAAGTCATATGGCAATCGACTAAACAACTGGAAGACCCGTTTAAAATTTAAAGATATAACGCTCAATGTCGATAATGCGCAGCACGTTAACTTTGACAGTCTGAAAGAACTGGTCTTAGATTATCCTTTAATCCCAAAAGGCGACAATCAGAAAAAGTTTGTGATCCGACAACACGGTATAGTACGTGTGAAAAAGTACTAACAGATTGAGACTTGGACTTTGCAGAAGACACAAAGGTGCGTTTATACTAAACGGACGCTTACAGACAACTTCACAACACTTCCATTCTGGTATTAAGATTGATACCAGATTTCAACATCCCTTCTACTGTATTTTAGCAAGTCCATCCAATTTGGGTTAAAGTTATTTTGTGAAAACACTGTTGCAGCACGCAGCCATGCATATAACGCATGTACCTGAAAATGTTTGGTTTTATACCTGTCGACAACCTATATACGAACCAACCTTTGCGTAATTTCACTGGTGTGCATTTTATAGAGGGTTTACCCGAGTCTTTTAGTGATGACCAACTTTACACCCCTGACAAGATTCATTTAGCAGTAGATGATCTGATGGAAGCGGCTTATAGTAACTCTGAGGTTGAGAAAGCTTTCACATAGTATGTACATCATCATAAACTTAGTATCCTGTACCTTGTCCAAAACAAATTTTATCAAGGCAAAAAGAGCAGGACTATACTTTTAAACACAAAATATATGGATCTGTTCAAAAATCCCAGGGATAAAATGCAGGTGAGCAATCTGGCTATGCAAATGTACCCATCGATATATCGCTTTTTTCTTGAATCCTACGAATCCGCGATGGAGGTCCCTTATGGATATTTATGAGTTGATTTAAGAAACAGCACTCTTGATGATTATCGTTTACGAAGCAGCTTATTCCCACCCAACACACTGATTGATTTTGTTGTTAAGAAGTGCATTTCTATAAAGCTATAACTGTACAATCTTTGGTCATTCATTGTCATTCTAACAATGGTGAGCATGTAGTTCCGGATAAGACATAATTGGGCCCTTTTAAAAACATTAATTAAAGCCAATCCATCGCAAAGAAATGCTTTTTTATCCAAAGCTTCAAACTATTTGGTTACGGCTATTTGTAAGATAGCATTCAACAAGCTTAAAGGTAAAATACCATTGCCACAATGACAGTTGAACTACCTTAAAAAGAAGTCAGTCCTTATAAAATTGCTTTGTAATAAGAAATGTTCCATTGGAAAAAAGAAGAGGTTGGTGAAATAGTTGGAAAGATTTATCGGATCGTTGCTTGGTTTTGATATTCTGTTAATTACCGGATTATTGTGTAATCGTTGATGGAGTATGCTGAGAAAATGGATCTGGTGCCTCAGCATCAGATAGACCATGTACATAACAAGCCGAGCAGCGACAACATATGTAAAAAAGCCATGGAGGGTCTAGATGTAGAGATCCTAAACATACTATAGAATGATGGTTTATCAGAATATGAAAAGGCAAAACGATATACAGTAGTGTTGTAGAGGTATCTGGTGTTAAGTAAACAGTCTGATAGAGAAATGACAACTTTAATGCTTTTATTGCCCAGTGCAAACGCTGTTGATGAAACAACTAACCCTACACAAACTGATGCTACCGATGATGTTTATCACGATTTCTTGAACAGTGTTAATGCGAGGTATAAAAAAAACTGAAATACTGATGAGTAAAATGTCTCGCTCTAAACACATCACCAATTGGAACCAACAAGTATAGTTTTTGTATAAAGGCATCGTTGTACCTGGATCCAATGTACTAGACTTGATAAGGAGCATTATGCAAAATCACAGTGTGTCGAGTCATAAGCTGCCTAACGGCTGGCATGAATTTATGCTCACCAAGACTAAATTGAAAATACCATCCACAGTCATTGGTAATGCCGCAAATAGATTGCAGCTAGAGAGTTTAAAAGCAGAGATCTACGATGATGCAGTTGGAGCCACCCCAATATAAACCCTTAAAAAGTTGTATACATTTTTTAAGCTCCCCAGGGCTAACAATGCCACACGCCTACATACTACCTAGGAAAAGATCCGTAAATCTATTTCAAGAATCACAGTGGCTGAAACTATAACACATAACTAATTTATACTATTTTTATACATTGTATTTTGTGTGGATATTTTGTTACAAAAATGTTTAACTTGTATTGTGTCAAGAATATTTTATACACTGCTCAAAAAAATAAAGAGGACACTAAAATAACACATCCTAGATCTAAATGAATGAAATATTCTTATTAAATATTTTGTTCTTTACATAGTTGAATGTGCTGACAACAAAATCACACAAAAATGATCAATGGAAATTAAATTTATTAACCCACGGAAGTCTGGATTTGGAGTCACACTCAAAATGAAAGTGGAAAAACACACTACAGGCAAATCCAACTTTGATGTAATGTCCTTAAAACAAGTCAAAATGAGGCTCAGTAGTGTGTGTGGCCTCCATGTGCCTGTATAACCTCCCTACAATGCCAGGGCATGCTCCTGATGAGGTGGCAGATGGTCTCCTAGGGATCGCCTCCCAGGCCTGGACAAAAAATCATCCGCCAACTCCTGGACAGTCTGTGGTGCAACGTGGCATTGATGGATGGAGCGAGAAATGATGTCCCAGATGTGCTCAATGGGATTCAGGTCTGGGGAAAGGGCGGGCCAGTCCATAGCATCAATGCCTTTGTCTTGCAGGAACTGCTGACACACTCCAGCCACATGAGGTCTAGCATTGTTTGCATTAGGAGGAACCCAGGGCCAACCACACCAGCATATGGTCTCACAAGGGGTCTGAGGATCTCATCTCGGTACCTAATGGCAGGCTACCTCTAGCGAGCACATGGAGGGCTGTGCGGCCCCCCAAAGAAATGCCACCCCACACCATTACTGACCCAATGCCAAACCAGTCATGCTGGATGATGTTGCAGGCAGCAGAACATTCTCCTTGGTGTCTCCAGACTTTGTCATGTCTGTCACATGTGCTCAGTGAGAACCTACTTTCATCTTTGAAGAGCACAGGGCGCCAGTGGCGAATTTGCCAGTCTTGGTGTTCTCTGGCAAATGCCAAATATCCTGCACAGTGTTGGGCTGTAAGCACAACCCTCACCTGTGGACGTCAGGCCCTCATACCACCCTCATAGAGTCTGTTTCTGATCGTTTGAGTAGACACATGCACATTTGTGGCTTGCTTGAGGTAATTTTGCAGGGCTTTGGCAGTGCTCCTCCTGTTCCTCCTTGCACAAAGGCAGAGGTAACGGTCCTGCTGCTGGGTTGTTGCCCTCCTACGGCCTCCTCCACGTCTCCAGATGTACTGGCCTGTCTCCTGGTAGCGCCTCCATGCTCTGGACACTATACTGACAGACACAGCAAACCTTCTTGCCACAGCTCGCATTGATGTGCCATCCTGGATGAGCTGCACTACCTGAGCCATTTGTGTGGGTTGTAGACTCCGTGTCATGCTACCACTAGAGTGAAAGCACTGCCAGCTTTCAAAAGTGACCAAAACATCAGCCAGAAAGCATAGGAGCTGAGAAGTGGTCTGTGGTTACCACCTGCAGAACAACTCCTTTATTGGGGGTGTCTTGCTAATTGCCTATAATTTCCACCTGTTGTCTATTCCATTTGCACAACAGCATATGAAATTGATTGTCAATCAGTGTTGCTTCCTAAGTGGACAGTTTGATTTCACAGAAGTGTGATTGACTTGGAGTTACATTGTGTTGTTTAAGTGTTCCCTTTATTTTTCTGAGCAGTGTATAATGTTTTAAATGTAAAGCTTTACCGTGTTATTCAACGACTATATTTCTGTATCTATAATTTGCATATACCAATAAAGTATGCTTATGATTTATAAAATACAGTTTTTGTTCTTTGATTCTAATCGGCGTACATGGATGAAATGCTCATTCACACGATATAAAATTTAAGAAACAACGTTGTTTATTAGAAAATTATCATAGCTATGATGCATTGTACATAAAATGCTTCAAACTGTTATGAACCACAGGTAGTGGTTCATTCCTATTTTATGTTTATAAAGTTGTCTTGCATGCCAGGATTTCCCATTGCTCTGTTTTAGAATACTCTTGTTGCTGCCGCTGGTGAGTCTGTGTAATTGCAGCTTGTTCCCATGTGTTCAGCCTCACCTGGCTGCTAATTGCATCTTGTCAGTTTGGAGTCATGCAACAGGGCAGCTGCATGAAATTATTAATTAGGCCTCTCTGTTATATGCTGGCTCAGTGCAATTCACAAACGCTGGTGATATTTCCAGGTTCCAGTCTGCTTGAGTTCTGAGCTTGGTTCCTGCTAGTTCCTGAGCTCCTGTGTAGCAGTCAGTTGAGCTGCTTCCTGTGTCGATTCCTGTGTCAGTCCCTGTGTCGATTCCTGTATCTGGTCCCGTGTCCTGCCGTGAGGTCTTCCTGTCCTGAGGTCCAGTGGCTTTGCCTGTGCCTGGTCAAGTTGCTGGCTTCTTGGTGTCCACCGGTCTGTCGTTTGGGATTCTGCCTGTCCTCCAGTTCTGAGAGTCTGTGTCAGCAGCATTGGGTGTTCCTGTCCGTTTGCCAGTATTCGTACAGGTTCCGTGAGTAGCGGCTCTGCCGTGTCCGTTGGCCTAGGCCGCTGTATTCCGTTATTATTTCTGTCACTGGTGTTTTGCAGAGGGTTCTGCTTATGCTGTCACCGCCGGTACACAAAAGTATTGTGTCGGCGTGTGGTCAGCATTTCCTTTGTTGTTCTTTTCCCTTGGCGGCAAGCCACACATACATTTAGTTTTAGGCTAGTTAGTAGCCCCTGGCTTTGGTTGTTTCAGTTAGAGGGCCCCTTGTTATCACCCTGTGTCGGTACACTCTTTGTCTCTCATTAAGATCTGAGGGGGCATCGAAGTTGGGCAGACGTAATCCGCCCTTCAAACGCGGCTGCCATGGGCTCAAGCAACCATAGTCTCGCAAGGGTGTATTGACAGCACGGGCGAGACAACGGAGATAGGGCGCCAGGGGCTATTCCCTTTTCATTCCCCTTTCCCAGCGTTACGTCCTGGTGTTCTGGACTCACTTCATAACATCTCCCTTGTTCTGAGCACCAGGAACCTAACACAAACACAACGCTGTGTGAAACATTTTATGTTCAATGCATCATAACAGTTGTTTATTAGTAAATCATCGTAGTCATGACACATTGTACATAAAATGTTTCAAACACAACGTTCGTTACAAGTTACACAAGCCTGTATTTATTTATCATATTTATTTATGTATAATGACTCAAACAATGGCTTCTTGGGAGACGTCTTACAAAATTTGAAAAGAAGAGATCATTATGTTTTGTATCAACACTAAAACGGGCCAGTACATCTGCATATTTGTAATTTTTACACATGAAAAATATAAAGTATACGCAATATTGAACGCACACGGTGTTGTTAAAATTTTGCAACTGTTTATTTTGGTGATAAATACTTTTTGAATTCAAGTTTAAAAATTGTATTATAGTCTTTGGGAATAGGGTACTGTCAGGGGCAAGCCCGTAAGAATAGAAAAAGTAAAATTTGCACCATTCATTAAAATAAACAGCCAACCAGTGCTCCCCTGGCTGTCTTCAAATGTGCAGGGGTACTGCAATAGTTTACCAGTCAGTAACATATCGCACGGATAGGTCCCTTTAAAAAATAGCCATGTCATTGGGTCTGCATACAGAATACAGTTTATCTGCAATGTGTTCATCTTGCTGTTGCATAATGATGTTTGTAAAATATGTGATATATATGTTAAAATATGCAATAAATATTAAAATTATTTATTTCATTTATAGATAACCATACAGCACATCACGCCTTTGATTAATTTCAATGATATTATCACATAATGTGTATATTATTGCACTGACTGTCCGGTCTAGCGCTTCAGCAAAGCGGAATTCAGCGCATACATTCCCCGTTCTGATTAGCGAGAGATGCTCAGCGCATTCCTGTTCAGGCGAAAGATCAAAAGTGAATAGAGTTTAACCATCGAGGTACTCTTCACGGTCAATTAGTATATCTGAATCTTATTTCTGCTTATTTGTAATCTGTATGAGTGACATGAAACTCACGAACTGCATTACAGTGTTCAAAGTCGGGTTCAAATGGCTTGGCTGGATGCTGGGTTCCACCAAGGTAAAGGGACGCAAAGTTTAAGTTTTTATGTACAAAACGTAGAGGGTTCCTGTAATTGGCTCCTCAAAATGCTTTGTTGTCTACAACATGATCAATCGCATATTTTGCGTTGCCATTTAACAAGGCCTGAGCGTGTCCAATCTGGACGGCGGGTGAGACCTGAACTCTTTTCAAAAACATGGACGCCACAACAATCTGAATTTTAAAGGCGTCCGCCTCCGCCGGCATTAAGCAGAATGAGTCTTTGTTTCTGGTGCGTTTTATCTTCAAATCAACTGCATTTAAGATTAGCTTATGTTGATGAAAAAGGTTGCAGTGCAGTGGGCCCAGTAATTCCACTGTTCGATTTTGTGCTGTTGCTCTTGCTCTTTTTATAAATCCTGTGTTTAGTCCATCCAGTGCCCTTGTATTGTGTTCTCCAGCTAAAGCTTTGTAAAATAATCCTGTTGTGTATTTTGTGGATAATGCATCTGAGCTATAATTCAATATGGTCTCTATGTAGGACCTATAAGTGTAAAGATTATTGGATTGTGATATGAGTAAATTGCCCAAAGAAACATCCACCTGATTGAGTAAAGTTGCTATGGGGTAATTAATAAGGGTTGCCCGTGCCCCTTGTGGTAACGGGGTGTTATCGGACCGTACTCTCTTACAGGTCACGTAAAGCAAAGTGTTGTTCAGATCATAGTAGTGCTCACCGCTGGCCGCTATATAGAATTCAAGCAGCAATGTCTCGGATAACGCCACTAAAGTTTGAACTTCGACGTATAGTCTTTTCTCTATGCTGGTTTGCGTCGTGGTAAGTCAAAAAGATCAAGCTCAGATTTTGCACATTCCATGGATTTGTTGTGTTTGAATGACATGCTTAAAAAATATCACCAGCCCTCTGGTTTGTTTCCTTTTTTATTTAATTTGCGCCCCGCACCGTTTTTTGTTTAAAAGGGGAATGCACCAAGGCGGAAGTTGTGTTGAACGCTTCTGTTTTCTTTTAGACACCCCTTCCACGTATAAATTAAGCCAGATCCATCTTGCTTTGCTTGATTTGCCTTGTGTACTTTATTCACAATGGCCGATGTAGCTTGTTCGATGATGTCTTTCATGTTACTGCGCATGGCGTTCTTCACGTGGGGATTTGCTAACTACAGGCCTCTTCAGAAAAGCACCACCACTTTTCTAAACAGACTTCAAAAAATGCTGACTAAACCACAACTGTACATGTATGCACTGCCGTGAATGCCGGGTAATCCATTACCGGCTTGAGTTTTACAACAGGATCACCATCATTTTTAATGGCGGCTTTGGTGTTTAATAAAATTTGGTTTTGCGGTGTCTGAAGTGTAGTTTCAAGTTCACTTTCCAAAATGTAAATGCAATGTTTTCATTCTGGTCATTCTTTAGCTCTATGGCTATCATGTCAAAATGTGTTTTGCACAGTGGTATGTAATCTGGCTTCTTGTATTGTATAGTGGCCATCTCATTGTGATGACCCTTTATTTCAACAGTCCGCAGCAGTGGTACATAACGGTCACCGACCCTCTGGTGCTCGATAATGTCTGTGTACATGTACAGTGTATACTGACTGCCGTTAATGTCTGAGCATGGTTTTAAAAACTTGGTTTTAGGCTGTAACCCCAGTATTTTTGTCAGTTTAGCGCTGGTGATGATTTGATACAAAGGCTTACTTTCGATTGATACAGTTCGTTCCAAGGGCTCATGGCATAGTGTTAACCCACCCTCCAGTTTATGTCGTGCAATTTCAGCATTGATTACCTCGAGTAGCGTTTTGATTGTTTCATAAAAGCCAGGTTTCACCCAAATGATTATGACACTCACAATAGGTGCATCCATTTTGTTATTTGCATCATACAATCTTTTACATCCAATGTATTCCATGTGTGTGGATATTGTATTTCTGTAAGAGTTACTTCCCATTCACCGTTTAAGTCTATCGGCTTAGCCAACTTTGTCGTATAGTTATAAATCTTATTTTGTGGAAATTTAGCAGCTGGAGCATTATTTGGCAGTGTTATATAGAACAATTTTTCACCCATCGCACTCTTTGTTTATATATCTTTTAACTCTGATGCAGCGACCCAACTGTTAAATTTTGCGGGGTATACTTGACTAACGCATATTTCCGACTCTGACCGTTTTATTTTTTTAAATCTTTTCCACGTTATAAATCCTGTTATAGTTCTTTTTATTATGCTTTGAAGCTCTTCGGGGTAAAAACTGCCTGTAATAGACTCACCGTAGAGACCAACCAACATATAAAGCGGCGTAAGACCTTTTGTGCTCATGCTGTGTATTACAAATATTTCCTCAGAGAACCTCTGTTCATAGCCTTTCTATAGCCTCTTCTAACCTCTGTTCATAGCCTTTATATGTCCTTATATTTGGAAATACAGACATTGTCACCAATTCCTAAACAAACAGGTGTTTTCTTACTTCTAGAGTTATCACTGTACATCCTCTTGAAGACTCTCAAAGTGTTAGTCATTCACATTGCTTGGAGCACACTTAATCGGTCTATGGTAAGTGTTATTATAGCTGCGTATGAAGTCTTGTAGAATGTCTATATCTCTGTAGGTATTCTTTGCCATGAAATAGCGCCACATTCATGTTTTTAAAGTCCTACTGAAATGATCTATAGCAGCTGCTTTCACATTGTTATTGGTTGTGAAATGCGGTATACCGTATTTATCTAATACATTTTTTAGGCTCTTGTTTAGAAACTTTACCATTATCAGTTTGTAGCTTCTTTGGAACCTCCCCCTGCTGGAATATTTTTTTAAAAGCCTTAGTGACTGTTGAGGCATTCTTAGTAGTCAGACTTTAACCCCAGGCCCTCTTACTTAATATATTTATGATGGTTAATATATATTTAATACCATCGTACTTTGAGAGATATATGAGCGAAACCAAATCGCATTGCCACTGTTGATTAACACCTGATACGTAAATCATGTTCCTTTTATAGTTTTTTCTTGACGGCTTCTGTAACGTGTATGCGTTTTGCGCTTGTAATCAATCTTACGTCAGATTTTGACATTTATTTTTAATAATTCAGAATATTTATCAAAACTATCAACTATCCAGTTTTAATACGGTGTAATATGCTTCTTTCTTCCGATTGTTTTGACGTGCGGCGTTGATCGACATTCTAATTAAAATAATTATCTTTTTCATATAAACTTTATATAAAGTTCTATAAACTTTATATCAAGTGCCTATCAAAATGGTATAAAAGGAGCTTGCTGCTAGAAGGCGTGGTACATGTCAAAATCAATTAGTTTGATAAAAAGTTGTTCTATACCTACTGAAAACCAAAGAATTTGTGAAGTAAATATTGAGATCAAAGGGAAAGAAAAACAGAGATCAAAGGGAAGGATAGCATATCCAGCACACCCCTATTGTGGATACCATATACAGTATATGTGTATATACACCATTGAAACTCGCATACAGACATACCAATGTACCAACATACGATTATACTCATGCATGTTCTGGAAGGTTAATAAATTATGAGGGAATCCTGTAGACAAGAACATTTATTAGTATTTCTATGCACAAGCAGGAGTGCGATATTTAAGTATTACTTCGATAAGATATATTTATATAAGTAAAAGAAATAAAGAGGTTCGAAAAAAGTTTTTTTAATAAGAGAATAATGAGATGAAAAAATTATAATGAGATGAATAAAAATATTATACATTTAAATAGGACAAATCTACACTGATGATAGTGGACAGAGTGAATAAGTATATAAGTATATAAGTAGAACTGTGCGTATAATGTATAAATGCATACAGGCATGAGCACAGCAAGAGGTAAGATGACAAGGTGAGGTGAGACAGGGAAAAAAAAGTAAATGTATTAGTGTAACAGCCATAAGTACATTAGGGCAGAGGATATGAAGGGTGTGAGCCAACACTGTATATCTGTATATCAGTGACTGCAAATGTGATAATATTGTGAAAAAGTTGATGGGTGACTAAGATAATAATGGGAAATGGGGAAGGGGATGTACGATTACCTAAAATTGAACACAGCAAGGGGTGTGATGACAAAGTATAGGAGGTTCAAGGGAGAATATAGTATTATAAGTGTAGGTGTATGAATGTGAAAGCGATGGATACCTTGAGACTGAGGATATAAAGGGTGTGAACCAACACTGTGTGTCAGTGACAACAAATGTGATGATATGGTGCAAAAGTTATTGGGTGACTGAGATAATAATGGAAAAATGAAGGGGAAAAAGGGGGATTAGGAAAAAAAGAGGTTGGGAAGGAGTAGAGGGGAAAAGAAAGGGGGGAGTGGGGAGAACATGGGGAGGAGAAAAAAGTAATTTGTGACTGGTTAATCCAAACATAAAGATGTGAAAAAAGATTATCACTGCAAAAAATGGTTTGAGTGAGAAAACTGTGAGAAAAAAAGGAATAGTGAGCATAGGACGAAGGGTAACAGAATTAGGTATGTAATTTAGTGAAGTTGTGAAAAAGATAATAGTATAGGTGAGTAATTTATACATATCACAGTTGAAACAGTGTGCAGAAACCCGAAGGGAGTCCAAAAAAATTATATATTCTTTCCGTTATGATGGAAAAAAGGGGGTGTCATGTCTGATATAGAATTCTGAATCATAAGGGCTTTATTCACTCTAGAAATACACTGTAATTAATGTATTAATTTAGGCCAGATGGTTTCAGACATCCCAACAATAAAGTCCACTCACTTTCCCCCTTTATAAACTCTGTTAGATCACCTCCCCTGATTCCTAGATGGATTCTGTCCAATCCAAACACTTGGATTTCAATGTGTCTTGATATTTAGCTTGAAAGTGTCTAGCCACTGATGTTAATTTCTTTGCTTTGGATAGATCAGATGTAACAATACAAGTTGATCCCATGTGCTCCAGGATTCTTGTTTTAAATGTCCTTGTGGTCATTCCCACATATCTTAAATTGCAACTGCAAGTGATACAATAAACCACTCTTTGGGTATTGCAATTGAAGAAGTGTTTAGTGGTATTTTCTTGTCCCATCCTATCCTTGACCAGGTTAGTTCTCTGGAACTGGGGACAGGCCTTACATTGACCACAAGGAAAGGAACCTGTTATGTTTCTGGTATGTTTAATTGACAAACGGAATTACTTTGTACCAGCATGGTACTTCATGTTTCTGGATCTTTGCCAGCTAATCTAGAGTTTGGAATCTAGTAGAGGAAAAAGGTACATATCCAGATGCAAGATCGGCACATGTTTCTGAATTGCGTCCCTTAGAGATTGCCATTTGGGGCAGAATGTGCCCACAAATCTGATCTTGGCATCACAATTCTTGTTTTTAGGTTTGTCCTGAAAAATCAAAGGTACCCTCTTAATTTGTAGGACTGAGTGCTGTACCCATTTCAGGGAGCGGTTGCTATATCCACGTGCGGATAAATGTTCAGACAGTTCCTGACTTTTTTTTACAGATCTTATCTTCTGTACAGTTCCGCCTAAGCCTGAAGATTTCCCTTTTGGGGATGTTTACAATTGTGGGTGGGAAATGCGAACATATCTGAAAGAGGATGCTGTTGGTTGTTTCTTTATGAAAGAGTTCCATGGCCAATACCCCATCCTTTGTCTTGTAGATGCTCAAATCCAAAAAATATACTCTCTCCTTACTTATGGTATGTGTAAGTTGAATATTAAAGTTATTGGTGTTGAGTATATTAATGAAATCGAGCAGGAGTTTTTCTTTACTATCCCAAATTATGAAAATATTATCGATATAGCGTATATCCTTGATTATTTTCATTGAACACCATTAGCTGTTCCCACCAACCATTTTTTTATTCTCTGTCACTAAGGGAAAGGATGGGAACACTCTTGGTCAAAAGAATCTAGGAGAGAGCTTGTGTTTGCTATAATTTTCTAAAGTGGTGATATCCCAGGTAAGTCTTTTCCTCCTTGTAAGGCTTTTCCTAGTTTTGGTAGTTCTGATCTCTTTAGTGACAGATAATCTTACAGCTGAATGGGAATAGACCTTGTTAAAATGCTCCCAATAATTGATAATGATACTAATTAAACATGACAACTTAGTATTTGACCAAGTGGAGAAGGGGATTGAAGATCTGGGTAAAAATCTGGAAACCTGGGAAAAAAGATCTAGCCTTCCAGACTATGTTTGAGAAACATTAAAAGGATCTAGATACCTATGAAACAACAATAATAGACCATAGACAGAATAAATTCAATAGGGACAAGAAGGACTTATCCAAGGGAAACATCTTTAAAATGAATTTCCACACAGTACATGATAGAAGGGGATGATCGAGAGAAGAGATTAGCTCTTCTGAAATTGAATCCTCCTACAGTGAGGACTCCTCTACAGAACAACCAAATACGGGTTCCCACCTGTATAGACAAAACAATAGTGAGGATCCTTTTTTAGGGAGAGGCCACCAATCAAGAGGCAGAAACAAAGTAAGAGGAAGACAAGAAGAGGTGTGACTAAACCCTGGCAGAAACAACTGAAACTGGGATACCCCACGAACCCCACAGTACCCCATTCGGAAGAACAGAAAGCGATGACTACCAATAATTTACAAATCATAAACCTTACTGATAGAACCCTTACAGAAGAACAGATGGAGGTTCTCAGTAAAGGACTCTTTTTCTCGCCCACCTCATCATTCAACAAATTTACTTGGGAGAAAGATTTGGGGCTTTTTGACAGGAAGTTATTACTAAAAAAATGGTTTCCAAGTTATCAACTGCAAATGCTGAAGAGGCATCAGAATTAAATGTGAATGCTAAAGAGGCATCAGGATCTCCCCCATCCCTCTCTGAGGAAGAACTATCAGCCTTACAGATACTAAAAGAGCTTCACATGGAATTATCATCAAATATGACTCCCCAACATAAGAAAAGACCAAATTGTAACATCATATCTAACTTCTTCCCACCAGAGACTAACAGCCAAGAAATTAAGATATTTATATATATGGTGTCCAAGGAATTTGATGAGATTCAAGGTAAATCCAAAAACCGATGTATATCCAAGAACCTTAGCTTTAGTGAAACACAGGCCCTAAAGGACATGAAATCCTGGAGCGACACAATCATAAAACCCTCAGACAAAGGGGGTAATTTTTAATTCTGTGGCCAATTGAGATGTATGTGGGGGAAGCCCAAAGAAAACTTCTTAATACCACCTGTTATTGGAAACTCCCACTCAATCCCACAGCTAAATTCCATAAAGAATACACTCAGATGGTAGAAGAGGCCCTCTCAACAGGTGTCATTACCTAACAAGAATCACAATATCTCACCATCTCGAACCCAAAAGTCCCTACTTTCTACCTATTATCGAAAATCCACAAAGACATCAAGAAACCACCCAGTAGACCTATTGTCTCAGGCAATGGGTGACTCTTGGAGCAACAGAGTAGATTCTTGGACTTACATCCTAGAAACCATGTGCTCTTCTTACCCTCATATCTGAGAGAGACATATCTAAGAGATAAATCAGATCTACTGCAGAAAATACATGACAGTTTGGAGGAGAAATATTTACTGGTCACCTCAGATGTAGAGGCTCTCTACACAAGTATTGATCATCAACAGGGTGTAGTGGCCACCAGATTTTTATGGATATGGAGGAGAAGAATTAATTTAACGACTTCCTATGTGAAGTTCTGAGTTTCGCACTAAACAAGAATTTATTTACCTTTGGCCATCAGTTCTTTCTACAAACTAGGGGAACTGCTATGGGGGCAGCTTGTGCCCCCACCTATGCAAACTTATTTCTTGGTTGGTGGGAACAGCTAACCGTGTTCAACAAAAATAATCATGGATATACTGAACATATTATGAGCTGGTTACGGGATATCTATGATATTTCTGTAATTTGGGATGGCGAAGAAAATTGTCTGCTTGATTTCATTAATATACTCAACACCAATAACTTCAATATTTAACTCACACATACCATAAGTAAGGAGAGAGTATCTTTCTTGGATTTGAGCATCTACAAGACAAAGAATGGGGTACTGGCCACAGAACTCTTTCATAAAGAAACAGCAACCAAAAGCATCCTCTTCCAGACCAATTCTAATTTCTCACCCACAATTGAAAACATCCCCAAAAGGGAATTACTCAGGATTAGGTGGAACTGTATGGAAGATAAGACATTTAAACAAAAGAGTCAGGAACTGTCCGGACATTTATCCACACGTGGATATAGCAACCGCTCCCTGAAATGGGTACAACACTCAGTCCTGCAAATGAAGAGCGAACTCTTGATTTTTCAGGACAAACCTAAAAACAAGAATGATGATGCCAAGATCAGATTTGTGGACACATTCTGCCCCAAATGGCAATCTCTAAGGGATGCAATTCAGAAACATATGCCAATCTTGCATCTGGATACGGACCTTTCTCCTCTACTAGATTACAAACTGCAGATGAGCTGGCGAATATCCAGAAACATGAAGTACCATGCTGGTACAAAGTCATTTCATTTGAGAATGAAACAAACCCAGAAGCATAATAGGTTCCTTTCCTTGTTGTCAATGTAAGGTCTGTCCTCAGATCCAGAAAACCAACCTGGTCAAGGATAGAAAGGCACAAGAAATTACCATTAAACACTTCTTCAATTGCAATATCCAAGGAGTGGTTTATTGTATCGCTTGCAGTTGCAATTTATGATATATGGGAATGACCACAAGGAAATTTAAAACAAGAATCCTGGAGCACATGGGATCAATTTGTAATGCTACATCCGATCTCTCCAAAGCAAAGATTAACATCAGTGGCTAGACACTTTCATGCTAAACATCAAGACCCACCCAGTGAAATGCAAGTGTTTGGACTGGACAGAATGCATCTAGGAATCAGGGGAGGTGATCTTAGCAGAGAGTTTATTAAGGGGGAAAGTGAGTGGACTTTCTTGTTGGGATGTCTGAAACCATCTGGCCTAAATGAATACATGAATTACAGTGTATTTCTAGAATGAATAAAGCCTTTATGGATTCAGAATTCTATATCAGACATGACACCCCCTTTATCCATCATAACGGAAAGCATATATAATTATTTGGACTCCCTTTGGGTTTCTGCACCCCATTTCAGCTGTGATATATACAGTATACATTACTCACCTATACTATTATATTTTTCACACCTTCACCAAATGTCATACCTAATTCTGTCACCCTTCATCTTATGCTCACAGTTCCCTTTTTTCAGTTTTCTTACTCACACCATTATTTCCAGTGATAATCTTTTTTCACATCTTCACATTTGCGATTCACCAGTAACACATTCGTTTTTTCTATGTTCTCCCAGCTCCCGCTTTCTTTTCTCCTCTTCTCCTTCCCGACCTCTTTTCTTTTCTGCTCCTCCCCCCTCTTTCCCCTTCCTATTTTCCATTATTATCTCAGTAACCAAATAACTTTCACACCATATAATCACATTTGTTGTCACTGACACACAGTGTTGGTGCACACTCTTTATATCCTCAATCTCAAGGTATCCATCACTTTCACATTCATACACATACACTTATAATACTATATTCTCTCTTGCCCTCCTCTACTTTGTCATCACACCCCTTGCAGTGTGCAATTTTAGTTAATCATACATTTCCTTCCCATTTCCCATTATAATCCTCATCACCCATCAACTTTTTCACAATATTTACACGCTTGCTGTCACTGATACAGTGTTGGCTCACACCCTTCATATCCTCTGTCCTAATATACAGATGTGACCACTTACATCTTTGCTATTTTGCTAAATTTTGCACAACATGCAAAACACGGCTAAGCTGTTTTTCACGAGTAGTGAGTATATGTATTTTAAAATTTTTGCTTGCCATAATAGAATATGTATAAAGTAACATATTAAAGAAGCAAATTAGGAAAAATCACAAGACATGGCTAAATCTCTAAGTCTATTGCATGCAAAACTGTGATATACATGTTGGGATATAGCAAAGATGTATGTGGACACATCTGTACTTATGGTTGTTACACTAGTACACTTACTTTTTTTTTTCTGTCTCACCTTACCTCTTGCTGTGCTCATGCTGGTGTGCATTTGTACATTCTATACACATTTCTACTTATATACTTATATACTCATTCACCTTGTTCACTATCATCAGTGTGGCTTTGTCCTATTTAAATGTATAATATATAATTTTTTCATCTCATTTTTTTATCTCATTATTCTCTTATTAAAAAAAACGTTTTTTTCGAACCTCTTTATTCCTTTTACATATATAAATATATCTTATCGAAGTAATACTTAAATATCACACTCTCGCTTGTACATTTAAATACTAATAAAAGTTCTTGTCTACAGGATTCCCTCATAATTTATTAACTTTCGAGCATGTGCATGAGTATAATCATATGTGGGTACATCGGTATATGTCTGCATGCGTGTATCAATGGTGTATATACACATATATGTATGCTATCCGCAATAGGGGTGTGCTGGATATGCTTTCCTTCCATTTGATCTGTTTTTCTTTCCCTTTGATCTTAGTATTTACTTAATGAATTCTTTGGATGTCATCTTATTGGTATTTTATATTCATCCCTTCCGGACCTACCTACTTTGTTTATAACAGATGTTACAATGATATCTTATACATGTATACGTATTCTCTATGTACAGATATCCATTAGATATTGCACTAATGTGATATGCCTCGATAAGAACTCTCTGTTAGTTTATTTAATTACTCATGTCTAAAAGTTGCTTCCTACCAAATTAAATAATTTCCTGTGTGAACAATATTTTAATGTTTTTAATCTTGTTTTTTTCTTTTGTTCCCTATTTTTCCCCCTGTTTTCTTATGTCTTCAACGTTCTCCTCCTATATTGAGAATGTATATGATTCCCTGCTGGCAGCAGCAACCAAAGTTATGGCTACCGTGGGGACCTATGAGAACAGTACTGGCAACTTCTAGGGAAATACAACAGGATGTGTGCTTCAGTTGCTCAGCAACGTTGGTTATTCAGTCACACTCACTATGATGATTGGCTGGAGACCGGTGCTAGTGATGTTTAAAGCTCCCAGTTACTGCATCAGGGGGACAGGAAGTGATCAAGCTCTGCATGGGCGAAACGCATCTTCCACCTGCCCCGTCATCTCCCGATCTGAACTACAGGTAAAAATGCTTAACCAAGCCGCCTGCCAAACTGCTCTTTCTGCCTGCCCTGTTATTTCCCGATCTGGACGACGGGTAATACGCTTAACAAAGCTGCCTGCCAAACTACTCTTTTTACTCAACACACAAGCCTGAGTTCTGTCTCAGACCCTTTCTTATTGACTGATCAAGAGTGTACCTATTCGTATATTGCTTGTATGAATGTATGAGAAACTGTATAAACAGGAGCTGGTATTGATATGCTCAATAGTGATTTATTAATTCTTATCAGGCTGCTTGTACATAAATATGGGCTAACTGGTTTAATATACCATAGGAACTAATACTGTGCCATATTGTTTTATTTGCTGTCTCCCATCAGGCACCTGTTGCTATGGGAGATAGCCTTAACAATGGTGCAATACAATAATCTGAAAACCCGCCTTTTTTTGACCATGCTAAAAAGATCATATGCACTGTTGAAACTGTGGAATCCACACACTGGATTTGATACTGTGTTTATAGTCACTGTTATATTTGTCTCTATCTCATAGTCATTCGCTACATTTGTTGCTTTGTAAAATCACCCTGAGCTTCATTGAATTCTGCCAAGTGTTTATTGTGACAGATGCATAAAACTGTCACCAGGAGTGCTTTACATATATTGTTCTGCTCTATCACTACCCCCCCCCCCCAGTGTAATACACACCCGGGTAAATATATATTATAATCCAGTATATTTTTCTTGAAAATAGAATGCTATCATCTTTGATTGATTCTTGTACAGGACCTGCCCACTATCTAACAATACTGACATACTTATCTTATGCAAACTTTCTGGATTCTCCCCAGCGATTCATTGGTATATAGAAGGGATCTGGGAATGCTCCATATACTTACCTTTGCCTAACGCTAGTAGCAGATCCATCTATCTATTCCCTACCTTTTATAATTCTGATTATTTTTCACAACTTTTTATTATGTGACCTCTCATCAGTTATCCCAGAGGAGAAAGTGTTTTCTTTTATATACCATCATACCTCAGTGTAAACACCCGAATTCATGCGATCTTGGAAGCTAAGCAGTGTTGGACTGGGTCAGAACTTGGATGGGAGACCTCCTAGGAAGACCCAGTTCAGAGTGATTGGCAAACTCTGTGCCTAACGCTGACAGCAGATTCACTACTTTTCTCATACTTTTATATACTATCATCTTTTCCAAGTTCTCCTGGTGGCAAGCCCTGTATTGGTATAATTAGGTCTCATGCAATTAAGGTGTGAATACTTTTTGCAGGCAATTTTTGTACATTAGTGTATATCAATCTGAAGATCAATATTTATTTATCATTTCAACACTATTCTTTAAGCATACCCATGAGTCCTTATAATATCGACCCAATTTGGGTCTTGATCATTAATATCCTGACATCTGGTCCCCTCAACATGGATTTATCCTAAGATTTATTGATAACTGGAAGACCATCGATCAAGATTAGAATTTTTTATGTATATAATTTATCTGTTTATATGTTTGTCTATGATACACCAAATTATTTAGTCTTAATAAATTGAACAATAAAATACAAACCATTTTAACTTTCCAATATTTACTTCTTTTGACTAAATCTAAGAGTGCACCCAAAAAAGAGTCTTCTTTCTCTCATTTGTTTTGTTCAATGTAACACTGACTCAGGGTGCACCACAAATACATTATGAAATAGGAAATCCTTCCTTATAATTATCTGAATTGTGGTTACTATATGCTAATAAGCTTAGCATTATTGATCACGGCGGTATCCCCTATGTTTTCACTAGGGACATTAACCATCTAAGCATCTCTTCTCTGTTATGGAATTTGCAGCGACTATATTTATATTATTGACATCTGGAAAATCTTAATAAATAATACTAAGCAGTACAGCATCAGCTACCAGCAGCATGGAACTCATGCAGTTGTTATGCACACCAGTGCCTGCAGGAATGTACTGGTGTTTGAACTGTTATGCACACCAGTGCCTGCAGGAATGTACTGGTGTCTGAACGGATAGGGATGCAAAACAAATGAACTCACAGACAGACTGGGGAATATGACATTACGTACACAGAAGGTGATAGGGTAACAAAATAAACACAAAGTGAACAGAGTAACCCAGAGGCTAAGAAACTGGGTGTCTCCCTAGTATTAGTGATTCTCAGATGGAAAAAGCAAGATGTTGTGTTTTAATACGTAGAGAACCCGAAATGCTGTTGCTAAGGGCAACAGCAAAACCCTAAAGGGTTACCAACGGGTGTGGCAGTAAACTCCTTGGTCAGAGATGGAATGATAGACACAAGGAGAGTCTCCACAATCCTAATCCTCACTTGCAGTGCACAGGATCAGCTTACTGCCACTAAACTGACACCTGAACACCTTGCACAGTGAGACAGGATTTAGGCAGGCAAATCTGAGAATACAGCCGCAAACTTGCTAAGTTCACAGAGTAGCAAAAGAACCCCAGCAAGTTAAACGACTGACTCCAGTCTTACTGCTAGGTCTGGATTGGCAGAGTGTAGTACCAAATCCCCAGGCCTATTTGCAGTAAGCAATAACAAATACAAAGCTACACAGTACTGGCTAACTTTCAGGAACTGACTAACCAACAAAGATTCAGCAGCATCTGCTTAACCTGAGAAGAGGCCTTATATAGCAGGTGCTGTCCACGCCCCACTCAGACCTCACAGACTGTGAGCACAAAAACCAGCACCGGATCCCCTGCCGTGCACAGAGCCTGTAACCACTGCACAGCAAAAGACCCGAACCGGAGTATCAGCTGCGCTCAGGTTACTCTGCTAGCACTTGTCTCCCGGTTGCCTTGACGATGTGGCAGCACAGGGCAGGAGACCCTAACAGTACCCCCCCTCTGACGAGGGGTCAAAGAACCCCTACCACCGGGTTTATCGGGGAACTGCGAGAAGAAAGAGCGTATCAGTCTGGGGGCATGAAGATCACAACTGCGCACCCACGACCGCTCCTCCGGGCCATACACTGGAAGAGTGCACCAAAAATGACAGCCGACCCCGAACCATCTTGGAGTCAAGAATCCTTTCAACAACAAACTCCCTCTGGCCACGTATGAGAAGAGGGGAAGGTCTTCCACTGGAAGAAGGATTACTAATCGCCTGTTTCAAAGGGAACAATGAAATGTTTTATTGATACCCAAAGAACAGGGCAGATCTAACTGAAATGCCACCGGATTGATAACCCTGGTGATCTTATAAGGGCCGATGAACCAGGGGCCTAACTAATGAGATGGCTGTCTCAACTTCAAATTCTTGGTAGACAACCAGACGAAGTCTCCTAATTTGAAGCTGCAGGGTCTTTTCCGCTTATCAAAAACCCTTTTGGTCACTAATGACACAGACACAAGGGCTTTCTTCACTTTCCTCCAAATACGTCTAAGGACCGAAACCACAGAGGAACCACCAGGCGTGGAGTCCAGGGGGTCAAAAGAATTGGCCTTAGGATGATGCCCATACACACAAAGGAAGGGAGAGATCCCTGTAGCAGAGTGAGCCGCGTTGTTATAGGCAAACTCCGCCATGGACAGATGAGCAACCCAGTCAGTCTGACACTTGGAGACATAACACCTGAGGAACTGCTCCAAGGACTGGTTCACCCTTTCAGTCTGCCCATTAGACTGCGGATGGTAGCCTGACGACAAGCTGACAGAAATCTGGAGATTGGAACAAAATGCCCTCCAGAATTTGGCCACAAACTGGGATCCGCGGTCAGAGACTACATCAAGTGGCAACCCGTGGAGACGCACAACATGCAGCATAAATAATTCAGACAGGCGTCTGGCCGATGGCAGCCCAACCAGTGGAACGAAGTGCGCCATCTTCGAAAACCTGTCAACGACAACCCAGATGGCTGTCATCCCCGAGGATTTGGGCAAGTCCACCACAAAATCCATTGAAATGTGGGTCCATGGCTTAGATGGGATAGAGAGTGGATGTAATGGGCCAACAGGAACCCCTCTAGGAGTCTTATTTCGGGCACAGATGTCACATGCCCGAACCCACTGATCCACATCCTTAGCCACAGAGGGCCACCACACCGCCCTAGATAGCAACTCCCGAGTTCTGGCAAAACCCGGGTGACCTGACGACTTTTTGGCATGGAATTCCAGGAACACTCGCTGTCTTAACCTAGGAGGCACAAACAAAAGACCCACCGGAAGGTCTGGAGGAGCCTGCTCCTGTGCTCTAAGGACTAATGATAAGAGGTCCTGGGTAATGCCCACTTTAATACATGATGGGGACACAATGGGCAACGGCTCCTCGGTGGTCTCCTGGATTGGAGCAAAACTCAGCGAGAGCGCATCAGCCTTGATGTTTTTTGACCCAGGGCGATATGTTACCAAAAAATTAAAGCGAGCAAAAAACAAAGCCCATCGTGCCTGCCTGGCATTGAGACGCTTCGCTGACTCTAAATATGCCAGATTCTTATGGTCGGTGAGAATTGAGACCACAAACTTAGCCCCCTCAAGCCAGTGTCTCCACTCCTCGAGTGCATCCTTAATAGCCAACAATTCCCGGTTACCCACGTCATAATTCATCTCGGCAGGCGAACATTTACGGGAAAAGTAAGCAAAGGGATGAAGGCGATTATCAGACACTCCCATCTGAGAGAGCACTGCCCCAATACCCATCTCAGAGGCATCCACCTCCACCACAAAAGGACGCTTTGGATCTGGGTGTCGCAGCACCTTGGCCGATACAAATGCCCTTTTGAGACTAAATCGTCTATAAAAATTTGCAAAGCCCAGGAAACGCTGAAGCGCCTTCAAACTAGTGGGCTGCACCCAATCCAGGACTGCCTGTACCTTGGAACCCTCCATTTGGAAACCTTCTGGGGAGATAATATATCCTAGAAATGCGATTTGCTGAACTTCAAATTCGCACTTCTCCAGCTTCGCCCCAAGCCGGTGGTCTCTGAGTTTCTGGAGGACTAAGCGTACATGCTTCCGATGTTCCTCCAGGGAATGGGAGAAGATTAGGATGTCATCTAAGTATACAACTAAGAATCTATCCAAATATTCCCTGAGTACATCATTCATGAAATCCTGGAAGACTGCCGGGGCATTACAGAGCCCAAAAGGCATCACCAAATATTCATAATGCCCTGAGTGGGTATTAAAGGCAGTCTTCCATTCATCCCCCTCTCTTATTCGGATTAGATTGTACGCACCGCGTAGGTCAATCTTAGAAAAAATGGTGGCAGTACGAAGCTGGTCAAACAAGACCGAAATGAGAGGCAGTGGGTATGAGTTTTTAATCGTGATACGGTTCAATTCCCTGAAGTCGATGCAGGGTCGCAACGAACCGTCCTTTTTACCCACGAAGAAGAACCCGGACCCAACTGGAGACTGTGAAGGTCTGATAAATCCCTTAGCCAAGTTCTCCTGAATGTACTCTGCCATAGCCTGAGTCTCAGGACGTGACAGGGAGTACAACCTGCTCTTGGGAAGCTTAGCATTTGGCAACAAATCAATGGCACAGTCATAGGGGCGATGGGGAGGTAGTACCTCTGCAACTTTTTTGGAGAACACGTCCGCAAAATCTGCATAACACCCTGGCAATCCTGGCAAACTTAGCTGCGAGAGCCTGACTGGAAGGCTCAAGCAACTCCTGAAACAATCAGTACCCCAACTAAGAATCTCCCCAGAGACCCAGTCAAATTGAGGATTGTGGGCCCTTAACCAGGGTAACCCCAACACCAATGGGGCAAAAGTACAGACAGTCACATAAAAGGACAATTGTTCAGAGTGTGTGGCTCCAATAAACAAAGAAATCTGGCTAGTGCAAGAGGTAATTTTACCTTGGGATAATGGTTCCCCGTTTAACCCACAAATCTCAATTTACGATGCCTAGGGTACTAAGGGAACAGAGTGTTTCAGGGCGAATTGGCGGTCCATAAAAACCCTGTCGGCCCCACTGTCCACAAAGGCCTCAGTCTTGACAGTTTGACCGAGGATCTTCAAGGTCACCGGAATGATAAAAGTCTTCTTGGGAAATTCTGACTTCTGGCCTGACAGGATATTTCCCATCACCCTCAGGCCCTGAAGTTTTCCGGCTTTTCTGGGCATGATACTACCACATGACCTTTATTCCCACAGTACAAACACAACCCCTGCTGTCTCCTCCGCGTCTTCTCACACGAGGAGAGGCGGGTAGCCCCAATCTGCATAGGCTCCTCTGAAAATTCCTTAGAGTCTGAGGTTCCCTTGGGAAAGAAGGAAACCTCGGTCTCCCTTTCAAGCCTACGCTCTCTCAGCTGTCTATCCACCCGGATGGATAACTGCATGAGCTGATCCAAGCTATCAGGCAAGGGATATTGTGCCAGTTGGTCTTTTATCTGGTTAGAAAGATCTCTTCGGTACTGGTGTCTCAGGGCTGGGTCATTCCACTGGGTATCATGGGCCAACTTCCGAAACTCCGTACAGTAAACCTCAACTGGCCTTCGCCCTTGCTTAAGGATCGAAATCTGAGCCTCGGCTGAGGCCGTCTTGTCAGGGTCATCATACAACATGCCCAGTGCCGTAAAAAAAGCATCAACACTTTTAAGCGACGGACAGTCAGGCTGCAACCCATATGCCCAGACCTGTGGGTCTCCTTGTAGCAAGGAAATCACTATGCCCACCCGCTGAATCTCCGACCCAGAAGACTGAGGCCTAAGCCGGAAGTATAGCTTGCAGCTCTCCTTGAAACAAAAGAACTGCGAGCGATCTCCAGAAAAACGATCCGGGGAGATTTACTTTCGGCTCCTTAACCCCTGAAGGTGTTGCTGCTGCGGGAGCTCCGCCAGCGGCCTGGGAGGTGTGCATTTTAATGGACAAATCATTAAATTGTCGAGTCAGGACCTGCACCTGATCGACCACCTGTTGCAACGTATTTTGAAGGGTATGCTCCATATTCCCACAAAATTTCAACAGGAGTATTAGGCTGCTGAATATGTTATGCACACCAGTGCCTGCAGGAATGTACTGGTGTCTGAACTGTTTTGCACACCAGTGCCTGCAGGAATGTACTGGTGTTTGAACTGTTATGCACACCAGTGCCTGCAGGAATGTACTGGTGTCTGAACGGATAGGGATGCAAAACAAATGAACTCACAGACAGACTGGGGAATATGACATTACGTACACAGAAGGTGATAGGGTAACAAAATAAACACAAAGTGAACAGAGAAGCCCAGAGGCTAAGAAACTGGGTGTCTCCCTAGTATTAGTAATGCTCAGATGGAAAAAGCAAGATGTTGTGTTTTAATACGTAGAGAACCCGAAATGCTGTTGCTAAGGGCAACAGCAAAACCCTAAAGGGTTACCAACGGGTGTGGCAGTAAACTCCTTGGTCAGAGATGGAATGATAGACACAAGGAGAGTCTCCACAATCCTAATCCTCACTTGCAGTGCACAGGTTCAGCTTACTGCCACTAAACTGACAACTGAACACCTTGCACAGTGAGACAGGATTTAGGCAGGCAAATCTGAGAATACAGCCGCAAACTTGCTAAGTTCACAGAGTAGCAAAAGAACCCCAGCAAGTTAAACGACTGACTCCAGTCTTACTGCTAGGTCTGGATTGGCAGAGTGTAGTACCAAATCCCCAGGCCTATTTGCAGTAAGCAATAACAAATACAAAGCTACACACTACTGGCTAACTTTCAGGAACTGACTAACCAACAAAGATTCAGCAGCATCCGCTTAACCTGAGAAGAGGCCTTATATAGCAGGTGCTGTCCACGCCCCACTCAGACCTCACAGACTGTGAGCACAAAAACCAGCACCGGATCCCCTGCCGTGCACAGAGCCTGTAACCACTGCACAGCAAAAGACCTGAATCGGAGTATCAGCTGCGCTCAGGTTACTCTGCTAGCACTTGTCTCCACTGCCAACACCTTTTTCATCAACCCCATAAGCAGTCAGAGGTAGTCCTAGTTCAAATTTACAAAGGCAAACTCACTCTTCCCCTATCAAATATTCCAAAAAAGCTAGGGCTGCTGCTGTAGGGGAGAAATCTTCATCACAGAAGCGGACCTCGAAGATGACTAGTAGTTGCACACAACAATTGTTCTTAAAACATTGATTTGCAAGAGGTACTGTATTAGTCTTCATTCTGATGCACATTGGACCACTAAAGCCATGACAGAGCAGAGCAGGTGAAGACAGTTTAGTAAGGTACTAGACTTCAACACATTTAGTCTCCTTGGCAATACTGAAGCCATGACAGCTATGTTAGCATTAAATCTGCATCCAGTATCCACCATCAATGCATCTGGTTTTAAGCGATTAGTTGAGGTCATGTGTCCATGCTACCAAATTCCATCTCAATAATATTTTACTAGAACAGCAAATCCTCACCTATACAGGAACATTAAACACAAACTTATTCTTTCCCTAGAAAATGCCATTGAACCCACTGTCCTCTGAACCACAGATATGTGGACAACCGGTACTGGTTAAAGTAAAGATTACATGTCTGACAGCCAAATGCGGATTTAAGGGTGAGGGCACCCCTATGCACAACAGTTGTGGCCGTCCCCGCCTTCCTAATTTTATTATTTTTACTGATTGCTTATAAGACCTCTTTTGATGATAGCCAATTTAATAGAATAATAAAGAAAAAGCCACTATTTATAAAAAAAGATATATTTTAATTATGTTCACATATTTACGAAGTAGGACCGCTTACAAGGGCAGTATGTGCATTCAAGATGGCATATGGTACAGTACAGTGGAAATATTTTGCAGTTACTGGTACTTTTTTGGGCTGACATTACCAACACAAGCATCCAAGTGCCGCCCCAAAACAAGTGCCTCCCCTGAAAACGTGCTTCACTGCCTAATGGAAAAGTCCCCAGCCCATTGAGTGGGTTTATCACTTTCAACAGCAGTAGTACAGTATCTAATACAACAGCTCATTCACAGGCAGACTTTGCTAAGAAACATACCATGTTAATCTTGGAATAACTCAAGGATGTGATGGCAAATAGCAAATTGTCTGACCCTACTAAGATTCTCCTCATGATTTGTAATTTTCAATAATGCAAGTAACATTGTACAAGCATTACAACTGGGTAAATTTTGACATGTACCATGTTTTGTGCACACAATAAGCTTGGTGGTTCAAAATTTATTAAAATATGATTGCTCTTTGCAGGATATGCTGATGGTGGCCCAAAATATTGCTGCCCATTTGAAAACCGCAAGTAGAAAATTGCAGCAGCAGCAAGAACAATTCAATTTGTCATGCCACCAACTGAAGCAAGAGGTTATAACCAGGTTCACTTCCACCCTACATATGATGCTTCAGTGATTGGAGGAACAGCTATGAGCCATGAGATAGGGAAATGGGGGGACATGTTGCCCACCTGCAGCACACTGGAGAATATTCTTGGTTTTATGCAAGCTACTGAAACTATTTTGAATTTTAACCAATGGAGTGAGTTCAGGCAATGCCAGCCTAAGTCAAGCCATATCCTTAATTTAACTACTGCAAAATCAGATAGAGAATCCAAAGGAGGAAATTAAACTGATTCCTCTAAGTATGTTGCACTAGTATATCAAGTTCTTTATTCACTGTGCAAGACCTAAAGGGTTTGCCAAATCTTGCAATTGGATCAGTATATCTTGGCAACCATGTTTAAAGCCTATGTAATATTTTCTTTCCAAATATCACACTTCTTAAGTGATACATGATCTCCTTGTGAGCAAGTTGTCAGGTCAAGTTGCACATGACACGACATCTCCTGCAACTTGTCAGGAACCAGAGTTCTGTACCCCATGCCTTACCAGTCCACAGTCTTGTAAGGCTCCAGGTATCCCATGGGTGTTATACTGCTCACCATTCTGCTCCCCAGTTTGCTTGCTCTGGCACCCCAATATACTGCCCAGGCTCCTTGCTATATTTCCCTCCAGCCACGGATACTAGGTGCTGCCATAATGCTGTCGATCTTCTGATCGCTACTCCACCAATCGCAAGCATAGATCCGGTCTGCCTGCTTTGCTGTATAAATCACTGACTGGCAAGGGGGATAAAAGTGTTGCTGGGAGCACTAGCAAAGCACCCAGAACAATATCACTGTCTCAGCTATGTCTAGGCTCCATACTGCTGAGTTTAGTATCTGTTCTATAAGCTCTTCCTTTTACTCCAGCGATACTTAGGTGTTTGCTCCAGCACTGAGCAGTATAACCAGCACTGTGCTTCTAGCAAACTAACATCAAAATCCAGTGTGCTAATCATGTGTGGTGCTTCCACCAGACACCTGTTCCAGTTCACTGGTTTCAGTCTGGTCCAAGTGCAAGTCAGCTTCCAAGCTGACTCCTGTTCAAGTTCACTGGTTCCTGTCCGATCTAAGTGCAAGTCAGATCCTAAGCTCACTCCTGTTCCATTTCCCATCGGTTCTAATCTGGCCCACATTCTAGTCAATTCCTAACAAGTCTTTTTCCAGTAATCACCTGTTCCAGTCCAGTCAAGTTTAATCCAGTTCCATTCTCAGTACCCCAAAAAGACAGTCTAACAAAGTTATCTTGAGTTATATTCCTCCCTGTGCCTTGTTCATCTCATGCCCATGATTTATGTTTGTCCACCCAGGTTCCTGCACATAGCTTCCCCTACAGAACTCACATCAGCATCAAACTTGAATTCATAAATGTTGCAGTTAGGAAAAAAATGACCTTTTCCACTAGTAATGATGATGATGATGATGACTCAGTGCATCAGAGTGAAACATGACATCTGGTCAGGCTTAGAATAATTGGCCACATACTGTATACTGATATCATACAGCATCAATAGAATGGATGAGGATTACAAATAAGCAGCTCACACAGGTGGAGATGTATCACACCTTGTAGAGAGACAAAGTACCAATTATCTCCTAAATGCCATGTTAAAGGCTGTATTTGAAATATAGGAGTTGATTTTTGGAACTTTATCTCTCTATGAGGCTTAATACATCTCCCCAATACCCCAAGGTGTTGACAGATTCCGCCATTACAACTCCCTCGGGCAGGGAATTCCAAACACGTATTGTCCTTACCGTGAAAAAGCCTTTACGCCGTATTGTGCGGAATCTCCTCTCCTCTAACCTGAGCGAGTGTCCACGAGTCCTCTGTGTTGATCTAACCAAAAACAGGTCCCGCGCAAGCTCTGTGTATTGTCCCCTTATATATTTGTAGATGTTGATCATATCCCCTCTTAGTCTACGCTTTTCCAATGTAAACATGCCTAGTCTTTCAAGCCTTTCCTTGTATTCCATCGTCTCCATGCCCTTAATTAGTTTGGTCGCCCTCCTCTGTACCTTTTCAAGCTCCAGGATATCCTTTTTGCAGTACGGTGCCCAGAACTGTACACAGTATTCAAGGTGTGGCCTCACTAGTGATTTATATAACTGGAGTATAATATGCTCGTCCCTAGCATCAATACCCCGTTTTATGCATGCTAATATCTTATTAGCCTTCTTTGCTGCAGTCCTACTTTGGGTACTACTGCTTAGCTTGCTATCTATGAGGACACCTAAGTCCTTTTCCAGTACAGAATCCCCTAATTTTACCCCATTTAGTAGGTAGGTGTCATTTTTGTTCTGGTTACCACAGTGCATTACCTTACACTTGTCTGTGTTGAAGCCCATTCTCCATTTGGCTGCCCATGCTTCTAATTTAACTAAGTCGTTCTGAAGAGACTCGGCATCCTCCTCTGTATTTATAGCCTTACACAATTTGGTATCATCTGCAAAAATTGACACCATGCTCTCTAGACCTTCTGTTAGGTCGTTAATGAAAATCTTGACTAATGAAAACATTCTGTAGGGTCATAAAGTTTATTAAACTGCCATCTTGTCTGCAACTGATATGCCACTATGCTTCATAGGTGTGCTACAGTATATTCTGTTTTTAAACTGCAGTGTGTATGTGCTGCTGCTCTGTCGCTTAGTTTAGTGAGCCAGATCACCGCAGTCTTTGGCCAATATTGGTGAAAACAAATGTGTGAGCTGTGAGGTGGTCAAAATTGACTGGAAAATATTATTATTAATGTTAATACTATAGAAAAAAACAGGTCCAAATGATATGATTTTAGCAGTTTGATTGTTTATTTGGGTTTATTTTTTTATTTTTTTCATTTTCACAGAAATAAAAAATCAAAATATTTTAGGATAGTTTATTCCAAAACAAAGATTTAGAACAAAAAGAAAAAATGGGGTTCGGCACACATTTCTGGTAATAATAGCCTAATAACGAATGCAAAATACTTGTTCTTATGGCAAAATATATTCAAACAAAACAACTGATGTAATATAACAATAAATAGAATAATGGTTCCATAAAAACGTACTCAGATAACATAAGAGAAACAGGATGTAGTCATAATATTGCTATTGTTGAAATGTTGACATTGAACCCGTCATCATGTGAGAAGGTCGACATATTCACAATTTTGACATTCTGCACGAATCAGCAGTGGAGGGTTAGGTTATGGAGGATTAGGGTAAGGCAATGGGAGGGGTAGGGTTAGAGACAGGCTATGTGAGGGTTAGGGTCTGGGTTAGGCTGTAGGAGGGAAGGTTAGCCACTATGGGGAGGGTTAGGGCTAGGCTCTGGGAGGGGGAGATTTAGGGTTAGGCTATGGGAGGGGGAGGGTTAGACTATGGGAGGAGGATGGTTAGGGTCAGGGTTAGGCTACAGGATGTAAGGTTAGCCACTAGGGGGAGGGTTAGACCTAGTAATGCTCACTGACTAAAATCATACAGGATCCACCAGAAGTCATCATGGTATCACTACGAGACCCAGAAAACAGCTGGAGCTACCAGACCAAACGTACCAGGTATGTTTACTAATAGACTACCATGGATGTTTTGTTGACATCCTAAACATGCTGACACAAATGTTGACATGGTTATTACCAACATGCCAACATTATGAATATCAATATGATGATGATATGAGTTTGAGTGCCTGGAACTCAGAAGGGTGAGTGGCGACTGGGGAGTTCCCGCACTCACGTGTGGAGCTGCAGCCAGATATGTATAACTGGAACTGCCTTCACTAACCCCTGACTCCGTTATTCCTCCCAGTAGTCGGTAGGTGCCTGCAGAGCTAGTCTTCTCATATAGCAGCCGCATTTGAATGGGCGAATTAGGTCCGGCCAGACTCCCTTGCCCCCAGGTCTTACAAGGTACAAAGCACTGACTGAGACTGAGAGAAAATGAGGGGAAAACTACCTAAGACTAACGTACCAACCACGGAAGAGAATACAGAGAAAATAATAAACAGATTATGTGCGACGCGGTCGCCAAAACACAATCGCAGGAACCAAGGTAAATAGCAGAACCGCAGGAGATGATTCCATTGCTACCCAAGGTGCACAAGAAAAAGTATTGTGGCCAACCCACAACATGCGACTCCGTCGCCAAAGTAAATCACTACGCCTGCCAGAACCACTGCAGAAAACTACACAAAGAAAGTATAACAAAAGATGCAACCTCTGCCGCTAAATGTAGCAGAGCTGCTACTCACGGTGCCACGAGAGGCTAATGAGGAATCTACCATAGCTCCGACGTGTACTGAAATCGGATCACCTCCACTGGAAGCAGACCAGGAGACAAGCTGGACACAATCCCAAAACTAGATGCTGGCCACAGGAACTCCAGGAATGACAGGCTGGGACTGGAACCACCAGAGACAGACTGTCTCTTCAGGAAGCTATCACCAGTGGGGCAGTACTCTCGTGGGCCTCTTAATAAAGGCCCTACCAATAAGCAGCCTAACCCCTGGCCCTGATTACCCAGCTGCCTCACGCACTTAGCATTACATCCCGGCTGCTTAGAAACAACCGGGACTGAACTAATCAGTGGCCGCCTGGTGACCCCGGTTGCCAAGCAACTGGCCAGAGAATGCTAATAAAATATACCACATCCAGGGAAAACTCTATTAACTATTTTCCTGTGTCTGTGCACTGTGTGTTCTATGTATTGTACTAAGAGAATAATTAAATAATAAGACAGATATTACGTAAGTTCCTGTAGGGTACAGGATGGATGTCTCAGTCCCTCACACAGAAGCTTGATAGCAAAGTCCCCCAGAGTATTCCATGACAGGTTTAGTCTGGCCAGAGAGCAGTGTGTAGTAATAACAGAGCGGAGATCATCACAGCAGCAGGAGGAGGTCAGATGTGTATTGATTGGCTACTGATTTACTTATCTTTACATAGAGTGTGCGCATAAACACTAAGGGGTATATTTACTAAGAATCGTAATTCTCCCGATTTGGTGGGAGATTAATCACGAATGACATCGAAAGTGTAAAACTGCAACTTTTTGAATTTTTTATGACTAATTTACTAAGCTGTCGTATTCTGCATTTTCGTTTTCACCGATGTCGATGTCATTCGTTTTTTTTTTTGCAGTGTTTTACAGGAGTAAATTGCAAAACACTGCCGACTTTAACACAATGAATCACGGCCGGCTCTTTGAGCCGGTCCTGGTTGAAAAAATATGGGGGAAAAAATGACAGGGGTTCCCCCATATTTAATCAACCAGCACCGGGCTCTGCGCCTGGTCCTGGTTCCAAAAATACGGGGGACAAAAAGCGTAGGGGTCCCCCGTATTTTTTAAACCAGCACCGGGCTCCACTAGCTGGACAGATAATGCCACAGCCAGGGGTCACTTTTATACAGTGCCCTGCAGCCGTGGCATTAAATACCCAGCTAGTCACCTCTGGCCAGGGTACCCTGAGTGAGTGGGGACCCCTTCAATCAAGGGGTCCCCCCCAGCCACCCAAGGGCCAGGGGTGAAGCCCGAGGCTGTCCCCCCCATCCAAGGGCTGCGGATGGGGGGGCTGATAGCCTTAGTGAAAAGTGTTTGATATTGTTTTTAGTAGCAGTACTACAAGGCCCAGCAAGCCTCCCCCGCAAGCTGGTACTTGGAGAACCACAAGAACCAGCATGCGGAGGAAAAACGGGCCCGCTGGTACCTGTAGTACTACTACTAAAAAAATACCCCAATAAAGACATAACACACACACCTTGAAAGTATAACTTTAATACATACATCCACACCTCCATATACACATACTTACCTTATGTTCACACGCAGGTCGGTCCTCTTCTCCATGTAGAATCCATGGTGTACCTGTTGAAAAAATTATACTCACGAAATCCAGGGTAGAAGGCTCCTCGTGGAATCCATTTGTAATCCACGTACTTGTCAAAATAAAAAAACGGATACCCAACCTCGAACTGAAAGGGGCCCCATGTTTTCACATGGGACCCCTTTCCCCGAATGCCAGGAACCCCCTCTGACATATGTCTAAGAGGGTTCCATCAGCCAATCAGGGAGCGCCACGTTGTGGCACCCTCCTGATCGGCTGTGTGCTCCTGTACTGTATGACAGGCGGCACACGGCAGTGTTACAATGTATCGCCTATGCGCTCCATTGTAACTAATGGTGGGAACTTTGCGGTCAGCGGTTGACCGAAAGTAACCTCACCGCTGACCGCAAAGTTCCCACCATTGGTTACAATGGAGCGCATAGGCGCTACATTGTAACACTGCCGTGTGCCGCCTGTCATACAGTATAGGAGCACACAGCCAATCAGGAGGGTGCCACAACATGGCGCTCCCTGATTGGCTGATGGAACCCTCTTAGACATAAGTCAGAGGGGGTTCCTGGCATTCGGGGAAAGGGGTCCCATGTGAAAACATGGGGCCCCTTTCAGTTCGAGGTCGGGTATTCGTTTTTTTATTTTGACAAGTACGTGGATTACAAATGGATTCCACGAGGAGCCTTCTACCCTGGATTTTGTGAGTATAATTTTTTCAACAGGTACACCATGGATTCTACATGGAGAAGAGGACCGACCTGCGTGTGAACATAAGGTAAGTATGTGTATATGGTGGTGTGGATGTATGTATTAAAGTTATACTTTCAAGGTGTGTGTGTTATGTCTTTATTGGGGTATTTTTTTAGTAGTAGTACTACAGGAACCAGCGGGCCCGTTTTTCCGCCGCATGCTGGTACTTGTGGTTCTCCAAGTACCAGCTTGCGGGGGAGGCTTGCTGGGCCTTGTAGTACTGCTACTAAAAACAATATCAAACACTTTTACCAAAGGCTATCAGCCCCCCATCCGCAGCCCTTGGATTGGGGGGACAGCCTCGGGCTTCACCCCTGGCCCTTGGGTGGCTGGGGGGGGACCCCTTGATTGAAGGGTTCCCCACTCCCCCAGGGTACCCCGGCCAGGGGTGACTAGTTGAGTATTTAATGCCACGGCCGCAGGTCACTGTATTAAAGTGACCTCTGGCTGTAGCATTATCTGTCCAGCTAGTGGAGCCCGGTGCTGGTTTAAAAAATACGGGGGACCCCTACGCTTTTTGTCCCCCATATTTTTGGAACCAGGACCAGGCGCAGAGCCCGGTGCTGGTTGATTCAATATGGGGGAACCCCTGTAAATTTTTCCCCCATATTTTTTCAACCAGGACCGGCTCAAAGAGCCCGAGGCTGGTTAGGTTTAGGAGGGGGGACCCCACGCAATTTTTTTTAAAAAAAATTACACTTTCCCACCCCTTCACACTGATATACATGCACGGATCTCATGGATCCGTGCATGCCTATCCAATCACGGTAAAAAAAAAGCAGGTCTGTTTTTTTTTAGCACTTTATTACGAATTGTAATTTTTCATGGCAGTGTTTGGTTATTTTGTAATTTGCACTTTTTAGTAAATTACAGAGTTCTACCAATTTGCTGGCGTATTTGACCGATGGTGTATTCATTCGTATTTTTTTACCAGGACTTACAAAAAAATACGAATGCCCTCATCACTGCCGTGATTTGAGTTTAGTAAATTCCCGAGATGACACTTTGAAGAAAAAACGGCATCTCGGTCAAAATCGGGACCTTAGTAAATATACCCCTAAGTAGCTTTTGTGGATATGTGACAATTGCTCCTTTCTGCAGGTGTATACAGTATAATCTTTCCTATAATAGTAATGTTATGGGTATTATCTGCAAAAAGGGGACCAAATGTCTCCAAAATGTGCACGTTAATATTGTGTTGTACAAAAAGGTACGAAATGTAAAATACCAAAAAGGATATACTTGGTACAGCTCTAAAATAAATGAGTAACTCAGTATTACACAGATAAATAATTCATTGGTATCCAGTGTTTTCCAATAATAATAGTGTTCAGACCTGATATGAGCAGCAAATTTGTTCTCCAATGGGTAAAACCATGTGCACTGCAGGTGGGGCAGAGAGAGTTAGATTTGGGTGGGTTATATTGGAGGTCATTCCGAGTTGTTCACTCATTGCCGATTTTCGCTATGCTGCGATTAGTCGCTTACTGCGCATGCGCAAGGTTATTTTACACAAAAGTTAGGTATTTTACTCACGGCATAACAAAGCTTTTTCATCGCTGTGCTGATCGTAGTGTGATTGACAGGAAGTGGGTGTTTCTTGGCGGAAACTGGCCGTTTTATGGGAGTGTGCGGAAAAACGCATGCGTTTGAGTTTCAAAACGCAGGAGTGGCTGGAGAAATGGGGGAGTGGTTGGGCAAACGCTGGGTGTATTTGTGACGTCAAACCAGGAACGAAAATTACTGAGCTGGTAGCAATGGCTGAGTAAGTCTTGTCAAAGTTGGAAAAATATCAGTCTACACGTTGCCATATATTCACCTCATGTGCTTGCCCGCTGCACATGCACTTTCTCTGGCGTGCGTGCACATATTCGCAATTACGTGACGGTGCCTCTACGGGCGTGCGCTCGAGCGCATGGTATGTGCATTTACGGTAGAGTTTGTGTGCGTCTAGCGAGCGACTCAATCGCTGCTTAATAAATCCATATAGCAGGTTTTATTGGTAATGTTCCCCTTAGTGATAACTGTAAGTTTGTTTAAAGTGACTTGTTCATGGACATGGGAATAGCTCTTTTCGTGATACAAAGGGTCTGTCTAAGGTTGAACAGTGGTGTCTGGTACCTAACCGAAGAGTGTTTTAATAGCAACAATCCGGTGTTGGTTAGGTATAGATTAATCGCTCCTGCGTATAGTTATGGCCATTAGTAATTTCTGGACATATCCTATATTTGCAGTTCATTATCCATGCGGCGGGAATCCGGCGATTCCCTCCCACCTGAGCTGTTTGTAATAGTCACAGCCCACCTGTTCAAATCCACCTATGACCTTTTGTTATGAT
The DNA here is from genome assembly GCF_028390025.1 of Pseudophryne corroboree. Taxonomy (NCBI): domain Eukaryota; kingdom Metazoa; phylum Chordata; class Amphibia; order Anura; family Myobatrachidae; genus Pseudophryne; species Pseudophryne corroboree. The sequence goes on along the minus strand of NC_086446.1, from coordinate 58,149,720 downwards.
GCGAGGAGACATTCCTGTGTCCAATGAACAATGAGATTATAGGTCCCTTTGTAGTGTACTGTATGCAGTGTATATAAGATCAGCCAGCCTGGGCAGCTCTCTCTCTCTCTCTCCACAAACGGTTTTCATCTTGACTATCTTGGAGCTGGTACCAGGAGCCATGCAGCGATCATTTCCCAGTGTGTGTAAGTAATTCTCTGTAACCAACTTGTTCCCTGTTTGTATTGGCCATACTCTCTCTCTCTATGTTATCGTATAAGATTGTGACGCTATTGTGTATTTCTGTCTAGATATTCTGTTAGAATGATATGTTAGCTTGTAGTGTATGACTTGTCAACTGTTTCCCCTTTTCGATATAACTAAAAGCTTGTTAGTAAAGGTGTTGGAACCTTAGCAAGGTATCGTGTGTTCATTACATTACTGTGGGTAATAGGAGCGTCTCGATCGCTCAAGCAGCTTTAACATTAACAAGGTTAAGCAGCGTTACATCGCTGCAGTATTTCAATTCAAGGTTTACAGTATAAACTCAATCTTTCAAGTGTGTTACATACAAGGTTTACTGAGTGTCATCCTGTGATATCGCTGCTGTCTAGGTAGCCTGTGGATTCCTTCAAGTATCATGTCACCTCTGGATATCAGGTCATAATGTATTGCTGAGAGAACCCAATAAGACACACAGCCGTATGTCTCATAAGTAATCTGTTTACTGTGTTGTCTTCAGAGCATATATAAGGCACATTGTACATATCAGTCATGGTGGTCAGCTTACATTACTGTCCCCGAAGGTGGGGGCACACTCAATATAACATATGTTCTTTCCATCTTTGGTAATCAGCAAATGTGCAGTGTACAGTTCATTTTACAGCATTGGTTACATCATACACTCTCTATAGATGTTTCTCCCTACCAACAGAGTATATTCTTAACTCTGTACTTATATTGCTGTCTAAAGCTGTCCTTTACTTCATATAGATAAATATAGTACAGACAAGTTTGCTGACTGTCTCTAAGCTCAATACAGTTCATTAAATCTGTTTCATATAGTGAGGCTTATAACATATTCAGCCCTTACTTGGAACTCACTTCTTTATTCAACACAAAAACCTCCTATATGTGTATTTATCCATTTGATTATTATAACACAATATAGTAATAAAACATTAAGCTAACACCTGTGAGCGTCTGCGCCGCTCGTGTTCCCCTCGCGGTCACAGCGTCCGCTACGCTAGTAGCGTAGTAGTACGGTAGTCGGCCGCCTATAGCGTGTTCGATACCAAACGTAAAGCTGTGAGCGAGCGTGCCGCTCGTGCATCTCGATCACGGCTAAGCGTCTGCTACGCTAAGTGCGTACCCTTACGGTACCCCATACGCCAATTGCGTACTGTGTCTCTTACCCATATATAGTGAATATTATAAGGTAATCAAATCGACATTATCAGTCTGGAGCTACTCAGAAACTGCGGGGTAATCGTTACGAGAAAATTAGCAAAGCTTTCGTTAACAATTCTGCTATGCTATGATACACTCCCAGTAGGCGGCGGCTTAGCGTGTGCAATGCTGCTAAAACCAGCTAGCGAGCGAACAACTCGGAATCACCCCCATTGTTTCTGTGTAGGGTAAATACTGGCTGCTTTATTTTTACACTGTAATTTAGATTTTAGTTTGAACACACCCCACCCAAATCTAACTCTCTCCGCACATGTTATATCTGCCCCCCCCTGCACTGCACATGGGGGGTAATTCAGACCTGATCGCTTGCTAGCGTTTTTTGTACCACTGCGATCAGGTCAGAACTGCACAAGCATATGCACAACAATGCACAGGCGCGTTGCACGGGTACAATGCGGTTCGTTGCTCAGCAATGGGTTTGTGAGAAGAATCCGTTCGCACGAGCGATCGCAAGCTGATTGACAGGAAGAGGGCGTTTGTGGGTGGCAACTGACTGTTACCAGGGAATGCATGGAAAAACCCAGGCATGTTCAAGCGTTCACAGGGAGGGTTACTGATGTCAATTCCAGTCCTGGACAGGCTGAAGTGTTCGAAGCGGCTGAGGAAGTCCTGGGCTGTGCAGAGAGTGAACTAATCTGTTCTCACAGCTCTGCTACACATGCATTCGCACTCTTGCACAGCTAAAATACACTCCCCTATGGGAAGCGACTATGCGAACGCAGGACTGCAAAAAATGTCTAGCGAGTGATCAGGTCTAAATTAGGCCCATTTTTCTGACCATTAGAGAACAAATTTGCTGCTGCTATCAGGTCTGAATAAGGCCCATCGTCTGTGACAAGGGACCAAATATCTTGCAGAATGTGCAGGTTAATAGCGCATTGTACAAAAAGGTATAAAGTACACAGTGCCAGAAAAGATCTACTCAGATACGTTAGTAACTCAGTATTACACAAAAAAATTATTAATTGGTGTCCCTGCGATAAAAGTTAGTGACTCAGTGGTATATTATTGGCAGCCTTCTCTGTAAGAGATAACACATAGTGTTACAATTATGTTCAGTATAACATTAAATGAAATACACATTGGCATAAGCAGTTATGGTAATAGCCAAAGTTGTTTAGGTATACAGGCCCTCATTCCGAGTTGATCGGTCGCAAGGCGAATTTAGCAGAGTTACACACGCTAAGCCTACGCCTACTGGGAGTGTATCTTAGCTTCTTAAAATTGCGACCGAAGTATTCGCAATATTGCGATTACAAACTACTTAGCAGTTTTAGAGTAGCTCCACACTTACTCTGCCTGTGCGATCAGTTCAGTGCTTGTCGTTCCTGGTTTGACGTCATAAACACACCCAGCGTTCGCCCAACCACTCCCCCGTTTCTCCGGCCACTCCTGCGTTTTTTCCGGAAACGGTAGCGTTTTCAGCCACACGCCCATAAAACGCCGTGTTTCCGCCCAGTAACACCCATTTCCTGTCAATCACTCTACGATCGCCGGAGCGATGAAAAAGCCGTGAGTAAAAATACTATCTACATAGCAAAGATACTTGGCGCAGTCGCAGTGCGAAAATTGCGCATGCGCACTAAGCGGAATTTCACTGCGATGCGATGAAAAATACCGAGCGAACAACTCGGAATGAGGGCCACAATACATACAGATACGTCATCACTAATCCACTTCTATGCAGATTCTAAACCCACAACAAACACTAATACAGGTTGAGTATCCCTTATCCAAAATGCTTGGGACCAGAGGTATTTTGGATATGGGATTTTTCCGTATTTTGGAATAATTGCATACCATAATGAGATATCATGGTGATGGGTCCTAAATCTAAGCACAGAATGCATTTATGTTACATATACACCTTATACACACAGCCTGAAGGTAATTGTAGCTAATATTTTTTTATAACTTTGTGCATTAAACAAAGTGTGTGTACATTCACACAATTCATTTATGTTCCATATACACCTTATACACACAGCCTGAAGGTCATTTAATACAATATTTTTAATAACTTTGTGTATTAAACATAGTTCGTGTACATTGAGCCATCAAAAAACAAAGGTTTCACTATCTCACTCTCATACAAAAAAGTCCGTAATTCGGAATATTCCGTATTTCGGAATATTTGGATATGGGATACTCAACCTGTACTAGCATCAGCACATAGTCACAGACACACAGCTGTACACCAGGGGAAGGGCTGATACTAGCATTAGCACATAGTCACAGACACACGGCTGTACACCAGGGGAAGGGCTGATACTGGCATTAGCACATAGTCACAGACACACAGCTGTACACCAGGGGAAGGGCTGATACTAGCATTAGCACATAGTCACAGACACACGGCTGTACACCAGGGGAAGGGCTGATACTGGCATTAGCACATAGTCACAGACACACAGCTGTACACCAGGGGAAGGGCTGATACTGGCATTAGCACATAGTCACAGACACAGGGCTGTACACCAGGGGAAGGGCTGATACTGACATTAGCACATAGTCACAGACACACAGCTGTACACCAGGGGAAGGGCTGATACTGACATTAGCACATAGTCACAGACACACGGCTGTACTCCAGGGGAAGGGCTGATACTAACATTAGCACATAGTCACAGACACACAGCTGTACACCAGGGGAAGGGCTGATACCGGCATTAGCACATAGTCACAGACACATGGCTATACACCAGGGGAAGGGCTGATACTGGCATTAACACATAGTCACAGACACACGGCTGTACACCAGGGGAAGGGCTGATACCAGCATTAGCACATAGTCACAGACACACAGCTGTACACCAGGGGAAGTGCTGATACCGGCATTAGCACATAGTCACCAGGGCCGGTTCAAGGAAGCAGAGCACCCCGGGCAGGGAAGGGGGCGTGGCCCAATACAGGGGGCGTGGTCAGTTACGCCCCCTGTACATTGCTGAGCCCCCTGAATGCTGAATGCTGAGCGGTGCGCGATGACGTCATCGTGCACCGCACAGTAAAAGGTCCTCTCCACGTAGGGAAACTAGACGCTATGCGTCTAGTTCCCTTCGTGGAGAGGAACTTTGCTGTACGGTGCGCGATGACGTCATCGCGCACCGCTCAGCAAAGTTACTCCCCACGAAGGGAAAATAGACGCATAGCGTCTAGTTCCCTTCACAGGGGACGGCAGCGGGCAGCGGAGGCGGACGGGGGACACAGCGGGCAGCAGTGGCGGATCTTGCCACGGTGCGGCGCCCTCCGGACGGCGCCAGCGCCCTCCGGAAGGCGGCGCCCAAGGCAAAAGTCCTGCTTGCCCGTGGCAAGATCCGCTACTGATAGTCACATACACACAGCTGTACACCAGGGGAAGGGCTGATACCAGCATTAGCACATAGTCACAGACACACAGCTGTACACCAGGGGAAGGGCTGATACTAGCATTAGCACATAGTCACAGACACGCGGCTGTACACCAGGGGAAGGGCTGATACTGGCATTAGCACATAGTCACAGACACACAGCTGTACACCAGGGAAAGGGCTGATACCGGCATTAGCACATAGTCACAGACACATGGCTGTACAACAGGGGAAGGGCTGATACTGGCATTAGCACATAGTCACAGACACACAGCTGTACACCAGGGGGAGGGCTGATACTGGCATTAGCACATAGTCACAGACACATGGCTGTACACCAGGGGAAGGGCTGATACCGGCATTAGCACATAGTCACAGACACACAGCTGTACACCAGGGGAAGGGCTGATACTGGCATTAGCACATAGTCACAGACACAGGGCTGTACACCAGGGGAAGGGCTGATACTGACATTAGCACATAGTCACAGACACACAGCTGTACACCAGGGGAAGGGCTGATACTGACATTAGCACATAGTCACAGACACACAGCTGTACACCAGGGGAAGGGCTGATACTGACATTAGCACATAGTCACAGACACACGGCTGTACTCCAGGGGAAGGGCTGATACTAACATTAGCACATAGTCACAGACACACAGCTGTACACCAGGGGAAGGGCTGATACCGGCATTAGCACATAGTCACAGACACACGGCTATACACCAGGGGAAGGGCTGATACCGGCATTAACACATAGTCACAGACACACGGCTGTACACCAGGGGAAGGGCTGATACCAGCATTAGCACATAGTCACAGACACACAGCTGTACACCAGGGGAAGGGCTGATACCGGCATTAGTACACAGTCACAGACACACGGCTGTCCACCAGGGGAAAGGCTGATACTGGCATTAGCACATAGTCACAGACACGCGGCTGTACACCAGGGGAAGGGCTGATACTGGCATTAGCACATAGTCACAGACACACAGCTGTACACCAGGGAAAGGGCTGATACCGGCATTAGCACATAGTCACAGACATATGGCTGTACAACAGGGGAAGGGCTGATACTGGCATTAGCACATAGTCACAGACACACAGCTGTACACCAGGGGAAGGGCTGATACTGGCATTAGCACATAGTCACAGACACACGGCTGTACACCAGGGGAAGGGCTGATACCGGCATTAGCTCATAGTCACAGACACACGGCTGTACACCAGGGGAAGGGCTGATACTGGTATTAGCACATAGTCACAGACACACAGCTGTACACAAGGGGAAGGGCTGATACTGGCATTAGCACATAGTCACAGACACATGGCTGTACACCAGGGGAAGGGCTGATACTGACATTAGCACATAGTCACAGACACACAGCTGTACACCAGGGGAAGGGCTGATACTGACATTAGCACATAGTCACAGACACACGGCTGTACTCCAGGGGAAGGGCTGATACTAACATTAGCACATAGTCACAGACACACAGCTGTACACCAGGGGAAGGGCTGATACTGACATTAGCACATAGTCACAGACACACAGCTGTACACCAGGGGAAGGGCTGATACTGACATTAGCACATAGTCACAGACACACAGCTGTACACCAGGGGAAGGGATGATACTGACATTAGCACATAGTCACAGACACAAGGCTGTACTCCAGGGGAAGGGCTGATACTAACATTAGCACATAGTCACAGACACACAGCTGTACACAAGGGGAAGGGATGATACTGACATTAGCACAAAGTCACAGACACACGGCTGTACTCCAGGGGAAGGGCTGATACTAACATTAGCACATAGTCACAGACACACAGCTGTACACCAGGAAAAGGGCTGATACTGACATTAGCACATAGTCACAGACACACAGCTGTACACCAGGGGAAGGGCTGATACTGACATTAGCACATAGTCACAGACACACAGCTGTACACCAGGGGAAGGGCTGATACTGACATTAGCACATAGTCACAGACACACGGCTGTACTCGAGGGGAAGGGCTGATACTAACATTAGCACATAGTCACAGACACACAGCTGTACACCAGGGGAAGGGCTGATACTGACATTAGCACATAGTCACAGACACACAGCTGTATACCAGGGGAAGGGCTGATACTGGCATTAGCACATAGTCACAGACACACAGCTGTATTCCAGGGGAAGGGCTGATACTGGCATTAGCACATAGTCACAGACACACAGCTGTACACCAGGGGAAGGGCTGATACCGGCATTAGCACATTGTCAGAGACACACAGCTGTACACCAGGGGAAGGACTGATACTGGTATTAGCACATAGTCACAGACACACAGCTGTATACCAGGGGAAGGGCTGATACTGGCATTAGCACATAGTCACAGACACACAGCTGTACACCAGGGGAAGGGCTGATACCGGCATTAGCACATTGTCAGAGATGCACAGCTGTACACCAGGGGAAGGACTGATACTGGTATTAGCACATAGTCACAGACACACAGCTGTACACCAGGGGAAGGTCTGATACCGGCATTAGCACATAGTCACAGACACACAGCTGTAAACCTGGGGAAGGGCTGATACTGGCATTAGTACATAGTCACAGACACACGGCTGTACACCAGGGGAAGGGCTGATGCTTGCATTAGCACATAGTCACAGACACACGCCTGAACACCAGGGGAAGGGCTGATACTGACATTAGCACATAGTCACAGACACACAGCTGTACACCAGGGGAAGGGCTGATACTGACATTAGCACATAGTCACAGACACACGGCTGTACTCCAGGGGAAGGGCTGATACTAACATTAGCACATAGTCACAGACACACAGCTGTATACCAGGGGAAGGGCTGATACTGGCATTAGCACATAGTCACAGACACACAGCTGTACACCAGGGGAAGGGCTGATACTGGTATTAGCACATAGTCACAGACACACAGCTGTACACCAGGGGAAGGGCTGATACCGGCATTAGCACATAGTCACAGAAACACAGCTGTACACCAGGGTAAGGGCTGATACCGGCATTAACACATAGTCACAGACACACGGCTGTACACCAGGGGAAGGGCAGATACCAGCATTAGCACATAGTCACAGACACACGGCTGTACACCAGGGGAAGGGCAGATACCAGCATTAGCACATAGTCACAGACACACAGCTGTACACCAGGGGAAGGGCTGATACCGGCATTAGTACACAGTCACAGACACACGGCTGTACACCAGGGGAAGGGCTGATACTGGCATTAGTACATAGTCACAGACACACGGCTGTACACCAGGGGAAGGGCTGATGCTTGCATTAGCACATAGTCACAGACACATGGCTGTACACCAGGGGAAGGGCTGATACTGACATTAGCACATAGTTACAGACACACAGCTGTACACCAGGGGAAGGGCTGATACTGACATTAGCACATAGTCACAGACACACGGCTGTACTCCAGGGGAAGGGCTGATACTGGCATTAGCACATAGTCACAGACACACAGCTGTACACCAGGGGAAGGGCTGATACCGGCATTAGCACATTGTCAGAGACACACAGCTGTACACCAGGGGAAGGACTGATACTGGTATTAGCACATAGTCACAGACACACAGCTGTACACCAGGGGAAGGGCTGATACCGGCATTAGCACATAGTCACAGACACACAGCTGTACACCAGGGGAAGGGCTAATACTGACATTAGCACATAGTCACAGACACACAGCTGTACACCAGGGGAAGGGCTGATACTGACATTAGCACATAGTCACAGACACACAGCTGTACACAAGGGGAAGGGCTGATACTGACATTAGCACATAGTCACAGACACACGGCTGTACTCCAGGGGAAGGGCTGATACTGACATTAGCACATAGTCACAGACACACAGCTGTACACCAGGGGAAGGGCTGATACCAGCATTAGCACATAGTCACAGACACACGGCTGTACACCAAGGGAAGGGCTGATACCGGCATTAGCACATAGTCACAGACACACGGCTGTACACCAGGGGAAGGGCTGATACCGGCATTAGCACATAGTCACAGACACGCGGCTGTACACCAGGGGAAGGGCTGATACCGGCATTAGCACATAGTCACAGACACGCGGCTGTACACCAGGGGAAGGGCTGATACTGGCATTAGCACATAGTCACAGACACACAGCTGTACACCAGGGAAAGGGCTGATACCGGCATTAGCACATAGTCACAGACACATGGCTGTACAACAGGGGAAGGGCTGATACTGGCATTAGCACATAGTCACAGACACACAGCTGTACACCAGGGGAAGGGCTGATACTGGCATTAGCACATAGTCACAGACACACAGCTGTACACCAGGGGAAGGGCTGATACCAGCATTAGCACATAGTCACAGACACACGGCTGTACACCAAGGGAAGGGCTGATACCGGCATTAGCACATAGTCACAGACACACGGCTGTACACCAGGGGAAGGGCTGATACCGGCATTAGCACATAGTCACAGACACGCGGCTGTACACCAGGGGAAGGGCTGATACTGGCTTTAGCACATAGTCACAGACACACAGCTGTACACCAGGGAAAGGGCTGATACCGGCATTAGCACATAGTCACAGACACATGGCTGTACAACAGGGGAAGGGCTGATACTGGCATTAGCACATAGTCACAGACACACAGCTGTACACCAGGGGAAGGGCTGATACTGGCATTAGCACATAGTCACAGACACACGGCTGTACTCCAGGGGAAGGGCTGATACTAACATTAGCACATAGTCACAGACACACAGCTGTACACCAGGGGAAGGGCTGATACCGGCATTAGCACATAGTCACAGACACATGGCTGTACACCAGGGGAAGGGCTGATACTGACATTAGCACATAGTCACAGACACACAGCTGTACACCAGGGGAAGGGCTGATACTGACATTAGCACATAGTCACAGACACACGGCTGTACTCCAGGGGAAGGGCTGATACTAACATTAGCACATAGTCACAGACACACAGCTGTACACCAGGGGAAGGGCTGATACTGACATTAGCACATAGTCACAGACACACAGCTGTACACCAGGGGAAGGGCTGATACTGACATTAGCACATAGTCACAGACACACAGCTGTACACCAGGGGAAGGGCTGATACTGACATTAGCACATAGTCACAGACACACGGCTGTACTCCAGGGGAAGGGCTGATACTGACATTAGCACATAGTCACAGACACACAGCTGTATACCAGGGGAAGGGCTGATACTGGCATTAGCACATAGTCACAGACACACAGCTGTATTCCAGGGGAAGGGCTGATACCGGCATTAGCACATAGTCACAGACACACAGCTGTACACCAGGGGAAGGGCTGATACCGGCATTAGCACATTGTCAGAGACACACAGCTGTACACCAGGGGAAGGACTGATACTGGTATTAGCACATAGTCACAGACACACAGCTGTATACCAGGGGAAGGGCTGATACTGGCATTAGCACATAGTCACAGACACACAGCTGTACACCAGGGGAAGGGCTGATACTGGCATTAGCACATTGTCAGAGACACACAGCTGTACACCAGGGGAAGGACTGATACTGGTATTAGCACATAGTCACAGACACACAGCTGTACACCAGGGGAAGGTCTGATACCGCCATTAGCACATAGTCACAGACACACAGCTGTAAACCAGGGGAAGGGCTGATACTGGCATTAGTACATAGTCACAGACACAAGGGTGTACACCAGGGGAAGGGCTGATGCTTGCATTAGCACATAGTCACAGACACACGCCTGTACACCAGGGGAAGGGCTGATACTGACATTAGCACATAGTCACAGACACACAGCTGTACACCAGGGGAAGGGCTGATACTGACATTAGCACATAGTCACAGACACACGGCTGTACTCCAGGGGAAGGGCTGATACTAACATTAGCACATAGTCACAGACACACAGCTGTACACCAGGGGAAGGGCTGATACTGGTATTAGCACATAGTCACAGACACACAGCTGTACACCAGGGGAAGGGCTGATACCGGCATTAGCACATAGTCACAGACACACAGCTGTACACCAGGGGAAGGGCTGATACTGGCATTAACACATAGTCACAGACACACGGCTGTACACCAGGGGAAGGGCTGATACCAGCATTAGCACATAGTCACAGACACACAGCTGTACACCAGGGGAAGGGCTGATACCGGCATTAGTACACAGTCACAGACACACGGCTGTACACCAGGGGAAGGGCTGATACTGGCATTACTACATAGTCACAGACACACGGCTGTACACCAGGGGAAGGGCTGATGCTTGCATTAGCACATAGTCACAGACACATGCCTGTACACCAGGGGAAGGGCTGATACTGACATTGGCACATAGTCACAGACACACAGCTGTACACCAGGGGAAGGGCTGATACTGACATTAGCACATAGTCACAGACACGCGGCTGTACTCCAGGGGAAGGGCTGATACAAACATTAGCACATAGTCACAGACACACAGCTGTATACCAGGGGAAGGGCTGATACTGGCATTAGCACATAGTCACAGACACACAGCTGTACACCAGGGGAAGGGCTGATACCGGCATTAGCACATTGTCAGAGACACACAGCTGTACACCAGGGGAAGGACTGATACCGGCATTAGCACATTGTCAGAGACACACAGCTGTACACCAGGGGAAGGACTGATACTGGTATTAGCACATAGTCACAGACACACAGCTGTACACCAGGGGAAGGGCTGATACCGGCATTAGCACATAGTCACAGACACACAGCTGTACACCAGGGGAAGGGCTAATACTGACATTAGCACATAGTCACAGACACACAGCTGTACACCAGGGGAAGGGCTGATACTGACATTAGCACATAGTCACAGACACACAGCTGTACACCAGGGGAAGGGCTGATACCAGCATTAGCACATAGTCACAGACACACGGCTGTACACCAGGGGAAGGGCTGATACCGGCATTAGCACATAGTCACAGACACACAGCTGTACACCAGGGGAAGGGCTGATACTGACATTAGCACATAGTCACAGACACACGGCTGTACTCCAGGGGAAGGGCTGATACTAACATTAGCACATAGTCACAGACACACGGCTGTACACAAGGGGAAGGGCTGATACTGGCCTTAGCACATAGTCACAGACACACGGCTGTACACCAGGGGAAGGGCTGATACTGGCATTAGCACATAGTCACAGACACACGGCTGTACACCAGGGGAAGCGCTGATACTGGCATTAGCACATAGTCACAGACACACGGCTGTACACCAGGGGAAGGGCTGATACCGGCATTAGTACACAGTCACAGACACACGGCTGTACACCAGGGGAAGGGCTGATACTGGCATTAGCACATAGTCACACACACACAGCTGTACTCCAGAGGAAGGGCTGATACTGGCATTAGCACATAGTCACAGACATACGGCTGTACACCAGGGGAAGGGCTGATACCGGCATTAGCACATAGTCACAGAAACATTGCTGTACACCAGGGGAAGGGCTGATACTGACATTAGCACATAGTCACAGACACACAGCTGTACACCAGGGGAAGGGCTGATACTGACATTAGCACATAGTCACAGACACACGGCTGTACTCTAGGGGAAGGGCTGATACTGACATTAGCACATAGTCACAGACACACAGCTGTACACCAGGGGAAGGGATGATACTGACATTAGCACATAGTCACAGACACACGGCTGTACTCCAGGGGAAGGGCTGATACTAACATTAGCACATAGTCACAGACACACAGCTGTACACCAGGGGAAGGGATGATACTTACATTAGCACATAGTCACAGACACACGGCTGTACTCCAGGGGAAGGGCTGATACTAACATTAGCACATAGTCACAGACACACAGCTGTACACCAGGAAAAGGGCTGATACTGACATTAGCACATAGTCACAGACACACAGCTGTACACCAGGGGAAGGGCTGATACTGACATTAGCACATAGTCACAGACACACAGCTGTACACCAGGGGAAGGGCTGATACTGACATTAGCACATAGTCACAGACACACGGCTGTACTCCAGGGGAAGGGCTGATACTAACATTAGCACATAGTCACAGACACACAGCTGTACACCAGGGGAAGGGCTGATACTGACATTAGCACATAGTCACAGACACACAGCTGTATACCAGGGGAAGGGCTGATACTGGCATTAGCACATAGTCACAGACACACAGCTGTATACCAGGGGAAGGGCTGATACTGGCATTAGCACATAGTCACAGACACACAGCTGTACACCAGGGGAAGGGCTGATACCGGCATTAGCACATTGTCAGAGACACACAGCTGTACACCAGGGGAAGGACTGATACTGGTATTAGCACATAGTCAGACACACAGCTGTACACCAGGGGAAGGTCTGATACCGGCATTAGCACATAGTCACAGACACACAGCTGTAAACCAGGGGAAGGGCTGATACTGGCATTAGTACATAGTCACAGACACAAGGGTGTACACCAGGGGAAGGGCTGATGCTTGCATTAGCACATAGTCACAGACACACGCCTGTAGACCAGGGGAAGGGCTGATACTGACATTAGCACATAGTCACAGACACACAGCTGTACACCAGGGGAAGGGCTGATACCGGCATTAGCACATAGTCACAGACACACGGCTGTACACCAGGGGAAGGGCTGATACCGGCATTAGCACATAGTCACAGACACACAGCTGTACACCAGGGGAAGGGCTGATACTGACATTAGCACATAGTCACAGACACACGGCTGTACTCCAGGGGAAGGGCTGATACTAACATTAGCACATAGTCACAGACACACGGCTGTACACCAGGGGAAGGGCTGATACTGGCCTTAGCACATAGTCACAGACACACGGCTGTACACCAGGGGAAGGGCTGATACTGGCATTAGCACATAGTCACAGACACACGGCTGTACACCAGGGGAAGCGCTGATACTGGCATTAGCACATAGTCACAGACACACGGCTGTACACCAGGGGAAGGGCTGATACCGGCATTAGTACACAGTCACAGACACACGGCTGTACACCAGGGGAAGGGCTGATACTGGCATTAGCACATAGTCACACACACACAGCTGTACTCCAGAGGAAGGGCTGATACTGGCATTAGCACATAGTCACAGACACATGGCTGTACACCAGGGGAAGGGCTGATACTGACATTAGCACATAGTCACAGACACATGGCTGTACACCAGGGGAAGGGCTGATACTGACATTAGCACATAGTCACAGACACACAGCTGTACACCAGGGGAAGGGCTGATACTGACATTAGCACATAGTCACAGACACACGGCTGTACTCTAGGGGAAGGGCTGATACTAACATTAGCACATAGTCACAGACACACAGCTGTACACCAGGGGAAGGGCTGATACTGACATTAGCACATAGTCACAGACACACAGCTGTACACCAGGGGAAGGGCTGATACTGACATTAGCACATAGTCACAGACACACAGCTGTACACCAGGGGAAGGGCTGATACTGACATTAGCACATAGTCACAGACACAGGGCTGTACTCCAGGGGAAGGGCTGATACTAACATTAGCACATAGTCACAGACACACGGCTGTACACCAGGGGAAGGGCTGATACTGGCCTTAGCACATAGTCACAGACACACGGCTGTACACCAGGGGAAGGGCTGATACTGGCATTAGCACATAGTCACAGACACACGGCTGTACACCAGGGGAAGGGCTGATACTGGCATTAGCACATAGTCACAGACACACGGCTGTACACCAGGGGAAGGGCTGATACCGGCATTAGCACATAGTCACAGACACATGGCTGTACACCAGGGGAATGGCTGATACTGGCATTAACACATAGTCACAGACACACGGCTGTACACCAGGGGAAGGGCTGATACTGGCATTAGCACATAGTCACAGACACACGGCTGTACACCAGGGGAAGGGCTGATACCAGCATTAGTACACAGTCACACACACACAGCTGTACTCCAGAGGAAGGGCTGATACTGGCATTAGCACATAGTCACAGACACACGGCAATACACCAGGGGAAGGGCTGATATTAGCATTAGCACATAGTCACAGACACACGGCTGTACACCAGGGGAAGGGCTGATACTAGCATTAGCACATAGTCACAGACACATGGCTGTATTCCAGGGGAAGGGCTGATACCGGCATTAGTACACAGTCACAGACACACGGCTGTACACCAGGGGAAGGGCTGATACTGGCATTAGCACATAGTCACAGACACACGGCTGTACACCAGAGGAAGGGCTGATACTGGCATTAGGACATAGTCACAGACACGCGGCTGTACACCAGGAGAAGGGCTGATACTGGCATTAGCACATACAGTGGGATGTAACTATTAATATACATCGCCGTCCATCTTAGCCCAAAGTCACAATGCTAATCGCATATGTACTTACATATGTGATTAGCATTGTGGAGGATAGCTCTTCCGATAAAAGCTGTCCTCCTTAATCCCCAGCGGCAGCCTGACTTCGGAAATTAGGCCCTGGGAGTCAGTCTGTGCATGCGCAGGGTGTCAGGGGGGTGGGCACGGACCATGATGGGAGGGATCCGATTGGATCCCTCATGAAGCGCTGTGGAGAGAAGTCCATAGGCTTCTAAGGGTATCACTAGCAAAAGCTGGCGAACCCCTCCGCTGCACTGACCCAGCGGCTGGGGCATAGTACATTCCGAAAATGTTAACTGTATTTTCCGTTTAGTACATCATGCCCATAGTCACAGACACACGCCTGTACACCACGGGAAGGGCTGATACTGGTATTAGCATATAGACGCAGATGTTCCTATGGCAACAGAAGCTAAAGTGGTCGCTACAGCATCAGCCAATTTATTATAATCCCTTTCCTTCATTTACACTCCTATATACTGCTCGGTATATCTAACACTAATCATGAGAGTGAGGGGACATGTCGGGTCAGTATCTAGCACAGTCTTGTTATGGGGAACTTCTCCACTTCTCCATCTCCCCCACTACCCTGGGCAGTAAATAATGGTGATACCAGGTATACTAGAAATGAGACATCAACATAGAATAGCAAGAGTCATCAGATACAGGGGGAGGTGTAGCAAGCCGTGGAGACAGATAAAGTATAGGAGATGCCCAAAGATTCTAATTGCAACTTATCCACTTTATCTCTCTCAAAGGCTTGATACATCTCCCTTACCATCCAATAAAAAGTCTAGTGCTTAGGCTTACAGAATATTCTGCAGAGGTCAGGGGCTGGCACCAGAGACACCTGGCTCACAGTATTGTGTGAATTACCAGAACATGATCAACCAATAGGCTGATCAGGCTGCAGCCTGAAGCACAGGATCCTGGGGGACGCGGTGGGTGTGGACGTGCGTCTTCATGTCACACACCAATGCCGTTACTGTCCGCGCTTCCAGAGCTGCTAAAGGTTACCTTCCCCACCCCCGCCCATGCTCCCAGAGCCACTGGCCCAACGCCCACTGCAGCCTGCAGATGTTGGCTGCCCAGGAAAGGATTGGCCTCGGGCGTAAGACTCCCCAACTACCAGCTCCACCAGCATTTTGTTGTAGAAGCTCTGTACATGACATACTGTCGCTAATTAGATACATTTGATAAGCACTTGTATATGATTGGATTAATGTACCGAGCAATATAAATGTGCAAGTCAAGAGTACATTAACCAGTGGTGC
The DNA here is from genome assembly GCF_028390025.1 of Pseudophryne corroboree. NCBI lineage: Eukaryota > Metazoa > Chordata > Amphibia > Anura > Myobatrachidae > Pseudophryne > Pseudophryne corroboree. The sequence continues at coordinate 58,133,134 of NC_086446.1, read as the reverse complement.
AGTGTTTGACTGATATGAGCAGAGGAGAGAGATAATGTGTTCCATTGGAAGTGTATTTCCTAGCAGGTGCACCTTTGACAAATCTCACTGAGAGTAAAGTCAGCAGCTGATTTTCAGCACGAAGGTCACCTAACTTCTATAGATAATGACAGGCCATCTGTTGGATTTAGTGTCACCTGTGAGCATATTCAGTCTTGCAGTTATATCCATGTTAGATGCAAGCCTGGCAACAGAAGGGTACAAAGGGTACACCCATCCCGGGCCCCGAGGTACAGAGGGGCCCCAAGATTCAAAGGAGGCACAAACTCGGGCAGCGGTGCCTTAATTTAATTTACATGCTTGCTGCACAATCCGTCCCTCTGTCTGATGTCCGTGCAACTTGCCTTAAAAACCAACAAGGAAGCCGGCCAGAGTAATCATCCCCTGCTCCCAGCAGCGACCTCCTGACTACTCCTGTCCGCTGGCAGAGACTGCATGCAGAGCCGGGAAGTTAGAGGAGTGAGGACCATGGCTGTCTATTCCTAGGGGCTTAATAGGCATATGCTCAGTGGCCCCACGATTCTAAGGGCCCAGGCCAGCAGCAAAAATCCCCCTCCCCAAACTCCTTGTTGGAGATTGCAACCGCAGCCAATAGTACAGCTCTCGCCTCCCCCATCAGGCTGGACATTGCCACGGCAGTCCTAGCATTTAATAGAGCCTATACCTGTAAGCCTTACAGCCACAGCAAGTACAAACAATCTGGGATGGGTTGGGCACAGAGCCAGGTAATTCCCAGGTGAGCAGAGCATTGATCCTTTAAAGCCATGCTTCTTTTGTGAGGAGGCAGGGCTTGGCGGGCCATGATCGTGAGGGGGAAGTGGGGGTGGACCCAGCCCAAAGGTGGAAGACTCAATATTACTCCCCAGCTACCCAGCCTGACTCCGCTTCTCCTTTGGGTGTCGTTGACACTGGGCTATAAGACAGCATGGTGAGGTCTCATACCTAGGAAGCACAACAGCCTGAGCCAGCAAGCAAGACACCCGCGGCCAACCTGTAAAAAGCACTACTGAGTGAAGACAGGAGTAGATAGAGAGTAGGCAAATGACAAGAGAAAGGATGGGGGGGGAGCATGGAGACTGAGTCTATGGAATCATATGGGATCCCAGTGGTCGTAATACTGATGCCGGGATCCGGCTATAGGAAAGACTGACAGGGGTGAGTAAGGGGTGTTCTCCACTCTACTCACACCTGAATCCCCCTTTCCTGAGGCCTAACCATAACCTCCACCTTTATGCCTAACCCTATCCCCCACGCAGAGGTGCCTAATCTTAACCTCCGTCCCCACTGCCTAAACCTAACCCTCCCTCCCCCACAGCCTAACCTCCCCAGGGGTACCTAACTCTAACCCACCCCACAGCCTAACCCTAAGCTTCCTCCCCCCTGCAGCCTAACCCTAACCCCCTCATCTGACACCTAAATCTAAGCCCCCTCCTGCCAGGTAAACCTAAGAGTGCAGGTAAATCTATGGTTGGGATTCCATCTGTCGGAATGCTGGCGTCATTCTCCTGGCCCATTCGGAGTTTTTGCATCAGGATTCTGAATGGTGTCGGGATCCCGGCATCTGTATTTCAACTGCCAGGATCATCTCGGGAATTTACTAAGCACAAATCTCGGCAATGTTGGGGCTATTCGTAATGGTTTTCACTGCAGAGGGCAGAAATACGAGTGAATAGAACATTCTATGTTTCTATCAGAGAAGGGAAAGGGGGGACATGATAGAAACTTTCAAATATATCAAGGGTTTTAACAAAGTCCAGGAGGGAAACATTCTCCAAATGAAGAGAAGCAATAGGACACGAGGACATGCACTGAGACTGGAGGGGGGGAGGTTCAGGGGAAATTTGCGGAAAAATTATTTCACAGAAAAGGTAGTGGACAAGTGGAATAGCCTCCCATCGGAGGTGGATAGAGGCTACGACTGTAGAGCAATTTAAACATGCATGGGATAGACATAAGGATATCCTTACAAAGAAATAAGGATCAAATAAGGTTAGTGATAAAAAAAAGAATATAAAAAAAATAAAAAAATAAGGGGCAGACTAGATGGGCCAAGTGGTTCTTATCTGCCGACAAATTCTATGTTTCTATGTTTCTATTGGTCAAACGTGGCTGTTTGTTCATACAACACGGTGATTTATTATTCATTTGTATTTTGGTGTTTGTCAGTGAATGTTCAATTGTGGTCGTATTTTTGTGCAAATCGTAAAAAAAGCAGCAAATAAATAGACCTGCTTTTTCCTGGCGTGTTTAGATAGTCATGCACGGATCAGTGAGATCCGTGCATGCTTATCTGTGGGAAAGGGTATGTTTTCCTTAAAAATGTAAAATAAAAATTGCGTGGGGTCCCCCTTCCTAAGCATAACCAGCCTCAGGTTCTTTGAGCCGGCCCTGGTTGTAAAAATACAGGGGCAAAATTGCGTAGGGTCCCCCCATATTTATACAACCAGCACCGGGCTCTGCATCCAGTCCTGGTTCAAAAAATACAGGGGACAAAAGATGTAGGGGTCTCCTGTATTTTTTAAACCAGTACTGGGCTCCACTAGCCAGCCAGAGAGATAATGCTACATAGGCACCCAAGGACCAGGGGTGAAGCCAGAGGCTGTGTCCCCCCCCCCCCCCTATTCCTGGGTAGTGGATGGGGGCTGATAGCCTTTGTGTAAATAAAATAATATTGTTTTTGTGAGGTAGACCTACAAGTCCCAGCAAGCCTCCCCCGCAAGCTGATACTTGGAGAACCACAAGTACCAGCATGCGGGGAAATAATGGGCCCACTGGTACCTGTAGTTCTATCACAAAAAATACCCCAAAAATCACAACATACACACCGTGAAAGTAAAGCCTTATTTTACATAAATGCACACTTACACACTCACATACTTTCCTATTGTCCCACGTAGCCCCTCGGTCCCCTTATCCAGTAGAATCCACGTGGTACCTGTCAAATAAAAATTATACTACAATCCTGTGTAGATCTTTCCTCTTCTTCTCCAACGTAATCCACGGACTTGAATAAAAAATAAAAAAACGGAAACCCGATCCACGCAACTAAAGAGGTTCCATGTTCATACATGGACCCCTCCCCCCCCCCGTGACTTCTGTCACTGAAGGTCCCATCAGTCAATCAGGATGCATCATGTAATGGCACCCTCCTGATTGGCTGTGCGCTCCTAGCCTGTTAATCAGGAGGAGCACACTGGCTAGAATGGAGGAGAGCACTCCTCCATTCTAACCAATGATGGGAACTTTGTGGTCTGCGGTTAACCGCAAAGTTAATTTGGGTCACCCACAAGAGGACCGAGAGGCTACGTGGGATAATAGGTAAGTATGTGTGTGTAAGTGTTCCTGGAAGGGGGGACCTCTTGATTTAAGGGGTCCCCACTCCTCCAGGGAACCCCGGCCAGGGGTGACTAGTTGGGGGGAGGTAATGCCACCGCCGCAGGGACCTATATAAAAGTGTCCCCCGGCTGTGGCATTAACTCTCTGGCTAGTGGAGCCCAGTGCTGGTTTAAAAAATACGGGGGACCCCTACATCGTTTGTCCCCCGTATTTTTTGAACCAGGACCAGATGTAGAGCCCGGTGCAGGTTGTATAAATATGGGGGGACCCTACACAATGTTTCCCCTATATTTTTACAACCAGGACCGGCTCAAAGAGCCCAAGGCTGGTTATACATAGGAGGGGGGGCCCCACGCAATTTTTTTCTTTGATTTTTAACTATTTAAACACTTCTCATAATGTACACAATGAAGCCCTGCACAGATCTCACTGATCCGGCCAGACTTCATTGTGTTATGTCAGGCAGTGTTTTTACTAGTCACTCCTATAAAACACTGCCCGACAATACGAATCACATCGACATTGGAAAATACGAAAATAGAAAACTCGACAGCTTAGTAAATTACCGTATATGGGCCCTCATTCCGAGTTGTTCGCTCGGTATTTTTCATTGCATCGCAATGAAAATCCGCTTAGTACGCATGCGCAATGTTCGCATTGCGACTGCGCCAAGTAACTTTGCTATGTAGAAAGTAATTTTACTCACGGCTTTTTCATCGCTCCGGCGATCGTAATGTGATTGACAGGAAATGGGTGTTACTGGGCGGAAACACGGCGTTTCAGGGGCGTGTGGCTGAAAACGCTACCGTTTCCGGAAAAAACGCAGGAGTGGCCGGAGAAACGGTGGGAGTGCCTGGGCGAACGCTGGGTGTGTTTGTGACGTCAACCAGGAACGACAAGCACTGAACTGATCGCACAGGCAGAGTAAGTCTGAAGCTACTCTGAAACTGCTAAGTAGTTAGTAATCGCAATATTGCGAATACATCGGTCGCAATTTTAAGAAGCTAAGATTCACTCCCAGTAGGCGGCGGCTTAGCGTGTGTAACTCTGCTAAATTCACCTTGCGACCGATCAACTCGGAATGAGGGCCATGGGTGGTTATTCTGAGTTGATCGCAGCCAGCAACTTTTTGCTGCTGCTGCGATCAATAGTCCACGCCTATGTGGGAGTGTATTTTAGCTTGTGCAGCACTGCTAAGCTAAAAAATTTCACACAAAACTAGTTTTCGGCGACCCTCCCATATTGCTTTGGTGTGCAGCGGGAAAAGGGGTGTGGTCTCACAAGTAAGGGGCATGACCACACAATAGTACCCCCATTTAAAATTATGCCACAATATAGCACTATCTTATTAATCTTATATGTAATGCTCCACCCATAGTAGTAGCGTCCTTATATGTAATGCACCCCAGTAGTAGTAGCGTCCTTATACATAATGCACCCACAGTAGTAGTAGCATCCTTATACATAATGCACCCACAGTAGTAGTAGCATCCTTATATATAATGCACCCACAGTAGTAGTAGCGTCCTTATACATAATGCACCCACAGTAGTAGTAGCATCCTTATACATAATGCACCCACAGTAGTAGTAGCATCCTTATACATAATGCACCCACAGTAGTAGTAGCGTCCTTATACGTAGTGCACCCCCCAGTAGTAGAAGCGTGCTTATACGTATTCCCCCCATAGTAATTGTACCGTCCTTATACATAATGCGCCCCAGTAGTAGTAGCATCCTTATACATAATGCCCCCCAGGAGTAGTAGCATCCTTATATGTAATGACCCCCTCAAGTAGTAGTAGCATCCTTATATGTAATGACCCCCCCAGTAGTAGTAACATCCTTATACGTAATGACCCCCAGTATTAGTAGCATATTATATGTAATGCCCCTCCAGTAATAGTAGCGTCCTTATACGTAGATATGTATATATGTATTATATGTAATGCCCCCCTGTAATAGTAGCATCCTTATACGTATTGCCCCCCCCCCCTGTAGTAGTAGCGTCCTTACATGTAATGGCCCCCACACACACACTTCACACACATATACACACACCACCACACACACACACACACACACACACACACACACACAGACACACACAAACACATTTCTCTCTCACCCTCCACTTACCAAGTCTGGCTGGCCGTCACTGCAATGCTTACTTTCCCACTGTATCTATCCCATGTAGCTCTGCCCCTCATGCCATCGTAGGTCCGCCCCCTTTTCAGGACACACACTGCACACAGCCCGCGGTCACAGGTGATTGGGGGGTGGGGTGGGCCTTTCATGCTGCTGGCGCCACTGCCTGTCATACAGTGACAGGAACAGCAGCCGGCAGCAGCAGCAGGGGGGACAGGATGGTGCAACAGGGAAGGGATGCAGAGCGGGGTGGGGGGGCACCTCTTCGTCCCAGCGCCTCCCTGCACTGCATCCCTTCGCTGAGCGGGTAGTGCCGGGCCTGGCCCTGGACATACTTACCCCGTGTGATGGATCTAGCGATGATGGGCTCGGCTTTGACGTCACTCCTCCGCCCACCGTTGTCCTGTGTTTTACTCACCACTCCCCGAAAACGTCTCCAAACGGTCCGGATCTGCCCATCCATGCCTCCTTCCTGTCAATCTTCTTAGCAGTTGCCGCTGCGACCACTTCTGTCGGTAGCCGCGACATAACCTGGCGACCCCTGACGCTGGGCAACGTCGCGCACGCGCACTGCACCCGCCGCGCATGCGCATTCTGCACCCGTTCACACCGCAGCAAAAAAACACTGCGTGCGAACAGGTCTGAATGACCCCCATGGATTCATAAAGTTGCTGTAAAATACGTCCGATAAAATTCAAGATCAAACTCTCTACAATTCGGCACAAACACGGATATTAGTAAATAAACCCCCAGCTGTGCTGTATAGCAGGATCTCGGGAGTTTGTCTTTCCCTGCAGAAAATAAGTTCATCAGACATGTAGGAATTCCAGAGTTTTTGAGTCCCCTTTCTTTTGAAATCTGCTGAATCCTTTAAAGTGGTAATTAAGGAGAGTTTGCATATTGTATGCTGAAAGACTATGAACATGTGAAATGTGATTTTGTATTATTGTTTTTTCCTCAGAAGTTAAAAAGGAGACTAATGTAACAATGGGGTTAATTCTGAGTTGATCGCAGCAAGATCTTTGTTAGCAATTGGGCAAAACCATGTGCACTGCAGGGGAGGCAGATATAACATGTGCAGAGAGAGTTAGATTTGGGTGTGGTGAGTTCAATCTGCAATCTAAATTGCAGTGTAAAAATAAAGCAGCCAGTATTTACCCTGCACAGAAAAAAATAACCCACCCAAATCTAACTCTCTCTGCAAATAATATATATCTGCCCCCCCTGCAGTGCACATGGGTTTGCCCAATTGCTAAAAAATGTCCTGCTGCGATCAACTTGGAATTACTCCCAATGTTTCTTTGTGGAGTATAGAAGTATACATTTTATGCATAAAGAAAGAAACAACTGGAGAACAGAGTTTTCTCAAAAATAATTTATTGTGACTATCCTTTGGAGTTTTAAAAACATGATAGAAGTACTGTAAGTATTGTTTACCGGGTTGTGACTGCTAATGGGAAAGGGACCGAGCATGGGTCGCAGCAGGGGGCAGCTCCCGTGTCAGGCTCCCAGCTGCGACCCGTGCTCGTAGGTGGAAAAGGGGTATAAGTTTGTGTTCTTTTTATGACCAATGACGAATATCTTGAGTGAGTGCAAGTGGTGCCAGTGCTATGGGGCACAGATGCTTAGGGGAGCCTGGATCAGGTTATAGAGTTGCATCCCAATTTCCCAGATTTGTCTGCTAAGCAATTAAGGACCTTATTTAGCAACAGTTGCAGTTTTGCAAAATTAGCAAAGCTGCAATTGCTTGTAATTTTATGCTGGGGCCCGCCCAGCACCGGACAAGAGCACCCAGCACCGGAAAAGACCGCCTAGCACAGGACAAGGCTGCACAGGACAAGGCTGCCCAGCACAGGTCAGGGATGTTCAGCACCGGACAAGGCCACCCAGCACAGGACAAGGCTGCCCAGCACCGGACAAGGCCGCACAGCACAGGACAAGGCTGCCCAGCACAGGACAAGGACGCCCAGCACAGGACAAGGCCACTCAGCACAGGACAAGGCTGCCCAGCACCGGACAAGGCCGCCCAGCACCGGACAAGGCCGCCCAGCACTGGACAAGGCCTCCCAGCACAGGACAAGGCCACCCAGCACAGGACAAGGCCACCCAGCACAGGACAAGGCCACCCAGCACAGGACAAGGCCGCCCAGCACAGGACAAGGCCGCCCAGCACAGGACAAGGCTGCACATGCTCATGCTAGTTTAAAAAAAATACAATTTGTATCAGCAAACAATATTTAATTCTGTGGTAAATTTGGTGGTGGGGGATGGGAGGACTGTATTAGCCTAGGGAGGCTGGACCCTTAATCATGCCCTGTGAACTACACACCCCACACTCAGGGAGGATACACCACTAACACCAGTTACAAAATAGCAAATAGCTCCTGATATTTATACTTTGATGACCTAAAAAGGAAATAAGTAATTTTCTGTGATTTTGTCTCATGTGCCCCATGTCTGTACTGAGATGAGAAATATATTACTGTGCTTACCTCAGATCCTGCAGGGCACAGACCGGGTGTCTCAGTCCATCACACAGAATCTTTATTCCAGAGTCCCCCAGATCATTACATGACAGGTCCAGTCTGGTCAAAGAGCAGTTTGTAGTAATAACAGAGCGGAGATCATCACAGCAGGAGGAGGTCAGACCACAGTACAGTAACCTGATGAGGAATGAGGCATCTGCATTAGGTCATTTCTCATTGTCGTAAACCTCTGAGCATTAATTCAGAACTCAGATGAAAAAAAATCAAAACATGTAGATTATATGTGTATATCAGTGACATGCGGTGAAGTGAATGGCTGTGGTGGCACACATGGGGATAGGTCTGAGTGCTGGTAGCCTGTCTCACCCCCTCCTCACTGTAACTCCACCCTTACTACGCTAAGCTCAGCGGTGCAAGTATGCAGGTATGCACGGGTACACAGTACCCATAAGACTTTGTCAGCAGGTAGTACCACCTGCCACACACTTTGCCATTACCACAATTCTAATGTGCCACAAAGCAACAAAACCATGGTGCTTGGCAGCATGACTGCTTCTCCCACTTTGTCAGGGAAACTGGGAGTGCAATAGTGGCTGTATTTTCCTGTTATAATGGAGGCATTACTATATATTGTTATTAAATTGGGGGCATTACTATATATTTCTATTATACTGGAGGTATCACTATATATTTCTATTATACTGGAGGCATTACTATATATTTTTAGCCTTACCTTCAGATTCCCCCCAAAAAGGGTAATGTCATGTGTACACACCCAGTAGCAGCAAATGTCCATGCCCCCTCACAACACATGACCACACCCTTTTTTTGGCACTTAGTACCACTAAGAAAATATTTTATTATTGCACCACTGACTAAGGTTCAGTGATTCTCCTACGTGCATCCCTGTGTCTCCTCTAATTATCAAATAACCAGTGAATAATATATATAAATATATATAAGAACAATCACTAGACGTGAACTAGTGGTATATTGTAATAACTCAGCTTATTGGGGTGAAAAGTTCCGTGATTCACTTGTTAGATAGTTGATAAATACCAGGTGTGTTGGTAGGATCCTAATGAATTAAAAGTCCCTCAGTTGAAATTGATATTCAATACCTTTCCAAAATGGGCTGGTAAGAGCCGAGCGTCCTCGGCTTCAATGTCCTGCAATGCCCATATACGCTGTGCAGCGGAAAGGAATGGACCGTCTCTCTCACAACCCGGTCGTGGCGGCGTGTGCGCTGAAGCCGCTGATGTCGGATGCTGTAGACGGAGGGTGCAGCGGGGACCAAGGAACACCTGGAAGATTTCACCTGAGCTGAGTGTGGATAGGGGCAGGTCCTTACGCGTTTCGTCACGTTCACGTGACTTTCTCAAAGGTAGATACCTGCCTCCTAGGTCATCCGGTATTTAAAGGCTGAGTTGATTAGTGTGGACAGGTGAATGTCATCAGCAATGTTAAAAGCAATAAAAATGCATAAAACGAAGGCTCTCATGTACTAACACATAACATTATATATAGTTGGCAGAAATGACTAGAGAAAGATACATTTATAATAGACTTATTGGTGTCAGAGAAAGGTGTAAATTTAATGTGGTTATACTTTATATTGTAGTAAATAGTAAGCCATTGCAGATCATGGTTTCAGTTCAGGTGTCATGACAGGTGTATTGATTCACCACAAATTAGATCACCTAATCGCTTTACCTATAATGAGTAGCAGACATTTAACACAAGGTTCACTGGACAAATGTTATTATCCGTGTATATACTAGTGGTGCCGTTTTAGGTTAAGAGAAGTTTAATCAAAGGGAAAAAAAGTATATCTATTTATATAAATCACCTCTGCATAAAAAATCGGACCAAGAGGGAAAACTTTTTAAATGTTGGTATAGACATGATTCGAACTCTAGGATTCAAAACTAATGCTGGTCTGTCCTCTAACCTGATGCGCCACTGAGTCTGATGATTATATAGAGGACAGACTGAGAGATAAACACAGTAATTAGCTTGTTTCAATATATTGTAACAAGGGTAAGAGTAGTCTAACAAATGGATATCTCATATAGAAGGACATATTCCTAATTCTATAGATGAATCTGATTAGTGATTAGAACATCCTTTGTATGCAACATCGTTATTAGATATAGTAAAAATATCTTCTTTGTTGTGTTATGATAAAACTAAAAAATAAAAGATAAATAAAACAAAAGAAAAAGGAAAAAATATATAAACATATAAACAAAAAATGGGAAAAAAAGAAGAACAGTCCTACATATGATGATGATAATGTATTGCAGATGGACTTCCTTCATCAACCTCTAGATATTTCAGGGAATCATCACCAGACAGATGATACCAAAGTGTGTATTCATAATACAGATGTTTTATTTCATGTAAATATGCACTATAGGGTTGGGAAAGGGAGGGGGGAGGGGGGGGGAGATAGTTTCTATACTTGGAATTATTGGACAATCTGCACAGATGTTACTCAGATGTGATATAAGGAGAGTCGGAATAGAAATGAATTTTCATGAAAGATCAAATTCTATACTTTCATTGAGCCCTTCCGGTGTAAGTGTTCTTAATTTATGTATCCAATAATTTTCCCTAAGACATAGTTTTCTATATCTATCTCCCCCCCGTATTGTGGGTTTGATGATCTCTATACCCACTAGTTGGATGTCATCCGGATCTTTATGATGCTTTTCTAAAAAATGTCTGGAGACACTATGAAATATTAGGCCCTTTTGGATGTTACGTCTATGCTCAAGAAACCTTGAGCATAGACGTAACATCCAAAAGGGCCTAATATTTCATACACTTCAAACAGCCCGACGGACGGCGGTGGCCAGTGATGATGTGGAAGCGCGCATCAGCACTCACCGCTCATTGGGGGTCATTCCGAGTTGTTCGCTCGCAAGCCGATTTTAGCAGAGTTGCTCACGCTAAGCCGCCGCCTACTGGGAGTGAATCTTAGCAACTTAAAATTGCGAACGACGTATTCGCAATATTGCGATTACACACCTCGTAGCAGTTTCAGAGTAGCTTCAGACTTACTCGGCATCTGCGATCAGTTCAGTGCTTGTCGTTCCTGGTTTGACGTCACAAACACACCCAGCGTTCGCCCAGACACTCCCCCGTTTCTCCGGCCACTCCTGCGTTTTTTCCAGAAACGGTAGCGTTTTTTCCCACACGCCCATAAAACGGCCTGTTTCCGCCCAGAAACACCCATTTCCTGTCAATCACATTACGATCGCCAGAGCGAAGAAAAAGCCGTGAGTAAAATTCCTAACTGCATAGCAAATTTACTTGGCGCAGTCACAGTGCGAACATTGCGCATGCGCACTAAGCGGAAAATCGCTGCGATGCGAAGATTTTTACCGAGCGAACGACTCGGAATGACCCCCATTGCCCGGTCATACAGACTGGCCGAGTTTGATCTCAAAGTAGCTCAGAACACCAAAAGTGACCTACTGTACTTTGAGCTCAAAATGGGCCAGTGTGTATGGGCCTTTACCGCTATTACTAACAAAGACTTCGCTATATTAACACATCAAGCTGATACTGATACTTGATGAATTACCTATACCCAGCTGCTGCATGTCTGCTCTACAGGAGGAATACCATTATTGTTCAAGATAGTTGTGAAACCCACCTTTTGCTTTGTGGCTCAATAAAATGTTTTTATCTGGTTTATGTACAGTATGTAATTATTAGATTAAACGTTAATTGATTTTAATTTGTAGATTCTATTGTTGCCAAAAATTTGTTTTATCCTGAAAAAACAGCAATACAATCTATACGGTTTAATAAATACCTATTACATTTGACAGCGCTCCTGGTATATTCTCATTACTATACTGGTGCAGGCATTGTATCAGGGCGAGGGCACCTGATGGGTAACGCTGGCATAGGGGAGGCCAGCACCTTGCCTGTGGCCCCTCCCCCCAGTTCAGGGCACCAGTGCACTGCAGTCTTCCTGCCGCTGAGCTGCTCCTCCTCCACCCTCCTCCCCTTCTGAGACCAGAGGCAGACATTTTCAGCACACAGGTCTCCGGGAACGCTGGGTCCAGTCTCCCTGTATACCTCTCAGAGGAGCCAGGTTATATATCTCTCGTATCCTACCAGCAAATCCTGCTGTGCAGTTGAGTTATTGCCCATTGCAGTACAGATGGAGCCTTCTTTATCTCTGCCTGCCTAGTCGCAGGCGTGCACTACTGGCGTGACTAGGCGATCTGTCCACCTAGTCATTCCGGGAGTACACAAAGACACTCCCATTTAGAGTGTCTCTGTCTGGGCATGCAGATGGAGATGCTCTCCATTAAAGTGAATGGTAATCATCTCCATCCAGGCATGAGCGCCCATCCAGACGGAGACGCTCACAGTGACTAGGTGCGCCTAGGCACAGAAGATGGCAAGACAACAGAGGCCCCATCTGTATATTTAAATTGCATTTATACTGTATTCTGCATTGCATGTGACTAATGCTAGCTCTACTGTCTGCTTACTTTCCACTGTCAGCATATACCTTTCACTTTCTTTCCACCCTGTTACCCTAAATCCAGATGATAAGGGCTTCTACATTTGTTTACAGTCCCTGGGCTGGTGAAGTTAGTCACATTACTGAAGTGATCCTCACTGATCATTGCCATATTGTGCACACATTCTCCAGCTGCCATGTCAGGCAAAGGCAAGAGCCACAAGGAGGCTATGCCACCTATTTTAACCTCTTGTAAATCTTGCTCAGCAGGTACGTAACCTCAGGATAATTTACAGGATGAGTTATGTGCTACCTGTTATATCCCACCTAACCAGCCAGCACCACTCCAGTCAGCACCCTCAGTCTCTGGTCAGGAACCCCCATGGGCTTCTTTTTCTCAGTTACTGTGTCAAATAGTTAACCACTTGGCAACTCCTGCAGTTACCCCCCCCATCGGTATTCCTCATAAGGTACATACTGCCATCCCAGTCTCGGATGTGCCGGTAATAAATCTCCCTTGGGTGGATGCACTCTCCAATTTGGTACAGAGTCTGACACAAACCTCTATGACTTTCCAGCAGCTGCTACAAAATAACAGGCCTTTACCCTCTAGGGCAATTAGGCATAATGTTTCTTCCTTTCATTCGAATCCACTCAGAGATTTAGAGGCATCATCAGTAAAGGAAAGAAATACTGATGGCTCGCTCCTGGAGCTCTACTCTGGGGGGAGGAGGCTCACTTGGTGCTGGATGTGTCGGCACTTGTGGAAGTGGTCAGGTCTATCCTGAACACAACATTGAGGAAGATGAACCTGCTCCTGAACTGAAGTCCTTGCAGCTTTTTACATGCCAAAAGTTACTTTGGATGGAATTTCCTTGATCTGAGCATATCATGGAGCTATGTCATGAAGCATGGAATACTCCAAGTAAAAAGTTTCCACTACCTAAACATTTAACTTCTTTCTACCAACTGATTGTACAAAGTGGGAGACTCCCCCACTGGTGGATTCTCACGTAGCATGCTTGGTAAAATTTTCTACGTTACCTATTCCTTCTACATCTTCTTTGAAGGAAACTACTGATAGGAGGATAGAACACTGTCACAAGTCTAATTGTTAGGATATGCCTGAGCAAAGTTCGGGATTGCCAGATAACCACTAGGTTAATTTACCTGGAGTATAGCAACTGGCAAGGCAAGGGTTAATTGCAGACAGACTGGAGGCAAGATGACTTGGCAAGGCTGGAGTTAATTGTACACTTTGGCTATGTAATACCAGCAAGGCGATGCAAGTGAATACAGCAAGACTTGATTAAATCAAATAGCAAAGCATGGGTTTATTGCAAGTCAGGTTAACAGGATACTGAAATGGTTACTGCAGACAGGCTTGACAAGGTATGACAACTGGAACAGGATTGAATATTCACTGGTAACTGAACATGGAGTGAATATACTTTGCTGCAATACAGTAGGTCACAGACACCTAGGGGGTCATTCCGACCTGTTCGCACGCAGCGGTTCTTTGCATGAAGACTGACAGGTGGGAGGCGTTCCGGGGGAACATCAACTGACCGTTTTCAAGGCGTGGTGAGGCGAATCCAGGCATTTGGAGGACGAATGTCTGGCGTCAATTCCGGTATACCATCATCGCTGGATCCATCGCACAGGGTAAGTAACTCATACTCTGGTCTTGTTTTGCAGGAAACTTTTTTAGCATAACAGGGCTGCACAAGCGATCGCAGCCCTGCTATGCTAAAATACACTCCCCCATAGGCGTCAAGTTGATCACACAGGCAGCAAAAAGTTGCTACATGCGATCACCGCGGAATGACCCCCATAGGCTGGATGTGCACAGAAACAGGACTAGGTGTGACTTGAACCAGGAAGGTGAATCCACAGGAACAAACACAGGATGGCAGGTACTGGGCAGGTTCCAACAGGTCACAGGCAATATGACTGGCAGGGAATCAGGACTCAGGAACAGATGTGGGGTTCAGACATATAGGCCAGGGTTACAGGAACAGAGAACTGAACAGCATGCAGCGACCATGTGACAGGCTCACTAGGTGCAGAAACGTAATATCACCGGCCCCAGGAACAGGGCAGAATCCCTAATATAAGGGAAAGAGACCAATCACAGGAGGAGTCAGGTAATAAAAGCTTACGTAGCAGCCGGCTTCCAGGTTGATAGGAGACAGTCAGAACATAAACATGAATGAGTCACAGTGGTGGCTCATAACAGTAACCCCCCTTGATGGTAGACTCCGGACACCCCATCCAGGGAACCCCAAGGGGAACGGAGATCAAAACAAGTAAACTCAAGATCTCTGACGAGACGTCTTCTTTTTGCAGGACTCCAGCGGTCTGACCAAGGTAAGTCCCCAAACATTATCTGAACTGCTGGTTCCTTCCAGAAAAGGAATTTCACCGGCTTCAGAATCATAATCTGAGTTGGGGTCCACGTCCAATAGGAGGATCACGTGTTCATCTTGGAGACAGATGGTACCGAAGAAACATGACTTAACTGAGCATAGGCAGACTGTACAGGAACTGGATACAGTAGATCAGGCTTTTTCACAACTCCTGCACAGGGTGCAGACAGTTAGACATACCCAACAGTTAACTTCTAAATTGGAGAAATTGAAGAAGCGGATACTGTACTGAGATCACCCTGAGACTGAAAGACCTCAGAGGCCTGGTTTTTGCGAGCTTGATCCTTTTTGTTGGACACTGAGTTCTTGGCTGGCAAAACCGAAAATGCAGGAGATTCAGAAGGAACAAACTCTGGTCGACCAAACCTCTTGACCACAGCTTGGTTGAAGGCCCCCACGTCTTGTAGAACAGGATCTCTGGATTTGATTAACTGGTCAGCCCACTCCTTAGCCTCCCCTCTGAAAGACATGAGAAGAAGCAACACAATCTCTGCTGGAGAGGAACAGCATTGTGCCGCATCCAGGGACTGCAACAATATTTCATAAAACTGCTCCAATTTTCCATAGAAGAAGGCCAGATCTGGATCTTGGTTTTTAGGAGGAAGTTGTGAACCTTCAGCTAACATAACTGGCTTAGATTTTTCCAACAATTTTACAGGGTCAGAAGGTCTTTCAGAAGCTGAGTGTCTAGAAGTCTCTTTAGGGGACATGGCATGAAGAACTCCATCTGAAGTCATGACTGGACTCTCTCCTTCTGGAGAATTGACAGGATCTACCGATCCTAGGGTCTTGACAGAAATCTTCTTTGCTAGGAACTCAGCAGTATCTGATGCTCCACAAGGAGCTACAGAGATTGAGACACAGACAGACGCTCCTCCTGGGGCTGCAGGACTTGACACTGAGACAGATGCCCCTCCTAGGGCTACAGAACTAGAGACAATGTCAGATAATCCACCTGGAGCTACAAGACTTGACATGGTGACTGATGCCTCTTCTGAGGCTACAGGACTTGACATGGAGACAGGTGCCCCCTGTGGGGATACATAACTTGATATAGAAACAAATGCCCCTCCTGGGGCTACACAACTTGGGGTCCGGACATCAAACTTCCCTCCTGGGTTCAGCACTCGAGACTCCCCTCCTGGGGTTAGCACCCAAAACTCCCCTCCTGGGGTTGGCATTCGAGACTCCTCTCCTGGGGTTGGCATTCGAGACTCCCCTCCTGGGGTTGGCACCCGAGACTCCCCTCCTGGGGTCACATGAAACTCAGGAACGGCACAGCTCAGAGACCCCTCGGGCATGGCACAGCTTGGAGACCCCTCGGACACAGCACAGCTCGGAGACCCCTCGGGCACAGCACAGCTCGGAGACCCCTCGGGCATGGCACAGCTCGGAGACCCCTTGGGCACGGCATAGCTCAGAGACCCCTCAGGCATGGCACTGCTCGGAGACCCCTCATCCCGTGAAGCAAGGGCAGGCAGGTCTTCATGCCATGAAGCAAGAGCAGGCAGGTCCTCATGGTGTGCGGCATGGGCAGGCAGGTCCTCATGGCATGCGTCAAGGACAGGCAGGTCCTCATGCCGTGAGGCAAGGGCAGGCATGTACTCATGCCATGAGGCAAGGGCAGACAGAACCTCAGGTCCAGAGACCAGGGCAGACAGAACCTCAGGCCCAGAGACCAGCACAGACAGAACCTCAGGCCCAGAGACCAGGACAGACAGAACCTCAGGCCCAGAGACCAGGGCAGACAGAACCTCAGGCCCAGAGGCCAGGGCAGACAGAACCTCAGGCCCGGAGGCCAGGGCAGACAGAACCTCAAGCCTGGAGGCCAGGGCAGACCATACCTCAGGCCCGGAGGCCAGGGCAGACCGAACCTCAGGCCTGGAGGCCAAGGCAATAGGGACCACTCCGGGGGCTTTGGCACATGAGTCCTCTCCGGGGGCATAGCCACCCAACTGGGCAGCTCTGGGTGGAGACTCCAGCTGGGCAGCTCTGAGTGTATTAATAAGCAGTCCTTCCATGAAACCAGCAGGAAAGATGGCTCCTTCTGGGATAACAGAGTTATATGTATTTCCTTGGGCTATAGGTTCAGGGATGGCCCTGTAAATGAGAGATTCATATACTCTCAGTTGGTTCCCAAATCTAAATTTGGGGCTTCGGATCAGAGGACCCCAGTTAAAGACCTGATCACCTTCTTTGGCACCATTATTGGAAGTAAGGGAGTCTGGAATAACCACTTGAGATGATTTTTTGGGAATGAACCCTTATGTGTTGAATGTTGTCACTTTTTGATGATCTGTGAAGGGAGCAGTCCTTAATGAAGTGACTTGCATTTCCACAGTACATACAAAGCAGATTCTCCTTTCGTCATTGGTGGTCAGCCTCAGAAAGTTTAGGGTGCCGGAAACTCTGGATTCTCCTTTCGGTCAGAACGGAAGGAGTCACCCCTAGACCAGGGAAACCAGAATCTGCGGTCTATTCTGCCTCAGTAGATAGAGAAACGACTTTTATGGCATCCAAAAAACTTCCAAATATGTCAGAAATTTGCTGACTCTTTTTAAGAAATGATGTTATAAACTGCTCAGTTTGAGCCTGGATTATCCTCAGTTCTTCAGGACTCCCATTACTGGCACACTGAGGAGGCAGTGAACAATCATTTAGAAAGGTGCCATCCACTCTTTGCCCACATAATAGACAGATTTGAATCACCAGAACATTTTTTGTGTGTAGAAACATGCTGCTGCAGAGAATCTACACGGATGCATAGCCGTAGGAAGGCTTGTGCCGGGTGAATTAGCATGTCTACACAAATCTTCAGTCTGCTGAACAAGACCTGAACTGGATCCTCTCCCGGATTCTGACTAGCAGTGGAAGACTGGACCCGATTTTGCAGAGCGGGACCCATCTTGCTATTTTCCAGTATTTTGTTGGACGGTGATAATGTTAGGATATGCCTGAGCAAAGTTTGGTATTGGCAGATAACCACTAGGTTAATTTACCTCGAGTATAGCAACTGGCACGGCAATGGTTAATTGCAGACAGACTGGATGCAAGATGACTTAGCAAGGCTGGAGTCGATTGTACATTTTGGCTAGGTGATACCAGCAAGGCGATGCAAGTGAAGACAGCAAGACTTGATTAAATCAAATAGCAAAGCATGGGTTTATTGCAAGTCAGGTTAACAGGATACTGAAATGGTTACTGCAGACAGGCTTGACAAGGTATGACAATTGGAAGCCACAGGATTGAATATGCACTGGTAACTGAACAATGGGAACGGAATGAATGAGATGATAACTGCTGGGAGTACCAGGTGAGTGTGTGTGAGTTGATTATTATTATTATTACATTTTATTTGTAAGGCGCCACATGTGTTTCGCAGCGCCGTACAAAGGACAGTACAGGGGACAAAACATTGCATTACAGTAAATAAATAACAGAAATAGAGTACAGGTAACATAGAGCACCACACCTTCTCAAGGCATAATACAGCTAAGATGTAAGTATTGAGGGAGTAATCATCGTACTACTAGAGGCTGGTGGCCATTGATGGAGATGAGCCTTTACTAGCAGGATAAAGATGGTCGTTGAGTATGGGAGAGCTGTGAGTGAAATGTGTTGAGACGAGGGCTTAGATAACAAGAGGAAAGAGGGCCCTGCTCTGAAAAGCTAACAATCTAATGGGGAGGGCGACAGACAGAAGACAAGAGGTGCAGGCAAGTGGGAGGTAGCCTGATGGCAGTATGCAAGCAAAGCTGAGGTGTTCACGGCATGAGGCAGGGGAGTGTAGGCGCGGCTTCAGCACTGGGTTATGCATCGGGAGGGTATGCTTTGATGAATAGGTGGGTTTTTAGTGCCCGTTTGAAGCTTTTCAAGGTTGGGGAGAGTCTAATGGAGCGGGGGAGTGCGTTCCACTGATGGTGTGCAGCACGGGTAAAATCCTGAACTCGTGCATGGGAAGCAGTGACCAGGGCGGTGGAGAGGCGACGGTCATTAGTCGACCGTAGGGGGCGGGAGGGAGTATGAAGTGGAAGGAGGTTGGAGATGTAGGGAGCAGTGGAATTAGAGATGGCCTTGTATGTGAGGGTGAGGAGTTTGAAGAGGATTCTGTAGGGGAATGGGAGCCAGTGTAGATTTTGTTGAAGGGGAGTGGCAGATGTGGTGCGGCGGGAGAGGAAGATAAGCCTAGCTGCGGAGTTCAGGACAGAATGGAGGGGAGCAAGATGGGAGCAAGCGAGGCCAGTGAGGAGGACATTGCAGTAGTCAAGTCGTGAGATGACCAAGCAAAGTTCTGTCAGCTTGAGCAGAGAGACTTGCTTGGCGAATAGTGACTAGACTGTAGTAACACACAGAGGCAGAGATGTAGCTTGAATACTGATGCAGATATCCAGGAAATGTTGCAAGCTTGTGAATGCAGGTACAGTTGGAGTGAATATACTTTGCTGCAATACGGTAGGTCACAGACACATAGGCTGGATGTGCACAGAAACAGGACTAGGTGTGACTTGAACCGGCAAGGTGAATCTGCAGGAACAAACACAGGATGGCAGGTACTGGGCAGGTTCTAACAGGTCACAGGCAATATGACTGGCAGGGAATCAGGACTCAGGAACAGATGTGGGGTTCAGAGAGACAGGCCAGGGTTACAGGAACAGAGAACTGAACAGCATGCAGCGACCATGTGACAGGCTCACTAGGTGCAGAAACGTAATATCACTGGCCCCAGGAACAGGGCAGAATCCCTAATATAAGGGAAAGATACCAATCACAGGAGGAGTCAGGTAACAAAAGCATCTCAAACAGGTGTGCTACATACATAACAGCCAGCTTCCAGGTTGCTAGGAGACAGTCAGAACACAAACATGAATGTGTCACAGTACCACTAGGCCAACTTTGGCAGCCACCTGGGTATCCAAAGCAATTGAGTTCTGGGCTGATGCTCTGCAGGATGAACTCCCCTCAGAAATTTCCCAAGAAAGTCTGTCACACATCGCAAAAATTAGGGAAACTGATTAGGCGAAGCAGCTTTAGGCGCTGGCCTCCTGGCCTATAAAGTCTTGTTTACCTCAGTGCTGCCCAATGCATACTCTGGCTCCTCCTCATGGAAAGCGGACATGGATTCTAAGAAACCTTAGCATTCTTGCCTTCCTCAAGGGATATCCTCTTCAGAGCCAAATTGGGTAAAATAGTGACTTCTCAAGTGGCCACTTAGATGGCTTCCCTGCCATCGGCCCCTATGCATGGCCGTAACTAGTGGGGGCTAGGGGGAATGTGACCTGGGTGCTGGATTGGAGGGGGTGCCAAGATGATCAGTTTGATCCCCCTAACACCCCCTTCCTGTGCGTTGTGGTCCCTTAGAGCTGACGGAGCACAAGCTCCAGACTCTACTAGTTGCCGCGGCCGCATTGCTGTGATGAAACTGAAAATAAACTACAGCTCCCAGCAGCCCTTCCATTTCAGCCTCATTGAAATGGAAAGCCTCATTGGATCAGGTCCCTGATGATAGTTCTCTCCTTGGAGGTCCATCTGTCTCTAACAGGGTGTCTCCAGACGTCACACCTGGACATGGGCCGACTCTTCTGGATTCCAGATTGGGTCCTGCTGACCATGGATGCCAGTCCAGAAACCGGCTTACCAATCAATGTCCCGGAGTTACGAGCTGTCTACAGAGCACTACTTCTGCCAATGATGTTCTTCATGGCAAACCTGTACAGATCCAGTCAGACAATGTCACAGCAGTAGCCTACCTAAACCATCAGGAAGGCACCCATAGTCAGTTGGCAATGCAGGAAGTGGCTTGCATTCTTTGATGGGCAGAATGCCACATTCCAAGCATATCGGCAGTCTTTATCCCAGGTGTCATGAGCTGGCAAGCAGACTTCCTCAGCTGTCATGATGTCCATGTCCGAGAGTGGTAGCTACACTCGGAGGTCTTCCAGCTCTTGGTACACAAGTGGGGATA
Source organism: Pseudophryne corroboree (assembly GCF_028390025.1). Taxonomy (NCBI): domain Eukaryota; kingdom Metazoa; phylum Chordata; class Amphibia; order Anura; family Myobatrachidae; genus Pseudophryne; species Pseudophryne corroboree. The sequence continues at coordinate 58,112,246 of NC_086446.1, read as the reverse complement.
GTCGGATATAGATCTCATGGTCTCCAGACAAAACCACATGGTTTCAGTTTATGGATCAAGGACAAGGGATCCCGAATCAGCCTTTGTGGATGCCCTGGGCGTGCAGTGGACCATCCATATGTCTTTCTTCCGGTTGATTCTCCTTTGAGTTCTTTGAAAGCTCAAACAAGAAGGTAGCACCATCATACTGATTTCCCTGATGTGGCCCAGACATTTTTGGTTTTCCGATCAACAGAGTCTGTCCGCAGAGGATACATATCCACTCCCTCAGTGACCAGACCTGCTGTCTCAAGGCCCCTGTCTACACATGAACCTGTCTGTCTTTGACGGCACAGCTCTTGAGTCATCCATCCTAAGGACTAAAGGTTTCTCCCTGCCGGGTGTCCAGACCATGTTTAGAGCAATGAAGCCAGCCTTTGCCCACATCTATTATTAGATATGGCAAACATACCTGCAGTGGTGTGCTTCAAGGCGCTATAACCAACTGTTTTTTTTTGAGTCCAGTATTCTCTCCTTCCTCTAAGCTTGATTGACTGTGGGACTCCACCTGGCAATGATGAAAGTGCACATCTTGGCCCTGTCCATTTAGTTCCAATGAAAAATTGCTCCCTCCCGGATGTTCATACTGTACCTTTCTCCAAGGGATACTCTAAGTTCAAACTCCATATGTACCCACAGTGGCTTCCTGGGATTTATCGGTGGTCCTCAATGCTCTTTGGGAGCCCTTGTGTGATCCTCTGGCCTCTGTGGACCTGAAATGGCTAACAGCAGAAACCATCTTCCTACTGGCTACTGCATCTGCTCGTAGTGTTTCGGATTTGGGCGCACTCTCCTGTTACTACTACTTTTTTATTTTTTTTATTTGGACAAGGCTGTTCTCAGAATGAGGCCTAATTATCTTCCTAAGGTTGTGTCTCAGTTCCATCTTAATGAGGAGATTGTCTTACCAGATTTTCTATCTCTGAACCTTCTGACTGGAGATGCTTCCCTTGACATGTTCCGGGCTACTTGGATCTACATGTATCATATCAGTTCTCCTCTTCGGAAATCTGACTCCTTCTTTGTCCTCTATGGCTTCCACAAGAGAGGCTAGCCAGCTGACAAACAGACTCTGGCTAGATGGATTCATATGACCATTTCATAGGCATACACCCAGGCTGACCTTCTGTGCCCTCTACAGTCCCAGCTTACTCTGCTCACACTGTTGGTACCTCGTTGACAGCATGCTGTGTGGAGCATCTGTAGAACAACTGTGCAAGGCGGCTACATCTTCTTCTGTCCACACCTTTATGTTCTATGCCTGGATACTTTTGCTTCTCAAGATGCTTCTTTTCGATACAGGAGTCTTTTATCCACTCAGGAGCATCCCCTCACTTAAAATAACTGCTTTGGGACATCCCCATGGTATTTTCTATGGACCCCCTATGGAACCCAAAGAAGAAAATGAGAGTAATGGTAAAACTTATCTTCATTAATTCTCCTTCTTTGAATTACCAGGTTATCTGTGTGGTGTGAGGACACTATGGACCTCAAAGAAAGAGAGATACCGAAGGTAAGTTTTACCACAACTCTCATTTTATGTTGATAGGGTTAAAATAAGTTAACCATAGATACACCATTTTGTATAGGTTCTGTCTTTCTGATTCTTAACAACTATGATTCCAATTAACAGTCAGAAATATATTTGTAGCCAGCAGTATGTTTATTATATGATAGGAAGCAAAAGCTTGTTAGAGATATGGGCCAAATATAATAGAGTGAGAGTTTCAGAAAGTGAGAGATCTGGTAAGGTTTTTAAGTTTTTTTTAAAAGTGGCAATCATTTATACTACAAAACCAGGTTGATCTTGCTGTGTAAATGATTGCCACTTTTAAAAAACTGCAAAACCTTACCAAATCTCTCACTTTTTGAAACTCTCACTCTTACATTTGATGCATGACCTTAGAGAGCAGGGACCCTTCTTACATATTCTCACTGTATATTGTAGTTTGTTAGACTAATAAGTATGAGAATAATTAATATTGTTTATTATTTGTAACATTTAAAACTTACACCTGGATAATACAGCAGCTGTGTAGTATCATATCCAGGACTTTGCTGTATGTCCAAACATAGTAAACCATGATAAGTCTGTTAAGAATAAGATAAGAAATAACTAATTGGATCTGTAGATGGTTGGAACATAGAATATGTTTAGAAAATATTAATTAGCTTTGTGTGAAATAGTGTAAACTGCATATTCTATATCCTAATTTGTTAAAAGTCATAACACCTTTTTTTGTGTATAAATAAACCACGATTGGGAGCCAGTTTCAGAACAGATTCATGGTGCTCAAACATTATAACTTAACCTGTTGTGAGTGTTATCTGTTTTCCAGCTAGCTGAATACTTGAAGAATAACTGACTGACATTGAAGGGAATTGTTAGTACAAGGTGACAACTTGTACCCTGTCATTATGGGGGCTCATAGTCCGGGATACTCCAGAATCTTCCCACCTAATGACAGAATCCTCTGATATCTCAGAATTGCAGAACAAAGCCGGTGAGTGAGATTATGTGTAGATTTTCTACCTGCTTGCTCGATTCAGTGCTTCTTGTGTGTATCTGTGGAAGTTCAGTTGGGAGGATCAGAAAGTATCTTAAAGAACCAGGTGTCAGTCAAAAGACATAATCCTTAAGGTAAAAAAGGTATACCTTATGTCACAGAACCAGGTTCAATGAATTATACAAAGTAATTATGAGGATGTTGTAATAATTGTACATGTATAATTTTTTTGCAAAAACATATAGGTTCAGATATTTTTGGGATAATACAGACAACTGATACAGGTAGAGGATTTAGTTGTGTGATATCAGAGAATGCCCTTATTATAATAGTTGCATGTAGGGAGGCCAATCCCGGGGCATTTTTTCAATCCCGGGATTCGGGATTGAAAAATGCTCAATCCCGGGATTCCCGGGATCCCGGGATTGCAGTAGGGATCAGTGTAGAGAGCAGAGAGAGTATATGTGGAGGTCAGCGAGGGGTGGAAGGCAGCGAGAGAGGGAGGGTGGATGTAGGGAGCAAGTCAGGGTGGGTGTAGGGAGAATGTAAGGAGCAGGAAGGGAGGGTGGGTGTAGGGAGCAGCGGGACAGTGGGTGTGTAGGGAGCATGTGAGGAGCAGGAAGGGAAGGTGGGTGTAGCGAGCAGGGAGGATGTCAGGAGTAGAGAGAGGGAGGATTCTGGAGCAGTGAGGGAGTGTGGCTGTAGGTAGCGATAGTACTTACTAATTGGGCGGGCCGCGGGCAGCAGCCATGGACACACACACACACACACTGCCAACGCTGGCCGCATTTCGAATGTAGAGCTGGCCGCCAGCCAGTCAGAACTGGCAGTCCGGCAGCCAAGCAGGAGCTGCGGCCGCTGCCGCGTCCCTGATTGGCTGCCAGTCTGCCAGCTCTGATTGGCTGGCAGCCGGCGCTACATTTGAAATGCAGCTAGCGCGGTCAGTGTGTGTGTGGAACTACCTCGCTGACAGCCGGGCAGCGCTGAGCTATAGTGCTCAGCGCTGTCCGGTAAAAACTGCGCATGCGCACTCTAATCCCGTGAATCCCAGGATTGGAAGCTCCAATCCCGGGATTCAAATCCCGGCATTTTTGGGCCCAAATCCCGGGATCCCGCCGATCCCGATCCCGGGATTGGCCTCCCTAGTTGCATGCCATATTGATAAACAATTGATTCAACAACATTAGGAGAAACCATGGAATGTATTTGTGAAGCAATATCCTATAAATTTCTGTAATAGATCATTGAAAACTATATGTCCTTTGAGTGTCAGAAAATTACCATTGAGATTTGAATTACAAGGTTTAATAATACCATTGTCAGTTTTTCATAGAAGAAGATTACTGAATTTGGAGTGTGTCATAATTGCCATCTGTGCATTTTTATTTTTGCATTTTTCTTATTCTTATCTGTTGGTCAATTAATCAGTTAATTGGGAGAACACATGTCTGATTTTAAATGTTCAAATTGTACTGGTATTATTGTCTTGCAAACAACAGATGATAGGGGATCTCAATTAGTAGGTGTTTTATCAAAGGAAGCAACAACAAGGTTATTTAGAGGAGAAAATTCAGATCCCTGGAATAATTTGATAGGAACACATATTCCAAATCCACAATATTTGTTACACTATATTGGTCTTATATGGGAAAGATTGTTATTAGATTTCCCGCCAGTTCAAGGAGGCAGAGGTAATACAACAAATCCAGTCATTTGTCCACAACCTAGGTTAAGATGCTCATTAGGAACCAGAGTAGCTGGTATACTACGGTTCAGATAAAAGCTTCCCTTTGGCCACTGTTAGAACATATCAAGCAGAAATTATGGTTGAAGGGTCCTATAAGGGTAACCATGTTTACAGGAGAGGGAACCTTTTAACTAACAAGGAATTACATGAATATTCCACTCCATTACAGTCTTAATAGAAGTGGGTAATTCCTGAATTTACATTAGTGAAATGTCTGGGCAAGACAAACCCGTGGATATTGTTCAGCAGAGAGAAGGAAAGAATGCCTTAAACAGCCCGCAAGAACAGACATTAGACTATGACAGATGGAAACAGTTTGCCTCCAAGAATAGAGTATGGATAAATAAACATCAGTTTACAGACCAAGTGGCAATGGGAACAAATATAGGCCCTCATTCCGAGTTGTTCGCTCGTTAGTTTTTTTCGCAACGGAGCGATTAGTCGCAAACTGCGCATGCGCAATGTTCGCAGTGCGTCTGCGCCAAGTAAATTTGCAAAAAAGTTTGGTAGTTTACTTACGGCTTAACAATGAAATTTCTTCGTTCTGGTGATTGGAGTGAGATTGACAGGAAGTGGGTGTATCTGGGCGGAAACTGGCCGTTTTATGGGTGTGTGCGAAAAACGCTGCCGTTTCTGGGAAAAACGCGGGAGTGTCTGAAGAAACGGGGGAGTGTCTGGGCGAACGCTGGGTGTGTTTGTGACGTCAAACCAGGAACAAAACTGACTGAACTGATCGCAGTGGCAGAGTAAGTCTCGAGCTACTCAGAAACTGCAAATAAATTTCTATCCGCAATTTAGAGAATCTTTCGTTCGCAATTTTGCTAAGCTAAGATTCACTCCCAGTAGGCGGCGGCTTAGCGTGTGCAATGCTGCTAAAAGCAGCTAGCAAGCGAACAACTCGGAATGAGGGCCATAGCTAGGGAAAAGTGTGGAAAAAGATAGAAATGGATAGAGGAAGAGCTGAGTGGAATGACGATTTCACCTTCACTTCTTCATCACAGACCCCAAATATACCCACCACCATATGGGACAGCATTACATTTAATACCTACAGCACCAGTACCAGTAACTTCAATTCATGTCTCAGGACAGCAGGGATTAACAGTACATCCACTCACACTCACTAGACAGGGAACAACATGGATAGTGGGCAGTGATGGAGCCAGTTTAAGAGAACATACACACAACCCTCAAAGAAAAAAGTGTAGAGTAATAATTGTGTTCCTGACAATTTCATGGTATGCCCATTCTGAGAAAATCAAGTTTCTCCACACCAACCACCTTGTGATGATTTGATGCAGTTCACTCCTATTAAACCTACTAGCAGAATGATGACTAGAATTAAAGACACTTGGAATTCAGGGGTGGATTTATTTACAAGCCCAGACCAAGGTTACAGTATTGGAGAGAGAGTTACCTCGAAGAGACCCCCAAGAGGAGCAGAAATGTATCCAGTCCAGGTACAAAGAATAAGAAACCAAGCTTATGTAATGGCAAATTTGACTGCAAACCAAATACAACCAGCAGTAGGAGAGGAGTTTATTATAGGCAACCAGCAGCACAGACCATGGTTTGCCTCTGATATGCATAGCATTGTATCAAAGGCTCCTGACCCTAAGAAGAATCCAGCAGCATTTTGGTCTTACATGGAGAGCATATACAATTCGTACACCAGCATTGGTGGACTTAGACCAAGTATGTACAGCACTATTGGTAACGGGAGCAGCATATGAAATATCCACCAGACCACCAAAGGTAGCTGAACATGGTTGTGAAATTATTATCGCAGTACCACTGGAAACAGAAAGGAAGGCACCTGAGAGTGGTCAGTACTACATGACAAAGACATGCAGATGAAGGTTTTTGTAGAACTGACCTGTTCAATACCAGACCGAAAGCGCCATCTGTGGGCTTAAAAACAATAGTATAAGCCCTTGAAAGTATTGAAAACAAAGAAAAAGAGAACGTTATTACTGTACATATAGTACAGGAAGCTGGAAAATGGAAAGAATCAAGACAGAAAATGTACAAGACCAAATGTCAAGAATGCAAACCCAAGTTTGGGAGAAATGAAGAAAAACAAACAATGCTTTTTCTGAAAGGGCAAAAGATATTTAAAGAAGGACTGTTTGCAGTAGAGATGAGCGCCGGAAATTTTTCGGGTTTTGTGTTTTGGTTTTGGGTTCGGTTCCGCGGCCGTGTTTTGGGTTCGACCGCGTTTTGGCAAAACCTCACCGAATTTTTTTTGTCGGATTCGGGTGTGTTTTGGATTCGGGTGTTTTTTTCAAAAAACCCTAAAAAACAGCTTAAATCATAGAATTTGGGGGTCATTTTGATCCCAAAGTATTATTAACCTCAAAAACCATAATTTCCACTCATTTTCAGTCTATTCTGAATACCTCACACCTCACAATATTATTTTTAGTCCTAAAATTTGCACCGAGGTCGCTGTGTGAGTAAGATAAGCGACCCTAGTGGCCGACACAAACACCGGGCCCATCTAGGAGTGGCACTGCAGTGTCACGCAGGATGTCCCTTCCAAAAAACCCTCCCCAAACAGCACATGACGCAAAGAAAAAAAGAGGTGCAATGAGGTAGCTGACTGTGGCCGACACAAACACCGGGCCCATCTAGGAGTGGCACTGCAGGGTCACGCAGGATGTCCCTTCCAAAAAACCCTCCCCAAACAGCACATGACGCAAAGAAAAAAAGAGGCGCAATGAGGTAGCTGACTGTGTGAATAAGATAAGCGACCCTAGTGGCCGACACAAACACCGGGCCCATCTAGGAGTGGCACTGCAGTGTCACGCAGGATGTCCCTTCCAAAAAATCCTCCCCAAACAGCACATGACGCAAAGAAAAAAAGAGGCGCAATGAGGTAGCTGACTGTGTGAGTAAGATAAGCGACCCTAGTGGCCGACACAAACACTGGGCCCATCTAGGAGTGGCACTGCAGTGTCACGCAGGATGTCCCTTCCAAAAAACCCTCCCCAAACAGCACATGACGCAAAAAAAAAAAGAGGCGCAATGAGGTAGCTGACTGTGTGAGTAAGATAAGCGACCCTAGTGGCCGACACAAACACCGGGCCCATCTAGGAGTGGCACTGCAGTGTCACGCAGGATGTCCCTTCCAAAAAACCCTCCCCAAACAGCACATGACGCAAAGAAAAAAAGAGGCGCAATGAGGTAGCTGACTGTGTGAGTAAGATAAGCGACCCTAGTGGCCGACACAAACACCGGGCCCATCTAGGAGTGGCACTGCAGTGTCACGCAGGATGTCCCTTCCAAAAAACCCTCCCCAAACAGCACATGACGCAAAGAAAAATAAAAGAAAAAAGAAGTGCAAGATGGAATTGTCCTTGGGCCCTCCCACCCACCCTTATGTTGTATAAACAAAACAGGACATGCACACTTTAACCAACCCATCATTTCAGTGACAGGGTCTGCCACACGACTGTGACTGATATGACGGGTTGGTTTGGACCCCCCCCAAAAAAGAAGCAATTAATCTCTCCTTGCACAAACTGGCTCTACAGAGGCAAGATGTCCACCTCATCATCATCCTCCGATATATCACCGTGTACATCCCCCTCCTCACAGATTATCAATTCGTCCCCACTGGAATCCACCATCTCAGCTCCCTGTGTACTTTGTGGAGGCAATTGCTGCTGGTCAATGTCTCCGCGGAGGAATTGATTATAATTCATTTTAATGAACATCATCTTCTCCACATTTTCTGGATGTATCCTCGTACGCCGATTGCTGACAAGGTGAGCGGCGGCACTAAACACTCTTTCGGAGTACACACTTGTGGGAGGGCAACTTAGGTAGAATAAAGCCAGTTTGTGCAAGGGCCTCCAAATTGCCTCTTTTTCCTGCCAGTATAAGTACGGACTGTGTGACGTGCCTACTTGGATGCGGTCACTCATATAATCCTCCACCATTCTTTCAATGGGGAGAGAATCATATGCAGTGCCAGTAGACGACATGTCCGTATCCGTAATCGTTGTCAGGTCCTTCAGTCCGGACCAGATGTCAGCATCAGCAGTCGCTCCAGACTGCCCTGCATCACCGCCAGCGGGTGGGCTCGGAATTCTGAGCCTTTTCCTCGCACCCCCAGTTGCGGGAGAATGTGAAGGAGGAGATGTTGACAGGTCGCGTTCCGCTTGACTTGACAATTTTCTCACCAGCAGGTCTTTCAACCCCAGCAGACTTGTGTCTGCCGGAAAGAGAGATCCAAGGTAGGCTTTAAATCTAGGATCGAGCACGGTGGCCAAAATGTAGTGCTCTGATTTCAACAGATTGACCACCCGTGAATCCTTGTTAAGCGAATTAAGGGCTCCATCCACAAGTCCCACATGCCTAGCGGAATCGCTCCGTGTTAGCTCCTCCTTCAATATCTCCAGCTTCTTCTGCAAAAGCCTGATGAGGGGAATGACCTGACTCAGGCTGGCAGTGTCTGAACTGACTTCACGTGTGGCAAGTTCAAAGGGCATCAGAACCTTGCACAACGTTGAAATCATTCTCCACTGCGCTTGAGACAGGTGCATTCCACCTCCTATATCGTGCTCAATTGTATAGGCTTGAATGGCCTTTTGCTGCTCCTCCAACCTCTGAAGCATATAGAGGGTTGAATTCCACCTCGTTACCACTTCTTGCTTCAGATGATGGCAGGGCAGGTTCAGTAGTTTTTGGTGGTGCTCCAGTCTTCTGTACGTGGTGCCTGTACGCCGAAAGTGTCCCGCAATTCTTCTGGCCACCGACAGCATCTCTTGCACGCCCCTGTCGTTTTTTAAAAAATTCTGCACCACCAAATTCAAGGTATGTGCAAAACATGGGACGTGCTGGAATTTGCCCATATTTAATGCACACACAATATTGCTGGCGTTGTCCGATGCCACAAATCCACAGGAGAGTCCAATTGGGGTAAGCCATTCCGCGATGATCTACCTCAGTTGCCGTAAGAGGTTTTCAGCTGTGTGCGTATTCTGGAAACCGGTGATACAAAGCGTAGCCTGCCTAGGAAAGAGTTGGCGTTTGCGAGATGCTGCTACTGGTGCCGCCGCTGCTGTTCTTGCGGCGGGAGTCCATACATCTACCCAGTGGGCTGTCACAGTCATATAGTCCTGACCCTGCCCTGCTCCACTTGTCCACATGTCCGTGGTTAAGTGGACATTCGGTACAACTGCATTTTTTAGGACACTGGTGAGTCTTTTTCTGACGTCCGTGTACATTCTCGGTATCGCCTGCCTAGAGAAGTGGAACCTAGATGGTATTTGGTAACGGGGGCACACTGCCTCAATAAATTGTCTAGTTCCCTGTGAACTAACGGCGGATACCGGACGCACGTCTAACACCAACATAGTTGTCAAGGCCTCAGTTATCCGCTTTGCAGCAGGATGACTGCTGTGATATTTCATCTTCCTCGCAAAGGACTGTTGAACAGTCAATTGCTTACTGGAAGTAGTACAAGTGGGCTTACGACTTCCCCTCTGGGATGACCATCGACTCCCAGCAGCAACAACAGCAGCGCCAGCAGCAGTAGGCGTTACACGCAAGGATGCATCGGAGGAATCCCAGGCAGGAGAGGAATCATCAGAATTGCCAGTGACATGGCCTGCAGGACTATTGGCATTCCTGGGGAAGGAGGAAATTGACACTGAGGGAGTTGGTGGGGTGGTTTGCGTGAGCTTGGTTACAAGAGGAAGGGATTTACTGGTCAGTGGACTGCTTCCGCTGTAGGCCAAAGTTTTTGAACTTGTCACTGACTTATTATGAATGCGCTGCAGGTGACGTATAAGGGAGGATGTTCCGAGGTGGTTAACGTCCTTACCCCTACTTATTACAGCTTGACAAAGGGAACACACGGCTTGACAAATGTTGTCCGCATTTCTGGTGAAATACTTCCACACCGAATAGCTGATTTTTTTGGTATTTTCACCAGGCATGTCAACGGCCATATTCCTCCCACGGACAACAAGTGTCTCCCCGGGTGCCTGACTTAAACAAACCACCTCACCATCAGAATCCTCCTTGTCAATTTCCTCCCCAGCGCCAGCAACACCCATATCCTCCTCATCCTGGTGTACTTCAACACTGACATCTTCAATCTGACTATCAGGAACTGGACTGCGGGTGCTCCTTCCAGCACTTGCAGGGGGCGTGCAAATGGTGGAAGGCGCATGCTCTTCACGTCCAGTGTTGGGAAGGTCAGGCATCGCAACCGACACAATTGGACTCTCCTTGTGGATTTGGGATTTCGAAGAACGCACAGTTCTTTGCTGTGCTTTTTCCAGATTGAGTCTTTTCATTTTTCTAGCGAGAGGCTGAGTGCTTCCATCCTCATGTGAAGCTGAACCACTAGCCATGAACATAGGCCAGGGCCTCAGCCGTTCCTTGCCACTCCGTGTGGTAAATGGCATATTGGCAAGTTTACGCTTCTCCTCCGACAATTTTATTTTAGGTTTTGGAGTCCTTTTTTTACTGATATTTGGTGTTTTGGATTTGACATGCTCTGTACTATGACATTGGGCATCGGCCTTGGCAGACGACGTTGCTGGCATTTCATCGTCTCGGCCATGACTAGTGGCAGCAGCTTCAGCACGAGGTGGAAGTGGATCTTGATCTTTCCCTAATTTTGGAACCTCAACATTTTTGTTCTCCATATTTTAATAGGCACAACTAAAAGGCACCTCAGGTAAACAATGGAGATGGATGGATACTAGTATACAATTATGGATGGACTGCCGAGTGCCGACACAGAGGTAGCTACAGCCGTGGACTACCGTACTGTACTGTGTCTGCTGCTAATATAGACTGGTTGATAATGAGATGTAGTATGTATGTATAAAGAAGAAAGAAAAAAAAACCACGGGTAGGTGGTATACAATTATGGACGGACTGCCGAGTGCCGACACAGAGGTAGCTACAGCCGTGGACTACCGTACTGTACTGTGTCTGCTGCTAATATAGACTGGATGATAATGAGATGTAGTATGTATAAAGAAGAAAGAAAAAAAAACCACGGGTAGGTGGTATACAATTATGGACGGACTGCCGAGTGCCGACACAGAGGTAGCTACAGCCGTGGACTACCGTACTGTACTGTGTCTGCTGCTAATATAGACTGGATGATAATGAGATGTAGTATGTATAAAGAAGAAAGAAAAAAAAAACCACGGGTAGGTGGTATACAATTATGGACGGACTGCCGAGTGCCGACACAGAGGTAGCTACAGCCGTGGACTACCGTACTGTACTGTGTCTGCTGCTAATATAGACTGGATGATAATGAGATGTAGTATGTATGTATAAAGAAGAAAGAAAAAAAAACCACGGGTAGGTGGTATACAATTATGGACGGACTGCCGAGTGCCGACACAGAGGTAGCTACAGCCGTGGACTACCGTACTGTACTGTGTCTGCTGCTAATATAGACTGGTTGATAATGAGATGTAGTATGTATGTATAAAGAAGAAAGAAAAAAAAACCACGGGTAGGTGGTATACAATTATGGACGGACTGCCGAGTGCCGACACAGAGGTAGCTACAGCCGTAGACTACCATACTGTACTGTGTCTGCTGCTAATATAGACTGGTTGATAATGAGATGTAGTATGTGTGTATAAAGAAGAAAGAAAAAAAAAACCACGGGTAGGTGGTATACAATTATGGACGGACTGCCGAGTGCCGACACAGAGGTAGCTACAGCCGTGGACTACCGTACTGTACTGTGTCTGCTGCTAATATAGACTGGATGATAATGAGATGTAGTATGTATAAAGAAGAAAGAAAAAAAAACCACGGGTAGGTGGTATACAATTATGGATGGACTGCCGAGTGCCGACACAGAGGTAGCTACAGCCGTGGACTACCGTACTGTACTGTGTCTGCTGCTAATATAGACTGGATGATAATGAGATGTAGTATGTATAAAGAAGAAAGAAAAAAAAACCACGGGTAGGTGGTATACAATTATGGATGGACTGCCGAGTGCCGACACAGAGGTAGCTACAGCCGTGGACTACCGTACTGTACTGTGTCTGCTGCTAATATAGACTGGATGATAATGAGATGTAGTATGTATAAAGAAGAAAAAAAAACCACGGGTAGGTGGTATACAATTATGGATGGACTGCCGAGTGCCGACACAGAGGTAGCTACAGCCGTGGACTACCGTACTGTACTGTGTCTGCTGCTAATATAGACTGGATGATAATGAGATGTAGTATGTATGTATAAAGAAGAAAGAAAAAAAAACCACGGGTAGGTGGTATACAATTATGGACGGACTGCCGAGTGCCGACACAGAGGTAGCTACAGCCGTGGACTACCGAACTGTACTGTGTCTGCTGCTAATATAGACTGGTTGATAATGAGATGTAGTATGTATGAAGAAGAAAGAAAAAAAAACCACGGGTAGGTGGTATACAATTATGGATGGACTGCCGAGTGCCGACACAGAGGTAGCTACAGCCGTGGACTACCGTACTGTACTGTGTCTGCTGCTAATATAGACTGGATGATAATGAGATGTAGTATGTATAAAGAAGAAAAAAAAAAACACGGATAGGTGGTATACAATTATGGATGGACTGCCGAGTGCCGACACAGAGGTAGCTACAGCCGTGGACTACCGTACTGTACTGTGTCTGCTGCTAATATAGACTGGATGATAATGAGATGTAGTATGTATAAAGAAGAAAGAAAAAAAAAATCCACGGGTAGGTGGTATACAATTATGGATGGACTGCCGAGTGCCGACACAGAGGTAGCTACAGCTGTGAACTACCGTACTGTGTCTGCTGCGACTGGATGATAAATAATGATATAAAAAATATATATATATCACTACTGCAGCCGGACAGGTATATATTATATAATGACGGACCTGCTGGACACTGTCTGTCAGCAGAATGAGTTTTTTATAGAATAAAAAACACCACACAAGTCACACGACGAGTGTTTAACTTTTTCAGGCAATCACAATATAGTATACTATACTGGTGGTCAGTGTGGTCAGGTCACTGGTCAGTCACACTGGCAGTGGCACTCCTGCAGCAAAAGTGTGCACTGTTTAATTTTAATAATATGTACTCCTGGCTCCTGCTATAACCTATAACTGCTCCCCAGTCTCCCCCACAATTAAGCTGTGTGAGCACAGTCAGATATTATACATAGATGATGCAGCACACTGGGCTGAGCACAGATATGGTATGTGACTGAGTCACTGTGTATCGTTTTTTTCAGGCAGAGAACGGATTATATTAAATAAAACTGCACTGGTGGTCACTGGTCAGTGGTCAGTCACTAGTAAACTCTGCACTCTCTAGTACTCCTAAGCTCCAGTAAATCAAGTGTCTCTGTCTCAATCTCACTCTCTCTCTTCTAATCTAAATGGAGAGGACGCCAGCCACGTCCTCTCCCTATCAATCTCAATGCACGTGTGAAAATGGCAGCGACGCGCGGCTCCTTATATAGAATCCGAGTCTCGCGATAGAATCCGAGCCTCGCGAAGATCCGACAGCGTCATGATGACGTTCGGGCGCGCTCGGGTTAACCGAGCAAGGCGGGAAGATCCGAGTCGCTCGGATCCGTGTAAAAAAAGCTGAAGTTCGGGCGGGTTCGGATTCCGAGGAACCGAACCCGCTCATCTCTAGTTTGCAGTACATTAAAAATACTTGAAGCAACTACAGTCCTGTTGAAAGAAATTAAACCAGTCACCTTACAAGTTGAAGATACATGTACACCAATAACAGTACATTTCTTAACCTCAAGTACATGTCCAGTGAATCTGTTGGGACAGGATGTGCTGAAGCTTATCCAAGCGAGAATACAGTACACCTTGGCTGGAGTTAAATCTTCCAGCAACTTACCAAAGACGGTACAGAACCAATTAGAAGCAGCCAGCTATCTCATGAATATGAAAAAAAACGAAAGATAAGGATACAAAAGACCTACCTGAATGGTTTTTTATTATTATTATTATTATTATTATTATTATTATTATTATTATTATTATCATCCTTTATGGTTGAAAGAAGTCCCAGCCAAGGTGTGGTCCAAAGGAAAACATGATGTGGGTAATCTACAAGTGGATCCAGTAAAATGACACCTAAAACCTGGTGTGAAACCAATCTCTATAAAACAATACCCACTAACAGATGCTCAGTCAAAAGCCATTACAGAGCAAATCCAGAAATACAGAGATATTGGAGTTATTAAAGAATGTAGATCACCATTCAACACTCCACTATTTTCAGTGAAGAAGAAGCAAGTTGGAACAGAAGTTCAGTACCGGCTTGTTCATGCCGTACCAGTTGCAGAAGAAAGTCAACAGTACCTGGCATCCACACATCAGGGAAAACAATACTGTTGAACCGTACTGCCACAAGGGGGCACAGCCACCTCGACAGAATTATCTAAAGCAATGGCACTAGTCCTACAAAAGTGGAGACCAAACACAAAATGAAACGACTGAGCTTATGCAATATGTGGATGACCTCATGCTAGCAACAGAAACAGAAGACAGAGTAAAGGCAATTTTAAATGCAAAACCTCCAAAAACGGTGACAGAAATCAGAGCATTCTTGGTTCTAATATGATACTGCTGGGACTGGATTCCTCTAGCTTTAGCACTGATGCAACCTCTATATAAAAACGGAAGCACCAGTTGACACCATAGAAACTATGAAGCAAGCAGTACAAGACCTCAAGCAAGCCATACTCACAGCTTCTGCTCTGGGATTGCCTATCTACAGCAAGCCATTTAACCTCTTCTGTGATGAAAGCAAAGACCATGCACTGGGAGTGCTCATGCAGAAACATTGGATGAAGCAAAGGCCAGTGGCCTACTATTCAGCCAGACTGGACCCAGTCATCCATGGGCACGTTCCTGTGTGAGGGCTGTCGCAGGGGCAGCAATATTAAAAGAAAGAAAAGTGGCAGATATTGTCCCAGACCACCCACTGACTATACAATGTCCACATGCAGTAACAGAAATACTTAATCAAGCTGGAACAAAGCACCTGTCAGCAGCAAGACTGACCACATACGAAATTACATAACTAAACGCATCTCATGTGACCATTGCAAAATGTACAGTCCTATTGATGATTCAGCAGAGGGGAGGACATACAATAATGAAGGCATCAATGATGAAGGTGGATCATCAGGACAAGCGGGAGCTGAAGGAGAGCCAAAGGTAATGGAGCACAAGAATGAGGAAACAGACATGCCTTGCATTAATGACTTTAGAGACTGCTCCATTGTCGAATGTGTTTGAGGATCCCCTCCTGAACCCTGATCTTACCTTATTTGTTGATGGATATTATGAAAAAGGAACCCCTAAAACAGGATATGCAGTAACTACAGCATTTCAAGTTCTGCAATCAGGACCCTTACCGCCAAGCATGTCTTCACAAGAAGCAGAGCTTGTTGCTTTAACAAAAGCATGCAAACAAGCAGAAGACTTAACAGCTAACATCTATACAGACTCATCTTGACTCAAGATTATGGCCCTATATGGAAGAGCAGAGATTTTCTGGGGTCAAAATGAAAGCAAATAAAGCATGCTCAACTATAATCATGGAGTTATTCACAGCTTTAGAATTACCAAAAGAAGTAGGAATCATAAAGGAACAAGCTCATACTAGAAATAACACTCCAGAAGCAAAAGGAAATGCCTTAAGTAGATGGTGAAGGGGGAAAAAAGGCAGCATCAAGATCAAGGAAACCAGAAGAAGAAATTAAAATTTACACAGCACACAAGAAAAAAGAAATAGCAAGCATTTGCAGACCTTATCATTTTCAAAAACCAACAAGAAAGGATGAAAAGGAAAAATGGACTAAAACTGGGAGCACAAGAAACAGAAGCTGGACCTTGGAGAAATAAAGACAATAAATACTGTCTACCTACTGCACTTTTTCCAGTTACTTTTAAGAGCCAGATAGCCCACGGTCAAGTACATTATTCCAAGGAAGATATCAAAACTGGATTGCATTGCACCAGGATTCAACTAAGCAGAAGCAAAGTATACAGCAGCTTGTTGGATCTGTGGAATACATATTCCAGGCCAAAATGTGAAGACACCATCAGGAAGCATACTAAAGGCTGTATATCCTTTTCAGAGACTGCAAATTGACTATATCCAGCTGCCAAAGAATGGACAATATAACTATGTATTGGTAGCCCCAGACATTTTTAGTTATTGGCCAGTGGCAAAAGCTACAGCAAAATCATCAGCTATAAAATTAATTTCAGAAGTTATGTGTAGATTTGGAGTACCAGAAGTTATAGAATCATATAGAAGGACTGTACTCCCTTCATTAGAGAAATAATACAGCACATAATGCAGGATTTAGGGATACAACAGGCATTCCACATACTGCATTGTCTGGAGGATAGTGGGCATGTCACAGAAACCAAGAAGGGGTGGCCAGAGTGTTAACTTATAGTATTGTTTAATATTAGAACCACTCCATTAAAGAGACACAAATTGAAACCATATGAGATATTATTTGGTTCAGTACCAAGGACAGGATGTTATTACCCATAACAGTTGCAACATGAACATGGGGATTTAACAGGTTATATGACACAAGTTTGTAAAACTCTGACTAATATACATTGTCAAGTGTTATCTCCCATTCCAGATCCAAAAGGATCAGCATAGCTTGCAACCAGGAAATTGGGTATATCTGAAAATCCACATCAGAAAGGCTCTTGAACCCAAATTTGAAGGTCCATTCCATGTCTTGCTGACCACACCTACTTCAGTGAAGCTGCAAGGAGAAGACAACTGGAGACATGCATCCCACTGCAAGATCTATACCCAAGGGGAGTTACAGTAGGTTTCAACTGATACCATGTTTAACCTGTTGGGTCCCAAGCCTGATAAAGGCCTGTGGGGATGCATAATGGGGAAGTAAGTGATTGTGCACACACTGACCGCGCTAGCTGCATTTCAAATGTAGCGCCGGCTGCCAGCCAATCAGAGCTGGCAGACTGGCAGCCAATCAGGGACGCGGCAGCGGCCGCAGCTCCTGCTTGGCTGCCGGACTGCCAGTTCTGACTGGCTGGCGGCCAGCTCTACATTCGAAATGCGGCCAGCGTTGGCAGTGTGTGTGTGTGTGTGTCCATGGCTGCTGCCCGCGGCCCGCCCAATTAGTAAGTACTATCGCTACCTACAGCCACACTCCCTCACTGCTCCAGAATCCTCCCTCTCTCTACTCCTGACATCCTCCCTGCTCGCTACACCCACCTTCCCTTCCTGCTCCTCACATGCTCCCTACATGCTCCCTACACACCCACTGTCCCGCTGCTCCCTACACCCACCCTCCCTTCCTGCTCCTTACATTCTCCCTACACCCACCCTGACTTGCTCCCTACATCCACCCTCCCTCTCTCGCTGCCTTCCACCCCTCGCTGACCTCCACATATACTCTCTCTGCTCTCTACACTGATCCCTACTGCAATCCCGGGATCCCGGGAATCCCGGGATTGAGCATTTTTCAATCCCGAATCCCGGGATTGAAAAAATGCCCCGGGATTGGCCTCCCTACATGCAACTATTATAATAAGGGCATTCTCTGATATCACACAACTAAATCCTCTACCTGTATCAGTTGTCTGTATTATCCCAAAAATATCTGAACCTATATGTTTTTGCAAAAAAATTATACATGTACAATTATTACAACATCCTCATAATTACTTTGTATAATTCATTGAACCTGGTTCTGTGACATAAGGTATACCTTTTTTACCTTAAGGATTATGTCTTTTGACTGACACCTGGTTCTTTAAGATACTTTCTGATCCTCCCAACTGAACTTCCACAGATACACACAAGAAGCACTGAATCGAGCAAGCAGGTAGAAAATCTACACATAATCTCACTCACCGGCTTTGTTCTGCAATTCTGAGATATCAGAGGATTCTGTCATTAGGTGGGAAGATTCTGGAGTATCCCGGACTATGAGCCCCCATAATGACAGGGT
This sequence comes from Pseudophryne corroboree, assembly GCF_028390025.1. Classification (NCBI taxonomy): domain Eukaryota; kingdom Metazoa; phylum Chordata; class Amphibia; order Anura; family Myobatrachidae; genus Pseudophryne; species Pseudophryne corroboree. Next base: position 58,093,952 of record NC_086446.1, on the reverse strand, counting down.
ACAAGTTGTCACCTTGTACTAACAATTCCCTTCAATGTCAGTCAGTTATTCTTCAAGTATTCAGCTAGCTGGAAAACAGATAACACTCACAACAGGTTAAGTTATAATGTTTGAGCACCATGAATCTGTTCTGAAACTGGCTCCCAATCGTGGTTTATTTATACACAAAAAAAGGTGTTATGACTTTTAACAAATTAGGATATAGAATATGCAGTTTACACTATTTCACACAAAGCTAATTAATATTTTCTAAACATATTCTATGTTCCAACCATCTACAGATCCAATTAGTTATTTCTTATCTTATTCTTAACAGACTTATCATGGTTTACTATGTTTGGACATACAGCAAAGTCCTGGATATGATACTACACAGCTGCTGTATTATCCAGGTGTAAGTTTTAAATGTTACAAATAATAAACAATATTAATTATTCTCATACTTATTAGTCTAACAAACTACAATATACAGTGAGAATATGTAAGAAGGGTCCCTGCTCTCTAAGGTCATGCATCAAATGTAAGAGTGAGAGTTTCAAAAAGTGAGAGATTTGGTAAGGTTTTGCAGTTTTTTAAAAGTGGCAATCATTTACACAGCAAGATCAACCTGGTTTTGTAGTATAAATGATTGCCACTTTTAAAAAAAACTTAAAAACCTTACCAGATCTCTCACTTTCTGAAACTCTCACTCTATTATATTTGGCCCATATCTCTAACAAGCTTTTGCTTCCTATCATATAATAAACATACTGCTGGCTACAAATATATTTCTGACTGTTAATTGGAATCATAGTTGTTAAGAATCAGAAAGACAGAACCTATACAAAATGGTGTATCTATGGTTAACTTATTTTAACCCTATCAACATAAAATGAGAGTTGTGGTAAAACTTACCTTCGGTATCTCTCTTTCTTTGAGGTCCATAGTGTCCTCACACCACACAGATAACCTGGTAATTCAAAGAAGGAGAATTAATGAAGATAAGTTTTACCATTACTCTCATTTTCTTCTTTGGGTTCCATAGGGGGTCCATAGAAAATACCATGGGGATGTCCCAAAGCAGTTATTTTAAGTGAGGGGATGCTCCTGAGTGGATAAAAGACTCCTGTATCGAAAAGAAGCATCTTGAGAAGCAAAAGTATCCAGGCATAGAACATAAAGGTGTGGACAGAAGAAGATGTAGCCGCCTTGCACAGTTGTTCTACAGATGCTCCACACAGCATGCTGTCAACGAGGTACCAACAGTGTGAGCAGAGTAAGCTGGGACTGTAGAGGGCACAGAAGGTCAGCCTGGGTGTATGCCTATGAAATGGTCATATGAATCCATCTAGCCAGAGTCTGTTTGTCAGCTGGCTAGCCTCTCTTGTGGAAGCCATAGAGGACAAAGAAGGAGTCAGATTTCCGAAGAGGAGAACTGATATGATACATGTAGATCCAAGTAGCCCGGAACATGTCAAGGGAAGCATCTCCAGTCAGAAGGTTCAGAGATAGAAAATCTGGTAAGACAATCTCCTCATTAAGATGGAACTGAGACACAACCTTAGGAAGATAATTAGGCCTCATTCTGAGAACAGCCTTGTCCAAATAAAAAAAATAAAAAAGTAGTAGTAACAGGAGAGTGCGCCCAAATCCGAAACACTACGAGCAGATGCAGTAGCCAGTAGGAAGATGGTTTCTGCTGTTAGCCATTTCAGGTCCACAGAGGCCAGAGGATCACACAAGGGCTCCCAAAGAGCATTGAGGACCACCGATAAATCCCAGGAAGCCACTGTGGGTACATATGGAGTTTGAACTTAGAGTATCCCTTGGAGAAAGGTACAGTATGAACATCCGGGAGGGAGCAATTTTTCATTGGAACTAAATGGACAGGGCCAAGATGTGCACTTTCATCATTGCCAGGTGGAGTCCCACAGTCAATCAAGCTTAGAGGAAGGAGAGAATACTGGACTCAAAAAAAACCAGTTGGTTATAGCGCCTTGAAGCACACCACTGCAGGTATGTTTGCCATATCTAATAATAGATGTGGGCAAAGGCTGGCTTCATTGCTCTAAACATGGTCTGGACACCCGGCAGGGAGAAACCTTTAGTCCTTAGGATGGATGACTCAAGAGCTGTGCCGTCAAAGACAGACAGGTTCATGTGTAGACAGGGGCCTTGAGACAGCAGGTCTGGTCACTGAGGGAGTGGATATGTATCCTCTGCGGACAGACTCTGTTGATCGGAAAACCAAAAATGTCTGGGCCACATCAGGGAAATCAGTATGATGGTGCTACCTTCTTGTTTGAGCTTTCAAAGAACTCAAAGGAGAATCAACCGGAAGAAAGACATATGGATGGTCCACTGCACGCCCAGGGCATCCACAAAGGCTGATTCGGGATCCCTTGTCCTTGATCCATAAACTGAAACCATGTGGTTTTGTCTGGAGACCATGAGATCTATATCCGACTATCCCCACTTGTGTACCAAGAGCTGGAAGACCTCCGAGTGTAGCTACCACTCTCGGACATGGACATCATGACAGCTGAGGAAGTCTGCTTGCCAGCTCATGACACCTGGGATAAAGACTGCCGATATGCTTGGAATGTGGCATTCTGCCCATCAAAGAATGCAAGCCACTTCCTGCATTGCCAACTGACTATGGGTTCCTTCCTGATGGTTTAGGTAGGCTACTGCTGTGACATTGTCTGACTGGATCTGTACAGGTTTGCCATGAAGAACATCATTGGCAGAAGTAGTGCTCTGTAGACAGCTCGTAACTCCGGGACATTGATTGGTAAGCCGGTTTCTGGACTGGCATCCATGGTCAGCAGGACCCAATCTGGAATCCAGAAGAGTCGGCCCATGTCCAGGTGTGACGTCTGGAGACACCCTGTTAGAGACAGATGGACCTCCAAGGAGAGAACTATCATCAGGGACCTGATCCAATGAGGCTTTCCATTTCAATGAGGCTGAAATGGAAGGGCTGCTGGGAGCTGTAGTTTATTTTCAGTTTCATCACAGCAATGCGGCCGCGGCAACTAGTAGAGTCTGGAGCTTGTGCTCCGTCAGCTCTAAGGGACCACAACGCACAGGAAGGGGGTGTTAGGGGGATCAAACTGATCATCTTGGCACCCCCTCCAATCCAGCACCCAGGTCACATTCCCCCTAGCCCCCACTAGTTACGGCCATGCATAGGGGCCGATGGCAGGGAAGCCATCTAAGTGGCCACTTGAGAAGTCACTATTTTACCCAATTTGGCTCTGAAGAGGATATCCCTTGAGGAAGGCAAGAATGCTAAGGTTTCTTAGAATCCATGTCCGCTTTCCATGAGGAGGAGCCAGAGTATGCATTGGGCAGCACTGAGGTAAACAAGACTTTATAGGCCAGGAGGCCAGCGCCTAAAGCTGCTTCGCCTAATCAGTTTCCCTAATTTTTGCGATGTGTGACAGACTTTCTTGGGAAATTTCTGAGGGGAGTTCATCCTGCAGAGCATCAGCCCAGTACTCAATTGCTTTGGATACCCAGGTGGCTGCCAAAGTTGGCCTAGTGGTACTGTGACACATTCATGTTTGTGTTCTGACTGTCTCCTAGCAACCTGGAAGCTGGCTGTTATGTATGTAGCACACCTGTTTGAGATGCTTTTGTTACCTGACTCCTCCTGTGATTGGTATCTTTCCCTTATATTAGGGATTCTGCCCTGTTCCTGGGGCCAGTGATATTACGTTTCTGCACCTAGTGAGCCTGTCACATGGTCGCTGCATGCTGTTCAGTTCTCTGTTCCTGTAACCCTGGCCTGTCTCTCTGAACCCCACATCTGTTCCTGAGTCCTGATTCCCTGCCAGTCATATTGCCTGTGACCTGTTAGAACCTGCCCAGTACCTGCCATCCTGTGTTTGTTCCTGCAGATTCACCTTGCCGGTTCAAGTCACACCTAGTCCTGTTTCTGTGCACATCCAGCCTATGTGTCTGTGACCTACCGTATTGCAGCAAAGTATATTCACTCCAACTGTACCTGCATTCACAAGCTTGCAACATTTCCTGGATATCTGCATCAGTATTCAAGCTACATCTCTGCCTCTGTGTGTTACTACAGTCTAGTCACTATTCGCCAAGCAAGTCTCTCTGCTCAAGCTGACAGAACTTTGCTTGGTCATCTCACGACTTGACTACTGCAATGTCCTCCTCACTGGCCTCGCTTGCTCCCATCTTGCTCCCCTCCATTCTGTCCTGAACTCCGCAGCTAGGCTTATCTTCCTCTCCCGCCGCACCACATCTGCCACTCCCCTTCAACAAAATCTACACTGGCTCCCATTCCCCTACAGAATCCTCTTCAAACTCCTCACCCTCACATACAAGGCCATCTCTAATTCCACTGCTCCCTACATCTCCAACCTCCTTCCACTTCATACTCCCTCCCGCCCCCTACGGTCGACTAATGACCGTCGCCTCTCCACCGCCCTGGTCACTGCTTCCCATGCACGAGTTCAGGATTTTACCCGTGCTGCACACCATCAGTGGAACGCACTCCCCCGCTCCATTAGACTCTCCCCAACCTTGAAAAGCTTCAAACGGGCACTAAAAACCCACCTATTCATCAAAGCATACCCTCCCGATGCATAACCCAGTGCTGAAGCCGCGCCTACACTCCCCTGCCTCATGCCGTGAACACCTCAGCTTTGCTTGCATACTGCCATCAGGCTACCTCCCACTTGCCTGCACCTCTTGTCTTCTGTCTGTCGCCCCTCCCCATTAGATTGTTAGCTTTTCAGAGCAGGGCCCTCTTTCCTCTTGTTATCTAAGCCCTCGTCTCAACACATTTCACTCACAGCTCTCCCATACTCAACGACCATCTTTATCCTGCTAGTAAAGGCTCATCTCCATCAATGGCCACCAGCCTCTAGTAGTACGATGATTACTCCCTCAATACTTACATCTTAGCTGTATTATGCCTTGAGAAGGTGTGGTGCTCTATGTTACCTGTACTCTATTTCTGTTATTTATTTACTGTAATGCAATGTTTTGTCCCCTGTACTGTCCTTTGTACGGCGCTGCGAAACACATGTGGCGCCTTACAAATAAAATGTAATAATAATAATAATCAACTCACACACACTCACCTGGTACTCCCAGCAGTTATCATCTCATTCATTCCGTTCCCATTGTTCAGTTACCAGTGCATATTCAATCCTGTGGCTTCCAATTGTCATACCTTGTCAAGCCTGTCTGCAGTAACCATTTCAGTATCCTGTTAACCTGACTTGCAATAAACCCATGCTTTGCTATTTGATTTAATCAAGTCTTGCTGTCTTCACTTGCATCGCCTTGCTGGTATCACCTAGCCAAAATGTACAATCGACTCCAGCCTTGCTAAGTCATCTTGCATCCAGTCTGTCTGCAATTAACCATTGCCGTGCCAGTTGCTATACTCGAGGTAAATTAACCTAGTGGTTATCTGCCAATACCAAACTTTGCTCAGGCATATCCTAACATTATCACCGTCCAACAAAATACTGGAAAATAGCAAGATGGGTCCCGCTCTGCAAAATCGGGTCCAGTCTTCCACTGCTAGTCAGAATCCGGGAGAGGATCCAGTTCAGGTCTTGTTCAGCAGACTGAAGATTTGTGTAGACATGCTAATTCACCCGGCACAAGCCTTCCTACGGCTATGCATCCGTGTAGATTCTCTGCAGCAGCATGTTTCTACACACAAAAAATGTTCTGGTGATTCAAATCTGTCTATTATGTGGGCAAAGAGTGGATGGCACCTTTCTAAATGACTGTTCACTGCCTCCTCAGTGTGCCAGTAATGGGAGTCCTGAAGAACTGAGGATAATCCAGGCTCAAACTGAGCAGTTTATAACATCATTTCTTAAAAAGAGTCAGCAAATTTCTGACATATTTGGAAGTTTTTTGGATGCCATAAAAGTCGTTTCTCTATCTACTGAGGCAGAATAGACCGCAGATTCTGGTTTCCCTGGTCTAGGGGTGACTCCTTCCGTTCTGACCGAAAGGAGAATCCAGAGTTTCCGGCACCCTAAACTTTCTGAGGCTGACCACCAATGACGAAAGGAGAATCTGCTTTGTATGTACTGTGGAAATGCAAGTCACTTCATTAAGGACTGCTCCCTTCACAGATCATCAAAAAGTGACAACATTCAACACATAAGGGTTCATTCCCAAAAAATCATCTCAAGTGGTTATTCCAGACTCCCTTACTTCCAATAATGGTGCCAAAGAAGGTGATCAGGTCTTTAACTGGGGTCCTCTGATCCGAAGCCCCAAATTTAGATTTGGGAACCAACTGAGAGTATATGAATCTCTCATTTACAGGGCCATCCCTGAACCTATAGCCCAAGGAAATACATATAACTCTGTTATCCCAGAAGGAGCCATCTTTCCTGCTGGTTTCATGGAAGGACTGCTTATTAATACACTCAGAGCTGCCCAGCTGGAGTCTCCACCCAGAGCTGCCCAGTTGGGTGGCTATGCCCCCGGAGAGGACTCATGTGCCAAAGCCCCCGGAGTGGTCCCTATTGCCTTGGCCTCCAGGCCTGAGGTTCGGTCTGCCCTGGCCTCCGGGCCTGAGGTATGGTCTGCCCTGGCCTCCAGGCTTGAGGTTCTGTCTGCCCTGGCCTCCGGGCCTGAGGTTCTGTCTGCCCTGGCCTCTGGGCCTGAGGTTCTGTCTGCCCTGGTCTCTGGGCCTGAGGTTCTGTCTGTCCTGGTCTCTGGGCCTGAGGTTCTGTCTGTGCTGGTCTCTGGGCCTGAGGTTCTGTCTGCCCTGGTCTCTGGACCTGAGGTTCTGTCTGCCCTTGCCTCATGGCATGAGTACATGCCTGCCCTTGCCTCACGGCATGAGGACCTGCCTGTCCTTGACGCATGCCATGAGGACCTGCCTGCCCATGCCGCACACCATGAGGACCTGCCTGCTCTTGCTTCATGGCATGAAGACCTGCCTGCCCTTGCTTCACGGGATGAGGGGTCTCCGAGCAGTGCCATGCCTGAGGGGTCTCTGAGCTATGCCGTGCCCAAGGGGTCTCCGAGCTGTGCCATGCCCGAGGGGTCTCCGAGCTGTGCTGTGCCCGAGGGGTCTCCGAGCTGTGCTGTGTCCGAGGGGTCTCCAAGCTGTGCCATGCCCGAGGGGTCTCTGAGCTGTGCCGTTCCTGAGTTTCATGTGACCCCAGGAGGGGAGTCTCGGGTGCCAACCCCAGGAGGGGAGTCTCGAATGCCAACCCCAGGAGAGGAGTCTCGAATGCCAACCCCAGGAGGGGAGTTTTGGGTGCTATCCCCAGGAGGGGAGTCTCGAGTGCTGAACCCAGGAGGGAAGTTTGATGTCCGGACCCCAAGTTGTGTAGCCCCAGGAGGGGCATTTGTTTCTATATCAAGTTATGTATCCCCACAGGGGGCACCTGTCTCCATGTCAAGTCCTGTAGCCTCAGAAGAGGCATCAGTCACCATGTCAAGTCTTGTAGCTCCAGGTGGATTATCTGACATTGTCTCTAGTTCTGTAGCCCTAGGAGGGGCATCTGTCTCAGTGTCAAGTCCTGCAGCCCCAGGAGGAGCGTCTGTCTGTGTCTCAATCTCTGTAGCTCCTTGTGGAGCATCAGATACTGCTGAGTTCCTAGCAAAGAAGATTTCTGTCAAGACCCTAGGATCGGTAGATCCTGTCAATTCTCCAGAAGGAGAGAGTCCAGTCATGACTTCAGATGGAGTTCTTCATGCCATGTCCCCTAAAGAGACTTCTAGACACTCAGCTTCTGAAAGACCTTCTGACCCTGTAAAATTGTTGGAAAAATCTAAGCCAGTTATGTTAGCTGAAGGTTCACAACTTCCTCCTAAAAACCAAGATCCAGATCTGGCCTTCTTCTATGGAAAATTGGAGCAGTTTTATGAAATATTGTTGCAGTCCCTGGATGCGGCACAATGCTGTTCCTCTCCAGCAGAGATTGTGTTGCTTCTTCTCATGTCTTTCAGAGGGGAGGCTAAGGAGTGGGCTGACCAGTTAATCAAATCCAGAGATCCTGTTCTACAAGACGTGGGGGCCTTCAACCAAGCTGTGGTCAAGAGGTTTGGTCGACCAGAGTTTGTTCCTTCTGAATCTCCTGCATTTTCTGTTTTGCCAGCCAAGAACTCAGTGTCCAACAAAAAGGATCAAGCTCGCAAAAACCAGGCCTCTGAGGTCTTTCAGTCTCAGGGTGATCTCAGTACAGTATCCGCTTCTTCAATTTCTCCAATTTAGAAGTTAACTGTTGGGTATGTCTAACTGTCTGCACCCTGTGCAGGAGTTGTGAAAAAGCCTGATCTACTGTATCCAGTTCCTGTACAGTCTGCCTATGCTCAGTTAAGTCATGTTTCTTCGGTACCATCTGTCTCCAAGATGAACACGTGATCCTCCTATTGGACGTGGACCCCAACTCAGATTATGATTCTGAAGCCGGTGAAATTCCTTTTCTGGAAGGAACCAGCAGTTCAGATAATGTTTGGGGACTTACCTTGGTCAGACCGCTGGAGTCCTGCAAAAAGAAGACGTCTCGTCAGAGATCTTGAGTTTACTTGTTTTGATCTCCGTTCCCCTTGGGGTTCCCTGGATGGGGTGTCCGGAGTCTACCATCAAGGGGGGTTACTGTTATGAGCCACCACTGTGACTCATTCATGTTTATGTTCTGACTGTCTCCTATCAACCTGGAAGCCGGCTGCTACGTAAGCTTTTATTACCTGACTCCTCCTGTGATTGGTCTCTTTCCCTTATATTAGGGATTCTGCCCTGTTCCTGGGGCCGGTGATATTACGTTTCTGCACCTAGTGAGCCTGTCACATGGTCGCTGCATGCTGTTCAGTTCTCTGTTCCTGTAACCCTGGCCTATATGTCTGAACCCCACATCTGTTCCTGAGTCCTGATTCCCTGCCAGTCATATTGCCTGTGACCTGTTAGAACCTGCCCAGTACCTGCCATCCTGTGTTTGTTCCTGTGGATTCACCTTCCTGGTTCAAGTCACACCTAGTCCTGTTTCTGTGCACATCCAGCCTATGGGGGTCATTCCGCGGTGATCGCATGTAGCAACTTTTTGCTGCCTGTGTGATCAACTTGACGCCTATGGGGGAGTGTATTTTAGCATAGCAGGGCTGCGATCGCTTGTGCAGCCCTGCTATGCTAAAAAAGTTTCCTGCAAAACAAGACCATAGTATGAGTTACTTACCCTGTGCGATGGATCCAGCGATGATGGTATACCGGAATTGACGCCAGACATTCGTCCTCCAAATGCCTGGATTCGCCTCACCACGCCTTGAAAACGGTCAGTTGATGTTCCCCCGGAACGCCTCCCACCTGTCAGTCTTCATGCAAAGAACCGCTGCGTGCGAACAGGTCGGAATGACCCCCTAGGTGTCTGTGACCTACTGTATTGCAGCAAAGTATATTCACTCCATGTTCAGTTACCAGTGAATATTCAATCCTGTTCCAGTTGTCATACCTTGTCAAGCCTGTCTGCAGTAACCATTTCAGTATCCTGTTAACCTGACTAGCAATAAACCCATGCTTTGCTATTTGATTTAATCAAGTCTTGCTGTATTCACTTGCATCGCCTTGCTGGTATTACATAGCCAAAGTGTACAATTAACTCCAGCCTTGCCAAGTCATCTTGCCTCCAGTCTGTCTGCAATTAACCCTTGCCTTGCCAGTTGCTATACTCCAGGTAAATTAACCTAGTGGTTATCTGGCAATCCCGAACTTTGCTCAGGCATATCCTAACAATTAGACTTGTGACAGTGTTCTATCCTCCTATCAGTAGTTTCCTTCAAAGAAGATGTAGAAGGAATAGGTAACGTAGAAAATTTTACCAAGCATGCTACGTGAGAATCCACCAGTGGGGGAGTCTCCCACTTTGTACAATCAGTTGGTAGAAAGAAGTTAAATGTTTAGGTAGTGGAAACTTTTTACTTGGAGTATTCCATGCTTCATGACATAGCTCCATGATATGCTCAGATCAAGGAAATTCCATCTTAAGTAACTTTTGGCATGTAAAAAGCTGCAAGGACTTCAGTTCAGGAGCAGGTTCATCTTCCTCAATGTTGTGTTCAGGATAGACCTGACCACTTCCACAAGTGCCGACACATCCAGCACCAAGTGAGCCTCCTCCCCCCAGAGTAGAGCTCCAGGAGCGAGCCATCAGTATTTCTTTCCTTTACTGATGATGCCTCTAAATCTCTGAGTGGATTCGAATGAAAGGAAGAAACAGTATGCCTAATTGCCCTAGAGGGTAAAGGCCTGTTATTTTGTAGCAGCTGCTGGAAAGTCATAGAGGTTTGTGTCAGACTCTGTACCAAATTGGAGAGTGCATCCACCCAAGGGAGATTTATTACCGGCACATCCGAGACTGGGATGGCAGTATGTACCTTATGAGGAATACCGATGGGGGGGGTAACTGCAGGAGTTGCCAAGTGGTTAACTATTTGACACAGTAACTGAGAAAAAGAAGCCCATGGGGGTTCCTGACCAGAGACTGAGGGTGCTGACTGGAGTGGTGCTGGCTGGTTAGGTGGGATATAACAGGTAGCACATAACTCATCCTGTAAATTATCCTGAGGTTACGTACCTGCTGAGCAAGATTTACAAGAGGTTAAAATAGGTGGCATAGCCTCCTTGTGGCTCTTGCCTTTGCCTGACATGGCAGCTGGAGAATGTGTGCACAATATGGCAATGATCAGTGAGGATCACTTCAGTAATGTGGCTAACTTCACCAGCCCAGGGACTGTAAACAAATGTAGAAGCCCTTATCATCTGGATTTAGGGTAACAGGGTGGAAAGAAAGTGAAAGGTATATGCTGACAGAGGAAAGTAAGCAGACAGTAGAGCTAGCATTAGTCACATGCAATGCAGAATACAGTATAAATGCAATTTCAATATACAGATGGGGCCTCTGTTGTCTTGCCATCTTCTGTGCCTAGGCGCACCTAGTCACTGTGAGCGTCTCCGTCTGGATGGGCGCTCATGCCTGGATGGAGATGATTACCATTCACTTTAATGGAGAGCATCTCCATCTGCATGCCCAGACAGAGACACTCTAAATGGGAGTGTCTTTGTGTACTCCCGGAATGACTAGGTGGACAGATCGCCTAGTCACGCCAGTAGTGCACGCCTGCGACTAGGCAGGCAGAGATAAAGAAGGCTCCATCTGTACTGCAATGGGCAATAACTCAACTGCACAGCAGGATTTGCTGGTAGGATACGAGAGATATATAACCTGGCTCCTCTGAGAGGTATACAGGGAGACTGGACCCAGCGTTCCCGGAGACCTGTGTGCTGAAAATGTCTGCCTCTGGTCTCAGAAGGGGAGGAGGGTGGAGGAGGAGCAGCTCAGCGGCAGGAAGACTGCAGTGCACTGGTGCCCTGAACTGGGGGGAGGGGCCACAGGCAAGGGGCTGGCCTCCCCTATGCCAGCGTTACCCATCAGGTGCCCTCGCCCTGATACAATGCCTGCACCAGTATAGTAATGAGAATATACCAGGAGCGCTGTCAAATGTAATAGGTATTTATTAAACCGTATAGATTGTATTGCTGTTTTTTCAGGATAAAACAAATTTTTGGCAACAATAGAATCTACAAATTAAAACCAATTAACGTTTAATCTAATAATTACATACTGTACATAAACCAGATAAAAACATTTTATTGAGCCACAAAGCAAAAGGTGGGTTTCACAACTATCTTGAACAATAATGGTATTCCTCCTGTAGAGCAGACATGCAGCAGCTGGGTATAGGTAATTCATCAAGTATCAGTATCAGCTTGATGTGTTAATATAGCGAAGTCTTTGTTAGTAATAGCGGTAAAGGCCCATACACACTGGCCCATTTTGAGCTCAAAGTACAGCAGGTCACTTTTGGTGTTCTGAGCTACTTTGAGATCAAACTCGGCCAGTCTGTATGACCGGGCAATGGGGGTCATTCCGAGTCGTTCGCTCGGTAAAAATCTTCGCATCGCAGCGATTTTCCGCTTAGTGCGCATGCGCAATGTTCGCACTGTGACTGCGCCAAGTAAATTTGCTATGCAGTTAGGAATTTTACTCACGGCTTTTTCTTCGCTCTGGCGATCGTAATGTGATTGACAGGAAATGGGTGTTTCTGGGCGGAAACAGGCCGTTTTATGGGCGTGTGGGAAAAAACGCTACCGTTTCTGGAAAAAACGCAGGAGTGGCCGGAGAAACGGGGGAGTGTCTGGGCGAACGCTGGGTGTGTTTGTGACGTCAAACCAGGAACGACAAGCACTGAACTGATCGCAGATGCCGAGTAAGTCTGAAGCTACTCTGAAACTGCTACGAGGTGTGTAATCGCAATATTGCGAATACGTCGTTCGCAATTTTAAGTTGCTAAGATTCACTCCCAGTAGGCGGCGGCTTAGCGTGAGCAACTCTGCTAAAATCGGCTTGCGAGCGAACAACTCGGAATGACCCCCAATGAGCGGTGAGTGCTGATGCGCGCTTCCACATCATCACTGGCCACCGCCGTCCGTCGGGCTGTTTGAACAGCCGATTGCAGCACTTTCCACAGTCTCCCACTGTGGAAAGTGCTTCACCACCCGTCAGCATCGCTGGCCACAGGAAAATCGCCCAGTGTGTGTGCACCTTTAGAAGTAACTCAAGCAGAAAAATTCCATTCACAGCAGGGATTTGAAACGGCATATAGCGGCTAATTACAAACAGTTCATTGCAAGGGGATACGGCTGAGAAACGTGTCAAGCTACAGTATGGCCGCTATTCCACAAGTACTAAGATTGTGGACATCAGTCTAAGCAACTGAGCCTCAGATGAGCAGCATTACAGGCCGGTACATTTGTCTATCAGCAGCGGTACAGGATAGTAAGAATTCATTAGGTCAACCACACTTAGGTCGACAGTCATTAGGTTGACCACTATTGGTCGACATGCATTAGGTCGCATGGTCATTAGGTCGACATGGTCGCTATAAGGTCAGCACAATAGGGATTGTAACAAAATATGCAAAAGAGAAATTAGAGCGGCTAAAGTAGAAACTGAAAAACTAGTAGCAAAGAAAAGCAAAACAAATCCCACATTTTTTTTTAAATACATCAACAGCAAGAGACTATGGGGGTCATTCCGAGTTGATCGCTCGCTAGCTGTTTTTAGCAGTCGTGCAAATGCTAAGCCGCCGCCCTCTGGGTGTGTATTTTAGCTTAGCAGAAGTGCGACCAAAAGGATCGCAGAGCGACTACAAAAAAAAAGTGCAGTTTCAGAGTAGCTCCAAACCTACTTCTAGCTTGCGATCACTTCAGACTGTTCAGTTCCGGATTTGACGTCACAAACACGCCCTGCTTTTGGCCAGCCACACCTGCATTCTCCCAGACACGCCTGCATTTTTCCTGGCATGCCTGCGTTTTTTCGAACACTCCCTGAAAACGGTCACTTGACACCCAGAAACGCCCCTTTCCTGTCAATCAATCTGTGGCTGCCATTGCGACTGAAAAGCGTCGCTAGACCTTGTGTAAAATTATTTAGCCTGTTGAAAAACTACGTCGCGCGTACCCACTGCGCCGCATACGCATGCGCACAAGTGCCGCTTTTTCATTTAATCGCTGCGCAGCAAACATTTTTAGCTAGCGATCAACTCAGAATGACCCCCTAAAGAAGGAGAGTATAGGCCCTTTAAAGGATAAGTTGGGGGTCTTAATCAAAAATAATAATGACATCGCAAACAAACTAAACGAGTTTTTTTCAACGGTATTTACCAGAGAAGACCAAATGCAGGGTCTAACACACAATATCAACAAAGATAATGTCCCACTGCTAAATGCTTATTTAAGTGAGGAGGTAGTCTGTGACCGATTAAAAAATTTTAAGATTAATAAGCCACCTGGTCCCGATGGAATTCACCCAAGGGTTCTTATGGAGCTTTATTCTCAACTAGCAAGATCACTATTTTTGATTTTCAAAGATTCAGTTATATCAGGTATGTTCCCAAGGACTGGCGTATAGTGGAGATGGTGCCAATATTCAACCGGGTAATTATAGACCAGTTAGTCTTACATCTATAGTGGGGAAAGTATTGGAAGGTATTCTAAGTGATAGTATTCAGAAGTTCCTTGATGCCAATAAGATCATTAAAAGGAACCAACATGGATTTGTTAAGGATAGATCATGTCAAACCAACTTACCTGGCTTTTATGAAACAGTAAGTGCGAACCTTGATCAGGGTAAGGAGGTGGATGTAATCTTTTTAGACTTTGCCAAAGCTTCGACACAGTACCGCACATACAACTTATCTATAAGCTACAGGAAATCGGGCTACGGAGCACAATATGCACTTGCGTCAGAAATTGGTTAGATTAGATAATAGGGAGAAATGTGTTGTGGTCAATGGATCATTTTCAAATTGGACTGAAGAGCTAAGTGGTGTGCCACAAGGGTCTGTACTTGGATCACTATTGTTTAGCATTTTCATTAATGACCTAACAGTAGGTCTAGAGAGCATGGTGTCAATCTTTGCAGATGATACAAAATTGTGTAAGGTTATAAATATGGAGGGGGATGCCGAGTCTTTTCAGAATGACTTAGTGAAACTAGACGCATGGGCAGCTAAATGGAGAATGAGATTCAATACCGACAAGTGTAAGGTAATGCATTGTGGTAGCAAGAACAAAAACAACACCTACATACTAAATGGGATAATGTTAGGGGATTCTGTACTGGATAAAGACTTGGGTGTTCACATAGATAGCAAACTAAGTAGCAGTACCCAAAGTAGGATTGCAGCAAAGATGGCTAATAAGATATTAGCATGCATAAAACGGGGAATTGATGAAAGGGACGAGAGTGTTATACTACCATTATATAAATCACTAGTGAGGCCACATCTAGAATACTGTGTACAATTTTGGGCACCATACTTCAAAAAGGATATCCTGGAGCTAGAAAAGGTTCAGAGGCGGATGACCAAACTAATTAAGGGAATGGAGAATCTGGAATACGAGGAAAGGCTTGCAAAGCTAGGCATGTTTACACTGGAAAAGAGGAGACTAAGAGGGGATATGATCAACATCTACAAATATATAAGGGGTCAATACACAGAGCATGCATGAGACCTGTTTTTGATAAGATCAGCTCAGAGTACACGTGGGCACTCGCTTAGGTTAGAGGAGAGGAGATTCTGCACAATGCGGCAAAAGGGTTTTTTCACAGTAAGGACAATACGTGTTTGGAATGCCCTGCCTGAGGAACTAGCAACGGCGTACTCAGTCAACACCTTTAAGAATGGGTTAGATAAATTCCTATTGGATAAGGATATTCAGGGTGGGTGTGGTATTGAAAGTCGACAGTAACTAGGTCGACAATGTCTAGGTCGACCAATATTGGTCGACAGTAACTAGGTCGACAGGGTGTCTAAGACGACAGGGTCTTTAGGTCGACATGTTCTAGGTCAACAGGTCAAAAGGTCAACATGAGTTTTTAATGTTATTTTGGTGTTGTTTTCTTCGTAGAGTGACCGGGAACCCCAATTAGTGCATCGTGTCTCCTCGCATGGTGCCTTTGCTCCGCTACCGCTTTGCTCGGCACAGATTACCGTTCCAATCGTAGTCCACGTGGATCGTTAAGTATGAAAAGGTTAAAAAAAAAGAAAAAAATTGTGAAAAACGCATGTCGACCTTTTGACATGTCGACCTAGAACATGTCGACCTAAAGGCCATGTCGACCTAGACACCCTGTTGACCTAGTTACTGTCGACCAATAGTGGTCGACCTATACATTGTCGACCTAGTTACTGTCGACTTTCAGTCCGGATCCCATTCAGGGTTATGGTGCTTTGTCATGCACTATAGTTATTAAAACAAAACGGCTGGCATTAAAACAAAACGGCTGACATCAGCATGAGGCAAAATTAGTCCTAAAAGGAAACTGCATAGGAGACCACCAATAGGTTGAACTCAATGGACAAATTGTCTTTTTTCAACCTTAGATACTATGTTACTATGTTACTATGTACTAAGTCGACATGGAAAAAGGGCGACATGCATTTTTCTATTTTTTATTTTTTATTTTTTGATCTTTTATATACTTTACGATCCACGTGGACTACGATTGGGAATGGTAACCTGTGCCGAGCGCAGAAGTAGCGGAGCGAGGCATCTTGCCTAAAGCAACACAAACAAAGCGAGCCATGTGAGGGGACATGGTGCACTAATTGGGGTTCCCCGTCACTTTAAGAGGAAAACGACCCCAAAAAAGTTAAAAAAACTCATGTCGGCCTTTTTTCATGTCGACCTAGTACATGTTGACTTAATGAACACGTCTCCCTAGTGACCATGTCGATAATAGTGGTCAACCTGATGACTGTCAACCTAAGTGTGGTTGACCTAATGAATTCTTACTATCCTGTACCGCTGCTGATAGACACAAGTGTACCGGCCTGTAATGCTGCTCATCTGAGGCTCAGTTGCTTAGACTGATGTCCACAATCTTAGTGCTTGCAGAGTAGTGGCCATACTGTAGCTTGACCCGTTTCTCAGCCTCTAACAGGGGGCCGTTCCCATATGTAAATTGTGACAAATGGTCACTGTAGGTCATCAGAAGCGCTTGGTCACAGACAAGCAGGAGGTGTTGATGAATAGAGGAAGGTGAAGACAGGAGTAACATGGAGAAACATCTCACCCTGCATGCCCAGTGCACCATTCTACTATGCACATGAATTTGTCAGGGGAAAAACCCTGCAAAATGCATTTACATCCAACTCTACATAAGGACCATACTCTACAGCAGTTCACCAGCAGAAACATAATTCTTTATACATGTGCGATTAGAAATAAAGTCTGTGGATTTCTCTATTACCTCAACCTGATCTCCACATCAAGATGAAGCCCTTCTAGACAAAAGACATTCCAATACATTCCGGGAGAGGTATTAGGTATGATCCAAAAGGAAGGCAATCATTGCACTTACCATGAGATGGCAGCGCGAGTTATGTTGATGCCAATGGATTCAATTCATAATCAGATGGTGATGATGTATCTCTGTTTTCTGCAGGGGCTCGGTGTGAGAAGAACAAGACTCTTGGAGACATTCTGTATGAGACTCTGGCAGATCTGACACATGATGACTTCAAACGGTTTAAGGACAAGTTGTCTGATTTCTCCTATGGAGGGCGAGGCCCCATCCCACGTGGGCGCCTGGAACCTGCTGATTATGTTACCGCGAAAAATCTTCTGATAGATGTTTATGGAGAGGACGCAGTGCTGGATGTGACCATACAGGTCCTCCAACTGATCAGCCTTATGGGACCTGCAGAGGATCTCCAGCACAAAGTGACACAACATGGTGAGTTCCAATAGGGCAATTCCTGCCATGTACCTTGTCAGCAATTGTTTACATAGGAGTAAAATGACCCATAGAATCACTGGTGGTGGTGATAATGGTGAGAGCAATCAGGGCCTGATCCTGTATATAGTAAACTGCAATTCTGCCCATGTACAGATCTCACAGTATGTAGTATACAGTTCAGGCACCGCAACCTGAATATGCAGCTTACCGCACTTACAGATGATTCTGAGTTACACAGATTTTAGTCATAGCTAAACTTGTAGCTGACTGAGCATAACTGGGCAGCAGGTGGGTGTACATGTAGGCTCAGTGCTCCGTGGTTGTGTAGATGCAAATGTTGGCTAAACAAAGGTGTCATACTGAGGTAACAAACAGACTTCATGTTGGTTCCCTTGTACCAAGGAGAGGGGCATTGGCAAATGTGTGCTGATGGTGACAATGATTGCTCTAACCAGTAGATGAATGCGGCCAATACAGTTATATAGATGTGGCTGACACTGAATGCAGGCAGAGATATGCAGTTCATCAGAACATGGAAAGACGCTACAAAAGCACCCACTGTATATGCGACTCTGAGTCAGGCCTTCAGTGGTTATGACAGTTGGGGAGGGTACTGGGGGTCTCAAAAACTGAGAAGTGTTTACTCAGGAACTGAAACCTATCAGTACCTCCTCTCCACTGTCACTTCACTGCTCGGACTACAGGAGAACACATCACACACAGGACATTAACTGTACGCTTCCTGTTCTACTGACTGCAGGAGAACACATCAAACACAGGACAGTCACTGTGCACTTCCTCTTATACTGACTGCAGGAGGACACATCACACACAGGACAGGCACTGTGCACTTCCTCTTATACTGACTGCAGGAGGACACATCACACACAGGACATTAACTGTACGCTTCCTGTTCTACTGACTGCAGGAGAACACATCACACACAGGACACAGTCACTGTGCACTTCCTCTTATACTGACTGCAGGAGGTCACATCACACACAGGACATTAACTGTACGCTTCCTGTTCTACTGACTGCAGGAGAACACATCACACACAGGACACAGTCACTGTGCACTTCCTCTTATAGTGACTGCAGGAGGACACATCACACACAGGACAGTCACTGTGCACTTCCTCTTATACTGACTGCAGGAGGACACATCACACACAGGACAGGCACTGTGCACTTCCTCTTATAGTGACTGCAGGAGGACACATCACACACAGGACAGTCACTGTGCACTTCCTCTTATACTGACTGCAGGAGGACACATCACACACAGGACAGTCACTGTGCACTTCCTCTTATACTGACTGCAGGAGGACACATCACACACAGGACAGTCACTGTGCACTTCCTCTTATAGTGACTGCAGGAGGACACATCACACACAGGACAGTCACTGTGCACTTCCTCTTATACTGACTGCAGGAGGACACATCACACACAGGACAGGCACTGTGCACTTCCTCTTATACTGACTGCAGGAGGACACATCACACACAAGACAGTCACTGTGCACTTCCAATTATACTGACTGCAGGAGGACACATCACACACAGGACAGTCACTGTGCACTTCCTCTTATACTGACTGCAGGAGGACACATCACACACAAGACAGTCACTGTGCACTTCCAATTATACTGACTGCAGGAGGACACATCACACACAGGACAGTCACTGTGCACTTCCTCTTATAGTGACTGCAGGAGGACACATCACACACAGGACAGTCACTGTGCACTTCCTCTTATACTGACTGCAGGAGGACACATCACACACAGGACAGTCACTGTGCACTTCCTCTTATAGTGACTGCAGGAGGACACATCACACACAGGACAGTCATGCTGCATTCACACCGCAAATGCCGGGTCCTACCCGGTAAGACAAACGTGTACTTACCGGGTGGGATCCGGCATTTGCGCTCCGTTGCAGGCTTCCCGACCCGGCAATATACCGGGTCGGTTGCCATGACAACGGAGGCCGCAGCAGCAGCAGGGGCGGGGGTGGAGGCGGCGTCGGGAGATGAGCTCATCTCCAGCGCCGCCTCTCCCTATCTTGTGAATGGGAACCGTGTCGCATCGACACGGCTCCCATTCACACCGCACCTGACCCGGTAATCAACCCGGGTAAAACCCTTCTTTTTTACCGGGTTGATTTACCGGGTCAGGCGACCCGCTAAATCACCCAGTGTGCTTTCACATCGCACACTGACCCGGTTCGACACGGCAATATGCCATGTCGGTACCGGGTTATTTGTGCGATGTGAAAGGGGTCTTACTGTGCACTTCCTCTTATACTGACTGCAGGAGGACACATCACACACAGGACAGTCACTGTGCACAGCCTCTTATACTGACTGCAGGAGGACACATCACAAACAGGACAGTCACTGTGCACTTCCTCTTATACTGACTGCAAGATGACACATCATCCACAGGACAGTCACTGTGCACTTCCTCTTATACTGACTGCAAGATGACACATCACACACAGGACAGTCACTGTGCACTTCCTCTTATACTGACTGCAGGAGGACACATCACACACAGGACAGTCACTGTGCACTTCCTCTTATACTGACTACAGGAGGAGACATCACACACAGGACAGTCACTGTGCACTTCCTCTTATACTGACTGCAAGATGACACATCACACACAGGACAGTCACTGTGCACTTCCTCTTATACTGACTGCAGGAGGACACATCACACACAGGACAGTCACTGTGCACTTCCTCTTATACTGACTGCAGGAGGACACATCACACACAGGACAGTCACTGTGCACTTCCTCTTATACTGACTGCAGGAGGACACATCACACACAGGACAGTCACTGTGCACTTCCTCTTATACTGACTGCAGGAGGACATATCACATACAGGACAGTCACTGTGCACTTCCTCTTATACTGACTGCAGGAGGACACATCACACAGGACAGTCACTGCGTGCTTCCTCTTATACTGACTGCAGGAGGACACATCACACACAGGACAGTCACTGTGCACTTCCTCTTATACTGACTGCAGGAGGACACATCACACACAGGACAGTCACTATGCACTTCCTCTTATACTGACTGCAGGAGGACACATCACACACAGGACAGTCACTGTGCACTTCCTCTTATACTGACTGCAGGAGGTCACATCACACACAGGACAGTCACTGTGCACTTCCTCTTATACTGACTGCAGGAGGACACATCACACACAGGACAGTCACTGTGCACTTCCTCTTATACTGACTGCAGGAGGTCACATCACACACAGGACAGTCACTGTGCACTTCCTCTTATACTGACTGGAGGAGGACACATCACACACAGGACAGTCACTGTGCACTTCCTCTTATACTGACTGCAGGAGGTCACATCACACACAGGACAGTCACTGTGCTCTTCCTCTTATACTGACTGCAGGAGAACACATCACACACAGGACAGTCACTGTGCACTTCCTCTAATACTGACTGCAGGAGGACACATCACACACAGGACAGTCACTGTGCACTTCCTCTTATACTGACAGCAGGAGGTCACATCACACACAGGACAGTCACTGTGCACTTCCTCTTATACTGACTGCAGTAGGACACATCACACACAGGACAGTCACTGTGCACTTCCTCTTATACTGACTGCAGGAGGACACATCACACACAGGACAGTCACTGTGCACTTCCTCTTATACTGACTGCAGGAGGACACATCACACACAGGACAGTCACTGTGCACTTCCTATTATACTGACTGCAGGAGGACACATCACACACAGGACAGTCACTGTGCACTTCCTCTTATACTGACTGCAGGAGGACACATCACACACAGGACAGTCACTGTGCACAGCCTCTTATACTGACTGCAGGAGGACACATCACAAACAGGACAGTCACTGTGCACTTCCTCTTATACTGACTGCAGGAGGACACATCACACACAGGAGAGTCACTGTGCGCTTCCTCTTATACTGACTGCAGGAGGACACATTACACACAGGACAGTCACTGTGCACTTCCTCTTATACTGACTGCAGGAGGACACATCACACACAGGAGAGTCACTGTGCGCTTCCTCTTATACTGACTGCAGGAGGACACATCACACACAGGACAGTCACTGTGCACTTCCTCTTATACTGACTGCAGGAGGACACATCACACACAGGACAGTCACTGTGCACTTCTTCTTATACTGACTACAGGAGGACACATCACACACAGGACAGTCACTGTGCACTTCCTCTAATACTGACTGCAGGAGGACACATCACACACAGGACAGTCACTGTGCACTGCCTCTTATACTGACTGCAGGAGGAGACATCACACACAGGACAGTCACTGTGCACTTCCTCTTATACTGACTGCAGGAGGACACATCACACACAGGACAGTCACTGTGCACTTCCTCTTATACTGACTGCAGGAGGACACATCACACACAGGACAGTCACTGTGCACTTCCTCTTATACTGACTGCAGGAGGACACATCACACACAGGACAGTCACTGTGCACTTCCTCTTATACTGACTGCAGGAGGACACATCACACACAGGACAGTCACTGTGCACTTCCTCTTATACTGACTGCAGGAGGACACATCACACACAGGACAGTCACTGTGCACTTCCTCTTATACTGACTGCAGGAGGACACATCACACACAGGACAGTCACTGTGCACTTCCTCTTATACTGACTGCAGGAGGACACATCACACACAGGACAGTCACTGTGCACTTCCTCTTATACTGACTGCAAGATGACACATCATCCACAGGACAGTCACTGTGCACTTCCTCTTATACTGACTGCAGGAGGACACATCACACACAGGACAGTCACTGTGCACTTCCTCTTATACTGACTGCAGGAGGACACATCACACACAGGACAGTCACTGTACACTTCCTCTTATACTGACTGCAGGAGGACACATCACACACAGGACAGTCACTGTGCACTTCCTCTTATACTGACTGCAGGAGGACACATCACACACAGGACAGTCACTGTGCACTTCCTCTTATACTGACTGCAGGAGGACACATCACACACAGGACAGTCACTGTGCACTTCCTCTTATACTGACTGCAAGATGACACATCATCCACAGGACAGTCACTGTGCACTTCCTCTTATACTGACTGCAGGAGGACACATCACACACAGGACAGTCACTGTGCACTTCCTCTTATACTGACTGCAGGAGGACACATCACACACAGGACAGTCACTGTACACTTCCTCTTATACTGACTGCAGGAGGACACATCACACACAGGACAGTCACTGTGCACTTCCTCTTATACTGACTGCAGGAGGACACATCATCCACAGGACAGTCACTGTGCACTTCCTCTTATACTGACTGCAGGAGGACACATCACACACAGGACAGTCACTGTACACTTCTTATACTGACTGCAGGAGGACACATCACACACAGGACAGTCACTGTGCACTTCCTCTTATACTGCCTGCAGGAGGACATATCACACACAGGACAGTCACTGTGCACTTCCTCTTATACTGACTGCAGGAGGACACATCACACACAGGAGAGTCACTGTGCACTTCCTCTTATACTGACTGCAGGAGGACACATCACACACAGGACAGTCACTGTGCACTTCCTCTTATACTGACTGCAGGAGGTCACATCACACACAGGACAGTCACTGTGCACTTCCTCTTATACTGACTGCAGGAGGACACATCACACACAGGACAGTCACTGTGCACTTACTCTTATACTGACTGCAGAGGACACATCACACACAGGACAGTCACTGTGCACTTCCTCTTATACTGACTGCAGGAGGACACATCACATACAGGACAGTCACTGTGCACTTCCTCTTATACTGACTGCAGGAGGACACATCACATACAGGACAGTCACTGTGCACTTCCTCTTATACTGACTGCAGGAGGACACATCACATACAGGACTGTCAATGTGCACTTCCTCTTATAGTGACTGCAGGAGGACACATCACACACAGGACAGTCACTGTGCACTTCCTCTTATACTGACTGCAGGAGGACATATCACACACAGGACAGTCACTGTGCACTTCCCCTTATACTGACTGCAGGAGGACACATCACACACAGGACAGTCACTGTGCACTTCCTCTTATACTGACTGCAGAGGACACATCACACACAGGACTGTCAATGTGCACTTCCTCTTATAGTGACTGCAGGAGGACACATCACACACAGGACAGTCACTGTGCACTTCCTCTTATACTGACTGCAGGAGGACACATCACACACTGGACAGTCACTGTGCACTTCCTCTTATACTGACTGCAGGAGGACACATCACACACAGGACAGTCACTGTGCACTTCCTCTTATACTGCCTGCAGGAGGACATATCACACACAGGACAGTCACTGTGCACTTCCTCTTATACTGACTGCAGGAGGACACATCACACACAGGTCACTGTGCACTTCCTCTTATACTGACTGCAGGAGGACACATCACACACAGGACAGTCACTGTGCACTTCCTCTTATACTGACTGCAGGAGGACACATCACACACAGGACAGTCACTGTGCACTTCCTCTTATACTGACTGCAGGAGGACATATCACACACAGGACAGTCACTGTGCGCTTCCTCTTATACTGACTGCAGGAGGACACATCACACACAGGACAGTCACTGTGCACTTCCTCTTATACTGACTGCAGGAGGATACATCACACACAGGACAGTCACTGTGCACTTCCTCTTATACTGACTGCAGGATGACACATCACACACAGGACAGTCACTGTGCACTTCCTCTTATACTGCCTGCAGGAGGACACATCACACACAGGTCACTGTGCACTTCCTCTTATACTAACTGCAGGAGGACACATCACACACAGGACAGTCACTGTGCACTTCCTCTTATACTGACTGCAGGAGGACACATCACACACAGGTCACTGTGCACTTCCTCTTATACTGACTGCAGGAGGACACATCACACACAGGACAGTCACTGTGCACTTCCTCTTATACTGACTGCAGGAGGACACATCACACACAGGACAGTCACTGTGCACTTCCTCTTATACTGACTGCAGGAGGACACATCACACACAGGACAGTCACTGTGCGCTTCCTCTTATACTGACTGCAGGAGGACACATCACACACAGGACAGTCACTGTGCACTTCCTCTTATACTGACTGCAGGAGGACACATCACACACAGGACAGTCACTGTGCACTTCCTCTTATACTGACTGCAGGAGGACATATCACACACAGGACAGTCACTGTGCGCTTCCTCTTATACTGACTGCAGGAGGACACATCACACACAGGACAGTCACTGTGCACTTCCTCTTATACTGACTGCAGGAGGACACATCACACACAGGACAGTCACTGTGCACTTCCTCTTATACTGACTGCAGGAGAACACATCACACACAGGACAGTCACTGTGCACTTCCTCTTATACTGACTGCAGGAGGATACATCACACACACAGGACAGTCACTGTGCACTTCCTCTTATACTGACTGCAGGAGGACACATCACACACAGGACAGTCACTGTGCACTTCCTCTTATACTGACTGCAGGATGACACATCACACACAGGACAGTCACTGTGCACTTCCTCTTATACTGACTGCAGGAGGACACATCACACACAGGACAGTCACTGTGCACTTCCTCTTATACTGACTGCAAGATGACACATCATCCACAGGACAGTCACTGTGCACTTCCTCTTATACTGACTGCAGGAGGACACATCACACACAGGACAGTCACTGTGCACTTCCTCTTATACTGACTGCAGGAGGACATATCACACACAGGACAGTCACTGTACACTTCCTCTTATACTGACTGCAGGAGGACACATCACACACAGGACAGTCACTGTGCACTTCCTCTTATACTGACTGCAGGAGGACACATCATCCACAGGACAGTCACTGTGCACTTCCTCTTATACTGACTGCAGGAGGACACATCACACACAGGACAGTCACTGTACACTTCTTATACTGACTGCAGGAGGACACATCACACACAGGACAGTCACTGTGCACTTCCTCTTATACTGCCTGCAGGAGGACATATCACACACAGGACAGTCACTGTGCACTTCCTCTTATACTGACTGCAGGAGGACACATCACACACAGGAGAGTCACTGTGCACTTCCTCTTATACTGACTGCAGGAGGACACATCACACACAGGACAGTCACTGTGCACTTCCTCTTATACTGACTGCAGGAGGTCACATCACACACAGGACAGTCACTGTGCACTTCCTCTTATACTGACTGCAGGAGGACACATCACACACAGGACAGTCACTGTGCACTTACTCTTATACTGACTGCAGAGGACACATCACACACAGGACAGTCACTGTGCACTTCCTCTTATACTGACTGCAGGAGGACACATCACATACAGGACAGTCACTGTGCACTTCCTCTTATACTGACTGCAGGAGGACACATCACATACAGGACAGTCACTGTGCACTTCCTCTTATACTGACTGCAGGAGGACACATCACATACAGGACTGTCAATGTGCACTTCCTCTTATAGTGACTGCAGGAGGACACATCACACACAGGACAGTCACTGTGCACTTCCTCTTATACTGACTGCAGGAGGACATATCACACACAGGACAGTCACTGTGCACTTCCTCTTATACTGACTGCAGGAGGACACATCACATACAGGACAGTCACTGTGCACTTCCTCTTATACTGACTGCAGGAGGACACATCACATACAGGACTGTCAATGTGCACTTCCTCTTATAGTGACTGCAGGAGGACACATCACACACAGGACAGTCACTGTGCACTTCCTCTTATACTGACTGCAGGAGGACATATCACACACAGGACAGTCACTGTGCACTTCCCCTTATACTGACTGCAGGAGGACACATCACACACAGGACAGTCACTGTGCACTTCCTCTTATACTGACTGCAGAGGACACATCACACACAGGACTGTCAATGTGCACTTCCTCTTATAGTGACTGCAGGAGGACACATCACACACAGGACAGTCACTGTGCACTTCCTCTTATACTGACTGCAGGAGGACACATCACACACTGGACAGTCACTGTGCACTTCCTCTTATACTGACTGCAGGAGGACACATCACACACAGGACAGTCACTGTGCACTTCCTCTTATACTGCCTGCAGGAGGACATATCACACACAGGACAGTCACTGTGCACTTCCTCTTATACTGACTGCAGGAGGACACATCACACACAGGTCACTGTGCACTTCCTCTTATACTGACTGCAGGAGGACACATCACACACAGGACAGTCACTGTGCACTTCCTCTTATACTGACTGCAGGAGGACACATCACACACAGGACAGTCACTGTGCACTTCCTCTTATACTGACTGCAGGAGGACATATCACACACAGGACAGTCACTGTGCGCTTCCTCTTATACTGACTGCAGGAGGACACATCACACACAGGACAGTCACTGTGCACTTCCTCTTATACTGACTGCAGGAGGATACATCACACACAGGACAGTCACTGTGCACTTCCTCTTATACTGACTGCAGGATGACACATCACACACAGGACAGTCACTGTGCACTTCCTCTTATACTGCCTGCAGGAGGACACATCACACACAGGTCACTGTGCACTTCCTCTTATACTAACTGCAGGAGGACACATCACACACAGGACAGTCACTGTGCACTTCCTCTTATACTGACTGCAGGAGGACACATCACACACAGGTCACTGTGCACTTCCTCTTATACTGACTGCAGGAGGACACATCACACACAGGACAGTCACTGTGCACTTCCTCTTATACTGACTGCAGGAGGACACATCACACACAGGACAGTCACTGTGCACTTCCTCTTATACTGACTGCAGGAGGACACATCACACACAGGACAGTCACTGTGCGCTTCCTCTTATACTGACTGCAGGAGGACACATCACACACAGGACAGTCACTGTGCACTTCCTCTTATACTGACTGCAGGAGGACACATCACACACAGGACAGTCACTGTGCACTTCCTCTTATACTGACTGCAGGAGGACATATCACACACAGGACAGTCACTGTGCGCTTCCTCTTATACTGACTGCAGGAGGACACATCACACACAGGACAGTCACTGTGCACTTCCTCTTATACTGACTGCAGGAGGACACATCACACACAGGACAGTCACTGTGCACTTCCTCTTATACTGACTGCAGGAGAACACATCACACACAGGACAGTCACTGTGCACTTCCTCTTATACTGACTGCAGGAGGATACATCACACACACAGGACAGTCACTGTGCACTTCCTCTTATACTGACTGCAGGAGGACACATCACACACAGGACAGTCACTGTGCACTTCCTCTTATACTGACTGCAGGAGGACACATCACACACAGGACAGTCACTGTGCACTTCCTCTTATACTGACTGCAGGAGGACACATCACACACAGGACAGTCACTGTGCACTTCCTCTTATACTGACTGCAGGATGACACATCACACACAGGACAGTCACTGTGCACTTCCTCTTATACTGACTGCAGGAGGACACATCACACACAGGACAGTCACTGTGCACTTCCTCTTATACTGACTGCAGGAGGACACATCACACACAGGACAGTCACTGTGCACTTCCTCTTATACTGGCAGGAGGAGGACACATCACATACAGGACAGTCACTGTGCACTTCCTCTTATACTGACTGCAGGAGGACACATCACATACAGGACTGTCAATGTGCACTTCCTCTTATAGTGACTGCAGGAGGACACATCACACACAGGACAGTCACTGTGCACTTCCTCTTATACTGACTGCAGGAGGACATATCACACACAGGACAGTCACTGTGCACTTCCTCTTATACTGACTGCAGGAGGACACATCACATACAGGACAGTCACTGTGCACTTCCTCTTATACTGACTGCAGGAGGACACATCACATACAGGACTGTCAATGTGCACTTCCTCTTATAGTGACTGCAGGAGGACACATCACACACAGGACAGTCACTGTGCACTTCCTCTTATACTGACTGCAGGAGGACATATCACACACAGGACAGTCACTGTGCACTTCCCCTTATACTGACTGCAGGAGGACACATCACACACAGGACAGTCACTGTGCACTTCCTCTTATACTGACTGCAGAGGACACATCACACACAGGACTGTCAATGTGCACTTCCTCTTATAGTGACTGCAGGAGGACACATCACACACAGGACAGTCACTGTGCACTTCCTCTTATACTGACTGCAGGAGGACACATCACACACTGGACAGTCACTGTGCACTTCCTCTTATACTGACTGCAGGAGGACACATCACACACAGGACAGTCACTGTGCACTTCCTCTTATACTGCCTGCAGGAGGACATATCACACACAGGACAGTCACTGTGCACTTCCTCTTATACTGACTGCAGGAGGACACATCACACACAGGTCACTGTGCACTTCCTCTTATACTGACTGCAGGAGGACACATCACACACAGGACAGTCACTGTGCACTTCCTCTTATACTGACTGCAGGAGGACACATCACACACAGGACAGTCACTGTGCACTTCCTCTTATACTGACTGCAGGAGGACATATCACACACAGGACAGTCACTGTGCGCTTCCTCTTATACTGACTGCAGGAGGACACATCACACACAGGACAGTCACTGTGCACTTCCTCTTATACTGACTGCAGGAGGATACATCACACACAGGACAGTCACTGTGCACTTCCTCTTATACTGACTGCAGGATGACACATCACACACAGGACAGTCACTGTGCACTTCCTCTTATACTGCCTGCAGGAGGACACATCACACACAGGTCACTGTGCACTTCCTCTTATACTAACTGCAGGAGGACACATCACACACAGGACAGTCACTGTGCACTTCCTCTTATACTGACTGCAGGAGGACACATCACACACAGGTCACTGTGCACTTCCTCTTATACTGACTGCAGGAGGACACATCACACACAGGACAGTCACTGTGCACTTCCTCTTATACTGACTGCAGGAGGACACATCACACACAGGACAGTCACTGTGCACTTCCTCTTATACTGACTGCAGGAGGACACATCACACACAGGACAGTCACTGTGCGCTTCCTCTTATACTGACTGCAGGAGGACACATCACACACAGGACAGTCACTGTGCACTTCCTCTTATACTGACTGCAGGAGGACACATCACACACAGGACAGTCACTGTGCACTTCCTCTTATACTGACTGCAGGAGGACATATCACACACAGGACAGTCACTGTGCGCTTCCTCTTATACTGACTGCAGGAGGACACATCACACACAGGACAGTCACTGTGCACTTCCTCTTATACTGACTGCAGGAGGACACATCACACACAGGACAGTCACTGTGCACTTCCTCTTATACTGACTGCAGGAGAACACATCACACACAGGACAGTCACTGTGCACTTCCTCTTATACTGACTGCAGGAGGATACATCACACACACAGGACAGTCACTGTGCACTTCCTCTTATACTGACTGCAGGAGGACACATCACACACAGGACAGTCACTGTGCACTTCCTCTTATACTGACTGCAGGAGGACACATCACACACAGGACAGTCACTGTGCACTTCCTCTTATACTGACTGCAGGAGGACACATCACACACAGGACAGTCACTGTGCACTTCCTCTTATACTGACTGCAGGATGACACATCACACACAGGACAGTCACTGTGCACTTCCTCTTATACTGACTGCAGGAGGACACATCACACACAGGACAGTCACTGTGCACTTCCTCTTATACTGACTGCAGGAGGACACATCACACACAGGACAGTCACTGTGCACTTCCTCTTATACTGGCAGGAGGAGGACACATCACACACAGGACAGTCACTGTGCACTTCCTCTTATACTGACTGCAGGAGGACACATCACACACAGGACAGTCACTGTGCACTTCCTCTTATACTGACTGCAGGAGGACACATCACATACAGGACAGTCACTGTGCACTTCCTCTTATACTGACTGCAGGAGGACACATCACACACAGGACAGTCACTGTGCACTTCCTCTTATACTGACTGCAGGAGGACACATCACACACAGGACAGTCACTGTGCACTTCCTCTTATACTGACTGCAGGAGGACACATCACACACAGGACAGTCACTGTGCACTTCCTCTTATACTGACTGCAGGAGGTCACATCACACACAGGACAGTCACTGTGCACTTCCTCTTATACTGACTGCAGGAGGACACATCACACACAGGACAGTCACTGTGCACTTCCTCTTATACTGACTGCAGGAGGACACATCACACACAGGACAGTCACTGTGCACTTCCTCTTATACTGACTGCAGGAGGACACATCCCACACAGGACAGTCACTGTGCGCTTCCTCTTATACTGACTGCAGGAGGACACATCACACACAGGATAGTCACTGTGCACTTCCTCTTATACTGACTGCAGGAGGAAACATCACACACAGGACAGTCACTGTGCACTTCCTCTTATACTGACTGCAGGAGGACACATCACATACAGGACAGTCACTGTGCACTTCCTCTTATACTGACTGCAGGAGGACACATCTCACACAGGACAGTCACTGTGCACTTCCTCTTATACTGACTGCAGGAGGACACATCACACACAGGACAGTCACTGTGCACTTCCTCTTATACTGACTGCAAGAGGACACATCACACACAGGACAGTCACTGTGCACTTCCTCTTATACTGACTGCAGGAGGACACATCACACACAGGACAGTCACTGTGCACTTCCTCTTATACTGACTGCAGGAGGACACATCACACACAGGACAGTCACTGTGCACTTCCTCTTATACTGACTGCAGGAGGACACATCACACACAGGACAGTCACTGTGCACTTCCTCTTATACTGACTGCAGGAGGTCACATCACACACAGGACAGTCACTGTGCACTTCCTCTTATACTGACTGCAGGAGGACACATCACACACAGGACAGTCACTGTGCACTTCCTCTTATACTGACTGCAGGAGGACACATCACACACAGGACAGTCACCGTGCACTTCCTCTTATACTGACTGCAGGAGGACACATAACACACAGGACAGTCACCGTGCACTTCCTCTTATACTGACTGCAGGAGGACACATCACACACAGGACAGTCACTGTGCACTTCCTCTTATACTGACTGCAGGAGGACACATCACACACACAGGACAATCACTGTGCATTTCCTCTTATACTGACTGCAGGAGGACACATCACACACAGGACAGTCACTGTGCACTTCCTCTTATACTGACTGCAGGAGGACACATCACACACAGGACAGTCACTGTGCACTTCCTCTTATACTGACTGCAGGAGGACACATCACACACAGGACAGTCACTGTGCACTTCCTCTTATACTGACTGCAGGAGGACACATCACACACAGGACAGTCACTGTGCACTTCCTCTTATACTGACTGCAGGATGACACATCACACACAGGACAGTCACTGTGCACTTCCTCTTATACTGACTGCAGGAGGACACATCACACACAGGACAGTCACTGTGCACTTCCTCTTATACTGACTGCAGGAGGACACATCACACACAGGACAGTCACTGTGCACTTCCTCTTATACTGGCAGGAGGAGGACACATCACACACAGGACAGTCACTGTGCACTTCCTCTTATACTGACTGCAGGAGGACACATCACACACAGGACAGTCACTGTGCACTTCCTCTTATACTGACTGCAGGAGGACACATCACATACAGGACAGTCACTGTGCACTTCCTCTTATACTGACTGCAGGAGGACACATCACATACAGGACAGTCACTGTGCACTTCCTCTTATACTGACTGCAGGAGGACACATCACACACAGGACAGTCACTGTGCACTTCCTCTTATACTGACTGCAGGAGGACACATCACACACAGGACAGTCACTGTGCACTTCCTCTTATACTGACTGCAGGAGGACACATCACACACAGGACAGTCACTGTGCACTTCCTCTTATACTGACTGCAGGAGGTCACATCACACACAGGACAGTCACTGTGCACTTCCTCTTATACTGACTGCAGGAGGACACATCACACACAGGACAGTCACTGTGCACTTCCTCTTATACTGACTGCAGGAGGACACATCACACACAGGACAGTCACTGTGCACTTCCTCTTATACTGACTGCAGGAGGACACATCACACACAGGACAGTCACTGTGCGCTTCCTCTTATACTGACTGCAGGAGGACACATCACACACAGGATAGTCACTGTGCACTTCCTCTTATACTGACTGCAGGAGGAAACATCACACACAGGACAGTCACTGTGCACTTCCTCTTATACTGACTGCAGGAGGACACATCACATACAGGACAGTCACTGTGCACTTCCTCTTATACTGACTGCAGGAGGACACATCTCACACAGGACAGTCACTGTGCACTTCCTCTTATACTGACTGCAGGAGGACACATCACACACAGGACAGTCACTGTGCACTTCCTCTTATACTGACTGCAAGAGGACACATCACACACAGGACAGTCACTGTGCACTTCCTCTTATACTGACTGCAGGAGGACACATCACACACAGGACAGTCACTGTGCACTTCCTCTTATACTGACTGCAGGAGGACACATCACACACAGGACAGTCACTGTGCACTTCCTCTTATACTGACTGCAGGAGGACACATCACACACAGGACAGTCACTGTGCACTTCCTCTTATACTGACTGCAGGAGGTCACATCACACACAGGACAGTCACTGTGCACTTCCTCTTATACTGACTGCAGGAGGACACATCACACACAGGACAGTCACTGTGCACTTCCTCTTATACTGACTGCAGGAGGACACATCACACACAGGACAGTCACCGTGCACTTCCTCTTATACTGACTGCAGGAGGACACATAACACACAGGACAGTCACTGTGCACTTCCTCTTATACTGACTGCAGGAGGACACATCACACACAGGACAGTCACTGTGCACTTCCTCTTATACTGACTGCAGGAGGACACATCACACACACAGGACAATCACTGTGCATTTCCTCTTATACTGACTGCAGGAGGACACATCACACACAGGACAGTCACTGTGCACTTCCTCTTATACTGACTGCAGGAGGACACATCACACACAGGACAATCACTGTGCACTTCCTCTTATACTGACTGCAGGAGGACACATCACACACAGGACAGTCACTGTGCGCTTTATCTTATACTGACTGCAGGAGAACACATCACACACACAGGACAATCATTCTAATCCCTCACCCAAGTGCTAGTCCTTAAGTTAATGCCATCAGAAGGTGTTAGCGGCCAGGGCTAAGCTCTGGAATGCTTGGTAGATTTGGCAGTGCAGCAGCCCTAATTGAAATTGGTGTTTTGGGGGGAATATACCACAAATATGCTGTAATACCCCATTGTCACATGACTCCTAAATGATTGTCACTATCGGTTACAGTGGGCAGTAGGTGTAAATGCTGTGACTTTCATAGGCAGAACTCTGGGAGACAACGGAGTCAGCTGCCGCCGGGCTCCTGCTTTGAAGGGGGGCGCCTCTCCTCCTGTTCCATGTGTTCAGCGACATTAATCAATTAAGTTAATTGACAGCAGCCGGTATCTCTTCCTTAGCTGACTTCCCCACTAGTCACTACACCTTACAAATCACACCCTCTTTATTATAGATACACTGGAAGCAGACACCTTACTGATGAAGCTGTTTGCTCCTATAAAGGAAACATGAGAATTATGTATTATTACTAACTATATGAAGTTATTTCTCAGACAATTACAAGTAACTTCATATACTGTAGTTAGAATTCTCATACTTCCGATGCAAGAGCAGATATCTCCATCAGTAAAGTGCATGTTTCCAGTGTAATAGGTTGTGGGTTCTAACCCTGGATATGACACTTGCAAATTAATAATCAGCATTTTGAGTGACTGAGCAGATGTATGTAGTGTGTGGCTGGACCCCTACATAGATCTGCCTAGTTGCAACGGTTTTGTAGTAGCTTCATATAGTTAGAATCTGCAGACTTGCTATGCAGGAGCAAATATATATATATATATATATACATAGGGGGCACCAACATTTTTCTTGCCTCCGGCCAACTGGGTCAAACTTACGCCACTGGTGACCTCATTATGATGTATAACACAGATCACCTGCTGACTTATCACTTTTTCTTGTCATTAATATCCTGAGTGATTTCTGATATCATTATGACTTACTAACACTGCGGTAATGTTATGTTACTGCCTATAATGGCTGTTTTCTGTTTGTTTATTTCTTTATCTTTCCAGTTGAATCTGAGACGACATCTACAAATAAAAGATTACAAGGTTGGTAAAATGTTTTCTTTGAAAAATTTAATAAGGATCTAAAATGTATCTACATCCTTCAATATCCCATGTGGCACGCCACGAGATGCCTATAACGAGTGAGCCGCCAGGTCCCGTGAGACTCAGCTAGTGCTGTGAGTCTTTATCTTGTGATGTGAGTAGGATGCACCAGGAGACTGTGCTGATTAATGTTATATGTGTCACTTGTACTGTATATCTGTGTGCAACATTGGGTGGTATCTAATTAACCGTGGTTAATTACCGTGGCTAATGGATGGTGACACTGGTGGTGAGACTGTCTCAGACAGTTCCTCCATGGGATTGGGATATCATCTATACAAAACATAACATGCGATTTCCCAATCCTGACTATTGCAGGAGCATTATATACATTGTTTACTGGTTAAAGCTTCTGCACTGGTACTGTATACACGCCTGCACATTCATCATCCGATCACACGATATCAGGGGATCAGGCCAACAATTTTATTGCTGTATACTTGGTTTAGTGCCTAATTTAGACCTGATCATAGATGTGCGAAAAAATGCACATCTACGATCAAAATCTTTGTGGGGATGCCCAGGGCAAGTACGCCCCACATGCCGGATCTAGCCGCACCCACGTAGACATGTGAAAGCATCGCACAGTAGCGATGCTTTTGCACCTGCTGGGTAGCCCTCTGCCTATGCAACTTATCTGTATAGGGTCGCAGCGGCTGCGTGTGATGTCATGTAACCACCGCGGCCCGCCCCGACCCGCAAACATTCCAGATATGCCTCTGTTTACTGTACTACACCCCCCCATACCCAACACCGCCACATCATCATCCCAACATCGTCCTAATAGCACCGACATGCCCCAGACTGGCCCACGACCACCTCTGCCTGTCAATTAGGCAGAGGTAATTGCACAAGGGAGATACCATCACATCTTACTGTGTGTGCATGCACAGTGCGGATTCTGCGTGTGCGCACACTTCACCGGCCTGCTGCCTGCAAACGCTGCCGCTGCAGTTATCCAGATATGAATTAGGCCCTTAATTCTATCTGCCCATTTTACATCTGCCCCTGTAATGAGAGTAAATGCATTTAAATACTTTTTTTTTAATATTTTTTTTTAAAAAGAGATGGCACACTTTAAAGCAAATTAAAGAAAAATATATTAGGGAGGTGGAGCATATCGCAACCGGTGTGGAGGAGCTGCAGGTGTTGCTATGGTGCATGCAGAGTAACCGGTATACCCTGTGGCTCCTCCTCACCTATTGCGGTATACTCCACCTCCCTAATAATATATATTTTTTTCTTTTATTTGCTTTAAAGAGTGCCATCTCTTTTATAAAAAGAAAAAAAAAACGTTTTACATTTTTTTTAATGCATTCACTGTCATTTTCTGTATAATATTGTTATCCTATTCTTCTATTAAATGTAACCCTACCCTCAATACCTTGAACGAGAGCTGTCTATGTATTCTATTAAGGGATGGTTACCTAATAGCTGTGCCTCCACTCAAGCTATGTGTAGTATTTAACTACCGTTAAGGCTTGCTTGAGTAAGCCTGATCTCTATCCTTAGGGGATGATTCCCTTATATCATAGATATATTATCTAATATACCTGTCTCTTTCTTCCTGGATCTTCAGATCAACTTCCAGACGGACCAGACACACATGGAAAGTATAACACTTTAATGACCAGTACCAAATGGATTAAGTATACAATAACATTTCATCAATTACACATTCCCCTTTAAGTCATTAATCCATGCTAACCCCCGGTCAATTAGGCCTATACACAGTACCTGCATGCAATACAACAAATCCTTTTTCTTTTCAAGACACCCTTAGGTGTTAGAGTGACCCGGGTACTCTTAATATGATAGTGCACTATAAGGGCCCATAAACTTCCTAAAAATAACAGCAGTTAATACAGAATGTCTGACACTATGTTTTAGTATCAACTATCAGTTCTCCCTTCAGTTAAAGAGAAAGATGTTTGGCTCAGTCTACTTATGGTAGCGATTACTTTCTCCTATAAGGTTACTTATAGTTCCTCCTTGGCAGATAACAGAAAGTATCTATTTAGCTCATAGATAGTAACATCAACAGTTGATTACCAAGGAATCTGTATCCTTTCCTCAGTAAAAATGTTACCGTAGTTGTCCAGTATTAAACTAAACTCCTAAGAAGCTGGTATGATAAACCTTTGTTATGCTGCGTCCTTGTGTCCATTTGAAGTAGCTGATGCTTTCTATATTTCAGAGCATATATAGCTTTTCGATTCCTGTATGCCTCAAATTATTGTTGTCTCTTAGGATGAGTCTATATTAAATATATCTGCAAGAGATGGTTTCTCTTATCATAGTCACAGCGAGCTCAAATCCTTTAACTTTAAAACTAATAGTCTCTTACGTGTCAGTCCTTCTTACGGGTTCACGAATATACATATAACACAGTTGTATTAAAGTGCCACAAGCTAGTCCTTGAATCGGGATGATATTCTAATCCTTTGTGGCTAAGAGGCTTTAACATCCATCCAATGTCACTGTAGTATGGCTACCTTTAATGTCCTTGCCTCTAATTCTGCTAATTCAGGGGCATAAATACACACATTAGGTGGCAGCTTTAGGGTGTTACTTTCTATTTAGCGCTGCGGAACAATGTCTCTGGCTCTCCTTTGACTGATGTGATGCTGATATATGGGGGAGCTTTAAAACTATTTATGAAGCGTTAAACAGTTCAAGTTTCACTCCACTCCTCCTGTTACATATATATACCCAGTGCTTTCTACCTTCTCCTTAGCACTATGATTAAGCCATACATGGAACTGTAATTATAGGTCACTCTGACTACTGTGACCCATTACTATCCTCCTGCTTAATAGCCATTATTGCGGCCTAGCCTTGGAGTCCTTAGTCCCAATATGAAATTGACTATGTACAATAGTCACCTATGGCTTGCTGTGCTTAGTGTAGGGGTAATATAAATGGCTGGATTATGCACTCACACTTCTACGATCTAGTGATGCTGCTGCAGGCTGCTCCCCCGACTCCTCCCTTACACTTACAGCCACACAGAATGGAGCCTCTGCTGCTGGTCCTGGCTTCTTTGTTGTGGCTGTCAGAGTCTGTGCCGGTAATAGGTAGGAAGGAACCCTCTCTGTCTCCCTGTCATAGGTGCGCCCTTCCAATACTGCTGGGTGAGTTGACTAGCGCTGATGCCGGGTTCTATGAACAGTGCTGAGTCTCAATGCTGCTGTCACCACCTTTACAGTAAGGAAGCCCTGTTCTGGCTACACACACTAAGCCCCCTCCGGCCGCCGCAATGTATACCGCTCAGCTCTAATGCGAGCGACGGCCGGAGCAGCAAAAAACTATGTCCTCTCACCAAGGGATATGCAGTCTCTCCCTCAGCTACACTCACAGCACCTCTCCACCCCTCTCTAGTAGTCACATGACCCACTCTGAGGTGATGCCCCGCCCACTGGCAATCACCCCACTAGGTGATTGACAGTTAGGAGCACAAGGACATTAACCCTTTAGATACACTGTGAAACCATAAAATAAGCCTTCATTGTATTCACCACTACATTTACATCAATGTACATACAATTACATATATGTGAACTGTATTATTTACCTCAAAACATGCATACAGTATTACAACATCCATTAACTTTTATATGAATAATATATATGCTTATACTCCATTTTAGTCACCATATTATAACTACCTCAGTATAAGTGTTGTTTAAACCCTAAATCAGGGTTACATTTCTCCCCCTGGTGCATTGTCACTGTTTAACATCTTTAGGTGCCAATGCACCATCTACCTTACTCACTATGCTAAAATAGTATATATTCATTCACATCCATTAGCAAGCCACCTCATCTCAACCATTTTAACTGTTGGCCAAATAGGGAGGGATGGAACTACATAGCCTTCATGCCTCCCAGGGATAGTGTTCTCTGATCGTGCTGGTTTCCCTTGCTCTTCTACACCTGATTTATTGACTTCTTTTAGTACTGGACTTCGGATGGAAGATTTAAGAGATTGTGCTAGGGTAAAGTTATCATGTACCTCACTACGATTGTCACTGAGACTAGTTTCTTTCTCTGACGAAGCTTCTAAAGTTATCAAGTCTTTAGCATCTGAATTTTCCGTTTCTTGATCCTGGGACTGATTTACTCTACCATTGAATCTCGAGAGAGGTCGGTAATGTAAGGTTGTAGAAGGATGACATGGAGCTGGATCTCTCCCTTGCCTTTGTTCTGAATATGCACTTCCTTCATCAACCGCTTTTTCTCGTGGTTGATAACAATAACTGTATGATCCTTGTCGGTTTGGAGCAAATCGACTCCCTTTCACTGGTACTCCACCAATGCCAGTCACATTTGCTGCATGTACACCCTTTTCCCCTTCCAACACTTCAAATTCTACTTTCTCTCCATCTCCTACACTGTACAACAGTTTTAGGGGGTTATTCTTCGTTATGGATGTCCAATGTACAAATATGTCTTCTCCGGTGTCATGCCTTTTAATGAAGCCATAGCCTTTCTTCACATGGAACCATATTACTGTGCCAGTCATTTTAAGAGACATATACTGTGTCCCTTTACTATCAACTTTATTCATAGAAGATTGTCTCAGAAATATACCATCCACTACCTCAGTCTGTAATGCTATGTCCTTAGTATCCGGTCGCATAGAAAATTCATGGATACGGTCTTCAGGACAGTTGTTTAGGAAGTTGGCATCCTTGAGTATTTTATTCTCAGATTCTAGCTGAGACAGTCTTTCTTTCATTTCATTCAGACAAATATGATCCTCCTTTTCAGTTTCTTTACCCACTTCCAATAATTCAGACAACTCAGTTATTTTTGATTCCAGAGAATGAATATTGTCTTCCTGCTGCTGGTACATTATCAACTTTTGTTGCTCCTGATCCACTCTGGTTTGTCTTTCATCAGATGCCATGGTTTCCATCTCTCTCTGTATAAACCAAAGTTCTCTTTCAAGCTCTTTGTTCCTCTCATCAATTTTGGTGTTAAACATCTGTTCTTCTTTTAGCTTCCATCGGGTTTCATCTAGAACCTCCAACAACTGATAAATATGTTTAGACCTGTCCAGTGCTATATGTCTTATCACCTCTATCGGGGTCTGTAGATCCACTGGGCTATCTCTTCTTGTTGGTTCCTCAATGGAAGTTGGAAACAGGGAAAGCAGGTCCTTCTGTTGATCTTTTGGAAGAGCTAATACTAATTGTCCATGTTTCTTATAATCCTCAGCTATTTGCTTTAGCACAGTTTCTAATCTCTGTATACCTACATCTATCTTCACTTCCCCTGGAACTCTCTCTTTCAGTGGTAGAACATTCTTATCTCCTTTCATTCCATAATCCATGTTAGCGACCAAAGTATGAGCAAGGTTGTCACTAACACCTCCCTCACTATCCTTTAGGTGGGGATCAAGTCTGACTTTCTTGTCCTTTGATTTTTTCTTTCTCTTCTCCAACTCTACAGGGACATCTAATATTTTTTCATTTTTCACACCTAGGTTATTTACAAAAGTTCCCACAAACTTGCATGTCACCTCTTCCTTTAAGCCTGGTCCCTTATGGTACTCTTGTTTGTCCATACTTTTACATTCTCTATTGGCTTCAACTCTCCCAACTGATACAGCAATGGCTTTATGTCCAACCTTCTCCCTGTTCCTTTGCTTCTTTCCCATATTTGTATTTTATTTTTAGGGATGTGAGGACTTTATCAATAATAATTAATGGCAGCTGACACCTGTGGTGTAACAGGGCCTGAGTGTAACTTCTATCTCACGCGGTGCCTCCAAATGTAACCCTACCCTCAATACCTTGAACGAGAGCTGTCTATGTATTCTATTAAGGGATGGTTACCTAATAGCTGTGCCTCCACTCAAGCTATGTGTAGTATTTAACTACCGTTAAGGCTTGCTTGAGTAAGCCTGATCTCTATCCTTAGGGAATGATTCCCTTATATCATAGATATATTATCTAATATACCTGTCTCTTTCTTCCTGGATCTTCAGATCAACTTCCAGA
The DNA here is from genome assembly GCF_028390025.1 of Pseudophryne corroboree. Classification (NCBI taxonomy): domain Eukaryota; kingdom Metazoa; phylum Chordata; class Amphibia; order Anura; family Myobatrachidae; genus Pseudophryne; species Pseudophryne corroboree. Next base: position 58,053,075 of record NC_086446.1, on the reverse strand, counting down.
CGGACCAGACACACATGGAAAGTATAACACTTTAATGACCAGTACCAAATGGATTAAGTATACAATAACATTTCATCAATTACACATTCCCCTTTAAGTCATTAATCCATGCTAACCCCCGGTCAATTAGGCCTATACACAGTACCTGCATGCAATACAACAAATCCTTTTTCTTTTCAAGACACCCTTAGGTGTTAGAGTGACCCGGGTACTCTTAATATGATAGTGCACTATAAGGGCCCATAAACTTCCTAAAAATAACAGCAGTTAATACAGAATGTCTGACACTATGTTTTAGTATCAACTATCAGTTCTCCCTTCAGTTAAAGAGAAAGATGTTTAGCTCAGTCTACTTATGGTAGCGATTACTTTCTCCTATAAGGTTACTTATAGTTCCTCCTTGGCAGATAACAGAAAGTATCTATTTAGCTCATAGATAGTAACATCAACAGTTGATTACCAAGGAATCTGTATCCTTTCCTCAGTAAAAATGTTACCGTAGTTGTCCAGTATTAAACTAAACTCCTAAGAAGCTGGTATGATAAACCTTTGTTATGCTGCGTCCTTGTGTCCATTTGAAGTAGCTGATGCTTTCTATATTTCAGAGCATATATAGCTTTTCGATTCCTGTATGCCTCAAATTATTGTTGTCTCTTAGGATGAGTCTATATTAAATATATCTGCAAGAGATGGTTTCTCTTATCATAGTCACAGCGAGCTCAAATCCTTTAACTTTAAAACTAATAGTCTCTTACGTGTCAGTCCTTCTTACGGGTTCACGAATATACATATAACACAGTTGTATTAAAGTGCCACAAGCTAGTCCTTGAATCGGGATGATATTCTAATCCTTTGTGGCTAAGAGGCTTTAACATCCATCCAATGTCACTGTAGTATGGCTACCTTTAATGTCCTTGCCTCTAATTCTGCTAATTCAGGGGCATAAATACACACATTAGGTGGCAGCTTTAGGGTGTTACTTTCTATTTAGCGCTGCGGAACAATGTCTCTGGCTCTCCTTTGACTGATGTGATGCTGATATATGGGGGAGCTTTAAAACTATTTATGAAGCGTTAAACAGTTCAAGTTTCACTCCACTCCTCCTGTTACATATATATACCCAGTGCTTTCTACCTTCTCCTTAGCACTATGATTAAGCCATACATGGAACTGTAATTATAGGTCACTCTGACTACTGTGACCCATTACTATCCTCCTGCTTAATAGCCATTATTGCGGCCTAGCCTTGGAGTCCTTAGTCCCAATATGAAATTGACTATGTACAATAGTCACCTATGGCTTGCTGTGCTTAGTGTAGGGGTAATATAAATGGCTGGATTATGCACTCACACTTCTACGATCTAGTGATGCTGCTGCAGGCTGCTCCCCCGACTCCTCCCTTACACTTACAGCCACACAGAATGGAGCCTCTGCTGCTGGTCCTGGCTTCTTTGTTGTGGCTGTCAGAGTCTGTGCCGGTAATAGGTAGGAAGGAACCCTCTCTGTCTCCCTGTCATAGGTGCGCCCTTCCAATACTGCTGGGTGAGTTGACTAGCGCTGATGCCGGGTTCTATGAACAGTGCTGAGTCTCAATGCTGCTGTCACCACCTTTACAGTAAGGAAGCCCTGTTCTGGCTACACACACTAAGCCCCCTCCGGCCGCCGCAATGTATACCGCTCAGCTCTAATGCGAGCGACGGCCGGAGCAGCAAAAAACTATGTCCTCTCACCAAGGGATATGCAGTCTCTCCCTCAGCTACACTCACAGCACCTCTCCACCCCTCTCTAGTAGTCACATGACCCACTCTGAGGTGATGCCCCGCCCACTGGCAATCACCCCACTAGGTGATTGACAGTTAGGAGCACAAGGACATTAACCCTTTAGATACACTGTGAAACCATAAAATAAGCCTTCATTGTATTCACCACTACATTTACATCAATGTACATACAATTACATATATGTGAACTGTATTATTTACCTCAAAACATGCATACAGTATTACAACATCCATTAACTTTTATATGAATAATATATATGCTTATACTCCATTTTAGTCACCATATTATAACTACCTCAGTATAAGTGTTGTTTAAACCCTAAATCAGGGTTACATTTATAAGATATTTTATTATATCTGTCTGCATATTAAGTGCACCATCCTTCCAGTGGCGGATCTTGTCACGGGCAAGCAGGACTTTTGCCCGTGGCGCTGCCTTCCGGCTGGCGCTGGTGCCATCCGGAGGGCGCTGGCGCCATCCGGAGGGCGCTGCACCGTGGCAAGATCCGCCAGTGCTGCCCGCTGTGTCCCCCGTCCGCTGCCCGCTGCCGTCCCCTGTGAAGGGAACTAGACGCTAAGCGTCTAGTTTCCCTTCGTGGAGAGTAACTTTGCTGAGCGGTGCACGATGACGTCATCGCGCACCACACAGCAAAGGTCCTCTCCACGAAGGGAACTAGACGCATAGCGTCTAGTTTCCCTTCGTGGAGAGGACCTTTTGCTGTGCGGTGCGCGATGACGCCATCGCGCATCGCTCAGCATTCAAGCGGCGCTAGAATGTACAGGGGGCGTAGCTGACCACGCCCCCTGTATTAGGCCACGCCCCCTTTCCTGCCCGGGGCGCTCTGCGCCCTTGAACCGGCCCTGCATCCTTCCACCATCTTGGTTTCACTGAGCAGCGCCACCCTTATGACTCAACCACACCTATTTCTATCAAACAATTCAGGTTTCACTGAGGAAGCCAAGTGTCATTTGAGGCCTGCTTACACTCAGAGAAGCACCTGAGCAAACCCCCCACACACACTTTGTATCTGCGCATGTGAACTGCCATATTGTCACTGTGTAAGAAGAACATGGTGGAGGATGGGCATCCTTCTTTTTGCTCATGAGACCGTGTTTAGCCACTTGTGACTGTTGTTCAAGAATCCTGAACCACTACACTGTACCAAGATGACAGTCCCCGGCTGATGAGCTGTGTACAGCCCTGCTCTGCTACAAGCTCCGCTCCATCCCTCATCCAAGCAGTGTATCAGTGAGTACAGCTGTACAATCATATGAGCCAATAAACCACAATGTCTGGTCTATGACATAGGACTAGTCATTGCCTACATTACAACAGCTAGTGTATACAGTACTCTGCAGTGTGTGCAGTGCACATGGGTCCCTGGGTCCAGGGGGGGCACACTGCACATGCTGCACCCATTTCTTAGTATTTACGTCTCTGGAGTACAGTGTCAGTGGCAAAGATGCTGCAAAAGCACTGGGAAAATGGTGCAGCAGCCATATTCCCAGCAATTTCCCTTCTGTGCATGCGCAGAACACCATACAGCACTAGAATCTATTGACCAAAACAAAGAATAATAGTTCCTGCGCACTTATCCTCAAGGTTATGTTAACACTCAGAATTAGGTGTCAGAATTGTCCATTCAGACACAATTAAATTAAATCCAGATAGTCACTTCAATAGAATAAATACATTGCAGTCAATGTCTTATCTCTTTTCCTCCTGGTTTCCTCCAATCTTTGCATTTATCAATACACTTGTAATCAGACGTCTCCACTTTTGTCAAATAGTCCTCAATTGGTGTACATGAAAGACAAGCAGTAGGAGAACATAAGGGGTAATTCCATGTTGATTGCAGCAGGAATTTTGTTAGCAGTTGGGCAAAACCATGTTCACTGCAGGGGGGGCAGATATAACATGTGCAGAGAGAGTTAGATTTGGGTGTGATGAGTTCAATCTGCAATCTAAATTGTAGTGTAAAAATAAAGCAGCCAGTATTTACCCTGCACAGAAACAAAATAACCCACCCTAATCTAACTCTCTGTGCACATGTTATAGCTGCTTCTCCTGCAGTGCACATGGTTTTCCCCAACTGCTAACAAAATTCCTGCTGCGATCAACTTGGAATTACCCCCATAGTGTATACCATACACATTTAATGTTTAAAATTCACATGTTTCATCAATATGTGTACCAGAAATGACCTTCAAGTGAAGGTACAGTAAATGCATATAAGTGCTATTTTTATGGCTTCCCCTATTAAGCTGTTCCTCCTCAAGGTCCAAGGCAGCAGCGATCAGTCAACACCAAGGTGGTTCAACCTCTATGGGGTCTTTATCAACGTGTAAGTGTGTGTGTGAGGGACCCGGTATTTATAGTAAAATAAGAGCACACCCACTTCCTGTTGCAGGTGGATGGTGTTACACAATCATTATTGGTTACAATCATATAGAGAGCTTAATAACAACTTTAAAACACATTATTGAACTCCCAAAGTTGAATACTGCGAATACAGAAGAAATACAAAAGTCATAAAACTTCCCTTAATAGGTAAAAACAACTCTGTAACCACCCGTTCCGCCGGAGGTGACATGCATTCCTGTACATCGCAATGATAGAAGTACTTAACAAGAAGCAGCTCCATGACCGTCATGCATTCCATTACTGGAACGTATGACATCACTTCCAGTTCCACCGGAGATATCATTGCTGCACTCTCCGCCACACTTTTGATGCTAAACATAGTAATCCAAAACTGGAGTGCTTGATGTCACTTCCCTTCTTAGAGGAAGTGATATCTAAGGACTGTGAAACAATCTATGTATTACATAACATGAGACACATGCCACTTCCGTACTGGAAATGTGGATAATGTTATGCAATCCCATTAATGTATAAAAAATTCATATATATATCCCTCCAAAGGCGGCACTCAAAGGTTAAAAAAAAATGACACAAGTCGGCTGTTTTAAGGCCACGTTTCAGCGCCATTCAGCGCTTTTATCAAGCCAATTATATTTGTAATTGGCTTGATAAAAGCGCTGAGCGGCGCTGAAACGTTGCCTTAAAACAGCCGACTTGTGTCATTTTTTTTTAACCTTTGAGTGCCGCCTTTGGAGGGATATATTACGTGGAGCCGTGCAAGCTTACATGTGGAAGGCAATGGGTGCAGTATGTGATTTATGTCAGCGGAGTGCCGGAGTTGGAGGAATATATATATATATAAAGATTTGATTAAAATGTACACAATAAAAACTAACTTTAAAAATGGGCTACAAATATAAAAACAAACATTAAATCTTAAAAAAAAACGGGTTATATATAATATACCCTACTAATAAATGAATGGTCCCTATTCATGGAACCATAAAAGGAAACTTTAATAGTAAAAGAGACAACTATTGTGAGAAAAGGTGGGGTATGTGGAAGAAGGGCTATACAGAATTTAAAAAAAAAAATTGAAGTCTGCATTAATTTACAAATTAGAATCCATTTCATTTATCTTAGAGAACAATTTCTTTTGGTTTAATAATCAGTATTATATCCCCCCAAAAAAGGAACGGCTATGGGCACCAAATTTGCTCCTGCATATGCATATATATTTATGGGGTGGTGGGAAGACCAAGTGATATGGGAAAATAACCCTTATAAAGAAAATATCCCTTTATGGATCCGTTTCATTGACAACATTTTTTTTGTTTCAGGTAATAGAGGAAGTTTAGAGGAATTTTGCACAATATTATATACTAATTCTTTTTATATCCAGTTAACTTTTAACATAAATCTTTCAGAAATTAACTTCTTGGATCTCATAATCTATAGGTACGTCAGAAACTTTAGTAACATGTAATTTTTCGAAGCCCACAGATAGCAACTTATATATTCATGTCACCGGCCATCATCACCCCAGATGGCTTCAGAATATTCTTAAAGGACAGATTCAAATAATGCACAGGAACTGCACAAAGAGGTGTTTAATGAACAAATAGATGGTATGAAGGAAAAACTTTTGTCTAAAGGTTATGATAAATTGAAAATTGAAAAGACAAATTTAGAGAAACACCACAAGAAGCGCTCCTAAATTATAAAGTAAGATCTAATTACAAGAATAAACCAATGGTTTCCTTCATCACAACTTTTAATAATGAATATAAAAAGGTTAAACATATTATAAGAAAAAATAGAGCGTTTCTACCCTCTTTGCTAGGGTCTTTTTTTTGCTAGACCCTAGCAAAGAGGGTAGAAATGCGTTGATGGACTGCTGGCATCAGGACTCTGTTCCAACTAGCGGGACTTACCTTCAGCTGCTTGCCTGTGGGAAAATCCCGGGAATCTCTTTCCCACGGACTTTTATGCTGATCTTAACTGTTTTCAGTACCAACATCTCTGGTAATTCCCCATATCTATTGGACAATAGATGGATTGCCACTCAAAGGGCTGTTGCTGATGTTTTAATATTTTAAAACTGCTTGTTGTGTAAATGTATATGTATTAAACATACTTTACTATATATACCTTCTTTTATATTGCATATTTCCCATTGCAATGAGGTATCTTTTGTTGGAAATCAACAAAGAGAATATACTGTGGAAAAAGCGCTAGTTAAGTAACCCTCTCCATTTGTCTATTTTGTGCATACACTGGTGGTGAAGGGTGAAGGAAACCTTTCAGGAGGTGTTACAAGTAAGCTGCTTTTAGTGTGCATGGTTGTTTTCACTACAACTACTCTCTGTATTATAAGAAAAAATTGGCACCTGTTACAACAAGATCCAATTCTGAAAGATATTCTACCGCCAAAACTGAGATTTATATACAGAAAGGCACCCAGTATCAGGTTGTTAAGAGTGCGATCCCAGAAAAAGAACAGGAAGAATCAGAACCAAAGGATTCCACAGATGTGGTTCCTGCATTGTGTGTACTTCCAATACAAAGCAAGCCACCAAAATTGTAGAATTCATCTCAAATACTACCAAAAAAGTTTTTCAAATTAAAGATTTTATAACTTGTAATAGTCAAAATTGTATATATCTTAAAGAATGCACTTGTGGACTGCCATACATAGGGAAAACCTAATGTAAACTGAAAGAACTATGGTCCGAACATTTGAGAAATATTAAAAAAAGATTCATCAGTCATTACCTGTCCCAACATTTTTCACTCAAACATCAATGCTCCATCAATCATATTAACAGCTAGCTGAATACCCGTGCTTCACTACGGGATGAGGATGGTAAATTAGAATTATAGATTGTTAATTTACGTTGGTTGGAGATCTAGTATGTAGGCATATCTTGCTTCCCTGACCCACTTTGTGTAGTGGCCAGACCCTTTATTGGTCCCCCAAGGGACCCTGCTCTACCCACTATACAACTGTCAGTCTGTGGCTTCCTGCTGCCTGCATCCCCCCTCACATCATGTCAGTGCCCCAGTGAAATTATACATTTATTTGCAGTTTCTCATATAGCGCAGCACATTATGCATCTCCTGATATACTCTGTGCTGCGGGGAATCCTGCAACTTCCACTATATAACTCTCAGTGTGTGGCTTCCTGCTACCTCTATTTCCCTCCTCACATCATCTTACTACCCCTGTCACATGCAGCCCTATCTGCCTGACATATCATGCATCTCCTAATATACTCTGTGCTGCTGGGGACCCTGCTCCTCCCACTATATAACTCTCAGTGTGTGGCTCCCTGCTACCACCATTCCGCTCCTCACATCATGTCACTGCCACTGTCACATGCAGCTCTGTTGTCACTAACATATCATGCATGTCCTGATATAGTCTGTGCTGCTGGCCTACCCCTAGGGGTGCTAGTGGTGTGTTACCCTTACAGTGTTCATTCCCAGAGTGTAATTTATATGTGTACCAAGTTTGGTGTAAATTGCTCCAGGCATTCCAGACTTATGCTGTCTGCTGAAATACTCTGTGCTTCTGCCTCTTTCCTAGGGGTGTTAGGGGTGTCTTACCCCCACAGTGTTTGTTCCCAGATTGTAAGTCATATGTGTACAAAGTTTTGCATACATTGCTCCAGGCATTCCAGAGTTACAGTATGCTGTCTACTGAAATACCCTTTGCTGCTGCCTCAACCCTAGGGATGCTAGGTGTGTCTTACCCTCACAGTGTTTATTCCCAGATTGTAAATCATATGTGTACCAAGTTTGGTTTAAATTGGTCCAAGCCTTCCGGAGTTATGCTGTCCCTTGATATACTTTTTGCTGCTGTCCCACCCCTAGGGGTGTCTTACCCCACAGTGTTTGTTCCCAGATTGTAAGTCATATGTGTACCAAGTTTGGTGTAAATTGCTGCAGGCATTCCAGAGTTATGCTGGAAAATACATATACACATACATACATACATACATACATACATACATACATACATACATACATTTTTTGTGATTTCCGTAGTTGGACAGTGACATTTTGTAAAACTGGTTCTTAGCAAGCACCTGGGACCTAAGGAGAAGCTACCTGCCGAGTTTCAAGATTGAAGGCCTTGTGGTTTAAGAGATTTCATGATGAGTCAATCAGTGAGTCAATCTCCTTTTTTGCCTTTTATTTATATAGATACAATAGGGATTAAAAAAATAGAAGGCAATTGGCAGACTAAAGGAACAGAAACCTTTCTAGCCAAACCAGAAATGAGGACTATCTATGAACTAAAAACACTGGACCCTTTGGGTCGTAATACAGACTTTTAATTACTTATTTATTAGTAGGTTATATTATATATAACCCATTTGTTTTTAAAAGATTTCATGTTTTTCATTTATATACAGTATTTGTAGCCCATTTTTAAATTAGTTTTTATTGTGTAGATTTTAATCAAATCTTATATATATATATAATATATATATATATATATATATATATATATATATATATTGATTTTTTTATAGATGTATCTGTTTATATATTTTGTATCCGTCATGAATTGTTTATGTAAATATGTACGGCTCCTTTAAACATGTAAAAGTCAGGGGCATGTATATTATAAATCATTACTGTATTATAAGGGCACGGTCGTGCCCTTATATTAAGGCTGAATCGAACAAACGGAATTCTCCCATAGGGAACTTCTGAGATGGGGGCATGGTGTTTGAGGGGCTACACCTCAAAACTGATTGGACGTACTGAGCTGAAATTTGGCATGGGAGCGTAGAATCGTCACCCGCTGCTGCATGCCAAATTTCAGGGCAAAATAATAAAAAATGAGGAATTGGGAGTAACCTAAAGTTCCAACTATCAGTTTTTTTCTGCCACTCCCTCAGTGGCTTTTTGACATGGTTTTCCTATAGAGTGAATGAGGAGATTTTTGGGAAGGCATAACTCAGGATAGAGGACGAATTAAGACTTGGGGTTTGTTTTATTAGATAGAGTATGTCCCAGTGTAGTGCCTTTTGGGGTTGTGGTTTTTGAGAAAGTTATAGGTTTTTTTTAATTAAGTAAAATATGCCCCATTATAAAGATAGGGCTTTTCAATTTGTTGCGGCTGCGCAGTGGCCGCCAGCAGGGGGTGTACAAACAGTAGCTTCAAATGGGTGTACAAATATGGCTGACATCTGCACAGAAGCGGACATCGGATCTGCGATCCTCCTCGCAGCCAGAACACTCTGCCGGTCCCCTCCTTAAATTGACGCTTGGCCAGCAATAAGGTATCCGGGGGGAGGGGGGAAAGGGGCAGTAAGTGAGCGGCGCAGGTGGCTCATTTATACACCGGGCGCCCTGTGCGGCGGTGTAATATTGCCCCCCGCCCCCGCCGCCGCGTGTGCTGACCTGGGAGGGGAATGCTGGCACAGGAGTGCAGACTACCTCTCTGGCTAATGGGTGATGAGAGGTATCTGCAGTGCATGAGCGGCTCCCCGGCCCTGCTGCTAGTACGGTGTGAGTGCGGCCAGGCAGAGGTGTCAGTGTGGAATCGCCAGCGAGTCACCCAGCGACCCGTCAGAGCAGCGGAGGAGGGATGCGGCGTCATACACCCAGCAGCAGCATCTCCGTCCTCACAGCCGCTGCCCGGACACCGCACACACAGCTGCTGCCCGCTCCTTGCTGCTGGACACTATTGGGGAGGGCCTGGCGTGTGCCAGCGGCGGCTGCCCGGGGATATATACTGTGCACCGGTCCCTGGGCTGGGAGTCTCTGTGCTGCACTTGCACAGTGTGAGGAGGACACAGAGGGGAGGGGGTTTTATATCCACACACACAGGAGACCCGCTGAACCGCACCATCAGGAGGATCCCACCACCACAGTCCAGAGAAGCCTGTGTGTGTGTGTGTGTGTCCGTGTCCGTGTCCCCTCCCCCTTCACCTCCCCCCCCTCCTCTCCCCCTCCCTGCTGTTTGTCCGGCCTCCCTCCCCTCCCCTGCTGTGTGTCCGGCCACCCCCCCCGCCCGCCCCTGCTTTGTGTCCGCCCCCCCCCCCCGCCCGCCCCTGCTATGTGTCCGGCCACCCCCCCCCCTCCTCCCCTGCTGTGTGTCCGGTCACCCTCCCCTCCCCTGCTGTGTGTCCGGCCACCCCCCCCCCCGCCCCTGCTGTGTGTCCGGCCACCCCCCACTTCTCCCCTGCTGTGTGCCTGGCCACCCCCCCCTCCTCCCGCTGTGTCCGGCCACCCCCTACCACCTTCCCTCCCTGCCGTGTGTCCGGTCACCCTCCCCTCCCTGCCGTGTGTCCGGTCACCCTCCCCTCCCTGCCGTGTGTCCGGTCGCCCTCCCCTCCCTGCCGTGTGTCCGGCCGCCCTCCCCTCCACTGCTGTGTGTCCGGCCGCCCTCCCCTCCACTGCTGTGTGTCCGGCCGCCCCCCCTCCTCCCCTGCTGTGTGTCCGGCCACCCCCCCCTCCTCCCCTGCTGTGTGTCCGGCCACCCCCCCCTCCCCTGCTGTGTGTCCGGCCACCCACCCTCCTCCCCTGCTGTGTGTCCGGCCACCCCCCCCTCCTCCCCTGCTGTGTGTCCGGCCACCCCCCCCCCTCCTCCCGTGCTGTGTGTCCGGCCACCCCCCCCCCCTCCTCCCCTGCTGTGTGTCCGGCCACCCCCCACTCCTCCCCTGCTGTGTGTCCGGCCACACCCCCCCCCCTCCTCCCGCTGTGTCCGGCCACCCCCTACCACCTTCCCTCCCTGCCGTGTGTCCGGTCACCCTCCCCTCCCTGCTGTGTGTCCGGCCGCCCTCCCCTCCACTGCTGTGTGTCCGGCCACCCCCCCTCCTCCCGCTGTGTCCGGCCACCCCCTACCACCTTCCCTCCCTGCCGTGTGTCCGGTCACCCTCCCCTCCCTGCTGTGTGTCCGGCCGCCCTCCCCTCTCCTGCTGTGTGTCCAGCCACCCCCCCCTCCTCCTCCTCCCTGCTGTGTGTCCGGCCGCCCCCCCCCCCCTTCCCTCCCTGCTGTGTGTCCGGCCACCCCCCTCCCTGCTGTGTGTCCTGCCACCCCCCCCCCAGACACGCAGCGCCTGACACACACAGACATGCAGCGCCTGACGCACACGCATATGCAGCGCCTGACACACACGCAGCACCTGACACACACACACACAGACGCAGCACCTGACACTCACACGGACCTGACACACACGCACACACACGCAGCGCCTGACACACACACACAGACATGCAGCGCATTTGACACACACAGACACGCAGCGCATTTGACACACACAGACACGCAGCGCATTTGACACACACAGACACGCAGCGCATTTGACACACACAGACACACAGCGCATTTGACACACACACACACGCAGCACCTGACACACGCACACGCACACCTGACAGACGCACTCACACGCTGCACCTGACATACACACACGCAGCACCTGACACACACGCAGACACGCAGCACCTGACACGCACACACACAGCACCTGACACGCACACACGCAGCACCTGACACACACACAGCACTTGGCACACACGCAGCACCTGGCACACACGCAGCACCTGGCACACACGCAGCACCTGGCACACACGCAGCACCTGGCACATGCAGCACCTGACACGCAGCACCTGACACGCAGCGCCTGACACGCGCAGACACGCAGCGCCTGACACGCGCAGACACGCAGCGCCTGACACGCGCAGACACGCAGCGCCTGACACGCGCAGACACGCAGCGCCTGACACGCGCAGACACGCAGCGCCTGACACGCGCAGACACGCAGCACCTGACACGCGCAGACACGCAGCGCCTGACACGCGCAGACACGCAGCACCTGACACGCGCAGACACGCAGCACCTGACACACACAGACATGCAGCACCTGACACACACATGCAGCACCTGACAGACACACACACAGACATGCAGCACCTGACACACCCACACACAGACATGCAGCACCTGACACACCCACACATATACAGACATGCAGCACCTGACACACCCACACACATACAGACATGCAGCAACTGACACACACACACACACATACAGACATGCAGCACCTGACACACCCACACACATACAGACATGCAGCACCTGACACACCCACACACATACAGACATGCAGCACCTGACACACCCACACACATACAGACATGCAGCAACTGACACACCCACACACATACAGACATGCAGCAACTGACACACACACATACAGATATGCAGCACCTGACACACACACACACACACACACAGGCAGCACCTGTCACACAAATATACATGTGGCATTTAACGCACACACGCACAGCACCTGACACACAATCATATACACTCAGAGCATCTAACACACACATACACACGCAGCACCTGCCACTCACACATATATACACATGCAGCACCTGCCACTCCCACATACATGAACAGCACCTAACACACACATATATACATGCAGCACCTGACACACACATACACGCGCAGCACCTGACAGTCACACACATACAGATGCGACACCTGACACAAACACATACACGCTCAACACCTGACACCCACGTGGCAGCTGACGCATACAAATGCAGCACCTGAGATACACACATATACACGTGCAGCACCTGAGACACACACATACACGTACAGCACCTGACATACACACACACATGTATGTACAGGCGCGGCTCCAGGCACACACATACATACATACGTACGTACACACACGGCACTTGACACACACACACACACGCACGTACACGCGCGGCACCTGACACACACACACGTACGTACACGTGTGGCACCTGACACACACACACGTATGCACACGTGTGGCTCCTGACACACACACACACACGCATGGCTCCTGACACACACACATGTACTTACACGCGCGGCTCTTGACAACCACACGCATGTACACGCGCGGCACCTGACACATACACGCGTGTACGTACACACATGCACAGCACCTGACATACACACATGTAGGTACGTGCCACCTGACACACACGTACACGCACGACACTTGACACACACGTACGTGCACGCACGGCACTGACACGTACGTACGCGCACGGCACCTGACACACACGTACATACTAGTGATGAGTGGGTTCGGTTCGTCAGAATCCGAACCCCCCGAACTTCACCCATTTTACAAGGGTATGAGGCAGGTTCGAACCTTCCCGCCTTGCTCGGCTAACCCGAGCGCGCCCTAACGTCATCATCCCGCTGTCGGATTCTCGCGAGATTCGGATGTCTGCATTCGTGGAAAGGGGTCCCATGTGTAAACATGGGACCCCTTTCAGTCCGTGTGGTCCGGGTGTTCGGTTTGTTGTTTTGCCAAGTACGTGGATTTAATCTGGAACCTGGATCAGGTGAGTATAATTATCTTTTATTTTCAGGTACCTGTGGATTCTACTTGGAGAAGAGGACCGACTGCTTCGTGTCAACATAGGTAAGTATGTGTGTGTCGGCAGGTGTGAAATAAAGTTTTACTTTCACGGTGTCTGTGTCCTGTTTTTATTTGGGTATTTTTTCCCCAGTAGAACTACAGGTACCAGCGGGCCCGTTTTTCTCCTGCATGCTGGTACTTGTGGTTCTCCAAGTACCAGCTTGCGGGGGAGGCTTGCTGGGACTTGTAGTACTACTGGAAAAAACAATATTCTTTCAATTTTCTCAAGGCTATCAGCCTCCCATCCGCAGCCCTTGGATGGGGGGGACAGCCTCGGGTTTCACCCCTGGCCCTTGGGTGGCTGGGGGGGGGGACCCCTTGATTGAAGGGGTCCCCACTCCCCCAGGGTACCCCGGCCAGGGGTGACTAGTTGGATATTTAATGCCACGGCAGCAGGGCACTGTATAAAAGTGACCCCCGGCTGTGGCATTATCTGTCCAGCTAGTGGAGCCCGATGCTGGTGTAAAAGATACGGGGGACCCCTACTCTTTTTGTCCCCCGTATTTTTTTGCACCAGCACCAGGCGCAGAGCCCGGTGCTGGTTTTAAAAATACGGGGGATCCCCTGTCCGTTTTTCCCCCGGATTTTTAGAACCAGGAGCGGCTCGAAGAGCCCGAGGCTGGTTATGCTTTGGAGGGGGGACCCACGCAATTTTTTTTCCGTTTTTTTCACATTCCATTTAAAAAAAAGAAAAAAATAATCTTTTAAAAAATATATAAATAATACTTGTGCCTCCAAAAAAGACAAACCAAGTACCTAATCCAGGCATTCCCAACCGCGGTCCTCAAGGCACACCAACAGTGCAGGTTTTAGTGATATCCAGGCTGCAGCACAGATGGTTAAATCAAAATAACTGAGCTACTAATTAAGTCACCTGTGCTGAAGCCTGGATATCACTAAAACCTGCACTGTTAGTGTGCCTTGAGGGCCGCGGTTGGGAATGCCTGACCTAATCCCTTCTAATATAAATAGATATGCTATTACCAAAAAAAAAAAAACAGCAAAAAAACAACATGTTTTTAAAAATTTTTATTAGATTCCGCCAGCAAAGTGTGGTGGATTGAAAATGACGAATTTACTGTTTAAAAGCACTGTTGTCGAATTTACAAACTTCAATTGAATATACTTTTGTCGAATTGCCGCATTTGTACCATTGCAGAAAAGTAGAATTTGTCAAATGTCGAATTTTTAAAAAAATAGAATTTTGAAAGCCTGTAAGAATAGGCCCCGCCCCCTTCTTCACATCAGCCGTCCCCTTCTACCCCTGTACCTTGCTCTCTCCCGTCTGTAGGACTAGGCCCCGCCCCCTTCTTACCCTCCAGTGACTGCTCTCTCCTGACAAGTGGACCAGGCCTGCCCCCTACACGCTGCTGGTGTCTTCATTGTTACTTGGTCTGGAGCTCCGCTGGGGAGAGAACTCACGTGAGCTCATTAAGAATGAGGAACTGGGATGTTTTAATTTTATTGTGAGTAGTGTAGTGTGGTGATGTAGTATGTTGTATGGGGGGTATAGTGTAATTATGAAGTGCAGCATATGGGAGGGCTATAGCATAGTGATGTAGTGTGGCATATGGGGGGTGGTAGCGCATAGGCGTGCGCACAGGCACTCCCTAATGTCCAGCACCGCTGCACGTCACGCTTGCTGTAGCACAGTGATCGCTGAGTGTGTGGTCGGTGGAGCCTAGCCTGCAGCTCATTTCCGTACCTCCCACCACCGCTGCGCCCGCCCCCCCCCTGCCTGCTGCTAATACTATGCTGAGTGCATTCGTCGGCGGCCTCACTGGGGGGACTGGCGTCACCTTGCAATGTGACGTGGTGATGTCCGCCCATGCTCTCCTCCCGCCCACCTGTGCTTTCCTCCCGCTGCGGTCTCTCAGTCCTAGTGTGCCGCGGCCGCCACACCACTGGCAGTGTTCCTCTAGGAGGGACTGGGAGCCGCCAGCAGACACATTCTGCTGAGACTTACTTGTCAGTGCGGGTTCCGGATGGCAGGCGGCGGGTGGGAGGGAGGGCAGACGGGGAGCAGGTGTCACAAGGAGTGTGTGGGTAACTAATTCACAATACTTCCGCTCAACGTGGCACTGCTGGTCCTTCATCTCCCATGTCTCTTCACCAGGTGGCGGGCGGCCTGGAAATGAAGTGATGTGTTGTGCAGCAGTCAGTGTGAAGTGACTGTGAGTAACACTGGTGGTGCTGATGATGCTGCTGCAGAATCGGGAAGCAATTAATTCATAAATATAATGTACTCTATCAGTGTATTATACATACATAAACATGTACATACGTGTATTTGTGTATACATGTTTATACATGAGTGTGTGTGTGTGTGTGTGTGTGTGTGTGTGTGTATATGTGTATATATATATATATATATATATATATATATGACTTGGGGTTTGTTTTATTAGATAGAGCATGTCCCAGTGAAGTGCCTTTTGGGGTTGTGGTTTTTCAGAAAGTTACAGGGTTTTTTTAATTAAGAGAAATATGCCCCATTATAGAGATGGGGCATTTCAATTTGTTGCGCCTGCGCAGTGGCCGCCAGCAGGGGGTGTACTACAGGGCCTTCACTTGAGAGCCGCAATATGGCCGCCTTCTCCCCGGTTATTCTGTAAATAGGAAAATAACCTCACTGGTTCACATAGGGCAGAGTTGCCACTACTAGTGCAGGGCTGTAACATACAGTACTAAGGAAAAGCCATATTCTAAAGCGGCACGGTGACCTCACCCCTCTCAGAGACACCAGGGCGCAGCACACTGTACGGGGTACACTTAGTACACACACCTGTTAGCTCAGGGCAGCACTATAGGACCCTCCTGTAATGCTGTGCTGGCGGCGTGTAGTGATCAGGGCACTGGGAGACTGGCTGGCTGGTCTCCGTCTCTGCTGCCTATAGAACTTCCACCTCTGTTATATATCAGGGCTGCTCTCCTGTGTGTTCTCTTCCTCTCCTACCTCACACTGGAACTGGCCGCCCAGAGAACGAGAGGGCAGCGGCTGACAGAGAGGGTGCAGCAATCTGTGTGGGCAGAGCCCTTCACAGCAAGGTGTCCTTATGCTGTGCCCCGTGTAGTCACTGTGATCAATAAAGACTCTCACCCTGGTATGCTCTCTATTTATTATTTATTTTTTTACACTGCGGCATGCTCGAGGGAAGGGAGCAGGCACCCCCCCACCCCACCGCCACTACTCCGCCAGCATCACTGCAGAGCCGGTCAGTGTTCCGTCGGCAATGAGCAGTAGGCAGCCACCAGCAACAACAGTCAGGAAGCTGTTACTCCCGGCAGCAGTAGCGTCAAGCTGCAATTCAGCCAGCGGCACGATGATCCGGGAGACAGTGGCAGCACAGGGAAGCAGTACCCCCTCCAATCGCAGCACCAACCAGGAGACTGAGGCAGCAACCTACCCCCAGCAGCAGCACCACCCTGATGATAGGTAAGATGCATTTTGGTGTCACAAGAAGGTGGCCGGAGTAGTGGCTGGCTGTGGTCACACCCCCGGGGAAAAGTGATAGTGATTTCAGTGTTCCCTTGAGCAGTGATTGGATGTGTAGCTGTATGGAGGCTATGTATGTATAGATGTGAGCGGCAGTGTGCGGATGTATGGGGGCGGCAGTGTGCGGTTGTAAGAGTGCGGCAGTGTGCGGTTGTAAGAGTGCGGCAGTGTGCGGTTGTAAGAGTGCGGCAGTGTGCGGATGGATGTAAGAGTGCGGCAGTGTGCGGATGGATGTATGAGAGCGGCAGTGTACGGCTGTATAACTGCGTCGGTATGCGGCTGTATAACCGCGTCGGTGTGCGGCTGTATGAGAGCAGCAGTGTGCGGATGTATGAGAGCGGGGTTGTACGGCTGTATGAGAGCGGCAGTGTGCGGATGTATGAGAGCGGCAGTGTGCGGATGTATGAGAGCGGCAGTGTGCGGATGTATGAGAGCGGCAGTGTGCGGCTGTATAACTGCATTGGTGTGTGGATGTATGAGTGCGGTGGTGTGTGGATGTATGAGAGCGGCAGTGTGCGGATGTGTGAGAGCGGCAGTGTGCGGATGTGTGAGCGGCAGTGTGTGGATGTGTGAGAGCGGCAGTGTGCGGATGTATGAGAGCGGCAGTGTGCGGACGTATGAGAGCGGGGTTGTTCGGATGTATGAGAGCGGCAGTGTATGGATGTATGAGAGCAGCAGTGTACAGTTGTGTGAGAGCGGCAGTGTGCGGATGTATGAGAGCTGGGTTGTACGGATGTATGAGAGCGGCAGTGTGCGGATATATGAGAGCGGCAGTTTACAGCTGTATGAGAGCGGCGGTGTGCGGCTGTATGAGAGCGGCAGTGTGCGGATGTATGAGAGCGGCGGTGTGCGGATGTATGAGAGCGGCAATGTGCGGATGTATGAGAGCGGCGGTGTGCGGATGTATGAGAGCGGCGGTGTGCGGATGTATGAGAGCGGCGGTGTGCGGATGTATGAGAGCGGCGGTGTGTGGATGTATGAGAGCGGCAGTGTATGGATGGCAGCGTCATAGGGAGGGATGTCAGAATGCTGTTATAGGATTCCTAATACAAAATGGAATCCCTATAGTGGGCGGGGCTGACACCATGGCACCACGTTGGGCTTGATGGGCAGGTAGTGCGGCAAGCACACCCAAATTGGCGTCTGACGTCGCCTGCAGTCCACACTGTTGTGAGGAGTCCGAGTTAATTTTGACTGTGTAGTGCACTCACAGAGGACCTACCGCCCGTCCCCTCCTCGCATCTGAGCAGCAGGTCAGGCTCTGATTTTCTTTTTAATCAGTAGAGGCCGAGTGAACTGTGAGCAAGGGGGCAGAGCTACATGGGACCCAGAGGGGCTGCTGTGCTGTCAGAGAGGAAGAGAGAGATGAAGCTACTGCAGATCCCCAGCTGATTGTGAGGTGCCGGGTTGAAGGGTGATGTGATCACCCTTCTCCCTCGCTGCCGCTGGGGACCGCATCTAGGCTTCCTCCATCGAGGGCACGCGGCGCAGCAGTGGGCAGCATGTAATGAGTTTGTCTGACTCATACTGCTGCCTGTTGTGGACACCTCCGTCCGTACGGACTGGTGTACATGCCCAGCACAGAGGTGACAGTGTTGGTGGAAGTGCTGCCCGGCTCTGACCCTGCAGGCCTCCCTGATCTGGCTGCAGCCGCTGCTGCTGCTGCCTGAAACCCCTGCCGGTCCCCTCCATAGACTTCTGCCTGGCCAGCACTGAGGTACTAGGGGTAGCCCAGCTGCGGGAAGGGTATGTCTCTGGCTTTCTCTCCGGCAGGGGAAGGTGACAGCGGGGGAGGAAGCGTTGCCCACCTCAGACACTACAGGCCTCCCCGATCCAGCTGCGGCCACAGCTAATGCTGCCAGAACCCCCTGCTGCTCTCCTTTGTTGACTGCCGCATGGCCAGTGCTGAAGTACTGGGGGTAAGCCAGCTACGGGAAGAGTGTCTCTGCCTCGGGCTCTCTCTCTGGCTGGGGAAGGAAGGGCTGATTCTCTGGCACAACAGGGAGGGCTGGGCTGCAGGAACACAGCACTGGAAGAAACAGGAGGCCGAACTCATGACCAAAAAGTGAGCAGTGCCGTGATCAGCCCCCTGGTCTTTCCCTCTCTCTGGGTGCAGAGCTGTATTCTATAGAGAGAGCTGGGATGGGAAGAAGGGGAACGGCACCTGACACACACATACACGCGCAACACCTGACACACACACATATACACGTGCGGCACCTGACACACACACACATAGCATCAGACACAATAAAATAAACATGCAGCACCTGACACACACATACACACGCAGCACCTGACACACACACATATACACGCAGCACCTGACACACACACATATACACGTAGCACCTGACACATACATATACACGCAGCACCTGACACATACATATACACGCACACCATTAGACACTCTAATATACACACGCAGCACCTGACACACACATACACACGCAGCACCTTACTCACACACACATGTACACGCGCAGCACCTGACGCACACACATGTACACGCGCAGCACCTGACGCACACACATGTACACGCGCAGCACCTGACGCACACACATGTACACGCGCAGCACCTGACGCACACTCATGTACACGCGCAGCACCTGACGCACACTCGTGTACACGCTCAGCACCTGTTGCACACTCGTGTACACGCTCAGCACCTGTTGCACACTCGTGTGCACGCGCAGCACCTGACGCACACTCGTGTACACGCGCAGCACCTGACGCACACTCGTGTACACGCGCAGCACCTGACACACACACATATACACGTGCGGCACCTGACACACACACACGTAGCATCAGACACAATAAAATAAACATGCAGCACCTGATACACACACAGCACCTGACATATACATATACACATGCGGCACCTGACACACACACACATACACGTAGCACCTGACACATACGTATACACGCACACCATCAGACACACTAATATACACATGCAGCACCTGACACACACATACACACGCAGCACCTTACTCACACACACATGTACACGCGCAGCACCTGACGCACACACATGTACACGCGCAGCACCTGACGCACACACATGTAAACGCGCAGCACCTGACGCACACACATGTACACGCGCAGCACCTGACGCACACACATGTACACGCGCAGCACCTGACGCACACACATGTACACGCGCAGCACCTGACGCACACACATGTACACGCGCAGCACCTGACGCACACTCGTGTACACGTGCAGCACCTGACGCACACTCGTGTACACGCGCAGCACCTGACGCACACTCGTGTGCACGCGCAGCACCTGACGCACACACATATACACGTGCGGCACCTGACACACACACGTAGCATCAGACACAATAAAATAAACATGCAGCACCTGACACACACATACACGTGCGGCACCTGACACACACACACGTAGCATCAGACACATAAGATAAACATGCAGCACCTGACACACATATACACACGCAGCACCTGACACACACACATATACACGTGCGGCACCTGACACACACACACGTAGCATCAGACACAATAAAATAAACATGCAGCACCTGACACACACATACACGTGCGGCACCTGACACACACACACGTAGCATCAGACACAATAAGATAAACATGCAGCACCTGACACACATACACACGCAGCACCTGACACACACACATATACACATGCGGCACCTGACACACACACATATACACGCAGCACCTGACACATACATATACACGCACACCATCAGACACACTAATATACACACGCAGCACCTGACACACGCATACACACGCAGCACCTGACACACACATACACACGCAGCACCTTACTCACACACACATGTACACGCGCAGCACCTGACGCACACACATGTACACGCGCAGCACCTGACGCACACACATGTACACGCGCAGCACCTGACGCACACTCGTGTACACGCGCAGCACCTGACGCACACTCGTGTACACGCGCAGCACCTGACGCACACTCGTGTACACGCGCAGCACCTGACGCACACTCGTGTACACGCGCAGCACCTGACGCACACTCGTGTACACGCGCAGCACCTGACGCACACTCGTGTACACGCGCAGCACCTGACGCACACTCGTGTACACGCGCAGCACTTGACACACACACATATACACGTGCGGCACCTGACACACACACGTAGCATCAGACACAATAAAATAAACATGCAGCACCTGACACACACATACACGTGCGGCACCTGACACACACACACGTAGCATCAGACACAATAAGATAAACATGCAGCACCTGACACACATATACACACGCAGCACCTGACACACACACACATATACACGCAGCACCTGACACATACATATACACGCACACCATCAGACACACTAATATACACACGCAGCACCTGACACACACATACACACGCAGCACCTTACTCACACACACATGTACACGCGCAGCACCTGAAGCAACACACATGTACACGCGCAGCACCTGACGCACACACATGTACACGCGCAGCACCTGACGCACACTCATGTACACGCGCAGCACCTGACGCACACTCGTGTACACGCGCAGCACCTGACGCACACTCGTGTACACGCGCAGCACCTGACGCACACTCGTGTGCACGCGCAGCACCTGACACACTCGTGTACACGCGCAGCACCTGACGCACACTCGTGTACACGCGCAGCACCTGACGCACACTCATGTACACGCGCAGCACCTGACGCACACTCATGTACACGCGCAGCACCTGACGCACACTCATGTACACGCGCAGCACCTGACGCACACTCATGTACACGCGCAGCACCTGACGCACACTCATGTACACGCGCAGCACCTGACGCACACTCATGTACACGCGCAGCACCTGACGCACGCAGCACCTGACACAGACATACGTATTCATGCACAGCACCAGACATACACTTGTACACACGCGGAGCACCTGATACACACACATATACACCCGCAACACCTGACACGCACACACACACACACACACACACACACACACACAGGACCTGACACACACATACACAGGCAGCACCTGACACCACGCACTCACACGTACAAGCAATGCATTTCACGCCTACCTCCAGCCTCAGTCACAGGCTGCTGCCGCCTACCCCCCTCCCTGCATCAGCTGCAAAGGCAGCAAAATATTTTGACCAAAGTCTAAAGGCCCATACACATTAAACAATGTCGATCTGTGAGCGACATCGTCTAATGTTTCCCCCTCCCGGGCCGGCGGCCGACTGTACACACTGAGCGATATGACCGCTCATATCGCTCAGTGACGTCACGCCCCCGCCAGCCCTGCACGAAGGTCGTGGACGACAGTCCACATCCTTCATGCATGCCCTACCGACAGCGACGATCGTTGCCGACCCGCGGGGCCGCGCATTCGTTCGTCGCTGGCAGCATACACACTTAACGATAAAACGAGCAACGTCGCTCAAGGAGGGGGAAAATGAGCGACGTCGCTCATTAAATCGTTAAGTGTGTACGGACTTTAAACAATTCGGTTTGGTAAATAAAATAATTTTGCACAGAATAGTGATGTTATACGAACATTTTCATTAAACATTTAAAAAATCAAATGTTTATTCTTACAGTGAAATTTTACATTTCTGAATAAAAAAAATAAATTTAAAAAAAGCGATGAAATTCCATAGACAAAAAACCTTACGGTTTCACATGTCCCATTAAGGCTTCTTAGACATGATCGAAATTTCAGAAACCTGTTGTAACTCTTCCACTCAAACTCCAAAAAGCAATGAAATTCCGATCATTAAGGCTGACACCTTAATGGACGTGTTCCTTGCGCAATACAGATATGGTATGCCATCACAGCCTGTGGGTAAGTGCAGATTCAGCACTCTCACAGAGTGACATTGCTGTCACTCACACAATGGTGGAGCTGCTAATTCACAGATTTGTGTGCTCATTGGAATACACACATGCAGTCTATGCAACTGAAGGTCTGAGCGGAAGACAAAGCTGCTCGGATGAGGTAAGAGTGTTGTTGGTTGGAGGGAGGAGACAGCATTGTGGATGGGGGAACAAAAGTGTGTGGCTAGAGGGAAGACTAAGCAGCACTAATGGGGGGGACAAAGAAACACAGGGGATAATTCAGACTGCAGCGATCGCAGTCTGAATTAGTTTGTGGGGTGCGAATGCACAATGGCTGCACTGTGCGTGCGTACCCGGGAGCGCAGCGGGGGGAGGGGAGGGCCTGACATGCCGGGCGGACTAGCCCTGTGCTGGGCGTCACATTGCATGTCAGAGTAAATGATTGTAGATGTGCTAAATTTGGCACATCTACAATCAACTGAGCAGCACTGAGCAGCACAGAGAGAAGGAATCGGTGGTACAGACAAGGCACAGGTGGGGAAAGGCAGATGGTACAGATAAATTAGTACAGACTAGCACAGATGGGAGAACACAGCAGTAGGGATTGGGGAAGACAGAGCAGCATGGGGGTGTAGGGGAAGTAAGTGTAGATGCATAGACCGTAGATGTGGTATTATAGTTTTAGCAATTAACCAAGATGTTTGAGGGAGCTAAATGTGTATTCTAAATGAGATGGATGTATGGAGTTAGAAGGATGTTGTAACAAGGTGGGATTGTTGTGACTGAATGGGATGGTTGTGAGGACTGTGTGGGATGGGAGCACCACATAACTGCTCAGACCTTCAGTTGCATAGACTGCATGTGTGTATTCCAATGAGCACACAAATCTGTGAATTAGCAGCTCCACCATTGTGTGAGTGACAGCAATGTCACTCTGTGAGAGTGCTGAATCTGCACTTACCCACAGGCTGTGATGGCATACCATATCTGTATTGCGCAAGGAACACGTCCATTAAGGTGTCAGCCTTAATGATCGGAATTTCATTGCTTTTTGGAGTTTGAGTGGAAGAGTTACAACAGGTTTCTGAAATTTCGATCATGTCTAAGAAGCCTTAATGGGACATGTGAAACCGTAAGGTTTTTTGTCTATGGAATATCCATTATGTTAAAACGGGACCTGTCATTAAGGACTAATGGGATTGTATAATATTACCCACACTTCCGGTCCAGAAGTGGCATGTGTCTCATGTTATGTAATACATATATGGTTGCACAGTCCTTAGACATCATTTCCTATGACAAGGGAAGTGATGTCAAGTGCTCCGGTATTGGATTACTATGTTTAGCCTAATAAGTGCGGCAGAGAGTGCCGCAACATCATCTCCAGCGGATTGCAATGTCACTTCCGGCGGAACGGGAAGTGACGTCATGGATTCCAGCAAATGGAACGCATGATGGTCACAGACTTGTTTTTACCTATTTAAGGATGTTTTATGACTTTTGTATTTCTTCTATATTGGCAGTATTTAACTTTGGGAGTTCAATAATGTGTTTTAAAGTTGTTACTAAGCTCTCTATATGATTGTAACCAATAATGACTGTGTAACACCCTCCACCTGCAACAGGAAGTGGGCGTGCTCTTATTTTACTATAAATACCTGGTCCCTCACACACACACCTTGATAAGGACCCCATAGAGCAGGCATTCCCCACCGCGGTCCTCAAGGCACACTAACAGTGCAGGTTTTAGTGATATCCAGGCTTCAGCACAGGTGACTTAATTAGTAGCTCAGTTATTTTGATTTAACCATCTGTGCTGCAGCCTGGATATCATTGAAACCTGCACTATTGGTGTGCCTTGAGGACCGTGGTTGGGAATGCCTGCCATAGAGGTTAAAACGTGTTGTTGTTGACTGATTGCTGCTGCCTTGGACCTGGAAGAGGTACAGCTTAATAGGGGAATCCATAAAAATAGCCCCTATATGCTTTTACTGTACCTTCATTTGAAGGTCATTTCTGGTACGCATGTTGATGTAACCTGTGAATTTTAAACATTACATTTGTACGGTATACACTATGTTCTCCTACTGCTTGTCTTTCATGTACCCCAACTGAGGACTATTTGACAAAAGTGGAGACGTCTGATTACACGTGTATTGATACCTGCAAAGATTGGAGGAACCAGGAGATAAGACATTGATTGCAATTTATTTATTCTATTAAAGTGACTATCTGGATTTAATTTAATTGTGTCTTAATGGACAATTCTGACACCTAATTCTGAGTGTTACCATACCCTTGAGGATAAGTGCACAGGAACTATTATTCTTTGTTTTGGTCAATTTTTTTGTGATTGGTGTCATTCACAATGAGTTCCAGCAGCCTTTCCGCAAGCAAGACGCATGAGTGGTTTAAATATTCTTATTTTTGTCATCTACTAGCACTCACTACGCTGCTGGCTAGAGAGAAGGAGGCCTAGATGGAGACTGCACATGGGCCCCCATTCATAATATGCCTCTGACTCTGCCTATCTACAAAGCTGCACACATTCCCATTAAGACACCAGGAAGCAGAAGGCAAGTTACTAGAGTCAGCCATGTACCACCTCTTTCTAAAACACAGAGGGCCTGATTCAGAGGTGGACCCAGTGCTGATATGCAGTTATGCACCAGGTGACCAGTGTTTTTATACCAAGCATGCGTCACACCGTGCCTGCGCCTACAGATAACCTGTGATGCAGCACAGAATCAGGAGAATGGTGTGAGAATTATAGTGGGGATTGGTGAAGCCACTCACACAGGAGGCCATACTCAGAAGGTGAAAATGCACTCGCCATGGGCTTGGTACGAGTTTCAGTGGTGTGATGGAACTGCACTGGTGCTGCAAGTGGTCGTCTAAGTTGTTTAAGAACCAGATGCAGCATTAGCACAAAAATGAAACTGCATCAATCTCTGGATCAGGCCCAGAAACACATAAAAATAAGTAGCAGTAATCTGACCCCTCCTCCCAAGAGCCCATAGGACACAAGGAAGGAGTCTAGGTGGCCTAATGGATGACCCAGCTCTAATCCAGAATGATAAGGATCTGCCCACAGACCATTGTCACCATGTAGAATAGCCCCCCAGAGTGTTGCCTCTCAGCATTTCTCCTACTGGCAGTAGAGTCACACTGACCTCTTGAGTGGCCCCTGTATGCTGGGCCTGATTGTGAGTCACATGTACTATTCTTCTGTTCATGTACAGTACCTGAGCAGTTATTTGCTACTGTGCATGCGTGACCCTGACTTTACTCACCACTATGGTGCATGCTTTACCCAGAGTGTATTATCTCCTATGGTTCATGTGTTACCCTGAGTGTACTCACCCATTCGATGCATGCATTACCGAGTGTACTCACCCCTATAGTGCATGCATTACCCTGAGTGTACTCACCCCTATTGTGCATGCATTTCCCTGGGTGACTGGGTGGGGGCTATGGTTAAGTCTTTGACTTATATTTCCATAATAGCCACAGGGGTCAGTTGGAGACACTGAACCTGCCATTGGGATGGTGCAAGTTTAGATGATGTGACTGATGGTGATGTGCAATAAAAGGATGCACCAATCTGTATTGCAGTGTGCACAGGTACTGACAGTGGGTGTCTCAGTCCTCTGCACAGATGGAGTTGTAGCAACATTGAATAGAGGGGGCGTGGCTTCACAGGTAGGGGTGTGGCCTGTACATCACTCTGGGGATGTTCCTAGCAACCCCAGAGATATGTGCTGCCCCCAGAGACTAGTGTCTGCACTGCCGGCTCCTCAGTGACAGGAGAATAATGTCACAGTGCAGCACCCTGATCCTGTCACTGTGGAGGAGCCGGCATTTTGGTGCTGCCCACATGTCCATTGTGACACCTCTGACTGTGAATAGACTCTTCTGCAGTTTAGTGCATGACTCAGAATCAGGCCTCGGTGCTACTGTGCAGGAGCTTTCTCTATGTCTGTCTGTGGGGGTAATTCAGACTGGATCGCTGCAGGGAACGATCGCAGTCTGAATCTTTTTGTGGAGTGTGCACGCGCAGCGGCCACACTGCGTATGCATACTGTGCATGTGCAGCCCAGGAGCCCAGTGAGATGCTATGTGGGCTGCGATTGCCTCTGCCTGATTGACAGGCAGATGCGGTCGCAGGGCGGGAGGGGGAGTGCCAATGGTGTTAGAATGCCATTGGCAGGGCGCGGTCCAGACAATGGAGGCATGTCCGGACTGTTGGGGGGGGAGGTGGCGGCCGCAGCAGCATACGTGATGTCACATGCAGCTGCTGCATCCCGGGATGTGGCGGTTTGCCCCCTGCCAGCGTGCAGGAACTGCGCTGGCAGGGAGCTACTTCATTGCCGTGTGATTCTTTTGTACCTCTGTGGAGGGGTAGGCCCTGACATGCGGGGTGGTCTAGCCCTGTACTGGGAATCCCTCCGCATGTCTGAGTAAATGATCGTAGCTGTGCTAAATTTAGCACATCTACAATCAGGTCTGAATTCCCCCCTGTGTTCTCCTCTGTAGTGAGAGGAGTGTGTGTGAGATGCTGCAGCTACAGTATATACAGGTGCTGCCACTGCTACCATTACATGCATTTACCCTACATGTTCCTTATATGCATTGCACGCACTATCTGCATTCCCTGGTGTATTTTAACCTGATTGTTTCTTTTGATTAAAAAACAACCTTTAGGTTAAGAAATCTTCCTGTGACCTGACATCTGCTGACACCTTCCAATACCTACTACACACTACAGCCACTAAACAGAGCATGATTAATACCGATGTCCAGTGTACACTGCATAGGTGCCAACACTCCCGCATCCCGCGGAAGACTCCCGATTCAAGGTGGAGTCTCCCATTGCCATGGAAACGTACACAAATCCCCCGGATTCCTCAAAGCCTTGTCAGACATCTTAACTGCGCCTATCGGATGTGATGGGGGCAGGGACAAGTGTAGAATGGCAGCCGGGGGAGAGAGGATGTGCTAGGAAGACGTCACATACTCGGCTGACTCTCCCACCAGTGAGCTGAGCTTCCTGAGTGCAGGAGTCAGAGAATCCGGGGGGGCCGAGCAAATGTGGCTCCTGCTGCTGGTAACTGGATTCCCAGGGACAAGTGAGATGTGTTCAGTAGCAGCATGAGTAAAGAGCTGGGTGTACTGATGCCTGGCTGTCTTCTCTATATATGTAATGTATGCAAAGGTGCTACAGTATGTATGTTGACAGGGCTGGCGAGAGAAACAGGTTTGGCATATAGGTTGGTGTCAGGATTTCCTATTATTGACCATTAGACACTCTTTGCACACCTACAATTAAGCCATAAGTCACCACAAGGCTGAAGTTGAGGCACCTGCATTATTGTAACTTTGTGGTTTGTGCTATGTGTTATTGTTCTTTTATATTTACAAGAAATTGTATTTTATTGCAATATTCTGGCAGCATGCACACACTTAGTACTTTAGATTTCCCCTGCCACTGCAGGACACAACCCTGATGGCAAACGATAGGCCCATAGGTGGAGCTAGACACACCCTTTGGGTGGAGTTAGACATGCCCCTCAATGATGTGCATGGTGCATTCTCCTATAATCTCCCTTAAACCAGTTTTCAAAAGTAGGCAAGTATGGTACAGTGCCCAGAGGTGCCTAGAGGGGGAGCGGTACTACTTTCCCGGTCTTGTTGATGGGGTCCAGGTCAGCTGCTAAGGGGGACATTATGCCTTTATGTAGCACTGCTGAGAGGGACAAATGTCCCCTGTGCAGCTGCCAGTGCCGCCTCCCCTCCCCCCATGCAGTAGGTGGCTCCATATATAGTTACTGTGACTATTACTATTTAAGGCCCATAGCTATTCCCATCATTCCCATAGTTAAATGTCAGTGCATTCTCCACACGCCAGAATAGTTGAGATACTATGGCAGCCATGGTCTTTACATCTCTAATATAACTGTATGAGATGCATCTTAAACAAGGCGTATAGTGTATGTCTGTTGTCATATTGATAATGGGTGCAGTGTGCGGTGCACATGGGCCGCTGAGTCCAGGGTGACACACATCACAAACACTGTGCCCATTTCTTGAACACTTACCTCTCCGGAGTCCTGCGCCAACCTCAGCAGCACTGGAGAAATCACGGGAAAATGGGGCTGTTGACATTTTTCCAGAGTTTTGAACATGCACAATAGAAAACTCACTAGGAAAATGGAGATATGCGCATGAGTATTAAAGTCTCAGCCCCTAGTGCTCAGATTCTACATCGTTGGCTGCTAGAGACGAGGGGCCCTGGCTGGAGGAGAATGCACATGGGCCTCTTCCTCTCTTAAAGTACCCCTGGCTCCTGTAGGTAAAAGCCATTAAAAAAGTGTATATATTTTATCTCTGAATTCCTGGAAAGTTTTTAGCATCTCCTGAGAGCTTTTCTTAGTTTGCTGTATATGCCCTGTTTTACTATAATGCAGAGGTTCCCAAACGCGGTCCTCAAGGCACCCCAATGGTCCAGGTTTTAGATATATCCATGGCTCAGCATAGATGGTTACATCAAATAGACTGGGGTGCTAATGAAGTCATCTGTGGCCAGCCATGGATAAACCTAAATCCTAGACCGTTGGGGTGCCTTGAGGACCGCCTTTGGGAACCTCTGCTATAATGTGTTCCACAGCTCAATTATATCTAATAAACTGTACTGAGACTGTAAACCTGATAAATATATCTACTGTATTACAATGTTTTAATTACATACACTATGTGTATATCCTCTACAGGCTACAGGCTAAGATATATGAATGACATTAGAGAGAAATATGAAGTTATTGAAGATCATAACGCAAGGCCAGGAGAGTATATCAAACTGGAGAAGAGATACGTAACACTTTCACTGATCAATAATTATCGGGAAGAAGCAGAGAGACAACATGAGATAATATCTTCAGGCTGGAGGCATCTACAGATTATGGAAGACAGATCATCAGAGCAGTATTCACCAACCACTATACAGGCTCTGTTTGATCCTGATGTTGGTGGAATTATTCCCAAGACTGTGGTGTTGCAGGGACCTGCTGGGATAGGAAAGACTATGACATCCCAGAAGATCATGCTGGACTGGGCCTCTGGAGATCTGTATAAGGACAAGTTTCAGTTTGTGTTCTACATAAGCTGTAGAGAAGTCAACACCATCACTGGTAATATCAGCCTGGCTGGATATTTATCCAGCTTCTGTAGTCTGATCTGTCCACCTGATCTGTTGCGGGAAATCTTCTGTCACTCTGAAGAAATACTTTTCATTGTTGATGGTTTTGATGAATTGAAATGGTCACCAATGAGTGATAGAGAGGTTTGTGATGACCCATTTCAGGAGGTCTCCAAAGAAATCCTTCTAAATAGTTTATTTAGAAAAAAAATTCTCAGAAGTTCCCTAATCATCACCACACGACCATTGTCATTAATGATGCTGAAGGGCTTTGCAAAATGTACTCGATATGTGGAAATTCTGGGGTTTACAGGGAATCAGCGTAAGGAATATTTCTATAATTTCTTTCATATCAAAGACCATGCAGATCTGGTCACGAATACAGTAAAGGACAATGACACTCTGTACACCATGTGCGCTGTTCCTGTAATTTGCTGGATTGTATGTACTGTAATGAAACAGCAATTACAAGAGGGATTACACACAATCAGTTGCAAAACATCCACATCCATTTACCTGCTTTACCTAAAAAGTTTAATAAAGTATCATGTAAGGGGCTCTGCCCAGCATATAAGGACATGTATACAGAAGCTGTGTGCTTTGGCCAATGAAGGAGTTTGGGACCAGAGAATTCTATTTGAAGACTCAGATCTTGTAAGACATGGGCTCTCTATGTCAGAACTGGAGTCTGTGTTTTTGAATGAGAACATCTTCCACAGGGACATTGACACCCGAACCAGCTACAGCTTCATCCATCTGAGTGTGCAGGAGTTCTTTGCTGATCTCTACTATGTCCTGGAACAGAAATCATTGAAAAAATACTTTCATTTCTTGAAGCTTAGGAAAGTGAAAAACTTACTGGAGGCATCAAAAGACCGACCACATCTAACATTGACTGTACAATTCTTATTTGGTCTTTCAAGTGAAAAACAAAGTCTGGAGACTCAGAGGACCATTGGTTGTCCCATTTCCTTCAGAGAAAAACCTGTCTTGGAAGAATGGATGAAGAGAAAGTCATTGGACTACCATAATGAAATACTATGCTGCCTGTATGAGACACAGGATGAGGACTTTGTGGAGAAAATGATGCCTCACTTTCTTTGCATTGTAATTAACAATAAATATGATAAAAATGAAAACCAGGAGAACATTGGTTACCGGGCTGTGGCCTACTGCTTGGAGAGAAGTACAATACAACATGGTGTTACTTTTAATGTCTGCATAATAGGACCAAAGGTTCGGAGTGTTCTGTCTAAAGCACTTTCTCAGTGCTCACAACTTAGGTATGTATTTGTGTATTTGACACATTATTGAGAATGTTTTCTTGTGGTCTGTAAATGTTCAGGAAGCAAATCCAAGTTTTAAACCTACAGTAATATAAGTTGTGAGGGGATCCACTCAATTTGAGGCTGTCGGGATCCTGGCGGTCAGGATACCGACATTGGAGTCCGGACAGCCGACAATGTCACCATGGCAAAGCAGGACTATTCTCACTCGTGGGTGTCCACAACACCCACGGAGTGGCAATAGAGCACGTGACGAGCGCAGCAAGCCACTGAGCCCAAAGCATGATGAGCACAGTGAGCCCGCAGTGGGACTCTTTGTGCTCACCCTGATGCCGGAATTCTGGTGCCCGGATGCCACTGTCAGGATATGGACAGCCGGCATCGTGCCCGCTGGTAAATCATACTGATTCTGTTGTGAGATACTATTTATGTTACAGTACTTATTTGTATATGTGAGGAGATGGTGGGAACAGACTAACATTCTGTAGATCTTTCAGAATATCATTTTCATTAATTGAGAGTTGGCAGAATAAAAGGGAGGAAGGTTTCACTCCTTCCCAATAAGAAATAATTTAAACCAATATGAACTGAGAAAGACAAAGTTCCGTCCAGTAACTGGTACTGTGAGAAAGCCACTTTCACATCACTCCTGATTGCTGTCAACAGGGTCAAACTGGACAAGGTGTACAGGGGAAATCCCAGATGGGCTCTCCTGCCTTAAAAGGCCCTACAGTATTTGTTACGGGAAGTGGTTAAGATCCCGCTGGACGGGATCCCGGCGGTCGAAATACCGACTCCGGAATCCCGACCAGTACAATACCAAAATATTCTCCCTCCGTGGGTGTCTACGACACCCATAGAGGGAAAATATAATAGTGTGCCGAGCGTAGCGAGGCACCGCGCCCGCAGAGTGGTGAGCGAAGCGAGCTCGCCACCCCTGTCGGGATTGTGTGGTCGGGATTCTGGCATCGGTATTTTGTCCGCTGGGATCCCGTCCAGCGGGATTTAGTACTGATCCCTTTGTTACCTGTACTCTCTAATAGTTGCCCAAGTCCCTCTGTTGTAGCTGGCCACACAACCTTTAGTGGCTGACCACTCACCTTAAGCCTGGGCACCCATCGCTGCATTTCCAGATGAGCCTCTCATGCCCCAGTCTGACACTGGTTGTCAATAAGGGGGTACCATAGTGTTTTGCTCCTTTTGCTTGTTTTCTGTAGAGGGAATGCTGAATAAATATACATTTATAGTAGAATTGTCCTATTAGGCGGTTTGGTTGTACAATTGCATTTTAAAAAAACTAATTTCCATGTATAATAAGTAGAGATGAGCGGGTTTGGTTCTTCGAGATCCGAACCCCCCCGAACTTTACGTGGTTTACATGGGTCCGGGCCAGCCTCAGATCTTCCCGCCCTGCTCGGTTAATCCGAACGAGGCCGAACGTCATCATCCCACTGTCGGATTCTCGCGAGATTCATATTCCATATAAAGATCTGTGCGTTGCCGCCATTTTCACTCGTGCATTGTAGATTGAGCGGAGAGGACGTGGCTATGTTCTCAGCCTGAAAAGCTCAACATCTGTGCTCAGTGTGCTGCATTGTGGTGACCACCAGTATATTATAGTAGTACAGTACAGTAGGCCATTGCTGTATCTTGCAGCTCTGTGTCACCTCAAGTATCCATATCTGTGCTGCATTGTTGTGAGCAGTATATAGTAGTACAGTGCAGCATTTTGGTGACCACGAGTATATAGTTGTACAGTACAGTAGGCCATTGCTGTATCTTGCAGCTCTGTGTCACCTCAAGTATCCATATCTGTGCTGCATTGTTGTGAGCACTATATAGTAGTACAGTGCAGCAGGCCATTGCTATTAATATAATAATATTACTGGCATATAATTCCACACATTAAAAAATGGAGAGCATATATGTGTAGGGTAAAATAGGGAAAGATCAAGATCCACTTCCACCTATTGCTGGAGCTGCTGCCACTAGTCATGACAGAGACGATTCAATGCCATCAACGTTGTCTGCCAAGGCCAATGCCCAATGTCATAGTAGAGAGCGTGTAAAATCCAAAAAGCAAAAGTTCAGTAAAACGATGACCCAAAAATCTAAATTAAAATCATCTGACGAGAAGCGTAAACTTGCCAATATGCCATTTACGACATGGAGTGGCAAGGAACGGCTGAGGCCCTGGCCTATGTTCATGGCTAGTGGTTCAGCTTCACATGAGGATGGAAGCACTCATCCTCCAGCTAGAAAAATGAAAAGAGTTAAGCTGGCAAGAGCACAGCAAAGAACTGTGCGTTCTTCTAAATTACAAATCCCCAAGGAGAGTCCAATTGTGTCGGTTGCGATGCCTGACCTTCCCAACACTGGATGGGAAGAGGTGGCTCCTTCCACCATTTGCACGCCTCCTGCAAGTGCTGGATGGAGCACCCACAGTTCCTGATATTCAAATTGAAGATGTCACTGTTGAAGTACACCAGGATGAGGATATGGGTGTTGCTGGCGCTGAGGAGGAAATTGACATGGAGGATTCTGATGGTGAGGTGGTTTGTTTAAGTCAGGCACCCGGGGAGAAACCTGTTGTCCGTGGGATGAATATGGCCATTGACATGCCTGGTCAAAATACAAAAAAATCACCTCTTCGGTGTGGAATTATTTTAACAGAAATGCGGACAACAGGTGTCAAGCTGTTTGTTGCCTTTTCCAAGCTGTAATAAGTAGGGGTAAGGACGTTAATCATCTAGGAACATCCTCCCTTATACGTCAACTGGAGCGCATTCATCAGAAGTCATTGACAAGTTCAAAAACTTTGGGTGACAGCGGAAGCAGTCCACTGACAGTGACAACAACTAAATCCCTTCTTCCTCTTGTATCCAAGCTCCTGCAAACCACCCCACCAACTCCCTCAATGTTAATTTCCTCCTTAGACAGGAACACCAATAGTCCTGCAGGCCATGTCACTGACAAGACTGACGGGTCCTCTACTAACTGGGATTCCTCCGATGGATCCGTGAGTGGAACGCCTACTGCTGCTGTTGTTACTGCTGGTGCAGCTGTTGTTGCTGCTGGGAGTCGATTTTCATCCAAGAGGGGAAATCGGAAGACCACTAGTACTATTTCCAGTAAGCAATTGACTGTCCAATAGTCCTTTACGAGGAAGATGAAATATTACAGCAGTCATCCTGTTGCAAAGCGGATAACTCAGGCCTTGACAACTATGTCGGTGTTAGAGGTGCGTCCGGTATCTGCCATTAGTTTACAGGGACTTATATAATTTCTTGAGTTAGTGTGTCCCCGGTACCAAATACCATCTAGGTTCCACTTCTCTAGGCAGGCGATACCGAGAATGTACACAGACATCAAAAAAAGAGTCACCAGTGTCCTAAAAAATGCAGTTGTACCCAGTGTCCTCTTAACCACGTACATGTGGACAAGTGGAGCAGGGCAGACTAAGGACTACACAAAAAGAAAACCAATAATAGCAGCGCTGAATTCAATTATTACTAAAAATTAAAAAATGAGATGGATTGAATGAAAACAGATTAAAAAATGTATTAATAACTCTGATTAATAACCAATTAAAAGTCAATGTGACCACCGGCAGAATAAGTGAACCAGAAATGTCCGTTCCTTTTAAATAACTGGACACCAGTTTAGGCAGAATATACAGGCTTAGGAGCTGATTGCACAGTCCTGAAAAGGGTTATTACCGCTTCTTAGGCCACTGGAGGGAGAAATATCCCATAGATGAGCCTTCAATTGGGAGTTGGTAGCATATTCTCAATCCTCACCAATATGCGGAGCTTGACTTGCGGGATGGTCCTAAGTACGCCTGTTAAAATCCACCAAATCGCAAACTTTGGGCATCCAGTATGGTCCGGGCACTGGTTCAGCAACAAAGCAATGGTGATCACGGTGGCACCAGACGCGTTTCGCTGCAGGTCCTGCAGCTTTTTCAAAGGTGATCTATCTTCTGTGGAGGCAGAGTATTTATACCTGTGGTGATCATTGATCAGTCCACACCTGTTCTCACAATCCATCTCAATTAACCATAATTTTCATAAAAACACTTTGTTATTCATATATTTATTATCTCAGTTTTCTAAATATTAGACTCAGCAGGGCAAAAAACCTTTTTACTTGTTCCTAATTCAAATAAAAACAATTTACAATATTATTCCTCATATTTTACTTCCGGGGAAATGACCATGTGACCATGATATGTATGCAGTTGCTAGGCAACTGCATAATAACTTCCGGGTTATGTGGACACTATTTCCTGTTTAATATTTTACTTCCGTGTAAATGACCATGTGACCATGATATGTATGTAGTTGCTAGGCAACTGTATAATAACTTCCGGGTTATGTGGACACTATTTTCTGTTTCATATTTTACTTCCGGGTAAATGACCATGTGACCATGATATGTATGCAGTTGCTAGGCAACTGCATAATAACTTCCAGGTTATGTGGACACTATTTCCTGTTTCATATTTTACTTCCGGGTAAATGACCATGTGACCATGATATGTATGTAGTTGCTAGGCAACTGCATAATAACGTCCGGGTTATGTGGACACTATTTCCTGTTTCATATTTTACTTCCAGGTAAATGACCATGTGACCATGATATGTATGCAGTTGCTAGGCAACTGCATAATAACTTCCAGGTTATGTGGACACTATTTCCTGTTTCATATTTTACTTCCGGGTAAATGACCATGTGACCATGATATGTATGCAGTTGCTAGGCAACTGCATAATAACTTCCGGGTTATGTGGACACTATTTCCTGTTTCATATCATATAGGTAGAAACAACATCCACTATTGTATAAATGTAATGTTAGGGGATTTTGCAATAAAGGTTACTTTTCACCTTATTTTTTATTTTTTATTGTCGCATCTCTTTATTCGAACTGGCATCAGCATTCCTAGGTAACAAAAAAGGCGGTCATGTGATAGCAACACGTGACTAGCCTCAGAGCTTCCGCTTATCTTTACTCGGGCTGGCATAGGCATTGCTAGGTGACAGAGAAGCGGTCACGAGATATCAACACGTGACTCGCCTCGAAACTTCCACTTATAGTAAACAAGATGGATTGCTAAATTACGGGTTGCGGTCACGTGGTATTCCCACGTGACTGGCTTCTAACATTCCCACTTGATGTGACGTTTTAAAATTTCTTGGAAGCAATGATTGTAGTCACGTGACTCATTATTTGACCCACGTAAAGTTCTTAATTTAGTGCTTTTATAGCACATGTTGATTATACCTATTTCTTAGGGACTTTAGTTTATATAAGTCACGTGGTCATTATTCAAGATTACCTAAACCATAAGAAAAAACACCCTGTTACCTAGTAACACAGTGCACTGATATACAAATGTTTAATTTGTCAGAAAATTACATTTGGCTTAATGATGCTACAGCACATCTGAAATTTATAGCACCCAGATAAATTAATGCATACATAGTTAGTAACATAATTGCAACTCTGTTTCGTGATTTATATACAAATACAGACAAAAACAAATGCATATATCTTCAATCTACAAAAGCAATTCAAGAATAGCTTTTATATTATTAAAGGTAGTGGTTAAGACTCATTCCACGATGAGAATGTTCCCCTAAACCTACCCTTAAAGATGATATTGCTATCCCACAGATGGTTAAAATAGAACTGTCAAGATCTCTCATGACCTATTATGCACTTAGTGCCTAATGGAGAAGAACCCGTTTATTTATCTACCTTTATTCTTTTATATCATTATGTAGTATAGAAAAAACAGGATGTATCAGATAACTGTATTTAGTTCCACTGAGTCATTCAGTCCCTCAGGGTGGATACTATTCATCCTAAACATCCACATGACTTCTTGTTTACAAAGCTTCCGAAATCTATCCCCCCCCCCTAAGGGTTCTGGGAATAAATTCAAGACCCACCAATTTGAGGCAAGCTAGATCCCCCTGATGGCACTCTCTGTAATGTCTAGATACACTATGTGTTTGAATTTTGTGAAGAATATTTCTACGGTGCTCTAGGAATCTTGTCTTAAGAGTGCGGGTAGTTCGACCTACGTATTTCTTTCTGCATCCACATGTTAGTAAATATATTACATACGATGTTTCACAATTTATATAGCTCTTAATTTCATAAAATTTTTCACTTTGATCATCTATCAATACTTGAGTTGTTTTGTTTTGAATATAATTACAAGTGATGCATCTGTTTTTACCACATTTATAGCACCCTTTAATCTTATTATGTGATTTTAACCACTCACAACCTTCCATAGCACCTTTTGTGGATTCTTTAGGAATTTTTAAGCAACTTGGGGCCAAAAGGTTTTTTAGAGATTTACTTTTACAAAAAATAAAACGTGGGTTCTGCGGTAAACATGAGGAGAGATAAACATCCTGTTTCAAAATATTATAGTTCTTTTCAACAATATGCTTAATCTCACTGTGACAGTTATTAAACATGGAAATGAATGGAACCTCTTTCTCTCCATTAATTCTCACCTTCTCTTTTTTCTTTGTAATTGATATTAATAGTTGATTTCTGTGTAATCTTCTCACTGCTTGTAAGGCAGTACCAACAAGGGTTTCGGGATATCCTCTAGCGATAAAGGAATCAGACATCTTACTAGCTGGTTTCTCAAAGGAACCCAAATCTGAGCAGTTCCTTCTGATCCACAAAAATTGACTTTTAAGAATGTTCTTTTTCCAGGGCATGTAGTGGGCACTTCTGAAGTGCAAATATGCATCAGTGCCCACTTCCTTGGAAAAGTTTGAAGTGCAAATCTTATTATTATTAATCTCCAAGGATATATCAAGAAATGTGATTTCTTTAGGATGATAAGTGTGCGTGAATGTTAAATTGAAATTATTCAAATTAAGGTGATTAACAAATAATTGTGCCGATGTGCAGTCCCCATCCCAAATAATAAACAAATCATCTATATACCGGCCATAGAGAACCAGGCTCGCGCCAAAGCCGCCCCCCCCCCACACACGAGCTGGTGTTCGACCTCGCCCATGTAGAGATTGGCATAGCTGGGCGCGAACCTGGTTCCCATGGCCGTTCCCATCACCTAAAGATAATAAGTGTCAAGAAATAAAACATAATTGTGCTGTAATATGAAAGATACAGAGTCCAGTAGAAATTTCTGATGTTTTTCAGACAAATCATCATTCATCATCTTTAGTTAGCCTTTTGGCTGGGGTGCTGACCCCTAATTCGTGGGGAATATTGGTGTATAAACTTTGTACATCGAGTGTGAGGAACGCATAGGTCTCCCTCCACTCGATGTCACCAATTAAATTAAGAAAATGTGGCGTGTCTTTAATATGTGACTTTAACTTACAAACCCGTGGCTGTAAAAAAGAATCGACATACTGTGACAAATTAGAAGTGAGTGAATTTATACCTGAAATAATAGGGCGACCGGGTGGTGAAGTGAGGGACTTGTGAATTTTGGGGAGGTGATAGTAAATGGGAACGGTCGGGTGAGTGCACAAAAGAAAATTATACTCATCCTTGGAGATAATATTGTCATCCAAGGCCCTGGTTAAAAGATCATTAATGGTCAACAGAAAAGCAGCTGTGGGGTCTCTGGGTAGTTTCTTGTAAAAAATAGTATCGTTTAGCTGTCTAAGGGCTTCTTCCTCATAGTCGGCTCGATCTTGTATGACTACCCCTCCCCCCTTATCTGCTTGTTTTATTACAATGGAGCTGTCCTTAGATTCTGTATTGCATGTTTCTCCCATTTATTAAGATTATTAGGTTTTCTGGTCATTTTTGTGGTATTAGAGCAAAGGTTTTTAAATTCATCTAATGTTGTTTTATAGAAACTGTCGATGCTTGATCCTTTCGATTTTATAGGATAAAATTCTGATCTATTCTTGAATTTATTCTGTCTAGAGTTCACATCAAATAGTTTTACTGGTTTAGTTGTATTAATGGGATTCTCCTCTAAAAGGTCATTTAGCGCTTCCAAGGCTGTTAAATCCTCTGTATCGAGAACTATCGGGTAAGAATTATCTTTGTTTTTTAGGAGTGTTTGTCTTGCAAAGTATTTTTTTCTACAAAGTGTTCTCACAAAACGGTTTAGTTCAACAAATAGGTTGAAAATGTTCGGGGGAGCAGAGGGAGAGAATTTTAAGCCCTTATTAAGCACTTGTAATTCGTTCTCTGTGAGTTTTTTAGAAGATAGACTGAATACAGTTTGTGGTTGTGTCTGCTTTCTCAGAGCTTTTAATTTCTTGAATGCTTCCTTCCGACCCCCTCTTCTTCCCCTGTGCTGTTGGCTCTCCCCCTCTTTCCTGATTCTCTCTTTCCCGATTCCTGATTATAGACTAAGGACTATATGACTGTGACAGACCACTGGGCAGAAGTATTGCCTCCTGCAGCAACAACAGCAGCAGCGACACCAGTAGCAGCATCTCACAAATGCCAACTCGTTCCTAGGCAAGCTATGCTTTGAATCACCACTTTCCATATGAGGCACACAGCTGACAACCTCTTACGGAAACTGAGGAACATCATCGCAGAATGGCTTACCCCAATTGGACTCTCCTGGGGATTTGTGACATCAGACAATGCCACCAATATTGTGCGTGCATTACATGTGGGCAAATTCCAGCACGTCCCATGTTTTGCACATACAATGAATTTGGTGGTGCAGAATTTTATAAAAAATGACAGGGGCATGCAGGAGATGCTGTCGGTGGACCGAAGAATTGCGGGCCACTTTTGGCATTTAGCCATCGCGTGCCGAAGACTGGAGCACCAGCAAACACTCCTGAACATGCCCGCCATCAGCTGAAGCAAGAGGTGGTAACGAGGTGGAATTCAACCCTCTATATGCTTCAGAGGATGGAGGAGCAGCAAAAGGCCATTCATGCCTATACATCTGCCTACGATATAGGCAAAGGAGGGGGAATGCACCTGAATCAAGCGCAGTGGAGAATGATTTCAACATTGTGCAAGGTTCTGCAACCCTTTGAACTTGCCACACGTGAAGTCAGTTCAGACACTGCCAGTCTGAGCCAGTTCATTCCCCTCATCAGGCTTTTGCAGAAGAAGCTGGAGACATTGAAGGAGGAGCTAAAACAGAGTGATTCTGCTAGGCATGTGGATTTGTGGATGGAGCCCTTCACTCACTTAACCAGGATTCACGGGTGGTCAATCTGTTGAAATCAGAGCACTACATTTTGGCCATAGTGCTCGATCCTAGGTGTAAAGCCTATGTTGTATCTCTCTTTCCGGCAGACACAAGTCTGCAGATGTTCAAAGACCTGCTGGTGAGACACTTGTCAAGTCAAGCGAAACGTGACCCGCCAACAGCTCCTCCTTCATTTTCTCCTGTCACTGGAGCTGTCAGGAAAAGGATCAATTTTCCCAAACCACCCGCTGGCGGACATCTGGGGGGTAATTCCAAGTTGACCGCAAAAGGATTTTTGTTAGCAGTTGGGCAAAACCATGTGCACTGCAGAGGAGGCAGATATAACATGTGCAGAAAGAGTTAAATTTGGGTGGGTTATTTTGTTTCTGTGCAGGGTAAATACTGGCTGCTTTATTTTTATACTGCAAATTAGATTGCAGATTTAACACACCCCACCCAAATCTAACTCTCTCTGCACATGTTAAATCAGCCTCCTTTGCAGTGCACATGGTTTTGCCCAACTGCTAACAAAAATCCTGCTGCGATCAACTTCGAATTACCCCCCTGGTCCGACTGAAGGACCTGCCAATGATTACTGACATGTCGTCTACTGTCACTGCATATGATTCTGTCACCATTGAAAGAATGGTGGAGGATTATATAAGTGACAGCATCCAAGTAGGCACGTCAGACAGTCCGTATGTATACTGGCAGGAAAATTAGGCAATTTGGAGGCCCTTGCACAAACTGGCTTAATTTTACCTAAGTTGCCCCCCCTCCAGTGTTTACTCTGAAAGAGTGTTTAGTGCAGCCGGTCACCTTGTAAGCGATTGGCGTAGAAGGTTACTTCCACTAAATGTGGAGAAGATAATGTTCATCAAAATGAATTATAATAC
The DNA here is from genome assembly GCF_028390025.1 of Pseudophryne corroboree. Classification (NCBI taxonomy): domain Eukaryota; kingdom Metazoa; phylum Chordata; class Amphibia; order Anura; family Myobatrachidae; genus Pseudophryne; species Pseudophryne corroboree. The sequence goes on along the minus strand of NC_086446.1, from coordinate 58,011,567 downwards.
ATTCCTCCGTGGAGACATTTACCAGCAATTGCCTCCACAAAGTACACAGGGACCTGTGATGGTAGATTCCAGTGGGGGTGAATTAATACTCTGTGAGGAGGGGGATGTACACAGTGAAAGGGGTGAGGAATCAGAGGATGAGGAGGAGGTGGACATCTTGCCTCTGTAGAGCCAGTTTGTGCAAGGAGAAATTGATTGCTTCTTTTTTGGTGGGGGCCCAAACCAACCAATCATTTCAGCCACAGTCGTGTGGCAGACCCTGTCACTGAAATGATGGGTTTGTTAAAGTGTGCATGTCCTGTTTATATAACATAAGGGTGGGTGGGAGGGCCCAAAGACAATTCCATCTTGCACCTCTTTTTTATTTATTATTTGCATCATGTGCTGTTTGGGGCCATTTTTTTAAGTGCCATCCTGTCTGACACTGCAGTGCCACTACTAGATGGGCCAGGTGTTTGTGCCGCCCACTTGGGTCGCTTAGCTAGTCATCCAGCGACCTTGGTGCAAATTTTAGGACTAAAAATAATATTGTGAGGTGTTCAGAATAGACAGGAAATGAGTGGAAATCATGGTTATTGAGGTTAATAATACTATAGAATCAAAATTCCCCCAAATTCTATGATTTTAAGCTGTTTTTGAGGGTTTAAAAAAAAAACATCCGAATCTAAAACACATCACAATCCGACAAAAAATTTTAAGGGAAGTTTTGCCAAAACGCGTCTGAATCCAAAGCACGGCTGCGGGACCGAAACCAAAACCAAAACACAAAACCTGAAAAATGTCCTGTGCACATCTCTAATAATAAGTGATTTTCAGAATCTTCTTCCACATTGATTGGATACAAATGGCTCTAATTGGAACCATAAGGAAGAATGAAGCGGGTAACATTTGGTAAAACCAGTAATGCTGCACGTTCTTAAACAAACTTCTGGTTATGCTGTTACTAAATTGCAAGATGAGGCACTTTGTGAAGGCTCTCCTACCCTGGTCTCTCTCTTTCCACAGGTAGGACTAGCAGTGGTGCAGCCTAAGCATTGCTCCCCCCCACCTTATAAAGGGGTCTGCAGCTGGCTGTACCAACTAGGTACTAATAATGAGTTAGACTGGCAGCCACAGACCATAATGAACGAGGAAAAGGAGTCAGTCCAGCTGGAGGAGGGGGCCCCACCTTTCAACTGGTCCATGGTGCCACCTCTTAGTGGGTCCTCTAACTCTGCAGTCGTCACCAGGAACTGATGTTTAGTGACTGTCCTCAGCACAAAAATTAGAAACAGGTAGTAGAGGAGAAAAGCAGCATTGCCTGCTCCTGGTAATTATTAGAGATGTGCACCGGAAATTTTTTGGGTTTTGTGTTTTGGTTTTGGGTTCGGTTCCGCGGCCGTGTTTTGGGTTTGAACGTGTTTTGGCAAAACCTCACCGAATTTTTTTTGTCGGATTCGGGTGTGTTTTGGATTCGGGTGTTTTTTTTTCAAAAAACCCTAAAACACAGCATAAATCATAGAATTTTCGGGTCATTTTGATCCCAAAGTATTATTAACCTCAATAACCATAATTTCCACTCATTTTCAGTCTATTCTGAACACCTCACACCTCACAATATTATTTTTAGTCCTAAAATTTGCACAGAGGTCGCTGGATGACTAAGCTCAGCGACCCAAGTGGCCGACACAAACACCTGGCCCATCTAGGAGTGGCACTGCAGTGTCACGCAGGATGGCCCTTCCAAAAACACTCCCCAAACAGCACATGATGCAAAGAAAAAAAGAGGCGCAATGAGGTAGCTGTGTGACTAAGCTCAGCGACCCAAGTGACCGACACAAACACCTGGCCCATCTAGGAGTGGCACTGCAGTGTCACGCAGGATGGCCCTTCCAAAAAACACTCCCCAAACAGCACATGACGCAAAGAAAAATTAAAGAAAAAAGAGGTGCAAGATGGAATTGTCCTTGGGCCCTCCCACCCACCCTTATGTTGTATAAACAGGACATGCACACTTTAACAAACCCATCATTTCAGTGACAGGGTCTGCCACACGACTGTGACTGAAATGACGGGTTGGTTTGGACCCCCACCAAAAAAGAAGCAATTAATCTATCCTTGCACAAACTGGCTCTACAGAGGCAAGATGTCCACCTCATCATCATCCTCCGATTCATCACCGTGTACATCCCCCTCCTCACAGATTATCAATTCATCCCCACTGGAATCCACCATCTCAGCTCCCTGTGTACTTTCTGGAGGCATTTGCTGCTGGTGAATGTCTCCATGGAGGAATTGATTATAATTCATTTTAATGAACATCATCTTCTCCACATTTTCTGGAAGTAACCTCGTACACCGATTGCTGACAAGGTGAGCGGCGGCACTAAACACTCTTTCAGAGTACACACTTGTGGGAGGGCAACTTAGGTAGAATAAAGCCAGTTTCAGCAAGGGCCTCCAAATTGCCTCTTTTTCCTGCCAGTATACGTACGGACTGTCTGACGTGTCTACTTGGATGCGATCACTCATATAATCCTCCACCATTCTTTCAATGGTGAGAGAATCATATGTAGTGACAGTAGACGACATGTCAGTAATCGTTGGCAGGTCCTTCAGTCCGGACCAGATGTCAGCATCAGCAGTTGCGCCAGACTGCCCTGCATCACCGCCAGCGGGTGGGCTCGGAATTCGTAGCCTTTTCCTCGCACTCCCAATTGCGGGTGAATGTGAAGGAGGAGCTGTTGACCGATCAAGTTCCACTTGACTTGATAATTTTCTCACCAGCAGGTCTTTGAACCCCTGCAGACTTGTGTCTGCCGGAAAGAGAGATACAACGTAGGTTTTAAATCTAGGATCGAGCACGGTGGCCAAAATGTAGTGCTCTGATTTCAACAGATTGACCACCCGTGAATCCTGGTTAAGCGAATCAAGGGCTCCATCCACAAGTCCCACATGCCTAGCGGAATTGCTCTGTTTTAGCTCCTCCTTCAATGTCTCCAGATTCTTCTGCAAAAGCCTGATGAGGGGAATGACCTGACTCAGGCTGGCAGTGTCTGAACTGACTTCACGTGTGGCAAGTTCAAAAGGTTGCAGAACCTTGCACAACGTTAAAATCATTCTCCACTGCGCTTGAGACAGGTACATTCCACCTCCTTTGCCTATATCGTGGGCAGATATATAGGCTTGAATGGCCTTTTGCTGCTCCTCCATCCTCTGAAGCATATAGAGGGTTGAATTCCACCTCGTTACCACTTCTTGCTTCAGATGATGGCAGGGCAGGTTCAGGCGTTTTTGGTGTTGCTCCAGTCTTCTGTACGCGGTGCCTGTATGCCGAAAGTGTTCCGCAATTCTTCTGGCCCCGACAGCATCTCTTGCACGCACCTGTCGTTTTTTAAATAATTCTGCACCACCAAATTCAAGGTATGTGTAAAACATGGGACGTGCTGGAATTTGCCCAGATATAATGCACGCACAATATTGCTGGCGTTGTCCGATGCCACAAATCCACAGGAGAGTCCAATTGGGGTAAGCCATTCTGCGATGATCTTCCTCAGTTGCCGTAAGAGGTTTTCAGCTGTGTGCGTATTCTGGAAAGCGGTGATACAAAGCGTAGCCTGCCTATGAACGAGTTGGCGTTTGCGAGATGCTGCTACTGGTGCTGCCGCTGCTGTTCTTGCGGCGGGAGTCAATACATCTACCCAGTGGACTGACACAGTCATATAGTCCTGAGTCTGCCCTGCTCCACTTGTCCACATGTCCGTGGTTAAGTGGACATTGGGTAAAACTGCATTTTTTAGGACACTGGTGAGTCTTTTTCTGAGGTCTGTGTACATTTTCGGTATCGCCTGCCTAGAGAAATGGAACCTAGATGGTATTTGGTACCGGGGACACAGTACCTCAATCAAGTCTATAGTTGGCTCTGAAGTAACGATGGATACCGGAACCACGTTTCTCACCGCCCAGGATGCCAAAGACTCAGTTATTCGCTTTGCAGCAGGATGACTGCTGTGATATTTCATCTTCCTCGCAAAGGACTGTTGGACAGTCAATTGCTTGGTGGAAGTAGTAAAAGTGGTCTTACGACTTCCCCTCTGGGATGACCATCGACTCCCAGCAGCAACAACAGCAGCGCCAGCAGCAGTAGGCGTTACACTCAAGGATGCATCGGAGGAATCCCAGGCAGGAGAGGACTCATCAGAATTGCCAGTGACATGGCCTGCAGGACTATTGGCATTCCTGGGGAAGGAGGAAATTGACACTGAGGGAGTTGGTGGGGTGGTTTGCGTGAGCTTGGTTACAAGAGGAAGGGATTTACTGGTCAGTGGACTGCTTCCGCTGTCGCCCAAAGTTTTTGAACTTGTCAATGACATGATGAATGCGCTGCAGGTGACGTATAAGGGAGGATGTTCCGAGGTGGTTAACGTCCTTACCCCTACTTATTACAGCTTGACAAAGGCAACACACGGCTTGACACCTGTTGTCCGCATTTCTGTTGAAATACTTCCACACCGAAGAGCTGATTTTTTTTGGTATTTTCACCAGGCATGTCAATGGCCATATTCCTCCCACGGACAACAGGTGTCTCCCCGGGTGCCTGACTTAAACAAACCACCTCACCATCAGAATCCTCCTGGTCAATTTCCTCCCCAGCGCCAGCAACACCCATATCCTCCTCATCCTGGTGTACTTCAACACTGACATCTTCAATCTGACTATCAGGAACAGGACTGCGGGTGCTCCTTCCAGCACTTGCAGGGGGCGTGCCAATGGTGGAAGGCGCATGCTCTTCACGTCCAGTGTTGGGAAGGTCAGGCATCGCAAACGACACAATTGGACTTTCCTTGTGGATTTGTGATTTCGAAGAACGCACAGTTCTTTGCTGTGCTTTTGCCAGCTTAAGTCTTTTCATTTTTCTAGCGAGAGGCTGAGTGCTTCCATCCTCATGTGAAGCTGAACCACTAGCCATGAACATAGGCCAGGGCCTCAGCCGTTCCTTGCCACTCCGTGTGGTAAATGGCATATTGGCAAGTTTACGCTTCTCCTCCGAGATTTTAATTTAGATTTTTGAGTCCTTTTTTTACTGATCTTTTGTGTTTTGGATTTTACATGCTCTGTACTATGACATTGGGCATCGGCCTTGGCATACGATGTAGATGGAATTTCATCGTCTCGGCCATGACTAGTGGCAGCAGCTTCAGCACGAGGTGGAAGTGGATCTTGATCTTTCCCTATTTTTGGAACCTCAACATTTTTGTTCTCCATATTTTAATAGGCACAACTAAAAGGCACCTCAGGTAAACAATGGAGATGGATGGATACTAGAATACTTATGGATGACGAGTGACTGACGACACAGAGGTAGCTACAGCCGTGGACTACCGTACTGCGTCTGCTAGTATAGTAATTAATGATATAAAAAAATATATATATAACTACTGTAGGTATATATAATATAATGACGCACCTGGTGGACACTGTCAGCAGACTGCTAAACTACTAGTATGAAGAAGATAGAAAAAAAAACCCCACCACAGGTAGATATACAATTATGGACGAGTGACGACACAGACGTAGGTACAGCCGTGGCTTACCGTACTGCGTCTGCTAGTATAGATAATATAATAAATATATTACTACTGTAGGTATATAATATAAAGACGGACCTGGTAGACACTGTCAGCAGACTGCTAAACTACTAGTATGAAGAAGATAGAAAAAAAAACCCCACCACAGGTAGGTATACAATTATGGACGAGCACTGACGACACAGAGGTAGCTACAGCCGTGGACTACCGTACTGTGTCTGCTAGTATAGAGATGATAATGATATAAAAAATATATATATGTCACTACTGTAGGTATATATAATATAATGACGGACCTGCTGGACACTGTCAGCAGACTGCTAAAGTAACTAGTACTAGACTAGTATGAATGAAGATAGAAAAAAGAAAACACCACACAGGTAGAGGTATATTATTTACAATATTGGTCGAGCACTAGTAGTCACGACACAGAGGTAGCACTAGCTACAGACGTGGACTACCGTACTGCCTCTGCTAATATAGAGATGATAAAGATGATAGAGATGAAAAAAAAATATATAACACTACTGTAGGTAAATATTTATATAATATAATGAATGACGGACCTGCTGGACACTGTCAGCAGAATGCGTTTATAGAATTAAAAAAAAACACCACAGGAGTGTTTAACTTTTTCAGGCAGACAATATACTGGTGGTCACTGGCAGCAAAAGTGTGCACTGTACTCCTGCTATAACTGCTCCCCAGTCTCCCTTACAATTAAGCTGTGTGAGCAGTGAGCACTCAGCACAGTCAGATATACATAGATATATCATGCAGCACACTGAGGCTGAGCACAGTCAGATATGGTATGGAGCGTTTTTTTCAGGCAGAGAACGGATAAAAAAAAACTAGCAAAACTCTGCACTGACTGTACTCCTAACAGCTGCTCCCCAATCCTCCCCACAATAAGCTAAGCAGTAGCAATCAGATCAACTAACTACTAACTATATAAACGGAGAGGACGCCAGCCACGTCCTCTGCCTATCAATCTCAATGCACGTGTGAAAATGGCGGCGACGCGCGGCTCCTTATATAGATCCCGAGTCAGCGGGATGATGACGTTCGGGCGCGCTCGGGTTAACCGAGCAAGGCGGGAGGATCCGAGTCGCTCGGACCCGTGTAAAAAAAAGGTGAAGTTCGGGCGGGTTCGGATTCCGAGGAACCGAACCCGCTCATCTCTAGTAATTATATACTTACCTATTTACTCTATTTTTAATGTGTGTATATATATATATATATATATATATATATATATATTAGTGATGTGCACTGGACATTTTTCGGGTTTTGTGTTTTGGTTTTGGATTCGGATCCGCGGCCGTGTTTTGGATTCGGACACGTTTTGGCAAAACCTCACAGAAATTTTTTTGTCGGAAATGGGTGTGTTTTGGATTTGGGTGTTTTTTTCAAAAAACCCTAAAAAACTGCTTAAATCATAGAATTTGGGGGTCATTTTGATCCCATAGTATTATTAACCTCAATAACCATAATTTCCACTCATTTCCAGTCTATTCTGAACACTTCACACCTCACAATATTATTTTTAGTCCTAAAATTTGCACCGAGGTCGCTGGATGGCTAAGCTAAGCGACACAAGTGGCCGACACAAACACCTGGCCCATCTAGGAGTGGCACTGCAGTGTCAGACAGGATGGCCCTTCCAAAAAATTGTCCCCAAACAGCACATGATGCAAAGAAAAAAAGAGGCGCACCAAGGTCGCTGTGTGACTAAGCTAAGCGACACAAGTGGCTGACACAAACACCTGGCCCATCTAGGAGTGGCACTGCAGTGTCAGGCAGGATGGCACTTCAAAGAAATAGCACATAATGCAAAGAAAAATGAAAGAAAAAAGAGGTGCAAGATGGAATTGTCCTTGGGCCCTCCCACCCACCCTTATTTTGTATAAACAGGACATGCACACTTTATCGAACCCATCATTTCAGTGACAGGGTCTGCCACACGACTGTGACTGAAATGACTGGTTGGTTTGGGTCCCCACCAAAAAAAGAAGCAATCAATCTCTCCTTGCACAAACTGGCTCTACAGAGGCAAGATGTCCACCTCATCATCGTCCTCCGATTCCTCACCCCTTTCACTGTGTACATCCCACTCCTAACAGATAATTAATTCGTCCCCACTGGAATCCACCATCTCAGGTCCCTGTGTACTTTCTGGAGGCAATTGCTGCTGGTGAATGTCTCCACGGAGGAATTGATTATAATTCATTTTGATAAACATCATCTTCTCCACATTTTCTGGAAGTAACCTCGTATGCCGATTGCTGACAAGGTGAGCGGCTGCACTAATCACTCTTTCGGAGTACACACTGGAGGGAGGGCAACTTAGGTAGAATAAAGCCAGTTTGTGCAAGGGCCTCCAAATTGCCTCTTTTTCCTGCCAGAATACGTACGGACTGTCTGACGTGCCTACTTGGATGCGGTCACTCGTATAATCCTCCACCATTCTTTCAATGGTGACAGAATCATATGCAGTGACAGTAGATGACATGTCAGTAATCGTTGGCAGGTCCTTCAGTCCGGACCAGATGTCAGCACTCGCTCCAGACTGCCCTGCATCATCGCCAGCGGGTGGGCTCGGATTTCTTAGCCTTTTCCTCGCACCCCCAGTTGCGGGTGAATGTGAAGCAGGAGCAGTTGACGGGTCACGTTCCGCTTGACATGACAATTTTCTCACCAGCAGGTCTTTGAACCTCTGCAGACTTGTGTCTGCCGGAAAGAGAGATACAACGTAGGTTTTAAATCTAGGATCGAGTACGGTGGCCAAAATGTAGTGCTCTGATTTCAACAGATTGACCACCTGTGAATCCTTGTTAAGCGAATCAAGGGCTCCATCCACAAGTCCCACATGCCTAGTGGAATCACTCTGTTTTAGCTCCTCCTTCAATGTCTCCAGCTTCTTCTGCAAAAGCCTGATGAGGGGAATGACCTGACTCAGGCTGGCAGTGTCTGAACTGACTTCACGTGTGGCAAGTTCAAAGGGTTGCAGAACCTTGCACAATATTGAAATCATTCTCCACTGCGCTTGAGTCAGGAGCATCCCACCTCCTTTGCCTATATCGTGGGCAGGTGTATAGGCTTGAATGGCCTTTTGCTGCTCCTCCATCCTCTGAAGCATATAGAGGGTTGAATTCCACCTCGTTACCACCTCTTGCTTCAGATGATGGCAGGGCAGGTTCAGGACTGTTTGGTGGTGCTTCAGTCTTCTGTACGTGGTGGCTGAAAGACGAAAGTGGCCCGCAATTCTTCGGGCCACCGACAGCATCTCTTGCACGCCCCTGTCGTTTTTTAAATAATTCAAGAGATGCACGCCCTGTCGTTTTTTAAATAATTCTGCGCCACCAAATTCAATATATGTGCAAAACATGGGACGTGCTGGAATTTGCCCAGATGTAATGCACGCACAATATTGGTGGCGTTGTCCGATGTCACAAATCCCCAGGAGAGTCCAATTGGGGTAAGCCATTCTGCGATGATGTTCCTCAGTTTCCGTAAGAGGTTTTCAGCTGTGTGCGTATTCTGGAAAGCGGTGATACAAAGCGTAGCCTGCCTAGGAACGAGTTGGCGTTTGCGAGATGCTGCTACTAGTGCTGCCGCTGCTGTTCTTGCTGCGGGAAGCAATACATCTACCCAGTGGGCTTTCACAGTCATATAGTCCTGAGTCTGCCCTGCTCCACTTGTCCACATGTGCGTGGTTAAGTGGACATTGGATACAACTGCATTTTTTAGGACACTGGTGACTCTTTTTCTGATGTCTGTGAACATTTTCGGTATCGCCTGCCTAGAGAAATGGAACCTAGATGGTATTTGGTACCGGGGACACAGTACCTCAATCAAGTCTCTAGTTGCCTCTGAATTAACGGTGGATACCGGAACCACGTTTCTCACTGCCCAGGCTGCCAAGGCCTGAGTTATCTGCTTTGCAGCAGGATGACTGCTGTGATATTTCATCTTCCTCGCAAAGGACTGTTGGACAGTCAATTGCTTACTTGAAGTAGTACAAGTGGTCTTCCGACTTCCCCTCTGGGATGACGATCGACTCCCAGCAGCAACAACAGCAGCCCCAGCAGCAGTAGGCGTTACACTCAAGGATGCATCAGAGGAATACCAGGCAGGACAGGACTCGTCAGACTTGCCAGTGACATGGCCTGCAGGAGTATTGGCTTTCCTGGGTAAGGAGGAAATTGACACTGAGGGAGTTGGTGGTGTGCTTTGCAAGAGCTTGGTTACAAGAGGAAGGGATTTAGTGGTCAGTGGACTGCTTCCGCTGTCATCCAAAGTTTTTGAACTTGTCACTGACTCCTGATGAATGCGGTCCAGGTGACGTATAAGGAAGGATGTTTCGAGGTGGTTAACGTCCTTACCCCTACTTATTACAGCTTGACAAAGGCAACACACGGCTTGACACCTGTTGTCCGCATTTCTGTTGAAATAATTCCACACCGAAGAGCTGATTTTTTTGTATTTTGACCAGGCATGTCAATGGCCATATTCATCCCACGGACAACAGGTGTCTCCCCGGGTGCCTGACTTAAACAAACCACCTCACCATCAGAATCCTCCTTGTCATTTTCCTCCCCAGCGCCAGCAACACCCATATCCTCATCCTGGTGTACTTCAACAGTGATATCTTCAATTTGACTATCAGGAACTGGACTGTGGGTGCTCCTTCCAGCACTTGCAGGGGGCGTGCAAATGGTGGAAGGCGCAAGCTCTTCCCGTCCAGTGTTGGGAAGGTCAGGCATCGTAACCGACACAATTGGACTCTCCTTGGGGATTTGTGATTTAGAAGAACACACAGTTCTTTGCTGTGCTTTTGCCAGCTTAAGTCTTTTCATTTTTCTAGCGAGAGGATGAGTGCTTCCATCCTCATGTGAATCTGAACCACTAGCCATGAACATAGGCCAGGGCCTCAGCCGTTCCTTGCCACTCCGTGTCGTAAATGGCATATTGGCAAGTTTACTCATCAGATTTTTTGGATTTTACATGCTTCTACTATGACATTGGGCAACGTCCTTGGCAGACGACGTTGATGGCATTTCATCGTCTCGGCCATGACTAGTGGCAGCAGCTTCAGCACAAGGTGGAAGTGGATCTTGATCTTTCCATATTTTAACCTCCACATTTTTGTTCTCCATTTTTTAATGTGTGGAATTATATGCCAGTATCAATAGCAATGGCGTACTACTATATATACTGCGCACAACTAAAATGCACCACAGGTATAGAATGTAGATGGATAGTATACTTAATGACGACACAGAGGTAGGTACAGCAGTGGCCTTCCATACCGTACTGCTATATATAGTATACTGGTGGTCACTGTGTCAGCAAACTGCAAAACTAAAATGCACCACAGGTATAGAATGTAGATGGATAGTATACTTAATGACGACACAGTGGTAGGTACAGCAGTGGCCTTCCACACCATACTGCTATATATAGTATACTGGTGGTCCCTGTGTCAGCAAACTGCAAAACTAAAATGCACCACAGGTATAGAATGTAGATGGATAGTATACTTAATGACGACACAGAGGTAGGTACAGCAGTGGCCTTCCGTACCGTACTGCTATATATTATATACTGGTGGTCACTGGTCAGCAAAACTCTGCACTGTACTCCTCCTATATAATATTAATTATACTGGTGGTCCCCAGTACCCACAATAAAGCAGCACACTGAGCACAGATATGGAGTGTTTTTCAGGCAGACAACGTATACTGGTGGTCACTGTCAGCAAAACTCTGCACTGTACTCCTACTATATAATACAGCTGCTCCCCAGTCCCCACAATTAAGCAGTTTGAGCACAGATATATATGCAGCACACTGAGCACAGATATGGAGCGTTTTTTTCAGGCAGAGAACGGATAACTGGTGGTCACTGATCAGCAAAACTCTGCACTGTACTCCTCCTATATTTTACAGCTGCTCCCCAGTCCTCCCCACTATCAAGCAATAATGCACAATCAAGTTCAGCAATAACGGAGAGGACGCCAGCCACGTCCTCTCCCTAACATTTCCAATGCACGAGTGAAAATGGCGGCGATGCGCGGCTGCTTATATAGAATCCGAATCTCGCGAGAATCCGACAGCGGGATGATGACGTTCGGGCGAGCTCGGGTTAACCGAGTCATACGGGAGAATCCGAGTATGGCTTGGACCCGTTAAGAATAAAAAAATCCCCAGAGGTCTGAGGATATTCAAAACGTTATCCTTTGTGGACGATCCCTCATTAAAAACCAAATGGGACTCCTTATTAGATGACTGTTCCTATTCACTAATGGAACTTCTGATTAATTATCGCAGAGAGAAGACCCTCATACTATCGCAGGAAATTGAGGAAACAAGGAAACGTTTAAGTATATATTCTGATCATCCTCAATTTCAACATAATGACTCCAAATTAAATCATAAAATTGAGTTATATGAGAAGGAGGTGATAGATGGGAAAAATAGGAAATTTACGAGAGACACTGAGGACTACAATCAGGACAAAGTCCGGAGTTTTAATAAGAGAACTCATTCTTTTATTAGGGGGAGATCCAGGAGCTTTTCAAATCAAAGATTGAAAAGAGATAGGAGTTATCATAATAACTTTAAAAATAATGCTAAGAAAGGGTTAAACCCAACTCAGCAGTATCAGACAGATAAATACTCATACCCTCCAAATATCAATAGACAGGATCCTGGACAGATCCCTTCTAGTAATATGTCCGGGACAGATCCCTCAGTGAGACCAAAGAACACTACACACATCAATCCCTCCTGTGAAACCAGTCTCCCTAACTCTAGTAATTTTTTAGAGAGGGATCAGAGGATTCTAAAACAAAAACTCCCATATCATATGCACAATCATTACGACATATTAAGAATAGACTCCCCAAAAAGACCAAGGGAAGAAGGCAGAGAGGATACAGAGGAGGCAGGAGGTTACAAAGAAAAAAAGCGAGACATGAGACTATAAATCAGACCAATATCTATAATTTGTCCTCCACCCACATTTCTCCAGCAGAGTCTACACTTTTAGCTAAGGGCCTTAAATTTGCCCCTTCTAAACCACCTACATTTTTTTATTTATTTGTGGAACTCAATACCTATACACGCACTTTAGCACGCAAAAGGTACTTTGCAACTAAGAATTTGACTAAACGTAAACTTGATGGCACACCGATTCTGTTAGATGATCAAGATAGAGTAGGCATAGATATGCTGGAATCCCTACTTCTTGAAAACAATACTGTAGATTCTGGGGTACAGATCTATAATCAAAGTCGTACCAATGAACGTAATCTTAAATTTAGAAATAAATCGCAATTCTACCCACTACATTATAGGAGCCCAGCCATTGATATATTCTACAAGAAAACATTGGATGACTTTAATAGTCTATGTAAGAAAGAATCAAAAAGATTCAAATATAGACATAATCTAACAGTTCAGGAGAGATTGGCTTTACAAAAACTTGCCAATGATCCCTCCCTTGTCATTAAGTCGGCAGACAAGTGAGGAGGCATTGTCATTCAAAACACTGAGGATTATCTGAAAGAGGCTTTCAGACAACTTAATGATAGGAATACATATGTTAAATTATCATCCAATCCTGCACATGATTTTCATAGATCACTAACTATTATAGTTAAAGATGCCTTGGATAAAGGCACCATATCCAAGGAAGAATCTAGATATCTGATTCCCACACACCCTGTCACTCCCACTTATTATCATTTACCTAAAATTCACAAATCCCTCACTGCACCCCCTGGTCGGCCAATTATTTCTGGTGTTGGGTCCCTCACTTCTAATTTATCACACTTTGTTGATTATTTTTTACAGCCACTCGCCTCCTCTTTACGCTCTCACATCAGGGATACTACATGTTTTCTAAATGATATTTCAAACATTAATTGGAAAAGCTCCTATTTCTTTATGACCTGCGATGTGCAGGCATTATACTCTAATATTCCGCATAAGAGAGGTCTATCTACGATAGCAGAATCTCTCTCTAAAACTAGTACGATTGATTCAGAGTTACAAAAATTCATACTGGACTCAATCAATTTTATATTATCTCACAATTTTTTTGTATTTAATAAGGAATATTATTTACAGATACTTGGGACGGCCATGGGGACGAGGTTCGCGCCGAGCTTCGCTAACCTATACATGGGTGCCTTCGAGGAGGAGCATGTGTGGGGGCGGAGCTGCGGCGCGGACCTCGTCTACTATGGCCGTTACATAGATGACATGTTTTTTATCCTTGATGGTGACATATCCTCATCTTCTGATCTCATCACTTCTTTGAATAACAACAGTTATAATTTAATTTTCACTGGTACTGCGCACCAATCATCCATCACTTTTTTGGATATTTCACTTGATATTATTGAGGGCAAAATATCCACAAAAACGTTTCGCAATGAGGTAGACACTTTAAACTTTATCCATTATAGTAGTTCACACCACAAATCATGGTTGAACAATGTCCCTTATGGACAATTTAGACGCATAAAACGTAATTGCAGCAATAGAGTGGACTTTCAATTACAAGCGGATGAATTATCTAAATCCTTCTATAATCGTGGCTATCCAGCAAGATTGATTGAAACAGCACGGGAGAGAACGGATGCTTTAGATAGAAGGGATCTTCTGAAAACAAAAACCCACATATGTAAATTTGCACAAGACCAGCCACATTTCATGTCACAGTTCAACTGTGCTTCTTCTAAGATTAGAAACATCATCTACAATAATCACTCTATTCTCCTTACAGATAAGATCCTTCGATCTGAACTTAAAGATACCCCCTCAGTGATATTTAGAAAATCAAATAATTTACAACAACTAGCTCCAAGCCTCTTTGTTGATAGAAGACTCACTAATGAGAGTTCAACATCAGCTGGCAATATACAGTGGCTCCCGAAAATAGTAGGGTGTTTCAAATGTGGTGCTAAAAAATGTATCACATGTTCATATATTCAGAATAATACAAAAAGCTTTGGTGCCTCAGATTCATCTGAATTTGAGATATGTTCTCATATCAATTGCAATAGTTCCTTTGTGATTTATATATTGGTTTGTAAATGTAATTTAATGTATGTAGGTAGAACAACTCGTAAACTCAGGACGAGGTTTCTTGAGCATAGACGTAACATCCAAAAGGGCCTAATATTTCATAGTGTCTCCAGACATTTTATAGAAAAGCATCATAAAGATCCGGATGACATCCAACTAGTGGGTATAGAGATCATCAAACCCACAATACGGGGGGGAGATAGATATAGAAAACTATGTCTTAGGGAAAATTATTGGATACATAAATTAAGAACACTTACACCGGAAGGGCTCAATGAAAGTATAGAATTTGATCTTTCATGAAAATTCATTTCTATTCCGACTCTCCTTATATCACATCTGAGTAACATCTGTGCAGATTGTCCAATAATTCCAAGTATAGAAACTATCTTCCCCCCCCCCCTCCCCCCTCCCTTTCCCAACCCTATAGTGCATATTTACATGAAATAAAACATCTGTATTATGAATACACACTTTGGTATCATCTGTCTGGTGATGATTCCCTGAAATATCTAGAGGTTGATGAAGGAAGTCCATCTGCAATACATTATCATCATCATATGTAGGACTGTTCTTCTTTTTTTCCCATTTTTTGTTTATATGTTTATATATTTTTTCCTTTTTCTTTTGTTTTATTTATCTTTTATTTTTTAGTTTTATCATAACACAACAAAGAAGATATTTTTACTATATCTAATAACGATGTTGCATACAAAGGATGTTCTAATCACTAATCAGATTCATCTATAGAATTAGGAATATGTCCTTCTATATGAGATATCCATTTGTTAGACTACTCTTACCCTTGTTACAATATATTGAAACAAGCTAATTACTGTGTTTATCTCTCAGTCTGTCCTCTATATAATCATCAGACTCAGTGGCGCATCAGGTTAGAGGACAGACCAGCATTAGTTTTGAATCCTAGAGTTCGAATCATGTCTATACCAACATTTAAAAAGTTTTCCCTCTTGGTCCGATTTTTTATGCAGAGGTGATTTATATAAATAGATATACTTTTTTTCCCTTTGATTAAACTTCTCTTAACCTAAAACGGCACCACTAGTATATACACGGATAATAACATTTGTCCAGTGAACCTTGTGTTAAATGTCTGCTACTCATTATAGGTGAAGCGATTAGGTGATCTAATTTGTGGTGAATCAATACACCTGTCATGACACCTGAACTGAAACCATGATCTGCAATGGCTTACTATTTACTACAATATAAAGTATAACCACATTAAAATTTACACCTTTCTCTGACACCAATAAGTCTATTATAAATGTATCTTTCTCTAGTCATTTCTGCCAACTATATATAATGTTATGTGTTAGTACTTGAGAGCCTTCGTTTTATGCATTTTTATTGCTTTTAACATTGCTGATGACATTCACCTGTCCACACTAATCAACTCAGCCTTTAAATACCGGATGACCTAGGAGGCAGGTATCTACCTTTGAGAAAGTCACGTGAACGTGACGAAACGCGTAAGGACCCGCCCCTATCCACACTCAGCTCAGGTGAAATCTTCCAGGTGTTCCTTGGTCCCCGCTGCACCCTCCGTCTACAGCATCCGACATCAGCGGCTTCAGCGCACACGCCGCCACGACCGGGTTGTGAGAGAGACGGTCCATTCCTTTCCGCTGCACAGCGTATATGGGCATTGCAGGACATTGAAGCCGAGGACGCTCGGCTCTTACCAGCCCATTTTGGAAAGGTATTGAATATCAATTTCAACTGAGGGACTTTTAATTCATTAGGATCCTACCAACACACCTGGTATTTATCAACTATCTAACAAGTGAATCACGGAACTTTTCACCCCAATAAGCTGAGTTATTACAATATACCACTAGTTCACGTCTAGTGATTGTTCTTATATATATTTATATATATTATTCACCGGTTATTTGATAATTAATCTTTTTATATGTTTTATTAATAAACATTGTTATTTTTTACGTTGGCTCTCTGTACATTATGTTTCGTTCCTGATATTCAGCGCAGTCGTTTGTTCTTTTTCTATGCTATCACCACAATACTACACATAGTATTCCGGCAAGCGCAGACTATCGGGAACATAAAATTGTGATTATTTAATTCTATGAAACACGTATTGGTTTTCACTTTTTATTTTGATGATTAGGCGCTCGTTTGTTGCAGTTTTTTGTTTTGGTCTTCTATTGTAGATATCTGTGGATATCCTGCTAGCTGCCCTATCATCCATTGTTTTCTCTTATCTTTGAATCGGTATTTAATAAATCCTAGATAATAATAGTTAGTGTTGATTATGGCAGATCTGACTTGTTTATCTGAATGTGCTAGGAGGAGACGGTGTTATGAGGCTAATTTCAATGAAGATCCCACAATCACCTCCCCCTCTGTAACTCAGAATGATTATGAGAAGGAATTCAACATTCTCTTTTATAAATTGGAGGATCTGATGAAAACTGAAACCCGCCACTGGTGGGATATGATTACGTTACAGAAATACATTAAGAATAAAAAAATCCCCAGAGGTCTGAGGATATTCAAAACGTTATCCTTTGTGGACGATCCCTCATTAAAAACCAAATGGGACTCCTTATTAGATGACTGTTCCTATTCACTAATGGAACTTCTGATTAATTATCGCAGAGAGAAGACCCTCATACTATCGCAGGAAATTGAGGAAACAAGGAAACGTTTAAGTATATATTCTGATCATCCTCAATTTCAACATAATGACTCCAAATTAAATCATAAAATTGAGTTATATGAGAAGGAGGTGATAGATGGGAAAAATAGGAAATTTACGAGAGACACTGAGGACTACAATCAGGACAAAGTCCGGAGTTTAAATAAGAGAACTCATTCTTTTATTAGGGGGAGATCCAGGAGCTTTTCAAATCAAAGATTGAAAAGAGATAGGAGTTATCATAATAACTTTAAAAATAATGCTAAGAAAGGGTTAAACCCAACTCAGCAGTATCAGACAGATAAATACTCATACCCTCCAAATATCAATAGACAGGATCCTGGACAGATCCCTTCTAGTAATATGTCCGGGACAGATCCCTCAGTGAGACCAAAGAACACTACACACATCAATCCCTCCTGTGAAACCAGTCTCCCTAACTCTAGTAATTTTTTAGAGAGGGATCAGAGGATTCTAAAACAAAAACTCCCATATCATATGCACAATCATTACGACATATTAAGAATAGACTCCCCAAAAAGACCAAGGGAAGAAGGCAGAGAGGATGCAGAGGAGGCAGGAGGTTACAAAGAAAAAAAGCGAGACATGAGACTATAAATCAGACCAATATCTATAATTTGTCCTCCACCCACATTTCTCCAGCAGAGTCTACACTTTTAGCTAAGGGCCTTAAATTTGCCCCTTCTAAACCACCTACATTTTTTAATTTATTTGTGGAACTCAATACCTATACACGCACTTTAGCACGCAAAAGGTACTTTGCAACTAAGAATTTGACTAAACGTAAACTTGATGGCACACTGATTCTGTTAGATGATCAAGATAGAGTAGGCATAGATATGCTGGAATCCCTACTTCTTGAAAACAATACTGTAGATTCTGGGGTACAGATCTATAATCAAAGTCGTACCAATGAACGTAATCTTAAATTTAGAAATAAATCGCAATTCTACCCACTACATTATAGGAGCCCAGCCATTGATATATTCTACAAGAAAACATTGGATGACTTTAATAGTCTATGTAAGAAAGAATCAAAAAGATTCAAATATAGACATAATCTAACAGTTCAGGAGAGATTGGCTTTACAAAAACTTGCCAATGATCCCTCCCTTGTCATTAAGTCGGCAGACAAGGGAGGAGGCATTGTCATTCAAAACACTGAGGATTATCTGACAGAGGCTTTCAGACAACTTAATGATAGGAATACATATGTTAAATTATCATCCAATCTTGCACATGATTTTCATAGATCACTAACTATTATAGTTAAAGATGCCTTGGATAAAGGCACCATATCCAAGGAAGAATCTAGATATCTGATTCCCACACACCCTGTCACTCCCACTTATTATCATTTACCTAAAATTCACAAATCCCTCACTGCACCCCCTGGTCGGCCAATTATTTCTGGTGTTGGGTCCCTCACTTCTAATTTATCACACTTTGTTGATTATTTTTTACAGCCACTCGCCTCCTCTTTACGCTCTCACATCAGGGATACTACATGTTTTCTAAATGATATTTCAAACATTAATTGGAAAAGCTCCTATTTCTTTATGACCTGCGATGTGCAGGCATTATACTCTAATATTCCGCATAAGAGAGGTCTATCTACGATAGCAGAATCTCTCTCTAAAACTAGTACGATTGATTCAGAGTTACAAAAATTCATACTGGACTCAATCAATTTTATATTATCTCACAATTTTTTTGTATTTAATAAGGAATATTATTTACAGATACTTGGGACGGCCATGGGGACGAGGTTCGCGCCGAGCTTCGCTAACCTATACATGGGTGCCTTCGAGGAGGAGCATGTGTGGGGGCGGAGCTGCGGCGCGGACCTCGTCTACTATGGCCGTTACATAGATGACATGTTTTTTATCCTTGATGGTGACATATCCTCATCTTCTGATCTCATCACTTCTTTGAATAACAACAGTTATAATTTAATTTTCACTGGTACTGCGCACCAATCATCCATCACTTTTTTGGATATTTCACTTGATATTATTGAGGGCAAAATATCCACAAAAACGTTTCGCAAGGAGGTAGACACTTTAAACTTTATCCATTATAGTAGTTCACACCACAAATCATGGTTGAACAATGTCCCTTATGGACAATTTAGACGCATAAAACGTAATTGCAGCAATAGAGTGGACTTTCAATTACAAGCGGATGAATTATCTAAATCCTTCTATAATCGTGGCTATCCAGCAAGATTGATTGAAACAGCACGGGAGAGAACGGATGCTTTAGATAGAAGGGATCTTCTGAAAACAAAAACCCACATATGTAAATTTGCACAAGACCAGCCACATTTCATGTCACAGTTCAACTGTGCTTCTTCTAAGATTAGAAACATCATCTACAATAATCACTCTATTCTCCTTACAGATAAGATCCTTCGATCTGAACTTAAAGATACCCCCTCAGTGATATTTAGAAAATCAAATAATTTACAACAACAACTAGCTCCAAGCCTCTTTGTTGATAGAAGACTCACTAATGAGAGTTCAACATCAGCTGGCAATATACAGTGGCTCCCGAAAATAGTAGGGTGTTTCAAATGTGGTGCTAAAAAATGTATCACATGTTCATATATTCAGAATAATACAAAAAGCTTTGGTGCCTCAGATTCATCTGAATTTGAGATATGTTCTCATATCAATTGCAATAGTTCCTTTGTGATTTATATATTGGTTTGTAAATGTAATTTAATGTATGTAGGTAGAACAACTCGTAAACTCAGGACGAGGTTTCTTGAGCATAGACGTAACATCCAAAAGGGCCTAATATTTCATAGTGTCTCCAGACATTTTTTAGAAAAGCATCATAAAGATCCGGATGACATCCAACTAGTGGGCATAGAGATCATCAAACCCACAATACGGGGGGGAGATAGATATAGAAAACTATGTCTTAGGGAAAATTATTGGATACATAAATTAAGAACACTTACACCGGAAGGGCTCAATGAAAGTATAGAATTTGATCTTTCATGAAAATTCATTTCTATTCCGACTCTCCTTATATCACATCTGAGTAACATCTGTGCAGATTGTCCAATAATTCCAAGTATAGAAACTATCTCCCCCCCCTCCTCCCCCCTCCCCCCTCCCTTTCCCAACCCTATAGTGCATATTTACATGAAATAAAACATCTGTATTATGAATACACACTTTGGTATCATCTGTCTGGTGATGATTCCCTGAAATATCTAGAGGTTGATGAAGGAAGTCCATCTGCAATACATTATCATCATCATATGTAGGACTGTTCTTCTTTTTTTCCCATTTTTTGTTTATATGTTTATATATTTTTTCCTTTTTCTTTTGTTTTATTTATCTTTTATTTTTTAGTTTTATCATAACACAACAAAGAAGATATTTTTACTATATCTAATAACGATGTTGCATACAAAGGATGTTCTAATCACTAATCAGATTCATCTATAGAATTAGGAATATGTCCTTCTATATGAGATATCCATTTGTTAGACTACTCTTACCCTTGTTACAATATATTGAAACAAGCTAATTACTGTGTTTATCTCTCAGTCTGTCCTCTATATAATCATCAGACTCAGTGGCGCATCAGGTTAGAGGACAGACCAGCATTAGTTTTGAATCCTAGAGTTCGAATCATGTCTATACCAACATTTAAAAAGTTTTCCCTCTTGGTCCGATTTTTTATGCAGAGGTGATTTATATAAATAGATATACTTTTTTTCCCTTTGATTAAACTTCTCTTAACCTAAAACGGCACCACTAGTATATACACGGATAATAACATTTGTCCAGTGAACCTTGTGTTAAATGTCTGCTACTCATTATAGGTGAAGCGATTAGGTGATCTAATTTGTGGTGAATCAATACACCTGTCATGACACCTGAACTGAAACCATGATCTGCAATGGCTTACTATTTACTACAGTATAAAGTATAACCACATTAAATTTACACCTTTCTCTGACACCAATAAGTCTATTATAAATTTATCTTTCTCTAGTCATTTCTGCCAACTATATATAATGTTATGTGTTAGTACATGAGAGCCTTCGTTTTATGCATTTTTATTGCTTTTAACATTGCTGATGACATTCACCTGTCCACACTAATCAACTCAGCCTTTAAATACCGGATGACCTAGGAGGCAGGTATCTACCTTTGAGAAAGTCACGTGAACGTGACGAAACGCGTCAGGACCCGCCCCTATCCACACTCAGCTCAGGTGAAATCTTCCAGGTGTTCCTTGGTCCCCGCTGCACCCTCCGTCTACAGCATCCGACATCAGCGGTTTCAGCGCACACGCCGCCACGACCGGGTTGTGAGAGAGACGGTCCATTCCTTTCCGCTGCACAGCGTATATGGGCATTGCAGGACATTGAAGCCGAGGACGCTCGGCTCTTACCAGCCCATTTTGGAAAGGTATTGAATATCAATTTCAACTGAGGGACTTTTAATTCATTAGGATCCTACCAACACGCCTGGTATTTATCAACTATCTAACAAGTGAATCACGGAACTTTTCACCCCAATAAGCTGAGTTATTACAATATACCACTAGTTCACGTCTAGTGATTGTTCTTATATATATTTATATATATTATTCACCGGTTATTTGATAATTAATCTTTTTAAAAAGTGCAGACGTGCTGGGAACTAAGATGATACTAAAAGATTAAAAGATTAAAAACAGGAGAATGAAAAATAAAGCATGCAGCAATATGAGAGGACACCTTATAAGACACAGTCATCATGCATAAAAGGTAGTCATAGTCACCATAGTACACACATAAATTTCAACGTCATTAGGAACAAGCACAAGCACTAGGAGTAAAGTGTACCCAGAGTATGTCATAGCTTAAGGATCCCATCTATATCCCCTATCGGAAAGCCCAAAGCTGTAGACCAAGATATATACATGGTTGTGAAATATTATAAAAATACATTATAAAAAGACATTCCAGGGCATTTGTTAATTAAGACCATGAGGGGTAAGTGAGTTCAGGGTAAAGATCCATCTGGCTTCCTTTTGTGCCAGTACTTTCGCTCTATCACCACCACGTATCAATACCGGTACATGGTCCAAGATCTTATATCGTAAATCAGATAGTTTATGGTTCGCCGTTTTGAAATGGCGAGCAACCGGCTGATCATTTTTCTTCCCATCCAGGGCCCCCCTGATCGCAGAGCGATGTAGGGCCATGCGCTCCCTAAATGTCCTAATGGTCTGGCCTACATACACAAGTCCACATGGGCAGAAGATAGCGTAAATTACAAACTGAGTTGTACAGGTCACATAATGTTGGATCCGATGGGATCTCCGGGTGATTGGATGTATAAAGCAGGGGCCCGTTTCCATGTAACAACAGGTCTCACATGTTAAACATTTGAAGCATCCTTTAGTATTAATCATCATTCGTCTAGGGGTCACATCAGTTTTCACCAATAGATCACGGAGATTCCTCCCCCTTTTATAACTTGGCATGATAGTTTTGTTCTTAAAACATGGTAAGTCCCTATCAGAGGTAACGATAGGCCATAGGGCCTTCGTTGCTCTAGGGAGTACCCCACTAGCGGTGGTATATTCAGTGACCAACGGAATCTTATTGGACATTTGCTTCGTGCATGGATTCAACAGTTGGTCCCTAGGGATCATCATCACCTCATTTTTAAGCCTCATCAGGTTCTTCCTATCGTATCCTCGTACCAGAAATCTCTGTACTACTTCTTCTAAGGCTGGCTCCAATTTGGATCTATCATTAGTGATACGTGCTGCTCTTATAAGTTGCGATTTTGGAAGACCTCTTTTTAGAGATGGTGGATGGAAACTACTGTGTATTAACAGAGTATTGCGGTCCGTTGGTTTGTAGAACACTCCCGTAGTGATACCATTATGTTCAATGCCAATAACCACATCTAGGTAATTAATACTCTTGGAACTAAAGCAAGCTGTTAGTTTAACAGGTGTATCACTGTCATTAATTGATTTAATTAGAGACTCTAGTGCCACTTGTGTCCCCCCCCAAAACAAAATCAAATCATCAATATACCGTCGGTATAGAATGATGTTGGACATTACCACCGGGGATGAAAAAAAGAAAACATGTTCTTGTGAAAACATATATACATTGGCGTACATGGGGGCTACCGGTGACCCCATCGCACACCCAGTGAGCTGTAAATAATAATCACCATTGTGAATAAAGTAATTGTGGGTCAAAATAAATTCCAACAATTGTATAAACAAAGAAATATCCATTCCTTTAAAGTGATTACTATACAAAAATTCCTTAACAGCCCTTAGCCCAGCCTCGTGTGGAATGATGGTATATAAACTTTTTACGTCCATGGTGCACATAATCATATCTGTTGGTACATGTGTTAGTCCATCCAGTAAATTAAGTAAATGTGTGGTGTCCTTCAAAAACGTGCCCTGTGACATAACCAATGGTTGTAACAACCTATCAAGGTACTGAGAAACTGGTTGGGTCAATGATCCTCTGGCCGAAATAATCGGCCTGCCCGGGGGGGATACAGGGTCCTTGTGCAATTTTGGCAATGTGTATAACACTGGGGTGGTCGGAGCCACCTGGGTTAGAGATGTTCTCAGATGTGTGTCAATAAGACCATTCCTTTCTGCTGTCGTCAAAATGGCATCCAATTGCTTCTTATAACGGTCAGTGGGATTGTTATGTAGCTTTTTGTACGTCGCAGAATCTGCTAGCTGTTTATCAATCTCAGCAACATACTCAGACTTGTTCTGAATCACAATAGCCCCGCCCTTATCCGCCGGGCGGATAGTAATGTCAGAATATGACTGAAGATCTTTGATGGCTTGGACTTCCTGCTCAGAGATGTTTTTAAAGATTTTAGGTTGTGCTGCAGAATACTTCGTCACAGACTCATCCAGCAATCTTGAAAAGGTTTGTAATGCCGAATTCGTGGAGACTGGGTCAAATTTGGATTTTTTCTTTACTGTGCCAACATCAGTTGTGGGTGCCTCAGGTCTATGTTGGAAATATTCTTTTAATCGGAGGTTCCTCGCAAATCGATATTCTTCCACCTTCCACTTGAACTGATCATGTTTGTTGGTAGGGATAAACGATAAACCCTTATTCAAAACCTGTATCTCGGTTTCAGACAGAATCCGGTCAGACAAATTGAAAATCAATTCTTTTTCTTTTCCTTTTGATTTGTTGGAGGCTTTGCGGAGCCTTTCGTTCTGTCCCCCGCGTCTTGTTTGTTTGATCCTGGGGTATCCAGACGGGCCCGTGTCGTAACCCCTAAAGGGCCTGAACCAGGGGTTCGTGGTTCATCAGAATCATTCACGTGAAAATCGCTATCACTATTAGAAGAATTGGGATTTTTCATAAATCTACCCCGTCTATCCCTCCAAGTAGGTCTTTTTCTCATGTAGCGGGGAGGGTCTGATTCCATCCCTTGGAGCCACCGATAGACTCTATGGTCTTCATAGTCTATGTTGACTGTATGGAGTTTAGCCTTTTTAAAGTTGATCAGTTCCTGTTTGTATTTATTGATCTGACCTTCTAGTTTCTCCCAAGTCGGTAGAAATTTAGCATCCTCCAACATCTCTTTGTGCTCCAAGGTCACGGACGCAATTTTTGTATGGTATTTCTTTAACTCTTTTCCAGCTTCTTCCGTAACCAATAGAATCAGATCCATACTACATTTATTTAAAATGGAGATCCACCGATGACAGAACTCCGGGTTATTCCGTCCGATAGTTGGAGTGTTCCTGACCCGGAATCCCCTCGGTATCCTTTTTGCTCTATAGTAAAATATTAATTAGCTTTGTGTGAAATAGTATATCCTGATTGGTTAAAAGTAGTGATGAGCGGGTTCGGTTTTACTCGGTTTTACTCGGTTCTCAAAACGGCATCTTATTGGCTCACGGATGTCACGTGTTTTGGATAGCCAATAAGATGCCGTTTTGAGAACCGAGTAAAACCGAGTAAAACCGAGTAAAACCGAACCTCGCTCATCTCTAGTTAAAAGCCATAACACCTTCTTTTTTGTGTATAAATAAACCACGATTGGGAGCCAGTTTCAGAGCAGATTCATGGTGCTCAAACATTAGAACTTTCCTGTTGTGAGTGTTATCTGTTCTCCAGCTGGCCAAATTCTTTAAGAATGACTGACTGACATTGATGGGAATTGTTAGTACAAGGTGACAACTTGTACCCTGTCAATGTATTAAGGTGAGTGAGCTTACTATGGTGAGTGCTTGGCTCTTATTTTAATACCTAATTCAACGGCAAATGTTGGGTCGCATGTGGGAACTGGAAAACATATATAGTGAAAAAGGCTCACATACACCCGGGGCTGGCAACAGAAATCTCGGGTCCCAGTAGAGTGATATCTCTGGGGCCCCCTCAGATTATGATTTGTGTGTGTGTGTGTGTGTATATATATATATATATATATATATATACACACACACACACACACACACACACACACACACACACACACACACACACACAGTATATTTATATATATGAACAACAAAATTTGCTGTGCTAGAAACTGAGATACTGTTAATAAATATGTGTGTTACTGTTTTTATATATATATATATATATATATATATATAAAATATTTAACACATATATTAATATGTCTATCTCTCCTTCCTCCCCCACACATACCATAGTCTGTATCTCCCTCTCTCCTTCCTCCCACACACCCCACAGTATGTATCTCCCAAATGACTCAATGCTGCATTCCTAGTTCACCCACCCCATCCCAAATCCCAGTATCCCCTCACCAAGCATTACTTTCTGGGGAGTGACTCACCTGCACTGCACTCCCCAGTATCCAGACCAAAACATCACACAGCAGGTACCATGTGGCCTTTACACCCCACCAGAAGAGGCCAGTGCAGAGCATGGGAATCCTGGGCAGCAGAGCTGATGCCATGTTCCATAACTGCCTGCAACAGAGATGACCTGGAAGAGCGGGTACACACCCATGCCACACAGTCACTGTGTGTTAGAGCCTCCTGTCACACTGAGGCTGTGCCCACACCGCCTACAGCTAGCTGCCCTATTTGGATAAGACGGCTCACATCCCTGATGGGCACTAAGCGGCGTATCCTTGGGGCCCCTCTGATCATTGGGGCCCAGTACAGTTGTCCCCTTTGATCCCACTGTCACCAGCCCTGCATATACAAATATTATGGCAGGGATAGCCATGTATGTATGTATATATATATATATATATATATATATTGAACAAATAGACGCGGGGGCGCTCAGATGTCACAGTGCACTACCAGTGATATATACAAACTTAAGTGTATACGATAAGTGACACTTCCTCTAAAGTGAGAGTGGCTGCAACCTTAAACAATAAATATGTGCTTGGAAAACACATAAATGGAGATTTTTTGGGAAGTGAAGAAAAGGGCGCCTACTAGTGTCTAATGAGATTATGTAAAAAAGAACTGGTGTGATTGAGAACAGGACGCTACTTATCTGGCATAAACAGACTTTTGCTTCAGTCATAAGACCAGTATGGGTACATGAAACAAGAAGAACAAGATAACATAGCGCGTACTGTTTTTACGCAGTTTTCAATCTACAGATCAAGTGAACCAATTATGTGTTTATAAAAAACTTTCTGGGTAAAAGCAAATCCCACAATTTAAAATCCACAGCCAGGGATTTTTTTTAAAGTTTTTCACAATATTTAATAAAACACATAAAACATAGAAAGTAGAAGTAATGCGAGCGTACAAGATAAAAATGAATGACAAGCTTATCTGTCTATATCAGGAATGGGATACATCAGGTTTTTCCATAAACATCCAAGATATATAGTAAAAATTCAAACGTACAAAAAATAAATATTAAAACAGCTTATCTGCCCATAGGGGAAGTACAGGTGCATCAGTCCCAACGCGTTTCGTCCTTAATTAGACTTCATCATGATTAAGTCTAATTAAGGACAAAACGCGTTGGGACTGATGCACCTGTACTTCCCCTATGGGCAGATAAGCTGTTTTAATATTTATTTTTTGTACGTTTGAATTTTTACTATATATCTTGGATGTTTATGGAAAAACCTGATGTATCCCATTCCTGATATAGACAGATAAGCTTGTCATTCATTTTTATCTTGTACGCTCGCATTACTTCTACTTTCTATGTTTTATGTGTTTTATTAAATATTGTGAAAAACTTTTAAAAAAATCCCTGGCTGTGGATTTTAAATTGTGGGATTTGCTTTTACCCAGAAAGTTTTTTATAAACACATAATTGGTTCACTTGATCTGTAGATTGAAAATTGCGTAAAAACAGTACGCGCTATGTTATCTTGTTCTTCTTGTTTCATGTACCCATACTGGTCTTATGACTGAAGCAAAAGTCTGTTTATGCCAGATAAGTAGCGTCCTGTTCTCAATCACACCAGTTCTTTTTTACATAATCTCATTAGACACTAGTAGGCGCCCTTTTCTTCACTTCCCAAAAAAAAAAATATATATATATATATATAAAGAAATTCAATACCTTTCCTGCGCTTATAAATGAGCAGCACTACTGAAAGTCCCTCTGTTAATAGGAACTTAGAAATGAAAACACAGAATAAACAGAAAAAACACAGTGTGCTAATGTTTACGATGTTTGAGTGATAATCAATTAGTCCACATAAAAGTAGGTTCTCTTTTGGTCTGTTCCTCTCAGAGCCTTCCCAGTTGGGGCCTACACAGAAACCCACTCACTAGAAATAATCACCCGACAGAAAACAACAGATTAATAACAGAACTTTTGTTTAAAAGTTTTTAATACATAGATGTATTTTCATACAACATAACCACTTTTTAAAAATACGACCAATTGGACACACACCAGATTGCTAAGATGTTAAAACAAGATTGACCTCCTCACCTAAACGGTGTGAGCTCTAAGGAGGACACTCGAAGCAAGAGGATAGTGTACAATGATCGATTAATCCTACGTGTTTCGTCCACAATGGACTTCTTCAGGGGATAAAAAACTGTCTGGGTGAGAAAGAATGTGTGTTTGTAAAAGGAGGGATTTATGAAAAAGGTAAGAATTCATACTTAGAGTGGATACCCACCTAAAAGAATTTGGCCTGCTGATATCCACAAATAGAACTATCAGATGGTTTTTGGAATCGTAGGAGACCAATACACAATGTGTGGTAGGATCTATTAAGTACAAATTAATATTAATGGATATATAATCATAAATGGAAATATAAAAAAATTATTAGTGACTTTACGGACCTAGAATCTCGAGTATATTGGTTGTGTTACCCAAAAAGTGCTAACAATCTGGGTTAAGAATTGGTAACACCCCTATAATGAAGGAAGAAGTTATTATTCCCCTATAATAAAGAATTTTTTTTAATTTTTTTAATTATCATTATGATAAGTATTTAATACTAACTTAAACTTTAATAAAGGTTATCCAAAACTAGTGTGGTCCACTGTCTTTTGTGACCTGTAAGCGTCCCCCTCTAAATATAAAGAGGATATATGAAGTGAATATATAGCATAACTTAAGTGAAGAAGATTAGAGTAATAATGATTAAATGTTACCTATAGGTGATCCTCAAATGATCAAAGCTATCGTGATCCACTGTGTTAATGAGACTACAGTGATTAGGGTGGTAACCGCCTCTAATTGCTAGAAAAGAGAGTGAATTAATGAACTAATGTGTCTATTTTGGATATTGGTAATTGATTCATACCTATAAGAGATCCACACTAAGTCATCTCCAAATGTAGTTCTGAGCTTGAGCAAAGTGAGGGATTTGAAAACACCCTCTCCACTAAGAGGAAAAATTGGTTGTGAGATAATATAATTATAAAAATAAAATTTGTTCTCACTAATATGTATCAAAATAAGGGAACTATCCTTACCGATATAAAATCCAAGGTCTATATCGGTAACCAAAGAAAAAGTGGGTCTGATGAAAGGCTGAAAAAGTCTGTCTTCTCTAAAAAAGAGGATATAAGCGTAAGGTTTGTTGATCTATTATACACTGGTATACAAAAAACAATACACAATATTTATAACATACATACCACAGCATGAATGACTGATTTGTATGCAGGAATGTGTACAAAAACAGTGGCTAAAAGTCCAACAATAACACCTTGAAATAACAGAAATAAAATGTATTCAGTCATCTAAACTTGTATAGCCTTCACATATAATATTTTAATGTATCTGCTTTCATGATGCCATATTACATTCTAGCAAAAATCAATTAACTTTACACATACTGTATGCTGGACCTTATCCAGGTTATTAGAGGATTAATTTTATATTTGGAACAAATTGGTATTTATGCATTTTAAACAGAAGGAACCAATATTAAACTATAGTGACATTAAACAGGAGGAGCCAATATATACCAGAAGTGACACTCTCAGTCAATACATAATGGTCCCAACAGGTCAGTACCATAAGCAGTCACATTTATACAATACAGTATTCTAATGTTTATAGGAGACATTATATCTTTGTATAATTAAGACCGCTGCAAACTGTGGGAAAATAAACATCTTAAATGACCTATCTAACCATGAGTGAGGTCAAAAATTGTGGAAATGAAAACTTACTCCACTGCAGCTTATCCCTTGATCATCTGTTCATGGCAGTCAGGAAGAGAGAATTCGTTAGGGAGCTCAAAACAGGCTCCTTATATCTGGATTATCTCATTACCTCACTTCCTGTTTGATTCATATTATTAACACATGATATAAATTAATTAAAGCTGCTTAAAACTAAATTATAGTTTCATTGGGGGGGATGAACCTACTAAGTCTCATTAGTTGACTAGTAGTGGTGAGTTATGTGTATCCTTAAGATGATAAGGAGTCCCGAGTATATTAAACAGGAGCACGCGAACGTGCTTCCTGTTTGCATTCCACTGGCCCCCGGCGCATGCGTTCCAACTGCAGCAGGACACGCGCGACACCAGGAAGCATCACTCCCCCCGCGTCTGCACGCGCACCCCTCCTGGAGTGCATACATCACAGCCAGATGGAGCGCACACGTCATAGCCGGATGTGTCCCGCGACTACGTATGCTCCACCTACTATGGAGCCTGCGCGCCTCAGCCAGATGTGTAGCGCGATCGCGCTCGATCCCATGAGCACCGCGTCACCTTCAGAAAATGGGAGCCTGCCTAAACCCCTTCGGTACCAAACGTGCCCATAACTTATATCGCACAAAAAACTCTGCAACCACTCTAAACAGTTTAATAAACCAGACCGTATGTTAAATAAATATTATAATAATTTGTCAATATGACAATTGATGACTTTAGTATATTAAATAAAAAAATATAAAATCTGTTAATATGACAATCGTTGACTTTAATAAACCGCAAAAGTTGTTTAATTGGTCTATGGTATTATAATTATCTAAACCTAATCTATAACATTATATGTGTTTGTAATAAATGCCCATGTACTGTAATAATATGACTCCACTGGGAATCTGAGCTCACACATAGTTTTACAAAGGTGTCTTACAACATCATAGTGTCACATACATACATAATGTCATATGATGTCACAATATCATATATATTTAACAGTGAATAACCATTCAATACCTGCAAAAATGGTACACTGCTTTATAAAAAAAGAAACAATATTGATACTCTCGTTTAAAACTTTTGGGGAGAGGGTGTCAAGGGTAAATATCCAAAAGGATTCCCTCTTTGATAGTGCCAATTCCCTATCACCTCCCCTAGGGTTAGGTTTACTTAGTTCTAAAACAGTGAATGAAAAATCTTTAATGTCTGAATTGTGGTGTTCTACAAAATGCCTTGGCAGGCTATGAGATTTAATCTTATTTTTAATGTTACGCAGGTGCTCTTGTAAGCGTAATTTTAAAATTCTTTTAGTTTTCCCCACGTATGACAGTTTACAGCTACAGGTAATTCTGTACACAACAAAATTTGAATTGCAGTTAACAGTATCTTTTAACCTGTAGATGAAACCATCATCCAAGGTATGTTTAAAGGTTTTTTTTCTAAATGCTTGTAACAAATACATTTGTTGCATGGACGACACCCACTTACAGGGCGTAAAAAGGACTCTACTTTATTAGGCTCATTAGAATCATGCTTTTGTTTGGTGCTAAAATGCTCTTAAAGTTGTTGGCTCTCTTAAAGACTATCAGAGGCATTTTGGGAAGATTTGGGCCTAAACCAGGATCTTTGAGTAAAATACTCCAATGACGTTCAATTGCCTTTCTGATTTTTACATTTTCTTTGTTAAACTGTGTAATAAACAGTCTACTCCGAAACTCTTTCTTCGGTTTGGGGGTCGGGGTCAAAAGTTCCTTGCGATTTCTAGCTGCGGCTCTTGATATTTCATCATCTATCTTAGATGTATTATAGCCCCTTGTTAGAAATCTATCCTTCAAAACTGACGTCTGTGAATGGAAGTCGTCCGTATCGCTGCAGTTTCTGCATAAACGCATAAACTGTGCGTAAGGAACACTGTTCAGCCATGAGGGATGGTGACAGCTTTTTGATGGTATGAAGCTATTTGCATCCACTTCTTTAAAAAAAGTTGAAGTTTTAATTTTCTCTAGTGGGATACTCTCCAATTTGAGGTCTAAATAATACATGGTTGTCTCATGGAATTTATGGGTGAATCTAAGATTGAAATTGTTCCTATGAATTTCCTCCAAAAAAGATCAACATCTGCTAAATCGCCATTCCATAAAAAAATTAGGTTGTCTATGTAACAACGATAGAACTTGATGTGTTTAGATTTGAACCTAGAATT
The DNA here is from genome assembly GCF_028390025.1 of Pseudophryne corroboree. Taxonomy (NCBI): domain Eukaryota; kingdom Metazoa; phylum Chordata; class Amphibia; order Anura; family Myobatrachidae; genus Pseudophryne; species Pseudophryne corroboree. Next base: position 57,979,381 of record NC_086446.1, on the reverse strand, counting down.
ATACAAAAATGACTTGTTCCGTTCTCCCATCAACAGGTTTGCGTAAGAGGGGGCAAATTTTGTTCCCATTGCTGTTCCCTGTCGTTGACGGTAAAAGGTTTCCTCGAATAAAAAGAAATTATGTTGTAATATGAACCTGATACTATCCAAAATAAAGGTAGTGTCCTCACAGGATTTGCTCTTATCCAAATTTAAGATTTTTCGCACTGATTCTAGTCCTGCTTCATGTGGGATAGACGAGTACAAGGCCTGTACATCGATAGTTAACCATTTATCGCCCGGTAGCCAAATATAATCTTTTAGCTCCTGTAATAAACTGGTAGACTCACGTAAATAGGATGGCTGATTTTTTATGTATGGTTGCAATTTTAGATCAACATAATGAGAGAAGTTTGCCGTGAAGGAGTCAACTCCTGATATTATTGGTCTACCAGGTGGTCGATTTATATGCTTGTGTACTTTAGGAAGATGATAAAAAATTGCTATGGTAGGATGTTTTACTGAAAGAAATTCATACTCCTTTTCACAGATAACTTCTTTGCGTTTTGCATCATAGAGCAAAACCTGAAGTTTATCTTGAAAGGATGTTGTAGGATCTGCTATTTTTTGTATGTAGTGGTATCGTTTAAGATGTTGAAAGCTTTTTAAAAAGTGATTATGTTGTATGAAAATATGTATTAAAAACTTTTAAACAAAAGTTCTGTTATTAATCTGTTGTTTTCGGTCGGGTGATTATTTTTGGTGAGTGGGTTTCTCTGTAGGCCCCAACTGGGGAGGCTCTGAGAGGAATAGACCTCAAGAGAACCTACTTTTCCGTGGATGAATTGATTATCACTCAAACATCGTATACATTAGCGCACTCTGTTTTTTCTGTTTTTTTATACATTATATATATATATATATATATATACACACAAGCGTTTGTGAAGGCGGCACTCCCAGGTAAATAATTAGACGTAGTCCATATATAACTTCTACGTTTTGGTTTTATTAAAGAAAAACTGTCATCAGCAATATACTTTATGTTACAGAAAAATCTCACCTTATATTCTGACATACACCCGTGAAACAGAGCTGCAGCGTGCTAAAACTGACTTCTGCTGACGTCGTTAATAGCAGATACTGGCCCTCTTTCCGAGTTGATCGCTAGCTGCTTTCGTTCGCAGCACGGCGATTAGGTAAAAAAGCGGCACTTCTGCGCATGCGTATGGGCCACAGTGCGCAGTACTTTCACAAAAGTCGATGTAGTTTCACACAAGGTCTAGCGATGCTTTTCAGTCGCCCTGCTGGCCACAGAGTGATTGACAGGAAGTGGGTGTTTCTGGGTGGTAACTGACCATTTTCAGGGAGTGTGTGTAAGAATGCAGGCGTGCCAGATAAAAACACAGGAGTGGCTGGGAAAATGGAGGCGTGGCTGGCCAAATGCAGGGTGTGTTTGTGACGTCAAAACAGGAACTGAACAGTCTGAAGTGATCGCAAGCTAGGAGTAAGTCTCGAGCTACTCAGAAACCGCACAATCTTTTTTAGTAGCAGCACTGCGATCCTTTCGTACGCACTTCTGCTAAGCTAAGATACACTCCCAGAGGGCGGCAGCTTAGCGTTTGCACTGCTGCTAAAAGCAGCTAGCAAGCAACCAACTCGGAATGAGGGCCACAGTCTGTTGTCTCAGAAATAACCTCAGACATTTCAAACAAATGTGCTCAATTTATCACCATGGAAACGGTCAAGACGGAGATTGACACTGGACTGACAAGCATGTTATACACAAAGCAAATTATTATTTGAATTGAAGGAAGCAAGGAGCGCCGGCTACACGAATACACTATATATATATATATATATATATATACATACACGTACAGTCCCATTTTGGTGCAGAGGGGGCAGGGTTGGACTGGCCCACAGGGGTACAGGGGAAACCACCGGTGGGCCCTACTGCCTGGGGACCCACCCCCTCCTCTAGGGATCAGTTTCCATACTGTACTGTTACTAATCTAGTACATTATCATGCATGCAATACAGTATTTACTGTTCCTTTTTATCTAGGGGACTAACACTTGCAAAATGGTTGGGCAAACCAATGTGGTCGCTGAGCACACCCCCTTTAGACACTGGCCACACCCCTAAACATGGGCCCCTACCACTGTATTCTCCCAGTGGGCCCTACATGACCCAGTCCGACACTGGGAGGGGGTGTTCTATAGAAATTCATTAGACTATAGGGCCTGTATTGATGTGTTTTTATCAAAGCTGCTGTTGTATGCCCCTCTGTTACCCCATGTAATGTATATGTGCTACTGTCATCCTGTGTATGCCCCCCTGTCACCCTGTGTATATGTTCCACCGTCACCCTGTGTATGCCCCCCTGTCACCCGATGTATATGTGCCATTGTCATGCTGTGTATGCCCCTCTGTTACCCTGCATACAGTATATTACGCTCTGTCACCCAGCTAGTGTATGCCTCTCTGTTACCCTATGTATGCCACTCTGTATGTCACCCTCTGTATGTCCCGCTACCATGCCCCAAGTAGTGAGACCACACTCCTTTTCTGGGGTACGGACAAATACACAAGTTCCACTAACCTCCCCTTTCCCCTATCATAGCCCCCCCCCTGGGTTTTACTTCTGGATCCACCCTGGCTGACCAGCGGGATCCCGACAGCTGAGATATCATACTGAATCCTCTCAGATACATGCGGCTCTGAATACTACACAAATTGCTTTTATTAAATGTGATTTAGGTCTAGGTTCTAGGTGTGTTCTGCGATGTATGAGCCCTGTGCATGCAATCATTAATAGGATTAATAATACAAATGGTTACAGAAGCTGACACTCACTTGTGAAGGCGGAAGTGGCCATCATGCAGCAGGTAATGAGATCTTACTGTACATGTCCTAGGAGGAAATAAAATGTAGATAATTACACATAAATCTGGATATTTTCCAAAGGCTTCATTATTACTGACTACTGCAGAGGTCACTTTATACTAGAGATGTGCAGCGAGCATTTTTCATGTTTTGTGTTTTGGTTTTGGATTCGGTTCCGCGGTAGTGTTTTGGATTCGGACGCGTTTTGGCAAAACCACCCTTTTCGGATTTTTGTCGGATTCAGATTCGAATTGGAATTAGTGATGTGCACTGGACATTTTTCGGGTTTTGTGTTTTGGTTTTGGATTCGGTTCCATGGCCGTGTTTTGGATTCAGACGCATTTTGGCAAAACCTCCCTGAAATTTTTTTTTCGGATTTGGGTGTGTTTTGGATTCGGGTGTGATTTGGCAGATTTAAAAAATAGTCCCCAAACAGCACATGATGCAAAGAAAAAAAGAGGTGCAATGAGGTAGCTGTGTGACTAAGCGAAGCAACTTAAGTGGCCAACACAAACACCTGGCCCATCTAGGAGTGGCACTGCAGTGTCAGACATGATGGCAGATTTAAAAAATAGTCCCCATACAGCACATGATGCAAAGAAAAAAAGAGGTGCAATGAGGTAGCTGTGTGACTAAGCTAAGCGACCCAAGTGGCTGACACAAACACCTGGCCCATCTAGGAGTGGCATTGCAGTGTCAGACAGGATGGCAGATTTAAAAAATAGTCCCCAAACAGCACATGATGCAAAGAAAAAAAGAGGTGCACCAAGGTCACTGGATGGCAAAGCTAAGCGATCCAAGTGGCCGACATAAACACCTGGCCCATCTAGGAGTGGCTCTGCAGTGTCAGACAGGATGGCAGATTTAAAAAATAGTCTCCAAACAGCACATGATGCAAAGAAAAAAAGAGGTGCAATGAGGTAGCTGTGTGACTAAGCTAAGCGACTCAAGTGTCCAACACAAACACCTGGCCCATCTAGGAGTGGCACTGCAGTGTCAGACAGGATGGCATTTCAAAAAATAGTCCCCAAACAGCACATGATGCAAAGAAAAAAAGAGGTGCACCAAGGTCGCTGGATGGCTAAGCTAAGCGACCCAAGTGGCCGACAAAAACACCTGGCCCATCTAGCAGTGGCACTGCAGTGTCAGACAGGATGGCACTTCAAAAAAATAGTCCCCAAACAGCACATGATGCAAAGATAAATTAAAGAAAAAAGAGGTGCAAAATAGAATTGTCCTTGGGCCCTCCCACCCACCCTTATGTTGTATAAACAGGACATGCACACTTTAACAAACCCATCATTTCAGCGACAGGGTCTGCCACACGACTGTGACTGAAATGACTGGTTGGTTTGGGCCTCCACCAAAAAAGAAGCAATCAATCTCTCCTTGCACAAACTGGCTCTAAAGGGGCCAGTTGTCCACCTCCTCCTCATCGTTCGATTCCTCACCCATTTTACTGTGTTCATCCCCCTCATCACAGATTATTAATTCGTCCCCACTGGAATCCATCATCTTAGGTCCCTGTGTACTTTCTAGGGGCAATTGCTGGTGAATGTCTCCACGGAGGAATTAATTATAACTCATTTTGATAAACATCAACTGCTCCACATTTTCTAGAAGTAACCTCGTACGCCGATTGCTGACAAGGTGAGCGGCTGCACTAAACACTTTTTCAGAGTACACACTGGAGGGGGGGCAATTTAGGTAAAATAAAGCCAGTTTCTGCAAGGGCCTCCAAATTGCCTCTTTTTCCTGCCAGTATACTTACGGACTGTCTGACGTGCCTACTTGGATGCGGTCACTCATATAATCCTCCACCATTCTTTCAATGGTAATAGAATCATATGCAGTGACAGTAAACAACACGTCAGTAATCGTTGACAGGTCCTTCAGTCCAGACCAGATGTCAGTTATCGCTCCAGACTGCCCTGCATCACCGCCAGCGGGTGGGCTCAGAATTCTTAGCCTTTTCCTCGCAGCCCCAGATGCGGGAGAATGTGAAGGAGGAGCTGTTGGTGGGTCACGTTCCGCTTGACTTGACAATTGTCTCACCAGCAGGTCTTTGAACATCTGCAGACTTGTGTCTGCCGGAAAGAGAGATACAACGTAGGTTTTAAATCTAGGATCGAGCACGGTGGCCAAAATGTAGTGCTCTGATTTCAACAGATTGACCACCCGTGAATCCTGGTTAAGCGAATGAAGGGCTCCATCCACAAGTCCCACATGCCTAGTGGAATTGCTCCATTTTAGCTCCTCCTTCAATCTCATCACAAACCACCTCACCATCAGAATCCTCCTCGTCAACTTCCTCCTCAGCACCAGCAACACCCATATCCTCATCCTGGCGTACTTCAACAGTGACATCTTCAATTTGAATATCAGGAACTGGACTGTGGGTGCTCCTTCCAGCACTTGCAGGGGGCGTGCAAATGGTGGAAGGAGCCACCTATTCCCGTCCAATGTTGGGAAGGTCAGGCATCGCAACCGACACAATTGGACTCTCCTTGGGGATTTGTGATTTAGAACGCACAGTTCTTTGCTTTGCTTTTGCCAGTTTAACGCTTTTCATTTTTCTAGCGAGAGGATGAGTGCTTCCATCGTCATGTGAAGCTGAACCACTAGTCATGAGGAACATAGGAGAGGGCCTTAGCCGTTCCTTGCCACTCCGTGTCTTAAATGGCATATTGGCAAGTTTATGCTTCTCCTCAGATGATTTTAATTTAGATTTTTGGGTCATTTTACTGAACATTTGCTTTTTGGATTTTACATGCTCTCTACTATGACATTGGGCATCGGCCTTGGCAGATGACGTTGATGGCATTTCATAGTCTCTGCCATGATTAGTGGCAGCAGCTTCAGCACTAAGTGGAAGTAGATCTTGATCTTTCCCTATTTTACCTTCCAAATTTTTGTTCTCCATTTTTTACTGTGTAGAATTATATGCCAATAATATATCTGGAATTAGACTGCAGTAATGTCTGGAATTAGCTATCACTAGATAAATACCAGATATCACTGTGACTGGAATGATGCCCTATGCACAGTGACAGGACACTACCACAGCACCCTACATCAGCCAGCTGCAGCACAAGACACTGTACTAGTATTAGTAATGTGGTATTACTGAGCACCACAAGACACTGAGCACTGATACTGAGTACTGATGTTACTGAGCACTGATGATACTACGGAGAACTGACACAGAGCAGCACAAAAGCACTCGGGAATTGTCACCCCCAAGACATACTTGCCTACTTATTGGCTGCTCTCTCCGGGAGAGAGCAGCCATGTCGGCTCGGCAGGGGGGCGGGCAGCGATGTGAGAGTGGAGGGGGCGTGGCCACGTGGTTGTGCTGTGTAAGCCACGCCCCCCGCTGTGTAATGCCGCTATTACAGGCATTATACAGCAGGGGGAGTGGCTATGATGACGCGATTCAACAAGAATCGCGTCATCGCCTGCCCGGACCGCCCACTTTACTCGCTAAGTGGGCGGCCGGGCAGGGGGGGACCCCTGTAATCGGGAGACTTGCCTCCTCTTTCGGCGGGCCGGAAGGGTCACCCGATTTTCGGGAGCCTCCCGGCCATTCCGGGAGAGTAGGCAAGTCTGCCCCAAGATGCCACTGTGACTGGAATGATGATGATGAACGATACACAGTCACAGGACACTACTACCACAGCACCTTACAGCAGCAAGATGCAGCACAAGAGAGACACTGTACTAGTATTACTAAGCAGCACAAAAGAACTCTGGAATTGTCACCCCCCAGATACCACTGTGACTGGAATGATGATGACCGATGCAGTCAAAGGACACTACTACCACAGCACCCTACAGCAGCAAGATGCAGCACAAGAAAGACACTGTACTAGTATTACTGAGCAGCAATAAGCACTGATTCTGAGCACTGATACTGAGATTTGACGCTGAGAGAACGTAGCCACGTCCTCTATGTACCATCTACAATGCACAAGTGAAAATGGTGGTGACGCGCGGCTCTTTGTCTGGAATCCGAATCTCGCGAGAATCCGACAGCGGGATGATGACGTTTTGCCTCGTTTGGGTTTTCCGAGTCAGGCGGGAACAACCGAGCCTGGCTCGGACCCATGTTTGACACATGGAGTTCGGGGAGGTTCGGTTCTCGGAGAACCGAACCCTCTCATCTCTACTTTATACACATGAGCCAATCAGCAACTAGGATGAATTAGCGGTAACTTTTCTATAATGCATCAATTACAGGATTTCTACTTAGAACAGGGGCAGGCAACCTGCATCACTCCAGCTGCTGTGGAACTACACATCCCAGCATGCTCTGCCTCAGTTTTAGAATGTCCTAATAGAAAAACCATGGAAGGGCATGCTGGGATGTGTAGTTCCACAGCAGCTGGCGTGCCACAACTTGCCTATACCTGATTTAGAAGACAATTCAGAAAATATTTACGTCTGAGTCTTACCTGAGGAGTTACAGACACAAGGCAATGCAACCGGCTCTGGACTGACTCCGCTGATAGCAGATATATGAGAAATATGTCAGGTGTAACCTCAACAAGAATATACAGAGAAAATAAAACAAAAGCTACTATTACACAGACGTGAGGGAAAGAAAAATACAGACGAAAGGAAATAAGTCCTAAACCGCACCGAGAGGAAGATTATTTCCTGATATTTGCAGAACTAACATATGATGACAGAGCAGCTTCTATTCAGCAAAGCCCCCCATGCAGGGACACAGTGCACTCCTCCTCACTCTTACTCTCCTATATACTGCCATTAGGGACGTGCGGTGAGCTAAATAGCTCAGGAGGCACTGGCTAGCACCAGAGCCAGATTTGCATGCAATATATGAGCCATGGCGTACATCTGGGGATTATACACAGGTGCAGCAGTATATACATCTGGGAAATATACATAGGTGCAGCAATATACAGTATACATGTGGGCATTATACACAGGCGCAGCAGTATATACATGTGGGCATTGTACACAGGTGCAGCAGTATAAACATCTGGGCATTATACACAGGTGCAGCAGTATATACATGTGGGCATTGTACACAGGTGCAGCAGTATAAACATCTGGGTATTATACACAGGTGCAGCAGTATATACATGTGGGCATTGTACACAGGTGCAGCAGTATATACATGTGGGCATTATACACAGGTGCAGCAGTATATACATGTGGGCATTGTACACAGGTGCAGCAGTATATACATGTGGGCATTGTACACAGGTGCAGCAGTATATACATGTGAGCACTGTACACAGGTGCAGCAGTATATACATGTGGGCATTATACACAGGTGCAGCAGTATAAAAATCTGGGCATTATACACAGGTGCAGCAGTATATACATGTGGGCATTGTACACAGGTGCAGCAGTATATACATGTGAGCATTATACACAAGTGCAGCAATATATACATGTGGGCATTGTACACAGGTGCAACAGTATATACATGTGGGCATTATACACAGGTGCAGCAGTATAAACATCTGGGCATTGTACACAAGTGCAGCAGTATATACATGTGGGCATTGTACACAGGTGCAGCAGTATATACATGTGAGCATTGTACACAGGTGCAGCAGTATATACATGTGGGCATTATACACAGGTGCAGCAGTATAAACATGTGGGCATTATACACAGGTGCAGCAGTATAAACATCTGGGCATTATACACAGGTGCAGCAGTATATACATGTGAGCATTCTACACAGGTGCACAGTGTATAGCTCCTAGGCCCTGGTTCTTCTTAAAAGCCTGCAGTTTTTCCCCTGGGAGCCTCCCAGGGGAGGATGGATCCTCCTGGGAAGGAGGATAATGGAGAGTCCCAGGCTGCAAGGCCTGAGGGAGGCCCTGGGAATTCTGACATACCTATTGCAGTGGAAGCCTCAGTGCTGGAGGATTTGGACAGTACAGCGTTTCCAGTGATTGTGGGTCCGGTGATGAAACAGGATCCCCAACTGGAGACCCCCAAACCACAGCATGCTGGCTCTCTGGGTGAGGTAACCCAGGGAGGTGATAAGGTGAATGAACTTGCCTGTGGTGGGGCGGGGGTTAGTGCTGCAGGTGGAGATGCTGAGGTTTCTGATTGCAGCCAGGAGGATTCAACATCCTCTAGTGATAAATACATGAATATGAGTCTAGAGGAATTAAGAATGGAGCAGAACCGTATATACTCTCGCATTACTTATAAAAAAAGAAGGCGTAACTGTAGCAGCAGATGGGAGAGAGTTGTCCTGAAAGATGAACTTTGGGAGCTGAATGACACTTTGGCTGCAGTTAAAAAGAGGATTAAAATGTTGCACGATCAGGCTCTATTGCAAAAGGAAAAAGCACTGCTAGAGTCCATACCAGGACAAGAATGCGGATGTGATGGCAGCCCGGTCCCGGCGGGTTCTGTGGCGGCATCTGGGCTCATAGTTCCAGTGGAAGACATGGAGGTGGGCAGCCAGACTGCGGAAGAAGTGGTGGATATCGTGGGCCATGATGGAGGTGAAACTTCTGGGATTGTGTCTGGTGCCGTGGATACCGAGGGGAACCCTGCGATGACGACATCCTGTGCTTTCCGTGAGGGGGAGGTGTCTCTCCCAGAGAGAGTGCTGGGTGGTGGCAGTGCAGGGGGCATGGTGGCTGCCGGGTTGACGGCGGGTGCCGGAGCTCTGGTGGCTGCTACTGCTTCCTGTGGACTTGCTCCCGATGCACTTGTCTCTGAAGCTGCGGATAAGGGGACGGCGCGGGCCGTGGTAGATGCTGAGGCTGGCTCTCCCTGTAAGCCAGCAGCGACTGGCTCTGGCTTAGTCGCTGTGGTGGCTGAGGGGGGCGGGGCCAAAGACGCATCATGTGTGACATCACGAGTGACATCATTAACTGCATCAATGGGAATTCCGGAGTATGAAGCCATATTGAAAACTGGGCAAAGACTGGCCCAAGGACTGCCGGCAGTTGATAAGAGCAGCTTAACCCCTGAGGAGACTACACTGGTAGAAACAGTAAACGGAGATATGGATATGCCTGTGAGGACTTTAGCGGCCGTAAGCTTGATCCAGGCAAACCAAACTAGGATGGCTGGTGAGGCTGGTAGTGCGGGTATAGAGGTCAGTAAGAAGGTAAATGTTCAGGCACCCAAGGGTCTCCCTGTAATCCCTCCTGTTGTTAGACCAGGATCTGGTTCATATGCCAAAACTTTGGAGGGTTCTGGTTGGGCTAGTACTGGTCCTCAGCTTGGGGTAAGTGGGGGTCAGCCTATAAAAAGGCGCAATGTGGTTCAGTTTAGATGGGTAGGGGAGGGGGAGGCTCCTTCAAAGTCGGAGTTCTTGGATATAGTATTCTCGCTGGGTTTTAGGGCTGCAGACCTTTTTGCGTGCATCCATCCGGTGAGAACTCCCGACTTTGATCTGAGCTTCCTCTCCCTGAATGGCTTGCAAGCTTTTGGCTCCCAATGGGAGAAGAACAAGACCAAGGAGCCGTACTGCCATTTTAAAACCAACACCATCACCAGGCAGGATAGGGTAAAGATTACTGTTCTGGTGCGCAATGAGTCACTACCGTCTGCGGATATCGTATATTGGTTGTCCAGGTCCTGCACAGTGTTGTCCCCACTTGAGAAATTTGATTACACTAAGGGGGTCTGGGGTGGTGCCTATTTGACCTTTGTGAGGTTGCACCAGGTAGGGGCTGAGACTAAGCACATACCATCTGCTGCTTATATTGGCCGTGACCGGCTTCAGTACTTCTATCCTGGGCAGCCCAGAACTTGTCACAAGTGTGGTGACTTTCGCCACCTTAGTAATGATTGTACGGTTGTTAAATGTGCTTTGTGTGGCCAGATGGGGCACGGGTCCCGTGAGTGTAATAAGGTGAAGTGCAATCTCTGCGGAACTGATTGCCATCCCTATAGTTGGTGCCCTAAAGCATTGCATAATCATGATGCAGGGGTAGTTGAGGAGGCACTAGAAATCAGGCCCAGTCATGAGGATAACATGGTGGTTGCTTTACAGCATCAGGATATGTTGAGGAAACTAGAAGCTGGTGGGGTAGGGAAAGTCCAGGTCGAAAGGGGAGAAGCATCTTTTCAGGCAGTGAGTAAAGGCAGGAGGAAGAAGCTGAAAAAGAAGGGGGTGGACGTTGTATGCTCTAATAGGTTTGACGTTTTGTCCTCTGCTGATGATGAGGATGAGGGGGAGGTAGTCATGGTTGGGGGAAAAGAGCTAGTGTTCGTTCCGAATACTTCTAAAAGTAAAAAGCCAAAACAGGCCTCTATTCTGTCTGTTGATGGGGTGGCAGTTACGGTCAAAGCTAAACAGGAAAAGGGGGGATGTGGTAAAGTTCAGAGGAAAACCAAGCACTTAGATAGTTCTCAGGGGGATCTAGAGTGGGATCCTACAGGGACAGAGTTAAGCCAGGCCTTGGTACCGTTATTAAATAAGGTTGAGGTAGTGCAGAGTTCAGAGGGGAAGGCCCCTCTATCTCCGGGAAGGTGATGGCGGTGGAGGAGACTCCTAGCTTTGAGGCCGGGAGCATTACCTATTCTCCTTTGGTGTCCTCTGGTGGGGATGATCCTGGGGGCAGTTCTTGTATTATTGCCCAAAAGTCCCTGATCCGGATCCTCCCCCAGACAGGGTTGCAAATGGGGAGGGGTGTGATATTAGGGAGGGTGTTGTTGTACAGGGATCTAAGGGTCTGTTCTGTGAGACTGCAGGCTCAGTTGTTGGTAGGGTGGAGAAGGGGGAGGTGGAAGAAATCTCTTTGTCCGATGAGGATGTTCTCCCCTTCGGGGTTATGTGTAAAAGAGTAGGATCCTCGGACGAGGATTCTAAAAGACAAGCAAAGAAAAAGTGAATGGGGTCCTACCTCTATAATCCAAGAAACATGGATCCCCAACCTATACGATGTGCCACCATTAATGTGGCTTCCGTGTTTTCTGAACGTGCTCGTTTCTTGGCCTTCGATTTTTTCAACACGGTTGATGTTGACTTTTTATTTTTGCAGGAGACCAGGGTAGGTGACTTGGCCACACTCCATCGGGCCAAGTGTCAGTGGAAGCGGGGGCCTTCCTTCTGGTCTCTTGCGGCCGAGGCGTCCAGTGGGTTGGCAGTGCTTTTTACTGATATGGTAAACGTGCACAGGATTATAGATTTACAGGTAGGTAAGTGCATGATTTTAGATGTCAACCTGAGAGGACATGACCTGAGGCTAATAAACATCTATGGGCCCCATTCAAAGTGGGACAGGAAATGTCTTTTCAGGGAGATAAAACCGTTTCTTTTTACGGCTCGGCAGATTGTCTTTGGAGGTGATTTTAACACCGTCATTAGGCCAAAAGACAGTGGGGACACAAAGGCGACCCTGGGCTATGATTCCAATTTTCTAGTTAGCATGGTTAGAGAGGCTGGTCTGGTGGATGTGCACGTTTACCATTTCCCAGACCTCACAGGTTTCACCTATCATTGTGGTAGTCGTAGGTCTAGGATAGATAGGTTTTTTGTTAAGGAGTCCTCGAAAACTTTGCCTCCTGAGACAAAGCCAGTAGAGTTCTCCGATCACGTTTTTCTGTGTGTTGCTTTGAACGTCTCAGAAACCCCTCAGAAAGGGCGGGGCCTTTGGCGTTTAAATTCCGAGCTCCTAAAGGAGGAGGGAGTTAGACAGTCCTTTAGAGACTTTCTTCAACTACAGGAAACACTTCTGGAGGCTGGTTGGAGTAGGTCTGAGTGGTGGAAGGAGTGTAAAAAGAGGACTCGAAGGCTTTTTCAAAGGCTGGTAGCCAGGAAAACTTGACAAAAAGATGTATCTACCAGAGCCTGAGAAAGAAACTGGATTTCTTGATCTCTGAGCGTGGAGATAGTGGGGAAATCTCCTGGGTGAAGGCTCAGATGAAGGAATATCAGTACGATCGCCTGGCTTCTTTGATTTTGGAGAGGGATTATGGAAAGTACCACTCGCCTGATCCCTACCAGAGTTGCAGAAAATCAGTTGATTTGAGGGAGGTCCGGGGCCTGTTTGATGACCAGGGTACTCTTCATGAAGACAGGGAGGGTATTTTGGGAGTCATCAGGTCCTATTACTCCAGCCTTTTGTCTGAGCAGCCACTCATCAGAGAGAGGATGGATCAGTTTCTGAGGGAGACACCTGGACTTGAGCAACTTGATCCTTCTTTTGACTCTTTGGGCAGTGATGTGACAGTGGAGGAGGTCAAGAGAGCCATAGACGGTTTGTCTATAAAAAAATCTCCGGGCCCAGATGGGTTAACATCTGAATTTTTTAAAGCTTTTTCAGACATTTTGGCTCCTCATCTCATGGAGGTATTTAATGAAAGCCTGGGTGAGGGATCACTCCCTCCCTCTATGAGATCCTCTGCTCTCATATTATTGTCTAAAGGTAGGGACCCGGTGCGTGTTGAGAACTGGCGCCCCAACGCTCTACTCAATACGGACAGAAAGATTCTGGCTAAGGTACTTTTTAATCGGCTGATGGAAGTTTCCGGGCTGTTACTTTCTCCGTCTCAGCATTGCACTGTAAAAGGCCGAAGCACCTTTAGTGCTGTCCTTGGCATACGGGAGGCTGTGGAGCAATGTCGTGCTGAAAAATGGGGTAAGTATTTGCTGGCATTGGATCAGTCCAAGGCTTTTGACCGAGTTAATCATCAGTACCTGTGGGCTGTGCTGGAGAGGTATGGTCTTCCAGCGAGGGTGGTAGATTGGCTACGTGTCATTTACAATCAGGCTGAGAGCTTCCCACTTGTCAATGGCTGGGTAGGCCCTGCTTTTGCGGTCGACTCGGGTGTCCATCAGGGGTGTCCCCAGAGCCCCCTTCTATATGTATTTGCAATTGATCCTTTTGTGCGGAGGATTGAGAGCGGTGCTGTGGCAGGGGTTCAGCTGGGCCCTGGGTTGCCGCCGACGTTTGGTGGCCTACGCAGAAGATGTTACTGTGGTCCTGTCATCTGTGGCAGAGGCACGTGGCATGGAACATCTTATCTGTGAGTACTCTGAGGCTTCGTGCTCCCGAATCAATCAGGATAAGTGTGAAGCTTTCTGGATGGGGGAGGAAGGTGATAAATTTACCCTTCCGGATAGCCTCCCCGGCGCCAGTCCAGAGATAAAAATTCTAGGTATCAAATTTGGCCGTGGTGATTATGCCACTCAGAATTGGGAGAAGAGGCTGGAAGATGCTACCAGGAAGGTGCAGTCCTGGAGAAAGTGGCAACTTTCTCTCAGGGAGAGGGTTGACTTATGCAAAACCTATCTGATTCCGCTTTTTCTGTATGTGAGTTATGTGTGCTTCTTGCCACAGTCTTTGTGGACCAAGATGAATTCTTTATTCTTCCTGATGTTATGGGGGAATAGAATGAATCTGGTCAAGAGAGGGATCACCTACAGATCGAGGGAACAGGGAGGGCTGAGTGTGGTCAACCCTGTGGTGTTTTTTGCTACAACGTTTTTAAAACTGAATCTAGGGAGTTTGTTTCTAAGAACTCCCCCTCGATGGGTAGAGAGTTTTAGGGCCTGGGTGTTTCCCTTCCTCAGGTTATTTATGGATGGTGGCCAAGTAAAAACCTTTCGAGTCCGGCATGGCTACCTCCCGATCTACGTTATACTGTGCTTGAAGATGACAAGCTTTGGGGGCTGGAGGTGGGTGAAGTCAAAAACTTCTCTAGAAGGGAGTTGGAGAGAAGAATTTTGCAGACTCACTTTTATGCTCCGCTGTCGTTAAGGGACTGCCCAGGCAGTGTCTGCTCACATGGGTTGTCTTTGATTAATTCTCAAAGAATCCCACTGAAGTTCAGAGATATTGCCTGGCTTTCTTTCCAAGGGAGGCTTTATGTGCGGGGTAACCTCAAGTGTCGAAGTGCCAATGATCGTGGCTGCCCACGTGAGAAATGTCTAGGGGAGGTGGAGACAATGGACCATTTCCTCCTTGAGTGTCCCTTCAATATAAAGGTTTACAGAGCGGTATCAAGGGCCTTACGCATCCCGTGCCTTTCGGGGCTTAGTTACCCTGAGTGGGTTTATGGAGTGTTCAAAGGGTATAGAAGGTTTGATTTAACCACAATTTTTATAGTTAGTTTAGCAGTTAGGTTTCACACATGGGGTGCACGGTGTCAGGTTTCCCTCAGAGCAAAGGTCCTCCCCTGTGAGGAGGTGGTGGGAAATATTCTGCACGAGGTTAAGATGATGATGGATATGGATAGGAAGAGGTTGGATGCTGTCGGGTGGTCCAGGCTCTGGCGCCACCTGAAACCCCCTTGAGTGGGTAGCAGAAGTCCTTTTCTTGTTCATTTTATGGCTTCCTATCCTTCACCTTCCCGTAGATTTTCTTTTTTCTGTTTTTTTTATTAAAGTGGTTTGCATGTGACTAAAATACTTCATTCATCTTTTCATTGCTTATAGTTATACATAGTATCTGAGGTTGAAAAAAGACAATTGTCCATCGAGTTCAACCTATTTGTGGTGTCCTATGCATGATGATTTGACTAAAATTTCTGACTGATGCTGCTGTCAGCCATTGCCTTTTATCCCTATTTATAGTAACTATAATGCATGACTATGCACCATACCCCTGGATATCCTTATCCAATAGGAATTTATTTAACCCATTCTTAAAGGTGTTGACAGATTCCGCCATTACAACTCCCTCGGGCAGGGAATTCCAAACACGTATTGTCCTTACCGTGAAAAAGCCTTTACGCCGTATTGTGCGGAATCTCCTCTCCTCTAACCTGAGCGAGTGTCCACGAGTCCTCTGTGTTGATCTAACCAAAAACAGGTCCCGCGAAAGCTCTGTGTATTGTCCCCTTATATATTTGTAGATGTTGATCATATCCTCTCTTAGTCTTCGCTTTTCCAATGTAAACATGCCTAGTCTTTCAAGCCTTTCCTTGTATTCCATCGTCTCCATGCCCTTAATTAGTTTGGTCGCCCTCCTCTGTACCTTTTCAAGCTCCAGGATATCCTTTTTGTAGTACGGTGCCCAGAACTGTACACAGTATTCAAGGTGTGGCCTCACTAGTGATTTATATAACGGGAGTATAATACTCTCGTCCCTAGCATCAATACCCCGTTTTATGCATGCTAATATCTTATTAGCCTTCTTTGCTGCAGTCCTAATTTGGGTACTACTGCTTAGCTTGCTATCTAAGTCCTTTTCCAGTACAGAATTCCCTAATTTTACCCCATTTAGTAGGTAGGTGTAATTTTTGTTCTTGTTACCACAGTGCATTACCTTACACTTGTCTGTGTTGAAGCCCATTCTCCATTTGGCTGCCCATGCTTCTAATTTAACTAAGTCGTTCTGAAGAGACTCTGCATCCTCCTCTGTATTTATAGCCTTACACAATTTGGTATCATCTGCAAAAATTGACACCATGCTCTCTAGACCTTCTGTTAGGTCGTTAATGAAAATATTGAACAATAGCGGTCCTAATACTGAGCCTTGCGGCACACCACTTAGCACTTCAGTCCAAGTTGAAAAAGATCCATTAACCACAACGCGCTGCTTCCTATTATCTAACCAGTTTTTGACCCAAGTGCATATTGTGCTTCCTAGCCCTGATTCTTGTAGCTTGTATATAAGTCTCATGTGTGGTACAGTATCGAACGCTTTGGCAAAGTCTGAAAAGATTATATCCACGTCTTTACCCTGATCTAGGTTTGCGCTTACTGTTTCATAAAAGCCAAGTAAGTTGGTTTGACAGGATCTGTCCTTCATAAACCCATGTTGATTCCTTTTAATTACCTTATTGGTTTCAAGGAACTTCTGAATACTATCTCTTAGAATACCTTCCAATACTTTCCCCACTATAGATGTAAGACAAACTGGTCTATAATTACCTGGTTCAGCTTTACTTCCCTTTTTGAATATAGGCACTACTTCCGCTATACGCCAGTCTTTGGGAACCATACCTGATATAACTGAATCCTCAAAGATCAAAGATAGCGGTTTTGCCAGTTCAGAGTGAAGCTCCATTAGAACCCTTGGATGAATACTAGAGATGAGCGCCTGAAATTTTTCGGGTTTTGTGTTTTGGTTTTGGGTTCGGTTCCGCGGCCGTGTTTTGGGTTCGAACGCGTTTTGGCAAAACCTCACCGAATTTTTTTTGTCGGATTCGGGTGTGTTTTGGATTCGGGTGTTTTTTTCCAAAAACACTAAAAAACAGCTTAAATCATAGAATTTGGGGGTCATTTTGATCCCAAAGTATTATTAACCTCAAAAACCATAATTTACACTCATTTTCAGTCTATTCTGAATACCTCACACCTCACAATATTATTTTTAGTCCTAAAATTTGCACCGAGGTCGCTGTGTGAGTAAGATAAGCGACCCTAGTGGCCGACACAAACACCGGGCCCATCTAGGAGTGGCACTGCAGTGTCACGCAGGATGTCCCTTCCAAAAAACCCTCCCCAAACAGCACATGACGCAAAGAAAAAAAGAGGCGCAATGAGGTAGCTGTGTGAGTAAGATTAGCGACCCTAGTGGCCGACACAAACACCGGGCCCATCTAGGAGTGGCACTGCAGTGTCACGCAGGATGGCCCTTCCAAAAACCCTCCCCAAACAGCACATGACGCAAAGAAAAAAAGAGGCGCAATGAGGTAGCTGACTGTGTGAGTAAGATTAGCGACCCTAGTGGCCGACACAAACACCGGGCCCATCTAGGAGTGGCACTGCAGTGTCACGCAGGATGTCCCTTCCAAAAAACCCTCCCCAAACAGCACATGACGCAAAGAAAAAAAGAGGCGCAATGAGGTAGCTGTGTGAGTAAGATTAGCGACCCTAGTGGCCGACACAAACACCGGGCCCATCTAGGAGTGGCACTGCAGTGTCACGCAGGATGTCCCTTCCAAAAAACCCTCCCCAAACAGCACATGACGCAAAGAAAAAAAGAGGCGCAATGAGGTAGCTGACTGTGTGAGTAAGATTAGCGACCCTAGTGGCCGACACAAACACCGGGCCCATCTAGGAGTGGCACTGCAGTGTCACGCAGGATGTCCCTTCCAAAAAACCCTCCCCAAACAGCACATGACGCAAAGAAAAAAAGAGGCGCAATGAGGTAGCTGACTGTGTGAGTAAGATTAGCGACCCTAGTGGCCGACACAAACACCGGGCCCATCTAGGAGTGGCACTGCAGTGTCACGCAGGATGTCCCTTCCAAAAAACCCTCCCCAAACAGCACATGACGCAAAGAAAAAAAGAGGCGCAATGAGGTAGCTGACTGTGTGAGTAAGATTAGCGACCCTAGTGGCCGACACAAACACCGGGCCCATCTAGGAGTGGCACTGCAGTGTCACGCAGGATGTCCCTTCCAAAAAACCCTCCCCAATCAGCACATGATGCAAAGAAAAAGAAAAGAAAAAAGAGGTGCAAGATGGAATTGTCCTTGGGCCCTCCCACCCACCCTTATGTTGTATAAACAAAACAGGACATGCACACTTTAACCAACCCATCATTTCAGTGACAGGGTCTGCCACACGACTGTGACTGATATGACGGGTTGGTTTGGACCCCCCCCAAAAAAGAAGCAATTAATCTCTCCTTGCACAAACTGGCTCTACAGAGGCAAGATGTCCACCTCATCTTCACCCTCCGATATATCACCGTGTACATCCCCCTCCTCACAGATTATCAATTCGTCCCCACTGGAATCCACCATCTCAGCTCCCTGTGTACTTTGTGGAGGCAATTGCTGCTGGTCAATGTCTCCGCGGAGGAATTGATTATAATTCATTTTAATGAACATCATCTTCTCCACATTTTCTGGATGTAACCTCGTACGCCGATTGCTGACAAGGTGAGCGGCGGCACTAAACACTCTTTCGGAGTACACACTTGTGGGAGGGCAACTTAGGTAGAATAAAGCCAGTTTGTGCAAGGGCCTCCAAATTGCCTCTTTTTCCTGCCAGTATAAGTACGGACTGTGTGACGTGCCTACTTGGATGCGGTCACTCATATAATCCTCCACCATTCTATCAATGTTGAGAGAATCATATGCAGTGACAGTAGACGACATGTCCGTAATCGTTGTCAGGTCCTTCAGTCCGGACCAGATGTCAGCATCAGCAGTCGCTCCAGACTGCCCTGCATCACCGCCAGCGGGTGGGCTCGGAATTCTGAGCCTTTTCCTCGCACCCCCAGTTGCGGGAGAATGTGAAGGAGGAGATGTTGACAGGTCGCGTTCCGCTTGACTTGACAATTTTGTCACCAGCAGGTCTTTCAACCCCAGCAGACCTGTGTCTGCCGGAAAGAGAGATCCAAGGTAGGCTTTAAATCTAGGATCGAGCACGGTGGCCAAAATGTAGTGCTCTGATTTCAACAGATTGACCACCCGTGAATCCTTGTTAAGCGAATTAAGGGCTGCATCCACAAGTCCCACATGCCTAGCGGAATCGCTCCCTTTTAGCTCCTTCTTCAATGCCTCCAGCTTCTTCTGCAAAAGCCTGATGAGGGGAATGACCTGACTCAGGCTGGCAGTGTCTGAACTGACTTCACGTGTGGCAAGTTCAAAGGGCATCAGAACCTTGCACAACGTTGAAATCATTCTCCACTGCACTTGAGACAGGTGCATTCCACCTACTATATCGTGCTCAATTGTATAGGCTTGAATGGCCTTTTGCTGCTCCTCCAACCTCTGAAGCATATAGAGGGTTGAATTCCACCTCGTTACCACTTCTTGCTTCAGATGATGGCAGGGCAGGTTCAGTAGTTTTTGGTGGTGCTCCAGTCTTCTGTACGTGGTGCCTGTACGCCGAAAGTGTCCCGCAATTTTTCTGGCCACCGACAGCATCTCTTGCACGCCCCTGTCGTTTTTTAAAAAATTCTGCACCACCAAATTCAAGGTATGTGCAAAACATGGGACGTGCTGGAATTTGCCCATATTTAATGCACACACAATATTGCTGGCGTTGTCCGATGCCACAAATCCACAGGAGAGTCCAATTGGGGTAAGCCATTCCGCGATGATCTTCCTCAGTTGCCGTAAGAGGTTTTCAGCTGTGTGCGTATTCTGGAAAGCGGTGATACAAAGCGTAGCCTGCCTAGGAAAGAGTTGGCGTTTGCGAGATGCTGCTACTGGTGCCGCCGCTGCTGTTCTTGCGGCGGGAGTCCATACATCTACCCAGTGGGCTGTCACAGTCATATAGTCCTGACCCTGCCCTGCTCCACTTGTCCACATGTCCGTGGTTAAGTGGACATTGGGTACAACTGCATTTTTTAGGACACTGGTGAGTCTTTTTCTGACGTCCGTGTACATTCTCGGTATCGCCTGCCTAGAGAAGTGGAACCTAGATGGTATTTGGTAACGGGGGCACACTGCCTCAATAAATTGTCTAGTTCCCTGTGAACTAACGGCGGATACCGGACGCTCGTCTAACACCAACATAGTTGTCAAGGACTCAGTTATCCGCTTTGCAGTAGGATGACTGCTG
This sequence comes from Pseudophryne corroboree, assembly GCF_028390025.1. NCBI lineage: Eukaryota > Metazoa > Chordata > Amphibia > Anura > Myobatrachidae > Pseudophryne > Pseudophryne corroboree. The sequence continues at coordinate 57,959,086 of NC_086446.1, read as the reverse complement.
TGATATTTCATCTTCCTCGCAAAGGACTGTTGAACAGTCAATTGCTTACTGGAAGTAGTACAAGTGGGCTTACGACTTCCCCTCTGGGATGACCATCGACTCCCAGCGGCAACAACAGCAGCGCCAGCAGCAGTAGGCGTTACACGCAAGGATGCATCGGAGGAATCCCAGGCAGGAGAGGACTCGTCAGAATTGCCAGTGACATGGCCTGCAGGACTATTGGCATTCCTGGGGAAGGAGGAAATTGACACTGAGGGAGTTGGTGGGGTGGTTTGCGTGAGCTTGGTTACAAGAGGAAGGGATTTACTGGTCAGTGGACTGCTTCCGCTGTCACCCAAAGTTTTTGAACTTGTCACTGACTTATTATGAATGCGCTGCAGGTGACGTATAAGGGAGGATGTTCCGAGGTGGTTAACGTCCTTACCCCTACTTATTACAGCTTGACAAAGGGAACACACGGCTTGACACCTGTTGTCCGCATTTCTGGTGAAATACCTCCACACCGAAGAGCTGATTTTTTTGGTATTTTCACCTGGCATGTCAACGGCCATATTCCTCCCACGGACAACAGGTGTCTCCCCGGGTGCCTGACTTAAACAAACCACCTCACCATCAGAATCCTCCTGGTCAATTTCCTCCCCAGCGCCAGCAACACCCATATCCTCCTCATCCTGGTGTACTTCAACACTGACATCTTCAATCTGACTATCAGGAACTGGACTGCGGGTGCTCCTTCCAGCACTTGCAGGGGGCGTGCAAATGGTGGAAGGCGCATGCTCTTCACGTCCAGTGTTGGGAAGGTCAGGCATCGCAACCGACACAATTGGACTCTCCTTGTGGATTTGTGATTTCGAAGAATGCACAGTTCTTTGCTGTGCTTTTGCCAGCTTAAGTCTTTTCATTTTTCTAGCGAGAGGCTGAGTGCTTCCATCCTCATGTGAAGCTGAACCACTAGCCATGAACATAGGCCAGGGCCTCAGCCGTTCCTTGCCACTCCGTGTGGTAAATGGCATATTGGCAAGTTTACGCTTCTCCTCCGACAATTTTATTTTAGGTTTTGGAGTCCTTTTTTTACTGATATTTGGTGTTTTGGTTTTGACATGCTCTGTACTATGCCATTGGGCATCGGCCTTGGCAGACGACGTTGCTGGCATTTCATCGTCTCGGCCATGACTAGTGGCAGCAGCTTCAGCACGAGGTGGAAGTGGATCTTGATCTTTCCCTAATTTTGGAACCTCAACATTTTTGTTCTCCATATTTTAATAGGCACAACTAAAAGGCACCTCAGGTAAACAATGGAGATGGATGGATTGGATACTAGTATACAATTATGGACGGGCTGCCGAGTGCCGACACAGAGGTAGCCACAGCCGTGAACTACCGCACTGTACTGTGTCTGCTGCTAATATATAGACTGGTTGATAAAGAGATAGTATACTCGTAACTAGTATGTATGTATAAAGAAAGAAAAAAAAACCACGGTTAGGTGGTATATACAATTATGGACGGGCTGCCGAGTGCCGACACAGAGGTAGCCACAGCCGTGAACTACCGCACTGTACTGTGTCTGCTGCTAATATATAGACTGGTTGATAAAGAGATAGTATACTCGTAACTAGTATGTATGTATAAAGAAAGAAAAAAAAACCACGGTTAGGTGGTATATACAATTATGGACGGGCTGCCGAGTGCCGACACAGAGGTAGCCACAGCCGTGAACTACTGTACTGTGTCTGCTGCTAATATATAGACTGGTTGATAAAGAGATAGTATACTCGTAACTAGTATGTATGTATAAAGAAAGAAAAAAAAACCACGGTTAGGTGGTATATACAATTATGGACGGGCTGCCGAGTGCCGACACAGAGGTAGCCACAGCCGTGAACTACCGCACTGTACTGTGTCTGCTGCTAATATATAGACTGGTTGATAAAGAGATAGTATACTCGTAACTAGTATGTATGTATAAAGAAAGAAAAAAAAACCACGGTTAGGTGGTATATACAATTATGGACGGGCTGCCGAGTGCCGACACAGAGGTAGCCACAGCCGTGAACTACCGCACTGTACTGTGTCTGCTGCTAATATATAGACTGGTTGATAAAGAGATAGTATACTCGTAACTAGTATGTATGTATAAAGAAAGAAAAAAAAACCACGGTTAGGTGGTATATACAATTATGGACGGGCTGCTGAGTGCCGACACAGAGGTAGCCACAGCCGTGAACTACCGCACTGTACTGTGTCTGCTGCTAATATATAGACTGGTTGATAAAGAGATAGTATACTCGTAACTAGTATGTATGTATAAAGAAAGAAAAAAAAACCACGGTTAGGTGGTATATACAATTATGGACGGGCTGCCGAGTGCCGACACAGAGGTAGCCACAGCCGTGAACTACCGCACTGTACTGTGTCTGCTGCTAATATATAGACTGGTTGATAAAGAGATAGTATACTCGTAACTAGTATGTATGTATAAAGAAAGAAAAAAAAACCACGGTTAGGTGGTACAGGTTGAGTATCCCATATCCAAATATTCCGAAATACGGAATATTCCGAAATACGGAATTTTTTGAGTGAGAGTGAGAGAGTGAAACCTTTGTTTTTTGATGACTCAATGTACACAAACTTTGTTTAATACATAAAGTTATTAAAAATATTGCATTTAATGACCTTCAGGCTGTGTATATAAGGTGTATATGAAACATAAATGAATTGTGTGAATGTAGACACACTTTGTTTAATGCACAAAGTTATAAAAAATATTGGCTAAAATTACCTTCAGGCTTTGTATATATGGTGTATATGTAACATAAATGCATTCTGTGCTTAGATTTAGGTCCCATCACTATGATATCTCATTATGGTATGCAATTATTCCAAAATACGGAAAAATCCCATATCCAAAATACTTCTGGTCCCAAGCATTTTGTATATGGGATACTCAACCTGTATATACAATTATGGACGGGCTGCCGAGTGCCGACACAGAGGTAGCCACAGCCGTGAACTACCGCACTGTACTGTGTCTGCTGCTAATATAGACTGGTTGATAAAGAGATAGTATACTACTAATATTATATACTGGTGGTCAGGTCACTGGTCACTAGTCACACTGGCAGTGGCACTCCTGCAGCAAAAGTGTGCACTGTTTAATTTTAATATAATATTATGTACTCCTGGCTCCTGCTATAACCTATAACTGGCACTGCAGTAGTGCTCCCCAGTCTCCCCCACAATTATAAGCTGTGTGAGCTGAGCAGTCAGACAGATATATAATATATATAGATGATGCAGCACACTGGCCTGAGCCTGAGCAGTGCACACAGATATGGTATGTGACTGACTGAGTCACTGTGTGTATCGCTTTTTTCAGGCAGAGAACGGATATATTAAATAAACTGCACTGTGTGTCTGGTGGTCACTCACTATATAATATATTATGTACTCCTGGCTCCTGCTATAACCTATAACTGGCACTGCAGTAGTGCTCCCCAGTCTCCCCCACAATTATAAGCTGTGTGAGCTGAGCAGTCAGACAGATATATATAATATTATATATAGATAATAGATGATGCAGCACACTGGCCTGAGCCTGAGCAGTGCACACAGATATGGTATGTGACTGAGTCACTGTGTGCTGTGTATCGCTTTTTTCAGGCAGAGAACGGATTATATTATGTACTCCTGGCTCCTGCTATAACCTATAACTGGCACTGCAGTAGTGCTCCCCAGTCTCCCCCACAATTATAAGCTGTGTGAGCTGAGCAGTCAGACAGATATATATAATATTATATATAGATAATAGATGATGCAGCACACTGGCCTGAGCCTGAGCAGTGCACACAGATATGGTATGTGACTGAGTCACTGTGTGCTGTGTATCGCTTTTTTCAGGCAGAGAACGGATTATAAATAAAAGTGGTGGTCACTGGTCACTATCAGCAAAACTCTGCACTGTACACTACTGAGTACTTGTCACGATCCGGGTATCTGGACGCCATTACTTACCCTTCAGATGCCTCCTAAGGCTGGCTCAGCGTTCCAGGACCGAATCCCGCTGTTCCTGAGTTTCCACATGCAGAATGTCAGAGTGGTAATTTCATCAGCCGCGGCCTCCGCTGTGCCCGCGTGGTTAAATGTGCGCTTGTCAGTCTGGCGTCTCCTGTCTCCTGTGGCCGGCGTCGCCATTACTGTTTCAATTCTCACATGGATTACAAACCAAACTTCCCTCCAAGTGTCTGCATGGGCGCAGCCATCTTGGATTTTGTCATCTGATTATTTCCACCAATCTGCTGTCTGTATTGTTGATTTGCATAATTGCCTAGCCAACCCCTTCCTTGCTGCAGGTATAAGTATGCTGTGCCTGAGCAAGGAAGGCGTCAGTGCTTTGGTTGTCTAACCTAGTTCCAGTTTGTCTCTCTCCTGTGGTTGTCTTCCAGGTTCCAGCTCCTGTCTCCAGACTTCTGCTATAGAGACCCGCACCAGCATTCCATCTGCGGTGTAGCCTGACTCTCCGATCCATTCTGGACTCACCTGTTTCCAGCTACAACAATCACCAGCTTCCAGCAGTGTATAGCTTCTCTTAAAGGGCCGGTGTCCTTTTCTGCAGTTTACCACTCTCCACCGGTATTATTATTTCACCGCTCTCAAACTCCAAACTTCATTATTATTTCATCGCTCTCAAGTTCGTTTATTATTTAACTGGTTCCAGCCAGTATCCACTCCGTACCAACAACAGTCTGGTTCCAGCCAGTATCCACAGCAGCCGTTTTACCTTCAGCAGCCCAGCCTTTCCTGGAACATCAGCTGGTACGATCCTGGGTTCTCTCCATTGCTACAGTCAGGCCTGGTAAGGACTTTCCAACTAGAAGATTATATGAACTGTCTCACACTACCAGTGCCTGTGGCCCTTGCCACCCTGTAGTACCCAGAAATTGTATTTATCCTCTGTTGACTTTTATGTTTCCTTTTACTGCTGCTGTGTTACGGAGTTTGTCATAATAAACATCATTGACTTTTATCCTGGTTGTCGTGGTCACGCCTTCGGGCAGTTATTCTACATGTTACTTACATGTCTAGGGGTCTGATACAACCTCCCAGGTTCCGTTACATCTCAGCCCCTACAACTGAGGCTGCCTCCCGTCAGCTCAGGCCCTCAGTTGTGACAGTAAGCACTGACCTAATGAATCCAGCCGGAGACCAGGATCAAGCGGCCAGGCCGATGCAAGAACTGGCAGCCCGACTTGAACATCAGGAGGCTGCACAGGGCCACATCATCCGCTGTCTCCAGGATCTCTCTACACGGCTGGATGGGATTCAAACGACCCTCCGTGGACCTGGCACGTCCGGTGCGTCCACTACAGTAACACCAGCTGTAACCCCACCCACCTTACCCATTTCCAGTCCACATCTTCATCTTCCAACGCCAGCAAAATTTGATGGATCTCCAAGGTTCTGCAGGGGATTTCTCAATCAATGTGAAATCCACTTTGAGCTTCTACCTGGCAATTTCTTCAGTGACCGTACCAAAATTGCCTATATCATCTCCCTTCTCAGTGGCTCAGCCCTTGACTGGGCATCACCTTTATGGGAGAAGTCTGATCCCCTGCTATCCTCCTATACTGACTTTGTAGCTACATTCAGGCGCATCTTCGACGAGCCAGGCCGGATAACATCTGCTTCATCTGAGATTCTCCGTTTACGCCAGGGAACACGTACTGTGGGACAGTATCTTATACAGTTTAAAATCCTGGCATCCGAACTGGCATGGAACGACGAGGCCCTGTATGCTGCATTCTGGCATGGCTTATCAGAACGCATCAAGGATGAGTTAGCTACCAGAGACTTGCCCTCTAAGTTGGATGAGCTAATTTCTCTTTGCACGAAGGTTGATCTACGTTTCAGAGAGAGAGCAACCGAGCGAGGAAGATCATCTACTCCTAAATCTTCTGCTCCTCCTCCTCGTCAACCATTTCCATCCAAGGATGAGCCTATGCAAATTAGTCATTCCCGTCTATCTCCCGCTGAGCGCCGAAGACGTCTCTCTGAGTCTCTCTGTCTCTACTGTGCAGCTCCGTCGCACACTATCAATGCCTGTCCCAAACGTCCGGGAAACTCCAGATCCTAGCTCGCCAAGGAGAGGGCCGGCTAGGAGTAATGATCTCCTCTCCATCTCCTCATGACTGTAACCTCCCAGTGTCGCTCCAAATTGCTCAACGTTACAGGAACGTCATTGCCCTCCTTGATTCCGGAGCAGCTGGGAATTTCATAACCGAAGCTTATGTTAAACGGTGGTCCCTACCCACCGAGAGACTGTCCTCGTCCATCTCTTTGACTGCCGTGGATGGCAGCAAGATTTTTGACGCAGTCATTTCCTTAAGGACTCTTCCAGTTCGTCTGAGAGTGGGAGTTCTTCATTCTGAGTATATTTCTTTTTTAGTGATTCCAAGAGCCACACATCCAGTGGTTTTAGGCCTTCCATGGCTCCGTCTCCACAACCCATCAATTGACTGGACGACTACGCAAATACTGGCATGGGGTCCCTCCTGTGCTGAGACTTGTTTAGCCAAAGTTCTTCCTGTTTGTTCTTCCTTCCCCAGGTCATCTGATGTTCCGCCTCCTCCATATCAAGACTTCACGGACGTGTTCAGTAAAGCCTCTGCTGATATCCTTCCTCCTCATAGAGAATGGGACTGCCCAATCGACCTCATTCCAGGGAAGGTTCCACCGCGAGGCCGAACTTATCCGTTGTCTCTGCCTGAGACACACTCCATGGAAGAGTACATCAAAGAGAACCTGGCGAAGGGTTTCATCCGACCATCTTCTTCTCCAGCCGGCGCAGGCTTCTTCTTCGTTAAGAAGAAAGACGGTGGTCTGCGTCCGTGCATCGACTACAGAGGTCTGAACGACATTACCGTCAAGAACCGATACCCTTTACCCCTGATTACCGAGCTCTTTGATAGAGTTAGTGGTGCAACTATTTTCACAAAGCTGGACTTGAGGGGTGCCTACAATCTCATCCGAATCCGTGAGGGTGACGAGTGGAAGACCGCCTTTAACACCCGTGACGGACATTATGAGTACCTCGTCATGCCCTTCGGATTGAGCAACGCTCCAGCAGTCTTCCAGCACTTCGTGAATGAGATTTTCAGGGACATCTTGTACCGCCATGTCGTGGTTTATCTAGACGACATCCTCATCTTTGCTAATAATCTCGAAGATCATCGTTTCTGGGTAAAAGAGGTTCTTTCCCGTCTCTGTGTCAATCACCTCTATTGTAAATTGGAGAAGTGTGTGTTTGAAGTTAAAACCATTCCGTTTCTAGGTTACATTGTGTCCGGTTCCGGACTAGAGATGGATCCTGAGAAACTCCAAGCAATCCAGAATTGGCCTATACCCTTAAGCCTCAAAGGGGTCCAGAGGTTCTTAGGGTTCGCCAATTATTATAGAAAATTTATACGAGACTTTTCCACCATCGTGGCGCCTATCACTGCATTAACCAAGAAAGGTGCTAATCCGTCCAAGTGGTCCGAGGAAGCTACACAGGCCTTTCACCTTCTGAAGCAACGGTTCATCTCTGCACCAGTTCTGAAACAGCCCGACACCGACTCTCCTTTTATCTTAGAGGTAGATGCCTCCTCCGTTGGAGTAGGAGCAGTGTTATCCCAGAGGGCCAAAGATGGACATCTACATCCTTGCAGTTTCTTCTCCCGGAAGTTCTCCCCAGCTGAGCGCAACTATGCCATTGGCGATCAGGAGTTGCTAGCCATCAAGCTCGCTCTGGAGGAGTGGAGATACCTGTTGGAGGGAGCTTCCCACTCAATCACCATACTTACCGACCACAAAAATCTTTTATATCTCAAAGGCGCACAATGTCTGAATCCTCGTCAGGCCAGATGGGCACTTTTCTTCTCTAGGTTTGACTTTAAACTCCAGTTCTGTCCGGGTTCTCAGAATCGTAAGGCCGATGCCCTTTCCCGCTCATGGGAGCAAGAAAATGAGTCCGAGTCTGCAGACAAGCATCCTATTATTAATTCGTTGGCATTCTCCACGGTAGGGATGGACTCTACGCCTCCACCAGGGAAAAGTTTTGTTAAGCCAGTTCTAAGGAAGAAGCTCATGCATTGGGCCCATGCTTCCCGTTTTGCTGGACATACAGGCATTCAGAAAACCCTTGAATTTATTTCTAGGTCCTACTGGTGGCCAACTCTGAAGAAGGACGTTATGGAATTTATTGCCTCCTGCCCAAAGTGTGCCCAACACAAAGTCTCCCGCCAGTCGCCTGCGGGGCAACTGGTTCCATTATCTGTTCCCCGTCGACCTTGGACCCATTTGTCGATGGACTTTGTTTCCGATCTACCTATCTGCAACAAGTTTAATACCATCTGGGTGGTAGTTGACCGGTTCACCAAGATGGCACATTTCATCCCTCTCACCGGTCTTCCATCAGCTTCCAAGTTGGCTCAAGTGTTTATACAAGAGATCTTCCGACTTCACGGTCTTCCTGAAGAGATCATCTCGGATCGTGGAGTACAATTTATAGCCAAATTTTGGCGAAGTTTGTGTCAAGCCCTCCAAGTCAAGTTAAAGTTTTCCACGGCTTACCATCCTCAGACCAATGGTCAAACCGAGAGGGTGAATCAGGACTTGGAGGCCTTCCTCCGTATATATGTGTCTTCCTCTCAAGATGACTGGGTTCAACTCCTTCCTTGGGCCGAGTTCAGCCACAACAATCAATACCATTCCTCATCTTCTTCTACACCATTCTTCATTAATTATGGATTCCACCCTAAAGTCCCAGAATTCCAACCGCTTCCCGCAACTTCTGTTCCAGCAGTGGATGTCACCTTGCGTCAGTTTTCAAATAACTGGAGGAACGTCCGCGCAGCCCTGCTTAAAGCCTCATTCAGGTATAAGAAGTTTGCCGATAGGAAGCGTAGAGCGGTTCCTGCTCTCAAGGTGGGTGATCGTGTGTGGCTGTCCACGAAGAATTTGAGGTTGAGAGTTCCCAGCATGAAATTTGCACCTCGCTACATCGGACCCTTCAAGATTGAACAAGTCATCAATCCTGTTGCCTACAGGTTACAGTTACCATCCTTCTTGAAAATACCCAGGACATTTCATGTTTCTTTGTTGAAACCGCTGATCCTGAATCGGTTTCATTCCGCACTTCCTCCAGCTCCCAAAGTTCAGACTCAACGGGGAGTCGAGTACGAGGTGGCCAAGATTTTGGACTCACGTTTCCGTTACGGTCAGTTACAATACCTCATTGACTGGAAGGGCTATGGTCCTGAAGAACGCTCTTGGACCAATGCCTCAGACGTCCATGCTCCTGCCTTGGTCCGAAATTTCCACGCAAAGTTTCCTTTAAAGCCTAAGAAGTGTCCTGGGGCCACTCCTAAAGGGGGGGGTGCTGTCACGATCCGGGTATCTGGACGCCATTACTTACCCTTCAGATGCCTCCTAAGGCTGGCTCAGCGTTCCAGGACCGAATCCCGCTGTTCCTGAGTTTCCACATGCAGAATGTCAGAGTGGTAATTTCATCAGCCGCGGCCTCCGCTGTGCCCGCGTGGTTAAATGTGCGCTTGTCAGTCTGGCGTCTCCTGTCTCCTGTGGCCGGCGTCGCCATTACTGTTTCAATTCTCACATGGATTACAAACCAAACTTCCCTCCAAGTGTCTGCATGGGCGCAGCCATCTTGGATTTTGTCATCTGATTATTTCCACCAATCTGCTGTCTGTATTGTTGATTTGCATAATTGCCTAGCCAACCCCTTCCTTGCTGCAGGTATAAGTATGCTGTGCCTGAGCAAGGAAGGCGTCAGTGCTTTGGTTGTCTAACCTAGTTCCAGTTTGTCTCTCTCCTGTGGTTGTCTTCCAGGTTCCAGCTCCTGTCTCCAGACATCTGCTATAGAGACCCGCACCAGCATTCCATCTGCGGTGTAGCCTGACTCTCCGATCCATTCTGGACTCACCTGTTTCCAGCTACAACAATCACCAGCTTCCAGCAGTGTATAGCTTCTCTTAAAGGGCCGGTGTCCTTTTCTGCAGTTTACCACTCTCCACCGGTATTATTATTTCACCGCTCTCAAACTCCAAACTTCATTATTATTTCATCGCTCTCAAGTTCGTTTATTATTTAACTGGTTCCAGCCAGTATCCACTCCGTACCAACAACAGTCTGGTTCCAGCCAGTATCCACAGCAGCCGTTTTACCTTCAGCAGCCCAGCCTTTCCTGGAACATCAGCTGGTACGATCCTGGGTTCTCTCCATTGCTACAGTCAGGCCTGGTAAGGACTTTCCAACTAGAAGATTATATGAACTGTCTCACACTACCAGTGCCTGTGGCCCTTGCCACCCTGTAGTACCCAGGAATTGTATTTATCCTCTGTTGACTTTTATGTTTCCTTTTACTGCTGCTGTGTTACGGAGTTTGTCATAATAAACATCATTGACTTTTATCCTGGTTGTCGTGGTCACGCCTTCGGGCAGTTATTCTACATGTTACTTACATGTCTAGGGGTCTGATACAACCTCCCAGGTTCCGTTACATCTCAGCCCCTACAACTGAGGCTGCCTCCCGTCAGCTCAGGCCCTCAGTAGTGACAGTACTCCTAATGCTCCCCAAAATTAGTAAATCAAGTGTCTCTCTAATCTATTCTAATTCTAAACGGAGAGGACGCCAGCCACGTCCTCTCCCTATCAATCTCAATGCACGTGTGAAAATGGCGGCGACGCGCGGCTCCTTATATAGAATCCGAGTCTCGCGATAGAATCCGAGCCTCGCGAGAATCCGACAGCGTCATGATGACGTTCGGGCGTGCTCGGGTTAACCGAGCAAGGCGGGAAGATCCGAGTCGCTCGGACCCGTGAAAAAAAACATGAAGTTCTGGCGGGTTCGGATTCAGAGAAACCGAACCCGCTCATCTCTAATGAATACCATCGGGCCCTGGTGATTTATTAATCTTTAACTGTTTTAATCGGTCACAGACTACTTCCTCGCTTAAATAATTACCTATCAGTGTGATATTGTCATTATTGAGATTGTGTGTCAGTCCCTGAATTGGGTCCTCTCTAGGGAATACTGTTGAAAAAAACGCATTTAGTGTGTCCGCTATGTCATTATCATTTTTGCTTAAGACTCCCAACTTGTCTTTCAAAGGGCCTATACTCTCCTTTTTTAATCTCTTGCTATTAATGTATTTAAATAATTTTTTGGGATTCGCTTTGATTTCCTTTGCTACTAGTTTTTCAGTTTCTACTTTAGCCGCTCTTATTTCCTTTTTGCAATTTTTGTTACATTCCTTATAGTGCTGAAATGACTCTGCTTCCCCGTCAGATTTGTATTTTTTAAATGCTCGCCTTTTCTTGCCCATAAGTTCCTTAATCTTTTTGTTAAGCCACATCGGTTTATGATTTTTATTCCCTTTTTTGCTACTCATAGGAATATATTTGAGTGTATTTTTAGCTAGCAGGAATTTTAGTACCTCCCATTTCTCCGTAGTATTTTTTCCTAAAAACAAACCTTCCCATTCAATATCCCTGAAAAATACCCTCATTTTTTCAAAATTTGCTTTGCTAAAGTTTAAAGTCCTAGTTGAACCAGTATAGGGCTGTTTGTAGAAACTGATATTGAATGTGACCATATTGTGGTCGCTGTTTCCTATGGGTTCCCCTACTATAATACCCGATACGAAATCCTGATTGTTTGTTAATACCAGGTCTAAGATTGCATTGTACCTAGTTGGTTCCTCAATTAGTTGGACTAAGTAGTTTTCATTTAGTGTGTTTAAAAACATACTGCCCCTAGCAGTATCACATGAATCGTTTTTCCAGTTTATATCTGGATAGTTAAAATCGCCCATCACTACTATGTCTCCTACTCCTGCTGCTTTTTCAATTTGCTTTAGTAACAATTCATCATCAGATGTGTTGATACCAGGTGGCCTATAGCATACACCCAATACTATCTTTTTTGTTCCTTTTTCCCCGCATGCAATTTCTACCCATAATGTCTCAACAGTGTCTACAGTCCCCTCCTGAATATCTTCCCATATATTAGGTTTTAAAAACGGCTTTACGTACAGACACACCCCTCCACCCTTTTTATTTAGTCTGTCTCTCCTAAACAGTGTATAGCCCTCTAGATTGACTGTCCAATCATGAGATTCATCCCACCAAGTTTCAGTAATGCCTATAATATCATACTGTTTGCTTGCTGCAAGTATTTCTAGTTCACCCTTTTTACCAGTAATGCTTCTGGCGTTTAAATACATACAACTAAGATAAGTATTTTCCCTTGCGTTAGGGACATCTTTCACCTTATGTGGCAAGGATGACCTGTAATCGTCATTGGTTAGTGCTTTGGTAAAATCCCTTTTAGTACCCATGTTAGTAACCTTACTGCCTGCTCTTACCCTCCCCCAACTTCTCCCCCATTTCGTTTACTACCGCCATCCCCACTATTCTCACTGCATGACCCGTAGTTTCTAGCTAAACCCTCCCCCCAGGCTCCTAGTTAAAAATCCCTCCAACCTTCTAACCATCACCGCTGCCCCCTCCTCAGTCAGGTGCAATCCGTCACGACAAAAGAGATGGCACCTAATTGAGAAGTCCGCCCAGTGTTCCAGGAACACAAACCCCTCTTTCCTGCACCAATCCCTAAACCACACATTTACCTCCCTAATCTCCCTCTGCCTCCCTGGACTAGCGCGTGGCACGGATAATAATTCTGAGAATATTACCTTAGATTCAGTTTCTTTCCTAAGTCCCTATAGTCTTTCTTAAGGACATCCCACCTTCCGCTAACTTTGTCATTGGTGCCAACGTGCACCAAGACCGCCGGGTCTTTGCCAGCCCCTCCCAACAATCTATCTACCCGGTCCGCGATGTGCCGTACCCGAGCACCCGGGAGACAACAGACTGTACGGCGATCACGGTCCCGGTAGCAGATTGCCCTATCTGCCTTCCTGATGATAGAATCCCCTACCATCACCATTTGACTAGGTACCTCTCTATATTTTATCCCAACCGCGCCAGAGGGACCGCACCTCTGGATGCTAGAGGGAGCAGTCTCCTCCGGCACCGTCATTTTTTCACTATCATCCTCCGATTCCTCGTCCAATCGGACAAATTTTTTCGGGTTTGATAGTTCGGAGATGTCGTGCCTCCCCCTCTTTTTCTTCCTTCTAACTGTGACCCAAGTGGCTACCTGATCATCATCCTCTTCTACCAGTGACCCCTCCCGCAACTCATCCACCGTTCTGTCTAAACTACGCTCGAGATTGTGAATCTCCCTCAGTCGCGTAACGGTTTGCTCTAGATCAGTTACCTGGGCTTCCAGGGCAACCGTTCGCACACACCTCATGCAGATGTAATCACACTGGGCCGGTAGCTCCAGATGTGCATACATCTTGCATGACATGCACTGAGTGAGGTCCTCAATCACAGCCCCTCCCATATTGTTTGCAAGGTCTAACTCCCTGTTACACTCAAAGAAAAAGCAGCAAAAATAAAAAATAGAAGACAAGCAATATCACTTATACAATAATTAAGCTGGCTTATACTTATCTATCTTTGTGCGGTTCTTGGTCCTTCACTTTTATGCAGCCGTAGCAGAGGCGTCACTAGGGTTGGTGTCACCCGGTGTGGTAACTCATGGTGTTACCCCCCATGATCCTCCTTCTGTATCACACCACACGGAACCCTTAGTAATGTACTAGTACTAGTTTTACTTGTAAATCATAATTCCTGTATATCACTGAATGCAATGGCAATAGTAGTGACATAAACAGCTAACAAAATTAATATCATACCTTTAAATTACTTGCGAACTAATAGGAGCTTGCGGTCCGGCAACGCTCCTGATCGGCTGTCGTTCCGTGAGCTCAGAATGGCTGGAGGTCGGCGCCTCATTTGAAGTATCGTCAGCGCTATCATCCATAGAGGTCCAGCCCCTGCCTTACCGCTTGTGTCGATGTTTCCTTCGTGATCAGGACCAGGAAGTGACAGCACGAGAGGGCAGTAGATTACTTCCGCCCTTACAGCACCTTAATGTTTTATCCATTCTCCGCTCGTTTGTGGTTATTTCGTTTTACCTATGCACCATTGGACGCTCGACACGCTTCGGGCTGGGTGTCTCGCTCTGCTTTGCTCGCCACAGGTTACTATTAAAAATAGTATGTGACATGGACCCAGGGGGTTATGGGAACGGTCCTCTCATGAAAGATAACTAGACGCTACTCTACCTGACCGAATGCCCGGCCCCATCCTCACTACGTTCTTAGTCCCCTCCTCTTAGTGTTCACGGCCCTGGTCGCCAGGCACCAATACCTGGTCGCCATGGCGTCTTGGCCGCCGGAATTTGTTGTGCCATGCAATACACACTTACCAAATCTTATCTAAATTACCTTTTATCTTTTTGATAATCAAATAAACATTTAGTATCAGTTGTACAGCAGTCACATAGGGTTATGTCTATGTTGCCTTCGTGCAAAGGACCTGGACGTGACAAAATGAGTGGGCATGAGAGAACTTCCGCCCTTACAGCTCCTACATGTTTTCTTCGTTCTCTGATTGGGGTATTTTTTTTTTGTCTATGCAGCATTGGACCCTCGCCACGCATCGGGCTCGGTGTCTCGCTCGCCACACTTTTCTATTCCAAATAAATTGTGACATGGACCCAGGGGGTTATGGGAAAGGTCCACTGCACAAAGAGAAACTAGACGCTACCAGTCACATAGGTGTACTAACCTCCCCTGCCGTATTATTTGGCTTGTCTCAGAGGTCTTTTTGTATTATCTTTGCGGATACTGGTCACCGCTCCGCTGCCCGGCGCTACCCATTGCTCCCCGTCTTCATTCTCCTCTCTGCCATCCGCATCATCACCGCCGTGGCCACTGATTCCTCTGCTCTCCGTAGAACTTAGTCAGCACTGCGCTCCCCCTGTCAGATGCCTAACAGGAAGTTGTGACAAGAGCGCATGCGCAGCTGACAGGGGGAGCACAGTGCAGACCAAGCTCTACAGAGAGCGGAGGAATCAGTGGCCGCAGCGGTGATGATGCGGATGGCAGAGAGGATAATGAAGATGGGGAGCATGGGGGAGCAACGGGTAGCGCCAGGCAGCAGAGCGGTGACCAGTAGCCGCAAAGATAATACAAAAATATCGCTGAGAAAAGCCAAATAACATGGTGGGGGAAGTTAGTACATCCCACCCTCAGACTGTACAGGAGAAGCTTATATCCACTTACTCAGCACTGCAGTCTCAGCTCCAGATGAAAATACAGGCCAGCCCAGCCCCTGCTTCAAGTTGTGAGCTGCACCACAGGACTCAGCTACATGCACGACCCACCCAGTCTCAGCCTATCCCGCAGATTCCTCGCCCGCTCCTCCCAGCGCCTCCCAGCCTCCCTCTACAGCCGCTACAGTGCAGAGAGAGAGACTCGCGAGATGATGTCATCATCTCACAAGTCTGTTCTCATCCATAGCTCCGCAGCGGCACAGACTGAGACACAGTGCCGCTGCGCTGCAGCTGCCGGACCCCAGTAGCAGTGACAATACCCCGGGAGGCAGCGCACACGAAGCGCGCTGTCCGTGGCATTGTCCACAGTGTTTGTTTAACTTTAAATATAGCGGGCGTGAGTGACTGCGGTCCGCTTTAGGAGGAGGGGGTGCGGACGTGAGAGTGCCTGTACTTGGTGTCACCCTATTGAAGGGTGACACGGGGGTGTGGGCCGCACCCCCCGCACCCACTAAGTGATGCCACTGAGCCGTAGTACTCTCTCCTGCGGCACCTATACTCCACTTAGCAGTTGCAGTTGTTCCAGCTCACTGCTCCTCCTTTTCACTCGGCTTCCAGCTTCTGCTTTTTACTGTTTCCAACTCACACTTAGAAATCCCAGCAGCACTTGGAAGAGACCAGCCCTACATATATGTATTGTATGAATACAGTAGGTTGTTATTTGCTTAGATGTTAAGCAATTTTGACATTGTGTATAGTTATACAAGCTTTGTTGCTTTTTGGTTTGGATTATTGGGCAACAATTCAATGTATATTGTATGTCCTTTTTTATGAGTTTTACCATATTTATGTAATGTATGTTGCAATTTTTCTTAATAAAAGATAGCAGTATATACATGTGAGCATTGTACACAGGTGCAGCAGTATATACATGTGGGCATTATACACAGGTGCAGCAGTATAAACATGTGGGCATTATACACAGGTGCAGCAGTATAAACATCTGGGCATTATACACAGGTGCCGCAGTATATACATGTGGGCATTATATACAGGTGCACAGTGTATAGCTCCTAGGCCCTGGTTCTTCTTAAAAGCCTGCAGTGCTTCCCCTGGGAGCCTCCTGGGAAGGAGGATAATGGAGAGTCCCTGGCTGCAAGGCCTGAGGGAGGCCCTGGGAATTCTGACATACCTATTGCAGTGGAAGCCTCAGTGCTGGAGGATTTGGACAGAACAGCGTTTCCAGTGATTGTGGGTCCGGTGATGAAACAGGATCCCCAACTGGAGACCCCCAAACCACAGCATGCTGGCTCTCTGGGTGAGGTAACCCAGGGAGGTGATAAGGTGAATGAACTTGCCTGTGGTGGGGCGGGAGTTAGTGCTGCAGGTGGAGATGCTGAGGTTTCTGATTGCAGCCTGGAGGATTCAACATCCTCTAGTAAGAAATACATGAATATGAGTCTAGAGGAATTAAGAATGGAGCAGAACCGTATATACTCCCGCATTACTTATAAAAAAAGAAGGCGTAACTGTAGCAGCAGATGGGAGAGAGTTGTCCTGAAAGATGAACTTTGGGAGCTGAATGACACTTTGGCTGCAGTTAAAAAGAGGAGTAAAATGTTGCAGGATCAGGCTCTATTGCAAAAGGAAAAAGCACTGCTAGAGTCCATACCAGGACAAGATGGCGGATGTGATGGCGGCCCTGTCCCGGTGGGTTCTGTGGCGGCATCTGGGCTCATAGTTCCAGTGGAAGACATGGAAGTGGGCAGCCAGACTGCGGAAGAAGTGGTGGATATCGTGGGCCATGATGGAGGTGAAACCTCTGAGATTGCGTCTGGTGCTGTGGATATCGAGGGGAACCCTGCGATGACGTCATCCTGTGCTTTCCATGAGGGGGAGGCGTCTCTCCCAGAGAGAGTGCTTGGTGGTGGCAGTGCAGGGGGCATGGTGGCTGCCGGGGTGATGGCGGGTGCTGGAGCTCTGGTGGCTGCTACTGCTTCCTGTGGACTTGCTCCCGATGCACTTGTCTCTGAAGCTGCGAATATGGGGACGGCACGGGCCGTGGTAGATGCTGAGGCTGGCTCTCCCTGTAAGCCAGCAGCGACTGGCTCTGGCTTAGTTGCTGTGGTGGCTGAGGGGGGCGGGGCCAAAGACGCATCATGTGTGACATCACGAGTGACATCATTAACTGCATCAATGGGAATTCCGAAGTATGAAGTCAAGCCATATTAAAAACTGGGCAAAGATTGGCCCAAGGACTGCCGGCAGTTGATAAAAGCAGCTTAACCCCTGAGGAGACTACACTAGTAGAAACAGTTTACGGAGATATGGATATGCCTGTGAGGGCTTTAGCAGCCGTAAGCTTGATCCAGGCAAACCAAACTAGGATGACTGGTGGGGCTGGTAGTGCGGGTATAGAGGTCAGTAAGAAGGTAAATGTTCAAGCACCCAAGGGTCTCCCTGTAATCTCTCCTGTGGTTAGACCAGGATCTGGTTCATATGCCAAAACTTTGGAGGGTTCTGGTTGAGCTAGTACTGGACCTCAGCTTGGGGTAAGTGGGGGTCAGCCTATAAAAATGTGTAATGTGGTTCAGTTTAGATGGGTAGGGGAAGGGGAGGCTCCTTCAAAGTCAAAGTTCTTGGATATAGTATTCTCACTGGGTTTTAGGGCCGCAGACCTTTTTGCGTGCATCAATCCGGTGAGAACTCCCGACTTTGATCTGAGCTTCCTCTCCCTGAATGGCTTGCAAGCTTTTGGCTCCCAATGGGAGAAGAACAAGACCAAGGAGCCGTTCTGCCATTTTAAAACCAACACCATCACCAGGCAGGATAGGGTAAAGATTACTGTTCTGGTGCGCAATGAGTCACTACCGTCTGCGGATATCGTATATTGGTTGTCCAGGTCCTGCACAGTGTTGTCCCCAATTTGATTACACTAAGGGGGCCTGGGGTGGTGCCTATTCGACCTTTGTGAGGTTGCACCAGGTAGGGGCTGAGACTAAGCACATACCACCTGCTGCTTATATTGGCCGTGACCGGCTTCAGTGCTTCTATCCTGGGCTGCCCAGAACTTGTCACAAGTGTGGTGACTTTCGCCACCTTAGTAATGATTGTACGGTTGTTAAATGTGCTTTGTGTGGCCAGATGGGGCACGGGTCCCGTGAGTGTAATAAGGTGAGGTGCAATCTCTGCGGAGTGGATGGCCATCCCTATAGTCGGTGCCCTAAAGCATTGCATAATCATGATGCAGGGGTGGTTGAGGAGGCACTAGAAATCAGGCCCAGTCATGAGGATAACATAGTGGTTGCTTTACAGCATCAGGATATGTTGAGGAAACTAGAAGCTGGTGGGGTAGGGAAAGTCCAGGTCGAAAGGGGGGAAGCATCTTTTCAGGCAGTGAGTAAAGGCAGGAGGAAGAAGCTGAAAAAGAAGGGGGTGGACGTTGTATGCTCTAATAGGTTTGATGTTTTGTCCTCTGCTGATGATGAGGATGAGGGGGAGGTAGTCATGGTTGGGGAAAAAGAGCTAGTGTTTGTTCCGAATACTTCTAAAAGTAAAAAGCCAAAACAGGCCTCTAATTTGTCTGTTGATGGGGTGGCAGTTACGGTCAAAGCTAAACAGGAAAAGGGGGGATGTGGTAAAGTTCAGAGCAAAACCAAGCACTTAGGTAGTTCTCAGGGGGATCTAGAGTGGGATCCTACAGTGACAGAGTTAAGCCAGGCCTTGGTACCATTATTAAATAAGGTTGAGGTAGTGCAGAGTTCAGAGGGGAAGTACCCTCAATCTCCAGGAGAGGTGATGGTGGTGGAGGAGACTCCTAGCCTTGAGGTGGGGAGCCTTACCTATTCTCCTTTGGCGTCCTCTGGTGTGGATGATCCTGGGGGCGGTTCTTGTATTATTGCCCCAAAAGTCCCTGATCCGGATCCTCCCTCAGACAGGGTTGCAAATGGGGAGGGGTGTGATATTAGGGAGGGTGTTGTTGTACAGGGATCTAAGGGTCTGTTCTGTGAGACTGTGGTCTCAGTTGGTGGGGTGGAGGAGGGGGAGGTGGAAGAAATCTCTTTGTCCGATGAGGATGTTCTTCCCTTCGGGGTTACGTGTAAAAGAGTAGGATCCTCGGATGAGGATTCTAAAAGACAAGCAAAGAAAAAGTGAATGGGGTCCTACCTCTATAATCCAAGAAACATGGATCCCCAACCTATACAATGTGCCACCATTAATGTGGCTTCCGTGTTTTCTGAACGTGCTCGTTTCTTGGCCTTCGATTTTTTCAACACGGTTTTATTTTTGCAGGAGACCAGGGTAGGTGACTTGGCCACACTCCATCGGGCCAAGTGTCAATGGAAGCGGGGGGCCTTCCTTCTGGTCTCTTGAGGCCGAGGCGTCCAGTGGGTTGGCAGTGCTTTTTACTGATATGGTAAACGTGCACAGGATTATAGATTTACAGGTAGGTAGGTAGGTGCATGATTTTAGATGTCAACCTGAGAGGACATGACCTGAGGCTAATAAACATCTATGGGCCCCATTCAAAGTGGGACAGGAAATGTCTTTTCAGGGAGATAAAACCGTTTCTTTTTACGGCTCGGCAGATTGTCTTTGGAGGTGATTTTAACACCGTCATTAGGCCAAAAGACAGAGGGGACACAAAGGTGACCCTGGGCTATGATTCCACTTTTCTAGTTAGCATGGTTAGAGAGGCTGGTCTGGTGGATGTGCACGTTTGCCATTTCCCAGACCTCACAGGTTTCGCCTATCATTGTGGTAGTCGTAGGTCTAGGATAGATAGGTTTTTTGTTAAGGAGTCCTCGAAAACTTTGCCTCCTGAGACAAAGCCAGTAGAGTTCTCCGATCACGTTTTTCTGTGTGTTGCTTTGAACGTCTCAGAAACCCCTCAGAAAGGGCGGGGCCTTTGGCGTTTGAATTCCGAGCTCCTAAAGGAGGAGGGAGTTAGACAGTCCTTTAGAGACTTTCTTCAACTACAGGAACCACTTCTGGAGGCTGGTTGGAGTAGGTCTGAGTGGTGGGAGGAGTGTAAAAAGAGGACTCGAAGGCTTTTTCAAAGGCTGGTAGCCAGGAAAAACTTGACAAAAAGATGTATCTACCAGAGCCTGAGAAAGAAACTGGATTTCTTGATCTCTGAGCGTGGAGATAGTGGGGAAATCTCCCGGGTGAAGGCTCAGATGAAGGAATATCAGTACGATCGCCTGGCTTCTTTGATTCTGGAGAGGGATTATGGAAATTACCACTCGCCTGATCCCTACCAGAGTTGCAGAAAATCAGTTGATTTGAGGGAGGTCCGGGGCCTGTTTGATGACCAGGGTACTCTTCATGAAGACAGGGAGGGTATTTTGGGAGTCATCAGGTCCTATTACTCCAGCCTTTTGTCTGAGCAGCCACTCATCAGAGAGAGGATGGATCAGTTTCTGAGGGAGACACCTGGACTTGAGCAACTTGATCCTTCTTTTGATTCTTTGGGCAGTGATGTGACAGTGGAGGAGGTCAAGAGAGCCATAGACGGTTTGTCTATAAAAAAAAATCTCCGGGCCCAGATGGGTTAACATCTGAATTTTTTAAAGCTTTTTCAGACATATTGGTTCCTCATCTCATGGAGGTATTTAATGAAAGCCTGGGTAAGGGATCACTCCCTCCCTCTATGAGATCTTCTGCTCTTATATTATTGTCTAAAGGTAGGGACCGGTGCGTGTTGAGAACTGGCGCTCCATCGCTCTTCTCAATACAGACAGAAAGATTCTGGCAAAGGTACTTTTTAATCGGCTGATGGAAGTTTCCGGGCTGTTACTTTCTCCGTCTCAGCATTGCACTGTAAAAGGCCGAAGCACCTTTAGTGTTGTCCTTGGCATCCGGGAGGCTGTGGAGCAATGTCGTGCTGAAAAATGGGGTAAGTATTTGCTGGCATTGGATCAGTCCAAGGCTTTTGACCGAGTTAATCATCAGTACCTGTGGGCTGTGCTGGAGAGGTATGGTCTTCCAGCGAGGGTGGTAGATTGGCTACGTGTCATTTACAATCAGGCTGAGAGCTTCCCACTTGTCAATGGCTGGGTAGGCCCTGCTTTTGCGGTCGACTCGGGTGTCCGTCAGGGGTGTCCCCAGAGCCCCCTTCTATATGTATTTGCAATTGATCCTTTTGTGTGGAGGATTGAGAGCGGTGCTGTGGCAGGGGTTCAGCTGGGCCCTGGGTTGCCGCTGAGGGTGGTGGCCTACGCAGACGATGTTACTGTGGTCCTGTCATCTGTGGCAGAGGCACGTGGCATGGAACATCTTATTTGTGAGTACTCTGAGGCTTCGTGCTCCCAAATCAATCAGGATAAGTGTGAAGCTTTCTGGATGGGGGAGGAAGGTGATAAATTTACCCTTCCGGATAGCCTCCCCCGCGCCAGTCCAGAGATAAAAATTCTAGGTATCAAATTTGTCCGTGGTGATTATGCCACTCAGAATTGGGAGAAGAGGCTGGAAGATGCTACCAGGAAGGTGCAGTCCTGGAGAAGGTGCCAACTTTCTCTCAGGGAGCGGGTTGACTTATGCAAAACCTATCTGATTCCGCTTTTTCTGTATGTCAGTTATGTGTGCTTCTTGCCAAAGTCTTTGTGGACCAAGATGCATTCTTTATTCTTCCTGATGTTATGGGGGAATAGAATGAATCTGGTCAAAAGAGGGATCACCTACAGATCGAGGGAACAGGGAGGGCTGAGTATGGTCAACCCTGTGGTGTTTTTTGCTACAACGTTTTTAAAACTGAATCTAGGGAGTTTGTTTCTAAGAACTCCCCCTCGATGGGTAGAGAGTTTTAGGGCCTGGGTGTTTCCCTTCCTCAGGTTATGGATGGATGGTGGCCAAGTAAAAACCTTTCGAGTCCGGCATGGCTACCTCCCGATCTACGTTATACTGTGCTTGAAGATGACGAGGCTTTGGGGGCTGGAGGTGGGTGAAGTCAAAAACTTCTCTAGAAGGGAAAAAAAATACAATATGAGAGTGCGCTTATCAAATCCGATGTAGATTTTATTTTTTTTATAATAAAAAAACTTTTTATTGTATCCATACAATTCTATATAATCTAATATCAGCCGGCCGGCTATATACAAAACTTATTTCCAATAAAAAATACTGACATAATTTTAAAACACAATTCCTTGAGTATTCATTATACAGAGTTCTTATCCACGACTCCAATCTATCTGCACAAGTCCATATATATACGAAGATTATTTAGCAGCTTATTGTACCAATTGTATTAATTAGCAAACTCTTGAGCAGATTCTGATGCCAAGTGAGTAGTTTAGTAATAATCTAAAACAACGCCTTCCTCACAGCTGAACAGTCCATTTAGGCAGTTCATATATATTTTGTTACAACTGTAACTATTGAAATTACTTTGTATCAGGTTGTTTGTATACCGTACAGAGTGCTTCTATTCTCCAGCTTGCAAGCATACATACGGCGTCCCTCCTGGTTAGTGTCTCTCGTCACTGTCCGTTAAACTTTGGAGGGGAATCACTTCATATGTCGCTCACCGTTTCTTATTCTCCCGGCGGCTAGCCGTGCGGCTGGAATATTTCCTCGTCAGCCTAACTGGAGATTTGACGGACTTGTCAGCAGAGAAGGTATACACAGCCCCGCGTCTTCGGGGTATTAGCAATCACCGGCCAGTAGATATACACGATTGCTGCTGTCTGTATGAGAGTGTCTGACAGACGCGTTTCCCCGCCTACTCGAGGAAGCCGCCGATGCTCTCGAGTAGGCGGGGAAACGCGTCTGTCAGACACTCTCATACAGACAGCAGCAATCGTGTATATCTACTGGCCGGTGATTGCTAATACCCCGAAGACGCGGGGCTGTGTATACCTTCTCTGCTGACAAGTCCGTCAAATCTCCAGTTAGGCTGACGAGGAAATATTCCAGCCGCACGGCTAGCCGCCGGGAGAATAAGAAACGGTGAGCGACATATGAAGTGATTCCCCTCCAAAGTTTAACGGACAGTGACGAGAGACACTAACCAGGAGGGACGCCGTATGTATGCTTGCAAGCTGGAGAATAGAAGCACTCTGTACGGTATACAAACAACCTGATACAAAGTAATTTCAATAGTTACAGTTGTAACAAAATATATATGAACTGCCTAAATGGACTGTTCAGCTGTGAGGAAGGCGTTGTTTTAGATTATTACTAAACTACTCACTTGGCATCAGAATCTGCTCAAGAGTTTGCTAATTAATACAATTGGTACAATAAGCTGCTAAATAATCTTCGTATATATATGGACTTGTGCAGATAGATTGGAGTCGTGGATAAGAACTCTGTATAATGAATACTCAAGGAATTGTGTTTTAAAATTATGTCAGTATTTTTTATTGGAAATAAGTTTTGTATATAGCCGGCCGGCTGATATTAGATTATATAGAATTGTATGGATACAATAAAAAGTTTTTTTATTATAAAAAAATAAAAAAATAAAATCTACATCGGATTTGATAAGCGCACTCTCATATTGTATTTTTTTTGTCTATATTGGGGTAAATGACCTAGTACCCCTGAGAGAGCTGCTGTCGAATCCGACAATTGCAGCGCCAGGAACACTGTGCTGTTGTTCTCTAGAAGGGAGTTGGAGAGAAGAATTTTGCAGACTCACTTTTATGCTCCGCTGTCGTTAAGGGACTCCCAGGCAGTGTCTGCTCAGATGGGATGTCTTTGATTAATTCTCAAAGAATCCCACTGAAGTTCAGAGATATTGCCTGGTTTTCTTTCCAAGGAAGGCTTTATGTGCGGGGTAACCTCATGTGTCGAAGTGCCAATGATCATGGCTGCCCACGTGAGAAATGTCTAGGGGAGGTGGAGACAATGGACCATTTCCTCCTTGAGTGTCCCTTCAATATAAAGGTTTACTGAGCGGTATCAAGGGCCTTACGCATCCCGTGCCTTTTGGGGCTTAGTTACCCTGAGTGGGTTTATGGGGCGTTCAAAGGGTATAGAATGTTTGATTTAACCACAGTTTTTATAGTTAGTTTAGCAGTTAGATTTCACACATGGGGTGCACGGAGTCAGGTTTCCCTCAGAGCAAAGGTCCTCCCCTGTGAGGAGGTGGTGGGAAATATTCTGCACGAGGTTAAGAGGATGATGGATATGGATAGGAAGAGGTTGGATGCTGTCGGGTGGTCCAGGCTCTGGCCCCACCTGAAACCCCCTTGAGTAGGTAGCAGAAGTCCTTTTCTTGTTCATCTTATGGCTTCCTATCCTTCACCTTCCCGTAGATTTTCTTTTTTCTGTTTTTTTAATTAAAGCGGTTTGCATGTGACTAAAAGACTTCATTCATCTTTTCATTGCTTATGGTTATGATATGTATTGTATGAATACAGTAGGTTGTTTTTTGCTTAGATGTTAAGCAATTTTGACATTGCGTATAGTTATACAAGTTTTGTTGCTTTTTGGTTTGGATTATTGGGCAACAATTCAATGTATATTGTATGTCCTATTTTTATGAGTTTTACCATATTTATGTAATGTGTGTTGCAATTTTTCTTAATAAAAGATAGCAGTATATACATGTGGGCATTATACACAGGTGCAGCAGTATATACATGTGGGCATTATACACAGGTGCAGCAGTATAAACTCCTGGAAATTTGGTGAGTTTTGATCAGAGCTGTGTGGAAAAAATAGGCACTGCCTCACCTGCCACAGACTTTTTACTCCAGAGTTTTGGATATACAAATTATTAGAATAATGCAAAAAAGATATTGCAAACATATTCTTTGTATTTTTCATATACTTTATACAGTGAAAACTCTGGCACAAACGTAAGTATGACAGGAAAAGTTCTGCCTCACCTGCCTCACCCCACCGCATGTCACTGCATTAGTGTACTGTGACATGGGGTGTAGTACGGTATGCCGGCGGCCGGGATCTCGGCGGCCAGCATACCAGCGCTGAGATCCTGAATGCCGGCATACCGACCGCTGGGCGAGCGCAAATGATCCCCTTGCGGGTTCGCTGCACTCGCCACACTGCGGTCACGGTAGCACGCTATGTGTGCAATGCTATTTATTCTCAATCCAGGGGGGTCATGGACCCCCAAGAGGGAGAATAGTTGTTGGTATGCTGGGTGTTGGGATTCCGGCACCGGTATACTGATCCCCGGGATCCCAACAGCCGGCATATTCAAGACCACCCGTGACATGGAAACCACATAATGTAATAATAATTTCAACGCAAACAGTATTTGTTATAGGGTGATGTAAGAAATCATCTTTATACAGACACATTAAAAGGGAATGTAGATAGTGCTGTGAGGCAGTAATGCTAACCATTACACCATCCATAGGGTAGTACGGATGGTGTAATGGTTAGCATTACTGCCTTACAGCACTGAGGTCATGGGTTCAATTCCCACCATGGCCCTAACTGTACTGTGTTTGTATATTCTCCCCGTACTTGCGTGGGTTTCCTCCGGGTACTCCGGTTTCCTCCCACAATCCAAAAATATACTGGTAGGTTAATTGGCTTCCAACAAAATTAACCCTAGCTTGAATGTGTGTGTATGTGTGTGTGTGTGTACATGTGGTAGGGAATATAGATTGTAAGCTCCACTGGGTCAGGGATTGATGTGAATGGGCAAATATTCTCTGCAAAACGCTGAGGAATATGTGTGCGCTATATAACATTATTAATAACAATAATAATTAAAGGTAAAAAATAGCAGTGACAACATTCATAATGTCAACAGTTATGGTGCAGACAATCTTAGAATGACAAAAGACAACGTGGTGACATTCTGAGAATGTTGGCATTAAGGTTAGGCTGTTGGCAGGAGGGTTAGGGTAAAGATGAGGGGGGAGGTTAGTGTTAGGCTGCGGGGGGAGGGGGCTAGGCACTAGGGGAATGGTTAGGGATAGGGGAGAAATAGTCACCAGAATGCCACTAGAGGATCAGAGGTCTGTCCTTGTAGTGATGGTCACATGATCACCAGGACCCGGAAGCTGGAGATGCTGCAGCTGGCAGGAGCCAGTCAGTCACTACTGGACTAACAGGGATAATATTTTGACTTCCTAACATAATGATATTTCATCATTGACTACATGATAAATATCAACATGGTCAATGAACAATGTTGACATTCATGGTAAATGATGACATATCATACCCAACCCAAGAAAGAAGCATATTAGAAAGAGCACTGACACAATTACATAGGCTTTATTTCAGCCAATTATGTGGCCACTGATGCTGCCAGGGTTATGGCTGTAACCAGTTGGCCGGTGCAGGTGAGGTTGGTGGAGTAGAGATCCTTCCTAGGGATTCAGTATAAATTACCGGCAGCCGGGATTGCGGCCGTCAGTATACCGACAGCGGGATCCCGGCCACTACTATGCCAGCAGCAGGGTGACCACTCGAAAGCCCCTTGCAGGATCGCTGCACTCGCCACAGGTTATATTCTCCCTCTACGGGTGTCGTGGATACCCACAGAGGGAGATTAGCCTGTGATGCCAGTATTCTGGCAGCTGTATTTCACCACTTGTCGGGATTCTGGAGTCACATAGTGATTGCCGGGATCCTGACTGGCAGTATCCTAACCGCTTCCCCTCCCTAGGTATCTGTGGGCACTACAGAACATTTATTCCCCAGTACTGAGCAGAAGCAAAGCCTTTTACCATCCCTCCCAACATGACCCATTCCAGAAGGGACAATTTAGGATTGCCATCACCTGTACTGAAACACCTTCCTTATCAATTAACTAGTTCAGCATTGGTGACGTCAAACATATATTAAGAGGGAAGCCCAGGTAGAGAGCAATTTCCCTTCTGTAATGGGTCATGTTGGGAGGTATGCTTTTACCAACATCAGCCACAAATAGCATCACTCCAAGGAGAATTCCCCATCGAGGAACAGGGCAGGAGAACGTGGCTACTTTAGAGCAAATGGACCTTTGGAGATAGATGGACCTCAGAGGCTAAGTCATCTATATCAGGTATAGGAAGTGAAAAACAAACCACCTAATAGTGTATACTCCTCATGCGCTTCACCTCATAGCACACAGTGGTGAGCACATAGTAATATATATCTCTGCTTATCTTAGTCTTGTTTTCTTCAGTCATATGACCCAACATAAATAACAGCATGTGGAAGATAAAAATAAATAAAACATAAAGTGCACTGCTCAAAAAGGTTACACTGTATTAACGGGTTAGGTATGATATGCCAGCGGCCGGGCTCCCGACCGCCAGAATTCCACAGGTTCTATTCCTACTCTATGTATGTCATGGACCACAATTAGAGACAGCTCAGTCCCAAAAATACTGAGTCTATAAAGGATTATATGGTTCAAAAAGTGACGCATGCATTACACCAGCGGGACAATTGTTTTTATTGACTTTAAACATGGTTATTGTATTTCTTTCAGGGGTGCAAGTAGAAATTTTTTCTTAGTGGTACTGATAGTAAAAATGGGTGTGGTCACGTGTCATGAGGGGTCGTGGTCACATGAAACTAGGGGAGTGGCTACATGACAATAGGGGCATGGCCACATTATGCCACACACTGTAATGCCACTTACACATTATGCCACACACCGTAATGCCACTTACACATTATGCCAAACACCGTAACTCCCATTACACATTATGCCACACACCATAATGCTTATTACATATTATGCCACACACCATATTGCTTATTACACATTATGCCAGACATCGTAATGCTTATTACACATTATGCCACACACCGTAATGCCCATTACAAATTTTGCCACACACCAACGAAATGAAATGTGCCATTTTCAAGAAGCGGTCAATGATCACCCAGATGGTATTATGGGAGTCATTCCGAGTTGATCGCTCGCTAGCAGTTTTTAGCAGCTGTGCAAACGCTATGCTGCCGCCCATTGGGAGTGTATTTTAGCTTAGCAGAAGTGCGAACATTTTTATCGCAGAGCGCCTGCAAAAAAAATTTGTGTCGTTTCAGAGTAGCTCAAAACCTACTCAGCGCTTGCGATCACTTCAGACTGTTCAGTTACGGATTTGACGTCACACACCCACCCAGCATTCGCCCAGCCACGCCTGCGTTTTCCCTGGCATGCCTGCGTTTTTCCGAACACTCCCTTAAAACGGTCAGTTGCCACCCAGAAACGCCCACTTCATGTCTATCACTCTGCGGCAAACAGTGCGACTGAAAGGCATCGCTAGACCCAGTGCAAAACTGCATCGTTCATTGTGCCCGTCCGCCACGCGTGCACATTGCGCCACATACGCATGCGCAGAACTGCCATTTTTTAGCCTGATCGCTGCGCTGCGAACAAATGCAGCTAGCGATCAACTCGGAATGACCACCTATATCCCTTGGAGAGGGGTAACTCAGTGATAAAGTCCATTGAGATATGGGTCCTGGGCCTTCTAGGAATGGGCAACGGGCGGAGTAACCCGGAAGGAGGAAGACGAGGAATTTTGTGTTGGGTACATTGGGCACACGAACTGACATAATCCAGGATATCTTTCCTCATGGTAGGCCACCAGTAAGCTCTTCGCAAGAATTCAAACATCTTTTGTACACCAGGGTGACCAGAAAACTTGGAAATATGAGCCCACTCTAACAATTTCAAGTGAAGCTCAGCAGGAATGGGCCATCTTCCTTGTGGAGGACCAAGGGAGGTGGGAGCAGCGGAGATTGACACTGGACTGAGAATTAGACTCTCTACTACTGAAGTTTCTTCATCAGAGGTGGTCAGGGAGCGAGACAACGCAGCATCTTTTACGTTGAGAGTTCCGGCCCGATACTTAATGATGAATGGAAACCGAGTAAAAATGAGTGCCCACCTAGCTTGGTGAGGATTAAGACATTGGGCGGTCTTAATATAGAGCAAATTCTTGTGGTCAGTGTAGACGGTAATAGGATATTTAGCTCCCTCCAATAAATATCTCCACTCCTCCAAGGCAGATTTTATTGCCAAAAGTTCCTGATGTCCCATGGAATAGTTTCGCTCAGCGGGCGTGAATTTTCAAGAATAATAGCCACATGGATGTAATTTCCCATCTGTAGAGTACTGAGAAAGAACAGCTCCAATACCAACTGAGGATGCGTCTACTTCCAGGACAAAGGATTTCTCAAGATTAGGCTGCTGAAGCACCGGAGCAGATATAAAAGCTGATTTCAACCGGGAAAATGTCTCCACGGCTTCAGGAGACCATAGACTTGGATTAGAACCTTTCTTGGTCAGGGCAGTAATGGGTGCTGCTATAGTGGAGAAACCCTTTATAATTTTCCTTTAGCAATTATCGAAGCCCAAGAATCTTTGCACCGCTTTCAGGGAGAGTGGTTGGGTCCAAATGGCTTTAACCTTTTCTGGATCCATACGGAGCTCTGTGCCCAAGATGATTACCAGATACTCCTAATGCCCGTCCCTGGTATTAAAAGCAGTCTTCCACTCGTCCTCCTGCCTGATGCGTATGAGGTTATAGGCCCCTCTTAAATCAAGCTTCGCAAAGATTTGAGCTCCACGAACCTTATTGAACAGCTCCATGATTAATGGCAATGAGTATCTATTCTTGATGGTGATATCATTCAAGCCACGCCAGTCAATACGCGGTCTTAAACCCCGTCCTTCTTTTTGACGCAGAAGAAACCAGCACTAGCTGGCAAGGTAGATGGGCGAATGTAGCCTTTTGGAGATTTGACTTAATATAATCTGACATAGCTTGGGTCTCAGGCAAAGACGGGGGTACGTGCGACCTCGGGGTGGCATCTTCCCAGGGACTAAGTCTATTGGGCAGTCCCAAGATCTATGGGGTGGTAATTGATCAGTTGCTTCCTCGGAGAACACGTCTGCAAATTCCTGATAGGCCTCCGGAAGAAGTTCATCATCTGATGAGGGTAAACTGGCATGAGGCAACTTGAGCAACAGTAAGAGCTCCAGGATAGGACTTGCACGGGGGTGGTCTTCAGTATGCCGGCGGTCGGGCTCCCAGCGACCAGCATACCGGTGCCGGGAGCCCGACAGCCGGAATGCTGACAGCTGGCATACCGACACTTATTCTCCCTCATGGAGGTCCATGACCCCCCTGGAGGGAGAATAAAATAGTGTGGCGCGCATAGCGCGCCACCGTGCCAGTAGCGTGGCGAGTGCAGCGAGCCCGCAAGGGGCTCATTTGCGCTCGCCACACTGTCGGTAAGCCGGCGGTCGGGCTCCCGGCGCCGGTATGCTGGTCGCTGGGAGCCCGACTGCCGGCATATCGTAGTGAACCCCTTGCATGGACTCCCAATCGATGTGGGGGTTGTGAATCATAAACCAGGGAAAGTCGAAAACTAGATCATGAGACATCTCCGGAATCACTAGAAAGTCCAGACATTCAAGATGTAAAGCTCCGACCTGTAATTTAATTGGCTCCGTGTGACTGAAGACGACTCCATTGGAAATTTGAGTTCCATTAATGGCCGTCAGTAAAACAGGTCATTTGATGGACTTCAGTTCCAGACCCAATCCCTGGGCGCAAGAGGCAGAGATGAAGTTCCCAGCGGCCCAGGAATCCAGTAAGGCATAGAGACTTATTAACAGATTCAGAGGACAACAGTACAGTGAGTAAACAGTCCTTTCCTGGAGAAGATTTGGACGTGGCACCCAGCTTGACTCCTCCGGACCAAGCTAGGCCTGTCCGTTTCCCGGACGAGACTTGCAAAATTGAATAAAGTGATCAGCGGCTCCACAGTATAGGCAAAGTTTCCCCTCACAATGACACTGGCGTTCTTCAGGAGACAAACGGGACCTATTGATTTGTATTGGTTCATCCTGACTTGGTGATGCAGCTTGTCTGGGAGGGAGAGGCCGGAACTTAGGTTGATCTGACCGACTGCGCTTACTACCACGCTCCTGCATGTGGAGATCCACTTTGACGCAGAGCGAGATTAACTCTTCAAGCTGATCAGGCAGATCCCTGATGACCAACTCATCCTTAAGACGAACTGACAGCCTGCTCCAGAAGGCGGCCCTGAGAGCTTTGTTATTCCAGCGCAGTTCTGATGCGATGGTCTGAAACTGGACTCCACGGAATGAGAGACTTGAAAGAGATATCTGGCACTGGGGGGGCATGTATACCTGGCACTGGGAGCATATCTGGCACTGGGGGGGACTTGTGTACCTGGCACTGGGGGATATCTGGCACTGGGGGCATATCTGGCACTGGTAGGATATGTATATCTGGCACTGGGGGCATATCTGGCACTGGGGGGACATGTGTATCTGGCACTGTGGCCATATCTGGCACTGCGGAGACATGTGTATCTGGCACTGGGGCATATCTGACACTGAGGGCATATCTAGCAATGGGGGCATACTTGTTATCTGGCACTGGGGGCATTTATGTATCTGGCACTGGGGGCATATCTGGCACTGTGGGCATATCTGGCACTGGGGGCATACTTGTGTATCTGGCACTGGGGGCATATCTGGCACTGTGGGGGCATTTCTGTATCTGGCACTGTGGGGCAATGTGTATCTGGCACTGTGAGGCAATGTGTATCTGGCACTCTGGGGACATTTGTGTATCTGGCACTCTGGGGACATTTGTGTACCTGGCACTCTGGGGGCATTTGTGTATCTGGCACAGTGAGGCAAAGTGTATCTGGCACGGTGGGGCAATGTATATTAGGCACTATTGGGGTCATACGTGTATCTGCCCCTGCCCCCATATGTGTATCACGCCCCCATTTCCATTGGCCACACCCATTTTAATTGGCCAAAGTACCCGTAAGACATTTTTTCTACTTGCACCACTGTGGGAGACACACTGTGATGCTGAAAGCACTGGAGCTCAGAGAGCTGGGAGACACTGTGATGTTGGAAGCACTGGAACTCAGAGAGCTGGGAGACACACTGTGATGCTGGAAACACTGGAGCTCAGAGAGCTGGGAGACACTGATGCTGGAAGCACTGGAGCTCAGAGAGCTGGGAGACACACTCAGATGCTGGAAGCCAGAGCCGGCCATAGGCATAGGCAAACTAGGCAATTGCCTAGGGCATTTGATATGCCTAGGGGCATCAGCAGCTTCTGCTGATTAAAATGATATGTGGCATGCCTATATTCTGTGTGTAGCGTTTCATATGCAGATACAGCCACAGTCTCACACAGTATATAGGCATGCTGCATATCATTTTAATCAACAGAAGCTGCTTGTGCATCCTAGCCACATAGCAATGCAAATAAGATGCATCTTCATTAAAAAATGAGCCCGACGTTAGCATTGAGGCAAGATTTATGAGGACACATCTGTATCCAAGCAGAGGGCAGAGGTCACATTGTTAGTGGCAGTGTGAGTGCTGTGTGCATATGAGTGGGTTGGTTGGGCAGTAGTGTTCAGAATATGTGTAAGGAGCATTATGTGTGTCATGTAAAAATGCATTAATAATGTGCAACATACTGTATCTGTAAGGGGCACTATGTCTGTCATAATGTGTATAAGGGCATTAATAATGTGCGGCATATGTGTAACAGGGTACTACTGTATGTGTGTCATTATGTGTATAGGGGCACTAATAATGTGCAGCAAATGTGTAGGGGGCACTATGTGTGTCATTATGTGTATAAGGGCATTAATGTGCAGCATATGTGTAAGGGACATTATGTGTAAAAGGGCATTAATAAAGGTTGTCATAATGTGTAAGGCACATTATGTTTATTAGGACATTAATAATGTGTCTCATAAGTGTAAGGGGCATTACTGTGTGGCATTTATGTGTATAAGGTGCTCTACTATGTGGCATTGTGTATAGAAAGGGCACTACTGTGTCGTCTAATGTGAATAAAGAGCAATAGGGTGTGATGTAATGTGAATAAGGGGCTCTATTGTGAGGAGTAACGTTTATAAGTTATAGTGATGCTACTGTGGTATGCAATATGAATTATGGACACTATCGCATGATCAAATGTGAATAAAGTTGCAGTACTGTGTGGCATAATTGGAATTGGGGTTACTATTGTGTGGCCATGCCCCTTGCCAGCAAAAACACACCCCTTTTTGGGCTGTGCGCCAAATGTGCGAACTGTTCCTATTTAAAATATAGGGGGTACAAACACAAAAATAAGGACTGCTATGGATGAGGGGTGGTGGTGCTGGAAAAGAGATGCAAGGTCAGAGGCGGAACCAGCGGTGGTGCAAGGGGGCACCAGCCAAAATCTTGCCTAGGGCATCATAATGGTTAGGGCCGGCTCTGATGTATTCTATCTATGTATTCTGCTAGTATATCATGTTTTCTATCTATGTATTCTGCTAGTCCATCATGTTTTCTATCTATGCATTCTGCTAGTCCATCATGTTTTCTATCTATGTATTCTGCTAGTCTATCATGTATACTATCTATGTATTCTGCTAGTCCATCATGTATTCTATCTATGTATTCTGCTAGTCTATTGTGCAATCTATATATTCTGCTAGTCTATCATGTAATCTATCTATATATTCTGCTAGTCTATATGTAATCTGTCTATGTATTCTGCAAGTCTGTAATATATTCTATCTATGTATTCTGCTAGTCTATCATGTTTTCTAACTATGTATTCTGCTGGTCTATCATGTATTCTATCTATGTATTCTGCTAGTCTATCATGTATTCTCTCTGTGTATTCTTCTAGTCTATCATGTAATCTATCTATGTATTCTGCTAGTCTATCATGTATTCTATCTATGTATTCTGCTAGTCTATCATGTAATCTATCTATGTATTCTGCTAGTCTGTCATGTAATCTATCTATGTATTCTGCTAGTCTATCATGTATTCTATCTATGTATTCTGCTAGTCTATCATGTAATCTATCTATGTATTCTGCTAGTCTATCATGTATTCTATCTATGTATTCTGCTAGTCTATCATGTAATCTATCTATGTATTCTGCTAGTCTATCATGTAACCTATCTATGTATTCTGCTAGTCTATCATGTATTCTATCTATGTATTCTGCTAGTCTATCATGTATTCTATCTATGTATTCTGCTAGTCTATCATGTAATCTATCTATGTATTCTGCTGGTCTATCATGTATTCTATCTATGTATTCTGCTAGTCTATCATGTATTCTATCTATATATTCTGCTAGTCTATCATGTATTCTATCTATGTATTCTGCTAGTCTATCATGTATTCTATCTATGTATTCTTCTAGTCTATCATGTATTCTATCTATGTATTCTGCTAGTCTATCATGTATTCTATCTACGTATTCTGCTAGTCTATAATGTATTCTATCTATGTATTCTTCTAGTCTATCATGTATTCTATCTATGTATTCTGCTAGTCTATCATGTATTCTATCTATGTATTCTTCTAGTCTATCATGTATTCTATGTATTCTGCTAGTCTATCATGTATTCTATCTATGTATTCTACTTGTCTATCATGTATTCTATCTATGTATTCTTCTAGTCTATCATGTATTCTATCTATGTATTCTGCTAGTCTATCATGTATTCTATCTATGTATTCTACTTGTCTATCATGTATTCTATCTATGTATTCTTCTAGTCTATCATGTATTCTATCTATGTATTCTGCTAGTCTATCATGTATTCTATCTATGTATTCTGCTAGTCTATAATGTATTCTATCTATGTATTCTTCTAGTCTATCATGTATTCTATCTATGTATTCTGCTAGTCTATCATGTATTCTATCTATGTATTCTGCTAGTCTATCATGTATTCTATCTATGTATTCTGCTAGTCTATCATGTAATCTATCTATGTATTCTGCTAGTCTATCATGTAACCTATCTATGTATTCTGCTAGTCTATCATGTATTCTATCTATGTATTCTGCTAGTCTATCATGTATTCTATCTATGTATTCTGCAAGTCTATAATGTATTCTATCTATGTATTCTTCTAGTCTATCATGTATTCTATCTATGTATTCTGCTAGTCTATCATGTATTCTATCTATGTATTCTTCTAGTCTATCATGTATTCTATCTATGTATTCTGCTAGTCTATCATGTATTCTATCTATGTATTCTACTTGTCTATCATGTATTCTATCTATGTATTCTTCTAGTCTATCATGTATTCTATCTATGTATTCTGCTAGTCTATCATGTATTCTATCTATGTATTCTACTTGTCTATCATGTATTCTATCTATGTATTCTTCTAGTCTATCATGTATTCTATCTATGTATTCTGCTAGTCTATCATGTATTCTATCTATGTATTCTGCTAGTCTATAATGTATTCTATCTATGTATACTTCTAGTCTATCATGTATTCTATCTATGTATTCTGCTAGTCTATCATGTATTCTATCTATGTATTCTGCTAGTCTATCATGTATTCTATCTATGTATTCTGCTAGTCTATAATGTATTCTATCTATGTATTCTTCTAGTCTATCATGTATTCTATCTATGTATTCTGCTAGTCTATCATGTAATCTATCTATGTATTCTGCTAGTCTATCATGTAATCTATCTATGTATTCTGCTAGTCTATCATGTAATCTATCTATGTATTCTGCTAGACTATCATGTATTCTATCTATGTATTCTGCTAGTCTATCATGTAATCTATCTATGTATTCTGCTAGTCTATCATGTAATCTATCTATGTATTCTGCTAGACTATCATGTATTCTATCTATGTATTCTGCTAGTCTATCTATGTATTCTATCTATGTATTCTGCTAGTCTATCATGTATTCTATCTATGTATTCTGCTAGTCTATCATGTAACCTATCTATGTATTCTGCTAGTCTATCATGTAATCTATCTATGTATTCTGCTAGTATATCATGTATTCTCTCTATGTATTCTGCTAGTCTATCATGTAATCTATCTATGTATTCTGCTAGTCTATCATGTATTCTCTCTATGTATTCTGCTAGTCTATCATGTAATCTATCTATGTATTCTGCTAGTCTATCATGTATTTGTGAATGCTGATTATTTTACAGGACAAAAGCAATACCTTAATATACTTAAATTTGAGCCGCTGCAGCCGCTGTAAGTAACCCTTACCCTACGTACTTTTTACACAGTTAGTGTACAAGAGCCTGTACCGTGTATGCACTTTGCGTACACACACCGCGACAGATGTACAAAGTACACGCAGTGCATACACACTCACAGACACGCTGTTAGCACAATGCAGATACACGTGTAATATAAATATACCTTAAACCTATAGCAGGAAATGGGACACGACACCAATTGTATTTCAAAAACTATGTTGGGGTCCAACCCACCAACGGTTATTTTACTTAGCAGGGGGTTACAACAATAATACAATACAATAAGAGAAAAGAGGCTACAATACAATGGTACATACCTTTGGTTTCACCAGCGCCACTCGGTCCGGTGTTCAGATCAATGAAGCAAGATGACCTTCAGAGAGAGAGTGACAGGCTAGGCAGCTTTGGTTTTTATACAGTTGGTAAAAACACAATACAATGGAAACTGTAACCTCTTCATCTATAGGTCAAAGGGCTGATCATTTGCAGTACAGGAGGGGGTCATAGGTTGGTTTGAATAGGTGGGCGATGTCTGTTCCAGGTGTGCTTGCAGTTGGTCTCCACTGGGTTCCCGCCACATATCAAAGTACAGTAAACACAGTATAATAGTAATATTCTGTTCCTTCTGCAAACTGCTATCGGAATGGTGCCCTTAAAATACCCTACAGCTGGAAACCAAACACCACCTCCTAACCTAATTCTGTCCCCTCATATCCTGTAAAGGTGAATCCCTTTGTTATTATACCCTTTAAGCAACTGTAACTCGCTGGTGTGGTATATGCTGACTATGTGTAAATCGTGCACTATGTGTATTAAATATGTAATGTGTCTTTATGGCTTTTCCATGCGATTACAAATACCACCGTAATTACTCATACCACGCGCTAATACGCAGGACCGCATGAGCGGTCAGATGCAACTTGCGAATATGTGCACGCACGGCAGAAAAAGTACGCACACGGAGGCCATCTGTGTGTAGTTTGTACGTGCTGTGTGTACTGCAATATTTTCGACTTCGACAGTCCACCCTTTGGCAGTCATCAAAAACTGCCATACTTGACTACTAAACGGAAAATATTATCTACACAATATATACAAGTTTGGATGATAGGGGGAGATTTGTAGGTGGGAAATGTTTGGCCTAATGGGATAGTAAAAAGCATGTATGTATGAATCAATGTCTGAGGGGCATGTATCATCATGCAGTATATGTAGTAAGCTTCGAGGTATTGCGAAGTATACATTAAATCCTTCTCATCCCGTATAAAGGGTCTGTAAATGGGCAAACAAACACTACCAAGCTCTTTTCGGCTTCTTATTCCAACAAATTGGGAGCACATTTAGTGGATGATACATTGAGGAGGAACTTATCTGAGTGCTAGTATATGTGGATAACACCTGTTGACTATGTGTGCCATTAACTGGAGGTTGCAGAGATGAAGGTAAGACACATAAATAGAAATGCATTCACATAAACATTTGGGTAGGGCTGACGTCTTTTCCGGTTGGATGTTTTCTGGGTAAAGGGGGAAACAGAGAAAAATGGTGAAAGAAACAGGCTATGAAATTAATTTGCAATCCTTATCATAACACTGTCTCTATGGATGGATCATAAATCAAGTCTGCTGCTGTAACAACGCACTCGCTCCTTAGGCTCATCAAATTTGTGCTGTGCTTGCGCCGCGTCAGAATTCGAACACACTTAAATATCAATCCAATAATTATGATGACACCCAGAATACAAAGGAGAAACTTTCCTACACTTGCAATTACATTCTAACCCTCTCTCCTAATCCAGAAACCCATTTGAGTGGTTTTAACCATGAGACCCAGCCGGTCAGTTCATTACCCACAGCCGTCAAGGTAAGATTGTGTCTCCTCCGGAACTCCCACTTCAACTGCAAGATCTCGTCCATCCTTTGATCGATGATCTCCGTGGGGTCGTCAGTGCTGTTTGTGATATACGTACAGCACTTCACACCATATTGAGTTGCCAAAGTGACACAATATCCACCCGTCACTGCTGTGACATAATTCAGGACCATCTTGTGCTGGACCAACTCCGTCTTGTAGGCTTGTAACTCCCTACCCGTAAACCTAAAGGTGTCATCATACATCTCAGTGATATTATCTATCAAGTTCGCAAGCGCATGGATGTAATTAAAATGTATAATTCCTCTGGCAGTACGGGTGATGTCTAATGCGAGAAGAATTTAAATCCCGGTGGTTTAATGGATCAAATCAGAGGCTGCGTGCTCTGCCCTATCTATGATGTGTCTCTTGATGATGTGTTCATAGTGAGTATGAGTATAAGGAGTCTGAGCGTTGCAGTGAATGTCTTTCCTTTTATCGTGCTCCAAGGTCATGACCTCTGGTAGTACCCTTCCAATGTAACACAATCCCTCAGAACTCGGAGTGAGCCACTTGTACGCTTTCCTCCCACATATGAAATAGGCATCATCTGGGAGAACATAGGGGACAAAATGTAACAACACCATATTGCAAATTTTCCAGGTAAAGAAACCAATCCCCAATTCTCTCATCTGCTCAGGACACGTATCAGGCTGGATGATGTGGGCACAATACCACGGTGACACTTTTCCAACCCACATGGTCTTGCTCCCACATGTATACCTAAACCGAAAATACCTCCCACTATTGGTTATCTTGCGTACAATTTCAGAGTCAATAGGTATCCTATCAGCTCTGTGTGAGAAGGTCATTGTCTCGTTATTCCAGGTTACTTCCCAATTTCCGGGTTTTCGGGAATTAGAGACATTAAAGCATATTAGTGATCTATCTACATGATACTGGTGGAGCTACCAGCTAGGGGGCCAAGATATATTGAATTTCTTGTCCTCCGGTCTCCCACCCCGTAATTCGAGTACCCCATCTAACGTTAAAGGATATGGCACTAATCCCAACTTACTCTGTCCTTGAGGTACTTGTGAGCACACCCAGCATTCTGTCTGGTTTAAGACCTTACCCACTAATGAGTGGTAATCACTCAACGGATGTCGGTCCATATCGATATAACTGTTGGACTGACATCTCTGGATGCACCATCTTCGACTATTTTCTCGCAATATCTACAAATACAATATTCATCAGACAATAACCCCTCACATTGCCTCCGAGCTCCATGACTACCAAAGCGCTTACCGATACCAGCCTTTACTCGAATGATGTGCTGCTCCTGAGATCCTACAAATTCGTACTCGCCATCAGAACCCATTCCAGATCCTTGCTCGACCGCTCTGGGACCCTCACCAAAACAGATTGTCCTGATCAAAAACAGAACTACTAGCAGAACCCGAAACACTTGTAATAGATCCATTTCGTTAAGGGAAGAAGAAGGGAGATAAGAAGGGGGGGGGGAGAAAAAGGGCAGTGGGAGGCGAACAAAGAAAACTGGTATGACAACCGCCTTTGATCTTGTTGCTCTCCGCCCTCAGGTGCCGTTTCAACAGTCCTGCCTCTCAGCTTTCCCGGAACAAACATTCTTGTGATACGAGGTTCTCTTCACCTTGCTCTTTGAGCACACAGTTCTCCGGGTCAGCGACCTTCTTGCAGTGGGACGAGTGGACCCAAGTCTCTCTTTTGGCGACCTTTAATGCTGTTGTGCTGGTTAACAAGACTCGGTACGGCCCTTCCCACCTGTCTATGAGGCAACCTGAACGTAGAAAATTTTGTATCATCACATAATCCCCAGGCTCAATGTCATGACAATTACTGTTCGGTAGGTCAGGAATCACCAGCTTTAGATTTCTTTGTTGATTTCTCAGCTGCTGGTTCATCCTAACCAAATATTTCACAGTTATTTCATTATTGCATTTCAAATCATCCTAGAGGTCTATCATTACATGGGGTTGTCGAACAAAAAGAATTTCAAAGGGTGATAAGTTAAGCGGTGACCTGGGAGTGGTTCTCATGCTGTACAACACTAGTGGCAAGGCTTCTCGCCACAACAATCCAGTTTCAGCCATCACTTTGCTCAGCTTGTTCTTAATAGTGCTATTCATTCTATCCACCTTCGCACTCGCCTGTGGCCAGTATGGCGTATGCAGCTTGCTATTTATTCCCATCAGTTTGCACATGACCTGAAAGACTTCACCTGTAAAATGGGTACCCCTATCACTTTCAATTATTCTAGGGATACCATATCTACACACAAATTCCTGCACGATTTTCTTTGCAGTGAACATAGCAGTATTTGTGGCAGCGGGGAATGCTTCTACCCAGTTGGAAAACACATCAGTTCATACTAACACATATTTCAAATTCCTACAGGGTGGTAACTATATGAAGTCGATTTGTATTACCTGAAAAGGTCCGTCTGTAGGAGGGATATGGGATGGCTCCATTGGTATTGCCTTACCAATATTCTTCCTCAAGCAAGTAACACATGTCATTGCTTTCTTACCTGCATAACAAGAGAATCCTGGCGCACTCCAGTAGGCTCTTACCAGCTTGCACATACCCTCTTTGCCCAGATGAGTCAGACCGTCTGCCGCCTCAGCTAGACTTGAAAGATATATTCTGGGGGCCACCGGCTTACCGTGTCCATCTGTCCAAAGTTCTGAGGACTCCTGACCATATCCCTTCACCTTCCAGACTGCCTTTTCCTGTATGGAACACAAATTTTGCATTTCGATTTACTGTTGTGTGTTATCAGTTGTGTGAAGTAGAACATCTGTGGAAAGCGAAAAGAGGGGGAAAAAAAAATTGTCAGGTTTGCGTTCACCATCAGGCTGTCACACCATCATGCATATCGGTGTCTGCACACCGTCTTCCTTCACCAGTATTCTCATTCTCCACCCTTTGTACATGACCAGGCACACTGCAGTACTACTGGTGTCATTGTGCTGGTGACATATACTGGGTTTGGGCAGCACTCTGAAGGACCGAGTAGGCATGTGGTGTTTGAACTGTAATCGGGTCCCTGTATTGTACCCTCCTGTAGGTGAACGTAAGAGATGAAGCGAAAACTGTGAAGAAAAATCACATAGAGGTTAGTAACAGATAAGTTTGTAGAGGCAAAGAGGATTTTATAAAATTTGACAACTGGATTGGGCACTATGGGGAATGACTTTTCTACTTGGTCTACTCCCCTTAAAAAAAAATGTCTCTGTTTTATCTCTACTGGGTCTATCCCAGCCATCAATCCAGTTCCTGTCCATCCTAAATTCATAGGGAACCCGGTATCTGTGAGATTATTTTCTCTACCTGTGATGGACATGAATCTAGAACAGTGAAATGCAACATTAGTCTTTGTGGGTGACTAACACTTTGTACTTCCTGAGCGGGTGCACATTATATGTATTTCATATCTAACAAAGCTCCTGTTAAGTTAATCAGGGGCCATTTCTGCTAGAGAAAGAAGCAAAAGTTTAGAGACCCCATCTTAACCCCAGCAAGTTTTGTCAAAGGGTAATGTTGCATATATTCCGTTCTTCCCATTAACTGAATCTGTGTTTTCTATATGGCTCGTGATTCCTTACTATATGTCCCTTGGTCCCGTCTATGTGTTTAATAATGTGGCTTGTGGTTTCTGTCTAGGGTTCTATATTGACTATGTGTCCTACTAATCCTACAATCTCTGGCAAAATGCCCTTCCTTCCTACAAGTGTAACATATTATTGACCTTGACTTACCATTAGGGGTCTGGGGTTTGGGCTGATGAGTCTTTCCTATATGTGCCTGTATACTTACCGTCCTCAACCTCTCCTCCTGTTGTTCTCTGCGCCTAGCAATGTTCTTGTGTTGTTCAATAACGCACTCTCTAAGATAAGCTACAGTGACCCATCTCCAATTTGG
This sequence comes from Pseudophryne corroboree, assembly GCF_028390025.1. NCBI lineage: Eukaryota > Metazoa > Chordata > Amphibia > Anura > Myobatrachidae > Pseudophryne > Pseudophryne corroboree. Next base: position 57,917,032 of record NC_086446.1, on the reverse strand, counting down.
CAAAGATGTTTGCGCCCTGACCCTCAATGCCTTATTGAGCCCGTCCATTAGCACAGAGACAGCCACCTCCCTGTAATTGTCATCGTTCCCTATATCCGATACCCCAGTGTATCTAGCCATTATTTGCAAAGCACTATGGAAATATTCAGATGTTATTTAATTTTCTCTCTGCTTTATGGAGAAAATTTTTCTCCACTTAACAGTAGTGGGGAAATACAACCCTAGTTGCTTGTTAATTCATTTCACGCTCTCCTGATTGTGTTCGTCAGTCATAGGATCAGCCGACTATAATTTACAATCCGTAATCATTTTTTGGGTGTCAATATTAGGGGGTAGGCACGCTTTCAAGAATGTCCACCAATCTTTGTTTGCCAGTTCATGGGCATTACCTAGGTCCCTGATAAACTTCTGACATCTGGCTAAATGTTTCCAGGTATCGGGGAATTCTGAAATGATTGACCGCAGTTCTGAACTGGTCCACGGGCAATACATTACATTATTCCTGGTGAGGGTTACTCCCTGACTATCGGTTCTCCATTTGGGAGTTACTATTTCCAAGACAGGATATAACCCTACCATTCCATTTCTAATCTGCTCACTGTGAGGTGTTAATGTCTCTGTGTAATGAACAGTGTCACACTTACCAATGTCTGTGATCTCACCAGTCCTTTCAGTGGGGGATACTGTTACTGCTCTTACTGGTTGGACAGGGCCCACCTGAATTTCCTGTAAGGTCGACTGCCTGGATGAGAGCTGAGAGTGGGATGGATGCATCATTTTCCTCTGACCTACAACCTTGGAGAGAATTCAAAACAGGATACAACTTGCAAGGGTTAAGGTTAACACATTGATTCTGCACTTTTCTATCATTTACAGATGTACCATTGATTGTAGCCACTTCCTCCCCTTCGACTTGTGTCGGTAATGGTGTGTTCATGCCCTCATTCCTGCTAGGTTTGGAACTTGCTTTGCGAGTTTGTTCCCTTTGCACCTTCCCCTCTTGTTGCCACAGATTTAAACAATCGATGTCTGATCCTTTGTTTTCTAGATTTGATCAACCATATTCTAATACCTACATTCTGCAGTACCTCTGGCTCAAAGCTGCCCATCCTAGGGAATAATACCCTATCTTCAGCAGTCATACGTACCCATTCAGAACACAAAGTCTCTGCATGTGGACCATATTTCCCACACATAATAAACCTTGCCGATTCTCTCAGCCGCAACTCCTCAGCCTGAACCCTGGCTATTATACTTCTCTTACTTGAGCAAATGGCTCCAATTCTGGGTCCTTTTCCCACAAACACCACCAAAATACACAATGCAAGCAATTGGTGAAAGTTTTCTGAGTGCTCTTCACCCGCTCTCGCCCATGTTGGCCAGTACTATGATCCACTGTTGATAGTGGAAGGCAATGTACCCAACTTAGGGCCCCTAACTGGCTTCTATTCACTGGAAGTTTTTAGGAGTGACTTACCTTTTCCAGTGAATATCTACCGTTGAGATTTTGCTGAGACCAGCGAAAACTACCTATGCACTTATACACAAATCACACTTGCGTAAGCTCTACACAGCGCTAATGATAACGAGATTTTGCGCAAAAAGTTTGCACCAGGGTATCAAGTTGCATCACGTATCGCACTCACAAATGCGCGGTCCAATCGCACAGCGTATAGGTACTTGTTACCTATTCGCTCTACGACCACTGGAGTCGAATATACAAGCTGCGCTCCTCAGCCGGAGTGCAACAAAAAACCTTTACTTCAATACAACACAATGCACAATTCCCTATTACGCTCCTCTGCAAATCTCCTCACGTTTTGCATACTTCACTATCTATATTCAGCGTGAGTCAGCCGCCTCACGCCGCCAAGCCTACACTTACTTGGTGTACCAACGACGGGATCCCGAATTCACAGGGTTCAATACACTCACTCCTACTTTCAGTTCACACAAATACACCGTGTTTTTTTCTGTACAGAAAATTTCCACTCTTTCTGATTGGCAGCTTTACCCCATAGGCACTTACAGTTTAGACAAAAGTCTTACACTAATCTGCTTTTGAAATTGGATAGTTATGTGCTATTTGTACTTAAGGTATACTATCCCACCTTTTAATTGAACAAACTATTGTGAGATTTGTACTTAGTGTCCGCACTCTTACGCAACCTTGCGTAAACATGCGACCGTGCGTGCCTTTTACGCCATGTGCGCGGTCCTGTACTTTGTCCGGCTCATGTGTACAAAACGTGCATCCGCAATAATACAATCCACACAATCTCTATAAATGTGAGCAATACAAACTATAATTGCCCAAAAACACAACCCACACTTGTTCTGTGTAAACCTTTACAACCAGGCCAGGACTGCGTTTTGTGTCTTTATAATTACTCCCTTAACACACTAATTCAAATGTATCTATATAGCAAACCACTGTATCCGATTTCACACAGATCTAAACTAATTTAAAAATCTATACATTGTGGCAACAATATGTGAGAGAGTATGCAAAGTACAGGTACGCCCTGTGTACGCTTTTTTGCGCAAAAAATTACACTGAGACAATAAACAGCTTTTTTCCTGTATCTCTCCGGGTTCTTTCAGCACCTCTGCAGACCAGACAGAGCAGACGCAATCTAACAGCACACAAATAGGGTTTTAAAACATCCAAGCAACCAGAAAAAGGTTTAACTTAAATATGTATTTCCACCCTTTGCTGATAGATTAAAGTCTGCTATGATCTGCTAGCCCTTGAGTGTGTGAAAACCGTATCGAGCCTCCAATTGTGAATGCTGATTATTTTACAGGACAAAAGCAATACCTTCATATGCTAAAATTCGAGCCGCTGCAGCCACTGTAAGCAATCCTTACCCTACGTACTTTTTACACAGTTAGCGTACAAGAGCCCGTACTGTGTACGCACTTTGCGTACACACGCCGCAACGGACGTACAAAGTACACGCAGTGCATACACACACACACACACACACACAGACACGCTGTTAGCACAATGCAGATACACGTGTGATAGAAATATACCTTAAACCTATAGCAGGAAATGGGACACAACACCTATTGTATTTCAAAAACTATGTTGGGGTACAACCCACCAACGGTTAATTTACTTAGCGGGGGGTTACAACAATAATACAATACAATAAGAGAAAAGAGGCTACAATACAATGGTACATACGTTTGGTTTCGCCAGCACCACTCGGTCCGGTGCTCAGATCAATGAAGCAAGATGACCTTCAGAGAGAGAGTGACCGGCTAGGCAGCTTTGGTTTTTATACAGTTGGTAAAAACACAATACAATGGAAACTGTAATCTCTTCATCTATAGGTCAAAGGGCTGATCATTTACAGTACAGGAGGGGTCATAGGTTGGTTTGAATAGGTGGGCGATGTCTGTTCCAGGTGTGCTTGCAGTTGGTCTCCACTGGGTTCCCGCCGCATATCAAAGTACAGTAAACACAGTATAATAGTAATATTCTGTTCCTGCGCATAATTATGCGCAGGAGCGTGCTATCTTCTGCAAACTGCTATCGGAATGTTGCCCTTAAAATACCCTACAGCTGGATACCAAACACCACCTCCTAACCTAATTCTGTCCCCTCATATCCTGTAAAGGTGAATCCCTTTGTTATTATACCCTTTAAGCAACTGTAACTCGCTGGTGTGGTGCATGTAGGCATTGTGTATATTGTGCACTATGGCCCTCATTCCGAGTTGATCGGTCGCAAGGCGATTTTAGCAGAGTTGCTCACGCTAAGCCGCCGCCTACTGGGAGTGTATCTTAGCATCTTAAAATTGCGAACGATGTAATCGCAATATTGCGATTACAAACTACTTAGCAGTTTCACAGTAGCTTCTGACTTACTCGGCATCTGCGATCAGTTCAGTGCTTGTCGTTCCTGGTTTGACGTCACAAACACACCCAGCGTTCGCTCAGACACTCCCCCGTTTCTCCGGCCACTCCTGCGTTTTTTCCGGAAACGGTAGCGTTTTCATCCACACGCCCCTAAAACGCCGTGTTTCCGCCCAGTAAGACCCATTTCCTGTCAATCACACTATGATCGCCGGAGCGATGAAAAAGCCGTGAGTAAAAATACTATCTTCATTGTAAAATTACTTGGCGCAGTCGCAGTGCGAATATTGCGCATGCGTACTAAGCAGATTTTCACTGCGATGCGATGAAAAATACCGAGCGAACGACTCGGAATGAGGGCCTGTGTGTATTAAATATGTAATGTGTCTTTATGGCTTTTCCATGCGATTACAAATACCACCGTAATTACTCATACCACGCGCTAATACGCAGGACCGTGTGAACGGTCATACGCAACTTGCGAATATGTGCACGCACGGCAGAAAAAGTACGCACACGGAGGCCATCTGTGTGTAGTTTGTACGTGCTGTGTGTACTGCAATATTTTCGACTTCAACATATTCTATCAAGTATTCTGCTAGTCTATCATGTATTCTATCAAGTATTCTGCTAGTCTATCATGTATTCTATATATGTATTCTGCTAGTCTATCATGTATTCTATCAAGTATTCTGCTAGTCTATCATGTATTCTATATATGTATTCTGCTAGTCTATCATGTATTTTATCTGTGTATTCTGCTAGTCTATCATGTATTCTATCTATCTATTCTGCTAGTCTATCATGTATTCTATCTATGTATTCTGCTATTTAATCATGTAATCTATCATGTATTCTATCTATGTATTCTGCTAGTCTATCATGTATTCTGTCAAGTATTCTGCTAGTCTATCGTGTATTCTGTCAAGTATTCTGCTAGTCTATCGTGTATTCTTTCATGTATTCTGCTAGTCTATCATGTATTCTATCAAGTATTCTGCTAGTCTATCATGTATTCTATATATTCTGCTAGTCTATCATCTATTCTATCTATGTATACTGCTAGTCTATCATGTATTATGTCTACTTATTCTGCTAGTCTATCATGTAGTCTGTCTATGTATTCTGCTAGAGTATCATGTATTCTATCTATGTATTCTGCTAGTCTAACATGTATTCTATGTATGTATTCTGCTAGTCTATCATGTATTCTATCTATGTATTCTGCTAGTCTATCATGTAATCTATCTATGTATTCTGCTAGTCTATCAGGTATTCTATGTATGTATTCTGCTAGTCTAACATGTATTCTGTCTATGTATTCTGCTAGTCTATCATGTAATCTATCTATGTATTCTGCTAGTCTATCATGTAATCTATGTATTCTGCTAGTCTATCATGTATTCTATCTATGTATTCTGCTAGTCTATCATGTAATCTATCTATGTATTCTGCTAGTCTATCATGTAATCTATCTATGTATTCTGCTAGTCTATCATGTAATCTATCTATGCATTCTGCTAGTCTATCATGTATTCTATGCATTCTGCTAGTCTATCATGTAATCTATGTATTCTGCTGGTCTATCATGTATTCTATCTATGTATTCTGCTGGTCTATCATGTAATCTATCTATGTATTCTGCTAGTCTATCATGTATTCTATCTATGTATTCTGCTAGTCTATCATGTATTCTATCTATGTATTCTGCTAGTCTATCATGTAATCTATCTATGTATTCTGCTAGTCTGTCATGTAATCTATCTATGTATTCTGCTAGTCTATCATGTATTCTATCTATGTATTCTGCTAGTCTGTCATGTAATCTATCTATGTATTCTGCTAGTCTATCATGTATTCTATCTATGTATTCTGCTGGTCTATCATGTAATCTATCTATGTATTCTGCTAGTCTATCATGTATTCTATCTATGTATTCTGCTAGTCTATCATGTAATCTATGTATTCTGCTAGTCTATCATGTAATCTATCTATGTATTCTGCTAGTCTATCATGTAATCTATCTATGCATTCTGCTAGTCTATCATGTATTCTATGCATTCTGCTAGTCTATCATGTATTCTATCTATGTATTCTGCTAGTCTATCATGTAATCTATCTATGTATTCTGCTAGTCTATCATGTATTCTATCTATGTATTCTGCTAGTCTATCATGTATTCTATCTATGTATTCTGCCAGTCTATCATGTATTCTCTCTATGTATTCTGCTGGTCTATCATGTAATCTATCTATGTATTCTACTAGTCTATCATGTATTCTATCTATGTATTCTGCTGGTCTATCATGTATTCTATCTATGTATTCTGCTAGTCTATCATGTAATCTATCTATGTATTCTGCTAGTCCATCATGTATTCTATCTATGTATTCTGCTAGTCTATCTATGTATTCTGCTAGTCTATCATGTATTCTATCTATGTATTCTGCTAGTCTATCATGTAATCTATCTATGTATTCTGCTAGTCTATCATGTATTCTATCTATATATTCTGCTAGTCTATCATGTAATCTATCTATGTATTCTGCTAGTCTATCATGTATTCTATCTATGTATTCTGCTAGTCTATCATGTAATCTATCTATGTATTCTGCTAGTCTATCATGTAATCTATCTATGTATTCTGCTAGTCTATCATGTATTCTATCTATGTATTCTGCTAGTCTATCATGTATTCTATCTATGTATTCTGCTAGTCTATCATGTAATCTATCTATGTATTCTGCTAGTCTATCGTGTATTCTATCTATGTATTCTGCTAGTCTATCATGTATTCTATCTATGTATTCTGCTAGTCTATCATGTATTCTATCTATGTATTCTGCTAGTCTATCATGTAATCTATCTATGTATTCTGCTAGACTATCATGTATTCTATCTATGTATTCTGCTAGTCTATCATGTATTCTATCTATGTATTCTGCTAGACTATCATGTATTCTATCTATGTATTCTGCTAGTCTATCATGTAATCTATCTATGTATTCTGCTAGTCTATCATGTAATCTATCTATGTATTCTGCTAGTCTATCATGTATTCTATCTATGTATTCTGCTAGTCTATCATGTAATCTATCTATGTATTCTGCTAGTCTGTCATGTATTCTATCTATGTATTCTGCTAGTCTATCATGTAATCTATCTATGTATTCTGCTAGACTATCATGTATTCTATCTATGTATTCTGCTAGTCTATCATGTATTCTATCTATGTATTCTGCTAGTCTATCATGTAATCTATCTATGTATTCTGCTAGACTATCATGTATTCTATCTATGTATTCTGCTAGTCTATCATGTAATCTATCTATGTATTCTGCTAGACTATCATGTATTCTATCTATGTATTCTGCTAGTCTATCATGTATTCTATCTATGTATTCTGCTAGACTATCATGTAATCTATCTATGTATTCTGCTAGTCTATCATGTATTCTATCTATGTATTCTGCTAGTCTATCATGTATTCTATCTATGTATTCTGCTAGTCTATCATGTAATCTATCTATGTATTCTGCTAGTCTATCGTGTATTCTATCTATGTATTCTGCTAGTCTATCATGTATTCTATCTATGTATTCTGCTAGTCTATCATGTATTCTATCTATGTATTCTGCTAGTCTATCATGTAATCTATCTATGTATTCTGCTAGACTATCATGTATTCTATCTATGTATTCTGCTAGTCTATCATGTATTCTATCTATGTATTCTGCTAGACTATCATGTATTCTATCTATGTATTCTGCTAGTCTATCATGTAATCTATCTATGTATTCTGCTAGTCTATCATGTAATCTATCTATGTATTCTGCTAGTCTATCATGTATTCTATCTATGTATTCTGCTAGTCTATCATGTAATCTATCTATGTATTCTGCTAGTCTGTCATGTATTCTATCTATGTATTCTACTAGTCTATCATGTAATCTATCTATGTATTCTGCTAGACTATCATGTATTCTATCTATGTATTCTGCTAGTCTATCATGTATTCTATCTATGTATTCTGCTAGTCTATCATGTAATCTATCTATGTATTCTGCTAGACTATCATGTATTCTATCTATGTATTCTGCTAGTCTATCATGTAATCTATCTATGTATTCTGCTAGTCTATCACGTATTCTCTCTATGTATTCTTCTAGTCTATCATTTATTCTATCTGTGTATTCTGCTAGTCTATCATGTAATCTATCTATGTATTCTGCTAGACTATCATGTATTCTATCTATGTATTCTGCTAGTCTATCATATATTCTATCTATGTATTCTGCTAGTCTATCATGTAATCTATCTATGTATTCTGCTAGACTATCATGTATTCTATCTATGTATTCTGCTAGTCTATCATGTAATCTATCTATGTATTCTGCTAGTCTATCATGTATTCTATCTATGTATTCTGCTAGTCTATCATGTAATCTATCTATGTATTCTGCTAGACTATCATGTATTCTATCTATGTATTCTGCTAGTCTATCATGTAATCTATCTATGTATTCTGCTAGTCTATCATGTATTCTATCTATGTATTCTGCTAGTCTATCATGTATTCTATCTATGTATCCTGCTAGTCTATCATGTATTCTATCTATGTATTCTACTAGTCTATCTATGTATTCTGCTAGTCTATCATGTATTCTATCTATGTATTCTGCTAGTTTATCTTGTAATCTATCTATGTATTCTACTAGTCTATCATGTAATCTATCTATGTATTCTGCTAGTCTATCATGTAATCTATCTATGTAATCTGCTAGTCTATCATGTATTCTATCTATGTATTCTGCTAGTCTATCATGTATTCTATCTATGTATTCTGCTAGTCTATCATGTAATCTATCTATGTATTCTGCTAGTCTATCATGTAATCTATCTATGTAATCTGCTAGTCTATCACGTATTCTATCTATGTATTCTGCTAGTCTATCATGTAATCTATCTATGTATTCTGCTAGACTATCATGTATTCTATCTATGTATTCTGCTAGTCTATCATGTAATCTATCTATGTATTCTGCTAGTCTATCATGTATTCTATCTATGTATTCTGCTAGTCTATCATGTATTCTATCTATGTATTCTGCTAGTCTATCATGTATTCTATCTATGTATTCTACTAGTCTATCTATGTATTCTGCTAGTCTATCATGTATTCTATCTATGTATTCTGCTAGTTTATCTTGTAATCTATCTATGTATTCTACTAGTCTATCATGTAATCTATCTATGTATTCTGCTAGTCTATCATGTAATCTATCTATGTAATCTGCTAGTCTATCATGTATTCTATCTATGTATTCTGCTAGTCTATCATGTATTCTATCTATGTATTCTGCTAGTCTATCATGTAATCTATCTATGTATTCTACTAGTTTATCATGTATTCTATCTATGTATTCTGCTAGTCTATCATGTAATCTATCTATGTATTCTACTAGTTTATCATGTATTCTATCTATGTATTCTGCTAGTCTATCATGTAATCTATCTATGTATTCTGCTAGTCTATCATGTAATCTATCTATGTAATCTGCTAGTCTATCATGTAATCTATCTATGTAATCTGCTAGTCTATCATGTATTCTATCTATATATTCTGCTAGTCTATCATGTAATCTATCTATGTATTCTGCTAGTCTATCATGTAATCTATCTATGTATTCTGCTAGTTTATCATGTAATCTATCTATGTATTCTGCTAGTCTATCATGTAATCTATCTATGTATTCTGCTAGTCTATCATGTAATCTATCTATGTATTCTGCTAGTTTATCATGTATTCTATCTATGTATTCTGCTAGTCTATCATGTAATCTATCTATGTATTCTGCTAGTCTACCATGTAATCTATCTATGTATTCTGCTAGTTTATCATGTAATCTATCTATGTATTCTGCTAGTCTATCATGTAATCTATCTATGTATTCTGCTAGTTTATCATGTATTCTATCTATGTATTCTGCTAGTCTATCATGTAATCTATCTATGTATTCTGCTAGTCTACCATGTAATCTATCTATGTATTCTGCTAGTTTATCATGTATTCTATCTATGTATTCTGCTAGTCTATCATGTATTCTATCTATGTATTCTGCTAGTCTACATGTAATCTATCTATGTATTCTGCTAGTCTATCATAGTATTCTATCTATGTATTCTGCTAGTCTATCATGTATTCTATCTATGTATTCTGCTAGTCTATCATGTAATCTATCTATGTATTCTGCTAGTCTGTCATGTAATCTATCTATGTATTCTGCTAGTCTATCATGTATTCTATCTATGTATTCTGCTAGTCTGTCATGTAATCTATCTATGTATTCTGCTAGTCTATCATGTATTCTATCTATGTATTCTGCTGGTCTATCATGTAATCTATCTATGTATTCTGCTAGTCTATCATGTATTCTATCTATGTATTCTGCTAGTCTATCATGTAATCTATGTATTCTGCTAGTCTATCATGTAATCTATCTATGTATTCTGCTAGTCTATCATGTAATCTATCTATGCATTCTGCTAGTCTATCATGTATTCTATGCATTCTGCTAGTCTATCATGTATTCTATCTATGTATTCTGCTAGTCTATCATGTAATCTATCTATGTATTCTGCTAGTCTATCATGTATTCTATCTATGTATTCTGCTAGTCTATCATGTATTCTATCTATGTATTCTGCCAGTCTATCATGTATTCTCTCTATGTATTCTGCTGGTCTATCATGTAATCTATCTATGTATTCTACTAGTCTATCATGTATTCTATCTATGTATTCTGCTGGTCTATCATGTATTCTATCTATGTATTCTGCTAGTCTATCATGTAATCTATCTATGTATTCTGCTAGTCCATCATGTATTCTATCTATGTATTCTGCTAGTCTATCTATGTATTCTGCTAGTCTATCATGTATTCTATCTATGTATTCTGCTAGTCTATCATGTAATCTATCTATGTATTCTGCTAGTCTATCATGTATTCTATCTATATATTCTGCTAGTCTATCATGTAATCTATCTATGTATTCTGCTAGTCTATCATGTATTCTATCTATGTATTCTGCTAGTCTATCATGTAATCTATCTATGTATTCTGCTAGTCTATCATGTAATCTATCTATGTATTCTGCTAGTCTATCATGTATTCTATCTATGTATTCTGCTAGTCTATCATGTATTCTATCTATGTATTCTGCTAGTCTATCATGTAATCTATCTATGTATTCTGCTAGTCTATCGTGTATTCTATCTATGTATTCTGCTAGTCTATCATGTATTCTATCTATGTATTCTGCTAGTCTATCATGTATTCTATCTATGTATTCTGCTAGTCTATCATGTAATCTATCTATGTATTCTGCTAGACTATCATGTATTCTATCTATGTATTCTGCTAGTCTATCATGTATTCTATCTATGTATTCTGCTAGACTATCATGTATTCTATCTATGTATTCTGCTAGTCTATCATGTAATCTATCTATGTATTCTGCTAGTCTATCATGTAATCTATCTATGTATTCTGCTAGTCTATCATGTATTCTATCTATGTATTCTGCTAGTCTATCATGTAATCTATCTATGTATTCTGCTAGTCTGTCATGTATTCTATCTATGTATTCTGCTAGTCTATCATGTAATCTATCTATGTATTCTGCTAGACTATCATGTATTCTATCTATGTATTCTGCTAGTCTATCATGTATTCTATCTATGTATTCTGCTAGTCTATCATGTAATCTATCTATGTATTCTGCTAGACTATCATGTATTCTATCTATGTATTCTGCTAGTCTATCATGTAATCTATCTATGTATTCTGCTAGACTATCATGTATTCTATCTATGTATTCTGCTAGTCTATCATGTATTCTATCTATGTATTCTGCTAGACTATCATGTAATCTATCTATGTATTCTGCTAGTCTATCATGTATTCTATCTATGTATTCTGCTAGTCTATCATGTATTCTATCTATGTATTCTGCTAGTCTATCATGTAATCTATCTATGTATTCTGCTAGTCTATCGTGTATTCTATCTATGTATTCTGCTAGTCTATCATGTATTCTATCTATGTATTCTGCTAGTCTATCATGTATTCTATCTATGTATTCTGCTAGTCTATCATGTAATCTATCTATGTATTCTGCTAGACTATCATGTATTCTATCTATGTATTCTGCTAGTCTATCATGTATTCTATCTATGTATTCTGCTAGACTATCATGTATTCTATCTATGTATTCTGCTAGTCTATCATGTAATCTATCTATGTATTCTGCTAGTCTATCATGTAATCTATCTATGTATTCTGCTAGTCTATCATGTATTCTATCTATGTATTCTGCTAGTCTATCATGTAATCTATCTATGTATTCTGCTAGTCTGTCATGTATTCTATCTATGTATTCTACTAGTCTATCATGTAATCTATCTATGTATTCTGCTAGACTATCATGTATTCTATCTATGTATTCTGCTAGTCTATCATGTATTCTATCTATGTATTCTGCTAGTCTATCATGTAATCTATCTATGTATTCTGCTAGACTATCATGTATTCTATCTATGTATTCTGCTAGTCTATCATGTAATCTATCTATGTATTCTGCTAGTCTATCACGTATTCTCTCTATGTATTCTTCTAGTCTATCATTTATTCTATCTGTGTATTCTGCTAGTCTATCATGTAATCTATCTATGTATTCTGCTAGACTATCATGTATTCTATCTATGTATTCTGCTAGTCTATCATATATTCTATCTATGTATTCTGCTAGTCTATCATGTAATCTATCTATGTATTCTGCTAGACTATCATGTATTCTATCTATGTATTCTGCTAGTCTATCATGTAATCTATCTATGTATTCTGCTAGTCTATCATGTATTCTATCTATGTATTCTGCTAGTCTATCATGTAATCTATCTATGTATTCTGCTAGACTATCATGTATTCTATCTATGTATTCTGCTAGTCTATCATGTAATCTATCTATGTATTCTGCTAGTCTATCATGTATTCTATCTATGTATTCTGCTAGTCTATCATGTATTCTATCTATGTATTCTGCTAGTCTATCATGTATTCTATCTATGTATTCTACTAGTCTATCTATGTATTCTGCTAGTCTATCATGTATTCTATCTATGTATTCTGCTAGTTTATCTTGTAATCTATCTATGTATTCTACTAGTCTATCATGTAATCTATCTATGTATTCTGCTAGTCTATCATGTAATCTATCTATGTAATCTGCTAGTCTATCATGTATTCTATCTATGTATTCTGCTAGTCTATCATGTATTCTATCTATGTATTCTGCTAGTCTATCATGTAATCTATCTATGTATTCTGCTAGTCTATCATGTAATCTATCTATGTAATCTGCTAGTCTATCACGTATTCTATCTATGTATTCTGCTAGTCTATCATGTAATCTATCTATGTATTCTGCTAGACTATCATGTATTCTATCTATGTATTCTGCTAGTCTATCATGTAATCTATCTATGTATTCTGCTAGTCTATCATGTATTCTATCTATGTATTCTGCTAGTCTATCATGTATTCTATCTATGTATTCTGCTAGTCTATCATGTATTCTATCTATGTATTCTACTAGTCTATCTATGTATTCTGCTAGTCTATCATGTATTCTATCTATGTATTCTGCTAGTTTATCTTGTAATCTATCTATGTATTCTACTAGTCTATCATGTAATCTATCTATGTATTCTGCTAGTCTATCATGTAATCTATCTATGTAATCTGCTAGTCTATCATGTATTCTATCTATGTATTCTGCTAGTCTATCATGTATTCTATCTATGTATTCTGCTAGTCTATCATGTAATCTATCTATGTATTCTACTAGTTTATCATGTATTCTATCTATGTATTCTGCTAGTCTATCATGTAATCTATCTATGTATTCTACTAGTTTATCATGTATTCTATCTATGTATTCTGCTAGTCTATCATGTAATCTATCTATGTATTCTGCTAGTCTATCATGTAATCTATCTATGTAATCTGCTAGTCTATCATGTAATCTATCTATGTAATCTGCTAGTCTATCATGTATTCTATCTATATATTCTGCTAGTCTATCATGTAATCTATCTATGTATTCTGCTAGTCTATCATGTAATCTATCTATGTATTCTGCTAGTTTATCATGTAATCTATCTATGTATTCTGCTAGTCTATCATGTAATCTATCTATGTATTCTGCTAGTCTATCATGTAATCTATCTATGTATTCTGCTAGTTTATCATGTATTCTATCTATGTATTCTGCTAGTCTATCATGTATTCTATCTATGTATTCTGCTAGACTATCATGTATTCTATCTATGTATTCTGCTAGTCTATCATGTAATCTATCTATGTATTCTGCTAGTCTATCATGTAATCTATCTATGTATTCTGCTAGTCTATCATGTATTCTATCTATGTATTCTGCTAGTCTATCATGTAATCTATCTATGTATTCTGCTAGTCTGTCATGTATTCTATCTATGTATTCTACTAGTCTATCATGTAATCTATCTATGTATTCTGCTAGACTATCATGTATTCTATCTATGTATTCTGCTAGTCTATCATGTATTCTATCTATGTATTCTGCTAGTCTATCATGTAATCTATCTATGTATTCTGCTAGACTATCATGTATTCTATCTATGTATTCTGCTAGTCTATCATGTAATCTATCTATGTATTCTGCTAGTCTATCACGTATTCTCTCTATGTATTCTTCTAGTCTATCATTTATTCTATCTGTGTATTCTGCTAGTCTATCATGTAATCTATCTATGTATTCTGCTAGACTATCATGTATTCTATCTATGTATTCTGCTAGTCTATCATATATTCTATCTATGTATTCTGCTAGTCTATCATGTAATCTATCTATGTATTCTGCTAGACTATCATGTATTCTATCTATGTATTCTGCTAGTCTATCATGTAATCTATCTATGTATTCTGCTAGTCTATCATGTATTCTATCTATGTATTCTGCTAGTCTATCATGTAATCTATCTATGTATTCTGCTAGACTATCATGTATTCTATCTATGTATTCTGCTAGTCTATCATGTAATCTATCTATGTATTCTGCTAGTCTATCATGTATTCTATCTATGTATTCTGCTAGTCTATCATGTATTCTATCTATGTATTCTGCTAGTCTATCATGTATTCTATCTATGTATTCTACTAGTCTATCTATGTATTCTGCTAGTCTATCATGTATTCTATCTATGTATTCTGCTAGTTTATCTTGTAATCTATCTATGTATTCTACTAGTCTATCATGTAATCTATCTATGTATTCTGCTAGTCTATCATGTAATCTATCTATGTAATCTGCTAGTCTATCATGTATTCTATCTATGTATTCTGCTAGTCTATCATGTATTCTATCTATGTATTCTGCTAGTCTATCATGTAATCTATCTATGTATTCTGCTAGTCTATCATGTAATCTATCTATGTAATCTGCTAGTCTATCACGTATTCTATCTATGTATTCTGCTAGTCTATCATGTAATCTATCTATGTATTCTGCTAGACTATCATGTATTCTATCTATGTATTCTGCTAGTCTATCATGTAATCTATCTATGTATTCTGCTAGTCTATCATGTATTCTATCTATGTATTCTGCTAGTCTATCATGTATTCTATCTATGTATTCTGCTAGTCTATCATGTATTCTATCTATGTATTCTACTAGTCTATCTATGTATTCTGCTAGTCTATCATGTATTCTATCTATGTATTCTGCTAGTTTATCTTGTAATCTATCTATGTATTCTACTAGTCTATCATGTAATCTATCTATGTATTCTGCTAGTCTATCATGTAATCTATCTATGTAATCTGCTAGTCTATCATGTATTCTATCTATGTATTCTGCTAGTCTATCATGTATTCTATCTATGTATTCTGCTAGTCTATCATGTAATCTATCTATGTATTCTACTAGTTTATCATGTATTCTATCTATGTATTCTGCTAGTCTATCATGTAATCTATCTATGTATTCTACTAGTTTATCATGTATTCTATCTATGTATTCTGCTAGTCTATCATGTAATCTATCTATGTATTCTGCTAGTCTATCATGTAATCTATCTATGTAATCTGCTAGTCTATCATGTAATCTATCTATGTAATCTGCTAGTCTATCATGTATTCTATCTATATATTCTGCTAGTCTATCATGTAATCTATCTATGTATTCTGCTAGTCTATCATGTAATCTATCTATGTATTCTGCTAGTTTATCATGTAATCTATCTATGTATTCTGCTAGTCTATCATGTAATCTATCTATGTATTCTGCTAGTCTATCATGTAATCTATCTATGTATTCTGCTAGTTTATCATGTATTCTATCTATGTATTCTGCTAGTCTATCATGTAATCTATCTATGTATTCTGCTAGTCTACCATGTAATCTATCTATGTATTCTGCTAGTTTATCATGTAATCTATCTATGTATTCTGCTAGTCTATCATGTAATCTATCTATGTATTCTGCTAGTTTATCATGTATTCTATCTATGTATTCTGCTAGTCTATCATGTAATCTATCTATGTATTCTGCTAGTCTACCATGTAATCTATCTATGTATTCTGCTAGTTTATCATGTATTCTATCTATGTATTCTGCTAGTCTATCATGTATTCTATCTATGTATTCTGCTAGTCTATCATGTAATCTATCTATGTATTCTGCTAGTCTATCATATATTCTATCTATGTATTCTGCTAGTCTATCATGTATTCTATCTATGTATTCTGCTAGTCTATCATGTATTCTATCTATGTATTCTGCCAGTCTATCATGTATTCTATCTATGTATTCTGCTAGTCTATCATGTAATCTATCTATGTATTCTGCTAGTCTATCATGTATTCTATCTATGTATTCTGCTAGTCTATCATGTAATCTATCTATGTATTCTGCTAGTTTATCATGTATTCTATCTATGTATTCTACTAGTCTATCCTGTAATCTATGTATT
The DNA here is from genome assembly GCF_028390025.1 of Pseudophryne corroboree. NCBI lineage: Eukaryota > Metazoa > Chordata > Amphibia > Anura > Myobatrachidae > Pseudophryne > Pseudophryne corroboree. The sequence continues at coordinate 57,900,090 of NC_086446.1, read as the reverse complement.
CTACTAGTCTATCATGTATTCTATCTATGTATTCTGCTAGTCTATCATGTAATCTATCTATGTATTCTGCTAGTTTATCATGTATTCTATCTATGTATTCTGCTAGTCTATCATGTATTCTATCTATGTATTCTGCTAGTCTATCATGTATTCTATCTATGTATTCTGCTAGTCTATCATGTAATCTATCTATGTATTCTGCTAGTTTATCATGTATTCTATCTATGTATTCTGCTAGTCTATCATGTAATCTATCTATGTATTCTGCTAGTCTACCATGTAATCTATCTATGTATTCTGCTAGTTTATCATGTATTCTATCTATGTATTCTGCTAGTCTATCATGTATTCTATCTATGTATTCTGCTAGTCTATCATGTAATCTATCTATGTATTCTGCTAGTCTATCATATATTCTATCTATGTATTCTGCTAGTCTATCATGTATTCTATCTATGTATTCTGCTAGTCTATCATGTATTCTATCTATGTATTCTGCCAGTCTATCATGTATTCTATCTATGTATTCTGCTAGTCTATCATGTAATCTATCTATGTATTCTGCTAGTCTATCATGTATTCTATCTATGTATTCTGCTAGTCTATCATGTAATCTATCTATGTATTCTGCTAGTTTATCATGTATTCTATCTATGTATTCTACTAGTCTATCCTGTAATCTATGTATTCTACTAGTCTATCATGTATTCTATCTATGTATTCTGCTAGTCTATCATGTAATCTATCTATGTATTCTGCTAATCTATCATGTATTCTATCTATGTATTCTGATAGTCTATCATGTAATCTATCTATGTATTCTGCTAGTTTATCATGTATTCTATCTATGTATTCTGCTAGTCTATCATGTAATCTATCTATGTATTCTGCTAGTCTATCATATATTCTATCTATGTATTCTGCCAGTCTATCATGTATACTATCTATGTATTCTGCTAGTCTATCATGTATTCTGCTAGTCTATCATGTAATCTATCTATGTATTCTACTAGTCTATCATGTATTCTATCTATGTATTCTGCTAGTCTATCATGTATTCTATCTATGTATTCTGCTAGTCTATCATGTAATCTATCTATGTATTCTGCTAGTCTATCATGTATTCTATCTATGTATTCTGCTAGTCTATCATGTAATCTATCTATGTATTCTGCTAGTCTATCATGTAATCTATCTATGTATTCTGCTAGTCTATCATGTATTCTATCTATGTATTCTGCTAGTCTATCATGTAATCTATCTATGTATTCTACTAGTCTATCATGTATTCTATCTATGTATTCTGCTAGTCTATCATGTATTCTATCTATGTATTCTGCTAGTCTATCATGTAATCTAGCTATGTATTCTGTAGTCTATCATGTATTCTATCTATGTATTCTGCTAGTCTATCATGTAATCTATCTATGTATTCTGCTAGTCTATCATGTAATCTATCTATGTATTCTGCTAGTCTATCATGTAATCTATCTATGTATTCTACTAGTCTATCATGTATTCTATCTATGTATTCTGCTAGTCTATCATGTAATCTATCTATGTATTCTGCTAGTCTACCATGTATTCTATCTATGTATTCTGCTAGGCTATCATGTATTCTGTCTATGTATTCTGCTAGTCTATCATGTATTCTATCTATGTATTCTGCTAGGCTATCATGTAATCTATCTATGTATTCTGCTAGTCTATCATGTAATCTATCTATGTATTCTGCTAGTCTATCATGTAATCTATCTATGTATTCTGCTAGTTTATCATGTATTCTATCTATGTATTCTGCTAGTCTATCATGTAATCTATCTATGTATTCTGCTAGTTTATCATGTATTCTATCTATGTATTCTGCTAGTCTATCATGTAATCTATCTATGTATTCTGCTAGTTTATCATGTATTCTATCTATGTATTCTGCTAGTCTATCATGTAATCTATCTATGTATTCTACTAGTCTATCCTGTAATCTATGTATTCTACTAGTCTATCATGTATTCTATCTATGTATTCTGCTAGTCTATCATGTAATCTATCTATGTATTCTGCTAATCTATCATGTATTCTATCTATGTATTCTGATAGTCTATCATGTAATCTATCTATGTATTCTGCTAGTTTATCATGTATTCTATCTATGTATTCTGCTAGTCTATCATGTAATCTATCTATGTATTCTGCTAGTCTATCATATATTCTATCTATGTATTCTGCCAGTCTATCATGTATACTATCTATGTATTCTGCTAGTCTATCATGTATTCTGCTAGTCTATCATGTAATCTATCTATGTATTCTACTAGTCTATCATGTATTCTATCTATGTATTCTGCTAGTCTATCATGTATTCTATCTATGTATTCTGCTAGTCTATCATGTAATCTATCTATGTATTCTGCTAGTCTATCATGTATTCTATCTATGTATTCTGCTAGTCTATCATGTAATCTATCTATGTATTCTGCTAGTCTATCATGTAATCTATCTATGTATTCTGCTAGTCTATCATGTATTCTATCTATGTATTCTGCTAGTCTATCATGTAATCTATCTATGTATTCTACTAGTCTATCATGTATTCTATCTATGTATTCTGCTAGTCTATCATGTATTCTATCTATGTATTCTGCTAGTCTATCATGTAATCTAGCTATGTATTCTGTAGTCTATCATGTATTCTATCTATGTATTCTGCTAGTCTATCATGTAATCTATCTATGTATTCTGCTAGTCTATCATGTAATCTATCTATGTATTCTGCTAGTCTATCATGTAATCTATCTATGTATTCTACTAGTCTATCATGTATTCTATCTATGTATTCTGCTAGTCTATCATGTAATCTATCTATGTATTCTGCTAGTCTACCATGTATTCTATCTATGTATTCTGCTAGGCTATCATGTATTCTGTCTATGTATTCTGCTAATCTATCATGTATTCTATCTATGTATTCTGCTAGTCTATCATGTATTCTATCTATGTATTCTGCTAGTCTATCATGTAATCTATCTATGTATTCTACTAGTCTATCATGTATTCTATCTATGTATTCTGCTAGTCTATCATGTAATCTATCTATGTATTCTGCTAGTCTACCATGTATTCTATCTATGTATTCTGCTAGGCTATCATGTATTCTGTCTATGTATTCTGCTAGTCTATCATGTATTCTATCTATGTATTCTGCTAGGCTATCATGTAATCTATCTATGTATTCTGCTAGTCTATCATGTAATCTATCTATGTATTCTGCTAGTCTATCATGTAATCTATCTATGTATTCTGCTAGTTTATCATGTATTCTATCTATGTATTCTGCTAGTCTATCATGTAATCTATCTATGTATTCTGCTAGTTTATCATGTATTCTATCTATGTATTCTGCTAGTCTATCATGTAATCTATCTATGTATTCTGCTAGTTTATCATGTATTCTATCTATGTATTCTGCTAGTCTATCATGTAATCTATCTATGTATTCTGCTAGTTTATCATGTATTCTATCTATGTATTCTACTAGTCTATCCTGTAATCTATGTATTCTGCTAGTCTATCATGTATTCCATATATAAATTCTGCTAGTCTATCATGTAATCTATCTATGTATTCTGCTAGTCTATCATGTAATCTATCTATGTATTCTACTAGTCTATCATGTATTCTATCTATGTATTCTGCTAGTCTATCATGTAATCTATCTATGTATTCTGCTAGTCTACCATGTATTCTATCTATGTATTCTGCTAGGCTATCATGTATTCTGTCTATGTATTCTGCTAATCTATCATGTATTCTATCTATGTATTCTGCTAGTCTATCATGTATTCTATCTATGTATTCTGCTAGTCTATCATGTAATCTATCTATGTATTCTACTAGTCTATCATGTATTCTATCTATGTATTCTGCTAGTCTATCATGTAATCTATCTATGTATTCTGCTAGTCTACCATGTATTCTATCTATGTATTCTGCTAGGCTATCATGTATTCTGTCTATGTATTCTGCTAGTCTATCATGTATTCTATCTATGTATTCTGCTAGTCTATCATGTAATCTATCTATGTATTCTGCTAGTCTATCATGTAATCTATCTATGTATTCTGCTAGTTTATCATGTATTCTATCTATGTATTCTGCTAGTCTATCATGTAATCTATCTATGTATTCTGCTAGTTTATCATGTATTCTATCTATGTATTCTGCTAGTCTATCATGTAATCTATCTATGTATTCTGCTAGTTTATCATGTATTCTATCTATGTATTCTACTAGTCTATCCTGTAATCTATGTATTCTGCTAGTCTATCATGTATTCCATATATAAATTCTGCTAGTCTATCATGTAATCTATCTATGTATTCTGCTAGTCTATCATGTAATCTATCTATGTATTCTACTAGTCTATCATGTATTCTATCTATGTATTCTGCTAGGCTATCATGTATTCTGTCTATGTATTCTGCTAGTCTATCATGTATTCTATCTATGTATTCTGCTAGTCTATCATGTAATCTATCTATGTATTCTGCTAGTCTATCATGTAATCTATCTATGTATTCTGCTAGTTTATCATGTATTCTATCTATGTATTCTGCTAGTCTATCATGTATTCTATCTATGTATTCTGCTAGTCTATCATGTAATCTATCTATGTATTCTGCTAGTCTATCATGTATTCTATCTATGTATTCTGCTGGTCTATCATGTAATCTATCTATGTATTCTGCTAGTTTATCATGTATTCTATCTATGTATTCTGCTAGTCTATCATGTAATCTATCTATGTATTCTGCTAGTCTATCATGTAATCTATCTATGTAATCTGCTAGTCTATCATGTAATCTATCTATGTATTCTGCTAGTCTATCATGTAATCTATCTATGTATTCTGCTAGTCTATCATGTAATCTATCTATGTATTCTGCTAGTCTATCATGTAATCTATCTATGTATTCTGCTAGTTTATCATGTATTCTATCTATGTATTCTGCTAGTCTATCATGTATTCTATCTATGTATTCTGCTAGTCTATCATGTAATCTATCTATGTATTCTGCTATTCTATCATGTAATCTATCTATGTATTCTGCTAGTTTATCATGTATTCTATCTATGTATTCTGCTAGTCTATCCTGTATTCTATCTATGTATTCTGCTAGTCTATCATGTAATCTATCTATGTATTCTGCTAGTTTATCATGTATTCTATCTATGTATTCTGCTAGTCTATCATGTAATATATCTATGTATTCTGCTAGTCTATCATGTATTCTCTCTATGTATTCTGCTAGTCTATCATGTATTCTATCTATGTATTCTGCTAGTCTATCATGTAATCTATCTATGTATTCTGCTAGTCTATCATGTAATCTATCTATGTATTCTGCTAGTTTATCATGTATTCTATCTATGTATTCTGCTAGTCTATCATGTATTCTATCTATGTATTCTGCTAGTCTATCATGTAATCTATCTATGTATTCTGCTATTCTATCATGTAATCTATCTATGTATTCTGCTAGTTTATCATGTATTCTATCTATGTATTCTGCTAGTCTATCCTGTATTCTATCTATGTATTCTGCTAGTCTATCCTGTATTCTATCTATGTATTCTGCTAGTCTATCATGTAATCTATCTGTGTATTCTGCTAGTCTATCATGTAATCTATCTATGTATTCTGCTATTCTATCATGTAATCTATCTATGTATTCTGCTAGTTTATCATGTATTCTATCTATGTATTCTGCTAGTCTATCCTGTATTCTATCTATGTATTCTGCTAGTCTATCATGTAATCTATCTGTGTATTCTGCTAGTCTATCATGTAATCTATCTATGTATTCTGCTAGTTTATCATGTATTCTATCTATGTATTCTGCTAGTCTATCATGTAATCTATCTATGTATTCTGCTAGTCTATCATGTAATCTATCTATGTATTCTGCTAGTCTATCATGTATTCTATCTATGTGTTCTGCTAGTCTATCATGTAATCTATCTATGTATTCTGCTAGTCTATCTATGTATTCTGCTAGTCTATCATGTATTCTATCTATGTATTCTGCTAGTCTATCATGTAATCTATCTATGTATTCTGCTAGTCTATCATGTAATCTATCTATGTATTCTACTAGTCTATCTATGTATTCTGCTAGTCTATCATGTATTCTATCTATGTATTCTGCTAGTCTATCATGTAATCTATCTATGTATTCTGCTAGTCTATCATGTAATCTATCTATGTATTCTGCTAGTCTATCATGTAATCTATCTATGTATTCTTCTAGTCTATCACGTATTCTATCTATGTATTCTGCTAGTCTATCATGTATTCTATCTATGTATTCTGCTAGTCTATCATGTAATCTATCTATGCATTCTGCTAGTCTATCATGTAATCTATCTATGTATTCTTCTAGTCTATCACGTATTCTATCTATGTATTCTGCTAGTCTATCATGTATTCTATCTATGTATTCTGCTAGTCTATCTATGTATTCTATCTATGTATTCTGCTAGTCTATCATGTAATCTATCTATGTATTCTGCTAGTCTATCATGTAATCTATCTATGTATTCTGCTAGTCTATCATGTAATCTATCTATGTATTCTGCTAGTCTATCATGTATTCTATCTATGTATTCTGCTAGTCTATCATGTAATCTATCTATGTATTCTGCTAGTCTATCATGTAATCTATCTATGTATTCTGCTAGTCTATCATGTATTCTATCTATGTATTCTGCTAGTCTATCATGTAATCTATCTATGTATTCTGCTAGTCTATCATGTAATCTATCTATGTATTCTGCTAGTCTATCATGTATTCTATCTATGTATTCTGCTAGTCTATCATGTATTCTATCTATGTATTCTGCTAGTCTATCATGTATTCTATCTATGTATTCTGCTAGTCTATCATGTAATCTATCTATGTAATCTGCTAGTCTATCATGTAATCTATCTATGTATTCTGCTAGTCTATCATGTAATCTATCTATGTATTCTGCTAGTCTATCATGTAATCTATCTATGTATTCTGCTAATCTATCATGTAATCTATCTATCTGTATTCTGCTAGTCTATCATGTATTCTATCTATGTATTCTGCTAGTCTATCATGTATTCTATCTATGTATTCTGCTAGTCTATCATGTATTCTATCTATGTATTCTGCTAGTCTATCATGTAATCTATCTATGTATTCTGCTAATCTATCATGTAATCTATCTATCTGTATTCTGCTAGTCTATCATGTATTCTATCTATGTATTCTGCTAGTCTATCATGTATTCTATCTATGTATTCTGCTAGTCTATCATGTATTCTATCTATGTATTCTGCTAGTCTATCATGTAATCTATCTATGTATTCTGCTAATCTATCATGTAATCTATCTATCTGTATTCTGCTAGTCTATCATGTATTCTATCTATGTATTCTGCTAATCTATCATGTAATCTATCTATCTGTATTCTGCTAGTCTATCATGTATTCTATCTATGTATTCTGCTAATCTATCATGTAATCTATCTATCTGTATTCTGCTAGTCTATCATGTAATCTATCTATGTATTCTGCTAGTCTATCATGTAATCTATCTATGTATTCTGCTAGTCTATCATGTAATCTATGTATTCTGCTAGTCTATCATGTAATCTATGTATTCTGCTAGTCTATCATGTAATCTATCTATGTATTCTGCTAGTCTATCATGTAATCTATCTATGTATTCTGCTAGTCTATCATGTAATCTATCTATGTATTCTGCTAGTCTATCATGTATTCTATCTATGTATTCTGCTAGTCTATCATGTAATCTATCTATGTATTCTGCTAGTCTATCATGTAATCTATCTATGTATTCTGCTAGTCTATCATGTATTCTATCTATGTATTCTGCTAGTCTATCATGTATTCTATCTATGTATTCTGCTAGTCTATCATGTATTCTATCTATGTATTCTGCTAGTCTATCATGTATTCTATCTATGTATTCTGCTAGTCTATCATGTATTCTATCTATGTATTCTGCTAGTCTATCATGTATTCTATCTATGTATTCTGCTAGTCTATCATGTAATCTATCTATGTATTCTGCTAATCTATCATGTAATCTATCTATCTGTATTCTGCTAGTCTATCATGTATTCTATCTATGTATTCTGCTAGTCTATCATGTATTCTATCTATGTATTCTGCTAGTCTATCATGTATTCTATCTATGTATTCTGCTAGTCTATCATGTAATCTATCTATGTATTCTGCTAATCTATCATGTAATCTATCTATCTGTATTCTGCTAGTCTATCATGTATTCTATCTATGTATTCTGCTAGTCTATCATGTATTCTATCTATGTATTCTGCTAGTCTATCATGTATTCTATCTATGTATTCTGCTAGTCTATCATGTATTCTATCTATGTATTCTGCTAGTCTATCATGTAATCTATCTATGTATTCTGCTAATCTATCATGTAATCTATCTATCTGTATTCTGCTAGTCTATCATGTAATCTATCTATGTATTCTGCTAGTCTATCATGTAATCTATCTATGTATTCTGCTAGTCTATCATGTAATCTATGTATTCTGCTAGTCTATCATGTAATCTATGTATTCTGCTAGTCTATCATGTAATCTATGTATTCTGCTAGTCTATCATGTAGTCTATCTATGTATTCTGCTAGTCTATCATGTAATCTGTCTATGTATTCTGCTAGTCTATCATGTAATCTATCTATGTATTCTGTCTGTCATGTATTCTCTCTATGTATTCTGCTAGTCTATCATGTAATCTATCTATGTATTCTGCTAGTCTATCATGTATTCTATCTATGTATTCTGCTAGTCTATCATGTATTCTATCTATGTATTCTGCTAGTCTATCATGTATTCTATCTATGTATTCTGCTAGTCTATCATGTATTCTATCTATGTATTCTGCTAGTCTATCATGTAATCTATCTATGTATTCTGCTAGTCTATCATGTAATCTATCTATGTATTCTGCTAGTCTATCATGTAATCTATCTATGTATTCTGCTAGTCTATCATGTAATCTATCTATGTATTCTGCTAGTCTATCATGTAATCTATCTATGTATTCTGCTAGTCTATCATGTAATCTATCTATGTATTCTGCTAGTCTATCATGTATTCTATCTATGTATTCTGCTAGTCTATCATGTAATCTATGTATTCTGCTAGTCTATCATGTAATCTATGTATTCTGCTAGTCTATCATGTAATCTATGTATTCTGCTAGTCTATCATGTAATCTATCTATGTATTCTGCTAGTCTATCATGTAATCTATCTATGTATTCTGCTAATCTATCATGTAATCTATCTATCTGTATTCTGCTAGTCTATCATGTATTCTATCTATGTATTCTGCTAGTCTATCATGTATTCTATCTATGTATTCTGCTAGTCTATCATGTATTCTATCTATGTATTCTGCTAGTCTATCATGTATTCTATCTATGTATTCTGCTAGTCTATCATGTAATCTATCTATGTATTCTGCTAATCTATCATGTAATCTATCTATCTGTATTCTGCTAGTCTATCATGTATTCTATCTATGTATTCTGCTAGTCTATCATGTATTCTATCTATGTATTCTGCTAGTCTATCATGTATTCTATCTATGTATTCTGCTAGTCTATCATGTATTCTATCTATGTATTCTGCTAGTCTATCATGTAATCTATCTATGTATTCTGCTAATCTATCATGTAATCTATCTATCTGTATTCTGCTAGTCTATCATGTAATCTATCTATGTATTCTGCTAGTCTATCATGTAATCTATCTATGTATTCTGCTAGTCTATCATGTAATCTATGTATTCTGCTAGTCTATCATGTAATCTATGTATTCTGCTAGTCTATCATGTAATCTATGTATTCTGCTAGTCTATCATGTAGTCTATCTATGTATTCTGCTAGTCTATCATGTAATCTGTCTATGTATTCTGCTAGTCTATCATGTAATCTATCTATGTATTCTGTCTGTCATGTATTCTCTCTATGTATTCTGCTAGTCTATCATGTAATCTATCTATGTATTCTGCTAGTCTATCATGTATTCTATCTATGTATTCTGCTAGTCTATCATGTATTCTATCTATGTATTCTGCTAGTCTATCATGTATTCTATCTATGTATTCTGCTAGTCTATCATGTATTCTATCTATGTATTCTGCTAGTCTATCATGTATTCTCTCTATGTATTCTGCTAGTCTATCATGTAATCTATCTATGTATTCTGCTAGTCTATCATGTAATCTATCTATGTATTCTGCTAGTCTATCATGTATTCTATCTATGTATTCTGCTAGTCTATCATGTAATCTATCTATGTATTCTGCTAGTCTATCATGTATTCTATCTATGTATTCTGCTAGTCTATCATGTATTCTATCTATGTATTCTGCTAGTCTATCATGTAATCTATCTATGTATTCTGCTAGTCTATCCTGTATTCTATCTATGTATTCTGCTAGTCTATCATGTAATCTATCTATGTATTCTGCTAGTCTATCATGTAATCTATCTATGTATTCTGCTAGTCTATCATGTATTCTATCTATGTATTCTGCTAGTCTATCATGTAATCTATCTATGTATTCTGCTAGTCTATCATGTATTCTATCTATGTATTCTGCTAGTCTATCATGTATTCTATCTATGTATTCTGCTAATCTATCATGTATTCTATCTATGTATTCTGCTAGTCTATCATGTAATCTATCTATGTATTCTGCTAGTCTATCATGTATTCTATCTATGTATTCTGCTAGTCTATCATGTATTCTATCTATGTATTCTGCTAGTCTATCATGTATTCTATCTATGTATTCTGCTAGTCTATCATGTATTCTATCTATGTATTCTGCTAGTCTATCATGTATTCTCTCTATGTATTCTGCTAGTCTATCATGTAATCTATCTATGTATTCTGCTAGTCTATCATGTAATCTATCTATGTATTCTGCTAGTCTATCATGTATTCTATCTATGTATTCTGCTAGTCTATCATGTAATCTATCTATGTATTCTGCTAGTCTATCATGTATTCTATCTATGTATTCTGCTAGTCTATCATGTATTCTATCTATGTATTCTGCTAGTCTATCATGTATTCTATCTATGTATTCTGCTAATCTATCATGTATTCTATCTATGTATTCTGCTAGTCTATCATGTAATCTATCTATGTATTCTGCTAGTCTATCATGTAATCTATCTATGTATTCTGCTAGTCTATCCTGTATTCTATCTATGTATTCTGCTAGGCTATCATGTAATCTATCTATGTATTCTGCTAGTCTTTCATGTAATCTATCTATGTATTCTGCTAGTCTATCATGTAATCTATCTATGTATTCTGCTAGTCTATCATGTAATCTATCTATGTATTCTGCTAGTCTATCATGTATTCTATCTATGTATTCTGCTAGTCTATCATGTATTCTATCTATGTATTCTGCTAGTCTATCATGTATTCTATCTATGTATTCTGCTAGTCTATCATGTATTCTATCTATGTATTCTGCTAGTCTATCATGTATTCTCTCTATGTATTCTGCTAGTCTATCATGTAATCTATCTATGTATTCTGCTAGTCTATCATGTAATCTATCTATGTATTCTGCTAGTCTATCATGTATTCTATCTATGTATTCTGCTAGTCTATCATGTATTCTATCTATGTATTCTGCTAGTCTATCATGTATTCTATCTATGTATTCTGCTAATCTATCATGTATTCTATCTATGTATTCTGCTAGTCTATCATGTAATCTATCTATGTATTCTGCTAGTCTATCATGTAATCTATCTATGTATTCTGCTAGTCTATCATGTAATCTATCTATGTATTCTGCTAGTCTATCATGTATTCTATCTATGTATTCTGCTAGTCTATCCTGTATTCTATCTATGTATTCTGCTAGGCTATCATGTAATCTATCTATGTATTCTGCTAGTCTTTCATGTAATCTATCTATGTATTCTGCTAGTCTATCATGTAATCTATCTATGTATTCTGCTAGTCTATCATGTAATCTATCTATGTATTCTGCTAGTCTATCATGTATTCTATCTATGTATTCTGCTAGTCTATCCTGTATTCTATCTATGTATTCTGCTAGGCTATCATGTAATCTATCTATGTATTCTGCTAGTCTATCATGTATTCTATCTATGTATTCTGCTAGTCTATCATGTATTCTATCTATGTATTCTGCTAGTCTATCATGTAATCTATCTATGTATTCTGCTAGTCTATCATGTATTCTATCTATGTATTCTGCTAGTCTATCATGTAATCTATCTATGTATTCTGCTAGTCTATCATGTAATCTGTCTATGTATTCTGCTAGTCTATCATATATTCTATCTATGTATTCTGCTAGTCTATCATGTATTCTATCTATGTATTCTGCTAGTCTATCATGTAATCTATCTATGTATTCTGCTAGTCTATCATGTATTCTATCTATGTATTCTGCTAGTCTATCATGTAATCTATCTATGTATTCTGCTAGTCTATCATGTAATCTGTCTATGTATTCTGCTAGTCTATCATATAATCTATCTATGTATTCTGCTAGTCTATCATGTAATCTATCTATGTATTCTGCTAGTCTATCATGTAATCTATCTATGTATTCTGCTAGTCTATCATGTATTCTATCTATGTATTCTGCTAGTCTATCATGTATTCTATCTATGTATTCTGCTAGTCTATCATGTAATCTATCTATGTATTCTGCTAGTCTATCATGTAATCTGTCTATGTATTCTGCTAGTCTATCATATAATCTATCTATGTATTCTGCTAGTCTATCATGTAATCTATCTATGTATTCTGCTAGTCTATCATGTAATCTATCTATGTATTCTGCTAGTCTATCATGTATTCTATCTATGTATTCTGCTAGTCTATCATGTAATCTATCTATGTATTCTGCTAGTCTATCATGTATTCTATCTATGTATTCTGCTAGTCTATCATGTAATCTATCTATGTATTCTGCTAGTCTATCATGTAATCTGTCTATGTATTCTGCTAGTCTATCATATAATCTATCTATGTATTCTGCTAGTCTATCATGTAATCTATCTATGTATTCTGCTAGTCTATCATGTAATCTATCTATGTATTCTGCTAGTCTATCATGTATTCTATCTATGTATTCTGCTAGTCTATCATGTATTCTATCTATGTATTCTGCTAGTCTATCATGTAATCTATCTATGTATTCTGCTAGTCTATCATGTAATCTGTCTATGTATTCTGCTAGTCTATCATATAATCTATCTATGTATTCTGCTAGTCTATCATGTAATCTATCTATGTATTCTGCTAGTCTATCATGTAATCTATCTATGTATTCTGCTAGTCTATCATGTATTCTATCTATGTATTCTGCTAGTCTATCATGTAATCTATCTATGTATTCTGCTAGTCTATCATGTATTCTATCTATGTATTCTGCTAGTCTATCATGTAATCTATGTATTCTGCTAGTCTATCATGTAATCTATGTATTCTGCTAGTCTATCATGTAATCTATGTATTCTGCTAGTCTATCATGTAATCTATGTATTCTGCTAGTCTATCATGTAATCTATGTATTCTGCTAGTCTATCATGTAATCTATGTATTCTGCTAGTCTATCATGTAATCTATGTATTCTGCTAGTATTTTGCCTTGCGATATTGACTACGCAGGAGCGTGCATCGCATCGCAAGGGGAAATAAACACAGTGAAATTTGTACTAGACGCGATGCGATTTGATCTAAAAAGATCAAATTGCGTGCAATAATCGCACCATGTGTGGGCACCATTAGGCTGTGGGGAGTATGATAAGGGTAAGGCTGTTGGGGAGTGGTTATGGGTGGGATGCAGGGGGGGGGGGGTTATGGTAAGGCTGTGGGAGAGAGGATGGTCAGGGTTAGACTGTGGGGGGGGGGGGTAGTTATGGATAGGCTGCAGACGGGGGAAGTTAGGGTTAGTCTGTGAGGGGGGATGGCTAGGGTTAGCCTGCAGCAGGGGGAGGGGGTGGTTAGGGGTAAGCTGTGGAGGAGTTAGGGTTAGGCTATGGTGCGGGGCGGGATGGTTAGGGTTAGGGTAAGTAGATGGGCAGGGGGTGGGGCAAGGTACTTTAGTCCACTTTAATTTAGATTTAACTGTAAGGAAACACCAAAATGTTTAATGTTACTCCGGGGGCACAGGACTGGGGAGGAGCCAATGAAGTAAGGGGATTGAAGGATATCCCAGATGGTGTTCTCCCAGCAGCCACCTGTGGCTACTCACTTTGCCATCGTTTAGCTGGTAAAGGCAGTAGTCCCCTTATCTGGCTCCCCACGATCTATGCTCCGTGATGGCTGGGTAGCATCCTCATAGAGAAGCCACCAGGAATATTCCATGTGCCTCATGGTAATTGTAGTTTATCTTTTACTGCTCAGAGTCTGAGTAGTAAAAGATAAACTTCAAATCCGATGCCACACCACTCACTTCTCTGGCCGGCCATGTACCTCCTGTATGCTTGATGGTATGTGGGCGGCACGACTATGGGGGTCATTCCGAGTTGATCGCTCACTAGCTACTTTTTGCAGTACTGCGATCAGGTAGTCACCGTCTATAGGGGAGTGTATTTTTGCTTTGCAAGTGTGCAAACGCTTGTGCAGCCGAGCAGTACAAAAAAGCTTTGTGCAGATTCTGAGTAGGTTTGAACTTAATCAGCCGCTGCGATCTCTTCTGCCTGTTCATGTCCGTAATAAAACGCTTGGACACGCATGCGTTCATGTCCCTTTAAACGCTTGGACATGCAAGCGTTTTTCCAAACACTCCCAGAAAACGGTCAGTTGCCACCCACAAACGCATTCTTCCTGTCAATCTCCTTGCGATCGGCTGTGCGAATGGATTCTTCGTTAGATCCATTGCTCAGCAACGATCTGCTTTGTACCCGTACGACACGCATGAGCATTGCGGTGCATACACATGCGCAGTTTTGACCTGATCGCACCGCAACGAAAAAACCTAGTGTGCGATCAGGTCGGAATGACCCCTTTTGTCCCCAATGGCACCCGCAGCAGCTTCCATCATGAGCCTGCCGTGTGGTGCAGATATCCCAGCAGCGTGATTGGCATGCTGCCCGGCGGGCCACTACTGTTTCAGCTGTCAGTGCTCTGTGTCAGGTGGTATGGATATGAAAGCCACCTGACGCGGAGGCATTGACAGCTGAACAGGCAGTGACAGCTCAGATTGCTGGGTGTCTTGGGCTGGAGCAAAGACGGAGACACCACCTCAGTCTCTGAAAACAAAAATTGGTCCATCTGGGTACTCAGAAACCCCCCTGCATGCGCTACAGGTAAGTGTCTTAAATTGGTAGTATGGGATGGGAGCAAAAGCATGTAACTTTGCACGCGGACAAACCATGCAGCAATACAGGAGGGGGGGGGGGGGTAGCAAACACAATTACCTTATTTTTGTTTGTAGGGTGAATGCAGTCTGTTTTTGCAAGTAGCCAGCAAATGCTGCACAGCTTTATTTTTACACTGCAATTTAGATTTGAGTTTAGACACACCCTGTCTCTGCACATGTTACATCTGCCCCCCTGCAGTGTAGCATGGTTTTACCATACCTCCCAACTGTCCCAATCAAAGCGGGACAGTCCCGTTTTTCTGGAACTATCCCTCTGTCCCCCCCGCATGTCGCAGTGCCCCATGGTGGGGGTCAGTTGGGAGACCCTCTCTCCAGTAACTCTCGCATAGTGTCTGTTCACTGGGAGCAGGGCCGGATTAACAATGGGGCGGATGGAGCTGCAGCTCCAGGCCCCCCATCACAATAGGCCCACAGCATCTGCTGTGCTGCTGCAGCAAGGAATTTTTTTTCCCTGCTACAGCAGCTTGCAAGTGACAGTCTGAAGCACCGCTCCCACCTGCGCGTAGATGTATTATTGCTAGTAGTAGTAGTTGCACTGACTGCGTCTGCTACTGCTGGCCGAACGGCTCAAAACGCCAGCAGCACACAACCACACTTCCGCTGAGGATCTGGGAACTCGTCAGGGGGCGTGGCTACATGGAGTCCAGGGGGCGTGGCTACACGGGACTGTCTCAGGCTGTCTGCTGCTCACATGGCTGCTGCTGTGCTGTGAGAGGGAGAGTTGAAGCTGATGCACATGCAGGGCAGCCAGTGAGAGTACACTCTGCTGTAGTGTGTAAGGTAAGAGTGAGTGGGGGGGAATTGAGTGTGTGTGAGCTTCTGTGAATGTGATTTCCATGTGAACTTCTATGTGTGCGTGTCTTGTATGTGAAGTTCTGCTGGGAGTAGGATTTAATATAGCAAGGGTGAGAGAGTGCAGGTGCAGGGAGTGTGTAAGTGTAATATAGCGCCAAGGGTAAGAGTGTGTAAGTGTAATAAAGTGCGGGAGCAGGGAGTGTGTGAGTGTGATACAGCGCAGGGGCAGGAGTGAGTGACTGTAATAGAGTGCGGGGAGTGTGTGAGCGTAATATAGCGCAAGGGTGAGAGATAGTGTAATAGATTGCGGGGACAAGGAGTGTGTGTGATACAGCACGGGGGGCAGGAGTGTGTGAGTGTAGTAGAGTGCAGGGGTGAGAGTGTGTCAGTGTGATACAGCGCAGGGGGCGGGAGTGTGTGAGTGTAATAGAGTGCGGGGGCAGGAGTATGTGAGTATAATAGAGTGCAGGGGTGGGAGTGTGTCAGTGTGATACAGCGCAGGGGGCGGGAGTGTGTGAGTGTAATAGAGTGCGGGGGCAGGAGTATGTCAGTATAATAGAGTGCGGGAGACGGGAGTGTGTGAATGTAATGTAATGTGTGAGTGCGGGGGCAGGAGTAAGTGAGTGTAATAGAGTGCAGGAGGCAGAAAGTGTGTGAGTGATACAGCGCGGGGGGTGGGAGTTTGTGAGTGTAATAGAGTGCAGGTGCGGGAGTGAGTGAGTGTAATAGAGTGGAGGGGCAGAGAGTGTGGGAGTGTGATACCGCACTGGGAGCGGAAGTGTGTGAGTGTAATAGAGTGCAGGTGGCAGGGAATGTGTGCGTGTTATACAGCACAGGGGGCGAGAGTGTGTGAGTGTAATAGAGTGCAAGGTGCGGGAGTGTGTGAGTGTAATAGAGTGCAGGGGCGGGAGTATGAGTGTAATAAAGTGCGGGGGGCAGGGAGTGTGCGAGTGTGATACAGCGCGGGGCGGGAGTGTGTGAGTGTAATAGAGTGCAGGGGGTGGGAGTGTGTGAGTGTAATAGAGTGCAGGGGTGGGAGTGTGATACATCATGGGGGGCGGGAGTGTGAGTGTAATAGAGTGCAGGGGTGGGAGTGTGTGGGTGTATTAGAGTGCGGGGGTGGGAATGTGATACAGCGTGGGGGGTGGGAGTGTAATAGAGTGCAGGGGCGGGAGTGTATGAGTGTAAGAGAGTGCAGGGGCAGGAGTTTAAGGGGCAGACTAGATGGGCAAGGGGCAGACTAGATGGGCCAAGTGGTTCTTATCTTCCGTCAAATTCTATGTTTCTATGAGTGTATGAGTGTAATAGAGTGCAGGGGGCGGGAGTGTGTGAGTGTAATAGAGTGCTGGGGGCGGGAGTGTGTGAGTGGAATAGAGTGCAGGGGGCGGGAGTGTGTGAGTGTAATAGAGTGCAGGGGGCAGGGAGTGTGTGAGTGTGATACAGCGCTGGGGGCGGGAGTGTGTGAGTGTAATAGAGTGCTGGGGGCGGGAGTGTGTGAGTGGAATAGAGTGCAGGGGGCGGGAGTGTGTGAGTGTAATAGAGTGCAGGGGGCAGGGAGTGTGTGAGTGTGATACAGCGCTGGGGGCGGGAGTGTGTAAGTGTAATGGAGTGCAGAGGGCGGGAGAGTGTGAGTGTTATAGAGTGCAGGGGGGAGGGAGTGTGCGAGTGTGATACAGCGCAGGCCGCGAGGGGTGGGAGTGTGAGGCCAATGTGTTTTTCCTACTGAGGCCATTCATTTTTTTTCCGCCCCTTTGGGGTCCAGTGTGTTTTATTTTACGTGTAGGGGCCAGTATTTTTATTTGTATATATCTGACGGTGCCAATGTGTCTTAAGAATGATGACTAGCTCAGTGGTATAAATATGAAGTCCACTGTTTTCCCATAACTGTTCGGCGATTTCTCAAGGTGATATAAAATTGAAAAGTGGTTATATCATTTATGTATCGTGTGCCCTGTTAGTGGAAAACCGTCTGCATGTGTTCACCGTTTGATGCAGTGACATTACAGGTAGCCTTCCACCCTTACTGATGAGACTGCAGAAGGAGTGCATCTTGCTTTAAATAACAATTCATATATATATATATATATATATATATATGTATTTATATAAGCATGTATTTTACACAGAAATTAGGATCAAGAACTCGCTTTTATAAAACGAGGGTCTCAGGAAATGCGCTCTATGTACAGCCAATCACTGCGTGCCTGTGACTGCGGCCAATCTCTATCACCCCATCTCTAGCCACTGCCAGCGTATGGCTGCTGAGACCTTAGCACCCCACAGTACATGTAAAGGGGGGTACACATGGAGAGATCCGTGCTTAAAATCTAAGCAACCTTGCTAGATTGCTTCGATTTTAAGCACGGATCTGCCGTGTGTATGCCCGATAGCGATGCGCGGCCCCGCGCATTGCTATCGCCGGTGCTAGATTGAGTCTGCATGCAGGCTTAATCTAGCGGGTCGCTCATTTCACCGTTGTGTGAAGTGAGCGGCCCCCCATCGGCTTTCCCCCTCGCTCAGCACATCGCGCTGTGCTGAGCGGGGAGAGAGATGTGTGCTGAGTGGTCTGTGTTAAGATCGCTCAGCACACATCTCTCCCGTGAGTACCCCCCTTAAGGGCTGGATAAAGGGGAGGGGAGGTGGGTAGTTAGGTTTAGTCTGCGAAGGGGGGGGGGATTTGAGGTTAGGGTCAGGCTGCGGGGAGGGGGGGCTAGGGTTAGGCACCCCCGGGGATGGTTACGGTTAGGCTGCGGTGGTTGTGGGGTGTTTAGGTTTAGGGTACGGGAAAGGTGGGTTAGGGTTAGGGGGTTAGCTTAGTTAAATAGTTCATGTCGGTATTTTCAACATCGGGATGACTATGTCGGTATTTTGACAGCCAGCATGCCAACCATCGGGATCCCTGATACCAACCCCATTAAAACATATATAATAACCCAAAAATTGGGCCTGATTCTGAGTGAAACTCAGGCACATCTGTGTGTGCATCTTCTGCCGCTGTAGTGTGTGCGCCTTTTTTCTGATCTTAAAACACAAACGTCAAAACCGGCACCTGCCCCATGCTATGTGCAGATCTCTGACAGACTACTGCCTCCAATGTTAGCGATTAATCATCTGATTTCACTACAACTGCAGTGACACTCCTATAACATGATTGTCCACACGTCTCCGTGTGTTGTATGCCATTCCCCAGTCAGGAGCCCCTAATACATTATACTGTAGCTATGTATTGGATAGTAGCAATTTGGGTTTGAATCTATCTATCTATCTATCTATCTATCTATCTATCTATCTATCTATCTATCTATCTATCTATCTATCTATCTCACTATATGCTGGGTCACCTCAGTTTTCCCTGTTCTGCCCTGTCCAGGCGACACCCTCCATCCAACCCCACCATTCCTTCTCAGTATAACTACTTATTACAAAAGTAAACTTTTTTTTTTTACATATAGAAAGATTTCACATTCATGACATCGTTGAGCGACCTGTAACCTCTTACGTTGAGAGGTTTCATATTTATGTCATCACTAAGCGCACCATTTTCTATATTACAGTCACGTTAACAAGAGATGTTTTCCTTTGGTCATTTTTAGATTGTCACATTGGAGGTGATTCCGAGTTGGTCGCTTGTTGACGATTTTCGCTATATTGCGATTAGTCGCTTACTGCGCATGCGAAAGGTTCGCAGAGCGCATGCGCTTAGTTATTTTACACAAAAGTTAGGTATTTTACTCACGGCATAACAAGGATTTTTCATCGTTCTGCTGATCGTAATGTGATTGACAGGAAGTGGGTGTTTCTGGGCGGAAACTTGCCGTTTTCTGGGCGTGTGCAAAAAACGCAGGCGTTTCTGGGGAAAACGTGGGAGTGTCTGGAGAAACGGGGGAGTGTCTGGGCGAACGCTGGGTGTGTTTGTGACGTCAAACCAGGAACGAAACTGACTGAACTGATCGCAATGGCTGAGTAAGTCTTGGAGCTACTCAGAAACTGCTAAGAAATTTCTATTCGCAATTCTGCTAAACTTTCGTTCGTAATTCTGCTAAGCTAAGATTCACTCCCAGTAGGCGGCGGCTTAGCGTGTGCAATGCTGCTAAAAGCAGCTAGCGAGCGAAAAACTCGGAATGAGGGCCTTTACACTGTTGATATAATTGAAGAAGTGAGGGAGACTGAGGTTTTTCAAGGTAGGTGCTAGTCACACCTCCTGTGCAGACCACACCCTCACAACATCAACCACACCCCTAACATTACTAATCACACACCCATGGTGTTTTCACATCCCCTGCTGTGGCATAAAATAGGCCCTTCATAAATTTCAGCTCCAGGCCCATATGGACCTTAATCTGGCACTGACTGGGAGAGAGGGCATGCCCTCACAGCGGCAAAAACGGGGGTGTGGCCTGCGATTGCGGCACCCTCAGTGAGGCCACGCCCTCTACTCTCGAGATCAGGCCCCCTAATTTCAGAGGAGTGGATCTCTGTTCCTCCTCCCGACTTATTAAAGTTGGGAGGTATGGTTTCACCAAGTTGCAAATTTACTTT
Source organism: Pseudophryne corroboree (assembly GCF_028390025.1). NCBI lineage: Eukaryota > Metazoa > Chordata > Amphibia > Anura > Myobatrachidae > Pseudophryne > Pseudophryne corroboree. Next base: position 57,879,268 of record NC_086446.1, on the reverse strand, counting down.
CTCTTTCTTGCTTTGCTCCCATCTCAAAGAAGCCCTTTTACTGTATGTCAAGTCTGTATTTAGTTGGAGAATTAAGTCCTTGGTATTTATAGAGTACATCCCCCTGAATACTGTGGACTTCTTCCAGACTCCCTGGAGAGCAGGACACTCCCAGATCACTACACTTCCCTATTAAAGTAGCCAGTGCAGGGCTCTATGATGTTGTTTTCACAGCGTTGTGTCTATGTTCCCTTTGTGATCAGGACCAGGAAGTGACAGCATGAGTGGACAGCAGATAACTTCTGCCCTTACAGCACCTAAATGTAGCCATTCTCCGTTCATCTGAGGTTAGTGTGTTTTATCTATGCACCATTGTACCCTTGTGGACCCTCCTCGCTCACCACAGGTTACTATTCTACGAAGGGTAACTAGATGCTACCGATATCACAGTGGACAGTGCTTGTGACTCTCATCATTACACCCCTAAGGGGAGGTCCCGGTAGAAAGCAAGTATAAGCTATAAGCAGCCAGGCAGAACATTATTCTGGGGCTACCATAAACCATATTGAGTATGAAGGTACTGCATTTGTTATCCTTAGACAGAGCCGTGATCTCCCTGTGGAATCCCACTGCAGAGCTTCTAGTGTCACTACTGATACATGAGAATAAGCACAGTAAGATTGTGTATGACCTGAGAGCAGGAGAAGGGAGGGGAAGGAATTGAGGCAGAGCTGATATACACTTCACAGGAGGCCCAGCAGTGCTGTCATACAAAGGCCAGGTAACAGTAAGAGGAAGGGGAGAGAGGCTGCTCACATGTATCCGCTCATTGTAACGCTGACATTACACCACACACTCAGGGCTGATTCATAGCTGTACACTAATATTACCACAGACGTGATTTACACCTCACAGTGCTGTCATACAGAGGCCAGGTACCAGCAGGGCCGTCTTTTCGTATGGGCTCAATGGGCTCTTGCCCAAGGGCCCCAAGAGAAAAAGGGCCCTAGGCTGATAGCTGAGGGTCCCCTCTTTTCAGGGGTAACAGATTTTTGAGAATCGGCCATGGGGAACCAGAGATATCAGACTTGAAAGCAGTGGTCCCCATCCAAGCCTGTTAATTGCTATTCCCAACCAGATATTTCGGGTTCTTTCTGACTTGGAGTATTTCTAAGGTTATAAGCCAAAAGCTGGGACTCTCCCTTTTTAGTGGATACTGGCAGCTTGTTTCTACTGTGCCCAGAACCAGAGATATCAGCCTTCAAGCAGCTGGATCCTGCTCCAGCTCCATATGCCTAATATGCAGTTTTAGATTTTCGTTGGTGAATGGCTCTGGCTCCTGAACTCTGATCCTCAAGTCCCCAGAAGCTTCTGAAAGGTGGGACTCTCTAGTTTTTTTATACCCTTCAAAGCTAAGAAGTATATTTTCAGGAACTTGAGATATCTGCAGTCAAGCAAGCTGCCCTCCCACCGTAAAATGATAAATATTAATCCCACGTCACTAGCCACCCCTCCCCTACGTATTAAACACCCCCTACCACCCTGGATGTCATGTAACAGGGCTTCTTCATTCAGCCCAATGACCCCTTCTACAGTTTAGCCCCATCTGTGCAGTAAAGGAGTAATTAGCAGAAATTACGGTTTCAGGTCCTACATGCTGAGCAGAAGATAGAACACCCCCTACTGCCCGCGGGACATCAAAGCTGCTGCTGATAGCTCCTCCCATCCCTACCACTGGAACATGGGTAGGGGGCCTAGTGAATTGCTGTGCCCAGGGGCCTACACCGCTGTTAAGACGGCTCTGGGTACCAGTAAGAGGAAGGGGAGAGAGGCTGCTAACATGTATCCGCTCAGTGTAACGCTGACATTACACCACACACTCAGGGCTGATTCATAGCTGAAAAGAAAAATAGAGAAAAACCACTAGTGGGTCGTCCTCTAAAGAAGGCTTACTGTGTGGCGCACTCTTTTATTATTTGTATGTTTTATGAGTTAAATGTAAAACGTAACTTTTATTTTAAGAAATGTAAAATAATATCGACAATAGGACATGCAAGACAAAAAATTATCTATAATTGATTTTACAGTAAATGTGTATCCACACATGATATAGGTATATTGATAAATGCTAACTACCTATCAATGTGAATTTCTGACGAACCGTTGCTAAAATCAAACAAGGGTGAAAATATCAGCAATCAAAAAAAAAGACTAATCAGACTAAATTAGATCTTTCCTATATAATATTAAGATCTCTTTACAAAAATACCCAGATTGAAGCTACTCCCTGCAATAGCTGTGTACGGTCCCTAAATACCATAAATAACCAAATACCTGGCGGGACCAAATTATGTGATGGTAAATATTTGAGCACATAGGTATCCTATGGAGCTGTAATTTGACAAAGTTTGTGGACTAACCTCCAGAGTAGAGTTGATAACTGTGCTCTATAAACACACTTCTCTCTTAATGCATCCCTAAAGGCTACATTGTTCCAATATACCACAGAGGAAATCGGCTGCCAAATTAAACAATAACTCGTTACTGTATTTGTAAAATGAGCAGTTAGGAATTGATCTAATGCAGTACCACTGCTATTCCTTAATTGGTTTTACTGTCAAGTGCCCTTTAATGGCTGATCCTCCAGTATACTAATTACCATTTAGGAATTGATCTACTGCGGTACTGCTAATATTCCTTAATTGGCTTTACTATCAAATGCACTTTCTGGGCTGATCCTCCGATATACCAATTACCTGCCCAGTTAGATCTTACAAATACCCAATCCTGACAAGGATGATATATTTCCCTAAACACTAGAAAGTCATTCCAATAGATATAATACTGTTGGTATTTGTGGATGTAACCTGGTTTGTGTAATTAAACATGTACTCGCATGCACATAATTCCTGTTGTCAAAAAAGAAATTATAACATGAATGTTATGCCACAAATGTAAATTATAACAGTATAAGCAGGATGCTAAGACTTAATAGTCACTTCCAATAACTGAATACCGCATTGTGGTGCATAATGTGGTGAGAGTTATGACACTTTAAGCTGAATTGAAAACATCTCCACAGACATCAAATGTAGCAATATATAAATATTTCTTTCACAGACTGTGAGAACATTGTAATAAGTCAATTCATACAAGTTCAAATGAACTAGAGGACAACAAGAAAAAATAGATAATAGAGGTAACTATTTGTTACATATGATTCACTAATGTAAATCTTATCACTAGATGTCGTTGATGTTATGATTCCAGTACTTCTGACCTGAGGAGATCTTATGACAAAGGCCAGAGTACTGGAAGGGGATGCTGGTTACGGGAGCAGGAAAGCCTAGTAACCCCTGGCGTCCTAACTCCGTTGTCTCGCCCGTGTTATCAGAAATCCCCTGCGAGACTATGGTTGCTTGAGCCCATGGCAGCCGCGTTTGAAGGGCGGATTACGTCTGCCCAACTCCGATGCCCCCTCAGGTCTTAATGGGAGACAAAGGGAAATCCAAGACAGGGTGATAACAAGGGGCCCTCTGACTAAGCAACCAGGCCAGGGGCTACAAGCTAACTAACTTAAACCAGAAGTATGTGCGGACAAACCGCCAGGGAAAAGGACAACCAAAAATCCACTGATCCGTAACTCCTATCCAGCACCGCTGGATACCAGAGTGGATTTGTGGGAGTGGAATCCTCCGCAAAAGCTCCGAAACACAAAATAACCAAATGATAATTAGTAAGCGGTCAAGCCGCAACACACGGCTAAGCCGCGACTCACGAACACCACAGGATGTTAAAGGTGCTCGGTCTGGACTCCAGGAAAAGATGACAACTTCCGAGTACTGGACCACTGAGGACAGGAACGACCGGATAGAACAGGACTGGAAAACTCTCTGCAACTGACACAGCAAACAGGAAGCTATAACCGGCGTCTGTGAGAAGTCCTGAGAGTGCTTTTAAATGGAAGCCCTCCAATCAGGTGCCAGACAGGGCTAATTACAACATGCCATGCAGCTGCATGCTGCACGGCCAGGAACCAGTGAGGTGATTAACTTAGACCCAGCAACGGGGAACGTGGTCCGACAGTGGCGTCCCCGTTGCTAAGGTCTGTGCGGCTCCGTGCGCCCGGCGTCTAGTGTTGCTAGGGAGCCGGCGGCTGTCCGCATGCGGCGTCCCTAGTTGCTAGGCGCCGGGCCGCACTGACGAGCGGACCCTCGGCGCCTAACAGTACCCCCCCCTTGAGGAGGGGTCAAGGAACCCCTAAGGCCAGGTTTCTGAGGAAATTCTCGAAAAAATGCCCTCTTGAGCCTCGGGGCATGGAGATCCTTATCCAGGACCCAAGACCTTTCTTCTGGACCATAACCTCTCCAATGTACCAGAAAATAAAGCCGACCCCGGGACAACTTGGAATCGAGAACCTTCTCCACCAAAAACTCCTGCTGACCTTGTACATCTACTGGTGATTTCCCCTGAGAGACCTTTCGAGGAAATCTACTGGAAGAAACGTATGGTTTCAACAAGGAGCAATGGAACGTATTTCCGATCCGGAGAGTTCTTGGTAAACGTAACCGGAAAGCAACTGGATTGATTTTTTTTATAATATGAAAAGGTCCAATAAATTTGGGGCCCAATCTGGCTGAGGTTTGTCGAAGTATAATGTTGCGAGTCGACAACCATACCCTGTCTCCTACTTTAAAAGTGCAAGGCCGCCGGAGCCTGTCAGAAATTTTTTTCTCCCAAAATGCCGCTTTTCTGAGAGCTAGGTGCACTTTTCTCCAAATGAGTCTGAGATGAGAGGTCAAGGTCAGCGAGGAGACAGAGGAATGTTGAAAAAAGGAATTAGCCCTGGGGTGAAAACCGAAAACTGTAAAAAATGGAGACACATTGGTGGAGGAATGACAGGCATTGTTGTAAGCAAACTCCGCCAAAGGAAGAAACTCGGACCAATAATTTTGGAGTTTGGCCGAGTACAAACGCAAATACTGTTTTAATGATTGATTAACTCGCTCAGTCTGCCCGTTGGATTGGGGATGGTAGCCGGACGTTAACGACAATTTCATCTTTAATGAGGCACAAAAAGACTTCCAAAATTGTGCAATGAATTGTGGACCCCGATCAGAAACAATATCCGTGGGTAATCCATGGAGTCTGAAAACATGGCGGAGGAACAAAACTGCCAATCCCTGGGCAGATGGCAGTCGGGGAAGAGCAATGAAATGGGCCATCTTGCTAAAACGGTCCACTACTACCCATATGACTCGGCATCCGGCTGACAGAGGGAGGTCTACCACAAAATCCATGGAAATATGAGACCATGGCCTGAGAGGAACATTTAAGGGCATAAGTTGACCGATAGGCAAGGAACGGGGAACTTTATGCTGTGCACAGACTTGACAAGAAAAAACAAACTCCTTAATGTCTTTGGAAAGACCAGGCCACCATACTGAGCGGGAGACTAATTCCAAAGTCTTAGAGATCCCCGGATGCCCGGCAACTTTGCTATCATGAAACTCAGTCAAAACAGTTGCTCTCAAAAACTCAGGGACCTAAAGACGACCAGCAGGAGTATTTCCAGGAGCTTGATGTTGAAGCTGCTTTAACTGGGTGAATAAATCTTGTGTGAGACCTGCCCGAATGACTGAAGACGGAAGAATGGGAGTAACAGGACTGTTATCATGAACTGGAAGAAAACTGCGTGACAGGGCACCCGCCTTGGTATTCTTGGAACCTGGCCTGAAGGTGATAAAAAACTTGAAACGAGTAAAAAATAAAGCCCAACGAGCCTGCCGGGCATTCAGCCGTTTAGCAGATTCGATGTACTGAAGATTTTTGTGATCAGTCAAAACTGAAATGGTATGTGTTGCTCCCTCAAGCCAATGCCTCCACTCCTCGAAAGCCCATTTAATAGCCAGTAATTCCCGGTTACCAACATCGTAGTTGGATTCAGCAGAAGAGAATTTCCTGGACATAAAGGCACAAGGATGTAATACTAGAGAGTCCGGATCCTTCTGAGACAGGATAGCCCCTACTCCAACCTCCGAGGCATCAACCTCAACAATGAAAGGCAATTCTGGGTTGGGATGTCTGAGGACTGGGGCTGAGATGAAGGCTTGTTTCAAGGCCTGAAAAGATACTTCAGCTTCACGTGACCAGTTGGTTGGATCCGCTCCCTTCTTAGTCAGTGCCACAATGGGAGCCACCAGGTCGGAAAAAGAATGAATAAATCTTCTATAATAATTCGCAAACCCTAAAAAGCGCTGAATTGCTTTTAAGTTGGTGGGTTGCGCCCAACTAAGGATGGCTTGGAGCTTCTTTGGTTCCATACAGAATCCCCGAGGGGAAATAATGTACCCTAAAAAGGATACCTCCGTGACATGAAATTCACACTTCTCCAGCTTGGCATATAGGTGATTTTCACTTAATTTTTGAAGAACCTGACGCACCTGGGTAACATGTTGTTCAATAGAGTCAGAATAGATCAAGATATCGTCTAAGTAGACGACTACGAATCTTCCAAGAAAATCACGGAGCACATCATTAATGAGATCCTGGAAAACTGCCGGAGCGTTAGACAGGCCGAATGGCATAACCAGATACTCGTAGTGACCCGATTGAGTACTGAATGCCGTTTTCCACTCATCTCCTGACTTGATTCGGATGAGGTTATACGCTCCTCTCAGGTCAATCTTAGAAAAAATCACAGCCGAACGTAGCTGATCAAAGAGGACAGAAATCAGCGGCAAAGGGTAAGTATTCTTTACTGAGATTTTATTCAAGGCTCTAAAGTCAATGCAGGGTCTGAGTGATCCATCTTTCTTCTCCACAAAGAAGAAGCCTGCACTTAAAGGGGATTTAGATGGCCTGATAAATCCTTTCCCTAAGCTCTCTTTAACATACTCATTCATGGCCACAGTTTCTGGTCCGGACAAAGCATATAACCTTCCCTTTGGCAATGTGGCACCAGGAATTAGCTCAATAGCACAATCATAAGGCCGATGGGGAGGCAAAATGTCCGCATTGCCCTTGGAAAATACATCAACAAAATCCTGGTATTCCACAGGAATGGGTGCGGGAATGACAGCAGCAATGCGTAATACATTCCTTATTACAGATGGTACCCCATTGTGAGATCTCCCCCGACTGCCAATCAATGATGGGATTATGAAAGGCCAGCCAAGGGTGACCCAGAACCACTGGAACTGCTGGGCAATGGGTAAGGAAAAATTCAATTTTTTCGGAATGAAGAGCTCCTACCGAAAGTAGAACAGGGGGTGTACAGAGGGAAATAACCCCATTGGATAAGGGACTCCCATCCAAACCATGCATTGTGATATGCCTACCCAAGGTTAACTGAGGAATACCTAAGGCCTTGGCCCACGTTAAGTCCATAAAGTTCCCTGCAGCTCCACTGTCAACGAAAGCCGACACCGAAGAACAGAGGCCGCCAAAGGAAACTTTAGCTGGGACTAACAGGGAATTATTCGAGGAGATAAGCTGCAGACCAAAGTGAACCCCCTCACAATTCACTTGGTCAAGGCGTTTCCCGACTTGTTCGGACAATTACGGCAAAATGTCCTTTACCCCCACAGTACAAACAAAGACCAGAATTTTGCCTTCTGGTTCTTTCTTCAGGAGACAGCTTGGAGAGACCCATCTGCATGGGCTCCTCTATGTCCACAGGAATGGAAAAAACACAAGGGGTAGACCCGACAGGTGCTCCTTTTTCAGCCCTCCGCTCTCTGAGACGACGATCAATCTTAATAGAAAGCTCCATGAGTTTATCGAGAGTCTCAGGAGCGGGATACTGAAGGAGACTGTCTTTTATAGACTCAGATAAGCCGAGGCGAAACTGACTGCGCAGGGCTGGGTCATTCCATCCACAGTCGTTCGACCAACGGCGAAACTCCGTACAATAAATCTCTGCGGGATTCCTACCCTGTCTGAGAGCACGTAACTGACTCTCGGCGGATGCCTCTCTATCAGGGTCATCATACAATAGCCCTAAAGACCCCAGAAAGGCGTCTACAGACAACAATGCCGGATCCTCTGTTTTTAAACCAAAAGCCCAGGTCTGGGGATCCCCCTGAAGTAAAGAAATAATAATTCCGACCCGCTGAGTTTCCGTACCTGAGGAGACTGGTCTTAAACGAAAATAAAGTTTACAAGACTCTTTAAAATTAAAAAACTGCTTCCTATCACCAGAAAAACGGTCAGGCAAATGCATTTTCGGTTCAGGAACGACCCTCGGGGAAGTCCGTAAAAGATCTTCCTGTGACCTCACCCGAAGGTAAAGATCCTGAACCATCTGAGTAAGTTCTTGAATCTGGCTAACTAGAAGCTGGCAGGATTTGGCCCTAAACCAGTGGGATTCATGAGGCCGAAAACCCTTCTAAACTGAATAAGGGAAAAAATCAAACCCTGTTTAATTTTAAGTTTTGGTTTGGCCGGTTATAATGTTATGATTCCAGTACTTCTGACCTGAGGAGATCTTATGACAAAGGCCAGAGTACTGGAAGGGGATGCTGGTTACGGGAGCAGGAAAGCCTAGTAACCCCTGGCGCCCTAACTCCGTTGTCTCGCCCGTGTTATCAGAAATCCCCTGCGAGACTATGGTTGCTTGAGCCCATGGCAGCCGCGTTTGAAGGGCGGATTACGTCTGCCCAACTCCTATGCCCCCTCAGGTCTTAATGGGAGACAAAGGGAAATCCGAGACAGGGTGATAACAAGGGGCCCTCTGACTAAGCAACCAGGCCAGGGGCTACAAGCTAACTAACTTAAACCAGAAGTATGTGCGGACAAACCGCCAGGGAAAAGGACAACCAAAAATCCACTGATCCGTAACTCCTATCCAGCACCGCTGGATACCAGAGTGGATTTGTGGGAGCGGAATCCTCCGCAAAAGCTCCGAAACACAAAATAACCAAATGATAATTAGTAAGCGGTCAAGCCGCAACACACGGCTAAGCCGCGACTCACGAACACCACAGGATGTTAAAGGTGCTCGGTCTGGACTCCAGGAAAAGATGACAACTTCCGAGTACTGGACCACTGAGGACAGGAACGACCGGATAGAACAGGACTGGAAAACTCTCTGCAACTGACACAGCAAACAGGAAGCTATAACCGGCGTCTGTGAGAAGTCCTGAGAGTGCTTTTAAATGGAAGCCCTCCAATCAGGTGCCAGACAGGGCTAATTACAACATGCCGTGCAGCTGCATGCTGCATGGCCAGGAACCAGTGAGGTGATTAACTTAGACCCAGCAACGGGGAACGTGGTCCGACAGTGGCGTCCCCGTTGCTAAGGTCTGTGCGGCTCCGTGCGCCCGGCGTCTAGCGTTGCTAGGGAGCCGGCGGCTGTCCGCATGCGGCGTCCCTAGTTGCTAGGCGCCGGGCCGCACTGACGAGCGGACCCTCGGCGCCTAACAGTTGAATAGTGCACCATATGGTAAAAATTAACACTTTGAACTCAGTTTGTCTGGTGTAACAATATATAAGTACATCTTTAATTCTCAACAACTCCAAACTTTGAAACAATGTGGCATAATAAATTCATACAGGTTCAATTGAGAACAGGAAAATGAATGGAAAATGTCACTGTTATTGCATATAATATATTTGATAGCAACCATGTATAAATGAATCTAATAGAGGAAAAGAGTCCCGACACTTAAGGGCTAATTCCCCTTTCTACTGTCATCCCATGTGCCTGTAGGCAGTGAATGGGATCGAAGAGAGCAGGGTAACGCCAGCGCCGGGACGGAAGAAAGTAGTGTGTGCCACCTCTGCTGTCCCCGAAGAAACTCTCCCCCTCCCCTGTTGTGTTAAACACAGAGCAGAGGTGGTGGGAAGCATCCCGCAGATGAGAGAGCCGCTCTGAAACTTAGAGAAGCATGCGTGTTAAGCCATTCATAGGTCCACAGCTTTGAGCAGGGAGCTGCTCACATGTCCAGACGCCGGGTTGGGTTGAAATTCCACACCCCCGGAAACAGTGGGGGTGATTCTGAGTTGATCGCAGCAGTAAAGTTTTTAGCAGTTGGGCAAAACCATGTGCACTGCAGGGGGGGCAGATATAACATGTGCAGAGAGAGATAAATTTGGGTGTGGCGAGTTCAATCTGCAATCTAAATTGCAGTGTAAAAATAAAGCAGCCAGTATTTACCCTGCACAGAAACAAAATAACCCACCCAAATCTAACTCTCTCTGCAAATGTTATATCTGACTCCCCCTGCAGTGCACATGGTTTTGCCCAATTGCTAAAAAATTTCCTGCTGCGATCAACTTGGAATTACCCCCAGTGTACGTCTGGTTAACCGATGATGTACGTTTCACACAGGCTTGTTCACATCTGTGTCTGATTCATAGCTGTACACTAATGTTACCACAGACGTGATTTGTCTCTCAGAGGATGAGTGTAAATATAATAATGTAACAGCCTCCGGGATTTGTATTGAGATGCCCCCCGGAGCCCTCACAGCTGCCCGCTCCTGTATACACATTTACATCATCAACGCAGATCCGGAGATCATTGACTTCCTGAGTATGTCTGTGGTTACTCAGAAATGCCGCCACAACTGAGACGCTGGAGAGGTGATTTCTGTGTAATGGATCACAGTTGTCGGCTGTTACTCACCTCAAAAATCACCTGGATATGCCGCGTTTTTGCTGCCACTCCCCATTACCTCCAACAAAATGGCTGCTTCCTGTTAGTCAGTTGCCAATGAATCCTCACTGCGACCGTAATTACAATTCTATCGCTGCGTGTGTGCATTATGACAGTGACACACACACAGCTTACTGATAGACACTTAGCGTAGAACTATGAACCAGACCCCTTATGCATACCTCCCAACTGTCCCAATTTTCACAGGATAGTCACGTTTTTTTTGAACTGTCCCACTGTCCCACCCACAGGCCGCAGTGTCCCGCGGTGGGGGGGGGGGGGGCGCAGTTGGGAGGCTCCTGCACTGGCTGCTCTGCTTAGCAGAGCAGCGGAGAATAGATGCATGCGCACAGCATTTATTCAGTGCAGACAGAGAGAGAGAAGGCATGCCACCAGCTCACAGAGTGCTGGGCATGCCCCCTCAGTGACAAAAATGATTGCGAGCTGTGACGACACGTGATGACACAGCCGGCACGTCGTGTCGCACAGTGGTAAAAGACACATGGTTACTTTCCTAGCCCTGGTCCTACACATGGACTTCACCAATTGCCAATATGTTATTATTTATATGTTAGGCAATATTGTATTATATTGTATGATGTTATTGTTACAAGGGTACAGTTATGTTTTCGATGTATATATATGAATGTATTGGTTATTCTGTTATAGTTTGTAAAATAATGTTTCCCCCATGTGACTGATCAGATAACCTGTGTGTTTGCTGTTGGGTAGATACAGCCAGTCTCAGATGTCAGGCCATACAACACCCTCATTCTTCCCCACACAATGGATTCCAGGCCACACAATCAGATTCACTAAGTAAGGTTACTTTAGTTAACATCTATTGTGACCTAAGGGACATGCCTGGACATGTGAAAGTAGGTTTGATCTGAAACTGTTCTGGGGGTGTCGCCTTATTGTAGGAAAGACAAAGGTTTTGATAATAGCAAACAGGGGAGGTGAGAGATCTGGCAGAGAAGGTCAGAGAGTGACAGGACACTGGCTAAGAAGTAATGTTCTGCCGGGAGTTCCAGGAGGGAATTGTCGTGTCGAATTGGATCACAGAAGTGTGCTGAGCTGTTTATAACCCATTCTGTTCAATAAACCACTGTTGGTTTTTCATCTACCACCATGACTGAGTGATTGTGAACCCAGTATCCTCACACGAGCCATGCCCCCTTTCTCATAGTCCACGCCCCCTTTTCGGGCGGGTGTCTCTTTAAAGGTTGGTAATGTTGGGAGGTATGCTTTATGTATAGATGCAGGTAAATCAGAAATCACATTGGGGTGACTTAGAGCAACACTTGTGCATCATGCGTCTGTCCATGCTGAGCAGCAGAACTAAGGGCGAATCATGTCTCATGAATGTGGGGGCATCATGAGCATATAGGGGGAATTGCAGCAATTTAGAGGTGGGTGTACACAGAGATCTGTGTCTTGCACTGAGGATAGTGCTGGTGGGAATGTGCGCTGATAGTAATGGCGGCTGCTCTCACAGACAGATGGATGCGTGTGGTGTAACCACAGAGGTGCCCATCTCTGAGTACAGGCTGAGACCCATCATTATCTCTGAGATCCCAGTGTGGCCGACTTGTGAGCAACTCTGAATCATCCCCATTCAATGCTAAGGCACTTTTGAAAATAACACAATCTTGTGGATGTAACTCAATAATCTTACACCAGAAGCTGCAGAGGAGGCCTCACACACTCCCGAAGTTTAATTCTAGAGTCCTCCAGATCATTGTTTGATACGTCCAGTCTTGTCAGAGAGCGGTTTGTTGTAAGAACAGAGTGGAGATCATCACAGCAGGAGGAGGTCAGACGGCAGAACTGTAACCTGATAAAAGAAGAGGGATCTGGATTAGGTCATTTCTTATAATTTCCAGCCTCACACTCAGAGTACAGTAGATATAATTGTTGGTGTGCTGTGTATATCAGCTATTAAGCTATAGTTATGTGCCAGTGAAAATGTTCTTGATTTACTGTATACTAGCTGTTCTACCCGTCCTTCGCACGGGAGTTTCTGATTTTGATGGGGAAGTTTCTGATTTTGATGGGGGAGTTTCTGATTTTGACGGTTGTAAATATAAATGTGTTCAAAATTGTACAAATCTATAGAGATATAAACTTGAGACGTCTTAATGTAAGTAAATATTAATCCACGGTTCTTGGAGTTGTTGTTTGTGGCCAAAGAATGTTTCCTTAGAGCAGGGGCAGCCAAATGTCCCCCCCCCCCCCACACACACACACACACACACACACACACACATTCACCCCCTCCTTACTGCGGATAAAGTCCAGCCCACTCCCTGACTGGGATTCCTCCAGAGTTCAAGACACCTCTGCCTGGACTCCAGGGGGGAAATGTTATAGGGGCTGAGATGACCAAGGTCCAGAATTTTGGCCAAGATTGCCCATATATTTCAAGTAGCAATCATTTACAAGGCAAAACCAGGTTGGTTTTTCCTTGTAAATGTTTGCAATCAGAATCAGCTTTATGGGCTAGGTATGCTTGCATATACTAGGAATTTGATTTCAGTTTACAGTGCAGCAAACAGGGGGGAAGACGTAGACAAGAGGGGGGGATAGGGAGGGGGAATATATGCAGTATACAGCTAAGTAAGAGTACACAGTGGGGGTCATTCCGAGTTGATCGCAGCTGGATCTTCCCAGACATGCAGGGGAGATGCCTAGCACAGGGCTAGTCCGCCCCGCATGTCAGTCCCCCCCCCCCACCCACACAAGTACACAAGCATTGCACAGCGGCGATGCTTTTGTACTTGTGGAGTAACTCCTGGCCAGCGCAGCTCCTGCGGCTGGCCGGGAGTTGATTGTCACTGCCCCTGATCGCAGGGGCTGCGTGTGACGTCATGCAGCCACTGCAGCCTGCCGCTTGCACAGTCCGGCCACGCCTGCGTTGGCCGGACTGCGCCCCCATAATGGCGTCCAAATGCCGCCGTGCCGCCCCCTCCCGTCCAGCGACCGCCTCTGCCTGTCAATCAGGAAGAGGCGATCGCTAGGGAACGACGCCCTTTGGCCGTCCGGCATGCGCCGGCGCACTGCAGTGCCGGTGCATGAGCGGTTCCAACCTGATTGCTGTGTTGCCATAAACTGCAGTGAGCGATCGGGTCAGAATGACCCCCTGTGTTCGCTACAATCAGAAGATCGGAGTAGAGCAACTGGACAGTCAACTCGGAGTTCAGCAGGTGGACTGCTTGAGGAAAGAAGCTTTTGAGGCTTCTATTGGTTCTGGTGGGAATGGCCCTGTATCTTTTTCCTGGTGGCACCAGGTTGAGCTCGCCGTAGCCCGGGTGAGGTGGATCATTGACTATCCTAGTCGCCCTTTTTTTGGCTCTGGACCGATACAGGTCGTGGACAGGTGGGAGGTCAGCTGTGCGATGCTTTTGTACTTGTGCGGGGGGAGGGGGTGACCAGACATTTTGGGGCGGGCTAGCCCTGTTCTGGGCGTCACCCCGCATGTCTGGGAAGATGATCGTAGTTGTGCTAAATTTAGCACAGCTACGATCAACTCGGAATGACGCCCAAAGTACCAGCCAAGCAGCTCCTAATTATCATTTTTCAAACCCAGCCTGTGACACGTCAGTTAGGAGCTGATTGGCTGGTACTTTATATCCGTCCAAGGCTTAGTAAATAGACCTCAAAATCACTGCAGACTGCAGTGGTGGGGACATGTAGTGACAATGGAAGAGAAAACTATAGGAAGCTCTTCCAGACAGGAGACTGACCAGAGACATTCGGCAGGATGACATTTCCGAAAGGGAAAGTAATATGAGGGGGCTCTGGGCTGGCATATAAATACAAAAGGGGCGAGCAAATAACCCCTAGTTGCTAAGAGGCAAATTTGCTGCTGATCCACGTGTTTTGGCGAATTCGCTGATGTTTTCACGAGTTTTCGGTCATGCCAATTCGAAAAAATAAAGCGAAAAGACATGGGCGAAAGGGATTCAAAAATGGACGAAAAATGCCTGCAATTTATTACCCAAGGTCGGTTTAGGGCCTTTTTTTTTCCGTCTGCAGGGATCTGGGATAAGTTCCTGGATCCCTGTATTTTAATGCGAAAAGAGATATTTTGAAACGTGAATAAATGGGGAGAGGTAATTGAATTGCCGAATAATGACCAAAAAACCTCCATTTTGTTTGTGTGAAAAAAATACCACAATTAATTGAATTCCTCCCTATATCTATCTTTAGCAGAGCATTCTTTAATGATTCACTACACAAATATAAATGATATAAACTAAACTTATTAATGATATGATTCATAAATTAACATTTTAACATCTGGGGGTATATTTACTAAGATTCGTAATTGACGGGATTTGGAGGGAGATTAAACACGAATGACATCGAATGTGTGAACTTGCAACTTTTGGTTTTTTTTACGACTCATTTACTATGCTGTTGTATTCTGTATTTTCGTTTTTTCCGATGCCGATGTCATTCGTAATGTCTGGCAGTGTTTTACAGGAGTGATTAGTAAAACACTGCCGGACTTAACACAATGAATCCCGGCCAGATCTGTGAGATCCGTGCAGGGCTTAATTGTGTATATTATGAGAAGTGATGAAAGTGTTAAAATTGAAAAAAAAATTGCGTGGGGTCCACCCTCCTAAGCATAACCAGCCTTGGGCTCTTTGAGCCGGTCCTGGTTGTAAAAATACAGGGGGAAAAATGACTCTGGTTCCCCCATATTTAAACAACCAGCACGGGCTCTGCGCCTGGTCCTGGTGCAAAAAATATGGGGGAAAAAAAACTTAGGGGTCCCCGTATTTTTAACACCAGCACCGGGCTCCACTAGTCAGAGAGAGAGTGCCACAGCCGGGGGACACTTTTATATTGGTCCCTGCATCCCTGGCATTAAATTCCCAACTAGTCACCACTGGCTGGGGTACCCTGGAGGAGTGGGGACCCCTTAAATCAAGGGGTCCCCCCTCCAGCCACCCAAAGACCATGGGTGAAGCCCGCCGCTGGTCCCCCATCCAAGGGCGGCGGGTGGGAGGCTGATAGCCTTTTGTGCAAAAAAAGGATATTGTTTTTTGTAGCAGTACTACAAGTCCCAGCAAGTCTCCCCTGTAAGCTGGTACTGGAGAACCACAAGTACCAGCATGCGGGGGGAAACAGGCCCACTGCTACCTGTAGTTCTACTACAAAAAAATACCCAAATAAAAACAAAACACACACACCGTGAAAGTAAAATTTTATTAAACATACATGCACACTTAAGGTGTGTACACACGGTACGATTTTTTCTTCCGATTCTGACTATATAGTCAGAATCGGAAGAAAAGATAGTGCAGATCGCAAGGTGACAGTCACCTTGCGATCCCGATCCGATGCCGATGCGCGGCCCCACGCGGTCGGCATCGGCCGAAAAAATAGGCTGTGCAGGCAAGTCAATCCTGACTATCTCTATAGAAGAGATAGTCAGGATTGACACTTAGCCAAAATCGCACATAGCCAGCATCGCAAGTACACTCATTATGTGCTTGCGATACTGGCTAAGTGCCGACACGGCCCCCTGTCGTACGGTGAGAATCGGATAAGTCCGAATCTCACCGTGTGTATGCACCCTTACACACTCACATACTTACCTATTTTGACACGAAGCACTCGATCCTCTGGTCCAGTGGAATCCAGGGGTACCTGTAAATAAATTATACTTACAAAGAATCCAGGGTAGATCGGTCCTCTTCGTAAAAGTTATAATCCAGGGACTTGGTAAAAATAAGATTTTAGTTACCGGTAAATCTATATCTCGTAGTCCGTACTGGATGCTGGGGACTCCGTAAGGACCATGGGGAATAGACGAGCTCCGCAGGAGACAGGGCACTTTAAGAAAGAATTTGGATTCTGGTGTGTTCTGGCTCCTCCCTCTATGTCCCTCCTCCAGACCTTAGTTAGAGAAACTGTGCCCGGAAAGCTGATAGTACAAGGAAAGGATTTTGGAATCCAGGGTAAGACTCATACCAGTCACACCAATCACACCGTATAACTCGTGATAAACTTACCCAGTTAACAATATGAACAACAACTGAGCATCAGATCAACCCTGATGCAACCATAACATAACCCTTATTTAAGCAATAACTATGTACAAGTATTGCAGAAGAAGTCCGCACTTGGGACGGGCGCCCAGCATCCACTACGGACTACGAGAAAAAGATTTACCGGTAAGTAAAATCTTATTTTCTCTAACGTCCTAGTGGATGCTGGGGACTCCGTAAGGACCATGGGGATTATACCAAAGCTCCAAAATGGGCGGAAGAGTGCGGATGACTCTGCAGCACCGAATGAGCAAACACAAGGTCCTCCTCAGCCAGGGTATCAAATTTGTAGAACTTTGCAAAGGTGTTTGAACCTGACCAAGTAGCTGCTCGGCAAAGCTGTAATGCCGAGACCCCTCGGGCAGCCGCCCAAGAAGAGCCCACCTTCCTTGTGGAATGGGCCTTAACTGATTTAGGCAGCGGCAACCCAGCCGCAGAATGAGCCTGCTGAATCGTGTTACAGATCCAGCGAGCAATAGTTTGCTTTGAAGCAGGCGCCCCAAGCTTGTTGGAAGCATACAGGATAAACAAAGGTTCTGTTTTCCTGACCTTAGCCGTTCTGGCTACATAAACCTTCAAAGCCCCGACTACATAAAGTGACTCGGAATCCTCCAAGTCAGTAGTAGCCACAGGCACCACAATAGGTTGGTTTATATGAAAGGATGAAACCACTTTCAGCAGAAATTGTGGGCGGTCCGCAATTCTGCTCTATCCGCATGGAAACCAGATAAGGGCTTTTATGTGACAAAGCCGCCAATTCTGACACACGCCTAGCCGAAGCCAAGGCTAATAGCATGACCACCTTCCACGTGAGATATTTTACTTCCATCGTTTTGAGTGGTTCAAACCAGTGTGATTTCAGGAAACTCAACACCACGTTAAGATCCCAAGGTGCCACTGGAGACACAAAAGGGGGCTGAACATGCAGCACTCCCTTTACAAAAGTCTGAACTTCAGGCAGAGAAGCCAGTTCTTTTTGAAAGAAAATGGATAAGGCCGAAATCTGAACCTTAATGGAACCCAATTTAAAGCCCAAAGTCACTCCCGACTGTAGGAAGTGAAGGAAAAGGCAGAGCTGGAATTCCTCCATTGGGGCATTCCTGGCCTCACACCAAGCCACATATTTTCGCCATATACGGTGATGATGTTGAGCCATCACATCCTTCCTAGCCTCTATCAGCGTAGGAATTACCTCATCCGGAATGCCTTTTTCTGCTAGGATCCGGCGTTCAACCGCCATGCCGTCAAATGCAGCCGCGGTAAGTCTTGGAACAGACAGGGCCCCTGTTGCACAAGTCCTGTCCTAGAGGCAGAGGCCACGGGTCCTCTGTGAGCATTTCTTGCAGATCTGGATACCAAGTCCTTCTTGGCCAATCCGGAACAATGAGTATTGTTCTCACTTCTCATTTCCTTATGATTCTCAGCATTTTGGGAATGAGAGGAAGAGGAGGAAATACATAGACCGATGGGAACACCCACAGTGTCACCAGTGCTTCCACAGTTATCGCCTGAGGGTCTCTTGACCTGGCGCAATATCTCTGCAGCTTCTTGTTGAGGCGGGATGCCATCATGTCCACCTGTGGCAGTTCCCACCGACTTGCAATCTGCGTGAAGACTTCTTGATGAAGTCCCCACTCTCCCGGGTGGAGGTCGTGCCTGCTGAGGAAGTCTGCTTCCCAGTTGTCTACTCCCGGAATGAAAACCACTGACAGTGCGCTTACGTGATTCTCCGCCCAGCTAAGAATTCTGGTGGCTTAAACCATCGCAACCCTGCTCCTTGTGCCGCCTTGGCAGTTTACATGAGTCACTGCGGTGATGTTGTCTGACTGGATCAGAACCGGTTGGTCGCTAAGCAGGGACTCCGCTTGACGTAGGGCGTTGTATATGGCCCTTAGTTCCAGGATGTTGATGTGAAGGCAAGTCTCCTGACTTGACCACAGCCCTTGGAAATTTCTTCCCTGTGTGACTGCCCCCACCCTCGTAGGCTTGCATCCGTGGTCACCAGGACCCAGTCCTGAATGCCGAATCTGCGACCTTCGAGAAGGTGAGCACTCTGCAGCCACCACAGGAGAGACACCCTGGCCCTGGGGGATAGGGTGATTAACCGATGCATCTGAAGATGTGATCCGGACCACTTGTCCAGTAAGTCCCATTGGAAGGTCCTCGCATGGAACCTGCCGAAGGGAATGGCCTCGTATGATGTCACCATCCTTCCCAGGACTCGAGTGTAGTGATGCACTGACACCTGTTTTGGTTTTAATAGATTCCTGACCAGTGTTACGAGCTCCTGAGCTCTCTCTATCGGGAGATAAACCCTTTTCTGGTCTGTGTCTAGGATCATGCGTAGGAGAGGCAGATGAGCTGTAGGACCCAACTGTGACTTTGGAATATATAGAATCCAGCCGTGTTTCCGTTACACTTCCAGAGAAAGTGATACGCTGTTCAGCAACTGCTCTCTTGATCTCGCTTTTATGAGGAGATCATCCAAGTACGTTATAATAGTGACACCTTGCTTCCGCAGGAGCACCATCATTTCCGCCATTACCTTGGTGAATATTCTCGGGGCCGTGGAGAGACCAAACGGCAACGTCTGAAATTGGCAATGACAATCCCGTACCGCAATTCTGAGGTAAGCCTGATGAGGTGGATAAATGGGGACATGAAGGTATGCATCCTTTATGTCCAGAGTCACCATAAAATCTCCCCCTTTCAGGCTTGCAATGACCGCTCTTAGCGATTCCATCTTGAACTTGAACCTTTTCAGGTATATGTTCAGGGATTTTAAATTCAATATGGGTCTGACCGAACCGTCTGGTTTCGGGACTACAACATGGTTGAATAATAACCCCTTCCTTGTTGAAGGAGGGGAACCTTGACCACCACCTGTTGAAGATACAATTTGTGAATTGCAGTTAACACTGTTTCCCTCATGGGGGGAAGCCGGCAGGGCCGTCGGTGAGGGGGCATCTCCTCAAAGTCCAGCTTATATCCCTGAGACACAATATCTATTGCCCAGGGATCTAACCCACTTGTGTCTGAACTTACGAAGGCGTGCCCCCACCAGGCCTAGCTCCGCCTGTGGAGCCCCAGCGACATGCGGTGGATTTTGTAGAGGCCGGGGAGGACTTCTGTTCCTGGAAACTAGCTGTGCAGCTTCTTTCCTCTGCCCCCGCCTCTGGCAAGAAAGGACGCACCACTGACTTTCTTGTTTCTTTGTTCGAAAGGCAACATTTGATAATGTTGTGCTTTCCCTAGGCTGTGCAGGAATATAAGGCAAAATATCAGAATTACCAGCTATAGCTGTGGAGACCAGGTCTGAGAACCCTTCTCCACACAATCCTCAGCCTTCCATATGCCTCTTAAGTCGTCATCATCTGTCTATTGCATATTCTACAGGACACGTCAAGCAGAAAACGACATAGCTTTGTCTCTAGGACCCAGTAGACTCATGTCTCTTTGGGCATGTTTTATAAATATATATCTCTTAAGACAGCATCTTTAATATATATATCTCTATATATACATATATATATATATATATATATATATATATATATACATACTAGGTTCTCCATCTCTGCTGATAAGGTACCTGTCCACGCTGCTACAGCGCTATAAACCCATGCCGACACAATTGCCTGTCTGAGTAGTGTACCAGAATGTGCATGCTATCTGCAGGATCCCTGAGAATAGCTGTTACGTCAGGGCTACCTTTTGGGCAAACGTGACACCCTAGGGAAAGATTCCCATCGTACTCTGGCCCTAGTGGGGCAAGGATACTCCCTGAAAATTCTTTGTGGGAAACTGCAGTCTCTAGTCTGGAGATTCACGCTCTTTTTCCTCATGAGAGGAAGGAAATTTACCTCAGCTTTCTTCCCCTTAAACATGTGTACCCTTGTGTCAGGGACAGATGAGTCATCAGTGATATGCAAATCATCTTTTATTACAATAATCATATATTGAATACTTTTCTGCCATTTTGGCTGTAACTTTGCATTATCGTAGTCGACACTGGAGTCAGACTCTGTGTCGATATCAGTGTCTATTATTTTGGATAGTGAGCATTGAGAGACTCTGAAGGTCTCTGCTACATAGGGACAGACATGGGTAGATTCCCTGTCTGTTCTCTAATCTTTTGTGCAATAAATTCACCTTAGCACTTAATTACACATATCCAAACAGGTGTCGCCGTTGTCGACGGAGACACCCTCTCACATACATATTTGCTCCATCTCCTCCTTAGGGGAGCCTTTTACCTTTGCTCATCTGAAGACAATTCCCCCATATGGCCCTTTGGAGAGACAGAGAGAGAGAGAGTATGCCAGCACACACCCCAGCGCTATTAACCCAGGAATAACACAGTAACTTAATGTTAACCCAGTAGCTGCTGTTTATATTGATTTTTGTGCCTAATTATGTGCCCCCCTCTCTTTTTACCCTCTTCTACCGTGTAACTGCAGGGGAGAGGCTGGGGAGCTTCCTCTCAGCGGTGCTGTGGAGAGAAAACATGACGCTGGTGAGTGCTGAGGAAGAAGCCCTGCCCCCTCGACGGCAGGCTTCTGTCCCGCTTTCATGTACAATTTTTGGCGGGGGCTCATTCAAATATACAGTGCCCAACTGTATATATGCCCACTTTTGCCAAGAGGTCCTAATTGCTTATGAGGGTGCCCCGCTCCCCCCCCCCTGCGCCCTGCACCATACAGTGACCGGAGTATGTGGGTGTGGTGTGGGAGCAATGGCGCACAGCTGCAGTGCTGTGCGCTACCTCAGTTTGAAGACTGGAGTCTCTGCCGCCGATTTTGAAGTCTTCTTGCTTCTTTCACCCGGCTTCTGTCTTCCTGATCTGCGAGGGGGACGGCGGCGCGGCTCCAGGATCGGACGACGAGGGTGAGATCCTGTGTACGATCCCTCTGCAGCTAATGGTGTCCAGTAGCCTAAGAAGCAGGACCTATCTTCAGAGAGTAGGGCTGCTTCTCTCCCCTCAGTCCCACGATGAAGGGAGTCTGTTGCCAGCAGAGCTCCCTGAAAATAAAAAACCTAACAAAATACTTTCTTATAGCAAGCTCAGGAGAGCTCACTAGGTAGCACCCAGCTCGTCCGGGCACAGATTCAAACTGAGGTCTGGAGGAGGGACATAGAGGGAGGAGCCAGAACACACCAGAATCCAAATTCTTTCCTAAAGTGCCCTGTCTCCTGCGGAGCCCGTCTATTCCCCATGGTCCTTACGGAGTCCCAAGCATCCACTAGGACGTTAGAGAAACAAAAAAAGGAATACCCGATCCACGCACTGTAAGGGGTAGAAAGTTGACACATGGATCCCCTTTCCCCGAATGTCGGGACCACCCGTGACACCTGTCAAAGAGGGTCCCATCAGCCAATCAAGGTGCGCAACGTCATGGCACTCTCCTGATTGGCTGTGCACTCCTGCACTGTCAGTCAGGCGGCGCACTGTAGATACAATGTAGCGCAGCAGCGCTACAATATATCCAATGTTTGGAACTTTGCGGTCTGCGGTAGACCGCAAGGTTAAGTGGGGTCACTCTTGTGGTTGGCTGGTTATGCTTAGGAGAGGGGACCCCACGCAAATTTTTTTTATGATTTTTAACCATTTCACACCCCTTCCCACTGCTAAACATGCACGGATCTCACTGATCTGTGCATGCCTATCAGAATACGGTAAAAAAAAAAGCAGGTCTATTTGAAAACTGCTTTTTTTTTACGATTTGTATTTTTTCACTGCAGTGTTTGGCTATTGCCGAGATGACACTTTGAAGAAAAAACACCAAATCCGTCAAAATCGGGAGCTTAGTAAATATACCCCCTAGTGTCCTTTTATTAAGCTTTAAATCATACATGGATGTTGACACATGATTAAGGCAAAAATCTAAGTGACAAAGCTATTTTACAGCAGCCTAAGAGATCTCTGCTGCATTTGCAGAATACTGCAAATCCCATAATTCTCTATTTAGTTATTTTATTAATTAATCGTTTCTTACATAGCGCAGCATATTCCATTGCGCTTTACAATTGGAAACAACAATGAAAAAACAAAACTGGGTAATACCAAACAGTCCTAGAGGTACAGTAGGAAGGCCCTGCCCGCTAGCTTACAATCTGTGGTGAAATAGACCTAAGGGGTTTTCACACAGCGGATGATCAGGTCATAACTGCGCATGCGTATGCATTGCAATGCGCATGTGCGTCGGACAACAACAAAGGACATCGGCGGTCAGCAACAGGATGGTACGAAAATTCTGATCGTACAGGCATTCGCAAGCTGATTAACAGGAGGAAGCCGTATGTGGGTGGTAACTGGCCGTTTTACTGGGAGTGTCCGGAAAAACGCAGGCATGCCCAAGCATTTTCAGGGAGGGTGTCTGACGTCAGCTCCGGCCCCGATCAGTCTCTTCTGATCACACTGTAGGAGTAAGTCCTGGGCTGCGCAGAGACTGCACACAGTGGATTTTTGCAGCTTGGCGTACACATGGGATCGCACACTTGCACTGTGAATTTACACTCCCCCTGGGGGCGGCGACTATCAGAACACAGGACAGCAAAATTAGCAGCCCAGCAATCAGGTCTGAATCACCCCCATAGATACACAAGGATAGGAGATATCTATTGCATAAATATCCACCAGATTGCAAATCTTCTTGGTAAGCTGTATGATAAGGTCACACAGTGGCCTGTTGTCAGGAGGATGTGAAAGTAAAGGAAGAGAAAATGTGAGGATATGTGTGGACTGTACAAAGGGGATGTAACTGGATAGGTAAGCTTATGAAGGTTGAGTGAGTGGCAGGCTCATACTGGCCTGCCTGGGTTCTGGGGCATTCACCAGTGGCCGCTGGTTGTTTCTAGCCACACCCACTCCTGTAGGGGCAGGTGGAAGGCCCCTTTCCCAGAGGAGCAGTGCAGGTGTGTAGCGGACGGGCATTTAGCAGCGTCATTACTTCATGCTGCGCTGCACAGTCAGGAGAAAATAGGAATTTAATACCTACTAGTAATTCCTTTTCTCGTAGTCCATTGTGTATACTGGGCGCCCTCCTCAGTGCTTCGTTTCCTGCTTACTGGTTGTAAGTGTTTTGGTTGGTCCGCCCTTGCGGTCCCTTGGTTTTGTTGGGTTAGCTATCCTTGTTGTTATGGACATTACTAACCTCTGTTCCGGTTAGCGCTCATTTGTTGATTATGGTTGTGTGATAGCTTGCTGCCTCAACACTGTTGTATTTGTTTCTTCTGTCGTGGTATGTCTATCTCCTCGGGCACAGTTTCCTAGACTGAGTCTGGTAGTATGGGCATAGAGGGGAGGAGCCAGCACACACATACACACACTAAAGGTTTTTTAAAGTACCAGGCTCCAGTAGACCCGATCTATACCCCACGGTACAGTTCCCCAGTATCCACTATGGACTATGAGAAAAGGAATTACCGGTAGGTATTAAATTCCTATTTTTTGTAGATTGTCTCCCATAGCTGACACCATCTGTGGATGGCGTTAGCAGGTCTGGGAAATACTGTAGCTACAGCACTGTTGTAGTAGGATCTCCTGCTCTTCATCCTGGGCAGGCTGGATGCTCTTCCTCTTTTTCCACTCACTAATATTATTGTGTGCAGGGCTGCCATCAGAAATGATGGGGCCCGGGAATGACAAATTTGTCAGGGCCCCCCCTGTCCTATAGTTCCCCCAAATATTACCATTTTGAGGGGACAGGCAAGCTGCCTGCGCACCAGCAGGGCAGGCAGCCACGGAGGCACAGCGCACACAAAGCTGCGGTTGTAATATTCTTTCCATTAAGCTGGTCGTGAGCCAATCAGAGCTCATGGACTAGCAACCAATCAGGAGCTGATTTGCTACCTATCCATGAGCTCCGATTGGCTCATGGCTGGCTCAATAGAAAGAATACAACTGCAGCTCTATGTGCCTCCATGGCTGCCTGCCCTGCCGGTACACAGGCAGCTGGCCTATCCTCAAAGCTGCCATTTGGGCCCCCTCTCAGTCAGGGCCTGGTACTGGAGTCCCCACCGTCTCCCCTTGATGGCGGGCCTGATTGTGTGCATGTGCTAATTGAAGGCTTTGCAATAAAGACACTGTGTCAGAACCTGGAAGTTCATTCCTTTGCCTCTTTGATAAGGAAGCAGCAAAATAATTCTCAGTGAGATGCAGTCAATGCTCAGAGTTTTAGATACAGTCTCCTGTCATTAGGTTTAGGCAGGGCTATTTTGGGGCTGGAATGCCCCTAACACCATTCCTGAAGGTCTTTCCTAAAATGACGTCATCAGGATCAGCATTCCAGAATGTCTGCAGCCTGCCTTGCTGTCGCTGCTGCTTCCCGTGACTGAGGGGAGGAGAGCACAGCATGCGTCTCTTCTGCCCCTCACTGTGTCCCTGTCTCTGGTACTCATTTAAAATGTCATGTGACCATCAGCCAATCAGAGCTCGCAGACCAGCAGCAGACAGTGAGGGGCAGAAGAGACCCACGCTGTGCTCTACTCCCCTCAGACATGTGAATCAGCAGTAGGAGAATAAGCAGCAGGGTGTGAGCACTATACTGCTGGGCTCATTGTGTATCTGGCACTGCTGCAGGCATTATGTGTATCTGGCACTACTGAGGGCATTATGTGTATTTGGTACTACTGGGGGCATAATGTGTATATATGGCACTACTCTGGACATTATGTTGTTTTTTTTTAAAGTGTATGCACCAATTGATGCCCCATCCCTTTGATAGCTCCACCAACATTCACTACCCACCTCTGCCCTGCCCACAGTTCCTGAACCTATTTTACTACAAAAATAGCACTGGGTTTAGCTATAGTAAGAGAACACATTTGGGTTTTGTGTACATACTGGTTCTGGAAATTGATAAGTTACATGAAGAGGAGAATTTCGAGGAAACACTGGAATGTTATGAGACTAGAAGAAAGTCTTGAGTGTGGGAGGGCATTCCACAGAGTGTGTGGTACCCCAAAGCTGTTTTGTCAATGTGGAAAAATGTGTTTTAGATAGGATGCCTAGTTTTGTGGTACTTTTTTTTGTTCTGCTTTGTGAAATTTTTGCCACTGCACTATACAGGGCTTCAGGACTTGAAGGAGTTAATGCAGCCAGTGCTCCAAAAGAGGCTATATCTGTGCTTACTGCTGATTGGACAGGGTGTGTGGGAACTGACTGGATAGGGTTTGTGGAGCCAGGAAGTGAAGAAGGGGTTGAAAAGCCACATCTGTGGTGCAAGACAGCAAGTGCAGGAGCTGGGAAGAGCTGACTTGCTGGGAGTAGAGAGAGAGACATGGGAGAGTGACACTGCTAGTCACCTCCAGAAGTACAGCACTGACCCTTCCTGAGCTGTGGCTGGTAGCAATAGAGACTGACACCCTGAGGGGAGAAAATGTTGAGCAGAGCAGCCGATTATGGAGCAGTACGGAGCTGCGCAGGTAGGGAGCTACTCATCAAGTACAAAAGCATTGCCACTGTGCAATACTTTTGTACTTGTGCGGGAGGAAGGGCCAGACATGCGGGGCGGACTAGCCCTGTGCTGGGTGTTCCCCTGCATGAGTAACTGATCGTAGCCATGCAACATTTTGCACAACTACGATCAGGTCTGAATTAGGCCCATTATTCATACTCTCACCCCACACCAACATTGTGAGATAGAGACTGTTCCCCTAGCCTGGCCCTTGCCTTAGGAGCTACCTACTACCCCTACCATGACTCTGACCTAGTTAAAAACCATTAAGCATGTAGTAACATGGTCTCTGCATGTCCCATTGAAGTGCACTATTACAGAGGACAGTGAGTGGAAGAAGATTCCTCATATTAAGACTTTGTTTCACTATCCACAGTGTTTAAATGGGCATCTGCTCAAGAGGCTGACTTCTCCACTCTTTTCACTGCTTCATGAATAGATTGTGTTCACAAGAGGCAGAAATCACAGGATTCTGACATGCAGGAAAGCAACCATGTTTAGTTGCTTGCAATATACAGTATATACACTGCTCAAAAAAATAAAGGGAACAGTTAAACAACACAATGTAACTCCAAGTCAATCACACTTCTGTGAAATCAAACTGTCCACTTAGGAAGCAACACTGATTGACAATCAATTTCACATGCTGTTGTGCAAATGGAATAGACAACAGGTGGAAATCATAGGCAATTAGCAAGATACCCCCAATAAAGGAGTTGTTCTGCAGGTGGTGAACACAGACCACATCTCAGCTCCTATGCTTTCTGGCTGATGTTTTGGTCACTTTTGAAAGCTGGCAGTGCTTTCACTCTAGTGGTAGCATGAGACGGAGTCTACAACCCACACAAGTGACTCAGGTAGTGCAGCTCATCCAGCATGGCACGTCAATGCGAGCTGTTGCAAGAAGGTTTGCTGTGTCTGTCAGAGTAGTGTCCAGAGCATGGAGGCGCTACCAGGAGACAGGCCAGTACATCAGGAGACGTGGAGGAGGCCGTAGGAGGCAACAACCCAGCAGCAGGACCGCTACCTCCGCCTTTGTGCAAGGAGGAACAGGAGGAGCACTGCCAGAGCCCTGCAAAATGACCTCCAGCAATCCACAAATGTGCATGTGTCTACTCAAACGATCAGAAACAGACTCCATGAGGGTGTTATGAGGGCCCGACGTCCAAAGGTGGGGGTTGTGCTTACAGCCCAACACCGTGCAGGACGTTTGCTATTTGCCAGAGAACACCAAGATTGGCAAATGCGTCACTGGCGCCCTGTGCTCTTCACAGCTGAAAGCAGGTTCTCACTGAGCACATGTGACAGACGTGACAGAGTCTGGAGACGCCAAGGAGAACTTTCTGCTGCCTGCAACATCCTCCAGCACGACCGGTTTGGCAGTGGGTCAGTAATGGTGTGGGGTGGAATTTCTTTGGGGGGCCGCACAGCCCTCCATGTGCTCGCCAGAGGTAGCCTAACTACCATTAGGTACCGAGATGAGATCCTCAGACCCCTTGTGAGACCATATGCTGGTGCGGTTGGCCCTGGGTTCCTCCTAATGCAAGACAATGCTAGACCTCATGTGGCTGGAGTGTGTCAGCAGTTCCTGCAAGACGAAGGCATTGATGCTAAGGACTGGCCCGCCCGTTCCCCAGACCTGAATCCAATTGAGCACATCTGGGACATCATGTCTCGCTCCATCCACCAACGCCACGTTGCACCACAGACTGTCCAGGAGTTGACGGATGCTTTAGTCCAGGTCTGGGAGGAGATCCCTTAGGAGACCATCCGCCACCTCATCAGGAGCATGCCCAGGTGTTGTAGGGAGGTCATACAGTCACGTGGAGGCCACACACACTACTGAGCTTTATTTTGACTTGTTTGAAGGACATTACATCAAAGTTGGATCAGCCTGTAGTGTGTTTTTCCACTTTAATTTTGAGTGTGACTCCAAATTCAGACCTCCATAGGTTAATACATTTGAGTTCCATTGATAATTTTTGTGTGATTTTGTTGTCAGTACATTCAACTATGTAAAGAACAAAGGTGGTCATTCCGAGTTGTTCGCTCGGTAAATTTCATCGCATTGCAGCGATTTTCCGCTTAGTGCGCATGCGCAATGTCCGCACTGCGACTGCGCCAAGTAATTTTGCTATGAAGTTAGTATTTTTACTCACGGCTTTTTCATCGCTCAGGCGATCGTAGTCTGATTGACAGGAAATGGGTGTTACTGGGCGGAAACAGGCCGATTTATGGGCGTGTGGGAAAAAACGCAGGAGTGGCTGGAGAAACGGGGGAGTGTCTGAGCGAACGCTGGGTGTGTTTGTGACGTCAAACCAGGAACGACAAGCACTGAACTGATCGCAGATGCCGAGTAAGTCTGAAGCTACTCTGAAACTGCTAAGAAGTTTGTAATCGCAATATTGCGAATACTTCGTTCGCAATTTTAAGATGCTAAGATTCACTCCCAGTAGGCGGCGGCTTAGCGTGAGCAACTCTGCTAAAATCGCCTTGCGAGCGAACAACTCGGAATGACCTCCAAAGTATTTAATAAGAATATTTCATTCAGATCTAGGATGTGTTATTTTAGTGTTCCCTTAACCTCAGTTGCCAATGGACAGCTATTTGTTCCAACTAATGGGATACAAGGGAAAGACACTTCCAGGGACTTCTTATTATCGTGTCCATGTTGGATAATGGTATCCGTTTGGATGGTCAACCATGTTATGGTCGACATTCATTAGGTCGACGTGGACATGGTCGACATGGACGACACGTGAAAATGGTCGACACATGAAAAGGTCGACATGAGTTTTTTTTTAAAAAAAATTATTTTGGGGAACTTTTCCATACTTTACAATCCCCGTGGACTACGATTGGGAATAGTAATCTGTGCCAAGCGCATCGGTATTAGAGCGAAGCACCTTGCCCGAAGTATGGCGAGTGAAGTGAGCCATGCGAGGGGACGCGGTGCACTAATTGGGGTTCCCCGTCACTTTACGCAGAAAACGACACAAAAAAAGTAAAAAAACTCATGTCGACCTTTTCACGTGTCAACCATTTTCATGTGTCGACCATTTGTCCATGTTGACCATGCCAATGTCGACCAATAGTGGTCGACCTAATGACTGTCAACCATAACATGGTCGACCATTCTTACCAGAACCTTGGATAATATCCAGTATTGTAAGCTGGTATCCAGCAGTTCCCACAGAAGGCCAGCTGAGTAAGCCTCGGGTTATACAGCTGAACAATGGAAGTGGGATCTGCTAGACCGAGAAGTCTGTGTGGTGACATGCAGACCCTTGACTCTCCCCTCCCAGAAAACAACATGCTCCCATTTCTGGGAATGCAGGCCACCCCACTTGCCCCCTCAATGAGGGGAACTACTTTGCTATATTATAGAAATTCTTTTGCACACCAAAAATTGGGAATCCATCCAATCGCTACTCGTGGTGGAGCATTTTAGCCATGTTTAGCATTTTGTGCCAAATGAAGCAAAAAGGGAAAGGTGTATGAGAACATATCCGTACCATCCAATTTGAAGTAGGGAACATGCAAGAGAGGTCTCAGTAGAATAGACATGTAGCTGCAATCCTAGAACTGCGACTAA
Organism: Pseudophryne corroboree; assembly: GCF_028390025.1. Taxonomy (NCBI): domain Eukaryota; kingdom Metazoa; phylum Chordata; class Amphibia; order Anura; family Myobatrachidae; genus Pseudophryne; species Pseudophryne corroboree. The sequence goes on along the minus strand of NC_086446.1, from coordinate 57,849,511 downwards.
TGTCACAAACAGGGATCCAACATTAGAACCATTGGTCGTGATGTTCATGTAGACAGACAGCTGAGTAAGCCTCATCTTCCACATCTGACCAATGAATGGGGGGTCTGCTAGACCAGGAAGTCTGTGTGGTGACCTGCAGACCCTGGACTATCCACTCCCAGAAAATGGGCAAAACATGCCCCTGCTTCCGGGAATGCAGGCCATCCCCTGTCCCCTCAATGAAGGGAAGTACAGGTGACATTGCAAGGCCCATTCTGCACATGCACACCAGCAGATTACCGATAATCAGGAATATGAAAGCATCAGGTCTTGTGCGTCCATCTCTGACTCAGGCCCTCAGGATAGTGGAGGTAGAGGGTGTGGACTGTAGTTCTTCAATAGACACCATTAGAGATAGTTGTAGGTAGATGGAGTTGGTGGGAAGGAGCACTGCAGGTATCTTTGTACTGTGTTTGTCAGACACACTAGATAGCAACTGCAATCCAGTGCAAACTGCAAACAGGCAACCATCACTATGTGTTTGTCAGACACTAATAGCATGGTTGTGTCTATGTTCCCTTTGTAATCAGGACCAGGAATTGACAGCACGAGAAGGCAGAAGCGAACTTCCACCCTTACAGCAACATCCTCCTTCTGAATTTTATCAACTCCTTGTCCAACACATTCATCATCAACATCCTCATTAGTGTCAGATACAATTACCCCACTCTTCCTATTGTACGTTTACAACTTCCACAGTGACATCCTCAGTTTCTACATCTGAAACATCATCATCACTTTGACCACTATTTAGCCTCACACTTGCAGAGGGTTCAGAAGTGGGGGAAGGAGGCTTCTCTAGAATTATAGTGTCAGAATAAAAAATGTCAGGCTCCCATAGACTCTCCTCGTGGATCATTGAAGTTTGGGAAAACACAATTTTTTCTCCATGCTTAGGAGTATATTTACTGTAGTGCGGGTTTACAAAAATGGAGATATTGCCTATGGATCTGCCTATGAATCTGATTGGTTGCTATGGGTAACATCTCCAGTTTTGCAAACCCATACTTTAGTAAATTTACCCCTTAGAGTTCTCTTGTGCACTGATTTGCCTGTATTAAAGGTGACACATCTAGACTCAGATCAAGAAGATGGTGCTTTCAAGGTTATAGAAGATGCATGAAAGAACAGTGGAAGGACCTCCACCCACAGATAAAGCCATGCTCTGAGCTTTTCCTTGCCACTGCGAGTGCTTTATGGCATGTTGACAATTTTACGTTTTCCAGCAGTAACTTTTCTCCTCATAGTTAGAGTTGATGTTTTCTTTAGGATTGTGAAACACAGTTTAGATTTGGAGTGCCCTTTCTTACGGGTTGGGTATGGATTCCCGGCAGTGGGGCGAGCACTAGAAAGCCCCTTGCGGGCTCGGTAGCTCGCTGCACTCGCCATGGGTTCTATTACCACTCTTTAGGACAGAGAACTTCGTCTTTGGTTAGGCAATAGAGTCAAAGATGAAAGATGCGGAGCAGATCTAGTTATACTGAATACTGTGGCTTGAAAACATGGACTGCAAAAGACTAGATATCCAATAACTAACTTGAAAACATAAACTGCTGAAGACTGGATACTATGGCTTGGATTCAAGAACTGCAGAAAGCCTGGAACTGGATACTGTGGCTTGAAAACAAGAACTGCAATACTTGAGTACCAGACTGTGGAGCAGAAATGGTTTGCAGGATAGCCAGGACACGACTGCAATACTTGGGCTTTGGACTTTAGAGCAGAACCAGTTTACAGAATTGCCAGGGTACAGCCAGCAGCATAGGAGTAGCGGATGTAGGGCCTAATTTTGAGGAGATCACTGCAATGGTAGCGATCGCGCCCTGAAGCACATTGTTTAGTGCACTCACGCAGTGGGTGCACTGCATGTATGCACACAGTGAGATGCAAAAGCATCTCACTAGTGCGATCGACTCTGCCTGACAGAGGCGGTCGCAGGGCAGGAGGAGGCATGCCAGCAGCATTAGAATATCGCTGAGAAGGTGCAGTCTGGACAATGCAGGTGTGTCTGGACTGTTGCTGGGGCACCTGCCCTGTTGCACGTACTGAAGAACTTAAGCAATGGGGAATGCCTTCTGCCAGTGCCGTAAGTAGACATTTTAGTGCTGTGTGCAAGATAGGGCATTGGCGCCCCTCCCTTTATGTGAAATAGGGGCAGTGCACGCCATAGGCGCACACAAAAAACAGGGCGTGGCTTCATGGGGAAGGGGTGTGGCCACAAAAGGATACCAATTCATATTACATATTATAGTAGTCTCCATTATTCAAATTTCTGCCAGGTAGAGCCCCTTTTACACATTATGGCGGACAGATTACCCTTTTTACACATTACGGCAGACAGCGTCCCCTTATCACACATTACGGCAGACAGCGTCCCCTTATTACACATTACGGCAGACAGCGTCCCCCTTTTTACACATTTCGGCAGACAGTGTCCTCCTTTTTACACATTACAACAGACAGCGTCACCTTACTGCACATTACGGCAGACAGCATCCCCCTTTTTACACATTACGGCAGACAGCGTCCCCTTATCACACATTATGGCAGACAGCATCCCACTTTTTACACATTACGGCAGATAGCGTCCCCTTTTTACACATTACGGCAGACAGTGTTCCCTTTTTACACATTACGGCAGACAGTTCCCTTTTTACATATTACGGCAGGCAGTGTCCCCTATTTACACATTACAGCAGACAGCGTCCCCTTTTTACACATTATGGCACTCAGTTCCCCTCTTTACACAGTATGGTAGACAGTGTCCCCTTTTTACACATTACGACAGACAGCGTCGACCTTTTCACTCATTACGGCAGACAGCGTCCCCCTTTTTACACATTACGGCAGACAGCGTCCCCTTTTTACACATTACAGCAGAGTTCCACCTTTTACACATTAAAGCAGAGTCCACCTTTTACACATTACAGCAGACAGAGTCCCCCTTTTACACATTAGGTAGACAGACCAATAAATAGAAAGATAGACAGACAGACAGACAGACCGATAGAATAGATGATACTTACCATCTCTCCGCTGGCTCAGGCAGTCAGGCTCCTCTGTGCTGGCAGCTCCGGAGGCAGGGGAGAAGGAAGAGAAGGGAGGGGGAGAAGGGAGGCAGCCACAGCAGCGCTATGTAATTGTCGTCGGCGCCGCTGCAGCTATCCCTCTACTTCTGCATTGGCTGGCCACCGCCGCTGTGAATGCTGGGATGAGGGAAGCGCATCCCAGGATTCACAGCAGCGGCAGTCATACTATGTGTAAGGAGAGGGACTGCTGCAGCGGCGCTGCCACCAATTACATAGCGCTGCTGTGGCTCCCTCCCCCTCCCTCCTCTTCCTGCTCCGCTCCTCCTCCGGCACAGGTGGCTTGTAACGAGTCAATTTGACTAATTACAAGCCGCTGACTTTAGGAAATGGTGGCTGTTGTGCCCTCAGGGCAACTGTGCTGTGTGCCAGGCACACCTGACACACTCATAGCTTTTGGTGTCTCCGTTGCTAAAGAGTGTGGCAGCCCCTAGTGCCTGGCGTCAGCCTGTTGCTAGGCACCGGGCGGGGACCAGGAGACCTTGCGCCCGGCGTCCACCTGTTACTAGCTCCTAGGCAACGGCCGGGAGGCATGTCTCCCAGTGCTAACAGGATGAGGATTGCTTTTATTCTAATGTACAAATTAGCAGCTCACACAGGTGGAGGTGTATCAAACATTGGAGAGAAGTAAAGTACCAACCAATCAGCTCCTAACTGTCATTTTACAGGCTGTGTTTGAAAAATTATGAGCGGATTTGTTGGCTTGAAGAACAAGCAATTTGAACCCCCTTGTACAAACCAGCTTTGGTGTACTTAAGCTACCACCTCCTTATGAGCTATTGGCATAGGAAGCTACTTCCAAATATGTTTACAAAAATGATGTTCATCAAAAAGAACTGCAAATTCTAGGAGGAATACATTTGCCACCAATTACAACAAACAGAATTTTGTAATGGTAGATTCCAGTGGGGATAAGCTAATATTGTCTGATGAAGATGAAGAAAACGTGATGAGGATAGCTAGGAAACTGGTCTTACAGAACTGGTTGTTGAAATCAGCTCCTACTTTGGTTAAACTAAAAAAGGAATTAATAACTATCCTATATTTTGACAGACATTCTGCTACATACAATAAACAAAAAAGGCAATTCGTAGATTCCTCTCTATGTGGGAAATATACCTCAATCTTTTGCCTTCAGAAACCTCAGATGATATAATGCAGGTGTTGAAAATACTGCTTGGTCACTTGAAAGGTGCGTCAGCTAAATCAGAAGACATCACTACGGGGGTATTCAGTTGGTGCCATTTATTCGACCAGTCAAAAAAACTGCACTTTTCGCCTGTTTTAAGGGCAAATTTACATTTCGACCTATTCAATGCCCATGCCGTTTTTTTGACTGGTCCAAAAATCTGGCATGGGCGAAAACTATATGGATTGGCATGCTGATTCACATGCTTTTTCGAATTCGCGGGCATTTTTGCCTTTTTTTTAGGTCCATTTTCGCCCATGCCGATTCAACAACAAAAAAAGAAGAAAAGGCATGGGCGAAAATGGATCTAAAAATGGGCGAAAACGCCCGCTATTGAATACATATAGGTCGAATTAGTGCCCATTTTTCCCACTGTTGGAAAATTCAGCACTAATTGAATATTGAAGATATATAATATATATATATATATATATATATATATATATATATATACATGAAGATTAAAAGACAAGAAATTATTCTCTTCTTCCTTTCTTTGGTCTCCCTTATCTTATCCCTCCTTCTACCCCCTTCCTCTGATTCTCTTATTTTTGCTTTTTTTTCCATTTATTACCTCTCTTACTTTTACAATTATACGTGAAAAGTGAATTTGTGGTCATGATCAACCTTTGTTATTTATGGTTTTTAATAATCACACCTGGAGTAAATGGAAGTGTTTTTAACACATTTAATTGACTTACATTTCTTTGTTTTTAGTGTACAACCTTACATGATATCGGCTCTCATTCAAGTTGGAATTGCAGACATGTGAAAATCGCTAATGTACTATTTTTGGATGTCTGCACATGCGCAAAGTCTGTAACGTGTACGTGGACTTCCGTATTGCAATCGCATTCCTGAAGGATGTGTTCACAATTTGATTGTCAGTAGCTGCCTTTGGGGGCATCAGCACAGTGGTGCCGTACAACAGAGCTGTGTCTGGACCATTTTTGGGGTAGCCCGCATGATGTCACAAGCGGTTGCTGGGGACCCGAAAAATGGCAGTGGACTGCCAGCATATGCAACATAGCTGCGTTTACAGGGGGTCAACCCTAATTACTGACTCAACGATGCGATCACAATTGTTCTGCGATCGCCTCACTGGCCGCCAATTACCATGCTGGGTGACCCTCAGCATGCCATTTAATCAGTAGTAGAATCTGCTACTGATACTGAATAAGGTCCATACTGTGTTGATTGGTTTAAAACTGTTCCGTTTTCATTTTGTTCTACAGTGCATATTTACCTGCTCAGTAACTTTTACTTTATAATGTGTTGATTGATGTGTATCTTACCTCTCATCTTTGGCCATTTTGTACTATTGAATTAAAAAAAAATGTTTAAATAAAAAAAGTGATGAGGATAATTAGGACATCTTCCAACAGGTGGTATTCAGTATGCCGGCTGTTGGGATCCCAACGCACAGTATAGCGGCACCGGAATCCCGACATCCAGCACACCGACACCTATTCTCCCTCTTGGGGGTACACGACCCCCTTGGAGGGAGAATAAAAAGCATGGTGCACGCAGCGCCACTGTGCCCACAAGGGGCTCATTTGCGCTCGCCCCACTGCTGGCATGCCGGCGGTCAGGATCCTGGCGCCGGTATGCTGGGTGCCGGGATCCCGACCTCTGGCATTACATACTACACCCCTTCCAACTATGAGGATGATTAACAACACTGTCCATTGGTAGCTTGGTTTAACAAAACCGTCAAGATGTTTTTTTTGTGGGGGCCCAAAAGAACCAAGCACTTCAGTCACAAAATTGTGAGTTCCTGATGCAGAAGTGCTTAGTTTGTTAAACTGTGCATTTCCTTTTTAATATACTGTAGAACATAAGGCTAGGTGGGAGGACCCAGGTAGAATTCCATGTTGCCAACTTTTCAGTATGAACTTTGAAAAGATTGTGTGTGTGTGTTTGAAAGGCAATGTCACCATATATTATTGCACTTAAGTCCTACTACCAGTAGCGGCTCTTGCCACGGGCAAGCAGGCTTTTTGCCCAGGGTGCCGCTACCCTGAGGGCGCCGCCGTGGCAAGAGCCGCTACAAATCCTCCCTCCCTCCCCGCTCCCCGACTGCAGCGTGCTCCGTGTGCGCCCGCTGCAGCCGGCGTCCCTGACTAGTGTCAGTGCGGTGCTGCTATGGGAGAGACGTCATGACGTCTCTCCCATAGAGAGGAGCCGGCGCCCGGAGACAGCAGCAGCAGCGGTCCGGAAGCAGCAGCGAGGCTGGTAAGTATTGTTTGTTTTCTTTTAGGGTTTAACAGCGTCACTGCTACAGGGGGCACATACTGGGGGCACTACTACAGGGGGCACATACAGGGGGCACAGCTACTGGGGGCAGATCTACAGGGGGCACATACTGGGGGCACTGCTACAGGGGGAACAGCTACTAGGGATAAATCAACTGGGGGCACAGCTACAAGGGGCACAGCTACTGGGGGCAGATCTACAAGGGGCACATACTGGGGGCAAATCAACTGGGGACACAGCTACTGGGGGCACTACTACAGGGGGCACTGCTACAGTGGGCACTGCTAGAAGGGGCAAAGCTACTGGGGGCAGATCTACAGGGGCACATACTGGGGGCACTACTACAGGGGGCACATACAGGGAGCACAGTTACTGGGGGCAGATCTACAGGGGGCACATACTGGGGGCACTGCTACAGGGGGAACAGCTACAAGGGGCAAATCAACTGGGGGCACAGCTACAAGGGGCACAGCTACTGGGGGCAGATCTACAGGGGTACATACTGGGGGCACTGCTACAGGGGGCAAATCAACTGGGGACACAGCTACTGGGGGCACTACTACAGGGGGCACTGCTACAGTGTGCACTGCTACAAGGGGCACAGCTACTGGTGGCAGATCTACAGGGGCACATACTGGGAGCACTGCTACAGGGGGAACAGCTACTGGGGGCAAATTAACTGGGGGCACAACTACTGCGGGCACAGCTACTGGGGGCAAATCTACAGGGGGGCACAAGTACAGGGGGCACAACTACTGGGGGCACAGCTACAGGGGGCAAATCAACTGGGGGGCACAACTACTTGGGGCAAATCTGGGGGCACAGCTACTGAGGGCACAACTGTGGCCACGACCCTCCCCTATGAAGCCACGTCCCTACTTTTCGTGAACTGTTTTGCCGCAGCGGGGGAGAAACTTTCGCACTGGGCGCTGCAATTTGTAGAACCGGCCCTGGCTACTACTTAGTACTTACAGGGAGTTTTGGCCCTGAATCAAAGTGATATTAATACGAAGCAAAATTGTGATCACAAGAAAACAAGGTTACAAGCCTCAATGCAAATTTAACCACTATGCTCCGAATACTTATAGTAATAATTATCAATTTCTTGTACTAGCCTGTTACTCTGGCTTGAAATGTTTGTATTGACCTAAGGCCTGTGATTTGACATTTGGAATGGATTCAGTTTCCTGACTAAAGATGTTTGTTATTATTTATTAACTTATTAATTAATTATCAATTTCCAGTGTCTTGTACTAACCTGTTACTCTGCTATCACTCTTGCTTGAATTGCCTGTGTTGATCTGTGGTTTCTGATTTGCGGGATTGAGAATTGTTTTGGTGAAATATTATATTTTCTAATGGGCTTTTAGTTTTAGGCTATTAGTTCTGTAGGGTCATATAGTTTATTAAACTGTGTCTTGTCTGCCACTATGTTTCATAGTTGTGCTACAGTATATTCTTTTAAACTTCTGTGTGTATGTGCTGCTGCTCTGTCGCTTAGTTTGGCGAGCCAGCTCGCTGCAGTCTTCATCCAATATTGGTGAAAACAAATTGACTGGAAAATAATATTATAGATGTTAATACTAAAGAAAAAGAACAGGTCCAAATTATATTATTTTAGCTGTTTTTATACATTTTTACAGAAATCAAAAACTAAAATATTTGAGGGTAGTTTTGCCAAAACAAAGATTTAGAACAAAAAACAAAATATGGGGTTCTGCACACATCTCTGCAAAAAACTTTTTCTTAAGGGAAAGAAATGATACTAAAAACAAAGCAATTGATGTAATGTAACAATTGTCAAAGTCAGAAAAATATCTCTATGCACACTGCCATATTTGCACCTCATTCAGGTCCGCGCTGCGCATGCGTACGCTCTCCCGTGTGTGCGCATACTCACAGTCGCGGGCACCCGCAGGCGCACGGTATGCGTATTTACGGTAGAGTTTATGTAATCGTAGCATGCGACTCATTCGTTACATATTTTCACTAATAAGGTATTTTGTAGATCATGGTCCCTTTGATAGATTCTGAAAGTTTGGTTAACATAGCATGTTCCTGAACAGAGAGATCCCTCTTTGTATTGTACGAAGGGTCTAACAGGGGTCATACAGTAGTGTTTGGTACCCATCGGAAGAGTATTTAAATAGCAATATTCCGGTGTTGGTTTGGAGCGGATTAATCGCTCGTGCGAATAGTTATGGACATAAGAAGTTTATGTCCATTTACTATTATTTGTTCTTACTTAGTCATGCGGCGGGAAACCCAGTATCCCACCCACCTGAACAGTTGGAAACAGTCACAGCCCACCTGTATGAATCAACCTATGACCTTTTGTTATAATGCGAAGCCGAATTCCTGTGTCCAATGAACAATGAGATTGTAGGGACCATTGAATTGTATTGTGTGTGGGGCATAAATAGGCAGGCCGACCATATCCAGATTCACTCTCTTCAACGGTTCTCATTGCTGATAATCGGGAGCTGGATATCGAGGCGCATGCGATCGTTTCCCCTTGTGCGTAAGTTTTCTCCGTAATCATATTGTCTTACTGTGAGCCATCTCTCTCTCTCTCTATCTCTCTCTCTCTTCTATTTCTCCCTTATTTTCCCTTGATTGTATTGTATTGTATTGTATGGTATTTCCTGTGTAGTTATCTGGTTAGTTAGTCTATGTTATATTGTAGTGTATGCTTTGTACTGTGATTCTTTTTGCAAGTATAATAGTCATAATACATATAATAGCTTTTGGACCCTAAGCCCAGGTATCTGTGTATTTCTTATAGTGTTAAGTATTCCCTGAGCGTCGGTGACGCTCAAGCAGCTTTGTAGTTAATCAGGTTACGCCAGGTTGCACTTACACTCTATCACCACACTAAGGTTTACTGTGTATTTCATTGTTAAAGGTATAGATATAAAGGTTTAACGTTGTGAGCATCTGCGCCGCTGGTGATCTCCTCGTGGTCCCGAGCGTCCGCTAAGCCATAGCGAATCATTACGTTAGTCGGCAGCCAATAGCGTGCTTGCCCGTGATCTCTGAGCCGTGAGCGAACGCGACGCTTGAGCGTCTCGACTACGGCTGAGCGATCGTTACGCAACTTGCGTACCCTTACGGTACTTCTTACGTAGATAGCGTACAGTGTTCTTAGACCTCTTAAAGTGTTTTATATACGATAAATATTTAGCTTTATCAATTGCGGGCTCGTCCAGTCCTTCACATATCTGCACTAGGTAGATCAGCAGACATTATCCCTCAGCAAAGGGCGGGAGGTTGTATCCCTCGTAGTGCTGACGGGATAAGCGTCTGCTTCGCTTAGGTAAAGAGTGCTGAAGGAATCCGGGAACCGGAGGTAAGAGCAAAACGCTAGTGTCTTTTAAAACTGTTTATTTTTCTGTCTTGCGTACACACGCACACACACATATATATATCTGCATTTCTTTTTCATTTGTGTATTTTCGTATATCACTCTCCTGTCTGCCAGTTTTATAGTTGATAAAAGTGCTAAAAGAGATTTGCCGTTATTTCATAGTTTGAGTAAAGGTAATATAGTTAAAGGATAGACAAACACACAGTTTTGCCTGGGAGATAAGGCGAAGTCAGTGTGGTATGTGGTAGATGATCAAGGATCATCTACATTGATAAAAGTATAAATTGTGTTACGGTGGATCTTTGCTTTGCGTGCACGTGTCCCTAACAAAGACTTGCGTACGCAATCCAAAGGCCGACGCACGCAGCGTACATTACGCAACGGAGCGTCCGGTTACGCCCACGTAGCTCAAGTCACGATAAGTTGATTTTTAACGCAAAGCGATAAATAACGCAAAGCGGTAAATAGCGCAACAGGCGGTAAATAACGCAAGTCTATTTTTGGGTGTCCGAAATTTAAATTAACAGATCCTGCTCCTAATTGGTAACACATCTGGTCTAAAGGAAAATTTCTGCGCAGAAATAGAAATAGAAACAAAAGTGTACATGTGGTGAGTGAGTGTTTTCATACATTTATACAATTTGAAGGTTGAACCAAAAGAAATCACCGAGTACTCGTGAGGAACATACGTGTAAGTGACATGCACGGTGGCTAAGGAGGCATCCTTGGTTAAACATAATATATGAGCATTTAGAGTATAGCGGACCAGGAGGTAACAGACCAGGAGGTCATACAGCAACAGACCAGGAGGTCATAGCAAACCAGCAGGTTCAGGTACAGTAGACAAGGAAGTCCGCTATACAGTCCACAGGCACAACACCGAAAAGGGTTGGTGCAACACCCATATAGGCCATACAAGCTCGCTGAAGGAATTTGCAGCCGCAATTTTCGATTCCATTGGTCTTTCCGTACATAAGCTTAGTTGCTTGTGTGCTGAACGATTGTACCGCACGTAATTGTGTACAGTAGTTAGTAATCTGACCTAGTACCATTAGAGTAAAGGGGTCACAAACGCTATTTGTACATTCTGACGTGATTTGTGTAATTTTATATTTTTAAAAAGGGAAGTTCGCTGGTCACTCAGGAATTGTCCAACGACCACACCTTTACTGGAAAAAGTAAGTGTTCTGCGGATATCCCTCGCATGTTCCAGTAAACAAGGGTTAATAGGTGCCCTGGGTCGAGTGCGCCAGCACCATATCGGTGTGATCAGGTCGCATTGGTCGGCGTGGGCGAGCGAGTGAGGTGCTCGGTAAACTTCACCGCCTACCTATCGTGAATAATTTGGTTTTCTGTAAGGGTTCGCTGAAGACCTTGATATAGAGATCAGAGGAAGAGTAAGCAACACCTGCAGATTATGGGGGCCAGTTGTTCAGGAAGGGGGCGATCAACCTCGGTTCGGGTTGACCCTGTAAACCGACCAGTAGGATCGGCCAGGTACGTAATGTGTGAGAAATATGGAAGTCCCACAGAGGTTTTATGTGATGAATGGGAGAGAATGACGGTACAAGACAGGGAGAAATTCCCAAGAATAGGTAGCTTCAGCCCAGAAGTGTTACAAAATTTAAGGAGGAGGATATGTCTCATAAAATCAACAAAGAGACGAATTCAGCATTATGATTATTTACAGTTGTGGCAACAGGAAGGTGAGATACAGAGACGTTTGGCTCAGGCGGCGGGATCTGGCTCTAACAGAAAACTGATTGCCACGGCCCCACCGCCACCATATATATCGGGAGAGAAGTTGATTACGGAGAAAGACGCACTAAGGTGTAACACACAATCACTTAGTAACTGTGTAAATGTTAATGATAATGTTAACCCATTAACCCATGCAAGTATTAACCCGTGCAAGTTGTACCCTGTTTTGAACTTTCCTCAGGAGTGTGATCAAGAGGACGAATCGGCAACGATTTCAGCGCTCTCTCTAGCAGCCACCATAGCAGAGACCACAGTAGGCACAGCTCCACCCACGAGATTAGTAAAGGCCCCTAGCGGAGGGATAGGTGAGGTCATATCAACTGGTAAGTACGGCACCATGCATTATGCTGAAACTATTTCAACACAGCCTGTAGAATCTACACAGAATGAGGTTGTTAGAATTACTCCTGTTAGGGTAATAGCAGTGCCAAATGGGAAAACAGACACATCAGGAGCCACTCCCATTAGGAACATTGCCATGTACACCCCATTTTCCCGAATGGAATTAAGGACCATAGTGTCTGAATTTCCTGACCCCAGAAAAGACTTAGTTGCCAGTCAAAAATACATCAGAGATTTAGGTAACACTGCAGAGCCCAACAATAAAGACTGGCAGATATTGCTGAGAGCATGTTTACCCTCCAATGTCGACGCAACTCAATTTTTAGTTGATTGCGGAGTAGATCAGGATGTACCTCTTACAGATGTGTACAATCAAGATAATGTGAAAAGAATAAACTTACAGTTAAAAGAGTATTTCCCAGCAGTAGCTAAATGGAATAAGATATTCTCCATTAAACAGAGGGAGTCAGAGACAGCTGCAGAGTATTTTCACAGAGCATTATTAGAAATGGCAAAATACACAGGCATAGAGGACATTAAAACAGACACAAACCATCGGGAAGTAGCAGTATCGGTACTGATGGATGGTTTAAAAGAGTCATTGAAGACTAGGGTACAGACCACACAACCATGTTGGCGAGGTCTGTCTGTGGCTACTTTGAGAGAGGCTGCTATTGATCACGATAGGAACATCACCAGACACAGGGAGTCACAAGGTGATAAGTTAATGTCAGTAAGTATACAGGCTCTGACCACAAAGCAGCCTGCGTATATACCACCAAACCCTGTGGGTAAGTCAACTGAGGTAACATGTTATTTTTGTCACAGACAGGGACACTTTGCACGAGACTGTAGATCAAGAAATATGCAAAAATCTCACCAACCCCCTAGACAACGACACGACACGACACACGACATTGGGATAGGGGTCCACAGAGACGGAGTTATGAGCCACATACAGGGGAAACAAAAAGATATCCCCCGAACAGAGACTGGCATGCCTCTGGTAGTTCCCAGCTAACTCCCTCACAAGTAGTTGCTGCCAGCGGGATTCAGGGAGGTCACCATACCCAATAGGGGTGTGGCCATACCTGTAATCTGCAGCCAGTAAAATTGATTGCCAACCTTGGAAGTGAACCCGAGATCGCAATTAATGTAGCTGGTAAAACTTTAAACTTTCTTGTAGACACAGGGGCGGCCAAGTCAGTGATAAATTCGACAGTGGGCATGAGAACCACTGGTAGGACAATTCCAGCCATGGGAGTAACAGGAGTAGTCCAGCACTACCCTGTTAGCAAACCAGCCGAGATTACAATAGGGCCTTTGCATACCAAGCATTCCTTTTTGCTGGCTGCATCGGCACCAACCAATCTCCTGGGTAGAGACTTACTGTGTAAAATGGGGTGCGTCATTTATTGTACTCCTGAAGGTGTATTCTTGGACATGCCTGAGAAACACGCTCAGGAAGTGCGAGACATGTTAGACTCTCCATCAAAATTAATGTCACATACCATTATGACAAATAGGAATCCATCCCAAGTAGAAGAGATGACATCTCAGATACCAGAGTCACTTTGGACAAAAGACGGACAAGACACTGGATTAATGGCAAACGTAGCTCCAGTAGTTGTACAAGTAAAAGATGGTAGGATAGCTCCAAAAATCCCACAGTACCCTCTGAAGCCAGAGGTGGAGTTAGGAGTTTACCCAGTAATAGAGCGCTTGCTACAACAGGGCATTCTGGTAAGAACGTCCAGCACTGCCAATAGTCCCATCTTCCCTGTTAAAAAGAGTGGAGGGAGGGGTTACAGACTAGTGCAGGATCTAAGGGGGATTAACAAAATAGTTGAGAGTCAGTTCCCCGTAGTGCCAAATCCAGCTGTCATCCTAATGCAAATCCCTCCCACTGCCAAATTTTTCACTGTTATTGACCTCTGCTCCGCTTTCTTTTCGGTACCCCTGCACCCTGACAGCCAATATTTGTTTGCATTCACATACAGAGGAGTCCAATACACGTGGACTCGATTACCCCAAGGTTTCATAGATAGTCCAAGTATATTTTCTCAGGCTTTGCATGATTGTTTACAGTCTTTTCAACCAGAGAGTGGATCAGTATTGATACAGTATGTGGACGATTTACTGCTGTGTTCAGATTCACTGGAAGCATCCCTGAAGGATACGAAACAGCTCCTGTTTAATCTTTCAGACACAGGACACAAGGTTTCCAAAGACAAGTTACAATTATGCCAAACTAAGGTAAAATATTTGGGACACTGTCTAACACAAGGACTGAGACACCTGACCGCTGATAGAACCCAAGCAATTAGAGACATGACTCTGCCACAAACCCAGCAACAGATCAGAACGTTTTTAGGAATGTGTGGGTATTGCCGTAATTGGATCCCAGGGTTTTCCATTTTGGCGTTACCTTTGCAGGAAATGGTTTCCTCAAACAAACCTGATAGGATTTCGCATACAGACGAGTCCGAAACAGCATTTGAGAGACTCAAACAGTGCCTAACGCAGGCACCAGCACTAGGTATGCCAGACTATGGGAAACCCTTTGAGCTATACGGAACAGAAAGTGCTGGTTGCGCGGCAGGTGTACTAACCCAAAAGCACGGTGATGCCAGCAGGCCAGTGGCATACTACAGCGCTCAGCTAGACACGGTAGCGCGATCCCTCCCCACATGCTTGCGAAGTGTTGCTGCGATAGCATTGCTAGTGACAAAAAGCGAAGATGTCGTGCTAGGCCACAACCTCACAATCCATACGCCACATGCAGTATCAGCCTTATTGAATTCTGCCCAAACCAGACACGTCTCATCAGCAAGGTTTACAAGATGGGAATTGGCACTAATGGCCCCCGTAAACATCACCATAAGGAGATGCAGTGCATTAAATCCTGCAACGTATCTCCCAGGTGTGCCTGGTCAGGCACAAAGGGTGGAAGGTGAGAGTGATGGGGAAGGAGGATTTAATACAAAGGAAGATACACATGATTGTATGGAATATTTGACCCAAAATTTTACCGCAAGGCCTGACATCAGTGACAACCCACTGGAAGATGCAGAACTCACGTTCTACACGGACGGTAGTTGTCATAGACAGTCAGACTCGGGAGACTTGTGTACTGGATACGCAGTCGTAGATGACCAAGACACCATAGAAGCGGAACCGTTAGGCCCACCTCACTCAGCCCAGGTTGCTGAAATGGTCGCCCTAACCAGAGCATGTGAATTGGCTAAGGGTAAGTCAGCCAATATCTACACCGATTCTAGATACGCATTCGGGGTAGTTCGCGATTTCGGAGCCCTATGGCGCCTCAGAAATTTCATGACGGCCGCTGGTACACCGGTAGCGCATGCAGCTCACATAAAAAGGCTTCTAACAGCGATACAGGAACCCGACAGAGTGGCTGTTATCAATTGTAAAGCACACACATATAGCCAAGACCCGGTATCACTTGGTAACAGCCGAGCAGACGAAGCTGCTAAGTTAGCAGCTGCTACCCCCATACAGACAGACACCACACAATTGATGGTATTTAATACCATCAACACACAGAAGTTGTGTGAAATGCAAAATTTGTGTTCCACACAGGAAAAGTCAGTCTGGAAGGCAAAGGGATATGGCCAGGAGTCCTCAGGACTCTGGACGGATGGACATGGTAAACCAGTGGCCCCCAGAGCATATCTTCCATGTCTGGCTGAAGCAGCTCACGGGCTGACTCATCTAGGCAAGGAAGGGATGTGCAAGTTGGTAAGAGCATATTGGTGCGCCCCAGGATTCTCCTCTCATGCGAGTAAAAGAGCAATGTCATGCCTTACCTGTTTGAGAAAGAATATTGGAAAGGCAATACCTACAGAACCATCCCATATCCCACCTGCCGGCGGCCCTTTCCAGGTAATACAGATTGACTTCATTCAATTATCCCCTTGTCGGAATTTGAAATATGTACTTGTTTGTATAGATGTTTTCTTGAATTGGGTCGAAGCATTTCCTGCGGCTACAAATACCGCTATGTTTACAGCTAAGAAAATTGTGCAGGAATTTGTATGTAGATATGGTATCCCTAGAATAATCGAAAGTGATAGGGGTACCCATTTTACAGGTGATGTCTTTCAAGGAATGTGTAAGTTAATGGGAATTGATAGCAAGCTGCACACTCCGTACCGTCCACAGGCGAGTGCGAAGGTCGAAAGAGTGAACAGCACTATTAAAAATAAATTGAGTAAAGTGATGGCAGAGACAGGATTGACATGGCCAGAAGCTTTACCCATTGTATTGTACAGTATCAGAACCACTCCCAGGTCCCCTCTTAATCTGTCCCCCTTTGAAATCTTGTTTGGTCGACAACCGCATGTCATGATTAACCCTCAGGATGATTTGAAATGTAACAATGAAGTAACTGTAAAGTACTTGATTAACATGAGTAAACAGTTAAGGAACCAAAATGATAATCTGAAGTTGGTGATTCCTGATCTACCTGATAGTAATTGTCATGACATTGAACCTGGGGATTATGTAATGATACGGAATTTTCTACGCTCAGGTTGCCTTATTGACAGATGGGAAGGACCATACCAGGTCTTATTGACTAGCACCACAGCATTAAAGGTTGCCGAGAGAGAGACTTGGGTTCATTCATCCCACTGCAAGAAGGTTGCTGATCCAGAGAAGTCCCGTGATAAGGAACAGACGGTAGAGGTTGTATCACTGGAGTGTCTGTTCCAGGAGGACTGAGGCGGCACCTGAGCCGTGAAAATCTCAAGACCAAGAGCTGTTGTCGACTCCCCACTCCCTTTTATTGTTTTTCTCCACTTCCCATCCCCTCTCCCTCAAATTTCTTTTTCCCCCTTCTCATTCTTCTCCGTTTCCTCCTATAAGATGGACTTGCCCCAAGAGACTGTGATCCGGATTTTCCTGTTGACCATGATGTTGACCAGAGCAGTCTGTTCCGGCGAGAGTACCATGGAGGTCGAGAGAGGTTCTGGAATGGGTTCTGATGATAAAGATGGAGGCGTAGTTTTCCAAGATCAACCTAACCAACAAGCAAAGGCGAGTATCAGAAAACGATCCGATAGCATTGACCATAGAAGAAATTGTGACGGATTGTTAGCTGAAGAAGACTGTATCTGTAGGCTCTGTAACAATGTCATTGAGGATGGGTGCATTAAGAAATTCCAATCCAGTTTTAATATCCATATGGACCGGCATCCATTGAGTGACTATCACTCCTTAGTGGGTAATGTGTTAAACAAAACAGATTGTTGGTTATGCTCTCAAGTACCTCAAGGTCATAGCAAATCAGGGCTAGTACCATTTCCTTTAACGATAGGGGAGGTACTTGAGTTAAATGGTGGGAGACCGGTGGACAGGAGGTTTAATATCTCCAGCCCTCCTAGTTTGAAGCTCCACCAATACCATGTGGATAGGTCCCTATTATGTTTCAACATCTCCAATCCCAGAAAGCCGGGAAATTGGGAAGTGTCATGGAGTAAACACACCATGACCTTTTCGCATAGAGCAGATAGAATGCCTACAGATACAGAGCTTGTACGCCACATAGCCAGTAGAGGAAAATCTTTCCGGTATAGGTACACCTTAGGAAATAGGATTACGAGAGTTGGAGAAGTATCACCAGGATACTGTGCACATATCGTACAACCTGATACGTGTACTAAGCAGATGGAAGAATTAGGGTCAGGAGATTTCACATGGAAGGTGTGTAATATGGTTATGTCCTACTCCGTCCCATATGTTCTCCCCGATGATGCATATTTCATATGCGGGAGAAAGGCGTACAAGTGGCTTGCCCCAAACTCTGAAGGATTGTGTTATATTGGAAAGGTATTGCCTGAAGTAATGACTGTGTCACATGAAAAAATGAAAGACATACACCGTGGTGCCCAAGCTCCTTATACTCACACTCATTACGAGCACATTGTTAAAAGGCACCTGATAGAGAAGACAGAGCATCCGGCCTCTGATCTGATAAGTGAATCCACCGGGATTCAATTCTTAATCGCGTTAGATTTCACCCGCACCGCTAGAGGAGTGCTGAATTATAAATACATATCGGCGCTCGCAAATTTGTTAGATAATATCACTGAAATGTATGACGACACGTTTAGATATACTGGAAGGGAACTTCAAGCGTATAAAACAGAACTGGTGCAGCATAGAATGGTTCTTAATTACCTCACAGCAGTGACAGGTGGATATTGTGTTACATTGGCAACACAGTACGGCGTGAAGTGTTGCACGTATATCACGAATAGCACCGAGGAACCGGTCGAGGTCATAGACCAAAAGATGGACGATATTCTCCAATTGAAGTGGGAATTTAGCCGAAAACACAATCTCACTCTTGCTGCTGTAGGTAATGAGCTGACTGGTTGGGTGTCATGGTTGAACCCGCGAAATTGGTTCTCCGGTTTAGGAGACTGGGCTCAAGGAGTCATAATGGATGTTGGGAAGTTTCTCCTATGTATCTTAGGTGTTGTCATATCAATTGGCTTGATATTTAGATGCGGTCAGGCTTTAATGAAGTGCAAAGAAAGTACAAGAGTGATGAGTTTGAGGAGTGAGGAAACTGTAATTAACCTGGATTTGATTTATGACCCAACGATAGAAACAATGATGTAATGAAAATGCGATTATACGGTCCGTTTCTTTCACCTGTTTTTCTGGTTTTTCTCCAAGATAAAAAGACCCACTTGGACGAGGAAGTTGACGAGACGCTATACAGACAACGGATTGACCAAAGAAGAAGTTTTGACCACTTTAGATACGGACATTTGATGAACTTTGCCATGGATCCCCAGTTTCCCTAGAATTCTTAAATTTACGCTAGCCCAACATTTTTTTGTAAATCTAATGGCATTGACAAAGCTTTTTGCTCACACCTAATGGGCAAAACAGCGCAAAGAAGACGACTTTCAACTGATACCGAACAAAACTTCAACCGACAGATGTACATTAACCTGACATAGAATACCACTGCATTTTCCATAAGTGTTCTTTATCTTCATCTCTACAACCCTCAGGTAATAACACACATAGTCGATAGGGAATACAGGCACAGATATCAGCAACCACATACCTCCCCTATTCATGTATCATCAACTAAAATGTGCTTCCCCATTTTGTTACAACTGAAAGCTGAAATGAGCTCGGTAGAGTTTGACAGCCCATCCACAGACCCTTAATACGGGATAAGAAGGAATTCAAATGTATACTTCGCAATACCTCGAAGCTTGATTTACAACACGTACGGCACGATGATACATGACCCCCCAAACATGGACTCATACACACATGCTTCTGCTATCTCACTAGGTCATACCCTCTTCCCACCTACTCCTCTCTCCTCCCTTACCCAACCATGGAAATGAATTAACCCCTGACATATATTTTTCTCCTTTTGAAATGTTTTAGAAGGTGGCAGTTATTATTGACTGCCAAAGGGTGGACTGTCAAAGTCAGAAAAATATCTCTATGCACACTGCCATATTTGCACCTCATTCAGGTCCACGCTGCGCATGCGTACGCTCTCCCGTGTGTGCGCATACTCACAGTCGCGGGCACCCGCAGGCGCACGGTATGCGTATTTACGGTAGAGTTTATGTAATCGTAGCGTGCGACTCATTCGTTACATATTTTCACTAATAAGGTATTTTGTAGATCATGGTCCCTTTGATAGATTCTGAAAGTTTGGTTAATATAGCATGTTCCTGAACAGAGAGATCCCTCTTTGTATTGTACGAAGGGTCTAACAGGGGTCATACAGTAGTGTTTGGTACCCATCGGAAGAGTATTTAAATAGCAATATTCCGGTGTTGGTTTGGAGCGGATTAATCGCTCGTGCGAATAGTTATGGACATAAGAAGTTTATGTCCATTTACTATTATTTGTTCTTACTTAGTCATGCGGCGGGAAACCCAGTATCCCACCCACCTGAACAGTTGGAAACAGTCACAGCCCACCTGTATGAATCAACCTATGACCTTTTGTTATAATGCGAAGCCGAATTCCTGTGTCCAATGAACAATGAGATTGTAGGGACCATTGAATTGTATTGTGTGTGGGGCATAAATAGGCAGGCCGACCATATCCAGATTCACTCTTTTCAACGGTTCTCATTGCTGATAATCGGGAGCTGGATATCGAGGCGCATGCGATCGTTTCCCCTTGTGCGTAAGTTTTCTCCGTAATCATATTGTCTTACTGTGAGCCATCTCTCTCTCTCTCTATCTCTCTCTCTCTTCTATTTCTCCCTTATTTTCCCTTGATTGTATTGTATTGTATTGTATGGTATTTCCTGTGTAGTTATCTGGTTAGTTAGTCTATGTTATATTGTAGTGTATGCTTTGTACTGTGATTCTCTTTGCAAGTATAATAGTCATAATACATATAATAGGTTTTGGACCCTAAGCCCAGGTATCTGTGTATTTCTTATAGTGTTAAGTATTCCCTGAGCGTCGGTGACGCTCAAGCAGCTTTGTAGTTAATCAGGTTACGCCAGGTTGCACTTACACTCTATCACCACACTAAGGTTTACTGTGTATTTCATTGTTAAAGGTATAGATATAAAGGTTTAACGTTGTGAGCGTCTGCGCCGCTGGTGATCTCCTCGTGGTCCCGAGCGTCCGCTAAGCCATAGCGAATCATTACGTTAGTCGGCAGCCAATAGCGTGCTTGCCCGTGATCTCTGAGCCGTGAGCGAACGCGACGCTTGAGCGTCTCGACTACGGCTGAGCGATCGTTACGCAACTTGTGTACCCTTACGGTACTTCTTACGTAGATAGCGTACAGTGTTCTTAGACCTCTTAAAGTGTTTTATATACAATAAATATTTAGCTTTATCACAATTAATAGAATAACGGTTCCATAAAAATTTACTCAGATAAAATAAGAGAAACAGGATGTAGTCATAATATTGATATTGATGAAAGGTTGAACCAGTCAGCATGTGCAGAAGGTCAGCATATTCACAATTTTGACATTATGCACTAGAGATGAGCGGGTTCGGTTCCCTGAGAATCGAACCTCCCCGAACTTTGTGATCCAAGCTGGGATCCAAGCCCGGCTCAGGTTTTTCTGCCCACCCCGATGACATTGAGGCAAAACGTCATTGTCCCGCTGTTGGATACTCGTGGGTTGTGGATTCTATATAAGTCCCCGGTGATCTAAGCAATATTCACTCCAGCATTGGAGAGTGTACTGGATGGACGTTTCCGTCTCAGTACTGTGTCTGGCGTGGCATGGGTGTTCTGTCTGCAGTATCTAAAAGGGATGCTCTCTCTGCTGTATCTAAAAGGGTCGCTCTGTCTGCTGTATAAGTCCTGGGGTGCCCTTTCTGTTGTATAAGTCCAGGGGTGCCCTTTCTGTTGTATAAGTCCAGGGGTGACCTCTATGCAATATAAGTCCAAGGGTGCCCTGTCTGCTATATAAGTCCAGGGGTGTCCTGTCTGCTGTATTAGTCCAGGGGTGCCCTGTCTGCTGTATTAGTCCAGGGGAGCCCTATCTGCTGCATTAGTCCTTGGGTGCCTGTCTGCTGTATAAGTCCTGGTGTGACCTCTCTGCCATATCAGTCCAGGGGTGCTGCTAAGTCTGCCATATCAGTGTAGGGGTGACCTAACTGGTGTATAAGTCCACGGTTGCCCTGTCTGCTGTATAAGTCCAGGGGTGCCCTATCTGCCATATCAGTCAATGTGTGATGCTGAGTCTGCCGTATCAGTCTAGGGGTGCCCTGTCTGCCGTATTAGTCCAGCGGTGCTGCTAAGTCTCATGTATCAGTTTGGGGTACCCTGTCTGTTGTATCAGTCCAGGGGTGCCCTGTCTGCTGTATCAGTCTAGGGGTGCTCTGCCTGCTGTAGCTCAAAAAGGGGTGCTTTGTCTGATGTATCTCAAAAAGGGGTGCTCTGTCTGCTGTATCACGGGTGATCTGTCTGTCCATCCAGGGGCTTCACCCCAGTGTAAAATTTAAATAGTAAAAGCTAAAAACAAAAAGTCTAAAATTATAATTATAAAAAAATATATATTTTGTTTTGTTTGTGCTGTATCCCAGTGTACTATACATTTTTTATTTTATTTTCATAAGTACTGTGACACTGCTGGAAAGACCTCAGTATATTATTTCCTACTCATACACGTATTGTGCCACGCTGTCAGTGAAGTCAACCGCAATGTGTAATTATTATATACATTTCTGACTCATTTGTGTGACACTGTTGATGAAGTCAACTGCAGTGTGTAAGTATTTATTATATACATTTCTGACTCATTTGTGCAATGCTGTCGGTGAAGGTCAACCCCACTTTGTTGCTAGAAATGGAGGCTACTACTAGAGCTGAAGCTGCTTCCACAAGTCTTGACATTGACAATGAAAGTCTGTCAACATCATCTGCTAAGGCAGATGCCCAGGGGCATAGAGGGCTTAAGTCAGGGTATGTAAAATCATTTAATTTTAGAGTGGTAAAGAAAAAACAAAACAAAAGAAAACTTAGCTGCAGAGGCAGTAAGACAAACTGCACATTCAGAATCAGAACCATCAGATGTTCTTTCAGAACATTTAGGGGTGTCTACGTCATCTATGTGTGAGTCTGACATTTCTCACACTGTCCTCCTAGAGAAGCCTCTTTCATATCCTTCCACCATTTCTATACCATCTGCACATGTATAGCAGTACAAGTAAAGATGGTGATGAATCTGAGGAGGATGCCCTAATACAAACTGAGGATTCGTGCGTGGAAGTGGGACAGGATGAGGGGGATATGTGTGTACTATCTGACAGTGAGGATGTTGATGATGACGTTGTTTGAAAAAGGATATGGTTTCTGGTGGATTATTGCGCACTATAAGAAAGGGATATGCCGCAAACCATTGAATACCAAAAAGGACACTAACATCAAGTGTCAAGAATTATGGCATAAACAAGATTAGGTATTTTAGGTAAGCGCTGTCCCCCTCTAAGGATGTTTAGGTAAATTTAGTTACTCAATGTCCAAGTATCTTAAACAAACATTTTTATTGTATCCTTGATAAATTTTTGTGACACAATGCACATTAAAAAGGATTGGACATACATAAAACATAAACATTAAAAAGAAGAATTATTGCACAGACCCTTATTTGTAAACAAGTGACAATAGTCTATGTGCAATTCATGTAATGGTTCAACTTCTGGTTCATACCGTAAAAGGCATGTGGTGTGTGCCTTTGATGAAAAAATGGGGTTCCAGCTGGCAGCCCAGCAACAAACCACACACTTTGCCAATGTAGATGGATAGCACAGGTTCCCGGTAAGAATCCAAAGAAGTCACAATTCCATTAGTACGGCACAACGCGTTTCGGATGGTACATCCTTTCTCAAGTGCATCTGTGATATTGTGTATTGTTTTCCCTTTTAAACCCCCTTTCCGGAAACGAATTAAATTGACTTTCCCGCCGTTTGCGTTCCAACTTCCGGAACCGGATGTAAGAGCGCTCTTTTGCGGTTCATCTCACCGTCGGATCCGGAAGTATACGCTCCGTCACTTGCTGTTGTCAACGGAACTCCAAGGGCCCGCGATGACACGACGCCTCCGCCTTTGCATTCACGTTCGTCGGCGGAAGTGATGTCATTTGCGTTCCACCTCTTAGGCAAACCCGGAAATATATGCGTTCCATTCACCATAAACATAGATAGGAGGTGGTATCCGTTGTAAAGTACTCAGATTTTCCTCATATTCACAAAAAACAAAGAGTATTCTTCCCAATTAATAGATCCTTTGCTAATATAAGTTGCCCATTTAAAAAAATCTGCATGGTACTTCATTCCCATGTAGTCCATCCCTACCGGCAACGTTATATTTTGTTATGACATGTGGAAAAAAGGGGAGAAAGAGATGAAAAACAGATTAAAAAGTGAACATAAAATATTTTATTACATCATAAACCATTTTAGTTCAAAGTCTGAGTTAAGACCATTAGGAACCAAAGTGTTTAAAACATATATCCATTCCATCTCTTTTTTTGCCAAACGTACATCAATATCTCTATTCCTACTGGTTTCTTTTATTTGTTCAATCCCCAAAAAACGTTTGATTTCAAATTCACAATTTTTATGAGAGTTTTTAAAATGCTGTGATAGCGGGTGATTTAATTGCCCCTTCCTTATATTATATATATGCTCTGCCATACGTGTTTTTAAATTTCGGGTGGTCTTACCTATATATATAAGTCCGCACATGCATTCTATCAAATAGATTATATTACGTGAATGGCAAGTAATAAAACTTCCTATATTATAGGATTTATCATGTACTTTAAAAGAGGTAATTTTCCTAGAGTTAAAAGAATTATTAGTGGAGCGGCACATCAAACAAGAGCCACACCGGTGGAACCCCTTTGTTCTTTCACTGGTTATTTTGGGGTCATATAGTGTGCTGTTAACTAATTTATCTTTGAGCGAAGGAGCTCTTCGATATATGAATTTCGGTTTTTTAGGTAGATGTTCTTTCAAGATGGGATCTTCCTGTAGGACCCTCCAGTTCTTCTGTATGCTTTTTTCCAATAATTTAAAATTAGATCCATATTGGCTAATAAAGGCCCATTGTAATGATGGATCATCTTTTTTCTTATTAGTGTTACATTTTAGGAGATCTTCCCTCTTAATTGTGTTCAATTTTGTTTTTGCTTGAACAATATCTTTATCTGAATACCCCTTGTTTTTGAAGCGCTCTCCAACCAATTCTAATTCTGTTTGACATACCTCTTCTTCAGTACAATTTCTTTTTACTCGTTTGAATTGGCCTAAAGGTATGCCCTCCAGCCATTTCCGATGGTGTTGACTTGTGATGTCAATGTATGAATTAGAATCAGTTTCCTTTCTGAATATACACGTGGACAACACATTGTCTTTTACATATATTTTTAGATCAAGAAAGGAAACTGTTTGTATATTTGTCTGGAAGGTGAACAAAATATTAAAATTATTAGTATTAAGATGGGTACAAAAAGTGGATAGACTATTGCTGTCCCCTCTCCATATAAAAAATACATCATCGATGAAACGGAACCAGCACACCAGGTTTGCCCCTTCTGCCAGCCATTGGTTGACTGCAGTGTGTTCCCAATATGCCATGTATAAATTGGCGTAACTAGGGGCAAACCTGGTGCCCATGGCCGTTCCCTGTATTTGTAAATAAAAACAACCATTGAAGTAAAAGTAATTATTGTGCAGGATGAAAGAAATTGATTCAATTAAGAATGCCTTTAGATCTTCAGTATAATCACTTTTATCTAAGTAAAACCGTATAGCCTCACATCCCTTTTCCCAATTGATGATTGTGTATAAGCTACTTACATCACCCGTTCCTAAAATAAAATTTGGTTCCCACTGAATGTCTTTAAGCTTATTGAGAGTATCTGTTGTGTCTCTCAAATAGGAATTGTTCTTAATGACCATTGGTTGCAAATAATGATCCACTAGGGCAGAGAGATTTGACGTGATACTATTAGAGCCAGAAATTATTGGTCTCCCGGGTGGATTTGTAGCATGTTTGTGTATTTTAGGTAATACGTATATCGTTGGTATAGTTGGATTCTGTATGTTAATGAAGTTATTCTCATCTTGAGTTATAACTCCTTTTAAACATGCCTCATCCGTTAGTGTTTTTAATTTCTTTATAATACTGGTTGACGGATCACTTCTTAATTTTTTGTAAGTTTTTATGTCTCCTAATTGTCGATTTACTTCATCAATATAATCATTTTTATTTAGAACTACCATCGATCCGCCTTTATCGGCTGGTTTGATTATTATTTCTTTATTTTCTTTTAGAGATTTGATCGCTAGTTGTTCCTTCTTGGTGATGTTGAACTTTTTATTTTTATTTTGTTGCATATTTCTAATGTCTTTTTCCACTAGAGTGCTGAAACAGTTTATGCAGTTTCCTTTCATCTGTTTAGGAAAGAAGGTTGATCTTGGTTTGAACACAGATTTTGATGTTTCATTTGAATTAGCTTCCCCTTCATTTTCCTTTGATAGAAAAAAAAATTTGACACATAATTTGCGTATATATTTTTGTAGATCTACGTAAACTTCAAATGGATTTACATTTGAAGTAGGAGCAAATTTTAAGCCCTTTTGAAGAATTGCTAGTTCTTCCGATTTTAATTCATATGTACTCAAATTATAAACTTTGCCCTTTTCACATTCTTTATTGGTCCCTGAATCTTTTTTTAGATTTTTAGGGGGTTTACTTTTTTCTTTCCTCCCCGTTTGCCTCTGTTGGTTCTTTTCTTTATCTGAACCTTCTCGGGGTTCTCTGTCCCTGATCTAAAAAAGACTGGTCATTTTTTGTGGACTCCTGTAACCGATCATAACGATTTCTGACAGGTATTCTGAAATCGTTTGTATGATATGGTTCTCTGTATGGACGTCTATTCTGAATTCTTTTCCAGTCTCCACCTGATTCTTTGGGATCTGAATATGTTAACTGGTACCTGTTAGGTTTTCTATATTGTCTTACATTAAACTGATTAGGAGTTTCCTTGCGGGTTTGAATATTTTCCTTAAGAGTCTGATGTTTTGCCTGATTATATCTATTTCTATTGTTTTTTTTGATTGGTTTCACAAACACTGTTTGAGGCACTACTTCTTGGCTCTCTTTTTCTGTTATCGTATCTCTTTGAAATTTCTTGTATTTCTTTGCTTTTAGCTCCCTGGTATTTTTTTCTAATTTAAATAAAATTTGTTTCTCTCTTTCTTTCACATCTTCCAGTTCTAAAACTGGTTTTAGCAGTGTGTTTAAAGAGTCAATTTCCTGATTTAACGATCTTAATTCCAATTGTCTTTCTTTAATGATGAGGTTAATCAACGAGTGAGAGCATGTTTTAAGTATTAAATCCCAATCTTGTTGGAATTCCATTCTTATTGACTGAAAAGAAGGTGCCTTGAATAATTGCAAACCTTTTGGCACCATCTTTTTTATTTGGTATTGTTCTAGGGTAGCAATCTCCCACCAAATTCGATTTTCTTTAAGCATGCTTCTCTCTAGTTTATTTAATAAAGTGGATAGATCCTCATCACTAACATTGGAATCAATATTATCGTCAGAAAATAGATCTCTCATACGATCATTACGAATTTCTCTGAATGCAAACATCCCTGCAGCATAAACCACCTTTGATGTTAAAACAATTTAAAAAAGGATATGGTTTCTGGTGGATTATTGCGCACTATAAGAAAGGGATATGCTGCAAACCATTGAATACCAAAAAGGACACTAACATCAAGTGTCAAGAATTATGGCATAAACAAGATTAGGTATTTTAGGTAAGCGCTGTCCCCCTCTAAGGATGTTTAGGTAAATTTAGTTACTCAATGTCCAAGTATCTTAAACAAACATTTTTATTGTATCCTTGATAAATTTTTGTGACACAATGCACATTAAAAAGGATTGGACATACATAAAACATAAACATTAAAAAGAAGAATTATTGCACAGACCCTTATTTGTAAACAAGTGACAATAGTCTATGTGCAATTCATGTAATGGTTCAACTTCTGGTTCATACCGTAAAAGGCATGTGGTGTGTGCCTTTGATGAAAAAATGGGGTTCCAGCTGGCAGCCCAGCAACACACCACACACTTTGCCAATGTAGATGGATAGCACAGGTTCCCGGTAAGAAAGGATGTACCATCCGAAACGCGTTGTGCCGTACTAATGGAATTGTGACTTCTTTGGATTCTTACCGGGAACCTGTGCTATCCATCTACATTGGCAAAGTGTGTGGTGTGTTGCTGGGCTGCCAGCTGGAACCCCATTTTTTCATCAAAGGCACACACCACGTGCCTTTTACGGTATGAACCAGAAGTTGAACCATTACATGAATTGCACATAGACTATTGTCACTTGTTTACAAATAAGGGTCTGTGCAATAATTCTTCTTTTTAATGTTTATGTTTTATGTATGTCCAATCCTTTTTAATGTGCATTGTGTCACAAAAATTTATCAAGGATACAATAAAAATGTTTGTTTAAGATACTTGGACATTGAGTAACTAAATTTACCTAAACATCCTTAGAGGGGGACAGCGCTTACCTAAAATACCTAATCTTGTTTATGCCATAATTCTTGACACTTGATGTTAGTGTCCTTTTTGGTATTCAATGGTTTGCGGCATATCCCTTTCTTATAGTGCGCAATAATCCACCAGAAACCATATCCTTTTTTAAATTGTTTTAACATCAAAGGTGGTTTATGCTGCAGGGATGTTTGCATTCAGAGAAATTCGTAATGATCGTATGAGAGATCTATTTTCTGACGATAATATTGATTCCAATGTTAGTGATGAGGATCTATCCACTTTATTAAATAAACTAGAGAGAAGCATGCTTAAAGAAAATCGAATTTGGTGGGAGATTGCTACCCTAGAACAATACCAAATAAAAAAGATGGTGCCAAAAGGTTTGCAATTATCCAAGGCACCTTCTTTTCAGTCAATAAGAATGGAATTCCAACAAGATTGGGATTTAATACTTAAAACATGCTCTCACTCGTTGATTAACCTCATCATTAAAGAAAGACAATTGGAATTAAGATCGTTAAATCAGGAAATTGACTCTTTAAACACACTGCTAAAACCAGTTTTAGAACTGGAAGATGTGAAAGAAAGAGAGAAACAAATTTTATTTAAATTAGAAAAAAATACCAGGGAGCTAAAAGCAAAGAAATACAAGACATTTCAAAGAGATACGATAACAGAAAAAGAGAGCCAAGAAGTAGTGCCTCAAACAGTGTTTGTGAAACCAATCAAAAAAAACAATAGAAATAGATATAATCAGGCAAAACATCAGACTCTTAAGGAAAATATTCAAACCCGCAAGGAAACTCCTAATCAGTTTAATGTAAGACAATATAGAAAACCTAACAGGTACCAGTTAACATATTCAGATCCCAAAGAATCAGGTGGAGACTGGAAAAGAATTCAGAATAGACATCCATACAGAGAACCATATCATACAAACGATTTCAGAATACCTGTCAGAAATCGTTATGATCGGTTACAGGAGTCCACAAAAAATGACCAGTCTTTTTTAGATCAGGGACAGAGAACCCCGAGAAGGTTCAGATAAAGAAAAGAACCAACAGAGGCAAACGGGGAGGAAAGAAAAAAAGTAAACCCCCTAAAAATCTAAAAAAAGATTCAGGGACCAATAAAGAATGTGAAAAGGGCAAAGTTTATAATTTGAGTACATATGAATTAAAATCGGAAGAACTAGCAATTCTTCAAAAGGGCTTAAAATTTGCTCCTACTTCAAATGTAAATCCATTTGAAGTTTACGTAGATCTACAAAAATATATACGCAAATTATGTGTCAAATTTTTTTTTCTATCAAAGGAAAATGAAGGGGAAGCTAATTCAAATGAAACATCAAAATCTGTGTTCAAACCAAGATCAACCTTCTTTCCTAAACAGATGAAAGGAAACTGCATAAACTGTTTCAGCACTCTAGTGGAAAAAGACATTAGAAATATGCAACAAAATAAAAATAAAAAGTTCAACATCACCAAGAAGGAACAACTAGCGATCAAATCTCTAAAATAAAATAAAGAAATAATAATCAAACCAGCCGATAAAGGCAGATCGGTGGTAGTTCTAAATAAAAATGATTATATTGATGAAGTAAATCGACAATTAGGAGACATAAAAACTTACAAAAAATTAAGAAGTGATCCGTCAACCAGTATTATAAAGAAATTAAAAACACTAACGGATGAGGCATGTTTAAAAGGAGTTATAACTCAAGATGAGAATAACATCATTAACATACAGAATCCAACTATACCAACGATATACGTATTACCTAAAATACACAAACATGCTACAAATCCCCCCGGGAGACCAATAATTTCTGGCTCTAATAGTATCACGTCAAATCTCTCTGCCCTAGTGGATCATTATTTGCAACCAATGGTCATTAAGAACAATTCCTATTTGAGAGACACAACAGATACTCTCAATAAGCTTAAAGACATTCAGTGGGAACCAAATTTTATTTTAGGAATGGGTGATGTAAGTAGCTTATACACAATCATCAATTGGGAAAAGGGATGTGAGGCTATACGGTTTTACTTAGATAAAAGTGATTATACTGAAGATCTAAAGGCATTCTTAATTGAATCAATTTCTTTCATCCTGCACAATAATTACTTTTACTTCAATGGTTGTTTTTATTTACAAATACAGGGAACGGCCATGGGCACCAGGTTTGCCCCTAGTTACGCCAATTTATACATGGCATATTGGGAACACACTGCAGTCAACCAATGGCTGGCAGAAGGGGCAAACCTGGTGTGCTGGTTCCGTTTCATCGATGATGTATTTTTTATATGGAGAGGGGACAGCAATAGTCTATCCACTTTTTGTACCCATCTTAATACTAATAATTTTAATATTTTGTTCACCTTCCAGACAAATATACAAACAGTTTCCTTTCTTGATCTAAAAATATATGTAAAAGACAATGTGTTGTCCACGTGTATATTCAGAAAGGAAACTGATTCTAATTCATACATTGACATCACAAGTCAACACCATCGGAAATGGCTGGAGGGCATACCTTTAGGCCAATTCAAACGAGTAAAAAGAAATTGTACTGAAGAAGAGGTATGTCAAACAGAATTAGAATTGGTTGGAGAGCGCTTCAAAAACAAGGGGTATTCAGATAAAGATATTGTTCAAGCAAAAACAAAATTGAACACAATTAAGTGGGAAGATCTCCTAAAATGTAACACTAATAAGAAAAAAGATGATCCATCATTACAATGGGCCTTTATTAGCCAATATGGATCTAATTTTAAATTATTGGAAAAAAGCATACAGAAGAACTGGAGGGTCCTACAGGAAGATCCCATCTTGAAAGAACATCTACCTAAAAAAACGAAATTCATATATCGAAGAGCTCCTTCGCTCAAAGATAAATTAGTTAACAGCACACTATATGACCCCAAAATAACCAGTGAAAGAACAAAGGGGTTCCACCGGTGTGGCTCTTGTTTGATGTGCCGCTCCACTAATAATTCTTTTAACTCTAGGAAAATTACCTCTTTTAAAGTACATGATAAATCCTATAATATAGGAAGTTTTATTACTTGCCATTCACGTAATATAATCTATTTGATAGAATGCATGTGCGGACTTATATATATAGGTAAGACCACCCGAAATTTAAAAACACGTATGGCAGAGCATATATATAATATAAGGAAGGGGCATTTAAATCACCCGCTATCACAGCATTTTAAAAACTCTCATAAAAATTGTGAATTTGAAATCAAACGTTTTTTGGGGATTGAACAAATAAAAGAAACCAGTAGGAATAGAGATATTGATGTACGTTTGGCAAAAAAAGAGATGGAATGGATATATGTTTTAAACACTTTGGTTCCTAATGGTCTTAACTCAGACTTTGAACTAAAATGGTTTATGATGTAATAAAATATTTTATGTTCACTTTTTAATCTGTTTTTCATCTCTTTCTCCCCTTTTTTCCACATGTCATAACAAAATATAACGTTGCCGGTAGGGATGGACTACATGGGAATGAAGTACCATGCAGATTTTTTTAAATGGGCAACTTATATTAGCAAAGGATCTATTAATTGGGAAGAATACTCTTTGTTTTTTGTGAATATGAGGAAAATCTGAGTACTGTACAACGGATACCACCTCCTATCTATGTTTATGGTGAATGGAACGCATATATTTCCGGGTTTGCCTAAGAGGTGGAACGCAAATGACATCACTTCCGCCGACGAACGTGAATGCAAAGGCGGAGGCGTCGTGTCATCGCGGGCCCTTGGAGTTCCGTTGACAACAGCAAGTGACGGAGCGTATACTTCCGGATCCGACGGGGAGATGAACCGCAAAAGAGCGCTCTTACATCCGGTTCCGGAAGTTGGAACGCAAACGGCGGGAAAGTCAATTTAATTCGTTTCCGGAAAGGGGGTTTAAAAGGGAAAACAATACACAATATCACAGATGCACTTGAGAAAGGATGTACCATCCGAAACGCGTTGTGCCGTACTAATGGAATTGTGACTTCTTTGGATTCTTACCGGGAACCTGTGCTATCCATCTACATTGGCAAAGTGTGTGGTGTGTTGCTGGGCTGCCAGCTGGAACCCCATTTTTTCATCAAAGGCACACACCACATGCCTTTTACGGTATGAACCAGAAGTTGAACCATTACATGAATTGCACATAGACTATTGTCACTTGTTTACAAATAAGGGTCTGTGCAATAATTCTTCTTTTTAATGTTTATGTTTTATGTATGTCCAATCCTTTTTAATGTGCATTGTGTCACAAAAATTTATCAAGGATACAATAAAAATGTTTGTTTAAGATACTTGGACATTGAGTAACTAAATTTACCTAAACATCCTTAGAGGGGGACAGCGCTTACCTAAAATACCTAATCTTGTTGATGACGTTGTTTGAGTAAGTCAGCCACCGGTGGCTGCAGTTGTTGACCGTGATAAAAAGAAAGCCATTGCGATGCCTTTGCATGTGGCATTATTTTTACCCCAATCCTGACAATGCTTATGAAAGCATTTGCTCCATTTGTGAAGTCAGATTTAGTAGAGGTAAGAACATTAGCTATCTAGGCACCTTCTTGATGTTACGTCATTTGTGTCAAAGACATGAAATTTATTGTACAAGATTATAATGTAATTAACACCTCATCATCAACATCCTCAGGGTAATTACTTAATGGAGGAACTCCTTCTAAACAAGTGTTTTGTGGGGCCCAAACAAACCAATCATTTCAGCCACAAATGATAGTCCCTGTCTCTGAAATGATTGGTTTGTTAAACTGTGCATGTCCTGTTTAATCTATACAACATGAGGGTGGGTGGGAGGGCCCAAGAACAATTCCATCTTGCACCTTATTTCTTTGCGTTATGTGCTCTTTGGAGCATTTTTTGGGCATAGATTCTAAAACTGCCATCCAGTCTGCCACTGCAGTGCCACTCCTAGATGTGCCAGGTGTCTGTGCCTCCCACTTCTGTCACTTAGCTTAGTCATCCAGCTACCTCGGTGCAACATTTTGGCCTAAACTGGATAAAAATAGAGATGAGCGGGTTCGGTTCTCAGAGAACTCGGAAACCTGAATGCGGCAAAACGTCATCATCCCGCTGTCGGATTCTCGTGGGATTTGGATTCCATATAAGGAGCCACGTGTCGCGGCCATTTTCACTCCAGTCTCAGAGAGTGTAATGAGAGGACGTGTCTCCGTCCTCCAGTGTCTGTGTGAGGGCGGGAAAGTGGGGTGGCAAGTCTTGTGCTGTGTTGTGAGGCTCAGTCCAGTCCAGCGTAGTCAGTGTATTGTGCTGCATCAGTTCAGTGTAGTCACAGTGTTGGTGTCCTCTGCTGCCATATATCCAGTGTAGCTGTATAAAGTGGTGCTCTGTTGTGCTGTTCAGTCCAGTGTAGTCAGTGTATTGTGCTGCATCAGTCCAGCCAGTCACAGTGTTGGTGTTCTCTGCCATATATCCAGTGTAGCTGTATAAAGTGTTGTTGTATTGTGCTGCATCAGACCAGTGGTAGTGTCCTGTCTCATCAGTCATTCCAGTGACGATATACGTTGCTGCTATATATCCACTGCTGCCGTATAATATAATATAATAATAACAACAACCACAAGTCCCTTACATTGTTGTTGTGTAGTGCTGCATCAGACGAGTGGTAGCGTCCTGTCTCATCAGTCATTCCAGTGATGATATACGCTGCTGCTATATGTCCACTGCTGCCGTATAATATAATAATAACAACAACCACAAGTCCCTTACAGTGTTGCTGTGTTGTGCTGCATCAGACTAGTGGTAGTGTCCTGTCTCATCAGTCATTCCAGTCATTCCTGTGCCGCATATTGTCTCCTTTAACTCCCAAAAAATAATGGAGAACAAAAATTTTGAGGATAAAATAGGAAAAGATCAAGAAGAACCACTTCCTCCTAGTGCTGAAGCAGCTGCCACTAGCTATGACATAGACGATGAAATGCCATCAATGTCGTCTGCCAAGGCCGATGCCCAATGTGATAGTAGATGGCATGTAAAATCCAAAAAGCCAAAGTTCAGTAAAAAGAACCAAAAAAAGAAATTAAAATGGTCTGAGGAGAAACGTAAACTTGCCAACATGCCATTTATGACACGGAGTGGCAAGGGACGGCTGAGGCCCTTGCCTATGTTCAAGGCTAGTGGTTCAGCTTCACATGACAATGGAAGCCCTCATCCTACCACTAGAAAAATTAAAAGAGTTAAGCTGGAAAGAGCACAGAAAAGAACTGTGTGTTCTGAGATGGTATCACAAATCCCTAAGGAGAGTCCAAGTGTGTCGGTGGTTGCGATGTCTGACCTTCCCAACACTGGACGGGAAGAGCTGCTCCTTCCACCATTTGCACGCCCCCTGCAAGTGCCGGAAGGAGCACCCACAGTCCAGTTCCTGATATTCAAATTGAAGATGTCACTGTTGAAGTACACCAGGATTAGGATATGGGTGTTGCTGGTGCTGAGGAGGAAGTTGACAATGAGGATTCTGATGGTGATGTGGTTTGTTTAAGTCAGGCACCAGGGGAGACACCTGTTGTCCTTGGGACGAAGTAGCCCATTGTGATGCCTGGGCAAACCACCAAAAAAGCCACCTCTTCGGTGTGGAATTATTTCTCCACAAATCTGGACAACAGGTGTCAAGCCATCTGTTGCTTCTGTCAATCTGTAATAAGTAGGGGTAATGATGTTAACCACCTAGGAACATCCTCCCTTATAAGTCACCTGCTGCGCATTCATCAGAAGTCAGTGTCAAGTTGTGAAACGTTGGGTAAGAGCATAAGCAGTCTACTGACACCTAAATTCCTTCTTCCTCCTGTACCCAAGCTCCTGCAAGCCACACCACCAACTCCCTCAACGTCAACTTCCTCCCCAGTCAGGAACGTCAGTAGTCCTGCAGGCCATGCCACTGTCTAGACTGAGGAGTCCTCTCCTAACCGGGATTCCTCCGTAGGATTCTTTAATGGTACGCCTGCTGTTGCTGCTGCAGTTGTTGCTGCTGGGAGTCGATCGTCATCCCAGAGGGGAAGTCGGAAGACCACTTGTACTACTTCCAGTAAGCAATTGACTTCCAACAGTCCTTTGTGAGGAAGATGAAATATGACAGCAGTCATCCTTTTGCAAAGCAGATAACTGAGGCCTTGACAGCTATGCTGGTGTTAGACGTGCGTCCGGTATCCACCATTAGTTCAGTGGGACTTTGAGAATTGTTTGAGGTACTGTGTCCCGGGTATCAAATCCCATTAGGTTTCACTTCTCTAGGCAGGCGATACTGAGAATGTACACAGACGTCAGAAAAAAGAGTCACCAGTGTCCTACAAAATGCAATTGTATCCAGTGTCCACTTAACCATGGACATGTGGACAAGTGGAACAGGGCAGACTAAGGACTTTATGACTGTAACAGCCCACTGGGTAGATGTATTGCCTCCCGCAGCAACAACAACAGCAGCGGCACCAGTAGCAGCATCTCGCAAACGCCAACTCGTTCCTAGGAAGGCTACGCTATGTATCACCGCTTTCCTTAAGAGGCACACAGCTGACAACCTCTTACGGAAACTGAGGAACATCATCGCAGAATGGCTTACCCCAATTGGTCTCTCCTGGGGATTTGTGATATCGGACAACTCCACCAATATTGTGCGTGCATTACATCTGGGCAAATTCCAGCATGTCCCATGTTTTGCACATACAATTAATTTGGTGGTGCAGAATTTTTTGAAAAATGACAGGGGTGTGCAGGAGATGCTGTCGGTGGCCCGAAAAATTGCGGCCCACTTTCGCCATTCTGCCACCATGTGCCAAAGACTGGAGCGCCCGCAAACACTCCTGAACCTGCCCCACCATCAACTGAAGCAAGAGGTGGTAACGAGGTGGAATTCAACACTTTATATGCTTCAGAGGATGGAGGAGCAGCAAAAGGCCATTCAAGCCTATACATCCACCTATGATATAGGCAAAGTAGGGGTAATGCACCTGACTCAAGCGCAGTAGAGAATGATTTCCGTCTTGTGCAAGGTTCTCCCAGCCTTCGAACTTGCCACACGGGAAGTCAGTTCAGACACTGCCAGCTTGAGTCAGGTCATTCCCCTCATCAGGCTTTTGCAGAAGCAGCTGGATAAATTGAAGGAGGAGTTAAGATGGAGCGATTCCGCAAAGTATGTGGGACTTGTGGATGGAGCCCTTCATTCGCTTTGCCAGGATTCAAGGGTGGTCAATCTGTTGAAATCAGAGCACTACATTTTGGCCACCGTGCTCAATCCTAGGTTTAAAGCCTACATTGTATCTCTCTTTCCAGCAGACACAAGTGTGCAGAGGTGCAAAGACCTGCTGGTTAGTAAATTGTCAACTCAAGTGGAACGTGACCCGTCAACAGCGCCTTCTTCAATTACTCCCACCACTGGGGCTGCAAGGAAAAGGATAAGATTTCTTAGCCCACCCGCTGGCGGTGATGCAGGGCAGTCAGGAGCGAAAGCTGACATCTGGTCCGGACTGAAGGACCTGCCAACGATTATTGACATTGGGGAAAGTATATATAACAAGTATATATGTGGGGGCTGTGATGAGTGTGTTTTCCCTAGCAGCTGTATAGATAAGGGGTAGTCAGACCCTTGAGAATACAAGAAGAAAGGAAAAATATACAGCGCTGCTTGACACAGTATATTCTATAAATGAATATATTTAATATATATAAAAAAATTATAAATAAAAATGCAAATACTTTAGTACAATTAAAACTTAATGTGTCTCATAAATGACTACAGGTGGACTTGAGGATCTGTTAATGCTGACATTCAAATAAATTAAGCAAACACCAGTACAAGCACAGTCATAATGATGGACCAGATGTATGCAACTTCATCCAATTGGATGTATTTACAAAGTCTGTGTTCCGTTTAGAAAGGATCCCGTTAGATGTAAGTCCGTGTGGCAACGGTATTGTAGTTGGGGCCCTGGTTCAGAGTTCACTTGGAGCTCCGTGTTCCGTTAAGTGGATCCTCTATAGATGTTGTAGGCAATAGCAATGCCAGTAGGGGTCCTGGTTCACGGAGATAAAGATGGAAGCAGAGGTCCTGACTGCAAGTGGTGGCGTGATGGAAGTACTGGTCAGCATATGTCCACACAGGTCTTTGTCTAACGCGTTTCGCTGCTCCAGGCAGCTTTGTCAAAGGTATTGTGGCATTGAGACTGATCACCCTTTTATAGGGGAAGTGATGTCATCATTGGAGACAGCTGGTGCTTAATTATTAATCTAAACATACTACTAAAAATAATACAGAAATCGGTCTAATGTTTAATATTTATCATAAAACATCATTTCAATTTTGTGTTTAGTAAAAACGAAGCTGGAAACGAGAAAAGTGACTGGTTTGTTTATTTAATTATTTATATCAGTTCCGATCATGTGATTTCAGATCGAAAAGTGACCAATAAGGGATTGTTTGTGGGTCACGTGGGAGTATCACATGGTCTACTAGCTGGAAGGCGTTTGTCATGAATACTCTTTTACCGGGTTTATGTTTGTTGTTGGAACGCATGATGTTCCGGTCACGTGATCGGACATTTGCCGATCACGTGATACGGTCTCGCGTTAAGATGATGCTGCACGTAACTTGTAGGCAGTTTCGGCTGATAAGGGTTTTGTATTGAAGAAGTCAGTGTCACGTGGTCGGACTCTCGCCGGTCACGTGACCAACTGTAACATTTCTAAATGGCCAATCGAAATCCGTTCTTTGGAGCCTGTTCAACGTAAACTGAATCGGTTGCTAAGCAACCGCTAAATACAGATTAGGACCATGATGTTGCTTAGAAATAAGTTCAGTTGCAGTTGTTAGTAGGCTGATTTCATTTCATTATGAGTCTTTAGAAGACACAAATACGACACAGGAATATCGAGGAACATGCAGAACACTCGGAGATCACATAATTTCATATATTAAAGTCTGATCATAAGACACAAGGCAAAAATGATGTTAAATTATATATCTAAATAATTCCATTTATATTTGGATGAATATTCATTAGTATACTATTTATGTTTTTATTTTTATTTTTATTACTAGGTTGTCTGTATTCCCATTATGATTGGATCTTAAGTTTATTCCACATCAGATGGTAAACAAATTTAGTGATGAGTGACATGTGTCTATAAATATTGGATCCGTAATTATATTAATTCTAAATATTGACTGAAGATAGATGTTCTACTACTAAATCCATCAAGTCTATATTTTATTAATAGATTAATACTGATGGATCTATCTGGTCCAATTCTTGTTATCAATTAGTGCTATAGTTATATTTTTATTAATATTACTATTTTTAAGAAATATATATTATTTAATTGTGATATTTTAATTTGTTATTGTTTTGTTTTTTCTATAATTATTCCTATTATTTTTATCTAAATATTGATCTTTTTATATTTGAGGATTTCTTAATATTAAAAATACTAAGTGATTCAATGCGTGATGTTTACTTCTTATTTGTATATAAACGTTTAAGTTTCTAATATAGATATTTAATAACACGAAGTGGAGGTATATTAGTGTATTATGTATTAGATAGTCTTAATTTTTATAAAAATGCCGAAGTATCATGATTCTATAGGCAGGGAGAAACTCATAGTATGGTATTGAGCTCTAGCGCTTCGTTCAAACCTTCAGGATATAAAGAGTTTAGTTGAAAAGTCCAATAAATCTCCTGTTTACAGAGATTTCCAAATCTGTCTCCTCCTCTTTTGGTAATGGGAATATGCTCAAGGCCAATGATTTTTAAGGTTTCCGGGTTCCCCTGATGGTATTTGGAAAAATGTCTTGGAATACTATGGTTAGTTATTTTATTGAGAATATTTCTCCTATGTTCTGTAAAGCGGGTTTTAAGTGGCCTTGTGGTACGACCTACATATAGTAAGTTGCAACCACAGATTAGGACGTATACTACCCAGCTTGTGTCACATGTCACAAAGCTGGTGATATTAATATCTTTATCGGTAATGGTTTTAGGTAGTTTAGTAGTTTTATTTAATGCATGTTTACAAGTAATGCATTTATTTTTACCGCATTTATAAAATCCTGTTTGTTTTGGGAACCAAGAGCTTTTGTGTTCTAGTTGTACATTAGAGGAGGGTTTTTTTATATAACTGGGGGCCAAGTATGAACCCAGAGATCGATTTCTCCTGAATATGAACCGAGGTTTGGGTGGTAAAAGGTCCTTCAGGGTGGTATCATACCTAAGAATGTTATAGTTATTATTAATAATTTGTTTAATTTCATTAGAACAACTGTTAAATGTTGAGATAAAGGACAATTCATAATGTTGAGATTTCTGTTTAGACTTGGATTTTGTTTGCAGGAGTTGTTTCCTGTCCATTTTATTTACGTCCTCTAAAGCTCTACATAATAGATCTTTTGGATAGCCTCTATTTTCAAAGGCTATCAGCATGTCAGAAGCTTGTTTGCGAAAAACAGAATCAGACGAACAATTCCTCCTTATGCGCAGTTGGCCCTTTGGAATATTCAGCTTCCATGGAATGTAATGAGCGCTTTCATAATGTAGGTACGTATTGCTTCCTACTTCTTTAATATGGTTGGAAGTTTGGATAAGTCCTTTAATAATATTAAGGGTAACATCCAAGAAGGAAATATGTGTAGGGTGATAAGAGTGAGTGAAGGTTAGGTTGAGATCCTCAAGTCCACCTGTAGTCATTTATGAGACACATTAAGTTTTAATTGTACTAAAGTATTTGCATTTTTATTTATAATTTTTTTATATATATTAAATATATTCATTTATAGACTATACTGTGTCAAGCAGCGCTGTATATTTTTCCTTTCTTCAACGATTACTGACATGTCTACTGTCACTACATATGATTCTGTCACCATTGAAAGAATGGTGGAGGATTATATGATGATAGCATCCAAGTAGGCATGTCAGACAGTCTGTACATATACTGGCAGGAAAAAGAGGCAATTTGGAGGCCCTTGCACAAACTGGCTTTATTTTACCTAAGATGCCCCCCCCTCCAGTGTGTACTCCGAAAGACTGTTTAGTGCAGCCGGTAACCTTGTCAGCGATCGGCATAGGAGGTTACTTCCACTAAATGTGGAGAAGATGATGTTCATCAAAATTAATTATAAATTCCTCCGGGAAGACCTTTACCAGCAATTGCCTCCAGAAAGTACACAGGGACCTGTGATGGTGGATTCCAGTGGGGACAAATTAATACTCTGTGGAGGATGTACACAGTGAAAGGGGTGAGGAATCGGAGGATGATGATGAGGTCGACATCTTGCCTCTGAAGAGCCAGTTTGTGCAAGGAGAGATTGATTGCTTCTTTATTGGTGGGGGCCCAAACAAACCAGTCATTTCAGCCACAGTCGTGTGGCAGACCCTGGCGCTGAAATGATTGGTTTGTTAAAGTATGCATGTCCTGTTTATACAACAAAAGGGTGGTTGGTAGGGCCCAAGGACAATTCCGTCTTTCACCTCTTTTTCTTCTTTGCATCATGTGCTGTTTGGGGACTAGTTTTTTTTGTGCCATCCTGTCTGCAACTGCAGTGCCACTCCTAGATGGGCCAGGTGTTTGTGCCGCCCA
Source organism: Pseudophryne corroboree (assembly GCF_028390025.1). Classification (NCBI taxonomy): domain Eukaryota; kingdom Metazoa; phylum Chordata; class Amphibia; order Anura; family Myobatrachidae; genus Pseudophryne; species Pseudophryne corroboree. The sequence goes on along the minus strand of NC_086446.1, from coordinate 57,808,760 downwards.
CTTGTGTCACTTAGCTTGGCCATCCAGCTACCTCATTGCACCTCTTTTTCTTATTTGCATCATGTGCTGTTAGGGGACCAGTTTTTTTTTTGTGCCATCCTGTCTGCAACTGCAGTGCCACTCCTAGATGGGCCAGGTGTTTGTGCCGCAATACAGCCACCTTGGTGCAACTTTTAGGCCTAAAAACAATACTGTGAGGTGTGAGGTGTTCAGAATAGACTGGAAATGAGTGGAAATTAATGTTATTGAGGTTGATACTGTAGGAGCAAAGTTACCCCCAAATTCTGTAATTTTAGCTGTTTTTATGTTTTTTTCCAAAACCAAAACACGAAAGGGTGGTTTTGGCAAAACCAAGCCAAAACCAAAACACAAAAGTGGAATTAGAACCAAAATCAAAACACGAAAAGTGCTCGCCGCACATCTCTAGATAAAAACAATATTGTGAGATGTGAGGTGTTTAAAATACACAAAACACCCCCAAATTCTGTGATTCTAGCTATTTTTATAATTAAAAAAAAAAATAGAACCAAAACACAAGGGCGGTTTTGGCAAAACCAATCCAAAACCAAAACACACAAAAAAAAAATGGCCAGGCGCACATCTCTATTATGCACAGATTAGCAGTGGAGGGTTAGTCTGTGGGAAGGAGAGGGTTAGGCTATGGGAGGGGGAGGGTTATGGTTAGGATATGGGAGGGGAGGGTTACACTAAAGGAAGGGGAGGATTAGGGTTAGGTTATGGGAGGGAGAGGAATAGGGTTAGGCTAAGGGAGGGGGAAGGTTAGGGCTACACTATGGGAGGGGGAGTGTTAGGTTAAGGGAGAGGGAGGGTTAGGCTAAGAGAAGGGGAGGGTTAGGGTTAGGCTATAGAAGGGGGAGGGTTAGGATTAGGCTATGGGAGGTGGAGGGTTAGGTTAAGGGAGGGGGAGGGTTAAGGTTTGGCTATGGGAGGTGGAGGGTTAGGGCTAGGCTAAGGAAGGGAGAGGGTTAGGTTAAGGGAGAGGGAAGGTTAGGGTTATTCTAAAAGAAGGGGAGGGTTAGGCTATGGGAGGCGGAGGGATAGGGTTAAGTTATGGGAGAGGGAGGGTTAGGGTTAGGCTAAGGGAGAGGGAGGGTTAGGGTTTGGCTATGGGAGGGGAGGGTTAGGGTTAGGCTAAGGGAGGGGGAGGGTTAGATTTAGTCTAAGGGAGGGGGAGGGGTAGGGTTTGGCTACGAATGGGGACGGTTAGGCTATGGGAGGGAGAGGGCTAGGGTTAGGCTATTAGATGGCAAGCATTAGGCTACGGGAGCAGGAGGGTAGGCTATGGGAGGGGGAGGGTTAGGCTATGGGAGGAGGAGGGCTAGGGTTAGGCTATGGGAGAGGGAGGGTTAGGCTATAGAAGGGAAGGTTAGCCACTAGGGGGATGGTTAGGACTAGCAATTCTCACTGCCAGATGCCACATAGGATCCACTAGAAGTCATCATGATATCACTACTAGAAATCCAGAAAACACAGCTGGAGCCACCAGACCAAGCGTACTAGGTAAGTTACCAATAGACCACCAAGGATGTTTTGTTGACATCCTAATCATATTGTCATTAATGTTGATGTGATCAATGACGACATGCTGACATTATGAATGCTGATAAAATATACCACACCCAAGAGCTATTCTCCTGTGTTTGTGCTATGTGTGGTCTATGACTGGTACTAAGAGAACAGATATTTTAACAGAGAGGGGTCTCTTACCTAAGATGCTGCAGGGCACAGGCCGGGTGTCTCAGTCCCTCACACAGAAGCTTTATTCCAAGGTCCCCCAGAGTATTCCGATCCAGGTTCAGGCTGGTCAGAGAGCGGTTTGTAGTAATAACAGAGCGGAGATCATCACAGCAGGAGGAGGTCAGATAACAGCGCTCTAACCTGATGAGAGATGAGGGATCTGTATTAGATAATTTCTTATTGTCATAAATCAATGATCAATAAGCCAAATTGAAATGTTAAAGTGGATACGATTATTCGCACATACTGTATATCATCTATTAAGCTGTATGTGTATGTCATAGAGAATGTTGTTGTTGATTAACTAATCTAGATGCGGCACAGAAATACTTCAAAATGTCATTGGTGCAAGTTTCTATGGTGTTACCGATAGTGGCATCTAAAGACCGTGGGGTATTACAGTTTCTGAAGATGCTCAAAGTCAGCACCTCAGTCAGACACACACTTGTACATCAGGGGAAGGGATAATACAGGCGTTAGTACATAGTCACATATGCACGGCTGTAAACCAGGGGAAGAGCTGATCCCATTAGCACATAGTCACATTTGCACAGCTGTACACAGGGGAAGGGCTGGTACTGGCATTAGCACATAGTCATATATGCATATCTCCCAACTGTTCCCGAATATAGCGGGACAGTCCCACTAATTGGACATTGTCCTGCTGTCCCTCCCGCGGGTCGCAGTGTCCTGCGGGCGGGGGCAGATTGGGAGAGTCAGTGATCACCGCTGCTCTTCTCTACAAAGCAGCCGGTGATCACTGAGTAGATACCGTGCGCATGCGCACGGCATCTATCAGTGTAGGGAGTGGAGCTGGGGGCTGCCCAGCTCAGGGAGCGCTGAGCACACCCCCAAAATAACAAAAACGGGGGACCGCAGCGATAGGCTCCATCCTTTTACTTAAGGCCATGCACCCTTTATGTGAGGCTCCGCCCCTTTCCAGTCGCAACCCAACAAACAGTTCTAAGAAGTTGGACGGTATGCATACACATGGCTATACACCAGGGGAAGGGCTGATACTGGCATTTGCACATAGTCACAGACACACAGCTGTACACCAGGGGAAGGGCTGATACTGGCATTTGCACATAGTCACATACACATGGCTGTACACCAGGGGAAGGGCTGATACCAGCATTAGCACATAGTCACAGACGCGGCATGGCTGTACACCAGGGAAAGGAATGTTGTCGGTATTAGTACATAGTCATAGATGCATGGCTGTACACCAGGGGAAGGGCTGGTACTGGCATTAGCACATAGTCACAGACACACAGCTGTACACCAGGGGAAGGGCTGATGCTTGCATTAGCACATAGTCACAGATGCACAACTACAGTATACTCCAGGGTAAGTGACGATACAGGCATTAGCCCATAGTCACAGATAAACAGCTGTATACCAGGGGAAGGGCTGATACTGGCATTAGCACATAGTCACAGACACACGGCTCTACTCCAGGGGTAGGGCCGATACCAGCATAACCACATAGTCATAGACACACAGCTGTACACCAGGGGAAGGGGTGATACTGGCATTAGCACATAGTCACAGACACACGGCTGTACACCAGGGGAAGGGCTGATACTAGCATTAGCACATAGTCACAGACACATGGCTGTACACCCGGGGAAGGGCTGATACTGGCATTAGCCGATAGTCACAAACACATGGCTATACACCAGGGGAAGGGCTAATGCTGGCATTAGCACATAGTCACAGACACATGGCTATACACCAGGTAAAGGGTTGATACCGGCATTAGCACATCGTCACAAACACATGGCTATACACCAGGGGAAGGGCTAATGCTGGCATTGGCACATAGTCACAGACACATGGCTATACACCAGGTAAAGGGTTGATACCGGCATTAGCACATAGTCACAGACACATGGCTGTACACCAGGGGAAGGGTTGATACCGGCATTAGCACATAGTCACAGACACATGGCTATACACCAGGGAAAGGGTTGATACTGGCAGTAGCACATAGTCACAGACACACAGCTGTACACCAGGGAAGGGCTGATACCAGCATTAGCACATAGTAACAGACACACGGCTGTACAGAAGGTGAAGGAGTGATACCGAGATTAGCACATAGTCACATACACATGGCTGTACACCAGAGGAAGGGATGATACTGGCAGTAGCACATAGTCACAGACACACAGCTGTACACCAGGGGAAGGGCTGATACCAGCATTAGCACATAGTCACAGACACATGGCTGTACACCAGAGGAAGGGATGATACTGGCAGTAGCACATAGTCACATACACCCAGCTGAACAACAGTCCGATACTGGCATTAGCACATAGTCACAGATGCATTGCTGTACACCAGGGGAAGGGTTGATACTAGCATTAGCACATAGTCACAGACACACGGCTGTACACCAGGGGAAGGGATGATACTGGCAGTAGCACATAGTCACATACACCCAGCTGAACAACAGTCCGATACTGGCATTAGCACATAGTCACAGATGCATTGCTGTACACCAGGGGAAGGGTTGATACTAGAATTAGCACATAGTCACAGACACACGGCTGTACACCAGGGGAAGGGATGATACTGGCATTAGCACATAGTCACAGATGCATGGCTGTACACCAGGGGAAGGGCTGATACTGGCATTAGCACATAGTCACAGACACACAGCTGTACACCAGGGGAAGGGCTGATACCGGCATTAGCACATAGTCACAGACACACGGCTGTACACTAGGGGAAGGGCTGATACTGGCATTAGCACATAGTCACAGATGCATTGCTGTACACCAGGGGAAGGGTTGATACCGGCATTAGCACATCGTCACAAACACATAGCTGTACACCAGGGGAAGGACTGATACCGGCATTAGCACATAGTCACAGATGCATTGCTGTACACCAGGGGAAGGGCTGATACTAGCATTAGCACATAGGACTTACACGTGCGGCTCCCTGTCTCCGTTTTCTGCAAAGGCTTAGTGCTAGCAGACAGCACACTCCACCATTCACAGCAGGCATTGCTAAAAGAGAACCGCTGCCGTGCGGCCAGCCATCTTTCCAGTGAGTGGACCAAACAAGCCATACGGACAGGAGACAGCTGCGGGATTGGCATACTCCACATTCAGCCACACCATTTGAACACCACGTCCTTCAGTTCTTTTTGGTGAAGTATCAACAGGCCTTATTCATTTCCAGCATCATTTCCCGCAAAGTGCATTGAGCCTAATTATGCACTAACCCCTATTGCCACTAACAGCTGACTTATGCATGCAAAAGAACTAACAAAAAATTAGGGTTAGCACTCAAACATCCATACGTCCTGGGGCCCAGGACACAGTCATTACTTTTTATATTGTTTTAACTTGTTGTATTTAATTTATATATTTATATATAATTTATATATTTTTTTATTTTGCATATGAATTGCCTATGGCACTTTAGTCATTCAAATGTCTACTTGTTTATAATCTCTTTTACCAATAAACAAAATTGAATATTTACAAAACCAGCAGCCGTTGTACTACAATTCCCCTTGAGCGCCTACATTATCTTTTCTTTGTTTTTGTCTGTACACCAGGGGAAGGGCTGTTAGCGGCATTAGCACATAGTTACGGACACGCAGCTGTACACATAGGCGTGCGCAGCACATTTTATAAGGGGGTGCACAACTGGAGTGGCGTGCCTAGCACCGCCTACTGGACGTGCCTAGCACCATATATTAGCGGTCAGAGAGAAAAAGAGAGAGGCGAGACAGAGGGGTGGGAGAGACGGCCAGGTTAGAAAGAGAGGGGGTAAAGGTGGCACTGTGTATCTCGTTCTGTCCCTGTACCCCCTAGAACAAGCATCCCTGTGTGTGTGTCCCTTCAGTACAAGAGGCACTGGGTACCTGAGGCAGCGGTAGGTCCCCCTCTTCTGGTTACTGTTGGATTGTGACGTCGGCAACAGCATCAGAGAGAAGAAAAGGTGAGAGGAGGGGCTCGATCACCTCCTCCTGCTAGTACCACATTGACAGTGCTGCTGCATGCACCTTCAATGCACCACACTGCTGCAGGTCCCTGCTTAAAAAAAATATATATATAGAAAAAGTGGCACAAACAACATTGGTTGGCAAAGGGCCAGTCTGCCTCCTCCCCCTTCCTGGATCAGACAGGGCCTCCAGTCACCTCACACACACTTTGTCCCCTCCAGTCACTACTCTGGCCCCCCCATACATACACACACACACACACACACACTCACACACACACACATATATGCCCCTTTCACATTATAGCAAATGGTATGAGCCGAAATTCACATTATAGCAAATGGTATGAGCCGAAATTCACATTATTGCACACAGTATGAGCCGAAATTCACATTATTGCACACAGTATGAGCCGAAATTCACATTATAGCACACGGTATGAGCCAAAATTCACATTTTAGCACACGGTATGAGCCAAAATTCACATTATAGCACACGGTATGAGCCGAAATTCACATTATAGCACACGGTATGATCCAAAATTCACATTATTGCACACGGAATAAGACGAAATTCACATTTTAGCACACGGTATGAGCAGAAATTCACATTATAGCACACGGTAAGAGCCGAAATTCACATTATAGCACACGGAATGAGACGAAATTCACATTTTAGCACACGGTATGAGCCGAAATTCACAGTATAGCACACGGTATGAGCCGAAATTCACATTATAGCACACGGTATGAGACAAAATTCACATTATAGCACACGGTATGAGACAAAAATTCACATTATAGCACACGGTATGAGCCGAAATTCACATTATAGCACACGGTATGAGCCGAAATTCACATTATAGCACATGGTATGAGACAAAATTCAGGGAGAGTGACAGCATGGACATAGGGACAGGGAGAGTGACACCAGGGACATAGGGAGAGGGAGAGTGACAGAGAGAGGGACAGCAAGAACAAAAAGTAGGGACTAGGGAGAGAGAAAGGTAGCAGGGTAAAATTACCTATTGAGCAGCGGTGGTGCGGAGGAGGCTGTGGTCTGCGGTGTGGTGGATGAGGAGGCTGTGGTCGACGCGGGGCAGAGGAGGCTATGGGCGTCGGAGATGATGTGGAGGAGGAGGCTGTGGGAGTTGGAGGAGGTGCAGAAAAGACTGAGGGCGGCGGCGGTGCAGCGGAGGAGGCAGAGGGCGGCGGCGGTGCAATGGAAGAAGAGGCTGTGGTTGGCGGCCTTTGGTGCGGTTCCAATGACCGCCAATATTTCAAATCTGCCTCGGACTGGCAGCCAATCAGAAGCGGCCGCTCCTGATTGGCTGCCGGTTCAAGAGAGCTCTGTGACCAGCGGATGCGGCGGCGGGGATCTTCAGTCAGTGCTCAAAGTGCCGGTATGCCAGTCCACTTCGAGCACTGTATATATATATATATATATATATATATATTTATATACATATATATATATATATATATATATATAAGTGTGTGTGTGTGTATATATATATATATATATATATATATATATATATATAATTAGCTGAGCCAAACAATCAGTAGTTTGCTGAGTGCACCTATGTAGGTGCACTCAGTGAACTATGGAATGCTTGGCTCAGCTAATATCTATAATATATATATATATATATATATATATACATAAAGTAATAACCCCCTTGTGTTGGCCGGGCTGTAGGAAATGGCAGGGCACACACATGCAGTCACTGGGAAAAGACTGAGCGCGGGCGGGAGGCGGGAGGAGAGAGCAGCGCGGGCGGGTTGCCAGGAGTACAGCGCAGCGCGGGCAGGGAGGAAGGAAGGGAGGGAGGGCGCGTGGTGTGACATCAGCATGTCACATCGCGATGACGGTTTATGACAGTGGGTAGGCTGGGCTGTGCGGCCAGCCACCCACAACAACTCTCTCTAATCGACGGCAGTGCAGCGGGACCAGAGATCCGTATCAGGTGATCTGATCATCGCTATCTGTGTGTTGCTGTAGTAGCACTGCTACAACAGCAGCACACAGACAGCGATGATCGGATAGCAGGCGCGACGTGCGAGGGGTGCCGGACATTAGGGGGTGCCTGTGCGCACCAGGCACCCCCCGTGCGCACGCCTATGGCTGTACACCAGGGAAAGGGGTGATACCAGCATTAGCACATAGTCACAGACACACGGCTGTACACCAGGGGAAGGGCTGATACCAGCATTAGCACATAGTCACAGACATACAGCTGTACACCAGGGGAAGGGCTGATACCAGCATTAGCACATAGTCACAGACATACAGCTGTACACCAGGGGAAGGGCTGATATTAGCATTAGCACATAGTCACAGACACATGGCTGTACACCAGGGGAAGGGATGATACTGTGAATTCTTTAAGAATTATTGCAGAAGTTGTTTTTTATATATAACATAAATATAATAAAGTATAAAAATGAGCATGAATACAAATGATGGCCCTTTAACTGAATACCAAACAACATAGCTTGTGTAACCATATCAGAATCAAATCATATAGTATCACAAAACTTCCAAGTATAAACAAAACAAATAACCCTAACAAGAAAAAACTGAATAGAGCTTTTAATTGCATATAAACCATTTTAATAAAAAAAATGGAAATAAAATCTATGGGACAGTGAAGGACAGATAGCCACAATATGAATTGGAAAGAAAATTTCAGCTACACACTTAAGGGATCTTCAGGTGGCACCAGAGCCTGGACCACTCTACAGCATCCATCCTCCTCCTATCCATATCCATCATCCGCTTAATCGTACGCCGGATATTACCCATCACCACCTCGGAGGGGAGGACTTTTCCTTGGAGAGATACTGGACACAATGCATTCCATGTGTAATATCTAACTGCTTAGTGGACTAAAAAAATTGTGCTTATATTAAACCTCATGTACCCTCTGAATGCTCCATATGCCCACTCAGGGTAAATGAACTCCGAAAAGCCCTTGAAACCATCTAATAAAACTTTACATTGAAGGGACAGTCAAGGAAGAAGTGGTCCATCATCTCCTCCACCCCTAGACACTCCTTGCGTGGACAGCCATGATCACCGGCACTTCTACACTTGACATTACTCCTCACATAAAGCCTCCCATGAAAGGAAAGCAAAACTTCAATGGGATTCTCGAAGAATTAATCACAGAAAACCCAACTGAGCAGATAACCACTGGGTAAAGTTTTAAATAAGTTGTTGCAAAAAATACCACAGGGTTGGCCATACACAGCCCCCCTGTTCCCTCAATCTGTAGGTAACCCATCTTTTGACCAGATTCATTCTATTCCCCCCAAACAGTAGGAAGAATAAAGAATTCATCCTGGGGGGAGGGGGGCGTGGCCTAGCCTGAAAGCAGTGAGGACTGCACTTCTATGAGCTCCTGCCAGTCCTGATAAATGAACTATATTACTGCCGTTTTTTCAGCCCTATATTGCCTATACAGCGCTCCTATATTACCCTGCAGCATCTGGGGCCGAGGGGATCAAGTCGGGGGACTCTTCTAAGGGTCCCTGCAGGTTGTGGCCTCCCCTCCCTGTGCAGCCGGAGAATAAAGTTTGGGCGCCCCCCGGACCGAAAGCTAAGCTGTGAGCTGCTGCAGAGACGTCCGTGCCGGAGAGGAGAGCAGCGGCTACACCCGCACTCGTCTCCCCCCATCTCCCCCTGTGACCCGGCGGCTGGGCACTGCTGTATCAGCGTTCGGCATCGGCAGCCCCGAGCAGCCGGTGAGTTCCGCCCCCCCTCCCCGCTTGCTTACCTGTTCGCGTCCGGGGCTCCAGTGTGCGTGTGTGGTCCGCTTCTCTGCGGGAGCACGTCCACGGCTGTGGGCAGCTCCTTGGTCGGTGCGGGCGGGATCGGCGGCTCCCTTTGCTGCCGGGAGGCTGAGGCAGTGGCATCCACCTTCACTGCGCTAGACCCGTGGTCAGAGGCTGAAGTGGTGTTTTTCTACAGTTGGATGGGCGAATGCAGCACACCCCATCTATAAGCCCCCAGTTGTTGTTTGCATCATTTCACTGGCTCCATTATTGTGGAGGGTAGTTGCTCTAATAAACCCCTCTTAATATACAGGGCTGCTGAAGAGACTATATCACCTTCCCTGCACGGCGGCCTGGTTCTGAAAATCCCACTTACTGCTATTGCCTGTTTTACACCTATGCATTGGTGGATCGGGAGTTCTACCTATATTGCCTGCGCCCCGCTGCCTGGTCCTTATACTTGTTAGCCCCTACAGCTTTGGAACTGGGGTTCCATATTACAAGTGTTGTCTGCTTCCTGTATTTGGTGCCCCACTGCTAGGGTGTGACTAATGGTCGCTCTTGGGAATCCCATCTAACACGGCTGAGCTGGGATGTGACCTCCTCTGCATTATGTTCTCCTAGTGCCTCCCTGCAGTCTCTTTAGCCGACACATTTCTACACGTGACACGGTCGTTCTTCAATTGGATTGAGACTCCGCTGTACCCCCCTTTCTACTGTATTAGGTGTTTCTCTAGAAAGTGTGACATCATGCCTCCAAAGAAGCATAAAGCCTCCAAACCGATCTCTCAAGTCGCCTTTTTTAAGCCTTCTCCCTATCGCAACAAGCCTCAAGAGGATGGAGTTCCTGCAGCTGGATCGACACCCCCGACCATGGTGTCCTCTCCTCTGGCGTCTGCATCCCCTTCCAATGACTCCCCCTCTTCACCGTGTCTAGAGGATAACGAAGCCTTAACAGTGGGCAGTATGAAGCTTTTGTTGCATCAGTTTAAAGACGAAGTGACATCTGAGTTTAGAGCCATGTTGAAATCCTGCCAGAGCTCTATTGAAGATTTGGGTGAGAGGACCGGTCAGTTGGAAACAAAAATGGGTGAGGTGGTGGGCTCTCATAATTCCCTTATTGACTCTCATGATACCCTCGAGGGAGAAGTGGCTGCTCTGCGGGATAAAGTAGCGGATTTGGAAGATCGCTCGCGCAGGAACAACCTTAAACTCAGGGGGGTCCCTGAATCGGTTTCTTTCCAATAGCAGTCTTCATGACTATACTATAGAGATTTTCAAGAAATTGCTGCCTTCCACCACTTCCTTGGATCTGTTTATAGACAGCATCCTTCGGGTTCCAAAGGCTCGGAGTGCTCCAGAGGGATCGTCACGAGATGTTCTAATGAGAGTTTACTTCTTCCATATTAAAGAGTCCCTGCTCAAAGCGGCTAGACCTTCTTCTGACACAGCAGAGGCCTTTGGCCAGCTTCAACTCTTTGGAGATTTGTCGCAGTACACCCTTAACAAAAGATGCTCTTTCCAACCTGTTACTGTAGCTCTTCGGAAGGCTGGCATTGTCTATAGATGGGGATTCCCAACGCGTCTACTAATTTCCAGAGACGGTTCCACTATTGCTATTTCTTCGGTGGAGGATGGTATGAGACTTCCTCGTAAAGGGAATTTAGGGGGAGATGGCGGGTCTGGCTCTCCTGACCGCCGACCCAGCAGGACTGGTCGGCGGTTGAGAAGTAGTGCTTTGCCTATGGTACACCTATTTACCAAGAACGGCCTTCGTTAGGCTAGTGTTACTTTTTCCAGGATGTCTTCCTACAAAGACTGCTATAGTTAGTACATGTGTTAATTACTATCATTGAGTTTCCTCTGCTATTCCCTTTCTCCAGGTTAGATCATTTACTGTATGTGCAGTTTGGAGTTTTGTTTTAAGAGTCAGGGATACGTACTTTGTCTCATTCTGATATCTTTGCTGTTGACTCTAAATTGATCTGTTCATTTTAGATCTCAATGATTTGCTTAGGATAGCACGTTTATATAGTTTTGCATTTCTATGTTCTACATGTCGTGTGGACTTATGTATGCCGTAACTCACAATCCTCGCCTAGTTGATTGCGGGGAGGTTGGCCACCAACCTCTCTACTTAGTAGTGTGAGGCGTTGGATGTTGTGGTGCCCTACTATGGCTCTGTATCTCCACGGGGTCTGTTTCCTTTCCTCCTTTCTTTTGTCTCTCTTTTTTCCACCCCTGTGTGTTCCCCTTGTGTGTCTTGTCACCCCCAGGGTTTTGTTTCTGCTATGTCACAGTGTTCATGATACGGTATTCTTCCTGATTGCACCTGTTGGTTTACGCGGTCGCCCCACTTCCCGATTACTTACTTATGGTCAAAATAGTCTCACTAAATGTTGAGGGACTGAACTCCCCACAGAAGCGTAAATTGGCTCTGTCCTCCTTCCATAAAATGAAGGCGAATGTGGTTGCAATTCAAGAAACCCACTTTAGAAAATTAGATCCCCCTAGATTTCATGATAATCGTGTCCCTACCTGTTATACAGCTAATGGTCCCACAAAAAAGGCTGGTGTAGCGATACTATTTTCCCTGAGCTGTTCTTTCACCCTAGAATCTCAAATTGTTGACCCCGAAGGTCGGTACCTCATATTACTAGGATTACTTGAAAACATTGCGGTCACATTAGTCTCATGCTATGCACCGAACTCTGGTCAGCTTACGTTCTGCAAGAAATGATGTTCCTTACTACAAAAGCACACTAAAGGGACCGTAATGATTTTGGGTTATTTCAATCTAGTTGTTGACCCTGTTATGGACAGATCTCACGCTACTAGACGTATCCTATCCGGGAATCAGAACATCTGAGATGGAAAGGCTGGCCTTCGCCACTTACTAGGCGAATACGATCTTTATGATGCTTGGAGAACTAAATATCCCACTGTGAGGGACTATTCTTTCTACTCGCATGTTCACTCCTCGTATTCTAGAATAGATCTCGTTTTGACTACTAAAGAGACACTAATGGCCATTAGGGAAATAACTATATTGCCAATGACTTGGTCCGACCATTCCCCATTATTGGTAGTATGGGATCTGGGGGCCTGTAGAGTTTCTCCAGGGCCCTGGAGGCTGGGGAATTTCTTACTTAGCCACCCCGAAGCTTTTCTCGCCATACGACGCTCTATACAGTTATACCTAGACACTAATAAACCGGAGGATACCTCAATCTTTAATAACTGGTGTTCCTTCAAGGCAGTAGTTTGAGGATCGGCCATTCAAACAGCTTCTAGGCTTAAATGCTCTCAACAAACTGAGCGCTCGTTAGCTGAAAGTGAGGCTGCCAGACTTGAATTGCTGCATAAAACTGACCCCCAAAATAGATCTGTTTTCAAGCTTTTACTAGCTGCTAGGGAAAAGGTTGACATTTTCTCTCTTCGGGATGTGCAATGTAATATTGCACGGCTAAATCAGAGGTTTTATGTACTTGGTAATAAGGCGGGTCACCTCTTGGCTCGGAAGCTACGAGGTAGGCGAGCTAGAGCTAGAATTCACTATGTTTTTTCCTCTACAGGATCTAGATTATCTGACCCTTATGATATTGCAAACACCTTTGCAGAGTATTATTCCTGACTCTACGGTTTACAATCAGACCTGGCTACTCTCCAACCCAGAGCAGCTGACATCCAGTCTTTCCTGAATGGAATCTCCCTCCCGATGCTGGACTCCACGACCTGCCTGTCCCTTAGCTCCCCTTGGACAATAAAAGAACTGGAAGCAGCTATTTATGGTCTCCCGAGAGACAAGGCCCCTGGCCCTGATGGCTTCCCTTCTAGTTTTTACAAATCATATGAAGCTAACTTGGCCCCTGTGCTGTTGTCTGTTTTTAATGAGGCATCGGATGTGGGGAGGTTTCCAAGGGAAATGCTTGAGGCACAAATAGTTGCTATCCCTAAACCCGGTAAACCTCCAACATCCGTTCAAAATTACCGCCCCATAGCTCTGTTGAACTCAGATGTTAAGCTTTTTGCAAAGCTTATCGCCAACCGCCTCTCCCCACTGCTACCATCTCTCATAGCTGCTGACCAGGTTGGCTTTGTTCCAGGCAAGCAGGCCCTGGACAACATTCGGAGAGTATATAATATAATAGAACATTGCGATGCACATAAAACGCCCCTTCTCATTATTTGACTGGACGCCGAAAAGGCGTTTGACAGACTCTACTGGGGATATCTGAGGGCTGTTCTGGGTAAATTTGGATTTATGGGGAGATTTTTGGACTCTATATTTGCTTTGTACTCTGCAAGGGTGTTTGTTAATGGTTGTCTGTCGGGTGGCTTTGATATATCGAATGGCACTAGACAGGGTTGCCGCTTATTGCCCCTTATATTCGCCTTGGCTATTGAGCCTCTGGCCGAAACCATTAGATCCGAGACGTCAGTTACAGGTCCAGAGATAGGAGGTCTGACTCATAAGATCAGTTTATTTGCTGACGACATTTTACTCTGTTTGACCCATCCTGACATCTCCCTCTCCGCCCTCCATACTATCCTGGATCAATATTCCAGAATTACCTATTACAAATGAAACACTTCCAAAACGGAAGCTCAACCGCTTCACACTTCGCCACGCACTGTGACTTTGCTCAAAGACAGATACAGTTATGCTTGGCAAGGGAAATCTATCAAGTATTTCGGTATTCATCTCTTTTTAGACAGGGACCTATACGACTGTAATTATATACCCTTATTAAGTGCATTTGAAAAACTCATTAAGGAATGGTCCCTTCATGAAATCTCCTGGCTAGGACGTATATCTGCAACTAAGATGATTTTATTCCCTAAACTCTTATACCTGTTTCGGGCTATCCCGCGCAGCTTCCCCAAACCTCTTAACATAAGGGCCAACAAAATAATTTCTCATTTTATTTGGAAGGGGTCTAGGCCCTGTATTGCTAGGCAGGTTTTGATGTTACCCAAGAATGTTGGAGGTGTAGCTTACCCTAATTTAGAGGTGTACCACTCTGCCTGTCTTCTCAGTCAAGCTTGGGATAGGTTCAATATGCACAACCCCAAACCATGGGTCCTCATCGAACGGTCCTTTCTGGGTTCGATAGACATGAGAGATCTTTTTTTGCTGCCCATTCATAGTGCCCCTAAATGGCGGGGCCCAGGGGAAGCGATTAGAAGCACCTTGAAGCTTTGGCATTGGTTGTTGCATCTGATCCGACTATTTTGCTGCCGTCGGCTGACTTATCTATTAGAACTATTGCTTGTATCATACCTAATCTTGCACTGGATGCTTGGATTGACGCTGGGATTGTGCATTTGAAGTATCTCTGCTCAGAATGGGGTTTGGTGACCTTCTCTAGCTTACAAACTCATTCAGGTATATCAAAACAGGACTTCTTTAAATATTTGCAGATACATCACTGGCTTCGTTCCTGTGCTGGTAGATTGCCAGGCCTCGTTCCCCTCCCTGCTCCCTTATACTCTAGACTGTCATCCCCCGCACATAGAGGTGGGGTTTCTAAATGGTATCTGTACATTGTTCTTCTGACTAAACAGGGTAAGACTCCCTCGCAGCTGAAATGGGAAAGGGACCTCTCTATTGTGCTTCGAGAGGAAGAGTGGGACTCCATTTCCTTAATGTGCTTCAAGATTTCTAGATGCCTCTAACATTCTGAAATGTACTATAAGTTATGCCACAGAGCGTACTTTACTCTGCGGCGGTTTCATAGCATTTGGCCCTCGATTTCCCAGCTTTGCTGGAGAAATTGCGGCCATGTGGGTAATATTTTACATATTTTCTGGGAATGCCCGACTCTGAGACCGCTGTGGACCGAAGTATTTTCTCTAATACAAGAGGTGCTGGGGGTGGAGGTGCCAATGAATCCTATGTTTGCTCTATTTCATTATTCACTGTTTGACTTACTGCACAGTGATAAATTTTTGCTGGCCATGTTCTCATATCCACTAAGGCGGCAATTGGACAGCTGTGGAAATCACAGACAATACCCACCATCTAAACTATTGTCAATAATACCCACAAGCACTTCTTATTTGAAACAGCAGGAGGTGTGTATTCATTATCGCCTCCTTCGGAGCAGGAAAAATGGTTGAAATGGAAGGAATTTCGGGAGCGGCGGGGGCTTCCCATAGGTATTTATGGCTCTACAGATTTATCTCAGTTGCATTCCCCACATTCTGATACTGCCTGTGGCAATTGACATCTCACACCTACCACTTTATATATTAATCCCTGATTATGCCTTTTTGGGAACACACCTATGGCGAAACCTGGCCTTTATCTTTATATTTCCCTATTTGTGTAACTGTATTGTCTCTCTCTTTGTCTTACTTTCGTAACTACACTATTTGTTGTTTTCTTTGAGTTTTATTGGTTTGTTTCCAAATTCAGTAGTACACGATTGGCGAATTGAACATTTTGTTGTATGGTTATTGTATTATGTAATTTCTGCTGGTTGCTCAATTCTGTCACCCTTATTGGACATTTCATGTAATGTGTACTATTGCTCTTGGTCTTCTGTTTGTTCAAAATCTAATAAAAATCATTATATATATATAAAAAAAAAGAATTCATCCTGGACCACAAAGATTACGGCAAGAAGCACACATACTGTAACTGACATACAGTACAAAAAATTGGAGCCAAAAATTATTTTTCATAAGTCAACCATTTCTCTAAAAGAAAACTGTCATTTCCTCCAGGACTTCACCTTCCTGGTAGCCTTTCCAGTTTGCTCTCCCAATTTCGAGTGGCATAATCACCAATTTTGATTCCTAGAATTTTTATTCCTGTGCTGGCCTGGGGGAGGCTGTCCAGAAGGTCAAACTCATCACCTTCCTCCCCTATCCAGAAAGCTTCACACTTATCCTAGTTTACTCTAAAGCACAAAGCTTCAGACTATTCCATGGTAAGATGTTCTATGCCACTTGCCTCTGCCATGGATGACAGGACAACAGTAACATCATCTGCTTAGGCCAACACTGTCAATGGAGGCTCCGGGCCCAGCTGCACCCCACCCCTACAGCACCACTCTCAATCCTTAGCACAAAAGAATCAATAGTCGAAACATATAGGAGGGGGCTCAAGGAACACCCCTGATGGACACCTGAGTCAAACGAGAAAGCAGGGCCCACCTAGTGGGAAGCTCTAGTCCTGACTATAAAGGACACACAGCCTTACTGGAAGACCATACCGTTCCAGTACAGCCCACAGGTACTGATGATTCACTATGTCAAAAGCTATGGACTGATCTAATGCCAGAAATGACTTCCCCCATTTTTCTGCATGGCATCATTCCATGGCCTCCTGGATGCCAAAGACAGCACTAACGGTGGTATGACCCTTTAAGCTACAGTGCTAATACGGTGAAAATACAAGCCTAGAAATTTCCATCAGCCGTTTAAAGAGTACCTTTGCCAGAATATTCCTGTCCATATTGAGAAGAGTGATGGGGCGCCAGCTCTCAACACGTAACGGGTCATTTCCCTTAGACAACAATATGAGGGCAGACAACCTCATGAGGGAGCGACCCCTCACACAGGCTTTTTTAAAAACCTCCACAAGGTGGGGAGCCATTATGTCCGAAAAGATTTTAAAGAACTCGGATGATAACCCATTTGGACCTGGAGACTTCTTTATAGACAATCTGTCTATGGCTTTCTTGACTTCCTCCACTATCACATCATCACCCAAAGAATCAAAAGAAGCATCAAGTTAGAAATTGATACATCCTTTTCCCTAGCGTGTATGTGTCTGTGTGTACATATGATATGGAATATAAATTGTAAGCTCCACTGGGGCAGGGACTGATGTGAATGGGCAAATATTCTCTGTACAGCGCTATGGAATATGTGTGCACTATATAAATAACTGGTAATAAATAAATAAGAAATAATCCTTTTCCTGATGAGCAACTGCTCAGACAAAAGGTCAGAGTAATAAGACCTGATGACTTCCAGAATGCCTTTCCCATACTCACGAAGAACATCCTGGTCATCATACAGACCCTGAACCTTCCTCAAGTTCACCTACATCTTACAACTCTGATAGGGATCGGGCAAGGGGTATTTCCCATAATCCCTCTCCAGAATCAAAGAGACCAGACAACTGTAGTGAAATTCCTTCATATAAGCCTTCACCCGGGAGATTTCCCCACTATCTCCGCACTCAGAGATTATCAGAAATTGAGTTTCTTTCTCAAGCATTGGTAGATACACTTTTTGGTCAAGCTTTTCCTGGCTACCAGCCTATAAAAAAAACCTGTGAGTCCTTTTATTACATTGCTCCCACCACTCTTATCTACCCCAACTAGCCTCCAGAAGTGTATCTTGCAGTTGAAGGAAGTCTCTAAAGGACTGTCTGACTCTTTCCTCCCCAAGGAGCTTGTAATTCAAGCACCATAGGCCCCATCCTTTCTTAGGGGATTCTGAGGCATTCAACGTAACACTCAGAAAAAAGTGATTAGAGAACTCTACTGGTTTTGTCTCAGGAAGCAAAGTTTTCAAGGACTCCTTAACAAAAAACCTATCTATCCTGGACCTATGACTACCACAATGATAGGTGAATTCTGTGTGGACTGGATAATGGTGAACATGCACATCCACAAGAACAGCCTCTCTAACGATACTAACTAGAAAAATTTAATCATAGCCCCACATCATCTTTGTACCTCCGCTGTCTTTAGGCCTAATAGAGGTTTTAAAAAAGATGATTTGCCGGGCCGTAAAAAGAAACTTTTATCTCCCTGAAAAGACATTTTCTGTCCCAGACAAACTGTTGTCCATAGATCTGTATTAACCTCAGGTCAAATCCTCTCAGATTGACATCTAGCACCATGCACCTACTTGTTATTCTATAGTCCTGTGCACATTAACCATACCAGTAAAAAGCACTGATAACCCACTGTATGGCTTGGCTGCAAGAGACCAGAAAGATGGTCCCCTCCTTCATTGAGGCTTGGTCTTATGGAGTGTGACCAACTTGCCTACCTTGGTCTGTTGTAAAAATAAAACATCAACATCAACCAAAATCAAAGGCCAGAAAATAAACTTTTTCGGACAAGACGGAAGCCACATTAATGGTGGCATATCGTACAGGTAGAGGATCCATGTTTCATTGGATTAAAGAAGTAGGACCCTATTCACTTTTTCTTTGCTTGCTTCCTAGTATCCTCATCCGAGGATCCAAGCATCTTGCATGTGACTCCAAAGGGAATCACATCATCATTTGGAAGAAATATTATTATTATTATTATTATTATTATTATTATTATCCATTATTTATATGGCACCACAAGAGATCTGCAGCACCCATTACACAGTACATAATCAAATGAGCAAACAAGAAAAAAACACTTACAGTTCAAGACAATATAGGACAGGTATGGAAAACCAGGGGTAAGGTGCCATCAAAGGGAGTATGGAGTATTTGATAGAGTAAGTAAGAGAAGGAAAGGCATATGAGGAAAGAAGGCCCTGCTCTTGCAAGCTTACAATCTAAAAAGCGAACAGTTGACAGACCAGGGTGACACAGAAGGGGTAGACAGTGAGCATAGACAAGAGGGTTAGTAGGAGAGTTGGCTCGGTATGGTGAAGAAGCGGGTCTTGAGGGCCCATTTGAAGTTTTGTAGAGAGGTGGAGAGTCGGATGGGGAGAGGTAGAGAATTCCAGAGATAGGGAGCAGCACGTGCAAAATCTTGTAAGTAGGAGTGGGAGGAGGTAATTAGTTGGCAGGAAAGATGGCGGGCATTAGCAGAGAGAAGAGGACGTGTGGGAATGTAAAGAGAGATAAGGTCAGAGATGTAAGAGGACGAGGAGTGGGTGAGGGCTTTGCAGGTGAGCGTGAGAAGCTTGAATTGAATTCTGAATGGGAAGGGTAGCCAGTAAAGGTCATGGATTCGATAGATTTCTAACAGAAAAAAATATCAGAGAATATAGTCTTTAACCAGAATTGAATAGGGAATATAATACAGTATATTTCAGGTTGAACTCGATGGACTACTGGTCTTTTTTCAATTTCAACAACTATGTTACTATGTTACACAGACTCCTTCCTCAGTCTGGGTGGTAAACCCGCCCTTCCGGCTCCCGCCTGATAAGCTCCTCCTCCTGCCAACCAGCTCCACCAGTCACTCGCGTCCAGGCTTCCCGCTCTATGGCTGTAGTTCGTGCCCTCCTGGGTCCTGCTGCCCATTGTGCTAAACCCGCTGACGTCACCAGGGAGCCGCCAGTCCAATCAGCAAGGGAAGCAATGGGGCTCCATACAGAGTATATAAGGGGCAGCTAGTGGGTTGCCACACATACTGTAGATTAGGCTAACAGCACTTTTAATTCTATCTGGAGCATGTAAACCACTATAGAAACTGTCCACAATGTTAGTCTCTTGAGGAGTTAATACACTCCTTTCTAATGCAGGCAGTCCCTGTGCCATGTTTCCAGAGACTATCACTGCCGCCACATCTGCTCCTGCATTGGATGACATCACTGGGGACGTGTCTTTGGCCCCACTTCCCAAGCCTCCTCCACGGCTAAGCATAAGCCAGACATTGCAGACTTAAGAGGGATTCCAGCCTCAGAGCCACTAATTGCCCACCAAGACAGCACCCCAGGCTGCCCATTACCGGCACACACAGGTGGCACTTCCGCAACATTCGTATCAGACATTGTAGGAGTAAGCTCATGAGAGGACGCATCAGCCGCCTGAACAGCCACAGTGTCCACAGTTGCCACAGACACCACTGCTCCTCCCATTCCACTACCTCCCAGCACAGTCAGCAGGAGATGCCTCCCCTCTGCCATTAACACAACCTGGAACGCATCCTCTGTCATCTTAGGGACTCTTCCTCAATCTACACGTCACCAGCATTTGGCGCTTCTCTTGTGTTTCTGGATTCAGCTCCTGCTGTCGCTACCACCAGACTGCTGCCCTCTGCTGCTGCAGTGCTATCACACACCACCGCTGGCTCAGATGGGACCTGAACACCGGCTTCAGTAGGTATGTCAGTTTTCTCTGAGGTCACTTGCTGAAGCACAATAATCCTGCCTTTGATTTTATCGTTTAGCTAAGAAAGTTCTTCCAGTATAATAGATCTCTCCCAGCTGCGGACGGTTTTCCTTTTTTTCCACCTATTACATAATTTAGACTGAACTCTTCAGTTCCAGCTTTAATTGGGTTAAATCAACCTCAGGGAATTCCCCCTCACTGTCAGGTGATGCAGATTCTTCCAAGCTGCTGCAGAATGTCCGTGTATCCTCACAGACCTCTCTCTCCTTACTACAGGTAGATTCATTAACCTTCTCCTCACAAGTTACTAGCGATGGCCATCGGTGGACTGCACATCGATGGTTGCCATTGATGGCACAATCGGTGATAACCCGACCATCGGTAGAAAGCCATTGATGTTTGTTAACTATCTGTGGTCGATGGCCAATCCTACAAGTTACATCACCTAGGATGTCTGTATACTGTAGATTGGGAGACACTTCTAGTTGTGCACCCTGTTCCTTCACAGAGTCCAAATTCCATAGATCAGCCTGTACAGAAATACATTCTCCTTGCTGGCCTGTCTTACCTTCAGCAACAGGCAGGACTGAAACATCCATTGCTTCCACCAGGTCAAAATTACCTGGGTCTCCACTGGACCCTGATGCCTGGGGATCTCCTTCATCCTCCTCTCCAGAGGAATCCATCCTCCCATGGGAGACCTCCCAGTATACACTGGAGGCTTCACAAAGTTCCACTGGCCTAGGAGCTCTACATCACACAGCTGATCTATCACACAGTTACAGAATCACAGCTGTACACCAAAGGAAGGGCTGATGCTGGCAGTAGCACTTAGGGGTCTCTTCATAAAGCAGATAAAAGCCCTGTTTTGTGGAAAACAGGGCTTTTTTCAGCTTCCTGCTGTTCATGGAGCAGGTTACCATGGACAAGTCACTGGTTTCTCCAGCGGCCCACCTGCTCCATGCCTGAATCGCATCACCATACTTTAGTATGGTGAGTGTGATTCATGAAGGAGCGGAAAGCCCAGCTTTCTGCTTCTCCATGGAGTTCAGGTTCGCCATCTCAGGATGGCGCAACCTGAACCGTGGTGCGGTATCTGCAGGGAAGCTCAATACTTCCCTGCTCTCTGTCCACCCCGGGGCTGGCTTCGCCCCCCTGACCTCCCATCAGCTTCTGCGGCCTTCAGGGAGGTCAGCAGATGACGCATAGACAGAAGGACAGGCCAGCTGACTACAAGCATTACATAGGTGGACTGCCGGAGAATAGAGCATCGCTGTAGCTTGGGACACCGCATCGCTTCGCTGGAAGGGTGAGTATACATGAGTTGCTTATATATATTGCATCAAACCTATGCAGTGTATAGTGATAAGTGTCAATACATTTTTCTTTTTTCTGTGAATAGACCTCTCAGTCACAGACACATGGTTGTACACCAGGGAAGGGGCTGATACCAGTATTAGTATATAGTCACAGACGCATACCTCCCAACATTTACTGACAGTTATTCGGGACCCACCGTGCCAGAGGTGCGGCTGCAGCCGAAAAGGGGGCATGGCCTTGGGTGGAGAGGGCGGTACTTTAGATGGAGAAGAGTGGCCTAGCACTGCAACCCCTGTATTTGTCATTTTGGGGGCGTGCCCAGTGCTCCTTGAGCAACCCCTGGCTAGCACTCTCTGCACTAATAGATGCCGTGTGCAGACACACGGCTGTACACCAGGGGAAATGCTGATACTGGCATCATATAGTCAGTCACAGATGTTCCTATGGCAACAGAAGCTAAAGCGGTCGCTGCAGCATCAGCCAAGTTATTATAAACCCTTTTCTTCATTTACACTCCTAATATACTGCCAGGTATGTCTAACATTAATCATGAGAGTGAGAGGACATGTCGGGTCATTATCTAGCACAGTCTTGTTATGGGGAACTTCCCCACTTCTCCATCTCCCCACATCCCTGGGCAGTAAATAATGGTGATACCAGGTATACTAGAAATGAGACATCAACATAGAATGATAAGAGTCATCAGATACAGGGGGAGGTGTAGCAAGCCTTGCAGAGAAATAGTACAGGACAGTGGTTCCCAAACTTTTTTGAATCACGGCACCCTAGAGTATCAGAAATTTTTTCACGGCACCCCTAAGCCAATAGTTTCTTATTGAAAAATGTAGAAAAAAAATATTAAATTAAGTAAATTGTCTCTATATGTCATCCTTATGTGATGAGGGACCAGATTTGCTTCTGATTGTCAATATATTTTATGATTGGCAGCCATTAACACTGGTTTTGCTTTTTACATTGACCATGCAGATTTTGAATTGTTTCTGGACCACCAACCCGAGGCACCCCTGCAAGTGTCCAAAGGCACCCCAGGGAGCCACGGCACACAGTTTGGGAACCACTGGTATAGGATATGCCCAAAGCTTCTAGTTGTCACTTCTCGAGCACAGTCTTTGAAACGAGAGCAGCTGATTGATTGCTTTAAGCAACTTCTTCACTTTATGTCTGGCAAATGCTTGATACATCTCCCTTACCATCCAATTAAAAGTCTAGTGCCTACAGAATAGTCTGCAGAGGTCAGGGGCTGGCACCAGAGACACCTGAGTTATGGTCTTGTGTGAGCTGCACACCCCACACCCAGGGAGGATACACCACTGAGTAATAACAATAAAAATAAAAACATTGATATAAAAAAAACAAGAAGTTCCTGAAATTTAAACTTGGATTACCAAATTTTTCTGTGATTTTGACTTGTGTTCTCTATGTGTTGGACTGAGGATACAGATATGTAAATGCTAAGACAGATCTTACCACAGATCCTGCAGGGTACAGGCCGGGTGTCTCAGTCCCTCACACAGAAGTTTTATTCCAGAGTCCTCCAGAACATTCCATGACAGGTCCAGTGTGGTCAGAGAGCGGTTTGTAGTAATAACTGAGCGGAGATCATCACAGCAGGAGGAGGTCAGATCGCAGGTAAATAACCTGATGAGAGATGAGGGATCTGTAGTAGATCATTTCTTTTTCATCATAAACCAACGAGCAGTAAGCCAAATTGAAACGTTAAAGTGGATGCCATTATTCATATATACTGTAGATACTGTATGTCAGCTATAAAGCTGCAGGCTTATGTCATGGAGAATGTTGTTATTGATTAACTAATCTACAGGCGGCATCAGAAATACTTTCCAATGTCATTTTTGTAAGTTTTTGTGGCGTTACCAGTAGTGGCATCTAAAGACCATGGGGTATTACAATATAAGAAGATGCTCAAAGTTGGCATCTTAGTCAGATGCACACTTGTACACCAGGGGAAGGGCTGATACTGGCATTAGCACATAGTCACAGACACACGGCTGTACACCAGGGGAAGGGCTGATACAGTCATTAGCACATAGTCACAGACACATGGCTGTACATCAGGAGAAGGGCTGATACTAGCATTAGCACATAGTCACAGACACACAGCTGTACACCAGGGGAAGGGCTGATACCGGCATTAGCACATAGTCACAGACACACAGCTGTACACCAGGGGAAGGGCTGATACTGTCAGTAGCACATAGTCACAGACACACATCTGTACACCAGGCGAAGGGCTGATACTGGCATTAGCACATAGTCACAGACACATGGCTGTACACCAGGGGAAGGGCTGATACTGGCATTAACACATAGTCACAGACACACAGCTGTACACCAGGGGAAGGGATGATACTAGCATTAGCACATAGTCACAGACACATGGCTGTACACCAGGAGAAGGGCTGATACTAGCATTTGCCCATAGTCACAGACACACGGCTGTACACCAGGGGAAGGGCTGATACCGGCATTAGAACATTGTCACAGACACATGGCTGTACACCAGGGGAAGGGCTGATACAGTCATTAGCACATAGTCAGAGACACACAGCTGTACACCAGGGGAAGGGCTGATACTGGCATTAGCACATAGTTACAGTCACAGACACACGGCTGTACACCAGGGGAAGGGCTGATACTGGCATTAGCACATAGTCACAGACACACGGCTGTACACCAGGGGAAGGGCTGAAACTGGCATTAGCACATAGTTACAGACACACAGCTGTACACCAGGGGAAGGGCTGAAACTGGCATTAGCACATAGTCACAGACACACGGCTGTACACCAGGGGAAGGGCTGATACTGGCATTAGCACATAGTCACAGACACGTGGCTGTACACCAGGGGAAGGGCTGATACTGGCATTAGCACATAGTCACAGACACACTGATGTACACCAGGGGAAGGGCTGATAATGTCAGTAGCACATAGTTACAGACACACAGCTGTACACCAGGGGAAGGGCTGATGCTGGCATTAGCACATAGTCACAGACACACGGCTGTACACCAGGGGAAGGGCTGAAACTGGAATTAGCACATAGTCACAGACACACTGATGTACACCAGGGGAAGGGCTGAGGGTTCACTACGGCTGGCCGGCGGTCAGGCTCCCGGCGCCCAGCATACCGGCGCCGGGAGCCCGACCGCCGGCTGACCAACAGTGTGGCGAGCGCAAATGAGCCCCTTGCGGGCTCGCTGCGCTCGCCACGCTACGGGCACGGTGGCGCGCTACGCGCGCCACACTATTTTATTCTCCCTCTATGGGGGTCGTGGACCCCCACGAGGGAAAATAAGTGTCGGTATGCCGGCGGTCGGGCTCCCGGCGCCGGTATACTGAGCGCCGGGAGCCCGACCGCCGGCATACAGAATGCCACCCAGGGCTGATAATGTCAGTAGCACATAGTTACAGACAAGGGGCTGTACACCAGGGGAAGGGCTGATACTGGCATTAGCACATAGTCACAGACACACAGCTGTACACCAGGGGAAGGGCTGATACAGTCATTAGCACATAGTCACAGACACATGGCTGTACACCAGGAGAAGGGCTGATACTAGCATTAGCACATAGTCACAGACACACAGCTGTACACTAGGGGAAGGGCTGATACTGGCATTAGCACATAGTCACAAACACACTGATGTACACCAGGGGAAGGGCTGATACTAGCATTTGCCCATAGTCACAGACACATGGCTGTACACCAGGGGAAGGGCTGATACCGGCATTAGCACATAGTCACAGACACACTGATGTACACCAGGGGAAGGGCTGATAATGTCAGTAGCACATAGTTACAGACACACAGCTGTACACTAGGGGAAGGGCTGATACTGGCATTAGCACATAGTCACAGACACACGGCTGTACACCAGGGGAAGGGCTGAAACTGGAATTAGCACATAGTCACAGACACACAGCTGTACACCAGGGGAAGGGCTGATACTGGCATTAGGGGTGGCATTCTGTATGCCGGCGGCCGGCCTCCCGACGCTCAGTATACCGGCGCCGGGAGCCCGACCGCCGGCATACCGACACTTATTTTCCCTCGTGGGGGTCCACGACCCCCATAGAGGGAGAATAAAATAGTGTGGCGCGCGTAGCGCGCCACCGTGCCCGTAGCGTGGCGAGCGCAGCGAGCCCGCAAGGGGCTCATTTGCGCTCGCCACACTGTCGGTCAGCCGGCGGTCGGGCTCCCGGCGCCGGTATGCTGGGCGCCGGGAGCCCGACCGCCAGCCAGCCGTAGTGAACCCGGCATTAGCACATAGTCACAGTCACAGACACACGGCTGTACACCAGGGGAAGGTCTGATACAGGCATTAGCACATAGTCACAGACACACAGCTGTACACCAGGGGAAGGGCTGATACTGGCATTAGCACATAGTCACAGACACACGGCTGTACACCAGGGGAAGGGATGATACTAGCATTAGCACATAGTCACAGACACACAGCTGTATACCAGGGGAAGGACTGATACCGGCATTAGCACATAGTCACAGACACACAGCTGTACACCAGGGGAAGGGCTGATACTAGCATTTGCCCATAGTCACAGACACATGGCTGTACACCAGGGGAAGGGCTGATACCGGCATTAGCACATAGTCACAGACACATGGCTGTACACCAGGGGAAGGGCTGATACAGTCGTTAGCACATAGTCAGAGACACACAGCTGTACACCAGGGGAAGGGCTGATACTGGCATTAGCACATAGTCACAGACACACGGCTGTACACCAGGGGAAGGGCTGAAACTGGAATTAGCACATAGTCACAGACACACTGATGTACACCAGTGGAAGGGCTGATAATGTCAGTAGCACATAGTTACAGACAAGGGGCTGTACACCAGGGGAAGGGCTGATACTGGCATTAGCACATAGTCACAGACACACAGCTGTACACCAGGGGAAGGGCTGATACAGTCATTAGCACATAGTCACAGACACATGGCTGTACACCAGGAGAAGGGCTGATACTAGCATTAGCACATAGTCACAGACACACAGCTGTACACCAGGGGAAGGGCTGATACTGGCATTAGCACATAGTCACAGACACACAGATGTACACCAGGGGAAGGGCTGATACTAGCATTTGCCCATAGTCACAGACACATGGCTGTACACCAGGGGAAGGGCTGATACCGGCATTAGCACATAGTCACAGACACATGGCTATAAACCAGGGGAAGGGCTGATACAGTCGTTAGCACATAGTCAGAGACACACAGCTGTACACCAGGGGAAGGGCTGATACTGGCATTAGCACATAGTCACAGACACACGGCTGTACACCAGGGGAAGGGCTGAAACTGGAATTAGCACATAGTCACAGACACACTGATGTACACCAGTGGAAGGGCTGATAATGTCAGTAGCACATAGTTACAGACAAGGGGCTGTACACCAGGGGAAGGGCTGATACTGGCATTAGCACATAGTCACAGACACACAGCTGTACACCAGGGGAAGGGCTGATACAGTCATTAGCACATAGTCACAGACACATGGCTGTACACCAGGAGAAGGGCTGATACTAGCATTAGCACATAGTCACAGACACACAGCTGTACACCAAGGGAAGGGCTGATACTGGCATTAGCACATAGTCACAGACACACAGATGTACACCAGGGGAAGGGCTGATACTAGCATTTGCCCATAGTCACAGACACATGGCTGTACACCAGGGGAAGGGCTGATACCGGCATTAGCACATAGTCACAGACACATGGCTGTACACCAGGGGAAGGGCTGATACAGTCGTTAGCACATAGTCAGAGACACACAGCTGTACACCAGGGGAAGGGCTGATACTGGCATTAGCACATAGTCACAGTCACAGACACACGGCTGTACACCAGGGGAAGGTCTGATACAGGCATTAGCACATAGTCACAGACACACAGCTGTACACCAGGGGAAGGGCTGATACTGTCATTAGCACATAGTCACAGACACACGGCTGTACACCAGGGGAAGGGATGATACTAGCATTAGCACATAGTCACAGACACACAGCTGTATACCAGGGGAAGGACTGATACCGGCATTAGCACATAGTCACAGACACACAGCTGTACACCAGGGGAAGGACTGATACCGGCATTAGCACATAGTCACAGACACACAGCTGTACACCAGTGGAAGGGCTGATACAGGCATTAGCACATAGTCACAGACGCACAGCTGTACACCAGGTGAAGGGCTGATACCGGCATTAGCACATAGTCACATACACACAGCTGTACACCAGGGGAAGGGCTGATACTAGCATTAGCACATAGTCACAGACACACAGCTGTACACCAGGGGAAGGGCTGATGCTAGCATTAGCACATAGTCACAGACACACGGCTGTACACCAGGGGAAGGGATGATACAGGCATTAGCACATAGTCACAGACACATGGCTGTACACCAGGGGAAGGGCTGATATTAGCATTAGCACATAGTCACAGACGCACGGCTGTACACCAGGGGAAGGGATGATACCAGCATAAACATCTTAGTGATAATTGGTGGACCCCTTTCTTTGAAAGTAAAGCATTCATAACCATAACCAGAAATAACGACACAGAGACTTGAATTTGGCAGAAAATTGCTAGCTATTTATTTGTCCCTAACCATTAGGAAACCTGTAATAAAAGAGATTCATTTAATATGCCGCTCCAGCTGGCATATGGTGGCGGCCCAAAAGAACGGCTCAATTAACCTAAATTAACCTTAAATAACTAACCCTATAAATTCACTAAAACTTATCATAAACCGGTAATAGGTGACAACTCAACCCCCACAGTGACTACCTACCGCTCCTGGGTGCCCTGCCGCTGCCTTCCCGGACGGGTGGTCAAGCGGCCATAAGTCGATGGAGGTGAGTGCACCTAAACCACAACAAACTGTAAAACACTACAGTTTTCTCTACCATACGAAACTGCCGTTCTTTTCCGCCAATAAATAGCCAACGAAAAACAGCCAACAACTTAGAGCCAAAGCACCACGTGCCACCATTTCCAACTACCAGGGCGGGTGGGTGGGAAACCGAGTCACCAAGAGACTTAAAATGGCTTCACCTTCCCTATATATATCAAGCCCTCCCCTTAAAGAAGGCTGTACTTTCCTTACAGCTAGGTCCACCCCTCCCCAGATGTTTAACCCTTTCCTCTCCTATGCAGTCAATACTCTCTTCTAAACATCTTAGTGATAATTGGTGGACCCCTTTCTTTGAAAGTAAAGCATTCATAACCATAACCAGAAATAACGACACAGAGACTTGAATTTGGCAGAAAATTGCTAGCTATTTATTTGTCCCTAACCATTAGGAAACCTGTAATAAAAGAGATTCATTTAATATGCCGCTCCAGCTGGCATATGGTGGCGGCCCAAAAGAACGGCTCCTTAATCTAAATTAAACTTAAATAACTCAATCCTATAAATTTACTAAAAGCTCACCATAAACCGGTAATAGGTGACAACTCAACCCCCACAGTGACTACCCACCGCTCCTGGGTGCCCTGCCGCTGCCTTCCCGGACGGGTGGTCAAGCGGCCATAAGTCGATGGAGGTGAGTGCACCTAAACCACAACAAACTGTAAAACACTACAGTTTTCTCTACCATACGAAACTGCCGTTCTTTTCCGCCAACAGCGAAAGACTCATCCCCAAAATCTTTCGCACCGCCACCATAAACCTACCCTAACTCCTGCAAAGCGAAAACTAGATCCTCCAGAAACAACATCATCCCCTCATTGGATAGATGTACTCCATCGCGCCGGAAAAGGTGGCTGTCTCTGAACCGTATCCTCGGGTGGCGAACCACCTTCCCACCGTGGGACAGCACCCACTTTGCCACTGCTCCGTTCACCTTTTTCCGGGCCTCGTCAATCCGGCGACCATCCGCCACACCCCTCCAACACAATCTCGGCACCATCATGGAAAAAACCAACACACAATTGGTCCATTGCGCGGTCACACTTGCCAGATCCTGTATCATGGCCCACCGCAGCTCCAAGGATGTCCTCTTCCCCAAGTCGTTGCCACCTAGATGGACAACCAAAACCCTAGGGACTCCATGCTCTCTGGCCTGACTCACTAACCTACTCCTCAGCTCACCCCACATCATTCCTCGCCAGCCGAGCCATCTGACACCCTGAGTTCCAAACAATGCCTGAGACCCTTCCGAGGCCACAAACCTGGCCGCCCAGTAAATGTAAGAGTGGCCAACCACCCAAATGGGCAAATAGTCTTCGAACCATCCTGAAGGGAAAAAGAGGGGTAGAATTGATTACTAAGAGGCTTATTTATTGTTTATACTGAAGGATCTGCCAAAAAAGAAAACTTTAGATCTCGCCATTGCAGCAGTCACGGCCTAGCCGACTGCACCACGTTCCGTTGCCAATTTAAAGCGCAATTAAAGACACAAAGGGGAAAATCAAATAAAACAAACAAAATAAAAATGGGGGGGGGGGGGGAGGGGGGGTATAAAATGGGAAACACATGTAATAACTCAGCTGGAGGTGAACGTAAAGACCTGCTGAGGGACTCTGATTAGACCAAATTAGCCGAATTATAGATTAGAATTCAGTCCGTCAAGTCAGGCAAAAAATCGCAAATAACTCCAGACCCCCGCTGCCGACTCATGCCGGCAACGGCGAGTAGCTAATCCCTGAGTAGGATAAAAAACGGGGGAACAAACATTAACAAACGCACAACTCCATGAAACACAGAACTGAAACAGCATAACGAATTGCAATTAACAATGCCGGGCGCCCTCTCAAGTGACAGGGCGAATATATCGCTTGTAACTGGACGACTTCCATCGCCCCACCGCCTGGATCTCAGTTCTGGAGAAACCCGCCGCAGCTGCCGACGTCGCCGCGCCTATCCGAAAGGAATGGGTACCGAAAGCAGCAGGCGAGAGGCCCAAACCCGTCAGACAGCGACCCAGCACCCACCGGAACTGGTATTTTGTGACTGGCAGCCCGTCATAGTGCAATAGCCATGACCCCTCCTTAGCGGGTCGCACTCCCAGATATTGCATTGCCAGACCCACTGGGCAAACGCTTTCTTCTAGCGCTGGAACCATCGTAACCCAGCGCCCTCTACCCACTTGATCCGTCTTGGATCGCCGCAATCTGCACAGCAAGGACCTCTCACCCACTACCACGTCCCCAACCAGCATGCGCGATTCCGACCTCTTGGAAGGCGCTACCAATTCAGAAACTCGAAAAGCCCCGTGGTAAGCCATCGAGAAGGCTAAACGGAACAAAAGCGCCTCAAACCTGGACGACACTACTCGCCCCACCGCCTCGATGACGGCCGGCAACAAAGCCGCATCGATGGGCCGCCTCCTATCCGGCGGCGTCGGCGCAATTCGCGCCCACCCTTTCATAGCCTTCCGTAGAACCTCGCTTTTTGTTACATCCGGGACGCCTCGCAGCTTGCAGAAGAATGAGACGCCAGCCAAGTACCGGGACACCACCGCTCGCGACCTACCGGAAACATATAGCTGCCACATAAAAGAAAGCATCAGCCGATGCTTACTCTTACCTTGATGTTGACGACTCTGGACAAACGCCTCCCACTCGCTCCACGCTTGCCCGTACGCCTTGAGCGGGGCCGGCGCTACCGACCGCAACGCTAGACCTTCCAATCCGACCCGATCACCTGCCAAACATAATCAGGACAGTGAAAACCCTGTTCTTCGGCCTCGGGTGCCAAAACCCAAAACCTCTCCCACTGTCCCCGCGACAATGCATCTGCGATTTCGTTTTCCAAGCCGGGAACATGCTGCGCCCGGAACCATAGATTCCTACGCAAGCATGTCAGAAGCAAGTGCCCGAGCACCCTCAGAACCACTAGCGATTTCGCCCTCTGGTTATTAATCGCATGCACTACGCCCAGATTGTCGCATCTAAACACTATGCTGCGATTAGCCAACCGGTCGCCCCAAACTTCCAGGGCTACCATAATGGGAAAAAGCTCCAGTAGCAACAGATCTCTTGTAAGACCCTCACTATGCCAGCTTTTCGGCCAAGATGCCACACACCACGATCCCTCCAAAAAACAACCAAATCCGTAGGCACCTGCGGCATCGGTAAACAGCTGCAACCGGTCGCTGTCTATGGCTGGCGCTTGCCATATGCTCACACCGTTGAAATCCTCCAGGAACGAAGCCCATACGGCCAGATCCCTTTTTAATTCAGAGGACAATCGAACGAAATGATGAGGCCTGGCACACCCTGCCGTTGCCCTTTCGAGCTTCCGGCAGAAAACCCTGCCCATCGGAATTACCCGACAAGCAAAGTTAAGCATGCCCAGCAAGGACTGCGCCTGACGCAGCGTGACCTTACGCGAGCCTCTGAACCGGCAAATGGTTTCGCGGAGCTTCGACACTTTGTCCTGAGGCAATCGACACTCCCCCGCCACTGTGTCGATTTCAATCCCCAAGAACGATAAACAGGAGTCAGGACCCTCCGTTTTGTCCTCGGCTACAGGAACACCGAAGTGGTAAAAGAGAGCCTGGGTGCTAAACAACAAATCGGCGCACCTTGTGTCGTTCGCCGGACCTGCGCATAGGAAATCGTCGAGGTAATGTGCAACCCCGTGGCCGCCTGACGTCGACTCCACACACCAATGAAGAAAAGTGCTAAAGCGCTCGAAAAATGAGCATGAAACGGAACATCCCATCGGCAGACATTTGTCGATGAAATACTCCGTCCCAATCCGGAAACCCATGAAACGGAATGAGTCAGGATGCAATGGCAATAATCTAAAGGCTGACTCAACATCGATCTTAGCCATGAGGGCCCCGCTCCCGTAGCTGCGGACCATCTCTAGCGCCTCGTCAAATGACTGATACACCACCGAGCAATAAGCCGGTGGTATTGCGTCGTTGACCGAAGCCCCCGGCGGGTAAGACAGATGCTGTATGAGCTGAAAAGCGCCCGGGGTCTTCTTCGGAACCACCCCGACCGGGGAGATGACCAAGTCATCCACCGGGGGTGATCTAAAAGGCCCCCCCATCCTGCCCAACCTGACCTCCTTATCTACTTTCTCCCGCAGTACAGTCGGCAATGCCCGTGCAGACTGGAGGTTTCTCTGCGCCCGCACTGATACCTCGCTTGCAACAGGCAAGCGAAAACCAAACTTAAAACCATCTAACAAAAACTTCGCATCCGTTCTATTTGGATACATATACAGCCATTTGCCCATCGTTTCCAACTTAACTGGCGTTGGGGCTCTGCTGAGCGATCCCGCTCGCGGCCTGCTTCGAGTAAGCCTGCTTTCCCTTGCTTCCCTGTCACCCCCCTTTGAAACAGGAGGAGGCTGGGTGGGCTCCCCCACAATGGTGGCAGGAGTGACGAAACCGGCACTGCTTGCCGTAGGAACATGCTCCGCTGTTAACAGCGAAGCATTTCCCCCGAGTAGCAGACCGCCCGCCCCCGCGAGCGGCCAATCCGCCTGACCTGGCCATTCCTCCGTCCGCGGCCGCCCCCTGTACTGATGACCCCGCGCGACGCACACCTGTTCTCTGTTTCTGGGGCTCCGCCTCTTGTTGTGATGCCCGGGTCACTTTGAGCCAGACCTCCACATCTTTAAAACCAAAATCCATGACCCGCAGCCCATCTTGTTTCTCCCGAAACTCTTGGTCATACTGCCGCCATTCCGAGCCTGCGGACGTGCGCTGCATGTCATGCACTAGATGCAGGTACCGGATAATATTCATGTGCTCTTCCGGCCTATCCTCCAAATAGCATGCCGCAAACACCCAAAAACCGGCCAGCCAATTATCAAAAGACCGGAAAGCTTCTGTCCCCATGCCCGTCTTAGCGGCCGCCGCTTTGTAGTCCCTCTTCATGGCCCTAGTTAAGACGAATAAGTCCACGAAGTCACCCCTACATATCTTCTTGCGGCAGCTATCTCGCAGCCCCCTCATAACTGCTGTGTATTCGCAGCGCACTACCCCCGGCAGATCGCGCCGCTTCTTTGCCCTACGCTCCTCTACACTCATTCGCCTGCGTCGCTTGCGCCTCTTCTGCTGCTTTGCCGCCTTTTTGGCAAGTTTCTCGGCCTCCCTCCTTGCCCTAGCAGTACTATCTGCGTCGGACGCCTGTGACGCTAAAGAAGAGGAGGACGAGGAGGACGAAGAGCTTCGCGAACTCGAGCTCGTGGTGGAAACTGATATAGACTGTACCAACTCACCGGATGCCGTCAACCTCTCCGACGCGGATCCTTCGTTATCTTCCGTCCAATCATCGTCCGCCACGAAATCCGCCCCATCTCTTTCACTTCGGTCCTCTGTGGAAGACAAAACAGAAGAGGGCCCGGCCCGCGCTTGTGGCGCACGCCGGGCACCCCGTGCGGAATGCGCAGTGACTGTGCGCCCCCGCTGCTCCCTTTCTGGTCCCAGCTCCAGCTCCGCCGCGGCGGCACCCAGCTCTCGGCAGGCCCGTGCTATTCGCTGCGCCGCTGATGCCCTACGATCGCCAGACCCCCTGCGTCCCGCAGACTGGGCAACCTCCGTCGTTGCCCTAGGGGAGGCCACTGCTGCTAACGGCCCCAGAGCCTCCACCACCGTGGCCAGCGCCGACGCCATGGCCCCAGGAGGAACTCGTGCGGCGCGACCCGCGGAAACGCCGCCCGATGGACGGCCGGTCCTTGGTTGGGCGCGAGCCCGCGCCCACCGACCGCCTGCCGCGCCCCGGGGGCCCTGCTCCTCGTGTTCTAAACCGAAGTCAAGTGCACCCCGGACAGCCCAACCACTCTCAGCTTCAGAGTCTACTTCCTCCCTCTCCGGGGAAGCAGAAAAATCCCCTGGCCCTGTGGAGGACCCACTGTCGGGCTCAGCGGCCCGCGCCGTGGCACTGCGGCCGCTGACCCACTCCCTGTCTGCCCTCCTGCCGCGGGACCCGCTGCGTCCTGCGACGGCCACAGGTACCTGCTGCCCCCCTGCGCGTGCATCCCCGCGTGTCACCTGACCAGCGGAGAGTGCACCCGTATGCTGCCGGCGGCCACCCCTTGCCGTTCTTGCTGTGCCCCCATCACTTAAAACCCTGTCTATGCGCCCAGCGCTGCCTCCCTGAGGCACCCGCTGCACCCCCCTACAATGGCCTCTCCCCCTGCCGAGCTCCGGCATCTGGGGAGAAGCAGAGAGTGGCCTGAGTAAAGCTGGCGCCGCTGCGCGCGCACGTGTGCGGCCAGCGGCGTCCGGAGCAAGCGTGGGCGCACCTCGAGCGCGCGTCCCACGTCCTCCCGCCAACGGCCTCCCGGACTGCTCTTCCTCTTCGGCCGCCGCGCGAGGCTCCTGTATAGTCCCCGCGCGGCGACCGCCAGCTCCCTCCACCGCCTTCTCTCCCCGGCCGGCCTCGGCGAGGAAGGAGAGACATTGCCCGCCGCTCTTGTGCGCCCCCCGCGGCGCGCGCCCGCGGGCGCCCGCCATGATCCCGGGCTCATCGGCTCCCGGCGGGGACAGCCGCCGCCCGCCGATGCCCGAGCTGCCTGCAGGGACCCTCGGTCCCCCACGCCGCCCCCGTCTGGCTGGAGTGCCCGACTCGGGACCCGGCGGCGAGTCCGCCCGGGCCCCGCCAGCGCTGCCTGCGGCCGCATTTGATGAGGCCCTAGGGGACGGAGCCCCGTCCCTCACGCTGCCCACCGCCGCCTCAGGGCCTGCTCGGCCATCCGACCCACTGTATCGAGCCGGGGCCCTTAGCACGCGCTGGGGGCGAGCGGACATATTCGTATACACAAAATACCGGGGGGGGTTTAAGTGAAGTAAATAGTCAGGGGATACTGGAGAGGAGAGCACCAAAGATAGGGCACACTATAAACAAGTGAACAGCAAAAATCACCAATAAGCAAGATTAGCTGGCACTGCAGCACTCACCAAACCGAGTCACCAAGAGACTTAAAATGGCTTCACCTTCCCTATATATATCAAGCCCTCCCCTTAAATAAGGCTGTACTTTCCTTACAGCTAGGTCCACCCCTCCCCAGATGTTTAACCCTTTCCTCTCCTATGCAGTCAATACTCTCTTCTTAGCACATAGTCACAGACACACAGCTGTACACCAGGGGAAGGGCTGATACTAGCATTAGCACATAGTTACAGACGCACAGCTGTACACCAGGGGAAGGGATGATACAGGCATTAGCACATAGTCACAGACACACGGCTGTACAGCAGGGGAAGGGCTGATATTAGCATTAGCACATAGTCACAGACACACGGCTGTACACCAGGGGAAGGGCTGATACCGGTATTAGCACATAGTCACAGACACACGGCTGTACACCAGGGGAAGGGCTGATACCGGCATTAGCACATAGTCACAGACACACAGCTGTACACCAGGGGAAGGGCTGATATTAGCATTAGCACATAGTCACAGACACACGGCTGTACACCAGGGGAAGGGCTGATACCGGCATTATCACATAGTCACAGACACATGGCTGTACACCAGGGGAAGGGATGATACTAGCATTAGCACATAGTCACAGACACAGCTGTACACCAGGGGAAGGGCTAATACCGGCATTAGCACATAGTCACAGACACACAGCTGTACACCAGGGGAAAGGCTAATACTGGCATTAGCACATAGTCACAGACACACGGCTGTACACCAGGGGAAGGGCTGATACAGTCATTAGCACATAGTCACAGACACACGGCTGTACACCAGGGGAAGGGATGATACTAGCATTAGCATATAGTCACAGACACACAGCTGTACACCAGGGGAAGGGATGATACTAGCATTAGCACATAGTCACAGACACACGGCTGTACACCAGGGGAAGGGATGATACTAGCATTAGCACATAGTCACAGACACACGGCTGTACACCAGGGGAAGGGCTGATACAGGCATTAGCACATAGTCACAGACACACAGCTGTACACCAGGGGAAGGGCTGATACAGGCATTAGCACATAGTCACAGACACACGGCTGTACACCAGGGGAAGGGCTGATACTGGCATTAGCATATAGTCACAGACAGAGCCGGCGCTAGCCGCTCAGCAAAGGGATGCAGTGCAGGGAGGCGCACAGCTGAAGAGGCGCTGTCCCTGCCCTGCACCCTGCTGCTGCCGGCTGCCGCTGCGCCTGTCACAGTGGATGACAGGTAGCGGTGCTGGCAGCTTACAGCACGGCTCCCTCCCCCTCCCCCTCCCCAGAGAGAGCATACTGTGTGTGGCCTCAGCCCACACACAGCGCCGCTGTCACCTCCCGTGCTGACTAGAAGTATGGGGGCGTGGCCTAATCTCGGGAGCCGTGGCCACGCCCCTTTCTGGGGGAAAAGTAATAAAAAATTTTTTCCAGTGCCTAGCAGGGTGGGTGCAGTCTGCAGTCCCTGCTACCTGAGCCCCCAGCCCTCAGCCAGGGTCAATTTGAGGGGGGAGAGTGATCAGTGTGATCACTCCCCCCCCCCCCCCCCGGCCCCCACCCAGTCAGGAACAGACAGAGGCTCAGCAGCAGCAGCCTCTATGCCCCACTGCAGCACAGCACACTGCATGTGCTGCCAAGATGAGAGCTGCTGCTGCTGCCCAGTAAGTTAGGAGGGGGGGTGGGAGTGCAGCGGACCAGGGCCCCCGCCACGCCCCACCATCAGTCCCGGACCTGGGTAATTAGTACCCGCTCCCTCCCCCCCTCTCGGGGTCACTGACAACATCCTACAGAGCCACTGGAGTAACGGAGCCAGCAAGAAACCGGAGGAGAAAGGAGAGGAGGAGCAGCGCCCATGCCGGGAACATCTGCAGGTACCGGGGCCGCACTGTGGAGGGAATGAAGGCTGTACCTGGCATAGAGGGACATTCAGAGATGAACGCAGAGTGCTGCATATGCAGCCAGTTCTGCGTTCATCTCTGTACATGCTGAGGGCCGCCCAGCAAAAAGCAAGGCTATCCAGCATGTGTTGCGCCGCCTCCCAATGCATCTGCAATTATATTGCCGATGCATCTGATATAAGGATGAGCCCTTTTTTCCGAAGCGGCTGTGTGTGACATCATGCAGTCGCCCCAAAAATGGTCCCGGCCCACCCCGGCATTGCCTTAACCCTGCTGCGCTGTCTCCCGTCAATCACATTGGGGTTGGATGGATGCGACCGCAATGTATATGCCCACTGCGCATGCACTATTTGCTGCCACTGGCAAACTGCACTGCGGGCCACTAATGTGGCGGGGTCTGAATGACCACCATAATGTGTATAATGGGCTGTACATGGTATAATGAGCTCTACCTGGCATAACATGTATAAGGTGCTCTACTGTGGCGTAACGTGTATTAGAGGCTTTTACTCTGGCGTAACATGTATAAGCGGCTGTCCTGTGTGGTGTAACGTGTATAAGGGTACTACTGTACAGGGTAATGTGACTAGCGAACACTACTGTGCGGTGTAATGTGACTAACAGACACTACTGTGCGGTGTAATGTGACTAACAGACACTACTGTGCGGTGTAATGTGACTAACAGACACTACTGTGCGTTGTGATGTGACTAACAGACACTACTGTGCGGTGTAATGTGAGTAATGGACACTACTGTGCGGTGTAATGTGAGTAATGGACACTACTGTGCGGTGTAATGTGAGTAACGAACACTACTGTGCGGTGTAATGTGACTAACGGACACTACTGTGTGGTATAATGTGAGTAACGGACACTACTGTGCGGTGTAATGTGACTAACGGACACTACTGTGCGGTGTAATGTGACTAACGGACACTACTGTGTGGTATAATGTGAGTAACGGACACTACTGTGCGGTGTAATGTGACTAACGGACACTACTGTGCAGTGTAATGTGAGTAACGTACACTACTGTGCGGTGTAGTGTGAGTAACGGACACTACTGTGCGGTGTATTGTGACTAACGGACACTACTGTGTGGTGTAATGTGAGAAATGGACACTACTGTGCAGTGTAATGTGAATAACGAACACTACTGTGTGGTGTAATGTGACTAACGGACACTACTGTGCGGTGTAATGTGAGTAACGTACACTACTGTGCGGTGTAATGTGAGTAACGGACACTACTGTGCGGTGTAATGTGACTAACGGATACTACTACGTGTGTAATGTGATTAACGGACACTACTATGCAGTGTATTGTTACTAACGGACACTACTGTGCAGTGTAATGTGACTAACGGACACTACTATGCAGTGTAATGTGACTAACGGACACTACTGTGCGGTGTAATGTGAGTAACGTACACCACTGTGCGGTGTAATGTGAGTAACGGACACTACTGTGAGGTGTAATGTGACTAACGGATACTACTACGTGTGTAATGGGATTAACGGACACTACTATGCAGTTTATTGTTACTAACGGACACTACTGTGCAGTGTAATGTGACTAACGGACACTACTATGCAGTGTAATGTGAGTAACGGACACTACTGTGCGGTGTAATGTGAGTAACGGACACTACTATGCAGTGTAATGTGACTAATGGACACTACTGTGTGGCGTAATGTGAGTAACGGACACTACTATGCAGTGTAATGTGACTAACGGACACTACTGTGCTGGGGAGGCGGGGTCATATTAATATTTGCTGATGAAGGGGGGTTCATAGTAATGTGTGCTGGGGGAAGCGGCATGTGTAAAAGGGTGCCCTATGTGGTGCAAAGTGTAAAAGGGAACTCTACCTTTCTCATTGTATAAAAGAGGACTCTACCTGGTGCATTGTATATAAGGGTGCTTTATCTGGAATAATGTGTGACTGGTTCTACCTGGCATTGTAAAAGGGACTCTACCTGGCATTGTAAAAGGAGACTATACCTTTCGCAATATGTAAAAGGGTGCTCTACCTGGAATAATGTGCGACTGGCTCTACCTGGTGCAATATGTAAAAGGGGGCTCTTTCTGGCGTAATGTATATAAGGGACTCTACCTGGCGTAATGTATATAACTGGTACTACTGTGTTGCGTAATTTTGAATAATGGAGACTACTGTGCATTGTAATTATTTTACGCCGCTATACTTTACTTAATTTCTCTATCGTCCTAAGTGGATGCTGGGGTTCCTGAAAGGACCATGGGGAATAGCGGCTCCGCAGGAGACAGGGCACAAAAAGTAAAGCTTTTACAGGTCAGGTGGTGTGCACTGGCTCCTCCCCCTATGACCCTCCTCCAGACTCCAGTTAGATTTTTGTGCCCGGCCGAGAAGGGTGCAATTCTAGGTGGCTCTCATAAAGAGCTGCTTAGAGAAGTTTAGCTTAGGTTTTTTATTTTACAGTGATTCCTGCTGGCAACAGGATCACTGCAACGAGGGACAGAGGGGAGAAGAAGTGAACTCACCTGCGTGCAGGATGGATTGGCTTCTTGGCTACTGGACATGAAGCTCCAGAGGGACGATCACAGGTACAGCCTGGATGGTCACCGGAGCCTCGCTGCCGGCCCCCTCGCAGATGCTGAAGCAAGAAGAGGTCCAGAATCGGCGGCTGAAGACTCCTGCAGTCTTCTAAAGGTAGCGCACAGCACTGCAGCTGTGCGCCATTTTCCTCTCAGCACACTTCACACGGCAGTCACTGAGGGTGCAGGGCGCTGGGGGGGGCGCCCTGGGAGGCAAATGTAAACCTATATAAGGCTAAAAATACCTCACATATAGCCCCCAGAGGCTATATGGAGATATTTAACCCCTGCCTAAATACAATAAATAGCGGGAGACGAGCCCGCCGAAAAAGGGGCGGGGCCTATCTCCTCAGCACACAGCGCCATTTTCTCTCACAGAAAGGCTGGAGAGAAGGCTCCCAGGCTCTCCCCTGCACTGCACTACAGAAACAGGGTTTAAACAGAGAGGGGGGGCACTAAATTGGCGATATAAATATATTAAAGATGCTATAAGGGAGAAACACTTATATAAGGTTGTCCCTATGTAATTATAGCGTTTTTTTGGTGTGTGCTGGCAAACTCTCCCTCTGTCTCTCCAAAGGGCTAGTGGGGTCCTGTCCTCTGTCAGAGCATTCCCGGTGTGTGTGCTGTGTGTCGGTACGTGTGTGTCGACATGTATGAGGACGATGTTGGAGGAGGCGGAGCAATTGCCTATGATGGTGATGTCACTCTCTAGGGAGTCGACACCGGTATGGATGGCTTATTTAGGGAATTACGTGAGAATGTCAACACGCTGCAAGGTCGGTTGACGACATGAGACGGCCGACAAACAATTAGTACCGGTCCAGGCGTCTCAGAAACACCGTCAGGGGTTTTTAATAACGCCCATTTACCTCAGTCGGTCGACACAGACACAGACACCGACACTGAATCCAGTGTCGACGGTGAATAAACAAACGTATTCCTTATTAGGGCCACACGTTAAGGGCAATGAAGGAGGTGTTACATATTTCTGATACTACAAGTACCACAAAAAAGGGTATTATGTGGGAGTGAAAAAACTACCTGTAGTTTTTCCTGAATCAGATAAAATAAAATAAAGTGTGTGATGATGCGTGGGTTTACCCCGATAGCAAATATTGGCGTTATACCCTTTCCCGCCAGAAGTTAGGGCGCGTTGGGAATGAATAAGGCGCTCACACGCTTATCAAGTGGCGTTACCGTCTCCAGATACGGCCGCCCTCAAGGAGCCAGCTGATAGGCAGCTGGAAAAATATCCTAAAAAGTATATACACACATAAGGTGGTTATACTGCGACCAGCGATCGCCATCAGCCTGGAGATGCAGTGCTGGTTTGGCTTGGTCGGTTTCCCTGACTGAAAATATTTGATTGATATAGAGCATTTAATAGGATGCATTATATATTTATGTATGCGAGATGCACAGAGGGATATGTGCACTCTGGCATCAAAATAAGTGCGTGATCCATATCTCCCAGAAGGTGTCATGGACACGACAGTGGTCAGGTGATACATATCCCATACGACACATGGAAGTATGGCCGTATAAAGGGAAAGAGTTATTTGGGGTCGGTCCAACGGACCTGGGGGTCTCGGCAACAGCTGGAAATCCAACCTTTTTACCCCAAGTTACATCTCAGCAGAAACAGACACCGTCTTTTCAGCCTCAATCCTTCCGTTCCCATGAGGGCAAGCGGGCAAAAGGCCAGTCATATCTGCCCAGATAGAGGAAAGGGAAGTAGACTGCAGCAGACAGCTCCTTCCCAGGAAAGGAAGCCTTCCACCGCGTCTGCCAAGTCCCCAGCATGACGCTGGGGCCGTGTAAGCGGACTCAGGTTAGGTGGGGGTGTAGTCTCAAGAGTCTCAACGCGCAGTGGGATCACTCGCAAGTTGACCCCTGGATCGTACTAGTATTATCCCAGGGGTACAGATTGGAGAGTCGAGACATCTTTTCCTCGCAGGTTCCTGAAGTCTGCGTTACCAACGGCTCCCTCCAACAGGGAGGCAGTATTGGGAAAAATTCACAAGCTGTATTTCCAGCAGGTGATAATCA
Source organism: Pseudophryne corroboree (assembly GCF_028390025.1). NCBI lineage: Eukaryota > Metazoa > Chordata > Amphibia > Anura > Myobatrachidae > Pseudophryne > Pseudophryne corroboree. The sequence continues at coordinate 57,766,427 of NC_086446.1, read as the reverse complement.
AAGTACCCCTCCTACAACAAGGAAAAGGGTATTAGTCTTCCACACTATATGGTGGTACTGAAGCCAGACGGCTTGGTGAGACATAGTCTAAATCTGAAATCTTTGAACACTTACATAAAGGTTCAAATCAAGATGGAGTCACTCAGAGCAGTGATAGCGAACCGGAAAGAAGGGGACTATATGGTGTCCCTGGACATCAAGGATTACCTCCATGTCCAAATTTGCCCTTCTCAACAAGGGTACATCGGGTTCGTGATACAGAACTGTCAATATCAGTTTCAAAAGTTGCCGTTGAATTATCCACGGCACCCCGGGCCTTTACCAAGGTAATGGCCGAAAAGATGACTCTCTTCAAAGAAAAGGGCATCTTAATTATCCCTTACTTGGACGATATCCTGAAAGGGGCAAGTTCCAGAGAACAGTTGGAGGTCGGAAAAGAACTATCTAAAGTAGTTCTACGATAGCACGAGTGGATTCTAAATATTCCAAAAATCGCAGCTGTTTTTCCGATGATACGTCTGCTGTTCCCAGGAATGATTCTGGGCATAGTCCAGAAAAAGGTATTTCTCCTGGAGGGGAAAGCCAGGGAGTTATCCGACCTAGTCAGAAACCTCCTAAAACCAGGCCAAGTATCAGTGCATTAATGCACAGGAGGCCTGGGAAAAATGGTGGCTTTTTACGAAGCGATTCCATTCGGCAGATCTCACGCAAAACATTTTCAGGGAGATTTGCTGGACGATTGGTCCGGATCGCATCTTCAGATGCATCAGCGGATAACCCTGTCTCCAAGGACAAGGGTATCTCTTCTGTGGTGGTTGCAGGAGGCTCATCTACTGGAGGGCCGCAGATTCGGCATACAGGATTGGATCCTGGTGACCACGGACGCCAGCCTGAGAGGCTGGGGAGCAGTCACACAGGGAAGAAACTTCCAGGGAGTGTGGACGAGCCTGGAAAAGTCTCTTCACATAAACATTCTGGAACTAAGAGCAATCTACAATGCTCTAAACCAGGCGGAACCTCTGCTTCAAGGAAGACCGGTGTTGATCCAGTCGGACAACATCACGGCAGTCGCCCATTTAAACAGACAGGGCGGCACAAGAAGCAGGAGTGCAATGGCAGAAGCTGCCAGGATCCTTCGCTGGGCGGAGAATCACGTGATAGCATTGTCAGCAGTATTCATCCCGGGCGTGGACAACTGGGAAGCAGACTTCCTCAGCAGACACGATCTTCACCCGGGAGAGTGGGGACTTCATTCAGAAGTTTTCCTCATGATTATAAACCGTTGGGAAAAACCAATGGTGGACATGATGGCGTCTCGCCTCAACAAAAAACTGGACAGGTATTGCGCCAGGTCAAGAGATCCGCAGGCAATAGCTGTGGATGCGCTGGTAACACCTTGGGTGTACCAGTCGGTATATGTGTTTCCTCCTCTGCCTCTCATACCAAAGGTATTGAGGATTATACGGCAAAGAGGAGTAAGAACGATACTAGTGGCTCCGGATTGGCCAAGAAGGACTTGGTACCCGGAACTTCAAGAGATGGTCACGGACGATCCGTGGCCTCTACCTCTGAGAAGGGACCTGCCTCAGCAGGGTCCTTGTCTTTTTCAAGACTTACCGCGGCTGCGTTTGACGGCATGGCGGTTGAACGCCAGATTCTAAAAGAAAAAGGCATTCCTGAAGAAGTCATTCCTACCTTGATTAAGGCAAGGAAAGAAGTCACCGCAAAGCATTATCACCGCATTTGGCGGAAATATGTGGCATGGTGCGAGGGTCGGAATGCTCCGACGGAGGAATTTCAACTGGGTCGTTTCCTACATTTCCTGCAATCAGGATTGTCTATGGGTCTCAAATTGGGATCTATTAAGGTTCAAATTTCGGCCCTGTCTATATTCTTCCAAAAAGAATTGGCCTCAGTTCCTGAGGTCCAGACTTTTGTCAAAGGAGTACTGCATATACAGCCTCCTGTGGTGCCTCCGGTGGCACCGTGGGATCTAAATGTAGTTTTAGATTTCCTCAAATCCCATTGGTTTGAACCACTTAAGAAGGTGGATTTGAAATATCTCACATGGAAAGTGACTATGTTACTGGCCCTGGCTTCGGCCAGGAGAGTATCAGAATTGGCGGCTTTATCTTATAAAAGTCCTTATTTAATTTTCCATTCAGATAGGGCAGAGCTGCGGACGCGTCCGCATTTTCTCCCGAAGGTGGTGTCAGCGTTTCACCTGAACCAGCCTATTGTAGTGCCTGCGGCTACAAACGACTTGGAAGACTCCAAGTTGTTGGACGTTGTCAGAGCTTTAAAGATATACATTTCAAGGACGGCTGGAGTCAGAAAATCTGACTCGCTGTTTATACTGTATGCACCCAACAATTTGGGTGCACCTGCTTCTAAGCAGTCGATTGCTCGTTGGATTTGTAACACGATTCAACTTGCACATTCTGTGGCAGGCCTGCCACAGCCTAATTCTGTTAAGGCCCATTCCACAAGGAAGGTGGGCTCATCCTGGGCGGCTGCCCGAGGGGTCTCGGCATTACAACTCTGCCGAGCAGCTACGTGGTCAGGGGAGAACACGTTTGTAAAATTTTACAAATTTGATACCCTGGCAAAAGAGGACCTGGAGTTCTCTCATTCGGTGCTGCAGAGTCATCCGCACTCTCCCGCCCGTTTGGGAGCTTTGGTATAATCCCCATGGTCCTTTCAGGAACCCCAGCATCCACTTAGGACGATAGAGAAAATAAGAATTTACTTACCGATAATTCTATTTCTCGGAGTCCGTAGTGGATGCTGGGCGCCCATCCCAAGTGCGGATTATCTGCAAGACTTGTACATAGTTATTGTTAACTATTTCGGGTTATTTTGTTTAGGGAGCCATCTTTCAGAGGCTCCTCTGTTATCATACTGTTAACTGAGTTTAGATCACAAGTTGTACGGTGTGATTGGTGTGGCTGGTATGAGTCTTACCCGGGATTCAAAATCCTCCCTTATTGTGTACGCTCGTCCGGGCACAGTACCTAACTGGAGTCTGGAGGAGGGTCATAGGGGGAGGAGCCAGTGCACACCACCTGACCTGTAAAAGCTTTACTTTTTGTGCCCTGTCTCCTGCGGAGCCGCTATTCCCCATGGTCCTTTCAGGAACCCCAGCATCCACTACGGACTCCGAGAAATAGAATTATCGGTAAGTAAATTCTTATTTTTTTTATGCCTCTATATTTTTGCCTTTGGCACGCACTATCCATGTTGTGGATCTTGAGGGGGAGGGGGGCACCAAAATATCTAGTTACAGCCTTGAGGATGAGATTGGTCACATTTGTATTTGTAGAAAGGCGCAAAATTGATAGTTTGCAGGAGGGCGCCGAACACCCTAGCACCGGCCCTGGTCACAGACACACAGCTGTACACCAGGGGAAGGGCTGATACTGGCATTAGCACATAGTCACAGACACACGGCTGTACACCAGGGGAAGGGATGATACCGGCATTAGCACATAGTCACAGACATACAGCTGTACACCAGGGGAAGGGCTGATATTAGCATTAGCACATAGTCACAGACACACAGCAGTACACCAGGGGAAGGGATGATACAGGCATTATCACATAGTCACACACACACGGCTGTACACCAGGGGAAGGGCTGATAACGGCATTAGCACATAGTCACAGACACATGGCTGTACACCAGGGGAAGGGATGATACCAGTATTAGCACATAGTCACAGACACATGGCTGTACACCAGGGGAAGGGCTGATACTAGCATTAGCACATAGTCACAGACACACTGCTGTACACCAGGGGAAGGGCTGATACTGGCATTAGCACATAGTCACAGACACACGGCTGTACACCAGGGGAAGGGATGATACTGGCATTAGCACATAGTCACAGACACACAGCAGTACACCAGGGGAAGGGATGATACAGGCATTATCACATAGTCACAGACACACGGCTGTACACCAGGGGAAGGGATGATACCGGCATTAGCACATAGTCACAGACATACAGCTGTACACCAGGGGAAGGGCTGATATTAGCATTAGCACATAGTCACAGACACACAGCAGTACACCAGGGGAAGGGCTGATACTGGCATTATCACATAGTCACACACACACGGCTGTACACCAGGGGAAGGGATGATACAGGCATTATCACATAGTCACAGACACACGGCTGTACACCAGGAGAAGGGATGATACTGGCATTAGCACATAGTCACAGACACACAGCTGTACACCAGGGGAAGGGCTGATACTAGCATTAGCACATAGTCACAGACACACTGCTGTACACCAGGGGAAGGGCTGATACTGGCATTAGCACATAGTCACAGACACACGGCTGTACACCAGGGGAAGGGATGATACAGGCATTATCACATAGTCACAGACACACAGCAGTACACCAGGAGAAGGGATGATACTGGCATTAGCACATAGTCACAGACACACGGCTGTACACCAGGAGAAGGGATGATACCAGTATTAGCACATAGTCACAGACACACGGCTGTACACCAGGGGAAGGGATGATACAGGCATTATCACATAGTCACAGACACACAGCTGTACACCAGGGGAAGGGATGATACAGGCATTATCACATAGTCACAGACATACAGCTGTACACCAGGGGAAGGGCTGATATTAGCATTAGCACATAGTCACAGACACACAGCAGTACACCAGGGGAAGGGATGATACAGGCTTTATCACATAGTCACAAATGTTCCTAAGACAACAGAAGCTAAAGCGGTCGCTGCAGCATCAGCCAATTTATTATAAACCCTTTCATTCATTTACACTCCTATATACTGCTCGGATTGTCTAACATTAATCATGAGAGTGAGGGGACATGTTGGGTCATTGTCTAGCACAGTCTCACCCACTTCCCTGGTACCAGGTATACCAGAAATGGGACACCAACACAGAATGGCAATCAGATACAAGGGGAGGTGTAGCAAGCCTTAGAGAGAGATAAAGTGCAGGAGATTCCAAAAGCTTCTAGTAGTCACTTCTCTAGGACACAACACTGAATAATACAAATAATAATAATAGTAATAACAATAATATTTATTATTAAGGTACAGTCAAAAAAACACAAAAACAATTCCTGAAGCTAAGGTGCATACACACTAGGCGATAATAGTAAACAACGGCGCTCATTTTGCCCTTCCTGGGAGACATCGTTTACTATATAGGCCAGTGTGTATGCCGCTGCTGACGAAAGATACGCAGCTCCGCGGGTAGTTAACTACCCTCACTGTCGGCCATGCAGACAGCTCAATTTGGACTTTTATCCAAGAACTGCTTGAACGTGCTGACTGCGGCATGACATCCCTGAGCGATATCATTGTCATATCAAGCAGTGTGTACGCACTGCCGCCGACCGCCCCGGCAGGGAAGGGAACACGCTAGGCGACGTTGCTCATAGAGCGCATCGCCTAGTGTGTACCCACCTTTATACTCAGATGACCTAAAAGGAAATAATAAGTCATTTCTTATGATATTGTCTCCTGATGTCTAAGTCTTCTATTGAGATGATAGATATACTGTATATATATATATATATATATATATACATACAGGTAGAGTATCCCATATCCAAATATTCCGAAATACGGAATATTCCGAAATACAGACTTTTTTGAGTGAGAGTGATATAGTGAAACCTTTGTTTTTTGATGGCTCAATGTACACAAACTTACTTTAATACACAAGGTTATTAAAAATATTGTATTAAATGACATTCAGGCTGTGTGTATAAGGTGTATATGAAACATACATGAATTGTGTGAATGTAGACACACTTTGTTTAATACACAAAGTTATAAAAAATATTGTCTAAAATGACCTTCAGGCTGTGTGTATAAGGTGTATATGTAACATAAATGCATTCTGTGCTTAGATTTAGGTCCCATCACCATGATATCTCATTATGGTATGCAATTATTCCAAAATACGGAAAAATCACATATCCAAAATACCTCTGGTCCCAAGCATTTTGGATAAGGGATACTCAACCTGTATATATATATATATATATATATATATATATATATATATATATATATAATATTTTATATACACGGTAGTACTGCTCTTACCTAAGATCCTGCAGGGTACAGGCTGAGTGTCTCAGTCCCTCACACAGAAGTTTTATTCCAGTGTTCCGCAGGTAGTTCCCTATAAGGTCCAGTCTGGTCAGAGAGCGGTTTGTAGTAAGAACAGAGCGGAGATCATCACAGCAGGAGGAGGTCAGAGCACAGTGCTGTAACCTGATGAGAGATGAGAGACTTGGATTAGGTCATAAACCTCAGAGCATTAAGTCAGAAGTGAACATTGGCCCTCATTCCGAGTCGTTCGCTCGTTAAATTTCTTCGCATCACAGCGTTTTTCTGCTTAGTGCGCATGCGCAATGTTTGCACTGCGACTGCGCCAAGTAAATTTGCTATGAAGATAGTATTTTTACTCACGGCTTTTTCTTCGCTCCGGCGATCGTAGTGTGATTGACAGGAAATGGGTGTTACTGGGCGGAAACACGGCGTTTTAGGGGCGTGTGGATAAAAACGCTACCGTTTCCGGAAAAAAATGCAGGAGTGGCCGGAAAAACGAGGGAGTGTCTGAGCGAACGCTGGGTGTGTTTGTGACGTCAAACCAGGAACGACAAGCACTGAACTGATCGCAGATGCAGAGTAAGTCTGGAGCTACTTAGAAACTGCTAAGAAGTTTGTAATCGCAATATTGCGAATACATCGTTCGCAATTTTAAGAAGCTAAGATTCACTCCCAGTAGGCGGCGGCTTAGCGTGAGCAACTCTGCTAAATTCGCCTTGCCAGCGAACAACTCGGAATGAGGGCCATAGAGGAGAGTAATTGGTGTATAGCCATACAGGTGCTGATTCTGTTTTGCACACAAGCCTGCAGTGCAGTTTTATTGCTATTGGTACTATGGGGGTGATTCAGATCTGATCGCTGCTGTGTGTTTTCGCACAGCGGGTGATCATCTATTGACTGCGCTTGTGTATGCACCGCAATGCGCACGCGCGTCATCCAGCAACAACAGGCTTCGCCAAACAGCGACAAGCTGGTACAAAATTTTTGATCGCACAGCCAGTCGTAAGCTGATTGTTAGGAAGAGGCCGTTTGTGGGTCGTAACTGTCCATTTTCAGAGTTTGTCTGTGAAAACGCAGGCGTTCCCAAGCGTTTTCATCAAGGGTGCGTGACGTCAGCTCCTGACCCGATCAGGAAGTTCTTCCGCACTGTAGAAGTAAGTCCTGGACTGTGCACAGAATGCACACACTGGAAAAAAACATTCAATGGTGAGCGAGGTGCGAATGGATTTGCAGCTATCCGCTCGGCATACCCATGCGATCGCACACTTGCACGGGCAAATTTACACTCTCCTTGGGCGGCGACTATCTGATCGAAGGACAGCAAAATTAGCAGCCCAGCAATCAGGTCTGATCACCACCGATGATGTGAGCATAAGCACGTCTTCATGAACATACAGGAGCCTCCTAAAGTTTCTCCATCTACAGTCACAGCTACCACCAATAGCACTGACACTTACACCTTCCCCATACTAGATCCCAGAGATCAACAGCATATCCGCAGCTCTGGCTACATGCCCACAGCACTCCCAGCACAATACAGCTCCCTTGTGTGCATTTGCATTGTTACCACAAAGAAACGCCTGTTTATCGGACAGAGAGAAATGGCCAAGATCTGTCTGATCCTTAATCGTGCAGAGATACGCAGAGATGCATATACTCACTACATTGCATTGACATAATGTCTCTGTAATTATAATCAGTGGCACCAAGAGAGGGGGATAGGGTACTCTTTAACCAGGCCCACGCCTATTGGAGAGGCCCAGTGAGGGCTTGGGTTAGTGAATTTTCCAGTATAAGAGACATAGAAATGATTCTGCTGCACGGCCACTATTTGTACTATGAGCTTATCTACAGCTGCTGCAGGCATCCAGCGGTTCCAACACAGAGGCTGCATCACACATCTCCATGCAGGAGTGATTCTCTGTCCTTGACACACACACCTCTAGCCAGGGCCGGTTCTAGCCTTTGTGGCGCCCCAGGTGAAAATAGGGGCGTTGCTTCATAACAGGGCCCCCAATAGTACTGCCCCCGTTTGTGACCCCAGTAGTATTGCCCCCGTTTGTGTGACTTTTAAAAATAAAAAAAATGAATACCATCCCCGTTCCAGATTCCCGACAGCTGCTGCCCTCCGTCTCTGGCCACTGGCGCCGCTCCTCTGATCTATGGGAGAGACGTCATGACGTCTCTCCCATAGAACCGCATAGACACTAGAGGTCAATCATGACCCCTAGTGTCTAAGTGCTGCTCCCACAATGCCGTGCGGTGCATCGCGCACCGCACAGCATTACCGGCACGGGTGGAGGGGGGGCACCACCAGTAGCGGATCTCCGGAAGACGGCGCCCCGGGGAAAAGTATTGTGTGCCCGTACCAAGGTCCGCTACTGCCCCTAGCACAGAGTATTTGCTTATACTATCACCCAGCTGGTGGATTTGTTCTACAGATGTAGCCAGAGTCATCATTGCCCCAGTGCATATGCATGGGCATATGTATCGCGGTAAGCTGCAGTGTGCGCCGTGCTGTGACTAGTCGCAGCCGGCAATCACACCATTAAATTATATGACATGCGCCATAGACTCAGGCATACTAGTCGCACCATCTGGACGGATGAGCCTGGCTACATCTGTATACTGTGTCTCACAGCACAATTTATATAGCGTGGCTACATCTGTATACTGTGTCTCACAGCACAATTTACATAGCGTGGCTACATCTGTATACTGTGTCTCACAGCACAATTTACATATCGTGGCTACATCTGTATACTGTGACTCACAGCACAATTTACATAGCGTGGCTACATCTGTATACTGTGTCTCACAGCACAATTTACATAGTGTGGCTACATCTGTGTACTGTGTCTCACAGCACAATTTACATATCGTGGCTACATCTGTATACTGTGTCTCACAGCACAATTTACATAGCGTGGCTACATCTGTATACTGTGTCTCACAGCACAATTTACATAGCGTGGCTACATCTGTATACTGTGTCTCACAGCACAATTTACATAGCGTGGCTACATCTGTGTACTGTGTCTCACAGCACAATTTACATAGCGTGGCTACATCTGTATACTGTGTCTCACAGCACAATTTACATAGCGTGGCTACATCTGTATACTGTGTCTCACAGCACAATTTACATATCGTGGCTACATCTGTATACTGTGACTCACAGCACAATTTACATAGCGTGGCTACATCTGTATACTGTGTCTCACAGCACAATTTACATAGTGTGGCTACATCTGTGTACTGTGTCTCACAGCACAATTTACATATCGTGGCTACATCTGTATACTGTGTCTCACAGCACAATTTACATAGCGTGGCTACATCTGTATACTGTGTCTCACAGCACAATTTACATAGCGTGGCTACATCTGTATACTGTTTCTCACAGCACAATTTACATATCGTGGCTACATCTGTATACTGTGTCTCACAGCACAATTTACATAGCGTGGCTACATCTGTATACTGTGTCTCACAGCACAATTTACATAGTGTGGCTACATCTGTATACTGTGTCTCACAGCACAATTTACATATCGTGGCTACATCTGTATACTGTGTCTCACAGCACAATTTACATATCGTGGCTACATCTGTATACTGTGTCTCACAGCACAATTTCCATAGCGTGGCTACATCTGTGTACTGTGTCTCACAGCACAATTTACATAGCGTGGCTACATCTGTGTACTGTGTCTCACAGCACAATTTACATAGCGTGGCTACATCTGTATACTGTGTCTCACAGCACAATTTACATAGCGTGGCTACATCTGTATACTGTGTCTCACAGCACAATTTACATAGCGTGGCTACATCTGTATACTGTGTCTCACAGCACAATTTACATATCGTGGCTACATCTGTGTACTGTGTCTCACAGCACAATTTACATAGCGTGGCTACATCTGTGTACTGTGTCTCACAGCACAATTTACATAGCGTGGCTACATCTGTGTACTGTGTCTCACAGCACAATTTACATATCGTGGCTACATCTGTATACTGTGTCTCACAGCACAATTTACATATCGTGGCTACATCTGTATACTGTGTCTCACAGCACAATTTATATAGAGTGGCTACATCTGTATACTGTGTCTCACAGCACAATTTACATAGCGTGGCTACATCTGTATACTGTGCATCACAGCACAATTTACATAGCGTGGCTACATCTGTATACTGTGTCTCACAGCACAATTTACATAGCATGGCTACATCTGTATACTGTGTCTCACAGCACAATTTACATAGCGTGGCTACATCTGTATACTGTGTCTCACAGCACAATTTACATAGCGTGGCTACATCTGTATACTGTGTCTCACAGCACAATTTACATAGCGTGGCTACATCTGTATACTGTGTCTCACAGCACAATTTACATAGCGTGGCTACATCTGTATACTGTGCATCACAGCACAATTTACATAGCGTGGCTACATCTGTATACTGTGCATCACAGCACAATTTACATAGCGTGGCTACATCTGTATACTGTGTCTCACAGCACAATTTACATATCGTGACTACATCTGTATACTGTGTCTCACAGCACAATTTACATAGCGTGGCTACATCTGTATACTGTGTCTCACAGCACAATTTACATAGCGTGGCTACATCTGTATACTGTGCATCACAGCACAATTTACATATCGTGGCTACATCTGTATACTGTGCATCACAGCACAATTTACATATCGTGGCTACATCTGTATACTGTGTCTCACAGCACAATTTACATAGCGTGGCTACATCTGTATACTGTGTCTCACAGCACAATTTACATAGTGTGGCTACATCTGTGTACTGTGTCTCACAGCACAATTTACATATCGTGGCTACATCTGTATACTGTGTCTCACAGCACAATTTACATAGCGTGGCTACATCTGTATACTGTGTCTCACAGCACAATTTACATAGCGTGGCTACATCTGTATACTGTGTCTCACAGCACAATTTACATATCGTGACTACATCTGTATACTGTGTCTCACAGCACAATTTACATAGCGTGGCTACATCTGTATACTGTGTCTCACAGCACAATTTACATAGTGTGGCTACATCTGTGTACTGTGTCTCACAGCACAATTTACATATCGTGGCTACATCTGTGTACTGTGTCTCACAGCACAATTTACATAGCGTGGCTACATCTGTATACTGTGTCTCACAGCACAATTTACATAGCGTGGCTACATCTGTATACTGTGTCTCACAGCACAATTTACATAGCGTGGCTACATCTGTATACTGTGTCTCACAGCACAATATACAGCTAATGTTACAATCGGGGACAGGTGGCTGAAACTTCTCCTGATCAGCTGACTTTACTTTCCAGGACACAGACTCCATCCTCCCTCATATACGTCCTTCTTTACCCTCCATGGGGGCAGCTTGGTGAGATACTGTAATTATATTGCTGAGTATTACTGAGAGAGACTCTAAGCTACGTAACGCGACATCACAGGGACTGTACAGCCGGCATGTGTTGGACATCCAAATGATAGGTTGGCTCTAATTAGGTAGATAGTCAATAAGTCAACCCCATATGGTCAACATATAAGGCCAACAGGTACAAAAGGTTAAGGTGGTCATTAGGTCAACATCCAAATGGTCGACATACATTTTTATTTTTTCATTTTTTTATTTATTTATTTTTAAACTGTTTCACCCTTTACTATCCATGTGGACTACGATTGGGAACAGTAATCCTGCCCAAAGTGTGGTGAGCAAAGTGGTACAATTATTGGGGTGTTAAATGATTTTGTAATCTTTTTGTTTGTTTGTTTTAAACATAACACATGTTGTGTTGACCTTTTCTTGTGCAATTTTTAAGTTGTCCTTTTTGTCCTGTCAACCGTAGACCCTGTCGACCTTTACATGTTGACCTAACTAACTTGTCGACCTTTTGACATAAGCAATATAGTTATATACACTTTGTAGACAAAAGTGATTGGACACTGACAGCAAATAGATCAATGAGATATTATTGATGTCAGTACTTTGTAGGTCCACCACGTGCAGTGATTACTACAGATCCCCTTCTTGGCAAACTATCCACAAGTTCCAGGCGGTATGTTTTGCCATTATGCCTTAGGTACAGTGACCAACTGTGACACTTAAGAAGGTTGAGAACGCACCCATTACTCCAAATCATCCCAGAGGTTCTCAGTGGGGTTAAGATCTGGGCTCTGAGCTGGCCAGCCAATCGGGGTTACTGAATTTTATGTACATCAGTCCAGTGTTGCCCTGGAAACATGACAGGTGGCATTGTCATCCTGATAAAAACATTAATTGTTTCTAAAGAACTGCCACAATGAAGGGAGCACAGAGTTATCGAGAACATCACTATACTTCTCAGAGTTAATGCATTTCAACTAGTAGACCCATGCCAAACCAGCTGAAACAGCCCCACAGCATGATGCCACCATTTTCATGCTTTACAGTGGGTACTGTACACTATGACATCAGATGTTCTCTTGGCAATCGCCAATCCCAAACTTGTCCATCTGATCTGAAAAGTGTAAACCGTGATTCGTCACTCCATTGTTGCACTGCTTTGTTTTTGAGTTCTTTACACTATCATAAGTGATAGGCTGCATTCTTCTATTTGATTAGAGGTTTATGATCAGCTGTTTGCCCATAAAATCCAAGTATGTGGACTCCCCTACAAAGTGTAAACCCCTTAATGGCTGAGGGACGTCCAGTTAAACGTATCCAGTGACACATAAGTAAACTTAACATTGAATTTGGCAGAAAAACTTGACGGCTATTTATTTATAAGTAGCAACCTAATATACCTAAAGAAGTAGAGTAAATAAACTAAGAACATGATTGCATGAAAGAATGGCAGTAACAGTCTTACCCAGCTACACCAATGCTCTGTACTTACCGAGCAAAGAAAACAACACTAAAACACCAAACAAAGTAATCACTTGACTACCCACCCATCCAGGTGGTGAGGCTGCCCCAATTAGGGTGGTCCAGCAGATTTTATAACAGTCATCAAAGGGGAGCACAGCCAAACCAATTAGCAAACTTAACCAAAAACAGGTAATTCATTCTTTCCTACCAACAAGCAAGGTCCTAACAACAGAAACCACCATACGCCTAAACCAAACCAGCAACCACCAAAAACAGATCCTCAGTAAATATAGACAAACCTTCCTTAGTCAAATGCATCTTATCCCTCCTAAAACAGTAGAAATACCTAAACCTAATTCTGGAATGCCAAACCACAGACCCTCCATTGGCTATCACCAGCTTAGACAGAGCTGAATTAAGCTTCTTCCTAGCCTTATCTAAAGCCCATCAATCTACCACTCCATGCCAAAACAATCATAGCACAATATTAGAACAAACCACTGTACAGAATGGCCATGTCCCCATAATGCTCAGTATATCATGTATGATGTCAAAATTCAGTTGCACAGTGGATACCTTCCCTAAATCATTACCACTGAGATGAATTACCAAAATCCTAGGTAACCCAAAAAGCTGCACCTGCTCAAGCAGCTTGGGCTTCAAATCCGGCCACAACATACACTGTACTCCTGTGATCCAACCAAAGACAGAGCCCAGTCTGAAGCCATCAACTCAGCCACCCAATAAACAAAGGCGTGTCTGACCACCCAGACCTCCCAACCATAGGTTAGTCCACCTATAATTAAGGGGAAAACACATACAGAACAAAGCATAGTCAACGGAAAAGGCATGCTATAATATTGATAGAGGATCTGCCAAAAAGAAAAAAATATTTCTGATGGAAGGTTCCAAAATAGACAAGCTTCAGGCCAATCAAAGTGACAAAAAGACACAGGAGGATGAGCCAAATAAAAAGTCAGAGAGGATGGGGAGGAAGGGGAAGAATGGAAAAACACAGGTGAACTCGGCTGGAGGTGAAACTTAAAACCCGCTGAAGAACTTATAATTGAATAGCCAATTAGCTGAATTCAAATTGAGTAGACCAAATTCAGACTGTCAGTACAGGTAAAAAATTGTCATAGAAATCCAGATCCCCACTGCCAACAGTGACGAGTAGCTAATCCCTGAGTAGGGAGGACAGGGGAAGACTAACAAGATGTTAACACCACAGACAAAACATACGAGAACGATTTACACATAACATTAACCAGAAAACACAATACAGCACAACTACTGAGAAAGTAGCAGAATGTAACGCTTATAACTGGCCAACCGCCATTGACCCAAAGCCTTCATTTCATCCTCTGAGCGGACCACAAACGCAGCAGAGGTGGCAGCCACAATCCTAAACTAGCTCATGCCGAAGTCGCAAGGAGAAAAGCCCAAACCAGACAGACAGTGCCGAAGCATCCAGCCAAACTGATATTTAGTCAGAGGCAGGCATCCACATGAAGAAGCCACAAACCCTCAGAGGATGGCTGTACTCCCACATGCAGATTGGCCAAAGCCACCGGACACACCCGGTCATCCCTTGAGGGCACCATCATGACCCAACGACCTTGACCCAATTGGTCCATTTTGGACCAGCTCAGTCTGCATAACAAGGACCTCTCCCCAGTGACAACATAGCACGCAACATAGACATGTCTGCCCGTTTGGATGAAGCAACCAATTCCGACACCAGAAATGCTCCATTATAGGCAATGGAAAAGGACAAACGGAATAAAAGTGCCTCAAAACTGGACATCACCACATCTGCAACCGCCCCCAAAAGAGAAGATAGAAGGGAGACATCAATGGGACGCCTCTTGTCAGGAGGAACAGGCAACAGGCATGCCCAGCCCCTAATTGCTTTAGTTAACAGGAAACTCTTAGTGTAATCTGGAAAGCCTCTCAGTTTGTAGAAAAATGAAATTGTTGCTCTCGACCGATCATCCATAAAGAGTTTCCAAACAAACGACAGCAATAGCTGACAACTGGTCTCACATCAAGCCCCTTGGTCATGGGAAAACTCTTTCCACTCCATCCAAGCCAGTTGGTAGGCCTGTTAAGTGGCAGGGGCACGCACACTTTCCGCTAACCCTTCCAATCCAGCTTGATAACCTGCCAAACATAAGAGGGGCAGGGTAAACCGATGGAATCAGCATCCGGAGCCAGCATCCGAAACCTAACCTATTGACGCCTGAACAAGGCATCCGCAATTGGATTATCAATGCCGGGCATGCGCTAAGCCGAAACAACACGTTGTGCCGGATGCAAGTCAGTACCACTTGTGCTAGCACCCACAGCACAAGCAACGCCATAGCTCGCTGATTGTTAATGGCATGTATCATTCCCAAATTGTCGCACCTGAAAAGGATGCTGAGCTGTTCACCCCACACTTCCAATGCCACCATGATAGGGAATAACCCAAGCAACAAGAGGTCCTTTGTCAGACCCCTCTGCCGCCAACCCTCAGGCCAAGGAACAACACACCAGGAACCATCCAGGTAACATCTGAAACCCGAAGATCCTGCAGCATCAGTGAAAAGCTGCAGCTCGTAGTTGTCGACGGACGGGGCCAACCAAATCCCAACACCACTAAAATCCACCAGAAATGAAACCCAAACCAACAGGTCTCTCTTAATCTCAGAAATAAAGGCAGACAAAATTATGAGGCCTGGCAACCCCGGCCATAGCCCTCTCAAGCTTGCGGAAAAACACCCTACCCATGATAATCATGCGATAGGCAAAGTTCAACAGACCCAAAAGAGATTGGGCCTGCCAAAGCGTCACCTTCGACCTACTGGAGCACAGCGTAATCACATAGCAAAGCTTTGTTGCCTTGTCCTGTGGCAAACAACAAGCACAACAGTATCAATTTCGATACGTAAAAAAGACAGGCTCATATGAGGCCCTTCAATCTTTCCAGCACCAAGCAAAGAGACTCGTCAAACAACTGATACCCCACCGAGCAATGTTCGGAAGGTATAGCATTATTAACAAAGGACCCTGATGAATAAGATAGGTGCTGAATCAGCCGAAATTTGCCAAGAGTTTACTTGGGAACTACTCCTATGGGGGAGACAATCAAGTTCTCCAAAGGAGATTGAGAAAAGGGGCCCGCCAATACTCCCTAGCCTAACCTCCAACTCGACTTTCTACCGAAGAACCTCAGGAAAAACTCGAGCCGGATGCAAATTCTTGGGGCACCTCCCTATCAACCGGAAGATGAAAACCAAAACCAGAAAACAAAAATTTGGCATCAACCCGGTTCGGATACCACCCTAACCACATGGCCATGGCTGTCAAATGGATCGGGGTGGAAGCCCTATTTAAGGACAATACTGCTTGCCAGTTTGGGCACTACGCCACCACTAGTCTTGGAATCCTGCTTGCCCGATCAGAAGCAAGGGGAGGTGGGATAGGCCCCATCGCAATGTAAGCAAAGGTATCGAAAATAACGAACATGAGGCGCCAGTGGATGCCTGTTGCATTTTGGATGACGTTGCTGGCACCTCCTTATTTTCCTGTGCTGACCTCATAATATCAACCAGACTTCAACATCCTTACAGCCAAAGTACATCATCTCCAAACAATCCTGCTTACGCCTAAACTCATCATCATAGATACTCCATTCAGTACCTTTGTACATCTCATGCACTAGGTGGATATAAGAAATAATGTTCAAATATTTGCCTAGCTGAACCTCTAAATAGCAAGCCGCGAACACACAAAAACCTGCTAACCAATTATCATATGACCGGAAGGCTTCAACCCACATACCACCCTTTGCCTTTGCCATGCAAAACACCTTTTTCGACATTTTGGGGAAAGCGAACATGTCTACATAGACCCTCCAGTGGATCCGCTTCCAACAGCTATCTCAAAGCCCCCACAGCACTGCAGTGTACTCACAACGTACCAAGCCCGGCAAATTGCGCCACTTCCTAGCCCAACGTGCACTAGAGGACAAATGCTGCTGCTTGTCATCCCTCCTATGGGCCTCACGTTGCACATACCATGCTGCCCTCTTCTAAGCACTAGTCGTGCTACTCATAGATGCAACCGATAAGGACGACAAGGCAGTCAAAGAAGACCTACTGTCAAAACTATGAGACCCGGATGACGAAGAACCCCAGCTAATAACAGATTCTGCCATAGCCTCACCTGCCAACCCAGGGGGATAACCCTGCATCGATCCTGCCACGGACAAAAGCAGCGCACCTTCATCGTCATCCCTGTCTTTACAGGGAACTGTAAATACTGTTGATACGTTATAGGTAAAAATTGCATGCAGGGTAAAGGTAACAAAAAAGATAGTATTGGGCAGCAGAAGTAGGAGACGTAATAGTGATGGGAGATTTAACTATCCGGAGATAAATTGGACAAATGATTCATGTGATACTGCTAGGGGTAATATGTTTTTAATAACTCTAAATGATAGCTACTTACTTCAACTAATCGAGGGACCAACTAAGTACAATGCAATATTAGACCTGGTATTAACTAACAATGGGGAATTGATATCAAATATTATAGTAGGGTAGCCCATGGGAAACAGCGTCCACAATATGGTCACATTCAACTTCAGTTTTTATAAGCAGTCCTTTATTGGCTCAAATAGGACTCTAAACTTTAGCAAAGCCAACTTTGACATGATGAGGGAAGCTTTAAGGGACATTGAATGGGAAATTTTGTTTCAAGGAAAAAATACTACAGAGAAATAGGAGGTATTAAAATCACTGCTCATAAGTAATACTCACAAATGTATTCCCATGGGCAGCAAACAAAGGGCTAAAAGTTCCAAACCAATGTGGCTTAACAAAAAAATTAAGGAACTAATGGGCAAAAAAAGGCAAGCATTCAAAAAATACAAATCAAACGGGAATGTGGAGTCATTCCAGCACTATAAGGATTGTAACAAAATACGCAAAAAAGAAATAAGAGCGGCTAAAGTAGAAACTAAAAAGCTAGTAGCAAAGGAAAGCAAATGAAACCCCAATTTTTTTTTAAATATATCAACAGCAAAAGATTAGAGAAAGAGAGTATAGGGCCTTTAAAGGACAAGCTGGGAGTCTTAATCAAATACGATAAAGACATTGCGGACAAATGAAATTAGTTTTTCTCATCGGTATTCACAAAAGAGGACCAGATGTAGGGATTAACACACAATCTCAACAAAGATAATTTCTCACTGCTAAGTGCTTATTTAAGTGAGGAGGTAGCCTGTGACCGATTAAAAAAAACAACAAGATTAATAAGTTACCTGGTCCCAACGAAATTCACCCATGGGTTCTAATGGAGCTTCACTCTGAACTAGCAAGACCGCTATTTTTGATCTTCAATGACTCACTTAAATCAGGCATGGTTCCCAAAGACTGGCGTATAGCGGAAGTAGTGCCAATATTCAAAAAGGGAAGTAAACTAGACCGTGTAATTACAGACCAGTTAGTCTGACATCCATGGTGGGGAAAGTACTGGAAGGTATTCTAAGGGATAGTATACAGAAGTTCATTGAAGCCAATAAGGTTATTAATAGGAACCAACATGGATTTGTGAAGGATAGATTTTGGCAAACAAACTTACTAGGCTTTTCTGAAATGGTTAGTGTGAACCTTGGTCAGGGTAGGGAGGTGGATGTAATCTTTTTAGACTTTGCTAAAGCTTTTGACACAGTACCGCACATGAGACTTATCTATAAGTTACAAGAGCTAGAGCTAGAGCTAGAGAGCACAATATACAATTGGGTCAGAAATTGGTTAGATAATAGGGAGCAGCGCATTGTGGTTAATTAAACTTCTTCAAATTGGACTGAATTACTAAGTGGTGTGCCACTAGGGTCTGTACTTGGACCACTATCGTTCAACATTTTCATTAACGATCTAGCAGTAGATCTAGAGTGCATGGTGTCAATTTTTGCACACAATACCAAATTGTGTAGGGTTATAAATACGGAGGGAGATGCTGAGTCAGTTCAGAACAACTTAGTTAAATTGGAAGCATAGGCGGCAAAATGGAGAATGAACTTCAATGTAGACAAGTGTAAGGTAATACACTCTGGTAGCAAGAACAAAAATAGCACCTACATACTAAATGGGGTAAAATTAGGGGATTCTGTACTGGAAAAAAACTTAGGTGTTCAAATAGATAGCAAACTAAGCAGTAGTACCCAAAGTAATAATGCAACAAAGAAGTCTAACAAGGTATTAGCATGTATAAAGCGGGGAATTGACGCAAGGGATGAGAGTGTTATACTCCCATTATATAAATCCCTTGTGAGGCCACATCTTGAATACTGTACACAATTTTGGGCACCATACTACAAAAGGATATCCTGGAACTAGAATAGCTTCAGAGGCGGGCGACCAAACTAATTGGTCCTCCTACGGCCTCCTCCATGTCTCCTGATGTACTGGCCTGTCTCCTGGTAGCGCCTCCATGCTCAGGACACTACACTGACAGACACAGCAAACCTTCTTGCCACGGCTCGCATTGATGTGCCATCTTTGATGAGCTGCACTACCTGAGCCACTTGTGTGGGTTGTAGGGAGGTCATACAGGCACGTGGAGGCCACACACACACTACTGAGCCTCATTTTGACTTGTTTTAAGGACATTACATCAAAGTTGGATCAGCCTGTAGTGTGTTTTTCCACTTTAATTTTGAGTGTGACTCCAAACCCAGACCTCCATGGGTTACTATATTTGATTTCCATTGATAATTTTTGTGTGATTTTGTTGTCAGCACATTCAACTATGTAAAGAACAAAGTATTTAATAAGAATATTTCATTCATTCAGATCTAGGATGTGTTATTTTAGTGTTCCCTTTATTTTTTTGAGCAGTGTATATAAGGTGACAATACTCAGAGCTTGTGCGGGAATTGTTTTTGGTAAGATCAACACAGAGAACACGTGGACACCTGCTTAGGTTAGAGAAGAGGAGATTTCGCACACAGAAACATTAAGGTTTCTTCACAGTAAGGACAATTTGTGTTTGGAAATCCCTGCCAGAGAGAGTAGTTATGGCGGACTCGGTCAACACTTTTAAGAATGGCCTAGATAAGTACCTAATGGATAAGGATACACAGGGTTATGGTGCGTAGTCACGCACTATAGTTATTAAAAAAAAAGAGGACTAAACACAATGGTCGACATTAGCAAATGACGAAATTAGTCCTAAAAATATTACAGTATAGGAGACTACAAATAGTTTAAACTCAATGGACAAAATGTCTTCTTTCAACCTCAGAAACTATGTTACTATGTTACTTCTTGAAGCACCTGCAAGAGAGGAGAAAAACACCAGAGCAAAAGCTCCTCTTGCGGAAGCAAACGCCACAGGACCATCAGCCACTGGAGCCATCACGGACATCCTAGATCCGAGCTGTGATGCCGCCTTTCCAATGTCCTGGCAGGTCCTTAGGAACTGAGCCATAGCATCTCCAGAAGCGCTGGAGCAAGAGGCTGCGTCCAACAAAGACAATGGCCCAGCTGCAGTCATGGCAGCCACCATTGGAGACAGCTCAGAGGCCATGGCTGATGCCAACGCTGAGGGGTCGACACCCGGGAGCATCACCCAGCAAAATCACCCATGATTGGCAGCAATGTCAGCTCCAGGTCCCCTATAGCAACGCCAGCTCCTCCCACTGGTCAGCCACACAGCAGCCCCTCCACAGGTGTGGTTATGTGCTCCCTTGCGCCCAGCGTGAACCCGGGGACACCGCAGGCTCCATCCCTCCATCACACAGTACTCGCACCAAGCAGCCAGCACCACTGCTCACCATGCACCCTCCTGTCTCAGAGCCCTGAGACTACCCCGCCGGGAGTGAGGCACTGCCGCCAATGACACAGGCCCTTAGTGCCTGCCTACTGCCCCAGCCGTGCTGAGCGGAGAGAGAGCTGCCCGCTACTCGTGGCTGCCCTACATGCTATCACCCATTGCGCTGCCACCGGAGAAGGCTGCCTGTGAGCAGACCATAGCCCTGAAACGTTAGCCCCCTGCCGCTCGTCACGGCCGCGAGTGGGAGCCATCCTCGGCTCCTGCCCGCCCACAGAACCAAGGGAGGGCAACACCAAAGGTGGCATATCAACCACCCCAGAAACTGAGCCGGCATCCTTATGAACCCTGCACCATGCCGGGTCCTGAGGGAACTCTGTGGACAGGGCATGCTGGCTACTGCAGCTAATATATGAAGTAATGGATACAACAGGCCTAACTGTTCAGCAACACAAAAATCAGATCCTACCTGTCCAAAAGCTTCTAGAAAAGAAGCTGACCCAGTTTACCAGCTCCCTGATACAAATGAGGGACAACCCCTACCCTCTGCACCCATAGGATAAAAAGACACTGGTGTTTTCCCAGGTCCACCCCCAGCCTGAGGGGTTTAACCCTCTCCTGTCCCATTCTGTCCTTTCGCTCCATTTCATGTAGAAATCAGTACATTAGTTGCCATTTGTAATTTGGGTGCAGCTCTCTGGTTAGCATCCTCCGCTCCCTGTTTTGCAGTTTCAGGGGTTTTCCAGGGTGAGGTGCACTTCTACAATGACCATGCTTCCACACATTAATGACAAAAGACACAGTGGATTTAGGAACCTTCTTAACATCCACAATGCTTCTCACACATACCTCCGATCGAGCAGCCTACAATGGTCCCCTTTTAAAACTCAGCTCCTTGCAGCACACCATTTCATTAGCAAATGCTCTAGTCAGTGCCCCTCTACCCATTTTATACCTTCACAAACATGTGTCTGCTGCAGGAGCACCCCACTTCACTTGTGTGGGGGTGTCTAATCACTTTTGTCCACATAGTGTGTAATTGGTGACAAGTTCTGCATAATACCCATATTTTTAAACAGTGGCGGAACTTGTGAGTGGTGGGCCCAGGTGCAAAAATATAATTTTAGCTCCCCTCCTCCACCTCAAACCAAGTTTACAATATATCACACAGCAATGGGTGACAGGGAGATGCAGCGGGTGACAGTGTAAGGCAGAAGGAGGAAGTGGAAGGCAGGGGGTCATTAAAAGGAATCAACATGGGTTTATGAAGAAGAGATCCTGTCAAACCAACTTACTTGGCTTTTATGAAACAGTAAGCGCAAACCTAGATCAGGGTAAAGAGGTGGATGTAATCTTTTTAGATTTTGCCAAAGTGTTCGACACTGTACCACACATGAGACTTATCTACAAGCTACAAGAATCAGGGCTAGGAAGCACAATATGCACTTGGGTCAAAAACTGGTTAGATAATAGGGAGCAGCGCGTTGTGGTTAATGGATCTTTTTCAACTTGGACTGAAGTGCTAAGTGGTGTGCCGCAAGGCTCAGTATTATGTGTTGTTCAATATTTTCATTAACGACCTAACAGAAGGTCTAGAGAGCATGGTGTACATTTTTGCAGATGATACCAAATTGTGTAAAGTTATAAATGCGGAGGGGGATGCTGAGTCGCTTCAGAATAACTTAGTTAAAGTAGAAGCTTGGGCAGCGAAATTGCGAATGCGCTTCAATACAGACAAGTGTAAAGTAATGCACTGTGGTAACAAGAACAAAAATAACACCCACCTACTAAATGGGGTAAAATTAGGGGATTCTGTACTGGAAAAGGACTTAGGTGTCCTCATAGATAGCAAACTAAGCAGTAGTACCCAAAGTAGGACTGCAGCAAAGAAGGCTAATAAGATGTTAGCATGCATAAAACAGGGAATTGATGCTAGGGACGAGAGTATTATACTCCCATTACATAAATCACTAGTGAGGCCACACCTTGAATACTGTGTACAATTCTGGGCACCTTACTACAAAAAGGATATCCTGGAGCTAGAAAAGGTTCAAAGGCAGGCGAACAAACTAATTAAGGGTATGGAGACGCTGGAATAGGAGGAAAGGCTTGCAAGACTAGGCATGTTTACACTGGAAAAGAGGAGATTAAGAGGAGACATGATCAACATTTACATATATATAAGGGGACAATATACAGATCTTGCGCAGGACCTGTTTTGGTTAGATCAACACAGAGAACTCATGGACACTCGCTCAGGTTAGAGGAGAGGAGATTCCGCACAATACGGCGTAAAGGCTTTTTTACGGTAAGGACGATACGTGTTTGGAATTCCCTGCCTGAGGGAGTTGCAATGGCCGACTCAGTCAACACCTTTAGGAATGGGTTAGATAAATTCCTAATGGATAAGGATATCCAGGGTTACGGGGCATAGTCACACACTATGGTTATTATAAAAAAGAGGGGTAAAACGTAACGGTAGTCATCAACTTCAGTCAAAATTTTATACAAAATAATCATGCATAGGAGACCACAAATAGGTTGAACCCGATGGTCTTTTTTCAACCTAAGATACTAGATTACTATGTATGTATGTCATGCATTGAGGTGAGGCAGAGCTTTTCCTGTCATACTCAAGGATACTCTAGAGTTTTCACTATAAGAATGATATGAAAAATACAAAGAATACCGTATATTATAAATATCATCCTAGTATTGTTTTAATTAGTGATGAGCGGATTCGGATCCTCGGGATCCGAACCCGCCTGAACTTCACCTTTTTTTGCACGGCTCCGAGCAACTCGGATCCTCCCACCTTGCTCGGTTAACCCAAGCGCGCCCGAACGTCATCATCCCGCGGTTGGATTCTCGCGAGATTCGTATTCTATATAAGGAACTGCGCGTCGCCGCCATTTTTCACTTGTGCATTGGAGATGATCGTGAGAGGACGTGGCTGGCGTCCTCTCAGTTTCTATGTTCAGTGGTCTGCAAATATCTGTGCTCGGTGTGCTGCAAATATCTGTGCTCAGTGTGCTGCAAATATCTGTGCTCAGTGTGCTGCAAGTGCAAATATCTACGTTCTCTGCCTGAAAAACGCTCCATATCTGTGCTCAGTGTGCTGCAAATATCTGTGCTCAGTGTGCTAATTGCTTTATTGTGGGGACTGGGGACCAGCAGTATTATATAGTAGGAGGACAGTGCAGAGTTTTGCTGACCAGTGACCACCAGTTTTATACGTTCTCTGCATGAAAAACACTCCATATCTGTGCTGCATTGTATTATATAGTAGGAGGACAGTGCAGAATTTTGCTGACCACCAGTATAACTATATATATATATAGCAGTACGGTACAGTAGTCCACTGCTCTACCTACATCTGTGTCGTCAAGTATACTATCCATCCATACCTGTGGTGCATTTCAGTTTTGACCAGTTTTCTGACCACCAGTATATAATATATAGCAGTACGGTACAGTAGGCCACTGCTCTACCTACCTCTGTGTCGTCAAGTATACTAGCCATCCATACCTGTGGTGCATTTCAGTTTTGCACAGTTTGCTGACCACCAGTATATAATATATAGCAGTATGGTACAGTAGGCCACTGCTTTACCTACCTCTGTGTCGTCAAGTATACTATCCATCCATACATGTGGTGCATTTCAGTTTTGCACAGTTTGCTGACCACCAGTATATAATATATAGCAGTATGGTACAGTAGGCCACTGCTCTACCTACCTCTGTGTCGTCAAGTATACTAGCCATCCATACCTGTGGTGCATTTCAGTTTTGCACAGTTTGCTGACCACCAGTATATAATATATAGCAGTATGGTACAGTAGGCCACTGCTTTACCTACCTATGTGTCATCAAGTATACTATCCATCCATACATGTGGTGCATTTCAGTTTTGCACAGTTTGCTGAACACCAGTATATAATATATAGCTGTACGGTACATTAGGCCACTGCTCTACCTACCTCTGTGTCGTCAAGTATATTATCCATCCATACCTGTGGTGCATTTCAGTTTTGCACAGTTTGCTGACCACCAGTATATAATATATAGCAGTACGGTACAGTAGGCCACTGCTCTACCTACCTCTGTGTCGTCAAGTATACTATACTATGATTGCTTCATTTTTGGTGGGGGCCCAAACCAACCAGTCATTTCAGTCACAGTCGTGTGGCAGATCCTGTCGCTGAAATGATGGGTTTGTTAAAGTGTGCATGTCCACTTTATACAACATAAGGGTGGGTGGGAGGGCCCAAGGACAATTACATCTTGCACCTCTTTTTTCTCTTATTTTTCTTTGCATCATGTGCTGTTTGGGGACTATTTTTGGAAGTGCTATCCTGTCTGACACTGCAATGCCACTCCTAGATGGGCCAGGTGTTTGTGTCGGCCACTTGTGTCGCTTAGCTTAGCCATCCAGCGTCCTTGGTGCACCTCTTTTTTTCTTTGTATCATGTGCTGTTTGGGGACTATTTTTTAAATCTGCCATCCTGTCTGACACTGCAGTGCCACTCCTAGATGGGCCAGGTGTTTGTGTCGGCCACTTGGGTCACTTAGCTTAGTCACATAGCTACCTAATTGCGCCTCTTTTATTCTTTGCATCGTGTGCTGTTTGGGGACTATTTTTTTGAAGTGCCATCCTGTCTGACACTGCAATGCCACTCCTATATGGGCTAGGTGTTTGTGTTGGCCACTTGGGTCGCTTAGCTTAGTCATCCAGCGACCTCAGTGCAAATTTTAGGATTAAAAATAATATTGTGAAGTGTGAGGTGTTCAGAATAGACTGAAAATTAGTGGAAATTATAGTTATTGAGGTTAATAATACTATGGGATCAAAATGACCCCCAAATTCTATGATTTAAGCTGTTTTTGAGGTTTTTTTGTAAAAAAAACACCCGAATCCAAAACACACCCGAATCCGACAAAAAAATTTCATGGAGGTTTTGCAAAACGCGTCTGAATCCAAAACACGGCCGCGGAACCGAATCCAAAACCAAAACACAAAACCACAAAATGTCTTGCCTACTTTGTCTGCACATCTCTGAGCACAATTTTCCAGCAGTATATACTGCTGCAAATGTGTATAATGCCCACATGTATATACTGCTGCACCTGTGTATAATGCCACATGTATATACTGCTGCACCTGTGTATAATGTCCACATGTATATACTGCTTTACCTGTGTATAATGCCCACATGTATATACTGCTGCACCTGTGTATAATGCAACATGTATATACTGCTGCACCTGTGTATAAGGCCCACATGTACATACTGCTGCACCTATGTATAATGCCCACATGTATATACTACTCCACCTGTGTATAATGCCCACATGTATATACTGCTGTACCTGTGTATAATGCCCACATGAATATACTGCTGCACCCGTGTATAATGGCCACATGTATATACTGCTGCACCTGTGTATAATACCCACATGTACATACTGCTGCACCTGTGTATAATGCACACATGTATATACTACTGTACCTTAGTATAAATCCCACTTGTATATACTTTTGCACCTGTGTATAATGCCCACATGTACATACTGCTGCACCTGTGTATAATGCCCACATGTATATACTGCTGCGCCTGTGTATATTGCCTCATGAACCCTTGGGCTCATATATTGTGTGTAAATCTGGCTCTGGTACTTCCAGTGCTTCCCCAGTCATTTACCTCACTGCACATCACTAGAGACAGAGGATGACAGGGAGGCAGTGAGTGACGGGGGAGGCAATGGTAGTTTTGCACTCAGTTAGGCAGACTCTGACAATGCCAGATACATCGGGTGTGAGCTGCTTTCATTCACAGAGATGAGTAAATCAGGAAAAGTGTACAGCTGTGTTAATTAGAGGCAGTATGTGTCTGTGATCATCAGCGCTGATAGGTGGCAGGGGTATCCGGACTCCAGGTCGACAGCACAAAGGTCGACACACTTTAGGTCGACACCAATTGGTCGACACACATTAGGTCGACAGGGTCAAAATGTCGACAGGGTCAAAAGGTCGACAGGAACAAGGTCGACATGGAAAAAGGTCGACATGAGTTTTTCGTGATTTTTTTCTTTTTTTGAACCTTTTCATACTTAACGATCCACGTGGACTACGTTTGGAACGGTAAAGTGTGCCGAGCGAAGCGGTAGCGGAGCGAAGGCACCATGCCCGAAGCATGGCGAGCGAAGCGAGCCATGCGAGGGGACGCGGTGCACTAATTCGGGTTCCCGGTCACTCTACGAAGAAAACGACACCAAAAAAACTTAAAAAACTCATGTCGACCTTTTTCCATGTCGACCTTGTTCCTGTCGACCTTTTGACCCTGTCGACCTAATGTGTGTCGACCAATTGGTGTCGACCTAAAGTGTGTCGACCTTTGTGCTGTCGACCCTGAGTCCCAGACCCGGTGGCAGGACTCCTCTATCAGTCCAGCACACACAATGTCAGCCCTGTCTCCCTAAGGTTAGGAACAGGTCCCTCAGGCAGTGGGGCCCACCTAGCTCTCTGCACTGAGGCATTCATCTGACATTGCTCAAAATAGTCTGCAGGGAGTCCAGGGTACAACTCATTGTTGGTCTGGGCAGTAGTGAGCCACCTAGTCTCCAGGAACCCTATGTAATGCACTTGCTGCACCAATGGTAGTTACGCTTCTGGTTCTACAGTACATAAAAAGTTGGTGATCTTTATGGAATGTGGCGAGTGCAAAATGGGCTCAGACGAGGAGTGAGAAAATGCTCAGCAATGAAGAGGTTCCATTAGCAACCAATAATTTATCAGTGATGTAGGATTGAGAACTGAGCCTGGTACCAACAGCCTGTCACAGTGTGTGTACAAGGTAATTAACGCAAGGGGCCAGGGGCCCACAGCTCTGATCTTGAGGGTACAGTATATATAGACCCTGAGGGGTTCAGACTCCTATATGATTACAAAAGGGCTTCATACGCAGGACTCATGAAAGGCTCTGATGCCATTATAACCATATAAAGTGGCATGATGGGCTATAGCATATATAGGGATATGCCATATAAAGGGATAAGAGGGAATCTTATGACATATGAAGATATTTGAGGGGTTCTGTTATATAAAGGGAAATGAGAAGGCTCGGTCTTGAAAATATGGGTGAGTATTAGGGATAGAGTTACTGCAGCAGCACATTGTCAGTATTCTGATCATAAACACACACACACAGTCAGGAACCACGGTTCACACGCTGCTCGCGCATGCCACTTACAGACACGCTGGTGTATTCTGTGACACAGATCACCTGCTAGTGTGCTCTGTGGTTACTGGCATAATGTCCACTGACTCTGGCAGAGTCACATGATCCAGAGTCACATGATTCAGGTATCCAGGTAATTACTTCCTGGTCCTGTGCATGCTGCTGATGCATCCTTCTTGGGGGATATAAGCAGACTTCCCAGAGACATCATTGCCTTGAACAACTTGTCAGTTCTCCTGCAAGTTTTCCAGCGTTAGTTCCCAAGGCTCCAGGCTTGCTGCGGAGATCCGGTTATTATACCCTCCAACTGTACCTTTTTAATAGGTACAGTACCTTTTATTCATGGTCTGTACCGATTTTTGTCTCTCCAAACTTCCATTGAAAGTACCCGCGGCCCGCTCCCTTTTAGGAATTGTACCGATTTTTCTGTGTAAAATGTAGAGGGTATGGGTTATCTGTGTCCTGCTGTACCTGCCTTTCCTGGTTAATTACCTGCTGCCAGAGACTTCCTCTATCTTCATCTCAGTGTATTACTAGTCTGCTGTGCCCAGTCCACTATTACCCTCACAGGCTCCGGATATTCTTGGCTCCCAGGCTATACCATTGGTTCTTAGTCCAACCCTGCTCTCGGGTCACAGGCCGCATCATCAATTTCCTGACCAGCTCTGTTATCGGCCATTTGGCTGCACGATCGATACACAGACTGTCCTCACGCAATCGATTGCCATATTGATTTAATCATCCTCAGCTACCCAAGTACTCCTGAGTTCACCATCTCCAACATACTTACCTTCCCACATCACCATCGGACTCACCATTGATGGTTAAGCACTTCAGTATAATCCAGTATTAAGCATCCCAGTGTACCAGAGTGTCTCACAGCCTCCACAGAGAAACCTAAGCTGGTGGTCATGACCTGCTCATCAGGCGAAGTGAAGACCATATCCCCTGGCGGGGATCACTGGCGAAAACCCCCGGGCTAGTTAGACTCCGCGCCTCTGCTTCAGGTCTCACCAATTCTCTGTGCTCACTGTGTTAACTTCCAGAGTGCTCCAGCATATGACTTATCCATATCTCAAGCCACCTAACTTCAACTTCCCTGCACCCTCCACTGGCTAACCCAGGTCATTACTGGGGACACAGTCAGACCAGCCTGTGACACACACCTACAAATCCTACCTTGCTCTGAGACTACTACAGAGATACTAAGGACGGTGATTTGGCATCCAGGAACTTAGTGAGGAGCTTTTATCTCTCTCCGTTATACATAGAAAGATTACAATGGAGAGAGATAAAAGCTCCTCCCTAAGTTCCTGGATGCCAAATTACCATCCTTAGTATCTCTGTACAGTATGTTCTATTAGGGTACTAATTAGTACGAACAGCTTGTAACGTACAGCGGCAAGTATAATTTTTCTATGTATGATGGAGAGAGATAAAAGCTCCTCCCTAAATTCCTGGATGCCAAATCACCATGCTTAGTATCTCTGTACAGTATGTTCTATCTAGCCAGAAACCCTGCATCTCGTGCAAGCTGGGCGGACAACTGCAGGGGACCTGATACACGGTTGCTTGTCGTTTCCCTTTGCAGTGATAAATAAACTAGTGGTTGGTCTTCCCCGAAAGCCAAGAGTCTCCTCTTTTGTATGGTACCAGTCCTGAGTCTCTGGGACACCCAGAACCAGAGAAATCAGTATGCAAAATGGACCCATTTTCCCATAGACTATTCCGATACTTGCCATGAGCCTTGTGGTGGTCACAGAAACTTGGGGTTGCTATCCTCCGGTAGCTAGTTGTCTCCCCTTCCATACCAACCTAATTCTGAGCCGATTGGACTCTCAAAACCGGAGACATTAAGCTTTAAGCCCATTTTAATTGAATTTAATTTAATAGCTCACATAAACCGAACGTCAATGGACCATTGCTTTAACACATTCGTTTGTGTCTGTCCACAATACTTTTATTTTATTATTTATTGGTTTCTTTTTTTGGGTCCCGACAGACAATTAATGTTTTCAACAGCATCTCTGACCTCTGCTGGTTAATCCGCACCTCCCCCATACCCTTCCTCCTCTCCTTTATGCTGTTAGGGGACTCAGACACTCATATAGCAAAACACTGTATTTTCCACAGCCTCCCCCTACCCCCATCCCCTTTCCCACCACTTCCCCCTACCCCATCCCCCATCATTGTGTTATACCGGACATAACACAATGAAGCCTGGCCAGATCAGTGAGATCTGTGCAGTGCTTTATTGTGTACAGTACTAAAAGAGTTAAAAGTGTTAAAAAAATGTTTGCCTGGGGTCCCCCCTCCTAAGCATACCAGCCTCAGGCTCTTTGAGCTGGCCCTGGTTATTTAAATACCGGGGAAAAATTGGACAGGGGTTCCCCGTATTTAGCCAACCAGCATCGGGCTCTGCGTCTGGTCCTGGTACTAAAAATATGGGGGACAAAAGATGTAGGGGTCCCCCATATTTTTTAAACCAGCACAAGGCTCCACTAGCCAGAGAGATAATGCCACAGCCGGGGGACACTTTTATACTGGTCCCTGCGGCCGTGGAATTAACCCCCCAACTAGTCACCCCTGGCCGGCTACCCTGGGGGAGTGGGGACCCTTAAATCAAGGGTTACCCCCTAAAGGACCAGGGGTGTAGCCCGAGGCTGTCCCCACATCCCTGGGTGGTGGATGGGGGGCTGATAGCCTTTGTTTGTGTAAATTAAAGAATATTGTTTTTTTGTCGTAGATCTACAAGTTCCAGCAAGCCACCCCCACAAGCTGGTACTTGGAGAACCACAAGTACCAGCATGCGGGGAAATAATGGGCCCACTGTTACCTGTAGTTCCACCACAAAATATACCCAAATAAAAAAACACACACCTTGAAAGTATCATTTTATTCAAATACACTTACACATTCATACATACTTACCTACATCCCACGCCGAGAATCACGTCCACTTGTCCAGTAGAATCCCCGAGGTACCTGAAAGGAATAAAATTATACTTACGGACCATCTGGTGAAGCTCGGTCCTCTTCGGTCCTGTAGTAATCCAAAGGGTCGATTAAGAAAAGAAAAACTAAATCCCGCTCCACGCAACTAAAGGGGTTCCATGTGGACACATGGAGCCCCTTTCCCCAAATGCCGGGATCCCCATGACGCCTGTCACTGGAGATCCCAGCAGCCAATCAGGGAGCTCCACGTCATGGCGCTCTCCTGCTTGGCTGTGCGCTACTAGCCTGTCAATCAGGCGGGGTGCAGCGGCTAGAATGGAGGATAGTGGTCCTCCATTCTAACCAATGATGGGAACTTTGGGGTCTGTGGCTAACCGGGAAGTTAATTGGGGTCACCCACAAGAGTGACCCCAATTAACCTCGCGGTTAGTCGCAGACCGCAAAGTTCCCATCATAGGCTAGAATGGAGCTGCACTAAGCTCCATTCTAGCTGCTACGCTCCGCCTGATTGACAGGCTAGTAGCGACAGCCAAGCAGGAGAGCGCCATGACGTAGCGCTCCCTGATTGGATGCTGGGATCTCTGACAGGAGTCACGGGTGGTCCCGGCATTCCCTTTAGTTGCGTGGATCAGACTTTCGTTTTTTTATTTTTTATTTTAGACAAGGACATGGATTACTTTAGGAAAGAAGAGGACCGATCATCACTGGATAATAGGTGAGTATATTGGAATTTTGGATTTACAGGTACACGATTGAATTCTACATGGAGTAGGGGACGTGATTGGGCGACGTGGGATGTAGGTAAGTATGTATGAGTGTGTAAGTGTGTTTTAATAAAATTGTACTGTCACTGTGTGTGTCTTGTTTTTATTTGGTTATTTCTATTGTTGTAGAACTACAGGTACCAGCGGGCCCGTTATTTCCCTGCATCCTGGTACTTGTGGTTCTCCAAGTACCAGCAAGCGGAGGAGGCTTGCTGGGACTTGTAGTTCTAAAAAAGAGACCATTTTATTTTTTTTAATGCACAAAAAGGCTATCAGCCCCCAATCCGACGCCCAGGGATAGGGAGGACCCTATTGGGGTGCCTGGAGGGGGGGAACCCCTTGATTTAAGGGGTACCCACTCCCCAGGGTACCCCGGCCAGGGGTGACTAGTTGGGGGGGGTAATGCCACAGCCGCAGGGACCTACATAAATGTGTTCCCCGGCTATGGCATAATCTTCTCGGCTAGTGGAACCCGGTGCTGGTTTTATAAATACGGGGGACCACTACGTCTTTTGCGCCCCATATTTTTGTAACCAGGGCTGGCCCAAGAGCCCGTTGCAGGAGGTCTAAATACAGGGGGACCCCAGTCAACTTTTCCCTGGTATTTAAACTACCAGGACCGGCTCCCGAGGCTGGTTATTCTTAGAAGGGGGGACCCCATGCAAAAATATTTTTTACATTTTTAACTATTTCTGAGCTTTTTCCACAGAGAAGCATGCACGGTCTCACTGATCCGTGCATGACTATCTGAACATGCCAGCAAAAGGCAGGTCTATTTGAAAGCTCCTTTTTTTTTTTTTTTACAAATTACAAATTCTATTCATTCCCGGCAGTGTTTGGCTATTGTCGGCAGTGATTGAGAATACAAATTCTTAGTAAATAACCGAGTTGTATAAAGTACAACAGAGATCCTCTAAAGCCGACGATCTACAGTACTGTGTTGCTCGAACCGTTAGTTGTGTCAGAAAACACTAATTTATATTTACTGGTATGTCTACAGGTGGTCATTACTGCTGTGTATTTTATATAGCAGAAAAAGCTGCTCCTGCAGATTTACCCTGATTTATGTGAAACCTATGTGCACCCTTCCATTGTATGTTTTACAATGTACACTATGCAGTACAGGACTGTATATTAATATTACAGTCATCACTGACCATTTGCCAGAGCTTGTACTGTGGATCAATCCGCTGCTATTCAAACTAAAGTACTGGATTAGTGAAGCATTAGCCACCCAGTGGTGGAGATGTGTATTGCATGCTCGTGCCTTAACGCACCTGTCCGTGATTAAACTCAGCAACCAAAGCTATTGCCTAGGCATGACAAAACTTCCGTCTACGAGCAGAAACAGTCAAGATAACGGAGGACCCATCTGTACTAGGTATAACCACTCCAGTGGAGCACTGTGTATAGATTGGGTTCTCTAAGAGCTATTTGGGCACCTTTAGAATTTTCCCCTGGGTTTCACAAAGTTACAGTTTCACCCAGTGGTATCATAAGGGGGATGCGGCCGGCACCTTGGTGTCACCTGCCAAGGGGTGACACCAAAATGCTGGCTCCTGCTCAGTGACAGGTGCCAGGTGCTGCACTTTAACATTATGTGCAGCTACTGGCTGCTGTCACCTTGTCATACCCTCCAACTATACCTTTTTGACAGGTACAGTACCTTTTTTCTATGGTCTGTACCAATTTTTGACTCCATTTTTCCACTGAAAAGTACAGAAAAGGGGCGTGGCCATGCCCACTTTTCTAATTTGTACTGGTTTTTATGTGTAAATTGTTGCAGGGTATGCCTTGTAGGAACCGGCAATACAGCCATAGCAGCACCCAGGGGCAGCCCGCATCTGCCAAACCCCCAGAATGCTGAAAATGGGGGTTAAGGCAGCAAGTCCATGTCCCTCCTGTTAAGCCACTCCCCTCCCATGAGGCCATTCCCCCATTTTGCAGCAGCCCGCACTGGGGCCCTCATTCCGAGTTGATCGCTCGCAAGGCGATTATAGCAGAGTTACACACGCTAAGCCGCCGCCTACTGGGAGTGAATCTAAACTTCTTAAATGTGCGACCGATGTATGCGCAATATTGCGATTACTAACGAGGTAGCAGTTTCTGAGTAACTCCAGACTTACTCTGCCTGTGCGATCATTTCTGTCCTTTTTGGCCCCGGCTGACGTCAGAAACACTCCCTTCGTCGTCACAAACACACCCAGCATTTGCCCAAGCACTCCCACCGTTTCTCCAGACACGCCTGCGTTTTTTCCGGAAACGGTAGCGTTTTGAGTCACACGCCCCATAAACGCCGTGTTTCCGCCCAGTAACACCCATTTCCTGTCAATCACAATGCGATCGCCGGAGCGATGAAAAAGCCGTGAGTAAAAGTACTATCTTCATAGCAAAGTTACTTGGCGCATGCGCTGTGCGATCATTACGCATGCGCACTAAGAGAATTCTCACTGCGATGCGATGAAAATCTACGAGCGAACAACTCGGAATGAGGGCCTGGGTGTAATCAGAGGCAGCGATATGTAATGTAGGGCTGCACTAGTTTAATTGACTGGGCTGCTGTGAATGATTTTGTTGTTTGCCTTGTCTCACACTATAACTACTTACACTAGTTCCTCCATCTGACACTGTCCAAATAGTCCAGATAAACTGGCTCCAGCCTGAGTTACGTCCTCTGTAACAGGAAACCTGCAGCCCCTGAAACTGCACAAACACAGACACAATGCTTACTGTAAGTAATGAAAGCTTAAAGCATATACCCAAATAATATATCATATAACCTTTACAACACTGACACATAGATGAATGTGCTCTGTAATCTATAGGTGAGATACAACAGTGCAATGGGTTACTGATGGTTTCTTGGTGAGGAATAGCTTTACATAAAAGCCTTTGCCCTTATCATCTATGTAAATGGTGGCAATAGCATTAGGCTGTGTAAATGTGTGGTACCCATGTCTGGGGTACCCTGCTGCACACTAATTCCCCTCCTAATTGCAGTTAATGCTGCCAAAGAGACTTTGATTAAAAGAGGCACTGTAAGGGTTAAGTCCCTTACCTGTTTACCTAGCAATGGCCCAGAAAGAGTGATGAGCTGTGGGGCACTGAGACCCAGGGCAGACCGGGAAGCCTTGCAAAGACAAGGGAGGTCATTCCGAGTTGATCGCTCGCAAGGCGATTTTAGCAGAGTTACACACGCTAAGCCGCCGCCTACTGGGAGTGTATCTTAGCATCTTAAAATTGCGAACGATGTATTCGCAATATTGCGATTACAAACTACTTAGCAGTTTCAGAGTAGCTTCACACTTACTCGGCATCTGCGATCAGTTCAGTGCTTGTCGTTCCTGGTTTGACATCACAAACACACCCAGCGTTCGCCCAGACACTCCCCCGTTTCTCCGGCCACTCCTGCGTTTTTTACGGAAACGGTAGCGTTTTTATCCACACGCCCATAAAACGCCGTGTTTCCGCCCAGTAACACCCATTTCCTGTCAATCACATTACGATCGCCGGAGCGAAGAAAAAGCCGTGAGTAAAAATACTATCTTTATAGCAAATTTACTTGGCGCAGTCGCAGTGCGGGCTTTGCGCATGTGCACTAAGCGGAAAATCGCTGCGATGCGATGAAAAATAACGAGCGAACGACTCGGAATGAGGGCCAAGGATTGGTGGCTGACATGGCGCGAGAGCAGCGGGGAGGAGCACGCCAGCTGGAGACTGGAGTGGTGTGAAGGAGCTGAGCACAGCGTGGTGCGGCAAGAGAGGAGACCACATCATATATAGAGAAGGGAAGGAGTGATGTGGCTGGCCGCAGAGCAAGAAAAACCCCTACCGCTGCACCCGGGAACAGAGAGATCAGAGCTCCCCACCAGCCGCCCAAAGCAAGAGACACTGCTGTGCTGCAGTCAGCCAGTGCTGAAGCACCAGCAGCAGAGGGAGTGGGGTCCCGGCAGCTAGCACCCGTGGAGAAGCAGTGGTGACGTGGAGCATTGAGGCAGGTACACCACCACTGCAGGTGCACTCACACATCCCCACCCCAGCTGGCTGATAAGATGTGGGGTCTGTGCCTGATGGCGACCCCCTGTGTAAAGAGTGTGGCACCTTGTCTTACAATACTTTGGACTCATTACCCCTTAGCTGGCAAGTGAGTAGCCTGCATGACAGTAAGCTGCATAGAATCACCGGGAGAATTGTAATACCATCCCTTCCAATGTGAATGGTCACAAGCGCAGAACATTAGTTACATGAAAAAAGTGCCTTACTTATGCTCCGTGCAGGGACGTCCTTCAAAAATCTGACTTGCCTGTTGATTTAAAAGCAGAGTAGCTTTATTTCCTCTGGTTTCTTTATGAACATAAAGACGCATAAATCTACTAACTGACTTACACTACCTTTTCCATGTACACAAATACCTTTAACAACTGGTTATTCATTGTTGCTGTGTTATACAGATGTGTGCACTTATATCTTTGCTTTTTTACTCAGCTGTTTTTCATGAGTAGCGAGTGGATGGATTTTCAAATTTTTGTTTACCATAACAGAATATGTATATAGTAACATATTAAAGAAGCAAATTTAGAAAAATCACAAGGCATGGTTAAATCTCTGAGTCTATGGCATGAAAAACCATGCCATGGTGGGATATAGCAAAGATGTATGTGGACACATCTCTATTTCAAATTACCCACCCTGCACGCCTTCCTACAAATACTCACCTGGTGTTTGTTGATATTATCTCAGGAATTTACAGTTCATGTGCAGGTTGTACTAATCAGAGACATTGATACAGGTGGAAGCCCAAGCACAGGAACTGAATGTTTTTATTTGGTGTACAGCTCTACCCTGTGGACAGTTTATATATTGTGCCATTTTAGTTCCAGGTTATAGCTTGCCTTAGAATTACCCGAAGTGGGTAATCATATCTCAACATTTGATTAGCACATGATTTATGTGATTGTTTGACTAAACCATCTCTGTGCATTTCAAGTTTGTAGACTGTGATTTGTCACAACTGAGGGCCTGAGCTGACGGGAGGCAGCCTCAGTTGTAGGGGCTGAGATGTAACGGAACCTGGGAGGTTGTATCAGACCCCTAGACATGTAAGTAACATGTAGAATAACTGCCCGAAGGCGTGACCACGACAACCAGGATAAAAGTCAATGATGTTTATTATGACAAACTCCGTAACACAGCAGCAGTAAAAGGAAACATAAAAGTCAACAGAGGATAAATACAATTCCTGGGTACTACAGGGTGGCAAGGGCCACAGGCACTGGTAGTGTGAGACAGTTCTTATAATCTTCTAGTTGGAAAGTCCTTACCAGGCCTGACTGTAGCAATGGAGAGAACCCAGGATCGTACCAGCCGGTGTTCCAGGAAAGGCTGGGCTGCTGAAGATAAAACGGCTGCTGTGGATACTGGCTGGAACCAGACTGTTGTTGGTACGGAGTGGATACTGGCTGGAACCAGTTAAATAATAAACGAACTTGAGAGCGATGAAATAATAATGAAGTTTGGAGTTTGAGAGCGGTGAAATAATAATACCGGTGGAGAGTGCTAAACTGCAGAAAGGACACCGGCCCTTTAAGAGAAGCTGTACACTGCTGGAAGCTGGGCTGGAAGCAGGTGATTGATAATGAAGTTTGGAGTTTGAGAGCGGTGAAATAATAATACCGGTGGAGAGTGGTAAACTGCAGAAAGGACACCGGCCCTTTAAGAGAAGCTGTACACTGCTGGAAGCTGGGCTGGAAGCAGGTGATTGTTGTAACTGGAAACAGGTGAGTCCAGAATGGATCGGAGAGTCAGGCTACACCGCAGATGGAATGCTGGTGCGGGTCTCTATAGCAGAAGTCTGGAGACAGGAGCAGGAACCTGGAAGACAACCACAGGAGAGAGACAAACTGGAACTAGGTTAGACAACCAAAGCACTGACGCCTTCCTTGCTCAGGCACAGCTTACTTATACCTGCAGCAAGGAAGGGGTTGGCTAGGCAATTATGCAAATCAACAATACAGACAGCAGATTGGTGGAAATGATCAGATGACAAAATCCAAGATGGCTGCACCCATGCAGACACTTGGAGGGAAGTTTGGTTTGTAATCCATGTGAGAATTGAAACAGTAATGGCGACGCCGGCCACAGGAGGCAGGAGACGCCAGACTGACAAGCGCACATTTAACCACGCGGGCACAGCGGAGGCCGCGGCTGATGAAATCACCACTCTGACATTCTGCATGTGGAAACTCAGGAACAGCGGGATCCAGTCCTGGAACACTGAGCCAGCCTTTGGAGGAATCTGAAGGGTAAGTAATGGCGTCCAGATACCCGGATCGTGACAGCACCCCCCCCTTTAGGAGTGGCCCCAGGACACTTCTTAGGCTTTAAAGGAAACTTTGCGTGGAAATTTTGGACCAAGGCAGGAGCATGGACGTCTGAGGCATTGGTCCAAGAGCGTTCTTCAGGACCATAGCCCTTCCAGTTAATGAGGTATTGTAACTGACCGTAACGGAAACGTGAGTCCAAAATCTTGGACACCTCGTACTCGACTCCCCGTTGAGTCTGAACTTTGGGAGCTGGAGGAAGTGCGGAATGAAACCGATTCAGGATCAGCGGTTTCAACAAAGAAACATGAAATGTCCTGGGTATTTTCAAGAAGGATGGTAACTGTAACCTGTAGGCAACAGGATTGATGACTTGTTCAATCTTGAAGGGTCCGATGTAGCGAGGTGCAAATTTCATGCTGGGAACTCTCAACCTCAAATTCTTCGTGGACAGCCACACACGATCACCCACCTTGAGAGCAGGAACCGCTCTACGCTTCCCAACTTCTTATACCTGAATGAGGCTTTAAGCAGGGCTGCGCGGACGTTCCTCCAGTTATTTGAAAACTGACGCAAGGTGACATCCACTGCTGGAACAGAAGTTGCGGGAAGCGGTTGGAATTCTGGGACTTTAGGGTGGAATCCATAATTAATGAAGAATGGTGTAGAAGAAGATGAGGAATGGTATTGATTGTTGTGGCTGAACTCGGCCCAAGGAAGGAGTTGAACCCAGTCATCTTGAGAGGAAGACACATATATACGGAGGAAGGCCTCCAAGTCCTGATTCACCCTCTCGGTTTGACCATTGGTCTGAGGATGGTAAGCCGTGGAAAACTTTAACTTGACTTGGAGGGCTTGACACAAACTTCGCCAAAATTTGGCTACAAATTGTACTCCACGATCCGAGATGATCTCTTCAGGAAGACCGTGAAGTCGGAAGATCTCTTGCATAAACACTTGAGCCAACTTGGAAGCTGACGGAAGACCTGTGAGAGGGATGAAATGTGCCATCTTGGTGAACCGGTCAACTACCACCCAGATGGTATTAAACTTGTTGCAGATAGGTAGATCGGAAACAAAGTCCATCGACAAATGGGTCCAAGGTCGACGGGGAACAGATAATGGAACCAGTTGCCCCGCAGGCGACTGGCGGGAGACTTTGTGTTGGGCACACTTTGGGCAGGAGGCAATAAATTCCATAACGTCCTTCTTCAGAGTTGGCCACCAGTAGGACCTAGAAATAAATTCAAGGGTTTTCTGAATGCCTGTATGTCCAGCAAAACGGGAAGCATGGGCCCAATGCATGAGCTTCTTCCTTAGAACTGGCTTAACAAAACTTTTCCCTGGTGGAGGCGTAGAGTCCATCCCTACCGTGGAGAATGCCAACGGATTAATAATAGGATGCTTGTCTGCAGACTCGGACTCATTTTCTTGCTCCCATGAGCGGGAAAGGGCATCGGCCTTACGATTCTGAGAACCCGGACAGAACTGGAGTTTAAAGTCAAACCTGGAGAAGAAAAGTGCCCATCTGGCCTGACGAGGATTCAGACATTGTGCGCCTTTGAGATATAAAAGATTTTTGTGGTCGGTAAGTATGGTGATTGAGTGGGAAGCTCCCTCCAACAGGTATCTCCACTCCTCCAGAGCGAGCTTGATGGCTAGCAACTCCTGATCGCCAATGGCATAGTTGCACTCAGCTGGGGAGAACTTCCGGGAGAAGAAACTGTAAGGATGTAGATGTCCATCTTTGGCCCTCTGGGATAACACTGCTCCTACTCCAACGGAGGAGGCATCTACCTCTAAGATAAAAGGAGAGTCGGTGTCGGGCTGTTTCAGAACTGGTGCAGAGATGAACCGTTGCTTCAGAAGGTGAAAGGCCTGTGTAGCTTCCTCGGACCACTTGGACGGATTAGCACCTTTCTTGGTTAATGCAGTGATAGGCGCCACAATGGTGGAAAAGTCTCGTATAAATTTTCTATAATAATTGGCGAACCCTAAGAACCTCTGGACCCCTTTGAGGCTTAAGGGTATAAGCCAATTCTGGATTGCTTGGAGTTTCTCAGGATCCATCTCTAGTCCGGAACCGGACACAATGTAACCTAGAAACGGAATGGTTTTAACTTCAAACACACACTTCTCCAATTTACAATAGAGGTGATTGACACGGAGACGGGAAAGTACCTCTTTTACCCAGAAACGATGATCTTCGAGATTATTAGCAAAGATGAGGATGTCGTCTAGATAAACCACGACATGGCGGTACAAGATGTCCCTGAAAATCTAATTCACGAAGTGCTGGAAGACTGCTGGAGCGTTGCTCAATCCGAAGGGCATGACGAGGTACTCATAATGTCCGTCACGGGTGTTAAAGGCGGTCTTCCACTCGTCACCCTCACGGATTCGGATGAGATTGTAGGCACCCCTCAAGTCCAGCTTTGTGAAAATGGTTGCACCACTAACTCTATCAAAGAGCTCGGTAATCAGGGGTAAAGGGTATCGGTTCTTGACGGTAATGTCGTTCAGACCTCTGTAGTCGATGCATGGACGCAGACCACCGTCTTTCTTCTTAACGAAGAAGAAGCCTGCGCCGGCTGGAGAAGAAGATGGTCGGATGAAACCCTTCGCCAGGTTCTCTTTGATGTACTCTTCCATGGAGTGTGTCTCAGGCAGAGACAACGGATAAGTTCGGCCTCGCGGTGGAACCTTCCCTGGAATGAGGTCGATTGGGCAGTCCCATTCTTTATGAGGAGGAAGGATATCAGCAGAGGCTTTACTGAACACGTCCGTGAAGTCTTGATATGGAGGAGGCGGAACATCAGATGACCTGGGGAAGGAAGAACAAACAGGAAGAACTTTGGCTAAACAAGTCTCAGCACAGGAGGGACCCCATGCCAGTATTTGCGTAGTCGTCCAGTCAATTGATGGGTTGTGGAGACGGAGCCATGGAAGGCCTAAAACCACTGGATGTGTGGCTCTTGGAATCACTAAAAAAGAAATATACTCAGAATGAAGAACTCCCACTCTCAGACGAACTGGAAGAGTCCTTAAGGAAATGACTGCGTCAAAAATCTTGCTGCCATCCACGGCAGTCAAAGAGATGGACGAGGACAATCTCTCGGTGGGTAGGGACCACCGTTTAACATAAGCTTCGGTTATGAAATTCCCAGCTGCTCCGGAATCAAGGAGGGCAATGACGTTCCTGTAACGTTGAGCAATTTGGAGCGACACTGGGAGGTTACAGTCATGAGGAGATGGAGAGGAGATCATTACTCCTAGCCGGCCCTCTCCTTGGCGAGCTAGGATCTGGAGTTTCCCGGACGTTTGGGACAGGCATTGATAGT
This sequence comes from Pseudophryne corroboree, assembly GCF_028390025.1. Classification (NCBI taxonomy): domain Eukaryota; kingdom Metazoa; phylum Chordata; class Amphibia; order Anura; family Myobatrachidae; genus Pseudophryne; species Pseudophryne corroboree. The sequence goes on along the minus strand of NC_086446.1, from coordinate 57,724,972 downwards.
GTGCGACGGAGCTGCACAGTAGAGACAGAGAGACTCAGAGAGACGTCTTCGGCGCTCAGCGGGAGATAGACGGGAACGACTAATTTGCATAGGCTCATCCTTGGATGGAGATGGTTGACGAGGAGGAGGAGCAGAAGATTTAGGAGTAGATGATCTTCCTCGCTCGGTTGCTCTCTCTCTGAAACGTAGATCAACCTTCGTGCAAAGAGAAATTAGCTCATCCAACTTAGAGGGCAAGTCTCTGGTAGCTAACTCATCCTTGATGCGTTCTGATAAGCCATGCCAGAATGCAGCATACAGGGCCTCGTCGTTCCATGCCAGTTCGGATGCCAGGATTTTAAACTGTATAAGATATTGTCCCACAGTACGTGTTCCCTGGCGTAAACGGAGAATCTCAGATGAAGCAGATGTTATCCGGCCTGGCTCGTCGAAGATGCGCCTGAATGTAGCTACAAAGTCAGTATAGGAGGATAGCAGGGGATCAGACTTCTCCCATAAAGGTGATGCCCAGTCAAGGGCTGAGCCACTGAGAAGGGAGATGATATAGGTAATTTTGGTACGGTCACTGAAGAAATTGCCAGGTAGAAGCTCAAAGTGGATTTCACATTGATTGAGAAATCCCCTGCAGAACCTTGGAGATCCATCAAATTTTGCTGGCGTTGGAAGATGAAGATGTGGACTGGAAATGGGTAAGGTGGGTGGGGTTACAGCTGGTGTCACTGTAGTGGACGCACCGAATGTGCCAGGTCCACGGAGGGTCGTTTGAATCCCATCCAGCCGTGTAGAGAGATCCTGGAGACAGCGGATGATGTGGCCCTGTGCAGCCTCCTGATGTTCAAGTCGGGCTGCCAGTTCTTGCATCGGTCTGGTCGCTTGATCCTGGTCTCCGGCTGGATTCATTAGGTCAGTGCTTACTGTCACAACAGAGGGCCTGAGCTGATGGGAGGCAGCCTCAGTTGTAGGGGCTGAGATGTAACGGAACCTGGGAGGTTGTATCAGACCCCTAGACATGTAAGTAACATGTAGAATAACTGCCCGAAGGCGTGACCACGACAACCAGGATAAAAGTCAATGATGTTTATTATGACAAACTATGTAACACAGCAGCAGTAAAGGAAACATAAAAGTCAACAGAGGATAAATACAATTCCTGGGTACTACAGGGAGGCAAGGGCCACAGGCACTGGTAGTGTGAGACAGTTCTTATAATCTTCTAGCTGGAAAGTCCTTACCAGGCCTGACTGTAGCAATGGAGAGAACCCAGGATCGTACCAGCCGGTGTTCCAGGAAAGGCTGGGCTGCTGAAGATAAAACGGCTGCTGTGGATACTGGCTGGAACCAGACTGTTGTTGATACGGAGTGGATACTGGCTGGGACCAGTTAAATAATAAACGAACTTGAGAGCGATGAAATAATAATACCGGTGGAGAGTGCTAAACTGCAGAAAGGACACCGGCCCTTTAAGAGAAGCTGTACACTGCTGGAAGCTGGGCTGGAAGCAGGTGATTGTTGTAACTGGAAACAGGTGAGTCCAGAATGGATCGGAGAGTCAGGCTACACCGCAGATGGAATGCTGGTGCGGGTCTCTATAGCAGAAGTCTGGAGACAGGAGCAGGAACCTGGAAGACAACCACAGGAGAGAGACAAACTGGAACTAGGTTAGACAACCAAAGCACTGACGCCTTCCTTGCTCAGGCACGGCTTACTTATACCTGCAGCAAGGAAGGGGTTGGCTAGGCAATTATGCAAATCAACCATACAGACAGCAGATTGGTGGAAATGATCAGATGACAAAATCCAAGATGGCTGCACACATGCAGACACTTGGAGGGAAGTTTGGTTTGTAATCCATGTGAGAATTGAAACAGTAATGGCGACGCCGGCCACAGGAGACAGGAGACGCCAGACTGACAAGCGCACATTTAACCACGCGGGCACAGCGGAGGCCGCGGCTGATGAAATCACCACTCTGACATTCTGCATGTGGAAACTCAGGAACAGCGGGATCCGGTCCTGGAACGCTGAGCCAGCCTTAGGAGGCATCTGAAGGGTAAGTAATGGCGTCCAGATGCCCGGATCGTGACATGATTGCTGTTATAGACTCTACTCGACCTGGAGTATTGCAATTTTTATATATATATATATATATATATATATATATATATATATGCAATTGATCCTAACCAGAATTGATTTACAGCAGTGACTAGTATTTTCCCATTCAATAAATGGTTGTCACCATTCTTATGTGTGGTGATCCTTGAGTATGCCGTGTTTGGGTTTTGTCTTCCCAGGGGTCTCCTTGTCCTTCTGCCTCAGTTATACAGGTGACCCAAAGAAGAATTACTGACCTCGACATCGTTGAGAAGTGGATTCAACTGACAACGAGCACGACTGAGCTCCAGATACTAATACACTTCACCCACATTACCGATTCATTACACTTGGCATCGCGAACAGGATTGTTTCAAGATGTTGAATCCAGAAACTCCTGCGTCATTTTCTGGATAGAGACAACTACCTGCATCACCCAGAAACCCGATCAGGATATCAGCATCACCTATCACCATGCCATACTGCTTCGGAGCCCCGTGGCTACAGATATATGCAGGAAACACAAATATGAAAGGCAAGAGCACTTGGAAAAAATGTAGAAACAAAATGCTTTCTATGTTTTGCTTATATCCACTCAGTGAAGAAGAAAAATTGGAGATCCTGATTGGGGCAATTAAATGGTCCTGCACTGCGGGAAGTAAAAGCATGGGAAGATAGAGGGAAAAAGACTGCAAATTGTATACTTAAAAAACTCCATGCTGGAGTTACCTTTACATGAGAATGCAACGACCAGGTGAATCACTGCAGGAATTTGCACTAGTCCTACAGAAAGGCATAAAGGCTGTACAAACCTTGGATGTGAGGGATCTTGGACAGGCCGATGAAACACTATTCAACCTATTTATTGAAGGAGCACAAGGAGAAGTGATTCGATCACAGTTCTGAATGTGGAAACGTCAGCAGCTAGACAGTTCTTTCTCTGAATTTAAAGAAATGTCTTACAAATATTGGGATTGAACCACAGTGATGGGGTTGAAGACTACGGGGCATCAGGGAAACTCGAGAAAGAGAACCTCCAGAGCATCTCCCCATTACAAAAACATAGACACCTTCACTCAAACTAGAGCAGTCCTTCAGCAGGTGCAAGCGCCACCAGGACCAGACCCTATTGAAGCCTTGGATTGGTAAATGCCGGAGGTGAAATTTAGCCTGTCTCGGATGAGCCAGAGGCTAGAAGAACTCGGAAAAGAACCAGGCAGAAATCGATGCTGGGAATGGCGTCAGGAGCGTGGTAGAAGGAAACGCACTCACTGGGAGGTCACGCGAGAATCAGGCCGACAGTCTACCGACCAATTCAACTCCCAGGGTCAGCCAATTTGTAGAGGATGTCACCAGAGCGGACACATTGAACAGAACTTACCAAACAACATTTTAAATGAGGGAACCCTGAGGTGAGGGACCGACCCTCGGAATGAGAACCACTGACAGGTCCTCTGTCATGGAATTGGTGGCCCTGGTATGTTGGAGAGTGCCCCCATCTGAACATACATATCAGTGGTATCAAGTCTCTACCATCCGGCTCATGGAATTCCTTCAATGCTGGGACGAAGATGCCATTGTGTCCCCACCCACTACATGGCTCCACCTGCTAGCCATTAATGGACAACCCATTGCCTTTCAGGGCTACTGGGAAAGTGGAAAAAGCTGCAATGACCCACCAGGGATACCTTGTCACCACCGAACCCAATGCACACTTGCCGCCCATCATTCTGGGCAAGAACATCTTGAGAAATTGTCTAGAGGAACTAGTCAAAGGTCTCCGGCAGGAGATGAAGACAATAGCCCTTATGGGGCAAAAGGCCCTGCAACAGACCTTCAGAATGTTAGAGGGTCAAAGGAAGTTTGTTAATAGGGTGAGATTGGAAATGCCCGAATCACCAACTGCCAACCTGTTCTACTGAAACCAAACTCTGAACCAGTGGTGTGGTGCAAAACATTAATTGGTCTTGGAGGCAGAGACAACGAGGCTCTGGTGGAACCCTGTAAGCGGGATGGACAACAGCCGTTTGCTGTAGAGAGGATGTTAGCAAAATTGGTACGTGGAAGGGTACTCGTCTGCCTCTTGAAACTGCACTTGTATGCCATCAGACTCTGCAAATATTGCCCTCGGGCGAAAGTCAGTTGGATCGACTTCCAAGACATTGTAGGACAGGGTGTAAACTCAGCTCAACAAGGAACGGCAATCAAAGTGATTTGCAAAGAATCTCCATGGTGGGCCGAGATCAAGATCATCGATGTTGACACCCCCGCCGACAAACGGAATGGAGTGCTGCAGATTGTGCGATGAAACGCTACTGCATTCTGTCAGCATCCGTCTGACTTTGGAAAAGCTGGCAAATTGTATCACTGCATTCCTATGGGGATTACCCCTCCTATCAAGGAATGACACAGACCCCTTCCCTCAGCTATGTATCATCTTATGAGGAATATGATTGTGGAAATGAAAGAGGCTGGAGTCATCCGTGAAAGCCTTAGCCTATGGGCAACCCCAATCATGATCATTAAGAAGAAAGATGTTAGTCTACGCTTCTGCATAGATTATCTCAAGCTTAACGCTGCAACCCACAAGGATGCCTATCTGCTCCCTCGAATCGAGGAGTCCTGACAGCTCTAAAGACCACATCATACTTCTCCATGCTTGACCTCACCAGTGGCTACTTGCAGGTTCAAATGGTTCCTGAAGACAACGAGAAAACAGCTTTCACTACACCGATGGGCTTATTTAAGTTTGAGAGGATGTTATTCGGGCTCTGTAATGCCCCCGCCACCTTCCAGCGCATTATGGAACACTGCCTCAGATATTGCAATTTACAGATGGTCCTGTTGTACCTCGATGATGTGATAATCTTCTCATAAAACTATGAGGACCATCAGTGACATTTGGACGAGGTGTCCGAGCAATTGGCCAAATGCAGCCTGAAACTTAAGCCAAGCAAATGCCACCTACTCAAGCCTAAAGTCCAGTATCTAGGTCATGTCGTCAGCGCAGAGGGCATGATGCCTGACCCAGAAAAAATCAGAGTCGTTCTGGACTGGCCAGTCCCCAAGACCATCAGAGATGTCTGAAGTTACTTGGGATTTGTAGGCTACTATAGATGCTTCATAGAACAATTTTCTAAAGTGGGGGCTCCTTTACACGAGTTGCTCAGTGGCCAGTCGGGTTACAAGCGGAGTCGTCCTTGGTGCACTGGGGAGATGAACAGCAGCGGCCTTTTCACCAGTTGAAGACATTCTTGATTGAAGCCCCTTTATTTGCCTATCCTGATTATGAACAACAATTTCAGGTGTACACCGATGCCAGCCACCAGGGGCTAGGAGCTGTACCCTCCCAGATGCAGAACGATTATGAAAGAGTAATTGCATACGCCAGTCGGGGGCCTCCGCAAGACTGAGCGGAACTGTGAAAACGACAGTGCCTTCAAGCTGGAGTTGCTCGCCCTCATCTGGGCCATTACCGAAACATTTAAGCACTATCTGGCCACCATGTCGTTTTTTATAATGACGGATAATAACCCGCTGGCACATTTGTCCACCACTAAGCTCTTAAACAAAGATGGGTATCTTGAATGGCCAATTTCAGGTACACCATATCCTACCAAACTGTGAAGTTGAACGGAAATGCCGATGCCCTTTTACGATTACCTACCGCAGATGTCGTAGAAGAAGACAAAGATGCAGTGGAGGATATTGAGACCCCAGTGTTTAAGGCCTCTAGGAAGGGAAGAAGTCAGTGGCCACAGGAACTCTACTGTCAGAGAACACCCGACTCAACACCCCCACTGTCGACTGGAGTGCGATACAGCAAAAGAGCCCATTGCTGAGAGAACTCGAGGCCCTGGTGCATCAACAACGCCAGTTGACCTGGACCCAACAGGCCAAAGCTGACCCGGAGCTAATCAAGTTGCTGTGCCACAGAGAATGCATTCACCTGGAAGGAGGTATCCTAGTGCGTGCCACTGTATACCCAGGTTCTCACCAGCCAGTCACTCAGGGGATTGTCCCTAAGGAACAAGCCGACATCTTACTCACAGCCTACCATGACAAATCTGGACACTGCAGCACTCAAAATACTGAAGCTATCCTGCGCACACAGTATTTCTGGGTGGGCATGCGAGAAGATGTGGAAAGATGGTGCCATGACTGTGTCCCATGTATGATGAAAAAGCATCCCGATGCTACTCAAAGGGACCCCCTGCACTCCATTAAGAGCAAATGTCATCTACAGATTATCGCCCTGGATCATGTGAAACTGGAGCCGAGCACTAATGGGTACATGTATGCCCTCAAAATAACAGATCATTACGGCAAATTCCTAGTAGCCATTCCAGTTAAAGACCTCACTGCTAAAACCACTGCCGAACTGTTTTTGAAACACTTTGCCAGACCCTACTGGTTTCTAGACTGCATCTTGACCGACCAGGGCCCTCCTTTCGAGTCGCAGTTATTTAACGGACTTTGTACCTAGTACTTCTGCCGAAAAGCTAGAATGATGGCTTATCACCTACAGGGGAATGGGTGACTGACTGCACTCCCCGAACTAACCTATCTCTACAACAACATTGAACATTGCTCATGGCTTCATGCTGTACTACCTCATGTTCGGCTAACAAGGCAAATTACCCCAAGACATGGAACTGGCCCCCGCAGTGATTCATCCTGTCGACCCCAAAACTGACTGAGTCCGTAAGCACCAGAGAAGGATAGAGGCTGCACGGAAGATTGTAACAAAACAAGTGGAGAGCGCTCAGCATCACCAACCCCCTTTTCATTTAAAGAAACTGACTTAGATTTAAGATGGTCGATTTCAAGATGGAGCCTATGTTCGGTACATACCCTAAAAGATAGCTCACCTCACCCATACCTTACTGGAGTATTTAGTTTTCTCATTTCCTGCACAGTTTTGAAACAAAAGGGCGTACTGCGACTTTTGAATCACCCTGTATATTTATTTAGCATTCCCTCTAGAGAAAACAAGAACAAATAGCAAAACTATGCATTACCACCTTATTGACAACCAGTGTCAAACTGGGACATGAAGGCAATTGCAGTGGTAGAGGCCCCAGGTTAAGGGATGTGGCCAGTCACCAGAGGGGGGGGGGGGGGGGGACAAGGGTACTGTATGTCAGGACAACCTACTTTGATAGGCAGCATTCATCCATGATCCTGCTCTACCAAGTTACTAACCCCTGGAGAACGGGATGGGGCTCCCAGGCAATGGTGCCCACTGGGGATTTCCACTGTATACCTGTGGTCCAGTCCAACCCTGCTGACAAAAATCAGGTGTGATTCAGAAGTGTCTCTTTCTCTGGACAGAGCTGTGGCTCTCTCAATTTGTATTAAAGATTAATAAATCATGACATAGGTTTAAATTATTTAACTGGGAATTAGTGAAATATTATTCCCTTTTATTTTACAAACTCTTAATTGAATTATATTCCTAAAGACCTACAGAATATTAGTCTGTTCCCTCTATGTCCTCAACAAAGTTAGGTTGAGTAACATAAAACCTTTGCTTCGGGAACATCTACAGGCCATAACAAAACATTTTTAGTAATGTGTCAAATACGTACCAAAGCTTGGAACACTTAGAAAGTGCTTTAGAAAGAACACGCCGAGCCTTTGGTCCTATTATGTAGTATTGAATAAGAACAATATGCTGTACTGTACTTCTCTCCAAGCAGTAGGCTACAGCTCGATAACCAATGTTCTCCAGGTTCCCTTTTTGACTATGAGGACCATTAATTCCAATTTTAAGAAAGTGAGACAACATTCTCCCCACCAAGTCCTCATCTTGTGTCTCGTACAGGCAGATTAGTATTTCTTTATGATCGATTGGTGACTTCCTCTTCAGCCATTCCTCCAAGACAGGTTTTTCATTGAAGGAAATGGGACAACCAATGGTTTTCTGCGTCTCCTGAATTTGTTTATTGCTTGATAGACCAAATAAGAATCGTACAGTTAATTTTATATGTGGCTGATCTTCTGATGCCTCCAGTAAGTCTTTCACCTTACTAAAGTCAGTGCAATGTTCTTTTACAGAAATATCATCCAGGACATAGTAGAGAGCAGCAAAGAACTCCTGCACACTCAGATGGATGAAGCTGTAGCAGGTTCGGGTGTCAAGGTCTCTATGGAAGATGTTCTCATTCAGAAACCCAGACTCCACCTCTGACACAGAGAGCCCATGTCTTACAAGATCTGATTCTTCAAATATAATTCTCTGGTCCCAAACTCCTTCATTGGCCAAAGCACACAGCTTCTGTATACATGTGCTTATATGCTGGGCAGAGTCCCTTCCATGATATTGTATTAAACCCTTTAGGTAAAACAGGTAAATGGATGTAACTGTCTTGGAATCAATCACAGATAATTCCTCTTTTAGTAGTGGTTTCATAACCATACATACAATCCAGCAAGTTATAGGGACAGCACACATGGTGAACAGAGTATCATTTTCTTTAGTTGTACTAAAAGCCAGGTCTGCTTCTTCTTTGGTTTCAAAAAAATGATAGAAATATTCTTCACGTTCTTTCCCTGTAAACCCCAAAATATCCACATATCGATGACATTCAGCAAGGTCCACCAGCTTCATCAGTGAGAATGGTCTTGTGGTGATGATTAGTGAGCTGTCACTGAGCAGTGTTTTCTTAATCAAACTTTTTAGAAGATTTTCCTTTGAGACTTCTTGAAATGGGTCATCACAAACCTTTGTGTCATTAATTGATGACCATTTTAATTCATCCAAACCATCAATAATGAAAAGTATTTCTTCTGAGGTAAGGAAAATTGATTGCAACAAATCAGATGAACATGTCCTTCCAAAATAGCTGGATAGATATCCAGCCAGGCTTATATTACCAGTGATGGTGTTGACTTCTCTACAGCTTATGTAAAACACAAAATTAAATTTGCCTTTATACAAATCCCCAGACGCCCAGTCCAGCATGATCTTCTGGGATGTCATAGTCTTTCCAATCCCAGCTGGTCCCTGTAACACCACAGTCTTGGGAATAATTCCATCATCATCATCAGGATCAAACAGAGCCGGTATAGTGATTGAGGAATATGATCTGTCTTCCATAATCTGAAGATGCCTCTGGCCTGATGCTGTTATTTCATGTAGTCGCTCCTTTTCATCTCGATGATTCTTGATCAGTAGAAGGCTGGTGTAGTCTTTCTTCAGATTCAGACCTTTCCCTAATCTTTTATCATGATGTTTAATAAGATGGTATTTCCTTCTCATCTGATCCATGTATCTTACTCTGCAGCCTGTACAGGATTTAAAAGAAAATATTAATAAAATAGTAAATACCTTGCCATACACAACCTAAATTACATCTCTTCAGAAACAATGTGGATTTATTTGGCAAGTAGAGTATATGAAAACACAACTTGTAAATTAAGTCAAGAAATGGTCTCAATGTACAGAAAATAGTTCCTCTAATTCAGAGATAGACTTAAGGGCCCTACACACTGGCCGATAGAACTAAACGATATGAACGTTCTCGTTCATTAATGAACAAGAACTTGTTCATATCGTTCAGTGTGGAGGCAGCAACGATGAACGATGCGCGGCCACACGCTCATTCATCGTTGATGCCCCGTTGCTCGTGCATGCAGGCCAATTTGGACCATCTCATTCATACTTGCATCCACTGCTATGGAGCCGGGTGATGGGCAGAGTGAAGAAACTTCACTGCCCCTGTCACCTCCCCCTGCCGCTGGGTCACCCATCTGCCGTATCAGCAGTCGGGCAGCTCGACGGCGGGTCACCCAACCTATTAGACGAACAAGCACAAAAGTTAATCATGTATTTTATGCTTTGTTTAAAATGGATCTACAGATGTGCCGCTTTATAACTTTGCACGTGATGCGTTCGCATCGCAGAACAAAGAAACAGCACGCCGTGGCATTCGCAGTAGAGATGAGCGCCTGAAATTTTTCGGGTTTTGTGTTTTGGTTTTGGGTTCGGTTCCGCGGACGTGTTTTGGGTTCGACCGCGTTTTGGCAAAACCTCACCGAATTTTTTTTGTCGGATTCGGGTGTGTTTTGGATTCGGGTGTTTTTTTCAAAAAACCCTAAAAAACAGCTTAAATCATAGAATTTGGGGGTCATTTTGATCCCATATTATTATTAACCTCAAAAACCATAATTTCCACTCATTTTCAGTCTATTCTGAATACCTCACACCTCACAATATTATTTTTAGTCCTAAAATTTGCACCGAGGTCGCTGGATGACTAAGCTAAGCGACACTAGTGGCCGACACAAACACCTGGCCCATCTAGGAGTGGCACTGCAGTGTCACGCAGGATGTCCCTTCCAAAAAACACTCCCCAATCAGCACATGACGCAAAGAAAAAAAGAGGCGCAATGAGGTAGCTGACTGTGTGAGTAAGATAAGCGACCCTAGTGGCCGACACAAACACCGGGCCCATTTAGGAGTGGCACTGCAGTGTCACGCAGGATGTCCCTTCCAAAAAACCCTCCCCAATCAGCACATGACGCAAAGAAAAAAAGAGGCGCAATGAGGTAGCTGACTGTGTGAGTAAGATTAGCGACCCTAGTGGCCGACACAAACACCGGGCCCATTTAGGAGTGGCACTGCAGTGTCACGCAGGATGTCCCTTCCAAAAAACCCTCCCCAATCAGCACATGACGCAAAGAAAAAAAGAGGCGCAATGAGGTAGCTGACTGTGTGAGTAAGATTAGCGACCCTAGTGGCCGACACAAACACCGGGCCCATTTAGGAGTGGCACTGCAGTGTCACGCAGGATGTCCCTTCCAAAAAACCCTCCCCAATCAGCACATGACGCAAAGAAAAAAAGAGGCGCAATGAGGTAGCTGTGTGAGTAAGATTAGCGACCCTAGTGGCCGACACAAACACCGGGCCCATTTAGGAGTGGCACTGCAGTGTCACGCAGGATGTCCCTTCCAAAAAACCCTCCCCAATCAGCACATGACGCAAAGAAAAAAAGAGGCGCAATGAGGTAGCTGTGTGAGTAAGATTAGCGACCCTAGTGGCCGACACAAACACCGGGCCCATTTAGGAGTGGCACTGCAGTGTCACGCAGGATGTCCCTTCCAAAAAACCCTCCCCAATCAGCACATGACGCAAAGAAAAAAAGAGGCGCAATGAGGTAGCTGTGTGAGTAAGATTAGCGACCCTAGTGGCCGACACAAACACCGGGCCCATTTAGGAGTGGCACTGCAGTGTCACGCAGGATGTCCCTTCCAAAAAACCCTCCCCAATCAGCACATGACGCAAAGAAAAAAAGAGGCGCAATGAGGTAGCTGTGTGAGTAAGATTAGCGACCCTAGTGGCCGACACAAACACCGGGCCCATTTAGGAGTGGCACTGCAGTGTCACGCAGGATGTCCCTTCCAAAAAACCCTCCCCAATCAGCACATGACGCAAAGAAAAAAAGAGGCGCAATGAGGTAGCTGTGTGAGTAAGATTAGCGACCCTAGTGGCCGACACAAACACCGGGCCCATTTAGGAGTGGCACTGCAGTGTCACGCAGGATGTCCCTTCCAAAAAACCCTCCCCAAACAGCACATGACGCAAAGAAAAATAAAAGAAAAAAGAGGTGCAAGATGGAATTGTCCTTGGGCCCTCCCACCCACCCTTATGTTGTATAAACAAAACAGGACATGCACACTTTAACCAACCCATCATTTCAGTGACAGGGTCTGCCACACGACTGTGACTGATATGACGGGTTGGTTTGGACCCCCCCAAAAAAAGAAGCAATTAATCTCTCCTTGCACAAACTGGCTCAACAGAGGCAAGATGTCCACCTCATCATCACCCTCCGATATATCACCGTGTACATCCCCCTCCTCACAGATTATCAATTCATCCCCACTGGAATCCACCATCGCAGCTCCCTGTGTACTTTGTGGAGGAAATTGCTGCTGGTCAATGTCTCCGCAGAGGAATTGATTATAATTCATTTTAATGAACATCATCTTCTCCACATTTTCTGGATGTAACCTCGTACGCCGATTGCTGACAAGGTGAGCGGCGGCACTAAACACTCTTTCGGAGTACACACTTGTGGGAGGGCAACTTAGGTAGAATAAAGCCAGTTTGTGCAATGGCCTCCAAATTGCCTCTTTTTCCTGCCAGTATAAGTATGGACTGTGTGACGTGCCTACTTGGATGCGGTCACTCATATAATCCTCCACCATTCTTTCAATGGAGAGAGAATCATATGCAGTGACAGTAGACGACATGTCCGTAATCGTTGTCAGGTCCTTCAGTCCGGACCAGATGTCAGCATCAGCAGTCGCTCCAGACTGCCCTGCATCACCGCCAGCGGGTGGGCTCGGAATTCTGAGCCTTTTCCTCGCACCCCCAGTTGCGGGAGAATGTGAAGGAGGAGATGTTGACAGGTCGCGTTCCGCTTGACTTGACAATTTTCTCACCAGCAGGTCTTTCAACCCCAGCAGACTTGTGTCTGCCGGAAAGAGAGATCCAAGGTAGGCTTTAAATCTAGGATCGAGCACGGTGGCCAAAATGTAGTGCTCTGATTTCAACAGATTGACCACCCGTGAATCCTTGTTAAGCGAATTAAGGGCTCCATCCACAAGTCCCACATGCCTAGCGGAATCGCTCCGTGTTAGCTCCTGCTTCAATGTCTCCAGCTTCTTCTGCAAAAGCCTGATGAGGGGAATGACCTGACTCAGGCTGGCAGTGTCTGAACTGACTTCACGTGTGGCAAGTTCAAAGGGCATCAGAACCTTGCACAACGTTGAAATCATTCTCCACTGCGCTTGAGACAGGTGCATTCCACCTCCTATATCGTGCTCAATTGTATAGGCTTGAATGGCCTTTTGCTGCTCCTCCAACCTCTGAAGCATATAGAGGGTTGAATTCCACCTCGTTACCACTTCTTGCTTCAGATGATGGCAGGGCAGGTTCAGTAGTTTTTGGTGGTGCTCCAGTCTTCTGTACGTGGTGCCTGTACGCCGAAAGTGTCCCGCAATTCTTCTGGCCACCGACAGCATCTCTTGCACGCCCCTGTCGTTTTTTAAATAATTCTGCACCACCAAATTCAAGGTATGTGCAAAACATGGGACGTGCTGGAATTTGCCCATATTTAATGCACACACAATATTGCTGGCGTTGTCCGATGCCACAAATCCACAGGAGAGTCCAATTGGGGTAAGCCATTCCGCAATGATCTTCCTCAGTTGCCGTAAGAGGTTTTCAGCTGTGTGCGTATTCTGGAAACCGGTGATACAAAGCGTAGCCTGCCTAGGAAAGAGTTGGCGTTTGCGAGATGCTGCTACTGGTGCCGCCGCTGTTGTTCTTGCGGCGGGAGTCCATACATCTACCCAGTGGGCTGTCACAGTCATATAGTCCTGACCCTGCCCTGCTCCACTTGTCCACATGTCCGTGGTTAAGTGGACATTGGGTACAGCTGCATTTTTTAGGACACTGGTGACTCTTTTTCTGAGGTCTGTGTACATTTTCGGTATCGCCTGCCTAGAGAAATGGAACCTAGATGGTATTTGGTACCGGGGACACAGTACCTCCAACAAGTCTCTAGTTGGCTCTGCAGTAATGATGGATACCGGAACCACGGTTCTCACCACCCAGGATGCCAAGGCCTCAGTTATCCGCTTTGCAGTAGGATGACTGCTGTGATATTTCATCTTCCTCGCAAAGGACTGTTGGACAGTCAATTGCTTGGTGTCAGATTGTGTTTGGTCTGTGTCCCCGGAGGGGGCGCTAGTGGGTCAGTGGAGGTAGGAGGAAAGAGACGAGGAGGTTGTATCACGTTCTTGCGCATGAGCGCAATGGTATTTATTCAGCAGATAAATAATAACAGAAATGCAGCAGAAATAATAGCAGATGGAAAATACTTGAAATGGTAACAAATAGTCTATGGCAATGAATGATAGGTGACTTGAGAAATCATATCCGGAAAATAAAACAGCAGAATGAATGTCAATGAAATGATACTGGTTTAGAAACCAGAGCAGGGTTTTAAAACAAAGAACTAAGGCAGTTGATGGAAATTGCAAACCTGAGCATTAGCAGGAGACCAACTCACAGTGCAGGTGATCAGGCACTGGCAGCAGCAAGCTGTGTCACAGGTGGAGGAATGAACACACCTGGAGTTTAGTCTTCAACTGCAGGCTGAAGCACACAAGGTTGTGATGAGTGTGAAGCCCAATGCAGGTTGCAGGTATTGCTGAGCCTTGAAGTTCCACGGGAGCAAGCAGAATCACCAGGAGTATAAGTTCTTAGCAGGAACTCAGGAGAGACAGGAGCTGATCCTTTCAGGCAGGTAGTCAGAATGACACAAAGTCCAGGATGCCTGTGAGGTGAAACTGTAGCCTCCTATATACCCCATGGTGTGCAGGGATTGGATGGAGGAAAGGAAAGTGGGTGCGGCCACGCACCGGATTGGCCGCAGCATACTAGCTTGTTTGGAGACTGTCATGGCGGCGCCCACGCCGCGGCCTAGCGGGAACGCGACGCGCACACGCCTGCTGGCTCAGGAGTCCCCCAGGATCCAGATGATGACCCATGGCAGGGGCATAGGTGACAGGTGACCGCAGGGAGCCAGGACGGAGTCCGCAGCGGCGGACGGATGCCAGCCTGGTAAGTCGATTCCTGACAGTACCCCCTCCTTTAGGGGTGGGCACCGAACACCCACGTGGTTTGGAGGGATGAGTGCTGTGGAAGACACGGACCAACCTAGGAGCATGGACATCAGATGAATACACCCAGCTTCTCTCCTCTGGGCCATAACCGAACCAATCGACCAGGTACTGGAGACGTCCATACCGGCAACGAGAGTCCAGAATCTTGTTGATCTCAAATTCCACGCCCCGCTGAGTTCGAACCTTGGGACCTGCTGGAAGAGTATTCTGAAAGCGGTTTAGGACTAGAGGTCTGAGGAGAGAAATGTGAAAGGCATTAGGAATACGAAGTGAAGGTGGTAATTTCAACTTGTAAGCCACTGGGTTGATGACACTCTCAATAGGGTAAGGACCAATAAAGCGTGGTGCGAACTTCATGGATGGAACCCTGAGACGAAGGTTGCGGGTTGATAACCAAACCCTGTCC
Organism: Pseudophryne corroboree; assembly: GCF_028390025.1. Lineage (NCBI taxonomy): Eukaryota > Metazoa > Chordata > Amphibia > Anura > Myobatrachidae > Pseudophryne > Pseudophryne corroboree. The sequence goes on along the minus strand of NC_086446.1, from coordinate 57,709,770 downwards.
CCCGGTTTCAAATGGGGAACCGCACGTCTCTTACGGTCGGCATAGATCTTGTATCGACAGGAGGCTTTTTTGAGGGAAACGTGAATTCTTTTCCAAATGGAGGAAAACTGGGTCAGAGCAGTAGTGGCAGCAGGAACATCTATGTGAGGAAGTTCTTGAAATTCAGGTACTCGGGGATGTTGCCCATAGACTGCAAAGAATGGTGTCGTGTCTGTAGCAGTGTGGTAACGAAAGTTATGGGCAAACTCGGCCCATGGGAGCAGATTAAACCAATCATCCTGGGAGGATGTCACATATAGCCGTAGGAAAGTCTCAAGTTCCTGATTGACTCTCTCTGTCTGCCCATTCGTCTGAGGATGGTATGAAGACGAGAATTTCAATTTTATCTGCATGGCAGAACAGAGGGCCCTCCAAAACCTTGCTACAAACTGTACCCCCCGATCAGATATTATTTCGGAGGGTAACCCGTGTAAACGGAAGATCTCCTGTAGGAAGATCTGGGCTAGTTTCGGGGCAGAAGGGAGACCCTGGAGAGGAACGAAATGAGCCATCTTGGAAAATCTGTCCACTACAACCCAAATAGTGTTATGTCCCTGAGAAGGTGGAAGATCAGTGATAAAGTCCATTGATAGATGAGACCAAGGACGACTAGGGACTGATAAGGGTTGCAACTGACCTGCTGGAGACTGACGAGGAGTCTTGTGCTGCACACATTTAGGACAGGATGCCACGAAATCCTGGATGTCCACTTTCATCTTCGGCCACCAATATGACGCAGAAAGGAACTTGAATGTCTTCAGGACACCAGGATGACCAGTAAACTTGGATTGGTGGGCCCAAGCTAGCAACTTGGGACGGAGTTCTGGGGAAACAAAAGTCTTACCCGGAGGTGGAGCTGGAGAGACTTGAGAGGTAGCGAAAACCACGGGACTCAGGATGGAATGTGGCACAGAGTCAGATGTTCCCTCTTCTGATTCCATGGACCGGGATAATGCGTCGGCTTTCACATTCTGTGAACCTGGGCGGAAATGAAGCCTAAAATTAAAACGAGAGAAAAACATAGCCCACCTGGACTGGCGAGGGTTAAGGCACTGAGCTGCTTTTAGGTATAGCAGGTTCTTATGATCCGTGAAGATGTTAAACGGATGTTTGGCCCCTTCTAGGAGATATCTCCATTCCTCGAGAGCCAGTTTGATTGCCAATAACTCTTGATCTCCCACGGAGTAGTTAGCTTCTGCAGGAAGAAACTTGCGAGAGTAGAATCCACAAGGGTGGACTTTCCCATCAGATCCCTTCTGGGAGAGAACAGCTCCAACCCCAACATTAGAGGCATCTACCTCCAACTCGAACGGCCTGTTGACATCTGGCTGTGACAGCACTGGAGCAGACATAAAGGCTAGCTTGATCTTCCGGAAGGCTGCCAAGGCTTCTTCTGACCAGTTGGAATGATCTGCCCCTTTCCGAGTCAGGTTGGTAATAGGAGCGATGAGAGTGGAGAATCCTCGAATAAATTTTCTATAATAGTTGGCAAAACCCAGGAATCGCTGGATAGACTTGAGGGAGTTTGGAATGGACCAATTGGCAATGGCTTCCAATTTTGCCGGGTCCATCTGAAGATCCGATCCGGAAATTATATACCCCAGGAAGGGTATAGAGGGAACTTCGAAGGTGCATTTGGATAACTTCCCGTAGAGACGGTTCTCACGAAGACGTCGGAGAACTTCACAGACTTGTAGGCGATGAGATGGAAGGTCTTGAGAAAAGATAAGAATATCATCTAAGTAAACAACGAGGTACTTATACAGGACATCACGAAAAATTTCGTTCACGAAGTGTTGGAATACCGCTGGAGCATTACTCAACCCAAATGGCATTACCAGGTATTCATAATGGCCGTCACGAGTGTTGAAGGCTGTCTTCCACTCGTCACCACTCCGGATTCTGATGAGATTATAGGCACCGCGGAGATCTAACTTGGTGAAGATGCGAGCCCCCTTAACTCTATCAAACAGTTCAGTAATGAGTGGTAAAGGATAACTATTCTTGACGGTAATGTCGTTGAGACCCCGATAGTCAATGCATGGACGCAGTCCTCCATCCTTCTTTTTGACAAAGAAGAAACCTGCGCCAGCGGGTGATGATGACGGACGGATGAATCCTTTCTGAAGATTCTCTCTAATGTAGTTACTCATCGCCTCTGTTTCAGGAACAGACAAAGGATAGGTGCGCCCCCTGGGTGGCTTCTTGCCAGGAAGGAGATCAATGGGACAATCCCATTCCCTATGGGGCGGCAGGATATCAGCAGCTTTTTCGCAGAAGACGTCTGCGAAGTCTTGATAAACTGCTGGGAGACTTAGCTGTGACTTCACTTCGGTGGACTTAAGAGGACACACTTGGGCTAAGCAGGAATGATGACAGTGTGAACCCCATGAGGTAAGCTGCAACGTTGTCCAGTCGAACTGTGGGTTATGTAGCTGGAGCCAAGGCATGCCCAAGACAATCTCCTGGGTGGCTTGAGGAATAACCAGGAACTTGATAATTTCTGAATGGAGAAATCCAACTCCCAGAACCACTGGGGTAGTTTGATGTGAAATGTTCCCTTTGGAGATTCTACTACCATCCACAGCAGTAATGTAAACAGGACAAGAAAGTTCACAGGTAGACAGGCAATATTTGTTTACCGCAGCTTGGGTGATAAAATTTCCTGCAGCACCGCAGTCCACTAATGCTGACGCAGACTGGAGCCCAACGGAAGTTTCTAGCGTCACAGGAATAATGAGATCTTGTTGAGAAGGAGCTTGACTGAATGATCCTAACTTGACTCCTCCCTTACAAGTCAGGATCTGGCGTTTCCCGAACGCATCGTGCAGGAGTTAATTTGATGACCCGCAGCAGCACAGTATAGGCAGAGCCTCTCTCGTATTCTTCTTGCCCGTTCCTCATGGGTTAGGCGGGACCTATTTACCTGCATAGGCTCGTCAGAAGGAGAAGGAGGCTGGAACTGTACAGGGGGTATGAACCTTATTCTGCGAGGCTCACTCCGAGCGCGTTCATTATTGCGTTCGCGGATGCGAGAGTCCAGCTTTATACACAGGGAGATCAAGTCAGACAGTTGAACAGGAATGTCACGGGTTGCCAGTTCGTCCTTGATCCGATCCGAAAGTCCGTGCCAGAAGGTTGCTACCAGAGCTTGGTTGTTCCATTGGACCTCTGCAGCCAACGTCTGGAACTGGATGACATACTGTCCCATGCTTCGGTTACCTTGACGAATTTGGATCAGGTCTGCCGAAGCTGATGTTGCACGACCAGGCTCGTCAAAGATCCGTCTAAAGGTTGACACGAAGTCAGAGTAGTTACTGATCAGGGGGTCAGCACGTTCCCACAGAGGAGACACCCAATTCAAAGCAGATCCAGAGAGTAAGGAAATGATGTAGGCAACCTTGGACCTTGGTGTAGGAAAGTTATGTGGCAATAACTCAAACTGTATTTCGCACTGGTTAAGGAACCCGCGACATAATTTAGGACTGCCATCATATTTGCTCGGCACGGGCAGGTGCAGACGTGACACTGGAGCTGATGCAGCCGACACAGAAGAACTTACAGCACTGGCAGGTGCTGGGGTAACAGTAGATGAGAGTACACTTGGCAGGGACTGCTGCAGTGTATCCAATCGGGAGGACATCCCTTGTAGAAAGTGAAGCATCTGCTGCTGCGCAACCTCTTGACCATCCAGACGGGAGACCAGATTTTGCAAGGCCTCTGACCCCACACTCCGTCCACCATCCGAGTCCATCGATCCTGGACTTACTGTCAGATTGTGTTTGGTCTGTGTCCCCGGAGGGGGCGCTAGTGGGTCAGTGGAGGTAGGAGGAAAGAGACGAGGAGGTTGTATCACGTTCTTGCGCATGAGCGCAATGGTATTTATTCAGCAGATAAATAATAACAGAAATGCAGCAGAAATAATAGCAGATGGAAAATACTTGAAATGGTAACAAATAGTCTATGGCAATGAATGATAGGTGACTTGAGAAATCATATCCGGAAAATAAAACAGCAGAATGAATGTCAATGAAATGATACTGGTTTAGAAACCAGAGCAGGGTTTTAAAACAAAGAACTAAGGCAGTTGATGGAAATTGCAAACCTGAGCATTAGCAGGAGACCAACTCACAGTGCAGGTGATCAGGCACTGGCAGCAGCAAGCTGTGTCACAGGTGGAGGAATGAACACACCTGGAGTTTAGTCTTCAACTGCAGGCTGAAGCACACAAGGTTGTGATGAGTGTGAAGCCCAATGCAGGTTGCAGGTATTGCTGAGCCTTGAAGTTCCACGGGAGCAAGCAGAATCACCAGGAGTATAAGTTCTTAGCAGGAACTCAGGAGAGACAGGAGCTGATCCTTTCAGGCAGGTAGTCAGAATGACACAAAGTCCAGGATGCCTGTGAGGTGAAACTGTAGCCTCCTATATACCCCATGGTGTGCAGGGATTGGATGGAGGAAAGGAAAGTGGGTGCGGCCACGCACCGGATTGGCCGCAGCATACTAGCTTGTTTGGAGACTGTCATGGCGGCGCCCACGCCGCGGCCTAGCGGGAACGCGACGCGCACACGCCTGCTGGCTCAGGAGTCCCCCAGGATCCAGATGATGACCCATGGCAGGGGCATAGGTGACAGGTGACCGCAGGGAGCCAGGACGGAGTCCGCAGCGGCGGACGGATGCCAGCCTGGTAAGTCGATTCCTGACACTTGGTGGAAGTAGTAAAAGTGGTCTTACGACTTCCCCTCTGGGATGACCATCGACTCCCAGCAGCAACAACAGCAGCGCCAGCAGCAGTAGGCATTACACGCAAGGATGCATCGGAGGAATCCCAGGCAGGAGAGGAATCGTCAGAATTGCCAGTGACATGGCCTGCAGGACTATTGGCATTCCTGGGGAAGGAGGAAATTGACACTGAGGGAGTTGGTGGGGTGGTTTGCGTGAGCTTGGTTACAAGAGGAAGGGATTTACTGGTCAGTGGACTGCTTCCGCTGTCACCCAAAGTTTTTGAACTTGTCACTGACTTATTATGAATGCGCTGCAGGTGACGTATAAGGGAGGATGTTCCAAGGTGGTTAACGTCCTTACCCCTACTTATTACAGCTTGACAAAGGGAACACACGGCTTGACACCTGTTGTCCGCATTTCTGTTGAAATACCTCCACACCGAAGAGCTGATTTTTTTGGTATTTTCACCTGGCATGTCAACGGCCATATTCCTCCCATGGACAACAGGTGTCTCCCCGGGTGCCTGACTTAAACAAACCACCTCACCATCAGAATCCTCCTGGTCAATTTCCTCCCCAGCGCCAGCAACACCCATATCCTCCTCATCCTGGTGTACTTCAACACTGACATCTTCAATCTGACTATCAGGAACTGGACTGCGGGTGCTCCTTCCAGCACTTGCAGGGGGCGTGCAAATGGTGGAAGGCGCATGCTCTTCACGTCCAGTGTTGGGAAGGTCAGGCATCGCAACCGACACAATTGGACTCTCCTTGTGGATTTGGGATTTCGAAGAATGCACAGTTCTTTGCTGTGCTGCTTTTGCCAGCTTGAGTCTTTTCATTTTTCTAGCGAGAGGCTGATTGCTTCCATCCTCATGTGAAGCTGAACCACTAGCCATGAACATAGGCCAGGGCCTCAGCCGTTCCTTGCCACTCCGTGTGGTAAATGGCATATTGGCAAGTTTACGCTTCTCCTCCGACAATTTTATTTTAGGTTTTGGAGTCCTTTTTTTTCTGATATTTGGTGTTTTGGATTTGACATGCTCTGTACTATGACATTGGGCATCGGCCTTGGCAGACGACGTTGCTGGCATTTCATCGTCTCGGCCATGACTAGTGGCAGCAGCTTCAGCACGAGGTGGAAGTGGATCTTGATCTTTCCCTAATTTTGGAACCTCAACATTTTTGTTCTCCATATTTTAATAGGCACAACTAAAAGGCACCTCAGGTAAACAATGGAGATGGATGGATACTAGTATACAATTATGGACGGACTGCCGAGTGCAGACACAGAGGTAGCCACAGCCGTGAACTACCGTACTGTACTGTGTCTGCTGCTAATATAGACTGGTTGATAAAGAGATGTCGTAGTATGTATGTATAAAGAAGAAAGAAAAAAAAACCACGGTTAGGTGGTATACAATTATGGACGGACTGCCGAGTGCCGACACAGAGGTAGCCACAGCCGTGAACTACCGTACTGTACTGTGTCTGCTGCTAATATAGACTGGTTGATAAAGAGATGTCGTAGTATGTATGTATAAAGAAGAAAGAAAAAAAAAAACACGGGTAGGTGGTATACAATTATGGAAGGACTGCCGAGTGCCGACACAGAGGTAGCCACAGCCGTGAACTACCGTACTGTACTGTGTCTGCTGCTAATATAGACTGGTTGATAAAGAGATGTCGTAGTATGTATGTATAAAGAAGAAAGAAAAAAAAACACGGGTAGGTGGTATACAATTATGGACGGACTGCCGAGTGCCGACACAGAGGTAGCCACAGCCGTGAACTACCGTACTGTACTGTGTCTGCTGCTAATATAGACTGGTTGATAAAGAAATGTCGTAGTATGTATGTATGTATAAAGAAGAAAGAAAAAAAAACCACGGTTAGGTGGTATACAATTATGGACGGACTGCCGAGTGCCGACACAGAGGTAGCCACAGCCGTGAACTACCGTACTGTACTGTGTCTGCTGCTAATATAGACTGGTTGATAAAGAGATGTAGTAGTATGTATGTATAAAGAAGAAAGAAAAAAAAAACCACGGGTAGGTGGTATACAATTATGGATGGACTGCCGAGTGCCGACACAGAGGTAGCTACAGCCGTGAACTACCGTACTGTGTCTGCTGCGACTGGATGATAAATAATGATATAAAAAATATATATATATCACTACTGCAGCCGGACAGGTATATATATTATATAATGACGGACCTGCTGGACACTGTCTGTCAGCAGAATGAGTTTTTTATAGAATAAAAAAAAAAACACCACACAAGTGAAGTCACACGACGAGTGTTTAACTTTTTCAGGCAATCACAATATAGTATACTACTAACTATACTGGTGGTCAGTGTGGTCAAGTCACTGGTCAGTCACACTGGCAGTGGCATTCCTGCAGCAAAAGTGTGCACTGTTTAATTTTAATATAATATTATGTACTCCTGGCTCCTGCTATAACCTATAACTGGCACTGCAGTGCTCCCCAGTCTCCCCCACAATTATAAGCTGTGTGACCTGAGCACAGTCAGATATATACAGGGCCGGATTAACAATGGGGCGGATGGAGCTGCAGCTCCAGGCCCCCCCATCAAAATAGGCCCACAGAGTTCCCTGCTGCTGGAAACAGGAAAAACTTTTTTTTTCCTATTACAGCAAGTCAGCAGCACCAGAAAATCCTCAGAAGCCCTCCCTGCACCGAAAGATTTTTTTTTCCTCCCCTGCTCCGTGATCTCACACTGTGTGAGACATACCACAGGCGCCTCCCCTCTCCCGTACACCGCAGCAGCAGCCAGCAGTGTACTTGCCTCCTGGGACGAATGGTGCAAGTGACTTCGCCGCTGATTCAGTCCCGTGACCCCTCCGCCGGGCAGGCTATTGCTGCTCGCTTAATGGTAGGGTTTTTTTTTTTTTTTAAATCATCCAAAGGGGGCGTGGTCACGGGTCCGTGATTAGGCCACGCCCCCAACTTTTCCTGGTCGGCCTGTCTGCACCTGCTGTGTGTCCGCAAGGCACAGTGACTGGGGGAAACGGGAGAATGAGAGGGCTGAGGGGAACAGGGTATGTTTGTTGAAAGACAGACAGGTGTGCGTAGGGAACAAGGTGAGTGTGTGTGTATGGTGAGTGGAGGGGCAGGCAGTGTGTGAGTGTGTGTGTGGGGGGGGGTGTTTGGGGGGAACAGGCTTTCTGTGTGTGTAGGGACTGGGGTAACAGGCTGTGTGTGTAGGGAGTGAGGGGGGGGCAGGCTTTGTCTGTGTGCAGTGACATTGGCATGTTGCTGGGATTAGTTGCGTGCACAGACACTGGGTTGCTCACATTGGAGGCTATGCTCAGGCGGGTGATCTGCACGTCTGTGCATGCTCGGTCCTTGTGCATTCGGCTGCACTATGTGCACTGGGAGGGGCTTTGTTGGTAGCATGGGAGTGTTGACTGCGTGGGTGGGGGCATGGAGAGTCACTGTTCGTCCAGCTCAGGGGATCCTGCCAGTGGCGGTTTTAAGTGCGGGCTAGCAGGGCGGGCGCCCGATTCGCCTCGGTCTGAGGCCGCAGTCATTGCACCAGCGCCATCAGCACCCGTCTGCTGCCTGCACCACAATGCCCCACCGCTTCCTGCTCCAGCCGGCCGCCCCCCATCCTGGCCACTTCACGCTGCCCGCACCCCACTGCGGAAGTATGACAAGAACATAGAGTCGGAGGGCCACAGGCGCCGAATGGTGAGTGACGACTAGCTGGTGAAATTTGTATAAGGCGCTACCTGGCACAACGTGTATAAGGGGCTACCTGGTGCAGTTTGTATAACACGCTCTACTTGGCGCAACATGTATAAAAGGGGCTCTACCTGGCGTATTGTGTACAAGGCGCTCTACCTGGCATGTGTAAGAGGTGCTACTGTTTGGTGTAATGTGACTGATGGAACCTACTGTGTGGTGTAATGTGAATTGGTACTTTTATGTGGCCATGCCCCTTCCCCAATGAAGCTCCTCCCCTACATTATGTGCACATGTCATCAGCGCGCACTGTCCCTGTGTTGAATGGGAAAGAGGGGGGCACCAAAGGAATCGTTCACCCTGGCCGTAATAAGGTCTAGAACCAGCCCTGGATCCTGCTCCCCTCAGCAAACCACGCCTCCACTTGGGCGGCTTACGGAGGTTTCCTCAGCTGGTTTTCCATCCCAATCCACCCCTGGCAGCAGTCAAGCTTAGCTCCGGGAAAACAGTCCGGGAGATCGTGAATGAGCTATCTAGCTTCTGCTGATTGCTAAGGAAAGCCGGGATAAATAGCTGCTGCAGACAGTGGCACGCATCTCCCACCAACTGTATCCTCCCAACAACTGTAAGTTGTACAAACCGTCTCATACTCCATATAACTGCACTGACAGAGCGCAAAGCACCACAACACCACAAGCCCATACTCAAAGCTGGACGTCTAGCTATTATTCCCAGGTCACTGATATACAAGTGTTCCCCTAGAGAACTTCCACTGACCGCCGGTGCTCCCCACATCCATACCTGTCTTCATAGACTTCCCTCACACACCCACCCTGAGTACTGTCAAACATTGTATGTGTTGCACACACATTATAGTGTTCACGCTAGGCTGTTTTAGCAGGGTGCCACGCCCTGCCCGATTTTTTAAGGGCAAAGCCCGCCCTGCCCTTTCTGCGGCGCCCTGCTAAAACAGCCGCCCGCTTTCTGCCCTCCCAGCGTGTAAAGATGTCGTGCGCATGCGTGCGGCATCCATTCACGCTGTGAGAGAGCTTGGGGGAAGCCCAGCACCTCCGTAGGTGCTGGGCACGCCCCCAACAGGGCCACCGCCGGCCGCCCATGCCCCCCGTCTGTGGGCTAAACCGCCCACTTGTATTACGTATATTGACCACACACCTTACTTGCATGGCCACACACCTTTTTGACACCGCACGCGCTTGTGCCCCCCACAATTCGGCGCCCTGCCCGGAACCTAGAGTGAACACTACATTACATTCTACACACTTCTATTAGACACTGGCCAGCACTTACATCACCAACCTTAATAGTTTTTTTTAGATTGTTTTCATACTCTCCCCTGGGCCACTTTGCATACATTGATTGAACTGTATTGCTTTATTACTAATAAAATATACTTGAATCACAACCCCACAGAGCTGTTTTTCCAACCGCATGCCACCACTGATTAATTACCGACACAGACACCTAGGCTAACAGTAAGGCATTTACTGATATACTTGATTTATTAGTTATTTACAATATGATTTGTTACCCACTCCTGGGTTTCACTGACTACACTGTACTGTATTAAGTTTATTTATAACTAATTTTCGTATATGCTACATCCTCTTTACCCTGTGGTCCTTCTACCCTTCACCACACACCACCACTGTTACCTCCAACCTAGCAGCTTCCAACTCAGATGCACTTTAGCGCATCTGCACACCACTAAAATTATGTACAGTATATATAGAGAGAGAGAGAGAGAGAGAGAGAGAGAGAGAGAGAGAGAAAGAAAGAAAGATATAGAAGAAATAATGGAAATGTAATACCACCAGAAACAGTATAACCTGCATCACATGCTATAGTAAAGTCTGTCAGTCATATAGTCACCTGAAGTGTCAATGCTTCGGTCCCCTTTCGGACCAATTTCAAGACCTCCAACAATTACATCAGTCACTCTCAAGGCAAAAAGTACCTGCAGTTACTTGTTGGCTTGAGAGCGGCTGCTGTAATTATTGGCAGCTTTGACTCAGGCAAGGGACAATGCGTGATGGGCCCTGCGTGACACAACCCCTAGTCACAACCCCGCTGTTGCTGATCACACCCCCTGCGACGGTACACAATAGGCCCTTCCTAAATTTCAGCTCCAGGCCCATGTGGTCCTTAATCTGGCACTGGATATATAATATATACATAGATGATGCAGCACACTGGGCTGAGCAGTGCACACAGATATGGTATGTGACTGAGTCACTGTGTGTATCGTTTTTTTCAGGCAGAGAACGGATATATTAAATAAAACAACTGCACTGTCTGGTGGTCACTGTGGTCAGTCACTAAACTCTGCACTCTCTTCTACAGTATCAGCCTCAGGTCAATCTCTCTCTCTCTCTCCTAATCTAAATGGAGAGGACGCCAGCCACGTCCTCTCCCTATCAATCTCAATGCACGTGTGAAAATGGCGGCGACGAGCGGCTCCTTATATAGAATCCGAGTCTCGCGAGAATCCGACAGCGTCATGATGACGTTCGGGCGCGCTCGGGTTAACCGAGCAAGGCGGGAAGATCCGAGTCGCTCGGACCCGTGAAAAAAAACCATGACGTTCGGGCGGGTTCGGATTCAGAGAAACCGAACCCGCTCATCTCTAATTCGCAGGTGGGTGCATATGCATACTCCTGTGAATGCTTTACATGATAGGGAGCAGCATGGCGACAATGGGCAGGTAGTGGGAGTAAGAGTTTCCTACATAGAGAGGGGCCTGGTGCTCACAGAGGACAGGTAGCGGGAGGATGTGCTTCCTCTACCCGTAGATATAATGCCCATTGTGCTTGCGATTGTGGCTTGCAAGCATACTGTATGCATGCTCCTGCAATAATTTGCATATGAATGCAGCTATGGCATACATATGCACAAAATGCATTTGCATTGCGGAAACGCCGGGCCATGGCTGTGAAATTGACAAAGATGTGTGAGGACATATCTGTATGCAGTTTCTGCATTTAAATCTGAAATGAAAATACCATGGGGTATATTCAATTAGGGTCGGATCCATTCCGACATGCATTTGTTGGAATGGATACGACAAGGGCTATTCAAAGCCCATCTCAATTCAACTTCAAAAAAGTTGAATTGAAATGAGGGGGGAGAGTCGCGGGCAGATGAGGAAGAGCATCAGGGAGACGGGGGACAGACGCAGCCAGCAGCGCTGCAGGAGGATGTGTAATAGCCGCCAGACCTCACGGCAGCGTCCACCCGGCTCCAGCAAGTGGGACCTCACTTGCTGGAGCTGGGTGGATGCTGCCATGAGCGGCGACTATTACACATCCTCCTGCTGCGCTGTGCTGTAGCGCTGCTGTCCTCTGTCTCCACGCTGCTTTCCCCATCTGCCCGCAGATCTCCCCCTCTCCTCCTCCTAGGTCCCCCATCTCAGTTCGACTTTTTTTTAAGTCAAACTGAGATGGTCAGTAACGGAGTCAAAGCCTGTCGAATTTGGCACCGTTTCCCGCAGAAGTACACAAATCGGTAGCTATACCACCGATTCACTTACTATTTGACAATTACCCGACTTGTCGAATAAAAATGCTCGGGACTGAATAGGTCGGAACCCCTTCCGACCTGAAAAAGTCGAAAACTGATGTCTTTTCGACAAGCCGGCAGTTTCGACCCTAATTGAATATACAATAGTATATACATCATATACAATATACAATAGTATACAATAGTAAAAGCAATCCAAGCTTGTCTGTGTGTAACTGATACTATTATGGCCCTCATTCCGAGTTGATCGCTCGCTCGCTGATTTTAGCAGCAGTTCAAACGCTAGGCCGCTGCCCTCTGGGAGTGTATCTTAGCTTAGCAGAAGTGCGAACGAAAGGTTAGCAGAATAGTGCTAATATTTTTTCAAGCAGTTTCAGAGTGGCTGCAGACCTACTCCTACCTAGAGATCACTTCAGTCTGTTTAGTTACTGTTTTGACGTCACAAACACGCCCAGCGTTCGGCCAGCCACTCCCCCGTTTCCCCCGGCACGCCTGCGTTTGTATCTGACATGCCTGCGTTTTTCAGCACACTCCCGGAAAACGGTCAGTTACCTCCCAGAAACGCCCCATTCCTGTCAATCATTCACCGATCAGCAGTGCGACTGAAAAGCGTCGCTAGACCTTGTGTGAAACTGTATCAGCTTTTGTGAAAGTACTTTGCGCATGCGCACCGTACGCATGCACAGAAGTGCCAATGTTTTTGCCTGATCGCTGCGCTGCGAACAACGGCAGCTAGCGATCAACTCGGAATGACCCCCAATATCTGTAGTCCAGGACTAATTTCACTTGTGCAGTTTAAAAAGCTTTGCTCTATCCACAGTATTGCGATACAGCTGTTTAATTAGCAGTTTAGCACATAGGGGGTAATTCCAAGTTGATCGCAGCAGGAATTTTGGCCCTCATTCCGAGTTGTTCGCTCGGAGTTTTTCATCGCATCGCAGTGAGAATTCTCTTAGTGCGCATGCGCAATGTTCGCACTGCAACTGCGCCAAGTAACTTTACTATGAAGAAAGTTAGTTTACTCACGGCTTTTTCATCGCTCCGACGATCGCATTGTGATTGACAGGAAATGGGTGTTACTGGGCGGAAACACGGCGTTTTAGGGGCGTGTGGCTGGAAACGCTACCGTTTCCGGAAAAAACGCAGGAGTGGCCGGGGAAACGGTGGGTGTGCCTGGGCGAACGCTGGGTGTGTTTATGACGTCAGCCGGGAACGAAAAGCACTGAACTGATCGCACAGGCAGAGTAAGTCTGAAGCTACTCAAAAACTGCTAAGTAGTTTGTAATCGCAATATTGCGCATACATCGGTCGCACATTTAAGATGCTTAGATTCACTCCCAGTAGGCGGCGGCTTAGCGTGTGTAACTCTGCTAAAATCGCCTTGCGAGCGATCAACTCGGAATGAGGGCCTTTGTTAGCAAATGGGCAAAACCAGGGCCTTCATTCCGAGTTGTTCGCTCGCAAGCTGCTTTTAGCAGCTTTGCACACGCTAAGCCGCCGTCTACTGGGAGTGAATCTTAGCTTATCAAAATTGCGAACGAAAGATTAGCAAAATTGCGATTAGACCTCTCTTAGCAGTTTCTGAGTAGCTCCACACTTACTCGGCATCTGCGATCAGTTCAGTGCTTGTCGTTCCTGGTTTGACGTCACAAACACACCCAGCGTTCGCCCAGACACTCTTCCGTTTCTCCGGCCACTCCCGCGTTTTTCCCAGAAACGGTAGCGTTTTTTCGCACACACCCATAATGGCCAGTTTCCGACCAGAAACACCCACTGCCTGTCAATCACATTACGATCACCAGAAAGAAGAAAAAACCTCGTAATGCCATCAGTAAATTACCTAACTGCATAGCAAATTTACTTGGCGCAGTCGCACTGCGGACATTGCGCATGCGCATTAGCGACTAATTGCTCCGTTGCGAAAGAAAAATAACGAGCGAACAACTCGGAATGAGGGCCCATGTGCACTGCAGGGGAGGCAGATTTAACATGTGCAGAGAGAGTTAGATTTGGGTGGGGTGTTCAATCTGCAATCTAATTTGCAGTGTAAAAATAAAGCAGCCAGTATTTACCCTGCACAGAAACAAAATAACCCTCCCAAATCTAACTCTTAATGCACATGTTATATCTGCCTCCCCTGCAGTGCACATGGGGCCTAATTCTGAGTTGATCGCAGCAACAAGAAAGTTAGCAATTGGGCAAAACCATGTGCACTGCAGATGTAACATGTGCAGAGAGAATTAGATTTGGGTGGGTTATTTTGTTTCTGTGCAGGGTCAATACTGATTGCTTTATTTTTACATTGCAAATTAGATCGCAGATTGAACACACCACACCCAAATCTAACTCTCTCTGCAAATGTTATATCTGCCTCCCCTGCATTGCACATGGTTTTGCCCATTTGCTAACAAAAATCCTGTTGCGATCAACTTGGAATTATCCCCATGTACAGCTATTTAATTGCAATGAACGTTACATAGAACATGGCTAAGCCCAATGGCTGGATCCTGTTGCAGTGTGCTATGGGAAGTCAGTATGAGCCATGCTGTTACTGGCTGCAGTCGGGGTATTAGGAGGAAGCAGGACTATTGTCCAGGGGTCAGCTGTATTGAGATGGACTTTTTTTTACACTTTAATAGTAATTTTCATCTATTTAAAATAATGTGAGAAAATCATAATTACCAATTATTCCTTTTCCTTGAAATAATAAGATTTTACTTACCGATAAATCTATTTCTCGTAGTCCGTAGTGGATGCTGGGACTCCGTAAGGACCATGGGGATATAGCGGCTCCGCAGGAGACAGGGCACAATAATAAAAGCTTTAGGATCAGGTGGTGTGCACTGGCTCCTCCCCCTATGACCCTCCTCCAAGCCTCAGTTAGGATACTGTGCCCGGACGAGCGTGCATAATAAGGAAGGATATTGAATCCCGGGTAAGACTCATACCAGCCACACCAATCACACCGTACAACCTGTGATCTGAACCCAGTTAACAGTATGATAACAACGAAGGAGCCTCTGAAAAGATGGCTCACAACAAGAATAACCCGATTTTTGTAACAATAACTATGTACAAGTATTGCAGACAATCCGCACTTGGGATGGGCGCCCAGCATCCACTACGGACTACGAGAAATAGATTTATCGGTAAGTAAAATCTTATTTTCTCTGACGTCCTAGTGGATGCTGGGACTCCGTAAGGACCATGGGGATTATACCAAAGCTCCCAAACGGGCGGGATAGTGCGGATGACCCTGCAGCACCGAATGAGAGACTCCATGTCCTCCTCAGCCAGGGTATCAAATTTGTAGAATTTAGCAAACGTGTTTGCCCCTGACCAAGTAACTGCTCAGCAAAGTTGTAAAGCCGAGACCCCTCAGGCAGTCGCCCAAGATGAGCCCACTTCCTTGTGGTATGGGCTTTTACTGATTTTGGCTGTGGCAAGCCTGCCACAGAATGTGCAAGCTGAATTGTACTACAAATCCAGCGAGCAATCGTCTGCTTAGAAACAGGAGCACCCATCTTGTTGGGTGCATACAGGCTAAACAGCGAGTCAGATTTTCTGACTCCAGCCGTCCTGGAAACATATATTTTCAGGGCCCTGACAACGTCAAGTAACTTGGAGTCCTCCAAGTCCCTAGTAGCCGCAGGTACCACAATAGGTTGGTTCATGTGAAAAACAGAAAACACCTTAAGGAGAAATTGAGGACAAGTCCTCAATTCTGCCCTGTCAGAATGAAAAATTAAGTAAGGGCTTTTATATGATAAAGCCGCCTATTCTGACACACGCCTGGCTGAAGCCAGGGCTAATAGCATCTTCACCTTCCATGTGAAATATTTTAAGTCCACAGTGGTGAGTGGATCAAACCACTGTGACTTTAGGAAACTCAAAACAACATTGAGATCCCAAGGTGCCACTGGGGGCACAAAAGGAGGCTGTATATGCAGTACCCCTTTTACAAACGTCTGAACTTCAGGCCCTGAAGCCTGTTCTTTCTGGAAGAAATTCGACAGGGTCGAAATTTGAACCTTAATGGACCCTAATTTTAGGCCCATAGACAGTCCTGTTTTCAGGAAATGTAGGAAACGACCCAGTTGGAATTCCTCTGTAAGGACCTTCTTGGCCTCACACCACGCAACATATTTTCGCCAAATGCGGTGAAAATGTTTTTCGGTTACATCCTTCCTGGCTTCGACCAGGGTAGGGATGACTTCATCTGGAATGCCCTTTCAGGATCCGGCGTTCAACTGCCATGCCGTCAAACGCAGCCGCGGTAAGTCTTAGAACAGACAAGGCCCCTGCTGAAGCAGGTCCTTTCTTAAAAGTAGAGGCCACGGTTCTTCCGTGAGCATCTCTTGAAGTTCCAGGTACCAAGTCCTTCTTGACCCATCCGGAACCACGAGAATCGTTCTTACTCATCTCCTTCTTATGATTCTCAGTACTTTTGGTATGAGATGCATAGGAGGGAACACATACCCTGACTGGTACACCCACAGTGTTACCAGAGCGTCCACCGCTATTGCCTGAGGGTCCCTTGACCTGGCGCAATATCTGTCTAGTCTTTTGTTCAGGCGAGACGCCATCATGTCCACCTTTGGTTTTTCCCAACGGTTTACAATCATGTGGAAGACTTCCCGCTGAAGTCCCCACTCTCCCGGGTGGAGGTCATGCCTGCTGAGGAAGTCTGCTTCCCAGTTTTCCACTCCCGGAATTAACACTGCTGAGAGTGTTATCACATGATTTTTCGCCCAGCGAAGAATCCTTGCAGTTTCTGCCATTTCCCTCCTGCTTCTTATGCCGCCCTGTCTGTTTACGTGGGCGACTGCCGTGATGTTGTCCCACTGGATCAATACCGGCTGACCTTGAAGCAGAGGTCTTGCTAAGCTTAGAGCATTGTAAATTGCCCTTAGCTCCAGTATATTTATGTGGAGAGAAGTCTCCAGACTTGATCACACTCCCTGGAAATTTTTTCCTTGTGTGACTGCTCCCCAGCCACTCAGGCTGGCATCCGTGGTCACCAGGACCCAGTCCTGAATGCCAAATCTGCGGCCCTTTCATAGATGAGCACTCTGCAGCCACCGCAGAAGAAACACCCTTGTCCTTGGAGACAGGGTTATCCGCTGATGCATCTGAAGATGCGATCCGGACCATTTTCCCAGCAGATCCCACTGAAAGGTTCTTGCGTGAAATCTACCGAATGGGATCGCTTTGTAAGAAACCACCATTTTCCACAGGACCCTTGTGCAATGATGCACTGATACTTTTCCTGGTTTTAGGAGGTTCCTGACTAGCTCGGATAACTCCCTGGCTTTCTTCTCCGGGAGAAAACATCCTTTTCTGGACTGTGTCCAGAATCATCCCTAGGAACAGTAGACGTGTCGTCGGAAAAAGCTGCGATTTTGGAATATTTAGAATCCATTCGTGCTGTCGTAGAACTACTTGAGATAGTGCTACTCCGACCTCCAACTGTTCTCTGGACCTTTCCCTTATCAGGAAAGCGTCCATATTTCTTTTAAGAAGAAACATCATTTCGGCCATTACCTTGGTAAAGACCCGGGGTGCCGTGGACAATCCAAACGGCAGCGTCTGAACTGATAGTGACAGTTCTGTACCATGAACCTGAGATACCCTTGGTGAGAAGGGCAAATTTGGACATGTAGGTAAGTGTCCCTGATATCCAGTGACACCATATCGTCCTGGTTCGCTATCACTGCTCTGAGTGACTCCATCTTGATTTGAACCCTTGTATGTAAGTGTTCAAATCTTTCAGATCTCACCGAGCCGTCTGGCTTCAGTACCACAATATAGTGTGGAATAATACCCCTTCCCTTGTTGTAGGAGGGGTACTTTGATTATCACCTGCTGGGAATACAGCCTTTGAATTTTTTCCCAATACTGCCTCCCTGTCGGAGGGAGACGTTGGTAAAGCAGACTTCAGGAACTTGTGAGGGGGAGACGTCTCGAATTTCCAATGTACACCTGGGATACTACGTGTAGGATCCAGGAGTCCACTTGCGAGTGAACCCACTGCGTGCTGAAACTCTTGAGATGACCCCCCACCGCACCTGAGTCCGCTTGTATGGCCCCAGCGTCATGCTGCAGACTTGGCAGAAGCTGTGGAGGACTTCTGTTCCTGGGAATGGGCTGCCTGCTGCAGTCTTCTTCCCTTTCCTCTAACCCATGGCAGATATGACTGGCCTTTTGCCCGCCTGCCTTTATGGGTACGAAATGGACTGAGACTGAAAAGACTGTGTCCTTTTCTGCTGAGATGTGACTTGGGGTAACAAAAGTGGATTTTTCAGCTGTTGCCATGGCCACCAGGTCCGATGGACCGCCCCTTTATACGGCAATTCCATGTGCCGTCTGGAATCTGCATCACCTGACCACTGTCGTGTCTATAAACATCGTCTGGCAGATATGGACCTCACATTTACTCTTGATGCCAGAATGCAAATATCCCTCTGCGCATCTCGCATATATAGAAATGCATCCTTAAAATGCTCTATAGTCAATAAAATATTGTCCCTGTCAAGGGTATCAATATTTTCAGTCAGGAAATCCGACCAAGCCCCCCCAGCGCTGCACATCCAGGCTGAGGCGATTGCTGGTCGTAGTATAACACCAGTATGTGTGTATATACTTTTTAGGATATTTTTCAGCTTCCTATCAGCTGGCTCCTTGAGGGCGGCCGTATCTGGAGACGGTACCGCCACTTGTTTTTATAAGCGTGTGAACGCCTTATCCACCCTAAGGTGTGTTTCCCAACTCGCCTCACTTCTGGCGGGAAAAGGTATACCTCCAATAATTTTCTATCGGAGGAAACCCACGTATCATCACACACTTTCATTTATCTGATTCAGGAAAAACTACAAGTAGATTATTCCCACCCTACATAATACCCTTATTTGTGGTACTTGTAGTATCAGAAATATGTAACACCTCCTTCATTGCCCTTAACATGTAACGTGTGGCCCTAAAGGAAAATACGTTTGTTTCTTCACCGTCGACACTGAAGTCAGTATCCCTGTCTGTGTCTGTGTCGACCAACTGAGGTAAATGGGCGTTTTTACAAGCCCCTGACGGTGTCTGAGACGCCTGGACAGGTACTAATTTGTTTTCCGGCCGTCTCATGTCGTCAACCGACCTTGCATCGTGTTGACATTATCACGTAATTCCTAAATAAGCCATCCATTCCGGTGTCGACTCCCTAGAGAGTGACATCACCAATACAGGCAATTTGCTACGCCTCCTCACCAACATCGTCCTCCTACATGTCGACACACACGTACCGACACACAGCACACACACAGGGAATGCTCTGATAGAGGACAGGACCCCACTAGCCCTTTGGGGAGACAGAGGGAGAGTTTGCCAGCACACACCAAAAACGCTATAATTATACAGGGACAACCCCTTATACAAGTGTTTTCCCTTATAGCATTTTCACATATGTAATCATATCGCCAAATAAGTGCCCCCCCTCTCTGTTTTAACCCTGTTTCTGTAGTGCAGTGCAGGGGAGAGCCTGGGAGCCTTCCTCACAGCAGAGCTGAGCAGGAAAAGGGCGCCGTGTGCTGAGGAGAATAGGCCCGCCCCCTAAAACGGCGGGCTCTTCTCACGGAGTTTGTGAGATCTGGCAGGGGTTAAATACATCCATATAGCCTCAAGGGCTATATGTGATGTATTTTAGCCATAAAAAAAGGTATAATACATTGCTGCCCAGGGCGCCCCCCCCCAGCGCCCTGCACCCTCAGTGACCGCTGGTATGAAGTGTGCTGACAACAATGGCGCACAGCTGCAGTGCTGTGCGCTACCTTATGAAGACTGAAAGTCTTCTGCCGCCTGTTTCTGGACCTCTTCAACTTCGGCATCTGCAAGGGGGGTCGGCGGCGCGGCTCCGGGACCGGACTCCATGGCTGGGCTTGTGTTCGATCCCTCTGGAGCTAATGGTGTCCAGTAGCCTAAGAAGCAAATCCATCCTGCACGCAGGTGAGTTTACTTCTCTCCCCTAAGTCCCTCGTAGCAGTGAGCCTGTTGCCAGCAGGACTCACTGAAAATAAAAAACCTAACTTAAACTTTTATTCTAAGAAGCTCAGGAGAGCCACATAGATTGCACCCTTCTCGGCCGGGCACAAAAATCTAACTGAGGCTTGGAGGAGGGTCATAGGGGGAGGAGCCAGTGCACACCACCTGATCCTAAAGCTTTTATTATTGTGCCCTGTCTCCTGCGGAGCCGCTATATCCCCATGGTCCTTACGGAGTCCCAGCATCCACTAGGACGTCAGAGAAATTACATGGCAGTATAATACAATGGCATCTTACTTTCCAGATAGAGACAGGCGGGGGAAATTCAGGTAGCCATAGACTAATGTATTTCAAGGAAAAGGGTTATCTGTGAATTTAATTTGCTATTTTACTCTTTGATCCTCCGTGGCAGCCATTACTTTCACCCAAGCAATGTACAATAGTAGCCAGGGCTACAAAGAGAATGAAGGCAGATATGCAGCACAGTCTACAGCAGTGTTTCTCAACCGCGGTCCTTAAGTACCCCCAACAGTTCATGTTTTCCAGGTCTCCTCACAGGATTGCAAGTGAAATAATTTGCTCCAACTGTGGGTCTTTGAGTAATGAATGCACCAGTTCAACTGCTCTGTGACCTGGAAAACATGAACTGTAGGGAGTACTTGAGAACCGAGATTGACAACCACTGGTCTGCAGTAACATTTATTTCAATGACTGTGTTGCAGGGACGTTCAGTCAGGGGAGGCAGGGTCATTAATGATTAAAATAATACAAAGAAGATGCTGATTTATTACCAGTTATTTATATAGCGTACACATATTCTGCAGCACTTTACAGGGAATATTTGGCCATTCACATCAGTCCCTGCCCCAGTGGAGCTTACACTCTATTAACCTGGAGAAGACATAAGGAAGTGATAAACCAGTGATAGGTGCAAGGTGATAAAGGAACCAGCCAATCAGATCCTAACTGTTAATTTACATATTGGATCTGATTGGCCGGTGCCTTTATCACCTTGCACATATCACTGGTTTATCACTTCCTTATGCCTTCTCCAGGTTAATACATATGCCCCTATATTCCCTACCACATGTATACCACACACATTCATGCTAGGGTTAATTTGTAGGGAGCCAATTAACCTACCAGTATATTTTGGGATTGTGGGGGGAAACCGGAGTACCCGGAGGAAACTCACACAAGCACAGGGAGAATATACAAACTCCACACAGTTAGGGCCATGGTGGGAATCGAACCCATGACCTCAGTGCTGTGAGGCAGTAATGCTAACCATTACACCATCTGACACATATTCTGTGTCATAAGTATCTCCTTTATATTAATCTAATAATTATTGCTCTGTAAATGGAGTTGGAAGGCACCGATCGTGATGCCTCCCATTGTAAATGGGAAAGGTGTGGGAGCGGAGGGTGGGCACGGGCGGGGCCAAGCCATGGGCAGTAAAAGCCCGTTGAAAATACATTGGAAAGCGGCACCATTAGAAGTTCCTCTTTCATATAGGGACGTGCTTTCAACCCATAAAAGCATGCCCCTGTCAGTGAGGCCGCAGTGATTAGCCAGTGGATCCGTCACTGGATCTGCTGTCATCCCTGTGTGGGTGCAGTGGAGGAGCGGGCATCGGCAGGATGCGGCAGAGGTGCGGGCGTCAGTGGTGGTGGTATGCAGCGGAGGTGCGGGCGGTGGGACGCGATAGTATTAGCAGCATTCTGCAGAGTTTGGCAGCGGAGCGGCACATATTTAAAAAAAATGGCGCCTCAGTGAAATTTTTGAAATTCAAGATGGCTGCTGAGAGCCGATCACCGCTCACTGCGTCATCACCCGCCACCTCCAGATGACTTATATAAGTCAGCGCGAGACAGCGGCGTCAGTCCGACGGCAGAGGAGGAGCAGTGAAGAGCTCCTGAAGAAAGAAGACGCTGAGGAAGTCCTGGGGGGGCTGCGGCTATGCAAAAGAGCTTAAAGGCCGCCACCCCTAGGTGAAGACCCTGACTAATAAAACTTTTGTTTTATGACAGTGTGGTGATTTATTTTAATATTTTCTTTACAGGTGACAGCCGACCCTTTATGTCTGGGCATGCTGGCACTTGTGGTTCTCCATGTGCCACCATGCTGGGGCAGGCTTGCTGGGACCTGTAGCCTACCTGTAAAGAACAATATTAACATACAATAAACCCCGCACCCACCGCCACCTGGGGTGTGGGGCATAGCACTGGGTTATCAGCCCAGTGATGGTTGTTGCTCAGTGTCCGTTATTCCCAATGCATTTTTTTGGGGGGGGTCCCCACTCTCTGAGGAATTCCAGCCCTGGGCTGACTGGCTTAGGGGGGGGGGCTGATTAATGTTAAGGCAGGGGGACCCCACACTGAGTGTCTCCCCTGCTATGGCATTATCCCCCCTGGCTGGTTCTGCCTGGTGATGGTTTTATTGATGTGTGGGGGACTGTACTTTTTTTCCCCTCTCGGGAGGGGGGGGGGGGGTAGCTGCCGGTGCCTCCCCAGCCACTGACCTCTCTGCACGTCACTACTGTGTTGAGGACATGTCTCTAAAAGTGCATGTCCATATAATGTAATATATCCACATGAGAGTGCATGGCATAGAGGTCCATCTGCACAGGCAAACAGGGGTGGTTACAGATGGAGTCACAATAATCATGGCTCCGTCTGTGACAAGGTGCGCCCAGCGAGGCACATGGCCGGGAATGAACGGGACATGCATGTGTCGTAGAGGCACACGCGCCCCATTCACTTTGAATGGGAGCATCTCTGTAGGCTTGGAGGTGAGCCGAGGCGCTGGAGCGCCTAGGTACACTGCGTGCCCCCGCCTGCGATGCATCCATACTCATTGAGCGCGGCTCCATCTGTATATGTATCCTTCATGGGCTGGTGACAATAACACTAAAATAAAACATTTGGAACCCCCCTTGAGAAATCCAGCATGTACACCTTATCCTGCTGCCTTGCAGAGCTCCATCACTGATGCCAGAGACCTTTTGCTAAACTGCTTGGAATTTCTGGCACCTTGTGCTAATATCCCTTGTCTGTCTGTATGATCACTTTTCAGAACTATCTGGAAATGGCTTGCTTAGAAGGGGCCTTTCCAAGGTTCTGTTGGAATAATAAATAGAGCTGCTGTATTCCTAAAACCCTCTGTCCTGGATAAATATATAATGATGACTGTTGCCAAGGTTGCCTAGTGCAGTTTCTTCTGCGATTCATCCATCCTTTGTGGGTAAAATAATGGCAATACAACCTCCTGTTTGATGTTGAGCTAATATAAATAGTTGTTAGAAAAAATCCTCAAACCCTTATTTGCATCCCGATTGCACGAATAACTACAAACCGGAAACAAACCTTCCTTTTCTGGGTAAAAGTTATTTAGATAGTGGTTGCAATCCAACTGGAAACCAGTCTGTTCATCCTAGATATTTATTCTGTTTAATAACAAGAACACTTCGGAAATGTGGGATGTTTTAAAAGTGTTGCCGGATAGCAATATTCATAACTTTATTCCCATGGGCAGTAAATGCAGGAGTATTAAACTCAAACCGATGTGGCTTAACAAGAAGGTTAAGGCAGAAATGGATAGAAAAAAGCGTGCTTTCAAAGCATTTAAATCTAATGGAAAGGAGGAGTCTTTCAAGTATTACAAGGAGTGTAATAAGAAAGGCAAAAAAGCAATAAGAGCATCTAAAATGGAAAATGAAAAGAAAATCGCTATACAGAGTAAAACCAATCCTAAAAAGTTTTTTAAATACATACAGTAAAAGGTTAAAAAAGGAAATATAGGTCCATTAAAAGATGAATTAGGAGAATTGATAAATGATGACGAAATAAAAGCGGAAATACTGAACAAATTATTTTTATCAGTATTCACCAGTGAAGAACTGATGGTGGGAGTAGGGCATAACAATTGTGACAGTAATGATTCATGGTTAGATACTTGTTTAAGTGAAGAAGTAGTCCGGGAGAGACTAAGCAAAATTAAGATTAATAAATCACCTGGTCCTGATGGACTTCACCCGAAGGTTCTTATTGAGCTTAGTTCACAACTAGCACGACCCCTATACTTGATTTTCAATAGTTCAATTAGATCAGGCATGGTACCGAAGGACTGTCGTATAGCTGAGGTAGTGGCATTATTTAAAAAGGGATCCAAAAATCTTCCGGGAAACTACAGACCAGTTAGTTTAACATCTATAGTTGGGAAAATATTGGAAGGATTTCTAAGGGATGTCATACAGGAGGATCTAAAGTCTGCTAGGATTATTAGCAAGAACCAGCATGGGTTTGTGAGGGGCAGGTCATGTCAGACTAACTTAATTAGCTTCTACGAGGAAGTGAGCAATAATCTTGATCAAGGAAAAGCGGTGGATGTGGTCTTCCTAGATTTTGCAAGAGACTGATGATCAAATTAAAGGAGATTGGCCTAGGAAAAACTATTTGCACATGGATAAGCAGCTGGTTGGATAGCAGGGTACAACGAGCAGTGGTCAACGTAAAGTCCTCAACCTGGTCCCCAATAGTCAGCGGAATACCACAAGGGTCCGTACTCGGACCACTACTGTTCAACATATTTATCAATGACCTAGAAATATGCCTGGAAAGCAAAGTGTCAATCTTTACAGATGATACTAAACTGTGTAAGGTAATTAATTCTGAATTGGATGTGGAGTCCTTGCAGAATGATCTATCTAAACTTGAACTCTGGGCGTCTAAATGGAAAACGAGGTTCAATACAGACAAATGCAAGGTTATGCATTTTGGGACTAAAAACAAACTTGCATCCTACATATTAAATGGGGAACGCCTAGAGGAAACAGAGTTGGAAAAAGATTTGGGGGTATTCATTGATAATAGGCTTAATAACCGTACACAATGTCAAAATGCAGTAAAGGCAGCAAGTAAGGTGCTAGTGTGCCTAAAAAGTGAAATTAAGACAAGGAACTCAGATGTAATCCTGCCGCTGCATAAGGCATTGGTACGTCCGCACCTGGAATATTGTGTTCAGTTTTGGGCACCACTGTGTAAAAAAGACATCAGTGAACTCGAAAGTGTTCAAAGGCGAGCTACTAAATTGATTAAAGGCCTAGAAGGACTGTACTATAAGGAAAGACTTACAAGGCTGAATATGTATACAATAGAAAAAAGGCGCCTAAGAGGAGATATTATTAATATCTTCAAATACAGTATGTAAAAGGGACATCACAAAGAGTTATCAGAGGAATTATTTATTAAAAGAACACCGTTTAGGACACGTGGGCACTCGCTGCGACTGGTGGAGAGAAAGTTTCCGAACGCAACGGAGGAGAGGGTTCTTCACTGTTAGGGCAATCAGGATGTGGAATTCCCTGCCAGTGAATGTGGTAATGGCGGACTCTGTAATTGGATTTAAAAAAGGAATGGATACATTTCTGAATGGAAAAGCTATCCAAGGTTATAATACTTAAAATATCAACGTGGTTAATCCGGGGGTGTCAATCACATTACGATCACCAGAACGAAGAAAAAAACCTCGTATGCCGTGAGTAAAATACCTAACTGCATCGCAAATTTACTTGGGGCAGTCGCACTGCGGACATTGCGCATGATCATTAGCGACTAATCGATCCGTTGCAAGAAAAAAATAACGAGTGAACAACTCGGAATGACCCCCTTAATTCTCTTGGATCTTTCTGCTGCACTTAATACCATGGATCATGCAATTCTAAAAGAGCTCCTGATAAGTTATCCTAATAGTTATATTTTAAAGAGTTCATTGTACTGTAGAGTTTTAGCAGAAGAAACTTCCACCAGGAACATCTTTGTCATCCATCTCAGAGAAACTTCCTGTACTGGTTCAATTGGGGTGGCCATCAGAGCATTACGCACAAGGTTGAAGTCCCTCAAAGTGCTTAATAGATGGGAAAATCCATTTTGCTGCTTGTTTTTAAAGGGTGGATCCAAAGGAACTTTACACCCTGGGCTCTACTTGTACCTTGTGCGTAAATCAGGCAAGACCTTTAAGGAATCCATTCTGAAGTCAAATCTTTGAATGGATATTCAGGTTCACACCATGTCATACATTTCTTTCATACTCTATAATACACTGTTGTACAGTTCTTTCTTGCTGGCAAGAGCACATTAAACTCTGGTTCACCTACTGTATCTACAGAACTTGCTCCACGATCACCTCTACCTCTGACTTGTGCCATTCCTGCTCTATTATTTTTAGGATCAGTTTCATCATAACTGCTGTAAGTGCTAGTCTCTACATCCAGTGTTGAAAGATTTAATTTGTGGTTCTCAAGTCTTGAACTACAGATGTATCATAACAGGAGGCTGCTATTCCCAGCATAGCGTACCTTAGTGGGAACATGCGTATGTATGCTCTCTGTACTCACTATTGGAAATAGATGCTTTACAGTCGTAGGCAGCGGGGGAACGAAGTTACATCTGACCACACAGTAGTGTCTGTTATTCACATTACACCACACAGTAGAGCCCCTTATACACATAACACTGCTCAGCAGCTCCCGTTAATCACTTTACCTCGCACCGTAACCCCCGTTAGTCACATTGCACTGCACAGTAGTGTTCGTTAGTCACATTACACTGCACAGTAGTGTCCATTATTCACATTACAGTGCACAGTAGTGCCCGTTAGTCACATTTCACTGCACAGTAATGTCTCCTATGCATGTTACATCTGACCACACAGTAGTGTCTGTTATTCACATTACACCGCACAGTAGTGTCCATTATACCACACAGTAGAGCCCCTTATACACATTACACTGCAGAGTAGTGCCCATTATTCCTATTACACAGCTCAGTAGAGCTTTTTCACATTACCCAGCACAGTAGTGTCCGTTAGTCACATTACCCAGCACAGTAGTGTCTGTTAGTCACATTACACCGCACAGTAGTACCCTTGTGCACATTACACCTGACCACACAGTAGTGCCTGTTTTTTCACATTACACCAGACAGACCCAGTAGTCTAGTAGAATGTATTTAGGTTTGTTTCAGCCAGGTCTCTGTGCAAAGTTTGTATGTTGTCTAGGTTTTTCAGGGAGAACAGTATTTCCTCCTGACCACACACATATACCATCAACTTAAATTATATCTGGACAGCATGTGGTGGGGAACTTAGACTGTAAGCTCCGCTGTGAATGATTACACATAAAAATTTCCACAAGCAGGCTGCGCAGTGTGGTGTTTATTTCCTGCAGACCTCTCTCCCATTGGACCCTGAATCAGATACAGTTGGGTGTGAGCTGCAGCGCCTTTGAACTCTGCTTGGCCTTGTTTTTCCAGGCTGCCAGGATGCTCCCTCCCCACCATGCAGAAATGAAAGTGTTTGGGGATTAAGCAGAGCATTGCAGTAGATGGGGGAGCCAGGAAGGCAGAGCACAAGAACGGGCAGCTGCAGTGCTGTCCGCTGTAATATACATTATGTAGCGGTGCACCCGGCAGAGATGGAACCATGTGCCCCTCCATATATATTAAAGCAGGCAGTGCTGCAGCTGGTGGTGGCAGCACATAGACATATTTCTGGCCATGGTGTGCCTAAGAGGACCCATCTTCATGAGTAGTTATAGCTCTGGCAGACATGTTAGCTATGGCTCCATCTACTTTAGGGACGACTCTACATTTCTGCACCATCATTACACAATGGAAACAAAGACTTATGCAGTACCAGCTGTATCCATTCATTCAGTTCCAATGGGCCACGGAATGGTTAGTCAGTATTATCAACTCAGTGCTCCTAAGATGGTGACTTTCCCTCTGCAAATATGTAACACGCATTAAGGGGCAGATGTACTAAGCCTTGGAGACGGAGTGATAAAGTGGAGAGAGATAATGTATCAGCCAATCAGCCCCTAACTGCCATGCTAAAGGCTGTGTTTGAAAAATGACAGTTAGGAACTGATTGGCTAATACTTTATCTCTCTTCACCAAAGCTTACCAAATAAATATATATATATATATATATATATATATATATATATATATATATATATATATATATAATTTTTTTTAAGGGGGGGGGGCAAAAATGAAATGTTTGGGGCAAGAATATTTTACTAACCTTCAAGTGTCACATTGGTAGACATCTTCTGTGGTTTAACTAAAGATAAAAGCAGAAAGAAATTGACTCATTATATAAGTAACATATTCCCAGTTTAAGTAATAATGATACTGTAAGTCCCTGAGGAGATCATGGGTCTGTTAAGACGGAATAGGCAACAGGTGATTGTTATTTACATCACAGAGGTGATTCATTATATCCTTAGAACTACAATATAAATGTTCCTTACAAACTGATGACAATACTAACTTACAGGTGTGTCCACATACATCTATCCTGGGTGCGCTACAAGTCATGTTACACATAACACATGAGCGCCATGTGACTCATTAGTGCCAGACATCTTTTCGTGCAACTTTTTTAAAATTAAAATGTGTCTTATTCGCAAGTAAATGAAAATAGGACGCACAAGCAGCTGATGATATGCGCATGACTATATTCTGTGTGCGACCATGTATCTGCAGATGAAATGCTATGCTACAGTGTTGTCTGTAGCGTAGCATTTGCTATGCAGATACAGCCACAGTCTTGTGCAGAATATAGGCATGCTGTATGTCATGTTAATCAGCATAAGCTGCTTGTGCGTCCTATTTGCATTGATTTCTGTGAGTGGCAAACTATGTGAACCTTTGCTTTTAGTATCTGGTATAACCCCTTTGTGCAACAATAACTGCATCTAAACATTTCCAGTAATTGTTAAATAGTCCAGAACATCAGCATGGAGGAATTGTACCTCATTCCTCTGTACAAAACAGCTTCCACTCTGTTATGTTGGTGGGTTCCCCCCATGAACTTCTCACTTCAGGTCCTTCCACAACATTTCCATTGGATTAAGGTCAGGACTTTGACCATTGTTTGGTGGAATGACTTGTGTGCTTTGGGTCGTTGTCTTGCTGCATGACCCATGTTCTCTGGAGATGCAGCTCATAGACAGATGTCCTGATATTTTTCTTTAGAATATACTGGTATAGGCCCTCATTCCGAGTTGTTCGCTCGGTATTGTTCATCGCATCGCAGTGAGAATTCTCTTAGTGCGCATGCGTAATGTTCGCACTGCGCATGCGCCAAGTAACTTTACTAAGAAGATAGTATTTTTACTCACGGCTTTTTCATCGCTCCGGCGATCGCATTGTGATTGACAGGAAATGGGTGTTACTGGGCGGATGTACGGCGTTTTAGGGGCGTGTGGCTGGAAACGCTACCGTTTCCGGAAAAAACGCAGGCGTGTCTGGAGAAACGGTGGGAGTGCTTGGGCGAACGCTGGGTGTGTTTATGACGTCAGCCGGGACCGAAAAGCACTGAATTGATCGCACAGGCAGAGTAAGTCTGGAGTTACTCTAAAACTGCTAACTCGTTTTTGATCGCAATATTGCGCATACATCGGTCGCACATTTAAGAAGTTTAGATTCACTCCCAGTAGGCGGCGGCTTAGCGTGTGTAACTCTGCTGAAATCGCGAACAACTCGGAATGAGGGCCATAATTCAGAATTCATTGTTCTCCTGTGCCTGATGCAGAATAACAGGCCCAAACCATGATACCACCACCACCGTGTTTCACAGATGGCATGAGGTTTACATGCTGGAATGCAGTGTTCTCTATTCTTCAAACATAACACTTCTCATTGTAACCAAGCTCTAGTTTGGGCTCATCTTTCCACAAAACATTGGTGGTCATTCCGAGTTGTTCGCTCGGTAAATTTCTTTGTATCGCAGCGATTTTCCGCTTAGTGCGCATGTGCAATGTCCGCACTGCGACTGCGCCAAGTAAATTTGCTATGCAGTTAGGAATTTTACTCACGGCATTACAAGGTTTTTTCTTCGTTCTGGTGATCGGAGTGTGATTGACAGGAAGTGGGTGTTTCTGGGCAGAAACAGGCCGTTTTATGGGTGTGTGCGGAAAAACGCTGCCGTTTCTGGGAAAAACGCAGGAGTGGCTGGAGAAACTGGGGAGTGTCTGGACGAACGCTGGGTGTGTTTGTAACGTCAAACCAGGGTGGTCATTCCGAGTTATTCGCTCTGTAATTTTTTTCGCATCGCAGCAATTTTCTGCTTAGTGCGCATGCGCAATGTCCGCACTGCGACTGCGCCAAGTAAATTTGCTATGCAGTTAGGTATTTTACTCACGGTTTTTTCTTCGTTCTGGTAATCGTAATGTGATTGACAGGAAGTGGGTGTTTCTGGGAGGAAACTGGCCGTTTTATGGGCGTGTGGGAAAAAACGCTACTGTTTCTGGGAAAAACGCGGGAGTGTCTGGAGAAACGGGGGAGTGTCTGGGCGAACGCTGGGTGTGTTTGTGATGACAAACCAGGAACGACAAGCACTGAACTGATCGCAGATGCCGAGTAAGTCTGGAGCTACTCAGAAACTGCACAGAGATGTCTTTTCGCAATATTGCGAATCTTTCGTTCGCAATATTAAGAAGCTAAGATTCACTCCCAGTAGGCGGCGGCTTAGCGTGTGTAAAGCTGCTAAAAGCAGCTTGCGAGCGAACAACTCGGAATGAGGGCCCAGGAACGACAAGCACTGAACTGATCGCAGATGCCGAGTAAGTCTGGAGCTACTAAGAAACTGCACAGAGAAATGTATTCGCAATTTTGAGAATCTTTTGTTCGCAATTTTACTATGCTAAGATTCACTCCCAGTAGGCGGCGGCTTAGCTTGTGCAAAGCTGCTAAAAGCAGATTGCGAGCGAACAACTCGGAATGACCACCATTGTTCCAATAACCTTCTGGCTTGTCCATGTGATCTTTAGCAAACTGCAGACCGGCGCAAAATTTATTTTTGGAGAGCAGCAGCTTTCTACTTGAAGGGTGTGAATCACAGGGTCGACATTAACTAAGTCGACACTCATTAGGTTGACCACTATGGGTCGACAGTGACTAGGTCGATTCCTGAAATAGGTCGACATTGTCATCCGGTCGACACTGAAAAAAATCCAATGATTTAGGCACTGTCTAAATCACTGGAACTCTCTATTTACAAACCAGGCACATACAATAATCGTCAGCATCTTGTATGGGCTTAGCGCCTGATTCTGAGATGCACATTGCTGTCACTGCTTTAGCATTTATTGCTGTAGGTTCATCTGCAACTTTATGCCAATTCTAGTTAGAGATGAGCGCCTGAAATTTTTCGGGTTTTGTGTTTTGGTTTTGGGTTCGGTTCCGCGGCCGTGTTTTGGGTTCGACCGCGTTTTGGCAAAACCTCACCGGGTTTTTTTTGTCGGATTCGGGTGTGTTTTGGATTCGGGTGTTTTTTTCAAAAAACACTAAAAAACAGCTTAAATCATAGAATTTGGGGGTCATTTTGATCCCAAAGTATTATTAACCTCAAAAACCATAATTTACACTCATTTTCAGTCTATTCTGAACACCTCACACCTCACAATATTATTTTTAGTCCTAAAATTAGCACCGAGGTCGCTGTGTGAGTAAGATAAGCGACCCTAGTGGCCGACACAAACACCGTGCCCATCTAGGAGTGGCACTGCAGTGTCACGCAGGATGGCCCTTCCAAAAAACACTCCCCAAACAGCACATGACGCAAAGAAAAAAAGAGGCGCAATGAGGTAGCTGACTGTGTGAGTAAGATAAGCGACCCTAGTGGCCGACACAAACACCGGGCCCATCTAGGAGTGGCACTGCAGTGTCCCGCAGGATGTCCCTTCCAAAAAACCCTCCCCAAACAGCACATGACGCAAAGAAAAAAAGAGGCACAATGAGGTAGCTGTGTGAGTAAGATTAGCGACCCTAGTGGCCGACACAAACACCGGGCCCATCTAGGAGTGGCACTGCAGTGTCCCGCAGGATGTCCCTTCCAAAAAACCCTCCCCAAACAGCACATGACGCAAAGAAAAAAAGAGGCGCAATGAGGTAGCTGTGTGAGTAAGATTAGCGACCCTAGTGGCCGACACAAACACCGGGCCCATCTAGGAGTGGCACTGCAGTGTCCCGCAGGATGTCCCTTCCAAAAAACCCTCCCCAAACAGCACATGACGCAAAGAAAAAAAAAAGAGGCGCAATGAGGTAGCTGTGTGAGTAAGATTAGCGACCCTAGTGGCCGACACAAACACCGGGCCCATCTAGGAGTGGCACTGCAGTGTCCCGCAGGATGTCCCTTCCAAAAAACCCTCCCCAAACAGCACATGACGCAAAGAAAAAAAGAGGCGCAATGAGGTAGCTGTGTGAGTAAGATTAGCGACCCTAGTGGCCGACACAAACACCGGGCCCATCTAGGAGTGGCACTGCAGTGTCACGCAGGATGGCCCTTCCAAAAAACACTCCCCAAACAGCACATGACGCAAAGAAAAAAAGAGGCGCAATGAGGTAGCTGACTGTGTGAGTAAGATGAGCGACCCTAGTGGCCGACACAAACACCGGGCCCATCCAGGAGTGGCACTGCAGTGTCCCGCAGGATGTCCCTTCCAAAAAACCCTCCCCAAACAGCACATGACGCAAAGAAAAAGAAAAGAAAAAAGAGGTGCAAGATGGAATTGTCCTTGGGCCCTCCCACCCACCCTTATGTTGTATAAACAGGACATGCACACTTTAAC
This sequence comes from Pseudophryne corroboree, assembly GCF_028390025.1. Lineage (NCBI taxonomy): Eukaryota > Metazoa > Chordata > Amphibia > Anura > Myobatrachidae > Pseudophryne > Pseudophryne corroboree. The sequence goes on along the minus strand of NC_086446.1, from coordinate 57,677,089 downwards.
CAACCCATCATTTCAGTGACAGGGTCTGCCACACGACTGTGACTGAAATGACGGGTTGGTTTGGACCCCCACCAAAAAAGAAGCAATTAATCTCTCCTTGCACAAACTGGCTCTACAGAGGCAAGATGTCCACCTCATCATCATCCTCCGATATATCACCGTGTACATCCCCCTCCTCACAGATTATCAATTCGTCCCCACTGGAATCCACCATGTCAGCTCCCTGTGTACTTTGTGGAGGCAATTGCTGCTGGTCAATGTCTCCGCGGAGGAATTGATTATAATTCATTTTAATGAACATCATCTTCTCCACATTTTCTGGATGTAACCTCGTACGCCGATTGCTGACAAGGTGAGCGGCGGCACTAAACACTCTTTCGGAGTACACACTTGTGGGAGGGCAACTTAGGTAGACTAAAGCCAGTTTGTGCAAGGGCCTCCAAATTGCCTCTTTTTCCTGCCAGTATAAGTACGGACTGTGTGACGTGCCTACTTGGATGCGGTCACTCATATAATCCTCCACCATTCTATCAATGGTGAGAGAATCATATGCAGTGACAGTAGACGACATGTCCGTAATGGTTGTCAGGTCCTTCAGTCCGGACCAGATGTCAGCATCAGCAGTCGCTCCAGACTGCCCTGCATCACCGCCAGCGGGTGGGCTCGGAATTCTGAGCCTTTTCCTCGCACCCCCAGTTGCGGGAGAATGTGAAGGAGGAGATGTTGACAGGTCGCGTTCCGCTTGACTTGACAATTTTCTCACCAGCAGGTCTTTGAAACCCAGCAGACTTGTGTGCGCCGGAAAGAGAGATCCAAGGTAGGTTTTAAATCTAGGATCGAGCACGGTGGCCAAAATGTAGTGCTCTGATTTCAACAGATTGACCACCCGTGAATCCTTGTTAAGCGAATTAAGGGCTCCATCCACAAGTCCCACATGCCTAGCGGAATCGCTCTGTCTTAGCTCCTCCTTCAATGTCTCCAGCTTCTTCTGCAAAAGCCTGATGAGGGGAATGACCTGACTCAGGCTGGCAGTGTCTGAACTGACTTCACGTGTGGCAAGTTCAAAAGGTTGCAGAACCTTGCACAACGTTGAAATCATTCTCCACTGCGCTTGAGACAGGTGCATTCCACCTCCTATATCGTGGTCAGTTGTATAGGCTTGAATGGCCTTTTGCTGCTCCTCCAACCTCTGAAGCATATAGAGGGTTGAATTCCACCTCGTTACCACCTCCTGCTTCAGATGATGGCAGGGCAGGTTCAGGTGTTTTTGGTGGTGCTCCAGTCTTCTGTACGTGCTGCCTGTACGCCGAAAGTGTCCCGCAATTTTTCTGGCCACCGACAGCATCTCTTGCACGCCCCTGTCGTTTTTTAAAAAATTCTGCACCACCAAAATTCAAGGTATGTGCAAAACATGGGACGTGCTGGAATTTGCCCAGATGTAATGCACGCACAATATTGCTGGCGTTGTCCGATGCCACAAATCCACAGGAGAGTCCAATTGGGGTAAGCCATTCCGTGATGATCTTCCTCAGTTGCCGTAAGAGGTTTTCAGCTGTGTGCGTATTCTGGAAACCGGTGATACAAAGCGTAGCCTGCCTAGGAACGAGTTGGCGTTTGCGAGATGCTGCTACTGGTGCCGCCGCTGCTGTTCTTGCGGCGGGAGTCCATACATCTACCCAGTGGGCTGTCACAGTCATATAGTCCTGACCCTGCCCTGCTCCACTTGTCCACATGTCCGTGGTTAAGTGGACATTGGGTACAGCTGCATTTTTTAGGACACTGGTGACTCTTTTTCTGAGGTCTGTGTACATTTTCGGTATCGCAACCCTAGAGAAATGGAACCTAGATGGTATTTGGTACCGGGGACACAGTACCTCCAACAAGTCTCTAGTTGGCTCTGCAGTAATGATGGATACCGGAACCACGTTTCTCACCACCCAGGATGTCAAGGCCTCAGTTATCCGCTTTGCAGTAGGATGACTGCTGTGATATTTAATCTTCCTCGCAAATGACTGTTGGACAGTCAATTGCTTGGTGGAAGTAGTAAAAGTGGTCTTACGACTTCCCCTCTGGGATGACCATCGACTCCCAGCAGCAACAACAGCAGCGCCAGCAGCAGTAGGCGTTACACGCAAGGATGCATCGGAGGAATCCCAGGCAGGAGAGGAATCGTCAGAATTGCCAGTGACATGGCCTGCAGGACTATTGGCATTCCTGGGGAAGGAGGAAATTGACACTGAGGGAGTTGGTGGGGTGGTTTGCGTGAGCTTGGTTACAAGAGGAAGGGATTTACTGGTCAGTGGACTGCTTCCGCTGTCACCCAAAGTTTTTGAACTTGTCACTGACTTATTATGAATGCGCTGCAGGTGACGTATAAGGGAGGATGTTCCGAGGTGGTTAACGTCCTTACCCCTACTTATTACAGCTTGACAAAGGGAACACACGGCTTGACACCTGTTGTCCGCATTTCTGGTGAAATACCTCCACACCGAAGAGCTGATTTTTTTGGTATTTTCACCTGGCATGTCAACGGCCATATTCCTCCCACGGACAACAGGTGTCTCCCCGGGTGCCTGACTTAAACAAACCACCTCACCATCAGAATCCTCCTGGTCAATTTCCTCCCCAGCGCCAGCAACACCCATATCCTCCTCATCCTGGTGGACTTCAACACTGACATCTTCAATCTGACTATCAGGAACTGGACTGCGGGTGCTCCTTCCAGCACTTGCAGGGGGCGTGCAAATGGTGGAAGGCGCATGCTCTTCACGTCCAGTGTTGGGAAGGTCAGGCATCGCAACCGACACAATTGGACTCTCCTTGTGGATTTGGGATTTCGAAGAACGCACAGTTCTTTGCTGTGCTTTTGCCAGCTTGAGTCGTTTCATTTTTCTAGCGAGAGGCTGAGTGCTTCCATCCTCATGTGAAGCTGAACCACTAGCCATGAACATAGGCCAGGGCCTCAGCCGTTCCTTGCCACTCCGTGTGGTAAATGGCATATTGGCAAGTTTACGCTTCTCCTCCGACAATTTTATTTTAGGTTTTGGAGTCCTTTTTTTTCTGATATTTGGTGTTTTGGATTTGACATGCTCTGTACTATGACATTGGGCATCGGCCTTGGCAGACGACGTTGCTGGCATTTCATCGTCTCGGCCATGACTAGTGGCAGCAGCTTCAGCACGAGGTGGAAGTGGATCTTGATCTTTCCCTAATTTTGGAACCTCAACATTTTTGTTCTCCATATTTTATAGGCAGAACTAAAAGGCACCTCAGGTAAACAATGGAGATGGATGGATTGGATACTAGTATACAATTATGGACGGACTGCCACGGTTAGGTGGTATAAAAAAACCACGGTTAGGTGGTATATATTATAATACAATTATGGATGGACGGACTGCCTGCCGAGTTCCGACACAGAGGTAGCCACAGCCGTGAACTACCGCACTGTACACTGGTTGATAAAGAGATAGTAGTATACTCGTAACAACTAGTATGACGACGGTATAAAGAAAGAAAAAAAACCACGGTTAGGTGGTATATAATACAATTATGGATGGACGGACTGCCTGGCGAGTGCCGACACAGAGGTAGCCACAGCCGTGAACTACCGCACTGTACACTGGTTGATAAAGAGATAGTAGTATACTCGTAACAACTAGTATGACGACGGTATAAAGAGAGAAAAAAAAACCACGGGTAGGTGGTATATAATACAATTATGGATGGACGGACTGCCTGCCGAGTGCCGACACAGAGGTAGCCACAGCCGTGAACTACCGCACTGTACACTGGTTGATAAAGAGATAGTAGTATACTCGTAACAACTAGTATGACGACGGTATAAAGAAAGAAAAAAAAACCACGGTTAGGTGGTATATAATACAATTATGGATGGACGGACTGCCTGCCGAGTGCCGACACAGAGGTAGCCACAGCCGTGAACTACCGCACTGTACACTGGTTGATAAAGAGATAGTAGTATACTCGTAACAACTAGTATGCATTGACGACGGTATAAAGAAAGAAAAAAAAACCACGGTTAGGTGGTATATATTATAATACAATTATGGATGGACGGAATGCCTGGCGAGTGCCGACACAGAGGTAGCCACAGCCGTGAACTACCGCACTGTACACTGGTTGATAAAGAGATAGTAGTATACTCGTAACAACTAGTATGACGACGGTATAAAGAAAGAAAAAAAAACCACGGTTAGGTGGTATATAATACAATTATGGATGGACGGACTGCCTGGCGAGTGACGACACAGAGGTAGCCACAGCCGTGAACTACCGCACTGTACACTGGTTGATAAAGAGATAGTAGTATACTCGTAACAACTAGTATGACGACGGTATAAAGAAAGAAAAAAAAACCACGGTTAGGTGGTATATAATACAATTATGGATGGACGGACTGCCTGGCGAGTGCCGACACAGAGGTAGCCACAGCCGTGAACTACCGCACTGTACACTGGTTGATAAAGAGATAGTAGTATACTCGTAACAACTAGTATGACGACGGTATAAAGAAAGAAAAAAAAACCACGGTTAGGTGGTATATAATACAATTATGGATGGACGGACTGCCTGCCGAGTGCCGACACAGAGGTAGCCACAGCCGTGAACTACCGCACTGTACACTGGTTGATAAAGAGATAGTAGTATACTCGTAACAACTAGTATGCATTGACGACGGTATAAAGAAAGAAAAAAAAACCACGGTTAGGTGGTATATATTATAATACAATTATGGATGGACGGACTGCCTGGCGAGTGCCGACACAGAGGTAGCCACAGCCGTGAACTACCGCACTGTACACTGGTTGATAAAGAGATAGTAGTATACTCGTAACAACTAGTATGACAACGGTATAAAGAAAGAAAAAAAAACCACGGTTAGGTGGTATATAATACAATTATGGATGGACGGACTGCCTGCCGAGTGCCGACACAGAGGTAGCCACAGCCGTGAACTACCGCACTGTACACTGGTTGATAAAGAGATAGTAGTATACTCGTAACAACTAGTATGACGACGGTATAAAGAAAGAAAAAAAAACCACGGTTAGGTGGTATATAATACAATTATGGATGGACGGACTGCCTGCCGAGTGCCGACACAGAGGTAGCCACAGCCGTGAACTATCGCACTGTACACTGGTTGATAAAGAGATAGTAGTATACTCGTAACAACTAGTATGCATTGACGACGGTATAAAGAAAGAAAAAAAAACCACGGTTAGGTGGTATATATTATAATACAATTATGGATGGACGGACTGCCTGGCGAGTGCCGACACAGAGGTAGCCACAGCCGTGAACTACCGCACTGTACACTGGTTGATAAAGAGATAGTAGTATACTCGTAACAACTAGTATGACGACGGTATAAAGAAAGAAAAAAAAACCACGGTTAGGTGGTATATAATACAATTATGGATGGACGGACTGCCTGGCGAGTGACGACACAGAGGTAGCCACAGCCGTGAACTACCGCACTGTACACTGGTTGATAAAGAGATAGTAGTATACTCGTAACAACTAGTATGACGACGGTATAAAGAAAGAAAAAAAAACCACGGTTAGGTGGTATATAATACAATTATGGATGGACGGACTGCCTGGCGAGTGCCGACACAGAGGTAGCCACAGCCGTGAACTACCGCACTGTACACTGGTTGATAAAGAGATAGTAGTATACTCGTAACAACTAGTATGACGACGGTATAAAGAAAGAAAAAAAAAACACGGTTAGGTGGTATATAATACAATTATGGATGGACGGACTGCCTGCCGAGTGCCGACACAGAGGTAGCCACAGCCGTGAACTACCGCACTGTACACTGGTTGATAAAGAGATAGTAGTATACTCGTAACAACTAGTATGCATTGACGACGGTATAAAGAAAGAAAAAAAAACCACGGTTAGGTGGTATATATTATAATACAATTATGGATGGACGGACTGCCTGGCGAGTGCCGACACAGAGGTAGCCACAGCCGTGAACTACCGCACTGTACACTGGTTGATAAAGAGATAGTAGTATACTCGTAACAACTAGTATGCATTGACGACGGTATAAAGAAAGAAAAAAAAACCACGGTTAGGTGGTATATATTATAATACAATTATGGATGGACGGACTGCCTGCCGAGTGCCGACACAGAGGTAGCCACAGCCGTGAACTACCGCACTGTACACTGGTTGATAAAGAGATAGTAGTATACTCGTAACAACTAGTATGCATTGACGACGGTATAAAGAAAGAAAAAAAAACCACGGTTAGGTGGTATATATTATAATACAATTATGGATGGACGGACTGCCTGGCGAGTGCCGACACAGAGGTAGCCACAGCCGTGAACTACCGCACTGTACACTGGTTGATAAAGAGATAGTAGTATACTTGTAACAACTAGTATGCATTGACGACGGTATAAAGAAAGAAACAAAAACCACTGTTAGGTGGTATATAATACAATTATGGATGGACGGACTGCCTGCCGAGTGCCGACACAGAGGTAGCCACAGCCGTGAACTACCGCACTGTACACTGGTTGATAAAGAGATAGTAGTATACTCGTAACAACTAGTATGCATTGACGACGGTATAAAGAAAGAAAAAAAAACCACGGTTAGGTGGTATATATTATAATACAATTATGGATGGACGGACTGCCTGCCGAGTGCCGACACAGAGGTAGCCACAGCCGTGAACTACCGCACTGTACACTGGTTGATAAAGAGATAGTAGTATACTCGTAACAACTAGTATGACGACGGTATAAAGAAAGAAAAAAAAACCACGGTTAGGTGGTATATAATACAATTATGGATGGACGGACTGCCTGCCGAGTGCCGACACAGAGGTAGCCACAGCCGTGAACTACCGCACTGTACTGTGTCTGCTGCTAATATAGACTGGTTGATAAAGAGATAGTATACAATACTACTAATATTATATATACTGGTGGTCAGGTCACTGGTCACTAGTCACACTGGCAGTGGCACTCCTGCAGCAAAAGTGTGCACTGTTTAATTTTAATATAATATTATCATGTACTCCTGGCTCCTGCTATAACAACCTGCAGTGCTCCCCAGTCTCCCCCACAATTATAAGCTTTATACATTGATGTGCAGCACACTGGGCTGAGCAGTGCACACAGACTGAGTCACTGTGTGTATCGTTTTTTTCAGGCAGAGAACGGATATATTATTAAATAAAACAAACAACTGCACTGTCTCTGGTGGTCACTGGTCACTGTGGTCGTCAGTCACTAAACTCTGTCTGCACTCTCTTCTAATCTACAGTATCACAGCAATCTCTCTCTCTCTCTCTCTCTAAATTCTAATCTAAATGGAGAGGACGCCAGCCACGTCCTCTCCCTATCAATCTCAATGCACGTGTGAAAATGGCGGCGACGCGCGGCTCCTTATATAGAATCCGAGTCTCGCGAGAATCCGACAGCGTCATGATGACGTTCGGGCGCGCTCGGGTTAACCGAGCAAGGCGGGAAGATCCGAGTCGCTCGGACCCGTGAAAAAAAAAGTGAAGTTCGTGCGGGTTCGGATTCAAAGAAACCGAACCCGCTCATCTCTAATTCTAGTATAAGCCGGTATCCTGGTGTCCCAGTGTGAGTCTGACTGTGCAAGGGCAAGGACTCCCACTGTGACCGGCTGCAGGCGCCACCATCCCACTTTGTACATGTATAGAGACATCGGGGATAATTCAGAGTTGATTGCAGCAGCAAATTTGTTAGCAGTTGGGCAAAACCATGGCCCTCATTCCGAGTTGTTCGCTCGGAGATTTTCATCGCATCGCAGTGAGAATTCTCTTAGTGCGCATGCGCAATGTTCGCACTGCGACTGCGCCAAGTAACTTTACTATGAAGAAAGTTATTTTACTCACGGCTTTTTCATCGCTCCGACGTTCGCATTGTGATTGACAGGAAATGGGTGTTACTGGGCGGATGCACGGCGTTTTAGGGGCGTGTGGCTGAAAACGCTACCGTTTCCGGGAAAAACGCAGGCGTGTCCGGAGAAACGGTGGGAGTGCTTGGGCGAACGCTGGGTGTGTTTATGACGTCAGCCGGGACCGAAAAGCACTGAACTGATCGCACAGGCAGAGTAAGTCTGAAGCTACTCAAAAACTGCTAACTCGTTAGTGATCGCAATATTGCGCATACATCGGTCGCACATTTAAGAAGTTTAGATTCACTCCCAGTAGGCGGCGGCTTAGCGTGTGTAACTCTGCTAAAATCGCCTTGCGAGCGAACAACTCGGAATGAGGGCCCATGTGCACTGCAGGTGGGGCAGATATAATATTTACAGAGAGAGTTAGACTTGGGTGGGTTATTTTGTTTCTGTGCAGGGTAAATACTGGCTGCTTTATTTTTACACTGCAATTTAGATTTCAGTTTGAACTCACGCCACCCAAATCTAACTCTCTCTGCACATGTTACATCTGCCCCCTCCCGTAGTGCACATGGGCCCTCATTCCGAGTTGTTCGCTCACAAGCTGCTTTTAGCAGCATTGCACACCGGTGGCCTACTGGGAGTGTATCTTAGCTTATCAAAATTGCGAACGAACGATTCTCTAATTTGCGAATAGACACTTCTTAGCAGTTTCTGAGTAGCTCCAGACTTACTCGACATCTGCGATCGGTTCAGTCCGTTTAGTTCCTGGTTTGACGTCACAAACACACCCAGCGTTGCCCAGACACTCCCCCGTTTCTCCAGCCACTCCCGCGTTTTTTCCGGAAACGGTAGCGTTTTTTCGCACACACCAATAAAACGGCCTGTTTCCGCCCAGAAACACCCACTTCCTGTCAATCACATTACGATCACCAGAATGATGAAAAAACCGTGAGTAAAATTCCTAACTGCATAGCAAATTTACTTGGCGCAGTCGCAGTGCGGACATTGCGCATGCGCAGTAAGCGGAAAATCGCTGCAATGCGAAGAAAAATACAGAGCGAACAACTCGGAATGACCCCCATGGTTTTGCCCAACTGCTAACAAATTTGTTGTTGCGATCAACTCTGAATTAGGCCCATCCTTTAGATGCAAAATGAAAACTGCACCAGCTATACCCATTTTATCCGTTAGCTATGCCCCCTTTATTATTTCAGAACTACTGTAGTGGTAGTTTACAGTTATTTTCTGGTTGTGAGCTTTCATACTATAGTCAGTATTAGTGGAAGTGCACAGTGACTGTCCTGTGTGTGATGTGTCCTCCTGCAGTCAGTATAAGAGGAAGTGCACAGTGACTGTCCTGTGTGTGATGTGTCCTCCTGCAGTCAGTATAAGAGGAAGTGCACAGTGACTGTCCTGTGTGTGATGTGTCTTCCTGCAGTCATTATAAGAGGAAGTGCACAGTGACTGTCCTGTGTGTGATGTTTCCTCCTGCAGTCAGTATAAGAGGAAGTGCACAGTGACTGTCCTGTGTGTGATGTGTCCTCCTGCAGTCAGTATAAGAGGAAGTGCACAGTGACTGTCCTGTGTGTGATGTGTCCTCCTGCTGTCAGTATAAGAGGAAGTGCACAGTGACTGTCCTGTGTGTGATGTGTCCTCCTGTAGTCAGTATAAGAGGAAGTGCACAGTGACTGTCCTGTGTGTGATGTGTCCTCCTGTAGTCAGTATAAGAGGAAGTGCACAGTGACTGTCCTGTGTGTGATGTGTCCTCCTGCAGCCAGTATAAGAGGAAGTGCACAGTGACTGTCCTGTGTGTGATGTGTCTTCCTGCATTCAGTATAAGAGGAAGTGCACAGTGACTGTCCTGTGTGTGATGTGTCCTCCTGCAGTCAGTATAAGAGGAAGTGCACAGTGACTGTCCTGTGTGTGATGTGTTCTCCTGCAGTCAGTATAAGAGGAAGTGCACAGTGACTGTCCTGTGTGTGATGTGTCCTCCTGCTGTCAGTATAAGAGGAAGTGCACAGTGACTGTCCTGTGTGTGATGTGTCCTCCTGCAGTCAGTATAAGAGGAAGTGCACAGTGACTGTCCTGTGTGTGATGTGTCCTCCTGCAGTCAGTATAAGAGGAAGTGCACAGTGACTGTCCTGTGTGTGATGTGTTCTCCTGCAGTCAGTATAAGAGGAAGTGCACAGTGACTGTCCTGTGTGTGATGTGTCCTCCTGCTGTCAGTATAAGAGGAAGTGCACAGTGACTGTCCTGTGTGTGATGTGTCCTCCTGCAGTCAGTATAAGAGGAAGTGCACAGTGACTGTCCTGTGTGTGATGTGTTCTCCTGCAGTCAGTATAAGAGGAAGTGCACAGTGACTGTCCTGTGTGTGATGTGTCATCTTGCAGTCAGTATAAGAGAAAGTGCACAGTAACTGTCCTGTGTGTGATGTGTCCTCCTGCAGTCAGTATAAGAGGAAGTGCACAGTGACTGTACTGTGTGTAATGTGTCCTCCTGCAGTCAGTATAAGAGGAAGTGCACAGTGACTGTCCTGTGTGTGATGTGTCCTCCTGCAGACAGTATAAGAGGAAGTGCACAGTGACTGTCCTGTGTGTGATGTGTCCTCCTGCAGTCAGTATAAGAGGAAGTGCACAGTGACTGTCCTGTGTGTGATGTGTTCTCCTGCAGTCAGTATAAGAGGAAGTGCACAGTGACTGTCCTGTGTGTGATGTGTCATCTTGCAGTCAGTATAAGAGAAAGTGCACAGTAACTGTCCTGTGTGTGATGTGTCCTCCTGCAGTCAGTATAAGAGGAAGTGCACAGTGACTGTACTGTGTGTAATGTGTCCTCCTGCAGTCAGTATAAGAGGAAGTGCACAGTGACTGTCCTGTGTGTGATGTGTCCTCCTGCAGACAGTATAAGAGGAAGTGCACAGTGACTGTCCTGTGTGTGATGTGTCCTCCTGCAGTCAGTATAAGAGGAAGTGCACAGTGACTGTCCTGTGTGTGATGTGTTCTCCTGCAGTCAGTATAAGAGGAAGTGCACACTGACTGTCCTGTGTGTGATGTGTCCTCCTGCAGTCAGTATTAGAGAAAGTGCACAGTGATTGTCCTGTGTGTGATGTGTCCTCCTGCAGTCAGTATAAGAGGAAGTGCACAATGACTGTCCTGTGTGTGATGTGACCTCCTGCAGTCAGTATAAGAGGAAGTGCACAGTGACTGTCCTGTGTGTGATGTGCCCTCCTGCAGTCAGTAGAAGAGGAAGTGCACAGTGACTGTCCTGTGGGATGTGTCCTCCTGCAGTCAGTAGAAGAGGAAGTGCACAGTGACTGTCCTGTGTGTGATGTGTCCTCCTGCAGTCAGTATAAGAGGAAGTGCCCAGTGACTGTCCTGTGTGTGATGTGTCCTCCTGCAGTCAGTATAAGAGGAAGTGCACAGTGACTGTCCTGTGTGTGATGTGTCCTCCTGCAGTCAGAATAAGAGGAAGTGCACAGTGACTGTCCTGTGTGTGATGTGTCCTCCTGCAGTCAGTATAAGAGGAAGTGCACAGTGACTGTCCTGTGTGTGATGTGTCCTCCTGCAGTCAGAATAAGAGGAAGTGCCAGTGACTGTCCTGTGTGTGATGTGTCCTCCTGCAGTCAGTATAAGAGGAAGTGCTCAGTGACTGTCCTGTGTGTGATGTTTCCTCCTGCAGTCAGTATAAGAGGAAGTGCACAGTGACTGTCCTGTGTGTGATGTGTCCTCCTGCAGTCAGTATAAGAGGAAGTGCACAGTGATTGTCCTGTGTGTGATGTGTCCTCCTGCAGTCAGTATAAGAGGAAGTGCTTAGTGACTGTCCTGTGTGTGATGTTTCCTCCTGCAGTCAGTATAAGAGGAAGTGCACAGTGACTGTCCTGTGTGTGATGTGTCCTCCTGCAGTCAGTATAAGAGGAAGTGCACAGTGATTGTCCTGTGTGTGATGTGTCCTCCTGCAGTCAGTATAAGAGGAAGTGCTCAGTGACTGTCCTGTGTGTGATGTTTCCTCCTGCAGTCAGAATAAGAGGAAGTGCACAGTGACTGTCCTGTGTGTGATGTGTCCTCCTGCAGTCAGTATAAGAGGAAGTGCTCAGTGACTGTCCTGTGTGTGATGTGTCCACCTGAAATCAGTATAAGAGGAAGTGCACAGTGACTGTCCTGTGTGTGATGTGTCTTCCTGCAGTCAGTATAAGAGGAAGTGCACAGTGACTGTCCTGTGTGTGATGTGTCCTCCTGCAGTCAGTATAAGAGGAAGTGCACAGTGACTGTCCTGTGTGTGATGTGTCCTCCTGCAGTCAGTATAAGAGGAAGTGCTCAGTGACTGTCCTGTGTGTGATGTGTCCTCCTGCAGTCAGTATAAGAGGAAGTGCACAGTGACTGTCCTGTGCGTGATGTGTCCTCCTGCAGTCAGTATAAGAGGCAGTGCACAGTGACTGTCCTGTGTGTGATGTGTCCTCCTGCAGTCAGTATAAGAGGAAGTGCACAGTGACTGTCCTGTGTGTGATGAGTCCTCCTGCAGTCAGTATAAGAGAAAGTGCACAGTGACTGTCCTGTGTGTGATGTGTCCTCCTGCAGTCAGTATAAGAGGAAGTGCTCAGTGACTGTCCTGTGTGTGATGTTTCCTCCTGCAGTCAGAATAAGAGGAAGTGCACAGTGACTGTCCTGTGTGTGATGTGTCCTCCTGCAGTCAGTATAAGAGGAAGTGCTCAGTGACTGTCCTGTGTGTGATGTGTCCACCTGCAATCAGTATAAGAGAAAGTGCACAGTGACTGTCCTGTGTGTGATGTGTCTTCCTGCAGTCAGTATAAGAGGAAGTGCACAGTGACTGTCCTGTGTGTGATGTGTCCTCCTGCAGTCAGTATAAGAGAAAGTGCACAGTGACTGTCCTGTGTGTGATGTGTCCTCCTGCAGTCAGTATAAGAGGAAGTGCTCAGTGACTGTCCTGTGTGTGATGTGTCCTCCTGCAGTCAGTATAAGAGGAAGTGCACAGTGACTGTCCTGTGCGTGATGTGTCCTCCTGCAGTCAGTATAAGAGGTAGTGCACAGTGACTGTCCTGTGTGTGATGTGTCCTCCTGCAGTCAGTATAAGAGGAAGTGCACAGTGACTGTCCTGTGTGTGATGTGTCCTCCTGCAGTCAGTATAAGAGAAAGTGCACAGTAACTGTCCTGTGTGTGATGTGTCCTCCTGCAGTCAGTATAAGAGGAAGTGCACAGTGACTGTACTGTGTGTAATGTGTCCTCCTGCAGTCAGTATAAGAGGAAGTGCACAGTGACTGTCCTGTGTGTGATGTGTCCTCCTGCAGACAGTATAAGAGGAAGTGCACAGTGACTGTCCTGTGTGTGATGTGTCCTCCTGCAGTCAGTATAAGAGGAAGTGCACAGTGACTGTCCTGTGTGTGATGTGTTCTCCTGCAGTCAGTATAAGAGGAAGTGCACAGTGACTGTCCTGTGTGTGATGTGTCCTCCTGCAGTCAGTATTAGAGAAAGTGCACAGTGATTGTCCTGTGTGTGATGTGTCCTCCTGCAGTCAGTATAAGAGGAAGTGCACAATGACTGTCCTGTGTGTGATGTGACCTCCTGCAGTCAGTATAAGAGGAAGTGCACAGTGACTGTCCTGTGTGTGATGTGCCCTCCTGCAGTCAGTAGAAGAGGAAGTGCACAGTGACTGTCCTGTGTGATGTGTCCTCCTGCAGTCAGTAGAAGAGGAAGTGCACAGTGACTGTCCTGTGTGTGATGTGTCCTCCTGCAGTCAGTATAAGAGGAAGTGCCCAGTGACTGTCCTGTGTGTGATGTGTCCTCCTGCAGTCAGTATAAGAGGAAGTGCACAGTGACTGTCCTGTGTGTGATGTGTCCTCCTGCAGTCAGAATAAGAGGAAGTGCACAGTGACTGTCCTGTGTGTGATGTGTCCTCCTGCAGTCAGTATAAGAGGAAGTGCACAGTGACTGTCCTGTGTGTGATGTGTCCTCCTGCAGTCAGAATAAGAGGAAGTGCCAGTGACTGTCCTGTGTGTGATGTGTCCTCCTGCAGTCAGTATAAGAGGAAGTGCTCAGTGACTGTCCTGTGTGTGATGTTTCCTCCTGCAGTCAGTATAAGAGGAAGTGCACAGTGACTGTCCTGTGTGTGATGTGTCCTCCTGCAGTCAGTATAAGAGGAAGTGCACAGTGATTGTCCTGTGTGTGATGTGTCCTCCTGCAGTCAGTATAAGAGGAAGTGCTTAGTGACTGTCCTGTGTGTGATGTTTCCTCCTGCAGTCAGTATAAGAGGAAGTGCACAGTGACTGTCCTGTGTGTGATGTGTCCTCCTGCAGTCAGTATAAGAGGAAGTGCACAGTGATTGTCCTGTGTGTGATGTGTCCTCCTGCAGTCAGTATAAGAGGAAGTGCTCAGTGACTGTCCTGTGTGTGATGTTTCCTCCTGCAGTCAGAATAAGAGGAAGTGCACAGTGACTGTCCTGTGTGTGATGTGTCCTCCTGCAGTCAGTATAAGAGGAAGTGCTCAGTGACTGTCCTGTGTGTGATGTGTCCACCTGAAATCAGTATAAGAGGAAGTGCACAGTGACTGTCCTGTGTGTGATGTGTCTTCCTGCAGTCAGTATAAGAGGAAGTGCACAGTGACTGTCCTGTGTGTGATGTGTCCTCCTGCAGTCAGTATAAGAGGAAGTGCACAGTGACTGTCCTGTGTGTGATGTGTCCTCCTGCAGTCAGTATAAGAGGAAGTGCTCAGTGACTGTCCTGTGTGTGATGTGTCCTCCTGCAGTCAGTATAAGAGGAAGTGCACAGTGACTGTCCTGTGCGTGATGTGTCCTCCTGCAGTCAGTATAAGAGGCAGTGCACAGTGACTGTCCTGTGTGTGATGTGTCCTCCTGCAGTCAGTATAAGAGGAAGTGCACAGTGACTGTCCTGTGTGTGATGAGTCCTCCTGCAGTCAGTATAAGAGAAAGTGCACAGTGACTGTCCTGTGTGTGATGTGTCCTCCTGCAGTCAGTATAAGAGGAAGTGCTCAGTGACTGTCCTGTGTGTGATGTTTCCTCCTGCAGTCAGAATAAGAGGAAGTGCACAGTGACTGTCCTGTGTGTGATGTGTCCTCCTGCAGTCAGTATAAGAGGAAGTGCTCAGTGACTGTCCTGTGTGTGATGTGTCCACCTGCAATCAGTATAAGAGAAAGTGCACAGTGACTGTCCTGTGTGTGATGTGTCTTCCTGCAGTCAGTATAAGAGGAAGTGCACAGTGACTGTCCTGTGTGTGATGTGTCCTCCTGCAGTCAGTATAAGAGAAAGTGCACAGTGACTGTCCTGTGTGTGATGTGTCCTCCTGCAGTCAGTATAAGAGGAAGTGCTCAGTGACTGTCCTGTGTGTGATGTGTCCTCCTGCAGTCAGTATAAGAGGAAGTGCACAGTGACTGTCCTGTGCGTGATGTGTCCTCCTGCAGTCAGTATAAGAGGTAGTGCACAGTGACTGTCCTGTGTGTGATGTGTCCTCCTGCAGTCAGTATAAGAGGAAGTGCACAGTGACTGTCCTGTGTGTGATGTGTCCTCCTGCAGTCAGTATAAGAGGAAGTGCACAGTGACTGTCCTGTGTGTGATGAGTCCTCCTGCAGTCAGTATAAGAGAAAGTGCACAGTGACTGTCCTGTGTGTGATGTGTCCTCCTGCAGTCAGTATAAGAGGAAGTGCTCAGTGACTGTCCTGTGTGTGATGTTTCCTCCTGCAGTCAGAATAAGAGGAAGTGCACAGTGACTATCCTGTGTGTGATGTGTCCTCCTGCAGTCAGTATAAGAGGAAGTGCTCAGTGACTGTCCTGTGTGTGATGTGTCCACCTGCAATCAGTATAAGAGGAAGTGCACAGTGACTGTCCTGTGTGTGATGTGTCTTCCTGCAGTCAGTATAAGAGGAAGTGCACAGTGACTGTCCTGTGTGTGATGTGTCCTCCTGCAGTCAGTATAAGAGGAAGTGCACAGTGACTGTCCTGTGTGTGATGTGTCCTCCTGCAGTCAGTATAAGAGGAAGTGCTCAGTGACTGTCCTGTGTGTGATGTGTCCTCCTGCAGTCAGTATAAGAGGAAGTGCACAGTGACTGTCCTGTGCGTGATGTGTCCTCCTGCAGTCAGTATAAGAGGTAGTGCACAGTGACTGTCCTGTGCGTGATGTGTCCTCCTGCAGTCAGTATAAGAGGAAGTGCACAGTGACTGTCCTGTGTGTGATGTGTTCTCCTGCAGTCAGTATAAGAGGAAGTGCACAGTGACTGTCCTGTGTGTGATGTGTCCTCCTGCTGTCAGTATAAGAGGAAGTGCACAGTGACTGTCCTGTGTGTGATGTGTCCTCCTGCAGTCAGTATAAGAGGAAGTGCACAGTGACTGTCCTGTGTGTGATGTGTTCTCCTGCAGTCAGTATAAGAGGAAGTGCACAGTGACTGTCCTGTGTGTGATGTGTCATCTTGCAGTCAGTATAAGAGAAAGTGCACAGTAACTGTCCTGTGTGTGATGTGTCCTCCTGCAGTCAGTATAAGAGGAATTGCACAGTGACTGTACTGTGTGTAATGTGTCCTCCTGCAGTCAGTATAAGAGGAAGTGCACAGTGACTGTCCTGTGTGTGATGTGTCCTCCTGCAGACAGTATAAGAGGAAGTGCACAGTGACTGTCCTATGTGTGATGTGTCCTCCTGCAGTCAGTATAAGAGGAAGTGCACAGTGACTGTCCTTTGTGTGATGTTTCCTCCTGCAGTCAGAATAAGAGGAAGTGCACAGTGACTGTCCTGTGTGTGATGTGTCCTCCTGCAGTCAGTATAAGAGGAAGTGCTCAGTGACTGTCCTGTGTGTGATGTGTCCACCTGAAATCAGTATAAGAGGAAGTGCACAGTGACTGTCCTGTGTGTGATGTGTCCTCCTGCAGTCAGTATAAGAGGAAGTGCTCAGTGACTGTCCTGTGTGTGATGTGTCCACCTGAAATCAGTATAAGAGGAAGTGCACAGTGACTGTCCTGTGTGTGATGTGTCTTCCTGCAGTCAGTATAAGAGGAAGTGCACAGTGACTGTCCTGTGTGTGATGTGTCCTCCTGCAGTCAGTATAAGAGGAAGTGCACAGTGACTGTCCTGTGTGTGATGTGTCCTCCTGCAGTCAGTATAAGAGGAAGTGCTCAGTGACTGTCCTGTGTGTGATGTGTCCTTCTGCAGTCAGTATAAGAGGAAGTGCACAGTGACTGTCCTGTGCGTGATGTGTCCTCCTGCAGTCAGTATAAGAGGCAGTGCACAGTGACTGTCCTGTGCGTGATGTGTCCTCCTGCAGTCAGTATAAGAGGCAGTGCACAGTGACTGTCCTGTGTGTGATGTGTCCTCCTGCAGTCAGTATAAGAGGAAGTGCACAGTGACTGTCCTGTGTGTGATGAGTCCTCCTGCAGTCAGTATAAGAGAAAGTGCACAGTGACTGTCCTGTGTGTGATGTGTCCTCCTGCAGTCAGTATAAGAGAAAGTGCACAGTGACTGTCCTGTGTGTGATGTGTCCTCCTGCAGTCAGTATAAGAGGAAGTGCACAGTGACTGTCCTGTGTGTGATGTGTCCTCCTGCAGTCAGTATAAGAGGAAGTGCACAGTGACTGTCCTGTGTGTGATGTGTCCTCCTGCAGTCAGTATAAGAGGAAGTGCACAGTGACTGTCCTGTGTGTGATGAGTCCTCCTGCAGTCAGTATAAGAGAAAGTGCACAGTGACTGTCCTGTGTGTGATGTGTCCTCCTGCAGTCAGTATAAGAGGAAGTGCTCAGTGACTGTCCTGTGTGTGATGTTTCCTCCTGCAGTCAGAATAAGAGGAAGTGCACAGTGACTGTCCTGTGTGTGATGTGTCCTCCTGCAGTCAGTATAAGAGGAAGTGCTCAGTGACTGTCCTGTGTGTGATGTGTCCACCTGCAATCAGTATAAGAGAAAGTGCACAGTGACTGTCCTGTGTGTGATGTGTCTTCCTGCAGTCAGTATAAGAGGAAGTGCACAGTGACTGTCCTGTGTGTGATGTGTCCTCCTGCAGTCAGTATAAGAGGAAGTGCACAGTGACTGTCCTGTGTGTGATGTGTCCTCCTGCAGTCAGTATAAGAGGAAGTGCTCAGTGACTGTCCTGTGTGTGATGTGTCCTCCTGCAGTCAGTATAAGAGGAAGTGCACAGTGACTGTCCTGTGCGTGATGTGTCCTCCTGCAGTCAGTATAAGAGGAAGTGCACAGTGACTGTCCTGTGTGTGATGTGTCCTCCTGCAGTCAGTATAAGAGGAAGTGCACAGTGACTGTCCTGTGTGTGATGTGTTCTCCTGCAGTCAGTATAAGAGGAAGTGCACAGTGACTGTCCTGTGTGTGATGTGTCATCTTGCAGTCAGTATAAGAGAAAGTGCACAGTAACTGTCCTGTGTGTGATGTGTCCTCCTGCAGTCAGTATAAGAGGAATTGCACAGTGACTGTACTGTGTGTAATGTGTCCTCCTGCAGTCAGTATAAGAGGAAGTGCACAGTGACTGTCCTGTGTGTGATGTGTCCTCCTGCAGACAGTATAAGAGGAAGTGCACAGTGACTGTCCTATGTGTGATGTGTCCTCCTGCAGTCAGTATAAGAGGAAGTGCACAGTGACTGTCCTTTGTGTGATGTTTCCTCCTGCAGTCAGAATAAGAGGAAGTGCACAGTGACTGTCCTGTGTGTGATGTGTCCTCCTGCAGTCAGTATAAGAGGAAGTGCTCAGTGACTGTCCTGTGTGTGATGTGTCCACCTGAAATCAGTATAAGAGGAAGTGCACAGTGACTGTCCTGTGTGTGATGTGTCCTCCTGCAGTCAGTATAAGAGGAAGTGCTCAGTGACTGTCCTGTGTGTGATGTGTCCACCTGAAATCAGTATAAGAGGAAGTGCACAGTGACTGTCCTGTGTGTGATGTGTCCTCCTGCAGTCAGTATAAGAGAAAGTGCTCAGTGACTGTCCTGTGTGTGATGTGTCCTCCTGCAGTCAGTATAAGAGGAAGTGCACAGTGACTGTCCTGTGTGTGATGTGTCCTCCTGCAGTCAGTATAAGAGGAAGTGCACAGTGACTGTCCTGTGTGTGATGTGTCCTCCTGCAGTCAGTATAAGAGGAAGTGCACAGTGACTGTCCTGTGTGTGATGAGTCCTCCTGCAGTCAGTATAAGAGAAAGTGCACAGTGACTGTCCTGTGTGTGATGTGTCCTCCTGCAGTCAGTATAAGAGGAAGTGCTCAGTGACTGTCCTGTGTGTGATGTTTCCTCCTGCAGTCAGAATAAGAGGAAGTGCACAGTGACTGTCCTGTGTGTGATGTGTCCTCCTGCAGTCAGTATAAGAGGAAGTGCTCAGTGACTGTCCTGTGTGTGATGTGTCCACCTGCAATCAGTATAAGAGAAAGTGCACAGTGACTGTCCTGTGTGTGATGTGTCTTCCTGCAGTCAGTATAAGAGGAAGTGCACAGTGACTGTCCTGTGTGTGATGTGTCCTCCTGCAGTCAGTATAAGAGGAAGTGCACAGTGACTGTCCTGTGCGTGATGTGTCCTCCTGCAGTCAGTATAAGAGGTAGTGCACAGTGACTGTCCTGTGTGTGATGTGTCCTCCTGCAGTCAGTATAAGAGGAAGTGCACAGTGACTGTCCTGTGTGTGATGTGTCCTCCTGCAGTCAGTATAAGAGGAAGTGCACAGTGACTGTCCTGTGTGTGATGAGTCCTCCTGCAGTCAGTATAAGAGAAAGTGCACAGTGACTGTCCTGTGTGTGATGTGTCCTCCTGCAGTCAGTATAAGAGGAAGTGCTCAGTGACTGTCCTGTGTGTGATGTTTCCTCCTGCAGTCAGAATAAGAGGAAGTGCACAGTGACTGTCCTGTGTGTGATGTGTCCTCCTGCAGTCAGTATAAGAGGAAGTGCTCAGTGACTGTCCTGTGTGTGATGTGTCCACCTGCAATCAGTATAAGAGGAAGTGCACAGTGACTGTCCTGTGTGTGATGTGTCTTCCTGCAGTCAGTATAAGAGGAAGTGCACAGTGACTGTCCTGTGTGTGATGTGTCCTCCTGCAGTCAGTATAAGAGGAAGTGCACAGTGACTGTCCTGTGTGTGATGTGTCCTCCTGCAGTCAGTATAAGAGGAAGTGCTCAGTGACTGTCCTGTGTGTGATGTGTCCTCCTGCAGTCAGTATAAGAGGAAGTGCACAGTGACTGTCCTGTGCGTGATGTGTCCTCCTGCAGTCAGTATAAGAGGTAGTGCACAGTGACTGTCCTGTGCGTGATGTGTCCTCCTGCAGTCAGTATAAGAGGAAGTGCACAGTGACTGTCCTGTGTGTGATGTGTTCTCCTGCAGTCAGTATAAGAGGAAGTGCACAGTGACTGTCCTGTGTGTGATGTGTCCTCCTGCTGTCAGTATAAGAGGAAGTGCACAGTGACTGTCCTGTGTGTGATGTGTCCTCCTGCAGTCAGTATAAGAGGAAGTGCACAGTGACTGTCCTGTGTGTGATGTGTTCTCCTGCAGTCAGTATAAGAGGAAGTGCACAGTGACTGTCCTGTGTGTGATGTGTCATCTTGCAGTCAGTATAAGAGAAAGTGCACAGTAACTGTCCTGTGTGTGATGTGTCCTCCTGCAGTCAGTATAAGAGGAATTGCACAGTGACTGTACTGTGTGTAATGTGTCCTCCTGCAGTCAGTATAAGAGGAAGTGCACAGTGACTGTCCTGTGTGTGATGTGTCCTCCTGCAGACAGTATAAGAGGAAGTGCACAGTGACTGTCCTATGTGTGATGTGTCCTCCTGCAGTCAGTATAAGAGGAAGTGCACAGTGACTGTCCTTTGTGTGATGTGTTCTCCTGCAGTCAGTATAAGAGGAAGTGCACAGTGACTGTCCTGTGTGTGATGTGTCCTCCTGCAGTCAGTATTAGAGAAAGTGCACAGTGATTGTCCTGTGTGTGATGTGTCCTCCTGCAGTCAGTATAAGAGGAAGTGCACAATGACTGTCCTGTGTGTGATGTGACCTCCTGCAGTCAGTATAAGAGGAAGTGCACAGTGACTGTCCTGTGTGTGATGTGCCCTCCTGCAGTCAGTAGAAGAGGAAGTGCACAGTGACTGTCCTGTGTGATGTGTCCTCCTGCAGTCAGTAGAAGAGGAAGTGCACAGTGACTGTCCTGTGTGTGATGTGTCCTCCTGCAGTCAGTATAAGAGGAAGTGCACAGTGACTGTCCTGTGTGTGATGTGTCCTCCTGCAGTCAGTATAAGAGGAAGTGCCCAGTGACTGTCCTGTGTGTGATGTGTCCTCCTGCAGTCAGTATAAGAGGAAGTGCACAGTGACTGTCCTGTGTGTGATGTGTCCTCCTGCAGTCAGAATAAGAGGAAGTGCACAGTGACTGTCCTGTGTGTGATGTGTCCTCCTGCAGTCAGTATAAGAGGATGTGCACAGTGACTGTCCTGTGTGTGATGTGTCCTCCTGCAGTCAGAATAAGAGGAAGTGCACAGTGACTGTCCTGTGTGTGATGTGTCCTCCTGCTGTCAGTATAAGAGGAAGTGCTCAGTGACTGTCCTGTGTGTGATGTTTCCTCCTGCAGTCAGTATAAGAGGAAGTGCACAGTGACTGTCCTGTGTGTGATGTTTCCTCCTGCAGTCAGTATAAGAGGAAGTGCACAGTGATTGTCCTGTGTGTGATGTGTCCTCCTGCAGTCAGTATAAGAGGAAGTGCTCAGTGACTGTCCTGTGTGTGATGTTTCCTCCTGCAGTCAGTATAAGAGGAAGTGCACAGTGACTGTCCTGTGTGTGATGTGTCCTCCTGCAGTCAGTATAAGAGGAAGTGCACAGTGATTGTCCTGTGTGTGATGTGTCCTCCTGCAGTCAGTATAAGAGGAAGTGCTCAGTGACTGTCCTGTGTGTGATGTTTCCTCCTGCAGTCAGAATAAGAGGAAGTGCACAGTGACTGTCCTGTGTGTGATGTGTCCTCCTGCAGTCAGTATAAGAGGAAGTGCTCAGTGACTGTCCTGTGTGTGATGTGTCCACCTGAAATCAGTATAAGAGGAATTGCACAGTGACTGTCCTGTGTGTGATGTGTCTTCCTGCAGTCAGTATAAGAGGAAGTGCACAGTGACTGTCCTGTGTGTGATGTGTCCTCCTGCAGTCAGTATAAGAGGAAGTGCACAGTGACTGTCCTGTGTGTGATGTGTCCTCCTGCAGTCAGTATAAGAGGAAGTGCTCAGTGACTGTCCTGTGTGTGATGTGTCCTCCTGCAGTCAGTATAAGAGGAAGTGCACAGTGACTGTCCTGTGCGTGATGTGTCCTCCTGCAGTCAGTATAAGAGGTAGTGCACAGTGACTGTCCTGTGTGTGATGTGTCCTCCTGCAGTCAGTATAAGAGGAAGTGCACAGTGACTGTCCTGTGTGTGATGAGTCCTCCTGCAGTCAGTATAAGAGAAAGTGCACAGTGACTGTCCTGTGTGTGATGTGTCCTCCTGCAGTCAGTATAAGAGAAAGTGCACAGTGACTGTCCTGTGTGTGATGTGTCCTCCTGCAGTCAGTATAAGAGGAAGTGCACAGTGACTGTCCTGTGTGTGATGTGTCCTCCTGCAGTCAGTATAAGAGGAAGTGCACAGTGACTGTCCTGTGTGTGATGTGTCCTCCTGCAGTCAGTATAAGAGGAAGTGCACAGTGACTGTCCTGTGTGTGATGAGTCCTCCTGCAGTCAGTATAAGAGAAAGTGCACAGTGACTGTCCTGTGTGTGATGTGTCCTCCTGCAGTCAGTATAAGAGGAAGTACTCAGTGACTGTCCTGTGTGTGATGTTTCCTCCTGCAGTCAGAATAAGAGGAAGTGCACAGTGACTGTCCTGTGTGTGATGTGTCCTCCTGCAGTCAGTATAAGAGGAAGTGCTCAGTGACTGTCCTGTGTGTGATGTGTCCACCTGCAATCAGTATAAGAGGAAGTGCACAGTGACTGTCCTGTGTGTGATGTGTCTTCCTGCAGTCAGTATAAGAGGAAGTGCACAGTGACTGTCCTGTGTGTGATGTGTCCTCCTGCAGTCAGTATAAGAGGAAGTGCACAGTGACTGTCCTGTGTGTGATGTGTCCTCCTGCAGTCAGTATAAGAGGAAGTGCTCAGTGACTGTCCTGTGTGTGATGTGTCCTCCTGCAGTCAGTATAAGAGGAAGTGCACAGTGACTGTCCTGTGCGTGATGTGTCCTCCTGCAGTCAGTATAAGAGGTAGTGCACAGTGACTGTCCTGTGTGTGATGTGTCCTCCTGCAGTTAGTATAAGAGGAAGTGCACAGTGACTGTCCTGTGTGTGATGAGTCCTCCTGCAGTCAGTATAAGAGAAAGTGCACAGTGACTGTCCTGTGTGTGATGTGTCCTCCTGCAGTCAGTATAAGAGAAAGTGCACAGTGACTGTCCTGTGTGTGATGTGTCCTCCTGCAGTCAGTATAAGAGGTAGTGCACAGTGACTGTCCTGTGTGTGATGTGTCCTCCTGCAGTCAGTATAAGAGGAAGTGCACAGTGACTGTCCTGTGTGTGATGAGTCCTCCAGCAGTCAGTATAAGAGAAAGTGCACAGTGACTGTCCTGTCTGTGATGTGTCCTCCTGCAGTCAGTATAAGAGAAAGTGCACAGTGACTGTCCTGTGTGTGATGTGTCCTCCTGCAGTCAGTATAAGAGGAAGTGCACAGTGACTGTCCTGTGTGTGATGTGTCCTCCTGCAGTCAGTATAAGAGGAAGTGCACAGTGACTGTCCTGTGTGTGATGAGTCCTCCTGCAGTCAGTATAAGAGAAAGTGCACAGTGACTGTCCTGTGTGTGATGTGTCCTCCTGCAGTCAGTATAAGAGGAAGTGCTCAGTGACTGTCCTGTGTGTGATGTTTCCTCCTGCAGTCAGAATAAGAGGAAGTGCACAGTGACTGTCCTGTGTGTGATGTGTCCTCCTGCAGTCAGTATAAGAGGATGTGCACAGTGACTGTCCTGTATGTGATGTGTCCTCCTGCAGTCAGAATAAGAGGAAGTGCACAGTGACTGTCCTGTGTGTGATGTGTCCTCCTGCTGTCAGTATAAGAGGAAGTGCTCAGTGACTGTCCTGTGTGTGATGTTTCCTCCTGCAGTCAGTATAAGAGGAAGTGCACAGTGACTGTCCTGTGTGTGATGTTTCCTCCTGCAGTCAGTATAAGAGGAAGTGCACAGTGATTGTCCTGTGTGTGATGTGTCCTCCTGCAGTCAGTATAAGAGGAAGTGCTCAGTGACTGTCCTGTGTGTGATGTTTCCTCCTGCAGTCAGTATAAGAGGAAGTGCACAGTGACTGCCCTGTGTGTGATGTGTCCTCCTGCAGTCAGTATAAGAGGAAGTGCACAGTGATTGTCCTGTGTGTGATGTGTCCTCCTGCAGTCAGTATAAGAGGAAGTGCTCAGTGACTGTCCTGTGTGTGATGTTTCCTCCTGCAGTCAGAATAAGAGGAAGTGCACAGTGACTGTCCTGTGTGTGATGTGTCCTCCTGCAGTCAGTATAAGAGGAAGTGCTCAGTGACTGTCCTGTGTGTGATGTGTCCACCTGAAATCAGTATAAGAGGAATTGCACAGTGACTGTCCTGTGTGTGATGTGTCTTCCTGCAGTCAGTATAAGAGGAAGTGCACAGTGACTGTCCTGTGTGTGATGTGTCCTCCTGCAGTCAGTATAAGAGGAAGTGCACAGTGACTGTCCTGTGTGTGATGTGTCCTCCTGCAGTCAGTATAAGAGGAAGTGCTCAGTGACTGTCCTGTGTGTGATGTGTCCTCCTGCAGTCAGTATAAGAGGAAGTGCACAGTGACTGTCCTGTGCGTGATGTGTCCTCCTGCAGTCAGTATAAGAGGTAGTGCACAGTGACTGTCCTGTGTGTGATGTGTCCTCCTGCAGTCAGTATAAGAGGAAGTGCACAGTGACTGTCCTGTGTGTGATGAGTCCTCCTGCAGTCAGTATAAGAGAAAGTGCACAGTGACTGTCCTGTGTGTGATGTGTCCTCCTGCAGTCAGTATAAGAGAAAGTGCACAGTGACTGTCCTGTGTGTGATGTGTCCTCCTGCAGTCAGTATAAGAGGAAGTGCACAGTGACTGTCCTGTGTGTGATGTGTCCTCCTGCAGTCAGTATAAGAGGAAGTGCACAGTGACTGTCCTGTGTGTGATGTGTCCTCCTGCAGTCAGTATAAGAGGAAGTGCACAGTGACTGTCCTGTGTGTGATGAGTCCTCCTGCAGTCAGTATAAGAGAAAGTGCACAGTGACTGTCCTGTGTGTGATGTGTCCTCCTGCAGTCAGTATAAGAGGAAGTACTCAGTGACTGTCCTGTGTGTGATGTTTCCTCCTGCAGTCAGAATAAGAGGAAGTGCACAGTGACTGTCCTGTGTGTGATGTGTCCTCCTGCAGTCAGTATAAGAGGAAGTGCTCAGTGACTGTCCTGTGTGTGATGTGTCCACCTGCAATCAGTATAAGAGGAAGTGCACAGTGACTGTCCTGTGTGTGATGTGTCTTCCTGCAGTCAGTATAAGAGGAAGTGCACAGTGACTGTCCTGTGTGTGATGTGTCCTCCTGCAGTCAGTATAAGAGGAAGTGCACAGTGACTGTCCTGTGTGTGATGTGTCCTCCTGCAGTCAGTATAAGAGGAAGTGCTCAGTGACTGTCCTGTGTGTGATGTGTCCTCCTGCAGTCAGTATAAGAGGAAGTGCACAGTGACTGTCCTGTGCGTGATGTGTCCTCCTGCAGTCAGTATAAGAGGTAGTGCACAGTGACTGTCCTGTGTGTGATGTGTCCTCCTGCAGTTAGTATAAGAGGAAGTGCACAGTGACTGTCCTGTGTGTGATGAGTCCTCCTGCAGTCAGTATAAGAGAAAGTGCACAGTGACTGTCCTGTGTGTGATGTGTCCTACTGCAGTCAGTATAAGAGAAAGTGCACAGTGACTGTCCTGTGTGTGATGTGTCCTCCTGCAGTCAGTATAAGAGGTAGTGCACAGTGACTGTCCTGTGTGTGATGTGTCCTCCTGCAGTCAGTATAAGAGGAAGTGCACAGTGACTGTCCTGTGTGTGATGAGTCCTCCAGCAGTCAGTATAAGAGAAAGTGCACAGTGACTGTCCTGTCTGTGATGTGTCCTCCTGCAGTCAGTATAAGAGAAAGTGCACAGTGACTGTCCTGAGTGTGATGTATCCTCCTGCAGTCAGTATAAGAGGAAGTGCACAGTGACTGTCCTGTGTGTGATGTGTCCTCCTGCAGTCAGTATAAGAGGAAGTGCACAGTGACTGTCCTGTGTGTGATGAGTCCTATTGCAGTCAGTATAAGAGAAAGTGCACAGTGACTGTCCTGTGTGTGATGTGTCCTCCTGCAGTCAGTATAAGAGGAAGTGCTCAGTGACTGTCCTGTGTGTGATGTTTCCTCCTGCAGTCAGAATAAGAGGAAGTGCACAGTGACTGTCCTGTGTGTGATGTGTCCTCCTGCAGTCAGTATAAGAGGAAGTGCTCAGTGACTGTCCTGTGTGTGATGTGTCCACCTGCAGTCAGTATAAGAGGAAGTGCACAGTGACTGTCCTGTGTGTGATGTGTCTTCCTGCAGTCAGTATAAGAGGAAGTGCACAGTGACTGTCCTGTGTGTGATGTGTCCTCCTGCAGTCAGTATAAGAGGAAGTGCACAGTGACTGTCCTGTGTGTGATGTGTCCTCCTGCAGTCAGTATAAGAGGAAGTGCTCAGTGACTGTCCTGTGTGTGATGTGTCCTCCTGCAGTCAGTATAAGAAAAAGTGCACAGTGACTGTCCTGTGCGTGATGTGTCCTCCTGCAGTCAGTATAAGAGGTAGTGCACAGTGACTGTCCTGTGTGTGATGTGTCCTCCTGCAGTCAGTATAAGAGGAAGTGCACAGTGACTGTCCTGTGTGTGATGAGTCCTCCTGCAGTCAGTATAAGAGGTAGTGCACAGTGACTGTCCTGTGTGTGATGAGTCCTCCTGCAGTCAGTATAAGAGGAAGGGCACAGTGATTGTCCTGTGTGTGATGTGTCCTCCTGCAGTCAGTATAAGAGAAAGTGCACAGTGACTGTCCTGTGTGTGATGTGTCCTCCTGCAGTCAGTATAAGAGGAAGTGCACAGTGACTGTCCTGTGTGTGATGTGTCCTCCTGCAGTCAGTATAAGAGGAAGTGCACAGTGACTGTCCTGTGTGTGATGTGTCCTCCTGCAGTCAGTATAAGAGGAAGTGCACAGTGACTGTCCTGTGTGTGATGAGTCCTCCTGCAGTCAGTATAAGAGAAAGTGCACAGTGACTGTCCTGTGTGTGATGTGTCCTCCTGCAGTCAGTATAAGAGGAAGTGCTCAGTGACTGTCCTGTGTGTGATGTTTCCTCCTGCAGTCAGAATAAGAGGAAGTGCACAGTGACTGTCCTGTGTGTGATGTGTCCTCCTGCAGTCAGTATAAGAGGAAGTGCTCAGTGACTGTCCTGTGTGTGATGTGTCCACCTGCAATCAGTATAAGAGGAAGTGCACAGTGACTGTCCTGTGTGTGATGTGTCCTCCTGCAGTCAGTATAAGAGGAAGTGCACAGTGACTGTCCTGTGCGTGATGTGTCCTCCTGCAGTCAGTATAAGAGGTAGTGCACAGTGACTGTCCTGTGTGTGATGTGTCCTCCTGCAGTCAGTATAAGAGGAAGTGCACAGTGACTGTCCTGTGTGTGATGAGTCCTCCTGCAGTCAGTATAAGAGAAAGTGCACAGTGACTGTCCTGTGTGTGATGTGTCCTCCTGCAGTCAGTATAAGAGAAAGTGCACAGTGACTGTCCTGTGTGTGATGTGTCCTCCTGCAGTCAGTATAAGAGGAAGTGCACAGTGACTGTCCTGTGTGTGATGTGTCCTCCTGCAGTCAGTATAAGAGGAAGTGCACAGTGACTGTCCTGTGTGTGATGTGTCCTCCTGCAGTCAGTATAAGAGGAAGTGCACAGTGACTGTCCTGTGTGTGATGAGTCCTCCTGCAGTCAGTATAAGAGAAAGTGCACAGTGACTGTCCTGTGTGTGATGTGTCCTACTGCAGTCAGTATAAGAGGAAGTGCTCAGTGACTGTCCTGTGTGTGATGTTTCCTCCTGCAGTCAGAATAAGAGGAAGTGCACAGTGACTGTCCTGTGTGTGATGTGTCCTCCTGCAGTCAGTATAAGAGGAATTGCTCAGTGACTGTCCTGTGTGTGATGTGTCCACCTGCAATCAGTATAAGAGGAAGTGCACAGTGACTGTCCTGTGTGTGATGTGTCTTCCTGCAGTCAGTATAAGAGGAAGTGCACAGTGACTGTCCTGTGTGTGATGTGTCCTCCTGCAGTCAGTATAAGAGGAAGTGCACTGTGACTGTCCTGTGTGTGATGTGTCCTCCTGCAGTCAGTATAAGAGGAAGTGCTCAGTGACTGTCCTGTGTGTGATGTGTCCTCCTGCAGTCAGTATAAGAGGAAGTGCACAGTGACTGTCCTGTGTGTGATGTGTCCTCCTGCAGTCAGTATAAGAGGAAGTGCTCAGTGACTGTCCTGTGTGTGATGTGTCCACCTGCAATCAGTATAAGAGGAAGTGCACAGTGACTGTCCTGTGTGTGATGTGTCTTCCTGCAGTCAGTATAAGAGGAAGTGCACAGTGACTGTCCTGTGTGTGATGAGTCCTCCTGCAGTCAGTATAAGAGAAAGTGCACAGTGACTGTCCTGTGTGTGATGTGTCCTCCTGCAGTTAGTATAAGTGGAAGTGCACAGTGGCTGTCCTGTGTGTGATGTGTCCTACTGCAGTCAGTATAAGAGGAAGTGCACAGTGATTGTCCTGTGTGTGATGTATACTCCTGTAGTCAGAATAAGATGAAGCGCACAGTGGCTGTCCTGTGTGTGATGTGCCCTCCTGCAGTCAGTATAAGATGAAGCGCACAGTGGCTGTCCTGTGTGTGATGTGCCCTCCTGCAGTCAGTATAAGGGGAAGTGCACAGTGACTGTCCTGTGTGTGATGTGTCCTCCTGCAGTCAGTATAAGAGGAAGTGCACAGTGACTGTCCTGTGTGTGATGTGACCTCCTGCAGTCAGTATAAGAGGAAGTGCACAGTGACTGTCCTGTGTGTGATGTATCCTCCTGTAGTCAGTATAAGTTGAAGCGCACAGTGGCTGTCCTGTGTGTGATGTGCCCTCCTGCAGTCAGTATAAGGGGAAGTGCACAGTGACTGTCCTGTGTGTGATATGTCCTCCTGCAGTCAGTATAAGAGGAAGTGCACAGTGACTGTCCTGTGTGTGATGTGACCTCCTGCAGTCAGTATAAGAGGAAGTGCACAGTGACTGTCCTGGGTGATGTGTCCTCCTGATGCCAGTATAAGAGGAAGTGCACAGTGACTGTCCTGTGTGTGATGTGTCCACCTGCAATCAGTATAAGAGGAAGTGCACAGTGACTGTCCTGTGTGTGATGTGTCTTCCTGCAGTCAGTATAAGAGGAAGTGCTCAGTGACTGTCCTGTGTGTGATGTGTCCTCCTGCAGTCAGTATAAGAGGAAGTGCTCAGTGACTGTCCTGTGTGTGATGTGTCCACCTGCAATCAGTATAAGAGGAAGTGCACAGTGACTGTCCTGTGTGTGATGTGTCTTCCTGCAGTCAGTATAAGAGGAAGTGCACAGTGACTGTCCTGTGTGTGATGTGTCCTCCTGCAGTCAGTATAAGAGGAAGTGCACAGTGACTGTCCTGTGTGTGATGTGTCCTCCTGCAGTCAGTATAAGAGGAAGTGCTCAGTGACTGTCCTGTGTGTGATGTGTCCTCCTGCAGTCAGTATAAGAGGAAGTGCACAGTGACTGTCCTGTGCGTGATGTGTCCTCCTGCAGTCAGTATAAGAGGTAGTGCACAGTGACTGTCCTGTGTGTGATGTGTCCTCCTGCAGTCAGTATAAGAGGAAGTGCACAGTGACTGTCCTGTGTGTGATGAGTCCTCCTGCAGTCAGTATAAGAGGAAGGGCACAGTGATTGTCCTGTGTGTGATGTGTCCTCCTGCAGTCAGTATAAGAGGAAGTGCACAGTGACTGTCCTGTGTGTGATGTGTCCTCCTGCAGTCAGTATAAGAGGAAGTGCACAGTGACTGTCCTGTGTGTGATGTGACCTCCTGCAGTCAGTATAAGAGGAAGTGCACAGTGACTGTCCTGGGTGATGTGTCCTCCTGATGCCAGTATAAGAGGAAGTGCACAGTGATTGTCCTGTGTGTGATGTATACTCCTGTAGTCAGAATAAGATGAAGCGCACAGTGGCTGTCCTGTGTGATGTGCCCTCCTGCAGTCAGTATAAGAGGAAGTGCACAGTGACTGTCCTGTGTGTGATGTGTCCTCCTGCAGTTAGTATAAGTGGAAGTGCACAGTGGCTGTCCTGTGTGTGATGTGTCCTACTGCAGTCAGTATAAGAGGAAGTGCACAGTGATTGTCCTGTGTGTGATGTATACTCCTGTAGTCAGAATAAGATGAAGCGCACAGTGGCTGTCCTGTGTGTGATGTGCCCTCCTGCAGTCAGTATAAGATGAAGCGCACAGTGGCTGTCCTGTGTGTGATGTGCCCTCCTGCAGTCAGTATAAGAGGAAGTGCACAGTGACTGTCCTGTGTGTGATGTGTCCTCCTGCAGTCAGTATAAGAGGAAGTGCACAGTGACTGTCCTGTGTGTGATGTGACCTCCTGCAGTCAGTATAAGAGGAAGTGCACAGTGACTGTCCTGGGTGATGTGTCCTCCTGATGCCAGTATAAGAGGAAGTGCACAGTGATTGTCCTGTGTGTGATGTATACTCCTGTAGTCAGAATAAGATGAAGCGCACAGTGGCTGTCCTGTGTGTGATGTGCCCTCCTGCAGTCAGTATAAGAGGAAGTGCACAGTGACTGTCCTGTGTGTGATGTGTCCTCCTGCAGTTAGTATAAGTGGAAGTGCACAGTGGCTGTCCTGTGTGTGATGTGTCCTACTGCAGTCAGTATAAGAGGAAGTGCACAGTGACTGTCCTGTGTGTGATGTGTCCTCCTGCAGTCAGTATAAGAGGAAGTGCACAGTGACTGTCCTGTGTGTGATGAGTCCTCCTGCAGTCAGTATAAGAGAAAGTGCACAGTGACTGTCCTGTGTGTGATGTGTCCTCCTGCAGTCAGTATAAGAGGAAGTGCTCAGTGACTGTCCTGTGTGTGATGTTTCCTCCTGCAGTCAGAATAAGAGGAAGTGCACAGTGACTGTCCTGTGTGTGATGTGTCCTCCTGCAGTCAGTATAAGAGGAAGTGCTCAGTGACTGTCCTGTGTGTGATGTGTCCACCTGCAATCAGTATAAGAGGAAGTGCACAGTGACTGTCCTGTGTGTGATGTGTCTTCCTGCAGTCAGTATAAGAGGAAGTGCACAGTGACTGTCCTGTGTGTGATGTGTCCTCCTGCAGTCAGTATAAGAGGAAGTGCACAGTGACTGTCCTGTGTGTGATGTGTCCTCCTGCAGTCAGTATAAGAGGAAGTGCTCAGTGACTGTCCTGTGTGTGATGTGTCCTCCTGCAGTCAGTATAAGAGGAAGTGCACAGTGACTGTCCTGTGCGTGATGTGTCCTCCTGCAGTCAGTATAAGAGGTAGTGCACAGTGACTGTCCTGTGTGTGATGTGTCCTCCTGCAGTCAGTATAAGAGGAAGTGCACAGTGACTGTCCTGTGTGTGATGAGTCCTCCTGCAGTCAGTATAAGAGGTAGTGCACAGTGACTGTCCTGTGTGTGATGAGTCCTCCTGCAGTCAGTATAAGAGGAAGGGCACAGTGATTGTCCTGTGTGTGATGTGTCCTCCTGCAGTCAGTATAAGAGGAAGTGCACAGTGACTGTCCTGTGTGTGATGTGTCCTCCTGCAGTCAGTATAAGAGGAAGTGCACAGTGACTGTCCTGTGTGTGATGTGACCTCCTGCAGTCAGTATAAGAGGAAGTGCACAGTGACTGTCCTGGGTGATGTGTCCTCCTGATGCCAGTATAAGAGGAAGTGCACAGTGATTGTCCTGTGTGTGATGTATACTCCTGTAGTCAGAATAAGATGAAGCGCACAGTGGCTGTCCTGTGTGTGATGTGCCCTCCTGCAGTCAGTATAAGAGGAAGTGCACAGTGACTGTCCTGTGTGTGATGTGTCCTCCTGCAGTTAGTATAAGTGGAAGTGCACAGTGGCTGTCCTGTGTGTGATGTGTCCTACTGCAGTCAGTATAAGAGGAAGTGCACAGTGATTGTCCTGTGTGTGATGTATACTCCTGTAGTCAGAATAAGATGAAGCGCACAGTGGCTGTCCTGTGTGTGATGTGCCCTCCTGCAGTCAGTATAAGATGAAGCGCACAGTGGCTGTCCTGTGTGTGATGTGCCCTCCTGCAGTCAGTATAAGAGGAAGTGCACAGTGACTGTCCTGTGTGTGATGTGTCCTCCTGCAGTCAGTATAAGAGGAAGTGCACAGTGACTGTCCTGTGTGTGATGTGACCTCCTGCAGTCAGTATAAGAGGAAGTGCACAGTGACTGTCCTGGGTGATGTGTCCTCCTGATGCCAGTATAAGAGGAAGTGCACAGTGATTGTCCTGTGTGTGATGTATACTCCTGTAGTCAGAATAAGATGAAGCGCACAGTGGCTGTCCTGTGTGTGATGTGCCCTCCTGCAGTCAGTATAAGAGGAAGTGCACAGTGACTGTCCTGTGTGTGATGTGTCCTCCTGCAGTTAGTATAAGTGGAAGTGCACAGTGGCTGTCCTGTGTGTGATGTGTCCTCCTGCAGTCAGTATAAGAGGAAGTGCACAGTGATTGTCCTGTGTGTGATGTATACTCCTGTAGTCAGAATAAGATGAAGCGCACAGTGGCTGTCCTGTGTGTGATGTGCCCTCCTGCAGTCAGTATAAGATGAAGCGCACAGTGGCTGTCCTGTGTGTGATGTGCCCTCCTGCAGTCAGTATAAGAGGAAGTGCACAGTGACTGTCCTGTGTGTGATGTGTCCTCCTGCAGTCAGTATAAGAGGAAGTGCACAGTGACTGTCCTGTGTGTGATGTGACCTCCTGCAGTCAGTATAAGAGGAAGTGCACAGTGACTGTCCTGGGTGATGTGTCCTCCTGATGCCAGTATAAGAGGAAGTGCACAGTGATTGTCCTGTGTGTGATGTATACTCCTGTAGTCAGAATAAGATGAAGCGCACAGTGGCTGTCCTGTGTGTGATGTGCCCTCCTGCAGTCAGTATAAGAGGAAGTGCACAGTGACTGTCCTGTGTGTGATGTGTCCTCCTGCAGTTAGTATAAGTGGAAGTGCACAGTGGCTGTCCTGTGTGTGATGTGTCCTACTGCAGTCAGTATAAGAGGAAGTGCACAGTGATTGTCCTGTGTGTGATGTATACTCCTGTAGTCAGAATAAGATGACGCGCACAGTGGCTGTCCTGTGTGTGATGTGCCCTCCTGCAGTCAGTATAAGATGAAGCGCACAGTGGCTGTCCTGTGTGTGATGTGCCCTCCTGCAGTCAGTATAAGGGGAAGTGCACAGTGACTGTCCTGTGTGTGATGTGTCCTCCTGCAGTCAGTATAAGAGGAAGTGCACAGTGACTGTCCTGTGTGTGATGTGACCTCCTGCAGTCAGTATAAGAGGAAGTGCACAGTGACTGTCCTGTGTGTGATGTATCCTCCTGTAGTCAGTATAAGATGAAGCGCACAGTGGCTGTCCTGTGTGTGATGTGCCCTCCTGCAGTCAGTATAAGAGAAAGTGCACAGTGACTGTCCTGTGTGTGATGTGTCCTCCTGCAGTCAGTATAAGAGGAAGTGCTCAGTGACTGTCCTGTGTGTGATGTTTCCTCCTGCAGTCAGAATAAGAGGAAGTGCACAGTGACTGTCCTGTGTGTGATGTGTCCTCCTGCAGTCAGTATAAGAGGAAGTGCACAGTGACTGTCCTGTGTGTGATGTGTCCTCCTGCAGTCAGTATAAGGGGAAGTGCACAGTGACTGTCCTGTGTGTGATGTGTCCTCCTGCAGTCAGTATAAGAGGAAGTGCACAGTGACTGTCCTGTGTGTGATGTGTCCTCCTGCAGTCAGTATAAGAGGAAGTGCACAGTGACTGTCCTGTGTGTGATGTGTCCTCCTGCAGTCAGTATAAGAGGAAGTGCACAGTGACTGTCCTGTGTGTGATGAGTCCTCCTGCAGTCAGTATAAGAGAAAGTGCACAGTGACTGTCCTGTGTGTGATGTGTCCTCCTGCAGTCAGTATAAGAGGAAGTGCTCAGTGACTGTCCTGTGTGTGATGTTTCCTCCTGCAGTCAGAATAAGAGGAAGTGCACAGTGACTGTCCTGTGTGTGATGTGTCCTCCTGCAGTCAGTATAAGAGGAAGTGCTCAGTGACTGTCCTGTGTGTGATGTGTCCACCTGCAATCAGTATAAGAGGAAGTGCACAGTGACTGTCCTGTGTGTGATGTGTCCTCCTGCAGTCAGTATAAGAGGAAGTGCACAGTGACTGTCCTGTGCGTGATGTGTCCTCCTGCAGTCAGTATAAGAGGTAGTGCACAGTGACTGTCCTGTGTGTGATGTGTCCTCCTGCAGTCAGTATAAGAGGAAGTGCACAGTGACTGTCCTGTGTGTGATGAGTCCTCCTGCAGTCAGTATAAGAGAAAGTGCACAGTGACTGTCCTGTGTGTGATGTGTCCTCCTGCAGTCAGTATAAGAGAAAGTGCACAGTGACTGTCCTGTGTGTGATGTGTCCTCCTGCAGTCAGTATAAGAGGAAGTGCACAGTGACTGTCCTGTGTGTGATGTGTCCTCCTGCAGTCAGTATAAGAGGAAGTGCACAGTGACTGTCCTGTGTGTGATGTGTCTTCCTGCAGTCAGTATAAGAGGAAGTGCACAGTGACTGTCCTGTGTGTGATGAGTCCTCCTGCAGTCAGTATAAGAGAAAGTGCACAGTGACTGTCCTGTGTGTGATGTGTCCTACTGCAGTCAGTATAAGAGGAAGTGCTCAGTGACTGTCCTGTGTGTGATGTTTCCTCCTGCAGTCAGAATAAGAGGAAGTGCACAGTGACTGTCCTGTGTGTGATGTGTCCTCCTGCAGTCAGTATAAGAGGAATTGCTCAGTGACTGTCCTGTGTGTGATGTGTCCACCTGCAATCAGTATAAGAGGAAGTGCACAGTGACTGTCCTGTGTGTGATGTGTCTTCCTGCAGTCAGTATAAGAGGAAGTGCACAGTGACTGTCTGGTGTGTGATGTGTCCTCCTGCAGTCAGTATAAGAGGAAGTGCACTGTGACTGTCCTGTGTGTGATGTGTCCTCCTGCAGTCAGTATAAGAGGAAGTGCTCAGTGACTGTCCTGTGTGTGATGTGTCCTCCTGCAGTCAGTATAAGAGGAAGTGCACAGTGACTGTCCTGTGTGTGATGTGTCCTCCTGCAGTCAGTATAAGAGGAAGTGCTCAGTGACTGTCCTGTGTGTGATGTGTCCACCTGCAATCAGTATAAGAGGAAGTGCACAGTGACTGTCCTGTGTGTGATGTGTCTTCCTGCAGTCAGTATAAGAGGAAGTGCACAGTGACTGTCCTGTGTGTGATGAGTCCTCCTGCAGTCAGTATAAGAGAAAGTGCACAGTGACTGTCCTGTGTGTGATGTGTCCTCCTGCAGTTAGTATAAGTGGAAGTGCACAGTGGCTGTCCTGTGTGTGATGTGTCCTACTGCAGTCAGTATAAGAGGAAGTGCACAGTGATTGTCCTGTGTGTGATGTATACTCCTGTAGTCAGAATAAGATGAAGCGCACAGTGGCTGTCCTGTGTGTGATGTGCCCTCCTGCAGTCAGTATAAGATGAAGCGCACAGTGGCTGTCCTGTGTGTGATGTGCCCTCCTGCAGTCAGTATAAGGGGAAGTGCACAGTGACTGTCCTGTGTGTGATGTGTCCTCCTGCAGTCAGTATAAGAGGAAGTGCACAGTGACTGTCCTGTGTGTGATGTGACCTCCTGCAGTCAGTATAAGAGGAAGTGCACAGTGACTGTCCTGTGTGTGATGTATCCTCCTGTAGTCAGTATAAGATGAAGCGCACAGTGGCTGTCCTGTGTGTGATGTGCCCTCCTGCAGTCAGTATAAGGGGAAGTGCACAGTGACTGTCCTGTGTGTGATATGTCCTCCTGCAGTCAGTATAAGAGGAAGTGCACAGTGACTGTCATGTGTGTGATGTGACCTCCTGCAGTCAGTATAAGAGGAAGTGCACAGTGACTGTCCTGGGTGATGTGTCCTCCTGATGCCAGTATAAGAGGAAGTGCACAGTGACTGTCCTGTGTGTGATGTGTCCACCTGCAATCAGTATAAGAGGAAGTGCACAGTGACTGTCCTGTGTGTGATGTGTCTTCCTGCAGTCAGTATAAGAGGAAGTGCTCAGTGACTGTCCTGTGTGTGATGTGTCCTCCTGCAGTCAGTATAAGAGGAAGTGCTCAGTGACTGTCCTGTGTGTGATGTGTCCACCTGCAATCAGTATAAGAGGAAGTGCACAGTGACTGTCCTGTGTGTGATGTGTCTTCCTGCAGTCAGTATAAGAGGAAGTGCACAGTGACTGTCCTGTGTGTGATGTGTCCTCCTGCAGTCAGTATAAGAGGAAGTGCACAGTGACTGTCCTGTGTGTGATGTGTCCTCCTGCAGTCAGTATAAGAGGAAGTGCTCAGTGACTGTCCTGTGTGTGATGTGTCCTCCTGCAGTCAGTATAAGAGGAAGTGCACAGTGACTGTCCTGTGCGTGAT
The DNA here is from genome assembly GCF_028390025.1 of Pseudophryne corroboree. Lineage (NCBI taxonomy): Eukaryota > Metazoa > Chordata > Amphibia > Anura > Myobatrachidae > Pseudophryne > Pseudophryne corroboree. Next base: position 57,640,549 of record NC_086446.1, on the reverse strand, counting down.
GTGTCCTCCTGCAGTCAGTATAAGAGGTAGTGCACAGTGACTGTCCTGTGTGTGATGTGTCCTCCTGCAGTCAGTATAAGAGGAAGTGCACAGTGACTGTCCTGTGTGTGATGAGTCCTCCTGCAGTCAGTATAAGAGGAAGGGCACAGTGATTGTCCTGTGTGTGATGTGTCCTCCTGCAGTCAGTATAAGAGGAAGTGCACAGTGACTGTCCTGTGTGTGATGTGTCCTCCTGCAGTCAGTATAAGAGGAAGTGCACAGTGACTGTCCTGTGTGTGATGTGACCTCCTGCAGTCAGTATAAGAGGAAGTGCACAGTGACTGTCCTGGGTGATGTGTCCTCCTGATGCCAGTATAAGAGGAAGTGCACAGTGATTGTCCTGTGTGTGATGTATACTCCTGTAGTCAGAATAAGATGAAGCGCACAGTGGCTGTCCTGTGTGTGATGTGCCCTCCTGCAGTCAGTATAAGAGGAAGTGCACAGTGACTGTCCTGTGTGTGATGTGTCCTCCTTCAGTTAGTATAAGTGGAAGTGCACAGTGGCTGTCCTGTGTGTGATGTGTCCTACTGCAGTCAGTATAAGAGGAAGTGCACAGTGATTGTCCTGTGTGTGATGTATACTCCTGTAGTCAGAATAAGATGAAGCGCACAGTGGCTGTCCTGTGTGTGATGTGCCCTCCTGCAGTCAGTATAAGATGAAGCGCACAGTGGCTGTCCTGTGTGTGATGTGCCCTCCTGCAGTCAGTATAAGAGGAAGTGCACAGTGACTGTCCTGTGTGTGATGTGTCCTCCTGCAGTCAGTATAAGAGGAAGTGCACAGTGACTGTCCTGTGTGTGATGTGACCTCCTGCAGTCAGTATAAGAGGAAGTGCACAGTGACTGTCCTGGGTGATGTGTCCTCCTGATGCCAGTATAAGAGGAAGTGCACAGTGATTGTCCTGTGTGTGATGTATACTCCTGTAGTCAGAATAAGATGAAGCGCACAGTGGCTGTCCTGTGTGTGATGTGCCCTCCTGCAGTCAGTATAAGAGGAAGTGCACAGTGACTGTCCTGTGTGTGATGTGTCCTCCTGCAGTTAGTATAAGTGGAAGTGCACAGTGGCTGTCCTGTGTGTGATGTGTCCTACTGCAGTCAGTATAAGAGGAAGTGCACAGTGACTGTCCTGTGTGTGATGTGTCCTCCTGCAGTCAGTATAAGAGGAAGTGCACAGTGACTGTCCTGTGTGTGATGAGTCCTCCTGCAGTCAGTATAAGAGAAAGTGCACAGTGACTGTCCTGTGTGTGATGTGTCCTCCTGCAGTCAGTATAAGAGGAAGTGCTCAGTGACTGTCCTGTGTGTGATGTTTCCTCCTGCAGTCAGAATAAGAGGAAGTGCACAGTGACTGTCCTGTGTGTGATGTGTCCTCCTGCAGTCAGTATAAGAGGAAGTGCTCAGTGACTGTCCTGTGTGTGATGTGTCCACCTGCAATCAGTATAAGAGGAAGTGCACAGTGACTGTCCTGTGTGTGATGTGTCTTCCTGCAGTCAGTATAAGAGGAAGTGCACAGTGACTGTCCTGTGTGTGATGTGTCCTCCTGCAGTCAGTATAAGAGGAAGTGCACAGTGACTGTCCTGTGTGTGATGTGTCCTCCTGCAGTCAGTATAAGAGGAAGTGCTCAGTGACTGTCCTGTGTGTGATGTGTCCTCCTGCAGTCAGTATAAGAGGAAGTGCACAGTGACTGTCCTGTGCGTGATGTGTCCTCCTGCAGTCAGTATAAGAGGTAGTGCACAGTGACTGTCCTGTGTGTGATGTGTCCTCCTGCAGTCAGTATAAGAGGAAGTGCACAGTGACTGTCCTGTGTGTGATGAGTCCTCCTGCAGTCAGTATAAGAGGTAGTGCACAGTGACTGTCCTGTGTGTGATGAGTCCTCCTGCAGTCAGTATAAGAGGAAGGGCACAGTGATTGTCCTGTGTGTGATGTGTCCTCCTGCAGTCAGTATAAGAGGAAGTGCACAGTGACTGTCCTGTGTGTGATGTGTCCTCCTGCAGTCAGTATAAGAGGAAGTGCACAGTGACTGTCCTGTGTGTGATGTGACCTCCTGCAGTCAGTATAAGAGGAAGTGCACAGTGACTGTCCTGGGTGATGTGTCCTCCTGATGCCAGTATAAGAGGAAGTGCACAGTGATTGTCCTGTGTGTGATGTATACTCCTGTAGTCAGAATAAGATGAAGCGCACAGTGGCTGTCCTGTGTGTGATGTGCCCTCCTGCAGTCAGTATAAGAGGAAGTGCACAGTGACTGTCCTGTGTGTGATGTGTCCTCCTGCAGTTAGTATAAGTGGAAGTGCACAGTGGCTGTCCTGTGTGTGATGTGTCCTACTGCAGTCAGTATAAGAGGAAGTGCACAGTGATTGTCCTGTGTGTGATGTATACTCCTGTAGTCAGAATAAGATGAAGCGCACAGTGGCTGTCCTGTGTGTGATGTGCCCTCCTGCAGTCAGTATAAGATGAAGCGCACAGTGGCTGTCCTGTGTGTGATGTGCCCTCCTGCAGTCAGTATAAGAGGAAGTGCACAGTGACTGTCCTGTGTGTGATGTGTCCTCCTGCAGTCAGTATAAGAGGAAGTGCACAGTGACTGTCCTGTGTGTGATGTGACCTCCTGCAGTCAGTATAAGAGGAAGTGCACAGTGACTGTCCTGGGTGATGTGTCCTCCTGATGCCAGTATAAGAGGAAGTGCACAGTGATTGTCCTGTGTGTGATGTATACTCCTGTAGTCAGAATAAGATGAAGCGCACAGTGGCTGTCCTGTGTGTGATGTGCCCTCCTGCAGTCAGTATAAGAGGAAGTGCACAGTGACTGTCCTGTGTGTGATGTGTCCTCCTGCAGTTAGTATAAGTGGAAGTGCACAGTGGCTGTCCTGTGTGTGATGTGTCCTCCTGCAGTCAGTATAAGAGGAAGTGCACAGTGATTGTCCTGTGTGTGATGTATACTCCTGTAGTCAGAATAAGATGAAGCGCACAGTGGCTGTCCTGTGTGTGATGTGCCCTCCTGCAGTCAGTATAAGATGAAGCGCACAGTGGCTGTCCTGTGTGTGATGTGCCCTCCTGCAGTCAGTATAAGAGGAAGTGCACAGTGACTGTCCTGTGTGTGATGTGTCCTCCTGCAGTCAGTATAAGAGGAAGTGCACAGTGACTGTCCTGTGTGTGATGTGACCTCCTGCAGTCAGTATAAGAGGAAGTGCACAGTGACTGTCCTGGGTGATGTGTCCTCCTGATGCCAGTATAAGAGGAAGTGCACAGTGATTGTCCTGTGTGTGATGTATACTCCTGTAGTCAGAATAAGATGAAGCGCACAGTGGCTGTCCTGTGTGTGATGTGCCCTTCTGCAGTCAGTATAAGAGGAAGTGCACAGTGACTGTCCTGTGTGTGATGTGTCCTCCTGCAGTTAGTATAAGTGGAAGTGCACAGTGGCTGTCCTGTGTGTGATGTGTCCTACTGCAGTCAGTATAAGAGGAAGTGCACAGTGATTGTCCTGTGTGTGATGTATACTCCTGTAGTCAGAATAAGATGACGCGCACAGTGGCTGTCCTGTGTGTGATGTGCCCTCCTGCAGTCAGTATAAGATGAAGCGCACAGTGGCTGTCCTGTGTGTGATGTGCCCTCCTGCAGTCAGTATAAGGGGAAGTGCACAGTGACTGTCCTGTGTGTGATGTGTCCTCCTGCAGTCAGTATAAGAGGAAGTGCACAGTGACTGTCCTGTGTGTGATGTGACCTCCTGCAGTCAGTATAAGAGGAAGTGCACAGTGACTGTCCTGTGTGTGATGTATCCTCCTGTAGTCAGTATAAGATGAAGCGCACAGTGGCTGTCCTGTGTGTGATGTGCCCTCCTGCAGTCAGTATAAGGGGAAGTGCACAGTGACTGTCCTGTGTGTGATATGTCCTCCTGCAGTCAGTATAAAAGGAAGTGCACAGTGACTGTCCTGTGTGTGATGTGACCTCCTGCAGTCAGTATAAGAGGAAGTGCACAGTGATTGTCCTGGGTGATGTGTCCTCCTGATGCCAGTATAAGAGGAAGTGCACAGTGATTGTCCTGTGTGTGATGTATACTCCTGTAGTCAGAATAAGATGAAGCGCACAGTGGCTGTCATGTGTGTGATGTGCCCTCCTGCAGTCAGTATAAGAGGAAGTGCACAGTGACTGTCCTGTGTGTGATGTGTCCTCCTGCAGTTAGTATAAGTGGAAGTGCACAGTGGCTGTCCTGTGTGTGATGTGTCCTACTGCAGTCAGTATAAGAGGAAGTGCACAGTGGCTGTCCTGTGTGTGATGTGCCCTCCTGATGTCAGTATAAGAGGAAGCGCACAGTGATTGTCCTGTGTGTGATGTATCCTCCTGTAGTCAGAATAAGATGAAGCGCACAGTGGCTGTCCTGTGTGTGATGTGCCCTACTGCAGTCAGTATAAGAGAAAGTGCACAGTGACTGTCCTGTGTGTGATGTGTCCTCCTGCAGTCAGTATAAGAGGAAGTGCACAGTGACTGTCCTGTGTGTGATGTGTCCTGCTACAGTCAGTATAAGAGGAAGTGCACAGTGACTGTCCTGTGTGTGATGTGTCCTCCTGCAGTCAGTATAAGAGGAAGTGCACAGTGACTGTCCTGTGTGTGATGTGTCCTCCTGCAGTCAGAATAAGAGGAAGTGCACAGTGACTGTCCTGTGTGTGATGAGTCCTCCTGCAGTCAGAATAAGAGGAAGTGCACAGTGACTGTCCTGTGTGTGATGTGTCCTCCTGCAGTCAGTATAAGAGGAAGCGCACAGTGACTGTCCTGTGTGTGATGTGTCCTCCTGCAGTCAGAATAAGAGGAAGCGCACAGTGACTGTCCTGTGTGTGATGTGTCCTCCTGCAGTCAGAATAAGAGGAAGTGCACAGTGACTGTCCTATGTGTGATGTGTCCTCCTGCAGTCAGTATAAGAGAAAGTGCACAGTGTCTGTCCTGTATGTGATGTGTCTTCCTGCAGTCAGTATAAGAGGAAGTGCACAGTGACTATCCTGTGTGTGTGATGTGTCCTCCTGCAGTCAGTATAAGAGGAAGTGCACAGTGACTGTCCTGTGTGTGATGTGTCCTCCTGCAGTCAGAATAAGAGGAAGTGCACAGTGACTGTCCTGTGTGTGATGTGTCCTCCTGCAGTCAGTATAAGAGGAAGCGCACAGTGACTGTCCTGTGTGTGATGTGTCCTCCTGCAGTCAGAATAAGAGGAAGCGCACAGTGACTGTCCTGTGTGTGATGTGTCCTCCTGCAGTCAGAATAAGAGGAAGTGCACAGTGACTGTCCTATGTGTGATGTGTCCTCCTGCAGTCAGTATAAGAGAAAGTGCACAGTGTCTGTCCTGTATGTGATGTGTCTTCCTGCAGTCAGTATAAGAGGAAGTGCACAGTGACTATCCTGTGTGTGTGATGTGTCCTCCTGCAGTCAGTATAAGAGGAAGTGCACAGTGACTGTCCTGTGTGTGATGTATCCTCCTGTAGTCAGAATAAGATGAAGCGCACAGTGGCTGTCCTGTGTGTGATGTGCCCTCCTGCAGTCAGTATAAGAGGAAGTGCACAGTGACTGTCCTGTGTGTGATGTGTCCTCCTGCAGTCAGTATAAGAGGAAGTGCACAGTGACTGTCCTGTGTGTGATGTGTCCTCCTGCAGTCAGTATAAGAGGAAGTGCACAGTGACTGTCCTGTGTGTGATGTGTCCTCCTGCAGTCAGAATAAGAGGAAGTGCACAGTGACTGTCCTGTGTGTGATGTGTCCTCCTGCAGTCAGTATAAGAGGAAGCGCACAGTGACTGTCCTGTGTGTGATGTGTCCTCCTGCAGTCAGAATAAGAGGAAGCGCACAGTGACTGTCCTGTGTGTGATGTGTCCTCCTGCAGTCAGAATAAGAGGAAGTGCACAGTGACTGTCCTATGTGTGATGTGTCCTCCTGCAGTCAGTATAAGAGAAAGTGCACAGTGTCTGTCCTGTATGTGATGTGTCTTCCTGCAGTCAGTATAAGAGGAAGTGCACAGTGACTATCCTGTGTGTGTGATGTGTCCTCCTGCAGTCAGTATAAGAGGAAGTGCACAGTGACTGTCCTGTGTGTGATGTATCCTCCTGTAGTCAGAATAAGATGAAGCGCACAGTGGCTGTCCTGTGTGTGATGTGTCCTCCTGCAGTCAGTATAAGAGGAAGTGCACAGAGACTGTCCTGTGTGTGATGTGTCTTCCTGCAGTCAGTATAAGAGGAAGTGCACAGTGACTGTCCTGTGTGTGATGTGTCCTCCTGCAGTCAGTATAAGAGGAAGTGCATAGTGACTATCTTGTGTGTGATGTGTCCTCCTGCAGCCAGTATAAAAGGAAGTGCACAGTGAATGTCCTGTGTGTAATGTGTCCTCCTGCAGTCAGTATAAGAGGAAGTGCATAGTGACTATCCTGTGTGTGATGTGTCCTCCTGCAGACAGTATAAAAGGAAGTGCACAGGGACTGTCTTGTGTGTAATGTGTCCTCCTGCAGTCAGTATAAGAGGAAGTGCACAGTGACTGTCCTGTGTGTGATGTGTCCTCCTGCAGTCAGTATAAGAGGAAGTGCACAGTGACTGTCCTGTGTGTGTTGTTTCCTCCTGCAGTCAGTATAAGAGGAAGCGCACAGTGACTGTCCTGTGTGTGATGTGTCCTCCTGCAGTCAGTATAAGAGGAAGTGCACAGTGATTTTCCTGTGTGTGATGTGTCCTCCTGCAGTCAGTATAAGAGGAAGTGCACAGCGACTGTCCTGTATGTGGTGTCCTCCTGCAGTCAGTATAACAGAAAGTGCACAGTGACTGTCCTGTGTGTGATGTGTCCTCCTGCAGTCAGTATAAGAGGAAGTGCACAGTGACTGTCCTGTGTGTGATGTGTCCTCCTACAGTCAGTATAAGAGGAAGTGCACAGTGACTGTCCTGTGTGTGATGTGTCCTCCTGCAGTCAGTATAAGAGGAAGCGCACAGTGACTGTCCTGTGTGTGATGTGTCCTCCTGCAGTCAGAATAAGAGGAAGCGCACAGTGACTGTCCTGTGTGTGATGTGTCCTCCTGCAGTCAGAATAAGAGGAAGTGCACAGTGACTGTCCTATGTGTGATGTGTCCTCCTGCAGTCAGTATAAGAGAAAGTGCACAGTGTCTGTCCTGTATGTGATGTGTCTTCCTGCAGTCAGTATAAGAGGAAGTGCACAGTGACTATCCTGTGTGTGTGATGTGTCCTCCTGCAGTCAGTATAAGAGGAAGTGCACAGTGACTGTCCTGTGTGTGATGTGTCCTCCTGCAGTCAGAATAAGAGGAAGTGCACAGTGACTGTCCTGTGTGTGATGTGTCCTCCTGCAGTCAGTATAAGAGGAAGCGCACAGTGACTGTCCTGTGTGTGATGTGTCCTCCTGCAGTCAGAATAAGAGGAAGCGCACAGTGACTGTCCTGTGTGTGATGTGTCCTCCTGCAGTCAGAATAAGAGGAAGTGCACAGTGACTGTCCTATGTGTGATGTGTCCTCCTGCAGTCAGTATAAGAGAAAGTGCACAGTGTCTGTCCTGTATGTGATGTGTCTTCCTGCAGTCAGTATAAGAGGAAGTGCACAGTGACTATCCTGTGTGTGTGATGTGTCCTCCTGCAGTCAGTATAAGAGGAAGTGCACAGTGACTGTCCTGTGTGTGATGTATCCTCCTGTAGTCAGAATAAGATGAAGCGCACAGTGGCTGTCCTGTGTGTGATGTGCCCTCCTGCAGTCAGTATAAGAGGAAGTGCACAGTGACTGTCCTGTGTGTGATGTGTCCTCCTGCAGTCAGTATAAGAGGAAGTGCACAGTGACTGTCCTGTGTGTGATGTGTCCTCCTGCAGTCAGTATAAGAGGAAGTGCACAGTGACTGTCCTGTGTGTGATGTGTCCTCCTGCAGTCAGAATAAGAGGAAGTGCACAGTGACTGTCCTGTGTGTGATGTGTCCTCCTGCAGTCAGTATAAGAGGAAGCGCACAGTGACTGTCCTGTGTGTGATGTGTCCTCCTGCAGTCAGAATAAGAGGAAGCGCACAGTGACTGTCCTGTGTGTGATGTGTCCTCCTGCAGTCAGAATAAGAGGAAGTGCACAGTGACTGTCCTATGTGTGATGTGTCCTCCTGCACTCAGTATAAGAGAAAGTGCACAGTGTCTGTCCTGTATGTGATGTGTCTTCCTGCAGTCAGTATAAGAGGAAGTGCACAGTGACTATCCTGTGTGTGTGATGTGTCCTCCTGCAGTCAGTATAAGAGGAAGTGCACAGTGACTGTCCTGTGTGTGATGTATCCTCCTGTAGTCAGAATAAGATGAAGCGCACAGTGGCTGTCCTGTGTGTGATGTGTCCTCCTGCAGTCAGTATAAGAGGAAGTGCACAGAGACTGTCCTGTGTGTGATGTGTCTTCCTGCAGTCAGTATAAGAGGAAGTGCACAGTGACTGTCCTGTGTGTGATGTGTCCTCCTGCAGTCAGTATAAGAGGAAGTGCATAGTGACTATCTTGTGTGTGATGTGTCCTCCTGCAGCCAGTATAAAAGGAAGTGCACAGTGAATGTCCTGTGTGTAATGTGTCCTCCTGCAGTCAGTATAAGAGGAAGTGCATAGTGACTATCCTGTGTGTGATGTGTCCTCCTGCAGACAGTATAAAAGGAAGTGCACAGGGACTGTCTTGTGTGTAATGTGTCCTCCTGCAGTCAGTATAAGAGGAAGTGCACAGTGACTGTCCTGTGTGTGATGTGTCCTCCTGCAGTCAGTATAAGAGGAAGTGCACAGTGACTGTCCTGTGTGTGTTGTTTCCTCCTGCAGTCAGTATAAGAGGAAGCGCACAGTGACTGTCCTGTGTGTGATGTGTCCTCCTGCAGTCAGTATAAGAGGAAGTGCACAGTGACTTTCCTGTGTGTGATGTGTCCTCCTGCAGTCAGTATAAGAGGAAGTGCACAGCGACTGTCCTGTATGTGGTGTCCTCCTGCAGTCAGTATAACAGAAAGTGCACAGTGACTGTCCTGTGTGTGATGTGTCCTCCTGCAGTCAGTATAAGAGGAAGTGCACAGTGACTGTCCTGTGTGTGATGTGTCCTCCTACAGTCAGTATAAGAGGAAGTGCACAGTGACTGTCCTGTGTGTGATGTGTCCTCCTGCAGTCAGTATAAGAGGAAGTGCACAGTGACTGTCCTGTGTGATGTGTCCTCCTGCAGTCAGTATAAGAGGAAGTACCCAGTGACTCTCCTATGTGTGATGTGTCCTCCTGCAGTCAGTATAAGAGGAAGTGCCCAGTGACTGTCCTGTGTGTGATGTGTCTTCCTGCAGTCAGTATAAGAGGAAGTGCACAGTGACTGTCCTGTGTGTGATGTGTCCTCCTGCAGTCAGTATAAGAGGAAGTGCCCAGTGACTGTCCTGTGTGTGATGTGTCTTCCTGCAGTCAGTATAAGAGGAAGTGCACAGTGACTGTCCTGTGTGTGATGTGTCCTCCTGCAGTCAGTATAAGAGGAAGTGCCCAGTGACTGTCCTGTGTGTGATGTGTCCTCCTGCAGTCAGTATAAGAGGAAGTGCCCAGTGACTGTCCTGTGTGTGATGTGTCCTCCTGCAGTCAGTATAAGAGGAAGTGCCCAGTGACTGTCCTATGTGTGATGTGTCCTCCTGCAGTCAGTATAAGAGGAAGTGCCCAGTGACTGTCCTGTGTGTGATGTGTCCTCCTGCAGTCAGTATAAGAGAAAGTGCACAGTGTCTGTCCTGTATGTGATGTGTCTTCCTGCAGTCAGTATAAGAGGAAGTGCACAGTGACTATCCTGTGTGTGTGATGTGTCCTCCTGCAGTCAGTATAAGAGGAAGTGCACAGTGACTGTCCTGTGTGTGATGTATCCTCCTGTAGTCAGAATAAGATGAAGCGCACAGTGGCTGTCCTGTGTGTGATGTGCCCTCCTGCAGTCAGTATAAGAGGAAGTGCACAGTGACTGTCCTGTGTGTGATGTGTCCTCCTGCAGTCAGTATAAGAGGAAGTGCACAGAGACTGTCCTGTGTGTGATGTGTCTTCCTGCAGTCAGTATAAGAGGAAGTGCACAGTGACTGTCCTGTGTGTGATGTGTCCTCCTGCAGTCAGTATAAGAGGAAGTGCATAGTGACTATCTTGTGTGTGATGTGTCCTCCTGCAGCCAGTATAAAAGGAAGTGCACAGTGAATGTCCTGTGTGTAATGTGTCCTCCTGCAGTCAGTATAAGAGGAAGTGCATAGTGACTATCCTGTGTGTGATGTGTCCTCCTGCAGACAGTATAAAAGGAAGTGCACAGGGACTGTCCTGTGTGTAATGTGTCCTCCTGCAGTCAGTATAAGAGGAAGTGCACAGTGACTGTCCTGTGTGTGATGTGTCCTCCTGCAGTCAGTATAAGAGGAAGTGCACAGTGACTGTCCTGTGTGTGTTGTTTCCTCCTGCAGTCAGTATAAGAGGAAGCGCACAGTGACTGTCCTGTGTGTGATGTGTCCTCCTGCAGTCAGTATAAGAGGAAGTGCACAGTGACTTTCCTGTGTGTGATGTGTCCTCCTGCAGTCAGTATAAGAGGAAGTGCACAGCGACTGTCCTGTATGTGGTGTCCTCCTGCAGTCAGTATAACAGAAAGTGCACAGTGACTGTCCTGTGTGTGATGTGTCCTCCTGCAGTCAGTATAAGAGGAAGTGCACAGTGACTGTCCTGTGTGTGATGTGTCCTCCTACAGTCAGTATAAGAGGAAGTGCACAGTGACTGTCCTGTGTGTGATGTGTCCTCCTGCAGTCAGTATAAGAGGAAGTGCACAGTGACTGTCCTGTGTGATGTGTCCTCCTGCAGTCAGTATAAGAGGAAGTACCCAGTGACTGTCCTATGTGTGATGTGTCCTCCTGCAGTCAGTATAAGAGGAAGTGCCCAGTGACTGTCCTGTGTGTGATGTGTCTTCCTGCAGTCAGTATAAGAGGAAGTGCACAGTGACTGTCCTGTGTGTAATGTGTCCTCCTGCAGTCAGTATAAGAGGAAGTGCATAGTGACTATCCTGTGTGTGATGTGTCCTCCTGCAGACAGTATAAAAGGAAGTGCACAGGGACTGTCCTGTGTGTAATGTGTCCTCCTGCAGTCAGTATAAGAGGAAGTGCACAGTGACTGTCCTGTGTGTGATGTGTCCTCCTGCAGTCAGTATAAGAGGAAGTGCACAGTGACTGTCCTGTGTGTGTTGTTTCCTCCTGCAGTCAGTATAAGAGGAAGCGCACAGTGACTGTCCTGTGTGTGATGTGTCCTCCTGCAGTCAGTATAAGAGGAAGTGCACAGTGACTTTCCTGTGTGTGATGTGTCCTCCTGCAGTCAGTATAAGAGGAAGTGCACAGCGACTGTCCTGTATGTGGTGTCCTCCTGCAGTCAGTATAACAGAAAGTGCACAGTGACTGTCCTGTGTGTGATGTGTCCTCCTGCAGTCAGTATAAGAGGAAGTGCACAGTGACTGTCCTGTGTGTGATGTGTCCTCCTACAGTCAGTATAAGAGGAAGTGCACAGTGACTGTCCTGTGTGTGATGTGTCCTCCTGCAGTCAGTATAAGAGGAAGTGCACAGTGACTGTCCTGTGTGATGTGTCCTCCTGCAGTCAGTATAAGAGGAAGTACCCAGTGACTGTCCTATGTGTGATGTGTCCTCCTGCAGTCAGTATAAGAGGAAGTGCCCAGTGACTGTCCTGTGTGTGATGTGTCTTCCTGCAGTCAGTATAAGAGGAAGTGCACAGTGACTGTCCTGTGTGTGATGTGTCCTCCTGCAGTCAGTATAAGAGGAAGTGCCCAGTGACTGTCCTGTGTGTGATGTGTCTTCCTGCAGTCAGTATAAGAGGAAGTGCAAAGTGACTGTCCTGTGTGTGATGTGTCCTCCTGCAGTCAGTATAAGAGGAAGTGCCCAGTGACTGTCCTGTGTGTGATGTGTCCTCCTGCAGTCAGTATAAGAGGAAGTGCCCAGTGACTGTCCTGTGTGTGATGTGTCTTCCTGCAGTCAGTATAAGAGAAAGTGCACAGTGACTGTCCTGTGTGTGATGTGTTCTCCTGCAATCAGTATAAGAGGAAGTGCCCAGTGACTGTCCTGTGTGTGATGTGTCCTCCTGCAGTCAGTATAAGAGGAAGTGCCCAGTGACTGTCCTGTGTGTGATGTGTCCTCCTGCAGTCAGTATAAGAGGAAGTGCCCAGTGACTGTCCTATGTGTGATGTGTCCTCCTGCAGTCAGTATAAGAGGAAGTGCCCAGTGACTGTCCTGTGTGTGATGTGTCCACCTGCAGTCAGTATAAGAGGATGTGCCCAGTGACTGTCCTGTGTGTGATGTGTCCACCTGCAGTCAGTATAAGAGGAAGTGCCCAGTGACTGTCCTGTGTGTGATGTGTCCTCCTGCAGTCAGTATAAGAGGAAGTGCACAGTGACTGTCCTGTGTGATGTGTCCTCCTGCAGTCAGTATAAGAGGAAGTGCCCAGTGACTGTCCTATGTGTGATGTGTCCTCCTGCAGTCAGTATAAGAGGAAGTGCCCAGTGACTGTCCTGTGTGTGATGTGTCTTCCTGCAGTCTGTATAAGAGGAAGTGCACAGTGACTGTCCTGTGTGTGATGTGTTCTCCTGCAGTCAGTATAAGAGGAAGTGCCCAGTGACTGTCCTGTGTGTGATGTGTTTTCCTGCAGTCAGTATAAGAGGAAGTGCACAGTGACTGTCCTGTGTGTGATGTGTCCTCCTGCAGTCAGTATAAGAGGAAGTGCCCAGTGACTGTCCAGTGTGTGATGTGTCTTCCTGCAGTCAGTATAAGAGGAAGTGCACAGTGACTGTCCTGTGTGTGATGTGTTCTCCTGCTGTCAGTATAATAGGAAGTGCCCAGTGACTGTCCTGTGTGTGATGTGTCCTCCTGCAGTCAGTATAAGAGGAAGTGCCCAGTGACTGTCCTATGTGTGATGTGTCCTCCTGCAGTCAGTATATGAGGAAGTGCTCAGTGACTGTCCTGTGTGTGATGTGTCTTCCTGCAGTCAGTATAAGAGGAAGTGCCCAGTGACTGTCCTGTGTGTGATGTGTCCACCTGCAGTCAGTATAAGAGGAAGTGCCCAGTGACTGTCCTGTGTGTGATGTTTCCTCCTGCAGTCAGTATAAGAGGAAGTGCACAGTGACTGTACTGTGTGTGATGTGTCCTCCTGCAGTCAGTATAAGAGGAAGTGCACAGAGACTGTCCTGTGTGTGATGTGTCCTCCTGCAGTCAGTGTAGAAGGAAGTGCACAGTGACTGTCCTGTGTGTGATGTGTCCTCCTGCAGTCAGTATAAGAGGAAGTGCTCAGTGACTGTCCTGTGTGTGATGTGTCCTCCTGCAGTCAGTATAAGAGGAAGTGCTCAGTGACTGTCCTGTGTGTGATGTGTCCTCCTGCAGTCAGTATAAGAGGAAGTGCACAGTGACTGTCCTGTGTGTGATGTGTCCTCCTGCAGTCAGTATAAGAGGAAGTGCACTGTGACCTGTGTGTGATGTGTACTCCTGTAGTCAGTATAAGAGGAAGTGCACAGTGACTGTCCTGTGTGTGATGTGTCTTCCTGCAGTCAGTATAAGAGGAAGTGCCCAGTGACTGTCCTGTGTGTGATGTGTCCACCTGCAGTCAGTATAAGAGGACGTGCACAGTGACTGTCCTGTGTGTGATGTGTCCTCCTGCAGTCAGTATAAGAGGAAGTGCTCAGTGACTGTCCTGTGTGTGATGTGTCCTCCTGCAGTCAGTATAAGAGGAAGTGCACAGTGACTGTCCTGTGTGTGATGTGTCCTCCTGCAGTCAGTATAAGAGGAAGTGCACAGTGACTGTCCTGTGTATGATGTGTCCTCCTGCATTCAGTCTAAGAGGAAGTGCACAGTGACTGTCCTGTGTGTGATGTGTCCTCCTGCAGTCAGTATAAGAGGAAGTGCACTGTGACCTGTGTGTGATGTGTCCTCCTGTAGTCAGTATAAGAGGAAGTGCACAGAGACTGTCCTGTGTGTGATATGTCCTCCTGCAGTCAGTATAAGAGGAAGCGCACAGTGACTGTCCTGTGTGTGATGTGTCCTCCTGCAGTCAGAATAAGAGGAAGTGCACAGTGACTGGCCTGTGTGTGATGTGTCCTCCTGCAGTCAGAATAAGAGGAAGTGCACAGTGACTGGCCTGTGTGTGATGTGTCCTCCTGCAGTCAGTATAAGAGGAAGTGCACAGAGACTGTCCTGTGTGTGATGTGTCCTCCTGCAGTCAGAATAAGAGGAAGCGCACAGTGACTGTCCTGTGTGATGTGTCCTCCTGCAGTCAGTATAAGAGGAAGTGCACAGAGACTGTCCTGTGTGTGATGTGTCCTCCTGCAGTCAGTATAAGAGGAAGCGCACAGTGACTGTCCTGTGTGTGATGTGTCCTCCTGCAGTCAGAATAAGAGGAAGTGCACAGTGACTGGCCTGTGTGTGATGTGTCCTCCTGCAGTCAGTATAAGAGGAAGTGCACAGTGACTGTCCTGTGTGTGATGTGTCCTCCTGCAGTCAGTATAAGAGGAAGTGCATAGTGACTGTCCTGTGTAATGTGTCCTCCTGCAGTCAGTATAAGAGGAAGTGCACAGTGACTGTCCTGTGTGTGATGTGTCCTCCTGTAGTCAGTATAAGAGGAAGTGCACAGTGACTGTCCTGTGTGTGATGTGTCCTCCTGCAGTCAGTATAAGAGGAAGTGCACAGTGACTGTCCTGTGTGTGATGTGTCCTCCTGCAGTCAGTATAAGAGGAAGCGCACAGTGACTGTCCTGTGTGTGATGTGTCCTCCTGTAGTCAGAATAAGAGGAAGTGCACAGTGACTGGCCTGTGTGTGATGTGTCCTCCTGCAGTCAGTATAAGAGGAAGTGCACAGTGACTGTCCTGTGTGTGATGTGTCCTCCTGCATTCAGAATAAGAGGAAGTGCATAGTGACTGTCCTGTGTAATGTGTCCTCCTGCAGTCAGTATAAGAGGAAGTGCACAGTGACTGTCCTGTGTGTGATGTGTCCTCCTGCAGTCAGTATAAGAGGAAGTGCACAGTGACTGTCCTGTGTGTGATGTGTCCTCCTGCAGTCAGTATAAGAGGAAGTGCACAGAGACTGTCCTGTGTGTGATGTGTCCTCCTGCAGTCAGTATAAGAGGAAGTGCACAGTGACTGTCCTGTGTGTGATGTGTCCTCCTGCAGTCAGTATAAGAGGAAGTGCATAGTGACTGTCCTGTGTAATGTGTCCTCCTGCAGTCAGTATAAGAGGAAGTGCACAGTGACTGTCCTGTGTGTGATGTGTCCTCCTGCAGTCAGTATAAGTGGAAGTGCACAGTGACTGTCCTGTGTGTGATATGTCCTCCTGCAGTCAGTATAAGAGGAAGCGCACAGTGACTGTCCTGTGTGTGATGTGTCCTCCTGCAGTCAGAATAAGAGGAAGTGCACAGTGACTGGCCTGTGTGTGATGTGTCCTCCTGCAGTCAGAATAAGAGGAAGTGCACAGTGACTGGCCTGTGTGTGATGTGTCCTCCTGCAGTCAGTATAAGAGGAAGTGCACAGAGACTGTCCTGTGTGTGATGTGTCCTCCTGCAGTCAGAATAAGAGGAAGCGCACAGTGACTGTCCTGTGTGTGATGTGTCCTCCTGCAGTCAGTATAAGAGGAAGTGCACAGAGACTGTCCTGTGTGTGATGTGTCCTCCTGCAGTCAGTATAAGAGGAAGTGCACAGAGACTGTCCTGTGTGTGATGTGTCCTCCTGCAGTCAGTATAAGAGGAAGCGCACAGTGACTGTCCTGTGTGTGATGTGTCCTCCTGTAGTCAGAATAAGAGGAAGTGCACAGTGACTGGCCTATGTGTGATGTGTCCTCCTGCAGTCAGTATAAGAGGAAGTGCACAGTGACTGTCCTGTGTGTGATGTGTCCTCCTGCAGTCAGTATAAGAGGAAGTGCATAGTGACTGTCTTGTGTAATGTGTCCTCCTGCAGTCAGTATAAGAGGAAGTGCACAGTGACTGTCCTGTGTGTGACGTGTCCTCCTGCAGTCAGTATAAGAGGAAGTGCACAGTGACTGTCCTGTGTGTGATGTGTCCTCCTGCAGTCAGTATAAGAGGAAGTGCACAGAGACTGTCCTGTGTGTGATGTGTCCTCCTGCAGTCAGTATAAGAGGAAGTGCACAGTGACTGTCCTGTGTGTGATGTGTCCTCCTGCAGTCAGTATAAGAGGAAGTGCATAGTGACTGTCCTGTGTAATGTGTCCTCCTGCAGTCAGTATAAGAGGAAGTGCACAGTGACTGTCCTGTGTGTGATGTGTCCTCCTGCAGTCAGTATAAGAGGAAGTGCACAGTGACTGTCCTGTGTGTGATGTGTCCTCCTGCAGTCAGTATAAGAGGAAGTGCACTGTGACCTGTGTGTGATGTGTCCTCCTGTAGTCAGTATAAGAGGAAGTGCACAGTGACTGTCCTGTGTGTGATGTGTCCTCCTGCAGTCAGTATAAGAGGAAGTGCACAGAGACTGTCCTGTGTGTGATGTGTCCTCCTGCAGTCAGTATAAGAGGAAGCGCACAGTGACTGTCCTGTGTGTGATGTGTCCTACTGCAGTCAGAATAAGAGGAAGTGCACAGTGACTGTCCTGTGTGTGATGTGTCCTCCTGCAGTCAGTATAAGAGGAAGTGCACAGTGACTGTCCTGTGTGTGATGTGTCCTCCTGCTGTCAGTATAAGAGGAAGTGCACAGTGACTGTCCTGTGTGTGATGTGTCCTACTGCCGTCAGTATCAGAGGAAGTGCACTGTGACCTGTGTGTGATGTGTCCTCCTGTAGTCAGTATAAGAGGAAGTGCACAGTGACTGTCCTGTGTGTGATGTGTCCTCCTGCAGTCAGTATAAGAGGAAGTGCACAGTGACTGTCCTGTGTGATGTGTCCTCCTGCAGTCAGCATAAGAGGAAGTGCACAGTGACTGTCCTGTGTGTGATGTGTCCTCCTGCAGTCAGTATGAGGAAGTGCACAGTGACTGTCCTGTGTGTGATATGTCCTCCTGCAGTCAGTACAAGAGAAAGTGCACAGTGACTGTCCTGTGTGTGATGTGTCCTCCTGCAGTCAGTATAAGAGGAAGCGCACATTGACTGTCCTGTGTGATGTGTCCTCCTGCAGTCAGTATAAGAGGAAGTACACAGTGACTGTCCTGTGTGTGATGTATCCTCCTGCAGTCAGTATAAGAGGAAGCGCACAGTGACTGTCCTGTGTGTGATGTGTCCTCCTGCAGTCAGAATAAGAGGAAGTGCACAGTGACTGTCCTATGTGTGATGTGTCCTCCTGCAGTCAGTATAAGAGAAAGTGCACAGTGTCTGTCCTGTATGTGATGTGTCTTCCTGCAGTCAGTATAAGAGGAAGTGCACAGTGACTATCCTGTGTGTGTGATGTGTCCTCCTGCAGTCAGTATAAGAGGAAGTGCACAGTGACTGTCCTGTGTGTGATGTGTCCTCCTGCAGTCAGAATAAGAGGAAGTGCACAGTGACTGTCCTGTGTGTGATGTGTCCTCCTGCAGTCAGTATAAGAGGAAGCGCACAGTGACTGTCCTGTGTGTGATGTGTCCTCCTGCAGTCAGAATAAGAGGAAGCGCACAGTGACTGTCCTGTGTGTGATGTGTCCTCCTGCAGTCAGAATAAGAGGAAGTGCACAGTGACTGTCCTATGTGTGATGTGTCCTCCTGCAGTCAGTATAAGAGAAAGTGCACAGTGTCTGTCCTGTATGTGATGTGTCTTCCTGCAGTCAGTATAAGAGGAAGTGCACAGTGACTATCCTGTGTGTGTGATGTGTCCTCCTGCAGTCAGTATAAGAGGAAGTGCACAGTGACTGTCCTGTGTGTGATGTATCCTCCTGTAGTCAGAATAAGATGAAGCGCACAGTGGCTGTCCTGTGTGTGATGTGCCCTCCTGCAGTCAGTATAAGAGGAAGTGCACAGTGACTGTCCTGTGTGTGATGTGTCCTCCTGCAGTCAGTATAAGAGGAAGTGCACAGTGACTGTCCTGTGTGTGATGTGTCCTCCTGCAGTCAGTATAAGAGGAAGTGCACAGTGACTGTCCTGTGTGTGATGTGTCCTCCTGCAGTCAGAATAAGAGGAAGTGCACAGTGACTGTCCTGTGTGTGATGTGTCCTCCTGCTGTCAGTATAAGAGGAAGTGCACAGTGACTGTCCTGTGTGTGATGTGTCCTACTGCCGTCAGTATAAGAGGAAGTGCACTGTGACCTGTGTGTGATGTGTCCTCCTGTAGTCAGTATAAGAGGAAGTGCACAGTGACTGTCCTGTGTGTGATGTGTCCTCCTGCAGTCAGTATAAGAGGAAGTGCACAGTGACTGTCCTGTGTGATGTGTCCTCCTGCAGTCAGCATAAGAGGAAGTGCACAGTGACTGTCCTGTGTGTGATGTGTCCTCCTGCAGTCAGTATGAGGAAGTGCACAGTGACTGTCCTGTGTGTGATATGTCCTCCTGCAGTCAGTACAAGAGAAAGTGCACAGTGACTGTCCTGTGTGTGATGTGTCCTCCTGCAGTCAGTATAAGAGGAAGCGCACATTGACTGTCCTGTGTGATGTGTCCTCCTGCAGTCAGTATAAGAGGAAGTACACAGTGACTGTCCTGTGTGTGATGTATCCTCCTGCAGTCAGTATAAGAGGAAGCGCACAGTGACTGTCCTGTGTGTGATGTGTCCTCCTGCAGTCAGAATAAGAGGAAGTGCACAGTGACTGTCCTATGTGTGATGTGTCCTCCTGCAGTCAGTATAAGAGAAAGTGCACAGTGTCTGTCCTGTATGTGATGTGTCTTCCTGCAGTCAGTATAAGAGGAAGTGCACAGTGACTATCCTGTGTGTGTGATGTGTCCTCCTGCAGTCAGTATAAGAGGAAGTGCACAGTGACTGTCCTGTGTGTGATGTGTCCTCCTGCAGTCAGAATAAGAGGAAGTGCACAGTGACTGTCCTGTGTGTGATGTGTCCTCCTGCAGTCAGTATAAGAGGAAGCGCACAGTGACTGTCCTGTGTGTGATGTGTCCTCCTGCAGTCAGAATAAGAGGAAGCGCACAGTGACTGTCCTGTGTGTGATGTGTCCTCCTGCAGTCAGAATAAGAGGAAGTGCACAGTGACTGTCCTATGTGTGATGTGTCCTCCTGCAGTCAGTATAAGAGAAAGTGCACAGTGTCTGTCCTGTATGTGATGTGTCTTCCTGCAGTCAGTATAAGAGGAAGTGCACAGTGACTATCCTGTGTGTGTGATGTGTCCTCCTGCAGTCAGTATAAGAGGAAGTGCACAGTGACTGTCCTGTGTGTGATGTATCCTCCTGTAGTCAGAATAAGATGAAGCGCACAGTGGCTGTCCTGTGTGTGATGTGCCCTCCTGCAGTCAGTATAAGAGGAAGTGCACAGTGACTGTCCTGTGTGTGATGTGTCCTCCTGCAGTCAGTATAAGAGGAAGTGCACAGTGACTGTCCTGTGTGTGATGTGTCCTCCTGCAGTCAGTATAAGAGGAAGTGCACAGTGACTGTCCTGTGTGTGATGTGTCCTCCTGCAGTCAGAATAAGAGGAAGTGCACAGTGACTGTCCTGTGTGTGATGTGTCCTCCTGCAGTCAGAATAAGAGGAAGTGCACAGTGACTGTCCTGTGTGATGTGTCCTCCTGCAGTCAGTATAAGAGGAAGTGCACAGTGACTGTCCTGTGTGTGATGTGTCCTCCTGCAGTCAGTATGAGGAAGTGCACAGTGACTGTCCTGTGTGTGATATGTCCTCCTGCAGTCAGTACAAGAGAAAGTGCACAGTGACTGTCCTGTGTGTGATGTGTCCTCCTGCAGTCAGTATAAGAGGAAGCGCACATTGACTGTCCTGTGTGATGTGTCCTCCTGCAGTCAGTATAAGAGGAAGTACACAGTGACTGTCCTGTGTGTGATGTATCCTCCTGCAGTCAGTATAAGAGGAAGCGCACAGTGACTGTCCTGTGTGTGATGTGTCCTCCTGCAGTCAGAATAAGAGGAAGTGCACAGTGACTGTCCTATGTGTGATGTGTCCTCCTGCAGTCAGTATAAGAGAAAGTGCACAGTGTCTGTCCTGTATGTGATGTGTCTTCCTGCAGTCAGTATAAGAGGAAGTGCACAGTGACTATCCTGTGTGTGTGATGTGTCCTCCTGCAGTCAGTATAAGAGGAAGTGCACAGTGACTGTCCTGTGTGTGATGTGTCCTCCTGCAGTCAGAATAAGAGGAAGTGCACAGTGACTGTCCTGTGTGTGATGTGTCCTCCTGCAGTCAGTATAAGAGGAAGCGCACAGTGACTGTCCTGTGTGTGATGTGTCCTCCTGCAGTCAGAATAAGAGGAAGCGCACAGTGACTGTCCTGTGTGTGATGTGTCCTCCTGCAGTCAGAATAAGAGGAAGTGCACAGTGACTGTCCTATGTGTGATGTGTCCTCCTGCAGTCAGTATAAGAGAAAGTGCACAGTGTCTGTCCTGTATGTGATGTGTCTTCCTGCAGTCAGTATAAGAGGAAGTGCACAGTGACTATCCTGTGTGTGTGATGTGTCCTCCTGCAGTCAGTATAAGAGGAAGTGCACAGTGACTGTCCTGTGTGTGATGTATCCTCCTGTAGTCAGAATAAGATGAAGCGCACAGTGGCTGTCCTGTGTGTGATGTGCCCTCCTGCAGTCAGTATAAGAGGAAGTGCACAGTGACTGTCCTGTGTGTGATGTGTCCTCCTGCAGTCAGTATAAGAGGAAGTGCACAGTGACTGTCCTGTGTGTGATGTGTCCTCCTGCAGTCAGTATAAGAGGAAGTGCACAGTGACTGTCCTGTGTGTGATGTGTCCTCCTGCAGTCAGAATAAGAGGAAGTGCACAGTGACTGTCCTGTGTGTGATGTGTCCTCCTGCAGTCAGAATAAGAGGAAGTGCACAGTGACTGTCCTGTGTGTGATGTGTCCTCCTGCAGTCAGTATAAGAGGAAGCGCACAGTGACTGTCCTGTGTGTGATGTGTCCTCCTGCAGTCAGAATAAGAGGAAGCGCACAGTGACTGTCCTGTGTGTGATGTGTCCTCCTGCAGTCAGAATAAGAGGAAGTGCACAGTGACTGTCCTATGTGTGATGTGTCCTCCTGCAGTCAGTATAAGAGAAAGTGCACAGTGTCTGTCCTGTATGTGATGTGTCTTCCTGCAGTCAGTATAAGAGGAAGTGCACAGTGACTATCCTGTGTGTGTGATGTGTCCTCCTGCAGTCAGTATAAGAGGAAGTGCACAGTGACTGTCCTGTGTGTGATGTATCCTCCTGTAGTCAGAATAAGATGAAGCGCACAGTGGCTGTCCTGTGTGTGATGTGTCCTCCTGCAGTCAGTATAAGAGGAAGTGCACAGAGACTGTCCTGTGTGTGATGTGTCTTCCTGCAGTCAGTATAAGAGGAAGTGCACAGTGACTGTCCTGTGTGTGATGTGTCCTCCTGCAGTCAGTATAAGAGGAAGTGCATAGTGACTATCTTGTGTGTGATGTGTCCTCCTGCAGCCAGTATAAAAGGAAGTGCACAGTGAATGTCCTGTGTGTAATGTGTCCTCCTGCAGTCAGTATAAGAGGAAGTGCATAGTGACTATCCTGTGTGTGATGTGTCCTCCTGCAGACAGTATAAAAGGAAGTGCACAGGGACTGTCTTGTGTGTAATGTGTCCTCCTGCAGTCAGTATAAGAGGAAGTGCACAGTGACTGTCCTGTGTGTGATGTGTCCTCCTGCAGTCAGTATAAGAGGAAGTGCACAGTGACTGTCCTGTGTGTGTTGTTTCCTCCTGCAGTCAGTATAAGAGGAAGCGCACAGTGACTGTCCTGTGTGTGATGTGTCCTCCTGCAGTCAGTATAAGAGGAAGTGCACAGTGACTGTCCTGTGTGTGATGTATCCTCCTGTAGTCAGAATAAGATGAAGCGCACAGTGGCTGTCCTGTGTGTGATGTGCCCTCCTGCAGTCAGTATAAGAGGAAGTGCACAGTGACTGTCCTGTGTGTGATGTGTCCTCCTGCAGTCAGTATAAGAGGAAGTGCACAGTGACTGTCCTGTGTGTGATGTGTCCTCCTGCAGTCAGTATAAGAGGAAGTGCACAGTGACTGTCCTGTGTGTGATGTGTCCTCCTGCAGTCAGAATAAGAGGAAGTGCACAGTGACTGTCCTGTGTGTGATGTGTCCTCCTGCAGTCAGAATAAGAGGAAGTGCACAGTGACTGTCCTGTGTGTGATGTGTCCTCCTGCAGTCAGTATAAGAGGAAGCGCACAGTGACTGTCCTGTGTGTGATGTGTCCTCCTGCAGTCAGAATAAGAGGAAGCGCACAGTGACTGTCCTGTGTGTGATGTGTCCTCCTGCAGTCAGAATAAGAGGAAGTGCACAGTGACTGTCCTATGTGTGATGTGTCCTCCTGCAGTCAGTATAAGAGAAAGTGCACAGTGTCTGTCCTGTGTGTGATGTGTCTTCCTGCAGTCAGTATAAGAGGAAGTGCACAGTGACTATCCTGTGTGTGTGATGTGTCCTCCTGCAGTCAGTATAAGAGGAAGTGCACAGTGACTGTCCTGTGTGTGATGTATCCTCCTGTAGTCAGAATAAGATGAAGCGCACAGTGGCTGTCCTGTGTGTGATGTGTCCTCCTGCAGTCAGTATAAGAGGAAGTGCACAGAGACTGTCCTGTGTGTGATGTGTCTTCCTGCAGTCAGTATAAGAGGAAGTGCACAGTGACTGTCCTGTGTGTGATGTGTCCTCCTGCAGTCAGTATAAGAGGAAGTGCATAGTGACTATCTTGTGTGTGATGTGTCCTCCTGCAGCCAGTATAAAAGGAAGTGCACAGTGAATGTCCTGTGTGTAATGTGTCCTCCTGCAGTCAGTATAAGAGGAAGTGCATAGTGACTATCCTGTGTGTGATGTGTCCTCCTGCAGACAGTATAAAAGGAAGTGCACAGGGACTGTCTTGTGTGTAATGTGTCCTCCTGCAGTCAGTATAAGAGGAAGTGCACAGTGACTGTCCTGTGTGTGATGTGTCCTCCTGCAGTCAGTATAAGAGGAAGTGCACAGTGACTGTCCTGTGTGTGTTGTTTCCTCCTGCAGTCAGTATAAGAGGAAGCGCACAGTGACTGTCCTGTGTGTGATGTGTCCTCCTGCAGTCAGTATAAGAGGAAGTGCACAGTGACTTTCCTGTGTGTGATGTGTCCTCCTGCAGTCAGTATAAGAGGAAGTGCACAGCGACTGTCCTGTATGTGGTGTCCTCCTGCAGTCAGTATAACAGAAAGTGCACAGTGACTGTCCTGTGTGTGATGTGTCCTCCTGCAGTCAGTATAAGAGGAAGTGCACAGTGACTGTCCTGTGTGTGATGTGTCCTCCTACAGTCAGTATAAGAGGAAGTGCACAGTGACTGTCCTGTGTGTGATGTGTCCTCCTGCAGTCAGTATAAGAGGAAGTGCACAGTGACTGTCCTGTGTGATGTGTCCTCCTGCAGTCAGTATAAGAGGAAGTACCCAGTGACTCTCCTATGTGTGATGTGTCCTCCTGCAGTCAGTATAAGAGGAAGTGCCCAGTGACTGTCCTGTGTGTGATGTGTCTTCCTGCAGTCAGTATAAGAGGAAGTGCACAGTGACTGTCCTGTGTGTGATGTGTCCTCCTGCAGTCAGTATAAGAGGAAGTGCCCAGTGACTGTCCTGTGTGTGATGTGTCTTCCTGCAGTCAGTATAAGAGGAAGTGCCCAGTGACTGTCCTGTGTGTGATGTGTCCTCCTGCAGTCAGTATAAGAGGAAGTGCCCAGTGACTGTCCTGTGTGTGATGTGTCTTCCTGCAGTCAGTATAAGAGAAAGTGCACAGTGACTGTCCTGTGTGTGATGTGTTCTCCTGCAATCAGTATAAGAGGAAGTGCCCAGTGACTGTCCTGTGTGTGATGTGTCCTCCTGCAGTCAGTATAAGAGGAAGTGCCCAGTGACTGTCCTGTGTGTGATGTGTCCTCCTGCAGTCAGTATAAGAGGAAGTGCCCAGTGACTGTCCTATGTGTGATGTGTCCTCCTGCAGTCAGTATAAGAGGAAGTGCCCAGTGACTGTCCTGTGTGTGATGTGTCCTCCTGCAGTCAGTATAAGAGAAAGTGCACAGTGTCTGTCCTGTATGTGATGTGTCTTCCTGCAGTCAGTATAAGAGGAAGTGCACAGTGACTATCCTGTGTGTGTGATGTGTCCTCCTGCAGTCAGTATAAGAGGAAGTGCACAGTGACTGTCCTGTGTGTGATGTATCCTCCTGTAGTCAGAATAAGATGAAGCGCACAGTGGCTGTCCTGTGTGTGATGTGCCCTCCTGCAGTCAGTATAAGAGGAAGTGCACAGTGACTGTCCTGTGTGTGATGTGTCCTCCTGCAGTCAGTATAAGAGGAAGTGCACAGAGACTGTCCTGTGTGTGATGTGTCTTCCTGCAGTCAGTATAAGAGGAAGTGCACAGTGACTGTCCTGTGTGTGATGTGTCCTCCTGCAGTCAGTATAAGAGGAAGTGCATAGTGACTATCTTGTGTGTGATGTGTCCTCCTGCAGCCAGTATAAAAGGAAGTGCACAGTGAATGTCCTGTGTGTAATGTGTCCTCCTGCAGTCAGTATAAGAGGAAGTGCATAGTGACTATCCTGTGTGTGATGTGTCCTCCTGCAGACAGTATAAAAGGAAGTGCACAGGGACTGTCCTGTGTGTAATGTGTCCTCCTGCAGTCAGTATAAGAGGAAGTGCACAGTGACTGTCCTGTGTGTGATGTGTCCTCCTGCAGTCAGTATAAGAGGAAGTGCACAGTGACTGTCCTGTGTGTGTTGTTTCCTCCTGCAGTCAGTATAAGAGGAAGCGCACAGTGACTGTCCTGTGTGTGATGTGTCCTCCTGCAGTCAGTATAAGAGGAAGTGCACAGTGACTTTCCTGTGTGTGATGTGTCCTCCTGCAGTCAGTATAAGAGGAAGTGCACAGCGACTGTCCTGTATGTGGTGTCCTCCTGCAGTCAGTATAACAGAAAGTGCACAGTGACTGTCCTGTGTGTGATGTGTCCTCCTGCAGTCAGTATAAGAGGAAGTGCACAGTGACTGTCCTGTGTGTGATGTGTCCTCCTACAGTCAGTATAAGAGGAAGTGCACAGTGACTGTCCTGTGTGTGATGTGTCCTCCTGCAGTCAGTATAAGAGGAAGTGCACAGTGACTGTCCTGTGTGATGTGTCCTCCTGCAGTCAGTATAAGAGGAAGTACCCAGTGACTGTCCTATGTGTGATGTGTCCTCCTGCAGTCAGTATAAGAGGAAGTGCCCAGTGACTGTCCTGTGTGTGATGTGTCTTCCTGCAGTCAGTATAAGAGGAAGTGCACAGTGACTGTCCTGTGTGTGATGTGTCCTCCTGCAGTCAGTATAAGAGGAAGTGCCCAGTGACTGTCCTGTGTGTGATGTGTCTTCCTGCAGTCAGTATAAGAGGAAGTGCAAAGTGACTGTCCTGTGTGTGATGTGTCCTCCTGCAGTCAGTATAAGAGGAAGTGCCCAGTGACTGTCCTGTGTGTGATGTGTCCTCCTGCAGTCAGTATAAGAGGAAGTGCCCAGTGACTGTCCTGTGTGTGATGTGTCTTCCTGCAGTCAGTATAAGAGAAAGTGCACAGTGACTGTCCTGTGTGTGATGTGTTCTCCTGCAATCAGTATAAGAGGAAGTGCCCAGTGACTGTCCTGTGTGTGATGTGTCCTCCTGCAGTCAGTATAAGAGGAAGTGCCCAGTGACTGTCCTGTGTGTGATGTGTCCTCCTGCAGTCAGTATAAGAGGAAGTGCCCAGTGACTGTCCTGTGTGTGATGTGTCCTCCTGCAGTCAGTATAAGAGGAAGTGCCCAGTGACTGTCCTGTGTGTGATGTGTCCACCTGCAGTCAGTATAAGAGGATGTGCCCAGTGACTGTCCTGTGTGTGATGTGTCCACCTGCAGTCAGTATAAGAGGAAGTGCCCAGTGACTGTCCTGTGTGTGATGTGTCCTCCTGCAGTCAGTATAAGAGGAAGTGCACAGTGACTGTCCTGTGTGATGTGTCCTCCTGCAGTCAGTATAAGAGGAAGTGCCCAGTGACTGTCCTATGTGTGATGTGTCCTCCTGCAGTCAGTATAAGAGGAAGTGCCCAGTGACTGTCCTGTGTGTGATGTGTCTTCCTGCAGTCTGTATAAGAGGAAGTGCACAGTGACTGTCCTGTGTGTGATGTGTTCTCCTGCAGTCAGTATAAGAGGAAGTGCCCAGTGACTGTCCTGTGTGTGATGTGTTTTCCTGCAGTCAGTATAAGAGGAAGTGCACAGTGACTGTCCTGTGTGTGATGTGTCCTCCTGTAGTCAGAATAAGATGAAGCGCACAGTGGCTGTCCTGTGTGTGATGTGTCCACCTGCAGTCAGTATAAGAGGAAGTGCCCAGTGACTGTCCTGTGTGTGATGTGTCCTCCTGCAGTCAGTATAAGAGGAAGTGCACAGTGACTGTCCTGTGTGATGTGTCCTCCTGCAGTCAGTATAAGAGGAAGTGCCCAGTGACTGTCCTATGTGTGATGTGTCCTCCTGCAGTCAGTATAAGAGGAAGTGCACAGTGACTGTCCTGTGTGTGATGTGTCCTCCTGCAGTCAGTATAAGAGGAAGTGCCCAGTGACTGTCCTGTGTGTGATGTGTCTTCCTGCAGTCTGTATAAGAGGAAGTGCACAGTGACTGTCCTGTGTGTGATGTGTCCTCCTGCAGTCAGTATAAGAGGAAGTGCACAGTGACTGTCCTGTGTGTGATGTATCCTCCTGTAGTCAGAATAAGATGAAGCGCACAGTGGCTGTCCTGTGTGTGATGTGTCCTCCTGCAGTCAGTATAAGAGGAAGTGCACAGAGACTGTCCTGTGTGTGATGTGTCTTCCTGCAGTCAGTATAAGAGGAAGTGCACAGTGACTGTCCTGTGTGTGATGTGTCCTCCTGCAGTCAGTATAAGAGGAAGTGCATAGTGACTATCTTGTGTGTGATGTGTCCTCCTGCAGCCAGTATAAAAGGAAGTGCACAGTGAATGTCCTGTGTGTAATGTGTCCTCCTGCAGTCAGTATAAGAGGAAGTGCATAGTGACTATCCTGTGTGTGATGTGTCCTCCTGCAGACAGTATAAAAGGAAGTGCACAGGGACTGTCTTGTGTGTAATGTGTCCTCCTGCAGTCAGTATAAGAGGAAGTGCACAGTGACTGTCCTGTGTGTGATGTGTCCTCCTGCAGTCAGTATAAGAGGAAGTGCACAGTGACTGTCCTGTGTGTGTTGTTTCCTCCTGCAGTCAGTATAAGAGGAAGCGCACAGTGACTGTCCTGTGTGTGATGTGTCCTCCTGCAGTCAGTATAAGAGGAAGTGCACAGTGACTGTCCTGTGTGTGATGTATCCTCCTGTAGTCAGAATAAGATGAAGCGCACAGTGGCTGTCCTGTGTGTGATGTGCCCTCCTGCAGTCAGTATAAGAGGAAGTGCACAGTGACTGTCCTGTGTGTGATGTGTCCTCCTGCAGTCAGTATAAGAGGAAGTGCACAGTGACTGTCCTGTGTGTGATGTGTCCTCCTGCAGTCAGTATAAGAGGAAGTGCACAGTGACTGTCCTGTGTGTGATGTGTCCTCCTGCAGTCAGAATAAGAGGAAGTGCACAGTGACTGTCCTGTGTGTGATGTGTCCTCCTGCAGTCAGAATAAGAGGAAGTGCACAGTGACTGTCCTGTGTGTGATGTGTCCTCCTGCAGTCAGTATAAGAGGAAGCGCACAGTGACTGTCCTGTGTGTGATGTGTCCTCCTGCAGTCAGAATAAGAGGAAGCGCACAGTGACTGTCCTGTGTGTGATGTGTCCTCCTGCAGTCAGAATAAGAGGAAGTGCACAGTGACTGTCCTATGTGTGATGTGTCCTCCTGCAGTCAGTATAAGAGAAAGTGCACAGTGTCTGTCCTGTGTGTGATGTGTCTTCCTGCAGTCAGTATAAGAGGAAGTGCACAGTGACTATCCTGTGTGTGTGATGTGTCCTCCTGCAGTCAGTATAAGAGGAAGTGCACAGTGACTGTCCTGTGTGTGATGTATCCTCCTGTAGTCAGAATAAGATGAAGCGCACAGTGGCTGTCCTGTGTGTGATGTGTCCTCCTGCAGTCAGTATAAGAGGAAGTGCACAGAGACTGTCCTGTGTGTGATGTGTCTTCCTGCAGTCAGTATAAGAGGAAGTGCACAGTGACTGTCCTGTGTGTGATGTGTCCTCCTGCAGTCAGTATAAGAGGAAGTGCATAGTGACTATCTTGTGTGTGATGTGTCCTCCTGCAGCCAGTATAAAAGGAAGTGCACAGTGAATGTCCTGTGTGTAATGTGTCCTCCTGCAGTCAGTATAAGAGGAAGTGCATAGTGACTATCCTGTGTGTGATGTGTCCTCCTGCAGACAGTATAAAAGGAAGTGCACAGGGACTGTCTTGTGTGTAATGTGTCCTCCTGCAGTCAGTATAAGAGGAAGTGCACAGTGACTGTCCTGTGTGTGATGTGTCCTCCTGCAGTCAGTATAAGAGGAAGTGCACAGTGACTGTCCTGTGTGTGTTGTTTCCTCCTGCAGTCAGTATAAGAGGAAGCGCACAGTGACTGTCCTGTGTGTGATGTGTCCTCCTGCAGTCAGTATAAGAGGAAGTGCACAGTGACTTTCCTGTGTGTGATGTGTCCTCCTGCAGTCAGTATAAGAGGAAGTGCACAGCGACTGTCCTGTATGTGGTGTCCTCCTGCAGTCAGTATAACAGAAAGTGCACAGTGACTGTCCTGTGTGTGATGTGTCCTCCTGCAGTCAGTATAAGAGGAAGTGCACAGTGACTGTCCTGTGTGTGATGTGTCCTCCTACAGTCAGTATAAGAGGAAGTGCACAGTGACTGTCCTGTGTGTGATGTGTCCTCCTGCAGTCAGTATAAGAGGAAGTGCACAGTGACTGTCCTGTGTGATGTGTCCTCCTGCAGTCAGTATAAGAGGAAGTACCCAGTGACTCTCCTATGTGTGATGTGTCCTCCTGCAGTCAGTATAAGAGGAAGTGCCCAGTGACTGTCCTGTGTGTGATGTGTCTTCCTGCAGTCAGTATAAGAGGAAGTGCACAGTGACTGTCCTGTGTGTGATGTGTCCTCCTGCAGTCAGTATAAGAGGAAGTGCCCAGTGACTGTCCTGTGTGTGATGTGTCTTCCTGCAGTCAGTATAAGAGGAAGTGCCCAGTGACTGTCCTGTGTGTGATGTGTCCTCCTGCAGTCAGTATAAGAGGAAGTGCCCAGTGACTGTCCTGTGTGTGATGTGTCTTCCTGCAGTCAGTATAAGAGAAAGTGCACAGTGACTGTCCTGTGTGTGATGTGTTCTCCTGCAATCAGTATAAGAGGAAGTGCCCAGTGACTGTCCTGTGTGTGATGTGTCCTCCTGCAGTCAGTATAAGAGGAAGTGCCCAGTGACTGTCCTGTGTGTGATGTGTCCTCCTGCAGTCAGTATAAGAGGAAGTGCCCAGTGACTGTCCTATGTGTGATGTGTCCTCCTGCAGTCAGTATAAGAGGAAGTGCCCAGTGACTGTCCTGTGTGTGATGTGTCCTCCTGCAGTCAGTATAAGAGAAAGTGCACAGTGTCTGTCCTGTATGTGATGTGTCTTCCTGCAGTCAGTATAAGAGGAAGTGCACAGTGACTATCCTGTGTGTGTGATGTGTCCTCCTGCAGTCAGTATAAGAGGAAGTGCACAGTGACTGTCCTGTGTGTGATGTATCCTCCTGTAGTCAGAATAAGATGAAGCGCACAGTGGCTGTCCTGTGTGTGATGTGCCCTCCTGCAGTCAGTATAAGAGGAAGTGCACAGTGACTGTCCTGTGTGTGATGTGTCCTCCTGCAGTCAGTATAAGAGGAAGTGCACAGAGACTGTCCTGTGTGTGATGTGTCTTCCTGCAGTCAGTATAAGAGGAAGTGCACAGTGACTGTCCTGTGTGTGATGTGTCCTCCTGCAGTCAGTATAAGAGGAAGTGCATAGTGACTATCTTGTGTGTGATGTGTCCTCCTGCAGCCAGTATAAAAGGAAGTGCACAGTGAATGTCCTGTGTGTAATGTGTCCTCCTGCAGTCAGTATAAGAGGAAGTGCATAGTGACTATCCTGTGTGTGATGTGTCCTCCTGCAGACAGTATAAAAGGAAGTGCACAGGGACTGTCCTGTGTGTAATGTGTCCTCCTGCAGTCAGTATAAGAGGAAGTGCACAGTGACTGTCCTGTGTGTGATGTGTCCTCCTGCAGTCAGTATAAGAGGAAGTGCACAGTGACTGTCCTGTGTGTGTTGTTTCCTCCTGCAGTCAGTATAAGAGGAAGCGCACAGTGACTGTCCTGTGTGTGATGTGTCCTCCTGCAGTCAGTATAAGAGGAAGTGCACAGTGACTTTCCTGTGTGTGATGTGTCCTCCTGCAGTCAGTATAAGAGGAAGTGCACAGCGACTGTCCTGTATGTGGTGTCCTCCTGCAGTCAGTATAACAGAAAGTGCACAGTGACTGTCCTGTGTGTGATGTGTCCTCCTGCAGTCAGTATAAGAGGAAGTGCACAGTGACTGTCCTGTGTGTGATGTGTCCTCCTACAGTCAGTATAAGAGGAAGTGCACAGTGACTGTCCTGTGTGTGATGTGTCCTCCTGCAGTCAGTATAAGAGGAAGTGCACAGTGACTGTCCTGTGTGATGTGTCCTCCTGCAGTCAGTATAAGAGGAAGTACCCAGTGACTGTCCTATGTGTGATGTGTCCTCCTGCAGTCAGTATAAGAGGAAGTGCCCAGTGACTGTCCTGTGTGTGATGTGTCTTCCTGCAGTCAGTATAAGAGGAAGTGCACAGTGACTGTCCTGTGTGTGATGTGTCCTCCTGCAGTCAGTATAAGAGGAAGTGCCCAGTGACTGTCCTGTGTGTGATGTGTCTTCCTGCAGTCAGTATAAGAGGAAGTG
Source organism: Pseudophryne corroboree (assembly GCF_028390025.1). NCBI lineage: Eukaryota > Metazoa > Chordata > Amphibia > Anura > Myobatrachidae > Pseudophryne > Pseudophryne corroboree. The sequence goes on along the minus strand of NC_086446.1, from coordinate 57,609,667 downwards.
CAAAGTGACTGTCCTGTGTGTGATGTGTCCTCCTGCAGTCAGTATAAGAGGAAGTGCCCAGTGACTGTCCTGTGTGTGATGTGTCCTCCTGCAGTCAGTATAAGAGGAAGTGCCCAGTGACTGTCCTGTGTGTGATGTGTCTTCCTGCAGTCAGTATAAGAGAAAGTGCACAGTGACTGTCCTGTGTGTGATGTGTTCTCCTGCAATCAGTATAAGAGGAAGTGCCCAGTGACTGTCCTGTGTGTGATGTGTCCTCCTGCAGTCAGTATAAGAGGAAGTGCCCAGTGACTGTCCTGTGTGTGATGTGTCCTCCTGCAGTCAGTATAAGAGGAAGTGCCCAGTGACTGTCCTGTGTGTGATGTGTCCTCCTGCAGTCAGTATAAGAGGAAGTGCCCAGTGACTGTCCTGTGTGTGATGTGTCCACCTGCAGTCAGTATAAGAGGATGTGCCCAGTGACTGTCCTGTGTGTGATGTGTCCACCTGCAGTCAGTATAAGAGGAAGTGCCCAGTGACTGTCCTGTGTGTGATGTGTCCTCCTGCAGTCAGTATAAGAGGAAGTGCACAGTGACTGTCCTGTGTGATGTGTCCTCCTGCAGTCAGTATAAGAGGAAGTGCCCAGTGACTGTCCTATGTGTGATGTGTCCTCCTGCAGTCAGTATAAGAGGAAGTGCCCAGTGACTGTCCTGTGTGTGATGTGTCTTCCTGCAGTCTGTATAAGAGGAAGTGCACAGTGACTGTCCTGTGTGTGATGTGTTCTCCTGCAGTCAGTATAAGAGGAAGTGCCCAGTGACTGTCCTGTGTGTGATGTGTTTTCCTGCAGTCAGTATAAGAGGAAGTGCACAGTGACTGTCCTGTGTGTGATGTGTCCTCCTGCAGTCAGTATAAGAGGAAGTGCCCAGTGACTGTCCAGTGTGTGATGTGTCTTCCTGCAGTCAGTATAAGAGGAAGTGCACAGTGACTGTCCTGTGTGTGATGTGTTCTCCTGCTGTCAGTATAATAGGAAGTGCCCAGTGACTGTCCTGTGTGTGATGTGTCCTCCTGCAGTCAGTATAAGAGGAAGTGCCCAGTGACTGTCCTATGTGTGATGTGTCCTCCTGCAGTCAGTATATGAGGAAGTGCTCAGTGACTGTCCTGTGTGTGATGTGTCTTCCTGCAGTCAGTATAAGAGGAAGTGCCCAGTGACTGTCCTGTGTGTGATGTGTCCACCTGCAGTCAGTATAAGAGGAAGTGCCCAGTGACTGTCCTGTGTGTGATGTGTCCACCTGCAGTCAGTATAAGAGGAAGTGCACAGTGACTGTACTGTGTGTGATGTGTCCTCCTGCAGTCAGTATAAGAGGAAGTGCACAGAGACTGTCCTGTGTGTGATGTGTCCTCCTGCAGTCAGTGTAGAAGGAAGTGCACAGTGACTGTCCAGTGTGTGATGTGTCTTCCTGCAGTCAGTATAAGAGGAAGTGCCCAGTGACTGTCCTGTGTGTGATGTGTCCACCTGCAGTCAGTATAAGAGGACGTGCACAGTGACTGTCCTGTGTGTGATGTGTCCTCCTGCAGTCAGTATAAGAGGAAGTGCTCAGTGACTGTCCTGTGTGTGATGTGTCCTCCTGCAGTCAGTATAAGAGGAAGTGCTCAGTGACTGTCCTGTGTGTGATGTGTCCTCCTGCAGTCAGTATAAGAGGAAGTGCACAGTGACTGTCCTGTGTGTGATGTGTCCTCCTGCAGTCAGTATAAGAGGAAGTGCACTGTGACCTGTGTGTGATGTGTACTCCTGTAGTCAGTATAAGAGGAAGTGCACAGTGACTGTCCTGTGTGTGATGTGTCTTCCTGCAGTCAGTATAAGAGGAAGTGCCCAGTGACTGTCCTGTGTGTGATGTGTCCACCTGCAGTCAGTATAAGAGGACGTGCACAGTGACTGTCCTGTGTGTGATGTGTCCTCCTGCAGTCAGTATAAGAGGAAGTGCTCAGTGACTGTCCTGTGTGTGATGTGTCCTCCTGCAGTCAGTATAAGAGGAAGTGCACAGTGACTGTCCTGTGTGTGATGTGTCCTCCTGCAGTCAGTATAAGAGGAAGTGCACAGTGACTGTCCTGTGTATGATGTGTCCTCCTGCATTCAGTCTAAGAGGAAGTGCACAGTGACTGTCCTGTGTGTGATGTGTCCTCCTGCAGTCAGTATAAGAGGAAGTGCACTGTGACCTGTGTGTGATGTGTCCTCCTGTAGTCAGTATAAGAGGAAGTGCACAGAGACTGTCCTGTGTGTGATATGTCCTCCTGCAGTCAGTATAAGAGGAAGCGCACAGTGACTGTCCTGTGTGTGATGTGTCCTCCTGCAGTCAGAATAAGAGGAAGTGCACAGTGACTGGCCTGTGTGTGATGTGTCCTCCTGCAGTCAGAATAAGAGGAAGTGCACAGTGACTGGCCTGTGTGTGATGTGTCCTCCTGCAGTCAGTATAAGAGGAAGTGCACAGAGACTGTCCTGTGTGTGATGTGTCCTCCTGCAGTCAGAATAAGAGGAAGCGCACAGTGACTGTCCTGTGTGATGTGTCCTCCTGCAGTCAGTATAAGAGGAAGTGCACAGAGACTGTCCTGTGTGTGATGTGTCCTCCTGCAGTCAGTATAAGAGGAAGTGCCCAGTGACTGTCCTGTGTGTGATGTGTCTTCCTGCAGTCAGTATAAGAGGAAGTACACAGTGACTGGCCTGTGTGTGATGTGTCCTCCTGCAGTCAGTATAAGAGGAAGTGCACAGTGACTGTCCTGTGTGTGATGTGTCCTCCTGCAGTCAGTATAAGAGGAAGTGCACAGTGACTGTCCTGTGTAATGTGTCCTCCTGCAGTCAGTATAAGAGGAAGTGCACAGTGACTGTCCTGTGTGTGATGTGTCCTCCTGTAGTCAGTATAAGAGGAAGTGCACAGTGACTGTCCTGTGTGTGATGTGTCCTCCTGCAGTCAGTATAAGAGGAAGTGCACAGTGACTGTCCTGTGTGTGATGTGTCCTCCTGCAGTCAGTATAAGAGGAAGCGCACAGTGACTGTCCTGTGTGTGATGTGTCCTCCTGTAGTCAGAATAAGAGGAAGTGCACAGTGACTGGCCTGTGTGTGATGTGTCCTCCTGCAGTCAGTATAAGAGGAAGTGCACAGTGACTGTCCTGTGTGTGATGTGTCCTCCTGCATTCAGAATAAGAGGAAGTGCATAGTGACTGTCCTGTGTAATGTGTCCTCCTGCAGTCAGTATAAGAGGAAGTGCACAGTGACTGTCCTGTGTGTGATGTGTCCTCCTGCAGTCAGTATAAGAGGAAGTGCACAGTGACTGTCCTGTGTGTGATGTGTCCTCCTGCAGTCAGTATAAGAGGAAGTGCACAGAGACTGTCCTGTGTGTGATGTGTCCTCCTGCAGTCAGTATAAGAGGAAGTGCACAGTGACTGTCCTGTGTGTGATGTGTCCTCCTGCAGTAAGTATAAGAGGAAGTGCATAGTGACTGTCCTGTGTAATGTGTCCTCCTGCAGTCAGTATAAGAGGAAGTGCACAGTGACTGTCCTGTGTGTGATGTGTCCTCCTGCAGTCAGTATAAGAGGAAGTGCACAGTGACTGTCCTGTGTGTGATATGTCCTCCTGCAGTCAGTATAAGAGGAAGCGCACAGTGACTGTCCTGTGTGTGATGTGTCCTCCTGCAGTCAGAATAAGAGGAAGTGCCCAGTGACTGGCTTGTGTGTGATGTGTCCTCCTGCAGTCAGTATAAGAGGAAGTGCACAGTGACTAGCCTGTGTGTGATGTGTCCTCCTGCAGTCAGTATAAGAGGAAGTGCACAGAGACTGTCCTGTGTGTGATGTGTCCTCCTGCAGTCAGAATAAGAGGAAGCGCACAGTGACTGTCCTGTGTGTGATGTGTCCTCCTGCAGTCAGTATAAGAGGAAGTGCTCAGTGACTGTCCTGTGTGTGATGTGTCTTCCTGCAGTCAGTATAAGAGGAATTGCACAGAGACTGTCCTGTGTGTGATGTGTCCTCCTGCAGTCAGTATAAGAGGAAGCGCACAGTGACTGTCCTGTGTGTGATGTGTCCTCCTGTAGTCAGAATAAGAGGAAGTGCACAGTGACTGTACTGTGTGTGATGTGTCCTCCTGCAGTCAGTATAAGAGGAAGTGCACAGAGACTGTCCTGTGTGTGATGTGTCCTCCTGCAGTCAGTGTAGAAGGAAGTGCACAGTGACTGTCCAGTGTGTGATGTGTCTTCCTGCAGTCAGTATAAGAGGAAGTGCCCAGTGACTGTCCTGTGTGTGATGTGTCCACCTGCAGTCAGTATAAGAGGACGTGCACAGTGACTGTCCTGTGTGTGATGTGTCCTCCTGCAGTCAGTATAAGAGGAAGTGCTCAGTGACTGTCCTGTGTGTGATGTGTCCTCCTGCAGTCAGTATAAGAGGAAGTGCTCAGTGACTGTCCTGTGTGTGATGTGTCCTCCTGCAGTCAGTATAAGAGGAAGTGCACAGTGACTGTCCTGTGTGTGATGTGTCCTCCTGCAGTCAGTATAAGAGGAAGTGCACTGTGACCTGTGTGTGATGTGTACTCCTGTAGTCAGTATAAGAGGAAGTGCACAGTGACTGTCCTGTGTGTGATGTGTCTTCCTGCAGTCAGTATAAGAGGAAGTGCCCAGTGACTGTCCTGTGTGTGATGTGTCCACCTGCAGTCAGTATAAGAGGACGTGCACAGTGACTGTCCTGTGTGTGATGTGTCCTCCTGCAGTCAGTATAAGAGGAAGTGCTCAGTGACTGTCCTGTGTGTGATGTGTCCTCCTGCAGTCAGTATAAGAGGAAGTGCACAGTGACTGTCCTGTGTGTGATGTGTCCTCCTGCAGTCAGTATAAGAGGAAGTGCACAGTGACTGTCCTGTGTATGATGTGTCCTCCTGCATTCAGTCTAAGAGGAAGTGCACAGTGACTGTCCTGTGTGTGATGTGTCCTCCTGCAGTCAGTATAAGAGGAAGTGCACTGTGACCTGTGTGTGATGTGTCCTCCTGTAGTCAGTATAAGAGGAAGTGCACAGAGACTGTCCTGTGTGTGATATGTCCTCCTGCAGTCAGTATAAGAGGAAGCGCACAGTGACTGTCCTGTGTGTGATGTGTCCTCCTGCAGTCAGAATAAGAGGAAGTGCACAGTGACTGGCCTGTGTGTGATGTGTCCTCCTGCAGTCAGAATAAGAGGAAGTGCACAGTGACTGGCCTGTGTGTGATGTGTCCTCCTGCAGTCAGTATAAGAGGAAGTGCACAGAGACTGTCCTGTGTGTGATGTGTCCTCCTGCAGTCAGAATAAGAGGAAGCGCACAGTGACTGTCCTGTGTGATGTGTCCTCCTGCAGTCAGTATAAGAGGAAGTGCACAGAGACTGTCCTGTGTGTGATGTGTCCTCCTGCAGTCAGTATAAGAGGAAGCGCACAGTGACTGTCCTGTGTGTGATGTGTCCTCCTGCAGTCAGAATAAGAGGAAGTACACAGTGACTGGCCTGTGTGTGATGTGTCCTCCTGCAGTCAGTATAAGAGGAAGTGCACAGTGACTGTCCTGTGTGTGATGTGTCCTCCTGCAGTCAGTATAAGAGGAAGTGCACAGTGACTGTCCTGTGTAATGTGTCCTCCTGCAGTCAGTATAAGAGGAAGTGCACAGTGACTGTCCTGTGTGTGATGTGTCCTCCTGTAGTCAGTATAAGAGGAAGTGCACAGTGACTGTCCTGTGTGTGATGTGTCCTCCTGCAGTCAGTATAAGAGGAAGTGCACAGTGACTGTCCTGTGTGTGATGTGTCCTCCTGCAGTCAGTATAAGAGGAAGCGCACAGTGACTGTCCTGTGTGTGATGTGTCCTCCTGTAGTCAGAATAAGAGGAAGTGCACAGTGACTGGCCTGTGTGTGATGTGTCCTCCTGCAGTCAGTATAAGAGGAAGTGCACAGTGACTGTCCTGTGTGTGATGTGTCCTCCTGCATTCAGAATAAGAGGAAGTGCATAGTGACTGTCCTGTGTAATGTGTCCTCCTGCAGTCAGTATAAGAGGAAGTGCACAGTGACTGTCCTGTGTGTGATGTGTCCTCCTGCAGTCAGTATAAGAGGAAGTGCACAGTGACTGTCCTGTGTGTGATGTGTCCTCCTGCAGTCAGTATAAGAGGAAGTGCACAGAGACTGTCCTGTGTGTGATGTGTCCTCCTGCAGTCAGTATAAGAGGAAGTGCACAGTGACTGTCCTGTGTGTGATGTGTCCTCCTGCAGTAAGTATAAGAGGAAGTGCATAGTGACTGTCCTGTGTAATGTGTCCTCCTGCAGTCAGTATAAGAGGAAGTGCACAGTGACTGTCCTGTGTGTGATGTGTCCTCCTGCAGTCAGTATAAGAGGAAGTGCACAGTGACTGTCCTGTGTGTGATATGTCCTCCTGCAGTCAGTATAAGAGGAAGCGCACAGTGACTGTCCTGTGTGTGATGTGTCCTCCTGCAGTCAGAATAAGAGGAAGTGCACAGTGACTGGCTTGTGTGTGATGTGTCCTCCTGCAGTCAGAATAAGAGGAAGTGCACAGTGACTAGCCTGTGTGTGATGTGTCCTCCTGCAGTCAGTATAAGAGGAAGTGCACAGAGACTGTCCTGTGTGTGATGTGTCCTCCTGCAGTCAGAATAAGAGGAAGCGCACAGTGACTGTCCTGTGTGTGATGTGTCCTCCTGCAGTCAGTATAAGAGGAAGTGCACAGAGACTGTCCTGTGTGTGATGTGTCCTCCTGCAGTCAGTATAAGAGGAAGTGCACAGAGACTGTCCTGTGTGTGATGTGTCCTCCTGCAGTCAGTATAAGAGGAAGCGCACAGTGACTGTCCTGTGTGTGATGTGTCCTCCTGTAGTCAGAATAAGAGGAAGTGCACAGTGACTGGCCTATGTGTGATGTGTCCTCCTGCAGTCAGTATAAGAAGAAGTGCACAGTGACTGTCCTGTGTGTGATGTGTCCTCCTGCAGTCAGTATAAGAGGAAGTGCATAGTGACTGTCTTGTGTAATGTGTCCTCCTGCAGTCAGTATAAGAGGAAGTGCACAGTGACTGTCCTGTGTGTGACGTGTCCTCCTGCAGTCAGTATAAGAGGAAGTGCACAGTGACTGTCCTGTGTGTGATGTGTCCTCCTGCAGTCAGTATAAGAGGAAGTGCACAGAGACTGTCCTGTGTGTGATGTGTCCTCCTGCAGTCAGTATAAGAGGAAGTGCACAGTGACTGTCCTGTGTGTGATGTGTCCTCCTGCAGTCAGTATAAGAGGAAGTGCATAGTGACTGTCCTGTGTAATGTGTCCTCCTGCAGTCAGTATAAGAGGAAGTGCACAGTGACTGTCCTGTGTGTGATGTGTCCTCCTGCAGTCAGTATAAGAGGAAGTGCACAGTGACTGTCCTGTGTGTGATGTGTCCTCCTGCAGTCAGTATAAGAGGAAGTGCACTGTGACCTGTGTGTGATGTGTCCTCCTGTAGTCAGTATAAGAGGAAGTGCACAGTGACTGTCCTGTGTGTGATGTGTCCTCCTGCAGTCAGTATAAGAGGAAGTGCACAGAGACTGTCCTGTGTGTGATGTGTCCTCCTGCAGTCAGTATAAGAGGAAGCGCACAGTGACTGTCCTGTGTGTGATGTGTCCTCCTGCAGTCAGAATAAGAGGAAGTGCACAGTGACTGTCCTGTGTGTGATGTGTCCTCCTGCAGTCAGTATAAGAGGAAGTGCACAGTGACTGACCTGTGTGTGATGTGTCCTCCTGCTGTCAGTATAAGAGGAAGTGCACAGTGACTGTCCTGTGTGTGATGTGTCCTACTGCCGTCAGTATAAGAGGAAGTGCACTGTGACCTGTGTGTGATGTGTCCTCCTGTAGTCAGTATAAGAGGAAGTGCACAGTGACTGTCCTGTGTGTGATGTGTCCTCCTGCAGTCAGTATAAGAGGAAGTGCACAGTGACTGTCCTGTGTGATGTGTCCTCCTGCAGTCAGCATAAGAGGAAGTGCACAGTGACTGTCCTGTGTGTGATGTGTCCTCCTGCAGTCAGTATGAGGAAGTGCACAGTGACTGTCCTGTGTGTGATATGTCCTCCTGCAGTCAGTACAAGAGAAAGTGCACAGTGACTGTCCTGTGTGTGATGTGTCCTCCTGCAGTCAGTATAAGAGGAAGCGCACATTGACTGTCCTGTGTCATGTGTCCTCCTGCAGTCAGTATAAGAGGAAGTACACAGTGACTGTCCTGTGTGTGATGTATCCTCCTGCAGTCAGTATAAGAGGAAGTGCACAGTGACTGTCCTGTGTGTGATGTGACCTCCTGCAATTATTATAAGAGGAAGTGCACAGTGACTGTTCTGTGTGTGATGTGTCCTCCTGCAGTCAGTATAAGAGGAAGTGCACAGTGACTGTCCTGTGTGTGATATGTCCTCCTGCAGTCAGTATATGAGGAAGCGCACAGTGACTGTCCTGTGTGTGATGTGTCCTCCTGCAGTCAGAATAAGAGGAAGTGCACAGTGACTGTCCTGTGTGTGATGTGTCCTCCTGCAGTCAGTATAAGAGGAAGTGCACAGTGACTGTCCTGTGTGTGATGTGTCCTCCTGCAGTCAGTATAAGAGGAAGTGCACAGAGACTGTCCTGTGTGTGATGTGTCCTCCTGCAGTCAGTATAAGAGGAAGTGCACAGTGACTGTCCTGTGTGTGATGTGTCCTCCTGCAGTAAGTATAAGAGGAAGTGCATAGTGACTGTCCTGTGTAATGTGTCCTCCTGCAGTCAGTATAAGAGGAAGTGCACAGTGACTGTCCTGTGTGTGATGTGTCCTCCTGCAGTCAGTATAAGAGGAAGTGCACAGTGACTGTCCTGTGTGTGATATGTCCTCCTGCAGTCAGTATAAGAGGAAGCGCACAGTGACTGTCCTGTGTGTGATGTGTCCTCCTGCAGTCAGAATAAGAGGAAGTGCACAGTGACTGGCTTGTGTGTGATGTGTCCTCCTGCAGTCAGAATAAGAGGAAGTGCACAGTGACTAGCCTGTGTGTGATGTGTCCTCCTGCAGTCAGTATAAGAGGAAGTGCACAGAGACTGTCCTGTGTGTGATGTGTCCTCCTGCAGTCAGAATAAGAGGAAGCGCACAGTGACTGTCCTGTGTGTGATGTGTCCTCCTGCAGTCAGTATAAGAGGAAGTGCACAGAGACTGTCCTGTGTGTGATGTGTCCTCCTGCAGTCAGTATAAGAGGAAGTGCACAGAGACTGTCCTGTGTGTGATGTGTCCTCCTGCAGTCAGTATAAGAGGAAGCGCACAGTGACTGTCCTGTGTGTGATGTGTCCTCCTGTAGTCAGAATAAGAGGAAGTGCACAGTGACTGGCCTATGTGTGATGTGTCCTCCTGCAGTCAGTATAAGAAGAAGTGCACAGTGACTGTCCTGTGTGTGATGTGTCCTCCTGCAGTCAGTATAAGAGGAAGTGCATAGTGACTGTCTTGTGTAATGTGTCCTCCTGCAGTCAGTATAAGAGGAAGTGCACAGTGACTGTCCTGTGTGTGACGTGTCCTCCTGCAGTCAGTATAAGAGGAAGTGCACAGTGACTGTCCTGTGTGTGATGTGTCCTCCTGCAGTCAGTATAAGAGGAAGTGCACAGAGACTGTCCTGTGTGTGATGTGTCCTCCTGCAGTCAGTATAAGAGGAAGTGCACAGTGACTGTCCTGTGTGTGATGTGTCCTCCTGCAGTCAGTATAAGAGGAAGTGCATAGTGACTGTCCTGTGTAATGTGTCCTCCTGCAGTCAGTATAAGAGGAAGTGCACAGTGACTGTCCTGTGTGTGATGTGTCCTCCTGCAGTCAGTATAAGAGGAAGTGCACAGTGACTGTCCTGTGTGTGATGTGTCCTCCTGCAGTCAGTATAAGAGGAAGTGCACTGTGACCTGTGTGTGATGTGTCCTCCTGTAGTCAGTATAAGAGGAAGTGCACAGTGACTGTCCTGTGTGTGATGTGTCCTCCTGCAGTCAGTATAAGAGGAAGTGCACAGAGACTGTCCTGTGTGTGATGTGTCCTCCTGCAGTCAGTATAAGAGGAAGCGCACAGTGACTGTCCTGTGTGTGATGTGTCCTCCTGCAGTCAGAATAAGAGGAAGTGCACAGTGACTGTCCTGTGTGTGATGTGTCCTCCTGCAGTCAGTATAAGAGGAAGTGCACAGTGACTGACCTGTGTGTGATGTGTCCTCCTGCTGTCAGTATAAGAGGAAGTGCACAGTGACTGTCCTGTGTGTGATGTGTCCTACTGCCGTCAGTATAAGAGGAAGTGCACTGTGACCTGTGTGTGATGTGTCCTCCTGTAGTCAGTATAAGAGGAAGTGCACAGTGACTGTCCTGTGTGTGATGTGTCCTCCTGCAGTCAGTATAAGAGGAAGTGCACAGTGACTGTCCTGTGTGATGTGTCCTCCTGCAGTCAGCATAAGAGGAAGTGCACAGTGACTGTCCTGTGTGTGATGTGTCCTCCTGCAGTCAGTATGAGGAAGTGCACAGTGACTGTCCTGTGTGTGATATGTCCTCCTGCAGTCAGTACAAGAGAAAGTGCACAGTGACTGTCCTGTGTGTGATGTGTCCTCCTGCAGTCAGTATAAGAGGAAGCGCACATTGACTGTCCTGTGTCATGTGTCCTCCTGCAGTCAGTATAAGAGGAAGTACACAGTGACTGTCCTGTGTGTGATGTATCCTCCTGCAGTCAGTATAAGAGGAAGTGCACAGTGACTGTCCTGTGTGTGATGTGACCTCCTGCAATTATTATAAGAGGAAGTGCACAGTGACTGTTCTGTGTGTGATGTGTCCTCCTGCAGTCAGTATAAGAGGAAGTGCACAGTGACTGTCCTGTGTGTGATATGTCCTCCTGCAGTCAGTATATGAGGAAGCGCACAGTGACTGTCCTGTGTGTGATGTGTCCTCCTGCAGTCAGAATAAGAGGAAGTGCACAGTGACTGTCCTGTGTGTGATGTGTCCTCCTGCAGTCAGTATAAGAGGAAGTGCACAGTGACTGTCCTGTGTGTGATGTGTCCTCCTGCTGTCAGTATAAGAGGAAGTGCACAGTGACTGTCCTGTGTGTGATGTGTCCTACTGCCGTCAGTATAAGAGGAAGTGCACTGTGACCTGTGTGTGATGTGTCCTCCTGTAGTCAGTATAAGAGGAAGTGCACAGTGACTGTCCTGTGTGTGATGTGTCCTCCTGCAGTCAGTATAAGAGGAAGTGCACAGTGACTGTCCTGTGTGATGTGTCCTCCTGCAGTCAGCATAAGAGGAAGTGCACAGTGACTGTCCTGTGTGTGATGTGTCCTCCTGCAGTCAGTATGAGGAAGTGCACAGTGACTGTCCTGTGTGTGATATGTCCTCCTGCAGTCAGTACAAGAGAAAGTGCACAGTGACTGTCCTGTGTGTGATGTGTCCTCCTGCAGTCAGTATAAGAGGAAGCGCACATTGACTGTCCTGTGTGATGTGTCCTCCTGCAGTCAGTATAAGAGGAAGTACACAGTGACTGTCCTGTGTGTGATGTATCCTCCTGCAGTCAGTATAAGAGGAAGTGCACAGTGACTGTCCTGTGTGTGATGTGACCTCCTGCAATCATTATAAGAGGAAGTGCACAGTGACTGTTCTGTGTGTGATGTGTCCTCCTGCAGTCAGTATAAGAGGAAGTGCACAGTGACTGTCCTGTGTGTGATATGTCCTCCTGCAGTCAGTATATGAGGAAGCGCACAGTGACTGTCCTGTGTGATGTGTCCTCCTGCAGTCAGAATAAGAGGAAGTGCACAGTGACTGTCCTGTGTGTGATGTGTCCTCCTGCAGTCAGTATAAGAGGAAGTGCACAGTGACTGTCCTGTGTGTGATGTGTCCTCCTGCTGTCAGTATAAGAGGAAGTGCACAGTGACTGTCCTGTGTGTGATGTGTCCTACTGCCGTCAGTATAAGAGGAAGTGCACTGTGACCTGTGTGTGATGTGTCCTCCTGTAGTCAGTATAAGAGGAAGTGCACAGTGACTGTCCTGTGTGTGATGTGTCCTCCTGCAGTCAGTATAAGAGGAAGTGCACAGTGACTGTCCTGTGTGATGTGTCCTCCTGCAGTCAGCATAAGAGGAAGTGCACAGTGACTGTCCTGTGTGTGATGTGTCCTCCTGCAGTCAGTATGAGGAAGTGCACAGTGACTGTCCTGTGTGTGATATGTCCTCCTGCAGTCAGTACAAGAGAAAGTGCACAGTGACTGTCCTGTGTGTGATGTGTCCTCCTGCAGTCAGTATAAGAGGAAGCGCACATTGACTGTCCTGTGTGATGTGTCCTCCTGCAGTCAGTATAAGAGGAAGTACACAGTGACTGTCCTGTGTGTGATGTATCCTCCTGCAGTCAGTATAAGAGGAAGTGCACAGTGACTGTCCTGTGTGTGATGTGACCTCCTGCAATCATTATAAGAGGAAGTGCACAGTGACTGTTCTGTGTGTGATGTGTCCTCCTGCAGTCAGTATAAGAGGAAGTGCACAGTGACTGTCCTGTGTGTGATATGTCCTCCTGCAGTCAGTATATGAGGAAGCGCACAGTGACTGTCCTGTGTGATGTGTCCTCCTGCAGTCAGTATAAGAGGAAGTGCACAGTGACTGTCCTGTGTGTGATGTGTCCTCCTGCAGTCAGTATAAGATGAAGTGCACAGTGACTGTCCTGTGTGTGATGTGTCCTCCTGCAGTCAGTATAAGAGGAAGTGCACAGTGACTGTCCTGTGTGTGATGTGTCCACCTGCAGTCAGTATAAGAGGAAGTGCCCAGTGACAATGATTGTCCTGTGAGATATTTTTACTCCTGCAGTCTAAAGAGTGAAGCATCATTGACATTAGATACACATGAATGCTTGCAGATCATGCCTAAACAGACAAGTAAATCACACAAGAGAGTTTCTTATTATTTGTGCACCTTACTGGAACTTACCATCTTGTGTCAATTGGTGCTGGAGAGCCTCTGCAGGACCCATAAGATTTATCAGCTTGAAGACCTGTATGGTCACATCCAGAGCTGCTTCCTTTCCATAAACATCTATAAGAACATTTTTTGCTGTAACATAATCTGCAGTTTCCAGGCGCCCACGTGGAATGGAGCCTCGCCCTCCATCAGAGAAATCAGACAGCCTGTCCTTAAATCTTTTGAAGTCATCATGTGTCAGATCTGCCAAAGCTTCATACAGAATGTCTCCATGTATTTTGTTCCTGTCACACCGAGCGCCTGGTGATAACAGATTTACATATTATAACTGTTCTACAGAGAAATCCCTTTTCCACTGAGATTTCCACCAACTTCTGATTCATTTTATTTATTAGCTTGTAGACACCCCCTTACAACAACATTGTCAAATCTTCTTGACTTTATTCTGTGTATTTCAGCCATATCTTTATATCATCAGCAGTTATGTTTATTTTGCCCCAGAATAAGACACACAGCAAACAGTGTAGAGAGCACATCAGGGCTGTCTCTTATTATGGAGAAATATTAATCTGTACCTGCTAATATAAATACAGGCCTGACAAGCCCTGCAGAAACAAATGCAAGTAATTTAATAAAAGACCCTTTAATAGCAACCACATTAGTGTAATTAGGAAAGATTTATGTTAGAAATCATTTTGGAGTAAAGGTGCATAGGCACTTTGCATTTTTGCCCAGTGTGTATGCACAGTGATGATCTCTAACATCGCTGGGCTGAAAAGCACTCAGTGCATACACACTAATACCCCTTTTCCACTAGCTCAAAAAACACGGGTAAATGCACGGGGGGGCGCATTTACCCGTATTTTTGGCAAGTGGAAAAGGGTAAACCCGGATCAAGTGACCCGTGAATCCTACCCGGCTATCTACCTGGGTAGGACACGGGAATGATCCGGGTAGGGTGTAGTGTAAACGGGAGCCGTGTCGATGCGACACGGCTCCCGTTTACACTGTATGGATGGGCGGCGCTGGGAGATCATGTGATCTCCCTGCGCCGCCCCTGCCGTGTAGCTAGAAGCGTCACCAACCCGGCATATGCCGGGTTTTGACTGCTGATGGGAAAGGGACCGAGCACGGGTCGCAGCAGGGGGCAGCTCCCGTGTCAGGCACCCGGCTGCGACCCGTGCTCGTAGGTGTAAAAGGGGTATTAGCTATTTTCCCCCCTGCCCAGCGATGTCAGCGGGGAGGGGTTGGTGAACGGTTTTCCATAGCAGGACGCGATGGAAAGCCGAACGGTGGGTTCATCTGCTGGTGATAACTATGCAGCCAACACACATGGCAGTTATGAAATACTGCAAATATATCTTGTGAACGTTGGAGTGCATGAAGGACAATTGCAAGGCAGCTTACCAGAGTGAAGCAGCTCCATACACATTGCAGTGCTAAAATAAGTGCTGCAAACATACCATGTGAATTATACATAAAACATCAGAGGCGTGAATCATTTTCTCATGTAAAAACGACTTCTGGATCCATAAAATAGAACTGAGGTGTGATAGGCGTCATTTGTGGTGCAGCCAAATTGAAGAAACAACTATAATATTTTCAAAGGTCTGTCTGTGATGTGAAAAATGGCAAAACATTGCGTGCGGGTAAACACTACAATTTAACATTACATCTCAGCTGCTGAATATCAAATATGTTACATCCATAGCTGCTTCCAGCCGGTGATACTGTTGCAATAACTACTACTACAGTTAGCTCAGAAAGGGAAACAATATAACCAAAATGCATGTATATGGGCCCTCATTCCGAGTTGTTCGCTCTGAGTTTTTCATCGCATTGCAGTGAGAATTCTCTTAGTGCGCATGCGTAATGTTCGCACTGCGCATGCGCCAAGTAACTTTACTAAGAAGATAGTATTTTTACTCACGGCTTTTTCATCGCTCCGGCGATCGCATTGTGATTGACAGGAAATGGGTGTTACTGGGCGGAAACACGGCGTTTTAAGGGCGTGTGACTCAAAACGCTACCGTTTCCGGAAAAAACGCAGGCGTGTCTGGAGAAACGGTGGGAGTGCTTGGGCGAACGCTGGGTGTGTTTATGACGTCAGCCGGGACCGAAAAGCACTGAACTGATCGCACAGGCAGAGTAAGTCTGAAGCTACTCTGAAACTGCTAACTCGTTTGTAATCGCAATATTGCGCATACATCGGTCGCACATTTAAGAAGTTTAGATTCACTCCCAGTAGGCGGCGGCTTAGCGTGTGTAACTCTGCTAAAATCGCCTTGCGAGCGATCAACTCGGAATGAGGGCCATAGGGTGAATCATCGGCAAAACACTAAAGAGAATTTCAATTTGATAGATGTGGATATTCCCTATACTGTGAATCAAAGTGAACTGAGACAATAAACGAATATACTTGATTCAAACTGTTACATCTTTATTGGAAAAAATGTGAATATACTGTATATACTTTTTCCAGGGCCTAAGGACTTATACAATAGATAAAAATATACTATTATACATATGAATGTAAACATTGCTAATCAATAAACAAACGGAACAGACATTCTTGTTTTAAATCTCTTTTTACACTGTGTCTATTTGTGAGCACCTATACTTTATGTACGTGATTGTTTTTTATTCTATATATTTCGCTAGTGTAAAAGCCTCTATATGGCTTTCTTTTAAATGCCAATATTAAAAGCTATATTTTAAATATATAAGAGTGCACCATGAGTATGCAACCCCTTTTCTCTCTTTTTTTCATGTGGATATACCTTTGGTTGTAACAGGTAGCAGCCCCTGGCAATATAGAATGCTACCAGCATTTAACACCAGGGAACTGACCGCCAATATATTTGGTGTATACAAATTTACCCATTAATTTAGTGTGCAGATCAACTCCAGCTTTCTCTAGGTATATTGTGGATAAGTGGCAGCTCTCTCTCTGTCATTTTCTATGCCGTGTCCCCCATTACTTTCTACCTTTCTCTATCCCATCTCCCTTTATTCCTCCTCTCTCCCTCCCTCCCTCCCTCTCCCTATTCCGCCTCTCTCTCTCCCTCTCCTTATTCCTCCTCTCTGTTGATTCCCTATTCCTTTCTTTCTCTCTCGTTCTCCCACTTTTCCTCCTCTCTCCCTCTTCCATCCCCCACTGATCCTCCTCTCTCTCTCTCTCTCTCTCTCTCTCTCTCTCGCTTACCATTATTTATCCCCTCTCTCTTCTTTCACTATTTCTCTCTTCTTCTTTTTTTTTTTTGGGGGGGGGGGATGGATGTTGAGGGGTGGTGGTGGTGGTGGTGGTGGTGGTGGGGGGGGGGGGGGGTAAGGGGTAAGAGTGCACTATCACCCTTTCTGTCTCCAGTAATGGAAAAGTGGGTGTGTTCCCGCACTGGAGAGAGATGAGATGAAAAAAAGAAACCAATGTTTTTTCAATATATAATTACTGTATTGTCACATCAGTATCTGTTGGCGGTGCACCAAGGGCTCAGTAGCCTACTACTGATTTATCTAGATACAGGAAAAAGAAAGAAAATCCCCTTTCTGGCGCACTCATTGACCAAGAAGTTGTAATAATACACAAAGTTTAAAACATAACATTTATTAATACTTTAAAAATGTAAATCCCCTGCCGAACATAAATTCTTATGTGTACATATAAGGATACAGGAATTCAATTGAAAAGCTGTTACTGTCATATATCACAGCAGTGACCACCAATTCAAATTACGCCACTGTAGTGAAATCTTATTCACATTATAGATGTGTCCATTTACATCTAGTCTCCATTAACATTATTCACTAATCCTACAGGTATGTTGCAAGCTTCCTACAATGGCTACTTGTCATCTTCCTTCCCCATTCAGAAGAAGACATGTCTGGTGCATACTTGCCTACTCTCCCGGAATGGCCGGGAGGCTCCTGAAAATCGGGTGACCCTCCCGGCCCCACGGAAGAGCAGGCAAGTCTCCCAATTTGCGGGGACCCCCCTGCCCGTCCGCCCACTTAATGTGTAAAGTGGGCGGTCCGGGCAGTCGATAACGCGATTCTTGCAGAATCGCGTCATCATAACCACGCCCCCTGCAGCGTAATGCCGGTAATCGCGGCATTACAGAGCGGGGGCGTGACTTAAAGCGGGCGTCATCGTGACCCCACCCTTGCTCCGCCCCATCCCGTCCTTGCTCCGCCCCCGTCCCGCCTCCGGTCCACCCCCTCCTTTTCGTCACAGCCTCCCCTGCCCGCCCTCTTAGCCAACCTGGCTGCTCTCTCCCGCAGAGAGCAGCCAGTATGTCGGTAACTATGGTCTGGTGTCCCCTTTCCCCGTACTATTTGTAATTGCTATTGAACCACTCACCATTGCTCTGAGGGCCGCTCCTATGTTCAGTGGAATCTTGGCTACCATCATTGAACTGAAAATCATGCTGTTTGCAGATGATATACTGTTATTTATAGTCAGTGGCAGATTTTACATATGGGCTGCAGGACTGCAGCCTCCCCCCCCCCCCCCCCCCTTCTTTTATTGGAAGTCCTACACGTCAGTCAGAGACAGTACAGGCATTCCCATTGGGAAGCATATATACTATCTGATATAGAACAAAAGTGGCAAAGGATTACCACAGTATATAACAGCTTCATAATTGGGTGAGGTACAACAAGGGAGATTTCCAGACTTTTTAGGGAGTCAGGGAGATTGATACAATTTAAGGGAGTCTCCCTCACATTCCGGGAGCATTGGCAAGTATGCGTAAGATCCACGCTACAGTGTATATTACACAGGGGAGCTCACTTACATTACCAAAAATATCCATTATGCCTAATACCTTAAGACATACTTACCTACTACTGAAGTTTCCTCTCTGGGAGATGCAGGTAGGTGGAGATTGGCATGGGGTCGGATTTGTCACGCTCCCTCACAGTGATTCGTGCATATCTGAATAGGGGCTGGGTCTAAAATGTAGCAATTACTATAGAATTGAATCATTAGTCCCCGGCCTCCTCACTGACAGCATATGCATGGTACTTACCTCCCCATTCAGCCCACTTCAGCAGGAAGTGGGGGAGGGGTGTCCAATCTAACCAAGGGTGTGAGGTGCTACCTTAAAAATTGTGTGTCTCCTGCAGGATTTGGGAGAGTAGGCACGTATGTCTTAATATGCAGGCTGCTCTAAATACTATGCAAACCATAGTTGCCTACTCTGATGCCATCTCCTCCTGGAAGTGGCAGCGTGGTAGGCGCATAGGTGGGCTGTCTAGGGGCGTGGTCAGTGGGAAGATGTGCTGTCTGGGGCGTGGCATTATGATCACGTCATCGTGGCTCCGCCACGCTATACAGTGCTGAGAAAACAGACACTGTATAGCGGGGTTCAGAGCTGCGATGACGTGATTCAGCACAAATCAGGTCTTTGGATCCCCCTCGGACCACCCACTTGTGCTCTGATGTGGGCGGCCAAGAGGAGGTGTGGGGAACTGGCAGGGAAAACAGGAGACGTTCTCACCTTTCCAGGGGGCTGGGAGCCCACCCAATTTTTGGAAGCCTCCAGGACGTTCTTGGAGGGTAGGCAAACTTCATATTTTTTACGTGATTTATGTCTAGGTTTTTGGTGTCAATTACATTCAATTCTGTATTCGCCCTCTGCATGCAATCACTAATAGAATTAACAATGCAAATGGTTACAGACGCTGACACTCACTTGTGAAGGAGGAAGTGGCCATCATGCAGCAGGCAATGTGATCTTACTGTACATGTCCTAGGAGGAAATAAAATGCAGATTATTACACATAAATCTGGGATACTTTCCAGAAGCTTCATTATTACTGAGCTACTGCAGAGGTCACTTTATACACATGAGAAAAACAGCAATTAGGATGAATTACCGATAACCTCTCTATAATGCTTCCATTACAGGATCTCTATTTAGAACAGGGGAAAGCAACCTGCAGCACTCCAGCTGCTGTGGAACTACACATCCCAGCATGTCCTGTCACAGTTATAACATAGCCTAACAGAAACAAATGTGGCAGGGCATGCTGGGATGTGTAGTTCCATAGCAGTTGGAGTCCCATAGTTTGCCTACACCTGATTTAGAAGCTTGTTCAGAAATATTTATGCCTGATTGATCTTACCTGAGGAGTTACAGACATGAGACAACGCAACTGGCTCTGGACTGATTCCGCTGATAGCAGATGCATGAGAAATTGGTCAGGCGGAAACTCAGCAAGAATATACAGGAAAGAAAAAACAGAAGTTAATTTTTCACGGACATGAAGGAAATAAATGTATAGGCAAAGGACAATAACAGGCCTAAACTGCACCCAGAGAATGAAGGTCACTGTTATGTCTGATGACAGAGCACCATCTGCAAAAGGCCCCCAGCACAGGGTCACACAGTTAGATTTGGGAGGGTTATTTTGTGTCTGTGCAGGGTAATTACTGGCTGCTTTATATTTACACTGCAATTTAGATCTTGGTTTGAACACACAATATAACTTTCTCTGCACATGTTACATCTGCTCCCCCTACAGTGCACATGGTTTTGAGAACAAATTTGCTGCTGCGATCAGGAGGTAAATTTACTAAGATAGGAGTTCTATTTAAGATGGGATGTTGCCCATAACAACCAATCAGATTTCAGGTATTATCTTCTAGAAGGTGCTAGATAAATGAGAAGAAGAATCTAATTGGGTTGCTATGAGAAACATCCCATTTTAAATAGAACTCCCATCTTTGGTGGTCATTCCAAGTTGATCGCAGCAGCAATTTTGTTAGCAGTTGGGCAAAACCATGTGCCCTGCAGGTGGGGCAGATATAACATGTGCAGAGAGAGTTAGATTTGGGTGGGGTGTGTTCAAACTGGAATCTAGATTGCAGTGTAAGAATAAAGCAGCCAGTATTTACCCTGCACAGAAACAAAATAACTCGCCCAAATCTAACTCTCTACAAATATTATATCTGCCCCCCCCCCTGCAGTGCACATGGTTTTGCCCAGTTGCTAATAAACTTGCTGCTGCTATCAACTCTGAATTACCCCCTTAGTAAATTTACCCCAGGTCTGAATTAGACCCCATAACCGGCTGATGATCAGTCAGTATCCCTGTGCAGTGTCTGACCAGTTTAATGCTGTGAAAGGGGCACATGCTCAGTGGTGCTGCTATCCACCATAGTTGCTTGGCTAACTATTAGAGAGTGTATGGTCTGCCCCCCTTAATATATATATATATATATATACATATACATATATGTACAATGAAGTGGCACTCCAGGACTTAATTCAAATAAACGGGTCCAGTCTCCCGATTTTGATGTGCAACGTTTCGGTTTTAATCACAAACCTTCGTCAGGCATATGACTGACCCGTTTATTTGAATTAAGTCCTTGAGTGCCGCTTCATTGTACTCATATCTTCAACCTGCAGTTGATTTAGAGGGCACCGGGCAAGCTGACTGTGATGTTTATTTCATGAGTGCCGAATACAAATACTATTTATATATATTGACCACAGGTGAATTACTAAGCTTCTCAGAATCAGAGGCGGAAGCAGTGCTTGTGAAGGACACTTTTCAGGCTGCAGCTGGAGGGGATTCTGCCGAGGATGTTTTCTTTGCACTGCTCAAACTTCGTAAACGGGAGATCGACTACCATCTTCATGGGGTCACTATCTCCGATTATTATAGAGAGCGGAAGATCCCTAGGGGGTTCAGGATAAAAAATATCCCAACAATTGGGAGAACTAATCCTGAATTCTGTAGGCGGTGGGCAGCGGTACTGAACAAGTGCTCACTGGATCTAATGATCCTGGTGGTGGAGGAGTCAACCAGGATCCTGAATGAAACAAGGATAAAGATCAGTGAGGTAGAGCGTACATCTAATCATATTCTGGTGAATGATACCAAGGAGAATTGGATGCAGAAATTACAAGGCAAAATTGATGCCTATAAACATGAGCTGATTAAATATAAAAAGGCAAAATTGGCGACAGTGAACAAGGATTACGAGGATCAGACGGTATACCCCTGGGCGACAGGGAGATATCCCCCACGAAGTAAGAGATTCTTTCCAAAGCGTAACTCCAGGAAGTTCCTGACGGACACGGAGGGATCAGCAATGGATAGTTCAGCCACCGACTCTGACCAGGCTGCCAGTACCAGTTCGGGGAAGCCCCCTTTAGGGACCGCAACACGGGCAAAGGTGGCACCACGAAAAGATGCCGGAGCAAAACAAGGCGGAGCAGGCAGTGGGAGAGGCAGAGGAAGGCGTTGATCCCCAAAAGTGATTTAATCATCAATCTTTCCTCTCACACTTTGACAGAAAATGAAATATCACTATTAAATAAGGGTTTGTCATTTGTTCCAGTTACCAAATTTGACAGATTTGACTGGAAGGTGGATTCTTGGAAGCACCAAAGAATTTTAAAATTGAAGGAGCTATATGGAAAAAACACTGATTTGGAGGAACCAACAAAGGGGAAACAACCACTACGAGCAAAATCTACTTTTGACCCTCAAACGCACAACGCTGCAATCAAAAGTTATGCACGCATGCTGGAGGGGAGTGTCGACAATGAGGCCACAAAGCTATCCAGGGCTCCATCTAATTTAAGCAAAGGAGAGTTCCAAGCCCTGTTGGATTTAAATAAGAATAAATCAGTGGTGATCAGGGCCGCGGATAAGGGGGGCGCTATTGTTCTGCAGGACTTGATAACATACAATGAGGAAGTGTATCGTCAGCTTAATGACCAAACGGTGTATTGCAAACTTAACGCTGATCCAACAATGAGGTTTAAGCAAGAAATTGATGCTATTTTAACAACAGCTTGTCAAAATTCCATTATAGACAAGCAAACCTTTAAGGCGTTGGTGGTGGAATTTCCAATTACACCTATTCTCTATACACTCCCGAAGGTCCACAAAAGACTGGACAACCCCCCGGGACGCCCCATAATATCTGCCCGTGGCTCCTTATATAGTAACATCTCAAGATACTTGGACGATCTCCTTCAACCGGTAATTCAATCAGAACCCACTGTGCTTTTAGACACAACCCAGCTGTTACTGTTGTTGCAGAATCTGAGTCATCTCCCTAAGGTATGCACATTGGGGAGTGCGGATGTAGTGAGCCTCTATACGAACATTCCGCATGCTGAAGGAATTGAGGCAGTTAGGCATCTACTCCAGGGGAATGTGCATTACAAGGGACCGGACATCGAATTCTTTCTCAAACTACTGGAGAAGACTCTTACCAGGAATTTTTTCTATTTTGATGGCCAGTTCTACCTGCAGCGGGTAGGCTGTGCCATGGGGAGCAATGTGGCACCGGCCTTCGCAAACGCCTACATGCTGGAGATTGAGAAACGACTATTTTTGCAGAATCCAGCATTCTCGGATGGGCTGCTGCTCTTTACTCGTTATATAGACGATTTGCTTCTTATATGGGCCGGCACTCCAGAAGATTTTGAGACTCGGATGCAAGCTGTTAATCTTCTTGACAACAACATTAAATTTACTTTTGAATGTAGTTCTGATGCCATACATTATTTGGATGTATTGATATCTAGGAAGGGGGATAACTTGCAGACTGCAGTGTACCATAAAGTGACTGACAAAAATACGTTGCTTCATGCTAAAAGTTTCCACCCAGTGGCCATGAAGAAGGGTTTACCTTTTTCACAGTTCCTCCGAGCCAGACGGATTATCAGCAACCAGGAAGATTGTGAAGCAGAGGTGGACCGGATGATATCAAAGTATATGGAGAGGGGATACCAAATGGAAGACCTTATACAGGCGAAGAAAAAAGCCCTGGCAGTACCACGGGCACATTGTTTATTGAGGAAAGAGAAGGTCTCTAAGAAAGTAATCCCATTGGTAACCACTTATAATACAGCAAGTACCATTATAAGGAACAAAACAAGGAAGTTTTGGCCTATCATTAAAACGGACAAATCTCTACCAGTCCTGAACCAGTATAGAGTACTGAATTGTCATCGGAGGGGGCGTAATCTTAAGGACTGGCTAGTCCATAATGATACCACGACCTTAGGAAGAGAGTTAAGATCACACTTTTTGACGAAAACTCCGGGATCATATAAGTGCATCGGGTGCACTACCTGCAGGTATTTGGAAACCGGGCCAGTTGTACTGCATCCACATTCCGGGAAAAAGATCAAGATCAAGCACGTATTGACCTGTACATCCAAATTTGTAATTTACATCATCAAATGCCCCTGTGGCTTGGCCTACATTGGGAAGACCACCTGTTCCTTTAGGGAAAGGGCAGCACAACATAGGTCAGCCATCAGACAGGCTTTGGAAGGCAAAGAAATCGATCAGCCTGTGGCCAGGCACTTCAAGGATGCAAGACACACAATGGCAGCCCTGCGGTACAAACTGATCGATCATGTCCCACCAATGACAAGGGGAGGAGATCGCAACAGAAAGTTGTTGCAGCTGGAGTCACGATGGATATTCGAACTCAATACCGTGGCCCCCTATGGACTTAATGAGAATCTATCTCTCCTCTGCTTTCTTTGAATTATCCCGTCTTTCTCCTCTCTTCCAAATCTTTTCTCATTAATTTTCCTCTCCTCTAAATTCTTTTCCCCTCAGATATTAACCTGTTGGCATGACAATCATAGTTTTGCATCTTACTATCACTTTTTGCATGTAATTATCATGCTTTTCGGTGAGGGGGGGTCCTTTATCTTGGTTGGCAGTGTTTGGTTTTTCGTCCTGCAGTGGGACAACGATACATATAGATATGCCTATACCTAGATGGGGATGCCCCACCACTTTGGAGCGGGTACTTCATATACCTATAACTGCAGAATAGGAGGGTGTTGGTGCAGGTATCTTTGTATATTAGAGACACACTCCTTGAGCCGCTGATGCCGCGTGTGTGTGGTCACGCAGGCACGGTACGGCTGATGAAAGGAGTATGATTTATATGTCACGGTGGTGCCTTTTCTATCTGGCATCCGTCCGTGCTGTCCCTGTATTCCTTAGACAGCGTTTGTTGTGGGGCCGGTTGGTCCGGACATTGAGATAGTCATGTTTAATTAGGTTACCAGGGCAACAGTTCCGCCCTTGGTTTCCATGGCTACCAGCATTTTGCGGACGTACGTATGACGTCATGACGCTGACACCGGAAGCAGGAGAGCAGCAGGAGGGATTTCTCACGGGCTGGGGTATAAAGGTATGTAATAGTTGTTTGTTCTGTATCCTGACGAAAGGCGCAAATAAAGGCGTCTGAAACGTTGAAGTTATTCAGCTTGTGTAGCTGTTTTTTCTTTACAAACCCTTGGAGTGCCGCCCACCAATTTGTGCTATATATATATATATATATATATATATAGTAAAAATTGCGATAATGTACCAGATTAATAACAGAAATGCACTGTAGTGGATACACCATAGTCATGTGCAGTATAATGTACATATGTATGTATAATGCATAATTCAAAAGCACAATCTAAAACCTGTTCCCTAGAGAAGGCGGTGGACCTTCAGGCAGTGGGGCCAAAGCCAGACCTAACAAATATGATGCACTAGGCAAATTTTGGCTGGAGCCCTCTAGCACCACAGCTTGTTCCACAACTGACCCTGCACCCCTTTCCCAGCACCATCACCCCTCACCCATAGCAGTCCTCATTTTGGTGCTCCTATCCCTATTATTTAAATAGGAACAGTGTGCACATTCGGCACACAGCCCAAAAAGGGGCATGTTCTTCCTGGGAAGGACATGGCTACACAATAGTACCCCCAATTCAAATTATGCCACACAGTAGGGCAACTTTATTCACATTTTATCATGTGATAGGGTCCCTTATTCACGTTACATCACAAAGTATTATCACTTTACCTTATATACGTTACTCCTTACAGTAGTGCCCTTTATTCACATTACATCACACTGAATTGCTACTTATTCACTTTACACCACACCTTATTGCTCTTTATTCACATTAGACCACACAGTAGTGCCATTTCTATACGTTACACCACTCCGTATACATATAATGACACACATGTCCCTTACACATATGCGGCACATTAATGCCCTTATACACATAATGACACACATAATGCCTCTTACACATATGCCTAAAGGGGGGTACACACGGAGTGCTTTTTGCCTATTTTCTAAGTGATCTGACTAGGTTGCTTAGAAATTAAACGCGGATTGCTCCGTATGTACACCACATAGCAATCGCACATTGTGCATTGTATTTCAGAGAGGCATGGATGGCTCAGCATTAGGAGGGATTGCTGACTCCAGAGTGTCATTGGAGAAGTTAGGGGTATCTCCAGATAAGCTGGCTCTCAGATGCTGTAGGATCTATTATTATGTGGCCTTACACTGGGCTAATAGACCCAGACATATTTGTCATTATTTATGGGATGGGTTTGGGGTGCGATTTCCCCTGTGTTAATGTGGCTGAGCTGCTTCAGGATGGCACACCCTAACACTTTATCAACACTTTGTCTTTCCCTATCACATTGTATATATTTTTTTATTATTTTTATCACACCTCACCTACATAGCACTTATGTGCTTCTTATTAACCCTTATTAATTTTCACATATGTGTTGTCCTGGGGTGGCCGGCCTGTGCCAACATGATGGGGTCCCGCACCTCGGACCCACACCTAGTTGATGG
The DNA here is from genome assembly GCF_028390025.1 of Pseudophryne corroboree. Classification (NCBI taxonomy): domain Eukaryota; kingdom Metazoa; phylum Chordata; class Amphibia; order Anura; family Myobatrachidae; genus Pseudophryne; species Pseudophryne corroboree. Next base: position 57,584,132 of record NC_086446.1, on the reverse strand, counting down.
TACCCCCAGTGACAGAGATACCTTACCGTTCAGCCTGGGGGCTTAGTCCTATACCTGCAGATATACGCAACTAAGATCTCTGCATTATCTGATTATTATGTAGTGTTATTTCTCACTCAGTGTGCATTAGGGATAGCTATATGTTTTTCTCTTTCCCAGAATTACACCTCCCTTTTAGCACCTGAGTGACATCACAATCTGATTGAGCAGCTTGCCAATAAATGTGCATATCATTTTAATCAGCAGAAGCTGCTTGTGCCCCTGGGCATTTGCCTAGTTCGCCTATGCCTAGGGCTGGCTCTGAGTGGGGCACACCGGTGGTTTCCTCTGTTCCCCTATGGGCCAATCCAACCTTGTCCCTGCGCCATTACAGACTCCACTCCATCTACAACCAGATCTGTGTAACAGTGAGTACGGCTGTATATCCACTACTGTTAAACCACAGAGCCTGGATAAGACACCTGAGTGGTCATTGCCTACAATACATTCACTTGTGTATACAGTACTCTGCCCACCCCCAGGCTGCACACACATCCCCAATACATACAAACTAAAGATGTGCACTGGACCTTTTTTGGGTTTTGTGTTTTGATTTTGAATCTGGATCTCCTTTCAGGATTTGGATCTGTATTTTTTCGAAAGAAAAAAAAAACAGCTAAAATCACTGATTTTTTTTTTTTTTGTTCCTACAGTATTAGTAACCTCAATAACATTAATTTCCACTCATTTCCAGTCTATTCTGAACACCTCACAATATTGTTTTTAGGTCAAAAGGTTGCACTGAGGTCACTGGATGAGTAAGCTAAGTGACACAAGTGGGTGGCACAAACACCTGGCCCATCTAGGGGGGAAATTTACTAAGCTCCCGATTTTGACCGAGATGCCGTTTTTTCATCAAAGTGTCATCTCGGTAATTTACTAAACTCAAATCACGGCAGTGATGAGGTCATTCGTAATTTTTTGCAAGTCCAAGAAAAAAATTACGAATGAATACACCATCGGTCAAAACGCGGCTGTTTAAGTATGAATCTCGGTCATTTACTAAGAAGTGCAAAGCAAAAAAATACAAAACACTGCCGTGAAAAATTACAACTCGTAAAAAAGTGCTAAAAAAAAACAGACCTGCTTTTTTTTTCCGTGATTTGATAGGCATGCACGGATCCATGAGATCCGTGCATGTATATCAGTTGGAAGGGGTGGGAAAGTGCTTTTTTTTTCATAAAAAATTGCGTGGGGTCCCCCCTCCTAAGCATAACCAGCCTCGGGCTCTTTGAGCCGATCCTGGTTGCAGAAATATGGGGAAAAAAATGACAGGGGTTCCCCCATATTTAAGCAACCAGCATCGGGCTCTGCGCCTGGTCCTGGTTCCAAACATACGGGGGACAAAAAGAGTAGGGGTCCCCCGTATTTTTAAAACCAGCACCGGGCTCCACTAGCTGGACAGATAATGCCACAGCCGGGGGTCACTTTTATATAGTGCCCTGCGGCCGTGGCATCAAAAATCCAACTAGTCACCCCTGGCCGGGGTACCCTGGGGGAGTGGGGACCCCTTCAATCAAGGGGTCCCCCCCCCCAGCCACCCAAGGGCCAGGGGTGAAGCCCGAGGCTGTCCCCCCCCCCCATCCAATGGGCTGCGGATGGGGGGGCTGATAGCCTTTGTTGTAAAAGAAAAGATATTGTTTTTAGTAGCAGTACTACAAGTCCCAGCAAGCCTCCCCCGCATGCTGGTACTTGGAGAACCACAAGTACCAGCATGCGGCGGAAAAACTGGCCCGCTGGTACCTGTAGTACTACTACTAAAAAAATACCCAAAAAAAGACAAGACACACACACCGTGAAAGTATAATTTTATTACATACATACACACATACATACATACTTACCTTAAGTTCCCACGCAGGTCGGTCCTCTTCTCCAGTAGAATCCAAGGGGTACCTGTTGAAGAAATTATACTCACGAGATCCAGGGGACCAGGCTCCTCGGGAAATCCAGGGGTAATCCACGTACTTGAAAAAAATAACAAAACGGTGTCCCGACCACGAACTGAAAGGGGACCCATGTTTGCACATGGGTCACCTTTCCACGAATGCCAGAAACCCACTTTGACTTCTGTCTAAGTGGGTTTCTTCAGCCAATCAGGGAGCGCCACTTTGTAGCACTCTCCTGATCAGCTGTGTGCTGCTGTCCTCACTGACAGGCGGCACACGGCAGTGTTACAATGTAGCGCCTATGCGCTACATTGTAACCAATGATGGGAACTTTCTGCTCAGCGGTGACGTCACTTTAGGTCAACCGCAGGGCAGAAAGTTCCCATCATTGGTTACAATGTAGCGCATAGGCGCTACATTGTAACACTGCCGCGTGCTGCCTGTCAGTGAGGACAGCAGCACACAGCTGATCAGGAGAGTGCTACAACGTGACGCTCCCTGATTGGCTGAAGAAACCCACTTAGACAGAAGTCAAAGTGGGTTTCTGGCATTCGTGGAAAGGTGACCCATGTGCAAACATGGGTCCCCTTTCAGTTCGTGGTCGGGACACCGTTTTGTTATTTTTTTCAAGTACGTGGATTACCCCTGGATTTCCCGAGGAGCCTGGTCCCCTGGATCTCGTGAGTATAATTTCTTCAACAGGTACCCCTTGGATTCTACTGGAGAAGAGGACCGACCTGCGTGGGAACTTAAGGTAAGTATGTATGTATGTGTGTATGTATGTAATAAAATTATACTTTCACGGTGTGTGTGTCTTGTCTTTTTTTGGGTATTTTTTTAGTAGTAGTACTACAGGTACCAGCGGGCCAGTTTTTCCGCCGCATGCTGGTACTTGTGGTTCTCCAAGTACCAGCATGCGGGGGAGGCTTGCTGGGACTTGTAGTACTGCTACTAAAAACAATATCTTTTCTTTTACAACAAAGGCTATCAGCCCCCCCATCCGCAGCCCATTGGATGGGGGGGGGGACAGCCTCGGGCTTCACCCCTGGCCCTTGGGTGGCTGGGGGGGGACCCCTTGATTGAAGGGGTCCCCACTCCCCCAGGGTACCCCGGCCAGGGGTGACTAGTTGGATTTTTGATGCCACGGCCGCAGGGCACTATATAAAAGTGACCCCCGGCTGTGGCATTATCTGTCCAGCTAGTGGAGCCCGGTGCTGGTTTTAAAAATACGGGGGACCCCTACTCTTTTTGTCCCCCGTATTTTTGGGACCAGGACCAGGCGCAGAGCCCGATGCTGGTTGCTTAAATATGGGGGAACCCCTGTCATTTTTTCCCCCATATTTTTGCAACCAGGATCGGCTCAAAGAGCCCGAGGCTGGTTATGCTTAGGAGGGGGGACCCCACGCATTTTTTTTTTTGATTTTACATTGTTTAATTAAAAAAAAAAAAAAAATCAACCCCAGCACGGATCACACAGATCCGGCCGAGATTGATTGTAAAAAAAGTCGGCAGTGTTTTGCTAATCACTGCCGTAAAAAAATAAAAAAAAACACGAATGACATCGACATCGGAAGAAAAGAAAAACCCGAATACGACAGCTTAGTAAATCCATCGTAACAAATTCAAAAAGTTGCAGTTTTACACTTTCGATGTCATTCGTGATTGAACTTTGACCTTTTTTCGGAAATTACGAATGTTAGTAAATGTACCCCTAGGAGTGGCACTGCAGTGTCAGACAGGATGGCAGTTTTACAAACTAGGCCCCAAACAGCACATCATGCAAAGAAAAAAAGAGGTGCAAGATGGAATTGTTCTTGTGCCCTCCCACCCACCCTTATGTTGTCTAAACAGGACATGAACAGTTTAATAAACCCATCATTTCAGCGAAAGGTGGTCCCCTGGAAAAAGCTCACCAAGTTCTCAGAGTCATAGCTAGCTACAAACATACCACCTCCATATTTGATGACTTTTCACATTATAAGATGAGGCAAGAGGAAGAGGACAGTGTCAAGAAGGTAATTAAAAATTAGAGAGGGACACACAATTAGGAACAACATACAGGCTTCACCTCCACTCCTATATTGGTGTGGAACAGAAAGAACCTAGGGGTAATTAAGACCTGATCATAGCAGCAAATTTGTTTGCAGTTGGGAAAACCATGGGGCTCAGTCCGAGTTGATCGCTCGCTGCCGATTTTCACAGCGCAACAATCAGCTCACTACTGTGCATGCGTATGCACCGCAATGCGCAGGCGCATCATACAGGTACAAAGCGGATCATTGCTGAGAGATGGATTTAACAAAGAATCCATTTGCACAGCTGACCGCAAGGAGATTGACAGGAAGAGGGTATTTGTGGGCGGCAACTGACCGTTTTCTGGGAGTGTTTGGAAAAACACAGGCGTGTCCAAACGTTTGCAGGGCAGGTGTCTGACGTCAATTCCGGGACAAAAAAATACTGAAATGATTGCAAGGGCTGAGTAAGTTCAGAGCAACTCAGAAACTGCACAAAATGTTTTTGCAGAGCTCGGCTGCAAAACCGTTCGCACACTTGCAAAGCTTAAATACACTCCCCTGTGGGCGGCGACTATGCATTTGCATGGCTGCTAAAAGTGACTAGCGAGCGATCAACTCAGAATGACCCCCCATGTACGCTGCAGGTGTGGCAGATGTAACATGTGCAGAGTGAGTTAGATTTGGGTGGGTTATATTGTTTCTGTGCAGGGTAAATACTGGCTGCTTTATTTTTACGCTGCAATTTAGATTTTGGTTTGAACACACCCCACCCAAATCTAACTCTCTCTGCACATGTTATATCTGCTCCCCCTGCAGTGCACGTGGTTTTGCCCAACTGCTAACAAATTTGCTGCTACGATCAGGTCTGAATTACCCCCTTTAACCAAGCAATTGTATAATTACCACATTACTGGACAAATTGAAAAACTAGGGGCCAAAGCCTCCAAATTTTACCCCCTTCTCATTTTTCAGGGATTACGATATTCTCGGATTTAATGCTGGGAATACAAATAAACTGGTTTATACCACAGGATCAAAATTGGATATTTTCCCCTCCACAGAGTCTGGAGACTTATTTTATGAAAATCTTATGGATTTCTTTATTTCTATTTTTTAATTGCATTTTTATTTACATATTTTGTGGCAAATACCTTATTTTCATTTTTCACAGCTCCCAGTTACACGCATGTGAGCATATCTGTGTGTCCCTCTTACTTGCATGTGAGCATACCTGGGTGTCAGGTGGGTTCGGTACAGTACTAAGCAGGACTGTGCAGTGATTTTTTGTTATTCAGCCCCTGCCCTAGTGGAGCTTACCACTCTACAGTCCAAACTCATTTCATACTACAAGCATACCTACCAACTTTTCTATTGTAGAGAGAGGGACACACGTGCGGCGAGGCCGCGCAAGCTCCCGAAAAGGGGCGTGGCTAATAAAGGGTGTGTGGCTTCACGGGAGGACCCGTGGTTGCGAACCACGCCCCCGTTTTCATCACTGAGCGGGCATGCCCAGCGCTGGGTGAGCCACTGGCATGCCCCCTCTCCCTCTGACTCCAGTGAATAGACGTTGTGTGCATGCGCACAGCATCTATTCACCGCTGCTCTGCTAAGCAGGGTAGCGAGTGCATGAGCATCCCAACTGTCCCCCCCACTGCAGGACACTGCAGCCCGCGGGTGGGACAGCGGGACAGTCCCCATAAAATGGGACTGTCCCTCGAAAATTCAGGACAGTTGGGAGGTATGCTACAAGTAGGACTGTGGGAGGAAGCAATGCTAACCTTTGTGCCACCAGCATGCCTCAGCCTGGCAAGCCAGACAGCTTCCTGGCTGTAGTGTAAGCCACCATGAGACTCCATACTAGGCCCTTATTCAATAACTGTACATCACAGAAGCTCCTGGCCCATCTAGTGGTGCAGTGCAATGGAAAGTTGAGATTTAATTTTGCAATGCAAGATCACTGAACCTTCGTTCTAACACCGCAAGGTTTTGCGATAACCCGACGCAGCCCTAACATCGAACAATTATTAAGGAGAAAACATTTACATAATAAAGGAAAAGAACCCTGTACAGCAAATGCACATCCTGTAAATAATACCAAAATGTGGAACATTAATAAATCCAAATTAAGGATGACTAATTGGAGCCATTAATTTGAGCCCCTAACATGCAATAATTGAGTAGAACCTCTATCTAATGCTGGGTACACAGTGCACACTAGAAGATATATCTACTAGAGATGAGCGGGTTCAGACAGGGAACCCTTGGAATTATATGGCAGACATATAGAAATACAGTAGGTGTGTTTGGAAAATCTAGTTTTCCCCGGCAGTTGCCAGAGAAAATGAAGTAGGAGATGTTGCCATGTCACGTTCTGCTGTATTATGATTATATCTCTTCTGACTGACTTTGGCAACAAATGTGGTCTCTCCCCATTTTGTACTCAGAATTGTACTGTACGTTTATTAGAAAACACTTCATCAAACTTGGAATTTCTATTTCCACCTTTGCAGTTACAGTATATGTTTTCACAAATCTGGTTGTGATGTTGAAGCATGTTTCGTATTTTGCTCTAGGCTTTAGTTTAAACCTAGGATCAAGTACAGCAGCACCCCTGGAATTATACGACAGCACCTCTGGACTTATACAGCAGATAGGCAGCACTCCTGGACTTATTCAGCAGATAGGCAACACCCCTAGACTTATACAGCATAGGCAACACCCCTGGATAATTACACAGCACAGCAGACAGGCAGTAGCACCCCTGGACTTAAATGGCAGTAGGTCAGCAGCCCTGGACTTATAGGGCAGAGGGACGGCACCTCAGGACAGCACAGGACTGCAGCACTCCTGTACATTATCCCTGTACAGCACAGGACATCACCCATGTACAGCACCCCTAACAGCACAGGACAGCGCCCTTTTATTTTTACAGCACACAGGACAGTGCCCCTTTATTTATACAGCACACAGGACAGTGCCACAGTCCCCTTTGTTTTTACAGCACACAGGTCAGCACCCTTTTATTTCTATAGCACACAAGACAGCTCCACAGTGCCCCTTTATTCTTACAGCACACAGGACAGCACCCCAGGACAGCACAGGACTGCAGCAACCCTGTACAGCACCCCTGTACAGCACCCCTAACAGTACCGGACAGCGCACCTTTATTTTTGCAGCACACAGGACAGTGCCCATTTATTTTTACAGCACACAGGAAAGCACCCCGGGACAGCACAGGACTGCAGCAACCCTGTACAGCACCCCTGTACAGCACCCCTAACAGTACAGGACAGCACCCCTTTATTTTTACAGGCCACAGGACAGCACCCCTTTATTTTTACAGTACACAGGACAGCACCCCTTGATTTTTACAACACACAGGGCAGTGCCCCTTTATTTTTACAGGACACAGGAGAGAGCCCCTTTATTTTTACAGCACACAGGACTGCACCCCTAAAAGCCCAGGACAGCACCCCAGGACAGCACCCTTGTACAGCATCCCTAACAGCACAGGAGAGCACCCCAGGACAGCACCCCTAACATCACAGGACAGCACCCCTGTACAGCACAGGACAGCAGCACCCCTGTACAGCACCCCTAACAGCACAGGACAACAGCACCTCTGTACAGCACCCCTAACAGCACAGGACAGCACCCCTAACAGCACAAGACAGCATCCCTAACAGCACAGGACACCACAGGACAGCATCCCAGAACAGCACCCCAGGACAGCATCCCAGAACAGCACCCCTGTACAGCACAGGACAGCACCCCTGTACAGCATCCCTAACAGCACAGGAGAGCACACCAGGACAGTACCCCTAACAGCACAGGACAGCACCCCTAACATCACAGGACAGCACCCTTGTACAGCACAGGACAGCAGCACCCCTGTACAGCACCCCTAACAGCACAGGACAGCATCACCCCTGTACAGCACCTCTGTACAGCACCCCCAACAGCAAAGGACAGCACCCCCAACAGCACAGGACACCCCAGGACAGCATCCCAGAACAGCACCCCAGGACAGCATCCCAGAACAGCACCCCTATACAGCACAGGACAGCACCCCTGTACAGCATCCCTAACAGCACCCCAGGACAGCACCCCCAACAGCACAGGACAGCAACACCTCTTTACAGCACCCCTAACTGCACAGGACAGCACCCCTATCAGCACAGGATAGCATCACCCCTGTACTGCACCCCTAAAAGCACAGGACAGCACCCCTAACAGCACAGGACAGCATCAATAACAGCACAGGACACCATAGTACAGCATACCAGAACAGCACCCCAGGACAGCATCCCAGAACAGCACCCCAGGATAGCACACCTGTACAGCACCCCTACAGCAAACAGGACAACACTCCTAAACAACACACACACAGTCAGTGACCACACCCGAGGCCACCACCCACAGAAAGACAAGGCTGGAGTGAAGATGGTGCCAATGGGCAGCGTTTATATATGAGATCCAAAACCCTAGAGATCCGACAGCAGGATCCCGGCTTGGATTGTGAAGTTCAGGGGGGTTCGGGTCTCTGAGATCTGAAACTGCTCATCCCTAGTACAAACCAATAAAAAGAAGCATATTAGAAAAAGCCATTGCTCAATTAAAGAAGCTTTATGTGGGATACTGATGCTGCCAAGATTATGGCTGTCACAAATTGACTGCTGCAGGTATGATTCAGTGGCGGTTTTAGATCACCCTGACAGCGCCATCTGAATTGTGTGCACCTGCCTGCTGCCCAGACCATGCTACCCACCTCCCACTGGCTGCCCTTCACTGGCCACCTCCCACTTACCCCCACCCCCTTCCCGCTGGTCACTTCCTGCTGCTCACTTCTGCACAGCTTCACACTGGGTGGAAGTGAGCTAATAGCTGCTCAGGAACCGGGGGACCTACTGCTGTGGCTGTATGGCGAGTGACAGGGACACAGGCAGTGGGGCAAAAGGCACATACATACATACTCGCTCTCTCTCTGGGCCCTACCTGGCACAATGTGTATAAGAGGCTCTACCTAGCGCAATGTGTAAAAGAGGCTCTACCTGGTGTAACATGTATAAGGGGCTCTATCTGGCACAATGTGTACCTTGGGGCTCTATCTGGAATAACATGTATAAAAGGGGCTTTACCTGGTCTAACGTGTGTAAGAGGCTCTACCTTGTATTATGCGCATTAATTGGGCTCTACTTGGTGTAATGTGTATAAGGGGTACTACCTGGCGTTACATGTATTAGGGGCTCTACCTTGCATAATGTGTATATGGGACTCTGCTCTATTGTGGTGTATTGTGTACAAGGGGCTGTAACATGGCATACTGTGTAAAGAGACAATACAGTGTTGTGAAATATGACTGACGGATACTACTGTGTGGTGTAATGTAATTTGGAATGCTCCTTCCCCGTGAAGCCATGCACTGATATTTTTCATATTATTTTTGATGCTCACTTCACAGTTTTGAATGGGGGTGACCAAAGGAAAGATTTGCTCTGGCATCACAAGGTCTAGAACCAGCCCTGGTGGGATTGGTAGAGTAGTGATTCTGCCTAGGTTTCTGTGGATATGACAGAAGATTTAATCCACAGTCCCAAAAAGTCACAAAAGCCTCCTACCAACATCAGTCAAGGCTAGCCTAACTCTGAGGAGAATTCCCCACAGAAGAACTGGGCAGGAGAATATGGCTGCTTTACAGTAAAAGGATGTTTTGGAAATAAATGGACCTCTGAGTGTAAGGTTGGGCACAGCCTCACAAAATTGTTGTGCCATTATTTCAATTTTGACTCATTTATTCAAAATTGCAAGAGTGTGTATGCAGCTTTCATCACATTTTGTTGGATGAAAACAGGTCAAATTGAAGGGTCGCTTCCTTTGTCCTGTATAATATTCATCTAATTTGATGCTGTTATATTGGACCAAAAGTGAAGTGTGTACAGACATTTGACCGTTCTCATGACCATTCCTAAAATGCTTCTACAGAAGCAGCAGCACCATCTCTGTAATTATGTATAATTACATCAGGTGGTTTCCTGCATCCTCTCATGTAAATTTTCCAACATCACTGCATCAAATGCAGCCATGTTGTTTTGAAGAATTGACCTTTCTGCTTTGCTTCGGACATCTGTCACTTATTTAGGCCTGGGCCTTAACTTTAACTCTTTCACAGGTGCAGTGCATCCTGACTTACTCCCAAGGGTTAAAGTGGGGGGTAGCAAGGTGGAATTGAGTTCCACCACATGTCATGGTAGGGGGAACTAGTTCCATCTCCTCCATTGCCCTGCACAGTAATTCCAACTGAAAACCCCACCCCATCTCTTATGTCAATAAATAATGCAGGCAGCACTAGTGTTACTGATGAGCTGCAGCCACCTCCCCCTTCCTCAGGCCCTGGTGGATCCATGGTCCACTACTACTGTGGACATTATGTGTAAGGGGCACTACTTCTATGTGAGTTCTGTAAATAAGTGGCACAACTACTGTGGGCATTATGTATATAAGTAGCACTACTGTGGTCATTATGTGTAAAGGGCACCACAAATGTGGGCATTATATGTAAGGTGCACTATTACTTTGGGAATGTCGTATAAGGGGCACTACTGTGGGCATTGTATATAAGGGGCACTACTGTGTGGCATAACATGTACAAAGGATACCATTGTGTATTGCAATGTGAATAAAGGGTACTACTGACTGATGAAACCTGAATAAGGCATATTACTATGTGGTGTAATATAAATCAGGGGCGCTACATGCAGTGTAATATAAATAAGATTGTGCTACTGTGCGGGTACTATTGTGTGACCATGCTGCTACTTTTTGAGATCAATGTCCCTTTATAAAGTATGGGAAGTAGGGAACTTATTTATAGCTTGCAGAGGGTGCCGAAAACACCAGCACTGGCCCTTTCTCCGCTTCATGTGAGGGGGATGTAGGAGATGGGGTTAATGAGTTCCACCACCTCTCCAGGACCATTTTAAGCTCTGCTTACTACCGTTTTATATTTACGTCTCACCAGTTTACTACCTTTGGTTTTCTGGACTCTGGGTTACATGTTGCTCACAGGAACTTTCAGTGACACATTACCTACAGTACTTCTTTATGAGTCTTTAGTGTAATGGGAATGTTTTTCCTGTTTGATTAGTACTGTGCATCTCACAATGGTCAGCAGATGCTTCCCTGTCCTCCCTGTCCTCACTACTATTTACTGTTTAGGTTACTCTGGTGCCCCAGTGTAATCCATGGGGCACTATGATAGTTCACTGGTTGAGAAAATGAAGAAACGGTGATGTTATGAAACACTTCTATTCCAGTATGTCTACAATAATGTTAGATTTAATGTAAGCTTGTTTTACCACCCTCCCCTATTTTCATATCAAATACCCTAAGGTTATTAGTACTGACATGCCAAGTTATATTGTTGAACTTTGTCTATGCCATTTATATTGTCTTGGCTATAAAACTGATTTTACCTTCCTTGCAATATTGCTGACACCGTTACTTGTGTTACAGAATTCATTTAGAAAAAATGTTGTTTTATTGTTGGTCAGAGCTGTATTTGGCGTATATAGTGACACTGCAATACATGATAGTTTTTTTCAATCCATAAAATGTTCTCTGCTAACAAGCATGGTATGTGGTAATGTTTTGCAGGTGGTTAAATGCATACACACTGCATGGGTTGAGAAGGAGAAACTAGTTAATAGACTGATAGCAGGAGCTGGCCTGCCAGAATCCCGGCACATCCCAGTAAATAATTTTACCCTTCCCCTATCCCTCACCCTAACCCTTCCCTCCCACAGTCTAACCCTAACCTCCCCCTCCCACAGTCTAACCCTAACCTCCCCCTCCCAGAGCCTAACCTCCCCCTCCCAGAGCCTAACCCTAACCTCCCCCTCCCAGAGCCTGATCCTAACCCTCCCTCCCCACAGTCTAACCCTAACCTCCGCCTCCCATAGTCTAACCCTAACCTCCCCCTCCCAGAGCCTAACCTCCCCCTCCCAGAGCCAAACCCTAACCTCCCCCTCCCAGAGCCAAACCCTAACCTCCCCCTCCCAGAGCCTAACCCTAACCTCCCCCTCCCAGAGCCAAACCCTAAACTCCCCCTCCTAGAGCCTGATCCTAATCCTCCCTCCCCACAGCCTGATCCTAACCCTCCCTCCCCACAGCCTAACCCTAACCTCCCCCTCCCAGATCCTAACTCTAACCTCCCCTCCCCCTCCCAGAGCCTAACCCTTCCATCCCACAGTCTAACCCTAACCTCCCCCTCCCAGAGCCTAACCCTCCCTCCCCACAGCATAACCCTAACCTCCCCCTCCCAGAGCCTAAACCTCCCTCCCCACAGCCTAACCCTAACCTCCCCCTCCCAGATCCTAACTCTAACCTCCCCCTCCCAGAGCCTAACCTTAACCCTCCCTCCCTGCAGCCTAACCCTAACCTCCCCCTCCTAGATCCTAACTCTAACCTCCCCTCCCCCTCCCAGAGCCTAACCCTTCCCTCCCACAGTCTAACCCTAACCTCCCCCTACCACAGTCTAACCCTAACCTCCCCCTCCCAGAGTCTAACCCTAACCTCCCCCTCCCAGAGCCTGATACTAACCCTCCCACCCCACAGCCTAACCCTTACCTCCCCCTCCCAGATACTAACCTCCTCCTCCCAGAGCCTAACCCTAACCCTCCCTCCCCACAGCCTAACTCTAACCTCCCCCTCCCAGATCCTAACTCTAACCTCCCCTCCCAGAGCCTAACCCTTCCTCCCACAGTATTACCCTAACCTCTCCCTCCCAGAGCCTAACCCACCTCCCCACAGCCTAACCCTAACCTCCCTCTCCCAGATCCTAACTCTAACCTCCCCCTCCCACAGCCTTACCCTAACCTCCCTCTCCCAGATCCTAACTCTAACCTCCCCCTCCCAGAGCCTAACCTTAACCCTCCCTCCCCACAGCCTAACCCTAACCTCCCCCTCCCAGATCCTAACTCTAACCTCCCCTCCCCCACCCAGAGCCTAACCCTCCCCCTCCCACAGCCTAAACCTAACCTCCCCCTCCCAGATCCTAACTCTTACCTCCCCTCCCACAGCCTAAACCTAACCTCCCCCTCCCAGATCCTAACTCTAACCTCCCCTCCCCCTCCCAGAGCCTAACCCTTCCCTCCCACAGTCTAACCCTAACCTCCCCCTCCCAGAGCCTAACCCTCCCTCCCCACATCCTAACCCTAACCTCCCCCTCCCAGAGCCTAACCATCCCTCCCCACAGCCTAACCCTAACCTCCCTCTCCCAGATCCTAACTCTAACCTCCCCCTCCTCAGTCTAACCCTAATCTCCCCTTTTAGCCTAAACTCAGCCAATAATGCAGTCTAAAGGCCCATACACACTTGACGATAAAATTAACGACGTTGTTCATTTCAGCCCTCATCAACGACGTCGCTCATTATATCGTCAAGTGTGTATGCATCAGACGACCACCGATGCGCGGCCCCGAGGGACGTTAACGACCCTTGCTTATCTGTGGAGCATGTATGCTCAATTTCCACTATGGTCGTTACCGACCAGAGACGTTGTTGAATGTGTATGGTGTAAAAGACCAACGACCAAGCCACTGTTCACCAGCCCTGTTCCCAGCTCATTATTTTAATAAACTGTTCAGCTTGTATGCTTCAACGATGAATGGTCTATGGTCTTTGGTCTTTGGTCTTTGGTCTTTCGTCTTTGGTCGTTGGTAGTGTTTATGCTCATGTCGTTTGCTCAGCTGTTCAAGGGAAGTTCAAGGGAAGTCATTAACGACGGTCATTAACGATGTGTGCATCATCAAGTGTGTATGGGCCTTAACCCTCCCCTAATGCTTAACCCTAATTCCAACCCCTGTACTTACCTCCAGGATGTATAATGATTCTGGCCATTAAGGTCCTGCTGTCAGTCTTCTGTCAGGATCCCAACTGCCAGTATTTTCACCACATTCCCCCGTACACTTTAATTTTGAAGCTATATTTAAATAATAATAATAATAATAATAATAATAATAATAATGTTATTACTCCTTATACAACTCAAAGTGCTTTATATTTGCCTTTATAGTACAAAATACAAAACTAGCTTAACAAGGGACATTAGAGAAGTGCTTGGTGAACAGGAAAGTCTTGAGTCTATTTTTTAAGGATACTAGAGTGGGGGCCTCTCGAACTGTGCAGGGAAGTGAGTTCTGGAGTCGGAGCCACAAAGCTGAAAACTCAGTACCCAGATGAATTCAGCGAGATTCTAGATGCTGCTAAAGTCCTTCATCTACAGATGGCAGTAATCGTGTGGGGCAGTATGGATCATGTAGGGCTTTGAAAATCAGAAAGACTTGAACACGATTCACCATCGTACAGGCAGCCAGTGAAGGGAGAAGAGAAAGGGTGTTATGTGGCTGGAACAGGGCTGGTTGGGTAATACATACAGCAATTGGGATGACATCAGCAACAGGATTTGAAAACTACATGGTGGTAGATAAGTCAGAGATTTCCGATGGATATATTTTCAAAGATATGGTAAGCCACCAGGCCAGCTTTATGGTGTCTCTAAATACTGGAGGTCCATAATACTAAGGGGGACATTTACTAAGCAGTTATAAGAGCGGAGAAGTGAGCCAGTGGAGAACTTGACCCATCAACCAATCAGCAGCAGTAGATAAAGACAAACTTTCTGTCAAACTTGACAGGTGGTAACACCCCTTTCTCCTAGGCTCCACCCCCTTTAATATTAAATGATAGTCTTTTATATCGCTTTAATATAACATTTTATATTAAATTTTATATAAATTTATAGTGTTCGATATTAAACCGTATTAAAAATTGTCGCGTAACACCAGTCACAGAGTGTCACGCAACACCAGTCGCAGAGTGTCACACAACACCAGGCGCAGAATGCTCAATAAAGATCACAAGCCAGTTTGTGATGAAAAAATTCACTATTTTGACTAGTCTGTACACTTTGTTATAGTTCACACATTCCAACAATTTAAACATCACGCTTGGTACACATGGTGTAGTTTTAAAAGTCATAATGACTAATGACCATGTCCATTTTCTTAGATGTACGGAAGCATCACACATGGCACTAATTTAAAAACATATTGCTTTTAATGGCCATGAGTGATGAATGATGATCTGACATCTTTTAATGGCCATGAGTGATGAATGATGATCTGACCATGGCCATTTTCTTAGATGTACGGAAGCATCACACATGGCACTAATTTAAAAACATATTGCTTTTAATGGCCAGGAGTGATAAATGATGACAGCACATTTAAAAAAAAAAAAAAAGCAGTTTGTTATCTCTGTAGAAGAACATTAGCGCCACCTACAGGTTTATGTGTTGACTCAAATCGGATTTTTCCGTATTTTGGATTAATTAGATATCATAATGAGATATCATGGTGATGAGTCCTAAATCTAAGCACAGAATGCATTTATAGTACATGTACACATTATACACACATGGATATTTATGGAATCATAAAATAATTTGTATTCATGTACATTAGTTCATAAGTACTTCTGTATAATGCTTTTTATGAATTATTTTTGTTATTAAATAATTTTATTCTGAATTTGGAAGGACAGCCATTCAATCTATACAAGCACTTCAAACACATACCAAATACTTATATATATACATATATAAGTATTTGGTATGTGCTTGAAGAGCTGAGTATGACATGTACGGTACCGCTAACAGATTATATCTTTATTGTAACTGAAAAGCATGATTACATTTACTAATGTATAAACCAAAGATTATATGTTTAAAAACCCATTTTCCGTATTTTGGATTAATTAGATATCATAATGAGATATCATGGTGATGAGTCCTAAATCTAAGCACAGAATGCATTTATAGTACATGTACACATTATACACACATGGATATTTATGGAATCATAAAATAATTTGTATTCATGTACATTAGTTCATAAGTATTTCTGTATAATGCTTTTTATGAATTATTTTTGTTATTAAATAATTTTATTCTAAATTTGGAAGGACAGCCATTCAATCTATACAAGCACTTCAAACACATACCAAATACTTATATATATATGCATATATAAGTATTTGGTATGTGCTTGAAGAGCTGAGTATGGCATGTACGGTACCGCTAACAGATTATATCTTTATTGTAACTGAAAAGCATGATTACATTTACTAATGTATAAACCAAAGATTATATGTTTAAAAACCCCGCCCCAGCATCTTGGAAATGTGGGACGGCATACCACAGGTTGGTGGGGGCCATATGGCTCACAGCCATGGCTATAAGAATAGGACACGGCGCTGAATTGGGACAGAGCACTGAGAAGAAAATTCAAACGAACTTGCATCGCTATACACACGTGAAGACATTTTGGTAAGTGTTATTATTATTATTATTATTATCATTATGGATCTAGCATGTTATATTTTTTTTTATTTTTTTTTTATTTTACAAATATGGCTGTGAAATAATTATAATTGTCACCCACTGAAGGTTGTTTAAGTATGTGGTAATAGCGCCATCTAGTGGTTTATTTTAGGAATGCACCGACATTTTATTTTTTATTTTTTTTATTTTACAAATATAGCTGTGAATCAATGTGTGTAAAGTGCAGAAATGATATATGAAATGTTAGGAAGCGCTTCCTAACATTTCAAATATCATTTCTAAACTTTAATCTACAATTGGTATTTAGTAAGTACCATTGGGAGCCGTTTAGTATTGATTAAATTAATTAATATTGTGTATGATAAAACGCGCAGGCTAGTTGATCACACGAACAACAGTCATTTATTTTGGTTTTTAATTAATATGAATGCCTGAATGTTGTTTGAATATGTGTCGTGCACCAGGCATTTGTTTTGGCTTTTAATTAATGTGACTGCCTGAAGGTTATTTAAATATGTGGTAATAGCGCTATCTAGTGGTTAATTTTGGGAATGCACCGACACAGTATTTCATCTAAATCGTTTGACAGATATTAATCGTATCTCATTTTCATTATTGGTTCAGAGACAGACAATGCAGAACATCAACAGCAAAGATGCTTTCATGTGTAGATCCGGATCTGATGATGATGATGATGATGCTGATTTGCCAAGTTATCAAATGACCCATGGTAAGCTATATCTATAAATGCAATTGATACGTTTTTATTTATATTTAAAGTTTAAATAGTATGAAATTATTGTCAAGGTCTACAATTTGTTCATTTTTACTTATTTTTAAAAGTTTAAATAGTATGAATGTACAACAGTCTGGATACATTGATAAGTAATTATTAAATAGTAATTATTAAATAATTATTATTTTCTCATTTTTATTTCCCCCGATTTGACAGTAATCACAAATACAGAGAATTTCGATTTGGTTGAAGATAGCCCATTTGGTTTAGATTTCAGCATTATACCCGATTTTACTAATATTTTGGAATTGGCTCCAGCCTGTGAGTAACATGATATTTTTATTTATTTTTTATTTATTTATTTTTTATTATTAGTTTTATTTATTTATTTATTTATTTTTCCACGGCTAAAGAATTAAAAATAAACCTTGTACAGTTGTGCTGATTTGTTGTCAACTGTACACACTTTATATTCTCAATAATGCATCTCTTTTTCATGTTATTCTAATTTTATACCGTATGTAATATTTATTTTTTCATTTTTTACCGGCTAAAGATTCCACAAAAATGGATGATGCGACGGCTGACGGTATTCTGCGGGACATATTGAACAAACTTGAATATTGTCACAACGCCGCTATACAGACCAGCAATGTTGTTGATGAGCGACCGTTTTTCCCCCACACGACAGGGGGTCGGGCTAAAACATTCGAATATAAAGCAGGTGTGTAATCAAACACTGTTATATGGTATATTGTTATGCTGTGATTTAAATGCTGATTTACGTGCATCGACGTTTATATTTATTTTATAATATATGTATCACAGATGATGCTGTAGCAAGGCGATATGATCCTACGATACCAGCAGGCCGTGATACCGTCGCGCAAATACACAGGCCTAGTACAAGCGGGAAAACATCAAAACGCACAGCCGCAGCTGAAACGGAGAACCATCATTTCGCAACAGCAGGTGTGTAATCAAACACTGTTATATGTTATATTGTTATGCTGTGATTTAAATGTTGATTTACGCGCATCAGCGTTTATATTTATTTTATAATATATGTATCACAGATGATGCTGTAGCAAGGCGATATGATCCTACGATACCAGCAGGCCGTGATACCGTCGCGCAAATACACAGGCCTAGTACAAGCGGGAAAACATCAAAACGCACAGCCGCAGCTGAAACGGAGAACCATCATTTCGCAACAGCAGGTGTGTAATCAAATACTGGTATATGTTATATTGTTATGCTGTGATATAAATGTTGATTTACGCGCATCTGCGTTTATATTTATTTTATAATATATGTATTACAGATGATGCTGTAGCAAGGCGATATGATCCTACGATACCAACAGGCCGTGATACCGGCGCGCAAATACACAGGCCTAGTACAAGCGGGAAAACATCAAAACGCACAGCTGCAGCTGAAACGGAGAACCATCAATTCGTAACACCGGCAATTGTGCATAACAGCCTAAAGGACGTTGCTAGGTCATCGATTATGGTGGTGCATAACGGTTGTATCAACCCGAACAAACGAAGGCCTGCTCGACCAAGAACGAATGAGAGAAGTCATAATTCAGCATTTACAGATCTGAAAAGAAAATTGTCATATTCCGAAAATGATAAGCCGCAAAGGAGAAGGATCGCGTTACAACCTGTATCATGCGTAAGTAATGATGTTGCTGTAACATCAAAACACACAGCGTTTAACACTGCAGACCGGGATGTCGCTGGTAATACAAAGACTGTAAAGGTTAAGAGGGCATCGCGTCTCTCAAGAAGTAATGTTAAGCAATTGCAGCAATCAGCGGTAATCACAATTCCAGATACACAGGTTTGTTCTGAAACAGAAACAAGGCACATAGCAGGCATTGGTTTGTTATCAAATATTAACTCAAGAAGTAATGTTAAGCAGTTTTCACAATCCGATGTCATCACTATTCCCGATACACAGGATTGCTCTGAAACAAGACACATAGCTGGTAATCCTGTGAGATCAGATATTGATGACATAAATGGGCAAGAGCTTATTACAAACTGTGTAGAGTCAACGACAAAAGAACCGCAGAATAGTTCTGATTAAGTATTATCAGCCGTTGCAGGAATACCTGGTAATACTACAACGGTTGATTGTGTAACATCAATGCCCAATATTTTTACAACGACAGCCATGGTACACGCATCGGCTGATGCTTGTGCACCGGCGCGAGGGATAGAGCCCGACATAGTTGATGAATGTCAAAATTCAGAACAATTAGGCCAAGATGCTGAATACAATTTTACGCGTTGTTGGGTAAGATACGGGAAGATGTTGAGAACATGGGTATAAAAGACGGATATTTGTTAAAACACATTAAAAGTGTGAGCCACGGTTGTAAATGTAAACAAGACATTGTTAAAGAAGTTGTTGAGACGTATATGAATGTCATGTCAAAATACATAGATCGGTCGGTTAAGACAACTGAATTTATTAAAGCCAACATACATCATTTTGCAGAAATAAATTAAACTGAGTCGTGACTAGGCATGCTAGGCAATGGTTTGAAACGTGTTTTAAATTTAAATGCCTGTAAAAAAAAAACACGAATTAAACCTTGTTTAACATACAATATCTCACAGTTATTCCGACGTGCAAAGGTAAAACAGGCTGTAACAACATTAACCAGATTGAGAAAGCGCAAGCGGCACAGGGAACATGTGGTAGGCGGGAAGCAGAGTGCGATGTATGTAGATTTAGATCAATCGCCACCCCAAGCATTACCGAATGATGAATCACAGGCTGACAATATTGAGCACATTGCAAGCCCCATATATGATGATGCAGGCAGTGTTGAGTCCCCCGGTAATGACGAAGGTCGGCAACATGTATACTTGGAGGCGATTAACTGTTATGAACGACAACGACCGTATTTCAGAGCCGTTGAGTACCATAATCACTATCGGTTTGTTAATTTGGACAGGGTTACATCATTTGTAGAGGGGGTTCGAGCCATTCATACGGCTATACAGGCCATGCTCGATGGTGTCCTTGCGGGCGTGGATCCTGCCGACCGCGTTCAGCTTAGATTGGAGGGGGGTGGGTTACACAACGCCATCTATTCGCATCGTAAGCCGCAAGAAACATTAGACGCTGCCAGTTTTTTGAATCAGATTACAAACACGCTTCAAAGTAACGCTGAGTTCTTATTATCCACAGGCTTAAGATTTGTGATCAGTATTTTTAGAAACAGAACAGGATCTGGTTTGACTGGGAGAAGTTTACAACGCCTGCCCCAAAGTTTAATAATAAATAAAAGAAAGAGATATCTCTATGACTTCAGACGCATAGGTAATAACCTGTGTTAAGCCGCTAGCGTCTGTAAACTTCTGGATAAAGGTAACAATGCCAATGATCATGTAATACAGGAGAGAGTGATCCAACTACATAAAGCTTTGAATCTGCCGCTTGATAAAGCGGTCAGCTTTAGCGATGTTGCAATTTTTGAAAATTATTTAAATGTTTCGATCAACCTCCTCTATTACAGTCAAGGGGATTGGAAATACTACAGTACGGACAGTCGTTACAAAGACACGCTGTTTGTGCTATATCACGATTGTCACTTTCATGGGATACTCGATATCAAAGCGTTTCTTGGAGCCCGATATTATTGCATCCGTTGTCATAGCGCTTACCATCATAGAAATAATCACGATTGTCTTTTCTTTTGTAAGGCTTGTCACAGGCCGGATTGTATTGACGATGGTGTGACGGCTTTAAGGTGTTCGGTGTGTAGGGTATTTTGTCGATCAAACGAGTGTTTAGAGCTACACAAAGCTTTAGCTCTTGATCACAAAATATCCTGTCTTGAACATGTATATTGTGACAAGTATTGTCTCTACAGGCGAACAGATCATAACTGCCGAGGCCTAAAGTGCCCCATTTGTAAGGTGTTCGTTGATGGGTTTTCGAACCATTTGTGCTATATACAAACCATCAAGCCGGAAGAGCCCACAAAGAAATACATCTTTTATGATTTTGAGTGTATGCAGGAGACAGGTGTGCACATACCAAACTACTGTTACGCTTTAACATTAACGGGGGAGAAAGACTGGGAGTTTAAGGGTGTTGCGTGTATCGAAGACTTTGTAAAGACGTTCATGAAACCAAAATTTGAGCATTACACATTCCTAGCCCATAATGCAGGTCGCTATGATGCATATTTTGTGCTGCGCCAGCTGATTAAGGAGAAATTAAAGATGGAATTATTATCTAGAGGCGACAACATAATGTGCATCACGGTAAAAGATTTGAAGATAAGATTTATAGACTCTTTAAATTTTTTACCCATGCGGCTTAGCAAGTTATCAAAGGCGATGGGGTTTGACGGTACCAAAGGTTATTTCCCACATTTTTTTAACACAGCTGATTACAAAATTACATAGGCGCTATGCCATCAATAGAGTATTTTGGTCCACAATACATGATGCCTGATGAATTATCTGAGTTTACAGCTTGGTATAAACAGCATGTACACAAACCGTTTAACTTTCAAAAAGAGCTTGTACGATATTGTAAAGAAGATGTGAAAATATTACAAAAAGCTTGTGATGCTTTCAGATCGGCTGTTATAGCCATGACAGAACAGGAATTTCTAATAACAAAGAAAAAAAAAAAAGGTTGTGGTTAAACATCACATCGAAGCTTTTCAATTAGTCACGTTGGCTCCCGTATGCATGGCCATGTACCGTTGTAAATTTTTACAGGAAAAGACACTGGCCCTTGTACCGGGTGATAACTATCACAAGACTCAGAAGCGTTACTCAACGCCAGCCATACAGTGGTTAATGTACATAGAACACAAAGAAGGTGTGAGTATAAGACACGCTTTACAAGGGGGCGAGAAAAAAGTTGGTAAATACAGCCTGGATGGTTACGCCATGATTAACGGAACACCAACTGCATTTGAATTCCAAGGTTGTTTTTACCACGGCTGTGGTGCTTGTTACAACGCCGATGATAAAAACAAACTGACTAAAACGACCTACGGTCAATTACACCACAAGACGCAGGTAAAGTTGCACTACCTTAAACGTTGTGGATTTCAGATACGTGAAATCTGGGGTTGTGAATGGAAGTCTATGCTAGATTCTGATGCGGATCTACAGGCTTTTCTGAAGGGCAAAGAATTACCCGAACCCTTGGAGCCGCGTGATGCTCTTTATGGCGGGCGCACAAACGCCATAAAGCTGTATCACAAAACAGGCTGTGATGAAAAAATTCACTATTTTGACTTCACCAGTTTGTACCCATATGTTAACAAAACCAAAACGTATCCTATACAGCACCCACGCATGACTTTTTTGATTGTGTGACTAAAGTGATGGATAAAGGTGGAGCCATGGATATAGCTTATCTAGACTTTAGTAAGGCTTTTGACACAGTTCCACATCGCAGACTGCTAAATAAACTTGAAAGTTTGGGATTGGATATTAGGATTATTGAATGGATAAGATCTTGGTTGAATGATCGAAAACAGAGAGTTGTGGTAAATGGAGTGCATTCACAGGAGGGAAATGTTACCAGTGGAGTACCCCTGGGATCTGTACTTGGACCAGTGCTTTTTAATATATCTATTGGTGACATTGCAAATGGCATTATAGGGAAAGTATGCCTTTTTGCAGATGACACAAAGGTATGCAACAGGGTAGACACACCAGGTGGGGTAAAACAAATGATTGAGGATCTAGGTAGACTAGAGGAATGGTCAAGAGTCTGGCAATTACAGTTTAATGCCAAAAAATGCAAAATTATGCACTTGGGTCTCAAAAATCCTAAAGCTAAATACAGTATTAATGGCACTATACTGGAAACTACTGAGGAGGAAAGGGATCTAGGAGTCACTATTTCAGATGACTTAAAAGCAGGTAAGCAATGTAACAAGGCAATGAGGAAGGCTAGTCAGATGCTTGGCTGCATTGGGAGAGGAATCAGCAGCAGAAAGAAAGAAGTAATAATGCCACTGTATAGGTCATTGGTACGGCCTCATCTAGAATACTGTATTCAGTTCTGGAGGCCATATCTTCAAAAGGATATTAATACATTAGAAACTGTACAAAGGAGGGCAACTAAAATGGTGCATGGCTTACATCACAAAACATACCCAGAAAGACTAAGAAATCTCAATATGTATAGTTTGGAGCAGAGAAGGGAAAGGGGGGACATGATAGAAACTTTCAAATATATGAAGGGTTTTAACAAAGTCCAGGAGGGAAACATTCTACAAATGAAGAGAAGCAATAGGACATGAGGACATGCACTGAGACTGGAGGGGGGGAGGTTCAGGGGAAATTTGCGGAAAAATTATTTCACAGAAAGGGTAGTGGACAAGTGGAATAGCCTCCCATCAGAGTGTAACGATTTCTAGGGTTCTCTGTGTGTGCGTATTTGGAAAGATGTCAGCTGAAGCCAGGTGAAAATTAAGTAAAGTTTATTGTGGAAAAAGTAATAGTAAAAATAAATATAAACTGGATCCTTGATTGCATGGAACAAAACACGATAAATGGAATATTTCAGGTTAAACATAGATGCAAAATAAACATGAAGATATCCGGGTTTAAATCAAGCAGGGGAAAAATAACATACCAAAAACGAAGTGATCAGGCAGGAATGGAAACAAACTGCAAATAATAGTCCAGGAATGTAGATGCTGAACCGGCAGGGTAAGAAGTCCAGAAGCAAGGCACATGAGTTAGCAAACTGCAGGGAAGTCTCCAAGATGCATATAAGGCAGAATCTGGACAGGGTTACTGGAGAGAGCCCAGTCTCACTCCATACGGAACCACAATGATCTGCAACTAGGTGCCTGTGAGCTGGAGTTAAATAGCAGCACCAGGTGTTGGGCTCAAGGTGCACACAATCAGGTAATTACCCTGCAGAGGCAGTGTGCAACTGCCATTCAGACCTGAGGCAACAAGTGAGACCCCTAGAGGCAGGAATGAGGTAATGCAAGGCAAAACAAACACAAATATTCCTAACACAGAGGTGGTAGAGGCTAAGACAGTAGAGCAATTTAAACATGCATGGGATAGACATAAGGATATCTTTACAAAGAAATAAGGATCAAATAAGGTTAGTGATAAAAAAAAATAAGGGCAGACTAGATGGGCCAAGTGGTTCTTATCTGCTGACAAATTCTATATTATTTATAAGGACTTTGGTGATGTCACAAAGTATTTTGGTTTTGCCAGGGTTAAAGTTTACCCGCCTCGTGGCCTATTTTTTCCGGTTCTGCCGGTTAAAATGGGTGGCAAGTTAATGTTTCCATTATGTCGCACATGCGCTGAGTCTGGACAGACTGAGCCGTGCGTTCATGATTCAGAAAAATGTGCACTCATCGGTACATGGTGTACCGTGGAACTAAACTTGGCTGTAGAAATGGGGTACATAGTGTGTAAAATCTATGAGGTGTGGCATTTTGATGAGAGCTCTGACAAATTGTTTTCAGGCTACATTAAAACGCACCTCAGGGATAAACAAGAGGCCTCTGGTTATCCCGAATGGTGTACAGACACCGAGAAACGCCAAGAGTATATAGACGCCTATCAAAAAAATGAAGGCGTGTCTTTACGACCCGATCACATAGAAATCAATCCCGCTAAAAGACAAATTTCAAAATTGTTTTTAAATTCCTTATGGGGTAAATTTGGTCAACGTAGCAACGTAGCAACATGCCCAATACGTGTCTAGTGACCGATTCCGACAAACTTTTTGAATACGCGTTCTTACCGTACTATGACGTGCTGCAACACATATGACTCATGTACCTGATAATGTTGTTTGGTTTTACACCTGTTGGCAGCCTATATACGACCAACTTCTGCGTGATTACCCCGGTACGCGTTTTATAGAGGGCTTACCAGAATCTTTTAGCGATGATCAACTTTTTCCCCCTGATAAGATTAATTTAACAGTGATTGATGATTTGATGGACGCGGCAAGTACTAATTCTGAGGTTGAGAAAGCTTTCACAAAGTATGTACACCATCGTAATCTCAGTATCCTGTACCTTGTCCAAAACATATTTTGTCAAGGTAAAAAGAGCAGAACTATACATTTAAACACAAAATATATGGTCCTGTTCAAAAACCCCAGGGATAAAATGCAGGTGGGCATTCTGGCTAGACAAATGTACCCATCGAAACATCGTTTTTTTCTCGAAGCCTATGAATCCGCGACGGCTGACCCTTATGGTTATTTACTGGTTGATTTAAGAAACAACGCTCTTGACGATTATCGTTTACGAAGCGGCTTATTCCCACCAGACACGCCTGTCGCTTTTGTCATTAAGAAGCGTGGTTCTATAAAGCTATAACCGTACAACCTTTAGTCATTTGTTGTCATTCTAACAACGGTGAACATGTCGGGGCGGATAAGACGTAATTGGGTGCTTTTAAAAACGTTAATTAAAGCAACACCATTCCAAAGAAATGCTATTTTATCCAACGCTTCAAACGATTTAGTCACGGCTATTTGTGAGATAGTGCTCAACACGCTTAAAGGTAAAATACCGCTGTCTCAACGACAGTTGAACTACCTTAAAAAGAAGCAAGCGCTTATAAAATCACTTTGTAATAAGAAATGTGCCATTGGAAAAAAGAAGAGGTTGGTTAAACAGTCGGGTGATTTTATCGGTTCGCTGCTTGGTTTTGCTATACCACTAATTACAGGACTATTGTCTAATCGCTGATGGAGTACGCTGAGAAAATGTATCTGGTACCTCAGAATCAGATAGACCGTTTACATAATAAACCGAACAGCGACGACATACGTAAAACAGCAACGCATGGTCTAGATGTAGAGATCGTGAAAATACTACAGAATAATGATTTATCAGAATATGAAAAAGCAAAGCGATATACAATGTTGTTGCAGAGATACCTGGTGTTGAGTAAACAGGCTGATAGTGAAATGTCAACTTTAGCTCTTTTATCACCCGTTGCAAAATCGGTCGATTAATCAAATAATACGACACAGCCTATTGCACCCGATGCTGTTTATCATGAGCTTTTGAGCGGTGTTAATGACCGGTATAAGAAAAACTGTGAAATACTATTGAGTAAAATGACACGCTCTAAACACATCACAGACTGGAACAGTAAAGGGGAGTTTCTGTACAAAGGCGTCACTGGGCCTGGTTCCAACATGTTAGATTTAATAAGAAGCATCACGCAAAGTAACGGTGTGTCGATCCGTAATATACCGAATGGGTGGCCTGAATTTATGCGGGCAATGTCTGAATTGAATATTCCCTCAACCGTCATAGCCAATGCGGCAAATAGAATGTGTTTAGAACGATTAAAAGCTGAGAAGCAGGATGACTCTGATGGCGCTGTGACATCGCCCATGTCGTTACAAACCCTTAACAAAGGTCGAATAAATGTTTTAAGTCCCCCAGGTTTAACAACACCGCATGGTTACTTACTGCCTAGGAAAAGATCCGTAAATCTATTTCAGGATTCACAGTGGCTGAAACTATAACATATAACTAATTTATAATATTTTTATACACTGTATTTTGTGTTGGTATTTGCGCCACAATGTTTAACTTATGTCAATAATATTTTATGTAATGTTTTAAATGCTTCTTTACCGTGTTATATATATATATATATATATATATATACATATATCAATAAAATATGCTTATGCTTTATAAAACAACGTTTTGTTCTTTGTTTCTATTGCTGTAAACGGAAGAAATTTCAAGCACGTGATATAAAGTTTAATAAACAACGTTGTTTATTAGAAAAACATCATAGATATGATGCGTTGTACATAAAACGTATCAAGCAGAATGTTGATAACAAGTTACACAAACAATACAACGTTGTGCGTAACACGCTTCACACACAGCGTTGTGCGTGAAACGTTTTATGTACAACGTGCCATAGTTATGACACGTTGTACATAAAACGCTTCACGCACAGCGTTGGTTACAAGTTACACAATTCTGTATATGTCTATATGCATAATGACTCAGACAATGGCTTCTTGGGAGTCGTCTTACAAAATTTGAAACAAAACAATCATTACGTTTTGTGTCATCACTAAAACGGGCCAGTACATCCACATATTTGTATTTTTTACACATGTAAAATATAAAGTATATGCAATATTGACCGCAAACGGTACTGTTAAAATTTTGCAACTGCTTATTTTGGTGATAAACACTTTTTGAATTCAAGTTTAAAAAATGTATTATTGCTTTTGGGAATAGGGGGCTGTCAGGGGCTAACCCGTAAGAATCAAAAAAGTAACATTCACGCTGTTCGTTAAAATAAACGGCCAACCAGTGCTCACCCGGCTGCCCGCTGCTATGCGTATTGATTACAAACGCGCAGGGATATTGCGACAGTTTACTGACCGGTAACATATCGCACGGATACGTTGCTTTAAAAATATGCCTTGTGCTTTGCACGGCATACAGAATACAGTTTATCTGTAATGTGTTCATTTTTTCAGCAGCGTAGTGTTAGTTTATTTCATTTATAGATAATCGTACAGCACATCGTGCCTTTGATTAATCTCGATGATGTTATCAAATAGAGCGTATATTATCACATTGACTGTCCGGTCCAACGCTTCTGCAAAGCGGAATTCGGCACGTAGATTGCCTGTTCTTATCAGGGAAAGGTGTTCTCCACACTCCTGTTCTGGTGAAAGGTCAAAAGCAAATAGCGTGTAGCCCCTGAGGTACTCTTCGCGGTCAATCAGTATACCATTGTCAGATTTCTGCTTATTTGTGATCTGTATGAGTGACATATACTCTCTTACAGCATTACCGCTTTCAAAGTCGGGTTGAAATGGCTTGGCGGGGTGCGGCGTTCCATCCAGATAAAGGGACGCAAAACTTACATTTTTATGTTCAAAGCACAGGGGGTTCCGGTTATGGATTCCTGAAAATGATTCGTTATCCACGAAACCGGCTATAACTGTTTTCGGCACTTGTCCTAAAAATAAATTTTCTAGATTAAATACTCTACTGCCTGTTGGTACGCTGTAGATTTTCATCCCAACGCGGTCAATCGCGTATTTCGCGTTACCGTTTAACAGAGCCTGCGCGTGCCCAATCCGCACGGCCGGTGAGACCTGAACTCTTTTCACGAACAGGGATGCAGCTGTGATCTGTATTTTAAAGGCGTCCGCCTCAGACGACATTAAGCAGAATGCGTCTTTGTTTCTGGTTAGTTTAACCTTCAGATCAACGGCGTTTAAAATTAGTTTATGTTGATGGAAAAGGTCGCAGTGAAGCGGGCCTAGCAGTTCAACAGTGCGACTCTGCGCTGTTGCACCTGCTCATTTTTTGAAACCCGTATTCGGCCCGTCCAGCGCCGTGTTGTTAAATTCACCATCCGCATCTTTGTAAAATAATCCTGTTGTGTGTTTTGTTGACAATGCATCCGAGCTGTAATTCAATATAGTCTCAATGTACGCGCGGTATGCGTAAAGATTGTTGGATTGTGATATGAGCCTGTCGCCCAAAGTTACATCCACTTGGTTGAATAAAGTCGCTATTGGGTAATTAATAAGTGCGACCCGCGCACCTTGCGGTATCGGCGTGTTATCGGTTCGTATGATCTTGCATGTTATGTACAACAGCGTGTTGTTCAGATCGTAGTAGTGTTCACCGCTGGCTGCTATATAAAATTCAAGCGGAGCTGTGTCGGATAACGCCGCTAAAGGTTGAACTTCGACGTATAGACTTTTCTCTATGCTAGTTTGTGTCGGGGGCACGTCAAAAAGATCCAGCTCTGTTTTTGCACATTCAACGGATTTGTGGTGTATGAAAGACATGTTTAAAAAATATCACCAACGGCACTCTTCGGCTTTCTCTTCTTCTTTGAGTTGCGTCGTCTCTGTTTTTTATTTAAAAAGGGTATGTCCCAAGGCGGAAGCGTTATCATATGCTTCCGTTTTCTTTTAGACACGCCTTTTCTTGTATATATTAGTCCTGACCCGTCTTGCTTTGCTTGGTTCGCCTCGTGTATCTTATTCACAACGGCCGTTGTGGCTTGCCCGATAACATCTTTCGCTATATTACGAACCGCTGTCTTCATATGCGGTTTAGCCAACTCTAAACCTCTCCGGAAAAGAGGAACAGCTTTTCTGAAAGGACTTCGAAAAATACCACCTAAACCGCAGCCGTACATGTATGCGCTGCCGTGAAAACCTGGTAATCCATTACCGGCTTGAGATTTATAATATTGCGCATATAGGCCCGGATCGCCATAATTTTTAACAGCGACCATTCTGCTTAGTTAATAAAATTCAGTTTTGCGGCGTCTGAAGTGTAGCTTCACGATCGCTTTCCCAAACTTAAATGCCATGTTCTCGTTTTGGTCGTTCTTTATCTCTATGGCTATCGTGTCAAAATGTGTTTTGCACAATGGTACGTAATCGGGTTTCTCGTATCGTATTGTGACAACCTCATTGTTATAACCCTTAATTTCAACAGTGCGAAGTAGCGGTACATAACTATCCCCGACCCGTTGGTGTTCGATAATATCTGTGTACACGTACATTGTATATTGGCCTCCTTTGATGTCGGCGCATGGTTTAGAAATATTAGTATCCATGTCAGCTTAGAACCGGCGTGGATTTGATACAACAGTTTACTGTCACATGTTACAACGCGTGCAAATGGATCATACGTTAGTCTTATTCCAACGTCGAGTTTCAGTTGTACAATTTCAGCGTTGATTACGTTCAGTAACGCCTCGATTGTTTCATAAAAACCGGGTTTAATGCACAAACTCGCGACTCTCGCCACCGGCTGGTCCGCCGTTCCATCCCATGATAATTGCAGTCTACAATCTTGTAAATCCAATGTATTCCACGTATGCGGGTATTGTATCTCAGTAAGTGCCACTTCCCATTCGCCATTTAAGTCTATCGGTTTAGCCAACTTTGTCGTATAGTTAGAAATCTTATTTTGCGGGAAGGTAACAGCCGATGCGTTGCTGGGTAAGGTTATGTAGAACGACTTGTCATCCATCGCTCGTCTTGTTTATATACTGATGATCTTTATATGTCTTTTATCACCGATGCTGCGACCCAACTGTTAAATTTTGCGGGGTACCCGCGCCACTTGACTAACGCGTATTTACGGCCTCTGATCGTCTTATTTTTTAAAATCTTTTCCACTTTGTAAACTCTGTTATAGTTTTTTGGTATGCTTTGAAGCTCTTCGGGGTAAAAACTACCTGTTATAACTTCACCATACAGATCTGCCAACTTATAAAGCGGTTTAATCCCTTTAGTGTTCACACTATGTACAACAAAAATCTCCTCAGAAAAGCTCTGTTCGTAACCTTTCTGAAATATGTCCTTATATTTAGAAATACGGACGTGGTCACCGATTCCTAAACAAACTGGGGCTTTCTTACTTCTAAAGTAATCACCGTAGGTCATTTTGAAGACACTCAATGCGTTAGAGTCATTCACATCGTTTGGAGCGCACTTAATCGTTCTATGGTATGTGTTATTATAGCTGCGTATGAAGTCTTGTAAAACGTCTATATATCTGTAGGTATTCTTTGCTGTGAAATAGCGCCACATGCGTGTTTTTAAAGTCCTATTGAAGCGCTCTATAACAGCCGCTTTCACATCGTTATTGGTCGTGAAATGATTTATACCGTATTTTTCTAACACCTTTTTTAGGTTTCTGTTGTTATGCACACCAGTGCCTGCAGGAAAGTACTGGTGTCAGGACTGTTATGCACTCCAGTGCCTGCAGGAATGTACTGGTGTTTGAACTGTTATGCAAAACAAATGGACTTACAGACAGACTGGGGAATATGACATAACGTACACAGAAGGTGATAGGGTAACAAAATACACACAAAGTGAACAGAGAAGTCCAGAGGCTAAGGAACTGGGTATCTCCCTTGTATTAGAACTGCTCAGATGGGAAAAGCAAGATGTTGTGTTTTAATACGTAGAGAACCCGAAATGCTGTTGCTAAGGGCAACAGCAAAACCCTAAAGGGTTACCAACGGGTGTGGCAGTAAACTCCTTGGTCACAGATGGAATGATAGACACAAGGAGAGTCTCCACAATCCTAATTTTCACTTGCAGTGCACAGGTTCAGCTTACTGCCACTAAACTGACCCCTGACACCTAGCACAGTGAGACAGGATTAGACAGGCAAGTCTTAGAATACAGCCGCAAACTTGCTAAGTTCACAGAGTAGTAACAGAACCCCAGCAAGCTAAACGACTGACTCCAGTCTTACTGCTAGGTCTGGATTGGCAGAGTGTAATACCAAATCCCCAGGCCTATTTGCAGTAAGCAACAAACAAATACAAAGCTACACAGTACTGGCTAACTTTCAGAAACTGACTAACCAACAAAGATTCAGCAGCATCTGCTTACCCTGAGAAGAGGCCTTATAAAGCAGGTGCTGTCCACGCCCCACTCAGACCTCACAGACTGTGAGCACAAAAACCAGCACCGGATCCCCTGCCGTGCACAGAGCCTATAACCACTGCACAGCAAAAGACCCGAACCGGAGTATCAGCTGCGCTCAGGTCACTCCGCTAGCACTTGTCTCCCGGTTGCCATGACGACGTGGCAGCACAGGGCAGGAGACCCTAACAGTACCCCCCCTCTGACGAGGGGTCAAAGAACCCCTACCACTGGGTTTATCGGGGAACTGCGAGAAGAAAGAGCATATCAGTCTGGGGGCATGAAGATCACAACTGCGCACCCACGACCGCTCCTCCTGGCCATACCCCTTCCAGTGCACCAAAAATGACAGCCGACCCCGAACCACCTTGGAGTCAAGAATCCTTTCAACAACAAACTCCCTCTGGCCACATATCAGAAGAGGGGAAGGTCTTCCACTGGAAGAAGGATTACTAATCACCCGTTTTAAAAGGGAACAATGAAATGTTTTATTGATACCCAAAGAACGGGGCAGATCTAACTGAAATGCCACCGGATTGATAACCCTGGTGATCTTATAAGGGCCGATGAACCGGGGGCCTAACTTATGAGATGGCTGTCTCAACTTCAAATTCTTGGTAGACAACCAGACGAAGTCTCCTAATTTGAAGCTGCAGGGTCTTTTCCGCTTATCAAAAACCCTTTTGGTCACTAATGACACAGACACAAGGGCTTTCTTCACTTTCCGCCAAATACCTCTAAGGACCGAAACCACAGAGGAACCACCAGGCGTGGAGTCCAGGGGGTCAAAAGAATTGGCCTTAGGATGATGCCCATACACACAAAGGAAGGGAGAGATCACTGTAGCAGAGTGAGCCGCGTTGTTATAGGCAAACTCCGCCATGGACAGATGAGCAACCCAGTCAGTCTGACACTTGGAGACATAACACCTGAGGAACTGCTCCAAGGACTGGTTCACCCTTTCAGTCTGCCCATTAGACTGCGGATGGTAGCCCGACGACAAGCTGACAGAAATCTGGAGATCGGAACAAAATGCCCTCCAGAATTTGGCCACAAACTGGGATCCGCGGTCAGAGACCACATCAAGTGGCAACCCGTGGAGACGCACAACATGCAGCATAAATCATTCAGACAGGCGTCTGGCCGATGGCAGCCCAACCAGTGGAACGAAGTGCGCCATCTTCGAAAACCTGTCCACGACAACCCAGATGGCTGTCATCCACGAGGATTTGGGCAAATCCACCACAAAATCCATTGAAATGTGGGTCCATGGCTTAGATGGGATAGAGAGTGGATGTAATGGGCCAACAGGAACCCCTCTAGGAGTCTTATTTCGGGCACAGATGTCACATGCCCGAACCCACTGATCCACATCCTTAGCCACCGAGGGCCACCACACCGCCCTAGATAGCAACTACCGAGTTCTGGCAATACCCGGGTGACCTCCAGACTTCTTGGCATGGAATTCCAGGAACACTCGCTGTCTTAACCTAGGAGGCACAAACAAAAGACCTACCGGAAGGTCTGGAGGAGCCTGCTCCTGTGCTCTAAGGACTAATGATAAGAGGTCCTGGGTAATGCCCACTTTAATACATGATGGGGAAACAATGGGCAACGGCTCCTCGGTGGTCTCCTGGATTGGAGCAAAACTCCGCGAGAGCGCATCAGCCTTGATGTTTTTTGACCCAGGGCGATATGTTATCAAAAAATTAAAGCGAGCAAAAAACAAAGCCCATCGTGCCTGCCTGGCATTGAGACGCTTCGCTGACTCTAAATATGCCAGATTCTTATGGTCAGTGAGAATTGAGACCACAAACTTAGCCCCCTCAAGCCAGTGTCTCCAGTCCTCGAGTGCATCCTTAATAGCCAACAATTCCCGGTTACCCAGGTCATAATTCATCTCGGCAGGCGAAAATTTACGGGAAAAGTAAGCACAGGGATGAAGGCGATTATCAGACACTCCCATCTGAGAAAGCACTGCCGCAATACCCATCTCAGAGGCATCCACCTCCACCACAAAAGGACGCTCTGGATCTGGGTGTCGCAGCACCTTGGCCGAAACAAATGCCCTTTTGAGACGGGCAAAAGCCGCTTTAGCCTCACAAGACCAGTGAGCAACATCCGCCCCTTTCTTAGTGAGTGCCACCAAGGGCGCCACTATAGACGAAAATCCAGCGATAAATCGTCTATAAAAATTCGCAAAGCCCAGGAAACGCTGAAGCGCCTTCAAACTAGTGGGCTGCACCCAATCCAGGACTGCCTGTACCTTGGAACCCTCCATTTGGAAACCTTCTGGGGAGATAATATATCCTAGAAATGCGATTTGCTGAACTTCAAATTTGCACTTCTCCAGCTTCGCCCCAAGCCGGTGGTCTCTGAGTTTCTGGAGGACTAAGCGTACATGCTTCCGATGTTCCTCCAGGGAATGGGAGAAGATTAGGATGTCATCTAAGTATACAACTAAGAATCTATCCAAATATTCCCTGAGCACATCATTCATGAAATCCTGGAAGACTGCCGGGGCATTACAGAGCCCATAAGGCATCACCAAATATTCATAATGCCCTGAGTGGGTATTAAAGGCAGTCTTCCATTCATCCCCCTCTCTTATTCGGATTAGATTGTACGCACCGCGTAGGTCAATCTTAGAAAAAATGGTGGCAGTACGAAGCTGATCAAACAAGACCGAAATGAGAGGCAGTGGGTATGAGTTTTTAATCTTGATACGGTTCAATTCCCTGAAGTCGATGCAGGGTCGCAACGAACCATCCTTTTTACCCACGAAGAAGAACCCCGACCCAACTGGAGACTGTGAAGGTCTGATAAATCCCTTAGCCAAGTTCTCCTGAATGTACTCTGCCATAGCCTGAGTCTCAGTACGTGACAGGGAGTACAACCTGCTCTTGGGAAGCTTAGCATTTGGCAACAAATCAATGGCACAGTCATAGGGGCGATGGGGAGGTAGTACCTCTGCAACTTTTTTGGAGAACACGTCCGCAAAATCTGCATAACACCCTGGCAATCCTTGCAAACTTAGCTGCGAGAGCCTGACTGGAAGGCTCAAGCAACTCCTGAAACAATCAGTACCCCAACTAAGAATCTCCCCAGAGACCCAGTCAAATTGAGGATTGTGGGCCCTTAACCCGGGTAACCCCAACACCAATGGGGCAAAAGTACAGACAGTCACATAAAAGGACAATTTTTCAGAGTGTGTGGCTCCAATAAACAAAGAAATCTGGCTAGTGCAAGAGGTAATTTTACCTTGGGATAATGGTTCCCCGTTTAACCCACAAATCTCAATTTCCGATGCCAAGGGTACTAAGGGAACAGAGTGTTTCAGGGCGAATTGGCGGTCCATAAAAACCCCGTCGGCCCCACTGTCCACAAAGGCCTCAGTCTTGACAGTTTGACCGAGGATCTTCAAGGTCACCGGAATGATAAAAGTCTTCTTGGGAAATTCTGACTTCTGGCCTGACAGGATATTTCCCATCACCCTCAGGCCCTGAAGTTTTCCGGCTTTTCTGGGCATGATACTACCACATGACCTTTATTCCCACAGTACAAACACAACCCCTGCTGTCTCCTCCGCGTCTTTTCATGCGAGGAGAGGCGGGTAGCCCCAATCTGCATAGGCTCCTCGGAAAATTCCTCAGAGTCTGAGGTTCCCTTGGGAAGGAAGGAAATCTCAGTCTCCCTTTCAAGCCTACGCTCTCTCAGCCGTCTATCCACCCGGATGGATAACTGCATGAGCTGATCCAAGCTATCCGGTAAGGAATATTGTACCAGTTGGTCCTTTATCTGGTTAGAAAGACCTCTTCGGTACTGGTGTCTCAGGGCTGGGTCATTCCACTGGGTATCATGGGCCAACCTCCGAAACTCCGTACAGTAAACCTCAACTGGCCTTCGCCCTTGCTTAAGGATCGAAATCTGAGCCTCGGCTGAGGCCGTCTTGTCAGGGTCATCATACAACATGCCCAGTGCCGTAAAAAAAGCATCAACACTTTTAAGCGATGGACAGTCAGGCTGCAACCCATATGCCCAGACCTGTGGGTCTCCTTGTAGCAAGGAAATCACTATGCCCACCCGCTGAATCTCCGACCCAGAAGACTGAGGCCTAAGCCGGAAGTATAGCTTGCAGCTCTCCTTGAAACAAAAGAACTGCGAGCGATCTCCAGAAAAACGATCCGGGAGATTTACTTTCGGCTCCTTAACCCCTGCAGGTGCTGCTGCTGCGGGAGCTCCGCCAGCAGCCTGTGAGGTGTGCATTTTAATGGACAAATCATTAAATTGTCGAGTCAGGACCTGCACCTGATCGACCACCTGTTGCAACGTATTTTGAGGGGTATGCTCCATATTCCCACAAAATTTCAACAGGAGTATTAGGCTGCTGAATATGTTATGCACACCAGTGCCTGCAGGAAAGTACTGGTGTCAGGACTGTTATGCATTCCAGTGCCTGCAGGAATGTACTGGTGTTTGAAGTGTTATGCAAAACAAATGGACTTACAGACAGACTGGGGAATATGACATAACGTACACAGAAGGTGATAGTGTAACAAAATACACACAAAGTGAACAGAGAAGCCCAGAGGCTAAGGAACTGGGTATCTCCCTTGTATTAGAACTGCTCAGATGGGAAAAGCAAGATGTTGTGTTTTAATACGTAGAGAACCCGAAATGCTGTTGCTAAGGGCAACAGCAAAACCCTAAAGGGTTACCAACGGGTGTGGCAGTAAACTCCTTGGTCAGAGATGGAATGATAGACACAAGGAGAGTCTCCACAATCCTAATTTTCACTTGCAGTGCACAGGTTCAGCTTACTGCCACTAAACTGATCCCTGACACCTAGCACAGTGAGACAGGATTAGACAGGCAAGTCTTAGAATACAGCCGCAAACTTGCTAAGTTCACAGAGTAGTAACAGAACCCCAGCAAGCTAAACGAATGACTCCAGTCTTACTGCTAGGTCTGGATTGGCAGAGTGTAATACCAAATCCCCAGGCCTATTTGCAGTAAGCAACAAACAAATACAAAGCTACACAGTACTGGCTAACTTTCAGAAACTGACTAACCAACAAAGATTCAGCAGCATCTGCTTACCCTGAGAAGAGGCCTTATAAAGCAGGTGCTGTCCACGCCCCACTCAGACCTCACAGACTGTGAGCACAAAAACCAGCACTGGATCCCCTGCCGTGCACAGAGCCTATAACCACTGCACAGCAAAAGACCCGAACCGGAGTATCAGCTGCGCTCAGGTCACTCCGCTAGCACTTGTCTCCCGGTTGCCATGACGATGTGGCAGCACAGGGCAGGAGACCCTAACATCTGTTTAGAAACTCTTTACCATTATCGGTTTGTAGCTTCATCGGCACATCACCGCGCTGGAATATTTTTTCAAAAGCATTAGCGACCGTTGCTGCATTCTTAGCGGTCAGACTTTCACCCCACACCCTCTTACTGAATATATCGATGATTGTTAATATGTATTTAACGCCATCGTTGTATTTTGACAAATCTATCAGCGAGACCAAATCGCATTGCCACTGTTGGTTTATACCCGATACACAAATCATGTTCCTTTTATAGTTTTTCCTTGCTGGCTTGTGCAGCGTGTAGGCGTCTTGTTCTTGTAACCACTTTCTTACGTCGGATCTTTTAAATTTATTTTTAACCGACCCATAATATTTATCAATGCTGCTAAAACTACCTGGTTTTAACACTGTGTAATATGCATCTTTCATCCGCCTGATTTGACGCGCTGCGTTGCGTGACATTCTGCGACTGGTGTTGCGTGACACTCTGTGACTGGTGTTACGCGACAATTTTTAATACGGTTTAATATCGAACACTATAAATTTATATAAAATTTTATATAAAATTTTATATTAAAGCGATATAAAACACTATCATTTAATATTAAAGGGGGTGGAGCCTAGGAGAAAGGGGTGTTACCACCTGTCAAGTTTGACAGAAAGTTTGTCTTTATCTACTAGCAGCTCTGTATAATTTTATAGTATGCAAATTATAGATGTTACTTCAGTGCTGATTGGTTGCCATGGGCAAATTCTACACTGGCTCACTTTTCCACTCTTATCACTGCTTATAAAAATGTCCCCCTAAGTCCAAGTCCGGTGCGTGGAACCCCACAAGCTGGCAAGTGCCAGTTACCCCTGGGCAGCACATCAGAGAGATGTTCTGTTTCTGGTGATTCTTTTTTATTTTTAATGTCCTGAAAGCTACTGTAGAAGAGGACTGATTGTCACAAGAATAGCTGAGTATGAATCCCCCCCAACACATGTAGCATATTCTTCTTGGACAAGTGTACCAAGCTACTCCAGGGAGAAGGTAAGTATATGTACAATAAGTGTGATTGTGAGTATGTTTATTAAAGTTATACTATCAATGGTGTGTGTACTGTCATTATTTTAAGATTTATTTTACAGTGGGACTATAGGTACCAGTGAGCACTTAATCTCCAAGTAACGGCATGAAGGGAAGGTTTGCAGGGACCTGTAGTCCTTCTGTAAAATACAATATTTATCTAACTTTAACTGAATGCTAATAACTCAGCACCCACTGCCCAGGGGTGTCAAGGATAGCCCCAGTCTTCACTCTAGCCCCGGGGGTAACTTAGAAGAGGAGTCCTTTCATTGGGGATCCCCATTTTCTGAAGAATTCTAAGGATGGAGTTATTTGTTGGCGGGGGGGATAAAGGGTTTGATTCCACCAAGTGAGTCACTTGGCTGTGACAATACCCCTGCTAGTAAGAGCCTGATGCTGGATTAATATTGGGAGATCCCATGTCATTTATTTTTAAATTACATTTATTACACTTAAAACACAAAAGCCTGCACAGACCTCACTGATCCATGCAGGCTTCCCATCAAACATGCTGCTTTATCACAGCTAAATTCACACCTCACAACACTTCACAAAACAACTATAGTATATACAGCATTGAAAGACAATACGCCAGCCAATACAATTGTCAGTAAATGTGTGATTTGCAGTGTAAATGTTCCGGTTATAATGGGCGATCAAGGTTTGTACCCAAAAATTATTTTAGTACATTTTTCCTTAATACTAAGGGTTTTGTATCTTAACCATTGCAACGTCTCTTTGGCTATAACTAGGAAATATGTAGTTTCTCAATTGTCTCAAAAGACAGTCTTCCCAAGGTACCATTTAGAGGCGGAACTCCAGGAGGCAATGGAGTCAGCTGCCGCCGGGCTCCTTCCCTAAAGAGGGCATCTCACCTCTGTTGTCTCCAGGTCTGTGCCGGCCGTAATGAGTCAGACTGACTCATACCTGTATGCCCGTCGGCCACGAGGTCGCTCCAGCGCTCACCCATTGTGTGCGACTGTAGGAGTTGTAGGAGGAGTTGCTGTTGCCGCTGCTGCGGGAGGGGGGGGGGACACGTGTGAGGCACCACATACGCGCACACAGGGGGATGTTTCTGAGTATCTAGAACCAACCCCTGCCAGCCGAAGAATTGCCACAGCTGACCAAGTGGAGTTCGACTGAGACGGCTGAGTGGCTGCAGTGGCAGCGAGCAGCTCTTCTCCTGAAGTAACTTCCTATGGGGATTTGACTTTGAGAGCTATGCAACACACTCTTTCTCCATGCTGGTCCACATGTAAGACAGCGCTCAAACATGCAGTGGTGCTGGAGCCCGGGCAGGCTGCTGGTGTATGTGTGAAGGGGGGAGGGTATGTGTCTATTATAAATGATTGAGGCAGCTTATATTTGCTAGGTGAGGGAGGGGGATTGGTGGGTAAGTATGTATATGTGGGGGTGGAGTGGTGGGATCTACAATAGATGACTGCTGCCTATATTTGCTGGGATGGGAGTGTTGGTGGGGGGGTCTATAATAAATTATTGCAACAACCAATATTTGCAGGGGTGGGGGCCTATTATGATTGCAGCAGCCTATATTTTCTGTAGTGCATATGTGTGTGGGGGGCTTATGCATGTGTGCTATATATAGTGTGTGTGTGTGTGTGTGTGTGTGTGTGTGTGTGTGTGTGTGTGTGTGTATTAGAGATGTGCACAGGAAATTTTTTGTGTTTTGTGTTTTGGTTTTGGGTTCGGTTCCGCGCCCGTGTTTTGGGTTGGAACGCGTTTTGGCAAAACCTCACCGAATTTTTTTTGTCGGATTCGGGTGTGTTTTGGATTCGGGTGTTTTTTTTCAAAAAACCCTAAAAAACAGCTTAAATCATAGAATTTGGGGGTCATTTTGATCCCATAGTATTATTAACCTCAATAACCATAATTTCCACTCATTTTCAGTCTATTCTGAACACCTCACACCTCACAATATTATTTTTAGCCCTAAAATTTGCACCGAGGTCGCTGGATGACTAAGCTCAACGACCCAAGTGGCCGACACAAACACCTGGCCCATCTAGGAGTGGCACTGCAGTGTCACGCAGGCTGGCCCTTCAAAAAAGACTCCCCAAACAGCACATGACGCAAAGAAAAAAAAAGGCGCAATGAGGTAGCTGTGTGAGTAAGCTAAGCGACCCTAGTGGCCGACACAAACACCTAGCCCATCTAGGAGTGGCACTGCAGTGTCACGCAGGATGGCCCTTCAAAAAAGACTCCCCAAACAGCACACGACGCAAAGAAAAAAAGAGGCGCAATGAGGTCGCTGTGTGAGTAAGCTAAGCGACCCTAGTGGCCGACACAAACACCTGGCCCATCTAGGAGTGGCGCTGCAGTGTCACGCAGGCTGGCCCTTCAAAAAAACTACTCCCCAAACAGCACATGACGCAAAGAAAAAAAGAGGCGCAATGAGGTAGCTGTGCGAGTAAGCTAAGCGACCCTAGTGGCCGACACAAACACCTGGCCCATCTAGGAGTGGCACTGCAGTGTCACGCAGGATGGCCCTTCCAAAAAACACTCCCCAAACAGCACATGACGCAAAGAAAAAAAGAGGCGCAATGAGGTAGCAGTGTGAGTAAGATAAGCGACCCTAGTGGCCGACACAAACACCTGGCCCATCTAGGAGTGGCACTGCAGTGTCACGCAGGATGGCCCTTCCAAAAAACACTCCCCAAACAGCACATGACGCAAAGAAAAATTAAAGAAAAAAGTGGTGCAAGATGGAATTGTCCTTGGGCCCTCCCACCCACCCCTATGTTGTATAAACAGGACATGCACACTTTAACCAACCCATCATTTCAGTGACAGGGTCTGCCACACGACTGTGACTGTAATGACGGGTTGGTTTGGACCCCCACCAAAAAAGAAGCAATTAATCTCTCCTTGCACAAACTGGCTCTACAGAGGCAAGATGTCCACCTCATCATCATCCTCCGATATATCACCGTGTACATCCCCCTCCTCACAGATTATCAATTCGTCCCCACTGGAATCCACCATCTCAGCTCCCTGTGTACTTTGTGGAGGCAATTGCTGCTGGTGAATGTCTCCACGGAGGAATTGATTATAATTCATTTTAATGAACATCATCTTCTCCACATTTTCTGGATGTAACCTCGTACGCCGATTGCTGACAAG
The DNA here is from genome assembly GCF_028390025.1 of Pseudophryne corroboree. Taxonomy (NCBI): domain Eukaryota; kingdom Metazoa; phylum Chordata; class Amphibia; order Anura; family Myobatrachidae; genus Pseudophryne; species Pseudophryne corroboree. The sequence goes on along the minus strand of NC_086446.1, from coordinate 57,543,071 downwards.
GTGAGCGGCGGCACTAAACACTCTTTCGGAGTACACACTTGTGGGAGGGCAACTTAGGTAGAATAAAGCCAGTTTGTGCAAGGGCCTCCAAATTGCCTCTATTTCCTGCCAGTATACGTACGGACTGTCTGACGTGCCTACTTGGATGCGGTCACTCATATAATCCTCCACCATTCTTTCAATGGTGAGAGAATCATATGCAGTGACAGTAGACAACATGTCCGTAATCGTTGGCAGGTCCTTCAGTCCGGACCAGATGTCAGCATCAGCAGTCGCTCCAGACTGCCCTGCATCACCGCCAGCGGGTGGGCTCGGAATTCTGAGCCTTTTCCTTGCACCCCCAATTGCGGGAGAATGTGAAGGAGGAGATGTTGACAGGTCGCGTTCCGCTTGACTCGACAATTTTGTCACCAGCAGGTCTTTGAACCCCAGCAGACTTGTGTCTGCCGGAAAGAGAGATCCAAGGTAGGTTTTAAATCTAGGATCGAGCACGGTGGCCAAAATGTAGTGCTCTGATTTCAACAGATTGACCACCCGTGAATCCTTGTTAAGCGAATGAAGGGCTCCATCCACAAGTCCCACATGCCTAGCGGAATCGCTCTGTCTTAGCTCCTCCTTCAATGTCTCCAGCTTCTTCTGCAAAAGCCTGATGAGGGGAATGACCTGACTCAGGCTGGCAGTGTCTGAACTGACTTCACGTGTGGCAAGTTCAAAAGGTTGCAGAACCTTGCACAACGTTGAAATCATTCTCCACTGCGCTCCTATATCGTGGTCAGATGTATAGGCTTGAATGGCCTTTTGCTGCTCCTCCAACCTCTGAAGCATATAGAGGGTTGAATTCCACCTCGTTACCACTTCTTGCTTCAGATGATGGCAGAGCAGGTTCAGGCGTTTTTGGTGTTGCTCCAGTCTTCTGTACGTGGCGCCTGTACGCCGAAAGTGTCCCGCAATTCTTCTTGCCACCGACAGCATCTCTTGCACGCCCCTGTCGTTTTTTAAATAATTCTGCACCACCAAATTCAAGGTATGTGCAAAACATGGGACGTGCTGGAATTTGCCCAGATATAATGCACGCACAATATTGCTGGCGTTGTCCGATGCCACAAATCCACAGGAGAGTCCAGTTGGGGTAAGCCATTCTGTGATGATCTTCCTCAGTTGCCGTAAGAGGTTTTCAGCTGTGTGCGTATTCTGGAAAGCGGTGATACAAAGCGTAGCCTGCCTAGGAAAGAGTTGGCATTTGCGAGATGCTGCTACTGGTGCCGCCGCTGCTGTTCTTGCGGCGGGAGTCAATACATCTACCCAGTGGGCTGTCACAGTCATATAGTCCTGAGTCTGCCCTGCTCCACTTGTCCACATGTCCGTGGTTAAGTGGACATTGGGTACAACTGCATTTTTTAGGACACTGGTGAGTCTTTTTCTGAGGTCTGTGTACATTTTCGGTATCGCCTGCCTAGAGAAATGGAACCTAGATGGTATTTGGTACCGGGGACACAGTACCTCAAACAAGTCTATAGTTGGCTCTGCAGTAATGATGGATACCGGAACCACGTTTCTCACCGCCCAGGATGCCAAGGCCTCAGTTATCCGCTTTGCAGCAGGATGACTGCTGTGATATTTCATCTTCCTCGCAAAGGACTGTTGGACAGTCAATTGCTTGGTGGAAGTAGTAAAAGTGGTTTTCCGACTTCCCCTCTGGGATGACCATCGACTCCCAGCAGCAACAACAGCAGCGCCAGCAGCAGTAGGCGTTACACGCAAGGATGCATCGGAGGAATCCCAGGCAGGAGAGGAATCATCAGAATTGCCAGTGACATGGCCTGCAGGACTATTGGCATTCCTGGGGAAGGAGGAAATTGACACTGAGGGAGTTGGTGGTGTGGTTTGCGTGACCTTGGTTACAAGAGGAAGGGATTTACTGGTCAGTGGACTGCTTCCGCTCAGAGGCGTCACCGGGTGTGGTGACACCCGGTGCGCGCCCCTATTCTCCTGCCGCGATCGTGGCAAAAGGGGGCATGGCCTTGTATTTAGGGGGGCGTGGCTTCGCGGGGATCCCAGAATCGTCACTCTGGGGGAAGCCCAGCATCTCCGGAGATGCTGGGCTTTCCCCAGAGCAAGTCTCCGTCCGCTGTCGGCTCCTCTTCTGTGACAGGAGCCGGGTGCTGTAGGAGACTTTCTCACTGCAGCACCAGGTTTCTGTCACAGCGGAGGAGCTGACATGTGGTGTCACCCTCCTCCAGGCGTCACACCCGGGTGCGGGCCGCACCCCCCGCACCCGCCTTGTGACGCCACTGCTTCCGTTGTCGCCCAAAGTTTTTGAACTTGTCACTGACTTATGATGAATGGCCTGCAGGTGACGTATAAGGGAGGATGTTCCGAGGTGCTTAACGTCCTTACCCCTACTTATTACAGCTTGACAAAGGCAACACACGGCTTGACACCTGTTGTCCGCATTTCTGTTGAAATACTTCCACACCGAAGAACTGATTTTTTTGGTATTTACACCAGGCATGTCAATGGCCATATTCCTCACACGGACAACAGGTGTCTCCCCAGGTGCCTGACTTAAACAAACCACCTCACCATCAGAATCCTCCTGGTCAATTTTCTCCCCAGCGCCAGCAACACCCATATCCTCCTCATCCTGGTATACTTCAACACCGACATCTTCAATCTGACTATCAGGAACTGGACTGCGGGTGCTCCTTCCAGCACTTGCAGGGGGCGTGCAAATGGTGGAAGGCGCATGCTCTTCACGTCCAGTGTTGGGAAGGTCAGGCATCGCAACCGACACAATTGGAGTCGGACTCTCCTTGTGGATTTGGGATTTCGAAGAACGCACAGTTCTTTGCTGTGCTTTTGCCAGCTTAAGTCTTTTCATTTTTCTAGCGAGAGGCTGAGTGCTTCCATCCTCATGTGAAGCTGAACCACTAGCCATGAACATAGGCCAGGGCCTCAGCCGTTCCTTGCCACTCCGTGTGGTTAATGGCATATTGGCAAGTTTACGCTTCTCCTCCGACGATTTTATTTTAGATTTTTGAGTCCTTTTTTTACTGATATTTGGTGTTTTGGATTTTACATGCTCTGTACTATGACATTGGGCATCGGCCTTGGCAGACGACGTTGATGGAATTTCATCGTCTCGGCCATAACTAGTGGCAGCTGCTTCAGCACGAGGTGGAAGTGGATCTTGATCTTTCCCTATTTTTGGAACCTCAACATTTTTGTTCTCCATATTTTAATAGGCACAACTAAAAGGCACCTCAGGTAAACAATGGAGATGGATGGATACTAGTATACTTATGGATGACGAGTGACTGACGACACAGAGGTAGCTACAGCCGTGGACTACCGTACTGCGTCTGCTAGTATAGAGATGATAATTAATGATATAAAAAAGATATATATGTCACTACTGCAGGTATATATAATATAATGACGGACCTGCAGGACACTGTCAGCAGACTGCTGAACTACTAGTATGAAGAAGATAGAAAAAAAAACCCCACCACAGGTAGGTATACAATTATGGACGAGCACTGACGTGACGACACAGAGGTAGCCACAGCCGTGGACTACCGTACTGCGTCTGCTAGTATAGAGATGATAATGATATAAAAAAGATATATATATCACTACTGCAGGTATATATAATATAATGACGGACCTGCTGGACACTGTCAGCAGACTGCTGAACTACTAGTATGAAGAAGATAGAAAAAAAAAACCCACCACAGGTAGGTATACAATTATGGACGAGCACTGACGTGACGACACAGAGGTAGCCACAGCCGTGGACTACCGTACTGCGTCTGCTAATAGAGAGATGATAAAGATGATAGAGATGAACAAAAAAAATATAACACTACTGCAGGTAAATATTTATATAATATAATGAATGACGGAACTGCTGGACACTGTCAGCAGAATGCGTTTATAGAATTAAAAAAAAAAACACCACAGGAGTGTTTAACTTTTTCAGGCAGACAAACAATATACTGGTGGTCAGTCTCAGTGGTCACACTGGCAGCAAAAGTGTGCACTGTACTACTGCTATAACTGCTCCCCAGTCTCCCCCACAATTAAGCTGTGTGAGCACTGGCAGTGAGCACTCAGCACAGTCAGATAATTATATTATACATACATAGATGATATATCATGCAGCACACTGAGGCTGCTCAGGCTGAGCACAGATATGGTATGTGACTGTGACTGTATCGTTTTTTTTCAGGCAGAGAACGGATTAATTAAACTGGTGGTCACACTATCAGCAAAACTCTGCTGCACTGTACTGAGTAGTAGTACTCCTCCTAATGCTCCCCTAAATTAGTAAATCAATCAGAATCAACTCAAGTGGACTGTCTAATCTAAACGGAGAGGACGCCAGCCACGTCCTCTCCCTATCAATCTCAATGCACGTGTGAAAATGGCGGCGACGCGCGGCTCCTTATATAGAATCCGAGTCTCGCGAGAATCCGACAGCGGGATGATGACGTTCGGGCGCGCTCGGGTTAACCGAGCAAGGCGGGAGGATCCGAGCCTGCTCAGACCCGTGAGAAAAAAGCTGAAGTTCGGGCGGGTTCGGATTCAGAGGAACCGAACCCGCACATCTCTAGTATATATACACACATGGAAAACCCCCCTCCCCCATAAAATCCTGCATTTGCCCCTGTGAGCTGGAGTTGTGATTAGAAGAGGCGGAACCACGCTCACCTTGGATTCATTCTGCTTCACACTGGTCTGCTCCCTTGCTGTCTGACCTCTGTTGCTTTATCTCCGCCCCCCCCCCCCCCCTTTTGCTTAGTCCTTCTGCCCATTTGGATCCCTCCCAGCACCCCCGCCTCCCCAGCAGCATGCGTCAGCCCACACATGCACAGGTAGGATTCTGGGTCAGTAACCTCGAAGTACTATCATCACAAAGAACAGCTCTTACCGAAAGAGCTGTCCTTTGGAATTTTCTTTTCTAGTATGTATTAATATGCTTGCAAAGAATGGCTGACGTATAAATAGTTGGCAAGATAACTATTGGTAATGCATTGTATGCATTAAAAATATGCTGAATTATCCAGCCTCCTGAGTGCCATCTATCACCTTCTCTCTCTCTCTCTCTCTCTCTCTCTCTCTCTCTCTCCCCATATAAGCTGAAACTCATTATCAACAATCAGGACAGAGGGACAAACTGGAACAGATCTGTTACTGAAATATCCACGAATGACAGCATTGATTATACTGACACCAGAACCAGCCCCGGAATCGTGATATTGTGGTGTGCATGCTTTATCAAAGGGTGGTCGAAATTCCATCATTAACGGTACAACTCCCATCTATAGGGTGTGAATGGTGGAGGTTACAGAATTTCTATGGTATTACACTAGGGGGCGCCTATTTTCTTTCATTTTATATATATATATATATATATATATATATATATTAGTGATGAGCGGGTTCGGTTTCTCAGAAACCGAACCCACCCGAACTTCAGCCTTTTAAAACGGCTCCGAGCCATACTCGGATTCTCCCGTATGGCTCGGTTAACCTGAGCGCGCCCGAACGTCATCATCCCGCTGTCGGATTCTCGCGAGATTCGGATTCTATATAAGCAGCCGAGCATCGCCGCCATTTTCACACGTGCATTGAGATTGACAGGGAGAGGACGTGGCTGGCGTCCTCTCCGTTATAGATTAGAAAAGAGTGACATTTGAGTTTATTACTAATTGTGGGGAGGATTGGGGACGGGGAGCAGCTGTTAGGAGTACAGTGCAGGGTGTGCTGCATGATATATCTGTGTTGAGTGCACTGCTCACACTGCCTAATTGAGGGGACAGGGGAGCAGTTATAGCAGGAGTACAGTGCACAGTTTTGCTGACAGTTACCACCAGTCCAGTATACGTTTGTTGTCAGGTTGTGTTTGGTCTGTGTCCCCGGAGGGGGCGCTAGTGGGTCAGTGGAGGTGGAAGGAAGGAAACGAGGAGGTTGATTTACGTTCCTGCGCATGAGCGCAATGGTATTTTTATTAAGCAGATGTAATAACAGATATTGCAGCAGAAATAATAAATAACAGGTGGAGAAAAGTCAATCACTCAGTAATGAATCTGAAAGTCTATGGCAAATGGATGGTAAATGAGTTTGAGAAATAATATCCGGAATATAAATCAGAAGAGCAGAAATGTCTTATGGAAATGGATCTGGCTTGGAAACCAGTGCAGGGTTAAAACGGGAAACAAGGCAGTAGATGGAATGGCAAACCTGAGCATAAGCAGGAGACCGACTCACAGTGCAGGTGATGGGCACTGGCAGCAGCAAGCTGTGTCACAGGTGGAGGAATGAACGCACCTGGAGTTTGTCTTCAACTGCAGGCTGAAGCACACAAGGTGGTGATGAGTGTGAAGCCTTATGCAGGTTGCAGGTGTTGCTGAGCCTTGAGGTTCCACGGAAGAATGCAGAGTAACCAGGAGTATAATGTTCTTAGCAGAGAACCAGGAACTCAGGAGAGACAGGAACCGATCCTTTCATGTAGGTCGCAGATAGACACAAAGTCCAGGATGCCTGTGAGCTGTAACTGTAGCCTCCTATATACCCCATGGTACGCAGGGATTGGATGAGTGCAGGAAAGGTGGGTGCGGCCACGCACCGGATTGGCCGCAGCATACAGGCTATTGCAGACTGTCATGGCGGCGCCCACGCCGCGGCCCAGCGGGGACGCGGCGCGCTACACGCCTGCTGTCCCAGCAGTGCCCCCAGGATCCAGATGATGCCCCACGGCAGGGGCATAGGTGACAGGTGACCGCAGGGAGCCAGGACGGAGTCCGCAGCGGCGGACGGATGTCAGCCTGGTAAGTCGATTCCTGACAGTACCCCCTCCTTTAGGGGTGGACACCGAACACCCACGTGGTTTGGAGGGATGAGTGCTGTGGAAAACACGGACCAACCTAGGAGCATGGACATCAGATGAATTCACCCAGCTTCTCTCCTCTGGGCCATAACCGCACCAATCGACCAGGTACTGGAGACGTCCATACCGGCAACGGGAGTCCAGAATCTTGTTGATCTCAAATTCCACGCCCCGCTGAGTTCGGATCTTGGGACCTGCTGGAAGAGTATTCTGAAAGCGGTTTAGAACTAGAGGTCTGAGGAGAGAAATGTGAAAGGCGTTAGGTATACGAAGTGAAGATGGTAATTTCAACTTGTAAGCCACTGGGTTGATGACACTCTCAATAGGGTAAGGACCAATGAAGCGTGGTGCAAACTTCATGGAAGGAACCCTGAGACGAAGGTTGCGGGTTGATAACCAAACTCGATCCCCAGGTTTCAAATGGGGAACCGCACGTCTCTTGCGGTCGGCAAAGATCTTATATCGACTGGAGGCTTTTTTGAGGGAAACGTGAATCTTTTTCCAAATAGTTGAAAACTGAGTTAGGGCAGAAGTGGCAGCCGGAACATCCATATGAGGGAGCTCTTGAAATTCAGGTACACGGGGATGTTGCCCATAAACTGCAAAGAATGGTGTCGTGTCAGTGGCAGTATGATATCGAAAGTTATGGGCAAACTCGGCCCACGGGAGCAGATTAAACCAATCATCCTGGGAAGATGACACATATAACCTTAGAAAAGTCTCAAGTTCTTGATTGACTCTCTCTGTCTGCCCATTCGTCTGAGGATGGTATGATGACGAGAATTTCAATTTTACCTGCATGGCAGAACAGAGGGCCCTCCAAAACCTCGCTACAAACTGTACCCCCCGATCAGATATTATTTCAGAGGGTAAACCATGTAAGCGGAAAATCTCCTGTATGAAGATTTGGGCAAGTTTTGGGGCAGAAGGGAGACCCTGGAGGGGAACGAAATGAGCCATCTTGGTGAATCTGTCCACTACAACCCAAATGGTATTATGTCCCTGAGAAGATGGAAGGTCAGTGATAAAATCCATGGACAGATGAGACCAAGGACGACTAGGGACAGACAAGGGTTGTAACTGACCTGCTGGCGACTGACGAGGAGTCTTGTGCTGCACACATTTAGGACAGGATGCCACGAAATCCTGGATGTCCATTTTCATTTTTGGCCACCAATATGATGCGGAAAGGAACTTGAATGTCTTCAGGACACCAGGATGACCAGTGAACTTGGACTGATGGGCCCAAGATAGCAACTTGGGACGGAGCTCTGAGGAAACAAAAGTCTTACCAGGAGGAGGAGCTGGGGAGACTTGAGAGGCAGCGAAAACCACGGGACTCAGGATGGAATGTGGCACAGAGTCAGATGTTCCTTCTTCAGATTCCATGGATCGGGATAATGCATCGGCTTTCACATTCTGTGAACCTGGGCGGAAATGAAGCTTAAAATTAAAACGTGAGAAAAACATAGCCCACCTGGACTGGCGAGGGTTAAGGCACTGGGCTGCTTTTAAATAAAGCAAGTTCTTATGATCCGTGAAGATGTTAAACGGATGTTTGGCCCCTTCTAGGAGATATCTCCATTCCTCGAGAGCCAGCTTGATTGCCAGTAACTCTTGATCTCCCACGGAGTAGTTAGCTTCTGCAGGAAGAAACTTGCGAGAATAGAATCCACACGGGTGGACTTTCCCATCAGATCCCTTCTGGGAGAGAACAGCACCAACCCCAACTGTAGAGGCGTCTACCTCCAACTCGAATGGTCTGTCAACATCTGGCTGTGACAGCACTGGAGCAGACATAAAGGCTAGCTTGATTTTCCGGAAGGCTGCCAAGGCTTCTTCTGACCAGTTGGAATGATCTGCCCCTTTCCGAGTCAGGTTGGTAATTGGAGCGATGAGGGTGGAGAATCCTCGAATAAATTTTCTATAATAGTTGGCGAAACCCAGGAACCGCTGGATAGCTTTGAGGGAAGTTGGAATGGACCAGTTGGCAATGGCTTCCAATTTCGTCGGATCCATCTGAAGATCCGATCCGGAGATTATATAACCCAGGAAGGGTATAGAGGGAACTTCAAAGGTGCATTTAGATAGTTTCCCATAGAGACGGTTCTCACGAAGACGTCGGAGAACTTCACAGACTTGTAGGCGATGAGATGGAAGGTCTTGAGAAAAGATAAGAATATCATCTAAGTAGACAACGAGGTATTTATACAGCACATCTCGAAAAATTTCATTCACAAAGTGTTGGAATACCGCTGGAGCATTACTCAACCCAAATGGCATTACCAGGTATTCATAATGGCCATCTCGAGTGTTGAAAGCTGTTTTCCACTCGTCACCACTCCGGATTCTGATGAGATTATAGGCACCGCGGAGATCTAACTTGGTGAAGATGCGGGCCCCCTTAACTCTATCAAAAAGTTCGGTAATGAGTGGCAAAGGATAACTATTCTTGATGGTAATGTCATTGAGACCCCGATAGTCAATGCATGGACGCAGTCCTCCATCCTTCTTTTTGACAAAGAAGAAACCTGCACCAGCGGGTGATGATGACGGACGGATGAATCCTTTCTGGAGATTCTCTCTGATGTAGTTACTCATCGCCTCTGTTTCAGGAACAGATAAAGGGTAGGTGCGCCCCCTAGGTGGCTTCTTGCCAGGAAGGAGATCGATGGGACAATCCCATTCCCTATGGGGCGGCAGAATATCAGCAGCCTTTTCACAGAAGACGTCTGCGAAGTCTTGATAAACTGCTGGAAGACTTAGCTGTGACTTTACTTCGGTTGATTTAATGGGACACACTTGGGCTAGGCAGGTTTGGTGACAATGTGAACCCCATGAGGTAAGCTGCAACGTTGTCCAGTTGAACTGTGGGTTATGTAGCTGGAGCCAAGGCATGCCCAAGACAATCTCCTGGGTAGCCTGAGGGATGACCAGGAACTTGATCAGTTCTGAGTGAAGAAATCCAACTCCCAGAACCACTGGGGTAGTTTGATGTGAAATGTTCCCCTTAGAGATTCTACTACCATCCACAGCAGTAATGTATACAGGACAAGAAAGTTCACAGGTAGACAGACGAAATTTATTTACAGCAGCTTGGGTGATAAAATTTCCTGCAGCACCGCAGTCCACTAATGCTGACGCAGACTGGAGCCCAACGGAAGTTTCTAGCGTCACTGGAAGAATGAGGTCTTGTTGAGAAGGAGCTTGACTGAGAGATCCTAACTTGACTCCTCCCTTACAAGTCAGGATCTGGCGTTTCCCGAACGCATCGTGCAGGAGTTAATTTGATGGCCCGTAGCAGCACAGTACAGGCAGAGCCTCTCCCGTATTCTTCTTGCCCGCTCTTCAGGAGATAGGCGGGACCTATTAATCTGCATAGGCTCGTCAGAAGAGGGAGACTGGAACTGTACAGGAGGTATGAACCTTGGTCTGCGAGACTCACTCCGAGCGCGTTCATTATTGCGTTCGCGGATGCGAGAGTCCAGCTTAATACATAGGGAGATCAAATCAGGCAGTTGAACAGGAATGTCCCGGGTTGTCAGTTCGTCCTTGATCCGATCCGAGAGTCCGTGCCAGAAGGCTGCTACCAGAGCTTGGTTGTTCCACTGGATCTCTGCAGCCAACGTCTGGAACTGGATGACATATTGTCCCATGCTTCGGTTACCTTGACGAAGTTGGATCAGGTCTGCCGAAGCTGATGTTGCTCGACCAGGTTCGTCAAAGATCCGTCTAAAGGTTGACACGAAGTCTGAGTAGTTGTTGATCAGAGGGTCAGCACGTTCCCACAGAGGAGACACCCAACTCAGAGCAGAACCAGAGAGCAAGGAAATGATGTAGGCAACCTTGGACCTTGGTGTGGGAAAGTTATGTGGCAATAACTCAAACTGTATTTCACACTGATTGAGAAAGCCGCGACATAGTTTAGGACTGCCATCATATTTGCTCGGCACGGGCAGGTGCAGGCGAGATACTGGAACTGATGCAGCCGACGTAGAAGAATTTACAGCACTGGCAGGTGCTGGAGTAACTGGAACAGTAGGTGAAAGTACACTGGGCAGGGATTGCTGCAGTGTATCCAATCGGGAGGACATCCCTTGTAGAAAGTGAAGCATCTGCTGCTGCGCAACCTCTTGACCATCCAGACGGGAGACCAGATCTTGCAAGGCCTCTGACCCCACACTCCGTCCACCATCCGAGTCCATCGATCCTGGACTTACTGTCAGGTTGTGTTTGGTCTGTGTCCCCGGAGGGGGCGCTAGTGGGTCAGTGGAGGTGGAAGGAAGGAAACGAGGAGGTTGATTTACGTTCCTGCGCATGAGCGCAATGGTATTTTTATTAAGCAGATGTAATAACAGATATTGCAGCAGAAATAATAAATAACAGGTGGAGAAAAGTCAATCACTCAGTAATGAATCTGAAAGTCTATGGCAAATGGATGGTAAATGAGTTTGAGAAATAATATCCGGAATATAAATCAGAAGAGCAGAAATGTCTTATGGAAATGGATCTGGCTTGGAAACCAGTGCAGGGTTAAAACGGGAAACAAGGCAGTAGATGGAATGGCAAACCTGAGCATAAGCAGGAGACCGACTCACAGTGCAGGTGATGGGCACTGGCAGCAGCAAGCTGTGTCACAGGTGGAGGAATGAACGCACCTGGAGTTTGTCTTCAACTGCAGGCTGAAGCACACAAGGTGGTGATGAGTGTGAAGCCTTATGCAGGTTGCAGGTGTTGCTGAGCCTTGAGGTTCCACGGAAGAATGCAGAGTAACCAGGAGTATAATGTTCTTAGCAGAGAACCAGGAACTCAGGAGAGACAGGAACCGATCCTTTCATGTAGGTCGCAGATAGACACAAAGTCCAGGATGCCTGTGAGCTGTAACTGTAGCCTCCTATATACCCCATGGTACGCAGGGATTGGATGAGTGCAGGAAAGGTGGGTGCGGCCACGCACCGGATTGGCCGCAGCATACAGGCTATTGCAGACTGTCATGGCGGCGCCCACGCCGCGGCCCAGCGGGGACGCGGCGCGCTACACGCCTGCTGTCCCAGCAGTGCCCCCAGGATCCAGATGATGCCCCACGGCAGGGGCATAGGTGACAGGTGACCGCAGGGAGCCAGGACGGAGTCCGCAGCGGCGGACGGATGTCAGCCTGGTAAGTCGATTCCTGACATTTGTCTTCCTGAAAAACTCTCCTGTGGTGGCTTTTTTTCTTTATACTAGTTTAGCAGTCTGCTGACAGTGTCCACCAGGTCCATTTATTATACTGTATATAAATATAGCAGTACGGTAGGCCACTGCTGTACCTACCACTGTGTCGTCACTCGTCGTCCATAAGTATACTATACATCCATCTACATTGTATACCTGTGCTGTGGTGGCTTTTTTTCTTTATACTAGTTTAGCAGTCTGCTGACAGCGTCCACCAGGTCCATTTATTATACTGTATATAAATAAAGCAGTACGGTAGGCCACTGCTGTACCTACCTCTGTGTCGTCACTCGTCGTCCATAAGTATACTATCCATCCATCTACATTGTATACCTGTGGTGGCTTTTTTTTATACTAGTTTAGCAGTCTGCTGACAGTGTCCACCAGGTCCATTTATTATACTGTATATAAATAAAGCAGTACGGTAGGCCACTGCTGTACCTACCTCTGTGTCGTCACTCGTAGTCCATAAGTATATTATCCATCCATCTACATTGTATACCTGTGGCTTTTTTTCTTCATACTAGTTTAGCAGTCTGCTGACAGTGTCCACCAGGTCCATTTATTATACTGTATATAAATAAAACAGTACGGTAGGCCACTGCTGTACCTACCTCTGTGTCGTCACTCGTCGTCCATCAGTATACTATCCATCCATCTACATTGTATACCTGTGGTGGCTTTTTTTCTTCATACTAGTTTAGCAGTCTGCTGACAGTGTCCACCAGGTCCGTTATTATACTGTATATATAGCAGTACGGTAGGCCACTGCTGTACCTACCTCTGTGTCATCACTCGTCGTCCATAAGTATACTATCCATCCATCTACATTGTATACCTGTGGTTGCTTTTTTTCTTTATACTAGTTTAGCAGTCTGCTGACAGTGTCCACCAGGTCCGTTATTATACTGTATATATAACAGTACGGTAGGCCACTGCTGTACCTACCTCTGTGTCGTCACTCGTCATCCATAAGTATACTATTCATCCATCTACATTGTATACCTGTGGTGGCTTTTTTTCTTTATACTAGTTTAGCAGTCTGTTGACAGTGTCTACCAGGTCCGTTATTATTGTTAGGCACCGGGGTCTGCTCGGCCGTGCGGCCCGGCGCCTAGCAACCAGGGACGCCGTGCGCGTTCAGCCGCCTCTGGCCTTAGCAACGGGGACGCCACGTGCAGCCGCGTTCCCCGTTGCTGGGTCTATCCTCATTACCCTGATTATGTGCTGGCCGTGCAGCATGCAAGCTGCACGGCATTTCTATTTGATTGTCCTGTCTGGATCTTGATTGGAGGGTGCCTGAAAAAAGGCACCCTCAGGACTTCTTACAGACGCCGGTGATAGCTTCCTGTTTGCCTGTGTCTGCTGCAGAGAGTTTCCAGTCCCGGTCTATTCAGTTGTTCCTGACCTCGGAGATCCTGTACTCGGAAGTTTACCATCTGTTCCTGGAGTCTGACCGAGCACCTTTAACATCTGGTGGTGTTCGTGAGTCGCGGCGCAGCCGTGTGTTGCGGCTTGGCCGCTTACTGTTTATTATTTTGTTTAATTGTGTTCTGGAGCTTTTGCGGAGGGTTCCGCTTCCACGGATCCACTCTGGTGTCCAGCGGTGCCGGATAGGAATGTCGGATCAGTGGATCTTTGGTTGTCCTTTTCCCTGGCGGCTAGTCCGCACATACCTTTTGATTTAAGTTAGTTAGCTTGTAACCCCTGGCCTGGTTGCTTAGTCAGAGGGCCCCTTGTTATCACCCTGTCTCGGATTTCCTCTTGTCTCCCATTAAGACCTGCGGGGGCATCGGGGTTGGGCAGACATAATCCGCCCTTCGAATGCGGCTGCCATGGGCTCAAGCAACCATAGTCTCGCAGGGGATTTCTGATAACACGGGCGAGACAACGGAGTTAGGGCGCCAGGGGTTACTAGGCTCTCCAGCTCCCACTACCAGCATATTGTTCCTGTACTCAGATCCCTGCCATAAGATCCTCTCCGGTCTGGAGTACAGGAATCATAACATTATCACCGGCCAGACAAAAGAAAAGATTTAACTTGCAGTAAAAAATTTTCACCTTTTAGTTGGGAGAATTTGTCGGCCTTATGAATCCCGCCGGTGTTGGGCCAAATCCTGGCCAGCTTCTAGTTAGTCAGATTCAAGAACTTACTCAGATGGTTCAGGATCTGTCCCTCCGGGTGAGGTCACAGGAAGATCTGTTACGGACTTCCCCGAGGGTCATCCCTGAACCAAAAATGCATCTGCCTGACCGTTTTTCTGGGGATAGAAAACAGTTCTTTAATTTTAAAGAATCTTGCAAACTGTATTTTCGTTTAAGACCAGTCTCCTCAGGTACGGAGGCTCAGCGGGTTGGGATTATTATTTCTCTGCTTCAGGGGGATCCTCAGACCTGGGCTTTTGGTTTAAAGACAGACGATCCGGCCTTATCGTCTGTAGACGCCTTTTTAAAATCTTTAGGGCTATTGTATGACGACCCTGATAGAGAGGCGTTCGCAGAAAGTCAGTTGCGTGCTCTTAGACAGGGTAGGAATCCCGCAGAGAATTATTGTACGGAGTTTCGCCGTTGGTCGAACGACTGTGGCTGGAATGACCCAGCCCTGCGCAGTCAGTTTCGCCTCGGCTTATCTGAATCTATAAAAGACAGTCTCCTCCAGTATCCCGCTCCTGAGACTCTCGATAACCTCATGGAGCTCTCTATTAAAATAGATCGTCGGCTCAGAGAGCGGAGGGCTGAAAAAGGGGCATCTGTCGGGTCTTCTCCATGTGTTCCTTCCATTCCGGTAGACATGGAGGAGCCTATGCAGATTGGTTTCTCCAAATTGTCTCCGGAAGAAAGAACCAGGAGGCAAAATTCTGGTCTGTGTTTGGTTTAAAGATTTTATTCATATTTTTAACATATAAGATCTATACATTACAATTCAACATATGTTGATTTTTGAACTGAGTCATCCTTGAGGAGTAATATAAATTTGCGTTGCATACAAACAATCTTGGGGGGGGGGGAAAAGGATATACGGTATTACAATGAGTGAGGTTACAAGAGAGATTACATAGTGATAGCTTTGCTTCTTAGATGACATGCAGCAGTTTGTATCTTGAATACTGAATACCATATATAATCATAATGAAAGATAAGAAATAGAAGTAGTACATTTTGGACTAACAGTAAGACGAAGACAATGACGTGGGGAGAGGGTGAGGAGGGTATGGGGGGGGGGGAAGAGTATCCTAGGTCCAGATAAATTTGGAGGGAGTGAGGGTGTGACTGTGCTTGATCTTCAAGAAAAGGTGTGTATTAAATTAATTATTGACCTGAGATGGTAGATAGATTGTACCATATATCCCTTTTTGTCTCATCATCTAGAGAGGAGATGTATCTACCCCACTTCTGGGTAAATTTGTTTATTTGAGCATCGGGATTAAGAAGGAGTGCTCTCTTATCAAAGTAAATCAGTTGTAGTAATTTGTGTTGCAGTTCTTGAATTGAAGGTGATGATTTAATGGTCCAGTGTATTAGGATGAGTTTCTTTGCCATAGTTAGAATGACAATAAGAAAGGGGGTGAGGTTACGATCTGTTGTGGGAAGGTTCCAACTCTCCAAGTTTAGACATAGACAGGCTAAGGGGTTTAGAGTCAGTCTTACTCGAATGGATGATTCAATAAAAGCTAATACTTTTCGCCAATATTTCAATATCTTAGAGCAGGCCCAGATACAGTGAAAGAATTTCGCATTGGACATTGAGCATTTGGGGCATATGCCCAGCTCTTGACTCGTCATGTATCTTCTTTGGGCTGGAGCAATATATATTCTGTGTAGTGATTTGAAGTGGACTTCCTGTAAGTATACTGATTGTAGAATACTCATTATTTTAGGGGTCTGGGTGTTAAATAGATTATGGCTTGTGATTGAGGGTATATTTGCGCTCCATGATCGGGCTAGTGTGTGAAGATGATTATCATTTTTGGTGTTCGTAAGGATGAGGTACAGTGTCTTGGATTTGGAAGGATTCTTGGAGATAGATTTGAAGAAGAGGTCTAGTGGATGAGTTATCATGGGGTTAGTGTTGTTTGGTATTAAGGAGAGTGCAAAGTGTCTGGCTTGGAGGTAGAGATAAAACTGAGAGTTAGGTAATAAATATGTCTCTTTTAGGGAAGAGAAGGGTATTATGATCCCTCCTGGGTCGAATAATTTTGTTGCCAAGTTGAGGCCTTTCTCAGACCATTGGTGGAAGGTGTTGTCCAAGATGGATGGGGTGAAGTTAGGGTTTCCCCAGAGTGGAATATATGGGGTTCTAGTGTGGGATGATTTGAGAGTTTTATTTATTTTAATCCAGCTAGTGTAGGTGTCCCGGAATAGTGTATGGTTCAATATTTTCTTAGGTATGAGTCTGACTGGTGTTTGAAGAAGGGCACCAGGAGAGAAGGGGCGAAAAACCTGTTGTTCTAGCATTTTGTCAGTATGGTTGGAGGTTTCCATTAGCCAGTCTGCTATATATCGAGCATGGGTGTTAAGGGCATATAGAGTGAAGTTTGGAATATTAAGTCCACCTGAGGTTTTTGTTTTATAGAGTTTGTGTAAGGATATTCTCGGTCTTTTGCCATTCCATAGGAAAGAAGAGAAGGCTTTTTCTGATTTTAGCATATCATGTGTTGTAATGAGGCATGGGATCATTTGTAGAATATAATATATTTTTGGGAATATAACACTCTTTAAGACTGCTGTTCTACCAAATAGAGATAACGGTAAGTTTGTCCATGATTTGAGTTGCGAGTGTATTTTTGATAGAAGAGGGATGAAGTTGGCTGGATAAAGTGTCAAGGAATTGTTAGTAATTTGGATTCCTAGGTAAGTAATTTGTGAGGATTGGATCTGAAATTGGGTTAAGGCTGGATGGATTCGGAGAGTGGAGTTCAGAGGGAGAATGGGTAGGATAACTGATTTTGAGATGTTAATTTTATAGCCAGAAATGGGGCTGAAAGAAGTAATAATACCTAGAATTATTGGTAAGGATATTATCGGGTTGGATATGAAGAGGATCATATCGTCTGCAAATAATGAGAGTTTTAGTTCTAGGGATGATATATATATACCTGTGAATCTTGATTCAGATCGAAGTGCGATTGCAAGGGGTTCTATTGCTAGGGCAAATAAGAGGGGCGAAAGAGGGCATCCCTGTCGTGTACCCTTCTGAATAGAGAAGGGGGGGGGAAAGGAAGCCATTACAGGCTATTTGAGAAGTTGGTAGTGTGTATATTGTCTTGAGGAAATTTATGAAAGTGGGGGGGAAACCAAAGCGTTCTAAAGTAAGGAACAAATGGGACCACTGTACTAGATCAAAGGCCTTTTCGGCATCTACGGATAGTATGATTTTTCCATTGGGCCCATCCGTTCCCCCCTCGATAGCCTGGGTTGTAGCCAGTACCTTACGGATGTTTGTGACTGAATGTCTTCCTTTAATAAATCCGGTCTGGTCTGTGTGGATCACTTTAGGAAGGATTGGATTGAGTCTAGTGGCAAGGATTTTGGTAAGGAGTTTATAATCACAATTTAATAACGAGATGGGTCTATATGAGCCTGGGAGGGCGGGGTCTTTTCCTGGTTTTGGGATTAATTTGATTATTGCTGAATTGAAATACAGGGGTGGTGAATTTTTACATAGAATAGAATTATAGAACGTTGCTAAAATTGGGGAAATCTGATCAATGAATAATTTATAAAATTCTCCGCAGTATCCATCCGGACCAGGTGCTTTTGCAGGTTTCAAGGACTTAATATTCTGTCTGACTTCTTCGACAGTAATTGGACAAGTTAGGGCGGGGATTAGGTTCTGTGGGATTTGAGGGTATAGTAATTCTTGCCAAAAGGATTGGGGAAAGTCTGTGGATGAGGTATTGGTAGATGTAGATGTGTGAGGAGGCAAGTCTGTGTGGGTGGTGGTGGAGGGGGGGGGGGCAGTGTGGACTGCTTATTGGAATATATACTGGCAAAATAATCACTCATTATTTGGGTTATTTGTTTATTTGAGGAAGTGTGTTTCCCATCTGGGAGTAATAATGGTTGTACTCTCATTGGTGGTCTGGTTCCGTTTAAAATATTGGTTAAGAATTTGCTAGTTTTATTTCCGAATCTATGGTATCGAAAATTAGAGGAAAATTGATATTTATCTGCCATTGATTGCAATAGTTCGTCAAATTTAAGCTTGGCTGTCAGGTACATGGCTTTATTGGTACTCGAAGGGTTTTGAGTATATGTAGAGTAGGAGCTCGTAAGTGATTGTTGGAGAATTATATATGATTCTGAATTTCGCTTTTTTGCCTGGGATTCATAGGATAGTACGACTCCTCTAATAACTGCTTTCACCGTCATCCAATATAGGGATGGGTCTGAGGCAATTAGGTGTTTGTTATGTTCATGATAATCTTCCCAAGCTTTATTTAGGGTAGCAGTAAATTTAGGGGAATTTATCAAATGAGCTGGAAACCTCCATGTTCTATGTGTGGAAATCTCATTGTGAGTTTTTAATTTCAGCCATACCAATGCATGATCAGACACTATTATCGGCTCAATACCTGAGTCCGTGACTTGGGAAAATAAGGAGTTAGATAAAGTAATATAGTCGATACGGGAGAGGGTATTGTGAGCAGAGGATAAGCAGGTGTATTCGCGCTCTATAGGGTTGAGAGCTCTCCACACGTCAATCAGCTGGAGCATAGATAGAAAGGAGGGAACTCCCTGACTAGGTGGGGGGTGGGATGAGGCCACTGGTAGGGATTTATCTAAATGGGGGTGGGAAATCAAATTAAAGTCACCTCCCAAGATCAAGTTTGAGGAGGCAAAGGGTAGTAGTTTCTGTATTAGAGCATGTAAGAATATTTGGGGTTTGGAGTTAGGAGCGTATAGGGAGCATAAGGTGTATGTGGTGGAGTATATCTTAACTGAGACTATAATATACCGGCCTTCTGGGTCTACCTCTGTGGACAATATATCAGATGGAATGTTTTTTGAGATTAATATGACTACTCCTCTAGATTTAGAATTAAAGGGGGAGGAGGCTAGAAGTCTCCACTTGAGCATCTGTAATTTGGCTGTTTCCTCAGTTATGAGGTGAGATTCTTGGATAAATGCTATGTCTAATTGTTGTCTATTTAAGTAGACCAGTACCTTACGGCGCTTAGCTGGAGAGTTGAAACCTCCCACATTGATCGATCCAATTTTTAGGGACGACATAGGAGATGTGGAGTTAGGAGTATCGGCAGCACAGTATATATCTTTGTTCTAATGACAGTAGACCTGGGTGTAGGAAGGAAACAGGAGGAGAAAAGACAAGAAGGGAGGGGGAGACAAGACATTGCAACAACATAATGCATCACATTTCCCATGGGTTTGTACCTCATGGTAACCAGAAATTTCGTTTGCCTAGTGGCATAGATCTTCCGCAGTATATTAAATCTTATATATGAGGCAACAACACTGATTAAAGTGTGTAAGAAACTAGAGTGGAACATAACGGAACATTACAGGCGTTCTAGTACCCTTAGACTTTGTTAGAATGGACCTCTTTATGAAAGACATAGTTGTATTTGTGTGTTATACCATAAAGGCACAGTGAGTGTGATAGGCTGGGAGTAAACGTTCTCATGGTATGTAAAGAGGAGATCCTCTAAGACTGTTTAGTGTGTGTAGTCTGAGGTAGTAAGGAGTACTTAGACTTGAATTGAGGGGTATAATGGAGTAGGGAGGAGGGGGGGGGAATAGTTAGAAGGAAGGAATGGGGGGAAGAAGTGTGTGTGTAGTGTACTGTCTAATGACTTAGCTTGCATACATCAGAGGTGATAACTAATCTAGAGTAAGCATAACTTGTGAAGTAGAAAGAAGAAAGGATTATTTCGACTTTAACACATTTAAACTTGCTTATATTAATTGCCGGAAGGAGCACAAAGTTATATGTAGGTATTCAAAGGAACGTCCTATTTTTGTGGAGGTTGTGGATCTGAGATATCTTCTGGTATCTGTCGGTGCTCTTCTCTCAGAAAGGCTTGTGCATCATCGGGTGAGTTAAAATCATAATGTTTATCTTCATAAAAGATGCGCAGGCGTGCTGGATATATAAGAGCAAATCTTCGTTTTTCCGAGACGAGAGATGAGCATATTGGATAAAAAGCTTTTCTCGCTCTGGTTAGTTCAACCGAGAAGTCTTGAAAGAGACGTATGCGTTTACGTTCCCATATCAGATCCGGGATTTTTCTGGATGCCTTCCATATAGCAAGCTTATGCAAGTAATTTAGGCACTTGAAGATTATAACCCTAGGTCTTTTATCATGAGGCTTAGGAGGTGGGCCTACTCTGTGGGCTCTTTCAATTACTAGGTCTTTGCATTCCATTTCTATCTTCAGGAGTTTCGGGAGGGTGGTGGTTATAAAGGATGTGATATCTGGTCCTTTTAGGGTTTCTGGGACTCCAACAATTCTAATATTGCATCTGCGTGATCTGTTCTCTATATCATCAACTTTATTCCAAAGCTGATGATTCTCTTTCTGGAGTCTGAGGATCTGACACTGCGCGTCTGAGACATTATGGGAGATTGTTCCTATATGATTCTCTGCGTCAGAGAGCCTGCTCTGCAGATTCTGTATCTGCTGTGTTATCTCTGACACTGCCTGTGTCAGTAATGGTGTCATGGTGCTTTGTATAGCATCTACTATGTCTTTATATGTTGCTGGGGAGTCAGGAGAGCGCCGTACCTGGGGAGAGTCAGGGTCTTCTGAAGCCGCTGCAGCGGCTTTCTTGTGAGCAGGGACGCTGGGTGCTG
Source organism: Pseudophryne corroboree (assembly GCF_028390025.1). Lineage (NCBI taxonomy): Eukaryota > Metazoa > Chordata > Amphibia > Anura > Myobatrachidae > Pseudophryne > Pseudophryne corroboree. The sequence goes on along the minus strand of NC_086446.1, from coordinate 57,522,150 downwards.
TATCCGTGTCTGGCGCCATGACGGGTTCAGCGCGGCGTTTCTCCTGTCTGGACTGCAGCGGCTTTGCGGCGGGCTGGGGAGCTAGAAACTTCTCCATCAGAGCTCCGCGCTCTCTTATCCCATATGCTGCAGGAGGGAGAGGTGATGGAGGCGTTCGGCAGCCTCTTAGTGTATATTTTGTCGGGTCTTTGAACGGAGCAGCGGAGCTATGCTGCGACCTGCATGTAACCGGAAGCGGAAGGTCTCTGGTCTGTGTTTATACTGCGGGGGTAAGGGACATTTTGCCCGTAGTTGTCCAAACAAGTCGGGAAACTTCCTGACCAAGTGAGTTGTGAGGGGGTTCACTTTGGTCTACAGCTCATCTGCTCAAATAATTCACTGTTGGTTCCTGCTAAAGTTTCCTATGGCAGCCTCTGTTCCTCGGTCTCTGCTTTTGTGGACAGTGGAGCTGCAGGAAACTTTATGGATTTAACATGGGCCAAGGCCTTAGGTATTCCTCAGCTAACCTTGGGTAGGTGTATCACCATGCATGGTTTAGATGGGAGTCCTTTATCCAATGGGGTTATTTCTCTATGTACACCTCCTGTTTTGCTCTCGGTGGGAGCTCTGCATTCTGAAAAAATTGAGTTTTTCCTTACCCATTGTCCAGCAGTTCCTGTGGTTCTGGGTCATCCTTGGCTGGCCTTTCATAATCCCATCATTGATTGGCAGTCTGGGGAGATCCTACAATGGGGTACCATCTGTGATAAAGAATGTATTACGCTTCCTATCCGAGTAGCTGCCGCCAGTTCCGCACATATTCCTGGGGAATACCAGGATTTCGTTGACGTGTTTTCCAAGGGCAATGCGGATATTTTGCCTCCCCATAGGCCTTATGATTGTGCCATTGAGTTAATTCCTGGTGCCACGTTGCCTAAAGGAAGGTTATATGCATTGTCTGGTCCTGAGACTGTGGCCATGAATGAGTATGTTAAAGAAAGCCTTGAGAAAGGGTTTATCAGGCCATCTAAATCCCCTTTAAGTGCAGGTTTCTTCTTCGTAGAGAAGAAGGATGGTTCACTCAGACCCTGCATTGACTTTAGAGCTTTGAATAAAATCTCAGTAAAGAATACTTACCCTCTGCCGCTGATCTCTGTCCTCTTTGATCAGCTACGTTCGGCTGTAATTTTTTCTAAGATTGATCTTAGAGGAGCATATAACCTCATCAGAATCAGGTCAGGGGATGAGTGGAAAACGGCATTTAGTACTCAGTCGGGCCACTATGAGTATCTGGTCATGCCATTTGGCCTATCTAACGCTCTGGCAGTTTTCCAGGATCTCATTAATGATGTGCTCCGTGAGTTTCTGGGAAGATTCGTCGTGGTCTATTTAGACGATATTTTGATATATTCTGACTCCGTGGAACAACATGTTACCCAGGTGCGTCAGATGCTAAAGAGATTACGTGAAAATCACTTATATGCTAAGCTGGAGAAGTGTGAATTTCATGTCACGGAAGTATCCTTTTTAGGGTACATTATTTCCCCTCGGGGATTCCGAATGGAACCAAAAAAGCTCCAAGCCATCCTTAGTTGGGCGCAACCCACCAATTTAAAAGCAATTCAGCGCTTTTTAGGGTTTGCAAACTACTATAGAAGATTTATTCACTCTTTCTCTGACCTAGTTGCTCCCATTGTGGCACTTACTAAGAAGGGAGCAGATCCTACCAATTGGTCATGTGAAGCGGAGTTATCTTTTCAGGCCTTAAAACAAGCCTTTGTCTCAGCCCCTGTCCTTAGACATCCCAACCCAGAATTACCTTTCATTGTTGAGGTGGATGCCTCGGAGGTTGGAGTAGGGGCTATCCTTTCTCAGAAGGATCCAGATTCCCTTGAGTTACATCCTTGTGCCTTTATGTCCAGGAAATTCTCATCTGCAAAATCCAACTACGATGTTGGTAACCGGGAATTGCTGGCTATTAAATGGGCTTTCGAGGAGTGGAGACATTGGCTTGAAGGAGCTACCCACACCATTTCAGTTTTGACTGATCACAAAAATCTTCAATACATTGAATCGGCTAAACGACTGAATGCCCGACAGGCTCGTTGGGCTTTATTTTTTACTCGTTTCAAATTCATTATCACCTTCAGACCAGGTTCCAAGAATACCAAGGCAGATGCCCTGTCCCGCAGTTTCCTTCCGGTTCAAGACAACAGTCCTGTTACTCCCATACTTCCGCCTTCAGTCATTCAGGCAGGTCTCACACAGGATGTTTTTTCCCAATTAAAGCTGCTTCAACATCAAGCTCCGGGAAATACTCCTGCTGGTCGTCTTTTTGTTCCTGAGTTTTTGAGAGCAACTGTTTTGGCGGAATTTCATGATAGCAAAGTTGCAGGGCATCCGGGAATCGCTAAGACTTTGGAATTAGTCTCCCGCTCAGTATGGTGGCCTGGTCTTTCCAAAGACATTAAAGAGTTTGTTTTTTCGTGTCAGGTCTGTGCACAGCATAAAGTTCCCCGTTCTTTGCCTATTGGTCAACTTATGCCCTTGAAAGTTCCTCTTAGACCATGGTCGCATATCTCAATGGATTTTGTGGTGGATCTCCCTCTGTCAGCCGGATGCCGAGTCATATGGGTGGTAGTGGACCGTTTTAGCAAGATGGCCCATTTTATTGCTCTTCCCCGATTGCCATCTGCCCAGGGATTGGCAGTCTTGTTCCTCCGTCATGTTTTCAGACTCCATGGGTTACCCACTGATATTGTTTCTGACAGGGGTCCACAATTCATTGCGCAATTTTGGAAGTCTTTTTGTGCTTCGTTAAAGATGAAATTATCATTAACCTCCGGCTATCATCCACAATCCAATGGACAGACTGAGCGAGTTAACCAATCTCTAAAACAATATTTGCGTTTGTACTCGGCCAAACTCCAAAATGACTGGTCTGAGTTTCTTCCATTGGCGGAGTTTGCTTATAATAATGCCTGTCATTCCTCCACCAATGTGTCTCCATTTTTTGCAGTTTTTGGTTTCCACCCCAGAGCTAATTCATTTTTTCAACATTCCTCTGTCTCCTCTCTGGCCCTGACCTCTCATCTTAAACTTATTTGGAAAAAAGTGCACCTGGCTCTCAGAAAAGCAGCTTTCCGGGAAAAGAAATTTTCTGACAGGCTCCGGCGGCCGTGCACTTTTAAAGTAGGAGACAGGGTGTGGTTGTCGACTCGCAACATCAAACTTCGACAAACCTCAGCCAGATTGGGTCCTAGATTTATTGGACCATTTCTCATTATCAAAAAAGTCAATCCAGTTGCTTTCCGGTTACGTTTACCAAAAACTTAACGGATCGGAAATACCTTCCATTGCTCATTGCTTAAACCATATGTTTCGTCCAGCAGATTTCCTCGTAAAAAATCTCAGGGGAGATCACCAGTTAATGTACAGGGTCAGCAAGAGTTCTTGGTTGAGAAGGTTCTCGATTCCAAGTTGTCCCGGGGTCGGCTTTATTTTTTGGTGCATTGGAGAGGTTATGGGCCAGAGGAAAGGTCGTGGGTCCTGGATGAAGACCTTCATGCCCCAAAGCTAAAAAGGGCATTTTTTCGTGAATTTCCTCGGAAACCTGGCTTTAGGGGTTCCTTGACCCCTCCTCAAGGGGGGGTACTGTTAGGCGCCGGGGTCCGCTCGGCCGTGCGGCCCGGCGCCTAGCAACCAGGGACGCCGTGCGCGTTCAGCCGCCGGCTCCCTGGCAACGCTAAGACGCCGGGCGCACGGAGCCGCCTCTGGCCTTAGCAACGGGGACGCCACGTGCAGCCGCGTTCCCCGTTGCTGGGTCTATCCTCATTACCCTGATTATGTGCTGGCCGTGCAGCATGCAAGCTGCACGGCATTTCTATTTGATTGTCCTGTCTGGATCTTGATTGGAGGGTGCCTGAATAAAGGCACCCTCAGGACTTCTTACAGACGCCAGTGATAGCTTCCTGTTTGCCTGTGTCTGCTGCAGAGAGTTTCCAGTCCCGGTCTATTCAGTTGTTCCTGACCTCGGAGATCCTGTACTCGGAAGTTTACCATCTGTTCCTGGAGTCTGACCGAGCACCTTTAACATCTGGTGGTGTTCGTGAGTCGCGGCGCAGCCGTGTGTTGCGGCTTGGCCGCTTACTGTTTATTATTTTGTTTAATTGTGTTCTGGAGCTTTTGCGGAGGGTTCCGCTTCCACGGATCCACTCTGGTGTCCAGCGGTGCCGGATAGGAGTGTCGGATCAGTGGATCTTTGGTTGTCCTTTTCCCTGGCGGCTAGTCCGCACATACCTTTTGATTTAAGTTAGTTAGCTTGTAACCCCTGGCCTGGTTGCTTAGTCAGAGGGCCCCTTGTTATCACCCTGTCTCGGATTTCCCCTTGTCTCCCATTAAGACCTGCGGGGGCATCGGGGTTGGGCAGACATAATCCGCCCTTCGAATGCGGCTGCCATGGGCTCAAGCAACCATAGTCTCGCAGGGGATTTCTGATAACACGGGCGAGACAATGGAGTTAGGGCGCCAGGGGTTACTAGGCTCTCCAGCTCCCACTACCAGCATATTGTTCCTGTACTCAGATCCCTGCCATAAGATCCTCTCCGGTCTGGAGTACAGGAATCATAACAATTATACTGTAAATAAAGCAGTATGGTGAGCCACTGCTGTACCTACCTCTGTGTCATCACTCGTCGTCCATAAGTATACTATCCATCCATCTACATTGTATACCTGTGGTGGCTTTTTTTCTTTATACTAGTTTAGCAGTCTGCTGACAGTGTCCACCAGGTCCGTTATTATACTGTATATATAGCAGTACGGTAGGCCACTGCTGTACCTACCTCTGTGTTGTCACTCGTCGTCCATAAGTATACTATCCATCCATCTACATTGTATACCTGTGGTGGCTTTTTTTCTTTATACTAGTTTAGCAGTCTGCTGACAGTGTCCACCAGGTCCGTTATTATACTGTATATATAGCAGTACGGTAGGCCACTGCTGTACCTACCTCTGTGTCGTCACTCGTCATCCATAAGTATACTATCCATCCATCTACATTGTATACCTGTGCTGGGTGGCTTTTTTTCTTTATACTAGTTTAGCAGTCTGCTGACAGTGTCCACCAGGTCCATTATTATACTGTATATAAATAAAGCAGTACGGTTGGCCACTGCTGTACCTACCTCTGTGTCGTCACTCGTCGTCCATAAGTATACTATCCATCCATCTACATTGTATACCTGTGGTGGCTTTTTTTTCTTTATACTAGTTAATAGTCTGCTGACAGTGTCCACCAGGTCCGTTATTATACTGTATATATAGCAGTACGGTAGGCCACTGCTGTACCTACCTCTGTGTCGTCACTCATCATCCATAAGTATACTATCCATCCATCTACATTGTATACCTGTGGTGGCTTTTTTTCTTTATTCTAGTTTAGCAGTCTGCTGACTGTGTCCACCAGTTCCGTTATTAAACTGTATATATAGCAGTACGGTAGGCCACTGCTGTACCTACCTCTGTGTTGTCACTCGTCGTCCATAAGTATACTATCCATCCATCTACATTGTATACTTGTGGTGGCTTTTTTTCTTTATACTAGTTTAGCAGTCTGCTGACAGTGTCCACCTGGTCCGTTATTATACTGTATATATAGCAGTACGGTAGGCCACTGCTGTACCTACCTCTGTGTCGTCACTTGTCGTCCATAAGTATACTATCCATCCATCTACATTGTATACCTGTGGTGGCTTTTTTTTTATACTAGTTTAGAAGCCTGCTGACAGTGTCCACCAGGTCCATTTATTATACTGTATATAAATAAAGCAGTACGGTAGGCCACTGCTGTACCTACCTCTGTGTCGTCACTCGTTGTCCATAAGTATGTTATCCATCCATCTACATTATATACCTGTGGCTTTTTTTCTTCATACTAGTTTAGCAGTCTGCTGACAGTGTCCACCAGGTACATTTATTATACTGTATATAAATAAAGCAGTACGGTAGGCCACTGCTGTACCTACCTCTGTGTCGTCACTCGTCGTCCATCAGTATACTATCCATCCATCTACATTGTATACCTGTGGTGGCTTTTTTTCTTCATACTAGTTTAGCAGTCTGCTGACAGTGTCCACCAGGTCCATTTATTATACTGTATATAAATAAAGCAGTACGGTAGGCCACTGCTGTACCTACCTCTGTGTCGTCACTCGTCGTCCATAAGTATACAAGTATACTATCCATCCATCTACATTGTATACCTGTGGTGGCTTTTTTTTTATACTAGTTTAGCAGTCTGCTGACAGTGTCCACCAGGTCCATTTATTATACTGTATATAAATAAAGCAGTACGGTAGGCCACTGCTGTACCTACCTCTGTGTCGTCACTCGTAGTCCATAAGTATACTATCCATCCATCTACATTGTATACCTGTGGTGGCTTTTTTTTTATACTAGTTTAGCAGTCTGCTGACAGTGTCCACCAGGTCCATTTATTATACTGTATATAAATAAAGCAGTACGGTAGGCCACTGCTGTACCTACCTCTGTGTCGTCACTAGTAGTCCATAAGTATACTATCCATCCATCTACATTGTATACCTGTGGTGGCTTTTTTTTATACTAGTTTAGCAGTCTGCTGACAGTGTCCACCAGGTCCATTTATTATACTGTATATAAATAAAGCAGTACGGTAGGCCACTGCTGTACCTACCTCTGTGTCGTCACTCGTCGTCCATAAGTATATTATCCATCAATCTACATTGTATACCTGTGGCTTTTTTTCTTCATACTAGTTTAGCAGTCTGCTGACAGTGTCCACCAGGTCCATTTATTATACTGTATATAAATAAAGCAGTACGGTAGGCTACTGCTGTACCTACCTCTGTGTCGTCACTCATCATCCATAAGTATACTATCCATCCATCTACATTGTATACCTGTGGTGGCTTTTTTTCTTTATTCTAGTTTAGCAGTCTGCTGACTGTGTCCACCAGGTCCGTTATTATACTGTATATATAGCAGTACGGTAGGCCACTGCTGTACCTACCTCTGTGTTGTCACTCGTCGTCCATAAGTATACTATCCATCCATCTACATTGTATACTTGTGGTGGCTTTTTTTCTTTATACTAGTTTAGCAGTCTGCTGACAGTGTCCACCAGGTCCGTTATTATACTGTATATATAGCAGTACGGTAGGCCACTGCTGTACCTACCTCTGTGTTGTCACTCGTCATCCATAAGTATACTATCCATCCATCTACATTGTATACCTGTGGTGGCTTTTTTTTATACTAGTTTAGCAGTCTGCTGACAGTGTCCACCAGGTCCATTTATTATACTGTATATAAATAAAGCAGTACGGTAGGCCACTGCTGTATCTACCTCTGTGTCGTCACTCGTCGTCCATAAGTATATTATCCATCAATCTACATTATATACCTGTGGCTTTTTTTCTTCATACTAGTTTAGCAGTCTGCTGACAGTGTCCACCAGGTCCATTTATTATACTGTATATAAATAAAGCAGTACGGTAGGCTACTGCTGTACCTACCTCTGTGTCGTCACTGATCATCCATAAGTATACTATCCATCCATCTACATTGTATACCTGTGGTGGCTTTTTTTCTTTATTCTAGTTTAGCAGTCTGCTGACTGTGTCCACCAGTTCCGTTATTATACTGTATATATAGCAGTACGGTAGGCCACTGCTGTACCTACCTCTGTGTTGTCACTCGTCGTCCATAAGTATACTATCCATCCATCTACATTGTATACTTGTGGTGGCTTTTTTTCTTTATACTAGTTTAGCAGTCTGCTGACAGTGTCCACCAGGTCCGTTATTATACTGTATATATAGCAGTACGGTAGGCCACTGCTGTACCTACCTCTGTGTTGTCACTCGTCATCCATAAGTATACTATCCATCCATCTACATTGTATACCTGTGGTGGCTTTTTTTTATACTAGTTTAGCAGTCTGCTGACAGTGTCCACCAGGTCCATTTATTATACTGTATATAAATAAAGCAGTACGGTAGGCCACTGCTGTACCTACCTCTGTGTCGTCACTCGTCGTCCATAAGTATATTATCCATCAATCTACATTGTATACCTGTGGCTTTTTTTCTTCATACTAGTTTAGCAGTCTGCTGACAGTGTCCACCAGGTCCATTTATTATACTGTATATAAATAAAGCAGTACGGTAGGCCACTGCTGTACCTACCTCTGTGTCATCACTCGTCGTCCATAAGTATACTATCCATCCATCTACATTGTATACCTGTGGTGGCTTTTTTTCTTTATATTAGTTTAGCAGTCTGCTGACAGTGTCCACCAGGTCCGTTATTATACTGTATATATAACAGTGCGGTAGGCCACTGCAGTACCTACCTCTGTGTCATCACTCGTCATCCATAAGTATATTATCCATCAATCTACATTGTATACCTGTGGCTTTTTTTCTTCATACTAGTTTAGCAGTCTGCTGACAGTGTCCACCAGGTCCATTTATTATACTGTATATAAATAAAGCAGTACGGTAGGCCACTGCTGTACCTACCTCTGTGTCGTCACTCGTAGTCCATAAGTATACTATCCATCCATCTACATTGTATACCTGTGGTGGCTTTTTTTTATACTAGTTTAGCAGTCTGCTGACAGTGTCCACTAGGTCCATTTATTATACTGTATATAAATAAAGCAGTACGGTAGGCCACTGCTGTACCTACCTCTGTGTCATCACTCGTCGTCCATAAGTATATTATCCATCAATCTACATTGTATACCTGTGGCTTTTTTTCTTCATACTAGTTTAGCAGTCTGCTGACAGTGTCCTCCAGGTCCATTTATTATACTGTATATAAATAAAGCAGTACGGTAAGCCACTGCTGTACCTACCTCTGTGTCGTCACTCGTCGTCCATAAGTATACTATTCCTCCATCTACATTGTATACCTGTGGTGACTTTTTTTCTTTATACTAGTTTAGCAGTCTACTGACAGTGTCCACCAGGTCCGTTATTATACTGTATATATAGCAGTACGGTAGGCCACTGCTTTACCTACCTCTGTGTCGTCACTCGTCATCCATAAGTATACTATCCATCCATCTACATTGTATACCTGTGGTGACTTTTTTTCTTTATACTAGTTTAGCAGTCTGTTGACAGTGTCCAACAGGTCCGTTATTATACTGTAAATTAAGCAGTATGGTGAGCCACTGCTGTACCTACCTCTGTGTCGTCACTCGTCGTCCATAAGTATACTATCCATCCATCTACATTGTATACCTGTGGTGGCTTTTTTTCTTTATTCTAGTTTAGCAGTCTGCTGACTGTGTCCACCAGGTCCGTTATTATACTGTATATATAGCAGTACGGTAGGCCACTGCTGTATCTACCTCTGTGTTGTCATTCGTCGTCCATAAGTATACTATCCATCCATCTACATTGTATACCTGTGGTGGCTTTTTTTCTTTATACTAGTTTAGCAGTCTGCTGACAGTGTCCACCAGGTCCGTTATTATACTGTATATATAGCAGTACGGTAGGCCACTGCTGTACCTACCTCTGTGTCGTCACTCGTCATCCATAAGTATACTATCCATCCATCTACATTTTATACCTTTTGTGGCTTTTTTTCTTTATACTAGTTTAGCAGTCTGCTGACAGTGTCCACCAGGTTAATTATTATACTGTATATATAGCAGTATGGTAGGCCACTGCTGTACGTAACTCTGTGTTGTCACTCGTCATCCATAAGTATACTATCCATCCATCTACATTGTATACCTGTGGTGGCTTTTTTTCTTTATACTAGTTTAGCAGTCTGCTGACAGTGTCCACCAGGTCCGTTATTATACTGTATATATAGCAGTACGGTAGGCCACTGCTGTACCTACCTCTGTGTCGTCACTCGTCATCCATAAGTATACTATCCATCCATCTACATTTTATACCTTTTGTGGCTTTTTTTCTTTATACTAGTTTAGCAGTCTGCTGACAGTGTCCACCAGGTTAATTATTATACTGTATATATAGCAGTATGGTAGGCCACTGCTGTACGTAACTCTGTGTTGTCACTCGTCATCCATAAGTATACTATCCATCCATCTACATTGTATACCTGTGGTGGCTTTTTTTCTTTATACTAGTTTAGCAGTCTGCTGACAGTGTCCACCAGGTCCGTTATTATACTGTATATATAACAGTACGGTAGGCCACTGCTGTACCTACCTCTGTGTCATCACTCGTCATCCATAAGTATATTATCCATCAATCTACATTGTATACCTGTGGCTTTTTTTCTTCATACTAGTTTAGCAGTCTGCTGACAGTGTCCACCAGGTCCATTTATTATACTGTATATAAATAAAGCAGTACGGTAGGCCACTGCTGTACCTACCTCTGTGTCGTCACTCGTAGTCCATAAGTATACTATCCATCCATCTACATTGTATACCTGTGGTGGCTTTTTTTTATACTAGTTTAGCAGTCTGCTGACAGTGTCCACCAGGTCCATTTATTATACTGTATATAAATAAAGCAGTACGGTAGGCCACTGCTGTACCTACCTCTGTGTCGTCACTCGTCGTCCACAAGTATATTATCCATCAATCTACATTGTATACCTGTGGCTTTTTTTCTTCATACTAATTTAGCAGTCTGCTGACAGTGTCCACCAGGTCCATTTATTATACTGTATATAAATAAAGCAGTACGGTAGGCCACTGCTGTACCTACCTCTGTGTCGTCACTCGTAGTCCGTAAGTATACTATCCATCCATCTACATTGTATACCTGTGGTGGCTTTTTTTTATACTAGTTTAGCAGTCTGCTGACAGTGTCCACCAGGTCCATTTATTATACTGTATATAAATAAAGCAGTACGGTAGGCCACTGCTGTACCTACCTCTGTGTCGTCACTAGTAGTCCATAAGTATACTATCCATCCATCTACATTGTATACCTGTGGTGGCTTTTTTTTATACTAGTTTAGCAGTCTGCTGACAGTGTCCACCAGGTCCATTTATTATACTGTATATAAATAAAGCAGTACGGTAGGCCACTGCTGTACCTACCTCTGTGTCGTCACTCGTCGTCCATAAGTATATTATCCATCAATCTACATTGTATACCTGTGGCTTTTTTTCTTCATACTAGTTTAGCAGTCTGCTGACAGTGTCCACCAGGTCCATTTATTATACTGTATATAAATAAAGCAGTACGGTAGGCTACTGCTGTACCTACCTCTGTGTCGTCACTCATCATCCATAAGTATACTATCCATCCATCTACATTGTATACCTGTGGTGGCTTTTTTTCTTTATTCTAGTTTAGCAGTCTGCTGACTGTGTCCACCAGGTCCGTTATTATACTGTATATATAGCAGTACGGTAGGCCACTGCTGTACCTACCTCTGTGTTGTCACTCGTCGTCCATAAGTATACTATCCATCCATCTACATTGTATACTTGTGGTGGCTTTTTTTCTTTATACTAGTTTAGCAGTCTGCTGACAGTGTCCACCAGGTCCGTTATTATACTGTATATATAGCAGTACGGTAGGCCACTGCTGTACCTACCTCTGTGTTGTCACTCGTCATCCATAAGTATACTATCCATCCATCTACATTGTATACCTGTGGTGGCTTTTTTTTATACTAGTTTAGCAGTCTGCTGACAGTGTCCACCAGGTCCATTTATTATACTGTATATAAATAAAGCAGTACGGTAGGCCACTGCTGTATCTACCTCTGTGTCGTCACTCGTCGTCCATAAGTATATTATCCATCAATCTACATTATATACCTGTGGCTTTTTTTCTTCATACTAGTTTAGCAGTCTGCTGACAGTGTCCACCAGGTCCATTTATTATACTGTATATAAATAAAGCAGTACGGTAGGCTACTGCTGTACCTACCTCTGTGTCGTCACTGATCATCCATAAGTATACTATCCATCCATCTACATTGTATACCTGTGGTGGCTTTTTTTCTTTATTCTAGTTTAGCAGTCTGCTGACTGTGTCCACCAGTTCCGTTATTATACTGTATATATAGCAGTACGGTAGGCCACTGCTGTACCTACCTCTGTGTTGTCACTCGTCGTCCATAAGTATACTATCCATCCATCTACATTGTATACTTGTGGTGGCTTTTTTTCTTTATACTAGTTTAGCAGTCTGCTGACAGTGTCCACCAGGTCCGTTATTATACTGTATATATAGCAGTACGGTAGGCCACTGCTGTACCTACCTCTGTGTTGTCACTCGTCATCCATAAGTATACTATCCATCCATCTACATTGTATACCTGTGGTGGCTTTTTTTTATACTAGTTTAGCAGTCTGCTGACAGTGTCCACCAGGTCCATTTATTATACTGTATATAAATAAAGCAGTACGGTAGGCCACTGCTGTACCTACCTCTGTGTCGTCACTCGTCGTCCATAAGTATATTATCCATCAATCTACATTGTATACCTGTGGCTTTTTTTCTTCATACTAGTTTAGCAGTCTGCTGACAGTGTCCACCAGGTCCATTTATTATACTGTATATAAATAAAGCAGTACGGTAGGCCACTGCTGTACCTACCTCTGTGTCATCACTCGTCGTCCATAAGTATACTATCCATCCATCTACATTGTATACCTGTGGTGGCTTTTTTTCTTTATATTAGTTTAGCAGTCTGCTGACAGTGTCCACCAGGTCCGTTATTATACTGTATATATAACAGTGCGGTAGGCCACTGCAGTACCTACCTCTGTGTCATCACTCGTCATCCATAAGTATATTATCCATCAATCTACATTGTATACCTGTGGCTTTTTTTCTTCATACTAGTTTAGCAGTCTGCTGACAGTGTCCACCAGGTCCATTTATTATACTGTATATAAATAAAGCAGTACGGTAGGCCACTGCTGTACCTACCTCTGTGTCGTCACTCGTAGTCCATAAGTATACTATCCATCCATCTACATTGTATACCTGTGGTGGCTTTTTTTTATACTAGTTTAGCAGTCTGCTGACAGTGTCCACTAGGTCCATTTATTATACTGTATATAAATAAAGCAGTACGGTAGGCCACTGCTGTACCTACCTCTGTGTCATCACTCGTCGTCCATAAGTATATTATCCATCAATCTACATTGTATACCTGTGGCTTTTTTTCTTCATACTAGTTTAGCAGTCTGCTGACAGTGTCCTCCAGGTCCATTTATTATACTGTATATAAATAAAGCAGTACGGTAAGCCACTGCTGTACCTACCTCTGTGTCGTCACTCGTCGTCCATAAGTATACTATTCCTCCATCTACATTGTATACCTGTGGTGACTTTTTTTCTTTATACTAGTTTAGCAGTCTACTGACAGTGTCCACCAGGTCCGTTATTATACTGTATATATAGCAGTACGGTAGGCCACTGCTTTACCTACCTCTGTGTCGTCACTCGTCATCCATAAGTATACTATCCATCCATCTACATTGTATACCTGTGGTGACTTTTTTTCTTTATACTAGTTTAGCAGTCTGTTGACAGTGTCCAACAGGTCCGTTATTATACTGTAAATTAAGCAGTATGGTGAGCCACTGCTGTACCTACCTCTGTGTCGTCACTCGTCGTCCATAAGTATACTATCCATCCATCTACATTGTATACCTGTGGTGGCTTTTTTTCTTTATTCTAGTTTAGCAGTCTGCTGACTGTGTCCACCAGGTCCGTTATTATACTGTATATATAGCAGTACGGTAGGCCACTGCTGTATCTACCTCTGTGTTGTCATTCGTCGTCCATAAGTATACTATCCATCCATCTACATTGTATACCTGTGGTGGCTTTTTTTCTTTATACTAGTTTAGCAGTCTGCTGACAGTGTCCACCAGGTCCGTTATTATACTGTATATATAGCAGTACGGTAGGCCACTGCTGTACCTACCTCTGTGTCGTCACTCGTCATCCATAAGTATACTATCCATCCATCTACATTTTATACCTTTTGTGGCTTTTTTTCTTTATACTAGTTTAGCAGTCTGCTGACAGTGTCCACCAGGTTAATTATTATACTGTATATATAGCAGTATGGTAGGCCACTGCTGTACGTAACTCTGTGTTGTCACTCGTCATCCATAAGTATACTATCCATCCATCTACATTGTATACCTGTGGTGGCTTTTTTTCTTTATACTAGTTTAGCAGTCTGCTGACAGTGTCCACCAGGTCCGTTATTATACTGTATATATAGCAGTACGGTAGGCCACTGCTGTACCTACCTCTGTGTCGTCACTCGTCATCCATAAGTATACTATCCATCCATCTACATTTTATACCTTTTGTGGCTTTTTTTCTTTATACTAGTTTAGCAGTCTGCTGACAGTGTCCACCAGGTTAATTATTATACTGTATATATAGCAGTATGGTAGGCCACTGCTGTACGTAACTCTGTGTTGTCACTCGTCATCCATAAGTATACTATCCATCCATCTACATTGTATACCTGTGGTGGCTTTTTTTCTTTATACTAGTTTAGCAGTCTGCTGACAGTGTCCACCAGGTCCGTTATTATACTGTATATATAACAGTACGGTAGGCCACTGCTGTACCTACCTCTGTGTCATCACTCGTCATCCATAAGTATATTATCCATCAATCTACATTGTATACCTGTGGCTTTTTTTCTTCATACTAGTTTAGCAGTCTGCTGACAGTGTCCACCAGGTCCATTTATTATACTGTATATAAATAAAGCAGTACGGTAGGCCACTGCTGTACCTACCTCTGTGTCGTCACTCGTAGTCCATAAGTATACTATCCATCCATCTACATTGTATACCTGTGGTGGCTTTTTTTTATACTAGTTTAGCAGTCTGCTGACAGTGTCCACCAGGTCCATTTATTATACTGTATATAAATAAAGCAGTACGGTAGGCCACTGCTGTACCTACCTCTGTGTCGTCACTCGTCGTCCACAAGTATATTATCCATCAATCTACATTGTATACCTGTGGCTTTTTTTCTTCATACTAGTTTAGCAGTCTGCTGACAGTGTCCACCAGGTCCATTTATTATACTGTATATAAATAAAGCAGTACGGTAGGCCACTGCTGTACCTACCTCTGTGTCGTCACTCGTAGTCCGTAAGTATACTATCCATCCATCTACATTGTATACCTGTGGTGGCTTTTTTTTATACTAGTTTAGCAGTCTGCTGACAGTGTCCACCAGGTCCATTTATTATACTGTATATAAATAAAGCAGTACGGTAGGCCACTGCTGTACCTACCTCTGTGTCGTCACTCGTAGTCCATAAGTATACTATCCATCCATCTACATTGTATACCTGTGGTGGCTTTTTTTTATACTAGTTTAGCAGTCTGCTGACAGTGTCCACCAGGTCCATTTATTATACTGTATATAAATAAAGCAGTACGGTAGGCCACTGCTGTACCTACCTCTGTGTCGTCACTCGTCGTCCACAAGTATATTATCCATCAATCTACATTGTATACCTGTGGCTTTTTTTCTTCATACTAGTTTAGCAGTCTGCTGACAGTGTCCACCAGGTCCATTTATTATACTGTATATAAATAAAGCAGTACGGTAGGCCACTGCTGTACCTACCTCTGTGTCGTCACTCGTAGTCCGTAAGTATACTATCCATCCATCTACATTGTATACCTGTGGTGGCTTTTTTTTATACTAGTTTAGCAGTCTGCTGACAGTGTCTACCAGGTCCGTTATTATACTGTATATATAGCAGTACGGTAGGCCACTGCTTTACCTACCTCTGTGTCGTCACTCGTCATCCATAAGTATACTATCCATCCATCTACATTGTATACCTGTGGTGACATTTTTCTTTATACTAGTTTAGCAGTCTGTTGACAGTGTCCAACAGGTCCGTTATTATACTGTATATATAGCAGTACGGTTAGCCACTGCTGTACCTACCTCTGTGTCGTCACTTGCCGTCCATAAGTATACTATCCATCCATCTACATTGTATACCTGTGGTGGCTTTTTTTCTTTATACTAGTTTAGCAGTCTGCTGACAGTGTCCACCAGGTCTGTTATTATAATGTATATATAGCAGTACGGTTGGCCACTGCAGTACCTACCTCTGTGTCGTCACTCGTCATCCATAAGTATACTATCCATCCATCTACATTGTATACCTGTGGTGGCTTTTTTTCTTCATACTAGTTTTGCAGTCTGCTGACCGTGTCCACCAGGTCCGTTATTATACAGTTAATAAAGCAGTATGGTGAGCCACTGCTGTACCTACCTCTGTGTCGTCACTCGTCGTCCATAAGTATACTATCCATCCATCTACATTGTATACCTGTGGTGACTTTTTTCTTTATACTAGTTTAGCAGTCTGTTGACAGTGTCCAACAGGTCCGTTATTATACTGTATATATAGCAGTACGGTAGGCCACTGCTGTACCTACCTCTGTGGCGTCACTTGCCGTCCATAAGTATACTATCCATCCATCTACATTGTATACCTGTGGTGGCTTTTTTTCTTTATACTAGTTTAGCAGTCTGCTGACAGTGTCCACCAGGTCTGTTATTATAATGTATATATAGCAGTACGGTTGGCCACTGCAGTACCTACCTCTGTGTCGTCACTCGTCATCCATAAGTATACTATCCATCCATCTACATTGTATACCTGTGGTGGCTTTTTTTCTTTATACTAGTTTAGCAGTCTGCTGACAGTGTCCACCAGGTCCGTTATTATACTGTATTTATAGCAGTACAGTAGGCCACTGCTGTACCTACCTCTGTGTCATCACTCGTCGTCCATAAGTATACTATCCATCCATCTACATTGTATACCTGTGGTGGCTTTTTTTCTTTATACTAGTTTAGCAGTCTGCTGACAGTGTCCACCAGGTCCATTTATTATACTGTATATAAATAAAGCAGTACGGTAGGCCACGGCTGTACCTACCTCTGTGTCGTCACTCGTCGTCCATAAGTATACTATCCATCCATCTACATTGTATACCTGTGGTGGCTTTTAGTTGTGCCTATTAAAATATGGAGAAGAAAATGTGGAGGTTAAAAAAATAGGGAAAGATCAAGATCCACTTCCACCTTGTGCTGAAGCTGCTGCCACTAGTCATGGCCGAGATGATGAAATGCCATCAACGTCGTCTGCCAAGGCCGATGCCCAATGTCATAGTACAGAGCATGTTAAATCCAAAACACAAAAAATCACAAATCCCCAAGGAGAGTCCAATTGTGTCGGTTGTGATGCCTGACCTTCCCAACACTGGACGGGAAGAGCTTGCGCCTTCCACCATTTGCACACCCCCTGCAAGTGCTGGAAGGAGCACCCGCAGTCCAGTTCCTGATAGTCAAATTGAAGATGTCAGTGTTGAAGTACACCAGGATGAGGATATGGGTGTTGCTGGCGCTGGGGAGGAAATTGAAAAGGAGGATTCTGATGGTGAGGTGGTTTGTTTAAGTCAGGCACCCAGGGAGACACCTGTTGTCCATGGGACGATGATGGCCATTGACATGCCTGGTCAAATTACAAGAAAAAATCACCTCTTCGGTGTGGAATTATGTCAACACAAATGCGGACAACAGGTGTCAAGCCGTGTGTTGCCTTTGTCAAGCTGTAATAAGTAGGGGTAAGGACGTCAACCATCTCGGAACATCCTCGCTTATACGTCACCTGGACCGCATTCATCATAAGTCAGTGACAAGTTCAAAAACTTTGGATGACAATGGAAGCAGTCCACTAACCACTAAATCCCTTCCTCTTGTAACCAAGCTCCTGCAAACCACACCACCAACTCCCTCAGTGTCAATTTCCTCCTTACCCAGGAAAGCCAATAGTCCTGCAGGCCATGTCACTGTCAAGTCTGACGAGTCCTCTCCTGCCTGGGATTCCACCGATGCATCATTGAGTGTAACGTCTACTGCTGCTGGCGCTGCTGTTGTTGCTGCTGGGAGTCGATCGTCATCCCAGAGGGGAAGTCGGAAGACCACTTGTAATACTTCCACTAAGCAATTGACTGTACAACAGTCCTTTGCGAGGAAGATGAAATATCACAGCAGTCATCCTGCTGCAAAGTGGATAACTGAGGCCTTGGCAGCCTGGGCGGTGAGAAACGTGGTTCCGGTATCCATCATTAATTCAGAGCCAACTAGAGACTTGATTGAGGTACTGTGTCCCCGGTACCAAATACCATCTAGGTTCCATTTCTCTATGCAGACAATACCGAAAATGTACACAGACCTCAGAAAAAGACTCACCAGTGTCCTAAAAAATGCAGTTGTACCCAATGTCCACTTAACCACGGACATGTGGACAAGTGGAGCAGGGCAGAATCAGGACTATATGACTGTGACAGCCCACTGGGTAGATGTATTGCCTCCCGCTACAAGAACAGCAGCGGCGGCACCATTAGCAGCATCTCGCAAACGCCAACTCGTTCCTAGGCAGGCTACGCTTTGTATCACCGCTTTCCAGAATACGCACACAGCTGAAAACCTCTTACGGCAACTGAGGAAGATCATCGCAGAATGGCTTACCCCAACTGGACTCTCCTGGGGATTTGTGACATCGGACAACGCCACCAATATTGTGCGTGCATTACATCTGGGCAAATTCCTGCACGTCCCATGTTTTGCACATAACTTGAATTTGGTGGTGCAGAATTATTTAAAAAACGACAGGGGCGTGCAAGAGATGCTGTCGGTGGCCCGAAAAATTGCGGGCCACTTTCGGTGTTCAGGCACCGCGTACAGAAGACTGGAGCACCACCAAAAATACCTGAACCTGCCCTGCCATCATCTGAAGCAGGAGGTGGTAACGAGGTGGAATTCAACCCTCTATATGCTTCAGAGGATGGAGGAGCAGCAAAAGGCCATTCAAGCCTATACATCTGGCCACGATAAAGGGAAAGGAGGTGGAATGCACCTGTCTCAAGCGCAGTGGAGAATGATTTCAACGTTGTGCAAGGTTCTGCAACCCTTTGAACTTGCCACACGTGAAGTCAGTTCAGACACTGCCAGCCTGAGTCAGGTCATTCCCCTCATCAGGCTTTTGCAGAAGAAGCTGGATAAATTGAAGGAGGAGCTAAAACAGAGCGATTCCGCTAGGTGGGACTTGTGGATGTTGCCCTTCATTCACTTAACAAGGATTCATGGGTGGTCAATCTGTTGAAATCAGATTTAAAACCTACGTTGTATCTCTCTTTCCGGCAGACACGAGTCTGCAGGGGTTCAAAGACCTGCTGGTGAGAAAATTGTCAAGTCAAGCGGAACGTGAACCGTCAACAGCTCCTCCTTCACATTCTCCCGCAACTGGGGGTGCGAGGAAAAGGCTAAGAATTCCGAGCCCACCCGCTGGCGGTGATGCAGGGCAGTCTGGAGCGAGTGCTGACATCTGGTCTGGACTGAAGGACCTGCCAACGATTACTGACATGTCGTCTACTGTCACTGCATATGATTCTCTCACCATTGAAAGAATGGTGGAGGATTATAGGAGTGACCGCATCCAAGTAGGCACATCAGACAGTCCGTACGTATACTGGCAGGAAAAAGAGGCAATTTGGAGGACCTTGCACAAACTGGCTTTATTCTACGTAAGTTGCCCTCCCTCCAGTGTATACTCCGAAAGAGTGTTTAGTGCAGCCGCTCACCTTGTCAGCAATCGGCGTACGAGGTTACTTCCAGAAAATGTGGAGAAGATGATGTTCATTAAAATGAATTATAATCAATTCCTCCGTGGAGACATTCACCAGCAGCAATTGCCTCCAGAAAGTGCACGGGGACCTGAGATGGTGGATTCCAGTGGGGACGAATTAATAATCTGTGAGGAGGGGGATGTACACAGTGAAAGGGGTGATAAATCGGAGGATGAGGAGGAGGTGGACATCTTGCCTCTGTAGAGCAAGTTTGTGCAAGGAGAGATTGATTGCTTCTTTTGGTGGAGGCCCAAACCAACCAGTCATTTCAGTCACAGTAGTGTGGCAGACCCTGTCACTGAAATGATGGGTTCGTTAAAGTGTGCATGTCCTGTTTATACAACATAAGGGTGGGTGGGAGGGCCCAAGGACAATTCCATCTTGCACCTCTTTTTTCTTAAATTTTTCTTTGCGTCATGTGCTGTTTGGGGAGTATTTTTTTGAAGGGCCATCCTGCGTGACACTGCAGTGCCACTCCTAGATGGGCCAGGTGTTTGTGTCGGCCACTTGCGTCGCTTATCTTAGTCACACAGCTCCCTCATTGCGCTTCTTTTTTTCTTTGCGTCATGTGCTGTTTGGGGAGTATTTTTTTAAAGGGCCATCCTGCGTGACACTGCAGTGCCACTCCTAGATGGGCCAGGTGTTTGTGTCGGCCACTTGGGTCGCTTATCTTAGTCACACAGCTACCTCATTGCGCCTCTTTTTTTCTTTGCGTCATGTGCTGTTTGAGGAGTATTTTTTTGAAGGGCCATCCTGCGTGACACTGCAGTGCCACTCCTAGATGGGTCAGGTGTTTGTTTCGGCCACTTGGGTCGCTTATCTTAGTCACACTGCTACCTCATTGCGCCTCTTTTTTTCTTTGCGTCATGTGCGGCTTGGGGAGTATTTTTTTGAAGGGCCATCCTGCGTGACACTGCAGTGCCACTCCTAGATGGGTCAGGTGTTTGTGTCAGCCACTTGGGTCGCTTAGCTTAGTCACACAGCTACCTCGGTGCAAATTTTAGGAATAAAAATAATATTGTGAGGTGTGAAGTGTTCAGAATAGAATGAAAATGAATGGAAATTATGGTTATTGAGGTTGATAATACTATGGGATCAAAATAACCCCCAAATTCTATGATTTAAGCTGTTTTTTTAGGGTTTTTGGAAAAAAACACCCGAATCCAAAACACACCGGAATCCGACAAAAAAAATTCGGTGAGGTTTTGCCAAATCGCGTTCGAACCCAAAACACGTCTTCGGAACCAAACACAAAACCAAAACACAAAACCCGAAAAATTTCCGGTGCACATCACTACTTTATACCTGTATTTAACAACTCTGAGCTGCCTGGGTGACTTGAGAATAATAATATTATATCACAGCGGGAACGTAGAGACAAGATGAAGATGAGGATTTTTTTCCTTTATTTCTTGATTCTGGGCTATTAGGGTTCCCACCTCATCCCTTTAATTCTGGACACATATTAATTACACAGGTTCTGTGGCTGGCTGGCTTCAAGACTCCATGTCACCTGCTGTTAATCAGCCACAGAACCGGTGTAATTAATATGTGTCCAGAATTAAAGGGATGAGGTGGTAACCCTAGGGGTTATTGATTAACAATTTTGAATTTGAAGTGGTCATGACAGCTGGGAGCCTCTATACACTTGTAATAGTGCCAGTCGGGCTACTGTTCCCTGATCTTGGACAACTTGGCCACAGACGCTGAGTGACATGTACACCAATTTTTTTTCAACACATTTTTATACATAATAGGCAGAACTCCCTCTACTGAGCAGCCAAGGTCTCCCTGCAGCTATATCATCCCGGACACTCACTAGAGTAGTTACTGCCATCACCATGTAACAGAGGCTGCTATACAGTTATACTGTAGGTCACAGTCTCTTATAATCACAGCAAGTGGATGGATGTTGGCTACAAGTTAACAGTGACCATGCTCCAGACTCAGTGTCCTACTGGTTACATACCTAATTTTCATATTGCACAGATACAAATTTAGCTGCTCTCTGAGAGATAATGTATATTCTGCACCATGGTTCCAGCTTATATGGCTCTGCATAATTGAGTAGGTTACTCCTCTCTAAGCAAATGAAGGCATAAGTGCTGAATACTTTATAGTGACCAAGTTCTACCAGAAGTGCTTTGGCCATACCAGGGTTGTTATAGGAGTTTTATATGCTTTAACAAAAACCCCTGGAAACTGACTGTGTAAGGACTGAGACACCCACTATGAACATCTACAGATGCTACCATCAATCACGTCATGAAAACTTGTATCAGTTCCCTGCTAGAAGTAGATTCCCCATCAGAGTGTGGCCTCCAGTGTGAGTGACTATGGGGTATATTCAATTGAAGTCGAAAGTTGCCGTCTGTCGAAAAGACGGCAGTTTACAACTTTTTTAGGTCGGAAGGGGTTCCGACCTATTCAATTTAACCCCAAAGTTTTCGACAAGTCGAGGAATTTGACTTGTCGAAAAGCACGTGGATCGGCGGAATAGATGCCGTTCCGTGTGCTTGTGGCGAAAACGTGGCCAAAATCGACAGGTTTTGGCTCCCTTTTCGACCATATCAATTCGACTTTAAAAAAAGTCGAATTGAGATGCGGCAGCAGAGACGGGGGAGAGCCGCGGGCAGATGGGGAGATCAGCGCCAGAGGATGTATCACAGCCGCCAATCACAGCAGCGTCCACCCGGCTCCAGCAAGCGAGACCTCAGGGTATATTCAATTGAAGTCGGATCCATTCCGACATTCATTTGTTGAAATGGATCCGACCTTGGCTATTCAATGCAATCTCAATTCGACTTAAAAAAAAAGTAGAATTGAGATGCGGGAGATGAGATGGGGAGAGCCGCGTGCAGACGGGCAGAGCAGCGCTACAGCAGCTTCAGCGTAGCCGGAGGATGTCACAGCCACCGCTCACAGCAGTGTCCACCTGGCTCCAGCAAGCGGGACATCGCTTGCTGGAGCCGGGTGGATGCTGCCGTGACCGGCAGCTGTGACACATCCTCTGGCTACGCTGCTGTAACCGCTGCTGTAGCCACTGCTGTAGCGCTGCTCTCCCTGTCTGTCCGCGGCTCTTCCCCGTCTCATCTCCCGCATCTCAATTTGACTTTATTTTAAAGTAGAATTGAGATTGCATTGAATAGCCAAGGTTGGATCCATTTCGACAAATGAATGTCGGAATGGATCTGACTTCAATTGAATATACCCCTATGTGTCTGAGCCTTCAGCCAGTATCTGACACCCGAGAGTCTTATAACACGCCCGTAAAATGGACCATCTCCATACATTCACATAGCCACCTCCCAGTCACCTCACAGGAATGCCCAGTACATTTTTAAGATATCTCTGAAACCCTGTGTCTCAATCACATCTGTGAGTCTGCGCACAAACTCTGGACACAAGTACAGGAAAATAAAACATTGCTCAACTGGATCTGACTTGGAATCAGCACCGTAGTGTCCATATGAAGAGTAGAATAACATGTGTTTTGTAAATCCACCAGTCCCGGTGCTTTATCCTTTGGGAGAGATGTGATAATAGATGTGACATCGCTCTCCATCTAAGGTCCTCACTGTGTGTAGTACAATGTAGAGCACAGATACTGGCTGACTCCTATTTGCCCCGTTACTCGCTGCATAACATCTCTAGGAAAGAAGTCACCAGGGCAATTCATTGCACATGCACCCATGGGTTCTTGGCTGGCCATGAAAGGGGCGTGGCCCTGTCTTCATCACTCTTAGGGGTGTGCCCAGCACTTATGTAGATGATGGGCTGCCCCCAAGTCTTCCCCTCACTGTGAATAGATGACGTGCACAATATCTATTCACCGGCGGTGATCACAAACCTGTTCCAGCAGGGCACCTCCATAAGGGCAGGGATAGTTTTGTCCATGTAACATTGGACAGGTCACAGCACCCCACTGATACAGCTTAGCGGTAAGAATACTTCTCTGCCATAGGCGGCCTAGCAGCTTCTGTGCCTGTTGCATTCACAGAGTGGACAAGTTTTATTCTGCACTTTAGAGGCAGCAATTTATTTTGTGACTCCTTTTGTCCCTCAGTGTATCTTCTATAGCCTAATGTTGGCAGCAAGCTGCATTACATCTCCCCTTTACTACAGCTGTAAGGGAACCAGTAATAGAAGAGGTATCTCCAGTAGAGTTGGTGTGGAGGAAGAGGTCAGTCAGTGATGTGAGGTACTGTAGGGCTTCATAGTTAGGTAATAGGTACAGATGTGCACATACCCCCATGTATTGGTTTCGGTTTTGCCAAAACTACCCTCATTGGGGGGGGGGGTTCTGGTTTTGGATATGGATTTTTTATTTCGAAAATCAACTATAATCCTGTTTTTGTTACTACAATATTATTAACCTCAATAACATGAATGTCCAGTAATTTCTAGTTCATTTTGACCAGCTCATAATATTGTTAATCAATATTGGCCAAAGGCTGGCTAAACGAAGTGACAGAGCAGTTGTACAATCACACATCAATTACTTTAAGACTCTAGCACTTGATCTATTAAACATTGCAATATAACAGTGGCAGGCAGGATGACAGCTTTATAAAGTAACTATATGACCCCATAGAAAGAATGTTTTCAGTAGAAGAGGACCCAGGGCAGTGGGGGTGGAGAATGTATTGGCAGACAGGTAAAGCATTGATTGATTGATCAATTGATTAAAATGTACTTATTTAAATTAATTATTTTAATTTAAATAATGTATTACAAGGGAAAAGGCCATAAAATAATAAAATGTTAAATAGCCAAGAATTCTTCAGAATGGTAGAAACTGGTTTATTTATTGATTTATTTA
Source organism: Pseudophryne corroboree (assembly GCF_028390025.1). Lineage (NCBI taxonomy): Eukaryota > Metazoa > Chordata > Amphibia > Anura > Myobatrachidae > Pseudophryne > Pseudophryne corroboree. The sequence continues at coordinate 57,497,641 of NC_086446.1, read as the reverse complement.
ATTGATTCATTTAGAATTAAGTAAAATCAGAATGTGTTTTTCAGGAACTAAGAAGAGAAAAGGGCATGAAATAATACAATGTTAAATGCGAAGGATGCCTGACAAGGGTTGAAACAGGAAGCCAAGAAAATGGTGGCCATACTACCCCAGCTCTTCCTAATTGTGTAAGACACCCATGTAGCACATTTATTTGGTGCACCAGAGAGTATTATATGTTTAACTACAGGGTCGTACTAGAAAACCATATTATACATATTAATTTGCCAGTGGTTATGATTAAAATGGATAGAAATTTATTAACAAATTCATATACACGTATTACACTTAAAAAATCGAAACTATAAACATAAACAGCACCAAATTGATACATACATATGTAACAATTAAATCATAGCAATCAGCCAACATTGATTGTTGCTAGAATGTTGCAAATCATTATTGCATGTATCTAAAAGCTTAACTAAGCATATAGCTGTCCCAAAATGTAGGAATCAAATGGGTTACAGGTGTTAATGGTGTTAATTGACCGTTTAGAGACTGGAGTCTACTGTAGAATATAGAAAGTATTGTCACTTGTAGTTAATTATATATCCGAACTTGAGCTTTGCTGAATTGTACTCCCTAGTGATACCTTATCAATTGCAAAATGCTAGATGACAATGAACTATACACCGTGCTGCTACTCACTCTAACCCGGTATACTGGACCTGTTCGAAAGGTGAGAGGAGGTAGTCACTCCCGAGCAGCCTCGGCAGTGGCGGAACTAGCGAGCGGTGGGCCCAGGTGCAACAAAATGCTTTGCCCCCCCCCCCCTCATCCTATCCAAGTCCACCCCCTCACCCCTGGAGAGACAGCGTCCCCTTTTTACACATAATGGCAGACAGCGTCCCCCTATTTACACATAACGGCAGACAGCGTCCCCCTTTTTACACATAACGACAGACAGCGTGCACTTTTTACACATAACAGCAGACAGCATGCCCTTGTTACACATAATGGCAGACAGTGTGCGCTTTTTACACATAACGGCAGACAGCGTGCCCTTGTTACACATAACGGCAGACAGTGTTCCCCTTTTTACACATAACGACAGACAGCATGCACTTTTTACACATAACGGCAGACAGCGTGCCCTTGTTACACATAACGGCAGACAGCGTGCGCTTTTTACACATAACAGCAGACAGCGTCCTCTTTTTACACATAACGGCAGACAGCGTCCCATTTTTACACATTACGGCAGACAGCGTCCCCCGTTTTACACATTACGGCATACAGTGTGCCCTTGTTACACATTACGGCAGGCAGATTCCCCCATTTTACACATTTCAGCAGACAGTCCCCTTTTTTGCACATGAAGGAAGAAAGAAAGAAAGAAAGAAAGAAAGAAAGAAAGAAAGAAAGAAAGAAAGAAAGAAAGAAAGAAAGAAAGAAAGAAAGAAAGAAAGAACGAATGAAAGAATGAATTATACTTACTGTCTCCGCTGGCTCAGGCTCCTCGGTGCAGCTTCCGGCAGAGATCACGATTCCTGGGCAGGAGAGAAGGAGGAAGAGGGAGGTGGAGGAGAGAGCCGCAGCAGCTCTGTGTTATTGGTGGAGGCGCTGCTGCTGCTGTCCCAGTCCTTCACCATAGGCTGTTCTCCGCCGCTGTGAATGCTGGGATGCGCTTCACAGCGGCAGAAGACAGCCTATAGTGAAGCAGAGGGACAGCAGCAGCGCCTCAACCAATTACACAGCACTGCTGCCGCTCCCTCCTCCACCTCCCTCCTCCTCGTTCCCCCAGTGTCCGCTGCACTCCTCTCCGGGCGGCTGTGTGCTGCGGGCAGTGGTTGCCCGCAGCACACAGCGGCATGTAATGGGTCAGTTTGACTCATTACATGCTTTGGGCCCCTGGACAGTGGCGGGCCCCAGTGCAATGCACTGGTCGCACTGGCAGTAGTTCCGCCTCTGATCCTCGGGTTCAGCTGTGTGAAGGTGTGTGGCAGCTCTTGCAGTTGGCAGCGGAGTCAGCTGCTGTATTAGGGATTACCAGCTGGAGACTTTGTAGTTAGCTCACGGCAAGAGTGTCCAGGGCTCGTTGTCCTAGGGTGCAGCGGCTCAGATGTTTGTGACGGCCCGTACTGCTACCCGCAGGATCAACAGCTATGTTCAAAGTGAGCGGGATTTGCTTAGTGGTTAGCTCACAGTGGGATATGCCCGTGCTCACCGGTCCAGACAGGGAGTCCTAGACACGTTTTGACACTTCCTATGACTTTATCTCTAGGTGATACCAGAGAGAATGAGGGATAATACCATGTTTATTCTCCTAAATCTAGTCCACAAGTGGTGCAAGATAAAATTGTCCTTGGGCTCTCCCACCCAGCCTTATGTTGTATATTAAGAAGAACATGCACAGTCTAACAAACCAAACACTCCAGTGACAAGTATTTGAATTGTTAGGGCCCCACAAAACATTTGTTTTGGAAGGTGTACCACCAATCAGTACTGAGAAGGTTTATGATGAGGGTGCTGGTGGTGGAAATTGCATGTGCTGGTCCAAACTGCTGGCAGCTGATACTGGACGGCTTGTTATTATTTTGCAGGATTTTTTCAGATTTTGATAAATAACTTGAATTATCTCGCTGCAAATGACATAAGAGCGAGGAGGTGCCTAGCTGGTTAACACCCCTAACTCTAATAACTTTGGCTTCACAAATAATACAGATACCTTAAAAATGTTATCAGGATTTGGGCATAAATAATTACACACGTGAGGTGGATTTTTTAGTTTTATGCTCAAGCTTGACATTGGCCTTCTTTTTATCACAAGCAAGAACTGCTGCCACTGGAGTCTGATTTACTTTAACACAAACAACATCCTCACCATTAACATCCTCATCATCACCATCCTCAATAGCATCAGATACACAAATATCCCCCCCCCATCCTGTTGCATTTCTTCCTTGCTAGCATCATCGATTTCTATTTCACCCTCTTTACTTCTACTGCTCAGCCACACATATCAGAATTTGCAGAAATTGTGGATGGAGGCTTTTCTACGAGTCCAATGTCAGAACTGTCAGACTCAAACATAGCTAACGTGGAAACTCCTGGACTTCCCTCGTGGACTTGTAAACACACAATTTGTTCTTCAGCCTTAGTGTTCCCTGGCACCTACCTGTTTGTTTTAAAGGTGACACCTCTACTAGACTCAGAGCAAGAAGATGTTGCATCATTGTCACAACCGGCCGGCTAATTTCCCAGATACTTCAATCTGAAATCGCCACCAGTGACTTATAGTTAACTCAGCATGTGTGGTTTATAAAATCCAGGTAACTGCCTCCAGAAAAAGAGTCTTTAGTGATGCCACACTAGAAGGTCAAAAAAGGAAGAAAAAGGGGATTCCCTATATTGGGCACACTCGGACTGTATTATTTTCATAAAGTCAAATATCTATCATGATAGATGACCACTAATCTAAAATATAACTTTTATTGAGATCTTTAAAACATAGGCGAAATATAGTGCATGTGAATAAATTGTGAAAACATAATAAAGTGAATTAAAAAGCTTAGTCACTGTAATTGTTGTGTTTCTTCACTGTCTCCAGTATCTAAACAATGTCACAATATCTGTAGCAATGCTAGTTGCCTTATGTCTGATAATGATACCTTTGTATCTAGGAGTGAAATACTCCTGTTACAATTTCAATATACCACCACTATTATGATTTTTATCCCATACTTGCAGTGTGCGCATCACTGACTAGTTATACTTGGGTGGTGGATTGTACTTTAGGTGCCTCCTGTTGTTAGGAATTTGCTGCTCCTAGGAGAATTCCCTGTGCTGCTGCTCTCTACATATGAAGCCTGAATTTGTAAATTTATTCAGGATGTTTTGCTCTATATGTCATTAAACTTTATTCATGATTTGTGTATCACCACCAAATATACATATATGTGACGTATGGGGAAGTTTTATATATCACATCCCACATAAAGTTTTTTAATATACTGCTGACATTAGAGCACTTGTTTTTTTATAAAATAATTTTTATTGTTAGAATTGCAACGCTCTTTTTCTGTGTGGTTATAATCCACACTTATTGATTTACCTGTCAGCACCTATCGCACACACGTGTGTAATATGTATGTGATATATAAAACTTCCCCATACGTGTGACCCATAGTGTGACCAAGGTTAGATGTTTGAAGATGAATGATGCAGTTTTCCACCCTGAAACTTTAATAACTGGTACAAGATAAGAGATTATTATCTGTTCCATGAACATACATTTATCCTTCTCCCCTATCCCTGGATAAAGCTAGGTCAATTTCAGGACAGAGCTTAGCAGTGATGTTGTTCCATGTTGTTTTCATGCAATAAGATACATTTCTGATACTGCTGTCTGTGTGTGAATGTAACATTCCCGTCAAAAACATCATAGGAGGTTACAGAAGATGATGCCTGACTAGGTTTGGCCCTGGATTCCACATTCCACAATAGGCATTTCTCTAATTCAAGAAACAGCAGTAGTACTGGCAGGAACATCACTCACAATCAAAAAACCCTGAACCCACACAAGTTTTATTATTTTCCTTTTTATATCAAACAACACACCGCGACTCTAGTAATGGTGGTTGCACAGCACCTACTGAACAATATTTTTTATCACAGTACCTGCACACACACACACATAGGTTTTACACACTGCCACTCACAGCACTTCTAATAATGGTGGCACGACACCTTCTGAACATTATTTTTAAACATAGTGGGGGTAATTCCAAGTTGATCGCAGCAGCAAATTTGTTAGCAGATGGGCAAAACCATGTGCACTGCAGGGGGGACAGATATAACATGTGCAGAGAGAGTTAGATTTGGATGGGTTATATTGTTTCTGTGCAGGGTAAATACTGGCTGGGTTTTTTAACACTGCAATTTAGATTTCAGATTGAACACACTCCACCCAACTCTAACTCTCTCTGCACATGTTATATCTGCCCCCCCCCCCCTGCAGTGCACATGGTTTTGCCCAACTGCTAACAAATTTGCTGCTGCGATCATCTCTGAATTACCCCCAGTGCCAGAACCAGAATATATGCAAGATTTCCCCCAAAAAAATATTATGCTTCTAATGGCATATTTTAAATGACACAGACAGTGCTTCGGCTTTACTAGAACAGCAACACATTGCTCCAGCACAAGAATGACTAGTCCGCCTCTGTGGCCGAACACAAGGGAGGGACTTTTATTTACAATCCAAAACATGTGAGATCCTGTGCCGGCAGATTATGTATTGCCTTGTTTTGAGATCCAAACCCAGGAGAAAAGGGCCCTACTCACTGGCCGACCCGCCGCCGAGCTGCCCGACGGCGGATACGGCCGACGAGCGACCCGGCGGTGGGGGGGCAGTGACGGGGGGAGTGAAGTTTCTTCACTCCCCCCGTCACGCAGCTGCATTGAAGTGCAGGCAAATATGGACGAGATCGTCCATATTGGCCTGCATGCACAGCCGACTGGAGACCAGCGATGAACGAGCGCGGGGACGCGCATCGTTCATCGCTTAGGTCTCCACACTGAAAGATATGAACGAGTTCTCGTTCATTTATGAACGAGATCGTTCATATCTTTCTAAAAATCGGCCAGTGTGTAGGGCCTAAAAGAGCCGAGCATTGACTTGTCACAACTCAGAAACATTAAGTACGAGTGGGTTTAGTTTCCAAGAGAAGGAGCCCAGTCATCTCTAGTAATAGGTAGCTGGCAAAGTGACATGGCCTCACACATTATTAGTATCGGGCATGGCCTGGTTATTTTATGGCTAATATTATGATACTGCAGTAAAATTCTGCAATATGACCACTGGTCAGTAAGTATTACATATCAGCACATCAGTTACGGCAGTGATGTATTGGGAGGTTAGACTATGTTGTCTTCTCCAGTAGATGTGCTGCCTCCAAGCATCATACAGGTCATTTTCTGTCATTCGGCTCCTGTTTGGCAATGTTATCCAGATTCAGTCCAGAGAAGAGTCATCAAAGGCTGTATATAAGAGATGTGGAAGATTAATTAATACAACAACCTGGTCTGAGATTCTCAGTGTCTGCAAACAGTTTCTTAGACAGTGGTGTCTTACATTGGTAGTATGGGGATACGATCAAAGCATGGAAAGTAGCATTTGGAACATACCATGCTGCAATACAGTAGGGGGGCAAACACAATTACATTATTTTTAGATGCAGGGTAAATACTGTCTGGTTTTGAAAGTAGCCTACAAATGCTGCACAGCTTTATTTTTAGACTGCAAATTAGATTTGAGTTTGTATATACCCCACCCACATCTGTCTCTGCACATGTTACATCTGACCCTGCAGTGCAGCATGGTTTTCTTACTTTGCTCACATCTCAGAATCCGTCCTTTTATGTCAAGTCTGACATTGGAGAATTCAGTCCCTGGTATGTATAGAGTACATGCCGGGAGATCCCTGATTACTGAAGACTTCGTCCAGACTTCCAGTGGAGCAGGACACTCCCAGATCACTACACTTCCCTATTAAAGTAGCCGGTGCAGGGGTTTATGATGCTGTTTGCACAGTGGACAGTGCTTGTGACTCTCATTATTTCGTCACCTAGGGGAGGTCTCGGAAGCAGGCAAGTATGAGCTACAGTTAGAACCATGCTTTTTGTGGCTCCGTCTGTGCCGCAGTGTGCCCGCCGAGTCCTACCGTAGTGTCTGGGACGCACGTGTGTGTGTGAGATGCGCACGAGCCCCATTCACTGCAATGGGAACGTCTCTGTGCACTCCCATAGCGCAGCCAGGTGCCGGATCACCTAGCCACGCTGGGAGTGCACATTTGCGATGGAGCTGCATTAGATGAGAGCGACTCCATCTGTATATGCAGACAGGCAGTACATTATTGTGGGGGCTATCACAAACCAAATTTAGTATGAGGGTGCTGCTATTGTGATCCTTAGAGCCGGAATCTTCCAGCGGAATCCTAGTACAGAGCTTCCAGTGTCACTATTACAGAATGTGTAAGACCTGAGAGCAGCAGTAGATAGGGGTGGAATCGGGGCAGACCTGATATACACCTCACAGTGCTGTCATACAGAGGCCAGGTAACAGTAAGAGGAAGGGGAGAGATCCTGCTCACATGTATCCGCTCAGTGTAACGCTGACATTACACCACACGCTCAGGGCTGATTCTTAGCGGTACACTAATATTACCACACATGTGATTTGTGTCTCAGAGGATGTGTATAAATATATTAATGTAACAGCCTCCGGGATTTGTAGTGAGATGCCCCCCGGAGCCCTCACAGCTGCCCGCTCCTGTATACACATTTACATCATCAACGCAGATCTGGAAAACATTGACTTCCCGAGTCTGTCTGTGGTTACTTAGAAAGTCCGTCGCAACTGAGACGCTGGAGAGGTGAGTCCTGGGTAATAGATCACAGTTGTCGGCTGATACAAAAAATCTGGACATGCCATGTTTTTGCCACCACTCCCCATTATCGCCCACAAGATGGCTGCTTCCTGTTAGTCTATTGCCAATGAATCATACTGCAACCGCAATCGCAATTCTATCGCAGTGTGTGCGCATAATTACAGTGACACACATGCAGTTTAACAATAGTCATTCAATTGCAAAAACTTCGGCATAGTGAATCACATTGGGGTGACTTAGAGCTACACTTGAGCACTGTGCATCAGTCCATGCTGAGCAGCACAACTAAGGGCGAATCATGTGTCATGAATGTGGGGGCATCGTGGGCATAGAGGAGGAATTGCAGCAATTCAGAGGTGGGTGTATACAGAGATCCGTCTCTTGCACTGAGGATAGAGCTGGTGTGAATGTGCGCTGATAGTGATGGTGGCTGCTCTCACAGACGTATGTATGAGTGGTGCAGCCACAGAGGTGCCCATCTCTGATTACCGGCTGAGACCTATAATTATCCCTTAGATCCCAGTATGGCTGACTTGTGAGCAAATCTGTATCATCCCCAATAAATGCTAATGCACTTTTCAAATTTCAGTATAACACAATCTTGTGGATGTAACTCAATAATCTTACACCAGAAGCTGCAGAGGCGGCCTCACACACTCCCGAAGTTTTATTCCAGAGTCCCCCAGAACATTCCCTATCAGCTCCAGTCTGGTCAGAGAGCGGTTTGTAGTAAGAACAGAGCGGAGATCATCACAGCAGGAGGAGGTCAGACCACAGCTCCATAACCTGATGAGAGAAGAGGGATCTGTATTAGGTCATTTCTTATCACTTACAGCCTCACATTCAGCATGACGCCATCACTGACAGAATAATACAGAGTACAGTAGATATAATTGTTGGTGTGCTGTGTATATCAGCTATTAGGCTATAGTTACTTATGTGCCAGTGAAAATGTTCTTGATTTACTGTATATAGATGATGGACAGTTATATGTGAGGCCAAAGAATGTTTCCATAAAGCAGAGGCAGCCAAATGTGCCCCCCCACCCCTCCTTACTGCAGATAAAGTCCAGCCCCACTCCCTGTCTGGGATTCTTCCAGAGATCCAGACTCCTCTACCTGGACTCTGGGGAGGGGGGAGGGGGGGTGGTGTAATAGGGGCTTGGTTTGCTGAGGTCTGGGATTTTGGCCAAAATTGCCCATATCTTTAAAGTAGCAATCATTTACAAGGCAAAGTTGTTCGCTCATTGCCGACTTTCGCAGTGCAGCGATCAAGTGAAAAAAACGTCAAAAAATGCACATGTGCATGGTACGCAGCGTGCATGCCCTAAGTACTTTCACACAAAACTTTTTAGATTTCCACAAGCTCAAGCGATTTTTTTTCATCGCTCCAGTGATCGTAATGTGATTGACAGGAAGTGGGTGTTTCTGGGCGGAAACTGGACGTTTTCAGGGAGTGTGCTAAAAAATGCAGGCGTGCCAGGTAAAAACGTGGGAGTGTCTAGAGAAACAGGGGAGTGGCTGGCCGAACGCAGGGCGGGTTTGTGATGTCAAACCAGGAACTAAATGGACTGAGGTGATCGCAGCCTAGGAGTAGGTCTGGAGCTACTCAGAAACTGCAGGGAATTATTTAGTAGCATTTCTGCTAATCTTTCGTTCGCTATTCTGCTAAACTAAGATACGCTCCCAGAGGGCGGCGGCCTAGCGTGTGCACTGCTGCTAAAAGCAGCTAGCGAGCAAATAACTTGGAATGAGGGCCAAAACCAGGTTGGTTTTACCTTGTAAATGATTGCCGCTTAAAAAATACGGGCAATCTCTGCCGAAATCCTGGATCTTGGCAAACTCGGCCCCTATTACATTTCCCCCCGGATGTGGTAAATGCTTTGCACAACTCAGCAATGTCACTGCTGGGCCGGCCCTCTCTACAGCTGCATGTGCCTAAGGGGGACATTTACTAAGCAGTGATAAGAGCGGAGAAGTGATCCAGTGGAGAAGTTGCCCCATCAACCAATCAGCTACTCTGTATAATTTGATAGTATGCAAATGATAGGTGTTACTTGCTGATTGGTTGCCATGGGCAATTTCTCCACTGGCTCACGTCTCTGCTCTTATCACTGCTTATTAAATGTCCTCCTAAGGGGTCTTATTTACTAAGCCTTGGGTGGAGATAAAGTGGACCCAGATAAAATACCAGCCAATCAGCTCCTAGCTGTCATTTTTTAAACCCAGCTAGTGACATGACAGTTAGGATCTGATTGGCTGGTACTTTATCTCCATCCAAGGCTTAGTAAATAGACCCCAAAATGACTGCAGTGCTGGGGACATGTAGTGGCAATGGAGGGGAAGACTATAGGAAGCTCTTCCAGACAAGAGACTGACCAGTGACATTCGGCAGGATGACATTTCTGAAAATGTAAGTAATATGAGGGGGCCTCTGGGCTGGCATATAGATACAAAGATGGGGGGGGGGGGGGGGGCACAGAGCCCTTAATTGCTTGGAGGCAAATTGAAAAATAAAATGTTGTCCCTCCAGTCAAAGTAATTTTCATAATATGACAGTCCAAGAAAAAGTTTGGAAGCCCCAATAATACATCTTGTGGCCATCGAATGGCTTTCCATAGACTACAGGGTCTTTTTTATTGCTCAGAAAACCAAATAAAGCCTATGGGAAATTACCCGCAGTATAATATCGCAGTCATTGATTCAGCCCACATTATCAGAGATTTTGTATCACCTGCCCAAAGGCAGGTGAAACAAAATGCCCAACAAATGACTTTTTTTGCATCCACAACATCAGGGATCGGGATAAATTCCTGGATCTCAGTATTTTCATGCGACAACAGATATTTTTTAGTCGTGAAAAAATGGGGGGTAATTGAATTGCCAAATAATGAGCATCGGGCAAAAATCGAGAATCCACCACTGACTGCGTCAAAAATACCACAATTAATTTAATTCATCTTTATATCTAAATTAAGCAGAGCTTTCTTAAATGATTCAATACACAAATATTAATCATATAAACATATTAATAATGGGTGATTTATAAATTAACATTTGAATAATAAAGATATCTATGGGCCTTTTTATCAAGCCTTAAATGATACAAAAATGGCTGTTGTCACATGATTAAGGCAAAAATGTAAGTGACAAAGCTATTTGACAGCAGCCTAACTCAGGAGATTTCCTGCATTTTTCAAGCTCACGCAGAATACTGCAGATCCCCAAATTCCCAATACGAACTTCAAAGTGGAGCTATTTATTAAGCTATATCTCCCCTCTCTTCCCCTCAAACATGGGAATCGGCAGCAGCAGGGTGTGAGCACTATACTAGGGGGCATTGTTTAACTGGCACTGCTGAGGGCATTGTGTATCTGGCACTGCTGGGGGCATTGTATAACTGGCACTTCTGGGGGCATTGTGTATCTGGCACTGCTGGGGCATTGTGTAACTGGCAATGCTGGGGGCATTGTGTAACTAGCACTGATGGGGCATTGCGTAACTGGAACTGCTGGAGGCATTGTTTATCTGGCAGTGCTGGGGGCATTGTGTATCTGACACTACTTTTAGCATTGTGTAACTGGCACTACTGGGGACATTATGTGTATCTGTCACTACTGGGGGCATAATGTGTATATATGGCACTCCTGGGGGCAGTATGTATTTAAATCGCACTACTCTGGGCATTATGTGTTTAAAAAAAAGTGTATGCACTAATTGATGCCCCTCCCCTTTGGTAGCTCCGCCAAAATCGCCACCCACATCTACCTCACCTACCTGAACCAATTTTCCTACTAAAATAACACTGGGCTTAGATGTAGAAATGTAGGTTTTGTGTACACACTGGTTCAGTGACTTGATAAGTTACCTGAAGAGGAGAATTTCCAGCTGGAATGTTATGAGACTAGAAGAAAGTCTTGAGTGTAGGAGGGCATTCCACAGAGCGTGTGCAGCCTGAAAACAGTCCTGTAACCGTGTATGGAATCAGATAATGAGTGTGGATGTGTTTCTGGGAAAAATGCATCTGGAAGGAGCAAAATATGTCAAATGGACAGTATAAGGCCCGATATCCACCACATTTAATTTCCCATATATATGAAGTTCTTATGAAAGGGGAAAACAGTGATGTGTCTTCCTTCAAATCATGCCCTTCTCTTCTCTGCCAAAAAAAAAATATTATACCCTCTCTTGCCCCATTATCTGAAATAATCTCATGCTATGGGACAATTTCAAGTTTTGGTAAATAAGTGTGAAAGTAGGTTGTTAAGGTAGTGAAAGCAGTTATATGTCTCTTTCCTATTCAGAACAGAACACTACCAATACACCCAGGTCCTTTTATTGGATGTACACTTGTTCAGCCATGCAAAGCATGTGACATTGAGCACAGACGTGAGATCAAAAATCTGAATTTGTGCTGTGGTTCTCCATGTGTGTGGTTCTACAATATATAAATAAAAATAAAAAAGAAGAATAAGATCATCACCCATCTGTCTTTGTGTCTCCAAACATCTGACCAGAGTAGAAATGTCCAGAGTTATAAAATAACTGGTAATAATTACAGATGTGTGGTTCAGTTTTGCTGAAAACCAAACACACAAGCACTTGGGGTTTCTGAGGAGAACTAATCATGGATTGTCTCATCCCCCCTAGTAAGGATCTCAAAGCAAAAAAAAATCATTTTACAAGAAATGTTTGACTCTTGTGTTTTGGAATTTATACTAGAACCTGATTCAGAGATGGATGATAATTCAAAGCTGCTTGTAAGTGGCTTTGAATTACTGTACCATCCAATTGTAGGAGATGTCTCAGTAGAAGAGATTGCAACCGACATCACAAGCTAGGATCCAACAGTTCATGCAGATGCAGCTGACCAATAGAAGGGGGGTCTGCGAGGCCAGGAAATCCGTGTGGTGACATGCAGACCCTGTACTCTCCCCTCCCAGAAAAATGGGGATGACACGCCCCCGCTTCCGGGAATGCAGGCCACCCCTGCCCCCTCAATGAGGGGAAGTACAGGTGACATTGCAAGCAAGGCCCATACTGCACATGCGCAGCTGCAGATTACCGATAATCAGGAATATTGAAGTATCAGGTCTTTGCATCCATCTCTGAATCAGGCCCTTAGTCCCTCCCTTGTGATCAGGTGACATGTCACACTGGATGGCAGAGGGAGAGGGTGTGGACTGTAGTTCTTCAACAGACACCATTATAGAGAGTTGTAGGTAGAAATAGTTGGCGGGAAGAGTGACTGCCGGTATGTTTGCACTGTGTATGTGTATGTCAGACATACTAGATTGTAACTGCAATCCAATGCACTCTGCAAACAGGCTACCGTCACTATGGGCCTTATTCAGATCTGATCACAGCAGCAAATTTGTTCTCTAATGGGCAAAACCATAGAGGTCATTCCGACCTGATTGTAGCTGTGCTAAATTTACACTTACACTGACATGCAGGGGGACGCCAAGCACAGGGCTAGTCTGCTCCACATGTCAGGCCGTCCCCCCCTCCCCACACAAGTACAAAAGCATTGCACAGCAGCGATGCTTTTGTACTTGAACAGTAGCTCCCAGCCAGAGCAGCTCCTGCGGCTGGTCGGGAGTTACTCCTCACTGCCCGGGACGCAGCGGCTGCGTGTGATGTTATGCAGCTGCTGTGGCCCGCCCCCTGCACAGCCCGGCAACGCCTGCATTGGCTGGACTGCGCCCACAAAACGGCAGCCAAATGCCGCCGTGCCACCCCCTCCCGCCCAGTGACCGCCTCTGCCTGATTGCCGTCGGCTGTTAGCCATGCGCCGGCGCATGCGCAGTTCTGACCTGAACTCTGCGCTGCTAAGAACAGCAGCGAGCAATCAGGTCAGAATGACCCCCATATGCACTGCAGGGGGGGCAGATATAACATGTGCAGAGAGAGTTAGATTTGGGTGGGTTATTATTTAGATTTCAGTTTGAACACGCCACACCCAAATCTAACTCTCTCTGCACATGTTATATCTGCCCCCCCCCCCCTCCCTGCAGTGCACATGGTTTTGCGCATCTGCTGCGTTAAGATCTGAATCTGAATCAGGCCCTATTTGTTTATCAGACACTAATAGCACCAGCAAACCAGTGCAGACAGGCTCTTGTGTATGTTTGATAGAACATAACAGTGACGTGCGGTGGGGTGAGGCAGGTGAGGCAGAACCTTTCCTGTCATACTAACGCATATGAGCCAGAGTTTTGACTATGTAAAGTATATGAAAAATACAAATAATTTATTTGAAATATCTTCTTTGCATTATTCTAATAATTTTTATAGCCAAAACTCTGGAGTAAAAAGTCTAATGTATTGCGTCACCTGCATATCTTTTCTGCACATATCTGACCAAAACTCTGGGAGTTTATAATATTGTACCTATGTATAATGCCCACATGTATATCAGGGACGTGCACTGAGGTAAATGGCTCAGGAGACACTGGCTAGCCGCAGAGCCAGATTTACATGCAATATATGAGCCAAAGCGTCCATCTGGGCATCATACACAGGTGCAGCAGTATATATATCTGTGCATTATACACAGGTGCAGCAGTATAAACTTCTGAAAATTTGATGAGTTTTGATCATAGATGTGCTGAAAAGATAGCCTGCCTCACCTGCCATAGACTTTTTACTCCAGAGTTTTGGCTATAAAAATGATTAGAATAATGCAAAGAAGATATTTCTAACATATTCTTTGTATTTTTCATATACTTTATACAATAAAAACTCTGGCACAAATGCTAGTATGACAGGAAAGGCTCTGCCTCACCCCACCGCACGTCACTGATGTATATACTACTGCATTTGCGTATAATGCCCACATGTATATACTGCTGCACCTGTGTATAAAGCCCACATGTATATACTGCTGCACCTGTGTATAATGCCCACATGTATATACTGCTGAACCTGTGTATAATGCCCACATGTATATACTGCTGCACCTGTGTATAATGCCCACGTGTATATACTGCTGCACTGGTGTAAAATGCCCAGATGTATATATTGCTGCACCTGTGCATAATGCCCAGATGTATATACTGCTGCACCTGTGTATAATGCCCACATGTATATACTGCTGCACCTGTGTATAATGCCCACATGTATATACTGCCGCACCTGTGTATAATGCCCAGATGTATATACTGCTGCACCTGTGTACAATGCCTAGATGTATATACTGCTACACCTGTGTATAATGCCCACATGTATATACTGCTGCACCTGTGCATAATGCCCACATGTATATACTGCTACATTTGAGTATAATGCCCACATGTATATACCCACATGTATAAGTTGGTTAAGGAGATATTTTGTAAGATCGAAATGTCCTCCATAGAGGCTACAAAATAGACACAAACACAAAGGGCAGGCATAGATGGTGCAGCCAAGGACTTCCAGTTCTTGGCGATCAAGGATTTAGCAGCATTACATGTGTGTACTATTAATTTATATTGTTTTTTATTGACCGTATGAACTGAGGCATTCAATAGTACCACTGTGACATCGCTCAATATGGGTGCACTCATAATCCTTGGTAGCAGTGTCTACACCTGCTTCCAAAAACCTTGTATTATTGGGCACATCCACCATGTGTGATAAAATGTGATAAACACAGTTTCTCCAGCATAGGTTTGAGGATGAAGAAACATGGTATGAAGTCTAGACGTTGGCAAATACCACCTGGTGTATACCTTACAGCATGTCTTTCTAATGGCCACGCTGAAGCTTTAACTATCCTAGATCTAATAACTGACCATTCCTCATCATCAAATGGAGTTGGGAGGTCTGCCTCCCATGCTATCTCATGAATTTCTCGGTTAGGGGGAGTTGGGGCTAAACTAGAACGATAAATGACAGACATGTTGCCTTTTCGGCCTATTGCGAATGAGCACAGGCGTTCAAATGGAGAGAGTATTCAGCGTTTACTGGTGGGAAACTGAGAGTCTTAGGTCCTCTGCTGTTCTCAATCTATACCTCCTCTCTTGGTAAACTAATCAGCTCCTTTGGATTTCAGTATCATTTGTACGCTGATGATACTCAAATCTACCTATCCTCCCCAGATTTATCACCATCTGTATTGGCTCGTGTGACTGGATGCCTGTCTGCCATTTCATCATGGATGTCCTCTCGCCACCTCAAACACAACATTTCCAAAACAGAATTATTTTCCCACTAGCCAAGAGTTGTTACCAACCTGATATATCCATAACTGTTGACAATGCAACTATCCACCATATCCCATAAGCTCGCTGCCTAGGTGTCACCCTTGACTCTGAACTGTCCTTTGTTCAACACATTCAATTTGACTCTAAATCATGTTACAAGCACCTTAAAAACATATCCAAAATATGCCCTTATCTTACACAAGACAATGCAAAAACTCTAATCCAGGCCTGGCCAACCTGTGGCTCTCCAGCTGTTGTAAAACTACAAGTCCCATCATGCTTTGCCACAGTTTTGCCATTAGGGAATGCTAAAACTGTGGTAGGGCATGCTGGGATGTGTAGTTTCACAACATCTGGAGAGCCACAGGTTAGCCAGTTAGTGTTCACTCTAGGAGTGAACTGGGGCAGGGCGCCGGGCTCAGCGGGGGCACACGTGTGCGCGCGGCGAAGCCGCGCGCGTGCCCGAAATGGGGGCGTGACCACGCAAATTAGGGGGCGTGGTCACGCCTCCGTCATTTTAGGGGGCGGTGCGGCCCACAGACGCTACTATAGAGAGCGTCTGTGGCCGGCGACGTCACTGTTGGGGGCGTGCCCAGCACCTCCGTCGGTGCTGGGCTTCCCCCAGCCCTCTCCCAATGCGTAAATGGATGCCGCGCGCATGCGCACGGCATCTATACACGCCGGGAGGGCAGGGAGCGGGCAGCTGTTATAGCAGGGCGCCGCAAAAGGGCAGGGCGGGTTTTGCCTGTTAAAAAACGGGCAGGGCGCGGCGCCCTGCTAAAACAGCCTAGAGGGAACACTACCAGTCCTGCTCTAATCCATGCTCTCATTATCTCCCGCATTGATTATTGTAATAGTCTCCTTACTGGTCTTCCCAAACATAGACTCTCACCACTACAATACATTTTAAATGCAGCTGCGAGGCTAATCTTCCTTGCCAGACGTTCTTCATCCGCTGATCCGCTCTGTCGGTCCCTCCGTTGGTTACCGGTATTCTACCATGTTAAATATAAAATACTTTTACTTACATACAAGGCTATTAACCAAACTGCACAATCATACATTTCCTCACTCATCTCAAAATATCTCCCTACCAGACCTCTCCGCTCTGCACAAGATCTGCCTCTCTCATCCATTTACCTGTTCCCACTCAAAATTACAGGACTTTACCCGGGCTTCACCCACTCTGTGGAATGCCCTCCCACGCACAATAAGACTCTCCTCTAGTCTCCAAACCTTTAAACGTTCCCTGAAAACTCATCCCTTCAGACAAGCCTACCAAATTCCAGACCCATCCACATAACCTTCAATGCTTCCCTATCCAGTTACATCCTCTCTGTACAGTCCACATAACCTCACATTTTGTCTTCCAACATTGCTGGGTGATCATATCATACAACCCATTAAGAACCTAGCAATCTGGGGGACCATTATGTAATGGGTAACATCTATCCTTCTGTCAATGCCTATTTCCCTATAGAGTGTAAGCTTGCAAGCAGGGCCTTCCTACCTGTATGTCTGTCTGTCTTTGCCCAGTTTTGTTCTATAACTGTTGTTCTAATTGTAAAGCGCAACGGAATATGGGCCCTCATTCCGAGTTGTTCGCTCGTTAGCTGCTTTTAGCAGCATTGCACATGCTAAGCCGCCGCCTACTGGGAGTGAATCTTAGCATAGCAGAATTGCGAACGTAAGATTAGCAGAATTGCGAATAGACACTTCTTTGCAGTTTTTGAGTAGCTCCACACTTACTCTGCCACTGCGATCAGTTCAGTCAGTTTCGTTCCTGGTTTGACGTCACAAACACACCCAGCGTTCGCACAGACACTCCCTCGTGTCTTCACACTCCCGCGTTTTTCCCAGAAACGGCAGCGTTTTTTCGCACACACCCATAAAACGTCCAGTTTCCGCCAAGAAACACCCACTTCCTGTCAATCACACTCCGATCACCAAAACGAAGAAATTTCTTTGTTAAGCCGTGAGTAAAATACCAAACTTATTAGCAAATTTACTTGGCGCAGACGCACTGCGAACATTGCACATGCGCATTAGCGACTAATCGCTCCGTTGTGAAAAAAAAATAACGAGCGAACAACTCTGAATGAGGGCAATGCTGCGCTATATAAGACACTGCTAATAATAAATAAATTTGAGTATATTGATATTGGCAAGAGGCGGGGATCAAGTACTTTGTTTGAAAGTAATCAAAAGTGGCCGAGGTAAATTGGCCTTTTACATGTTTAAACCGGCTGATTTGTAGGTTTCGCCAGTAAGAGGACTTGTGCTAATCACAACCTGGGGGGAAAAGAGGGTGATTCCAGTTAGGGGACATGGGAGAAGGAAACTGAGCAAAATCTATAGATGAGCAAAGTTTGTCGCATAGTCTGAGGGTAAAATGCACAGTCAGAATTTTAGTAGGCCGAGGCTGGTCTATGTGATTTAGGGAGCCACATTAACTTGTCTACTCGTCCACCTTGAATCATATCGTTTTCAAGATCTACCCATCTCCTGCATCCGTATTCGGAGTGCCACAAAATTACTTTATTGAGTTGGGCTGAATAGTAATATGAAGGGAGCACTGGGAGACGAAGGCCTCCATCAGGTACAGGTTTAGCTGAAACCATTTTACGGATACGAGGCTTACCTCATGCCCAAAAAAAACAATTACAAATCACTTGTGCTGAAATTGGGACAGGTATGGGCAGAGTTTGAAACAAATACAGTAGTCTTGAAAGAAGATTCATTTTAATTTAATTTATCCTGCCAAACCATGAGATGTAAAGGGATTGCCAACTTGCTCAGTATTTAGCTAATGTTTGAAACATAGGGGTATAATTATAAACAAACAAGAATATAGCGCGAATAGGTCAACAATGAGAAAGTTAGGTCATAAAAGCAACACAGTTTAATTTCATGTTAAAAGCAGAGAATAATAAACAACATGGGCCCTCATTCCGAGTTGTTAGCTCGTTATTTTTTTCTCGCAACGGAGCGATTAGTCGCTAATGCGCATGCGCAATGTCCGCAGTGCGACTGCGCCAAGTAAATTTGCTATGCAGTTAGGTATTTTACTCACGGCATTACAAGGTTTTTTCTTCGTTCTGGTGATCGTAATGTGATTGACAGGAAGTGGGTGTTTCTGGGCGGAAACAGGCCGTTTTATGGGCGTGTGCGAAAAAACGCTACCGTATCTGGGTAAAACGTGGGAGTGACTGGAGAAACGGAGGAGTGTCTGGCCGAACGCTGATTGTGTTAGTGACGTCAAACCAGGAACGACAAGCACTGAACTGATCGCAGTTGCCGAGTAAGTGTGGAGCTACTCAGAAACTGCTAAGAAGTGTCTATTCGCAATTTTGCTAATCTTTCGTTCGCAATTTTGATCAGCTAAGATTCACTCCCAGTAGGCGGCGGCTTAGCGTGTGCAACACGCGAGCGAACAACTCGGAATGAGGGCCATGGTGTACACTTAATACAAATTAAGGAATAAAATCTTCAAAATAAGTAAAAGAAAGTGCTACTCCCACTCGTATTTATGGAGATCAAAAAGGGATAGTTCAATCGACCTGTTCCATTTGAAATAGTCCCAATATCCACAGAGAGGACAATGCAAATCACACCTTTTTAATTACCACCAGTGTCTTTCAAGGTGTTTAAGCGAAATGGCGTCTGCAGGTGGCAGTTCCTTGTTCGGTGGTACGATGCAAAGTGAACGGTGTGAGAAGTGCTTTAAGGCACCGTGTGAGTGAGAAAAGCAGAAAGGAGTAATTAGCAGAAATTACTGCTCCAGGTCCTATATGCTGAGAAGAAGATAAAACACCCCCTACCGCCGATGGGACATCAAAGCTGCTGATAACACCCCCCAGCTATACTGCTGGAGGATGGGTAACGGCCCCAGTGCATTTCTTCACCCAGGGGCCTACACTGCTGTTAAGATGGCCCTGCTCCCTGTCGCCCTCTCACCATCACCCACTGTCTCTCCCTGTTACCTATCCCTATTACCCGCTGCTCCCTGTAACCCTTTCCCTGTTACCCTCTCCAGTGCCGTAACTAGGCATTTTAGCGCTGTGTGCAAGAAATGACATTGGCGCCCCCCCCATGCAAGATAGGGACAGTGCCCGTCGTAGGCGCGCAAAAAATATATAGGGGCATGGCTTCATGGGGAAGGGGCATGGCCACAAAATAATAGCAATTCATACTACGGTGCACAGTAGTCTCCATTATTCAAATTACGCTGCACAGTAGCGCCACTACACCAGGTAGAGCCCCTTTTATACATTACAGCAGACAACGTCCCCCTTTTTACACATTACAGCAGACAGTCCCCCTTTTTACACACTGCGGCAGCCAGTCCATCTGTTTTACACATTGCGGCAGCCAGGTCCCCTTTTTACACATTGCAGCAGCCAGGCCCCCTTTTTACACATTGCAGCAGCCAGGACCCCTTTTTACACATTGCGGCAGCCAGGCCCCCTTTTTACACATTGCGGCAGCCAGGCCCCCTTTTTACACATTGCAGCAGCCAGGCCCCCTTTTTACACATTGCAGCAGCCAGGACCCCTTTTTACACATTGCGGCAGCCAGGACCCCTTTTTACACATTGCGGCAGCCAGGCCCCCTTTTTACACATTGCAGCAGCCAGGACCCCTTTTTACACATTGCGGCAGCCAGGCCCCCTTTTTACACATTGCAGCAGCCAGGACCCCTTTTTACACATTGCGGCAGCCAGGCCAACTTTTTACACATTGCGGCAGCTAGGCCCCCTTTTTACACATTATGGCAGATGGTGTCCTCCAGAGAGAGCGAGAGAGAGAGAGAGAGAGAGAGAGAGAAAGAGAGAGAAAGAGAGAGAGATACATACTTACCTTCTCCCTGCTGACAGGCTCCTCGTGCTGGCATCTCCCTCGGTGCAGGCAGGTGAGAAGGAGGAGGAGGGAGGGGGACTGGAGCTGCAGCAGCGCTATGTCATTGGTAGTAAGCACCGCTGCAGCTGTCCCCTCTCCTTCCGAATTGGCTGCCCGGCGCTGCTGTGGATGCTGGGATGGAGGAACCGCATCCCAGCATCCACAGCAGCGCCGGGCAGCCTATACGGAAGGAGAGGGGGATGCTGCAGCGGCGCTTACTACCAATGAAATAGCGCTGCTGCGGCTCCCTGCTCCCCCTCCCTCCTCCTCCTTCTCACCTGCCCGGCGCTAGCCTGTAGCTCTCCTCCCTGCACAGCACGGCGGCGGCGCACGGCGCAGACTTAGAGGCGGCATGTAATGAGTCAATTTGACTCATTGCATGCCGCTGGCCGTGCGCCCTCAGGGCAACTGCGCTGTGTGCCAAGCCCATTTGGCACACACGTAGTTACGGCCCTGACCCTCTCCCTGTCAGCCACTACTTCTCCATCACACCTTTCTTGTCACCCTCTCTTTTTCCCCATCACTCTCTCTCTCTCTTCCAATCACCCACTGCCTGCTACAAAAATTGGGTTACCCAAAATAATTTTTTTCCTCTTTACACTCAAATTTTAACAAGTTGCATTTGTGGCCCACAAGCAGCACATCCAGTAAAGCCATGCCCCTTCTAGTGGGACCAGGCCCCCTTCTGGGATGCCTTCAGCACGTACAAATGTACCTCTCACTGCTGCTCAACACTTCCTCTATCATAGTGCCCCTCTGTCATTTTCTTCTGACTCCGCCCCTTTATGTGTGTCAGTGTTTTGTCAGTGCATAGTTGCTGACTTCTGGGCAGCCCGTCGGCTCAGCGGGGGGGGGGGGGGGCAGTGAGCTGACGTGACAGGGGGGCGGGCCAGAGGCGGAATGAAGGTGGAACAGGGCGTGGCTTCTGGACCGCATCATTTAAGCCACGCCCGCTGTGTAATGCCGCGATTACCGGCATTATACAGCAGGGGGCGTGGTTACGATGACGCGATTCAACAAGAATCACGTCATCGTCTGCGCGGACCGCCCACTTTACTCGTTAAGTAGACGGCGGGCAGGGGGTGACCCGCGGATATCGGGAGACTTGCCTGCACTTCCGGGGGGCCGGGAGGGTCACCCGTTATTCGGGAGCCTCCCGGCCATTCCGGGAGGGTAGGCAAGTATGTGTCAGTGTTATTGTCAATAGTTACTGTATGCTGTTTAGAACTTGTAATGTGTATAAGGGTATCTACCATGGCACTATATGTAAAAGGCAGTGACATGCAGTAACATCAGTGGCTGGGGAGGCACACATGGGATGGGTCTGAGGCAGTGGTCGAAGTGGAAATTTTGAAGTGGGGGTATGGAAAAGTGAAGGTTGTAATTATGCTCCAGAAAAGCGGGCATGGCCTACAGTGTAGTTTACCACACCATAGACCCCTTTTATACACAATAGTAGGACCCCCTTACTGGTGCCCCTTTCACATTATACCACACAGTATGAGCCGAAATTCACATTATACCACACAGTATGAGCCGAAATTCACATTATACCACACAGTATGAGCCAAAATTCTCATTAAAGCACACGGAATGAGCCGCTATTCACATTATACCACACAGTATGAGCCAAAATTCTCATTAAAGCACACGGAATGAGCCGCTATTCACATTATAGCACACGGTATGAGCCGAAATTCACATTATAGCACAAAGTATGAGCCGAAATTCACATTATAGCACACGGAATGAGACAAAATTGAGGGAGAGTGACAGCATGGACCTGGAGAGTGACAGAGAGACAGGGAAAGTGACAGCAGAGACAGGGAGAGTGACAGTAGGGACATGGAAAGTGACAGCAGGGACATAGGAACAGAGTGACAGAGAATGGGACAGCAGGGGCATACAGTAGGGACTAGGGAGAGAGAAAGGCAGCAGGGTAAGATTACCTGTTTAGTAGCCGCGGTGGTCTGCGGTGCGGTGAAGGAGGGGGCTGTGGTAGGCGCAGGGTGGAGGAGGTTGAGGGCCTCGGCGATAGTGCGGAGGAGGTGCCACAATTGGGTGGAGTTAGGAAGTGTGAGGTGACAGAGCAGGAGAGGGAACCTGTGTGGGGGAGGGTGGAAGGGGTCGGGGTGCAGAGAATAGGGGGAGGAGTTAGGAAATGTGAGGTGACAGAACAGGAGAGGGAACCTGTGTGGGGGAGGGGCTGCCAGGAATGGGGGTAGGAGTTAGGAAGTGTGAGGTTACAGAGCAGGAGAGGGAACATGTGTGGTGGAGGAGGGAGGGGTTGGGGGTGCCACGAATGGGGGGAGGAGTTAGGAAGTGTGAGGTGATAGGGCAGGAGAGAGAACCTAAGAGAGAGGGGAAGGGAGCCTGTGTTAGGGCTATCTTGAAGAAACAGCCACTCACCACTGTTTGTCACAAGGAGCTGCTATAGAAGGACTCTCACACATTCCCAGATGCTGTGGTTCTGCTGTATGTGCTCTGCAGTAGTTCTGTGCTCAGCTGCTGCCTGTGTGCCGGGAACTGGAAGAGCTCACCTCTGACACAGCACAGCAGCCTAAGCTCCTCCTAACTGGTGGCAGTGTGATCCAGCTGGCCAATCACATCTGCCTCGTTGACAGGGGGCGTGCTTTGTTGTGGCCTGCAGGCACGGCTATGTCAATGAGGCAGATGTACAGGTGCCACTTCTCCACATTTTTTTCAATGGGCTTTCCTGCCCGTGGCTTGGCCCCACACCCCGCTTCAGCCAGTTTACTATAGTCAGCAGGAGGCACCCGTTCTCCCTGCCTCATATTTGGCTGCAGTTTCACAGCATAAATTATTCAAATACCATAAAGAATATATTTATGACACAGAATATGTTACAAATATCTTCTTTGTATTATTTTAATCCTTACGACAGGGAAGGCACTGCCTCCCCTGCCTCACCTGACTGCACGTCCCTGGTAAAAGGAGCTTTACTGTGGTGTAACATATATAAGCATCTCTACTGTGGTGTGACATGCATAAGTGCTCTTCCATGGCATAATGTGTAAAAGGGGCTCTACTGTAGCGTAACATGTTTAAGAGGATTTACACTCTGTGGTGTAATGTGAATTGGTACTTTTCTGGGGTCACGCCCCTTCCCCATGAAACCAAGCCCCTAAATATTACACTGAGGAGCACCAAAATATATATTCGCTTATCCAAAAATGAGTTTTCAGCTGGCCCTGGTTGCACCCCAAAGTTGACATATTTTCCTGTTTAAAAATAATCTCCAGTCTTTTACAAATTAATTTAAATTGTAATTCAATAGTGTATGGTTTCAGGAGGCAGTGTATAGTACTGTATTGGGTGTCCCTATCAGCTGCAAGCAAAATAATAATTGCAAAATAAACTTTTTTTTCTGGTGTCTAAAAAATCTTTTATAATTCAATTGAAATTGTATTTCAAATGTGTGTGTTTTTGAGAGGTAATGAATATTACTGGATGTAGCTGTGTCCCTGTCAGCTGCACCTCAAAAAGTATAAGTGCAAAAAATACCTTTTTTATAATTCAATTTAAATCAAATTTCAAGGTAATATTGTATTTTTGAGATGCAGCGTATATTGTTAATGGTGTGGTAATGTCCATGTCAGCCGCACCCCAAAATAAAAAAGTGTAAAAAATACAGTTTTTATGGTGTCTAAAAAAATCAGAAGTCTTTTAAAATTCAATTAAAATCATATTTCAAGAGAATATTATGTGTTTTTGAGAGGCCACATATATTACTGTACTTACTGGGTGCGGTGACTCCATCAGCTGCACCCCAAATTAAGAAAAGTGTAAAAAAAGATTTTATATTTTTTTTACCGATGTAAAAAAAAAATCTCCAATCTTTTAATAAAACTGCATGGTAAAGGTAAAAGGCCCTCATTTCCCTATCACATTGTACACTCACTTGGTGTGGTGCCTACTAATTTCAACTTCAGTAGCTGTAGCTTTAATCCTGTCCTAGGCCAATATTTACTAAGAATTCGAGTTTGTCCGTTTTTTGTTTTTTTTCGAAGTCCCAATCCGGGAATTAACTAAGCACCAATCTCGGCAGTGTTTGGACTATTTGTAATGGTTTGATTATCAAAGTTCAGAAATACGAATGAATAGACCATCGGTCAAACGCAGCTGTTATTTCATAGAATACGGGCATTCACTATTCATTCGTATTTGGGTGTTAGTCTCTGAGTGCTCAAGTGCGGGTCTGTTTTTTTGCGATTCGTTAAAAAAAAGCAACAAAAAAATAGACCTGCTTTTTTCAGGCGAGTTTGGATAATCATGCACGGATCAGTGAGATCTGTGCATGGTTATCTATGGGAAAGGGTCTGTTTACTCTAAAAACGTGGGGAAAAAATTGCGTGGGGTCCCCCTCCTAAGCATAACCAGCCTCGGGCTCTTTGAGCCGGTCCTGGTTGATAAAAATATGGGTAAAGAATTGACAGGGGTTTCCCCATATTTGATCAACCAGCACCGGGCTCTGTGCCTGGTCCTGGTGCAAAAAATACGGGGGACAAAAAGAGTAGGGGTCCCCCGTATTTTTTGTACCAGCACCGGGCTCCACTAGCTGGACAGATAATGCCACAGCCGGGGGTCACTTTTATACAGCGCCCTGCGGCCGTGGCAATAAATACCCAACTAGTCACCCCTGGCCAAGGTACCCTGAAGGAGTGGGGACCCCTTCAATTAAGGGGTGTCCCCCCAGCCACCCAAGGGCCAGGGGTGAAGCCCAAGGCTGTCCCCCCCATCCAAGGGCTGCGGATGGGGGGCTGATAGCCTTGTAGAAAATGTCAGAATATTGTTTTTTGCACAAGAACTACAAGTCCCAGCAAGCCTCCCCCACAAGCTGGTACTTGGAGAACCACAAGTACCAGCATGCGGGGGGAAACGGGCCCGCTGGTACCTGTAGTTCTACTGCAAAAAAAATACCCAAAGAAAAACAGGACACAGACACCGTGAAAGTACAACTTTATTACATTCATTCCGACACACACATACTTACCTATGTTGACACGCCGACTCTGGCCACGTCTTCATCTGTCGACGTCTCCAAGTTGAATCCGGGGCACCTGAAAATAAAATGATACACACCTAAATCCAGTGTGTCCTGTTCTTTTTTTTGTAATCCACGTACTTGGCAAAAAAAAATACGGAAACCCGACCACGCACTGAAAGGGGTTCATGTTTTCACATGGGACCGCTTTCCCCGACTGCCAGGACCCCCCCCTGACTACTGTTAAAGAGGGTCCCTTCAGCCAATCAGGGAGCGCCACGTCGTGGCACTCTCCTGATTGGCTGTGTGCTCCTGTAGTGTCTGTCAGGCAGCACACGGCAGAGAAACAATGTATCGCCTATGTGCTACATTGTATCCAATGGTGGGAACTTTGCGGTCACCGCTGTTTCCTGTTTGATTCTTGTATTTACTTCTTCACCAGTTCAGGTTATCCCTCTGTTATTATTTCTGGACATTTCATTCCTCTTTCATACCTCCCAACTTTAGCCTACCTGAAAAGGGGCCTGGCCTCAATCATGGCCTTGTCCAACTTGGCGTGGCTTTACCAAATGGACCTTTTTTCAGCCTTTTGGGGGCGTGCCCAGCGCTCTCCTAGCGATGAATACATGCTGTGCGCACTCACTATTCAGTGATCGCCGGCTGCTTTGCAGGGCAGAGCAGCGGGTGATCAAAGCCTCCCCCAACTGCCACCCCGCCCGCGGGACACTGCTGCCCGCGGGTGCGACAGCTGGACAGGGTCTGAACAGCGGGACTGTCCTGCTGAAAACGGGACAGTTGGGAGGTATGCTTTTTATTCACATCAGGACTCCTGTTTATCAGTATGTCATCCCTGCATACTGTATACCAGCTTGTTTGCTTTCTGCCTTAATTCTTGACTTTAGTTTGCTACTAATTCATACCAGTTACCTGTCCTATCAGTTATTCATTTCAGATATCCCTGCTCCTGGGACCGTCTGTTTGTCAAGCATTATTTAGTATTACTGGTTTATCCACATACCCCTTTCTTGGAGTGTAGTAAATTATGCCAGTGCTTGGAATTCAGGTGCCCAGCATACAGGTGCCGGAATCCTGACCGTCGGCATGCAGGCAACGGGTTGAGTGCAAAAGAGCCCCTTGTGAGCTCGCTGCGCTCGCCATGCTGTGCTCGTTTATTCTCCCTCCAGGGGTGTCGTGGACACCCCAAGAGGGAAAATAGTTGTTGGTATGCCGGCTGTCTGTATGCTGGCTGTCGGGATTCCGGCACCGGTATACTGAGTGCCGGGATCCCGACAGCCGGCATATAAAATGCCTCTCCTTTCTTGTGAGTACCTGTAATAAACTGAATTTTGTGTTCACCGCCATTGCCAGTCAATTGTGGTTTCTCAGTTACCCAGGGGAGTTCGTAACAATATGGTACAGAACAGTGGAAATATTTAGCAGTTACTGGTACTGTTTGGGCTGACAGTACAATCACAAGCATCCAAGTACCACCTGCAAACAAGTACCGCCCTAGGCATATGCCTTATATGCCTAATGGGAAATTCACTACTGCTGACAGCCCACTGAGTGAATATATCACCTTCAACAGCAGGAGTATCTAATACCACAGCTCACTAACAGGCAGGCTTTGCTTAGAAGCATACCATGTTAATCTTGGAAACACTCAAGGATGTGATAGCAAATTGCCTTACCCTGCTAAGACTCTCCTCAGGATTTATAATTTCCGATAATTTCCGATAATATTGTACGGGCATTACAACTGGGTAAATTTCTACATGTACCATGTTTTGTGCACACAATAAACTTGGTGGTTCAGAATTTATTAAAATATGATAGCACTGTGCAGGATATGCTGATGGTGGACAAAATATTTCTGCCCATTTGGCAACCGCATATAGAAATTTACAGCAGCAACAAGAACAGTACAATTTGCCATGCCACCAACTGAAGCAAGAGGTCGTAACCAGGTTGACTTTCACCCCTTACAGTATATGCTTCAGTGATTGGAGGAATAGCTATAAGCCAACATATCAAGCCATGAGATAATGAGAGGGGGGTCGGGGACATGTTGCCCAACTGCAGCACACTGGAGAATATTCTTGGTTTTATGCAAGCTACTTGAACTATTTGAAATTGTATCCAATGTAGTGAGTTCAGGTAATGCCAGCCTAAGTCAAGTAATATCCTTAATAAAACTACTGGAAAATCAGCTAGAGAAGCTGAAGGAGGAAATTACATGATTCCTCAAACTACATTGCACTTGTAGATCAAATTCTTTATTCACTTTGAAAGGACAAAAGGATTTTACATATTTTGCAACTGGATCAGTACATTTTGGCAACAATGCTTGATCCTAGGTTTAAGTCCTATGTAATATTTTCTTTCCAAATGTCACAGGACTTAAGAGATGCAAAGAACTCCTTGCGAGCAAGTTGTCACCTCAAGTGGCACATATCATGACATCTTCTACAAATTGTCAGGAACCAGAGTTCTGTACCCCATGCCTTACCAGTCCGCAGCCTCTTCTGGCTTCAGGAATCCCGTGGGCATTATACCACTCGCCATTCTGCTCCCCAGTGTGCTTGCTACGGCACCCCAAGACGCTGCACAGGCTCTTAGCTATCTTTCCATTCAGCCGCATCTACTAGGTGCAGCCATATTGCTGCCGGTGTTATGCACACCAGTGCCTGCAGGAAAGTACTGGTGTCAGAACTGTTATGCACTCCAGTGTCTGCAGGAATGTACTGGTGTTTGAACTGTTATGCAAAACAGATGGACTCACAGACAAACTGGGGAATATGACATAATGTACACAGAAGGTGATAGGGTAACAAAATACACACAAAGTGAACAGAGAAGCCCAGAGGCTAAGGAACTGGGTATCTCCCTTGTATTAGAACTGCTCAGATGGAAAAGCAAGATGTTGTGTTTTAATACGTAGAGAACCCGAAATGCTGTTGCTAAGGGCAACAGCAAAACCCTAAAGGGTTACCAACGGGTGTGGCAGTAAACTCCTTGGTCAGAGATGGAATGATAGACACAAGGAGAATCTCCACA
This sequence comes from Pseudophryne corroboree, assembly GCF_028390025.1. Lineage (NCBI taxonomy): Eukaryota > Metazoa > Chordata > Amphibia > Anura > Myobatrachidae > Pseudophryne > Pseudophryne corroboree. Next base: position 57,469,063 of record NC_086446.1, on the reverse strand, counting down.
ATCCTAATTCTCACTTGCAGTGCACAGGTTCAGCTTACTGCCACTAAACTGACCCCCGACACCTAGCACAGTGAGACAGGATTAGACAGGCAAGTCTTAGAATACAGCCGCAAACTTGCTAAGTTCACAGAGTAGTAACAGAACCCCAGCAAGCTAAACGACTGACTCCAGTCTTACTGCTAGGTCTGGATTGGCAGAGTGTAATACCAAATCCCCAGGCCTATTTGCAGTAAGCAACAAACAAATACAAAGCTACACAGTACTGGCTAACTTTCATGAACTGACTAACCAACAAAGATTCAGCAGCATCTGCTTACCCTGAAAAGAGGCCTTATAAAGCAGGTGCTGTCCACGCCCCACTCAGACCTCACAGACTGTGAGCACAAAAACCAGCACCGGATCCCCTGCCGTGCACAGAGCCTATAACCACTGCACAGCAAAAGACCCGAACCGGAGTATCTGCTGCGCTCAGGTTACTCCACTAGCACTTGTCTTCCGGTTGCCATGACGACGTGGCAGCACAGGGCAGGAGACCCTAACAGTACCCCCCTCTGACGAGGGGTCAAAGAACCCCTACCACCGGGTTTATCGGGGAACTGCGAGAAGAAAGAGCGTATCAGTCTGGGGGCATGAAGATCACAACTGCGCACCCACGACCGCTCCTCCGGGCTATACCCCTTCCAGTGCACCAAAAATGACAGCCGACCCCGAACCGCCTTGGAGTCAAGAATCCTTTCAACAACAAACTCCCTCTGGCCACGTATCAGAAGAGGGGAAGGTCTTCCACTGGAAGAAGGATTACTAATCGCCCGTTTTAAAAGGGAACAATGAAATGTTTTATTGATACCCAAAGAACGCGCAGATCTAACTGAAATGCCACCGGATTGATAACCCTGGTGATCTTATAAGGGCCGATGAACCGGGGCCCTAACTTATGAGATGGCTGTCTCAACTTCAAATTCTTGGTAGACAACCAGACAAAGTCTCCTAATTTGAAGCTGCAGGGTCTTTTCCGCTTATCAAAAACCCTTTTGGTCACTAATGACACAGACACAAGGGCTTTCTTCACTTTCCGCCAAATACCTCTAAGGACCGAAACCACAGAGGAACCACCAGGCGTGGAGTCCAGGGGGTCAAAAGAATTGGCCTTAGGATGATGCCCATACACACAAAGGAAGGGAGAGATCCCTGTAGCAGAGTGAGCCGCGTTGTTATAGGCAAACTCCGCCATGGACAGATGAGCAACCCAGTCAGTCTGACACTTGGAGACATAACACCTGAGGAACTGCTCCAAGGACTGGTTCACCCTTTCAGTCTGCCCATTAGACTGCGGATGGTAGCCTGACGACAAGCTGACAGAAATCTGGAGATCGGAACAAAATGCCCTCCAGAATTTGGCCACAAACTGGGATCCGCGGTCAGAGACCACATCAAGTGGCAACCCGTGGAGACGCACAACATGCAGCATAAATAATTCAGACAGGCGTCTGGCTGATGGCAGCCCAACCAGTGGAACGAAGTGCGCCATCTTCGAAAACCTGTCAACGACAACCCAGATGGCTGTCATCCCCGAGGATTTGGGCAAGTCCACCACAAAATCCATTGAAATGTGGGTCCATGGCTTAGATGGGATAGAGAGTGGATTCAATGGGCCAACAGGAACCCCTCTAGGAGTCTTATTTCGGGCACAGATGTCACATGCCCGAACCCACTGATCCACATCCTTAGCCACCGAGGGCCACCACACCGCCCTAGATAGCAACTCCCGAGTTCTGGCAATACCCGGGTGACCTGCCGACTTCTTGGCATGGAATTCCAGGAACACTCGCTGTTTTAACCTAGGAGGCACAAACAAAAGACCTACCGGAAGGTCTGGAGGAGCCTGCTCCTGTGCTCTAAGGACTAATGATAAGAGGTCCTGGGTAATGCCCACTTTAATACATGATGGGGAAACAATGGGCAACGGCTCCTCGGTGGTCTCCTGGATTGGAGCAAAACTCAGCGAGAGCGCATCAGCCTTGATGTTTTTTGACCCAGGGCGATATGTTATCAAAAAATTAAAGCGAGCAAAAAACAAAGCCCATCGTGCCTGCCTGGCATTGAGACGCTTCGCTGACTCTAAATATGCCAGATTCTTATGGTCAGTGAGAATTGAGACCACAAACTTAGCCCCCTCAAGCCAGTGTCTCCACTCCTCGAGTGCATCCTTAATAGCCAACAATTCCCGGTTACCCACGTCACAATTCATCTCGGCAGGCGAAAATTTACGGGAAAAGTAAGCACAGGTATGAAGGCGATTATCAGACACTCCCATCTGAGAAAGCACTGCCCCAATACCCATCTCAGAGGCATCCACCTCCACCACAAAAGGACGCTCTGGATCTGGGTGTCGCAGCACCTTGGCCGAAACAAATGCCCTTTTGAGACGGGCAAAAGCCGCTTTAGCCTCACAAGACCAGTGAGCAACATCCGCCCCTTTCTTAGTGAGTGCCACCAAGGGCGCCACTATAGACGAAAATCCAGCGATAAATCGTCTATAAAAATTCGCAAAGCCCAGGAAACGCTGAAGCGCCTTCAAACTAGTGGGCTGCACCCAATCCAGGACTGCCTGTACCTTGGAACCCTCCATTTGGAAACCTTCTGGGGAGATAATATATCCTAGAAATGCGATTTGCTGAACTTCAAATTCGCACTTCTCCAGCTTCGCCCCAAGCCGGTGGTCTCTGAGTTTCTGGAGGACTAAGCGTACATGCTTCTGATGTTCCTCCAGGGAATGGGAGAAGATTAGGATGTCATCTAAGTATACAACTAAGAATCTATCCAAATATTCCCTGAGCACATCATTCATGAAATCCTGGAAGACTGCCGGGGCATTACAGAGCCCAAAAGGCATCACCAAATATTCATAATGCCCTGAGTGGGTATTAAAGGCAGTCTTCCATTCATCCCCCTCTCTTATTCGGATTAGATTGTACGCACCGCGTAGGTCAATCTTAGAAAAAATGGTGGCAGTACGAAGCTGGTCAAACAAGACCGAAATGAGAGGCAGTGGGTATGAGTTTTTAATCGTGATACGGTTCAATTCCCTGAAGTCGATGCAGGGTCGCAACGAACCGTCCTTTTTACCCACGAAGAAGAACCCCGACCCAACTGGAGACTGTGAAGGTCTGATAAATCCCTTAGCCAAGTTCTCCTGAATGTACTCTGCCATAGCCTGAGTCTCAGGACGTGACAGGGAGTACAACCTGCTCTTGGGAAGCTTAGCATTTGGCAACAAATCAATGGCACAGTCATAGGGGCGATGGGGAGGTAGTACCTCTGCAACTTTTTTGGAGAACACGTCCGCAAAATCTGCATAACACCCTGGCAATCCTGGCAAACTTAGCTGCGAGAGCCTGACTGGAAGGCTCAAGCAACTCCTGAAACAATTAGTACCCCAACTAAGAATCTCCCCAGAGACCCAGTCAAATTGAGGATTGTGGGCCCTTAACCAGGGTAACCCCAACACCAATGGGGCAAAAGTACAGACAGTCACATAAAAGGACAATTTTTCAGAGTGTGTGGCTCCAATAAACAAAGAAATCTGGCTAGTGCAAGAGGTAATTTTACCTTGGGATAATGGTTCCCCGTTTAACCCACAAATCTCAATTTCCAATGCCAAGGGTACTAAGGGAACAGAGTGTTTCAGGGCGAATTGGCGGTCCATAAAAACCCCGTCGGCCCCACTGTCCACAAAGGCCTCAGTCTTGACAGTTTGACCGAGGATCTTCAAGGTCACCGGAATGATAAAAGTCTTCTTGGGAAATTCTGACTTCTGGCCTGACAGGATATTTCCCATCACCCTCAGGCCCTGAAGTTTTCCGGCTTTTCTGGGCATGATACTACCACATGACCTTTATTCCCACAGTACAAACACAACCCCTGCTGTCTCCTCCGCGTCTTCTCACGCGAGGAGAGGCGGGTAGCCCCAATCTGCATAGGCTCCTCAGAAAATTCCTCAGAGTCTGAGGTTCCCTTGGGAAGGAAGGAAATCTCTGTCTCCCTTTCAAGCCTACGCTCTCTCAGCCGTCTATCCACCCGGATGGATAACTGCATGAGCTGATCCAAGCTATCAGGCAAGGGATATTGTACCAGTTGGTCCTTTATCTGGTTAGAAAGACCTCTTCGGTACTGGTGTCTCAGGGCTGGGTCATTCCACTGGGTATCATGGGCCAACCTCCGAAACTCCGTACAGTAAACCTCAACTGGCCTTCGCCCTTGCTTAAGGATCGAAATCTGAGCCTCGGCTGAGGCCGTCTTGTCAGGGTCATCATACAACATGCCCAGTGCCGTAAAAAAAGCATCAACACTTTTAAGCGACGGACAGTCAGGCTGCAACCCATATGCCCAGACCTGTGGGTCTCCTTGTAGCAAGGAAATCACTATGCCCACCCGCTGAATCTCCGACCCAGAAGACTGAGGCCTAAGCCGGAAGTATAGCTTGCAGCTCTCCTTGAAACAAAAGAACTGCGAGCGATCTCCAGAAAAACGATCCGGGAGATTTACTTTCGGCTCCTTAACCCCTGCAGGTGCTGCTGCTGCGGGAGCTCCGCCAGCAGCCTGGGAGGTGTGCATTTTAATGGACAAATCATTAAATTGTCAAGTCAGGACCTGCACCTGATCGACCACCTGTTGCAACGTGTTTGAACTGTTATGCAAAACAGATGGACTCACAGACAAACTGGGGAATATGACATAATGTACACAGAAGGTGATAGGGTAACAAAATACACACAAAGTGAACAGAGAAGCCCAGAGGCTAAGGAACTGGGTATCTCCCTTGTATTAGAACTGCTCAGATGGAAAAGCAAGATGTTGTGTTTTAATACGTAGAGAACCCGAAATGCTGTTGCTAAGGGCAACAGCAAAACCCTAAAGGGTTACCAACGGGTGTGGCAGTAAACTCCTTGGTCAGAGATGGAATGATAGACACAAGGAGAATCTCCACAATCCTAATTCTCACTTGCAGTGCACAGGTTTTAGCTTACTGCCACTAAACTGACCCCTGACACCTAGCACAGTGAGACAGGATTAGACAGGCAAGTCTTAGAATACAGCCGCAAACTTGCTAAGTTCACAGAGTAGTAACAGAACCCCAGCAAGCTAAACAACTGACTCCAGTCTTACTGCTAGGTCTGGATTGGCAGAGTGTAATACCAAATCCCCAGGCCTATTTGCAGTAAGCAACAAACAAATACAAAGCTACACAGTACTGGCTAACTTTCATGAACTGACTAACCAACAAAGATTCAGCAGCATCTGCTTACCCTGAAAAGAGGCCTTATAAAGCAGGTGCTGTCCACGCCCCACTCAGACCTCACAGACTGTGAGCACAAAAACCAGCACCGGATCCCCTGCCGTGCACAGAGCCTATAACCACTGCACAGCAAAAGACCCGAACCGGAGTATCAGCTGCGCTCAGGTTACTCCACTAGCACTTGTCTCCCGGTTACCATGACGACGTGGCAGCACAGGGCAGGAGACCCTAACAGCCGGTCATCTGATCGCTACTCCACCATTCGCAAGCATAGGTCTGTTACCTGACTTTGCTGTATAAATCACTGACTGGCAAGGGGCTAAAAGGGATGCTGGGAGCACTAGCAAATGACCCAGAACAACATCACTGTCTCAGCTACGTCTAGGTTCCAGACTCCTGAGTTGAGTACCTGTTCCAGAAGCTCTGCCTTTCTCTCCAGTGATACTTAGGTGTTTGCTCCAGCGCTGAGCAGTATAACTAGCACTGTGCTCTAGCAAATGAACAACAAAATCCAGTGTGCTAATCTTGTGTGCTGCTGACACCAGACTCCTGTTCCAGTCCACTGGTTCCAGTCCAGCCCAAGTGCAAGTCTGCTTCCAAGTGGACTGCTGTTCCAGCTCGGCCCAAGTGCAAGTCAGATTCTAAGGTGACTCCTGTTCCATTTCCCACAGGTTCCAGTGTGGCCCAAATTCTAGTCAGTTCCTGCAAACTCTTTTTCCAGTACTCACCTGTCTAGTCAAGTTGAATCTAATTCCAGTCTCAGTAGCCCACAAACACAGTCTAATAATGTAAGAGCCATAACTAGACTTTTTGGTGCCCTGTGCCAGAGAGAGAATTCCCCCACCCCCCTCATTTTTTCCAATAGGGACATAAGGCGCATACCTCGTGGGGAAGGGGCATGACACGATTGATCCCAGAGAAAGCCCATGCTATGATGAACCTTCCCACATTTTTATAATACACACACATTTATAGACCACTGCAAGAAAATGGATTTGGACACAAATCCTCTTTTTACCACATTCATGCACTTAACTTGAGAGTTTGTTGTTATTCAGTTACAATACCCTTTATTAAATAACCCATTTCAATATACTGCCATACCCAGGATTCAAACCTATATTCTGTTGACTTCTAATCAAACACCCTACTGATTGTGCTATTTGATCCTGCATAAAAAATAAGAATTTACTCACCGGTAATTCTATTTCTCTAAGTCCGTAGTGGATGCTGGGAACTCCGAAAGGACCATGGGGAATAGCGGGCTCCGAAGGAGGCTGGGCACTCTAGAAAGATCTTAGACTACCTGGTGTGCACTGGCTCCTCCCACTATGACCCTCCTCCAAGCCTCAGTTAGGACACTGTGCCCGGACGAGCGTACACCATAAGGAAGGATTTTGAATCCCGGGTAAGACTCATACCAGCCACACCAATCACACCGTATAACTCGTGATATTATACCCAGTTAACAGTATGAAACAAGTGAGCCTCTCAACGGATGGCTCAACAATAACCCGATTTAGTTAACAATAACTATGTACAAGTATTGCAGATAAAACCGCACTTGGGATGGGCGCCCAGCATCCACTACGGACTACGAGAAATAGAATTACCGGTGAGTAAATTCTTATTTTCTCTGACATCCTAGTGGATGCTGGGAACTCCGAAAGGACCATGGGGATTATACCAAAGCTCCCAAACGGGCGGGAGAGTGCGGATGACTCTGCAGCACCGAATGAGAGAACTCCAGGTCCTCCTCAGCCAGGGTATCAAATTTGTAGAATTTTTGCAAACGTGTTTGCCCCTGACCAAGTAGCTGCTCGGCAAAGTTGTAAAGCCGAGACCCCTCGGGCAGCCGCCCAAGATGAGCCCACCTTCCTTGTGGAATGGGCATTAACAGATTTTGGCTGTGGCAGGCCTGCCACAGAATGTGCAAGTTGGATTGTACTACAAATCCAACGAGCAATAGTCTGCTTAGAAGCAGGAGCACCCAGCTTGTTGGGTGCATATAGGATAAACAGCGAGTCAGATTTTCTGACTCTAGCCGTCCTGGAAACATATATTTTCAGGGCCCTGACCACGTCTAGCAACTTGGAGTCCTCCAAGTCCCTAGTAGCCGCAGGCACCACAATAGGCTGGTTCAGGTGAAACGCTGACACCACCTTAGGGAGAAACTGGGGACGAGTCCTCAATTCTGCCCTATCCATATGGAAAATCAGATAAGGGCTTTTACAAGACAAAGCCGCCAATTCTGATACTCGCCTGGCAGAAGCCAAGGCCAATAACATGACCACCTTCCACGTGAGATATTTCAGATCCACGGTTTTTAGTGGCTCAAACCAATGTGATTTTAAGAAACTCAACACCACGTTGAGATCCCAAGGTGCCACAGGGGGCACAAACGGGGGCTGAATATGCAGCACTCCTTTAACAAATGTCTGAACTTCAGGTACTGAAGCTAGTTCTTTTTGAAAGAAAATCGACAGAGCCGAGATCTGTACCTTAATGGAGCCCAATTTTAGGCCCATATTAACTCCTGCTTGCAGGAAATGCAGAAATCGACCTAGTTGAAATTCCTCAGTTGGGGCCTTTTCGGCCTCACACCATGCAACATACTTCCGCCATATGCGGTGATAATGATTTGCTGTAACATCCTTCCTAGCTTTAATAAGCGTAGGAATGACTTCCTCCGGAATGCCCTTTTCCTTCAGGATCCGGCGTTCAACCGCCATGCCGTCAAACGCAGCCGCGGTAAGTCTTGGAACAGACAGGGCCCCTGCTGTAGCAGGTCTTGTCTGAGCGGCAGAGACCACGGGTCCTCTGATATCATCTCTTGAAGTTCCGGATACCATGCTCTCCTTGGCCAATCCGGAACCACGAGAATTGTGTTTACTCCTCGCTTTCTTATTATTCTCAATACCTTTGGTATGAGAGGAAGAGGAGGAAACACATAAACTGACTGGTACACCCACGGTGTCACTAGAGCGTCCACAGCTATCGCCTGAGGGTCTCTTGACCTGGCGCAATACCTCTCTAGTTTTTTGTTTAGGCGGGACGCCATCATGTCCACCTGTGGACGACCCCACTGATTTACAATCATTTGGAAGACTTCTGGATGAAGTCCCCACTCTCCCGGGTGGAGGTCGTGCCTGCTGAGAAAGTCTGCTTCCCAGTTGTCCACTCCCGGGATGAACACTGCTGACAGTGCTAGTACATGATTTTCCGCCCATCGGAGAATTCTTGTGGCTTCTGCCATTGCCATCCTGCTTCTTGTGCCGCCCTGTCGATTCACATGGGCGACTGCCGTGATGTTGTCTGACTGGATCAGCACCGGCTGGTGTAGAAGCAGGGATATTGCTTGACTTAGGGCATTGTAAATGGCCCTTAGTTCCAGAATATTTATGTGAAGGGAAGTCTCCTGACTCGACCATAGCCCTTGGAAGTTTCTTCCCTTTGTGACTGCCCCCAGCCTCGTAGGCTGGCATCCGTAGTCACCAGGACCCAGTCCTGTATGCCGAATCTGCGGCCCTCCAGAAGATGAGCCGACTGCAGCCACCACAGAAGAGACACCCTGGTTCTTGGGGACAGGGTTATCAAACGATGCATCTGAAGATGCGATCCGGACCACTTGTCCAACAGGTACCACTGAAAGATTCTGGCATGGAACCTGCCGAATGGAATTGCTTCGTAAGAAGCTACCATCTTTCCCAGGACCCGCGTGCAGTGATGCACCGATACCTGTTTTGGTTTTAGGAGGTCTCTGACTAGAGACGACAACTCCCTGGCTTTCTCCTCTGGGAGAAACACTTTCTTCTGGACCGTGTCCAGAATCATTCCCAGGAACATTAGACGTGTCGTCGGGACCAGCTGTGACTTTGGGATATTCAGAATCCAGCCATGCTGGCGCAGCACTTCCTGAGATAGTGCTACTGCCACTAACAATTGTTCCTTGGATCGTGCCTTTATTAGGAGATCGTCCAAGTACGGGATAATTAAAACTCCCTTTTTTCGAAGGAGTATCATCATTTCCGCCATAACCTTGGTAAATACCCTCGGTGCGGTGGAAAGTCCAAACGGCAGTGTCTGGAATTGGTAATGGCAATCCTGTACCACAAATCTGAGGTACTCCTGGTGAGGATGGTAAATGGGGACATGCAGGTAAGCATCCTTGATGTCCAGGGATACCATGTAATCCCCCTCGTCCAGGCTTGCAATAACCGCCCTGAGCGATTCCATCTTGAACTTGAATTTTTTTTATGTATGTGTTCAAGGATTTCAAATTTAAAATGGGTCTCACCGAACCGTCCGGTTTCGGCACCACAAATAGTGTGGAATAGTAACCCCAGCCTTGTTGAAGTAGGGGTACCTTGATTATCACCTGCTGGGAATACAGCTTGTGAATTGCCGCTAGCACTGCCTCCCTGTCTGAGGGAGCAATCGGCAATGCGGATTTTAGGAACCGGTGGGGTGGAGCCGCCTCGAATTCCAGCTTGTACCCCTGAGATACTATTTGAAGGATCCAGGAATCCACCTGTGAGCGAGCCCACTGATCGCTGAAATTCTTGAGGCGGGCCCCCACCGTACCTGGCTCCGCCTGGGGAGCCCCACCGTCATGCGGCAGACTTGGAAGAGGAAGCGGGGGAGGACTTTTGCTCCTGGGAACCTGCTGTCTGTTGCAGCCTTTTTCCCCTGCCTCTGCCTCTAGACAGAAAAGACCCTCCTTTTCCACGCTTGTTTTTCTGGGTCCGAAAGGACTGTACCTGATAAAATGGCGCCTTCTTAGGCTGTGAGGGGACATGGGGTAAAAATGCTGACTTCCCAGACGTTGCTGTGGAAACTAGGTCGGAGAGACCATCCCCAAATAATTCCTCCCCTTTATAAGGCAAAACTTCCATGTGCCTTTTGGAATCTGCATCACCAGTCCACTGGCGAGTCCATAAACCTCTCCTAGCAGAGATGGACAATGCACTTACTTTAGATGCCAGCCGGCAGATTTTCCTCTGTGCATCTCTCATATATAAGACTGAATCTTTGATATGTTCAATTGTCAGCAGAATTGTGTCTATGTCTAGTGTGTCAATATTTTCTGACAGTTTATCTGACCATGCAGCGGCAGCACTGCACATCCATGCTGACGCAATAGCTGGCCTAAGAATAATGCCTGAGTGTGTATATACAGACTTCAGGATCGCCTCCTGCTTTCTATCAGCAGGTTCCTTAAGGGCGGCCGTATCCTGAGACGGTAGTGCCACCTTTTTAGACAAACGTGTGAGCGCTTTATCCACCCTAGGAGGTGTTTCCCAACGTGACCTATCCTCTGGCGGGAAAGGGAACGCCATTAGTACCTTCTTAGGAATTACCAATTTCTTATCAGGGGAAGCCCATGCTTCTTCACACACTTCATTTAATTCATCTGACGGGGGAAAAACTACGGGTAGTTTTTTCTCCCCAAACATAATACCCTTTTTTGTGGTACCTGGATGTAAATCAGAAATATTTAACACCTCTTTCATTGCCTCAATCATGCAGTGAATGGCCCTAACAGGCATTAAATTTGACTCATCGTCGTCGACACTGGTATCAGTATCCGTGTCGACATCTACTTGTGTCATCTGAGAAAGCGGGCGTTTCAGAGCCCCTGATGACTTTTGAGACACCTGGACCGGCACGAGCTGAGAACTCGGCTGGCCCACAGTCGGCATGTCGTCAAATTTTTTATGTAATGAGTCTATACGTGCACTCATTTCCTTCCATAAGCTCATCCACTCAGGTGTCTGCCCCCCAGGGGGTGACATCCCTTCTAAAGGCATCTGCTCCGCCTCCACATCATTATCCTCATCAAACATGTCGACACAGCCGTACCGACACACTCCACACACACAGGGAATGCTCTATTAGAGGACAGGACCCACAAAAGCCCTTTGGCGGGACAGAGTGAGAGTATGCCAGCACACACCAGAGCGCTATATAATGCAGGGACTAACTGAATTATGTCCCTTATAGCTGCTTTTTATATATATATATTATATCCTGCGCCCAAATAAATGCCCCCCCTCTCTCTTTTTTACCCTTTTCTGTAGTGTAGTCTGCAGGGGAGAGCCAGGGAGCTTCCTTCCAGCGGAGCTGTGAGGGAAAAATGGCGCCAGTGTGCTGAGGGAGATAGCTCCGCCCCTTTTCCGCAGCCTATTCTCCCGCTTTTTTTTAGGATTCTGGCAGGGGTATTTACCTCATATATAGCCCCTGGGGCTATATATTGAGGTATTTTAGCCAGCCAAGGTGTTTTTATTGCTGCCTCATTTGTGATCGCAATATTGCGCATACATCGGTCGCACATTTAAGAACCTAGGCCCTCATTCCGAGTTGATCGCTCGCAAGGCGAATGTAGCAGAGTTACACACGCTAAGCCTACGCCTACTGGGAGTGTATCTTAGGTTCTTAAATGTGCGACCGATGTATGCGCAATATTGCGATCACAAACGAGTTAGCAGTTTCTGAGTAGCTTCAGACTTACTCTGCCTGTGCGATCAGTTCAGTGCTTTTCGTTCCTGGTTGACGTCATAAACACACCCAGCGTTCGCCCAGGCACTCCCACCGTTTCCCCGGCCACTCCTGCGTTTTTTCCGGAAACGGTAGCGTTTTCAGCCACACGCCCATAAAACGCCGTGTTTCCGCCCAGTAACACCCATTTCCTGTCAATCACAATGCGAACGTCGGAGCGATGAAAAAGCCGTGAGTAAACTTACTTTCTTCATAGTAAAGTTACTTGGCGCAGTCGCAGTGCGAACATTGCGCATGCGCACTTAGAGAATTCTCACTGCGATGCGATGAAAATCTCCGAGCGAACAACTCGGAATGAGGGCCCTAAGATACACTCCCAGTAGGCGTAGGCTTAGCGTGTGTAACTCTGCTACATTCGCCTTGCGAGCGATCAACTCGGAATGAGGGCCATTGTAAATAACTAATCAGCACTGCAATTGGGCAGATCTATGTAGTGTGCAGTGCAGCCCCACATCCAATCTCTTGCAGAGACACCCTACATAGATCTGCTCAGCCACAATGCTGATAATTTATTCACAAAGTACAAGGTAAGCTTCAAATAGTTAGAATTATATAGCTTAGAATTATCTACCTTTCTATATAAAGACAGATTTGCTCAATGAATAACTTGTCTGCCTGCAATGCCACAGGTAAAGGGTTCGTATCCAAGGTATGTTAGCAGTGTCGGACTGGGGCATGAAGGGCCCACCGGGGGAATGCAGTGATAGGGGCCCATACTTAGGGGTGTGGCCAACCTACAAAGGGGGTGTATCCTGCCTCCACAGAGGTTTGAAATACACAATTGTCTTGTGCAGTGTAATGCAACATATCTACCATGTATAATACAAGTGCACAGTCTGGAACCTGATCCCTAAAGGAAGGAGTGGGCCCTCAGGCAGTGGGGCCCACCGGAGGTTTCCCCTGTAACCCTGTATGTCAGCATCTTGAAATGAAATAAAGGACAATGTGACTGAATAAAAAAGAAATCTCAAGTTGAGTTCATGAATGTTGTATAGGTATTAGCGACAGATGGGGTCAGGGTAGGAGACACGGTCAGGAGATGCTGGTCTTCAAAAAGGAAGGAAGCTGCAAGTGAAAGTAATTAAAACAGATAACTGACAAGTGCTGCCAATAGCGCCCCCTACCCTGCAGCGCTGTGTGCGGTGCCCCCTCCGCACACACCTAGTTACGGCCCTGAATAATGTTATACTGAGTTTTATTCCTCCCTGTGCCATGTGCACCTCATACGCAAGAATTACTTTTGTCCACCCAGGTTCCTGCACAGAGCATCCCCTACAGAACTAACAGTAGCATTGAGCTTGAATTCACAAAAAAACAGAGTTTTGACACAAATGCTGCAGTTATGAAAAAGCTGACCTTTTCCAAGAGACCCACTAGTGATGATGATGACTCAATTCAGAGCGCCAGAGTGAAACATGACATCTGGTCAGGCTTAAAAAAGAAATTGCCCACATATACTGATACCATACAGCCAGAGCCAGCAGAACAGGCTCAGCAAAGGGATGCAAAGCAGGTAGGTACTGGGCTGGAGAGGCACTCTCCCTGCTCTGCATCTCTGCTGCTGTCCAGCCCAGTGTTGCTGCCGGCTGCCACTGCACCTGTCACACGGTATGTTGACAGGCAGCGGTGCTGGCAGTGTGAAGCTGGGGTGGGTAAGAATATCCCTACTTGGCCTTACACTGTAATCCTGGGAGCTGCTGTCTTGTGGTGCAGGGAAAGGGTCCATCTCGCTCATCCCATCTCCCAGCAGCAGCAGGCGTCCTAACTAAGGTCATTGTGGAAGACCTATGTTTCCAGAAAAACAGTAGCCCTGCCCCCCCAGGTCACCAGGCTCCACCAGGCAGAGACACCATAAGTGCCAAATGAGTGGCACAAGAGTTTTGTCCCTGGCTTTGCAGTCACGCAGCAGCTGATAACGAACTGCTCATCTCTCACTGCCACCAATGGGCTGCAGAGTGTATGCCTCTACTCCGTCCCAGCTCAGGCTGCATGAAGCCCCGCCCCTTTCTCTCCTCTACCCTATTTCTCAGCTTATCCTACTCTAGTCTCCACCCCTTCCTCTCCCCTCCTTACCCTGTCTGTGGCTGTCTCTCCTCGGCTTCTCCCCCTGAGCTCCAGCTCCGCAGTCTGCTGAGATGTTAAGAGGATGGGGTTGCAGTAACATATGGGGGGATATTATTGGTATCGAGTATCTGTAATGGTGGAGTCCAGTGGGGATGAGCTAATATTGTGTGCTGAAAATATTAACAAGAAATGAGGATAATTGTGTAATCTTCCAACTGGTAGCCTTAAGCCCGAGGGAGAAATTTAGACCTGATCGCTAGGCCGCGATTTTGGCACTGCTGTGATCAGATAGTCATCGCCTACAGGGGGAGTGTATTTTAGCTGTGCAAGTGTGCGATCACGTGTAGCAGAGCTGCACAAACTGATTTTGTGCAGTCTCTGCACAGACCAGGACTTACTCAGCCGCTGCGATCACATCAGCCTGTCTGGGAACAGAATTGACATCGGGAACCCTACCTACAAACGCTTGGACACGGCTGGGTTTTTCCAAATACTCCCAGAAAACGGTCAGTTGTAAGTTGCCACCCACAATCCTTGCGATTGCCCGTGCGATCAGAAATTTTGCACCATCCAGTCGCTGAATGGCGATCCCCATTGCTTTGGTCCATCGTGCTTGCGCATTGCAGTTCATACGCATGCACAGTTCAGATCTGATCGCAGGCTGTGAGAAAACGCAGCCTAGCAATCAGAGGCCTAATTCAGAGTTGATTGTAGCCATGCAAAATTTTGCACGGCTACTATCAACTTCCCTGACATGCGGGAAGCACAGGGCTAGTCCGCCCCGCATGTCAGGCCCTACCCCGCAGCACAAGTACAAAAGCATTGCACAGTGGCGATGCTTTTGTACTTGAGGAGTAGATCACTACCAGTGCAGCTCCTGTGCGCTGGCAGGGAACTACTCGTTACTGTCTGGGTCGCAGCACGCAGCTGTGCGGCCCGCCCCCAGCACGGTGCGGGAGCATGCGTTGCCCAGACCTCGCCCCTAAAATGGTGGCCAAATGCCGCCGGCCCTCTCCCTCCCATCCAGCGACCACTTCTGCCTATCAATCAGGTAGAGGCGATCTCAGGGCTGAGATGGCCGTCGGCTGTCGGGCATGCGCTGGCATTGGAACATGCACAGTTCAGACCTGATCGACTGCTGTGCGAAAACACACAGCAGCGATCAGGTCTGAATTGGCCCCCAAATCAAAAAGATGTTTTCTTTTGTGGGGGCCCAAAAGAACCAAGCACTTCAGCCCCTACTGCTGAAGTGCTTGGTTTGTTAAACTGTGCTTTTTTTTTATATAGAACAGTGGTGGCCAACGCGTGGCTCTAGAGCCACATGCGGCTCTTTCTTTATTGAAATGTGGCTCCCAACAGTCAAAGTCACGTGACCACAAGAGATCTGTAAACCGCTGCACTCCAGCCAGACATGCAGCAGCACTACGTAGACTGAGGGAGCCAAATACACACGGGGGAGCTGGCTGGAGTGACACAGGCGGGTGCTGGCTGGAGTGACACATAGGGGAACTGAAGTGTATTATGTGAATCTGGCTTTTCAACATATTTTTATACAAATCTGGCTTTTTCAATTATTTGATGTAGAAGTGGCTTTTTCATTGTATTTTATGTTGGATCTGGCTTTTTCAATGTATTTTATACCACGGGCGTGGTATAGCAGGCACAAGGACACACCCCTTTTTTGCAAGTGCTCCTTCGGCTCGAAGTCGGCTCTTTGATGTACCTAACAAGATTTCTTGGCTCTTTGGGGTATATTTACTAAGGTCCCGATTCTGACCGAGATGCCGTTTTTTCTTCAAAGTGTCATCTCGGTAATTTACTAAGCAAAAATCACGGAAGTGATGAGGGCATTCGTAATATTTTGGAAGTCCTAGGAAAAAACACGAATCAATACACCATCGGTCAAATACGCCTGCAATTTGGTAGAAATCGGTCATTTACTAAAAAGTGCAAAACACAAACACTGCCGACAATAGCGAAACACTGCCGTGATGAAATACAAATCGTGAAAAAGTGCTAAAAAAAAACAGACCTGCTTTTTTATCTCGTGTTTGTATATGCATGCACGGATCCATGAGATCCGTGCATGTTTTTCAGTGGGAAGGGGTGGGAAATGTTTTAATTTTCCCAAAAAATATGCGTGGGGTCCCCCCTCCTAAGCCAAACCAGCCTCGGGCTCTTTGAGCCGGCCCTGGTTGCAAAAATATGGGGGAAAAATTGACAGGGGTTCCCCCATATTTAAACAACCAGCACCGGGCTCTGCGCCTGGTCCTGGTTCCAAAAATACAGGGGACAAAAAGCATATTTTTGAAACCAGCACCGGGCTCCACTAGCTGGACAGATAATGCCACAGCCGGGGGTCACTTTTATACAGTGCCCTGCGGCCGTGTCATTAAATACCCAACTAGTCACCCCTGGCCGGGGTACCCTGGAGGAGTGGGAACCCCTTAAATCAAGGGGTCCCCCCCTCCAGCCACCCAAGGGCCAGGGGTGAAGCCCGAGGCTGTCCCCCCCATCCATGGGCTGCGGATGGGGGGCTGATAGCCTTTGTTGAAAGTTATGAATATTGTTTTTAGTAGCAGTACTACAAGTCCCAGCAAGCCTCCCCTGCAAGCTGGTACTTGGAGAACCACAAGTACCAGCATGCGGAGGAAAACCTGGTACCTGTAGTACTACTACTAAAAAAATACCCCAATAAAGACATAACACACACACACCCTGAAAGTATAACTTTAATGCATACATACACACCACCATATACACATACTTACCTTATGTTCACACGAGGGTCGGTCCTCTTCTCCATGTAGAATCCATGGTGTACCTATTGAAAAAATTCTACTCACCAAATCCAGTGTAGAGGGCTCCTCGGGTAATCCATTTGTAATCCACGCACTTGTAAAAATAAAAAAACGGACACCCGACCACGAACTGAAAGGGGACCCATGTTTTCACATGGGACCCGTTTCCCCGAATGCCAGAAACACCCTCTGACTGATGTCTAAGAGGGTTCCATCAGCCAATCAGGGTGCGCCACATTGTGGCACCCTCCTGATTGGCTGTGTGCTCCTGTACTGTATGACAGGCGGCACACGGCAGTGTTACAATGTAGCGCCTATGCGCTCCATTATAACCAATGGTGGGAACTTTGTGGTCAGCGGTTGACCGAATGTTAGTAAATTTACCCCTTTGTCTCTGACTGGTTGGCCACCCCTGATATAGAACATAAATGTGGGTGGGAGCACCCAAGGACAATTCCATCATACCCCACATTTCAGTACTAGCTTTGCAAAGACAGTGTGTGTGTGTGTGTGTGTGTGTGTGTGTGTGTGTGTGTGTGTGTGTGTGTGTGTGTGTGTGTGTGTGTGTGTGTGTGTGTGTGTGTGTGTGTGTGTGTGTGTGTGTGTAGTACTTGTTGGAGGTTTTAGCCCTATTTTAAGTGATATAGCTAGTAAAATTCTGATCACATGAAAACAAGGTTACAAGTCTCTATGCAAATATGTAACAAAAAGAATAAATAGAAAAATGGTTTCATAATAATGTACTCAGATAAAATAAAGGAAACAGGATGTAGTCATAATATTGATATAGTTGAAATGTTGACATTGAACCTATCAGCATGTGCAGAAGGTCGACATATTCACAATTTTGACATTATGCATGGATCAGCAGTGGAGAGTTATGCTGGCTATACACTTGTACAATTGCTTTCGACGCGAGATCGGGCCCGATTCCCCTTGAAGCTCACCTTGAGACAAATCTCATCGAAAGTGCATTTTTACTGCATTCGATGCGCATAGAATCCTGAGATTTATCTCATGCCCCTCACGACCGGAAATCGACTGGTATCATATGATCGAATTCGTCCTCATCTCATGCTGCCCAAAAGCACACCAGATTTATCTGCCAGATTTAGAAAAATTTAAATTGTGGGCTGGCCTATATGGGGATATAGATTGAAAGGCAGAGGCGGTTGATGGGCGGGAGGGGGCGGGACGGCGGCGTTTGGCCGCCATTATGAGGGCACGGTCCGGCCAACGCAGGTGTGGCCGGACCGTGTGGGGGCCAGGCTGCAGCGGCTGGGTGACATCACACGTACAAGTACAAAAGCATCGCCGCTGTGTGTCTGGGCGGCCAGACATGCAGGGCGGACTAGCCCTGTGCTGGGCATCCCACCGCATGTCTGAGAACATGATCGTAGCTGTGCTAAATTTAGCACAGCTACGAACAATTCGGATTGACCCACATTGCTTGTACACACCTGCAGATCAGCAAAAGATATATTGGACAACCAACTGATTGGCCAATAGATCTGCCAGTGTGTACCTAGCATTAGACTATGGGAAGAGGTGGGTTAGGGTTAGGCTATGGGAGGGGGAGGGCTGTGGTTATGCTATTGGAGGTTTAGGGTTAGGCTATGGGAGGGGGGGGGGTTAGGCTATGGAATGGGGGGTTAGGCTATGGGAGGGGGAGGGTCATGCCACAGGAGGGGATGTTAGCCACTAGGGGGAGGGTTAGGCCTAGCAATACTCACTGCTGGAAGCCATGCAGGATCCACCGGAAGTCATCATGATATCACTACCAGACCCAGAAAATGTTACGATTCCTGTACTCCAGACTGGAGAAGATCTTATGGCAGAGATCTGAGTACAGGAATGAAATACAGGTTGTGGGAGCTGGAAAGCCTAGTAACCCCTGGCACCCTAACTCCGTTGTCTCGCCCGTGTTATCAGAAATCCCCTGCGAGACTATGGTTGCTTGAGCCCATGGCAGCCGCGTTCGAAGGGCGGATTATGTCTGCCCAACCCCGATGCCCCCGCAGGTCTTAATGGGAGACAAGGGGAAGTCCGAGACAGGGTGATAACAAGGGGCCCTCTGACTAAGCAACCAAGCCAGGGGTTACAAGCTAACTTAACTAAATCAAAAGGTATGTGCGGACTAGCCGCCAGGGAAAAGGACAACCAAAGATCCACTGATCCGACACTCCTATCCGGCACCGCTGGACACCAGAGTGGATCTTGTGGAAGCGGAATCCTCCGCAAAGCTCCAGAACACAATATAAACAAAATAATAAATAATAGCGGACAAGCCGCAACACACGGCTGCGCCGCGACTCACGAACACCACCAGATGTTAAAGGTGCTCGATCAGACTCCAGGAACAGATGGTAACTTCCGAGTACAGGATCACTGAGAACAGGAACAAACGAACAGACCGGGACTGGGAACTCTCTCTGCAGCAGAATCAGGCAAACAGGAAGCTATCACCGGCGTCTGTGAGGAGTCCTGGGAGTGCTTTTAACAGAGAGTCCTAATTAAACAATCCAGAGCAGCTGGCCCACTGCATGATTCCAACTGACAAAATGCAATCAGCAGCCAGGTGAGGCTGAACACATGGAACAAGCTGCAATTACACAGACTAACCAGCGGCAGCAGACAAGAGCATACTAAAACAGAGCAACAGGAAATCCTGGCATGCAAGACAACTAATAAACATGAAATACCTAACAAAAATGCAGAAACAGGAATGAGCCACAGCCGTGGCTCATAACATTACCCCCCCCTTGAGGAGGGGTCAAAAGACCCCAAAATTCAGACTATCCAGAACAAGGGATACAACAAAAAAAAAACCTGACACATTGGTCTAACAGACCAGAAAACAAAAAACAAGCTGTAGCAACAACTTGTAACAGTGCCCTCCCCTTGATGGTGGCCACTGGACACAAGACAAGGAAAAAAAAAAAAATCTCTCTTTTTTTTTTTATCAAGGCAAGAGTCAAAAATTATTTCTTTTTCTTCTTCTTCTTTTTACAAAGCTCTTTAGGTCTGACCAAGGTAATTCCCCAAACATTGTCTGAACTGATGGTACCACCCAGCAAGGCTGCGTTCAAATCAGAGACAGGTCTCTTACCCTTGGGAGCTGAACTTTCTGGTAAAGTACTATTATTAGAAGAAGAAGTCAGAAAAGCACATCCTGCAGTCAAAGCAACGGGCTGGGACTCTTGTGCCGAGTTTACAGTATTTGGTGGACTCTCAGCAGACAAGACGGGTGACTTAGAGGAACCTGAACCAATTTCTTTGAAACCGTATCTTTTAACAATTGCATCACAGAATGCTTGGGGATCCTGAAGAATGGGATCTTCAGCTTTCATTAGGCTGGTTGCCCACTCAGAAGGCTCTCCTCTAAAAGAATAAATCAGATAGAGCCCAAGGTTTTCTGAAGTGATGCCCAGAAATGGTCTAGACAACATAATAGTGTAATAGTGTTTGAAAAGCGCCATAAATTGGGCGAAGTCCCCATCAAAGGTTATGGATGTTGAAATATCAGAGTCAGGATCTGTTTCCTTTTCATCTGACTGACTGGAGTGCTTTGCTAGGACCTGGTCACTATTGACCTTACTCGAGGCTGAGACTCTCTGAACCCCACCCGGGGCTGAGACTTTCTGAACCCCACCCGGGGCAGTGACTTTCTGAACCCCACACGGGGCAGTGACTTTCTGAACCCCACACGGGGCAGTGACTTTCTGAACCCCACCCGGGGCAGTGACTTTCTGAACCCCACCCGGGGCAGTGACTTTCTGAACCCCACCCGGGGCAGTGACTTTCTGAACCCCACCCGGGGCAGTGACTTTCTGAACCCCACCCGGGGCAGTGACTTTCTGAACCCCACCCGGGGCAGTGACTTCCTGAACCCCACCCGGGGCAGTGACTTCCTGAACCCCACCCGGGGCAGTGGCCTCCGGGAACCCCGCTAGGGCAGTGGCCTCCGGGAACCCCGCTAGGGCAGTGGCCTCCGGGAACCCCGCTAGGGCAGTGGCCTCCGGGAACCCCGCTGGGGCAGTGGCCTCCGGGAACCCCGCTGGGGCAGTGGCCTCCGGGAACCCCGCTGGGGCAGTGGCCTCCGGGAACCCCGCTGGGGCAGTGGCCTCCGGGAACCCCGCTGGGGCAGTGGCCTCCGGGAACCCCGCTGGGGTCAGCACCTCGGATTCTTTTACTGGGACCGGGCCGTTGGCCTCCCTGACTGGGATCGGGCCACCGGCCTCCCTCTCTGAGTCGATAATTATCGAAAGTTCTTCCGTGACTATGACTTCCGGGACTTTTGCTGAAGCAATAACGTTCAGATCCTCCACTAATGCTATGCTTCTTAAGTTCTTTCCTGGGGAAGCGACTTCTAGACCCTTCTTTGGGGCTGCGTCTCTCGAGACCCCACTTGGGGATATTACTTCAAAGATCCCTTCTGGGGTTTTGCTTCTCGAGTTCCCTTCAAGAACTATGGTTTTAGATACCCTTTCTGGGGTTGCGCTCCTCAAGTCCCTACCTGGGGTAACAGCTTCTGAGACCCCTTCTGGTATGGAAACCTGAGCTACAATATTTGATTTCCCTCTATAAGCTTGGGTATCGGGTACCGCTCCAGCACTCTGGACATCGGGTACCGCTCCAGCACTCTGGACATCGGGTACCGCTCCAGCACTCTGGGCATCGGGTACCGCTCCAGGACCCTGGGCTACGGGCACCACTCCAGGACCCTGGGCTACGGGCACCACTCCAGGACCCTGGGCTACGGGCACCACTCCAGGACCCTGGGCTACGGGCACCACTCCAGGACCCTGGGCTACGGGCACCACTCCAGGAACTTGCAACTCCGCTTCCACAGGAACCTCAAGAGAGGAGAGAAACATTCTCTTTTGATTCCTGAATCTATAATGGGGCTCCCTTGCCCAAGGACCCCAATTATAGGACAGAGAGCTTTTTTGTGTGGGTTGTGTGACAAGTACCTCTGCCACAGTAGAGACAGGAGTAGGTCTTGTATCATGACTCAACTTGGACAGAGGGCAAGACTCGTCACCACACTTTGGCTTGCGCAACTCACAGGTCTGCAGATAATGGCCTAAACCCCCACAATATAGGCATAAGTTTAAGTTTCTGCGACGCAGACGCTCCTCTTCTGAGAGCCTGGGCCGCAGAAAACTTTTAAACTTTTTCTCTTCAATTAAACCAGAGGATTCTCTTGTCACCATACTGTGAACAAGAGTCTCTTTAGAGATAGATGTACTCTCAACGACTTCTGGCAAAATAAGCAAGATTTTAGTCAGAAGGTTTTGCAGTTGCTTTAGGGATTGCTGAAAAGCTTCTAGTCGCTCTGGTCTCAAAGCACTGAATACAGAGTTCAGGGCTGCGAGAGATGCCTGCAGGGCTTGCATAGTAGACATAGGAGGATTTAAAACTAGACAAGACAAGACAAGGCAAGACAAGGCTAGGCAAGGCAAGGCAAGGCAAGGCAAGACTAAATTTTGCTAAACAAATCAAGACTTTTTTTTTTGTATTTTTTTTTTTTAAAACACCGGACTGGATTCTAAACTCCGGACTGGATTCTAAACTCCGGACTGGATTCTAAACTCCGGACTGGATTCTAAACACCGGACTGGATTCTAAACACCGGACTGGATTCTAAACACCGGACTGGAGTCTGCACACTGAATTCTATACAGGACTGGATTCTAAACACCGGATTGGATTCTGCACACTGAATTCTAGACAGGACTGGATTCTAGACTAGACACTGGACTGGGCCAAAAAAGAAAAAAAAGTTTTATTTCTTTTTTGTGGTAGGGCCGGTGATAATGTTACGATTCCTGTACTCCAGACTGGAGAAGATCTTATGGCAGAGATCTGAGTACAGGAATGAAATACAGGTTGTGGGAGCTGGAAAGCCTAGTAACCCCTGGCACCCTAACTCCGTTGTCTCGCCCGTGTTATCAGAAATCCCCTGCGAGACTATGGTTGCTTGAGCCCATGGCAGCCGCGTTCGAAGGGCGGATTATGTCTGCCCAACCCCGATGCCCCCGCAGGTCTTAATGGGAGACAAGGGGAAGTCCGAGACAGGGTGATAACAAGGGGCCCTCTGACTAAGCAACCAAGCCAGGGGTTACAAGCTAACTTAACTAAATCAAAAGGTATGTGCGGACTAGCCGCCAGGGAAAAGGACAACCAAAGATCCACTGATCCGACACTCCTATCCGGCACCGCTGGACACCAGAGTGGATCTTGTGGAAGCGGAATCCTCCGCAAAGCTCCAGAACACAATATAAACAAAATAATAAATAATAGCGGACAAGCCGCAACACACGGCTGCGCCGCGACTCACGAACACCACCAGATGTTAAAGGTGCTCGATCAGACTCCAGGAACAGATGGTAACTTCCGAGTACAGGATCACTGAGAACAGGAACAAACGAACAGACCGGGACTGGGAACTCTCTCTGCAGCAGAATCAGGCAAACAGGAAGCTATCACCGGCGTCTGTGAGGAGTCCTGGGAGTGCTTTTAACAGAGAGTCCTAATTAAACAATCCAGAGCAGCTGGCCCACTGCATGATTCCAACTGACAAAATGCAATCAGCAGCCAGGTGAGGCTGAACACATGGAACAAGCTGCAATTACACAGACTAACCAGCGGCAGCAGACAAGAGCATACTAAAACAGAGCAACAGGAAATCCTGGCATGCAAGACAACTAATAAACATGAAATACCTAACAAAAATGCAAAAACAGGAATGAGCCACAGCCGTGGCTCATAACAGAAAACAGCTGGAGCCACTGGACAAAGTGTACCAGGGAAGTTACCAATAGACCACCAGGGAGGTTTGGTCAACATCCTAATCATGTTGACATTATTGTTGACGTGATTTATGTCGACATGCCGACATTATGAATATCAATAAAACAAATGCTGATAATAGAAACTCCATTAGTTATGTTCCTTTGTCTGTGCCTTGTGAGGTCTATGACTTGTGCTGAGAGATAAAAAACATTAACAGAGAAAGGGATTACCTAAGACCCTGCAGGGTACAGGCCGGGTGTCTCAGTCCCTCACACAGAATCTTTATTCCAGAGTCCTGCAGAGCATTTTGTGACAGGTCCAGTCTGGTCAGAGAGCGGTTTGTAGTAATAACAGAGCGGAGATCATCACAGCAAGAGGAGGTCAGATTACAGTTCCATAACCTGATTAGAGATGAGGGATCTGCATTAGGTAATTTCTTACAAGCCAATGAGCAGTAAGCCAAATTGAAATGTTAACGTGGATACCACTATTTATATGTACTGTATATACTGTATATCAGCTATTAAGCTGTAGGTGTATGTCATGGAGAATGTTGTTATTGAGTAACTGATATAGATGTGGCCTCACAAATACTTCCAAATGTCATTGGTGCAAGTTTCTATGGTGCAACCCATAGTGGCATCTAAAGACCAGGTGATATTACAGTGTCTGAAAATGCTCAAAGTGGGCACCTCAGTCAGACGCACATTTGTACACCAGTGGAAGGGCTGATACAGGCATTAGCACATAGGTGGTCATTCCCAGTTGTTCGCTCGTTGCCGATTTTCGCTATGCTGCAATTTGCTGCTAACTGCGCATGCGCATGGTACGCAGAGCGCATGCGCTTAGTTATTTAAGTAAAAATTTACACAAGCTCGAGCTAAGTTGTTTCAACGCTCGAGTGATCGTAGTGTGATTGACAGGAAGTGGGTGTTTCTGGGTGACAACTCAGCGTTTTCACGGCGTTTGCTAAAAAACACAGGCATGCCAGGGAAAAACGCAGTAGTGGCTGGTGAAACGGGGGAGTGGCTGGCCAAACGCAGGGCTTGTTTGTGATGTCAAACCAGGAACTAAACGGACTGAGTTGATCGCAATCTAGGAGTAGGTCTGGAGCTACTCAGAAACTGGTAAGAATTATTTCGTAGCAGTTCTGCTAATTTTTCAATCGCTATTCTGCTAAACGAAGATTTACTCCCAGAGGGCGGCGGACTAGCGTGTGCAATGCCGCTAAAAGCAGCTAGCGAGCGAACAACTCGGAATGAGGGCCATAGTCACAGACACACGGCTGTACACCAGGGGAAGGGATGATACTGGCATTAGCACATAGTCATAGACACATGGCTGTACACCAGGGGAAGGGCTGATACCAGCATTAGCACATAGTCACAGACACACAGCTGTACACCAGGGGAAGGGCTGATACCGGCATTAGCACATAGTCACAGACACACTGCTGTACACCAGGGGAAGGGCTGATACCAGTATTAGTACATAGTCACAGACACATGGCTGTACACCAGGGGAAGGGCTGATACCGGCATTAGCACATAGTCACAGACACACTGCTGTACACCAGGGGAAGGGCTGATACCAGCATTAGCACATAGTCACAGACACACGGCTGTACACCAGGGGAAGGGCTGATACCGGCATTAGCACATAGTCACAGACACACTGCTGTACACCAGGGGAAGGGCTGATACCAGTATTAGTACATAGTCACAGACACATGGCTGTACACCAGGGGAAGGGCTGATACTGGCATTAGCACATAGTCACTGACACACAGCTGTACACCAGGGGAAGGGCTGATACTGGCATTAGCACATAGTCACAGACACATGGCTGTACACCAGGGGAAGGGCTGATACTAGCATTAGCACATAGTCACAGACACACGGCTGTACACCAGGGGAAGGTCTGATACTGGCATTAGCACATAGTCACAGACACACAGCTGTACACCAGGGGAAGGGCTGATACCGGCATTAGCACATAGTCACAGACACACGGCTGTACACCAGGGGAAGGGCTGATACTGGCATTAGCACATAGTCACAGACACACAGCTGTACACCAGGGGAAGGGCTGATACTGGCATTATCACATAGTCACAGACACACTGCTGTACACCAGGGGAAGTGCTGATACCGGCATTAGCACATAGTCACAGACATACAGCTGTACACCAGGGGAAGGGCTGATACTGGCATTATCACATAGTCACAGACACACTGCTGTACACCAGGGGAAGTGCTGATCCTGGCATTAGCACATAGTCACAGACACACAGCTGTACACCAGGGGAAGGGCTGATACTGGCATTAGTACATAGTCACAGACACATGGCTGTACACCAGGGGAAGGGCTGATACTGGCATTAGCACATAGTCACAGACACACGGCTGTACACCAGGGGAAGAGCTGATACCAGCATTAGCACATAATCACAGACACACGGCTGTACACCAGGGGAAGAGCTGATACCAGCATTAGCACATAGTCACAGACACACAGCTGTACACCAGGGGAAGGGCTGATACTGGCATTAGCACATAGTCACAGACACACGGCTGTACACCAGGGGAAGGGCTGATACCGGCATTAGCACATAGTCATAGACACATGGCTGTACACCAGGGGAAGGGCTGATACATGCATTAGCACATAGTCATAGACACATGGCTGTACACCAGGGGAAGGGCTGATACATGCATTAGCACATAGTCACAGACACACTGCTGTACACCAGGGGAAGGTCTGATACTGGCATTAGCACATAGTCACAGACACACGGCTGTACACCAGGGGAAGGGCTGATACTGGCATTAGCACATAGTCACAGACACACAGCTGTACACCAGGGGAAGGGCTGATACTGGCATTATCACATAGTCACAGACACACTGCTGTACACCAGGGGAAGTGCTGATACCGGCATTAGCACATAGTCACAGACACACAGCTGTACACCAGCGGAAGGGCTGATTCTGGCATTATCACATAGTCACAGACACACTGCTGTACACCAGGGGAAGTGCTGATCCTGGCATTAGCACATAGTCACAGACGCACAGCTGTACACCAGGGGAAGGGCTGATACTGGCATTAGCACATAGTCACAGACGCACAGCTGTACACCAGGAGAAGGGATGATACCAGTATTAGTACATAGTCACCGACACACGGCTGCACACCAGGGGAAGGGCTGATACCGGCATTAGCATATAGTCACAGACACACTGCTGTACACCAGGGGAAGTGCTGATACCGGCATTAGCACATAGTCACAGACACACAGCTGTACACCAGGGGAAGGGCTGATACTGGCATTAGCACATAGTCACAGACGCACAGCTGTACACCAGGGGAAGGGCTGATACTAGCATTAGCACATAGTCACAGACACACGGCTGCACACCAGGGGAAGGGCTGATACCGGCATTAGCATATAGTCACAGACACACTGCTGTACACCAGGGGAAGTGCTGATACCGGCATTAGCACATAGTCACAGACACACAGCTGTACACCAGGGGAAGGGCTGATACTGGCATTAGCACATAGTCACAGACGCACAGCTGTACACCAGGAGAAGGGATGATACCAGTATTAGTACATAGTCACCGACACATGGCTGTACACCAGGGGAAGGGCTGATACTGGCATTAGCACATAGTCACAGACACACAGCTGCACACCAGGGGAAGGGCTGATACCGGCATTAGTACATAGTCACAGACACATGGCTGTACACCAGGGGAAGTGCTGATATCGGCATTAGCACATAGTCACAGACGCACAGCTGTACACCAGGGGAAGGGCTGATACTGGCATTAGCACATAGTCATAGACACATGGCTGTACACCAGGGGAAGGGCTGATACTGGCATTAGCACATAGTCACAGACACACTGCTGTACACCAGGGGAAGGTCTGATACTGGCATTAGCACATAGTCACAGACACACGGCTGTACACCAGGGGAAGGGCTGATACTGGCATTAGCACATAGTCACAGACACACAGCTGTACACCAGGCGAAGGGCTGATACTGGCATTATCACATAGTCACAGACACACTGCTGTACACCAGGGGAAGTGCTGATACCGGCATTAGCATATAGTCACAGACACACAGCTGTACACCAGGGGAAGGGCTGATACTGGCATTATCACATAGTCACAGACACACTGCTGTACACCAGGGGAAGTGCTGATCCTGGCATTAGCACATAGTCACAGACACACTGCTGTACACCAGGGGAAGGGCTGATACTGGCATTATCACATAGTCACAGACACACTGCTGTACACCAGGGGAAGTGCTGATACCGGCATTAGCATATAGTCACAGACACACAGCTGTACACCAGGGGAAGGGCTGATACTGGCATTATCACATAGTCACAGACACACTGCTGTACACCAGGGGAAGTGCTGATCCTGGCATTAGCACATAGTCACAGACGCACAGCTGTACACCAGGAGAAGGGATGATACCAGTATTAGTACATAGTCACAGACACATGGCTGTACACCAGGGGAAGGGCTGATACTGGCATTAGCACATAGTCACAGACACACAGCTGTACACCAGGGGAATGGCTGATACCTGCATTAGCACATATAGGGCCTAATTCAGACTTGATCGCTAGGGTGCATTTTTTGCATCCCTGCGGTCTGGTAGTCGCCGCCTACAGGGTGAGGGGGAATTCGCTGTGCAGGGGTGCGATTGCATGTGCAGAGAGCTGCACATACAGAAGTTTGTATAGTCTCTGCACAAGTTAGGACTTACTCTTCCAGTGTGATTATCGCGGCCGGAGCCGACGTCAGAAACCCTTCCTTCAAACACCTGATCCTTCTTGCGTTTCTCTGGACACGCCTTAAAAATGGTCAGTTGCCACCCACAAATGGCCTCTTTCTGTCAGTCACCTTGCGATCGTCCATGCGATTGCTTTTCTCGCACCATCCCGTCGCTGCCCAATGCTCCCGTCGCTGCGTACCGATGCGCCTGAACATTGCGGTGCATATGCATGCACAGTTCAGATCTGAAAGCAGGCTGTATGAAAATGCAGCCTAGCGATCAGGTCTAAATTAGGCCCATAGATGGAGCAGCGCTCATCTAATGAGGCTCCATCGTAAACGTACACTCCCGGCGTGGATAGGAGATTTGACTCTACTGGAGTTCACAGAGTTGCTCCCATTGCAGTGAATCCCAGATGCTGCAATAGGTGGGACTTGGTTGGCGCACTGCGGCGGTGACAGAGCCACGATTAGCGTGGCTCTATCTGTAGTCACAGATGCATGACTGTACACCAGGGAAACGGCTGATACCAGCATTAGCACATAGTAACAGGCACACAGTCAGGGCCAGTGATAGGGTGTTCGGCGCCCCCTTGCAAACTATAAATTTATGCCCTCCCATACTTCACAAAGGGTCAGCTTGTGTCAGGAACAGGAATTTGGTCTTACAAGGAAGGGGCGTGGCCACACAATAGTACCCCATTTTAAATTATGCCACACAGTCGCACTATCTTATTCACATTACACAGCACATTGTAGTGCTGCTCATTCACATAATGCCCCCAGTAGTAATGAAGCTTATACACATAATGCCCACAGTAGTGCAACTTATACATACTATATATTGCTGACAGTAGTAATGCCCCTTATACATAATGCTCACAGTATGCTGTTTATACACATAATGTCCCGAGTAGTAGTGCCCCTTATACACATAATGCCCCCAGTAGAAGTGCTGCTTATACATAATGCCCACAGTAGAAGTGCTGCTTATACATAATGCCCACAGTAGTTGTGCAGCTTATACACAGAATTCCCATAGTGGTAATGCCGCTTATACACATGCTGTAATACCCACAGTAGTAGTGCCGCTTATACACATAGTGCCCACAGTAGTAGTACCGCTTATATACAGAATGCCCACAGTAGTAATGCCACTTATACACATAATGCCCACAGTAGTAGTGCCGCTTATACACATAATGCCCGCAGAAGTGCTTCTTATACATAATGCCCCCAATATGCCATTTATACGCATAGTGCCCCGGTAGTATTGTCCTTATACATTATGCCCACAGAATTGCCGCTTACACATTATGCTCCCAGTAGTAGTGTGCTTTTACATAATTTTCCCCAGTAGTAGTGTGCTTTTACATAATGCTCCCCAGTAGTAGTGTCCTTATACATAATGCCCCAAAGTATTAGTTTCATTATATATAATGCCCCAGTAGTAGCATCCTTATACATAATGCTCCCCAGTAGTAGCGTTCTTATACATAATGCCCCCCAGTAGTAGCATCCTTTTATGTATTGCCCCCCAGTAGTAGCATCCTTAAACATAATGCACCTCCAGTAGTAGCATCCATAAAGCGCACACACACACACACACACACATACCCCACACAACACACACACCCACCATACACAAACACACCACATACTGTATTTCTCTCTCACCCTCCATTTACCTGAGTGTGGCTGGCCGCCACTGTTTTCTCTCCCTCTGTACAGTAGCCTGGTAGTGTGTAGCTCTGCCACCTCAATCCCACGTGGCTCCGCCCCTCCTTGGGATCCGCACACTGCCGCTGTCACTAGTGAGGGAGGAGTAGGCTTTTCATGCTGCTGGCACCGCTCTCTGTCATACAGTGACAGGCGCAGCAGCCGGCAGCTGCAGGGGAGACAGGTGCAGCAGCAGGGATGCAGAGCATGGCGAGCGCCTCTCCAGCCTGGCACCTCCCTGCTATGCATCCCTTCGCTGATCGGGTAGCGGCAGGCCTGCACACAGCTGTACACCAGGGGAAGGACTGATACCGGCATTAGCATAATGTAACATATATACCTGCGACAACAGAAGCTAAAGCAGTTGCCACAGCATCAGAAAATTTATTGTAATCCCTTTCCTTCATTTACACTCCTAATATACTGCTCGGTATATCTAACACTAATCATGAGAGTGAGGGGACATGTTGGGTCAGTATCTAGCACAGTCTTGTTATGGGTAACTTCTCCTCTTCTCCATCTCCCACACTACCCTGACAGTAAATAATGGTGATACCAGGTATACTAGAAATGAGACATCAACATAGAATGATAAGAGTCATCAGATACAGGGGGAGGTGTAGCAAGCCTTGGAAAGAGATAAAGTGGAGGAGATGCTCTAGCAGAGTCTTTGAAATGAGAGAAGTTGATTTATGCACCTTCTCCACTTTATCTCTCTTAAAGGCTTGATACATCTCCCGACCATCCAACATCAAGACGGACACTTACAGAATAGTCTCTGCAGAGGTCAGGGGCTGGCACCAGAGCCACCTGTGTCATGGGCTTGTGTGAGCTGCACACCCCACACCCAGGGAGGATACACCACTAACACCAGTTACATAAAGTAAGTAGTTCCTGATATTTATACTTGGATGACCTAATAAGGAAATGATAATGAGAAATGTTTCTGTGATTTTGTCTCATGTGCCCCATGTCTGTACTGAGATGACAGATATATTACTGTGCTTACCATAGAACCTGCAGGGCACAGGTCGGGTGTCTCAGTCCCTCACACAGAAGCTTTATTCCAGAGTCCCCCAGAGCATTCTCTGATAGACCCAGTGTGGTCAGAGAGTGGAGTGTAGTAATAATGGAGCGGAGATCATCACAGCAGGAGGAGGTCAGACCACAGCTATGTAAACTGATAAGAGATGAGGGATCTGCATTAGGTCATTTCTTATTGCTAATTGAGCATTTACCAATCTATATGTCTGTTGTGAAAGGCAGAGAGGTTCCTGCATTAGGAGGAGGTGCAGGCCCTGACATGCCACATGGAGCATTATGGGGTTGCTCCAAGGTAGGTAGCTCTTAGCTTAGACATATTGTAGTAAGGAGCCATTATCATGTGGCTCCTTGCTGGTTAATATTAGAGGAAAAGAAAAGAAGACTCTTGTTTGGGGGCACTCATTAGATGTATTTACACCTGGACAGGGAAATAATATTGTCTTTAAAATATAACTTTTATTAGGTATTAATTTAAAATATTGTTTATATAGAAGATTTTTTCAAGATTGTATATCTGAATTGTGTATAGTCCACAAAAAATGCGGCAGTGAAATCATGCCTAGCAATTAAACCGGGTGAGAATTTATTTATTTTTCATCCCCATAGTGGGTATTTTCTAGGCTATGGGAGCCCACAAATACTAATTCACACTCATATTACGTTGTATCCACTCTAAAAATGAAATCTCTTCCTAGCTGTAAGAATTTCTTTCTTCCTTATAACCTGGTTCCTACTGTACTTCTACTCCTTTTGGTATGGGAGACCGGTGGCTAGTGATTATTACTCCATCCTAGTCACATGTAGGGAATTCTGAAGTTTTAAATAGGGCTGTATTGCGGGACATAAGTAGTTATGTTACACCTCCTATTTAATAAACAAAAAAGGGTCTTCTACTCAGTTGCTCCTACAAATTTTCAATAAAGGGGATAAGCAGATGGTCTAACTACTAAAATTAAACTCCATCCCCCAACAGATATCCAATCCGAGCC
The DNA here is from genome assembly GCF_028390025.1 of Pseudophryne corroboree. NCBI lineage: Eukaryota > Metazoa > Chordata > Amphibia > Anura > Myobatrachidae > Pseudophryne > Pseudophryne corroboree. The sequence goes on along the minus strand of NC_086446.1, from coordinate 57,436,988 downwards.
CGGAAGGGCCTATGATGGATAATCTCAAGATAATCAATCTGTCTGATCATGAGCTGACAACACTAGAGGAGAATGTTCTTGGTAGAGGTTTATCTTTCTCACCAACTGTCAATTTTGATCGTTTTTCCTTAGAAAAAGATCTAAAGCTTTTTGAGCGTAAACTTCTCCTTAAAAAGTTTTTTACAACCAGAAAGGAAAATTCCGAGACTGCAGTTGGTGAGGACCTTACGGAAGAGGAATCTATAGCACTATCCGCATTGGAGGAATTGAATGAGGAATCGGAAGACGTGACACCAACCAATTCAGGTAAAAATAAACCCATTTGCAGAAAGAAATCAACATTTTTTCCACCAGAGACTATTTGTCCAGAGATCAAAGTGTTTACCAACTTAGTATCCAAAGAATTTGACACCTTATATGCAAATCGGCATTTACACAGAGTGGATAGAAACCTTAGTAGAGAAGAGTGGGAGTGTTTAAAAAACATCAAAAGTTGGAATGATGTAACCATCAAACCATCAGACAAGGGTGGTAATGTGGTCATCTGGCCCAAAGAACAATACATGAAGGAGGCCTATCGGCAACTCCATGACGATAACTGTTATAAACATCTATTATTAAATCCTTTGGACTATATAAAAAGCAAATATAAAAGAATTTTGGAAGACTCTCTTGCTAATGGAACTATATCCAAACACGAGTACGAGTATCTTTGGACTGAGAATCCCACAATCTCTACCCTATACTTACTACCAAAAGTACACAAAGATCCGGGTACGCCTCCTGGAAGGCCAATAGTCTCCGGAATAAACAGTGTCTCTGAAAAACCAAGTCGATTTCTTGACCTCCATTTAAGAGATCTGGTAATAGGTCTTCCCTCCTACATACAGGATACAAGGGATATTCTCAAAAAGATACATGACATCAATTTGGGAGAGGGTTATCTGCTGGTTGGTTTGGATGTGGAGGCTCTATATACTAGCATCGATCACAATGCAGGTATTTCTGCAGTGAAATACTTTTTGAATATGGGTGAATTTGGTGACTTTCAGGAATTTCTTCTGGAGTTATTACATTTTGTTTTGAACCACAACTTTTTCACCTTTGACGACAAGTTTTTCCTGCAAATAAGGGGGACGGCGATGGGCGCGGCGTGCGCGCCAACCTACGCCAACTTATACTTAGGATGGTGGGAAAAAGAGAAAGTGTTTAGTGGCGATAATGAACAGTTTACGAAACATGTGGTCATGTGGTATCGATGACAAATTTATAATTTGGGATGCAGAGCAAGAACTTCTACTTCAGTTCATTGATAAACTCAACTGTAACAACCTAAACTTTTTCGAAAAACTACAGCCACTAATACACTACTCCACCAGATGAGTCATCATTTTCCACCAACTGTGGAAAATATACCAAAAGGCGAATTCCTGCGATTACGCAGAAACTGCTCTGATACTGGTATTTTCCAACAACAGAGTGAGGAACTTACACGGAGGCTCATAGAAAGGGGATATAGCCATAATTCTATCAAGAGAGCTAAACACTCTCTGAGAAATGTCAACAGGGAAACGCTAATTTTTGGGAGTAACAACACTGCAGTAAAACACAAAGAGGAAGTGAGATTCATTAGTAATTTCAATAGTGAATGGAGACTAATCAAGAACAGTCTCCAAAAACATTGGCACATCCTTTTGGCCGATACAGATCTCTCAGGACAACTTGGACCAAGGGTATCTATGAGCTGGCGTAGAGCTCCAAATTTACGCGATCACCTTGTCAAGAGCCACTTTACTCGTACCAAGCCCAGAAATCCCACCCTAGTAGGTTCCTTTGCATGTGGATCATGCAAGGCTTGCCAATTTATGACTAGAAAAAAGGAAATCATGGACAGATATGGCAATAACATCAAAATTAAGGATTATATCAATTGTAGAACAACTGGGGTGGTGTACTGTATCTTATGTGAATGTGGTGCCAAATACGTTGGAATGACCACAAGGATGCTAAAGCAACGCATCCTTGAACACATTGGAACAGTGAGGAATGCAATGTTGGATATGAGTAGAGGAAGACAACTAACCACTGTGGCCAGACATTTTCACTTTAAACACAAAGGTGATCTGAAGACTTTTAAGGCATTTGGCCTAGAGACAGTACACCTTGGCATCAGGGGGGGAGACCTTACCAGAGAATTACTCAAACGTGAAAGTCGTTGGACATTCGAACTGGATGCATTAACTCCGGGTGGACTCAATGAACACATTAATTATAGTCCCTTTTTGTAATAATACTCATACCCATTATCTGAATCCCCTCTTTTCTCCCCTATGACAAAAATTATTTATTCCTCTTCTTAACCACCCTTCCCCTCTCCAATAGTCCACCATCTATGAACCCTTGCTCCAACTTCTATTTGATTCAACCTTTAGCCTTTGAAATTTGGGTCCGTATCAATGTGGGAGTTATTTATGTACACACATTAAGAGGGATGTGTGGATGTGCACATATGGGTTTATACATGTGTGCACATTTAATACATTTTCAGACATCCGTGTGAACATACATAACTCTAACTCCCCTTATTATCATAGCAAATTTTTACATAAAGAAAAGGAAAATATGGTTTTATACATATTTACTGTCCTCCTTTATCCTCTTTATATAAATTCAACAATAAAAAAGAAAAAAGAAGAAAAAATAGTTAAAGAAAAATAATTTAAAAAATTAAAAATTAAAAAATATAAAATAAAAATATAAAAGTAAGGAAATATAGTCTTCTTCCTCATTTTTTAGAACAATTTTAAACAAGGAAAAGAAATGAGCACATGCACGTTTTTGTTCATGTATATGTGCATATGCTTGCATATATGTAACTCTATACATGTGTGCTCATAAAGAGAGAGTGAGATAAATATGTGTATATATACATTACCGATGTAGCTAGAAATACCTATTCACCTATATGCTTCATTTGTCTGCTACGGGCAGTTCGCCTATATGTGTAATTTATATCATGTGGGGGGCTGTCCCGGGGTCAAAAAAAGCATACAGCCATTTATATGTACGATATGGCCACAATGACTTCTGTCTAATATAGTAATAATTAAAGTATTAACAGCTACTTTATTATAAGATAAATCGGGATTTATAGGAGCAGATGCAATTATGCATACATAGAGTTATATTTCTTTCTTTCTATACTTCCATTGCTCTCTCTCTCTGGGCAAAATAACATTATAACAATTTCACAGGTGTTACTATTGCCCCAATGGCCTTTGTTTAATATTAATTGGTTTTGAACACACAAACCTTGTAACAGTTCACAGGTGTGAGTTGTTGATCTAATGATCCAGGTAATATTTGTTTTCTAGTGGTTCATATATCTGTCAATCTAATCTTCTTGACCATTGACCGTTAAGTACTCGCTATATAATGGTAGTGATAGTGGTGTGCTGTGGATGCTGCATGTGACAGGATGTGAACAAGCTTATGAGTGAAACGCGTTATCCATTCCACAGCTGAATCGGAGCTGATGCCGCTGCCAGTGGGAGGCTTGTGAGCCCACATACCCGCGATACGGTTTTTTCAAAATTTACTCCACACTCCTGTAATAAGTACTTGTTATTCCACTCGGTTAACTCTCATTCCTGATTGCGCTGCGGCTCCCTGCAATGTCTTTGAACACCAGGCAGCCGCATGCGCTCTAACAGGTACAGCAGAACGGCCGCTCTCTTCCTTCCTAACAGGTGGATTACCCGGCAACTCTCTCATCTTCCATCCGCTGATTACCATAGGCGCAGGTAAATCAAGATGGAAAGACAGCAGAAGTGGCAGGAATAATCCCCTGTTTGCTTTTACTTTCTCTCATACAAAGTTACCCTAAAAACCTGGGGAATTTTACAAACAATGATACATGCCAATAGAATGATACAGTTTGTTTAAATGATATGCTGTGATATCTGCTACTTATATTCATTCAAATTTATGGGTGTGTATGTTTGATGAGATATAATTAACACACTGTATCTAATATTATGTTTATCATGGGAATGTGAATGAAAAATCTACTGACCTGTGTCACAATTGAGATACATTGTAAATGTATCTCTGTTTTGTTTTTTCAGTCTGGGGCTGCGAGACATCCGCAGTGAATAATGTATATGGAGATTTAAGTAACACACTGTCTTTCTGATGTGTGATAACCTTAATCGAACGCTATCTATGTTATACACAGGTCTTTCACACTTTAGTATGAATCAATTGATCAATTAAGGCGGTCAATTTGCTACACCGTTTTTTTGATATGAGAGCACATTGTACCTTCTTATAAAGTAGAGTTCAACTTTTGCTCCTTTCTTTCTAGCTTGGTGTGCTAACATATTTGTATAGCATATGTATGATCTCTGCACACATTTTTATGTACTCTTTCTGAATATACTGGTTAGGATGCATTAATTGTTAAGTGCGGACAATAGGGCTAATTGGCTCTCAATACTATGTTTATCATGGGAAGGTGAATGAAAAATCTGTTGATTTATGTGACATTTGAGACACAATATATAGTGTGTCTTTGTTTGTTTTGTTTTTCTGGGGTTGCGAGACATCTGCAGGGAACAATGTGTGAACCTGTATGAAAGTATTAATACACATCTACCATTTAAGCATATAGATCATATGTTATTTTTCCAACGGTTAAATTTAAAGTCTTGTGGTGTAAACTGCTAACAGGCATAACGTTAAAAACCAGACAGAAGGTTTACATGGTATAAAGTTTAATTTTAGTAGTTAGACCATCTGCTTATCCCCTTTATTGAAAATTTGTAGGAGCAACTGAGTAGAAGACCCTTTTTTGTTTATTAAATAGGAGGTGTAACATAACTACTTATGTCCCGCAATACAGCCCTATTTAAAACTTCAGAATTCCCTACATGTGACTAGGATGGAGTAATAATCACTCGCCACCGGTCTCCCATACCAAAAGGAGTAGAAGTACAGTAGGAACCAGGTTATAAGGAAGAAAGAAATTCTTACAGCTAGGAAGAGATTTCATTTTTAGAGTGGATACAACGTAATATGAGTGTGAATTAGTATTTGTGGGCTCCCATAGCCTAGAAAATACCCACTATGGGGATGAAAAATAAATAAATTCTCACCCGGTTTAATTGCTAGGCATGATTTCACTGCCGCATTTTTTGTGGACTATACACAATTCAGATATACAATCTTGAAAAAAATCTTCTATATAAACAATATTTTAAATTAATACCTAATAAAAGTTATATTTTAAAGACAATATTATTTCCCTGTCCAGGTGTAAATACATCTAATGAGTGCCCCCAAACAAGAGTCTTCTTTTCTTTTCCTATACTATGTATTTCTGACTCTGGGGAGCACCACCAACAAATGAAATTTATCCAGGGTTATTTTCCTGTATTAAATGTTTTTGCAGTTGGTTATAATCTTTGAATTAGTCTCCTTTTGAAACATACCTCCTCTCTTAGGAGGTTTCTTTAGAGACGGGAGCGATCTAGTGCGGTTTGTCTCGCCACTCTTTTCCCTTTTTGGTTAATATTAGACCCAGATTGGGGTAATGGAGGTGTGAGGTGTGGTGCCTCTGGACTGGCTGAGCTGGATGGCTTTAGTGTGGCATACCTTTACATTCTATTAACACTTTTCACTTTTTAATTTTCTAACACTATTTCTCTATTTTAATTACATTTCATGTTTGTATCACCCCCTCTATAGCTTCGGCTTCCTAAATACTAATTTATTAACACTATAGTTTTTTACTCTGGTATGCCACGCTGGGCTTTCTGGCTCATTCTGGTGTTTTGGGGTGCCACACCTTGCACCTAGATATAGCGCTAGGGACCCCAAATATACAGAGAGGCCTTGATGCGGCTTTGGGGCTTAACCACACATTTGCGCAAATATGTGTAACGCAGATCTCTGAATTCTATTATCATGTGGGATTTATATCTGGTTACTGTTATCATTCAGGGTGCTGGGGAAACAATTGCTTTTTTTCTTGCTCAGAAATACCCCTTCCTTTCGAGCACCTGAATGATATCACTAGGCTAATTGAGCATTTACCAATCTATATGCTTATTGTCATAAACCAATGAGCATTAATTCAGAACTCCAGATGAAAAAAATCAAAACATGTAGATTATGGGGGGTATTCAATTGTTTGAAAAGTCGTTGGGTGTCTTTTTTTCCTATCTAACAGACAGGAAAAAAATAGACACCCAAACGACTTTTCAAACAATTAAATATCCCCCATGTGTATATCAGTGATGTGCGGTGTGGTAAATGGCTGGTGAGGCACACATGGTGATAGGTCTGAGTGCTGGGAGCCTGTCTTACCCCTACTCACTGTCACTCTCCCCTTACTACGCTAAGCTTCAGTGTCCATTGATTCTCTTACCTGCATCCCTGTGTCTTCTCTTCCTCTCCCTGCTGTTGCTGCTGACTGAGCTCTGGTCTCTATACACTACATTGCACTCCCTGGTCACGTGACACATTGCAGGTGTCCATCAGCGCTCATGGCACATCCCCACACTGAGGCGCGCCTCTATTAGCTCTGTTTCTGTGCAGCATGGTGTGGCTCTGCTCCCAGCTCCAGTCTGACTACACAGAAGCGAGGCAGAGCTGCTGCTGCTTCATCACTCTTTCTCCCAGCAGCTCCAGGGATCTCACACTACAAAGCTGGTTTTAACTATAAAAAGGATTGCAATAGACAAAGATGTTTATAAGTATATCTTCTTTGTTGTGTTATAATCATTTTTATATCAAATCTCAGTCAGGAGTAATACAGAGGTATGACATCCCCTGGCTGCACATCCCTGGTATATAAGTACCTGTGTTTGAAGACAGATGGCGCCACTGACGTCAAACCTGTAAATCATTGTTTAATGTCATCTGTCATACAACAACTGTCAGAATTTCAGATAAATTCATTGTGTATTTTTGTTTTGATAGCTGTTGGAAGTGAGCAAGTTTGAGATTTTTCTAACTATGGAGAAAGTGCAGTACCTATCGTTGATTAGATTCTTGTTTTTGGATGGGAAGATGTGTGAGAAAATCAAAGAAAGGTTGGAAGCCGTTTATGCGGACCTTTCTCCTTCGATGAAACCATCAGATAATGGTTCAATGAAGTCAAGAGTGGTCGTACATCCGTCCTCGATGAAGAGCATCCAGGTCGCCCAATTGAGGTGACTATGGATGAAATGATCAACAAAATCCATAATATCGTATTGGCAGACCGGTGAGTGAAGATCAGAGAGATTGTTGAGATCGTAGGCATCTCATATGAACACGTGCAGAACATCCTACATGAACATTTGGGCATGACAAAGCTATTGGTAAGATGGGTGCCGCGTTTGCTTACTGTGGACAACTAGCGGAATCGAATGACCACTTTGAAGCAGTGTTTGTACCTGTTTAAGCGCAATCCAAAGGAGTTTATGCACCGTTTCATGACTATTGATGAAACAGGGATCCATCACTACATGCCAGAAATGAAGGAACAGTCAAAACAGTGGACTTCACCCGGCAAACGTGCACCAAAGAAGGTAAAGACTGTTCCATTGGCTGGAAAGGTCATAGCCACCATTTTCTGGGATTCGAAAGGGATCTTCATCAACTATTTGTAAAATGGAAGAACGATCAAAAGGCAGTATTATGCTCAATTATTGGGCAGATTCGATGATGCATTGAAAAGAAAATGGCCCCGCTTAGCGAAGAAAAAATTGCTGTTCCACCACGACAATGCGCCGGCACACTCGTTCTACTTTGCCACAGCGAAATTAGTGGAAGGAATTGGGCTACAAATTGCTGCCTCATCCACCATATTCTCCAGACTTGGCCCCCTGCAACTTCTCCCTGTTTCCAAACATGAAAAAATGTCTTGGCGGAAAGAGATTTGCATCGAACGAGGAGGTCATCACCAAAACTGAAGACTATTTCACAGAGTTCAACAAATCCTATTTTTTGGAGGGCTTTAAAAAGTTGAAATATCGTTGGGCCAAGTGTATCGAGCTAAAAGGCGACTATGTTGAAAAATAAATCAATTTTCCCAGTATTTTTTTCTTTTCTTGCCTAACACATGTACTTATCAATCACCCTGTATATCAGCTATTAGGCTGCAGGTATAATGACTGATAATGTGATGCATTTTCTGAACACAGGAGGGAAGGTGGATATACAGCTATATATGTATTGTTTGTGAGTCACACACATGGGACGCTGATTTGAGTATAAGCATGTTTTATGAGCATACAGGAGCCTCCTACTGTTTCTCCATCTGCAATCACAGCCATCATCAATAACATTGGCACTTACACCCTCCCCATATTGGGTGTCAGGGCCATCTTAATGTATAGGCACAATGGGCAGCTTCCCATGGCCTCACTAGGGGCCTTCAAGTAAATGGCTATCAGCATGCTGATTGGTGGAAGGCTGGAGCTATCAGCCAATCGGAGTCCTGATAGCCAAATACTGTATGGAACCATGTGGAGAGATGGTGTGGGACCACAAGAGAGGCAAATTATTATTTAATTTATTTATGCACATGAATGGGTGTGTATGGGCCCCAGTGCATTGCTTTGCCCAGGGCCTACAATGATGTTAAGACAGTCCTGCTGAGTACAAGTGATAGACAGCATACACATTTGGTACCCTTGTCTTGGATACCCCTGTTGTATGCTATTGCAGCCATAATTGTAGCCAGTACTGCCTGAAGAGACCTACATTAATTTGTTCTGACAGGGTTATCTCCCTCCCTGGGAGTCGGACAACAGCTGGGACACTGGGACCCAGGGCAGTCTGGCCATCTTTCCTCAGAGCGTGAAGTCCTGGAGAGATGGGATTGGTCAAGAGGCGTGCGAGGAAAAGAGAGGAGAAGCAGGCCTGGTGAACAGGACAAGAGAGAGCGGCATCTGGAAAGAGGAGGTGTGACCGCTGCATGTGAGGAGAGTAAGCCGTTTCAGGGAGTACCTGGATGGAGCTTGCCTGCAGGAGAGGCAGAAGACCGGTGGTTTTGCTCCGTATGCGATGGTAAGTGTTCAGGAGGACGTCTGCGCAACTGAGAGGAAGAGAGATGCAGCTAGTGGCAGTGCAAAAGCCACCTGTTACCGCCGCACACAAGGACATAAGAGCCGGAGCCTCCTGGTGCATCACCACCATGCTGCAGAGGCGCTACAGTGAGAGGGTAAGCGCATTCAGCCAGGGCCGGTGGAGGGAATCAGTGGAGCGGGCTCCCAGCAGCGCTGTTATACAGGTACCTGATCACCCCTTTCCCCAGTCACCTTACACATGGCGTGGGGTCTGTTATTACCTGAGTTCCCGCCAGAAGTGAAGAGTAATCCGCCCTTACTCCTATTTTAGCAGTTAGAGACTCCTTATGAACTGGGTAACTGTGCAAAACCAGAGCCTTCCTATACTTGAGGTGCCTTACTTATGTTTCTCTTACATCCTACAGGATGCTGGGGACTCCGTAAGGACCATGGGGATAGACGGGCTCCGCAGGAGTCATGGGCACAAAGAAAAACTTTAGGTATGGGTGTGCACTGGTTTCTCCCTCCATGCCCCTCCTCCAGACGTCAGTTTATTACTGTGCCCAGAAGAGACAGGGTGCATTACAGGGAGCTCTCCTGAGTTTCCTGAAAATAAAGTATTTTGTTAGTTTTTTTATTTTCAGGGAGCCTGCTGGCAACAGACTCCCTACATCAAGGGACTGAGGGGAGAGAAACAGACCTGCTTTAATTAGAGATGAGCGGGTTCGGTTCCTCGGAATCCGAACCCGCCCGAACTTCAGCTTTTTTTACACGGATCCGAGCGACTCGGATCTTCCCGCCTTGCTCGGTTAACCCGAGCGCGCCCGAACGTCATCATGACGCTGTCGGATTCTCGCGAGGCTCGGATTCTATCGCGAAACTCGGATTCTATATAAGGAGCCGCGCGTCGCCGCCATTTTCACACGTGCATTGAGATTGATAGGGAGAGGACGTGGCTGGCGTCCTCTCCATTTAGATTAGAAGAGAGAGAGTGAGATTGAGACAGAGACACTTGATTTACTGGAGCTTAGGAGTACTAGAGAGTGCAGAGTTTACTAGTGACTGACCACTGACCAGTGACCACCAGTGCAGTTTTATTTAATATAATCCATTCTCTGCCTGAAAAAAAACGATACACAGTGACTCAGTCACATACCATATCTGTGTGCTCAGCCCAGTGTGCTGCATCATCTATGTATAATATCTGACTGTGCTCACACAGCTTAATTGTGGGGGAGACTGGGGAGCAGTTATAGGTTATAGCAGGAGCCAGGAGTACATATTATTAAAATTAAACAGTGCACACTTTTGCTGCAGGAGTGCCACTGCCAGTGTGACTGACCAGTGACCTGACCACACTGACCACCAGTATAGTATACTATATTGTGATTGCCTGAAAAGGTTAAACACTCGTCGTGTGACTTGTGTGGTGTTTTTTTTTTTTATTCTATAAAAAACTCATTCTGCTGACAGACAGTGTCCAGCAGGTCCGTCATTATATAATATATACCTGTCCGGCTGCAGTAGTGATATATATATAATTTTTATAACATTATTTATCATCCAGTCGCAGCAGACACAGTACGGTAGTTCACGGCTGTAGCTACCTCTGTGTCGGCACTCGGCAGTCCATCCATAATTGTATACCACCTACCCGTGGTTTTTTTTTCTTTCTTCTTTATACATACTACATCTCATTATCATCCAGTCTATATTAGCAGCAGACACAGTACAGTACGGTAGTCCACGGCTGTAGCTACCTCTGTGTCGGCACTCGGCAGTCTGTCCATAATTGTATACCACCTACCCGTGGTTTTTTTTTCTTTCTTCTTTATACATACATACTACATCTCATTATCAACCAGTCTATATTAGCAGCAGACACAGTACAGTACGGTAGTCCACGGCTGTAGCTACCTCTGTGTCGGCACTCGGCAGTCCGTCCATAATTGTATACCACCTACCCGTGGTTTTTTTTTCTTTCTTCTTTATACATACATACTACATCTCATTATCAACCAGTCTATATTAGCAGCAGACACAGTACAGTACGGTAGTCCACGGCTGTAGCTACCTCTGTGTCGGCACTCGGCAGTCCGTCCATAATTGTATACCACCTACCCGTGGTTTTTTTTTCTTTCTACTTTATACATACATACTACATCTCATTATCAACCAGTCTATATTAGCAGCAGACACAGTACAGTACGGTAGTCCACGTCTGTAGCTACCTCTGTGTCGGCACTCGGCAGTCCATCCATAATTGTATACCACCTACCCGTGGTTTTTTTTTCTTCTTTATACATACTACATCTCATTATCATCCAGTCTATATTAGCAGCAGACACAGTACAGTACGGTAGTCCATGGCTGTAGCTACCTCTGTGTCGGCACTCGGCAGTCCATCCATAATTGTATACCACCTACCCGTGGTTTTTTTTTCTTTCTTCTTTATACATACTACATTTCATTATCATCCAGTCTATATTAGCAGCAGACACAGTACAGTACGGTAGTCCACGGCTGTAGCTACCTCTGTGTCGGCACTCGGCAGTCCATCCATAATTGTATACCACCTACCCGTGGTTTTTTTTTCTTTCTTCTTTATACATACATACTACATCTCATTATCATCCAGTCTATATTAGCAGCAGACACAGTACAGTACGGTAGTCCACGGCTGTAGCTACCTCTGTGTCGGCACTCGGCAGTCCATCCATAATTGTATACTAGTATCCATCCATCTCCATTGTTTACCTGAGGTGCCTTTTAGTTGTGCCTATTAAAATATGGAGAACAAAAACGTTGAGGTTCCAAAATTAGGGAAAGATCAAGATCCACTTCCACCTCGTGCTGAAGCTGCTGCCACTAGTCATGGCCGAGACGATGAAATGCCAGCAACGTCGTCTGCCAAGGCCGATGCCCAATGTCATAGTACAGAGCATGTCAAATCCAAAACACCAAATATCAGTAAAAAAAGGACTCCAAAACCTAAAATAAAATTGTCGGAGGAGAAGCGTAAACTTGCCAATATGCCATTTACCACACGGAGTGGCAAGGAACGGCTGAGGCCCTGGCCTATGTTCATGGCTAGTGGTTCAGCTTCACATGAGGATGGAAGCACTCAGCCTCTCGCTAGAAAAATGAAAAGACTCAAGCTGGAAAAAGCACAGCAAAGAACTGTGTGTTCTTCGAAATCCCAAATCCACAAGGAGAGTCCAATTGTGTCGGTTGCGATGCCTGACCTTCCCAACACTGGACGTGAAGAGCATGCGCCTTCCACCATTTGCACGCCCCCTGCAAGTGCTGGAAGGAGCACCCGCAGTCCAGTTCCTGATAGTCAGATTGAAGATGTCAGTGTTGAAGTACACCAGGATGAGGAGGATATGGGTGTTGCTGGCGCTGGGGAGGAAATTGACCAGGAGGATTCTGATGGTGAGGTGGTTTATTTAAGTCAGGCACCCGGGGAGACACCTGTTGTCCGTGGGAGGAATATGGCCGTTGACATGCCTGGTGAAAATACCAAAAAATCAGCTCTTCGGTGTGGAAGTATTTCACCAGAAATGCGGACAACATTTGTCAAGCCGTGTGTTCCCTTTGTCAAGCTGTAATAAGTAGGGGTAAGGACGTTAACCACCTCGGAACATCCTCCCTTATACGTCACCTGCAGCGCATTCATAATAAGTCAGTGACAAGTTCAAAAACTTTGTCCGACAGCGGAAGCAGTCCACTGACCAGTAAATCCCTTCCTCTTGTAACCAAGCTCACGCAAACCACCCCAACAACTCCCTCAGTGTCAATTTCCTCCTTCCCCAGGAATGCCAATAGTCCTGCAGGCCATGTCACTGGCAATTCTGATGATTCCTCTCCTGCCTGGGATTCCTCCGATGCATCCTTGCGTGTAACGCCTACTGCTGCTGGCGCTGCTGTTGTTGCTGCTGGGAGTCGATGGTCATCCCAGAGGGGAAGTCGTAAGCCCACTTGTACTACTTCCAGTTAGCAATTGCCTGTTCAACAGTCCTTTGCGAGGAAGATGAAATATCACAGCAGTCATCCTGCTGCAAAGCGGATAACTGAGGCCTTGACAACTATGTTGGTGTTAGACGTGCGTCCGGTATCCGCCGTTAGTTCACAGGGAACTAGACAATTTATTGAGGCAGTGTGCCCCCGTTACCAAATACCATCTAGGTTCCACTTCTCTAGGCAGGCGATACCGAGAATGTACACGGACGTCAGAAAAAGACTCACCAGTGTCCTAAAAAATGCAGTTGTACCCAATGTCCACTTAACCACGGACATGTGGACAAGTGGAGCAGGGCAGGGTCAGGACTATATGACTGTGACAGCCCACTGGGTAGATGAATGGACTCCCGCCGCAAGAACAGCAGCGGCGGCACCAGTAGCAGCATCTCGCAAACGCCAACTCTTTCCTAGGCAGGCTACGCTTTGTATCACCGGTTTCCAGAATACGCACACAGCTGAAAACCTCTTACGGCAACTGAGGAAGATCATCGCGGAATGGCTTACCCCAATTGGACTCTCCTGTGGATTTGTGGCATCGGACAACGCCAGCAATATTGTGTGTGCATTAAATATGGGCAAATTCCAGCACGTCCCATGTTTTGCACATACCTTGAATTTGGTGGTGCAGAATTTTTTAAAAAACAACAGGGGCGTGCAAGAGATGCTGTCGGTGGCCAGAAGAATTGCGGGACACTTTCGGCGTACAGGCACCACGTACAGAAGACTGGAGCACCACCAAAAACTACTGAACCTGCCCTGCCATCATCTGAAGCAAGAAGTGGTAACGAGGTGGAATTCAACCCTCTATATGCTTCAGAGGTTGGAGGAGCAGCAAAAGGCCATTCAAGCCTATACAATTGAGCACGATATAGGAGGTGGAATGCACCTGTCTCAAGCGCAGTGGAGAAAGATTTCAACGTTGTGCAAGGTTCTGATGCCCTTTGAACTTGCCACACGTGAAGTCAGTTCAGACAATGCCAGCCTGAGTCATGTCATTCCCCTCATCAGGCTTTTGCAGAAGAAGCTGGAGACATTGAAGGAGGAGCTAACACGGAGCGATTCCGCTAGGCATGTGGGACTTGTGGATGGAGCCCTTAATTCGCTTAACAAGGATTCACGGGTGGTCAATCTGTTGTGATCAGAGCACTACATTTTGGCCACCATGCTCGATCCTAGATTTAAAGCCTACCTTGGATCTCTCTTTCCGGCAGACACAAGTCTGCTGGGGTTGAAAGACCTGCTGGTGAGAAAATTGTCAAGTCAAGCGGAACGCGACCTGTCAACATCTCCTCCTTCACATTCTCCCGCAACTGGGGGTGCGAGGAAAAGGCTCAGAATTCCGAGCCCACCCGCTGGCGGTGATGCAGGGCAGTCTGGAGCGACTGCTGATGCTGACATCTGGTCCGGACTGAAGGACCTGACAACGATTACGGACATGTCGTCTACTGTCACTGCATATGATTCTCTCACCATTGAAAGAATGGTGGAGGATTATATGAGTGACCGCATCCAAGTAGGCACGTCACACAGTCCATACTTATACTGGCAGGAAAAAGAGGCAATTTGGAGGCCCTTGCACAAACTGGCTTTATTCTACCTAAGTTGCCCTCCCACAAGTGTGTACTCCGAAAGAGTGTTTAGTGCCGTCGCTCACCTTGTCAGCAATCGGCGTACGAGGTTACATCCAGAAAATGTGGAGAAGATGATGTTCATTAAAATGAATTATAATCAATTCCTCCGCGGAGACATTGACCAGCAGCAATTGCCTCCACAAAGTACACAGGGAGCTGAGATGGTGGATTCCAGTGGGGACGAATTGATAATCTGTGAGGAGGGGTATGTACACGGTGATATATCGGAGGGTGATGATGAGGTGGACATCTTGCCTCTGTAGAGCCAGTTTGTGCAAGGAGAGATTAATTGCTTCTTTTTTTGGGGGGGTCCAAACCAACCCGTCATATCAGTCACAGTCGTGTGGCAGACCCTGTCACTGAAATGATGGGTTGGTTAAAGTGTGCATGTACTGTTTTGTTTATACAACATAAGGGTGGGTGGGAGGGCCCAAGGACAATTCCATCTTGCACCTCTTTTTTCTTTTATTTTTCTTTGCGTCATGTGCTGTTTGGGGAGGGTTTTTTGGAAGGGCCATCCTGCGTGACACTGCAGTGCCACTCCTAGATGGGCCCGGTGTTTGTGTCGGCCACTAGGGTCGCTTATCTTACTCACACAGTCAGCTACCTCATTGCGCCTCTTTTTTTCTTTGCGTCATGTGCTGTTTGGGGAGGGTTTTTTGGAAGGGCCATCCTGCGTGACACTGCAGTGCAACTCCTAGATGGGCCCGGTGTTTGTGTCGGCCACTAGGGTCGCTTATCTTACTCACACAGTCAGCTACCTCATTGCGCCTCTTTTTTTCTTTGCGTGATGTGCTGTTTGGGGAGGGTTTTTTGGAAGGGACATCCTGCGTGAACTGCAGTGCCACTCCTAGATGGGCCCGGTGTTTGTGTCGGCCACTAGGGTCGCTTATCTTACTCACACAGTCAGCTACCTCATTGCGCCTCTTTTTTTCTTTGCGTCATGTGCTGTTTGGGGAGGGTTTTTTGGAAGGGACATCCTGCGTGACACTGCAGTGCCACTCCTAGATGGGCCCGGTGTTTGTGTCGGCCACTAGGGTCGCTTATCTTACTCACACAGTCAGCTACCTCATTGCGCCTCTTTTTTTCTTTGCGTCATGTGCTGTTTGGGGAGGGTTTTTTGGAAGAGCCATCCTGCGTGACACTGCAGTGCCACTCCTAGATGGGCCCGGTGTGTGTGTCGGCCACTAGGGTCGCTTATCTTACTCACACAGTCAGCTACCTCATTGCGCCTCTTTTTTTCTTTGCGTCATGTGCTGTTTGGGGAGGGTTTTTTGGAAGGGCCATCCTGCGTGACACTGCAGTGCCACTCCTAGATGGGCCCGGTGTTTGTGTCGGCCACTAGGGTCGCTTATCTTACTCACACAGTCAGCTACCTCATTGCGCCTCTTTTTTTCTTTGCGTGATGTGCTGTTTGGGGAGGGTTTTTTGGAAGGGCCATCCTGCGTGACACTGCAGTGCCACTCCTAGATGGGCCCGGTGTTTGTGTCGGCCACTAGGGTCGCTTATCTTACTCACACAGTCAGCTACCTCATTGCGCCTCTTTTTTTCTTTGCGTGATGTGCTGTTTGGGGAGGGTTTTTTGGAAGGGACATCCTGCGTGAACTGCAGTGCCACTCCTAGATGGGCCCGGTGTTTGTGTCGGCCACTAGGGTCGCTTATCTTACTCACACAGTCAGCTACCTCATTGCGCCTCTTTTTTTCTTTGCGTCATGTGCTGTTTGGGGAGGGTTTTTTGGAAGGGCCATCCTGCGTGACACTGCAGTGCCACTCCTAGATGGGCCCGGTGTTTGTGTCGGCCACTAGGGTCGCTTATCTTACTCACACAGTCAGCTACCTCATTGCGCCTCTTTTTTTCTTTGCGTCATGTGCTGTTTGGGGAGGGTTTTTTGGAAGGGCCATCCTGCGTGACACTGCAGTGCCACTCCTAGATGGGCCCGGTGTTTGTGTCGGCCACTAGGGTCGCTTATCTTACTCACACAGTCAGCTACCTCATTGCGCCTCTTTTTTTCTTTGCGTCATGTGCTGTTTGGGGAGGGTTTTTTGGAAGGGACATCCTGCGTGACACTACAGTGCCACTCCTAGATGGGCCCGGTGTTTGTGTCGGCCACTAGGGTCGCTAATCTTACTCACACAGCTACCTCATTGCGCCTCTTTTTTTCTTTGCGTCATGTGCTGTTTGGGGAGGGTTTTTTGGAAGGGACATCCTGCGTGACACTGCAGTGCCACTCCTAGATGGGCCCGGTGTTTGTGTCGGCCACTAGGGTCGCTTATCTTACTCACACAGCGACCTCGGTGCAAATTTTAGGACTAAAAATAATATTGTGAGGTGTGAGGTATTCAGAATAGACTGAAAATGAGTGGAAATTATGGTTTTTGAGGTTAATAATACTTTGGGATCAAAATGACCCCCAAATTCTATGATTTAAGCTGTTTTTTAGGGTTTTTTGAAAAAAACACCCGGATCCAAAACACACCCGAATCCGACAAAAAAAATTCGGTGAGGTTTTGCCAAAACGCGGTCGAACCCAAAACACGACCGCGGAACCGAACCCAAAACCAAAACACAAAACCCGAAAAATGTCAGGCGCTCATCCCTAGCTTTAATGTTAGGCTCTGTTTCTTAAGCTACTGGACACCATTAGCTCCAGAGGGAACGGAACACAGGTCTCACCCTCGCCGTCCGTCCCAGAGCCGCGCCGCTTTCCTCCTCGCAGAAGATAGAAGCCGGGTGAGTATGAGAAGAAAGAAGACTTCAGAGGCGGCAGAAGACTTCAGATCTTCATAGAGGTAACGTACAGCGGTAACGCTGTGCGCCATTGCTCCCACACAGCTCACACACGGCAGTCACTGTAAGGGTGCAGGGCGCAGGGGGGGCGCCCTGGGCTGCAATATAAACCTCCATATCTGGCAAAAGTACATATATACAGGCTGGGCACTGTATATAAAAGAGCCCCCAACAGGTTTTTTTATATTTTAGCGAGACCGAAGCCCGCTGCTGAGTGGGCGGAGCTTGTTCCTCAGCACTCACCGGCGCCATTCTCTCCACAGCACAGCGCTGAGAGGAAGCTCCCCGGACTCTCCCCTGCTTACACGGTGAAAGATGGTTTAAAGAAGGGGGGGGGGCACATAAATTGGCGCAAAAATACATAATCACAGCGCTATCTGGGTAAACATATTGTGTGTTTTTTCCTGGGTCATTGGCGCTGGGTGTGTGCTGGCATACTCTCTCTCTCTGTCTCTCCAAAGGGCCTTGTGGGGGAACTGTCTCCAGATAAGAGAATTCCCTGAGTGTGTGGTGTGTCGGTACGCGTGTGTCAGCATGTCTGAGGTGGAAGGCTCTCCTAGGGAGGAGGTGGAGCAAATGATTGTGGTGTCTCCGTCGGCAACACCGACACCTGACTGGGTGGATATGTGGAATGTTTTAAGTGCTAATGTAAATTTATTGCACAAAAGATTGGATAAAGTTGAGCAAAGGAACAGGCAGGGAGTCAAACCCTGCTGGCCCCTATGTCGCAGAGACCTTCGGGGTCTCAAAAGCGCCCACTATCCCAACTAGTAGATACTAATACTGACACGGATTATGACTCCAGTGTCGACTACGATGATGCAAAGTTACAGCCAAGATTGGCCAAAAGTATTCAATATATGATTATTGCAATAAAATATGTTTTGCATATCACAGAGGAACCCCCTGTCCCTGACACGAGGGTACACATGTATAAGGTAAAGAAACCTGAGGTAACCTTTCCCCCATCTCATGAGCTGAATGAGTTATTTGAAAAGGCTTGGGACTCTCCAGACAAGAAACTGCAGATTCCCAAAAGGATTCTTATGGCGCATCATTTCCCAGCTAAGGACAGGATACGGTGGGAATCCTCCCCACGGGTGGACAAAGTGTTAACACGTTTATCCAAAAAGGTAGCGCTGCCATCCCAAGATACGGCTACCCTCAGGGATCCTGCTGATCGCAAGCAGAAGGCTACCTTGAAGTCCATTTACACACATTCTGGTACCTTACTCAGACTGGCGATAGCGTCGGCTTGGGTTTGTAGCGCTGTAGCAGCGTGGACAGATACCTTATCGACGGAGCTTGATACCCTGGAAAAGGATACCATTTTATTGACCCTAGGACATATTAAAGATGCTGTCTTATATATGAGAGATGCTCAAAGAGACATTGGAAGAAGAAAAAAGATTGGCTGCGCTTATAATGTTGTTAAAATACCGTGTTATTGGAGAGCTGACAAACACAATAATATGTAAAGGAATTTTTTATTAAAATGTTAATACACCAATAAAAATGTAAACTCAATATATAACAAGGTTATACGTTTATATATACTCTGAAAGGACAATAGTTGTCAATAAACAAATAACAGTATCCACAAGGTGAGTTAGTTGGTAATAATGTTAAAAAAATTTAACATCCATGTAACATTCGTATGGCTGCTCACTAGAATTGTATCATTCACATAAATCGTGAAACTGCAAGCTATCTATAAGTACAGAGGCAACATGCACTTTAAGATTGATGGAAGTCCCGGCAACAGGTGACTTAATTCAGGAAAATTGTATAGTTACCTCTCCTGGGCTATTAACACCGAGCGTCCCCGATGCAGTCCACTATAGCCCTCTCTTTGAGTTAATAAAAGATGGTAATTTGAGCAAATTGCTCTGATGAGGGCTGTTCCCGTGTAGTGAGAGGTATCTTTATATCAAGAAGATTTTTCCTGAAATCTCCAGGGGGCTGGTAGAAATCATTTGATGTGCCCACTCACATGCGGAGAAAGGTATGCCGTCCGGTGCCGTCAATTATGCTGCGTCAATTATGCTGCTATCAAGGTAGCTGTAAGCGCCGTGCATCGGCTTTAGCCAGGGCTGCCAGGTGTAGCGGGACAAGTCCTCTGGCTGAGGCAGGAGTCTCCTTAAGCGGTAACGGCCGCTAGCAGCAGAGAGGAGGCGCTGAATGAAAGCGCTGGCTGGAGCAGTCTCTGGTAAGTTGGAGCAGTACCAATATGAACGGGTCAGCGATCAGAGTATAGTGGGAGGAGACTAACGCATTTCGTGATCTACTATTATTATGCACAGTGCTATACAGGCTTCAGAGTAATGACATGTATATTGTACTTTATGCCCCCCACCCCAGGGTACACACTCACCCAGCATCAGCCTAGTCACATTGGATGGGAGAATCATGATGGCACCGTCTATCTGACATCCAGATCAGCCACTGCACAAAGCTCCTGCTGCCCTCCCGCACTGTCTGCTGCTTCTGTGTCAGAACATAATGCTTCCCCAGCGGACTCCACCAGCATACATACACTACATAGCTACCCGCCGTGGCTCAGGCTTGAGCAGCGGCAGTTGTAGTTAGTCCACATTGCGGGGGAGCACTGCAACGAAAGAAAGCAAGGGGGACCGGCCCACCAGCAAACAGTTCCAGAGTCCCGACAGACCAAACTGCCCCTGCAATTGCACAGTACATTGAGGCGGGGCACCCGTGATTAACCTGTGCTGAAACCAGTTGGGCAATAATGCAGTCCTGACAGGCGGAGGCAGGGGGGTGTGGGCAGTAGTCGGCAACCGGCGTGTCTCAGTAGGGGCTGCCAGACATTAGGAGCCCCGTGCGCAAGCCTATGACTGTTGCTGTGTTATATTTCAAATTACCCACCCTGCACGTCTTCCAACAAATACAAACCTGGTGTTCGTTGATTATATCTCAGGAATTTAGTGTTCATGTGCAGGTTGTACTAATCAGAGTCACTGATACAGGTGGAAGCCCAAGCACAGGAACTGAACATTATTATTTGGTATACAGCGCACCCCTGTGGACAGTTTAGATATTGTGCCATTTTGTGCCAGGTTAGAACTTGCCTTAGAATTACCTGAAGTGGGTAATCATACCTCAACGTTTGATGTTGCATGTGATTTATGTGATTGTTTGACTAAACCATCTCTGTGCCTTTCAAGTTTGTAAAATGTGATTGCTGCTATAAACTCTATTTTAACTGTATTGCAATAATGAGTAATATATGCAATTAATGTACAGCGGTGACTAGTATTTTGCTTTTCAATAAATGGTTGTCACCGTCCTCATGCACTTAGGTGTGCGCAGGGGGGGTGCCTGGTGTGCACAGGCACCCCCTAATGTCTGACACCTCAATCTCACATGCCTGATGCAGCAATCGCCGAGCAAGCTGATTACTGTCCCCTCTGCGCTGCACCCTGACAGGACCGCATTACTGACCAGACGCCTGGGTAAATCAAGGATGCCACCGCCCACCCGCCACATGCCCACCTCTCTCCTTCTATGCTATGCCTACAGCAGCCACTGATGAGGAGCAGCATGCAGCCAGTGTTCCTCTTAGGAAGACAAATTCAATACTGGCAGGCGGTCTGCAGCAGCATTGACACGTCACTCGTTTTTTCCAGCAGCAACAGCAGCAGTACTAGTCTGCGGCTGCAGCTTGCAGGGGAAAGAGAGGGGGAGCCAGACCAGGCTGAGGAGAAGCAGTGTAATAGCAGTGAGTGCCATCATGGGTGTTTGTTTGGTGCACACCACAACATCTGAAAATGTATCTGCTTTATTAGGATTGGCACAAGGGTGGATATTTTATATTGCGTTGACGTCAATAGATGGTGCTAGACACGCCCAAAAGGCTTTGCTAGTCACACCCCTCCAACGGTGCACCCCCTTATAAAATGTGCTGCGCACGCCTATGCTCATGCATGGTGATCCTTGAGTGTACAATGTTTGCGTTTTGTCTTCCCGGGGTTCTCCTTGCCCTTCTGCCTCAGTTATACAGGTGAGGAGAACAGTTACTGGCCTCAACATCGTTGAGAAGTGGATTCAGCTGACAACGAGCACAACCGAGCTCCAGATACTCATACCCTTCACCCACATTACCGATTTATCACACACAACTCAGACTAGGACGCAAATCTAGCTACAAGCTCAAAACACACCCACGGAGCAGTTCTTTTGCATGTTTTCACATTGTTGCCAACTTAATACCACTAAGAAACACCTGTTTATCAGACATAGGGCGGAATTCATATGTTTTGCAAGCCTGATCTCCTGTCTAAAGTGATGGGAGATTATGGGGCGCAATTTAATTAGTTTTTTTTGTCTAATCACCCCAAGAAAGGTTGGGTTTAGATGCGTAAAGCGGCTAAACCCAACCAAACTAATGGGCATAATGCAAATAGTCCAATTTGGGTGCCCAAATGGGTCCCCTTTGCGCATTTTTGCTCGCCAGCATGGGAGGCTGTGAGCAGAAATGTCAGTGCTAGCGGCCGTTCATGCCCAAGAAGAGCAACATTTGAATCTAGCCCATAGAGAACTGGCCAAGATCTGTCTGCCCCTTATTCACACAGAGATATATAGATGTATGTATTCACTACAGTGCCTGAGCAATTTGCTAAAATTAGCTAGATGCCGCCTTATACAGAGCTGCATGTGAATCAGGCCCATAATATCTCAGGAAAGTGCTCAGAGACAGATCATGTGACCTCAGAATATCTCAGACTGACTTTCTATGGACCAAAGACACTTTCAGTTTTATTGAAATTGGCATGAAAATAAAACATATTTAACAAAGACTAAATATTAATTACTAAAAGAATCAAACAAGAAATATAAAAGATATCAAAACATTATTTACAGATGCTATAAAAAGTCAAGAATACATGATAGACTAGCAGAATACATAGATAGAATACATGATAGACTAGCAGAATACATAGCTTACATGATAGACTAGCCATTGTACCGGATAGCTGGAAAAAAAGAACAAAAAGTAAATGATGGGAGGTATTCAATTACTGGCGAAAATGCACTTTCGCAGTAAAAAGCCGTGAAATTACCACAATTTGCGGTAATTTCACCAGACTTCTATTCAATTGACCACAAAAACGTTTTTGTGGTAATTTTACCACAGATTTCAAATTCACAACTCTGAGCAGGTGATAAACTTGGGGACAGTCCCTATTTTCATTTAAAAATGTCAGGATTTGGTTCTGAACCCCTGGAACAACCCGCTGAATGACTAATTACACACTTAGAAGTTGTTAATTATTTTTAATTGGACAATAATGACATTTCATTATGGGATGAAAAAATGCTAAATGATGGAAATTGGGGTACAATCTATAGGACAGGAATATTGAGGTGCTTTATGAGTGGGACAAGTGTTTTTAGATTTGCAGATGGCAGTAATTGTCTGTATCCACTTTTTTTTTAAAGTCCCTTAAAATGACCAAATATATACTCATACCTATTTTTATGTAGCCCAAGTTTCATTTTAGCTCTTATTTTGCTAGAAAAAAAATTGCTACATTTTTTTTTACATTTAAAAAAAATGCATTTTACCCAATTTAAGTACCAGAAATACTTTTATTATATCAATAATAAACTTTTATATTGTTATCTGATGTTAGTTTAGCTTTTTGGGGGGTTATGGGGGTTATGGACAGATTTACCCATTTTTGACTATTCACTGTTTGGCACCAATTTTCGCGGCAATCCCATTTTAGCTAATTTGCATATGAATAGGGCATAAACTTACTGCAAAAACGCAAAAATTGCAAAAGTGGAAATCGTGATTTCGGTGCTAATTGATTATCCCCCATAAACCACTACTTAAACTCCTGGTGGTTTAAAATAAATGTAATTAAAGTTAAGATGCGTCGTCAGCGACATCATCTGTCATCCTCCATGAAGGTCCGATGGACGACATTGACAATTGGGCTGATGGAGCTGCACCTCAAGACCCACTGTCCAAATAGGCCCACAGCATCAGCGCATTTTTGTTCTGCAGCACACAGGAAATAAAAATTCCTTCTACTGCAGTCTCTAGCGACAGTCTGAGGTCCCGTAACTCCAGCCGCAACACCCGCAACCCTTCCACCAGGCTGGGTGCCTCAGCACACTTGCAGGGGTGCCCTGGGTTGAAGGTCCAGGAACAATTACAATTATTTATAACTGAATCTAAGGATGACATAAAAACACAATTTACTTAATTTAATATTTATTTTTAAATTTCTCAAAAAAACTTTTGGCCTAGGGGTGTTGTGAGAAAAATTCTGATACTTTAGGGCGCCGTGATTCAAAATAGTTTGAGAAACTCTGGTTTAATCCTTATGGCCATTGTATTGTCACTTAGCGAAGGTGTAGGGCAATCAGCCTCTCAGATGAATTGCTGTTTATCAGCTTAATGGGGCAGTGAGGGTAAAACTCCAGTTTTTCTTTATTCACTGCTTATGATAGGTATACCCTAGACCAGGGCTGGCCAAACCGGTCCTCAAGATCTACCAACAGTTCACATTTTCCAGACCACCTAGCTAGTACACAGGTGTAGTCATTACTAATTAAGATGTGCTGCATTCATTCCTAACTGACAATTCTACAGATCTCCAGGAGGCCTGGAAAACGTGACCTGTTGGTAGATCTCGAGGACCGGTTTGGCCAGCCCTACCCTAGACAATATATAATGTAAGAAATGGACAATATTGGCTGGATCGTACTAAATATATAGTCCACATCGTGTAGTGCAGCGGTGGCCAACCTGTGGCTCTTGAGCCACATGCGGCTCTTTCTTTCTTCAAATGTGGCTCCTAACACACAAAGTCACATGACCACAACAGATCCGGTAACCACTGCTCTCCAGAAAAACACGCAGCAGCATTACGGGGACTTAGAACTGAGGGAGTCAGATGCTAGAGATGAGACACCCACCAGCAAACAGAAGACACATAAGGGGCTGCTGCAGTGGCATGATTTGGGGGAAGCTGAAGTGACACAGGAGGGTGCTGGCTGAAGTGACAGGAGGGTGCTGGCTGAAGTGACACAGGAGGGTGCTGGCTGAAGTGACAGGAGGGTGCTGGCTGAAGTGACAGGAGGGTGCTGGCTGAAGGGACAGGAGGGTGCTGAGTGACAGGAGGATGCTGGCTGGAGTGACAGGAGGGTGCTGGCTGGAGTGACAGGAGGGTGCTGGCTGAAGTGACAGGAGGGTGCTGGCTGGAGTGACATGAGGGTGCTGGCTGGAGTGACAGGAGGGTGCTGGCTGGAGTGACAGGAGGATGCTGTCTGAAGTGACAGGAGGGTGCTGGCTGGAATGACAAGAGGGTGCTGGTTGGAGTGACACATGGGGGAGCTGAAGTGTATTATGTGAATCTGAATTTTTCAATATATTTTATGTGGATCTGGCGTTTTCAATGTATTTTATACCAGGGGCGTGGCCTAGAAGGCACAAAGCCACACCCCATTTTTGCATGTGCGCCTTCGGCTCGATGTCGGCTCTTTGACGTACCTAACACATTTTTTGGGGCTCTTTGTCTCTGACTGGTTGGCCACCCCTGGTGTAGTGTGTAGTGTGTAGGCATGTGTGTTCAATATGTGCTAACGCGCTGTCGTCCTCCATGCAGGTCCGATGGACAACATCGCCAGTAGGGACTATGCTTCTGAATGCAGCATGGGCCTATTCCCTTCTCCCACCGCTCCGTTGTTGCCGACATTGGCAGGTGTGTACGGTATGTACCCTGCCACTGCCGCCGGGTTCCAATATCGGCAGGTACACACATCGTGTAGTGTGTACTCTGCTTTAGTGTATGTCGCTGATTAGGATTCGTGGGTCTGATTCAGATGTGGATGGAGGTTCTATCTCATATGCTTCCTTGGTAGCAGGAGAGACACGCTAAATTATAATTCAGGAGGAGGCGTCTTATGTAAGTAGATGCCTCCTGCTGATCCATGATCCATGCTGTGTCCTAGGATGCAACATTAGATAACCTGCAACACCATTGGCTGGCTGCATGACCAATGGGGTTGTGCGAGTGTGCTGCTGCAGTTCCTACAAAGAGGCATCTTCCAACGGAGATCCTGGCCTTGTCACTACCAAAACAGGCAACATTTCTGCAGCCATAATGCATCCAACCATGCAGGACCCTTACTGCACAAGCAAGTATGGGTCCAGCGCATGCACAAAGTACAGAAATTGGTACTTTGCAGCACGTGCCATAGATACAACGGGACCTGAATCACACCCTGTGTCCAGAGAATATCAGCCAGGAGGTTATCTGGTCTCTTCTTACCGGCAGCAGATGTAGGTTACACAGCCCTACAATGAATTGTTGTTAATGGTTGCCTGTGGAAACATGATGATGCATTTGGGACAGCACCCAGCTTTCCCTGCACACACCATGGTAGAATGCACACTATGTGGTAAATGCCTTAGAGCAGGGGTGGCCAACCAGTCAGAGGCAAAGAGCAAGAAAAGATCTGTAGTCAAGGGTAAGAGCCACTATCATGCATGTGACTAAGGCACACATGTAAAAATGGGGGCATGGCCTAATTGTCACAAAGCCACACCCCATTTTTGTGCACACACCTTTTGGTATGACATTTGTAGGAGTATGACCTTGTGTCATAACCCCGTTTTTAGTCATGTTGTACAGTGCCAAATACATATAATGCCCCAGTACAGTGCCACATACATATAACAACACCAAAGAATGGGTGCCTCCACAGGGCCAGATACATATATGCCCCACAGTGCCAGATACACATATGTCCCCACAGTGCCAGATACACATATGTCCTCACAGTGCCAAACACATATATTCTCTACAGTGCCAAATACATCTATGCCCCAAAGTGCCAGATACACATGTCCCCACAGTATCAGATACATATATGCCCCACAGTGCCAGATAAATATATGCCCCCAGTGACAAATACACATATACCCCCAGTGCCAGATACATATATGTCCACAGTGCCAGATACATATATGCCCCCAGTGCCAGATACATATATGCCCCCAGTGCCAGATACACATGTCCCCACAGTGCCAGATACACATGTCCCCAGTGCCAGATACATATATGCCCCCAGTGCCAGATACACATGTCCCCACAGTGTCAGATACACATATGCCCCACAGTGCCAGATACATATATGTCCCACAGTGCCAGATACATATATGCCACTACAGTGCCAGGTACACATATGCCCCAGTGCCAGATACACATGTCCCCACAGTGCCAGATATGCCCCTAGTGCCAGATACACATGTCCCTACAGTGCATGATATTCCCCAAGTGCCAGATACACTTGTCCCCACAGTGCCCCCCCAGGTGCGGCCCACCAAAATGCTGCTGTTTGTGAGGGAAGGAGAGCGCAGCGTGCACCTCTCCTGCCCCTCAATCTCCAGCGGTGTGTCTATTTTCAACTAAATGTAAATACAACTTCATAATTTATATATCATAAGAAGTAGGTTTGTCTTCTACTTATATTATGATACTTTGTTTGATTTTTTCTTT
Source organism: Pseudophryne corroboree (assembly GCF_028390025.1). Classification (NCBI taxonomy): domain Eukaryota; kingdom Metazoa; phylum Chordata; class Amphibia; order Anura; family Myobatrachidae; genus Pseudophryne; species Pseudophryne corroboree. Next base: position 57,409,951 of record NC_086446.1, on the reverse strand, counting down.
GATTACCATGCAACAATGTTACCAGGTGCTAATCAGCCACCATATTGGAAGGGGTATATAAACCCCACATACCCAAACAACTGACACCTTTGAAAAAGCTGCTGGTTGAACGCAGCGAAATGCGTCAGGTTTACAAGGGACCCAGAGCTGAAGATTATCTACTGGAAGACCGAACCATCCCCCACCTAAAATCCGGAATACTATATAAAGTCGGAGGATACAAATAGCAGATTGGACCGATTGATCTGATCATCCGCATCGCATGAGGAGCTCGCCATTTAAGATCTAGGAGCACCAATTCCTCTAGCGGACACTTCCACCCTACGGGACACTGCTTATCTCCTACTAAATATCTACACCGGATACAGAACCATTTGGGGGAATAATCTGGAACGGACACTTCCACTAATCATATTTACAGCTCTGACCATTGGGTAACCCTTTTTCAACAATATCCATATTGTATGGTTTTACATATTTTGTTTTATGTTGCATGCATTTTATGATCTAATGATCACAAAAGTACAGTGATACTATATATTTTATAATAAATTGTATTAACTACATACAGAGATTACATTGTCCAGTTCATCAAAACAGCGCAGCCTTCCTTCTCTTTTTTTGTATTTTCTTGTGGGGGTGACTCCCCGTATTTAAGGCAGCAGCTTGGTGAAACACCTTGTCCCCTAAGCGCCCGAATACCCTTGGGTAACCATTTTTCACATTTACACATAGTCTCCTTTGGGCTGCTGGGATATGAGTTGTTTCACCAAATTTGATGAACGAATCAATAGAAGACAAACCTACTTCTCTAGATGGGATACAGGCAATGAAGACAGGGGTGAAAAGTCTGAACCTGATTGTAGATTGACAGAAGAATTCTTTAAATTAGAGAATTTGTTAAAATCTGAAATGAAACAATGGTTAGATGGTGTAAACCTACAAAAATATATTGACAAAAAAATGATCCCGAGAGGTCTCAGACTATTCAAACCCTCGATCTTCCAGGAAAATAAAATTTTCCAAGAACAGTGGGAGAATACATTGGATAAATGTTCCTTCTCCCTTATGGAGTTGGTAATTTCATATCGAATAGAAAAAGCCAAAGAATTAGAGGTAGAAATTGAGGGAATCAAAAAAAGACTAGAATCATTTACAAATACATTGGAGTTTAAGGAGAGAGACAGAATAACCACTGAAAAAGTAGATAAATTTGAACAGACAATTTTAGATATGAAATGTAAAAAATTCAAACGTGACTTTGAAGATTATAGAAGAGGGACTGTAAGAACATATCGTACAAAAAACAAAGAAGAATCTAGAGACCCAAGAGGTAGACCCCATGATAGAAATAGAGGTCGCTTATTTTCTAAGACCCAATCAATCTCTCAAAGACGCAGAAACACCTCATACAGAATAACTCAGTTCTCCCCCCAGAAGGATGACACCACCACTAGGAATGGAGGGAGGTCTACTACTAGAGATGATCAGCGTACCAGTACACCCCCATCTAGAAAATCTAAAGATGATGGGGATAACACTCGGTTCTACTTGAACCAACATCCATCACCAAGATCTAAGATACAAGAAAGAAATACAGTAACTAGCCCCCAGGAAAACCAGCACAGGGGAGCAAGACCAAAAGAGAGAGATATAAGAAACCAGAAACAAGAGAACACCTCAGAGGTTTTTTTAGACAAACGCATAAACAAATCCCACCAAGAGCCATTCCACAATCCAAACGACCATCAGGGGGCATCAAAAAGAGGGAGAAGAAGTACAGACTCAGAGGGGGAAGAGGGGGCAAGAAGGAAAAACTTAAGAAATTAAGCAGAAATAGAACTAGATCAAGAAAAAACAATATGGCCATATTCAATCTGTCCTCTAAAGTTTTGACAGATGCAGAGGTCACAATCTTAAATAAGGGTCTCAAATTTTCACCCTCCGCACCCCCCAATATTTTTACATTATTTGTTGAGCTCAATAGATACATTAGAACACTCTGTCGCAAGAGATTTTTTGCTAAACAGAGCATTAAACGTAATGATGAGGAAGCAATTCCAATAGTACTCGATCAGAGTGACCAATTGGCCCTCAATATATTGGAGGAATTGAGTAAAGACAATCCATCCAACACACAGACTGAAAAAATATATGATGTTTCTAGAAAAAAGTTTAAACAAAAATCTGAATTTTTCCCCATTAAGTCTAAGGGTGCCAGTATAGAGACATTCTATAAGGTAACCCTAGAAGATCTTAAAAGAATGTGCTTAAACATCGATATTACTTCACAGAATAAAAAATCTAATCTTTCCAAATATGAGAAAAGAGCTATAAAGAACTTAACAAAGGATACCTCCATTATAATCAAGGAGGCAGATAAGGGAGGGGGACTAGTGATACAAGATAAAAATGAGTATATTTCTGAGGCTATGAGACAGCTGGGCAACTCTAAATTTTACACCAAACTATCAGGTGATCCCACACAAAAATTCCTGGGGGAACTTGCGATTCTACTAGGAGAAGGGATAGACACAGGTGTCATCTCTAAGGAGGAATATTCATTTCTATATTCACCACACCCTGTCACACCTGTATATTATCACTTACCTAAAATACACAAATCCCTCACCTCACCCCCTGGACGCCCTATAATTTCAGGTATTCACTCCCTCACATCTAATTTATCATTTTATGTAGATTCTCACTTACAACCACGGGTGTCCACACTCAGGTCCCACATCAGGGATACTACCCATTTTCTGTCTCTCATTAAGGATCTAGAATGGAGGGATTCCTATATATTCCTTACTCTAGATGTACAAAGTTTGTACTCCAATATACCCCACAAAAAGGGTATACAAACTATATCAAATAGACTAGACCTGGATGGAGACCTGAGTGTGGCACACAGAAAATTCCTTATAAATTCTATCACCTATATCCTACGACACAACTACTTTTTATTTTTGGATGATTATTACCTACAAATCAATGGGACTGCCATGGGGACCAGGTTCGCGCCCAGTTATGCCAACCTATATATGGGGGAGTTGGAGGACCATCTTATTTGGGGGGGCGGCTGGGGCGCGAGCCTGGTCCTCTATGGCAGGTACATTGATGACCTATTTATTGTTTGGGATGGGGATTCACTTTCTGCACAAAGATTTGTTGATAGCCTTAATTCTAACACATATGATTTAACCTTCACTCACCAACATCACCCTCACTGTATCAACTTCTTAGATATAACCTTACAGGTTAAAAACAACAAAATATATACTATGAATTATACCAAGGAAGTTGATACTAGTGCATATCTACACTATTCCAGTGCACACTACCCCCCCTGGAAGAAAAGCATCCCCCGGGGACAACTTATACGCCTAAGACGGAACTGTTCCGATCTAGAGTCCTTTGAGCTACAAGCACAAGGGATGATTGAGTCTCTTAAACAGAGGGGCTATCCAGAAGCCCTCCTGGAGAAGGCATTCGAAGACACCAAAAAGATGGAAAGAAAAACACTACTATCCAAAAGGATAAAAGAAAACAAAGAAGAGTCAGATATTTCCAATAACAAACAGATAGCTTTCATCTCTACGTACAATAACCATTGTCCCCAAATTAAACAAATCATAAAGAAGAATTATAATATACTTAAACAGGATTATTTACTAGCACCAATATTACCCCCTGATCCCACTTTTATTTTTAGAAAAAATAGATCCCTTAAAAACACACTTGCACCAAGTTTTTTGAAATCAGAACCAAAGGAACAGAATCATACCAATTCTTGGCTCAAAATGGAAACCAAAGGGTTTTTTAAATGTGGAGCTAGTAGATGTATTACGTGCAACTATGTAGACAAAACCAAATACATCAAAACAGAAAATAATGACGAATCATATGAAATTAAACATCTTATTAATTGCAACTCCACGTATGTCATATACATCTTAATATGCGAGTGTGGTCTCAAATATGTAGGACGAACAACTAGGAGACTAAAAGTCAGATTCCTTGAACACCGCAGAAACATCATTAAGAAGTTGGAGTCCCACAGTGTCTCCCAGCATTTCCATATGGTCCACAATGGAAACCCCAAAAATATTAGACTAATTGGCGTGGAACACATCCCCCTGACCAATAGAGGAGGGGATAGATACAAAAGATTATGCCAACAAGAAGCCTATTGGATGTTCCGGATGGGAACAATCTATCCGAGTGGTCTAAACGAAGCCATAGAACTCAATACTATAATCTAGCGTAATATATACACATTTTTTTCCCTTATTATATCATGAGCTAAATTTATAGACATGATTATTCAACTCGATTTGCATACAATATAACAGAAAATAATAATAATAATAAAAAATAATAAAAAATAAAAAATAATAAAAAATAAAAATAAGAATTTACTTACCGATAATTCTATTTCTCGTAGTCCGTAGTGAAACATAGAAACATAGAATTTGTCGGCAGATAAGAACCACTTGGCCCATCTAGTCTGCCCCTTTTTTTTTTTTTTATATATTATTTTTTTTTATCACTAACCTTATTTGATCCTTATTTCTTTGTAAGGATATCCTTATGTCTATCCCATGCATGTTTAAATTGCTCTACTGTCTTAGCCTCTACCACCTCTGATGGGAGGCTATTCCACTTGTCCACTACCCTTTCTGTGAAATAATTTTTCCGCAAATTTCCCCTGAACCTCCCCCCCTCCAGTCTCAGTGCATGTCCTCGTGTCCTATTGCTTCTCTTCATTTGGAGAATGTTTCCCTCCTGGACTTTGTTAAAACCCTTCATATATTTGAAAGTTTCTATCATGTCGCCCCTTTCTCTTCTCTGCTCCAAACTATACATATTGAGATTTCTTAGTCTTTCTGGGTATGTTTTGTGATGTAGGCCATGCACCATTTTAGTTGCCCTCCTTTGTACAGTTTCTAATGTATTAATATCCTTTTGAAGATATGGCCTCCAGAACTGAATACAGTATTCTAGATGAGGCCGTACCAATGACCTATACAGTGGCATTATTACTTCTTTCTTTCTGCTGCTGATTCCTCTCCCAATGCAGCCAAGCATCTGACTAGCCTTCCTCATTGCCTTGTTACATTGCTTACCTGCCTTTAAGTCATCTGAAATAGTGACTCCTAGATCCCTTTCCTCCTCAGTAGTTTCCAGTATAGTGCCATTAATACTGTATTTAGCTTTAGGATTTTTGAGACCCAAGTGCATGATTTTGCATTTTTTGGCATTAAACTGTAATTGCCAGACTCTTGACCATTCCTCTAGTCTACCTAGATCCTCAATCATTTGTTTTACCCCACTTGGTGTGTCTACCCTGTTGCATACCTTTGTGTCATCTGCAAAAAGGCATACTTTCCCTTTAATCCCATTTGCAATGTCACCAATAAAGATATTGAAAAGCACTGGTCCAAGTACAGATCCCTGGGGTACTCCACTGGTAACATTTCCCTCCTGTGAATGCACTCCATTTACCACAACTCTCTGTTTTCTATCCTTCAACCAAGATCTTATCCATTCAATAATCCTAATATCCAATCCCAAACTTTCAAGTTTATTTAGCAGTCTGCGATGTGGAACTGTGTCAAAAGCCTTACTAAAGTCAAGATAAGCTATATCCATGGCTCCACCTTTATCCATCACTTTAGTCACACAATCAAAAAAGTCAATAAGATTTGTTTGACATGATCTTCCCCCAGTGAATCCATGCTGTTTGGGATCCAGTAAATTGCCGGATTTGAGATGATCTACAACTCTTTCTTTTAAGAGTGTTTCCATCAATTTCCCTACTACTGATGTAAGACTCACTGGTCTGTAGTTGTTTGTCTCTTCCTTGCTTCCACTTTTGTGCAGTGGGACTACGTTTGCTCTTTTCCAGTCCCCTGGAATTTCTCCTGTAGCTAATGACTGGTTGAATAATTCTGTCAATGGTGCTACCAGCACCTCTTTAAGTTCTTTTAGTATCCTTGGATGTATCCCATCTGGCCCCATAGATTTGTCCACTTTCAGCTGGACAAATCTATGGGGCCAGATGGGATACATCCAAGGATACTAAAAGAACTTAAAGATGCTGGGGACTCCGTCAGGACCATGGGGAATAGCGGGCTCCGCAGGAGACAGGGCACATCTAAAAAGCTTTTTAGGTCACATGGTGTGTTCTGGGTCCTCCCCCTATGACCCTCCTCCAAGCCTCAGTTAGGTACTGTGCCCGGACGAGCGTACACAATAAGGAAGGATCTTGAATCCCGGGTAAGACTCATACCAGCCACACCAATCACACCGTACAACTTGTGATCTGAACCCAGTTAACAGTATGATAACAAAACGAAGTAGCCTCTGAAAAAAATGGCTCACAACAATAGTAATAACCCGATTTTTGTAACAATAACTATGTACAAGCATTGCAGACAATCCGCACTTGGGATGGGCGCCCAGCATCCACTACGGACTACGAGAAATAGAATTATCGGTAAGTAAATTCTTATTTTCTCTAACGTCCTAGTGAATGCTGGGGACTCCGTCAGGACCATGGGGATTATACCAAAGCTCCCAAACGGGCGGGAGAGTGCGGATGACTCTGCAGCACCGAATGAGAGAACTCCAGGTCCTCTTTAGCCAGAGTATCAAATTTGTAAAATTTTACAAACGTGTTCTCCCCTGACCACGTAGCTGCTCGGCAAAGTTATAATGCCGAGACTCCTCGGGCAGCCGCCCAGGATGAGGCCACCTTCCTTGTGGAATGGGCATCTACATATTTCGGCTGTGGCAGGCCTGCCACAGAATGTGCAAGCTGAATTGTACTACAAATCTAGCGTGCAATAGACTGCTTAGAAGCAGGAGCACCCAGCTTGTTGGGTGCATACAATATAAACAGCAAGTCAGACTTTCTGACTCCAGCCGTCCTAACTATATATATATATATATATATATATATATATATATATATATATATATATATATATATTTTTAGGGCCCTGACAACGTCTAGTAACTTGGAGTCCTCCAAGTCCCCAGTAGCCGCAGGCACCACAATAGGTTGTTTCAGGTGACAACGCTGACACCCCTTTAGGAAGAAACTGGAGACGAGTCCCAGTTCTGCCCTGTTCAAATGGAAAATTCTAATATGGGCTTTTGTAAAACAAAACCGCCCATTCTTTTTGACAATCGCCTGGCCGAGGCCAGGACTAACAACATGGTCACTTTCCATGTGAGATATTGGTCAACAGCATGGTCACTTTCCATGTGAGATATTTCAAATCCACAGATTTGAGCGGTTCAAACCAATATGATTTTAAGGAATCCCAACACTATGTTGAGATCTCACGGTGCCCCTAGAGGCACAAAAGAACTGTATATGGAATACACCCTTTACAATCTGGACTTCAGGAACTGAAGTCAATTTTTTCTGGAAGAAAATCTACAGGGCCGAAATTTAAATCTTAATGAACCCCAATTTGAGACTCAAAACACTCCTGTTTTCAGGAAGTGCAGAATCGACCTAGTTGAATTTCCTTCGTGGAGCCTTCCTGGCCTTACCCACGCAACATATTTTCACCACATGTGGTGATGACGTTGTGCGGTCACCTCCTTCCTGGCTTTGACCAAGGTAGGTATGACCTCTTATGGAATGCCTTTTTCCCTTCAGAATCCGGTATTCAACCGCCATGCCGTCAAACGCAGCCGCGGTAATTCTTGGAAAAGACATGGTACTTGCTGAAGCAAGTCCCTTCTTAGCTCCCCAGGCCCTTAGTCCTCTGTGAGCATCTCTTGAAGCTCCGGGTACCAAGTCCCTCTTGGCCCATCCGGAGCCACTAGTATAGTTCATACTCCTCTATGTCTTATAATTCTCAATACCTTGGTTATGAGAAACAGAGGAGGGAACCCATACACTGACTGGTACACCCACGGTGTTACCAGAACATCCACAGCTATCGCCTGAAGGTCTCATGACCTGGCGGAATACCTGTCCCGTTTTTCGGGCGGGACGCTATCATGTCCACCTTTGGTCTTTGCCAACGGTCCACAATCATGCTGAAAAACTTCCCTATGAAGTTTCCACTCTCCCGGGTGGAGGTCATGCCTGCTGAGGAAGTCTGCTTCCCAGTCGTCCACTCCCGGAAAGAACACTGCTGACAGTGCTATCACATGATTTTCCGCCTAGCGAAAAATCCTTGCAGTTTTGTCACTGCCCTCCTGCTTCTTGTGCCGCCCTTTCTGTTTACGTGGGCGACTGCCGTGATGTTATCCCACTGGATCAATACCGGCTGACCTTGAAGCAGAGGTCTTGCTAAGTTTAGAGCCTTATAAATTTGCTCTAAGCTTATTTATGCAGAGAGAATTCTCCAGACTTAATCACACTTCCCTGGAAATTTTTTTTTCCTGTGTGACTGTTCTCCAGCCTCTCTGGCTGGCCTCCGTGGTCACCGGCATCCAATCCTGAATGCCAAATCTGCGGCCCTCTAGAAGATGAGCACTCTGTAATCACCACAGGAGAGACACCCTTGTCCTTGGATATAGGGTTATCCGCTGATGCATCTGAGGATGCGATCCGGACCATTTGTCCAGCAGATCCCACCGAAGAGTTCTTGCGGGAAATCTGCCGAATGGAATTGCTTCGTAATAAGCCACCATTTTTACCAGGACTCTTGTGCAATGATGCACTGACACTTTTCCTGGTTTTAGGAGGATCCCGATTAGCTCGGAGAACTCCCTGGCTTTCTCCACTGGGAGAAACACGTTTTTCTGGACTGTGTCCAGAATCATCCCTATGAACAGTAGACGTGTCATCGGAAAAAGCTGCGATTTTGGAATATTTAGAATCCACTCGTGCTGACGTAGAACTACTTAAGATAGTGCTACTCCGACCTCCAACTGTTCTCTGGACCTTGCCCTTATCAGGAAAGCGTCCATGTTTCCTTTTAAGAAAAATCATCATTCCGGCCATTACCTTGGTAAAGACCCGGGGCGCCGTGGACAACCCAAACGGCAGCGTCTGAACTGATAGTGACAGTTCTGTACCAGGAACCTGAAGTACCCTTGGTGAGAAGGGCAAATTTGGACCTGTAGGTAAGCGTCCCTGATATCCAGTGACACCATATCGTCCCCTTCTTCCTGGTTCGCTATCACTGCTCTGAGTGACTCCATCTTGATTTGAACGCTTGTATGTAAGTGTTCAAATATTTCAGATCTCACCGAGCCGGTTGGCTTCAGTACCACAATATAGTGTGGAATACTACCCCCTTCCATGTTGTAAGAGGGGTACTTTGATTATCACCTGCTGGGAATACAGCCTGTGAATTGTGTGAGGGGGAGATGTCTCGAATTTCCAATGTACACCTGGGATACTACATGTAGGATCCCGGAGTTCCCTTGCGAGTGAGCCCCCTGCGTACTGAAACTCTTGAGATGACCCCCTACCGCACCTGAGTCCGCTTGTACGGCCCCAGCGTTATGCTGCGGACTTGGCAGAAGCTGTGAGGGGCTTCTGTTCCTGGGAATGGGCTGCTTGCTGCAGTCTTCTTCCCTTTCCTCTACCCCTGGGCAGATATGACTGGCCTTTGCCCGCCTGCCCCTATGGGGACGAAAGGACTGAGACTGAAAAGACTGTGTCCTTTTTTGCCGATATGTGATTCGGGGTAACAAAAAGTGGATTTTTCAGCTGTTGCCATGGCCACCAGGTCCGATGGACCGCCCCTTTATACGGCAATACTTCCACATGCCGTCTGGAATCTGCCTCACCTGACCACTGTCGTGTCTTCGTCTGGCAGATATGTAAATCACATTTACTCTTGATGCCAGAATGCAAATATCCCTCTGCGCATCACGCATATATAGAAATGCATCCTTAAAATGCTCTATAGTCAATAAAATCTTGTCCCTGTCAAGGGTATCAAAATTTTCAGTCAGGAAATCCGACCAAGCCCCCTCAGCGCTGCACATCCAGGCTGAGGCGATTGCTGGTCGTAGTATAACACCAGTATGTGTGTATATACTGTCATGATATTTTTCAGCTTCCTATCAGCTGGCTTCTTGAGGGCGGCCGTATCTAGAGACGGTAACGCCATGTTTTTATAAGCGTGTGAGCGCCTTATCCACCCTAAGGTGTGTTTCCCAACTCGCCCTTACTTCTGGCGGGAAAGGGTATACCGCCCATAACTTTCTATCGGAGGAACCCCACGTATCATCACACACTTCATTTAATTTATCTGATTCAGGCAAAACTACAAGTAGTTTATTCACACCCTACAAAATACCCTTATTTGTGGTACTTGTAGTATCAGAAATATGTAACAGCTCCTTCATTGCCCTTAACATGTAACTCGTGGCCCTAAAGGAAAATTACGTATGTTTCTTCACCGTCGACACTGGGGTCAGTGTCCATGTCTGTGTCTGTCGACCGACTGAGGTAAATGGGCGTTTTTACAAGCCCCTGACGGTGTCTGAGACGCCTGGACCGGTACTAATTTGTCCGCCGGCCATCTCATGTCGTCAACCGTCTTGCAGCGTGTTGACATTATCACGTAATTCCATAAGTAGACCATCCATTACAGGCAATTTGCTCCGCCTCCTCACCAACATTTTCCTCATACATGTCGACACACACGTACCGACATACAGCACACACACAGGGAATGCTCTGATAGAGGACAGGACCCACTAGCCCTTTGGGGAGACAGAGGGAGAGTTTGCCAGCACACACCAAAAGCGCTATAATGTATATAACAACCCTAGAAGGTGTTGTTTCTATATATGCGCTCTTAATATATCATTATATCGCCAATTTATGCCCCCCTTCTCTTTTAACCCTGTTTCTGTAGTGCAGTGCAGGGGAGAGTGGGAGCCTTCCTCACCAGCGGAGCTGATCAGGAAAATGGCGCTGAGTGCTGAGGAGAATAAGCTCCGCCCCCTTTTCGGCGGGCTTTTCCTCCCGGTTTTTTAATAACTGGCCTGGGTTAAAATACATACATATAGCCTTAATGGCTATATGTGATGTATTTATTTGCCAAATAGGTATTTATATTGCTGCCCAGGGCGCCCCCAGCAGCGCCCTGCACCCTCCGTGACCGTGTCAGTGAGCCGTGTGACAACAATGGCGCACAGCTGCAGTGCTGTGCGCTACCTCTCTGAAGACTGTGAAGTCTTCTGCCGCCTGTTTCCGGACCTCCGTTCCGCCGTCTTTCTTCAGCGTCTGTAAGGGGGATCGGCGGCGCGGCTCCGGGACGAACCCCAGGCTGACCTGTGTTCCGACTCCCTCTGGAGCTCAGTGTCCAGTAGCCTAAGACTTCAATCCTCCTGCACGCAGGTGAGTTGCCAGTCTCTCCCCTAAGTCCCTCGTTGCAGTGATCCTGTCGCCAGCAGGAATCACTGATTAGAAACCTAAAAAAAACTTTACTAAATAGCTCCTTAAGAGAGCCATCCAGTTTGCACCCTTCTCGGACGGGCACAAAAACCTAACTAAGGCTTGGAGGAGGGTCATAGGGGGAGGAGCCAGAACACACCATGTGACCTAAAAAGCTTTTTAGATGTGCCCTGTCTCCTGCGGAGCCCGCTATTCCCCATGGTCCTGACGGAGTCCCCAGCATCCACTAGGACGTTAGAGAAAAACAATGATGAAGATAGAGATGGGTATATATTGCGCTAGATTACATATTTATAACATAATCTTCCCCCTCTTAGACTATACATCAAGAGTCAACCAACAGTCAAAAGAATGACTGAAATACCAAAGTTTTCTAAATTGCTGTGGATATGCTAAAAATAGATACTAAGTGCTACAATTTATTAATATCACTATAGAACTCTAGCTATATTGTTACATTATTACATGATCTCACCTAAGGAATACACCAACCTTCCATATATGTATATCGATTTATATCCATGTACTATATAGATTTGTTTAATTTATCACTAATAATATTATTTGGCACCTCTCTCTCTATATTTTAAGTCAGGATTTATATTTAATATTATTGATACTATCCCATATCAATTTTTCAAAGTAACAGAAAACTTCTAATATCCATATTCACCTCTGACTATCTAACTAAGTGTATACTAGACTTCTTATTTAAAGAAAGACGCAGGATGAATGAGAAGATTCCGAGTCTAGATATTGCATTTAAGGTTTCCAGTGGTTGGCGGAAGTGCTGGGATTATACTACTTGCAATAAACCATTGGTTGGCGGAAGCTCTATTGCCGGCGCTTCCGTCCAGGGAAATAAAACCTCTACTTGAGTGTATCGTCAGCGGTCACATGGTTTTATCACATGACCATGCGATCGTGACGATACTCCTGCCACACACGTTCTGCCCTCATCAGCGCCGAATAGAGCTCCGATCACGTGACGCAAGACAGTCACGTGATCGGACTAGCAAGATCTCCTCCCTCTTCCTCCTTACCTTCACTACTTTAGCTACGTAAGAATTATATGACTGACAGCTTAGGGGGCGGTCAGTGTGCTACCTCCATCTCTGCTCCCCCCCAATAACAATCCTACAATTGGATAACCATAGTAACAACACAGAAAAACAAACAAAATGATTGGCTAGTCATCACACACACACTTCCTGTCTCCTCCCTCTAACTACAGAATAAACAAAATTGATTCCACCCTGAAATGGGAATATTAATATAAAAAATAAAAATGTAAATACAACTTCATAATTTATATATCATAAGAAGTAGGTTTGTCTTCTACTTATATTATGATACTTTGTTTGATTTTTTCTTTGATTACCATGCAACAATGTTACCAGGTGCTAATCAGCCACCATATTGGAAGGGGTATATAAACCCCACATACCCAAACAACTGACACCTTTGAAAAAGCTGCTGGTTGAACGCAGCAAAACGCGTCAGGTTTACAAGGGACCCAGAGCTGAAGATTATCTACTGGAAGACCGAACCATCCCCCACCTAAAATCCGGAATACTATATAAAGTCGGAGGATACAAATAGCAGATTGGACCGATTGATCTGATCATCCGCATCGCATGAGGAGCTCGCCATTTAAGATCTAGGAGCACCAATTCCTCTAGCGGACACTTCCACCCTACGGGACACTGCTTATCTCCTACTAAATATCTACACCGGATACAGAACCATTTGGGGGAATAATCTGGAACGGACACTTCCACTAATCATATTTACAGCTCTGACCATTGGGTAACCCTTTTTCAATAATATCCATATTGTATGGTTTTACATATTTTGTTTTATGTTGCATGCATTTTATGATCTAATGATCACAAAAGTACAGTGATACTATATATTTTATAATAAATTGTATTAACTACATACAGTGATTACATTGTCCAGTTCATCAAAACAGCGCAGCCTTCCTTCTCTTTTTTTGTATTTTCTTGTGGGGGTGACTCCCCGTATTTAAGGCAGCAGCTTGGTGAAACACCTTGTCCCCTAAGCGCCCGAATACCCTTGGGTAACCATTTTTCACATTTTCAACTAGGTGCCTGCCCATAAGCCAATCAAAGCTCACGGTCCGGCAGCCAATCAGGAGCTTTAGCTGCTGGTCCATGAGCACTTATTGGCTCATGGGCCAGTGCTGAATTGAAGATGGACACCGCCGCTGGAGTCCTAAAAGTATGTATGGCGGGCAGCGGTGGCCAGGAGCCGACCGAGCCGCATGTGTGGGTTGGCCACCGCTGCCTTACAGAGACAACAAGGCTTCTTGTGATGGATAAGTTTGTGTATATCCAGAGCCATGTAGCTGTGGTAATATAAGCAGGTAATGCTGCTGATGAAGGTGACACACACCCAGTGGGCTGCCACAGTCATGTAATCTTTAGTTTCCCCAGTAACACTTGTCCACATATCTGTAGGTAAGTGGGAAGCCTGTACAATAGCATTTCCTAGGGAAAGAATATTTGTGTTTAACATTCCTGTACCAGGTGAGGAATTGCTGTTCTTATTAAACAGAATCAAGATGGAATTTGGTAGCAGGGGCACATGACCTCAACTAGTAATCTAAAACCAGATGCATTTATGGTGGATATTGGATGCAGATCTAATGCTAGCATGCTAACATATCTGTCATTGCTTTACTATACCATTGCCAAGAAGACTAAGGGGTCTATTTATGAAGCAGTGAAAACAGTGGAGAAGTGAGCCAGTGGAGAAGAGCCAATCAGCACTGGAGTAACATTTAGAATTAGCATACTGTAAAATTATACAGAGAAGCTGATTGGTTGCCATGGGCAACTTCCCCAGTGGCTCACTTCTCCACTCTTTTCACTGCTTCGTGAATAAAACCCTAAATGTGTTGATGTCTAGTACCTTACTAAACTGCCTGCACCTGCTCTGCTCCTATACAACAGCTCATTCACAGGCAAGCTACTCTCTGTATCACTGCCATCACTAAGAAGCATTCTGGTGTCAATCTATTGGAAAAACTCAAGGATGGGTTAACAAATTGGCTTACCCTGCTAAGACGCTCCTCAGGATTGGTAATTTCCAATAATGCAAGTAACACTGTACAAGCATTCTGACTGGGGGGATTTTAACACATACGATGTTTTGTGCACACATTAAATGTGGTTGTTCATTTTTTATTTTATTTTTATTATAGGTATATGCAGGAGTTTGTGGCTGTGGCTCAAATAATGTCTGGGTATTTGACAACCGCATGTAGAAAATTGCAGCAGCAGCAAGAACAGTTCAGTTTGCCATGCCACCAACTGAAGCAAGAGATTGTAACCAGGATCACTTCCACACTTTATATGCTTCAGTGATTGGAGGAACAGCCATGAGCCATCATGACATACATATCAAGCCATAAGATCAGGACATATTGCCCTACTGCAGTACACTGGAGAATACTCTTGGACAGAAACTATTTGAGATTTTAACCAAATGAGTTCAGGCAATGCCAGCCTGAGTCAAGCCATAACCTTTATTAAACTACTGGAAAATCAGCTAGAGAAGCTGTAGAAGGAAATTAAACTAAGTGATTCCTCTAAGTACATTGCACTTGTAGATCAAGTTCTTTATTCACTTTGGAAGGACTAAAGGGGTTGTCCAATCTTGCAATTGGATCAGTACATTTTGGAAACCATGCTTGATCTTAGGTTTAAGTACTATGTAATATGTTCTTTACGAATGTCAGAGAACTTAAGAGATGCAAAGAGCTCCTTGTGAGCAAGTTGTCATCTCAAGTTGTACATAACATGACGTCTTCTGCAAATTGTCATGAACTGGAGTTCGGTGCCCCATGCCTTACCAGTCTGCAGTCTTGTCCAGCTTCAGGTATACATGGGTGTTATATAGCTTGTCATTCCGTTTCCCAGTGTGCTTGCTCTGGCACTCCAAGATGCTATCCAGGCTCCCCGCTATCTTTCCAGCCCGACGTGTGTAGTGGGTGCTGTCATATTGCTGCTGGTCATCTGATCGCAACCCTACCAATTGCAAGCATTGGTCTGGTCAGCTGACTTTGCTGTCCAATCACTGACTGTGCAAAAAAATGGTGAACTGCTCAATCAGATAGTGATGTCACTCAGGTGCTAAAAGGGAGGGGTAATTCTGTGAAGGAAAAAACAATGGTTCCCTAATGCACACTGAGTGAATAATATTCCTACATAATAGTCAGATAATACGGAGATCTTGGTTGCGTATATCTGCAGATATAGGGTTAAGCCCCCAGGCCGATCGACAAGGCCTCTCCGTCACTGGGGGTCCCTAATATTAGGTATGGGTCCGGGGTGCAGGACCCCATAATGTCGGCACAGGTCGGCTACCCCAGGTCAGCACACAGGTGAGAGTTAATAGGGTTAATAAGAAGCACAGAAGTGCTATGTGAGTGGTGTGATTAAAATAATACAAAAATATATACAAAGTGATAGGGAAACTCATAAGTGTTAATAAAGTGTTAGGGTGTGCCGACCTGAAGCAGCCCAGCGATACCGACACAGGGGCCACCACACCCCACACCCACCCCATAAATAATTCCAAATATGTCTGGGTTGAATTCCCAGTGTAAGGCCACATGGTAATGGCTCCTACAGCATCTGAGAGCCAGCTTACCTGGGGATACCCCTGACTTCCCCCTATGGCAGTCTAGAGTCAGCAATCCCTCCTAATGCTGACCCGTTCATGCCTCTCAATACAATGCAAAAAAATGGTGAACTGCTCAATCAGATAGTGATGTCACTCAGGTGCTAAAAGGGAGGGGTAATTCTGTGAAGGAAAAAACAATGGTTCCCTAATGCACACTGAGTGAATAATATTCCTACATAATAGTCAGATAATACGGAGATCTTGGTTGCGTATATCTGCAGATATAGGGTTAAGCCCCCAGGCCGATCGACAAGGCCTCTCCGTCACTGGGGGTCCCTAATATTAGGTATGGGTCCGGGGTGCAGGACCCCATAATGTCGGCACAGGTCGGCTACCCCAGGTCAGCACACAGGTGAGAGTTAATAGGGTTAATAAGAAGCACAGAAGTGCTATGTGAGTGGTGTGATTAAAATAATACAAAAATATATACAAAGTGATAGGGAAACTCATAAGTGTTAATAAAGTGTTAGGGTGTGCCGACCTGAAGCAGCCCAGCGATACCGACACAGGGGCCACCACACCCCACACCCACCCCATAAATAATTCCAAATATGTCTGGGTTGAATTCCCAGTGTAAGGCCACATGGTAATGGCTCCTACAGCATCTGAGAGCCAGCTTACCTGGGGATACCCCTGACTTCCCCCTATGGCAGTCTAGAGTCAGCAATCCCTCCTAATGCTGACCCGTTCATGCCTCTCAATACAATGCAAAAAAATGGTGAACTGCTCAATCAGATAGTGATGTCACTCAGGTGCTAAAAGGGAGGGGTAATTCTGTGAAGGAAAAAACAATGGTTCCCTAATGCACACTGAGTGAATAATATTCCTACATAATAGTCAGATAATACGGAGATCTTGGTTGCGTATATCTGCAGATATAGGGTTAAGCCCCCAGGCCGATCGACAAGGCCTCTCCGTCACTGGGGGTCCCTAATATTAGGTATGGGTCCGGGGTGCAGGACCCCATAATGTCGGCACAGGTCGGCTACCCCAGGTCAGCACACAGGTGAGAGTTAATAGGGTTAATAAGAAGCACAGAAGTGCTATGTGAGTGGTGTGATTAAAATAATACAAAAATATATACAAAGTGATAGGGAAACTCATAAGTGTTAATAAAGTGTTAGGGTGTGCCGACCTGAAGCAGCCCAGCGATACCGACACAGGGGCCACCACACCCCACACCCACCCCATAAATAATTCCAAATATGTCTGGGTTGAATTCCCAGTGTAAGGCCACATGGTAATGGCTCCTACAGCATCTGAGAGCCAGCTTACCTGGGGATACCCCTGACTTCCCCCTATGGCAGTCTAGAGTCAGCAATCCCTCCTAATGCTGACCCGTTCATGCCTCTCAATACAATGCAAAAAAATGGTGAACTGCTCAATCAGATAGTGATGTCACTCAGGTGCTAAAAGGGAGGGGTAATTCTGTGAAGGAAAAAACAATGGTTCCCTAATGCACACTGAGTGAATAATATTCCTACATAATAGTCAGATAATACGGAGATCTTGGTTGCGTATATCTGCAGATATAGGGTTAAGCCCCCAGGCCGATCGACAAGGCCTCTCCGTCACTGGGGGTCCCTAATATTAGGTATGGGTCCGGGGTGCAGGACCCCATAATGTCGGCACAGGTCGGCTACCCCAGGTCAGCACACAGGTGAGAGTTAATAGGGTTAATAAGAAGCACAGAAGTGCTATGTGAGTGGTGTGATTAAAATAATACAAAAATATATACAAAGTGATAGGGAAACTCATAAGTGTTAATAAAGTGTTAGGGTGTGCCGACCTGAAGCAGCCCAGCGATACCGACACAGGGGCCACCACACCCCACACCCACCCCATAAATAATTCCAAATATGTCTGGGTTGAATTCCCAGTGTAAGGCCACATGGTAATGGCTCCTACAGCATCTGAGAGCCAGCTTACCTGGGGATACCCCTGACTTCCCCCTATGGCAGTCTAGAGTCAGCAATCCCTCCTAATGCTGACCCGTTCATGCCTCTCAATACAATGCAAAAAAATGGTGAACTGCTCAATCAGATAGTGATGTCACTCAGGTGCTAAAAGGGAGGGGTAATTCTGTGAAGGAAAAAACAATGGTTCCCTAATGCACACTGAGTGAATAATATTCCTACATAATAGTCAGATAATACGGAGATCTTGGTTGCGTATATCTGCAGATATAGGGTTAAGCCCCCAGGCCGATCGACAAGGCCTCTCCGTCACTGGGGGTCCCTAATATTAGGTATGGGTCCGGGGTGCAGGACCCCATAATGTCGGCACAGGTCGGCTACCCCAGGTCAGCACACAGGTGAGAGTTAATAGGGTTAATAAGAAGCACAGAAGTGCTATGTGAGTGGTGTGATTAAAATAATACAAAAATATATACAAAGTGATAGGGAAACTCATAAGTGTTAATAAAGTGTTAGGGTGTGCCGACCTGAAGCAGCCCAGCGATACCGACACAGGGGCCACCACACCCCACACCCACCCCATAAATAATTCCAAATATGTCTGGGTTGAATTCCCAGTGTAAGGCCACATGGTAATGGCTCCTACAGCATCTGAGAGCCAGCTTACCTGGGGATACCCCTGACTTCCCCCTATGGCAGTCTAGAGTCAGCAATCCCTCCTAATGCTGACCCGTTCATGCCTCTCAATACAATGCAAAAAAATGGTGAACTGCTCAATCAGATAGTGATGTCACTCAGGTGCTAAAAGGGAGGGGTAATTCTGTGAAGGAAAAAACAATGGTTCCCTAATGCACACTGAGTGAATAATATTCCTACATAATAGTCAGATAATACGGAGATCTTGGTTGCGTATATCTGCAGATATAGGGTTAAGCCCCCAGGCCGATCGACAAGGCCTCTCCGTCACTGGGGGTCCCTAATATTAGGTATGGGTCCGGGGTGCAGGACCCCATAATGTCGGCACAGGTCGGCTACCCCAGGTCAGCACACAGGTGAGAGTTAATAGGGTTAATAAGAAGCACAGAAGTGCTATGTGAGTGGTGTGATTAAAATAATACAAAAATATATACAAAGTGATAGGGAAACTCATAAGTGTTAATAAAGTGTTAGGGTGTGCCGACCTGAAGCAGCCCAGCGATACCGACACAGGGGCCACCACACCCCACACCCACCCCATAAATAATTCCAAATATGTCTGGGTTGAATTCCCAGTGTAAGGCCACATGGTAATGGCTCCTACAGCATCTGAGAGCCAGCTTACCTGGGGATACCCCTGACTTCCCCCTATGGCAGTCTAGAGTCAGCAATCCCTCCTAATGCTGACCCGTTCATGCCTCTCAATACAATGCAAAAAAATGGTGAACTGCTCAATCAGATAGTGATGTCACTCAGGTGCTAAAAGGGAGGGGTAATTCTGTGAAGGAAAAAACAATGGTTCCCTAATGCACACTGAGTGAATAATATTTCTACATAATAGTCAGATAATACGGAGATCTTGGTTGCGTATATCTGCAGATATAGGGTTAAGCCCCCAGGCCGATCGACAAGGCCTCTCCGTCACTGGGGGTCCCTAATATTAGGTATGGGTCCGGGGTGCAGGACCCCATAATGTCGGCACAGGTCGGCTACCCCAGGTCAGCACACAGGTGAGAGTTAATAGGGTTAATAAGAAGCACAGAAGTGCTATGTGAGTGGTGTGATTAAAATAATACAAAAATATATACAAAGTGATAGGGAAACTCATAAGTGTTAATAAAGTGTTAGGGTGTGCCGACCTGAAGCAGCCCAGCGATACCGACACAGGGGCCACCACACCCCACACCCACCCCATAAATAATTCCAAATATGTCTGGGTTGAATTCCCAGTGTAAGGCCACATGGTAATGGCTCCTACAGCATCTGAGAGCCAGCTTACCTGGGGATACCCCTGACTTCCCCCTATGGCAGTCTAGAGTCAGCAATCCCTCCTAATGCTGACCCGTTCATGCCTCTCAATACAATGCAAAAAAATGGTGAACTGCTCAATCAGATAGTGATGTCACTCAGGTGCTAAAAGGGAGGGGTAATTCTGTGAAGGAAAAAACAATGGTTCCCTAATGCACACTGAGTGAATAATATTCCTACATAATAGTCAGATAATACGGAGATCTTGGTTGCGTATATCTGCAGATATAGGGTTAAGCCCCCAGGCCGATCGACAAGGCCTCTCCGTCACTGGGGGTCCCTAATATTAGGTATGGGTCCGGGGTGCAGGACCCCATAATGTCGGCACAGGTCGGCTACCCCAGGTCAGCACACAGGTGAGAGTTAATAGGGTTAATAAGAAGCACAGAAGTGCTATGTGAGTGGTGTGATTAAAATAATACAAAAATATATACAAAGTGATAGGGAAACTCATAAGTGTTAATAAAGTGTTAGGGTGTGCCGACCTGAAGCAGCCCAGCGATACCGACACAGGGGCCACCACACCCCACACCCACCCCATAAATAATTCCAAATATGTCTGGGTTGAATTCCCAGTGTAAGGCCACATGGTAATGGCTCCTACAGCATCTGAGAGCCAGCTTACCTGGGGATACCACTGACTTCCCCCTATGGCAGTCTAGAGTCAGCAATCCCTCCTAATGCTGACCCGTTCATGCCTCTCAATACAATGCAAAAAAATGGTGAACTGCTCAATCAGATAGTGATGTCACTCAGGTGCTAAAAGGGAGGGGTAATTCTGTGAAGGAAAAAACAATGGTTCCCTAATGCACACTGAGTGAATAATATTCCTACATAATAGTCAGATAATACGGAGATCTTGGTTGCGTATATCTGCAGATATAGGGTTAAGCCCCCAGGCCGATCGACAAGGCCTCTCCGTCACTGGGGGTCCCTAATATTAGGTATGGGTCCGGGGTGCAGGACCCCATAATGTCGGCACAGGTCGGCTACCCCAGGTCAGCACACAGGTGAGAGTTAATAGGGTTAATAAGAAGCACAGAAGTGCTATGTGAGTGGTGTGATTAAAATAATACAAAAATATATACAAAGTGATAGGGAAACTCATAAGTGTTAATAAAGTGTTAGGGTGTGCCGACCTGAAGCAGCCCAGCGATACCGACACAGGGGCCACCACACCCCACACCCACCCCATAAATAATTCCAAATATGTCTGGGTTGAATTCCCAGTGTAAGGCCACATGGTAATGGCTCCTACAGCATCTGAGAGCCAGCTTACCTGGGGATACCCCTGACTTCCCCCTATGGCAGTCTAGAGTCAGCAATCCCTCCTAATGCTGACCCGTTCATGCCTCTCAATACAATGCAAAAAAATGGTGAACTGCTCAATCAGATAGTGATGTCACTCAGGTGCTAAAAGGGAGGGGTAATTCTGTGAAGGAAAAAACAATGGTTCCCTAATGCACACTGAGTGAATAATATTCCTACATAATAGTCAGATAATACGGAGATCTTGGTTGCGTATATCTGCAGATATAGGGTTAAGCCCCCAGGCCGATCGACAAGGCCTCTCCGTCACTGGGGGTCCCTAATATTAGGTATGGGTCCGGGGTGCAGGACCCCATAATGTCGGCACAGGTCGGCTACCCCAGGTCAGCACACAGGTGAGAGTTAATAGGGTTAATAAGAAGCACAGAAGTGCTATGTGAGTGGTGTGATTAAAATAATACAAAAATATATACAAAGTGATAGGGAAACTCATAAGTGTTAATAAAGTGTTAGGGTGTGCCGACCTGAAGCAGCCCAGCGATACCGACACAGGGGCCACCACACCCCACACCCACCCCATAAATAATTCCAAATATGTCTGGGTTGAATTCCCAGTGTAAGGCCACATGGTAATGGCTCCTACAGCATCTGAGAGCCAGCTTACCTGGGGATACCCCTGACTTCCCCCTATGGCAGTCTAGAGTCAGCAATCCCTCCTAATGCTGACCCGTTCATGCCTCTCAATACAATGCAAAAAAATGGTGAACTGCTCAATCAGATAGTGATGTCACTCAGGTGCTAAAAGGGAGGGGTAATTCTGTGAAGGAAAAAACAATGGTTCCCTAATGCACACTGAGTGAATAATATTCCTACATAATAGTCAGATAATACGGAGATCTTGGTTGCGTATATCTGCAGATATAGGGTTAAGCCCCCAGGCCGATCGACAAGGCCTCTCCGTCACTGGGGGTCCCTAATATTAGGTATGGGTCCGGGGTGCAGGACTGACAAGAGGATAAAAGGGCTGCTCAGAGCACTAGCAAGTGGCCAGAACAACGTCACTCTCTCAGCTGTGTCTTGCTGAGTTAAGTACCTGTTCAAGAAGCTCTGCCTTTCTGTCCAGCGATACTTAGCTATTTGTTCCAGTGTTCAGCAGTATAACCAGCACTGCATAACAACAAAGGAGGTCATTCCGAGTTGATCGCTAGCTGCATTTGTTCGCAGCGCAGCGATTAGGCTAAAAAATGGCAGTTCACATGAAATCAAGGTTACAAGTTTCCATGCAAATATCACCACTATGCTCCTATAACTTATTAATTACCAACCTCTTGTACTAGCCTGTTACTCTGGCTTGAAACACTTCTATTGGCCTGAGGACTGTGATTTGAAATTTGGAATGGATTCAATTTCCTGGTTAGAGATGTTTGCTATTATTTATCAATGTATTAATTTATTATCAATTTTTAATGTACCATCTGTTACTCTGCTATTACTCTGTCTTGAATCACATGTATTTACCTGTGATTTCTGAATTGCTGGTTTGAGAAGTGTTTTAGTAATATATTTTTATTTTCTACTGCTCTTTTCATTTTAGGCTATTAGCATACCCTCCAACATTTTACACAGAAAAATCGGTACAAATCCGGAAAAGGGGCGTGACCGCGGGTAAAGGGGGCGTGGCCACACCCATTTTCCTATACTTTCAATGGAAGTTTGGAGAGCCAAAAATCGGTACAGACCATGAAAAAAAGGTAATGTACCTATTAAAAAGGTATGTATTAGTTCTTGACTAATGAAGGCATTGTGTTGGGTCATAAAGTTTATTGAACTGCCATCTTGTCTGCCACTTTTGTGCCACTGTTTCATAGATGTGCTGCAGGGATCAGTATGTGATACCACCGCACGGGATGCCGAATGTCAGTATACCAACATTGGCATCCCATGCACCAGAATGCCTGGTATGGGGGTGAGCACAATGAAACCCCTTGTGGGCTCACAATTCTCGCCATGCTGCAGGCCTGGTGGCGAGCTTTGCACGCCACAGGTTCCATTCTCCCTCTGTGGGTGTCATGAACACCCATAGAAGAGGAATCTCCTACCTAACCGGTATACCGGAGGAGGTATCGTACCCCCGTCGTGATCCCGGCATTGGTATGAAGACAGCCAGGATTCCGATGGGCAGTATGTTAACCGCATACCATGCTACAGTGTATTCTTTTAAACTGCCATGTGTTTATGCTCCTGCTCTGTTGCTTAGCTTGGCAGTTTTGGGCCAATATTGATAAAAACAAATTTGTGAGCTGTGACGTGGCCAAAATTAACTGGAAAATATTATTATTGATGTTAATACTATAGATAAAAAAACAGGACCAAATTATATGATTTTAGCTGTTTTTATACATGTTTACAGATATCATAAAGCAAAACATTTGGGGGTAGTTTTGCCAAAACAAAGATTTAGAACAAAAAACAAAACATGGGGATCTGCGCACATCTCCAGTAATAATAGGCTAATAACGAATGCAAAAAACTTGTTCTCATGGGGAAAATATTATAACAGAGCAAAGCAACAGGTGTAACACAACAATAGATTGAATAATAGTTCCATAAAAATGTACTCAGATAACATAAGAGAAATAGGATGTAGTCATAATATTGATATTGTTGAAATGTTGACATTGAACCTGTCAGCATGTGAGAAGGTCAACAAAATTTTTACATTGTGCACAGATCAGCAGTATATAACCAAAGAGGGGTCTTACGTAAGATCCTGAAGGGCACAGGCCGGATGTCTCAGTCCCTCACACAGAAGTTTTATTCCAGAGTCCCCCAGAGCGTTGTATGACAGGGCCAGTCTGGTCAGAGAGCGGTTTGTAGTAATAACAGAGCGGAGATCATCACAGCAGGAGGAGGTCAGATCACAGACCAGTAACCTGGTGAGAGATGAGGGATCTGCATTATGTCATAAACCAATGAGCAGTAAGTCAAATTGAAATGTTAAAAGTGGATACCATTATTATTACATACTGTATATTAGTGATGAGCGGGTTCGGACCCTCGGGATCCGAACCCGCCCGAACCTCACATTTTTCTGAGCGCCTCGGATCCTCCCGCCTTGCTCGGTTAACTCGAGCGCGCCCGAATGTCATCATCCCGCTGTCGGATTCTCGCGAGATTCGGATTCTATATAAGGAGCCGCGCGTCGCCACCATTTTCACACGTGCATTGAGATTGATAGGGAGAGGACGTGGCTGGCGTCCTCTCCGTTATATTAGAAAAGAAAATGGTAAACTGACTCAGTGACTTAGTTATAATTGTGGGGAGGATTGGGGACGGGGAGCAGCTGTTAGGGACTCGGAGTACAGTGCAGTGAGTTTAATCCTTTGTTTCTCTGCCTGAAAAAAACGCTCCACCACATCTGTGCTCAGTGTGCTGCACTGCTGCATGATATATCTGTGCTGAGTGCACTGCTCACACTGCCTAATTGTGGGTACTGGGGAGCAGTTATAGCAGGAGTACAGTGCACAGTTTTGCTGACAGTGACCACCAGTCCAGTATACGTTTGTCTGCCTGAAAAACACTCCTGTGGTGGCTTTTTTTTTCTTCATACTAGTTTAGCAGTTTGCTGACAGTGTCCACCAGGTCCGTTATATACAGTATATATTATATATATATAAGCAGTACGGTAGGCCACGGCTGTACCTACCTCTGTGTCGTCAGTGCACTCGTCGTCCATAAGTAATATAATACTATACTATCCATCCATCTACATTGTATACTTGTGGTGTTTTTTTTTCTCTTCATACTAGTTTAGCAGTCTGCTGACAGGGTCCGCCAGGTCCGTTATACAGTATATTATATTTATAAGCAGTACGGTAGGCCACGCCTGTACCTACCTCTGTGTCGTCAGTGCACTCGTCGTCCATAAGTAATATATAATACTATACTATCCATCCATCTACATTGTATACCTGTGGTGGTTTTTTGTTTTCTTCACACTAGTTTAGCAGTCTGCTGACAGTGTCCACCAGGTCCGTTATACAGTATATTATATATATAAGCACTGCAGTACGGTAGGCCACGGCTGTACCTACCTCTGTGTCGTAAGTGCACTCGTCGTCCATAAGTAATATATAATACTATACTATCCATCCATCTACATTGTATACCTGTGGTGTTTTTTTTTTTTCCTTCATACTAGTTTAGCAGTCTGCTGACAGTGTCCACCAGGTCCGTTATACAGTATATTATATATATAAGCACTGCAGTACGGTAGGCCACGGCTGTACCTACCTCTGTGTCGTCAGTGCATTCGTCGTCCATAAGTAATATATAATACTATACTATCCATCCATCTACATTGTATACCTGTGGTGGCTTTTAGTTGTGTGCATTAAAATGTGGAGGTTAAAAAAAACAGGGAAAGATCAAGATCCACTTCCACCTCGTGCTGAAGCTGCTGCCACTAGTCATGGCCGAGACGATGAAATGCCATCAACGTCGTCTGCCAAGGCCGATGCCCAATGTCATAGTACAGAGCATGTAAAATCCAAAACACAAAAGATCAGTAAAAAAATGACCCAAAAATCAAAATTAAAAGCGTCTGAGGAGAAGCGTAAACTTGCCAATATGCCATTTACGACACAGAGTGGCAAGGAACGGCTGAGGCCCTGGCCTATGTTCATGGCTAGTGGTTCAGCTTCACATGAGGATGGAAGCACTCATCCTCTCGCTAGAAAAAAGAAAAGACTTAAGCTGGCAAAAGCACAGCAAAGAACTGTGCATTCTTCGAAATCCCAAATCCCAAAGGAGAGTCCAATTGTGTCGGTTGCGATGCCTGACCTTCCCAACACTGGACGGGAAGAGCTTGCGCTTTCCACCATTTGCACGCCCCCTGCAAGTGTTGAAAGGAGCACCTGCAGTCCAGTTCCTGATAGTGAAATTGAAGATGTCAGTGTTGAAGTACACCAGGATGAGGATATGGGTGTTGCTGGCGCTGGGGAGGAAATTGACAAGGAGGATTCTGATGGTGAGGTGGTTTGTTTAAGTCAGGCACCCGGGGAGACAGCTGTTGTCCATGGGAGGAATATGGCCATTGACATGCCTGGTGAAAATACAAAAAAAAAAAAATCAGCTCTGGGGATTTGTGGCATCGGACAACGCCAGCAATATTGTGCGTGCATTACATCTGGGCAAATTCCAGCACGTCCCATGTTTTGCACATACCTTGAATTTGGTGGTGCAGAATTATTTAAAAAACGACAGGGGCGTGCAAGAGATGCTGTTGGTGGCCAGAAGAATTGCGGGCCACTTTCGGCGTACAGGCACCGTGTACAGAAGACTGGAGCACCACCAAAAACACCTGAACCTGCCCTGCCATCATCTGAAGCAAGAGGTGTTAACGAGGTGGAATTCAACCCTCTATATGCTTCAGAGGATGGAGGAGCAGCAAAAGGCCATTCAAGCCTATATATCTGCTCACTATATAGGCAAAGGAGGTGGAATGCATCTGTCTCAAGCGCAGTGGAGAATGATTTCAACGTTGTGCAAGGTTCTGCAACCCTTTGAACTTGCCACACGTGAAGTCAGTTCAGACACTGCCAGCCTGAGTCAGGTCATTCCCCTCATCAGGGTTTTGCAGAAGAAGCTGGAGGCATTGAAGGAGGAGCTAAAACAGAGCGATTCCGCTAGGCATGTGGGACTTGTGGATGGAGCCCTTCATTCGCTTAACCAGGATTCATGTGTGGTCAATCTGTTGAAATCAGAGCACTACTTTTTGGCCACCGTGCTCGATCCTAGATTTAAAACCTACGTTCGATCTCTCTTTCTGGCAGACACAAGTCTGCAGAGGTTCAAAGAACTGCTGGTGAGAAAATTGTCAAGTCAAGCGGAACGCGACCCGTCAACATCTCCTCCTTCACATTCTCCCGCAACTGGGGTGCGAGGAAAAGGCTACGAATTCCAAGCCTACCCGCTGGCGGTGATGCAGGGCAGTCTGGAGCAACTGCTGATGCTGACATCTGGTCCGGACTGAAGGACCTGCCAACGATTACTGACATGTTGTCTACTGTCACTGCATATGATTCTCTCACCATTGAAAGAATGGTGGAGGATTATATGAGTGACCGCATCCAAGTAGGCACGTCAGACAATCCGTACGTATACTGGCAGGAAAAAGAGGCAATTTGGAGGCCCTTTCAGAAACTGGCTTTATTCTACCTAAATTGCCCTCCCTCCAGTGTGTACTCCGAAAGAGTGTTTAGTGCCGCCGCTCACCTTGTCAGCAATCGGCGTACGAGGTTACTTCCAGAAAATGTGGAGAAGATGATGTTCATTAAAATGAATTATAATCAATTCCTCCATGGAGACATTCACCAGCAGCAATTGCCTCCAGAAATTACACGGGGATCTGAGATGGTGGATTCAAGTGGGGACGAATTAATAATCTGTGAGGAGGGGGATGTACACAGTGAAAGGGGTGATGAATCGGAGGATGATGATGAGGTGGACATCTTGCCTCCGTAGAGCCAGTTTGTGCAAGGAGAGATTGATTGCTTCTTTTTTGGTGGGGGCCCAAACCAACCAGTCATTTCAGTCACAGTCGTGTGGCAGACCCTGTCGCTGAAATGATGGGTTCGTTAAAGTGTGCATGTCCTGTTTTTACAACATAAGGGTGTGTGGGAGGGCCCAAGGACAATTCCATCTTGCACCTCTTTTTTCTTTCATTTTTATTTGCATCATGTGCTGTTTTTGGAGTACTTTTTGGAAGGGCCATCCTGCGTGAGATGGGCCAGGTGTTTGTGGCGGCCACTAGGGTCGCTTAGCTTACTCACACAGCTACCTCATTGTGCCTCTTTTTTTCTTTGCGTCATGTGCTGTTTGGGGAGTATTTTTTGGAAGGGCCATCCTGCGTGACACTGCAGTACCACTCCTAGATGGGCCAGGTGTTTGTGTCGGCCACTAGGGTCGCTTAGCTTACTCACACAGCTACCTCATTGCACCTCTTTTTTTCTTTGCGTCATGTGCTGTTTGGGGAGTATTTTTTGGAAGGGCCATCCTGCGTGACACTGCAGTGCCACTCCTAGATGGGCCAGGTGTTTGTGTCGGCCACTAGGGTCGCTTAGCTTACTCACTATTATGCACACCAGTGCCTGCAGGAATGTACTGGTGTCTGAACGGAGAGGGATGCAAAACAAATGAACTCACAGACAGACTGGGGAATATGACATTACGTACACAGAAGGTGATAGGGTAACAAAATAAACACAAAGTGAACAGAGAAGCCCAGAGGCTAAGAAACTGGGTGTCTCCCTAGTATTAGGAATGCTCAGATGGAAAGAAGCAAGATGTTGTGATTTAATACGCAGAGAACCCGAAATGCTGTTGCTAAGGGCAACAGCAAAACCCTAAAGGGTTACCAACGGGTGTGGCAGTAAACTCCTTGGTCAGAGATGGAATAATAGACACAAGGAGAGTCTCCACAATCCTAGTCCTCACTTGCAGTGCACAGGTTCAGCTTACTGCCACTAAACTGACACCTGAACACCTTGCACAGTGAGAAAGGATTTTGGCAGGCAAGTCTGAGAATACAGCCGCAAACTTGCAAAGTTCACAGAGTAGCAAAAGAACCCCAGCAAGTTAAACGACTGACTCCAGTCTTACTGCTAGGTCTGGATTGGCAGAGTGTAGTACCAAATCCCAAGGCCTATTTGCCGTAAGCAACAAACAAATACAAAGTTACACAGTACTAGCTAACTTTCAGGAACTAACTAACCAACAAAGATTCAGCAGCATCTGCTTAACCTGAGAAGATGGTTTATAAAGCAGGTGCTGTCCACGCCCCACTCAGAACTCACAGACTGTGAGCACAAAAACCAGCACCGGATCCCCTGCCGTGCAGAGAGCCTGTAACCACTGCACAGCAAAAGACCCGAACCGGAGTATCAGCTGCGCTCAGGTTACTCCGCTAGCACTTGTCTCCCGGTTGCCATGACGACGTGGCAGCACAGGGCAGGAGACCCTAACAGTACCCCCCCTCTGACGAGGGGTCAAAGAACCCCTACCACCGGGTTTATCGGGGAACTGCGAGAAGAAAGAGCGTATCAGTCTGGGGGCATGAAAATCACAACTGCGCACCCACGACCGCTCCTCCGGACCTTACCCCTTCCAGTGCACCAAAAATGACAGCCGACCCCGAACCATCTTGGAGTCAAGAATCCTTTCAACAACAAACTCCCTCTGGCCACGTATTAGAAGAGGAGAAGGTCTCCCACTGGAAGAAGGATTACTAATTGCCCGTTTTAAAAGGGAACAATGAAATGTTTTATTGATACCCAAAGAACGGGGCAGATCTAACTGAAATGCCACCAGATTGATAACCCTGGTGATCTTATAAGGGCTGATGAACCGGGGCCCTAACTTATGAGATGGCTGTCTCAACTTCAAATTCTTGGTAGATAACCAGACGAAGTCTCCTAATTTGAAGCTGCAGGGTCTTTTCCGCTTATCAAAAACCCTTTTGGTCACTAATGACACAGACACCAGGGCTTTATTCACTTTCCTCCAAATACATCTAAGGACCGAAACCCCAGAGGAACCACCAGGCGTGGAATCCAGGGGGTCAAAAGAATTGGCCTTAGGATGATGCCCATACACACAAAGGAAGGGAGAGATCCCTGTAGCAGAGTGAGCCGCGTTATTATAGGCAAACTCTGCCATGGACAGATGAGCAACAAAGTCAGTCTGACACTTGGAGACATAACACCTGAGGAACTGCTCCAAGGACTGGTTCACCCTTTCAGTCTGCCCATTAGACTGCGGATGGTAGCCTGACGACAAGCTGACAGAAATCTGGAGATCGGAACAAAATGCCCTCCAGAATTTGGCCACAAACTGGGATCCGCGGTCAGAGACCACATCAAATGGCAACCCGTGGAGGCGCACAACATGCAGCATAAATAATTCAGACAGGCGTCTGGCCGATGGCAGCCCAACCAGTGGAACGAAGTGCGCCATCTTCGAAAACCTGTCAACGACAACCCAGATGGCTGTCATCCCCGAGGATTTGGGCAAGTCCACCACAAAATCCATTGAAATGTGGGTCCATGGCTTAGATGGAATAGAGAGTGGATGTAATGGGCCAACAGGAACCCCTCTAGGAGTCTTATTTCGGGCACAGATGTCAAATGCCTGAACCCACTGATCCACATCCTTAGCCACCGAGGGCCACCACACCGCCCTAGAGAGCAACTCCCGAGTCGGCAGTTCTGGGTGACTTCTTGACATGGAATTCCAGGAACACTCGCTGTCTTAACCTAGGAGGCACAAACAAAAGACCTACCGGAAGGTCTGGAGGAGCCTACTCCTGTGCTCTAAGGACTAATGACAAGAGGTCCTGGGTAATGCCCACTTTAATACATGATGGGGACACAATGGGCAACGGCTCCTCGGTGGTCTCCTGGATTGGAGCAAAACTCAGCGAGAGCGCATCAGCCTTGATGTTTTTTGACCCAGGGCGATATGTTATCAAAAAATTAAAGCGAGCAAAAAACAAAGCCCATCGTGCCTGCCTGGCATTGAGATGCTTCGCTGACTCTAAATATGCCAAATTCTTATGGTCGGTGAGAATTGAGACCACAAACTTAGCCCCCTCAAGCCAGTGTCTCCACTCCTCGAGTGCATCCTTAATAGCCAACAATTCCCGGTTACCCACGTCATAATTCATCTCGGCAGGCGAAAATTTACGGGAAAAGTAAGCACAGGGATGAAGGCGATTATCAGACACTCCCATCTGAGAGAGCACTGCCCCAATACCCATCTCAGAGGCATCCACCTCCACCACAAAAGGACGCTCTGGATCTGGGTGTCGCAGCACCTTGGCCGAGACAAATGCCCTTTTGAGACGGGCAAAAGCCGCTTTGGCCTCACAAGACCAGTGAGCAACATCCGCCCCTTTCTTAGTGAGTGCCACCAAGGGCGCCACTATAGACGAAAATCCAGCGATAAATCGTCTATAAAAATTTGCAAAGCCCAGGAAACGCTGAAGCGCCTTCAAACTAGTGGGCTGCACCCAATCCAGGACTGCCTGTACCTTGTAACCCTCCATTTGGAAACCTTCTGGGGAGATAATATATCCTAGAAATGCGATTTGCTGAACTTCAAATTCGCACTTCTCCAGCTTCGCCCCAAGCCGGTGGTCTCTGAGTTTCTGGAGGACTAAGCGTACATGCTTCCGATGTTCCTCCAGGGAATGGGAGAAGATTAGGATGTCATCTTAGTATACAACTAAGAATCTATCCAAATATTCCCTGAGCACATCGTTCATGAAATCCTGGAAGACTGCCGGGGCATTACAGAGCCCAAAAGGCATCACCAAATATTCATAATGCCCTGAGTGGGTATTAAAGACAGTCTTCCATTCATCCCCCTCTCTTATTCGGATTAAATTGTACGCACCGCGTAGGTCAATCTTAGAAAAAATGGTGGCAGTACGAAGCTGGTCAAACAAGACCGAAATGAGAGGCAGTGGGTATGAGTTTTTAATCGTGATACGGTTCAATTCCCTGAAGTCGATGCAGGGTCGCAACGAACCCTCCTTTTTACACACGAAGAAGAACCCAACTGGAGACTGTGAAGGTCTGATAAATCCCTTAGCCAAGTTCTCCTGAATGTACTCTGCCATAGCCTGAGTCTCAGGACGTGACAGGGAGTACAACCTGCTCTTGGGAAGCTTAGCATTCGGCAACAAATCAATGGCACAGTCATAGGGGCGATGGGGAGGTAGTACCTCTGCAACTTTTTTGGAGAACACGTCCGCAAAATCTGCATAACATCCTGGCAATCCTGGCAAACTTAGCTGCGAAAGCCTGACTGGAAGGCTCAAGCAACTCCTGAAACAATCAGTACCCCAACTAAGAATCTCCCCAGAGACCCAGTCAAATTGAGGATTGTGGGCCCTTAACCAGGGTAACCCCAACACCAATGGGGCAAAAGTACAGACAGTCACATAAAAGGACAATTTTTCAGAGTGTGTGGCTCCAATAAACAAAGAAATCTGGCTAGTGCAAGAGGTAATTTTACCCTGGGATAATGGTTCCCCGTTTAACCCACAAATCTCAATTTCCGATGCCAAGGGTACTAAGGGAACAGAGTGTTTCAAGGCGAATTGGCGGTCCATAAAAACCCCGTCGGCCCCAATGTCCACAAAGGCCTCAGTCTTGACAGTTTGACCGAGGATCTTCAAGGTCACCGGAATGATAAAAGTCTTCTTGGGAAATTCTGACTTCTGGACTGACAGGATATTTCCCATCATCCACAGGACCTGAAGCTTTCCGTCTTTTCTGGGCATGACCTTTATTCCCACAGTACAAACACAACCCCTGCTGTCTCCTCCGCGTCTTCTTACGCGAGGAGAGGCGGGTAGCCCCAATCTGCATAGGCTCC
Organism: Pseudophryne corroboree; assembly: GCF_028390025.1. NCBI lineage: Eukaryota > Metazoa > Chordata > Amphibia > Anura > Myobatrachidae > Pseudophryne > Pseudophryne corroboree. Next base: position 57,377,215 of record NC_086446.1, on the reverse strand, counting down.
TCGGAAAATTCCTCAGAGTCTGAGGTTCCCTTGGGAAAGAAGGAAACCTCGGTCTCCCTTTCAAGCCTACGCTCTCTCAGCCGTCTATCCACCCGGATGGATAACTGCATGAGCTGATCCAAGCTATCAGGCAAGTGATATTGTACCAGTTGGTCTTTTATCTGGTTAGAAAGACCTCTTCGGTACTGGTGTCTCAGGGCTGGGTCATTCCACTGGGTATCATGGGCCAACCTCTGAAACTCCGTACAGTAAACCTCAACTGGCCTTTGCCCTTGCTTAAGGATCGAAATCTGAGCCTCGGCTGAGGCCGTCTTGTCAGGGTCATCATACAACATGCCCAGTGCCGTAAAAAAACATCAACACTTTTAAGCGACGGACAGTCAGGCTGCAACCCATATGCCCAGACCTGTGGGTCTCCTTGTTGCAAGGAAATCACTATGCCCACCCGCTGAATCTCCGACCCAGAAGACTGAGGCCTAAGCTGGAAATATAGCTTGCAGCTCTCTTTAAAACAAAAGAACTGCGAGCAATCTCCAGAAAATCTATCTGGGAGATTTACTTTCGGCTCCTTAACCCCTGAAGGTGCTGCTGCTGCGGGAGCTCCGCCAGCGGCCTGGGAGGTAAGCATTTTAATGGACAAATCATTAAATTGTCGAGTCAGGACATGCACCTGTTCGACCGCCTGTTGCAAAGTATTTTGAGGGGTATGCTCCATATTCCCACAAAATTTCAACAGGAGTATTAGGCTGCTGAATATGTTATGCACACCAGTGCCTGCAGGAATGTACTGGTGTCTGAACGGAGAGGGCCACTAGGGTCACTTAGCTTACTCACACAGCTACATCATTGCGCCTCTTTTTTTCTTTGCGTCATGTGCTGTTTGGGGAGTATTTTTTGGAAGGGCCATCCTGCGTGACACTGCAGTGTCACTCCTAGATGGGCCAGGTGTTTGTGTAGGCCACTAGGGTCACTTAGCTTACTCACACAGCTACCTCATTGCGGCTCTTTTTTTCTTTGCGTCATGTGCTGTTTGGGGAGTATTTTTTGGTAGGGCCATCCTGCGTGACACTGCAGTGCCACTCCTAGATGGGCCAGGTGTTTGTGTCGTCCAGTAGGGTCGCTTAGCTTACTCACACAGCTACCTCATTGCGCCTCTTTTTTTCTTTGCGTCATGTGCTGTTTGGGGAGTATTTTTTGGAAGGGCCATCCTGCGTGACACTGCAGTGCCACTCCTAGATGGGCCAGGTGTTTGTGTCGGCCACTAGGGTCGCTTAGCTTACTCACACAGCTACCTCATTGCGCCTCTTTTTTTCTTTGCGTCATGTGCTGTTTGTGGAGTATTTTTTGGAAGGGTCATCCTGCGTGAGATGGGCCAGGTGTTTGTGTCGGCCACTAGGGTCGCTTAGCTTACTCACACAGCTGCCTCATTGCGCCTCTTTTTTTCTTTGCATCATGTGCTGTTTGGGGAGTATTTTTTGGAAGGGCCATCCTGCGTGACACTGCAGTGCCACTCCTAGATGGGCCAGGTGTTTGTGTCGGCCACTGGGTCGCTTAGCTTACTTACACAGCTACCTCATTGCACCTCTTTTTTTCTTTGCATCATGTACTGTTTGGGGAGTATTTTTTGGAAGGGCCATCCTGCGTGACACTGCAGTGCCACTCCTAGATATTAAAAATAATATTGTGAGGTGTGAGGTGTTCAGAATAGACTGGAAATTAGTCTAAATTATGGTTATTGAGGTTAATAATACTATGGGATCAAAATGACCCCCAAATTCTATGATTTAAGCTGTTTTATAGGGTTTTTGAAAAAAACACCCGAATCCAAAACACAACCGAATCCGATAAAAAAAAATTTGGTGAGGTTTTGCCAAAACGCGTTCCAACCCAAAACACGGCCGCGGAACCGATCCCAAAACCAAAACACAAAACCCGAAAAATTTCCGGTGCATATCACTACTGTATATACTGTATATCAGCTATTAAGCTGTAGGTGTATGTCATGGAGAATATTGATTAACTGATCTACATGTAGCCTCAGAAATACTTCCAAATATCATTGGTACAAGTTTCTAGGGTTAATTAGTAATGACAAAAGCAATAAAATGTTAATTGGAGCACTTGTTGTATTGAACGCACATACCTGTAAAAAAAGAGGTTAGTATTTAATGTTACAGCTCTTTTATGAATGTAATAAATAGGAGATGGTTGAGGGTATTTTTCCAATCCGGGTAAAGTTCACAGTTTAGGTGTGGATAACTATCCCTGCTGTCCCTAGGGTCCTAGTTAAAGGGTGTGAAGCACAAAACGCGTTGGGGAAGTCACGGAGAGTAATGGAGGAGTTATGCCAGTGTGTGCTATCGCTGGTGCTCTGAAGCCAGAAGCCGTATGAGGAGATTTAACCGGGGCAACAGTAAGACGGGACCTGTTGAATCCGCGGCAGCCGTTCAGGCTGAACTGACATCGAGCCGCGAGAGGTACAGGTAGGGACAGCAGGGATAGTTACCCGCACCTAAACTGTGAACTTTACCCGGATTGGAAAAATACCCTCAACCATCTCCTATTTATTACATTCATAAAAGAGCTGCAACATTAAATACATACCTCTTTTTTTACAGGTATGTGCGTTCAATACAACAAGCTTCTCCAATTAACATTTTATCAAGTTTCTATGGTGACCGATAATGGCACCTAAAGACCAGGTGGTACTACAGTGTCTGCAGATGCTCTAAGTGGGCACCTCAGTCAGATGCTCACTTTTACACCAGTTGAAGGGCTGATACAGTCATTAGCGCATAGTCACAGACACACAGCTGTACACCAGGGGAAGGGCTGATACCGGCATTAGCGCATAGTCACAGACACACGGCTGTACACCAGGGGAAGGGCTGATACTGGCATTAGCACATAGTCACAGACTCACGGCTGTACACCAGGGGAAGGGCTGATACTGGCATTAGCACATAGTCACAGACACACGGCTGTACACCAGGGAAAGGGCTGATACTAGCATTAGCACATAGTCACAGACACATGGCTGTACACCAGGGGAAGGGCTGATACAGGCATTAGCACATAGTCACAGACACACAGCTGTACACCAGGGGAAGGGCTGATACTGGCATTAGCACATAGTCACAGACACACCGCTGTACACCAGGGGAAGGGCTGATACCGGCATTAGCACATAGTCACAGATGCATGGTTGTACACCAGGAGAAGGGCTGATACTGGCATTAGCACATATTCACAGTGTACGGCTGTACACCAGGGAAGGGCTGATACTGGCATTAGCACATAGTCACTGACACACGGCTGTACACCAAGGGAAGGGCTGATACTGGCATTAGCACATAGTCACAGACACACCGCTGTACACCAGGGGAAGGGCTGATACCGGCATTAGCACATAGTCACAGATGCATGGTTGTACACCAGGAGAAGGGCTGATACTGGCATTAGCACATATTCACAGTGTACGGCTGTACACCAGGGAAGGGCTGATACTGGCATTAGCACATAGTCACAGACACACAGCTGTACACCAGGGGAAGGGCTGATACCGGCATTAGCACATAGTCACATACACACAGCTGTACACCAGGGGAAGGGCTGATACCGGCATTAGCACATAGTCACAGACACACGGCTGTACACCAGGGGAAGGGCTGATACCGGCATTAGCACATAGTCACAGATGCATGGCTGCACACCAGGGGAAGGGCTGATACCGGCATTAGCACATAGTCACAGACACACGGCTGTACACCAGGGGAAGGGCTGATACTGGCATTAGCACATAGTCACAGACACATGGTGGTACACCAGGAGAAGGGCTGATACTGGCATTAGTACATAGTCATCACAGATGCACGGCTGTACACCAGGGGAAGGGCTGATACCGGCATTAGCACATAGTCACAGACACACGGCTGTACACCAGGGGAAAGGCTGATACCAGCATTAGCACATAGTCACAGGCACATGGTGGTACACCAGGGGAAGCGCTGATACTGGCAATAGCACATAGTCACAGATGCACGGCTGTACACCAGGGGAAGGGCTGATACCGGCATTAGCACATAGTCAAAGATGCATGGCTGCACACCAGGGGAAGTGCTGATTCCGGCATTAGCACGTAGTCACAGACACACGGCTGCACACCAGGGGAAGGGCTGATACCGGCAATAGCACATAGTCACAGACACACGGCTGTACACCAGGGGAAGGGCTGATACTGGCAGTAGCACATAGTCACAGACGCACGGCTATACACCAGGGAAGGACTGATACCGGCATTAGCACATAGTCACAGATGCATGGCTGTACAACAGAGGAAGGACTGATACCAGCATTAGCACATAGTCACAGACACACAGCTGTACACCAGGGGAAGGACTGATACCGGCATTAGCACATAGTCACAGATGCATGGCTGTACACCAGGGGAAGGACTGATACCGGCATTAGCACATAGTCACAGACACATGGTTGTACACCAGGGGAAGAAATGATACCGGCATTAGCACATAGTCACAGACACATGGTTGTACACCAGGGGAAGAAATGATACCGGCATTTGCCCATAGTCACAGACACATGGCTGTACACCAGGGGAAGGGCTGATACTGGCATTAGCACATAGTCACAGACACATGGTTGTACACCAGGGGAAGAAATGATACTGGCATTAGCATATAGTAACAGATGGAGTTATGTCAACAGAAGCTAAAGCAGTCGCCGTAGAATCAATCAATCTATTATAATTCCTTCCTTCATTTACACTCCTAATATACTGCTCGGTATATGTAACACTAATTGTGACAGTGAGGGGACATCTTGTTTGGGTCCATATAAGTTTTGCTGTGGACACACCCGTACAGATATATGCATTGATTCATTTACAGAATCTACATTTGAATATGGCCTCAATAGCCGTGCAGCCTTGGTACTGTCTGAACCTGATATATTGATTTGGTCGAGTAAGTGTGCTGAGTTATAGGAATTATGCTTGATGCACTTTACTTAGGGTCTTGAACACAGTATATCGGAATCTAGTGAGTCACATGTCTGGTGTAGGTGTCCACCTTTAGTGATTACCTATAGAGAACTGGTGTTTTGAGCTTGAAACACACTTGGTGACAAAGAAATTGGAGGGACGTGGTGGTCTTCGCATATGTTTATATATATTTATATATTTTTTTTGTTTTTTTGTTTTGAGTCTTAGTATGTGTTCTGATTTTATTTATTTATTGTTCATTGTTTTGTAGAAATCAATATATGATGCTTTCAAAGTATTGTCTATAACTGGAAGCTTGTCTTGATAAAGATCCTAAAACTGAGGATCGAAACGTCGACTGAATAAGCCGAATCTCTACCAATAAAGTCATTGTGAATAAGAAAAATTGTTGGAAAATTATTGAACCGGAAAAAATACATAGGGGTGTGGCATCATGGGGAAGGGGTGTGGCCACAAAATAATATTAATTCATAAAACAGTGCACAGTAGTCTCCATTATTCAAATTATGCCGCACAGTAGCACCACTACACCAGGTAGAGACCCTTTTACACCTTACGGTGGCCAGATTCCCCTTTTTACACATTACGGCAGACAGCGTCCCCTTTTTACACATTACGGCAGACAGCATCCCCCTTTTTACACATAACGGCAGACAACATCGCCTTTTTACACATAGCGGCAGACAGCGTGCACTTTTTACACATCATGGCAGGCAGCGTCCCTTTTTTACACATCACGGCAGGCAGATTCCCTCTTTTTACACATTACGTCAGGCAGATTCACCCTTTTTACACATTGCAGCAGACAGCATCCCCTTTTTACACATCACGGCTGGCAGATTCCTCCTTTTTTACACATTACGGCAGACAGTCCCCCATTTTGCACATGAAGGAAGGAAGGAAGGAAGGAAGGAAGGAAGGAAGGAAGGAAGGGAGGGAGGGAGGGAGGGAGAGAGAGAGAGAGAGAGAGAGAGAGAGAGAGAGAGAGAGAGAGAGAGAGAGAGAGAGAGAGAGAGAGAGAGAGAGAGAGAGAGAGAGAGAAAGAGAAAGAGAGAGAAAGAGAAAGAGAAAGAAAGAAAGAAAGAAAGAAAGAAAGAAAGAAAGAAAGAAAGAAAGAAAGAAAGAAAGAAAGAAAGAAAGAGAAAGAAAGAAAGAGAAAAAGAAAGAAAGAAAGAAAGAAAGAATTATACTTACCCTCTCCACTGGCTCAGGCTCCTTGGTGCAGCTTCTGGCAAAGATCCCGGGCAGGAGAGAAGGAGGAGGAGGGAGCCGCAGCAGCGCTGTGTTATTGGTGGAGGCGGCGCTGCTGCTGTCCCTCTGCTTCACTATAGGCTGTTCGCCACTGTGAATGCTGGGTTGCGCTTCACAGCGGTGGAAGACAGCCTATAGTGAAGCAGAGGGACAGCAGCAGCAGCGCCTCAGACAAAGTAACAAACCGCTGCTGCGGCTCCCTCCTCCACCTCCCTCCTCCACCTCCATCCTCCTCCTTCCCCCGTACCGCTGCACTCCTCTCCTCTCCGGGCGGCTGTGTGCTGTGAGCAGCGTTTGCCCGCTGCACACAGCTGCATGTAATGAGTCAGTTTGACTCATTACAGGCTTTGGGCCCCTGGACAGTGGTGGGCCTCAGTGCAACGCACTGGTTGCACTGGCGATAGTTCCGCCTCTGTATATATATCGAAATTACCAGAACACACACAAAAACAAACATGCAAAAAGTTAAAAATCTATAAAAATAATAACTGGGAAACCCAGTACAGGATAATGACTAATTTAGCTAGCTGCTAATAGAACCATAAGCAATGAGGACTTTGTTGACTATATTGGAGCACCCCCATACCAACATTTCATACATCCACCCCAGAGTTGCTACAAGAGCACATTATTGACCTTCTGATCATATACACACACAGACATATGAATCCCACCTCGCTCTGACACTATGATACTACACCTGTGATAACAATTGACAGCACAAGGAGACGGTCACGGACTACATGAGATACTAGCTGCGGCGGCTGCTGCCCCTATAAACATACATGTCAAGTTGTATGTAACATATGTGCTGGCTTCCTTACCTGGGGATTAGCATCCACCACAGCACGGGAGACAGGCACACACTGCTCATCCTTTCTATCTTCAATAAGCCCGCCAACAAACTCCTGTGAAACCAGCCAATGGGAGTTTGGGGGCAGACTTATTAAAGATAGACAGGCTGACCCAGGGGCAAAACTAGAGCTATGAGGGACACATAGCAAAATCTTGAAAAGACCCCCATCCCCTGCCATTGTCACTACAATGCCCCTTAAGGGAGCAGGAAAGAGTGAGGGGAGTGTGAGAGAGTACATAAAGGTGTCGGGGAAAAACAGGGAGAAAGAGGGGTCAGACAGAGAGAGAGGGTGTTTCATGGAAATAGATGGAAAGAGATAAATGAGCGAGAGAGGGGGTTCAGGGAGAAAGAGAGAAAAAGGAGTGAGAGGGGAAGAGAGAGGGACAGAGGGAGTGAGTATGTCAGGGAGGGAGAGTGAAAGAGAAGGGGAGCAAAAGAGAGTGAGAATGTCAGAAAGAGACAGACAGGGACAAGAAGAGGGTGTCAGAGAGTGAGAGTCATGGAGAGAGACACACACAGTCACTATCAGGGAGGGAGAGACAGTTCAAAGGAGAAAGACAGTGTCGGGGAGAGAGAGGGAGAGAGAGACATTGTCAGGAAGAGAGGGAGGGGTAGACAAACAGTGTCAGGGGGAGAGAGGGAGTGCCAGAGAGAGAGAGAGAGAGAGACAGTATCAGGGAAAGAGAGACTGTCAGGGGGAGACAGAGTGTCATTGAGAAGGAGAGACAGTTCCAGGGAGAAAGACAGTGTCAGGCCATGAGAGATGGAGAGACAGTGCCAGAGAGAGAGAGAGATAGTATCAGGGAGAGAGAGTGACAGTGGGAGAAAGGGAGACAGAGATAGTGTCAGGGAGAAAGAGAGACAGTACCAGAGAGAAAGACAGTGACATGGCATGAAAGAGGGAGAGTCCAGAGAGAAAGAGAGAGAGAGACAGAGAGAGAGAGAGAGAGAGAGAGAGAGGGAGACAGTGTCAGAGAGAGATTGTCAGGGAGAGTGTCCGGAAAGGGGAGATGAAGAGAGAGAAAGTGTCAGGGAAAGAGCGAGGATAGAGAGAGAGGGAGAGCGAGCAGGAGATACATTACCTGCTACAGCAGAGGTCTCTGATGGGGTGGGCAATTCACGGCATTAGGCTTTGCCAACCCTAAATTCTCATGAATCGTGGTACTACACTGCTCTGCTGCTCAGAGCCTGCCAGGTAGGGCCACTCACCCCAATGCCACATACAGTACTCCACACGGCATTCAGCATCCTGGCAGACGAGATGACGGCGGTCATGTAACCAGCGCCGGAATTCTAACACCACTCAGGAGACCCATCCCCCAAGAGTTAGGGTGAGGGTAGGGCGCAGGAGAAGGATAAAATACTTACCCCTGCCAAGTGTTGGGATCCTCATTGCCGGGATGCCGTGGTCAGTCATGTGACAGCTGGCATCCCGACCATCTGTATTTCATACCGAACCACAGTGGAGCACTGTGTATAGAATGGTGTCTCTCTAGGAGTAATGGGGGGTTCACATTCAGAATTTTCCTCTGGGTTCTACAAAGTTCTAGTTACTCTACTGCCTTAATCAGGGACTTGCAGTCAGGGGAGGCAGTGCCTCCCCTGTGAATAATTCTTAAAATAATATAAAGAAGATACTTATGACACTGTCCAATCACCCACACACGACGCTGGAGGTGGCGGGTCCCGGTGGTGAGTGGCGTTGGAGGTAGCCGGGAGCAGCAGTGGCCCTGCGGTGTGTGCGGCTCTCCCCCTGTCCTCCTCCGCTGGCTTCGTCCTCCCGCTGACAGGAGCAGAGGTGTGTAGCTCTCTTCCGACCTCCTCTGCCGGCTCCGTCCTCTTGCTGACAGGAGCAGCGGTGTGCGGCTCTCCCCTGTGCGGCTCTCCCCTGTCCTCCTCCACCGGCTACGTCCTCCCACTGACAGCCAGCAGCAGCAGCAGGTTAGTGTGTGTGTGTGTCCTTCTCTCTGTCTGTCTCTCTCTCTCTCTCTCTCTCTCTCTCTCTTCCCCCCTTGTGGATTGAAGTTTGTAAGTATAATGTACATTTTTACAGGTACAACTATTGGATTCTACTGGACAGGTGAACGTGATCGGCGTGGGATGTAGGTAAGTATGTGTGAGTGTGTTTTAATAAATGTTTACTTTCACGGTGTCTGAGTTGTGTTTTTATTTGGGTATTTTTGTTGTTGTAGAGCTACAGGTACCAGCGGGCCCATTATTTCCCCGCATGCTGGTACTTGTGGTTCTCCAAGTACCAGCAAGCCGGGGAGGCATTGTAATTCCACAACAAAAAACAATATTCTTTTTTTTTTACACACATGGCTATCAGCCTGGCACCCACTGCCCAGGGGTGCTGGGGACAACCTCGGGATCCACCCCTGGCCCTTGGGTGCCTGGAGGGGGGGATCCTTGATTTAAGGGGTCCCCACTCCTCCAGGGAACCCGGTCCAGGGTTGACTAGTTGGGGGGGGGGGGGTAATGCCATGGCCGCAGGGACCTACATAAATGTGTCCCCCGGCTGTGGCATTATGTCCCTGACTAGTGGAGCCCGGTGCTGGTTTTAAAAATACGGGGGACCCCTACATCTATTGTTCCCAATATATTTAGAACCAGGACCGGACTAAGAGCCCGGTGCAGGTTGTCTAAATACAGATAACACCTGTCCAATTTTTTCCCCAGTATTTAAACAACCAGGAATGGCTCAAAGAGCCCAAGGCTGGTTATACTTAGGAGGGGGACCTCACGCATTTTTCCCTCCCGTTTTTTAACCCATTCAGACCTTTCTCCATTAAGTTAATGGAAGCCCTGGACAACAAAATTGCATTCATGTCCTCCGCCTACTCCCTTCCCAGTCCCAAACACTAAGTTTTTTTTTTTTTCTATAAAAATGTACAATATATCACAAGTATGATGAGCAGGCAGGCAGTGGGCATTGGCGGCATCAGACTGAGATGCAAATTAGTGGCTGGGTCAGTTGATGGTGGGCGAATTTGTAAGCAATTGGCGGTGGCAGCAGGCATCGGCTCAGAGGCAGTAGCGTACATTGGCTCAGTGGCGGTAGGAGTCATCGGCAGGATTCGGCGGACATTATGGCTGTAGTGCCTCACCAGCCACTGACCTCACCGCACGCCACTGGCCTTAATGTGTCTCCACATTTTTAATGGACTGGGCCTGCTGTGAATGATTTTGTTGTTTGCCGTGTCTTGCACTATAACTACTTACTCTAGTTCCTCAATATGACATTGTCCAAATAGTCCAAATAAACTGGATCCATCCTGAGTCACGTCCTCTGTAACAGGGAACCTGCAGTCCTCGAACCTGCACAAAATACAGGCACAATGCTTACTGTAAGTAATGAAATGAAGACTTAAAGCATATGGCAAGATAATACATCATATAAACCACTGACACATAGATGAATGTGACCTGTAATCTATAGGTGAGATACAACAGGGCAACTCCCTGACGGTTCCTTGGTGAGAAATAGCTTTACATAAAAGCCTTTGCCCTTATCATCTATGGAAACTATGGCAATTGCATTACGTAGCTCTAATTAAGTTGTATAAATGGACCTTCAGTTCTGCTGCATGTGTAGTAGTACCTCTTGGGTGCTGGGGCCAGTAGCCATTTGTTATAATACCTAGAACTAAGGAAGATAGGGTTCAGATCTCCGAGATCCACACCTCCCCCCGGACTTCAGAATCCGAGCCCAGATGTGAGTCCGGCTCAGGACTTCCTGCCAGACTCGGACTCCAGAACAAGGCAAAACATCATCAACCCACTATCGGATTCTTGTGGGTTTTGGATTCCATATAAGGTGCCGTTGCCATTTTCAGTCCGGACTTGGAGAGTGAGGGAGACATACCTCTGTCTCACGGTGGGTGGTGGCGTCGGGTGGGGTCAGTGTGTTCTCATGTGGGGTGCTTTCCTGTGTGCTGTTAGGGGTGCAGTACAGGGGTGTTATCCTGTTCTGTTAGGGGTGCTGTACAGGGTTGCTGTCCTGGGGTGTCTTGTGCAGTTTGGAAAGCTGTACAGGGATGTTGCTGTTCTGTGCTGTACAGGGGTGCTTTCCTGTGCTGTTAGGTGTGATGTCTTGTGTGATGTAAAATAAAAGGGCACTGTCCTGTAAAAATAAAGGAAAGCTGTTGCCCTGTCCTGTATGTTGTAAAAATATAGGGATGCTGTAAAAATAAAAGAACGCTGTGGCCCTGTCCTGTATGCTGTAAAAACATAGGGGTACTTTAAATATAACACAATGCTTTGGCCCTGTCCTGTATGCTGTAAAAATATAAGGGTGCTGTAAAAATAAAGGAACACGGTGGCCCTGTCAGGTGCTGAAAAAATAAAGGAACACTGTGGCCCTGTCGGGTGCTGTAAAAATAAAGTAATGCGGTGGCCCTGTCGGGTGCTGTAAAAACAAAGGAATGCTGTGACCCTGTCGGGTGCTGTAAAAATAAAGATGCATTGTGGCTCTGTCATGTATGCTGTAAAAATATTTGGGTGGTGTAAATATAAAGGAACACTGTGGCCCTGTCGGGTGCTGTAAAAATAAAGGAATGCTGTCGCCCTGTCCTGTATGCTGTAAAAATATAGGGGTGCTGTAAATATAAAGGAATGCTGTGGCCCTGTCCTGTATGTTGTAAAAATATAGGGGTGCTGTAAAAATAAAAGAACAATGTGGTCCTGTCCTGTATGCTGTAAAAACATAGGGGTACTTTAAATATAACACAATGCTTTGGCCCTGTCCTGTATGCTGTAAAAATATAGGGGTGCTGTAAAAATAAAGGAACACTGTGGCCCTGTCGGGTGCTAAAAAATAAAGGAACACTGTGGCCCTGTCGGGTGCTATAAAAATAAAGTAATGCTGTGGCCCTGTCGGGTGCTGTAAAAACAATGGAATGCTGTGACCCTGTTGGGTGCTGTAAAAATAAAGATGCATGTGGGCACAGCAATGCACTGTGGCCAATACCCATCCTCCAGCAGTAGGGGTGGGGGGTGCTATCAGCGGCAGCTTTGATGACCCGCGAGCGGTAGTGGGTGTTCTATCTTCTAATTACTCTTTTACTGCACAGACGGTGGGAGATACGGTGAGAGGGAGAACACTAAACTGTAGAAGTGGGCAATGCACTGAATTAAAGGGCCCCAGTACTTGACTTGCAGGGTGGTAGGGGTTGTTTAATACGCAGGGGAGGGGTAGATAGTGGAGGGGGCTTAATATTCATAATTTTCTGGTGAGAGGGCAGCTTACTTGATTGCAGATATCTCAAATTTCTGGAAAAGATTTCTGAGCTTTTAATGGGATATAAAAGTAGAGAGTCCCACCTTTCAGGAGGTACTGGGGACTTGGGGATCAGAGATCAGGAGCCAGAGCAATCCACCAACGAAAATTATAAAACTGCATACCAGGCAGGGACCAGCTGCTGGAAGGCTGATATCTCTGGTTCTGGGCCTAGTAGAGACAAGCTGCCAGTGTCCAGTGAAAGGGGAGAGTCCCAGCTTTTGGAGTATACCAAAAGAACTACTCTAAGTCAGACAGAGCCCGAGATATCTGGGGGGGGGGTCAATTAACAGGCTTGGATGGGGACCACTGCTTTGAAGATGGATATCTCTGGCTCACCAGGGCCGATTTTCAAAAATCTGGTACCCTTGTAAAGAGCGGACCCTCAGCTATCAGCAAAGGGCCCTAATACTACTGGGGCCCTTGGGAAAGTGCCCATACGAAAAGACGGCCCTGAACATCCTCCATTATGCGTCACCTACTGCATATTCATCATAAGTCAGTGTCAAGTTCAGAAACTTTGGGTAAGAGCATAAGCAGTCCACTGACACCTAAATTCCTTTTTCCTGTTATATCCAAGTGTATGCAATCCACAGCACTGACTCCCTCATCAATAATTTCCTCCTCAGTCAGGATCGGAAGAAGTTCTGCAGGCCATGTCACTGGCATGACTGAGTCCTCTCCTAACCGGGATTCCTCTGGAGGATCCTTGAGTGCTATGATAACTGCTGCCGCTGCTGTTGTTGCTGCTGGGAGTCGATCGTAATCCCAGAGAGGAAGTCGGAAGACCACTTGTACTACTTTAACTAAGCAATTGACTGTCCAACAGTCCTTTGAGAGGAACATGAAATATGACAGCATTCACCATGTTGCAAAGCAGATTACTGAGGCCATAACAAACATGCTGGTGTTAGATGTGCGTCCGGTATCCGCCATTAGTGCAGTGGGATTTAGATAGTTGAGTGGAATCTAGACGGGATTTAATACCGGGGACACAGTACGTGTCCCCGGTACCAAATCCCGTCTAGATTCCACTTCACTAGGAAAGCGATTCCCGGACTGTACAGGGACATTAAGAAAAGTGTCCTCAGGGTCCTGAAAAATGCGGTTGTACCCAATGTCCAGTTAACCACGGACATGTGGACAAGTGGAGCAGAGCAAACTGAGGACTACATAACTGTGACAGCCCACTGGGTAGATGTATTGCCTCCCGCAACAACAACAGCAGCGGTACCAGCAGCAGCATTTCACAAATGCAAATCGTTCCTAGGCAGGCTGCACTGTGTATAACCGGTTTCCAGAAGAAACATACCACTGAGAACCTCTTACAGAAACTGATGGACATCATCGCACAATCGGCACTGATGAGGGCAGTGCTGAGCTAATTGCATTTTAGGACCCCGCCCACTCGCTGGGAAAAGTCCGCAATTGGGTAATATTTTCATAGGGGAGGAGCTAAAATGATGTGATTAGCATATTATCGAATCATTAGTCTACACCCGCTCTACCGGGTCCGCGATTTTACTGTATTTTTCTTCCCATTCTGCCCACTTCACTAGGAAGTGGGCAGAATGCTGTAGGGGAGCCCACTCTACCGTGGGTGCGGGGGGACTACTCAAGAAACTGGGGGTCTCCCACAGAATATGGGAGAGTAGGCAAGTATGTATTGGGCTTGGTGATGTGAGGCTTGAATACAGCTGCTCGGCCATAAAAACCCATTCAATTAAGCTCCTGCAGCACAGTTTTTGTGCTTACATTAATGCCAGTGGAAGTTCAGAACTCTTCAGCTATGGAATCAGTAGAGCGTTGGTGACTTTTACACACCATGCACCTTAGCAGTCGTTGACTCCACTCCGTGATTTTATGTGATCCATTGCTTTGTGACTGAGTTGCTCTTGTTCCTAAACACTACCACTTCAGAATGATACATTTTGTATCACAAATGTTTGCAGTTGGAGAATGGATGGCTAGATGCTTGATCTGGATACACCTGTGGCAACGGATCTTATTGAAACACCTGAATTCAATAATTGACAGATGTGACCAAATACATTAGTCCATATAGTGAGTATATATATATATATTATATATATATATATATATATATATATATATATATTTCTCCAAAAGCGGCATAAACGGCACTCACAGGGTTTGTATATATGCAGAAAAAGCTGGTATATTTTATTGATGTGACGTTTCGGAGCTGCTGCTCCTTCTTCCAAACACCAGACAGAATAAACACATGGAAAGCACTTACCCCCTCTCTTAACACACCCGAATCAGACGCCGCTCATCTGCACCTGGGCTCACCTGCAGATCGGTTCCTAACGATGACGAACTTCCTGGCCACGGCTTCCGGCCATTGCCATGGCAACAGCCGGCTTGCGTTGCAGCCTCGGTTGTCACCATGGAGACGCAACCACCGGCTCCCTGTTCTTACAGACAGGCGGCGCTGGAAATAAAAAGAATAAAAAGAATATGAAAAAGAATATAACAATGCTTGCAGTGATTACAATTAAAACATAAATGAGCATAATGGACATACACTCCAGATTTGTTGAGAGCAATCCAACATTAATAGCTCCAAACAAAAATACAAAATTAAATAAAATTAATAAACAATAACACAGTGGTATATTACATGATAGTATTCCAGTTAATCTTCTCGTTTAAGCCAAGTGGAGTCATGGTGTTTAACCTGAATATCCACCTGGCTTCAGACAACAATAATGTTCTATTCCGGTCTCCCCCACGTGGAGATTCCGGAACATGGTCAATGATGAAATAACGCAATTGAGATAATACATGTCCCTTATGCTTGAAGTGCCTAGCTACAGGCTGATCAATACTTCTCCCAGCCAATGATAGATCGATGTTGGACCTGTGTAGGGCCATTCGTTCTCTAAAGCTGCGGATAGTTTGCCCCACGTAATATAAGCCACAAGGGCAATATATTACATACACCACATGTGTGCTTTTACATGTCAACACGTGGCGAATATCAAATATTTTATCATTATGGGGGTGCTTGAAATTTTTGCAAGGAGACATATATTTGCAGGTAACACAGCTGTAACAGCTGTAGCAGCCGGGTTTCTTAAAGGATACATTAGGGGGTCTAGGAATCCCTCTACCCGAGATATCTGTTTTTACTAACCTATCTCTAAGGTTACGGCCCCGTTTAAATGCAGCCATGGGTCTATGTTCTTTAAAGCAACCCAGATCCTCGTCTGTTTTTACAATTGGCCAGAGTGCTTTGGTGGCCTGATTAATTACTGGGCTTGCTACCGTAAAGGTACTGACCCATGGAATAACCTTTTTAGCTCTACGATTTGAAGGTTCAAGCAATTGAGACCTCGGCATTGTTAATACCTGTCTTTTTTGTTGTTGAAGTAAATCCTGATCATAACCACGAGATTTAAATTTATCAATTAGCAGATCCAACTGCTGTGGAATCATAGATTTTTCACTCGTCACCCTGGCTACCCTCATCATCTGAGACAAGGGTAGTCCCTGTTTTAATGGAATAGGATGATGGCTTCCGGCCAAGAGGAATGAATTGCGCTCAACATCCTTAAAATGGACATTGGTCACAATCCTGCCCTCATTGACCCGAATGTTTACATCCAAAAAATGAATTTCACTTTCACTCACTAAATGGGTGAACTTAATCGTGGTATCCATTTGATTTACCTCCAGCATTAACTTTTCAAAAGCATCAATACCCCCAGTCCATAACATAAAAATATCATCGATATAGCGGGTATATGTAAGTATTTTACAATTAACTTCAGGTCTATTAAGGAACATTTGTTCTTCTATGTCAAACATATATATGTTTGCATACGCTGGGGCTACTGCTGACCCCATTGCGCAGCCACGGAGTTGTAAATAATACTGGCTATCATGTAAAAAATAGTTATTCAGCAATGTTAGCTCAAGAAGTTGCAAAAACAAATCATGATTAAACACAGAAGTATCTAAATGATTGACCAAAAATTGCTTCATAGACGCCAGCCCCCCAATGTGGGGGATTGACGTGTATAAGCTGGTCACATCAAGGCAACACATCAATGTCCCGTCAGGTATTGTATCAATCCCCATTAATAATTTAATAAAACTCGTCGTATCCTTAAGAAAGGATTTTTTCAGGGGTAACAATGGTTGAAGTATAGAGTCTAATAGTTGAGCAGTAGTTTGGAAGAGTGAATCACGAGCAGAAATTATTGGTCGACCTGGTGGGTCAACCTTGTTCTTATGAAGCTTTGGCAGCGTATACAGAACCGGTATTTTTGGAAGTTCTTTGCATAAAACTTTCTGAAGAGCTGATGAAATGAGTCCACTTTGGACTGCCTCATTCAGTAGTGATCGCAATTGTAGCTGAAATATTTTTGTCGGATCACCCGGGAGCTTTTTATATACCTCTGTATCTGCCAGCTGTCTCTCAATTTCCCGTCGATATTCATTGATACCTTGAATAACTATGGCCCCGCCTTTATCGGCGGGCCGAATAGTTATATCTTCATAACTGGCAAGATCTTTTAGTGCCATAGTTTCCGCTCTAGAAAGATTCTTCTGCACTTTACCTGCTGCTGATGTGTATCTGGTTACAGAATCATCCAGGAGTCTGTTAAATGTCTTTAACGAGGGGTTGGTTGAAGGTGGATCATAGGTAGACTTTGCAACCGCTTGAATAAATTTCTCCACCGGAGTTTTCTCCTTGATGGGAGATTTATGCTGAAAATGTTCTTTTAAGCGCAATTTCCGTGCAAATTGATGATGTTCTCTCTTCCATTCGAACTCATTGTGGAGATTGGTTGGCACAAATGAAAGGCCTTTTTGCAATACCTCCATTTCTATTGCTGTCAACACCCTCGATGAAAGATTCACTATGGCTGTTTGTTCTTTGCTGCTTTCCTGGTGGTGGCCCCTTTTGTTTTGTCCGCCCCTGCGGGTGGTCGTTCTTTTATAACTTTTGAAGGTTCTGGTGGATTCCCTAAAGGGACACCAGCTGATGTACTGGGATCATCTGATTCTGATATACCAAAATCACTATCACTATGACTCGCTGAGGTATCAGTTTGATTCTGGGTTCGTGATGGATCTTTTTGCCATGGTCTGCGTCTGCGTCCTTTATCGTTGCCGCGAGTAACTGTTTCACTGCCAGATAGCCAGCGATAGACTTTATTATCCTCATAGTCATTGTCTACTGCATGCTTTTTATTCCTTTTAAACTTGAGAAGATCACGTTTGTATTGTTCACATTTTTGATCTAATTTAGTGATCCAGCTTGCATTTATCGGATCCTCAAGTAGTACTTTGGCATCATGCTGAAGTTTGTCAATCTTTTGACGGGTCAGATCTAATTCACGGCGTGACTCTTCGATTACTAGAACCATCAAGTCCAATGCGCATCTATTTAAGATGCCCACCCACTTACGGACAAACTCAGGATTATTACGGCCAATAGTAGGAATGTTTCTGGACCGGAAACCTCGCGGAATTTTTCTCTCCCTGTAGTACTCTGAGAGAGAAGAAGCATGTAAAAGGTAATCTGTTTCACGTCGTCTCAGCTTAAACAGCTGAAAATAGATGTCCTCCATAATTAGTGTGGTCTCTTTACCACCTGTGTTTTCCTGAAGCAAGATTGCCTCAATTTGTTCTGGAGTGAATCCAAATGTCTCACATGGTGGAAAAATAAAATTAAGACATCCCGTTGCCTCCTGCGAGGTCAGTGTTCCCCTCGGTGCCTCCATTATAAAAGCTTTCTAATATACAATGCTGTCCTGGCATATAAGCAGTAAAAGCGATTGGGCACAGGAACACACTTGGTGATGTCTTGTTAGAGAGATTAAGAGACTGGTAATAGTTAAAAAGTTTTAGGTGCCATACCACAAGCTGCTTGCAGGCAGCAAATATATTCCTCCAATTCAGTCGGCACTCAGGTCCTAAATGTTGAGCAGCTTCCCCCGGTGCCAGAATCCTTAGATAAATATTTCTCCAAAAGCGGCATAAACGGCACTCACAGGGTTTGTATATATGCAGAAAAAGCTGGTATATTTTATTGATGTGACGTTTCGGAGCTGCTGCTCCTTCTTCCAAACACCAGACAGAATAAACACATGGAAAGCACTTACCCCCTCTCTTAACACACCCGAATCAGACGCCGCTCATCTGCACCTGGGCTCACCTGCAGATCGGTTCCTAACGATGACGAACTTCCTGGCCACGGCTTCCGGCCATTGCCATGGCAACAGCCGGCTTGCGTTGCAGCCTCGGTTGTCACCATGGAGACGCGACCACCGGCTCCCTGTTCTTACAGACAGGCGGCGCTGGAAATAAAAAGAATAAAAAGAATATGAAAAAGAATATAACAATGCTTGCAGTGATTACAATTAAAACATAAATGAGCATAATGGACATACACTCCAGATTTGTTGAGAGCAATCCATAATGTTGGATTGCTCTCAACAAATCTGGAGTGTATGTCCATTATGCTCATTTATGTTTTAATTGTAATCACTGCAAGCATTGTTATATTCTTTTTCATATTCTTTTTATTCTTTTTATTTCCAGCGCCGCCTGTCTGTAAGAACAGGGAGCCGGTGGTCGCGTCTCCATGGTGACAACCGAGGCTGCAACGCAAGCCGGCTGTTGCCATGGCAATGGCCGGAAGCCGTGGCCAGGAAGTTCGTCATCGTTAGGAACCGATCTGCAGGTGAGCCCAGGTGCAGATGAGCGGCGTCTGATTCGGGTGTGTTAAGAGAGGGGGTAAGTGCTTTCCATGTGTTTATTCTGTCTGGTGTTTGGAAGAAGGAGCAGCAGCTCCGAAACGTCACATCAATAAAATATACCAGCTTTTTCTGCATATATACAAACCCTGTGAGTGCCGTTTATGCCGCTTTTGGAGAAATATTTATCTAAGGATTCTGGCACCGGGGGAAGCTGCTCAACATTTAGGACCTGAGTGCCGACTGAATTGGAGGAATATATTTGCTGCCTGCAAGCAGCTTGTGGTATGGCACCTAAAACTTTTTAACTATTACCAGTCTCTTAATCTCTCTAACAAGACATCACCAAGTGTGTTCCTGTGCCCAATCGCTTTTACTGCTTATATGCCAGGACAGCATTGTATATTAGAAAGCTTTTATAATGGAGGCACCGAGGGGAACACTGACCTCGCAGGAGGCAACGGGATGTCTTAATTTTATTTTTCCACCATGTGAGACATTTGGATTCACTCCAGAACAAATTGAGGCAATCTTGCTTCAGGAAAACACAGGTGGTAAAGAGACCACACTAATTATGGAGGACATCTATTTTCAGCTGTTTAAGCTGAGACGACGTGAAACAGATTACCTTTTACATGCTTCTTCTCTCTCAGAGTACTACAGGGAGAGAAAAATTCCGCGAGGTTTCCGGTCCAGAAACATTCCTACTATTGGCCGTAATAATCCTGAGTTTGTCCGTAAGTGGGTGGGCATCTTAAATAGATGCGCATTGGACTTGATGGTTCTAGTAATCGAAGAGTCACGCCGTGAATTAGATCTGACCCGTCAAAAGATTGACAAACTTCAGCATGATGCCAAAGTACTACTTGAGGATCCGATAAATGCAAGCTGGATCACTAAATTAGATCAAAAATGTGAACAATACAAACGTGATCTTCTCAAGTTTAAAAGGAATAAAAAGCATGCAGTAGACAATGACTATGAGGATAATAAAGTCTATCGCTGGCTATCTGGCAGTGAAACAGTTACTCGCGGCAACGATAAAGGACGCAGACGCAGACCATGGCAAAAAGATCCATCACGAACCCAGAATCAAACTGATACCTCAGCGAGTCATAGTGATAGTGATTTTGGTATATCAGAATCAGATGATCCCAGTACATCAGCTGGTGTCCCTTTAGGGAATCCACCAGAACCTTCAAAAGTTATAAAAGAACGACCACCCGCAGGGGCGGACAAAACAAAAGGGGCCACCACCAGGAAAGCAGCAAAGAACAAACAGCCATAGTGAATCTTTCATCGAGGGTGTTGACAGCAATAGAAATGGAGGTATTGCAAAAAGGCCTTTCATTTGTGCCAACCAATCTCCACAATGAGTTCGAATGGAAGAGAGAACATCATCAATTTGCACGGAAATTGCGCTTAAAAGAACATTTTCAGCATAAATCTCCCATCAAGGAGAAAACTCCGGTGGAGAAATTTATTCAAGCGGTTGCAAAGTCTACCTATGATCCACCTTCAACCAACCCCTCGTTAAAGACATTTAACAGACTCCTGGATGATTCTGTAACCAGATACACATCAGCAGCAGGTAAAGTGCAGAAGAATCTTTCTAGAGCGGAAACTATGGCACTAAAAGATCTTGCCAGTTATGAAGATATAACTATTCGGCCCGCCGATAAAGGCGGGGCCATAGTTATTCAAGGTATCAATGAATATCGACGGGAAATTGAGAGACAGCTGGCAGATACAGAGGTATATAAAAAGCTCCCGGGTGATCCGACAAAAATATTTCAGCTACAATTGCGATCACTACTGAATGAGGCAGTCCAAAGTGGACTCATTTCATCAGCTCTTCAGAAAGTTTTATGCAAAGAACTTCCAAAAATACCGGTTCTGTATACGCTGCCAAAGCTTCATAAGAACAAGGTTGACCCACCAGGTCGACCAATAATTTCTGCTCGTGATTCACTCTTCCAAACTACTGCTCAACTATTAGACTCTATACTTCAACCATTGTTACCCCTGAAAAAATCCTTTCTTAAGGATACGACGAGTTTTATTAAATTATTAATGGGGATTGATACAATACCTGACGGGACATTGATGTGTTGCCTTGATGTGACCAGCTTATACACGTCAATCCCCCACATTGGGGGGCTGGCGTCTATGAAGCAATTTTTGGTCAATCATTTAGATACTTCTGTGTTTAATCATGATTTGTTTTTGCAACTTCTTGAGCTAACATTGCTGAATAACTATTTTTTACATGATAGCCAGTATTATTTACAACTCCGTGGCTGCGCAATGGGGTCAGCAGTAGCCCCAGCGTATGCAAACATATATATGTTTGACATAGAAGAACAAATGTTCCTTAATAGACCTGAAGTTAATTGTAAAATACTTACATATACCCGCTATATCGATGATATTTTTATGTTATGGACTGGGGGTATTGATGCTTTTGAAAAGTTAATGCTGGAGGTAAATCAAATGGATACCACGATTAAGTTCACCCATTTAGTGAGTGAAAGTGAAATTCATTTTTTGGATGTAAACATTCGGGTCAATGAGGGCAGGATTGTGACCAATGTCCATTTTAAGGATGTTGAGCGCAATTCATTCCTCTTGGCCGGAAGCCATCATCCTATTCCATTAAAACAGGGACTACCCTTGTCTCAGATGATGAGGGTAGCCAGGGTGACGAGTGAAAAATCTATGATTCCACAGCAGTTGGATCTGCTAATTGATAAATTTAAATCTCGTGGTTATGATCAGGATTTACTTCAACAACAAAAAAGACAGGTATTAACAATGCCGAGGTCTCAATTGCTTGAACCTTCAAATCGTAGAGCTAAAAAGGTTATTCCATGGGTCAGTACCTTTACGGTAGCAAGCCCAGTAATTAATCAGGCCACCAAAGCACTCTGGCCAATTGTAAAAACAGACGAGGATCTGGGTTGCTTTAAAGAACATAGACCCATGGCTGCATTTAAACGGGGCCGTAACCTTAGAGATAGGTTAGTAAAAACAGATATCTCGGGTAGAGGGATTCCTAGACCCCCTAATGTATCCTTTAAGAAACCCGGCTGCTACAGCTGTTACAGCTGTGTTACCTGCAAATATATGTCTCCTTGCAAAAATTTCAAGCACCCCCATAATGATAAAATATTTGATATTCGCCACGTGTTGACATGTAAAAGCACACATGTGGTGTATGTAATATATTGCCCTTGTGGCTTATATTACGTGGGGCAAACTATCCGCAGCTTTAGAGAACGAATGGCCCTACACAGGTCCAACATCGATCTATCATTGGCTGGGAGAAGTATTGATCAGCCTGTAGCTAGGCACTTCAAGCATAAGGGACATGTATTATCTCAATTGCGTTATTTCATCATTGACCATGTTCCGGAATCTCCACGTGGGGGAGACCGGAATAGAACATTATTGTTGTCTGAAGCCAGGTGGATATTCAGGTTAAACACCATGACTCCACTTGGCTTAAACGAGAAGATTAACTGGAATACTATCATGTAATATACCACTGTGTTATTGTTTATTAATTTTATTTAATTTTGTATTTTTGTTTGGAGCTATTAATGTTGGATTGCTCTCAACAAATCTGGAGTGTATGTCCATTATGCTCATTTATGTTTTAATTGTAATCACTGCAAGCATTGTTATATTCTTTTTCATATTCTTTTTATTCTTTTTATTTCCAGCGCCGCCTGTCTGTAAGAACAGGGAGCCGGTGGTCGCGTCTCCATGGTGACAACCGAGGCTGCAACGCAAGCCGGCTGTTGCCATGGCAATGGCCGGAAGCCGTGGCCAGGAAGTTCGTCATCGTTAGGAACCGATCTGCAGGTGAGCCCAGGTGCAGATGAGCGGCGTCTGATTCGGGTGTGTTAAGAGAGGGGGTAAGTGCTTTCCATGTGTTTATTCTGTCTGGTGTTTGGAAGAAGGAGCAGCAGCTCCGAAACGTCACATCAATAAAATATACCAGCTTTTTCTGCATATATACAAACCCTGTGAGTGCCGTTTATGCCGCTTTTGGAGAAATATTTATCTAAGGATTCTGGCACCGGGGGAAGCTGCTCAACATTTAGGACCTGAGTGCCGACTGAATTGGAGGAATATATATATATATATATATATATATATATATATATATATAAAACAATTTCCCAAGTGCGCTAAATAAAAACGTATTTACAATGGTTCTTCCAGTGTTATTTCCATAGGTATGAATTGGATACTGGAGAAAGTTTGTATCTGGGGACCTGTAACAGACACCCCTCACCAAATAGTCACCCAAACAAGAGGCCCAAGGCCAATTAGTAAAAAAATATTTTAATAACATACATTTGAACAAATGGAATTTTTACACAAAGTTCATTATGTAATGTTCACAAAGATGTGTTTTAAAAAATAATGTCAGTAAAATACACCCAATATGTTTGTTATATAGTATTAACTCTAGATACTCCCTCACCTTTTACTGTCACTTCCACACACAGCCAAGATCCTCCAGGATCCATGTGAGATTTATTGAGGAAGTTACATTGCGTTGTGATTGTCAAACCAGCTATATACTTTTTGAGTTATATGGGCTAACACCTGAATCGGAAACAGTCTTGATTACAAGATCTGGATATCTTATTCAGGCAGTTTGCCAAAACATCGACATATGACTGCCAGTATTCCTAAAGGGAACTTCAACCAATAGTTCCTGACAAGGAACCTCATAAAGGAGTTTTTATTATTATTTTTAAGGCAGCCTGTAGAAACATCGATCTAGGATTACCAGTATTCCTAAGAGGAACCACCAATAAAGCTCCTATCAGGAGCCAGCATAAGAGATTCAATTATTCTTATTTCTAAGGTTGTGATCCTCCACATATAAATCTACTAATGGCAAATAAGCCTGTTTTTTTATATTTGTTACCCCTGATGCAGTCGACAAGACGAAACGTGTTAGGTTTGTCAATCAGAAGTCTCCAACCTAGTTTGTGATGATACTCCCTCTCGAGCTCGCACCTTGTAAAAGGTGAGGGAGTATCTAGAGTTAATACTATATAACAAACGTATTTGTTGTATTTTACTGACATTATTTTTTAAAACACATCTTTGTGAACATTACATGATGAACTTTGTGTAAAATTCCATTTGTTCAAATGTATGCTATTAAAATATTTTTTTACTATTTGGCCTTTGGCCTCTTGTTTGGGTGACTATTTGGTGAGGGGTGTCTGTTACAGGTCCCCAGATACAAACTTTCTCCAGTATACAATTCATACCTATGAAAATAACGCTGGAAGAACCATTGTAAATACGTTTTTATTTAGCGCACTTGGGAAATTGTTTTTTATCTTGTATGTAATTTAGGTCTTTCAACAGGAACCTCTCCCGTTGTGCTGCTCCCAGCTTGGCGCAAGATAAGGATACTGTTGTGTTATATATATATATATATATATATATATATATATACGCTTTCAGGCAGCACACCTTTCCATAAGCAAAATTTCATAATGACACATTAAATCTAAACATTAAAAAATAATAATTGGTCAAAATGTTATTGATCAAAAAATGCATTTTGCATTGGCTGGGCATTCTATTGCCAGCCTCAAGCGTATGTTAATTGATCACATGCCACCCAATGTCAGAGGGGGTGATCGGCTTCATGAATTGAAGAAACGCGAATCGAGATGGATTTATGGTCTTAACACAATTTCCCCACGTGCATTAAATGAGAATAATCCGCTTAATATCTTTTTGATATAATTGAATTATTTTTTCTCCAGGGGTGACCAGCCTTTTTGATCTTTTTTGATCAATAACTTTTTGATCATTTATTATTTTTTAATGTTTATATTTAATGTGTTATTATGATATGTCCTTGGATTATGTATTTCTATGTACATTGTATAAGTTTTATAACTGTATGGGTTTTTTTTGTAACATGTCTATGTCTTAATATTTTATTTGTCACATCTGTCCCTGGGCTTCCCTGTCTTTTAACTGTAATTATTTTACTACCGATACACTCTATAATATTTGAGTGTATAAAGTTTTGATTACGATTCATAGTGTTGCCGCTGATGTGCACGGGAGGTCCAGGCTAATGCCGCTTGTACCAGTGATTAAGTACAGGCTTTGTTTAGTGTGGAATGCAAGGTATTTCCGGATGCGTTCCACCTTGTTGCTAGGATACACTGATACTAACACAGATCCATTTCCTATAATCTATCTATTGCTGTAAACTCCACTCTCTATCCTTTGGTGCACTCTCATTAGTGCGTCAGAGACACAATATATGCCATTTTTATCTACTACCATACCCCACCGCCTGTGTCCAATCTCGTCTGATCTTGGAAGCTAAACGGTGGTGGGCTAGGTCAGTACCTGGAAGGGTGACCCCCAGGGAATACCCAGTGTTAGTAGTATGGCAATTTGTCAATTCTGACAAAAGCACTAACAGCAGGATTACCAACATCTTTCCTTCCTTCATCCTGGTATATCCATATGTCTTGAAAACAGGATTATTATCAATGTGAGAAATCTTCAATATCTCAGTGATAATTATCCATAAGAGAATATATTTATATGCAAATCAGGCTCACATATTGTGACTATGAAATAAATCTGCATGATCAATTTAGATATTCATTAATATACAGGGCAAGCTTGTACTGGTGTGCTGGAATATGGATGTGATACTGTCAGTGTGCACATTCTTCCACCAATCTATGTGGATATAGATAAACCAGAACACAATATACATTTTAAACATATATATATTTTCTTTATATAAACTTTATTTTTCTCGGCAAAGTAAAGTAAAGTTTGGTTATTAACAAGGTTTGGCTCAAACTATTTATGTACATCTACTCATCTTAGTAATGGGATACAAAAAGGAAAATTCATTTTATTTAATATAACAACAAAAGTTATGTCTTAATCACCTAATATATACACACACATTTCTATTATTTATAAATATAAAGAGTGCGCCCACCCAAGAGTCTTCTTTCCCTTTTCCCATCCTCTGCCATAGATTAATACTGACTGTGTGTGCACCACTAGATCAAGTCAATTAGGAATAATCCCTATAGATATTTGTTATTTCTGGTATACACAAATTAAAAAAAATAAAATACTTTGATTGTCCGGAAGATTGTTGATTCTGAACTAGTCACAAAACATCAGATCCTGGTGACAACTGCAGAGTTAGAGGACCCATTAAGAGGCGGCACTATGGGGGAGTAATAATGGACTGACTCCTCCCCTTTATTATGGCCTGTGGTTGCCAGTCTAGCTCATTATTAGTACCTAGTTGGTACAGCCGGCTGCAGATGCCTTTATAAGGAGGGGCGAGGCTGGTGCAATGCATGGGCTGCACCTCTGCTAGTCCAACCTCTGGACAGAGAGAGAACAGGGTAGGGGAACCTTCACCAAATGCCTCATCTTGCAATTTAGTGATAGCATAACCAGTTTGTTTGTGCAAGAAAACGCAGCATTACTGGTTCTACCAAATGTTACCCGCATCATTCTTCTTTATGGTTTTGATTAGAGCCATTTGTAGCCAATCTACGTGGAAGAGATTGCTGAAAATCACTCATTATACATGGAAAATACTTTAAAAAAAAATTAAATTGTAAAACCAAACCGCATAATAGGACAATTCTACTATAAATGTATATTTATTCAGCATTCCCGCTACAGAAAACAAACACAAGTAGCAAAACACTGTGGTACCTCCTTATTGACAACCAGTGCCAGACTGGGGCATGAGGGGCTTATCTGGAAATGCAGAAATAGGTGCCCAGGCTTAAGGTATGTGGTCAGCAACTAAAGGGCAACTATTAGAGAGTACATGCAAAAAATACTGTAGGGCTTTCTAAGGCAGGAGAGTCCACCAGGGATTTCCCTTGTATACCTGGTCCAGTTTGACCCTGTTGACAACAATCAGGAGTGATGTGAAAGTGGCTTTCTCACAGTACCAATAACTGGACAGAACTTTGTCTCTCTCAGTTCATATTGGTTTAAATGATTTCTAATTGGGAAAGAGTGAAAACTTCTTCCCTATTATTCTGCCAACTCTCAATTAATTAAATTATATTCCTATAGACCTACAGAATGGTCTGTTCCCACCGTGTCCTCTCATATACAAATAAGTACTGTAACATAAATAGTATCTCACAACAGAATCAGTATGATTTACCGGCAGGCAGGATGCCGGCTGTCCATATCCCGACAGCGGCAGCCGGCTGGCAACAAAGTGAGCACAAAGAGTCCACTTGTGGGCTCGCTACGCTCACCATGCTGTGGACTCGGTGGCTCACTGTGCTCGCTACAGGATCTATTCCCACTCTATGGGTGTTGTGGACACCCACGAGTGGGAATAGTCCTGTTTTGCCGGGATTACGACTGGTGGCATTATCGGCTGTCAGGATTCCAGCATCGGTTTCCTGACCACCAGGATCCCTACAGCCTCACAACTTATATTAGGTTTAAACCTTTGATTTGCTTACTGAACATTCATAGGCCACAAGACAACATTGTCAGTAATGTGTCAAATACGTACCTAAGCTGTGAGCACTTAGAAAGTGGTTTAGACAGAACACTCCGAACCTTTGGTCCGATTACGCAACCAATAAAAGTAACACCATGTTGTATTGTGCTTCTCTCCAAGCAGTAGGCCACAGCCTGGTAACCAATGTTCTCCTGGTTTTCGTTTTTATAATATTTATTGTTAATTGCAACGTGAAGTAAGTGAGACATCATTCTCTCCACAAAGTCCTCGTCCTGTGTCTCATACAGGCAGCAGAGTATCTCATTATGGCAGACTAATGACTTCCTCTTCAGCCATTCCTCCAAGACAGATTTTTCTCTGAAGGAAATGGGACAAACAATGGTTCTCTGAGTCTCCAGGATTTGTTTTTCTCTTGAAAGACCAAATAGAAATCGTACAGTTAATGTTAAATGTAGTTGGTCTTTTGATGCCTTCAGTAATTTTTCCACTTCCCAAGTCTTCAGGAAAAGAAAGTATTTTTTCCATGATTTCTCATCCAGGACATAGTAGAGAGCAGCAAAGAACTCCTGCACACTCAGATGGATGAAGCTGTAGCAGGTTCGGGTGTCAACATCCCTGTGGAAGATGTTCTCATTCAGAAACACAGACTCCACCTCTGACATAGAGAGTCCATGTCTTACAAGATCTGATTCTTCAAACAGAATTCTCTGGTCCCACACTCCTTCATTGGCCAAAGCACTCAGCTTCTGTATACATGTGCTTATATGCTGGGCAGAGTCTCTTCCATGATACATTATTAAACTTTTTACGTAAAGCAGGTAAATGGATGTGGATGTCTTGCAACTGATTGTGTGTAATCCCTCTTGTAATTGCTGTTTCATTACAGTACAGACAATCCAGCAAATTACAGGAACAGCGCACATGGTGTACAGAGTGTCATTGTCCTTTATTGTACTAATGACCAGGTCTGCTTGTTCTTTGGTTTGAAAGAAATTATAGAAATATTCCTCACGCTGATCTCCTGTAAACCCCAGAATCTCCACATATCGAGTACATTTTGCAAAGTCCTTTAGTACCATTAATGACAATGGCCGTGTGGTGATGATTAGGGAACTTTTGAGAATTTTTTCTTTAAATAAACTATTTAGAAGGATTTCTTTGGAGACCTCCTGAAATGGGTCATCACAAACCTTAGCATCTCTTTTTGGTGACCATTTCAATTCATCAAAACCATCAACAATGAAAAGTATTTCTTCAGAGTGATGGAAGATTGTCTGCAACAGATCAGATGGACAGGTCAGGCCACAAAACCTGGATAAATATCCAGCCAGGCTTATGTTACCAGTGATGGTGTTGACTTCTCTACAGTTTATATAGAACACAAACTGAAACTTGTCCTTATACAGATTCCCAGAGGCCCAGTCCAGCATGATCTTCTGGGATGTCATAGTCTTTCCTATCCCAGCTGGTCCCTGTAACACCACAGTCTTGGGAATAATTCCATTATCAGCAGGATCAAACAGAGCCTGTATAGTGGTTGGGGAATACTTATCTGATGATCTGTCTTCCATAATCTGTAGATGCCTCTGTCCTGAAGCTGTTAACTCATGTTGTCTCTCCGCTTCTTCCCGATAATTATGTATCAGTAAAAGTGTTACGTATCTCTTCCCCAGTTTGATATACTCCCCTAACCTTGCGTTATGATCTTCAAAAACTTCATATTTCTCTCTAATGTATTTCAGATATTTTATCCTGTAGCCTGTAGAGGATTTAAACATATGTAATTAAAACATTATAATAGATATATTGATCAGGTTTACAGTCTCAGTACAGTTCTATAGATATAATTGAGCTGTGGGCGACATTATAATAAAACAGTGCATACAGTAAACTGAGAAGAGCTCTCAGGATACGTTAAAAACTTTTCAAGAATTCAGAAATAAAATATATACACTTATTAAACGGCTTTTACCAACAGGAACCAGGGGTTCTTTAAGAAAGTAGGAGGTCCATGCACAGTCTCCTCCATCCAGGGCCCCTCCTCTCTAGCAGGTGTAGATTCTGAGCACTAGGGGCTGAGACTTTAATACTCATGTGCATATCTCCACTTACCCAGTGATTTTTCTACTGAGCATGTGCAAAACTCTGGAAAAATGGCCACTGTGCCATTTTCCCATGACTTCTCCAGTGCTGCAGAGATTGCCGCAGGACTCCAGAAAGGTAAGTGTTCAAGAAATGGGAGCAGTGTTTGTGATATGTGTCCCGCTGGACACACTGCACCTATTATAAATATGACAGACATACACTGTACGCCTTGTGTAAGATGCATCTCATACAGTTATATTAGAGATGTAAAGACCACGGCTGCCATAGTATCTCCACTATTCTGGCGTGTGGGTGGGTGGAGAATTCACTGACATTTAACAACAGAAATGCTTAGGCTATGTTTCAGATAGATCTACATAAAACCTGGATACTTATTCTTAATTAATGTAACTTTGTACCTTAGCAAATCCCTGCTGCACTGCAGGGCGTGCAGATCTAAAATGGGCAGAGAGAGTCAAGTGAAGTAAAGAGCAATATCATTGTTGGCCCGAACACCTGATATTGGGCGATCGGATGATGATTGTACAGGGGTGTATGAAGTACCATTGCAGAAACTTTAGACGATAAGCGAGAGTTATAATGCTCCTGCAATAATCAGGATTGGGAGGTCGCATCTTATGTTCTGCATAGGTGAGATCCCAAGCACAGAGAGGAGCCGTGTGAGACAGTCTCACCCTCATTCCCGGCTCTGCTGCTGCCGCCTCCTATCAGATGGGGTCATGCTGGGTGATCGGTGGACCGGGAGAGTTTAACCTAATCAGCCGAGGATCGGGAATGTGTGTACCCAGCTTTAGGTGTGAGAGACGCGTGTCCAAACTCAGATCTAAACTGCAATGTAAAAATAAAGCTGCCCAGCGTTTGTGGGCGACATGCAAAAGCAGCCAGTATTTACCCTGCATGCATTATCAATAATGTGTTTGAACCCCTGTTACAGAGCATTTCCTCATATCCAACAAACATTACTTATATATAGTAATTGGCAAATTTTCTGATGTTTGTTAAGAAAACCATACTTTACATAGGAAGGCATTTAGCACCAATGTGAAGCATGATTTCAGCTTACTGCACCTTCTGTTGTTTTGCTCAAAGTTTTAGCACCAACAGAAAGGTAGGGATTGTTTACAGTACACAAGATCCAAGAAAACAGGGATCTGTAGCATACTGTACAGCAGCACAGAGCACACACTACACTCACTCAGTATCGATCTGCCCTCCAGACTAGAAAGATGGACCTCTCATCATCAGAACCTGAAAGCGTTTCCTCACTATGGCTTAGTATTGAACACACATGGCTAGAAAAGGAAATATAACAATAGAATAGCTAAATATGTGTTTGTGGTAGTTCTAGTTTGTTACAAGTTTGTTGTAGATCTGGGAATCTGAAATGGTAGCTGGGACATTAGACAGCCTGTAGCATAGCATTTGTGGTATTCATTTGTGGATGGTGATTTACAGATGGAGCCTCGCTCATCTATACCATTTATGGTGTTTGTCTTGATCATGGAGTCGTAGTGTGCCTGGTTGCAGGGTGGTGCATAGAGCTTAGCGTGGCATATGGCATTACCAGTGAGTGTAATACCAGCGATCATCCACCAGATGTCACTTTTGAAAATCACCATTGTGCATGCTTGAGGTATCCAATAAAATACTACAGTGCAAGAATCACCATTGCACATGAGTGAGGTCTCCATTGAAATACACTATAGTGCAATAACTACTTTACTGTACATATCTGTGGCTATGTTGGCCTAGTGGTATCACCAAAGGTTACCATGCACTTCACCATTTTGTGTGTAATAGCGGCTCAATCTGCATCAGAAATGAAACGTTAGTGTTTTCCAGGAAAACACTATCGCAGAGCATTTTGTATGCAAATACAGTCGCAGTCACACACAGAATAAAGGCTTGCTGCATGTCATTTTAATCAGTAGAAGCTGCTTGTGTGTCCTATTATATTACTTTGAGTATAAGACACATTTCTGCAGAACAAATGCAAACAAACATGATCGGCGCTACTGAATCCCGTAGCGGATGGTGTGACTTCAAGGGCTGTTTAGAATAACTGCAGCAAGGATGTAGGAGGACACATCTGTAGATTGGCTCAGCGTCTCCAATGCACAAAAAGAAAAGCATAGTTCAGAGTTCTACACAGCTTGGCATAGTGGTATCAGCGATGGTTGCCATGCCCGTGAGCTAGAGTTTGATAGCTGCAAAGGACACACTTGTATTGTATACCTGTGTAAAGTTTAGCACCCACAGTTTTTTTTATTTTGCCAAAACAAGTCCCGTCATACTTTGAATACAGCCTCAGACTTGCACACAGATATACAGTCAAAATTAGAAAAAAACGTAGGTGCTACTTATTATTACACAAATATACAAGTGTGACTTTTCAAATTATGAGAGTCTAATCTTTATGAGACTAAGGGGTATATGCAATTGCGGTTGAATTGCCGAAAATGTAGAAAAACGGGTCATATTCCACACAAAAAACCTGTCGAATTTGATTCGACAATGCAATACAGTACTTTTCGACAAAAAAACTGCCGTTTCATTTTCAACTTTTGGCAATTCGAAATTTTTTCAATTCGACATTTCTGCAATGCTAAAATGCGGCTTTTCGGCAAAAGTATATTCAGTTGAAGAATGTCGATTCGACAACAGTGCTTTTCGACAGTCATTTCGTCAATTTCATTCTGCCTCATTTTCCTGTCGTGATCTAATAACATTTTTTAAAAACATGAATTTTTTGGTGCTTTTTTTATTGCTAATAGCATATCTATTTATATTAGAATATGGATGCAACCACACCATGAGGCTCCAGCTGGGGCTATGTTGTAGATGAGACCAGCACTCCAAATATAGTCAAACGTTTTTATGCCATTTAATAACACATCACAAACTGGTTCTCTGTGCAAATTCAGCAATTTGTACCATCACAAACGGGTTCATTGTGCAAATTCAGCAATTTATGAACATGACTTTAGTAGTATCAGGTATCAAGTATCTCACACGTCCTGTGTATACTGGGGATGTGCATCCTACCCAGCCGAGTCTCCCAACAGCTGTTTCGGCTACCGCCGTCGTCAGGGGAGCTGTTACCATCAGTCTGCTAATCTTGTCACTTTTATAACCCATAAACACTTAAAAACCGTGCTCACCTGTCTCTTCGTTCTTAATCATCCCCGCCAACTGGAGTTGAAAGGCGCGCTCGCCCTTCCGCCCGGATACCGCGGCGCCTAGCTCTGACGTCATCCGGCTCAGTCCCCTGCTAGCGGGCCACTCCCAGCATTTTCCTCCGTCGCCTAGGTAACGGAGGACACCATCTCCCTGCGTCACATGATCGTGACGCGAGTCCAGTATTCCCCGCCCTGTTAGCGAATGGAGGTAAGCTGGTTGGTCCGTCCCCGCAAGGGATCCGCCTGTCATGACGTCTACCGCCGGCCTCCTCGTCTCCCAGCAACCGAGCTGCATCGCCTTCCCACACCTGTAGCAGGGAATCAAAAGAAACATAGTGTATCTACATATGAAAACCTATTCTATCATTAAACTATATGCCCCCCCAAAAAACTGTCCAACTCTGACATATAACGGGTATTCATAAATTATTTATATTAGAAGGGATTATCTACTTGGTTTGTCCTTAGGAGCCACAAGTATTATTTAATCGATTTTTTAAAAGAATATTTTTTTTTTTTTTACTAACTACAATAATATGGAGAGATCAGTGCATGTTTTTAGGTTGGAAGGGGTGTGAAAGTGTTAAAATTCCTGAAAAAAAATGCGTGGGGTTCCCCCTCCTCAGCATAACCAGCCTCAGGCTCTTTGAGCCGGTCCTGGTTGTAAAAATACGGGGGAGGGAAATGACAGGGGTTCCCCGTATTTTAACAATCAGCACTGGGCTCTGCGCCTGATCCTGGTGCCAAAAATATGGGGGACAAAACACGTAGGGGTCCCCCCTATTTTTCACACCAGCACCGGGCTCCACTAGCCAGAGAGATAATGCCACAGCCGGGTGACACTTTTATATTGGTCCCTGCAGCCGTGGCATTAAATCCCCAACTAGCCACCCCTTAAATCAAGGGGTCCCCTCCTCCAGCCACCCAAGGGCCAGGGGTGAAGTCCGAGGCTGTCCCCCCATCCAAGGGCGGAATATTGTTTTTTTGTTGCAGAACTCCAAGTCCCAGCAAGCCTCCCCCGCAAGCTGGTGATGTCAATCAGGCAGAGGCGATCGCAGCCCAGCTATGGCCTTCGGCCGTCTGGCATGCGCCGGCGCACTACAGCATTGGCGCATGCACAGTGGGTACCCGTTTGCTCGGCTGCAATAAAAAGCAGCGAGCGAACGGGTCAGAATGACCCCTATATTCTGTGTGTAATAGCGTCTCTATCTGCATCCAAATTAAACGTTATGCAAATGTTGTATTCAAATACAGTCGCAGTCATATACAGACTATAGGCATGCTGCATATATTTTTAATCAGCAGAAGCTGCTTGTGCGTCCTAGTACATTACTTTGCACATAAGATGCATTATTGCAGAAAAAATGCAAAGAGTTTCATCGCTACTGCGTCCCGCTGCAGCATGATGTTACTTCAAGGGCTGGTTAGCATTCCTGCAGCAAAGATATAAAAGAGAACATCTGCAGATTGTCTTAGAATCTCCAATGCACACAAAAAAAGCACAGTTCAGATTTCTACACAGCTTGGCATAGTGGTATCAGCGATGGTTGCCATGCCCGTGAGCTAGGGTTTGATAGCTGCAAAGGACACACTTGTATTTTATATCTGTGTAAAGTTTAGCACCTGCAGTTTTTTTTTATTTTGCCAAAACAAGTCCCGTCATACTTTGTATACAGTCTCAGACTTGCACACAGATATACAGTCAAAATTAGAAAAAAAACTGTAGATGCTACTTATTACACAAATATACAAGTGTGACTTTTCAAATTATGATAGTCTTATCTTTATGAGACTGAGCAATGGACCATTGCTTTAACGCGTAAGTTTGCATCTGTATACACTAGTTTTATTTATTGTTTAATGGGGGGGGGGGGTTTGGTCCCCACAGAGAATAAATATTTACTACAGCGTCCCTTTATTTACAATACACTATACACTTCAAGTTTCTGATTGACTCTCTCTGTCTGACCATTGGTCTGTGTGTATAACATTACAGTGATCACTGTCCTTTTGCCAGGGCTTGCTAAGAGTACACTATTACAGTTTGTTTACTGTACAGTATATCCATCCGCTGCTATTCACACTACAGTACTGGATTAGTGGAGCATTAGCCACCCAGTGGTGAAGATGTGTATTGCATGCTGTGTATGTTGTCGCACCTCAACAAGCCTCTCCGTGCAACACCTCAACAACCTGAGCTATAGGAAAGGTGTTAAAAATACTCTGTTTAGGTGGAGAAACTGCAATGATGAGGGAGGCTCCATCTGTATAATAGATTGTACTGGTTTGTTATAGTATATCTTGTTAAGCATTAATACCACCATGCTGTTACTTGAGAATGTGTGTTTTGTAGCAATGGCATGCTGGGATGTGTGGTTACATTGCAATCTGGTTTTGTCATGGTTCGTATAACATGGACAGCATGCAATACACTGTGTTGGTTTTTGAAAGGCTGGAATAAATTGATTCTAGGCCTGAATAAGTTAGTATAATGGAGGATGTGTTTATTTTCAATGGTACAGACTGAGATTGGTATATAATTACTGGCTACATTATTTAGCATAGCCAGCATACAATATGTTCTGGTTATTGAGGTACGGTATTGTAATTTAATTGTGGATACATGTGTTAGAGATGGATAGTGAAATCAGTGTATATGTATTTTACACTGTTTCTGTAAATTTATACTTTACCAAGATGGCTGCTGCCATCTGTTTTCCCCACACACACACACACACACACACACACACACACACACAACCAAAAATCTATACTCCCTTTAGATGTTTCTTCAATATATGTTCTACAGCATGTATTAATCAGTCTAGGATTTGAATAAGTCTGTGATTTTCTGCAGTGCATTTATTTATTTTATTTATTAGCAGTTTCTTATATAGCGCAGCATATTCCATTGCACTTTACAATTAGAACAACAGTAATAGAACAAAACTGGGTAACAACAGACAGCCATAGAGGTAGGAAGGCCCTGCTCACAAGCGCATGAAGTAATATTTCCCCAGTAATATGTGTATTATACACACACACACACACACACACACACACACACACACACACACACACACACACACACACACTTCTCACATGTGTCATTCATACTATTTCATTCTTATATAGTTTAAACTTGTGAAAATATTATGTGTTGATGACTTACATTGTATTTGACTGATACTGTTTAATGATTAATGTGAACTTTAGGACTATTAATTGTTTATGGAAATACATTCCTATGTTTTACATTCTATATAACTGGCGTGCATTCATTTCATGAATAGACTATTCCTAATGACTTAAAGGAATATTTCTAGATACAATCTTTTGTGAGTATGTTATTAAAAGGTACATAATTAATTAGTGATTCATTATTATAAATCACTAAATGGTTAAATTATACATTTGTTTCGAAAATATGAGCTAAGTAATATAATGTGAGGAATAGGAACAGGAGAGGGAGAAACACCTTATCAACCCCCGCATTCCAAAATAGTTTGTGTTCTTTCTGCTTTGCATCCAGTTGATTATCAGCCCTACATGTGCATTGGTCTGTGTGTGATGGGAAATGTGCTATAGAATATGCTGGACTGACAGAAGACTCATGTTATACCATCTGTGTTTTGGGGCATAAGCCACAGTGCAGTCCTCTGGTGTAGCAATGAGACGTGGGGCCCTGCTGTGCACAGTATTGTTACACTGATTCCCAACCAATGTGTCAGGTCACTTTTCCGTTTTACGATACCAGGCTGAGGGCCTCATTCACAGTCGCTCACAATGCCAAAGTTAAGAGTTGGGCGATTGTTAACGACTGCGCATGCGTGAAAATCCATAAAACCTCCTACGGTGTATGTGTTACCCAGTGTGTGCACACAGAGGCGTTGTTGCCATTGATTGATGCATGGCATCAGAGGTGTATTAGAAAAGTGCTGTGTCCTGGGCAGTGACTGGGAGGAGGGAAAGTGAAGTGATTGCTCAGTCAGTCACTGTGGCGGCCACACTCAGATGAACAATCTGCTCCTGCTATAAGGATGGTGAAGGCTACTATCCAGGGGTGTATCTAGGGGTCCAAGTGCTCCAGGCAAAGTAATAGGCTGGTGCCCCCACACAGATACAGTATTTGAAATAAAGAAGGCGTGAGTGATGAAAAAATCCCCAATAAACTGGGGCTTGCACTAGCATTTTGGGGATAATTGGATAGTTTGGGGCGATAATTGGATAGCTTTGGTAATTAACCACAGCTAATTGGATACCACCCAATGTAGCACACATATATACACCTGACACATATAACATTTATCAGCACAGTCTCCTGGTGCATACTACACACATCACATTGTGACTAAGGGGCCCTACTCACTGGCCGACCCGCCGCCGAGCTGCCCGACGGCGGATACGGCCGACGAGCGACCCGGCGGCGAGGGGGGCAGTGACGGGGGGAGTGAAGTTTCTTCACTCCCCCCGTCACCCGTCTGCATTGAAGTGCAGGCTAATATGGACGAGATCGTCCATATTGGCCTGCATGCACAGCCGACGGGAGACCAGCGATGAACGAGCGCGGGGACGCGCATCGTTCATCGCTGGAGTCTCCACACTGAAAGATATGAACGAGTTCTCGTTCATTTATGAACGAGATCGTTCATATCTTTCAGTATATCGGCCAGTGTGTAGGGCCTATAAGATAAAGACTCCCAGCGCTAGCAGAGTCTCATGGGACCTGGTGGCTCACTCCTGATAGCCATCTCGTGCCACATGGTATATAGAGGGTAGATGTACAGTATGAGGACACATCTGTAGATACATATTACATGCTTGTTAAATTACTCAAATAAAATATTTTCCAACCTTCCACTGTTTTATCTGTAGATGTCTTCTCTGAGGTAGCTGGAAAAATAAAACCTGAAACAGAAAACGGGCATTATAGGCAGTAACATAACCGCAGTGTTAGTAATACCGCTTTCACATCGCAAATGCCGGGTCACACCAGGGAACTGGAAACGGCTCCTTCCTGGGTGTGACCAGGCATTGGACCCTTTTCAACTGGCTTCCCAAGCCAGCAATATGCCAGGTCGGGTTGCCATTGGGGAAGGGGTCTGCGGTGGCATCGGGGGTGGGTGTGGAGGCAGCGCTGGGAGATTAGAACATTTGCACGCGTCCTCTGCCTATACTGTGAATTGGTCCCGGGTCGCATCAACCCAACAACCCGTTCACACTGCACCTGACCCGGCAATAACCCTTCTTTATTCCAGAGTTGAATTTCTGGGTCAGGTGACCCGGGAATTCGGGAATGACCCTTTTCCCACCACACAGGGACCCATGTCAGCTTGGCAATATACGGGTTCGATACCCGGTTATTTGTGTGGTGTGAAAGGGGTATTAGTAAAATCACTCAGGATTTTGATAACCAGAAAAAAGTGATAAGGCAGCAGGTGATCCGTGTTATGCAGCACAATGAGGTCACGCCATTTACACATACTGCCCACTGTAACCTATAGTGACATCATTCAGGAGTTATGTGATAATGGGGCATTACAGTATATTTGTGGTAAATCCCCCAAAACACCCATTTCTATGAGGGCTGCTGCACTGACAAGTCTACCAAGCATTCCAGAGCTTAGCCCTGCCCACTAACACCTTCTGATAGCATTAACCTATAGCAGCCTATGGACTATCTTTTTCATATATCCCAACTCTTGAATGACTAGATGTAGGATCTGCTGCGCCGTAGCGGGCTTCAGGAGAAGGGGACTCAACAGAAGGGTGGTGTCTCAACACATAGCCCCCATTCTCATCATTTTGGGGGGGGGGGGTGCCCAGCGCTCCCTGAGCAACTGGGCAGCCCCACTTAACTCCCTGCACTGTTTAGATGCCATGCACATGAGCACCGCATCTAATTCAGTGATCACTGGTTGATTGCAGAGCAGAACAGCGATGATCACTGGCTCTCCCAACTGCCCCACTGCTGGCGAGACACTGCGACCCGAATCAGGACAGTTAAGAGGTATGCTTTTGGGATTAGAATAATTGCCCTGTGTGTGATGTGTCCTCCTGCAGTCAGTATACGAGGAAGTGCACAGTGACTGTCCTGTGTGTGATGTGTCCTCCTGCAGTCAGTATAAGAGGAAGTGCACAGTGACTATCCTGTGTGTGATGTGTCCTCCTGCAGTCAGTATAAGAGGAAGTGCACAGTGACTGTCCTGTGTGTGATGTGTCCTCCTGCAGTCAGTATAAGAGGAAGTGCACAGTGACTGTCCTGTGTGTGATATGTCCTCCTGCAGTCATTATAAGAGGAAGTGCACAGTGACTGTTCTGTGTGTGATGTGACTTCCTGCAGTCAGTATAAGAAGTGCACAGTGACTGTCCTGTGTGTGATGTGTCCTCCTGCAGTCAGTATAAGAGGAAGTGCACAGTGACTGTCCTGAGTGTGATGTGTCCTCCTGCAGTCAGTATAAGAGGAGGTGCACAGTGACTGTCCTGAGTGTGATGTGTCCTCCTGCAGTCAGTATAAGAGAAAGCCTACAGTGACTGTCCTGTGTGTGATGTGTCCTCCTGCAGTCAGTATAAGAGGAAGTGCACAGTGACTGTCCTGTGTGTGATGTGTCCTCCTGCAGTCAGTATAAGAGGAAGTGCACAGTGACTGTCCTGTGTGTGATATGTCCTCCTGCAGTCATTATAAGAGGAAGTGCACAGTGACTGTTCTGTGTGTGATGTGACTTCCTGCAGTCAGTATAAGAAGTGCACAGTGACTGTCCTGTGTGTGATGTGTCCTCCTGCAGTCAGTATAAGAGGAAGTGCACAGTGACTGTCCTGAGTGTGATGTGTCCTCCTGCAGTCAGTATAAGAGGAGGTGCACAGTGACTGTCCTGAGTGTGATGTGTCCTCCTGCAGTCAGTATAAGAGAAAGCCTACAGTGACTGTCCTGTGTGTGATGTGTCCTCCTGCAGTCAGTATAAGAGGAAGTGCACAGTGACTGTCCTGTGTGTGATGTGTCCTCCTGCAGTCAGTATAAGAGGAAGTGCACAGTGACTGTCCTGTGTGTGATGTGTCCTCCTGCAGTCAGTATAAGAGGAAGTGCACAGTGACTGTCCTGTGTGTGATGTGTCCTCCTGCAGTCAGTATAAGAGGAAGTGCACAGTGACTGTCCTGTGTGATGTGTCCTCCTGCAGTCAGTATAAGAGGAAGTGCACAGTGACTGTCCTGTGTGTGATGTGTCCTCCTGCAGTCAGTATAAGAGGAAGTGCACAGTGACTGTCCTGTGTGTGATGTGTCCTCCTGCAGTCAGTATAAGAGGAAGTGCACAGTGACTGTCCTGAGTGTGATGTGTCCTCCTGCAGTCAGTATAAGAGGAAGTGCACAGTGACTGTCCTGTGTGTGATGTGTCCTCCTGCAGTCAGTATAAGAGGAAGTGCACAGTGACTGTCCTGTGTTTTATGTGTCCTCCTGCAGTCAGTATAAGAGGAAACGCACAGTGACTGTCCTGTGTGATGTGTCCTCCTGCAGTCAGTATAAGAGGAAGTGCACAGTGACTGTCCTGTGTGTGATGTGTCCTCCTGCAGTCAGTATAAGAGGAAGTGCACAGTGACTGTCCTGAGTGTGATGTGTCCTCCTGCAGTCAGTATAAGAGGAAGTGCACAGTGACTGTCCTGTGTGATGTGTCCTCCTGCAGTCAGTATAAGAGGAAGTGCACAGTGACTGTCCTGTGTGTGATGTATCCTCCTGCAGTCAGTATAAGAGGAAGTGCACAGTGACTGTCCTGTGTGTGATGTGTCCTCCTGCAGTCAGTATAAGAGGAAGTGCACAGTGACTGTCCTGTGTGTGATGTGTCCTCCTGCAGTCAGTATAAGAGGAAGTGCACAGTGACTGTCCTGTGTGTGATGTGTCCTCCTGCAGTCAGTATAAGAGGAAGTGCACAGTGACTGTCCTGTGTGTGATGTGTCCTCCTGTAGTCAGTATAAGAGGAAGTGCACAGTGACTGTCCTGTGTGTGATGTGTCCTCCTGCAGTCAGTATAAGAGGAAGTGCACAGTGACTGTCCTGTGTGTGATGTGTCCTCCTGCAGTCAGTATAAGAGTAAGAGCACAGTGACTGTCCTGTGTGTGATGTGTCCTCCTGCAGTCAGTAAAAGAGTAAGAGCACAGTGACTGTCCTGTGTGTGATGTGTCCTCCTGCAGTCAGTGTAAGAGGAAGTGCACAGTGACTGTCCTGTGTGTGATGTGTCCTCCTGCAGTCAGTATAAGAGGAAGTGCACAGTGACTGTCCTGTGTGTGATGTGTCCTCCTGCAGTCAGTATAAGAGGAAGTGCACAGTGACTGTCCTGTGTGTGATGTGTCCTCCTGCAGTCAGTATAAGAGGAAGTGCACAGTGACTGTCCTGAGTGTGATGTGTCCTCCTGCAGTCAGTATAAGAGGAAGTGCACAGTGACTGTCCTGAGTGTGATGTGTCCTCCTGCAGTCAGTATAAGAGAAAGCCTACAGTGACTGTCCTGTGTGTGATGTGTCCTCCTGCAGTCAGTATAAGAGGAAGTGCACAGTGACTGTCCTGAGTGTGATGTGTCCTCCTGCAGTCAGTATAAGAGAAAGCCTACAGTGACTGTCCTGTGTGTGATGTGTCCTCCTGCAGTCAGTATAAGAGGAAGTGCACAGTGACTGTCCTGTGTGTGATGTGTCCTCCTGCAGTCAGTATAAGAGGAAGTGCACAGTGACTGTCCTGAGTGTGATGTGTCCTCCTGCAGTCAGTATAAGAGGAAGTGCACAGTGACTGTCCTGAGTGTGATGTGTCCTCCTGCAGTCAGTATAAGAGAAAGCCTACAGTGACTGTCCTGTGTGTGATGTGTCCTCCTGCAGTCAGTATAAGAGGAAGTGCACAGTGACTGTCCTGTGTGATGTGTCCTCCTGCAGTCAGTATAAGAGGAAGTGCACAGTGACTGTCCTGTGTGTGATGTGTCCTCCTGCAGTCAGTATAAGAGGAAGTGCACAGTGACTGTCCTGTGTGTGATGTGTCCTCCTGCAGTCAGTATAAGAGGAAGTGCACAGTGACTGTCCTGAGTGTGATGTGTCCTCCTGCAGTCAGTATAAGAGGAAGTGCACAGTGACTGTCCTGTGTGATGTGTCCTCCTGCAGTCAGTATAAGAGGAAGTGCACAGTGACTGTCCTGTGTGTGATGTGTCCTCCTGCAGTCAGTATAAGAGGAAGTGCACAGTGACTGTCCTGTGTGTGATGTGTCCTCCTGCAGTCAGTATAAGAGGAAGTGCACAGTGACTGTCCTGTGTGTGATGTGTCCTCCTGCAGTCAGTATAAGAGGAAGTGCACAGTGACTGTCCTGTGTGTGATGTGTCCTCCTGCAGTCAGTATAAGAGGAAGTGCACAGTGACTGTCCTGTGTGTGATGTGTCCTCCTGCAGTCAGTATAAGAGGATGTGCACAGTGACTGTCCTGTGTGTGACGTGTCCTCCTGCAGTCAGTATAAGAGGAAGTGCACAGTGACTGTACTGTGTGTGATGTGTCCTCATGTAGTCAGTATTACAGGAAGTGCACAGTGACTGTCCTGTGTGTGATGTGTCCTCCTGCAGTCAGTATAAGAGGAAGTGCACAGTGACTGTCCTGAGTGTGATGTGTCCTCCTGCAGTCAGTATAAGAGGAAGTGCACAGTGACTGTCCTGAGTGTGATGTGTCCTCCTGCAGTCAGTATAAGAGAAAGCCTACAGTGACTGTCCTGTGTGTGATGTGTCCTCCTGCAGTCAGTATAAGAGGAAGTGCACAGTGACTGTCCTGAGTGTGATGTGTCCTCCTGCAGTCAGTATAAGAGAAAGCCTACAGTGACTGTCCTGTGTGTGATGTGTCCTCCTGCAGTCAGTATAAGAGGAAGTGCACAGTGACTGTCCTGTGTGTGATGTGTCCTCCTGCAGTCAGTATAAGAGGAAGTGCACAGTGACTGTCCTGTGTGTGATATGTCCTCCTGCAGTCATTATAAGAGGAAGTGCACAGTGACTGTTCTGTGTGTGATGTGACTTCCTGCAGTCAGTATAAGAAGTGCACAGTGACTGTCCTGTGTGTGATGTGTCCTCCTGCAGTCAGTATAAGAGGAAGTGCACAGTGACTGTCCTGAGTGTGATGTGTCCTCCTGCAGTCAGTATAAGAGGAGGTGCACAGTGACTGTCCTGAGTGTGATGTGTCCTCCTGCAGTCAGTATAAGAG
Organism: Pseudophryne corroboree; assembly: GCF_028390025.1. NCBI lineage: Eukaryota > Metazoa > Chordata > Amphibia > Anura > Myobatrachidae > Pseudophryne > Pseudophryne corroboree. Next base: position 57,334,052 of record NC_086446.1, on the reverse strand, counting down.
AAAGCCTACAGTGACTGTCCTGTGTGTGATGTGTCCTCCTGCAGTCAGTATAAGAGGAAGTGCACAGTGACTGTCCTGTGTGTGATGTGTCCTCCTGCAGTCAGTATAAGAGGAAGTGCACAGTGACTGTCCTGTGTGTGATGTGTCCTCCTGCAGTCAGTATAAGAGGAAGTGCACAGTGACTGTCCTGTGTGTGATGTGTCCTCCTGCAGTCAGTATAAGAGGAAGTGCACAGTGACTGTCCTGTGTGATGTGTCCTCCTGCAGTCAGTATAAGAGGAAGTGCACAGTGACTGTCCTGTGTGTGATGTGTCCTCCTGCAGTCAGTATAAGAGGAAGTGCACAGTGACTGTCCTGTGTGTGATGTGTCCTCCTGCAGTCAGTATAAGAGGAAGTGCACAGTGACTGTCCTGAGTGTGATGTGTCCTCCTGCAGTCAGTATAAGAGGAAGTGCACAGTGACTGTCCTGTGTGTGATGTGTCCTCCTGCAGTCAGTATAAGAGGAAGTGCACAGTGACTGTCCTGTGTTTTATGTGTCCTCCTGCAGTCAGTATAAGAGGAAACGCACAGTGACTGTCCTGTGTGATGTGTCCTCCTGCAGTCAGTATAAGAGGAAGTGCACAGTGACTGTCCTGTGTGTGATGTGTCCTCCTGCAGTCAGTATAAGAGGAAGTGCACAGTGACTGTCGTGAGTGTGATGTGTCCTCCTGCAGTCAGTATAAGAGGAAGTGCACAGTGACTGTCCTGTGTGATGTGTCCTCCTGCAGTCAGTATAAGAGGAAGTGCACAGTGACTGTCCTGTGTGTGATGTATCCTCCTGCAGTCAGTATAAGAGGAAGTGCACAGTGACTGTCCTGTGTGTGATGTGTCCTCCTGCAGTCAGTATAAGAGGAAGTGCACAGTGACTGTCCTGTGTGTGATGTGTCCTCCTGCAGTCAGTATAAGAGGAAGTGCACAGTGACTGTCCTGAGTGTGATGTGTCCTCCTGCAGTCAGTATAAGAGGAAGTGCACAGTGACTGTCCTGAGTGTGATGTGTCCTCCTGCAGTCAGTATAAGAGAAAGCCTACAGTGACTGTCCTGTGTGTGATGTGTCCTCCTGCAGTCAGTATAAGAGGAAGTGCACAGTGACTGTCCTGAGTGTGATGTGTCCTCCTGCAGTCAGTATAAGAGAAAGCCTACAGTGACTGTCCTGTGTGTGATGTGTCCTCCTGCAGTCAGTATAAGAGGAAGTGCACAGTGACTGTCCTGTGTGTGATGTGTCCTCCTGCAGTCAGTATAAGAGGAAGTGCACAGTGACTGTCCTGTGTGTGATATGTCCTCCTGCAGTCATTATAAGAGGAAGTGCACAGTGACTGTTCTGTGTGTGATGTGACTTCCTGCAGTCAGTATAAGAAGTGCACAGTGACTGTCCTGTGTGTGATGTGTCCTCCTGCAGTCAGTATAAGAGGAAGTGCACAGTGACTGTCCTGAGTGTGATGTGTCCTCCTGCAGTCAGTATAAGAGGAGGTGCACAGTGACTGTCCTGAGTGTGATGTGTCCTCCTGCAGTCAGTATAAGAGAAAGCCTACAGTGACTGTCCTGTGTGTGATGTGTCCTCCTGCAGTCAGTATAAGAGGAAGTGCACAGTGACTGTCCTGTGTGTGATGTGTCCTCCTGCAGTCAGTATAAGAGGAAGTGCACAGTGACTGTCCTGTGTGTGATGTGTCCTCCTGCAGTCAGTATAAGAGGAAGTGCACAGTGACTGTCCTGTGTGTGATGTGTCCTCCTGCAGTCAGTATAAGAGGAAGTGCACAGTGACTGTCCTGTGTGATGTGTCCTCCTGCAGTCAGTATAAGAGGAAGTGCACAGTGACTGTCCTGTGTGTGATGTGTCCTCCTGCAGTCAGTATAAGAGGAAGTGCACAGTGACTGTCCTGTGTGTGATGTGTCCTCCTGCAGTCAGTATAAGAGGAAGTGCACAGTGACTGTCCTGAGTGTGATGTGTCCTCCTGCAGTCAGTATAAGAGGAAGTGCACAGTGACTGTCCTGTGTGTGATGTGTCCTCCTGCAGTCAGTATAAGAGGAAGTGCACAGTGACTGTCCTGTGTTTTATGTGTCCTCCTGCAGTCAGTATAAGAGGAAACGCACAGTGACTGTCCTGTGTGATGTGTCCTCCTGCAGTCAGTATAAGAGGAAGTGCACAGTGACTGTCCTGTGTGTGATGTGTCCTCCTGCAGTCAGTATAAGAGGAAGTGCACAGTGACTGTCGTGAGTGTGATGTGTCCTCCTGCAGTCAGTATAAGAGGAAGTGCACAGTGACTGTCCTGTGTGATGTGTCCTCCTGCAGTCAGTATAAGAGGAAGTGCACAGTGACTGTCCTGTGTGTGATGTATCCTCCTGCAGTCAGTATAAGAGGAAGTGCACAGTGACTGTCCTGTGTGTGATGTGTCCTCCTGCAGTCAGTATAAGAGGAAGTGCACAGTGACTGTCCTGTGTGTGATGTGTCCTCCTGCAGTCAGTATAAGAGGAAGTGCACAGTGACTGTCCTGTGTGTGATGTGTCCTCCTGCAGTCAGTATAAGAGGAAGTGCACAGTGACTGTCCTGTGTGTGATGTGTCCTCCTGTAGTCAGTATAAGAGGAAGTGCACAGTGACTGTCCTGTGTGTGATGTGTCCTCCTGCAGTCAGTATAAGAGGAAGTGCACAGTGACTGTCCTGTGTGTGATGTGTCCTCCTGCAGTCAGTATAAGAGTAAGAGCACAGTGACTGTCCTGTGTGTGATGTGTCCTCCTGCAGTCAGTAAAAGAGTAAGAGCACAGTGACTGTCCTGTGTGTGATGTGTCCTCCTGCAGTCAGTGTAAGAGGAAGTGCACAGTGACTGTCCTGTGTGTGATGTGTCCTCCTGCAGTCAGTATAAGAGGAAGTGCACAGTGACTGTCCTGTGTGATGTGTCCTCCTGCAGTCAGTATAAGAGGAAGTGCACAGTGACTGTCCTGTGTGTGATGTGTCCTCCTGCAGTCAGTATAAGAGGAAGTGCACAGTGACTGTCCTGAGTGTGATGTGTCCTCCTGCAGTCAGTATAAGAGGAAGTGCACAGTGACTGTCCTGAGTGTGATGTGTCCTCCTGCAGTCAGTATAAGAGAAAGCCTACAGTGACTGTCCTGTGTGTGATGTGTCCTCCTGCAGTCAGTATAAGAGGAAGTGCACAGTGACTGTCCTGAGTGTGATGTGTCCTCCTGCAGTCAGTATAAGAGGAAGTGCACAGTGACTGTCCTGAGTGTGATGTGTCCTCCTGCAGTCAGTATAAGAGAAAGCCTACAGTGACTGTTCTGTGTGTGATGTGACTTCCTGCAGTCAGTATAAGAAGTGCACAGTGACTGTCCTGTGTGTGATGTGTCCTCCTGCAGTCAGTATAAGAGGAAGTGCACAGTGACTGTCCTGAGTGTGATGTGTCCTCCTGCAGTCAGTATAAGAGGAGGTGCACAGTGACTGTCCTGAGTGTGATGTGTCCTCCTGCAGTCAGTATAAGAGAAAGCCTACAGTGACTGTCCTGTGTGTGATGTGTCCTCCTGCAGTCAGTATAAGAGGAAGTGCACAGTGACTGTCCTGTGTGTGATGTGTCCTCCTGCAGTCAGTATAAGAGGAAGTGCACAGTGACTGTCCTGTGTGTGATATGTCCTCCTGCAGTCATTATAAGAGGAAGTGCACAGTGACTGTTCTGTGTGTGATGTGACTTCCTGCAGTCAGTATAAGAAGTGCACAGTGACTGTCCTGTGTGTGATGTGTCCTCCTGCAGTCAGTATAAGAGGAAGTGCACAGTGACTGTCCTGAGTGTGATGTGTCCTCCTGCAGTCAGTATAAGAGGAGGTGCACAGTGACTGTCCTGAGTGTGATGTGTCCTCCTGCAGTCAGTATAAGAGAAAGCCTACAGTGACTGTCCTGTGTGTGATGTGTCCTCCTGCAGTCAGTATAAGAGGAAGTGCACAGTGACTGTCCTGTGTGTGATGTGTCCTCCTGCAGTCAGTATAAGAGGAAGTGCACAGTGACTGTCCTGTGTGTGATGTGTCCTCCTGCAGTCAGTATAAGAGGAAGTGCACAGTGACTGTCCTGTGTGTGATGTGTCCTCCTGCAGTCAGTATAAGAGGAAGTGCACAGTGACTGTCCTGTGTGATGTGTCCTCCTGCAGTCAGTATAAGAGGAAGTGCACAGTGACTGTCCTGTGTGTGATGTGTCCTCCTGCAGTCAGTATAAGAGGAAGTGCACAGTGACTGTCCTGTGTGTGATGTGTCCTCCTGCAGTCAGTATAAGAGGAAGTGCACAGTGACTGTCCTGAGTGTGATGTGTCCTCCTGCAGTCAGTATAAGAGGAAGTGCACAGTGACTGTCCTGTGTGTGATGTGTCCTCCTGCAGTCAGTATAAGAGGAAGTGCACAGTGACTGTCCTGTGTTTTATGTGTCCTCCTGCAGTCAGTATAAGAGGAAACGCACAGTGACTGTCCTGTGTGATGTGTCCTCCTGCAGTCAGTATAAGAGGAAGTGCACAGTGACTGTCCTGTGTGTGATGTGTCCTCCTGCAGTCAGTATAAGAGGAAGTGCACAGTGACTGTCCTGAGTGTGATGTGTCCTCCTGCAGTCAGTATAAGAGGAAGTGCACAGTGACTGTCCTGTGTGATGTGTCCTCCTGCAGTCAGTATAAGAGGAAGTGCACAGTGACTGTCCTGTGTGTGATGTATCCTCCTGCAGTCAGTATAAGAGGAAGTGCACAGTGACTGTCCTGTGTGTGATGTGTCCTCCTGCAGTCAGTATAAGAGGAAGTGCACAGTGACTGTCCTGTGTGTGATGTGTCCTCCTGCAGTCAGTATAAGAGGAAGTGCACAGTGACTGTCCTGTGTGTGATGTGTCCTCCTGCAGTCAGTATAAGAGGAAGTGCACAGTGACTGTCCTGTGTGTGATGTGTCCTCCTGTAGTCAGTATAAGAGGAAGTGCACAGTGACTGTCCTGTGTGTGATGTGTCCTCCTGCAGTCAGTATAAGAGGAAGTGCACAGTGACTGTCCTGTGTGTGATGTGTCCTCCTGCAGTCAGTATAAGAGTAAGAGCACAGTGACTGTCCTGTGTGTGATGTGTCCTCCTGCAGTCAGTAAAAGAGTAAGAGCACAGTGACTGTCCTGTGTGTGATGTGTCCTCCTGCAGTCAGTGTAAGAGGAAGTGCACAGTGACTGTCCTGTGTGTGATGTGTCCTCCTGCAGTCAGTATAAGAGGAAGTGCACAGTGACTGTCCTGTGTGTGATGTGTCCTCCTGCAGTCAGTATAAGAGGAAGTGCACAGTGACTGTCCTGTGTGTGATGTGTCCTCCTGCAGTCAGTATAAGAGGAAGTGCACAGTGACTGTCCTGAGTGTGATGTGTCCTCCTGCAGTCAGTATAAGAGGAAGTGCACAGTGACTGTCCTGAGTGTGATGTGTCCTCCTGCAGTCAGTATAAGAGAAAGCCTACAGTGACTGTCCTGTGTGTGATGTGTCCTCCTGCAGTCAGTATAAGAGGAAGTGCACAGTGACTGTCCTGAGTGTGATGTGTCCTCCTGCAGTCAGTATAAGAGAAAGCCTACAGTGACTGTCCTGTGTGTGATGTGTCCTCCTGCAGTCAGTATAAGAGGAAGTGCACAGTGACTGTCCTGTGTGTGATGTGTCCTCCTGCAGTCAGTATAAGAGGAAGTGCACAGTGACTGTCCTGAGTGTGATGTGTCCTCCTGCAGTCAGTATAAGAGGAAGTGCACAGTGACTGTCCTGAGTGTGATGTGTCCTCCTGCAGTCAGTATAAGAGAAAGCCTACAGTGACTGTCCTGTGTGTGATGTGTCCTCCTGCAGTCAGTATAAGAGGAAGTGCACAGTGACTGTCCTGTGTGATGTGTCCTCCTGCAGTCAGTATAAGAGGAAGTGCACAGTGACTGTCCTGTGTGTGATGTGTCCTCCTGCAGTCAGTATAAGAGGAAGTGCACAGTGACTGTCCTGTGTGTGATGTGTCCTCCTGCAGTCAGTATAAGAGGAAGTGCACAGTGACTGTCCTGAGTGTGATGTGTCCTCCTGCAGTCAGTATAAGAGGAAGTGCACAGTGACTGTCCTGTGTGATGTGTCCTCCTGCAGTCAGTATAAGAGGAAGTGCACAGTGACTGTCCTGTGTGTGATGTGTCCTCCTGCAGTCAGTATAAGAGGAAGTGCACAGTGACTGTCCTGTGTGTGATGTGTCCTCCTGCAGTCAGTATAAGAGGAAGTGCACAGTGACTGTCCTGTGTGTGATGTGTCCTCCTGCAGTCAGTATAAGAGGAAGTGCACAGTGACTGTCCTGTGTGTGATGTGTCCTCCTGCAGTCAGTATAAGAGGAAGTGCACAGTGACTGTCCTGTGTGTGATGTGTCCTCCTGCAGTCAGTATAAGAGGATGTGCACAGTGACTGTCCTGTGTGTGACGTGTCCTCCTGCAGTCAGTATAAGAGGAAGTGCACAGTGACTGTACTGTGTGTGATGTGTCCTCATGTAGTCAGTATTACAGGAAGTGCACAGTGACTGTCCTGTGTGTGATGTGTCCTCCTGCAGTCAGTATAAGAGGAAGTGCACAGTGACTGTCCTGAGTGTGATGTGTCCTCCTGCAGTCAGTATAAGAGGAAGTGCACAGTGACTGTCCTGAGTGTGATGTGTCCTCCTGCAGTCAGTATAAGAGAAAGCCTACAGTGACTGTCCTGTGTGTGATGTGTCCTCCTGCAGTCAGTATAAGAGGAAGTGCACAGTGACTGTCCTGAGTGTGATGTGTCCTCCTGCAGTCAGTATAAGAGAAAGCCTACAGTGACTGTCCTGTGTGTGATGTGTCCTCCTGCAGTCAGTATAAGAGGAAGTGCACAGTGACTGTCCTGTGTGTGATGTGTCCTCCTGCAGTCAGTATAAGAGGAAGTGCACAGTGACTGTCCTGTGTGTGATATGTCCTCCTGCAGTCATTATAAGAGGAAGTGCACAGTGACTGTTCTGTGTGTGATGTGACTTCCTGCAGTCAGTATAAGAAGTGCACAGTGACTGTCCTGTGTGTGATGTGTCCTCCTGCAGTCAGTATAAGAGGAAGTGCACAGTGACTGTCCTGAGTGTGATGTGTCCTCCTGCAGTCAGTATAAGAGGAGGTGCACAGTGACTGTCCTGAGTGTGATGTGTCCTCCTGCAGTCAGTATAAGAGAAAGCCTACAGTGACTGTCCTGTGTGTGATGTGTCCTCCTGCAGTCAGTATAAGAGGAAGTGCACAGTGACTGTCCTGTGTGTGATGTGTCCTCCTGCAGTCAGTATAAGAGGAAGTGCACAGTGACTGTCCTGTGTGTGATGTGTCCTCCTGCAGTCAGTATAAGAGGAAGTGCACAGTGACTGTCCTGTGTGTGATGTGTCCTCCTGCAGTCAGTATAAGAGGAAGTGCACAGTGACTGTCCTGTGTGATGTGTCCTCCTGCAGTCAGTATAAGAGGAAGTGCACAGTGACTGTCCTGTGTGTGATGTGTCCTCCTGCAGTCAGTATAAGAGGAAGTGCACAGTGACTGTCCTGTGTGTGATGTGTCCTCCTGCAGTCAGTATAAGAGGAAGTGCACAGTGACTGTCCTGAGTGTGATGTGTCCTCCTGCAGTCAGTATAAGAGGAAGTGCACAGTGACTGTCCTGTGTGTGATGTGTCCTCCTGCAGTCAGTATAAGAGGAAGTGCACAGTGACTGTCCTGTGTTTTATGTGTCCTCCTGCAGTCAGTATAAGAGGAAACGCACAGTGACTGTCCTGTGTGATGTGTCCTCCTGCAGTCAGTATAAGAGGAAGTGCACAGTGACTGTCCTGTGTGTGATGTGTCCTCCTGCAGTCAGTATAAGAGGAAGTGCACAGTGACTGTCGTGAGTGTGATGTGTCCTCCTGCAGTCAGTATAAGAGGAAGTGCACAGTGACTGTCCTGTGTGATGTGTCCTCCTGCAGTCAGTATAAGAGGAAGTGCACAGTGACTGTCCTGTGTGTGATGTATCCTCCTGCAGTCAGTATAAGAGGAAGTGCACAGTGACTGTCCTGTGTGTGATGTGTCCTCCTGCAGTCAGTATAAGAGGAAGTGCACAGTGACTGTCCTGTGTGTGATGTGTCCTCCTGCAGTCAGTATAAGAGGAAGTGCACAGTGACTGTCCTGAGTGTGATGTGTCCTCCTGCAGTCAGTATAAGAGGAAGTGCACAGTGACTGTCCTGAGTGTGATGTGTCCTCCTGCAGTCAGTATAAGAGAAAGCCTACAGTGACTGTCCTGTGTGTGATGTGTCCTCCTGCAGTCAGTATAAGAGGAAGTGCACAGTGACTGTCCTGAGTGTGATGTGTCCTCCTGCAGTCAGTATAAGAGAAAGCCTACAGTGACTGTCCTGTGTGTGATGTGTCCTCCTGCAGTCAGTATAAGAGGAAGTGCACAGTGACTGTCCTGTGTGTGATGTGTCCTCCTGCAGTCAGTATAAGAGGAAGTGCACAGTGACTGTCCTGTGTGTGATATGTCCTCCTGCAGTCATTATAAGAGGAAGTGCACAGTGACTGTTCTGTGTGTGATGTGACTTCCTGCAGTCAGTATAAGAAGTGCACAGTGACTGTCCTGTGTGTGATGTGTCCTCCTGCAGTCAGTATAAGAGGAAGTGCACAGTGACTGTCCTGAGTGTGATGTGTCCTCCTGCAGTCAGTATAAGAGGAGGTGCACAGTGACTGTCCTGAGTGTGATGTGTCCTCCTGCAGTCAGTATAAGAGAAAGCCTACAGTGACTGTCCTGTGTGTGATGTGTCCTCCTGCAGTCAGTATAAGAGGAAGTGCACAGTGACTGTCCTGTGTGTGATGTGTCCTCCTGCAGTCAGTATAAGAGGAAGTGCACAGTGACTGTCCTGTGTGTGATGTGTCCTCCTGCAGTCAGTATAAGAGGAAGTGCACAGTGACTGTCCTGTGTGTGATGTGTCCTCCTGCAGTCAGTATAAGAGGAAGTGCACAGTGACTGTCCTGTGTGATGTGTCCTCCTGCAGTCAGTATAAGAGGAAGTGCACAGTGACTGTCCTGTGTGTGATGTGTCCTCCTGCAGTCAGTATAAGAGGAAGTGCACAGTGACTGTCCTGTGTGTGATGTGTCCTCCTGCAGTCAGTATAAGAGGAAGTGCACAGTGACTGTCCTGAGTGTGATGTGTCCTCCTGCAGTCAGTATAAGAGGAAGTGCACAGTGACTGTCCTGTGTGTGATGTGTCCTCCTGCAGTCAGTATAAGAGGAAGTGCACAGTGACTGTCCTGTGTTTTATGTGTCCTCCTGCAGTCAGTATAAGAGGAAACGCACAGTGACTGTCCTGTGTGATGTGTCCTCCTGCAGTCAGTATAAGAGGAAGTGCACAGTGACTGTCCTGTGTGTGATGTGTCCTCCTGCAGTCAGTATAAGAGGAAGTGCACAGTGACTGTCGTGAGTGTGATGTGTCCTCCTGCAGTCAGTATAAGAGGAAGTGCACAGTGACTGTCCTGTGTGATGTGTCCTCCTGCAGTCAGTATAAGAGGAAGTGCACAGTGACTGTCCTGTGTGTGATGTATCCTCCTGCAGTCAGTATAAGAGGAAGTGCACAGTGACTGTCCTGTGTGTGATGTGTCCTCCTGCAGTCAGTATAAGAGGAAGTGCACAGTGACTGTCCTGTGTGTGATGTGTCCTCCTGCAGTCAGTATAAGAGGAAGTGCACAGTGACTGTCCTGTGTGTGATGTGTCCTCCTGCAGTCAGTATAAGAGGAAGTGCACAGTGACTGTCCTGTGTGTGATGTGTCCTCCTGTAGTCAGTATAAGAGGAAGTGCACAGTGACTGTCCTGTGTGTGATGTGTCCTCCTGCAGTCAGTATAAGAGGAAGTGCACAGTGACTGTCCTGTGTGTGATGTGTCCTCCTGCAGTCAGTATAAGAGTAAGAGCACAGTGACTGTCCTGTGTGTGATGTGTCCTCCTGCAGTCAGTAAAAGAGTAAGAGCACAGTGACTGTCCTGTGTGTGATGTGTCCTCCTGCAGTCAGTGTAAGAGGAAGTGCACAGTGACTGTCCTGTGTGTGATGTGTCCTCCTGCAGTCAGTATAAGAGGAAGTGCACAGTGACTGTCCTGTGTGATGTGTCCTCCTGCAGTCAGTATAAGAGGAAGTGCACAGTGACTGTCCTGTGTGTGATGTGTCCTCCTGCAGTCAGTATAAGAGGAAGTGCACAGTGACTGTCCTGAGTGTGATGTGTCCTCCTGCAGTCAGTATAAGAGGAAGTGCACAGTGACTGTCCTGAGTGTGATGTGTCCTCCTGCAGTCAGTATAAGAGAAAGCCTACAGTGACTGTCCTGTGTGTGATGTGTCCTCCTGCAGTCAGTATAAGAGGAAGTGCACAGTGACTGTCCTGTGTGATGTGTCCTCCTGCAGTCAGTATAAGAGGAAGTGCACAGTGACTGTCCTGTGTGTGATGTGTCCTCCTGCAGTCAGTATAAGAGGAAGTGCACAGTGACTGTCCTGTGTGTGATGTGTCCTCCTGCAGTCAGTATAAGAGGAAGTGCACAGTGACTGTCCTGAGTGTGATGTGTCCTCCTGCAGTCAGTATAAGAGGAAGTGCACAGTGACTGTCCTGTGTGATGTGTCCTCCTGCAGTCAGTATAAGAGGAAGTGCACAGTGACTGTCCTGTGTGTGATGTGTCCTCCTGCAGTCAGTATAAGAGGAAGTGCACAGTGACTGTCCTGTGTGTGATGTGTCCTCCTGCAGTCAGTATAAGAGGAAGTGCACAGTGACTGTCCTGTGTGTGATGTGTCCTCCTGCAGTCAGTATAAGAGGAAGTGCACAGTGACTGTCCTGAGTGTGATGTGTCCTCCTGCAGTCAGTATAAGAGTAAGAGCACAGTGACTGTCCTGTGTGTGATGTGTCCTCCTGCAGTCAGTGTAAGAGGAAGTGCACAGTGACTGTCCTGTGTGTGATGTGTCCTCCTGCAGTCAGTATAAGAGGAAGTGCACAGTGACTGTCCTGTGTGTGATGTGTCCTCCTGCAGTCAGTATAAGAGGAAGTGCACAGTGACTGTCCTGTGTGTGATGTGTCCTCCTGCAGTCAGTATAAGAGGAAGTGCACAGTGACTGTCCTGTGTGTGATGTGTCCTCCTGCAGTCAGTATAAGAGGAAGTGCACAGTGACTGTCCTGTGTGTGATGTGTCCTCCTGCAGTCAGTATAAGAGGATGTGCACAGTGACTGTCCTGTGTGTGACGTGTCCTCCTGCAGTCAGTATAAGAGGAAGTGCACAGTGACTGTACTGTGTGTGATGTGTCCTCATGTAGTCAGTATTACAGGAAGTGCACAGTGACTGTCCTGTGTGTGATGTGTCCTCCTGCAGTCAGTATAAGAGGAAGTGCACAGTGACTGTCCTGAGTGTGATGTGTCCTCCTGCAGTCAGTATAAGAGTAAGAGCACAGTGACTGTCCTGTGTGTGATGTGTCCTCCTGCAGTCAGTATAAGAGGAAGTGTACAGTGACTGTCCTGTGTGTTATGTGTCCTCCTGCAGTCAGTATAAGAGGAAGTGCACAGTGACTGTCCTGTGTGTGATGTGTCCTCCTGCAGTCAGTATAAGAGGAAGTGCACAGTGACTGTCCTGTGTGATGTGTCCTCCTGCAGTCAGTATAAGAGGAAGTGCACAGTGACTGTCCTGAGTGTGATGTGTCCTCCTGCAGTCAGTATAAGAGGAAGTGCACAGTGACTGTCCTGTGTGTGATGTGTCCTCCTGCAGTCAGTATAAGAGGAAGTGCACAGTGACTGACCTGTGTGTGATGTGTCCTCCTGCAGTCAGTATAAGAGGAAGTGCACAGTGACTGTCCTGTGTGTGATGTGTTCTCCTGCAGTCAGTATAAGAGGAAGTGCACAGTGACTGTCCTGTGTGTGATGTGTCCTCCTGCAGTCAGTATAAGAGGAAGTGCACAGTGACTGTCCTGTGTGTGATGTGTCCTCATGTAGTCAGTATTACAGGAAGTGCACAGTGACTGTCCTGTGTGTGATGTGTCCTCCTGCAGTCAGTATAAGAGGAAGTGCACAGTGACTGTCCTGTGTGTGATGTATCCTCCTGCAGTCAGTATAAGAGGAAGTGCACAGTGACTGTCCTGTGTGTGATCTGTCCTCCTGCAGTCAGTATAAGAGGAAGTGCACAGTGACTGTCCTGTGTGATGTGTCCTCCTGCAGTCAGTATAAGAGGAAGTGCACAGTGACGGTCCTGAGTGTGATGTGTCCTCCTGCAGTCAGTATAAGAGGAAGTGCACAGTGACTGTCCTGTGTGTGATGTGTCCTCCTGCAGTCAGTATAAGAGGAAGTGCACAGTGACTGACCTGTGTGTGATGTGTCCTCCTGCAGTCAGTATAAGAGGAAGTGCACAGTGACTGTCCTGTGTGTGATGTGTTCTCCTGCAGTCAGTATAAGAGGAAGTGCACAGTGACTGTCCTGTGTGTGATGTGACCTCCTGCAGTCAGTATAAGAGGAAGTGCACAGTAACTGTCCTGTGTGTGATGTGTCCTCCTGCAGTCAGTATAAGAGGAAGTGCACAGTGACTGTCCTGTGTGATGTGTCCTCCTGCAGTCAGTATAAGAGAAAGTACACGGTGACTGTCCTGAGTGTGATGTGTCCTCCTGCAGTCAGTATAAGAGAAAGCGCATAGTGACTGTCCTGTGTGTGATGTGTCCTCCTGCAGTCAGTATAGAGGAAGTGAACAGTGACTGTCCTGTGTGATGTGTCCTCCTGCAGTCAGTATAAGAGGAAGTACACAGTGACTGTCCTGAGTGTGATGTGTCCTCCTGCAGTCAGTATAAGAGAAAGCGCATAGTGACTGTCCTGTGTGTGATGTGTCCTCCTGCAGTCAGTAAAAGAGGTAGTGCAGAGTGACTTTCCTGTGTGTGATGTGTCCTCCTGCAGTCATTATAAGAGGAAGTGCACAGTGACTGTCCTGTGTGTGATGTGTCCTCCTGCAGTCAGTATAAGAGAAAGCGCACAGTGACTGTCCTGTGTGTGATGTGTCCTCCTGCAGTCAGTATAAGAGGAAGTGCACAGTGACTGTCCTGTGTGTGTGATGTGTCCTCCTGCAGTCAGTATAAGAGGAAGTGCACAGTGACTGTCCTGTGTGTAATGTGTCCTCCTGCAGTCAGTAAAGGAGGAAGCGCACAGTGACTGTCCTGTGTGTGATGTGTCCTCCTGCAGTCAGTATAAGAGGAAGTGCACAGTGACTGTCCTGTGTGTGTGATGTGTCCTCCTGCAGTCAATATAAGAGTAAGTGCACAGTGACTGTCCTGTGTGTGATGTGTCCTCCTGCAGTCAGTATAAGAGGAAGTGCACAGTGACTGTCCTGTGTGTGATGTGTCCTCCTGCATTCAGTATAAGAGGAAGTGCACAGTGACTGTCCTGAGTGTGATGTGTCCTCCAGCAGTCAGTATAAGAGGAAGTGCACAGTGACTTTCCTGTGTGTGATGTGTCCTCCTGCAGTCATTATAAGAGGAAGTGCATGGTGACTGTCCTGTGTGACTTGTCCTCCTGTAGTCCGAGCAGTGAAGTGACAGTGGAGAGGAGGTACTGATAGGCTTCAGGTCCTGAATAAACTCTTCTCACATTTTGAGACCCCCAGAACGCTCTCCAACTTTCATAACCACTGAAGGCCTGACTCAGAGTCGCATATACAGTGGGTGCTTTTTTAGCCTCTTTCCATGTTCTAATGAACTGCATATCTCTGCCTACATTCAGAGTCAGCCACATCTATATAATTGTATTGGCTGCATTCATCTACTGGTTAGAGCAATCATTGTCATCGTCAGCACACATATGTTAATGCCCCTCTTCTTGGTACAAGGGAACCAACATGAAGTCTGCCTGTTACCTCAATATGGCACCTTTGGTTAGCCAACATTTGCATCTACACAACCACAGAGCACTAAGCCTACATGTACACCCACCTGCTGCCCAGTTATGCTCTGTCAGCTACAAGTTTAGCTATGACTAAAATCTGAGTAACTCAGAATTTTCTGTAAGTACAGTAAGCTGTATATTCAGGTTGCGGTGCCTGAGCTGTATGCTGTATACTGTGATATTTGTACATGGGCAGAATTGCAGTGTACTGTATACAGGATCAGGCCCTGATTGCTCTCACCATTGTCACCACCACCAGTGATTCTGGGTCATTTTACTCCTACTGTATGTAAACAATTGCTGACAAGTTACATGGCAGGAATTGCCCAATTGGAACTCACCATGTTGTGTCACTTTGTGCTGGAGATCCTCTGCCGGTCCCATAAGGCCAATCAGTTGGAGGACCTGTATGGTCAAATCCAGCACTGCTTCCTCCCCATAAACATCTATGAGAAAGTTCTTTGTGGTAACATAATCAGCAGTTTCCAGGTGCCCGCGTAGGATGGGGCCTCGCCCTCCACTGGAGAAATCAGACAACTTGTCCTTAAACCGTTTGAAGTCATCACGTGTTAGATCTGCCAGAGCCTCATACAGAATGTCTCCAGCCGTCCTGTTCCTCTCATACCGAGCCCCTGCAGAGAACAGAGATACATCATCACCATCTGATTATGAATTTAATCCACTGGCATCAACATAATCCCCACAACTCATGCTAAGTACATGCTTGTCTTCCTTCTGTATCATACCTGCTCTGTCTCCTGGAATGTCTGGGAGAGTTGTCTAGAGCGGCTTCATCTTAAAGTGTGGATCAGCATGAGGTAATATAGAAATCCACAGACTTTACAGATGATCACACACGAATAAAGAACAGGAGAGGCTCTTGCCGCAGGCAAGCAGGATTCTTACTCGGGGCGCCGCATCCTGAAGGGCGCCGCCGCTGCGCTGCCTACCCTCCTGAGTCTCTGCTCCCCGAGTCCCGGATTAGTTTGTATGCTCCGCCTCTTCCCTGTCATTATTACTCCGTTCGGGGCTGGAGATTTGTGCAATGATGCATTTGCGTCATGCCGTCACAACGCAAATGCGTCATTACGTGAAACGCCACCCCCAGCGGAGTACTCATAATGGGGAGGAGGGGGAGCTGCTTGGGAAGCAAGCAAGCTAGTAGGAGGAAGGAGAGATGGGTTGGCGCGGGCTGAAGAGCGGGAAGCGGGATGGAAGAGGACTGCTGCAAACGTAAATATAACTTTCCCTCTCACTATCTCTTTCTTTGTAGAAGGGGACTCTGTCTGCTATAATGTGTAAAATGGGGACTCTTGCCTGCCGTAATGTGTAAAATGGGGACTCTTGCCTGCAGTAGTGTGTAAAATGGGGACTCTTGCCTGCTGCAATGTATAAAATATGGACTCTTGCCTGCTGTAATGTATAAAATGGGGACTCTTGCCTGCCATAATGTATAAAATGGGGACTATTGCCTGCTGTAATGTGTAAAATGGGGAGACTTGCCTGTCGTAATGTGTAAAATGGGGATTTAATGTATCAAAGCCAATGCGGTGTGTGGCATAATATGGTGAAGGGGGCATTACTGTGGGGCTTATTTTTTTTGTTTTTTCCTGTGGTGGCCGTGATCTGTTGGTGCAGGGTCAAAACCTGGGGTGTATGGCAGTATTTTCAGATGAGGCCATGGCCATTTTAACAAGGCCACGCCTCTTGCCGGGAGCGCGCGTGCCAATTCTTTTTTGTATATCTATATGGGATTGGGGTGGCACCAAAATAAACTTTCGCCCTGGGCGCCACAAGGTCTAGAACCGGCCTTGATAAAGAGTTATGTTTCAGCTGGTGAACTGCTGTATATTATGGGCCTCATGTAGAGCTGGATGTATATGCATTTTGCAGGGTTTTTTTTTCCAGGGACGTGCAGTCAGGGGAGGCAGGGGAGGCAGTGCCTCCCCTGTAATAATGATTGAAGTAATACAAAGTAGATATTTATAACACGTTCTGCGTCATAATTATCCTCTTTGCATTCTTCTAATGAGACTTGTTGCAGCCAAATGCGGGTGGGAGGCAGATGAGAGCATTGCCTCACACCGACAATAATAAAGTGCCTGAGGCTGGGGGTGGGCAGGGGACAGGGCCAAACGGAGGGCAGGAAAAGCCCATTGAAAAAAATGTAGTAGAGGCACCAGCAGATCTGCCTCAGTGACAGGTGCGTGCCTGCATCCCTGTCAGTGTGGCAGATCTGATTGGTCAGCGGCTGCAGCACTGAGCAGTGGCTGTTTCCTGGTGTCACCAGGGGCGGAACTGTGGGAGGCAGTGGAGTCGGCTGCCGCCGGGCTCCTGACCACAAGGGGGCGCATCTCCTCCACTGTCTCCCGCAGCCTGAGAACTGCGCTGCTATTGTGGACGGAGGAGCTGTCACTGACACGGAAGCTGCCTCCTGTAGGGAGAGATGGCACTTGCTGCAGCTAGGGGGAGCTCCAGAGCACAGCTCCTCTTCTAGCCAGCCGAGGGAAGCTCTCTGCTCCGTCAGCCTGATGATGAAAGCCAAAGGTAGGCACTGTGTGGGGGGTAGGGGAGAGGTGTATTTGGAGGGAAGCACTGTGTTTGTGTGTGCTTGTTTTTAAGTGAGGTGTGTGTGTGTTTTTAGTGAAAGTTGTGCATTCAAGTAAAAGGCATGTGTGTGAGTGATGTGTTGTGTGTGTGTGTGTAAGTGAGAGACATGTGTATGTAAGTGAGAGGCATGTATTTGTGTGTAAGTGGGAGGCATGTGTATGTAAGAGAGACATGTGTGTGTTAGTGAAAGAGACGTGTGTGTGTGTGTGTTTAAGTGAATGAGGCGTTTGTGTTTTTTTTATATATATATCTAGTGTTCACGCTAGGTGTCTGCACCTTTTTTAGACAGATGAATCCCGCCCTGCCCGTTTTTGTGCGCCCTACCGACCCGCCGTTTTCTGCCTGCCGTACCCCGCCACGCCGCCGGACCCAGCCGTGCGCCGCCGGACCCGGTAAGCACATGAGAGTCCCCCTGGGCTAAATTAACCTTGTAAGTATTTTGCAGCTGTAAACTTCAATCTCAGTGCTCTCTACCTGGTGCAGTGTGCCTCAGTGCTCTCTACCTGGTGCAGTGTGCCTCAGTGCTCTCTACCTGGTGCAGTGTGCCTCAGCAGGGGCGTATCTACCCATTGGCCAGGATGGCACTCGCCAGGGGCGCTGGCCAATGGGGGGGCGCTTCCTGGAGGTGCCTCCCACGGCCAAGGGGTAGATTTATAGTAGTGCCTGGCTGCCTCACAGAGCAGCAGAAGTCAGGAGAATAGGCGCCTGCACAGTGGTGTAGTGCACCCGTCATTTCAGCGGCAGGTGCAGACAGTGTGCACAACAAGAGGACCCATCAGTTCATCCCCTGTTGTTTCCGGAGCTGCTGTGGCTGATGAGGACTGGAGGAGCTAGCAAGCTGGACAGGGGCAGGTCAGCGTCTGCCGTGGTGACTGGTGAGTACATGGAGGGCCAGAGGCAGGGCGGCGCCAGGGACCCTCAAACTGCATCAACATAATTTCCCCAGACTGGCCCACTCTGTCCCTACCTATCCAGCCAAGCCTTCTGGTAGCACAGAGCCGCAAATCGCGGTTGTTTAGGGGGCGGGGCCTAAATCCGTGAGTGCCCGCCCCCATCACAGAGCTCTGTGTGTAGTCAGGTAGTGTCTCTCCCCCCTCTCTTTCTCTCTGCCTGGCCCTCTCCCTCGCCTTGACACTTTCTCTGTCTCTCCCTCACACTCTCACTATCTCTCTCCGACACTGGGGGTCATTCCGGTCCGATCGCACGCTGCAGGTATTTTGCAGCGGTGTGATCAGGTCCAAACTGACTCTGTCTTTATCCATTACACTGTCTCTCCCTCTCTCCCTGACATGGTCTCGCTCTCTCTTCCTGAAATCTCTAGCTGACACTGTCTACTGTATCTCTCTCCCTCTCTATCTCCTTAACTATCTTTCTCCCCCTCTCTTTCTTCCTGAAACTGTCTCTCTCTTCCTCTCTCTATCTCCCTGACTTTCTCTACCTCCCTGTCACTGTCTCTATCCCCCTCTTTCCCCCTCTCTCTCCCTGACACAGTCGCTCATTCCCTCCCTCTCTCTCTCCCTGACAATGTCCATCTCCCTGACACTATATCTCCCTCTCCGACACTGTCTTTCTCTCCCTTTCTCTACCTGACACTCTATCTCTCTCTGTGACAGTATCTCTCTCTCACTCTCCCTCCCTGACACTTTCTCTCTCTCTCTCTCTCTCTCTCGCTCTCCCTCCCTCTCCCTCCCTCTCTGACACCCACTTTCTTTCTTTCTTTCTTTCTTTCTGCTGCCCTCTCTCTTCTTCTCTCATTTGTTTCTCTCTTTCTCCCTGACACCCTCTTTCCCGATCATCTCTGTCCCTCTCTCTTTCTCTCATTCCCTCTTCCCATTAAACCCCCTCTCTCTCTCTCTCTCTCTCCCTGACCCATCTGTCTCCCTCCTTCTCTTTTTTTTTACTCCTTTCTGTTTCGCACCCTGACATCCTTTTCTCTTGCTCTTCTCTTTCTCCGATATTCTCTCATTCTCTCTCTCTCTCTCTCTCTCTCTCTCTCTCACCCTGACACCATTTTCTCTCGCTCCTCTCTTCTCCCTGATATCCTCTCATTCTTTCCTTTTCTTTCCCTCTCTCTCTCCCTGACACCTTATTTGTCTCACTCTCATTCCCCTCACTCTCTCCTGCTCCTATAAGGGGCATAGTAGTGACAGTGGCGGTGGTGAGGGAATACTCAATTTTATTGGTGGGGGCCCCCTCTAGCCTTAATATGGCCCTGACCAGGGGTCAAGTGATGGTGCAGCCATAGATCAGGACAGAGGGAGCTGTAAGACATCACTTACTCATCAGGTATGAGCTGCAGGAGAGCATTGGGCAGAGTGAAGCCGCTGCGTAGAGGGCTCTGGAATCCAGATGGTGCCAGCAGAAAGCAAGAAAGAGTAGAGATACAGTGACCAGGAAGGCTCTGAAGCCCTCTCGGTCACTTTTCTATAGATCAATTTTTTTATACGGAACTGACTAGCCACCATGAAGGTCTAGATGCCATAGGCCCAGGGACCTGACTGTCAGGGCTTATGAATAGCAACTGAATAGAAGGAGCCGGGCACACCGCAAGTGACATACATGGCAGTGTGTGCCTGGCAAACGGAGTTTGCAGCTGCATCCAGTTCCGCCCTAGAGCATCTTGTGCTCTGTGCTGTGGCACAGGCTGCACCGCCCTATCATAGCGGAGATGACCTGGAATCTAGAGAGAAGAGGAGTCTGAGGGGCGACAGCAGCAGAAGAAACTTAGAATTGAAAGAAAGCCCCTAGGGAATCCAAACGGGAGAAGCAGGAAAGGGTTAGTGTTTATATCATTATAATATATCCATCATAAAATACTTTAAAAAAAATATATATATTAAATTAATCTCGTAATTTTTTTGTGTTTTTATGCGTGTTAACGGGAAAAAACAGGCAAGGTAGAATATGGGGGTGGGGGGCGCCAGACCCTTACTTTGCCAGGGGCGCTTGGACCCCTAGATACACCCCTGTGCCTCAGTGCTCTCTACCTGGTGCAGTGTGCCTCAGTGCTCTCTACCTGGTGCAGTGTGCCTCAGTGCTCTCTACCTGGTGCAGTGTGCCTCAGTGCTCTCTACCTGGTGCAGTGTGCCTCAGTGCTCTGCCTGGCGCAATGTGTATAACGTGCTCTATCTGTCGCAGTGTGTATAGGAGGTTCTATCTGGTGCAATGTGTATTAGGTGCACTACCGTGTGGTGTAATGTGAATTGCCACTATTATGTGGCCACGCACCTTCCCCACGAAACAACGCCGCTAGATTTTTGGAGCGCGCCTTCGGCGCGCACTGTCCATGTTTTGGCCCATAGGTATGGGAGCACCAAGCATTATAGTATGTACCTAAGTTTGCCCATCTAACTTAAAAATGTGCCCTCCCAAATGGAGAAATGTGCCCTCCCCGTGATCAGCACCCTGCCGTAAAAAAAAAATCCTACAGTGAACACTAATTATATCGGCACACCACTGCGCCAAAGCATCTCCATGGAGACCTGCTGGCGGGTGAGGGAGCACTGTAGGTGTACTATAATGGTGTGCTGGTGTCTGTTTTATTGTAATAACTGACTTGGTGTGCATCCACTTTGTATGTGTATCTATATTACTACTGGGAAAGGTACCTGAGCACGCTGCTACTGTTCACCCTTAGTGCCGGATAGCTACATATGGTATGTGTGTGTATGTGTATATGTAGGGGGGCACCAACATTTATCATGCCTCCGGGCGACTGGGACGAACTTACGCCACTGGGTGTCACTGCTAGTGTGGATCTCTCTCTCCAGGTGCTGGTCACAGCAGTACAGATGGTGAGGTAAGGAGATGAGGTTGTACAATTCCACATATCTATAGCTGGTGTAGCACTGTTATAGGGGGTGGGCGGGGGGGAGGGGGCTCTGATTCCCTGCACCTGGCTGCTATAGCCATGAACAGTATTGTCAGGCTGCTGCTGTCAGGGTCAGAGCTACGGCAGGAGCAGGCTGCGTGTCACTGTCTGCTCCTGCCTTTTGTTTTCAATCCCTCAGCTGCTGCCTGTGGATGTGTTAGGCAGGGGTGTATCTACCTATTGGCCAGGATGGCACTCGCCAGGGGTGCCAGGCAAGAGGGGGCGCCGCCTGTCTGTGCCACTCGCAGCCAAAGGATAGAAAAGCAGTATTGTCAGACTGTACCTGGTGAGAGTCTATTACTGCTGGAGCGGCACTGGTGTCCGGCAGCACCGCACTTGTAATCAGACTCAAAATAAACTACAGCTTCCAGCAGCCCTTGTTGGTGGGAGCTCCTGGCAGCAAGGGCTGCTGGGAACTGTAGTTTATTGTGAGTCAGATTACAAGTGCGATGCTGCTGGACATTAGTCTGATCACTAGTGCAATGCGGTGCTGCCGGATACTAGTCTGATCACTAGTGCAGTGAGTGCGTTGCTGCCGGACACTGGCTCTGCGCCGGCAGTGACAGACTGTCACCAGGTACACAGCAATTGTTATATAGCACAGTGCTATAGATCTATTTGTTGTTGAAGAGAATATAAAAGTGTCAGTGTTTGGGAGAAGGGACTGTGGTACCTGGAATACTACACGATTTTCATGCATGTTAGATGTAAGTAAGTAGTAAGTAAGCGAAAACTTTAACTTGTTGAGTGTAATAAAGAAGATACATATCTTACCTATTTCAAGGCCAGGTTCAAGGAAATGTATATCAGTTAATTGTATAATTGATAGTGATGAGGGGGTTCGGTTTTTCGGAAACCGAACCCCCCCGAACTTGAGCATTTTTTACACGGGTCCGAGCCGTACTCGGATTCTCCCGTGTGGCTCGGGTAAACAGAGCGCGCCCGAACGTCATCATCCCGCTGTCTGATTCTCGCGAGATTCGGATTCTATATAAGCAGTCGCGCGTCGCCACCATTTTCACACGTGCATTGAGATTGATAGGGAGAGGACGTGGCTGGTGTCCTCTCCGTTTATATTAGTAGTTACTGATCTGATTGCTACTGCTTAGCTTATTGTGGGGAGGATTGGGGAGCAGCTGTTAGGAGGAGTACAGTCAATGCAGAGTTTTGCTAGTTTTTTTTTATCCGTTCTCTGCCTGAAAAAAACGCTCCATACCATATCTGTGCTCAGCCTCAGTGTGCTGCATGATATATCTGACTGTGCTGAGTGCTCACAATGCTTAATTGTGGGGGAGACTGGGGAGCAGCTATAGCAGGAGTACAGTGCACACTTTTGCTGACAGTGACCACCAGTATACGTTTGTCTGCCTGAAAAACACTCCTGTGGTGTCTTTTTTTTTTATACTATAAACGCAGTCTGCTAACAGTGTCCACCAGGTCCATTATACTGTATATAGCAGTACAGTAGGCCACTGCTGTACCTACCTCTGTGTCGTCACTCG
The DNA here is from genome assembly GCF_028390025.1 of Pseudophryne corroboree. Lineage (NCBI taxonomy): Eukaryota > Metazoa > Chordata > Amphibia > Anura > Myobatrachidae > Pseudophryne > Pseudophryne corroboree. The sequence continues at coordinate 57,312,174 of NC_086446.1, read as the reverse complement.
TCGTCCATAAAAAATATACTATCCATCCATCTACATTGTATACCTGTGGTGTCTTTTTTTTTTTATACTATAAACGCAGTCTGCTGACAGTGTCCACCAGGTCCATTATACTGTATATAGCAGTACAGTAGGCCACTGCTGTACCTACCTCTGTGTCGTCACTCGTCGTCCATAAAAAGTATACTATCCATCCATCTAAATTGTATACCTGTGGTGTCTTTTTTTTTAATACTATAAACGCAGTCTGCTGACAGTGTCCACCAGGTCCATTTTACCGTATATAGCAGTACGGTAGGCCACTGCTGTACCTACCTCTGTGTCGTCACTCGTCATCCATAAGTATACTATCCATCCATCTATATTGTATACCTGTGGTGTCTTTTTTTCTTTATACTATAAACGCAGTCTGCTGACAGTGTCCACCAGATCCATTATACTGTATATAGCAGTACGGTAGGCCACTGCTGTACCTACCTCTGTGTCGTCACTCGTCATACATAAAGTATACTATCCATCCATCTACATTGTATACCTGTGGTGCCTTTTAGTTGTGCGCATTAAAATATGGAGAACAAAAATGTGGAGGTTAAAAAAATAGGGAAAGATCAAGATCCACTTCCACCTCGTGCTGAAGCTGCTGCCACTAGTCATGGCCGAGACGATGAAATGCCATCAACGTCGTCTGCCAAGGCCGATGCCCAATGTCATAGTACAGAGCATGTAAAATCCAAAACACAAAAGATCAGTAAAAAAATGACCCAAAAATCAAAATTAAAAGCGTCTGAGGAGAAGCGTAAACTTACCAATATGCCATTTACGACACGGAGTGGCAAGGAACGGCTGAGGCCCTGGCCTATATTCATGGCTAGTGGTTCAGCTTCACATGAGGATGGAAGCACTCAGCCTCTCGCTAGAAAAATGAAAAGACTTAAGCTGGCAAAAGCACAGCAAAGAACTGTGCGTTCTTCGAAATCACAAATCCCCAAGGAGAGTCCAATTGTGTCGGTTGCGATGCCTGACCTTCCCAACACTGGACGGGAAGAGCTTGCGCCTTCCACCATTTGCACGCCCCCTGCAAGTGCTGGAAGGAGCACCCGCAGTCCAGTTCCTGATAGTCAAATTGAAGATGTCAGTGTTGAAGTACACCAGGATGAGGATATGGGTGTTGCTGGCGCTGGGGAGGAAATTGACAAGGAGGATTCTGATGGTGAGGTGGTTTGTTTAAGTCAGGCACCCGGGGAGACACCTGTTGTCCGTGGGAGGAATATGGCCATTGACATGCCTGGTCAAAATACAAAAAAAATCAGCTCTTCGGTGTGGAATTATTTCATCACAAATGCGGACAACAGGTGTCAAGCCGTGTGTTGCCTTTGTCAAGCTGTAATAAGTAGGGGTAAGGACGTTAACCACCTCGGAACATCCTCCCTTATACGTCACCTGCAGCGCATTCATCATAAGTCAGTGACAAGTTCAAAAACTTTGGGTGACAGCGGATGCAGTCCACTGACCAGTAAATACCTTCCTCTTGTAACCAAGCTCCCGCAAATCACACTACCAACTCCCTCAGTGTCAATTTCCTCCTTACCCAGGAATGCCAATAGTCCTGCAGGCCATGTCACTGGCAAGTCTGGCGAGTCCTCTTCTGCCTGGGATTCCTCCGATGCATCCTTGAGTGTAACGCCTACTGCTGCTGGCGCTGCTGTTGTTGCTGCTGGGAGACGATCGTCATCCCAGAGGGGAAGTCGGAAGACCACTTGTACTACTTCCAGTAAGCAATTGACTGTCCAACAGTCCTTTGCGAGGAAGATGAAATATCACAGCAGTCATCCTGCTGCAAAGCAGATAACTGAGGCCTTGGCAGCCTGGGCGGTGAGAAACGTGGTTCCGGTATCCATCGTTACTTCAGAGCCAACTATAGACTTGATTGAGGTACTGTGTCCCCGGTACCAAATACCATCTAGGTTCCATTTCTCTAGGCAGGCGATACCGAAAATGTACCCAGACCTCAGAAAAAGAGTCACCAGTGTCCTAAAAAATGCAGTTGTACCCAATGTCCACTTAACCACGGACATGTGGACAAGTGGAGCAGGGCAGACTCAGGACTACATGACTGTGACAGCCCACTGGGTAGATGTATTGCCTCCCGCTGCAAGAACAGCAGCGGCGGCACCAGTAGCAGCATCTCGCAAACGCCAACTCGTTCCTAGGCAGGCTACGCTTTGTATCACCGCTTTCCAGAATACGCACACAGCTGAAAACCTCTTACGGCAACTGAGGAAGATCATCGCAGAATGGCTTACCCAAATTGGACTCTCCTGGGGATTTGTGGCATCGGACAACGCCAGCAATATTGTGCGTGCATTACATCTGGGCAAATTCCAGCACGTCCCATGTTTTGCACATACCTTGAATTTGGTGGTGCAGAATTATTTAAAAAACGACAGGGTCGTGCAAGAGATGCTGTCGGTGGCCAGAAGAATTGCGGGCCACTTTCGACGTACAGGCACCGCGTACAGAAGACTGGAGCACCACCAAAAGCACCTGAACCTGCCCTGCCATCATCTGAAGCAAGAGGTGGTAACGAGGTGGAATTCAACCCTCTATATGCTTCAGAGGATGGAGGAGCAGCAAAAGGCCATTCAAGCCTATACATCTGGCCACGATATAGGCAAAGGAGGTGGAATGCACCTGTCTCAAGCGCAGTGGAGAATGATTTCAACGTTGTGCAAGGTTCTGCAACCTTTTGAACTTGCCACACGTGAAGTCAGTTCAGACACTGCCAGCCTGAGCCAGTTCATTCCCCTCATCAGGCTTTTGCAGAAGAAGCTGGAGACATTGAAGGAGGAGCTAAAACAGAGCGATTCCGCTAGGCATGTGGGACTTGTGGATGGAGCCCTTCATTCGCTTAACCAGGATTCCTGGGTGGTCAATCTGTTGAAATGAGAGCACTACATTTTGGCCACCGTGCTCGATCCTAGATTTAAAACCTACGTTGTATCTCTCTTTCCGGCAGACACAAGTCTGCAGAGGTTCAAAGACCTGCTGGTGAGAAAATTGTCAAGTCAAGCGGAACGTGACCCGTCAACATATCCTCCTTCACATTCTCCCGCAACTGGGGGTGCGAGGAAAAGGCTACGAATTCCGAGCCCACCCGCTGGCGGTGATGCAGGGCAGTCTGGAGCGAGTGCTGATGCTGACATCTGGTCCGGACTGAAGGACCTGCCAACGATTACTGACATGTCGTCTACTGTCACTGCATATGATTCTCTCACCATTGAAAGAATGGTGGAGGATTATATGAGTGACCGCATCCAAGTGGGCACGTCAGACAGTCCGTACGTATACTGGCAGGAAAAAGAGGCAATTTGGAGGCCCTTGCAGAAACTGGCTTTATTCTACCTAAGTTGCCCTCCCTCCAGTGTGTACTCTGAAAGAGTGTTTAGTGCCGCAGCTCACCTTGTCAGCAATCGGCGTACAATGTTACTTCCAGAATGTCACAACTGAGGGCCTGAGCTGACGGAAGGCAGCCTCAGTTGTAGGGGCTGAGATGTACCGGAACCTGGGAGGTTGTATCAGACCCCTGGACATGTAAGTAACATGAGGAATAACCGCCCGAAGGCGTGACCACGACAACTTGAATAAAAGTCAATGATGTTTATTTATGACAAACTCCATGCATCACAGTAGCAGTAAAAGAAACATAAAAATCAGCAGAGAAATAATAATACAGTTCCTGGGTACTATAGGGTGGCAGGGGCCACAGAGCTCTGGTGGTATGAGACAGTTCTTATTATCTGCAAGTTGGAAAGTCCTTACCAGGCTCAACTGTAGCAATGAGGAAAGCCCAGGGTCGTACCAGCTGGTGTTCCAGGGAAAGCTGGACTGCTGTAGGTAAAATGCTGCTGTGGGTACTGGTTAGAACCAGACAGGTGTTGGCACGGAGTGGATACTGGCTGGAACCAGTTAAATAATAAATAGAGCTTGAGAGCGATGCAATATAGATGAAATGTAGAATTTGAGAGCGGAGAAATAATAATACCGGTGGAGAGAGGTAAACTGTAGAAAGGACACCGGCCCTTTAAGAGAAGCTGTACACTGCTGGAAGCTGAGCTGGAAGCAGGTGATTGTTGTAGCTGGAAACAGGTGAGTCCAGAATGGATCGGAGAGTCAGGCTACACCGCAGATGGAATGCTGGTGCGGGTCTCTATAGCAGAAGTCTGGAGACAGGAGCTGGAACCTGGAAGACATTCACAGGAGAGAGACAAACTGGAACAAGGTTTGACAACCAAAGCACTGACGCCTTCCTTGCTCAGGCACAACCTATTTATACCTGCAGCAAGGAAGGCATTGGCTAGGCAATTATGCAAATAATAATACAGACAGCAGATTGGTGAATATGATCAGATGACAGAATCCAAGATGGCTGCGCCCATGCAGACACTTGGAGGGAAGTTTGGTTTGTAATCCATGTGGTCTGGAAAACAGTAATGGCGGCGCCGGCCACCGGAGACAGGAGACGCCAGGCTGACAGGTGCACATCCAACCACGCGGACACAGCGGAGGCCGCGGCTGACGTAATCGCCACTCTGAATGCAGAAGCTCAGGGACGGCGGCGGAGGCCGCGGGAGACGCCATGCCAGATGTATAAGGCGTACTGTGACTGCGTCCAGAGAGACAGGAGAGGATACGGAGATGTGCACATCAGGGTAACAGATGGGATCCGGTCCTGGAGCGCTGAGCCAGCCTTAGGAGGCATCTGATAGGTAAGAAATGGCGTCCAGATACCCGGATCGTGACAGCACCCCCCCCTTTAGGAGTGGCCCCAGGACACTTCTTTGGCTTTTGAGGAAACTTGGAATGGAATCTCCGGACCAAGGCAGGAGCATGGACATCAGAAGCATTGGTCCATGAACGTTCCTCAGGGCCATAACCCTTCCAGTCAATAAGATACTGAAGTTGACCGTAACGGTGACGTGAGTCCAGGATCTTGGCCACTTCATACTCAACGCCTCGTTGAGTTTGGACTTTCGGAGATGGAGGAAGTGAGGAATGAAACCGATTCAAGATTAGCGGTTTCAACAGAGAAACATGGAATGTCCTGGGTATTTTTAAAAAAGGAGGTAACTGGAGTCTGTAAGCAACAGGATTGATGACTTGATCAATTTTAAAAGGACCGATGAAGCGAGGTGCAAACTTCATACTGGGAACTCTCAACCTCAAATTCTTCGTGGATAACCATACCCGATCACCCACCTTGAGAGCAGGAACTGCTCGACGCTTCTTATCCGCAAACTTCTTGTACCTGAACGATGCCTTGAGCAGAGCTGATCGTACGCTCTTCCAGATATTGGCAAACTGATGCAAGGTGATATCCACTGCGGGAACAGAAGTTGCTGGAAGCGGTTGGAACTCAGGGACTTTAGGGTGGAATCCAAAGTTGGTGAAGAATGGTGTTGAAGAAGATGAAGAATGATACTGGTTGTTATGACAGAACTCGGCCCAGGGAAGTAATTGAACCCAGTCATCTTGAGAGGAGGACACATAGATGCGGAGGAAGGACTCCAAGTCCTGATTCACCCTCTCAGTTTGACCATTGGTCTGAGGATGGTAAGCCGTGGAAAACTTTAGCTTGACTTGGAGGACTTGACATAAACTTCGCCAGAATTTGGCTGTGAATTGAACTCCTCGATCTGAGATAATTTCTTCTGGAAGACCGTGGAGTCGGAAGATCTCTTGTATGAATACTTGAGCCAACTTGATAAGCTGACGGAAGACCGGTGAGAGGAATGAAGTGTGCCATCTTGGTGAACCGGTCAACTACCACCCAGATGGTATTAAACTTGTTGCACATGGGCAAATCTGTAATAAAGTCCATCGACAAATGGGTCCATGGTCGACGGGGAACAGATAGTGGAACCAGTTGCCCCGCAGGCGCCTGCGGGATACCTTATGTTGAGCACACTTTGGGCAAGATGCAATAAACTCCAAAACGTCTTTTTTCAGAGTTGGCCACCAATAGGACCTAGAGATAAACTCCAGGGTTTTTTGGATACCTGTATGTCCGGCAAAGCGGGAAGCATGGGCCCAATGCATGAGCTTCTTCCTTAGTGTCGGCTTCACAAAACTTTTCCCTGATGGGGGCGTAGAGTCCATCCCTACCGTGGAGAATGCCAACGGATTTATAATAGGATGCTTGTCTGAAGACTCTGACTCATTTTCTTGCTCCCATGAGCGGGAAAGGGCATCGGCCTTGCGATTCTGAGAGCCCGGACAGAACTGGAGTTTAAAGTCGAACCTGGAAAAGAAAAGTGCCCATCTGGCTTGACGAGGGTTGAGACATTGTGCGCCTTTCAGATATAGAAGGTTCTTGTGGTCTGTAAGGATGGTGATTGAATGAGAAGCTCCCTCCAACAGATATCTCCACTCCTCTAGAGCGAGCTTGATGGCTAGCAACTCTTGGTCGCCAATGGCATAGTTGCGTTCCGCTGGGGAGAACTTCCGTGAGAAGAAACTGCAAGGATGTAAATGGCCATCTTTAGCCCTCTGAGATAACACCGCTCCTACTCCAACGGAGGAAGCATCCACCTCTAAGATGAAAGGAGAGTCGATGTCAGGCTGTTTCAGGACAGGCGCAGAGATGAACCTCTGTTTTAAAAGATGAAAAGCTTGCATGGCTTCTTCAGACCACTTGGACGGGTTAGCACCCTTCTTGGTGAAAGCAGTAATAGGCGCCACAATGGTGGAAAAGTCTCGTATAAACTTTCGGTAATAATTGGCGAACCCTAAGAACCTCTGGACCCCTTTGAGGGTTAAGGGTACCGGCCAATTCTGGATTGCTTGTAGTTTCTCAGGATCCATCTCTAGTCCGGAACCGGACACAATGTACCCTAGAAACGGAATGGACTTGACTTCAAAGACGCATTTCTCTAATTTGCAATAGAGATGATTGACACGGAGACGGGACAGAACCTCCTTTACCCAAAAACGATGTTCCTCTAAATTGTTGGCAAAAATGAGGATATCATCTAGATAGACCACGACATGACGGTATAGAGTGTCTCTGAAGATCTCATTGACGAAATGCTGGAAGACAGCTGGAGCATTGCTCAATCCGAAGGGCATGACGAGGTACTCATAATGTCCGTCACGGGTGTTAAATGCGGTCTTCCACTCGTCACCCTCACGGATCCGGATGAGATTGTATGCACCTCTCAAGTCCAGCTTTGTAAAGATGGTAGCTCCGCTAACTCTGTCAAAGAGCTCAGTAATCAGGGGTAAAGGATAACGGTTCTTGATGGTAATGTCGTTCAAACCTCTGTAGTCGATGCACGGCCGCAGACCACCATCTTTCTTTTTTACAAAAAAGAAGCCTGCGCCGGCTGGAGAAGAAGAAGGTCGAATGAATCCCTTTGCTAGGTTCTCTTTAATGTATTCCTCCATAGAATGCGTCTCAGGCAGAGACAACGGATAAGTTCGGCCTCGAGGTGGAACCTTCCCTGGAACGAGATCAATCGGGCAGTCCCATTCTCTATGAGGAGGAAGGATATCAGCAGAAGCTTTACTGAACACATCCGTGAAATCTTGATATGGAGGAGGTGGAACATCAGACGACCTGGGGGAGGAAGAACAGACAGGCAACACTTTAAACAAACATGTCTCAGCACAGGAGGAACCCCATGCCAGAATTTGCGTAGTCGTCCAATCAATTGTAGGATTGTGAAGACGGAGCCATGGAAGGCCCAGGACCACAGGATGTGTGGCTCTTGGAATCACTAAAAGTGAAATAAGTTCGGAATGAAGAACTCCCACTCTCAGACGAACTGGTAGAGTCCTTAGAGCAATAACTGTATCGAAAATTTTACTGCCATCCACGGCAGTTAAGGAAAAGGAGGAAGGAAGTCTCTCGGTGGGTAGGGACCACCGTTTAACATAGGCTTCGGTAATAAAGTTCCCAGCTGCTCCGGAATCAAGGAGGGCAATAACGTTCCGATAACGTTGAGCAACTTGAAGCGAGACTGGGAGATTACAATCTTGAGGAGATGGAGAGGAGATCATTACTCCTAGCCGGCCCTCTCCTTGGCGAGCTAGGATTTTGGAGTTTCCCAGACGTTTGGGACAGGCATTAATGGTGTGAGACGGAGCTGCACAATAAAGACAGAGAGACTCGGAGAGACGTCTTCGGCGCTCAGCAGGAGTTAAACGGGAACGGCCAATTTGCATGGGTTCATCTTTGGTTGGTGACAGTTGGCGAGGAGGAGGAGCAGAAGATTTTGGAGCAGATGATCTTCCACGCTCAGTTGCTCTCTCTCTGAAACGTAAGTCAACTTTCGTACAAAGTGAGATTAGCTCATCTAACTTGGAGGGTAAGTCTCTGGTAGCTAACTCATCTTTAATACGCTCGGATAAACCATGCCAGAATGCAGCATACAGGGCCTCGTCGTTCCATGCCAGTTCAGATGCCAGGATCTGGAACTGTATAAGATATTGTCCTACAGTACGTGATCCCTGGCGTAAACGGAGAATCTCAGACGAGGCTGAAGTTACCCGGCCTGGCTCGTCGAAGATGCGCCTGAATGTTGACACGAATGCGGTGTAAGAAGATAGCAGGGTGTCGGACCTCTCCCATAACGGTGATGCCCAGTCAAGGGCTGAGCCACTGAGAAGAGAGATGATGTAGGCAATTTTTGTACGGTCACTGGGAAAATTGCCAGGTTGTAGCTCAAACTGAATCTCGCACTGGTTGAGAAATCCCCTGCAGAATCTTGGAGATCCGTCAAATTTTGCTGGCGTTGGAAGATGAAGACGTGGAGCAGAAACGGGTAAGGTGGGTGGGGTTATAGTTGGAGTCACTGTGGTTGACGCCCCAGATGCGCCTGATCCACGGAGAGTTGTCTGAATCCCATCCAGCCGAGTAGAGAGATCCTGGAGACAGCGGATGATGTGGCCCTGTGCAGCCTCCTGATGTTCAAGTCGGGCTGCCAGTTCTTGCATCGGCCTGGCCGCTTGATCCTGGTCTCCGGCTGGATTCATTAGGTCAGTGCTTACTGTCACAACTGAGGGCCTGAGCTGACGGGAGGCAGCCTCAGTTGTAGGGGCTGAGATGTACCGGAACCTGGGAGGTTGTATCAGACCCCTGGACATGTAAGTAACATGAGGAATAACCGCCCGAAGGCGTGACCACGACAACTTGAATAAAAGTCAATGATGTTTATTTATGACAAACTCCATGCATCACAGTAGCAGTAAAAGAAACATAAAAATCAGCAGAGAAATAATAATACAGTTCCTGGGTACTACAGGGTGGCAGGGGCCACAGAGCTCTGGTGGTATGAGACAGTTCTTATTATCTGCAAGTTGGAAAGTCCTTACCAGGCTCAACTGTAGCAATGAGGAAAGCCCAGGGTCGTACCAGCTGGTGTTCCAGGGAAAGCTGGACTGCTGTAGGTAAAATGCTGCTGTGGGTACTGGTTAGAACCAGACAGGTGTTGGCACGGAGTGGATACTGGCTGGAACCAGTTAAATAATAAATAAAGCTTGAGAGCGATGCAATATAGATGAAATGTAGAATTTGAGAGCGGAGAAATAATAATACCGGTGGAGAGAGGTAAACTGCAGAAAGGACACCGGCCCTTTAAGAGAAGCTGTACACTGCTGGAAGCTGAGCTGGAAGCAGGTGATTGTTGTAGCTGGAAACAGGTGAGTCCAGAATGGATCGGAGAGTCAGGCTACACCGCAGATGGAATGCTGGTGCGGGTCTCTATAGCAGAAGTCTGGAGACATGAGCTGGAACCTGGAAGACATTCACAGGAGAGAGACAAACTGGAACAAGGTTTGACAACCAAAGCACTGACGCCTTCCTTGCTCAGGCACAACCTATTTATACCTGCAGCAAGGAAGGCATTGGCTAGGCAATTATGCAAATAATAATACAGACAGCAGATTGGTGAATATGATCAGATGACAGAATCCAAGATGGCTGCGCCCATGCAGACACTTGGAGGGAAGTTTGGTTTGTAATCCATGTGGTCTGGAAAACAGTAATGGCGGCGCCGGCCACCGGAGACAGGAGACACCAGGCTGACAGGTGCACATCCAACCACGCGGACACAGCGGAGGCCGCGGCTGACGTAATCGCCACTCTGAATGCAGAAGCTCAGGGACGGCGGCGGAGGCCGCGGGAGACGCCATGCCAGATGTATAAGGCGTACTGTGACTGCGTCCAGAGAGACATGAGAGGATACGGAGATGTGCACATCAGGGTAACAGATGGGATCCGGTCCTGGAGCGCTGAGCCAGCCTTAGGAGGCATCTGATAGGTAAGAAATGGCGTCCAGATACCCGGATCGTGACACAGAAAATGTGGAGATGATGTTCATTAAAATGAATTATAATCAATTCCTCCGTAGAGACATTCACCAGCAGCAATTGCCTCCAGAAATTACACGGGGACCTGAGATGGTGGATTCCAGTGGGGACGAATTAATAATCTGTGAGGAGGGGGATGTACACAGTGAAAGGGGTGATGAATCCGACGATGATGATGATGAGGTGGACATCTTGCCTCTGTAGAGCCAGTTTGTGCAAGGAGAGATTGATTGCTTCTTTTTTGGTGGGGGCCCAAACCAACCAGTCATTTCAGTCACAGTCGTGTGGCAGACCCTGTCGCTGAAATGATGGGTTCATTAAAGTGTGCATGTCCTGTTTATACAACATAAGGGTGGGTGGGAGGCCCCAAGGACAATTCCATCTTGCACCTCTTTTTTCTTTCATTGTTCTTTGCGTCATGTGCTGTTTGGGGAGTATTTTTTTGAAGGGCCATCCTGCGTGACACTGCAGTGCCACTCCTAGATGGGCCAGGTGTTTGTGTCGGCCACTTGGGTCGCTTATCTTAGTCACATAGCTACCTCATTGCGCCTCTTTTTTTTTCTTTGCGTCGTGCTGTTTGGGGAGTATTTTTTTGAAGGGCCATCCTGCGTGACACTGCAGTGCCACTCCTAGATGGGCCAGGTGTTTGTGTCGGCCACTTGGGTCGCTTATCTTAGTCACACTGCTACCTTATTGCGCCTCTTTTTTTCTTTGCGTCATGTGCTGTTTGGGGAGTATTTTTTTGAAGGGCCATCCTGCGTGACACTGCAGTGCCACTCCTAGATGAGCCAGGTGTTTGTGTCGGCCACTTGGGTCGCTTATCTTAGTCACACAGCGACCTCATTGCGCCTCTTTTTTTCTTTGCGTCATGTGCTGTTTGGGGAGTATTTTTTTGAACGGCCATCCTGCGTGACACTGCAGTGCCACTCCTAGATGGGCCAGGTGTTTGTGTCGGCCACTTGGGTCGCTTATCTTAGTCACACAGCTACCTCATTGCGCTTCTTTTTTTCTTTGCGTCATGTGCTGTTTGGGGAGTATTTTTTTGAAGGGCCATCCTGCGTGACACTGCAGTGTCACTCCTAGATGGGCCAGGTGTTTGTGTCGGCCACTTGTGTCACTTAGCTTAGTCATCCAGCGATCTTGGTGCAAATTTTAGGACTAAAAATAATATTGTGAGGTGTGAGGTGTTCAGAATAGACTGGAAATGAGTGTAAATTATGGTTATTGAGGTTAATAATACTATGGGATCAAAATGACCCCCAAATTCTATGATTTAAGCTGTTTTTAGGGTTTTTTGAAAAAAACACCCGAATCCAAAACACACCCGAATCCGACAAAAAAACATCGGTGAGGTTTTGCCAAAATGCGTTCGAACCCAAAACATGGCCGCTGAACCGAACCCAAAACCAAAACACAAAACCCGAAAAATTTCCGGTGCACATCACTAATAATTGATCATTTTATCTTGGAAGTGATGGCACCCTGATGTTTTTTCTAACAGGAAGCACTTCTACCATCCAACTAATGGTGTTTGGTTAATGGCTGGGTCCATTTGAGTCTCATCTCACAGCAGCTCATTAGCATTTCATTCAGGATACAGTCAAGATGCCGGTGTTTGTCATCCCGGCGGTCGGAAAGCTGACGCCCGCATCCCGAAACTGCTCGGGATGCTGATGCTGGCATCCCAACATACTGTGGATAGTGATGCAGAATGCTAAAATCCAGATCGAGTTGATGCCAAAGTGTCCACTGGCAAGCCACGTTAGAGGGTTAGGGTTAGGCTGCGGGGGTGGGAGTGTTAGGCTGCACGGATGGAGATTAGGAAGGGTGGGTTAGAGTTAGGCACCACTGAAGTGGCTGGGGGGCAGGGCGGGGCGGGGCGGGTTAAGGTCATGCTGTGGGAAAGGTGGGTTAGGGGGAGGGATGGTGTAATGTGAATACGAGACACTACAGTGCGGTGTAATGTGAATGAGGGACACTACTGTGTGGCATAATTTGAATTGGAAGTACTATTGTGTCCACACATTTCCCCCACAAGACCAAGCCCCATTTCCAATACTCACACTTTATTCCAAATGTGTGTAGGGTGGTGCCAGCCCCTTACTTTGCCAGGGCTGCACGGACCCCTACATACACCCCTGGTGTTAGGCTGCAGGGAAGGGGGGTTAGGCACCCATGGGTAGGGTTAGGGAGGGGGGTTAGGCACCCATGGGGAGGGTTAGGCTGTGGGGACAGGGGGTTAGGCACCCATGGGGAGGGTTAGGCTGTGGGGATTGGGGGTTAGGCACCCATTGGGAGGGATAGGCTGCGGGGAGTAAAGGGTTAGGTTTAGGCAATGCAGCAGGAATGTTAGGATTAGGCATTAAATGAGGAGGCAGGTCCGCGACTAGGTGTGTGCCGATGGTGCCTTGCCCATCAGCAGCACACTACCCCCATCCCGCCTATGGCCGCAGCCACTGTCACATTCAGTACTCACTGTCAGTAATGCAGCGCTGCTGCCTGTCTCCCGCCAGCCGCTGGAACCCGCCTGTCTCCCGTCTGTCTCCCGCCGGGACTCTGAGCGCCGCATTCACCCCTTCCCTCACTGCTGTGATCTTAGGGCTCCTCTGAGTCCTGCCTGCCGCTGCCGTCTCTGCAGGGGACTCAGGAGTGCCACTGACAGCCTGCCAAGGATGCAGGATCAGAGGTAACAGATGAAGGTGAGTATAACCCACTCTTTTCTCTCTCCCTCTCTCTTTCTCTCTCTCTCTCCCTCCCACATAAAAGGGGGACTACCTGCCATAATGTGTAAAAAATGAGGATTCCGCCTGCCTAATGTGTAAAAAAGGGGGACTGCATACCATATTGTGTAAAAAAAAGGGGGCTTCCTGCCATAATGTGTAAAATAGAGGACTCTGCCTGTCTAATGTGTCAAAGAGAGGGAATCTGCCTGCCGTAATTTCTAAAAGGGGGCTCTACCTGCCTAATGTGTAAAGGAGACTCTACCTGCCCTGCCGTGTAATAGGGACTACTACTTGCCGTACTGTGTAAAAGGGGACTCTGCCTGCCGTAATGTATAAAAGGGAGCTCTGTGGCCATGCCCCTTCCCCATGAATCCACATCCCTATATTTTTGGCGCGCGCCTGCTGCATGCACTGGCTCTTATTTGTATATGGGGGGGGAGGGTTGCGCCGATATTGTTTCTTGCACACTGTGCTAAAATGTCTAGTTACAGCACTGGGGGGAGGTTAGGGTTAGGCTACGTGAAGGGAGGGCTGGGGGATGGAGAGAAGGAAAATACACCCCCTACTCACCCCAAGCTGTATGTTGGTGTAAATCCAGTATCTCTTATGTCCTAGAGGATGCTGGGGTCCACATTAGTACCATGGGGTATAGACGAGTCCACCAGGAGCCATTGGCACTTTAAGAGTTTAAGAGTGTGGGATGGCTCCTCCCTCTACGCCCCTTCTACCAAACTCAGTTTAGAAAATGTGCCCGGAGGAGCCGGTCACAGCTACGGGCGCTTCATAGGAGTTCTTCCAGTTTTATTGTTTTATTAGAGTTTTATGCACAGGGAGGCTGCTGGCAACAGCCTCCCTGCTTCGTGGGACTAAGGGGAGAGTAGTGCCCGCCCTGAGGGGTCTGAGCCACTATCTCCGCTGACAGAACACTGAGCTCCTGAGGGGAATAATCGTTCGCCGCCACAGGTGATCGCTCACCCCCGCAGCATGCCGCCACCCCCTTACAGAGCCAGAAGATTTAAGTGGCGAGTGAGTCACTGACTCCTAGCAAGCGGGGGAGCCGTTATGAAGATGGCAGCAACAGGGTGGGAGCGCAGTACTAACTGCACTCTGGATGCTTAGCGGTACTTAGTGCCGCACTGTTGGGGGTGCACTGAGCCAGCGCCGTACCCTACACTGGTGTTGAAGTCTGTCAGGGGCCTCAGTTACACTGCCAGCGATTTACTCAGGCCAGTATAAAGAACAGTGGAGTGGGAAGCAGCGCCATGAAAGGGGGCGGTGCTTCTCCTCAGAGTGGACCCAGCAGCATTCAGCGCTATTTTCCTGCCTGCAGATCACAGTGGAGACGCTGACAGGGAGAGCTGGCCCTCCAGTTCAACTCCAGCTATCTTGTATGGCACCAGGGGGTTGTAGAAGGGGAAGGAAGGCTGTGTAAATACTGTGTAGCCTTTTAAGGTACACAGTAAGCGCTAGGTAGTGGCTTCCCTCTATCTAAAAAGTGATGTGTGGGTTGGCTCCGATCTCTGTTACTCTCTTGGTATTCTTGGGGGGGAAACTGTATCTGTCCTTTCTCTGTGTGTGTGGAGTGTTTGCTGTCTCCAAAAGCCATGTCTAGGGACTCTGTGTCGTATGCTGCAGAGGGTAATTTCTCTCAGGACGATCCCATTCCATGTACTCAGGATTGTACTGTTTTATCACAGATCCCTGCAAAGGAGCCTGAGTGGTTAGCCTCACTTAAGGGTATGATTTCTCAGATTTCTACTAGGGTAGCACAGACTGAGACTGCAACTCAGGTTTTACAGACCTCTATGGCGGTTTCGTCTGGTGCTGTTCCTTCAGGGCCCCCTACAGTACACCCTCAAAAACGTGCTCTTGTCCAGATTATGCAAAATGACACGGATACCGATTCTGACACGGCAGACGGTGATGGGGATGTGCTGCGGGGGGTGGCATCTCTTGCAAAAGGGGTGCAACTGATGATTAAGGCCATTAGAGAGTAAGCCTCCTCAATACCTGAGCAGGTTGAGGAGGCTTACTTCACGGATAATAAGAAAGCCTCGCTAACCTTCCCTGCATCTAAAGAATTAAACGCTATATTTGAAAAATCCTGGGAAAACACGGAGTAAAAAATCCAGATCCCCAGAAAGGTTCTGGTTGCTTTTCCCTTCCCAGAGCGGGATAGAAAGAAATAGTTGATGCATCTGTTTCCAGACTGTCAAAGAAGGTGGTTTTACCTGTCCTGGGATCTACCACATTAAAAGAACCGGCTGATTGCAAAATTGACACTACGCTCAAATCCATAAACACGGCTTCAGGGGCGACACTATGGCCTACTATTGCCTGTGCATGGATCTCTAAAGCTATTGTAAAGTGGTCAGGCACGTTACTTGAGGAATTGGATACAATGGATAAAAGTGAAGTTAAATTGTTTTTACGTAACACACAGGATTCTGCAGGATTTATGGTGGAATCCATGAAAGACCTTGGTTCGATGGCTGCAGGGATATCTCCCATGTCTGTCTCAGCTCGCAGAGGACTCTGGCTACACCAATGGTCTGCTGATGCGGAATACAGGAGACGTGTGGAGAACCTACCCTACACAGGTCAGGCTCTATTTGGGGAAGCGTTGGATGTGTGGATTTCCACGGCAACCACGGGTAAGTCACCTTTTCTTCCCTCAGCTGTGCCTGCTATGAAGAAACCCTTTTCTTCAGCTACGTCACAGTCCTTTCGGACAGCTAAAACAAGAAAGACCAAGCCGTCTAACACCTTCTTAAGACGAGGTCAGGCAAAAAAAAAAAAAAACCTGCTACTGCAGTTTCCCAGGACCAGAAGTCTGCTTCTGGTACATCAAAATCCTCAGCATGATGTTGGACTGCATGGCCTGGAGGAGGGGCCGGTGGGGGTGAGGCTCAGACGGTTCAGCCACGTCTGGGTGTCATCCGGCCTGGATCCCTGTGTGCAGGACATTGTGTCCCAGGGGTACAGGCTGGAGTTTACCAGGGTTACCAGCTTTGCTGGCAGACAGGGCTGTCCTACAGGGAGCCCTTTTGTGGGACTGGCACAGATGCTAGGGGTCATGATTGACCTCTAGTGTCTATGCTGTGCTATGGGAGAGATGTCATGACGTCTCTCCCATAGATCGGAGGAGAGGAGCGGCGCCGGCGGAGGTCTGCAGCAGTCGGGACTCAGGAGTGGGGATTGTAAGTATTTTTTTATTTTTTTTTTAAGGGCACTACTGGGGGCACAACTCTACAGGGGGCATGACTGACCACGCCCCTGTATGAAGCCATGCCCCTATTTTTCACTCGGGGCGCCACAAGGTCTAGAACTGGCCCTGGCCAGTAGCTACTGACTCCTCAATTCCATTAAAGTCCTTGGATGTTGTGAGGGCTTTGAAGAGCTATGTGAAGAGGACGGCTCATCACAGAAAAATGGACCCTTCTGTTTGTCCTGTATGACCCCAAGAAAATTGTGTAAGCAGATGATTTCACGCTGGATCAGGTTCACTATCCAGCATGCATTTTCTACGGCAGACTTGCCATGTCCAAAATCTGTTATGGCCCACTCTACTCGTAAGGTGGGTTCTTCCTGGGCGGCTGCCCGAGGTGTCTCGGCTTTACAACTTTGCCGTGCGGCTACTTGGTCAGGGTCGAACACGTTTGCTAACTTCTACAAGTTTGATACTTTGGCCTCTGATGACCTAAAGTTTGGCCAATCAGTTCTGCAGGAGCCTCCACGCTCTCCCTCCCGTACTGGGAGCTTTGGTACATCCCCATGGTACTAATGTGGACCCCAGCATCCTCTAGGATGTAAAAGAAAATAGGATGTTAATTACCTTCCGGTAAATCATTTTCTCGTAGTCCTTAGAAGATGCTGGGCGCCCGCACAGCGCTTCGTGATCCTGCATTGGTTACTTGGTTCACTGCTGCTTTGTTCTTGGTTAAGTACTATTTTGTTACTTGGTTAAGTATTCTGACATCTGGGCTGTCCCCAGTGCCAACTCTTGCATTGGCAGCATGGGATGGGGGCGAGGAACACTGGGAGAGAGAGAGGCTGCTGAGGTTGTGCTGCAGCCAGGCAGGAAAGTGTGAGCACAGGCCACGCCGCCCTCCTGAGGCAGCTCTGATACAGCCTCACAGGGTCCATTTTCTATGCAGCATTATTGGCTGCAGCTCGGCCCTGTCCCCAGCTCCAGGCAATTCCTGACATAAGCAAGGCACATTACTGTGTGGAATTATGTGTATTCTGGGCATTAATGTGGGGCATACGTGTAAGGTGCATTACTGTGTGGAATTATGTGTATTATGGGCATTACTAATGTGGGGAATATGTGTATTCTCAGAATATGGCCCCAGTAATGGGTTCATCATTGGTTCCACAATTAGTCTCCGGAGTCTACACTATATACAGTAGGTGAGCAGCACTGTGATGTTTGCATATGTAAGTAATGGCCAGGGATCTGCAGTCAGGGCAGGCAGTGGCGGCAGTGCCTTCCCTGTCATACTGCACAGTTTTGACTATAAAAATTAGTGGAACAATGCAAAGAAGATAAAATAAATATCTTCTCTGTATTATTCTACTAATAACTAAATGTCATGGTGATATGTCACCAAATATGCTTAGCTGCAGGGAGAGAATCCAGGGAGAGGCAGTGACCAGATCTGCCTCCCTCCCGTTGGAATTCCAAATTCTACCCACATAGGGAATAAAATGTATCCTTATCATAGATATGTAAAGCAAGAGTGTGCCAGATATATAATGACATATGGCAGGATGCAATAGCACAGTTCAAAAAGGCGTACCTTTACACACATACAGTATATGAGTACACTAACAATGCAAAATTATGCTAGAAGAAGTTATGTTTAATATATGGTGCAAAATTGGTACTTTATGGAATTCCTGTGCAATACCGGCCCTAGCCAATTTGATGCCCTAGGCAAGATTTTGTCTGGTGTTCCCCTAGCACCACCGCCAGTTCTCCATCTGACCCAGCAACACTTGGGCAGTGGGGCCCACCGGGGGATTACCCTGTGGGCCAGTTCAACTATGCATAATGCCACACAGTGATGCACATTACACATATGCCCCATAATAGTAATGTCCATAATACACATAATTACACACAATAATGCACTTTACACATATGGCCCACATTAGTAATGTCCATAATACACATAATGCCACACAGTAATGCACCTCACACATATGCCCCATAATAGTAATGTCCATAATACACATAATTACACACAATAATGCACTTTACACATATTCCCAACATTAGTAATGCCCATAATACACATAATGCCACACAGTAATGCACCTTACACATATGCCCCACATTAGGAATGCCCATAATACAAATAATTACACACAATAATGAACCTTACACAGATGAACCACATTAGTAATGTCCATAATACACATAATTACACACAATAATGCAGTTCTGGTATGAATGGTCGACCATGTTAAGGTGGACATTCATTAGGTCGACGACTATTGGTCGACATAGACATGGTCAACATGTATTAATAGTCGACACACAAAAATGGTCGACACTGGACAGGTCAAGGCAGGAAAAGGTCAACCTAGATTTTTAAACAGTTTTTGGTGTAATTTTTTCCATAACATGACCAGGAACCCCGATTAGTGTAGAGATGTGCACCGGAAATTTTTCGGGTTTTGTGTTTTGGTTTTGGGTTCGGTTCCGCGGCCGTGTTTTGGGTTCGAACGCGTTTTGGCAAAACCTCAGCAAATTTTTTTTGTCGGATTCGGGTGTGTTTTGGATTCGGGTGTTTTTTTCAAAAAACCCTAAAAAACAGCTTAAATCATTGAATTTGGGGGTCATTTTGATCCCATAGTATTATTAACCTCAATAACCATAATTTACACTCATTTTCAGTCTATTCTGAACACCTCACACCTCACAATATTATTTTTAGTCCTACAATTTGCACCGAGGTCGCTGTATGGCTAAGCTAAGTGACCCAAGTGGCCGACACAAACACCTGGCCCATCTAGGAGTGGCACTGCAGTGTCACGCAGGATGGCCCTTCCAAAAAACACCCCCCAAACAGTTTACGCTTCTCCTCCGACGATTTTAATTTAGATTTTTGAGTCCTTTTTTTACAGATTTTTTGTATTTTGGATTTTACATGCTCTGTACTATGACATTGGGCATCGACCTTGGCAGACGACGTTGATGGAATTTCATCGTCTCGGCCATGACTAGTGGCAGCAGCTTCAGCACGAGGTGGAAGTGGATCTTGATCTTTCCCTATTTCTCTATCGTCCTAAGTGGATGCTGGGGTTCCTGAAAGGACCATGGGGAATAGCGGCTCCGCAGGAGACAGGGCACAAAAAAGTAAAGCTTTACTAGGTCAGGTGGTGTGCACTGGCTCCTCCCCCTATGACCCTCCTCCAGACTCCAGTTAGATTTTGTGCCCGAACGAGAAGGGTGCAATCTAGGTGGCTCTCCTAAAGAGCTGCTTAGAGAAAGTTTAGTTTAGGTTTTTTTTCTTTACAGTGAGTCCTGCTGGCAACAGGATCACTGCAACGTGGGACTTAGGGGGAAAGTAGTAAACTCACCTGCATGCAGAGTGGATTTGCTGCTTGGCTACTGGACACCATTAGCTCCAGAGGGATCGAACACAGGCCCAGCCGTGGAGTCCGGTCCCGGAGCCGCGCCGCCGACCCCCTTGCAGATGCTGAAGCGTGAAGAGGTCCGGAAACCGGCGGCTGAAGACTCCTCAGTCTTCATAAGGTAGCGCACAGCACTGCAGCTGTGCGCCATTTTCCTCTCAGCACACTTCACTGGGCAGTCACTGAGGGTGCAGAGCGCTGGGGGGGGGCGCTCTGAGAGGCAAATATAAACCTTATACAAGGCTAAAAATACCTCACATATAGCCCATAGGGGCTATATGGAGATATTTAACCCCTGCCTGACTGGAAAAATAGCGGGAGAAGAACCCGCCGAAAAAGGGGCGGGGCCTATCTCCTCAGCACACGGCGCCATTTTCTGTCACAGCTCCGCTGGTCAGAACGGCTCCCAGGTCTCTCCCCTGCACTGCACTACAGAAACAGGGTAAAACAGAGAGGGGGGGCACATTAATGGCTATATATATATATATTAAAGCAGCTATAAGGGAGCACTTAATATAAGGATATCCCTTGTATATATAGCGCTTTGTGGTGTGTGCTGGCAGACTCTCCCTCTGTCTCCCCAAAAGGGCTAGTGGGTCCTGTCTTCATTAGAGCATTCCCTGTGAGTTTGCGGTGTGTGTCGGTACGTGGTGTCGACATGTATGAGGACGATATTGGTGTGGAGGCGGAGCAATTGCCAAATATGCAGATGTCACCCCCCAGGGGGTCGACACCAGAATGGATGCCTTTATTTGTGGAATTACGTGATGGTTTATCTTCCCTTAAACAGTCAGTTGAGGACATGAGGCGGCCGGACAATCAATTAATGCCTGTCCAGGCGCCTCAAACACCGTCAGGGGCTGTAAAACGCCCTTTGCCTCAGTCGGTCGACACAGACCCAGACACGGGCACTGATTCCAGTGACGACGGTAGAAATTCAAACGTATTTTCCAGTAGGGCCACACGTTATATGATTTTGGCAATGAAGGAGACGTTACATTTAGCTGATACTACAGATACCGTAAAACAGGGTATTATGTATGGTGTGAAAAAACTACAAACAGTTTTTCCTGAATCAGAAGAATTAAATGACGTGTGTGATGAAGCGTGGGTTGCTCCTGATAAAAAGTTGATAATTTCAAAAAAAGTTATTGGCATTATACCCTTTCCCGCCAGAGGTTAGGGCGCGCTGGGAAACACCCCCTAAGGTGGACAAGGCGCTCACACGCTTATCCAAACAAGTGGCGTTACCCTCTCCTGAGACGGCCGCACTTAAGGATCCATCAGATAGAAAGATGGAAGTTATTCAAAAGAATATATACACACATGCAGGTGTTATACTACGACCAGCTATAGCAACTGCCTGGATGTGCAGTGCTGGAGTAGTTTGGTCAGAATCCCTGATTGAAAATATTGATACCCTAGATAGGGACAATGTTTTACTGTCGTTAGAACAAATAAAGGATGCATTTATCTATATGCGTGATGCACAGAGGGATATTTGCACACTGGCATCTCGGGTGAGTGCTATGTCCATTTCAGCCAGAAGAGCCTTATGGACACGACAGTGGACAGGCGATGCGGATTCAAAACGTCACATGGAGGTTTTGCCGTATAAAGGGGAGGAGTTATTTGGAGTTGGTCTATCAGACTTGGTGGCCACGGCTACTGCCGGGAAATCCACTTTTTTACCTCAAGTCACTCCCCAACAGAGAAAGGCACCGACCTTTCAACCGCAGCCTTTTCGCTCCTACAAAAATAAGAGAGCAAAGGGCTTGTCGTACCTGCCACGAGGCAGAGGAAGAGGGAAGAGACACCAACAGGCAGCTCCTTCCCAGGAACAGAAGCCCTCCCCGGCTCCTGCAAAAACCTCAGCATGACGCTGGGGCCTCTCAAGCGGACTCGGGGACAGTGGGGGGCCGTCTCAAAAATTACAGCGCGCAGTGGGCTCACTCGCAGGTAGACCCCTGGATCCTGCAGATAATATCTCAGGGGTACAGGTTGGAATTAGAGACGGATCCTCCTCATCGTTTCCTGAAGTCTGCCTTACCAACCGTCTCTTCCGAAAGGGAGAGGGTGTTGGAAGCCATTCACAAGCTGTACGCTCAGCAGGTGATAGTCAAAGTACCCCTATTACAACAAGGAAAGGGGTATTATTCCACTCTATTTGTGGTACCGAAGCCGGATGGCTCGGTAAGGCCTATTCTAAATCTGAAGTCCTTGAACCTCTACATAAAAAAGTTCAAGTTCAAGATGGAGTCACTCAGAGCAGTGATAGCGAACCTGGAAGAAGGGGACTTTATGGTATCCTTGGACATCAAGGATGCGTATCTACACGTTCCGATTTACCCCGCACACCAGGGGTACCTCAGGTTCATTGTTCAAAACTGTCACTATCAGTTTCAGACGCTGCCGTTCGGATTGTCCACGGCGCCTCGGGTCTTTACCAAGGTAATGGCCGAGATGATGATTCTTCTTCGAAGAAAAGGCATATTAGTTATCCCATACTTGGACGATCTCCTAATAAGGGCAAGGTCCAGAGAACAGCTGGAGACAGCTTTAGCACTATCTCAAGAGGTGCTAAGACAACACGGGTGGATTCTGAATATTCCAAAATCCCATTTAATCCCGACAACTCGTCTGCTGTTCCTAGGAATGATTCTGGACACGGTTCAGAAAAAGGTTTTCCTTCCAGAGGAAAAAGCCAAGGAGTTATCCGATCTGGTCAGGAACCTCCTAAAACCAGGAAAAGTGTCAGTACATCAATGCACAAGAGTCCTGGGAAAAATGGTGGCTTCTTACGAAGCAATTCCATTCGGCAGATTCCATGCAAGAATATTCCAAAGGGATCTGTTGGACAAATGGTCAGGGTCGCATCTGCAGATGCACCTGCGAATAACCCTGTCACCAAAGACAAGGGTGTCACTTCTGTGGTGGTTGCAGAAGGCTCACCTATTAGAAGGCCGCAGATTCGGCATTCAGGATTGGATCCTGGTGACCACGGACGCCAGCCTGAGAGGCTGGGGAGCAGTCACACAAGGAAGAAACTTCCAGGGAGTATGGACGAGTCTGGAAAAGTCTCTTCACATAAACATTCTGGAACTAAGAGCAATCTACAATGCTCTAAGCCAGGCGGAACTTCTCCTGCAAGGAAAGCCGGTGTTGATTCAGTCGGACAACATCACGGCGGTCGCCCATGTAAACAGGCAGGGCGGCACAAGAAGCAGGAGTGCAATGGCAGAAGCTGCCAAGATTCTTCGCTGGGCGGAGAATCACGTGATAGCACTGTCAGCAGTGTTCATCCCGGGCGTGGACAACTGGGAAGCAGACTTCCTCAGCAGACACGATCTTCATCCGGGAGAGTGGGGTCTACATCCAGAAGTCTTCAACATGTTAATAGACCGTTGGGAAAGACCAATTGTAGACATGATGGCGTCTCGCCTCAACAAGAAACTGGACAAATATTGCGCCAGGTCAAGAGATCCACAGGCAATAGCTGTGGACGCACTGGTAACTCCTTGGGTGTACCAGTCAGTGTATGTGTTTCCTCCTCTGCCGCTCATACCAAAGGTATTGAAGATCATACGGCAAAGAAGAGTAAGAACAATACTAGTGGTTCCGGATTGGCCGAGAAGGACTTGGTATCCGGAACTTCAAGAGATGCTCACGGACGAACCGTGGCCTCTACCTCTGAGAAGGGACCTGCTACAGCAGGGTCCCTGTCTTTTTCAAGACTTACCGCGGCTGCGTTTGACGGCATGGCGGTTGAACGCCAGATCCTAAAAGGGAAAGGCATTCCAGAAGAAGTCATTCCTACCTTGATTAAGGCACGGAAGGAAGTCACCGTGAAACATTATCACCGCATTTGGCGAAAATATGTAGCGTGGTGCGAGGATCGGAGGGTTCCGACGGAGGAATTCCAACTGGGTCGTTTCCTACATTTCCTGCAATCAGGATTATCTATGGGTCTCAAATTGGGATCCATTAAGGTTCAAATTTCGGCCCTGTCAATATTCTTCCAAAAAGAATTGGCCTCTGTCCTTGAGGTCCAGACTTTTGTCAAGGGAGTACTGCATATACAGCCTCCTGTGGTGCCTCCGGTGGCACCGTGGGATCTAAATGTAGTTTTAGATTTCCTCAAATCCCATTGGTTTGAACCATTGAAAAAGGTGGATTTGAAATATCTCACATTGAAAGTGACTATGTTACTAGCCCTGGCCTCTGCCAGGAGAGTATCTGAATTGGCGGCTTTATCTTATAAAAGTCCTTATCTAATCTTCCATTCGGATAGGGCAGAACTGCGGACTCGTCCGCATTTTCTCCCTAAAGTGGTATCAGCATTTCATCTGAACCAACCTATTGTGGTGCCTGCGGCCACTAGCGACTTGGAGGACTCCAAGTTGTTGGACGTTGTCAGAGCCTTAAAAATATACATTGCAAGGACGGCTGGAGTCAGAAAATCTGACTCGCTGTTTATATTGTATGCACCCAACAAGTTGGGCGCACCTGCTTCTAAGCAGTCGATTGCTCGTTGGATTTGTAACACAATTCAACTTGCACATTCTGTGGCAGGCCTGCCACAGCCTAAAACTGTAAAAGCCCACTCCACAAGGAAGGTGGGCTCATCTTGGGCGGCTGCCCGAGGGGTCTCGGCATTACAACTCTGCCGAGCAGCTACGTGGTCGGGGGAGAACACGTTTGTAAAATTTTACAAATTTGATACCCTGGCAAAGGAGGACCTGGAGTTCTCTCATTCGGTGCTGCAGAGTCATCCGCACTCTCCCGCCCGTTTGGGAGCTTTGGTATAATCCCCATGGTCCTTTCAGGAACCCCAGCATCCACTTAGGACGATAGAGAAAATAAGAATTTACTTACCGATAATTCTATTTCTCGGAGTCCGTAGTGGATGCTGGGCGCCCATCCCAAGTGCGGATTATCTGCAATACTTGTACATAGTTATTGTTAACTAATTCGGGTTATTGTTAAGGAGCCATCTTTAAGAGGCCCTTTCTGTTGTCATACTGTTAACTGGGTTTAGATCACAAGTTGTACGGTGTGATTGGTGTGGCTGGTATGAGTCTTACCCGGGATTCAAAATGCCTCCCTTATTGTGTATGCTCGTCCGGGCACAGTACCTAACTGGAGTCTGGAGGAGGGTCATAGGGGGAGGAGCCAGTGCACACCACCTGACCTAGTAAAGCTTTACTTTTTTGTGCCCTGTCTCCTGCGGAGCCGCTATTCCCCATGGTCCTTTCAGGAACCCCAGCATCCACTACGGACTCCGAGAAATAGAATTATCGGTAAGTAAATTCTTATTTTTTGGAACCTCAACATTTTTGTTCTCCATATTTTAATAGGCACAACTAAAAGGCACCTCAGGTAAACAATGGAGATGGATCGATACTAGTATACTTATGGATGACGAGTGACTGACGACACAGAGGTAGCTACAGCCGTGAACTGCGTCTGCTAGTATAGATAATATACTAAATATATAACTACTGTAGGTATATAATATAATGACGGACCTGGTGGATACTGCCAGCAGACTCCTAAACTACTAGTATGAAGATAGAAAAAAAAACCCCACCACAGGTAGGTAGGTATACAATTATGGGCGAGCACTGACGACACAGAGATAGCCACAGCCGTGGACTACCGTACTGCGTCTGCTAGTATAGATAATATACTAAATATATTACTACTGTGGGTATATAATATAATGACGGACCTGGTGGACACTGTCAGCAGACTCCTAAACTACTAGTATGAAGAAGATAGAAAAAAAAACCCCCACCACAGGTAGGTAGGTATACAATTATGCACGAGCACTGACGACACAGAGATAGCCACAGCCGTGGACTACCGTACTGCGTCTGCTAATATAGAGATGATAAAGATGATAGAGATGAAAAAAAAAAAATATAACACTACTGTAGGTAAATATTTATATAATATAATGAATGACGGACCTGCTGGACACTGTCAGGAGAATGCGTTTATAGTTAGAATAAAAAAAAAAAAAAAACACCACAGGAGTGTTTAACTTTTTCAGGCAGACAATATACTGGTGGTCACTACCTGGCAGCAAAAGTGTGCACTGTACTCCTGCTATAACTGCTCCCCAGTCTCCCCCACAATTAAGCTGTGTGAGCAGTGACTGAGCACTCAGCACAGTCAGATATACATAGATGATATATCATGCAGCACACTGAGACTGAGCACAGATATGGTCACTCACTGGCAGCAAAAGTGTGCACTGTACTCCTGCTATAACTGCTCCCCAGTCTCCCCCACAATTAAGCTGTGTGAGCAGTGAGCACTCAGCACAGTCAGATATACATAGATGATATATCATGCAGCACACTAAGGCTGAGCACAGATATGGTATGTATCGTTTTTTTCAGGCAGAGAACGGATTAAAATAAAACTGTCACACTATCAGCAAAACTCTGCACTGTACTGAGTACTCCTAATGCTCCCCAAAATTAGTAGTAAATCAATCAACTCAAGTGTCTGTAATCTAATCTAAACGGAGAGGACGCCAGCCACGTCCTCTCCCTATCAATCTCAATGCACGTGTGAAAATGGCGGCGACGCGCGGCTCCTTATATAGAATCCGAGTCTCGCGATAGAATTCGAGTCTCGCGAGAATCCGACAGCGGGATGATGACGTTCGGGCGCGCTCGGGTTAACCGAGCAAGGCGGGAAGATCCGAGTCTGCCTCGGACCCGTGTAAAAAGGGTGAAGTTCGGGGGGGTTCGGATTCCGAGGAACCGAACCCACTCATCTCTAGATTAGTGTACCGAGTTACCTACTGCTGCACTCGGCACAGGTTAACGTTCCCAATCATAGTCCACATGGATGTAAAGTATGAAAAAGTTAAAAATCTATTTCTTTTTTAAAAAAAGCCATGTCTACTTTTTCATGTGTCGACCTGTCCTGTGTCAACCATTTTCACGTGTCGACCATTTGTCCATGTCAATGTCAACAATAGTGGTTGACCTATTCACTGTCAACCTTAACATGGTTGACCATTCAAATAGATACCCAATAATGCACATTACACATATGCCCCACATTAGTAATGCCTAAAATACACATAATGCCACACAGTAATGCACCTTACACATATGCCCCACATTAGTAATGCCCATAATACACATAATTCCACACAGTAATGCACCTTACACAAATGCCCCACATTACTAATGCCCATAATACACATACCTCATAAATAAGGCTGGCATATCTTTACAGTGCCCTGGCACTGCCCGCAAACCCCCGCCAGGTTAAACATGAAAAAATAAGCAAGAAGCGCGCCATGTTGGGGGCAGGGCTTCTTCCTCCAGGCTCACTCGGCGCCATTTCCTCCTCCAAACAGCAGCGCTGGTCCTTCCTCACAGCAGCAAGTACCAGGGGCTATAAAACGAGGGGGGGCAGATTATTTACATACATATTATAGCGCTGCAGCTCTGTGACACTTGAGGGTGTTTTTCAGTCCTGCACTTTGGCGCTGGGGTGTGAGCTGGCTCCTTTCCTTTTGTTCCCTCACAGGCTTTCTTTTGGGTGCTGTTAGGGAGACAACATGTCTGAGGCAGAATTTTCCTCTCAGGGGGATCATTTATTGGGGACACCAAATGTTTTGGGGGTCCTGTCGGCACTGCCGACTGCTGATTGGTTAACTGCTTTAAATGCTTTAAATGCAAATGTTACTCTATTAAATCAAAAGTTTACTGAATCTGACTCTCAACTGCAGATTTGGAAGAGGTCAGTAGATGACGCTTTATTACAAGGGTCACTAAAACGTGGTGTTGACCAATTAGATGACACAGATACCGACACAGACTCTGATACCGGTGCCGATTATGTTGATTCTAGATTAGATCCTAAATTGGCTAAGAGTATTCAATATATGATTGTGGCTGTCAAAGATATATTACGTATTGACGAGGACCCCTTTACACCAGAAACGAGGGTCCTTATTTACAAACAAAAGGGACGCTCGGTTTCTTTTCCTCCTTGTTTTGAATTAAATGACCTTTTTGATGGCATTTGGAATACACCTGATAAGAAATTTCTCATCCCTAATAGGATCAAGGTGGCATACCCCTTTCCAGCAGCGGATAGGGATAAGTGGGAAATACCACCCACAGTAGACAAAGCCCTAGCACGCTTGTCTAAACAGGTAGTGCTCTATGTGGCTCAGTCGACGACTCTTAAGGAGTCGGCTGATCGTAAGCAGGAGGCTACTTTAATAGCTATTTTTACTACCACGGGGACGCAGCTTAGACCGCTTATTGCGTCAGCATGGGTTAGTAGCGCCATTGAAAAATGGGCTGAAAGTTTATCTGCGGATTTAGATACTCTGGATAGGTATAGCATCCTAGTGACACTTGGTTATATCAGGGACACGGCTGCGTACTTGAAAAAGGCTGCAAGAGATGCTGGCCTCCTGAGGGCTAAGGCTAATGCTATGTCAATTGCGGCTAGGCGTGCGCTATGAACTCATCAATGGAATGCTGACGCTGATTCCAAGAAAAATATGGAGTCCCTTCCCTTTAAAGGTGGGGAACTGTTTGGTGACGGCCTTACTGCTTTAGTATCAGCAGCCACAGAGGGCAAATCTACTTATTTACCTAATGCTCCTGCGAAACAGAAGAAACCGCACTATCAAATGCAGTCCTTTCGCACAATAAATATAGATAAGGCCGAGGTAACTTCTACCTCGCTACCAGAGGTAGAGGAAGGAGAAAGAAAACTTCCTCCTCCTCGAGTTCACAAGAGCAGAAGTCCTCCCCGGCTTCTGCCAAATCCACTGCATGATGCCGGATCTCCCTTACAGGAGACCGCACCGGTGG
Organism: Pseudophryne corroboree; assembly: GCF_028390025.1. Classification (NCBI taxonomy): domain Eukaryota; kingdom Metazoa; phylum Chordata; class Amphibia; order Anura; family Myobatrachidae; genus Pseudophryne; species Pseudophryne corroboree. The sequence continues at coordinate 57,283,580 of NC_086446.1, read as the reverse complement.
GAGCACATCTAAGGCTTTTCAGTCAGGTTTGGGTTCGTTCGGACCTGGACCCTTGGGTGTTACAAATTGTGACCCAAGGGTACAAACTGTAATTCCAAGACATTCCCCCTCGCCGTTTTTTCAAATCACCCTTACCAGTTTCGCTTCCAGACAGAGTTCTAGTCTGTGGTGCAATACAAAAATTATGTCAAAATCAGGTTGTGATCCCAGTCCCCCGGGCTCAACAAGAAGAAGTGTTTTATTCAAGCCTATTTGTAGTGCCGTAGCCAGATGGCTCAATACGACCAATCCTCAACCTAAAATCTCTAAAGTTTTTCCTGAAGAAATTCAAATTCAAGATGGAGTCTCTCCGAGCGGTGATCTCCAGCCTGGAGGAGGGAGAATTCATGGTGTCTTTGGACATAAAGGATGCCTACCTTCATGTTTCCATTTATCCCCCTCATCAGAGTTATCTCCGGTTTGCAATCCAGGATACACATTACCAATTTCGAACGTTGCCGTTTGGCCTGGCCACGGATCCAAGGATTTTCACAAAAGTCATGGTAGAAATGATGATTCTCCTCAGAAAATGTTAGGGTCTCCTGCCCTGTGCTGCCACGTCGTCATGGCAACCGGGAGACAAGTGCTAGCGGAGTAACCTGAGCGCAGCTGATACTCCGGTTCGGGTCTTATGCTGTGCAGTGGTTATAGGCTCTGTGCATGGCAGGGGATCCGGTGCTGGTTTTTGTGCTCACAGTCTGTGAGGTCTGAGTGGGGTGTGGACAGCACCTGCTTTATAAGGCCTCTTTTCAGGGTAAGCAGATGCTGCTGAATCTTTGTTGGTTAGTCAGTTTCTGAAAGTTAGCCAGTACTGTGTAGCTTTGTATTTGTTTGTTGCTTACTGCAAATAGGCCTGGGGATTTGGTATTACACTCTGCCAATCCAGACCTAGCAGTAAGACTGGAGTCAATCGTTTAGCTTGCTGGGGTTCTGTTACTACTCTGTGAACTTAGCAAGTTTGCGGCTGTATTCTAAGACTTGCCTGTCTAATCCTGTCTCACTGTGCTAGGTGTCAGGGGTCAGTTTAGTGGCAGAAAGCTGAACCTGTGCACTGCAAGTGAGAATTAGGATTGTGGAGACTCTCCTTGTGTCTATCATTCCATCTCTGACCAAGGAGTTTACTGCCACACCCGTTGGTAACCCTTTAGGGTTTTGCTGTTGCCCTTAGCAACAGCATTTCGGGTTTTCTATGTATTAAAACACAACATCTTGCTTTTCACATCTGAGCAGTTCTAATACAAGGGAGATACCCAGTTCCTTAGCCTCTGGGCTTCTCTGTTCACGTTGTGTGTATTTTGTTACCCTACCACCTTCTGTGTACGTTATGTCATATTCCCTAGTCTGTCTGTGAGTCCATTTGTTTTGCAAAACAGTTCAAACACCAGTACATTCCTGCAGGCACTGGAGTGCATAACAGTCCTGACACCAGTACTTTCCTGCAGGCACTGGTGTACATAACATATTCAGCAGCCCAATACTCCTGTTGAAATTTTGTGGGAATATGGAGCATACCCCTCAAAATACGTTGCAACAGGTGGTTGATCAGGTGCAGGTCCTGACTCGAAAATGTAATGATTTGTCCATTAAAATGCACACCTCCCAGGCTGCTGGCGGAGCTCCCGCAGCAGCAGCACCTGCAGGGGTTAAGGAGCCGAAAGTAAATCTCCCGGATCGTTTTTCTGGAGATCGCTCGCAGTTCTTTTGTTTCAAGGAGAGCTGCAAGCTATACTTCCGGCTTAGGCCTCAGTCTTCTGGGTCGGAGATTCAGCGGGTGGGCATAGTGATTTCCTTGCTACAAGGAGACCCACAGGTCTGGGCATATGGGTTGCAGCCTGACTGTCCGTCGCTTAAAAGTGTTGATGCTTTTTTTACGGCACTGGGCATGTTGTATGATGACCCTGACAAAACGGCCTCAAACGAGGCTCAGATTTCGATCCTTAAGCAAGGGCGAAGGCTAGTTGAGGTTTACTGTACGGAGTTTCGGAGGTTGGCCCATGATACCCAGTGGAATGACCCAGCCCTGAGACACCAGTACCGAAGAGGTCTTTCTAACCAGATAAAAGACCAACTGGTACAATATCCCTTGCCTGATAGCTTGGATCAGCTCATGCAGTTATCCATCCGGGTGGATAGACGGCTGAGAGAGCGTAGGCTTGAAAGGGAGACTGAGATTTCCTTCCTTCCCAAGGGAACCTCAGACTCTGAGGAATTTTCCGAGGAGCCTATGCAGATTGGGGCTACCCGCCTCTCCTTGCGTGAGAAGACGCGGAGGAGAAAGCAGGGGTTGTGTTTGTACTGTGGGAATAAAGGTCATGTGGTAGTATCATGCCCAGAAAAGCCGGAAAACTTCAGGGCCTGAGGGTGATGGGAAATATCCTGTCAGGCCAGAAGTCAGAATTTCCCAAGAAGACTTTTATCATTCCGGTGACCTTGAAGATCCTCGGTCAAACTGTCAAGACTGAGGCCTTTGTGGACAGTGGGGCCGACGGGGTTTTCATGGACCGCCAATTCGCCTTCAAACACTCTGTTCCCTTAGTACCCTTGGCATTGGAAATTGAGATTTGTGGGTTAAACGGGGAACCATTATCCCAAGGTAAAATTACCTCTTGCACTAGCCAGATTTCTTTGTTTATTGGAGCCACACACTCTGAAAAATTGTCCTTTTATGTGACTGTCTGTACTTTTGCCCCATTGGTGTTGGGGTTACCCTGGTTAAGGGCCCACAATCCTCAATTTGACTGGGTCTCTGGGGAGATTCTTAGTTGGGGTACTGATTGTTTCAGGAGTTGCTTGAGCCTTCCAGTCAGGTTCTCGCAGCTAAGTTTGCCAGGATTGCCAGGGTGTTATGCAGATTTTGCGGACGTGTTCTCCAAAAAAGTTGCAGAGGTACTACCTCCCCATCGCTCCTATGACTGTGCCATTGATTTGTTGCCAAATGCTAAGCTTCCCAAGAGCAGGTTGTACTCCCTGTCACGTCCTGAGACTCAGGCTATGGCAGAGTACATTCAGGAGAACTTGGCTAAGGGATTTATCAGACCTTCACAGTCTCCAGTTGGGTCGGGGTTCTTCTTCGTGGGTAAAAAGGACGGTTCGTTGCGACCCTGCATCGACTTCAGGGAATTGAACCGTATCACGATTAAAAACTCATACCCACGGCCTCTCATTTCGGTCTTGTTTGACCAGCTTCGTACTGCCACCATTTTTTCTAAGATTGACCTACGCGGTGCGTACAATCTAATCCGAATAAGAGAGGGGGATGAATGGAAGACTGCCTTTAATACCCACTCGGGGCATTATGAATATTTGGTGATGCCTTTTGGGCTCTGTAATGCCCCGGCAGTCTTCCAGGATTTCATGAATGATGTGCTCAGGGAATATTTGGATAGATTCTTAGTTGTATACTTAGATGACATCCTAATCTTCTCCCATTCCCTGGAGGAACATCGGAAGCATGTACGCTTAGTCCTCCAGAAACTCAGAGACCACCGGCTTGGGGCGAAGCTGGAGAAGTGCGAATTTGAAGTTCAGCAAATCGCATTTCTAGGATATATTATCTCCCCAGAAGGTTTCCAAATGGAGGGTTCCAAGGTACAGGCAGTCCTGGATTGGGTGCAGCCCAATAGTTTGAAGGCGCTTCAGCGTTTCCTGGGCTTTGCGAATTTTTATAGACGATTTATCGCTGGATTTTCGTCTATAGTGGCGCCCTTGGTGGTACTCACTAAGAAAGGGGCGGATGTTGCTCACTGGTCTTGTGAGGCTAAAGCGGCTTTTGCCCGTCTCAAAAGGGCATTTGTTTCGGCCAAGGTGCTGCGACACCCAGATCCAGAGCGTCCTTTTGTGGTGGAGGTGGATGCCTCTGAGATGGGTATTGGGGCAGTGCTTTCTCAGATGGGAGTGTCTGATAATCGCCTTCATCCCTGTGCTTACTTTTCCCGTAAATTTTCGCCTGCCGAGATGAATTATGACGTGGGTAACCGGGAATTGTTGGCTATTAAGGATGCACTCGAGGAGCGGAGACACTGGCTTGAGGGGGCTAAGTTTGTGGTCTCAATTCTCACTGACCATAAGAATCTGGCATATTTTGAGTCAGCGAAGCGTCTCAATGCCAGGCAGGCACGATGGGCTTTGTTTTTTGCTCGCTTTAATTTTTTGATAACATATCGCCCTGGGTCAAAAAACATCAAGGCTGATGCGCTCTCGCTGAGTTTTTCTCCAATCCAGGAGACCACCGAGGAGCCGTTGCCCATTGTTTCCCCATCATGTATTAAAGTGGGCATTACCCAGGACCTCTTATCATTAGTCCTTAGAGCACAGGAGCAGGCTCCTCCAGACCTTCCGGTAGGTCTTTTGTTTGTGCCTCCTAGGTTAAGACAGCGAGTGTTCCTGGAATTCCATGCCAAGAAGTCTGCAGGTCACCCGGGTATTGCCAGAACTCGGGAGTTGCTATCTAGGGCGGTGTGGTGGCCCTCGGTGGCTAAGGATGTGGATCAGTGGGTTCGGGCATGTGACATCTGTGCCCGAAATAAGACTCCTAGAGGGGTTCCTGTTGGCCCATTACATCCACTCTCTATCCCATCTAAGCCATGGACCCACATTTCAATGGATTTTGTGGTGGACTTGCCCAAATCCTCGGGGATGACAGCCATCTGGGTTGTCGTTGACAGGTTTTCGAAGATGGCGCACTTCGTTCCACTGGTTGGGCTGCCATCAGCCAGACGCCTGTCTGAATTATTTATGCTGCATGTTGTGCGTCTCCACGGGTTGCCACTTGATGTGGTCTCTGACCGCGGATCCCAGTTTGTGGCCAAATTCTGGAGGGCATTTTGTTCCGATCTCCAGATTTCTGTCAGCTTGTCGTCGGGCTACCATCCGCAGTCTAATGGGCAGACTGAAAGGGTGAACCAGTCCTTGGAGCAGTTCCTCAGGTGTTATGTCTCCAAGTGTCAGACTGACTGGGTTGCTCATCTGTCCATGGCGGAGTTTGCCTATAACAACGCGGCTCACTCTGCTACAGGGATCTCTCCCTTCCTTTGTGTGTATGGGCATCATCCTAAGGCCAATTCTTTTGACCCCCTGGACTCCACGCCTGGTGGTTCCACTGTGGTTTCGGTCCTTAGAGGTATTTGGCGGAAAGTGAAGAAAGCCCTTGTGTCTGTGTCATTAGTGACCAAAAGGGTTTTTGATAAGCGGAAAAGACCCTGTAGCTTCAAATTAGGAGACTTCGTCTGGTTGTCTACCAAGAATTTGAAGTTGAGACAGCCGTCTCATAAGTTAGGCCCCCGGTTCATCGGCCCTTATAAGATCACCAGGGTTATCAATCCGGTGGCATTTCAGTTAGATCTGCCCCGTTCTTTGGGTATCAATAAAACATTTAATTGTTCCCTTTTAAAACGGGCAATTAGTAATCCTTCTTCTAGTGGAAGACCTTCCCCTCTTCTGATACGTGGCCAGAGGGAGTTTGTTGTTGAAAGGATTCTTGACTCCAAGGTGGTTCGGGGTCGGCTGTCATTTTTGGTGCACTGGAAGGGGTATGGCCCGGAGGAGCGGTCGTGGGTGCGCAGTTGTGATCTTCATGCCCCCAGACTGATACGCTCTTTCTTCTCGCAGTTCCCCGATAAACCCGGTGGTAGGGGTTCTTTGACCCCTCGTCAGAGGGGGGGTACTGTTAGGGTCTCCTGCCCTGTGCTGCCACGTCGTCATGGCAACCGGGAGACAAGTGCTAGCGGAGTAACCTGAGCGCAGCTGATACTCCGGTTCGGGTCTTTTGCTGTGCAGTGGTTATAGGCTCTGTGCATGGCAGGGGATCCGGTGATGGTTTTTGTGCTCACAGTCTGTGAGGTCTGAGTGGGGCGTGGACAGCACCTGCTTTATAAGGCCTCTTTTCAGGGTAAGCAGATGCTGCTGAATCTTTGTTGGTTAGTCAGTTTCTGAAAGTTAGCCAGTACTGTGTAGCTTTGTATTTGTTTGTTGCTTACTGCAAATAGGCCTGGGGATTTGGTATTACACTCTGCCAATCCAGACCTAGCAGTAAGACTGGAGTCAATCGTTTAGCTTGCTGGGGTTCTGTTACTACTCTGTGAACTTAGCAAGTTTGCGGCTGTATTCTAAGACTTGCCTGTCTAATCCTGTCTCACTGTGCTAGGTGTCAGGGGTCAGTTTAGTGGCAGAAAGCTGAACCTGTGCACTGCAAGTGAGAATTAGGATTGTGGAGACTCTCCTTGTGTCTATCATTCCATCTCTGACCAAGGAGTTTACTGCCACACCCGTTGGTAACCCTTTAGGGTTTTGCTGTTGCCCTTAGCAACAGCATTTCGGGTTTTCTATGTATTAAAACACAACATCTTGCTTTTCACATCTGAGCAGTTCTAATACAAGGGAGATACCCAGTTCCTTAGCCTCTGGGCTTCTCTGTTCACGTTGTGTGTATTTTGTTACCCTACCACCTTCTGTGTACGTTATGTCATATTCCCTAGTCTGTCTGTGAGTCCATTTGTTTTGCATAACAGTTCAAACACCAGTACATTCCTGCAGGCACTGGAGTGCATAACAGTCCTGACACCAGTACTTTCCTGCAGGCACTGGTGTGCATAACAGAAAAAGAGGAGTTACAATTATCCGGTACTTGGACGATTTCCTGATAAAGGCGAGGTCCAAGGAAAAACTGGTACAGGACATTGCACTCTCTATGTCACTTCTACAACAGCACGGCTGAACATGCCGAAATCACACTTAATTCCAACAACACGGTTGGCATTTTTGGGTATGATTCTGGACACTGTCCAGCTGAGAGTGTTCCTCCCTCCGGAGAAAGCACTGGAAATTCAGAGTTTGGTAAAACTCATTCTGAAACCACCAACTGTCTCCATTCATTAATGCATTCGATTGCTGGGGAAGATGGTGGCGGCATATGAGGCCCTCCAATTCGGGAGGTTCCATGCCAGAGTGTTTCAGTGGGACCTGTTGGACAAATGGTCCGGATCCCACCTTCATATGCACCGGAGGATAGTTTTATCCCCCCACACCAGAATCTCACTCTTACAGATTCGGGATCCAAGACTGGATCCTAGTGACCACGGATGCAAGTCTCCGGGGTTGGGGAGCAGTCACACAAGGGGTGACCTTCCAAGGAAGGTGGTCAAGTCAGGAAACTCTTCTTCACATAAACGTGCTGGAGTTGAGGGCCATTTACAATGGCCTTCTACAAGCGGAACATCTTCTTCGAAACCGGCCTGTCCTGACCCAATCGGACAATGTGACAGCAGTAGCGTACATAAACCGCCAAGGCGGCACAAAGAGCAGAACAGCAATGGCAGAAGCCACAAGGATTCTTCGCTGGGCAGAGACTCGGGTAAGCGCTCTGTCTGCAATTTTCCTTCCGACAGTGGACAACTGGGAAGCAGACTTCCTCAGCAGACACGATCTACATCCAGGAGAGTGGAGCCTCCATCAGGAGGTCTTCTCCCTACTAACAAATCTATGGGGGATTCCCCACATAGACATGATGGCGTCCCGCCACAAAAAAAACTACTAAAGTATTGTTCCCGGTCCAGGGACCCTCAGGTGGCGGCAGTGGATGCACTGACGTCACCTTGGGTGTATCTGTCGCTGTACGTTTTCCCTCCACTTCCTCTCATTCCAAAGGTTCTGAGAATCCTAAGAAAATCACAGATTCCAGCACTCCTTGTAGTTCCAGACTGGCCAAGGAGAATTTGGTACCCGGATCTTCAGGAGTTGTTAGTCGAAGATCCATGGCCTCTTCCTCTTCGCGAGGATCTGCTGCGGCAATGGCCGTTCATCTATCAAGACATACAGCGGCTACGTTTGAAGGCATGGTGGTTGAACACCAGATTTTAGCCCGTAAGGGTATTCCCGATGAAGTCATCCCCACTCTTATCCTTGCTAGGAAGGGTGTGACGTCGAAACACTATCACCGTATTTGAAGGAAATATATTTCCTGGTGTGAGTCCAAGAAAGCTCCAGTGGAGAAGCTTGACCTTGGACGTTTTCTCCATTTTCTACAAAATGGAGTTGATGCGGGCCTTAAATTAGACTCCATAAAAGTGCAGATTTCTGCTTTGTCAATTTTCTTTCAGAAACAATTGGCCTCACTTCCTGAGGTGCAGACCTTTGTAAAAGGGGTCCTGCACATCCAAACTCCTTTTGTGCCACCTGTGGCACCTTGGGATCTTAATGTAGTTTTGACATTCCTAAAATCACATTGGTTTGAACCTTTAAGTAAAGTGGAGTTAAAAATCCTCACTTGGAAGGTTGTCATTTTGTTAGCATTGGCATCCGCAAGGCGGGTGTCTGAATTGGCGGCCTTGTCTCACAAGAGCCCTTATTTGATCTTCCATGAAGATAGGGCAGAATTGAGAACTCAGCAACAATTTCTGCCAATGGTGGTTTCCTCTTTTCATATTAACCAACCTATTGTGGTGCCAGTGGCTACTGGCACTTTGGCTGAGGAAAAGTCTCTGGATGTCGTCAAAGCTTTGAAAATTTACGTTGCTAGAACGGCTCCAGTTAGAAAAACAGAGTCTCTGTTTGTGCTATATGCTCCCAATAAAATTGGGTATCCTGCTTCAAAGCAGACCACTGCCCGCTGGATATGTCACACGATTCAGCAGGCTCATTCCACAGCAAGTTTGCTGTTACCTAAATCGGTAAAAGCCCATTCGACTAGGAAGGTGGGCTCGTCCTGGGCAGTTGCCCGGGGTGTCTCGGCATTACAACTTTGTCGAGCTGCTACTTGGTCGGGGTCAAACACGTTTGCTAAGTTTTACAAGTTTGATACCTTGGCCGATGAAGACCTAAAATTTGGTCAATCGGTGCTGCAGAGTCATCCGCACTCTCCCGCCCATTATAGAGCTTTGGTATAATCCCATGGTTCTTTTGGTGTCCCCAACATCCTCAATGACGTAATAGAAAACAGGATTTTAATACCTACCGGTAAATCCTTTTCTAGAAGTCCGTAGAGGATTTTGGGCGCTCATCCCAGTGCGTACTGTATCTGCAGTTTAGTTCTGGTTACACACAGGTTGTGTTAAGGTTTCTTCAGCTTGTTGCTGATTTTAGTTCATGTCCGTTGGCATGTGTTCAGTTGAATGCCATGTTATTCGGCATGTTTATGGCGTGAGCTGGTATGATGCTCACCTTGTTGTTAATTCCTTTCCTCAAAATGTCCATCTCTCCGGGCACAGTTCCAAACTGGGTCTGGGGAGGGATATAGAGGGAGGAGCCAGGTCACGCCCCCCTTTGAAAGTCTTAAAGTGCCCATGTCTCTTGCGGATCCGTCTATATCCCATGGTTCTTTTGGTGTCCCCAACATCCTCTTCGGACTTATAGAAAAGGATTTACTGGTAGATATTAAAATCCTGTTGTTTTTTTTTAATAAAACTTACTTTTGCTTGCTGGAAGTCACTGTGTGCGCCCATACAGCTTCCTGGATCTGTGAATGCGCTTTGTGAAATGGGGGTGGCAGGATGGGTGGGTGTGTGCTTGCACTTGCAACCGTTAAAGGGGCACCCGAACAAGTGAAGTGACCTCACAGTGTATGCCATCCTTTGCAAGCCTCACCCATTTATTTCTCTGACGTCCTAGTGGATGCTGGGGACTTCGTAAGGACCATGGAGAATAGCGGGCTCCGCAGGAGACTGGGCACATCTAAGAAAAATTTAGGACTACCTGGTGTGCACTGGCTCCTCCCACTATGACCCTCCTCCAGACCTCAGTTAGAATCCTGTGCCCGGCTCGAGCTGGATGCACACTAGGGGCTCTCCTGAGCTCCTAGATAGACAGTATAATTTAGGTTTTTTATTTTACAGTGAGACCTGCTGGCAACAGGCTCACTGCAATGAGGAACTAAGGGGAGAAGAAGCGAACCTACCTAACTGTGGGTAGTTTGGGCTTCTTAGGCTACTGGACACCATTAGCTCCAGAGGGATCGACCGCATGGAACCGGCCATTGATGTTCGGTCCCGGAGCCGCGCCGCCGCCCCCCTTACAGAGCCAGAAGCAAGAAGAGTCCGGAAAATCGGCGGCTGAAGACATCAGTCTTCTCCAAGGTAGCGCACAGCACTGCAGCTGTGCGCCATTGCTCCTCATACACACTTCACACTTCGGTCACTGAGGGTGCAGGGCGCTAGGGGGGGGCTCCCTGAGCTGCAATAAATACACCTTGGCTGGCAAATATATCACAATATATAGCCCCAGGGGCTGGGGGGCAGTCACGCTGGGAAGAAACTTCCAAGGACTTTGGACAAGTCAGGAGACTTCCCTACACATAAATGTTCTGGAACTGGGGGCCATTTACAATGCCCTGAGTCAGGCAAAGGCCCTGCTTCAAAATCAACCGGTTCTGATCCAGTCAGACAACATCACGGCGGTCGCCCATGTAAACCGACAGGGCGGCACAAGAAGCAGGGCGGCGATGGCAGAAGCCACAAGGATTCTCCGATGGGAGGAAAATCACGTGTTAGCACTGTCAGCAGTGTTCATTCCGGGAGTGGACAACTGGGAAGCGGACTTCCTCAGCAGACACGACCTCCACCTGGGAGAGTGGGGACTTCATCCAGAAGTCTTCCAACAGATAGTAAATCATTGGGAAAAGCCACAGGTGGACATGATGGCGTCCCGCCTAAACAAAAAACTAGAAAAATATTGCGCCAGGTCAAGGGACCCTCAGGCGATAGCTGTGGACGCTCTAGTCACACCGTGGGTGTACCGGTCGGTTTATGTGTTCCCTCCTCTTCCTCTCATACCCAAGGTACTGGGGATAATAAGGAAAAGAGGAGTAAGAACTATACTCATTGTTCCGGATTGGCCAAGAAGGTCTTGGTACCCGGAACTTCAAGAGTTAATCTCAGAGGACCCATGGCCTCTGCCGCTCAGACAGGACCTGCTACAGCAGGGGCCCTGTCTGTTCCAAGACTTACCGCGGCTGCGTTGCACGGCATGGCGGTTGAACGCCGGATCCTAAAGGAAAAGGGCATTCCGTAGGAAGTCATTCCTACGCTGATTAAAGCCAGGAAAGATGTAACTGCAAAACATTATCACCGCATATGGCGGAAATATGTTGCTTGGTGTGAGGCCAGAAAGGCCCCAACAGAGGAATTTCAACTGGGTCAATTTCTACACTTCCTACAAGCAGGAGTGACTATGGGCCTGAAATTAGGCTCCATTAAGGTACAGATCTCGGCTCTGTCGATTTTCTTCCAGAAAGAACTAGCTTCACTACCTGAAGTTCAGACATTTGTAAAAGGCGTGCTACATATTCAGCCCCCTTTTGTGCCTCCAGTGGCACCTTGGGATCTCAATGTGGTGTTGAGTTTCCTAAAATCACATTGGTTTGAGCCACTAAAAACCGTGGATCTAAAATATCTCACGTGGAAAGTGGTCATGTTATTGGCCTTGGCTTCGGCCAGGCGTGTATCAGAATTGGCGGCTTTGTCATGTAAAAGCCCTTATCTGATTTTCCATATGGATAGGGCAGAATTGAGGACTCGTCCCCAGTTTCTCCCTAAGGTGTGTCAGCTTTTCACTTGAACCCAACCTATTGCAGTGCTTGCGGCTACTAGGGACTTGGAGGATTCCAAGTTACTGGACGTAGTCAGGGCCTTGAAAATTTATGTTTCCAGGACGGCTGGAGTCAGGAAAACTGTTTTTTATCCTGTATGCACCCAACAAGATGGGTGCTCCTGCTTCTAAGCAGACTATTGCTCGCTGGATTTGTAGCACAATTCAGCTGGCGCATTCTGCGGCTGGACTGCCGCATCCTAAATCAGTAAAGGCCCATTCCACAAGGAAGGTGGGCTCATCTTGGGCGGCTGCCTGAGGGGTCTCGGCTTTACAACTTTGCCGAGCTGCTACTTGGTCAGGGGCAAACACGTTTGCAAATTTCTAGAAATTTGATACCCTGGCTGAGGAGGACCTGGAGTTCTCTCATTCGGTGCTGCAGAGTCATCCGCACTCTCCCGCCCGTTTGGGAGCTTTGGTATAATCCCCATGGTCCTTTCGGAGTTTCCAGCATCCACTAGGACGTCAGAGAAAATAAGATTTTACTCACCGGTAAATCTATTTCTCGTAGTCCGTAGTGGATGTTGGGCGCCCGTCCCAAGTGCGGACTGTCTGCATTACTTGTATATAGTTATTGTTAACTAAACGGGTTCTTGTTGAGCCATCTGTTGAGAGGCTCTGTTATGTTCATACTGTTAACTGGTATAATATCACGAGTTATACGGTGTGATTGGTGTGGCTGGTATGAATCTTACCCGGGATTCAAAATCCTTCCCTATTGTGTCAGCTCTTCCGGGCACAGTATCCTAACTGAGGTCTGGAGGAGGGTCATAGTGGGAGGAGCCAGTGCACACCAGGTAGTCCTAAATCTTTCTTAGATGTGCCCAGTCTCCTGCGGAGCCCGCTATTCCCCATGGTCCTTACGGAGTCCCCAGCATCCACTACGGACTACGAGAAATAGATTTACCGGTGAGTAAAATCTTATTTTTCACTTGCTGGATGGACACAGATGGCAGCAATGTCCAGATACTGCGATACATGCTGGTTATACAACCAGACCTATACCTAGGTTTTTTATTTTACAGTGAGACCTGCTGGCAACAGGCTCACTGCAATGAGGAACTAAGGGGAGAAGAAGCGAACCTACCTAACTGTGGGTAGTTTGGGCTTCTTAGGCTACTGGACACCATTAGCTCCAGAGGGATCGACCGCATGGAACCGGCCATTGATGTTCGGTCCCGGAGCCGCGCCGCCGCCCCCCTTACAGAGCCAGAAGCAAGAAGAGTCCGGAAAATCGGCGGCTGAAGACATCAGTCTTCTCCAAGGTAGCGCACAGCACTGCAGCTGTGCGCCATTGCTCCTCATACACACTTCACACTTCGGTCACTGAGGGTGCAGGGCGCTAGGGGGGGGCTCCCTGAGCTGCAATAAATACACCTTGGCTGGCAAATATATCACAATATATAGCCCCAGGGGCTGGGGGGCAGTCACGCTGGGAAGAAACTTCCAAGGACTTTGGACAAGTCAGGAGACTTCCCTACACATAAATGTTCTGGAACTGGGGGCCATTTACAATGCCCTGAGTCAGGCAAAGGCCCTGCTTCAAAATCAACCGGTTCTGATCCAGTCAGACAACATCACGGCGGTCGCCCATGTAAACCGACAGGGCGGCACAAGAAGCAGGGCGGCGATGGCAGAAGCCACAAGGATTCTCCGATGGGAGGAAAATCACGTGTTAGCACTGTCAGCAGTGTTCATTCCGGGAGTGGACAACTGGGAAGCGGACTTCCTCAGCAGACACGACCTCCACCTGGGAGAGTGGGGACTTCATCCAGAAGTCTTCCAACAGATAGTAAATCATTGGGAAAAGCCACAGGTGGACATGATGGCGTCCCGCCTAAACAAAAAACTAGAAAAATATTGCGCCAGGTCAAGGGACCCTCAGGCGATAGCTGTGGACGCTCTAGTCACACCGTGGGTGTACCGGTCGGTTTATGTGTTCCCTCCTCTTCCTCTCATACCCAAGGTACTGGGGATAATAAGGAAAAGAGGAGTAAGAACTATACTCATTGTTCCGGATTGGCCAAGAAGGTCTTGGTACCCGGAACTTCAAGAGTTAATCTCAGAGGACCCATGGCCTCTGCCGCTCAGACAGGACCTGCTACAGCAGGGGCCCTGTCTGTTCCAAGACTTACCGCGGCTGCGTTGCACGGCATGGCGGTTGAACGCCGGATCCTAAAGGAAAAGGGCATTCCGTAGGAAGTCATTCCTACGCTGATTAAAGCCAGGAAAGATGTAACTGCAAAACATTATCACCGCATATGGCGGAAATATGTTGCTTGGTGTGAGGCCAGAAAGGCCCCAACAGAGGAATTTCAACTGGGTCAATTTCTACACTTCCTACAAGCAGGAGTGACTATGGGCCTGAAATTAGGCTCCATTAAGGTACAGATCTCGGCTCTGTCGATTTTCTTCCAGAAAGAACTAGCTTCACTACCTGAAGTTCAGACATTTGTAAAAGGCGTGCTACATATTCAGCCCCCTTTTGTGCCTCCAGTGGCACCTTGGGATCTCAATGTGGTGTTGAGTTTCCTAAAATCACATTGGTTTGAGCCACTAAAAACCGTGGATCTAAAATATCTCACGTGGAAAGTGGTCATGTTATTGGCCTTGGCTTCGGCCAGGCGTGTATCAGAATTGGCGGCTTTGTCATGTAAAAGCCCTTATCTGATTTTCCATATGGATAGGGCAGAATTGAGGACTCGTCCCCAGTTTCTCCCTAAGGTGTGTCAGCTTTTCACTTGAACCCAACCTATTGCAGTGCTTGCGGCTACTAGGGACTTGGAGGATTCCAAGTTACTGGACGTAGTCAGGGCCTTGAAAATTTATGTTTCCAGGACGGCTGGAGTCAGGAAAACTGTTTTTTATCCTGTATGCACCCAACAAGATGGGTGCTCCTGCTTCTAAGCAGACTATTGCTCGCTGGATTTGTAGCACAATTCAGCTGGCGCATTCTGCGGCTGGACTGCCGCATCCTAAATCAGTAAAGGCCCATTCCACAAGGAAGGTGGGCTCATCTTGGGCGGCTGCCTGAGGGGTCTCGGCTTTACAACTTTGCCGAGCTGCTACTTGGTCAGGGGCAAACACGTTTGCAAATTTCTAGAAATTTGATACCCTGGCTGAGGAGGACCTGGAGTTCTCTCATTCGGTGCTGCAGAGTCATCCGCACTCTCCCGCCCGTTTGGGAGCTTTGGTATAATCCCCATGGTCCTTTCGGAGTTTCCAGCATCCACTAGGACGTCAGAGAAAATAAGATTTTACTCACCGGTAAATCTATTTCTCGTAGTCCGTAGTGGATGTTGGGCGCCCGTCCCAAGTGCGGACTGTCTGCATTACTTGTATATAGTTATTGTTAACTAAACGGGTTCTTGTTGAGCCATCTGTTGAGAGGCTCTGTTATGTTCATACTGTTAACTGGTATAATATCACGAGTTATACGGTGTGATTGGTGTGGCTGGTATGAATCTTACCCGGGATTCAAAATCCTTCCCTATTGTGTCAGCTCTTCCGGGCACAGTATCCTAACTGAGGTCTGGAGGAGGGTCATAGTGGGAGGAGCCAGTGCACACCAGGTAGTCCTAAATCTTTCTTAGATGTGCCCAGTCTCCTGCGGAGCCCGCTATTCCCCATGGTCCTTACGGAGTCCCCAGCATCCACTACGGACTACGAGAAATAGATTTACCGGTGAGTAAAATCTTATTTTTCACTTGCTGGATGGACACAGATGGCAGCAATGTCCAGATACTGCGATACATGCTGGTTATACAACCAGACCTATAACAAACGTATGAACTGACCATTCTCTTCACTGTTCAGTGTGTTTACTGGTGTCAGTTACTCCTGGTAACTGCATGCCTTTCATTTTATACTGTGGGAACGATATGCTCTACCCTCCATTCTGACACGTGTGAAAGTCATGCTGCACTGATGTTTCATATAGAAATAGCACAACGCAACTTATTAACCATGTTACAGTGCTGAGTGACAGGGGAATTTTATGGTATGTCCCTGCAGACACCTGGGGTTTTCACAGGAATAAGGGACACACACAGGATGGCAGGGTTCCACTGCCTCATGTGCACACTTTAAGCACAAGCAATATAGATGATTTCAGTATTATGTCGAGCAGTCTTCCAAAATACACATGGTATCATAAGGAGCCATTAAGTAATAACCTTATATAGTCAGTGAAAATGTCACAGGTCCAGGAGTTGCAGTTACTAGGCTTCTGCTGTCTGAGGTCTCACAAGTCCAGGGCATTCAAGCATGTCAGCAGGATCTAATATTAGTTTAAGGGACTGTCTTCAATCTACTTGACAAATGTAACTAGCAGTGTATACAAGTAGTGACTGAACACATTTGGAAAGTAACAAATAGTTTGCAGACTGTCCCTCCCAGCATAAGATCCTGCAGAGACATGCTTGGAAGCCCTAGGCAAATGCTTAGTCTGCCTATAGCTAAGACCGGCTCTGTACCTGTACATAACAGTGAGCTCAAGAGTGGCTCAAGGTCGTATATAGCAAACTGAGTCACCAGTATTAGTTCTAGAAACTGCTGTGCACAAATGAAAATAATATCACATAGAATAATTAATTTACAGTGTGAATGACATCATACAAAAGTTGTGCATAGAAAGTAAAAAATCATTGTATCCAGGACTAGGAATTCCAAATATTACCCACACAGGAAATTAAATTTTCCTTGTCACAAATACTGTAAGTAGTACACAAGTGTGTCAGACATATAGTTAATTATGACAGGATACAATATTACTTAGCTCTAATCAGGGTCGGTGCTAGGGTGTTTGGCGCCCTCCTGCGAACTATAAATTTGCGCCCTCCCTCCCATACTTCACAAAGGGACAGCATCGCAAATAGGAGTGTGGTCTCACAAGGAAGGGGCCTTACACACATTATGCCACACAGTAATGCCCCTTTGAACACATTATACCACACAGTAATACCCCATACACACTATTTCACACACAGTAATGTCCCTTACACATTATGCCTCACTCAGTAATGCCCCTTACACATTAGAAAACACACAGTAATGCCCCTTACACATTATGGAATGCCTGTTACTCATTATGCCATATACAGTAATGCTGTTTACACATTATGCCACATCTGGCGCAGTTTGTGAGCCACTGCAGCAATTCCTGATTAGCTGCCCGTGCACAAGCTTCAAGATGACTGGGGTGGAGGTGACACAGTGACTGGCACAAAACAAAAAGGATGTGTGTGACACAGTGACTGGGATAGAACACACATGGGGGTGACACAGTGACTGGGACAGAACATGGGGGGGGGGGACACCGTGACAGGGACAGAACACAGGGGGGTGACAATGGCTGATACAGAATACAGAGGGGAGTGACATCATGACTGGGACAGAACACAGAGGGTCAGTGGTGACAAAGTAAAAAGTCACTGTGTCCCAGAGGGCTGGTGATCATCACCCCACAATTACCTATGAGCCCCTTCTGACCTCACCTCCCAGAATCCAATGGGTCCATCTCCTGGGTCCCTCTCCTGTGACTGTGGTAACTACCAGCTACCTGCAATAATGCAAGATCCTGGAGTCTCTGTATGAATGTTATGCTGGCCTCAGCCACAACATTCCCTACCCCTGCCAAGTGACAAGAAAACACAACGGCAACAACCTGCTGGTGATGCGGGGTTTCTGGCTCCGAGTCAGACGCTGCCCACTGTCTCTGTGGCTCTGCCCACAAACTGTGCAGTGACACTCGCCGCTGTAAGCCTTGTCTGGGCACGTCTGGCGGCCGCGCGGGAGAAGAGGGCGGGAGGGTGAGTGGCCGCAGCAGCAGCAATATGAGGCGCTGTAGTGTAGTGCAGAGCGAGATGGCCCGGGGCAGAGCTTACTGTATATTTCACTAGAGGGCCGGGGGTTGCTGAAGTCAGTCAGGTGCTCTCTATCCGCACAGCTGTCGGCGCCGCTGCCTGACATACAGGCGCAGCTGCCGGCAGCAACAGGAGGGACAGGGATGCAGAGCAGGGAGAGCGCCTCTTCATCCAGGCGCCTCCCTACTTTGCATCCTTTTGCTGAGTGGGATGTGCCGGGCCTGGCTCTAATAGCCTATTGATGGGTATCCGTACACATGCACAAGTTTGTTCAAACTTGGTTCAAAGAGAATGCAGTTAATTTGCCGGCTGTCGGGATCCCGGCACTCACAATACCAATGCCAAAATCTCGACAGCTGACAATGCCAGCAACTGGCAACAGGGCTATTCCCAGTCGTGGGTGTCCACTGCACCCATAGAGCCACCGCAAGCGCAGCGAGCCACCGAGCCCGCAGAGTGACAAATGCAGTGAGCCCACAAGAGGACTCTAAGTCCTCGCCCCACTGACGGCATTCTGGTGGGTGGGATGCCCCTGTTGGGATATTGACAGTCAGCATACCGTTTGCTGGGAAATACCAATAAAGCACTTTTAGAGGAGCATTGTTACTTTGGAAACACAAACGGTGCTGCTCACATATGCAGACAGCAGTGACCCCATTACTGGGGGCATATTCTGAGACTGAAGGTCTCCGTCATCAGGTGAACTTTCTTCTCACCACCACCACCACCATTTTTTTCACATTTCAAATGGGTGAGTCACCTAGAACAATATTGTCCAATTGTACATTAATGCTTGGTCACTTCTATGGAGCATTGTTTCATTGTTTCATTGTTTCACCGTCCAGTTTTGGCAAGGTCAGGCATCGCAACCGACACAATTGGACTCTCCTTGGGGATTTGTGATATCGAAGAACGCACAATTCTTTGCTGTACTTTTGCCAGCTTAACTCTTTTAAGTTTTCTTGCAGGAGGATGAGTGCTTCCATCCTCATGTGAAGCTGAACCACTAGCCTTGAACATAGGCCAGGACGTCAGCCGTTCCTTGCCACTTCGTGTCGTAAATGGCACATTGGCAAGTTTACGCTTCTCCTCAGACAATTTGGATTTAGATTTTTGGGTCATTTTACTGAGCTTTATTTTTTGGGATTTTACATGCTCTCTACTATGACATTGGGCATCGGCCTTGGCAGACGACGTTGATGGCATTTCATCGTCTCGGCCATGACTAGTGGCAGCAGCTTCAGCACGAGGTGGAAGTGGATCTTGATCTTTCCCTATTTTACCCTCCACATTTTTGTTCTCCATTTTTTAATGTGTGGAATTATATGCCAGTAATATATCAATAGCAATGGCCTACTACTATATATACTGCTCACAAGTGAAATGCACCACAGGTATGGATGGATAGTATACTTGACGACACAGAGGTAGGTAGAGCAGTGGCATTCTGTACCGTACTGCTATATAGTATATACTGGTGGTCAGCAAACTGTGCAAAACTCAAATGCACCACAGGTATGTATGGATAGTATACTTGACGACACAGAGGTAGGTAGAGCAGTGGCCTTCTGTACCGTACTGCTATATAGTATATACTGGTGGTCAGCAAACTGTGCAAAACTGAAATGCACCACAGGTATGGATGGATAGTGTACTTGACGACACAGAGGTAGGTAGAGCAGTGGCCTTCTGTACATAGCTCTACCCGTGAGTGGATGGGAAAAGCTTTTTCCACTGATCATGAATTGACATGTGGTGCATGTGCATCTAATGCACCCTCTGGAATTGGCCTGCAATAATCTCTGTGGATTAGGGGAGATATCTGCTTTAACAAGCATATCCCTAATATTGTAATAATGTACATTAATTACACACTAACCTGTTCCTCGAAATTTGTAGTATACCAGATACTGTGCCCATGTGGGTTGTCATACATAGGCAAAACAGAAAGAATGTTTAAAGAGCGTATGGCAGCCCACCGGTCGGCCATTAAGGCGGCTATTGTTAAAGGCTCGAGCGACCAGCCGGTCGCACGACACTTTGCGGTGGCACGACACCCGTTGGTGTCGTTGCGTTACCGGATGATCGATCACGTTCCCCCCCTTATCCGGGGTGGTGATAGATGCCTCAAATTGCTCCAATCCGAAACCAGGTGGATTCACCGACTGGGGACTCTGCATCCCAGAGGCCTTAATGAACACCTAGGTTTAAATGCATTTTTATAAGCTCCAGGCATAGCTGATACTCTGCAGCCATAGCGATCTATTAGTATTGTATACCTTTAACATTTGTGCCATATTGTCCGTTGTGCTTATGTATACTGGGTTTCCATGCAGTATGATCCTATATAGATGCCGCATAGTTTGATTGTCATTACTAATGTGATGCGGTCTCTAGATATATGGTGCAGGTAGATGCCACCCGTTATATATGTTTATGGTATCATGTCACATCCTTAACAAGTTCATATTGTTGGTCTTGCTATAGATCGACCTACACTCATGTTGATCGATATGGCTGCTTTACTATGCACTGTAATGATGTTCATGTTGCACTGTGTACTGTTGTCGCTATAGCAACCGGCTGTGGGCAATGATGTCATGTGGGAGCGCCGACGGACCGGGCGTGTGCCTGTGCTCCGGAAGCGTGGTGATGGCGTCTGCACACACTATTTAGGTAAGCACTTTGACTGTTGTTCACTTGACCTGATGAAAATGCACAAGTAAAAGCATTGAAACGTTGTCTTCATTACAGATGTAAGTGTCTTTGTATTACGTCATTTGGAGTGCCGCACTATCAGCTGTGTTTATATATATATATATATATATATATATATATATATGCAGAAGTCAGCGGCACTCAGCAGTCGGAATAAAGCAGTGAAGATTCTTTATTTAAGTCCTACGCCGTTTCGGGGGTTCACCCCCGTCTTCAGGGACAAGTCATATACAAGTCTTGTATATGACTTGTCCCTGAAGACGGGGGTGAACCCCCGAAACGGCGTAGGACTTAAATAAAGAATCTTCACTGCTTTATTCCGACTGCTGAGTGCCGCTGACTTCTGCACATATTTGGATCTTGCCATAGATCACAGAGGGCACCGCAGCAAGTACCACGTCACATACCCCACAGAGTGCCGAACCTATCCGCTACATATATATATATATATATATAGTTATACTGGTGGTCAGCAAACTGTGCAAAACAGAAATACACCACAGGTATGGATGCATAGTATACTTGACGACACAGAGGTAGGTAGAGCAGTGGCCTTCTGTACTGTACTGCTATATAGTATATACTGATGGTCAGCAAACTGTGCAAAACTGAAATGCACCACAGGTATGGATGGATAGTATTCTTGATGACATAGAGGTAGGTAGAGCAGTGGAATACTGTACCGTACTGCTACATATATAGTTATACTGGTGGTCAGCAAAATTCTGTACTGTCCTCCTACTAGTATATATATACTACAATGCAGCACAGATATGGAGCGTTTTTCAGGCAGAGAACGTATAATACTGGTGGTCACTGGTCAGCAAAACTCTGCACTGTCCTCCTACTATATAATACTCCTGGTCCCCAGTCCCCACAATAAAGCAATTAGCACACTGAGCACAGATATTTGCAGCACACTGAGCACAGTCAGATATGGAGCGTTTTTCAGGCAGAGAACGTAGATATTTGCACTTGCAGCACACTGAGCACAGATATTTGCAGCACACTGAGCACAGATATTTGCAGCACAATTTGCAGCCCACTGAACATAGAAACTGAGAGGACGCCATCCACGTCCTCCCACGATCATCTCCAATGTACAAGTGAAAAATGACGGCGAAGCGCGGCTCCTTATATAGAATACGAATCTTGCGAGAATCCGACCGCGGGATGATGACGTTCAGACACGCTCGTTTTAACCGAGCAAGGCGGGAGGATCCGAGTTGCTCGGACCCGTGCAAAAAAAGGTGAAAATCGGGCAGGTTCGGATCCCGAGGATCCGAACCCGCTCATCACTACTTTATAGTATTACCTCCCTGTATAGTGTTACCTTCCTTTATAGTGTTACCACCTTGTATAGTGTTACTACCCTGTATGGTGCTGTCCCCTGTATAGTGTTATCCCCTGTATGGTGCTGCTGCTCTGTACAGTTCTGCCCCCTGTATAGTATTGCCTCCCTGTATAGTGCTGCCCCCTTTATAGTGATGCCTCCCTGTATAGTGTTGCCCCTGTATAGTATGGCCTCCTTTAAAGTGCTGCCCCCCTGTATAGTGCTGCCTCCCTGTATAGTTCTGCCTAATTCATAGTGTTACCCCCCTGTATAGTACTGCCCCCTGTATAGTAGTGATGAGCACCGGAAATTTTTCGGGTTTTGTGTTTTGGTTTTGGGTTCAGTTCCGCGGCCGTGTTTTGGGTTTGAACGCGTTTTGGCAAAACCTCACCGATTTTTTTTTTGTCGGATTCGGGTGTGTTTTGGATTCGGGTGTTTTTTCAAAAAACCCTAAAAAACAGCTTAAATCATAGAATTTTGGGGTCATTTTGACCCCAAAGTATTATTAACCTCAATAACCATAATTTCCACTCATTTTCAGTCTATTCTGAACACCTCACACCTCACAATATTATTTTTAGTCCTAAAATATGCACCGAGGTCGCTGGATGACTAAGCTCAGCGACCCAAGTGGCCGACACAAACACCTGGCCCATCTAGGAGTGGCACTGCAGTGTCACGCAGGATGGCCCTTCCAAAACCCCCCCCCCCCAAACAGCACATTACGCAAAGAAAAAAAGAGGCGCAATGAAGTAGCTGTGTGACTAAGATAAGCGACCCAAGTGGCCGACACAAACACCTGGCCCATCTAGGAGTGGCACTGCAGTGTCACGCAGGATGGCACTTCCAAAAAACACCCCCCAAACAGCACATGACGCAAAGAAAAAAAGAGGCGCAATGAGGTAGCTGTGTGACTAAGATAAGCGACCCAAGTGGCCGACACAAACACCTGGCCCATCTAGGAGTGGCACTGCAGTGTCACGCAGGATGGCCCTTCAAAAAACGACTCCCCAAACAGCACATGACGCAAAGAAGAAATAAAAGATGCGCAATGAGGTAGCTGTGTGACTAAGATAAGCGACCCTAGTGGCCGACACAAACACCTGGCCCATCTAGGAGTGGCACTGCAGTGTCACGCAGGATGGCCCTTCCAAAAAACACTCCCCAAACAGCACATGACGCAAAGAAAAAAAGAGGCGCAATGAGGTAGCTGTGTGAGTAAGATAAGCGACCCTAGTGGCCGACACAAACACCTGGCCCATCTAGGAGTGGCACTGCAGTGTCAGGCAGGATGGCCCTTCCAAAAAACACCCCCCAAACAGCACATGACGCAAAGAAAAAAAGAGGAGCAATGAGGTAGCTGTGTGACTAAGATAAGCGACCCAAGTGGCCGACACAAACACCTGCCCCATCTAGGAGTGGCACTGCAGTGTCACGCAGGATGGCACTTCCAAAAAACACCCCCCAAACAGCACATGACGCAAAGAAAAAAAGAGGCGCAATGAGGTAGCTGTGTGACTAAGATAAGCGACCCAAGTGGCCGACACAAACACCTGGCCCATCTAGGAGTGGCACTGCAGTGTCACGCAGGATGGCCCTTCAAAAAACGACTCCCCAAACAGCACATGACGCAAAGAAGAAATAAAAGATGCGCAATGAGGTAGCTGTGTGACTAAGATAAGCGACCCTAGTGGCCGACACAAACACCTGGCCCATCTAGGAGTGGCACTGCAGTGTCACGCAGGATGGCCCTTCCAAAAAACACTCCCCAAACAGCACATGACGCAAAGAAAAAAAGAGGCGCAATGAGGTAGCTGTGTGAGTAAGATAAGCGACCCTAGTGGCCGACACAAACACCTGGCCCATCTAGGAGTGGCACTGCAGTGTCAGGCAGGATGGCCCTTCCAAAAAACACCCCCCAAACAGCACATGACGCAAAGAAAAAAAGAGGAGCAATGAGGTAGCTGTGTGACTAAGATAAGCGACCCAAGTGGCCGACACAAACACCTGCCCCATCTAGGAGTGGCACTGCAGTGTCACGCAGGATGGCCCTTCCAAAAAATACTCCCCAAACAGCACATGACGCAAAGAAAAAAAGAGGCGTAATGAGGTAGCTGTGTGAGTAAGCTAAGCGACCCTAGTGGCCGACACAAACACCTGGCCCATCTAGGAGTGGCACTGCAGTGTCACGCAGGATGGCCCTTCCAAAAACTACTCCCCAAACAACACATGACGCGAAGAAAAATTAAAGAAAAAAGAGGTGCAAGATGGAATTGTCCTTGGGCCCTCCCACCCACCCTTATGTTGTATAAACAGGACATGCACACTTTAACCAACCCATCATTTCAGTGACAGGGTCTGCCACACGACTGTGACTGAAATGACGGGTTGGTTTGGACCCCCACCAAAAAAGAAGCAATTAATCTCTCCTTGCACAAACTTGCTCTACAGAGGCAAGATGTCCACCTCATCATCATCCTCCGATATATCACCATGTACATCCCCCTCCTCACAGATTATCAATTCGTCCCCACTGGAATCCACCATCTCAGCTCCCTGTGTACTTTCTGGAGGCAATTGCTGCTGGTGAATGTCTCCACGGAGGAACTGATTATAATTCATTTTAATGAACATCATCTTCTCCACATTTTCTGGATGTAACCTCGTACGCCGATTGCTGACAAGGTGAGCGGTGGCACTAAACACTCTTTCGGAGTACACACTTGTGGGAGGGCAACTTAGGTAGAATAAAGCCAGTTTGTGCAAGGGCCTCCAAATTGCCTCTTTTTCCTGCCAGTATAAGTATGGACTGTCTGACGTGCCTACTTGGATGCGGTCACTCATATAATCCTCCACCATTCTTTCAATGGGGAGAGAATCATATGCAGTGACAGTAGATGACATGTCCGTAATCGTTGTCAGGTCCTTCAGTCCGGACCAGAAGTCAGCATCAGCAGTCGCTCCAGACTGCCCTGCATCACCGCCAGCGGGTGGGCTCGGAATTCTGAGCCTTTTCCTCACACCCCCAGTTGCGGGAGAATGTGAAGGAGGAGATGTTGACAGGTCGCGTTCCGCTTGACTTGACAATTTTCTCACCAGCAGTTCTTTGAACCCCAGCAGACTTGTGTCTGCCGGAAGGAGAGATCCAAGGTAGGTTTTAAATCTAGGATCGAGCACGGTGGCCAAAATGTAGTGCTCTGATTTCAACAGATTTACCACCCGTGAATCCTTGTTAAGCGAATTAAGGGCTCCATCCACAAGTCCCACATGCCTAGCGGAATCACTCTGTGTTAGCTCCTCCTTCAATGTCTCCAGCTTCTTCTGCAAAAGCCTGATGAGGGGAATGACCTGACTCAGGCTGGCAGTGTCTGAACTGACTTCACGTGTGGCAAGTTCAAAAGGTTGCAGAACATTGCACAACGTTGAAATCATTCTCCACTGCGCTTGAGACAGGTGCATTCCACCTCCTATATCGTGCTCAGTTGTATAGGCTTGAATGGCCTTTTGCTGCTCCTCCAACCTCTGAAGCATATAGAGGGTTGAATTCCACCTCGTTACCACTTCTTGCTTCAGATGATGGCAGGGCAGGTTCAGGCGTTTTTGGTGGTGCTCCAGTCTTCTGCAAGTGTCCCGCAATTCTTCTGGCCACCGACAGCATCTCTTGCACGCCCCTGTCGTTTCTTAAATAATTCTGCACCACCAAATTCAAGGTATGTGCAAAACATGGGACGTGCTGGAATTTGCCCATATTTAATGCACACACAATATTGCTGGCGTTGTCCGATGCCACAAATCCACAGGAGAGTCCAATTGGGGTAAGCCATTCCGCGATGATCTTCCTCAGTTGCCGTAAGAGGTTTTCAGCTGTGTGCGTATTCTGGAAAGCGGTGATACAAAGCGTAGCCTGCCTAGGAAAGAGTTGGCGTTTGCGAGATGCTGCTACTGGTGCCGCTGCTGCTGTTCTTGCGGCGGGAGTCCATACATCTACCCAGTGGGCTGTCACAGTCATATAGTCCTGAGCCTGCCCTGCTCCACTTGTCCACATGTCCGTGGTTAAGTGGACATTGGGTACAACTGCATTTTTTAGGACACTGGTGAGTCTTTTTCTGAGGTCTGTGTACATTTTCGGTATCGCCTGCCTAGAGAAATGGAACCTAGATGGTATTTGGTACCGGGGACACAGTACCTCCAACAAGTCTCTAGTTGGTTCTGCAGTAATGATGGATACCGGAACAGCGTTTCTCACCGCCCAGGATGCCAAGGCCTCAGTTATCCGCTTTGCAGCAGGATGACTGCTGTGTTATTTCATCTTCCTCGCAAAGGACTGTTGAACAGTCAATTGCTTGGTGGAAGTAGTAAAAGTGGTCTTACGACTTCCCCTCTGGGATGACCATCGACTCCCAGCAGCAACAACAGCAGCGCCAGCAGCAGTTGGCGTTACACGCAAGGATGCATCGGAGGAATCCCAGGCAGGAGAGGACTCGTCAGAATTGCCAGTGACATGGCCTACAGGACTATTGGCATTCCTGGGGAAGGAGGAAATTGACACTGAGGGAGTTGGTGGGGTGGTTTGTGTGAGCTTGGTTACAAGAGGAAGGGATTTACTGGTCAGTGGACTGCTTCTGCTGTCGCCCAAAGTTTTTGAACTTGTCACTGACTTATGATGAATGCGCTGCAGGTGACGTATAAGGGAGGATGTTCCGAGGTGGTTAACGTCCTTACCCCTACTTATTACAGCTTGACAAAGGCAACACACGGCTTGACACCTGTTGTCCGCATTTCTGTTGAAATACTTCCACACCGAAGAGCTGATTTTTTTTTTTTTTTTCACCAGGCATGTCAATGGCCATATTCCTCCCACGGACAACAGGTGTCTCCCCGGGTGCCTGACTTAAACAAACCACCTCACCATCAGAATCCTCCTTGTCAATTTCCTCCCCCAGCGCCAGCAACACCCATATCCTCCTCATCCTGGTGTACTTCAACACTGACATCTTCAATCTGACTATCAGGAACTGGACTGCGGGTGCTCCTTCCAGCACTTGCAGGGGGCGTGCAAATGGTGGAAGGCGCATGCTCTTCACGTCCAGTGTTGGGAAGGTCAGGCATCGCAACCGACACAATTGGACTCTCCTTGTGGATTTGGTCAGCTTGAGTCTTTTCATTTTTCTAGCGAGAGGCTGAGTGCTTCCATCCTCATGTGAAGCTGAACCACTAGCCATGAACATAGGCCAGGGCCTCAGCCGTTCCTTGCCACTCCGTGTGGTAAATGGCATATTGGCAAGTTTACGCTTCTCCTCCGACAATTTTCTTTTAGATTTTTGAGTCCTTTTTTTACTGATATTTGGTGTTTTGGATTTTACATGCTCTGTACTATGACATTGAGCATCGGCCTTGGCAGACGACGTTGATGGCATTTCATCGTCTCGGCCATGACTAGTGGCAGCAGCTTCAGCACGAGGTGGAAGTCGATCTTGATCTTTCCCTATTTTTGGAACCTCAACATTTTTGTTCTCCATATTTTAATAGGCACAACTAAAAGGCACCTCAGGTAAACAATGGAGATGGATGGATACTAGTATACTTATGGATGATGAGCGACTGCCGACACAGAGGTAGCTACAGCCGTGGACTACCATACTGCGTCTGCTGCTAGCATAGACTGGATGTTAATGATATAAAAAATATATATATATCACTACTGCAGGACAGGTATATATTATATAATGACGGACCTGCTGGACACTGTCAGCACTGCAGACTCCTAAAGTAAACTACTAGTATGAAGTAGATAGAAAAAAAAAAACACCACAGGTAGGTATACAATTATGGATGGACGAGCAATTGCCGACACAGAGGTAGCTACAGCCGTGGACTACCGTACTGCGTCTGCTGCTAGTATAGACTGGATGATAATGATATAAAAAATATATATATATATATATCACTACTGCAGGACAGGTATATATTATGTAATGACGGACCTGCTGGACACTGTCAGCACTGCAGACTCCTAAAGTAAACTACTAGTATGAAGTAGATAGAAAAAAAAAAAACCACCACAGGTAGGTATACAATTATGGATGGACGAGCGACTGCCGACACAGAGGTAGCTACAGCCGTGGACTACCGTACTGCGTCTGCTGCTAGTATAGACTGGATGATAATGATATAAAAAATATATATATATATCACTACTGCAGGACAGGTATATATTATATAATGACGGACCTGCTGGACACTGTCATCAGAATGCGTTTATAGAATATTATATAATGACGTTCGGGCGCGCTCGGGTTAACTGAGCAAGGCGGAAGGATCCGAGCCTGCTCGGACCCGTGTAAAAAAAGCTGAAGTTCGGGCGGGTTCGGATTCCAAAGGAACCGAACCCGGTCATCACTACTGTATAGTGCTGCCTCATGTATAGTGTTACCTTCCTGTATAGTGCTGCCTCCCTGTATAGTTCTGCCTAATTCATAGTGTTACCCCCCTGTATAGTGCTGCCCCATGTATAGTGTTACCTTCCTGTATAGTGCCATACCCTCCAACATTTTACACTGAAAAATCGGTACAAATCCGAAAAAGGAGCGTGGCCGCGGGTAAGGCCACACCCCTTTTCCTATACTTTCAATGGAAGTTTGGAGAGCCAAAAATCGGTACAGACCATGAAAAAATTGTACTGTACCTATTAAAAAGGTACAGTTGGATGGTATGTAGTGCTGCCTCCCTGTGTAGTGCTACCTCCCTGTATAGGTTTGCCTCACTGCATAGTACTGCCCCCCCTGTATAGTGTTACCTCCCTGTATAATTCTGCTTACTTGTATCAGAATCAGAATCCCTGTAAAGTGCTGCCTCCCTGTATACTGTTACCTCCCTGTATAGTGCTGCCTCCCTGTATGTTGATCACCCTGTATATAGTGTTGTGCCCGGTATAGTGTTACCTCCCTGTATAGTTTTACCTCCCTGTATAGTGTTGCCTACCTGTATAGTGCTGCCCCCTGTATAATGTCTCACTGCATAGTACTGCCCCCCTGTATAGTGTTACCTCCCTGTATAATTCTGCTTACTTGTATCAGAATCAGAATCCCTGTAAAGTGCTGCCTCCCTGTATACTGTTACCTCCCTGTATAGTGCTGCCTCCCTGTATGTTGATCCCCCTGTATATAGTGTTGTGCCCGGTATAGTGTTACCTCCCTGTATAGTTTTACCTCCCTGTATAGTGTTGCCTACCTGTATAGTAATGCCCCCTGTATAATGTCTCACTGCATAGTACTGCCCCCCTGTATAGTGTTACCTCCCTGTATAATTCTGCCTCCCTGTATAGTGTTGCCTCCCTGTATAGTGTTGCCTCTGTATAGTGCTGCACCCTTTAAAGTGCTGCCCCATGTATAGTGCTGCCTCCCTATATAGTGCTGTCCCCTGTGAAGTTTTGACTCCCTGTATAGTTGCTGTCCTTTGTATAGTTTTTCCTCTTGTATATTGCTACCTCTGTGTATAGTGATGCCCTGTGTACACTGTTACCTTCCTGTATAGTGCTACCTCCCTGTATAGTGCTTCCTCCTTGTATAGTGCTCCCTCCCTATATAGTGTTGCCCCTGTATAGTTTTGCCTCCCCGTATAGCGCTGCCCTGTGTATAGTGCTTTCTCTTGTATAGTTTTGTCTCCCTGTATAGTGCTACCTCCCTGTATAGTGTTACCTCCCTCTATTGTGCTGCCTACCTGTATAGTGTTACCTCCCTGTATAGTGCTACCTCCCTGTATTGTGCTGCCTCCCTGTATAGTGCTGCTTCCCTGTATATTGCTACCGCCTTGTATAGTGCTTCCTCCCTGTATAGTGTTGTCTCCCTGTATTGTGCTGCCTCCCTGTATAGTGTTGTCTCCCTGTATTGTGCTGCCTCCCTGTATTGTGCTGCCTCCCTGTATAGTGCTGTCCCCTGGGAAGTTTTGACTCCCTGTATAGTGCTGTCCCTTGTATAGTTTTTCCTCTTGTATATTGTTACCTCTATGTATAGTGATGCCCTGTGTATAATGGCCCTCATTCCGAGTTGATCGCTCGCAAGGCGATTATAGCAGAGTTACACACGCTAAGCCGCCGCCTACTGGGAGTGAATCTAAACTTCTTAAATGTGCGACCGATGTATGCGCAATATTGCGATTACTAACGAGGTAGCAGTTTCTGAGTAACTCCAGACTTACTCTGCCTGTGCGATCATTTCTGTCCTTTTCGGCCCTGGCTGACGTCAGAAACACTCCCTTCGTCGTCACAAACACACCCAGCGTTTGCCCAAGCACTCCCACCGTTTCTCCAGACACGCCTGCGTTTTTTCCGGAAACGGTAGCGTTTTGAGTCACACGCCCCATAAACGCCGTGTTTCCGCCCAGTAACACCCATTTCCTGTCAATCACAATGCGATCGCCGGAGCGATGAAAAAGCCGTGAGTAAAATTACTATCTTCATAGTAAAGTTACTTGGCGCATGCGCTGTGCGAACATTACGCATGCGCACTAAGAGAATTCTCACTGCGATGCGATGAAAATCTACGAGCGAACAACTCGGAATGAGGGCCAATGTTACCTCCCTGTATTGTGCTACCTCCTTGTATAGTGCTTCCTCCTTGTATAGTGTTGCCTCCCTATATAGTGTTGCCCCTGTATACTTTGCCTCCCTGTATAGTGCTGCTCCCCTGTAGAGTGTTACCTCCCTGTATTGTGTTGCCTCCTTATATTGTGCGGCCTCCCTGTATAGTGCTGCCTCCCTGTATAGTGCTGCCCCCCTGTATTGTGTTACCTCCCTGTATTGTGCTGCTTCCCTGTATATTGCTACCTCCCTGTATTGTACTGCCTCCCTGTATAGTGTTGTCTCCCTGTATTGTGCTGCCTCCCTGTATAGTGTTACCTCCCTGTATTATGCTGTCTCTATGTATTGTGCTGTCTCTATGTATTGTGTTGCCTCCCTGTATAGTGTTGCATCCCTGTATAGTGCTGCCTCCCTGTATATTGTTACCTCCCTGTATTGTTCTGCCTCCCTGTATATTGTTATCTCCCTGTATAGTGTTGCCTCCCTGTATAGTGTTACCTCCCTGTATATTGCTGCCTCCCTGTATAGTGCTGCCTCCCTGTATAGTGTTGCCTCCCTGTATAGTGCTGCCTCCCTGTATAGTGCTCTCTCTTGTATAGTTTTGCCTCCCTGTATAGTGTTTTTCTTTGTACCGATTACAATTACAAATTACAATTTAAAAGTACAAGCACGGGCATGATCTGGCTAAAAACAAAAAAACAAATAAACACTAGATGCTGCTAGTTTCTCTGTTAGGAGAAACACATGACAAATTACAGATATGCCGCTGTCATCGCACCCGTGACTATTCGTGGGTGCGACTTGATTGACAGACTTAGAGTGCCTGCTCACTTGCATGTGCAAATTGTGTCACCCGCAATCCATAGGAAATACATTGTGCAACCGCGAGTGCAACTATGCACACCCAAGTGCCAGGGCCGTTTCTAGACCTTGTGACGCCCAGGGCGAAAGTTTCCTTTGGCACGAACCCACCCCCCCGACAGGAAACCAGGGTTAGTGCGCGCCTTTGGCACGTGGCAAAAAATATGGGTGTGGCTTCATAGGGAAGGGGTGTGGTCACAGTTATGCCCCCCTGTAGCTGTGCCCCCTATAGTTTTGGCCCCAGCAATTGTGCCCCCAGTACTTTTGCCCCCTGTAGCTGTGCCCCTAGTAGTTTTGCCCCAGTACTTTGCCCCATGTAGCTGTGACCCCAGTAGTTTTGCCCCCAGTACTGTACCCCCAGTATTAATGCATCCTGTAGCTGTGCCAGCAGTATTAATGCCCCCTGTAGCTGTGCCCCCAGTATTAATGCCCCCGGTAGCGCCGCTTACACATAATAAATAAATAAATAAATATTCACCAGCCCCGCTCCTGCTTCCCGACTGCTGCTGTCCTCCATCTCTGGTCGCTGGCACCGCTCCTCGGATCTATGGGGGAGACCTCATGGCATCTCTCCCATAGCAGCGCATAAACACTAGAGGTCAATTATGACCTCTAGTGTCTACAGCCGCTCCCACAATGTCAAGCGGTGCGCGATGACATCAGGTGCACCGTGGTGCACCAGTAGCGGCTCCTGCCACGGTAGCGCCCTCGGGACGGCTGGGTGCCTCAGGCGAAAAGCCTGCTTGCCCAAGGCAAGAGCCGCTACTGCCAGGTGCGTGTAGTCACTGCCACAATGCAGCAACAATGACAGTGGGTTACATCTGTACTTAGAAATGGCAATTCACTCCTATACACAAAGCAGGGCTGTCTCACTGTCTGCGTCAGACCACTGTAGACCTGAGGCAAAAGCAGAAGATCCACACTGCATTGTATATCACACAGGGCAGAGTACTTACATTACCACAAATATCCATTTTGCATACAGTAATGCCATCAAATCATACCCAAGCAGGAGGGGGCAGCCAGTTCGGTATTACAGGGGGAGTGGCCTTGTTGTAGGTGGGCGGCAAGGGGGAGTGGACGCACAATTGCGTCATCATAGCCCGCTAGGCAATACAATGAGTTCTGCCAATGACCAGGGCCGTTTCTTGGGGCAGGCGAGCAGTGCAACCGCACTGGGCGCAAGCCGCGGCACTTACTGTGGCTCCCTACTTCCCCTCCTATTTCTCCCCGAGTAACCCGCTCGGGGGGCGGAGTTTCACAGAATGACGCAGTTGCGTCGTTACGTCACTCCGCAGCCCCGTCACTCCGCGAAACTCCCCCCCCCCCTGCTGAGCGGGGTACAGAGGGGGATCCAAGTTAGGAAGAGGGAAAGGCCAGGCGCGAGGAGCGACTGATGAGGCGGGCTGAAGAGCGGTAATCGCCTCTGTAAGTATTCTCTATCTCTCTCTCTCTCTCGATGTGCAAAATGGGGACACCTGCCGTAATGTGTGAAATGGGGACTCTTGCCTGCCGTAGTGTGGGGATTTAATGTGTCAAGGGCATTGCGGTGTGTGGCATAATATGGTGCAGGGGGCATTACTGTGTGGGGCTTAATATAGTAGAATTTTTTTTTCCTGTGGTGGTCGTGATCTGTTGGAGCAGGGTCAAAAACTGGATTGTGAGGTAGTATTTTCAGACGAGGCCATGCACATTTAGATGAGGCCACGCCTCCTTGCCGGGTGCGCGTGCACATTTTTTTTTATCTAGGTGTGTGTGTGGGGGGGGGGGGGCACATTTTTTAATGTCATGGGGGGGCGCATTTTTAAATCTCGCACTGGGAGCCAAATTGGCTAGAAACAGCCCTGCCAATGACATCGGGCGGTTGGACTACGATGATGTGATTCAGTGCAAATCACGTCATCGGACCGCTCACTATGAAAGGGGGCTGTGGGGGTGCTGCGGAGGTCTGGCCGCATTTGGAAGACTTGACTATCATTCTGTGGGGCCCGAAACACCACTCGATTTTAGCAAGTTGTTCTTGCCAGATGGGTAGTCAAGTATGCCGCAGATACATGCATCTGAATACTGAGCAAATTGCATATATTTAACATTATTTATGGCTAGGTTCTTGGTGTCAATTACATTCAGCTCTGCATAAACCCTATGCATGGAATGGCTAATATGATTAATAATTATAAGTGATTATAAAAGCTGACACTCACTTGTGAAGGAGGAAGTGGCCATCACGCAGCAGGCAATGAGATCTTACATGTCCTAGGAGGAAATAAAATGCAGATTATTGCACATAAATCTGGATACTTTCCAGAGGCTTCATTATTACTGACTACTGCAGAGGTTACTTTATACACATCAGCCAATCAGCAATTAGGATGAATTACCGGTAACCTCTCTATAATGCTTAAATTATAGGATCTCTATTTAGGACAGGGGCAGTTATCTTGTGGCACGCCTGCTGTTGTGGAACTACACATCCCAGCATGCCATGACACTGTAGTAGTATGCCCTAACAGAAAAACCATTGCAGTGCATGCTGGGATGTGTTGTTCCATAGCAGCTGGAGGGCCACAGGTTGCCTACCCCTGATTTAGAAGATAGTTCAGACATTTACGTCTGATGAGTCTTACCTGAGAAGTTGCAGACATGAGACTACACAACCGGCTTTGTACTGACTTCGTTATTGCAGATGGATGAGAAATACTGTATGTCAGGAGGAAACTGAACAAGAATATATAGGAAAGAAAAAGACAAAAGCTGCCATTACACAGATGTGAGAGAGAAAAATACAGACACAAGGCAGTGAGTCCTACACAACAGTCATTTCCTGAAATTTGCAGAACTAGCATCTGATGACAGAGCACTTTCTCATAATGGCATTACCGGAGAGTGTATTACCAGCGAAAATCCACAAGATGTCGCTTTTAAAAATCACCATTGTGCATGCATTAGGTGACCGCTAATGGGGGTAATTCCAAGTTGATCGCAGCAGGAAATTTTTTAGCAATTGGGCAAAACCATGTGCACTGCAGGGGGGGAAGATGTAACATTTGCAGAAAGAGTTAGATTTGGGTGGGTTATTTTGTTTCTGTGCAGGGTAAATACTGGCAGCTTTATTACACTGCAAATTAGATTGCAGATTGAACACACCACACCCAAATCTATCTCTCTCTGCACATGTTACATCTGCCTCTCCTGCAGTGCACATGGTTTTGCCCAACTGCTAAAAAATTTCCCGCTGCGATCAACTTGGAATTACCCCCAATATACTATAGTGCAAGAATCACTGTTGCATATGAGTGAGGTCTCCATTGAAATACACTATAGCGCAAGAACTACTTTACTGTCCAGTATGTTAAATAGACATGTTTCTCAGAATGTCATAAGTGATGTAAAGTCATGATAATTATTACACTCTACGATATGTGCGCTGCAATATGTGCATCATAATACAGTATGCAGTGATCTCACAGAATGCTGAACATGCCTTAAAGATGAAGGCTGGGCCCCACGATCATTTTATAAAGTCATCAGTACCCCAACTAAGAACACTAACCCCAAAAAAGAACTGATTCTAGTAAGCTATCTCTGCTTCACAGACGCGTACAAAAGCACAGTGCATAACCATTAGTAAAAACTGCAGTAGTTATGCCTTAAGAAATATATATATATATATATATATATATATATATATATATATATATATTTTTTTTTTGTATTAAATATACTGTATACTGGGGGTAATTCCAAGTTGATCGCAGCAGGAAATTTTTTAGCAGTTGGGCAAAACCATGTGCACTGCAGGGGGGGGGAACGGGGGGCAGATATAACATTTGCAGAGAGAGTTAGATTTGGGTGGGTTATTTTGTTTCTGTGCAGGGTAAATACTGGCTGCTGGATTCGACTTTCAGTGAATATACCCCATAGACAAATACATTTTTGATATTTTTTTAATAATGCATACATTAAAACTTAATACAGAAATTCCCATGTACAGTACTACATAACAGTGGTTTGACCATTTCTTTCACCTATAACAGACAATACCTTATACAGATGATTTATATAATTATTACAATGTTCAGGTGTAAGTACATAGGCCCTCATTCCGAGTTGTTCGCTCGCAAGGCGAATTTAGCAGAGTTACACACGCTAAGCCGCCGCCTACTGGGAGTGAATCTTAGCATCTTAAAATTGCGAACGATGTATTCGCAATATTGCGATTACACACCTCGTAGCAGTTTCTGAGTAGCTTCAGACTTACTCTGCCAGTGCGATCACTTCAGTGCTTGTCGTTCCTGGATTGACGTCACAAACACACCCAGCGTTCGCCCAGACACTCCTCCGTTTCTCCAGCCACTCCTGCGTTTTTTCCGGAAATGGTAGCGTTTTTTCCCACACGCCCATAAAACGGCCTGTTTCCGCCCAGTAACACCCATTTCCTGTCAATCACATTACGATCGCCAGAACGATGAAAAAGCCGTGAGTAAAATACCTAACTACATAGCAAATTTACTTGGCGCAGTCGCAGTGCGAACATTGCGCATGCGCACTAAGCGGAAAATCGCTGCGATGCGAAGATTTTTGCCGAGCGATCAACTCGGAATGAGGGCCATATTCCCATCATTTTCTGATCCCTTCCAACAGCTGTTGTTTTGTTCAATTGAGCCCACACCAATTCAATACGACAATACAATTCATGTCCGGTGATCTAAAGTAAACCGTATACTGTATAAAAAAAACATTTGTTAATGAAATTAAAAAGTTAAAAAAATAAAACATATTGTCCTGTTTATTAGGCCAATAAAAACATTTACTACTGTACCAGCATTACTTTTAGTAAAACAATACTGTACAGTATATGCATTTTTTTTTTAAACACAGGGACAGAATAAAGTACCTTCAATTAATAAAAGGGGACCGGTTCCAAATCATGATATAGCTCCCCATACATGGATCTTCAACGGATGCTATGGATGTGTCTTTAATGAGATATGTTGACATTTGGGAGAACCTCTCAAGTACAACAGATTATTCGGGATCCGGTCTGAAGATCGACAGTGCCTAGGTCGACAATGTTTAGGTCGACCACTATAGGTCGACAGTCACTAGGTCGACATGGATGGAAGGTCGACAGGGTTTCTAGGTCGACATGTGCTAGGTCGACAGGTCTAAAGGTCGACATGAGTTTTTCACATTTTTTTTCTTTTTTTGAATTTTTTCATACTTAACGATCCATGTGGACTACGATTGGAACGGTAATCTGTGCCGACCAAAGCGGTAGCGGAGCGAAGGCACCATGCCCGAAGCATGGCGAGCGAAGCGAGCCATGCGAGGGGACGCGGTGCACTAATTTGGGATCCCGGTCACTCTACGAAGAAAACGACAAAAAAAAAAAAAACTCATGTCGATCTTTAGACCTGTCGACCTAGCACATGTCGACCTAGAAACCCTGTCGACCTTCCATCCATGTCGACCTAGTGACTGTCGAACTATAGTGGTCGACCTAAACATTGTCGACCTAGGCACTGTCGATAAAACGAACCACACCCGATTATTCATCCATAAAATGTTTCAGCACTCTTAATCCACCAATGTGCCCGATCAATTCTCTTTTCTTTATTCACATCTCTAATCATGGGAGATTGTCTGTGAAGAGCCAAACAATATAATTAAATATATTATAAAATGAAATATATTTTATATATATATTTTATATATATATATATATATATACACACACACACACATATATATATTTAATTTTATAATATATTTAATTATATTGTTTGGCTCTTCACAGACAATCTCCCATGATTAGAGATGTGAATAAAGAAAAGAGAATTGATCGGGCACATTGGTGGATTAAGAGTGCTGAAACATTTTATGGATGAATAATCTGTTGTACTTGAGAGGTTCTCCCAAATGTCAACATATCTCATTAAAGACACATCCATAGCATCCGTTGAAGATCCATGTATGGGGAGCTATATCATGATTTGGAACCGGTCCCTTTTTATTATTTGAAGGTACTTTATTCTGTCCCTGTGTTTTAAAAAAAAAATGCATATACTGTACACATATACTGGTGATTGATTTGTCCAGGTCATACTTGGAATGGAGAATGTGTTTTATTTGTGAAGAAGTACACTCCTCATCCTCACGCGTTAGTTCCTCCACAATTTCTCGCACTCTCCTACAATACAGTATGAAAAATACAATGAATGAACAGAACAGTGACATGAAGATAAAATATTACTTTTTCCCCCTATACTATTACAATAGTTTATTACTATATACCATAAGTCAGTTATACAGTACAGTATGTACCATGTGCATTTTGAAGGAAATACTAATCTGGGCAGGGTTCTCTCAAAAACATGATAGCACAGTTTGTAAACTGACTATAATGCCACTTTTCTTGAGTCATGCCTGGATCTTTGATAGTTTTATTTTCTTTTTTCATGTTAGCAGTTATCTTGCTCATAGGGGGGTAATTCATTGTTGATCATAGATGTGCTAAATTTAGTACATCTATGATCATTTATTCTGACATGCGGCAATACGCCTATCACAGGGCTAGTCCCCCCCGCATGTCAGGCCCTACCCCCCGGACAGGTACAAAACCATCCCACGACGGTGATGCTTTTGTACTTGACAAGTAGTTCCCTGCCAGCGGAGCTATCCGCCGCATCCCAGGTCGCAGCAGCTATGTGTAATGTCACACAGCGGCCGCAGCCCGCCTCCCAACGGTCCAGATATGCCTCCATTGTCCGAAACCGCGTCCCATCAACGGCACTCTAATGCCATTGGCATGCTCCCTACCGACCCGCGACCGCCTCTGCCTGTCAATCAGACAGAGGCGATCGCAGACCAGAGGTGCTGATAGCATCTCACTAGGCTCCTGGGGTGCGTGTGCGCACTCCACAAAATAATTCAGACTGCGATCTCTTCAGCGATCCAGTCTGAATTACACCCCTTAGTTTTGTTGATAGTTACTGGCATGTTGTTCAACAGAACTCCTGTGTGGTGAAAATACATTTGTGATTACTGTTTTCAGGTTTAAAAAATTTCCACATTTTAAAATTTGCAGGACAAATTATAAACCAAAATGAGTAAATTATTAATTTCATTATTAAATATAAAAAACTTACGGTACATACACAAAGAGCACCACTTACACAGTGGAATGCATTGGTTTTATGCTTAAAGCAAATACATCTTTCCAGTACTTGATGTTCAAATGTAAGTACAGTATAATGAAAATACCACATCAGTGTTAAGGACTGCTATTAATTATTGTCCTGTAGAAAACAGTTGACTATCCCTCCTTGTCAGTGCATGGGCCCTGTGATACTTACAGTACTGTATAAGAGATGACTGAGTTCTAATTGTTCCAGCATTGCATGTCACTACACAAGCTCTACTGTATGTACAGTAAATTCTTTAGTATTGCCTACCAGCAGAGTTGCTCATACAGTATAGTGAATAGTAGTGATGAGCAGTGCCGTAACTACACATTTTAGCGCTGTGTGCAAGAAATAGCATCGGCGCCCTCCCACAACCCCCTCCCCTCCCCACAACCCCACAATATTTAAAACAGGGCCAGCGTGCATCGTAGGCACGTGCCAAAACTATAGGGGCATGGCTTCTATGGGAAGAGGTGTGACCACAAAATAATACCAATTCATATTACGCTGCACAGTAGTCTCCAGTACTCAAATTACACCGCACAGTAGCGCCACTTACACACATTACACCAAATAGAGTCCCATTTTACACATTACTCCAGGTAGAGAAATATAAAATAACATTCTTGTTTTATACATCACTCACCACCCGAAGCTCCGTGACTGACGGCAGGTGGGGAAAAGGTCACCGGAGGTCTGACTCCGGACTCACTGGGCTGCTACTGCTGCACTGTGAGCTGGAATGCCTCCTCCTCAACCCTCATGTCATCATGCCTCTCCCTAGAGACACTGCAGGGGGGCGGAGCATCATATCCAGGAGAAAGGTGGCGCTGTTATACAGAGGGAGCGAGAATGAATGAGAAAGTGTTATACAGAGGGAGAGATGAGGAAGAGAGTGTTATACAGAGGGAGCGAGAAGGAATGAGAGAGTGTTATACAGACGGAGAGAGGCGGAAGAAGAGGTGTTATACAGAGAAGGAGACGAGAAAGGAGAGAGCGTTATACGAAGGGACCATGGAGGAAGGAGAGAGTGTTATATGGAGGGAGCGCGGACGAAGGAGAGAGTGTTATACAGAGAGAGTTATACAGAGGGAGGGAAGAGGAAGAAGAGGGTGTTATAAAGAGGGAGAGAAGTTGAAGGAGAGAGTGTTATACAGAGGGATGGACGAGGAAGAGTGTTATGTGGAGGAAGGAGAGAGTGTTATACAGAGGGAGAGAAGAGGAAGAAGAGGGTGTTATAAAGAGGGAGAGAAGATGAAGGAGAGGGAGTGTTATACAGAGGGAGAGATGAGGAAGACTGTTATACGGAGGGAGCGCAGAGGAAGGAGAGAGTGTTATACGGAGGGAGTGCGGAGAGGGTGTTATACAGAGGGAGAGACGAGGAAGACTGTTATACGGAGGGAGCGCAGAGGAAGGAGAGAGTGTTATACAGAGAGAGAGAGAGGGGAGGAAGAAGAGAGAGAGAAGATGAAGGAGAGTGTTATACAGAGGCAGAGACGAGGAAGAGAGTGTTATACGGAGGGAGCACGGAGGAAGGAGAGAGTGTTATACAGAGAGAGAGAGGGGAGGAAGAAGAGAGTTATACAGAGGGAGAGAAGAGGAAGGAGAGGGTGTTATACAGATGGAATGAGGAGGAAGAAGAGGGTGTTATACAGGGGGAGAGATAAGATAGGGGAAGTGTTATACAGGGTAAGAGATAAGGTAGGGGAGAGTTATATAGGGGGAGAGATAAGGTAGGGGAGAGTGTTATATGGCGGGAGAGATTTTATGGGGAGAGTGTTTTACAGGCGGAGATATACGATAGGGGAGATTATACAGGGGGGAGATAAGATAGCGGAGAGTGTTATACAAGAAGGTGAGAGATAAGGTAGGGGATAGATAGTGTTATATAGGGTGAGAGATAAGGTAGGGGAGCGTGTTATACAGGGGGAGAAAGAAGGTAGGGTGGGTTACACAGGTGGAGTAATAAGGTAGGGGTCAGAATTACACAGGGAGAGAGATAAGGTAGGGGGAGAGTTACACATGGGGAGAGATAAGGTAGGGGAAGTGTTACACATGGGGAGAGATAAGGTAGGGGAAGTGTTACACAGGGGGAGAGATAAGGTAGGGGAGAGTTACACAGGGGGAGAGATAAGGTAAGGGTGAGAATTGCACAGGGGAGGTGTTACACAGGGGGAGAGATAAGGTGGGGGGAGGGTTATACATGGGGAGAGATAAGGTAGGGGGAGAGTTACACAGGGGGAGAGATAAGGTAGGGGAAGTGTTATACAGGGGGAGAGATAAGGTAGGGGGGAGAGTTATACAGGGGGAGAGGGTTACACATAGGGAGAGATAAGGTAGGGGAAGTGTTACACAGGGGGAGAGATAAGGTAGGCGGGAGAGTTATACAGGGGGAGAGGGTTATACATGGGGAGAGATATGGTAGGGGAAGTGTTACACAGGGGGAGAGATAAGGTAGGGGGAGAATTATACAGGGGTAGAGGGTTACACATGGGGAGAGATAAGATAGGGGAAGTGTTACACAGGGGGAGAGATAAGGTAGGCGGGAGAGTTATACAGGGGGAGAGGGTTATACATGGGGAGAGATATGGTAGGGGAAGTGTTACACAGGGGGAGAGATAAGGTAGGGGGAGAATTATACAGGGGTAGAGGGTTACACATGGGGAGAGATAAGATAGGGGAAGTGTTACACAGGGGGAGAGATAAGATAGGGGCAAGAGTTACACAGGGGAGAGATAAGGTAGGGGGGAGTTACACGGGGGAGAGATAAGGTAGGGGGGGTTACACAGGGGGAGAGATAAGGTAGGGGGAGAGTTACACAAGGGGAGAGATAAGGTAGGGGAAGTGTTACACAGGGGGAGAGATAAGATAGGGGGAGAGATAAGATAGGGGGAGAGTTACACAGGGGGAGAGATAAGGTAGGGGGGAGAGTTACACATGGGGAGAGTTACACAGGGGAGAGATAAGGTAGAGGGGAGAGTTACACAGGGGGGAGAGATAAGAAAGATAAGAGAGAGTGTTAATCAGAGGTAGAGATGAAGGAGAGAGCTAGTAGAGACAGACAGACAGACTTACACACTTCCTGTCACCTCTGCTCCTCCGGAGCGTGGGCCTTCTGGGCGGGATGTACTATATGTCATCGCCGCCCCTCGCCGCCTACCGCAGTGATACTAATCGCATATGTACTAATATATGCGATTAGTATCGCAATGCGGTATAGGTGGCCCCCGCGATGATGTGTGCAGGGGTCGGCGGGGGGCAGCATGGGTCTTCGTCACCTCCCATATCCGGGAGGTGACGTGTTCAGGGAGTCCCCGGGCTCCTCCTCCTCCCCCAGCATCTCGTTGAAGCCCACATCTATGGAGCGAACGACAGCATAGGGTTTTACATGTCTAAGGGCAATGCTACTTGTGCATCTCATTACGCTAGTTAAAACATACAGTTGCTATGGGGATAAGCGAGCTACAGTATGGGCGACTTACGTAGCAGGCCAGACTCGATCATAGAGTGGGCTATCAAAATGGCTGCCGCCCCATGAACCAGTGCCTCATGGAGGCCCACATCGATGGAGCGAGCAACGGCATAGGTTTTACATGTCTAAGGGCAATGCTGCTCGTGCATTTCATTACGCTAGTTAAAACACACATAAGGCTATGAAATTAAATATATTAATAAACGAATACAGCAAATTATAGAAATTAAAAAAAAAAACAGATCAAGAACTGTATTAACTGTAGAAATGAGCTGGAACAGGTGTAGCCAGCAAAGATTTCAACTGCAGGAATACAACAGCAAATTAGCAGGAGATTTCTGAAAGATAAGCGATGACCCAAACAGCAAGTCTGCTCATGAAGAAACAGCTTTGCATAGTGATTAGTGGGCTGCCTCCGAGATGTTTTTTTTTTTTTTTTATTCTGATTCAAAGGAAATTGGTGCCTGTGTACATGCATTCATCAATAGACCAATGTCACCAGTCACAGAGTATGCTGAGTACACAGAGTAATCTGCAGCAGGAATGCCCCTTGGATCACACTCTGCAATAGTAATGCCTCTTAGAATACATTACGCTTTTTACCCAGGGATGTACTGGGCGCTCCGTCTGGCCTTGACATACGAACAGGGGCATGCACGCTGTGTAAAAGGGTGCATGGATACTGCAAATGGGGGCGTGTCATGAGTCAGGGGGCGTGGACTCGTGGCACGCCCCCATATTGCTTAGCAACGGGGCACATCTGGCAGCGGCGGCAGCTTGGGACAAACCAGAGACCTCACTCTGGACCGGAGCGGCCCACCAGCCCTTTCGGCCCTTCTGGCATTAGCCAGAAGTGCCTGGTGGCCAGTCTGGCCCTGCCCTTACATCATGATGTACGACATCGGCATTCTGGGAGATTGACTACTAGTGATGAGCGCGTTCGGTTCCTCGGAATCCGAACCCGCCTGAACTTCACCTTTTTTTTACACGGGTCCAAGCGACTCGGATCCTCCCGCCTTGCTCGGTTAACCCGAGCGTGCCCGAACGTCATCATCCCGC
This sequence comes from Pseudophryne corroboree, assembly GCF_028390025.1. Classification (NCBI taxonomy): domain Eukaryota; kingdom Metazoa; phylum Chordata; class Amphibia; order Anura; family Myobatrachidae; genus Pseudophryne; species Pseudophryne corroboree. The sequence continues at coordinate 57,240,895 of NC_086446.1, read as the reverse complement.
TGTCGGATTCTCGCGAGACTCGGATTCTATATAAGGAGTCGCGCGTCGCCGCCATTTTCACACGTGCATTGAGATTGATAGGGAGAGGACGTGGCTGGCGTCCTCTCCGTAATAGAAAAGACTAAGAGTGACATTGTTATAGTTGTGGGGAGGATTGGGGACGGGGAGCAGCTGTTAGGGAGTACAGTGCAGGGTTTTGATTATACCACCTGTGAGTTTAATCCTTTGTTTCTTTGCCTGAAAAAAACGCTCCACCATATCTGTGCTCACTCAGTGTGCTGCACTGCTGCATGATATATCTGTGCTGAGTGCACTGCTCACACTGCCTAATTGTGGGGACTGGGGAGCAGTTATAGCAAGAGTACAGTGCACAGTTTTGCTGACAGTGACCACCAGTCCAGTATACGTTTGTCTGCCTGAAAAACACCCCTGTGTATTTTTTTTTCCTTCATACTAGTTTGTTTAGCAGTCTGCCGACAGTGTCCACCAGGTCCGTTATACAGTATATTATATATAAGCACTAAGCAGCAGTACGGTAGGCCACGGCTGTACCTACCTCTGTGTCGTCAGTGCACTCGACGTCCATAAGTAATATAATACTATACTATCCATCCATCTACATTGTATACCTGTGGTGTTTTTTCTTTCTTTCTTCATACTAGTTTAGCAGTCTGCTGACAGTGTCCACCAGGTCCGTTATACAGTATATTATATATATAAGCACTAAGCAGCAGTACGGTAGGCCACGGCTGTACCTACCTATGTGTCGTCAGTGCACTCGTCGTACATAAGTAATATAATACTATACTATCCATCCATCTACATTGGAAATTTTTCGTGTTTTGTGTCTTGGTTTTGGGCTCGGTTCCACGGCCGTGTTTTGGGTTCGAACGCGTTTTGGCAAAACCTCACCGACTTTTTTTTGTCGGATTCGGGTGTGTTTTGGATTCGGGTGTTTTTTTCAAAAAACCCTAAAAAACTGCTTAAATCATAGAATTTGGGGGTCATTTTGATCCCAAAGTATTATTAACCTCAATAACCATAATTTCCACTCATTTTCAGTCTATTCTGAACACCTCACACCTCACAATATTATTTTTAGTCCTAAAATTTGCACCGAAGTCGCTGGGTGGCTAAGCTAAGCGACCCAAGTGGCCGACACAAAAACCTGGCCCATCTAGGAGTGGCACTGCAGTGTCAGGCAGGATGGCCCTTCCAAAAAATACTCCCCAAACAGCACATGACGCAAAGAAAAAAAGAGGCGCAATGAGGTAGCTGTGTGAGTAAGCTAAGCGACCCTAGTGGCCGACACAAACACCTGGCCCATCTAGGAGTGGCACTGCAGTGTCACGCAGGATGGCCCTTCAAAAAAATACTCCCCAAACAGCACATGACGCAAAGAAGAAAAAAAAGAGGCGCAATGAGGTAGCTGTGTGAGTAAGCTAAGCGACCCTAGTGGCCGACACAAACACCTGGCCCATCTAGGAGTGGCACTGCAGTGTCACGCAGGATGGCCCTTCAAAAAACTACTCCGCAAAAAGCACATGACGCAAAGAAGAAAAAAAAGAGGCGCAATGAGGTAGCTGTGTGAGTAAGCTAAGCGACCCTAGTGGCCGACACAAACACCTGGCCCATCTAGGAGTGGCACTGCAGTGTCACGCAGGATGGCCCTTCAAAAAACTACTCCCCAAACAGCACATGACGCAAAGAAGAAAAAAAAGATGCGCAATGAGGTAGCTGTGTGACTAAGATAAGCGACCCTAGTGGCCGACACAAACACCTGGCCCATCTAGGAGTGGCACTGCAGTGTCACGCAGGATGGCCCTTCCAAAAAAACACTCCCCAAACAGCACATGACGCAAAGAAAAAAAGGCGCAATGAGGTAGCTGTGTGAGTAAGATAAGCGACCCTAGTGGCCGACACAAACACCTGGCCCATCTAGGAGTGGCACTGCAGTGTCAAGCAGGATGGCCCTTCCAAAAAACACCCCCCAAACAGCACATGACGCAAAGAAAAAAAGAGGCGCAATGAGGTAGCTGTGTGACTAAGATAAGCGACCCTAGTGGCCGACACAAACACCTGCCCCATCTAGGAGTGGCACTGCAGTGTCACGCAGGATGGCCCTTCCAAAAAATACTCCCCAAACAGCACATGACGCAAAGAAAAATTAAAGAAAAAAGAGGTGCAAGATGGAATTGTCCTTGGGCCCTCCCACCCACCCTTATGTTGTATAAACAGGACATGCACACTTTAACCAACCCATCATTTCAGTGACAGGGTCTGCCACACGACTGTGACTGAAATGACGGGTTGGATTGGACCCCCACCAAAAAAGAAGCAATTAATCTCTCCTTGCACAAACTGGCTCTACAGAGGCAAGATGTCCACCTCATCATCATCCTCCGATTCATCACCGTGTACATCCCCCTCCTCACAGATTATCAATTCGTCCCCACTGGAATCCACCATCTCAGCTCCCTGTGTACTTTGTGGAGGCAATTGCTGCTGGTGAATGTCTCCATGGAGGAATTGATTATAATTCATTTTAATGAACATCATCTTCTCCACATTTTCTGGAAGTAACCTCGTACGCCGATTGCTGACAAGGTGAGCGGCAGCACTAAACACTCTTTCGGAGTACACACTTGTGGGAGGGCAACTTAGGTAGAATAAAGTCAGTTTGTGCAAGGGCCTCCAAATTGCCTCTTTTTGCTGCCAGTATACGTATGGACTGTCTGACGTGCCTACTTGGATGCGGTCACTCATAGAATCCTCCACCATTCTTTCAATGGTGAGAGAATCATATGCAGTGACAGTAGACGACATGTCCGTAATCGTTGGCAGGTCCTTCAGTCCGGACCAGATGTCAGCATCAGCAGTCGCTCCAGACTGCCCTGCATCACCGCCAGCGGGTGGGCTCGGAATTCTGAGACTTTTCCTCGCACCCCCAGTTGCGGGAGAATGTGAAGGAGGAGATCTTGACAGGTCGCGTTCCGCTTGACTTGACAATTTTCTTTGAACCCCTGCAGACTTGTGTCTGCCGAAAAGAGAGATACAACGTAGGTTTTAAATCTAAGATCGAGCACGGTGGCCAAAATGTAGTGCTCTGATTTCAACAGATTGACCACCCGTGAATCCTGGTTAAGCGAATGAAGGGCTCCATCCACAAGTCCCACATGCCTAGCGGAATCGCTCTGTTTTAGCTCCTCCTTCAATGTCTCCAGCTTCTTCTGCAAAAGCCTGATGAGGGGAATGACCTGACTCAGGCTGGCAGTGTCTGAACTGACTTCACGTGTGGCAAGTTCAAGAGGTTGCAGAACCTTGCACAACGTTGAAATCATTCTCCACTGCGCTTGAGACAGGTGCATTCCACTTCCTATATCGTGGTCAGATGTATAGGCTTGAATGGCCTTTTGCTGCTCCTCCAACCTCTGAAGCATATAGAGGGTTGAATTCCACCTCGTTACCACTTCTTGCTTCAGATGATGGCAGGGCAGGTTCAGGCGTTTTTGGTGTTGCTCCAGTCTTCTGTACGTGGTGCCTGTACGCCGAAAGTGTCCCGCAATTCTTCTGGCCACCGACAGCATCTCTTGCACGCCCCTGTCGTTTTTTAAATAATTCTGCACCACTAAATTCAAGGTATGTGCAAAACATGGGACGTGCTGGAGTTTGCCCAGATATAATGCACGCACAATATTGCTGGCGTTGTCCGATGCCACAAATCCACAGGAGAGTCCAATTGGGGTAAGCCATTCTGCGATGATCTTCCTCAGTTGCCGTAAGAGGTTTTCAGCTGTGTGCGTATTCTGGAAAGCGGTGATACAAAGCGTAGCCTGCCTAGGAAAGAGTTGGCATTTGCGAGATGCTGCTACTGGTGCCACTGCTGCTGTTCTTGCAGCAGGAGGCAATACATCTACCCAGTGGGCTGTCACAGTCATATAGTCCTGAGTCTGCCCTGCTCCACTTGTCCACATGTCCGTGGTTAAGTGGACATTGGGTACAACTGCAATTTTTAGGACACTGGTGATCCTTTTTCTGAGGTCTGTGTGTTAGGCGCCGGGGTCCGCTCGTCGGTGCGGCCCGGCGCCTAACAACCAGGGACGCCGTGCGCGTACAGCCGCCGGCTCCCTGGCAACGCTAGACGCCGGGCGCACGGAGCCGCACGGACCCTAGCAACAGGGACGCCACTTACGGACTGCGTTTCCCCGTTGCTGGGTTCAATTTAGTTAATGAGATATCTGTTTTCCTGTCCATGCAGCTTGGCAGCTGTATGGCATCTTATCCAATCAGCCTCCAAACAGCTGATTGGAGGACTCCCTGTTAAATACACTTCCTGGGCTTCTCACAGACGCCGGTAATAGCTTCCTGCATGCATAATCTGTTTGCTGTGAGTGTTTCCAGTCCTGCTGTATCCGGTCGTTCCTGTTCTCAGTTGTCCTGTACTCGGAAGTCGTCATCTGTTCCTGGAGTCCTGACTGAGCACCTTTGAACATCCAGTGGTGTTCGTGAGTCACGGCGTAGCCGTGTGTTGCGGCTTGGGCCGCTTTATTATTTATCATTTATTATTTGTGTTTCGGAGCTTTTGCGGAGGATTCCGCTCCCACAGATCCACTCTGGTATCCAGCGGTGCTGGGTAGGAGTACGGACTAGTGGATTTTGGTTGTCCTTTTCCCTGGCGGGTTACCGCACATACCTCAGGTTAAGTCAGTTAGCTTGTAGCCCCTGGCCTGGTTGTTTAGTCAGAGAGCCCCTTGTTATCACCCTGTCTCGGATTTCCCTTTGTCTCCCATTAAGACCTGAGGGGGCATCGGAGTTGGGCAGACATAATCCGCCCTTCAAACGCGGCTGCCATGGGCTCAAGCAACCATAGTCTCGCAGGGGATTTCTGACAACACGGGCGAGACAACGGAGTTAGGGCGCCAGGGGCTACTTTCTATTCCCGCTCCCTTCCCCAGCATTCCGTTCCAGTACTCCGGTCCTTACAATAAGATCACCTCAGACCAGAGTGCTGGAATCATAACATCTGTGTACATTTTCGGTATCACCTGCCTAGAGAAATGGAACCTAGATGGTATTTGGTACCGGGGACACAGTACCTCAAACAAGTCTATAGTTGGCTCTGCAGTAATGATGGATACCGGAACCACGTTTCTCACCGCCCAGGATGCCAAGGCCTCAGTTATCCGCTTTGCAGCAGGATGACTGCTGTGATATTTCATCTTCCTCACAAAGGACTGTTGGACAGTCAATTGCTTGGTGGAAGTAGTAAAAGTGGTCTTACGACTTCCCCTCTGGGATGACCATCGACTCCCAGCAGCAACAACAGCAGCGCCAGCAGCAGTAGGCATTACACGCAAGGATGCATCGGAGGAATCCCAGGCAGGAGAGGACTCATCAGAATTGCCAGTGACATGGCCTGCAGGACTATTGGCATTCCTGGGGAAGGAGGAAATTGACACTGAGGGAGTTGGTGGGGTGGTTTGCGTGAGCTTGGTTACAAGAGGAATGGATTTACTGGTCAGTGGACTGCTTCCGCTGTCACCCAAAGTTTTTGAACTTGTCACTGACTTATGATGAATGCGCTGCAGGTGACGTATAAGGGAGGATGTTCCGAGGTGGTTAACGTCCTTACCCCTACTTATTACAGCTTGACAAAGGCAACACACGGCTTGACACCTGTTGTCCGCATTTCTGTTGAAATACTTCCACACCGAAGAGCTGATTTTTGGGGTATTTTCACCAGGCATGTCAATGGCCATATTCCTCCCACGGACAACAGGTGTCTCCCTTGGTGCCTGACTTAAACAAACCACCTCACCATCAGAATCTCCTTGTCAATTTCCTCCCCAGCGCCAGCAACACCCATATCCTCCTCATCCTGGTGTACTTCAACACTGACATCTTCAATCTGACTATCAGGAACTGGACCGCGGGTGCTCCTTCCAGCACTTGCAGGGGGCGTGCAAATGGTGGAAGGCGCATGCTCTTCACGTCCAGTGTTGGGAAGGTCAGGCATCGCAACCGACACAATTGGACTCTCCTTGTGGATTTGGGATTTCGAAGAACGCACAGTTCTTTGCTGTGCTTTTGCCAGCTTAAGTCTGTTCATTTTTCTAGCGAGAGGCTGAGTGCTTCCATCCTCATGTGAAGCTGAACCACTAGCCATGAACATAGGCCAGGGCCTCAGCCGTTCCTTGCCACTCCGTGTGGTAAATGGCATTTTGGCAAGTTTACGCTTCTCCTCCTCCGATTTTAATTTAGATTTTTGAGTCCTTTTTTTACTGATCTTTTGTGTTTTGGATTTTACATGCTCTGTACTATGACATCGGGCATCGGCCTTGGCAGACGACGTTGATGGAATTTCATCGTCTCGGCCATGACTAGTGGCAGCAGCTTCAGCACAAGGTGGAAGTGGATCTTGATCTTTCCCTATTTTTGGAACCTCAACATTTTTGTTCTCCATATTTTAATAGGCACAACTAAAAGGCACCTCAGGTAAACAATGGAGATGGATGGATACTAGTATACTTATGGATGACGAGTGACTGACGACACAGAGGTAGCTACAGCTGTGGACTACCGTACTGCGTCTGCTAGTAGAGATAATATACTAAATATATTACTACTGTAGGTATATAATATAATGACGGACCTGGTGGACACTGTCAGCAGACTCCTAAACTACTAGTATGAAGAAGATAGAAAAAAAAAACCCACCACAGGTAGGTAGGTATACAATTATGGGCGAGCACTGACGACACAGAGATAGCCACAGCCGTGGACTACCGTACTGCGTCTGCTAGTATAGATAATATACTAAATATATTACTACTGTAGGTCTATAATATAATGACGGACCTGGTGGACACTGTCAGCAGACTCCTAAACTACTAGTATGAAGAAGATAGAAAAAAAAACCCCACCACAGGTAGATAGGTATACATTTATTGACGAGCACTGACGACACAGAGATAGCCACAGCCGCGGACTACCGTACTGCGTCTGCTAGTATAGATATTAATATACTAAATATATTACTACTGTAGGTATATAATATAATGACGGACCTGGTGGACACTGTCAGTAGACTCCTAAACTACTAGTATGAAGATAGAAAAAAAAAACACCACAGGTAGGTAGGTATACAATTATGGGCGAGCACTGATGACACAGAGATAGCCACAGCCGTGGACTACCGTACTGCGTCTGCTAGTATAGATAATATACTAAATATATTACTACTCTAGGTATATAATATAATGACGGACCTGGTGGACACTGTCAGCAGACTCCTAAACTACTAGTATGAAGAAGATAGAAAAAAAAACCCCACCACAGGTAGGTAGGTATACAATTATGGACGAGCACTGACGACACAGAGATAGCCACAGCCGTGGACTACCGTACTGCGTCTGCTAATATAGAGATGATAAAGATGATAGAGATGAAAAAAATAAATATATAACACTACTGTAGGTAAATATTTATATAATATAATGAATGACGGACCTGCTGGACACTGTCAGGAGAATGCGTTTATAGTTAGAATTAAAAAAAACAACACCACAGGAGTGTTTAACTTTTTCAGGCAGACAATATACTGGTGGTCACTACCTGGCAGCAAAAGTGTGCACTGTACTCCTGCTATAACTGCTCCCCAGTCTCCCCCACAATTAAGCTGTGTGAGCAGTGAGCACTCAGCACAGTCAGATATACATAGATGATATATAATGCAGCACACTGAGGCTGAGCACAGATATGGTCACTCACTGGCAGCAAAAGTGTGCACTGTACTCCTGCTATAACTGCTCCCCAGTCTCCCCCACAATTAAGCTGTGTGAGCAGTGAGCACTCAGCACAGTCAGATATACATAGATGATATATCATGCAGCACACTGAGGCTGAGCACAGATATGGTATGTATCATTTTTTTCAGGCAGAGAACGGATTAAAATAAAACTGTCACACTATCAGCAAAACTCTGCACTGTACTGAGTACTCCTAATGCTCCCCAAAATTAGTAGTAAATCAATCAACTCAAGTGTCTGTAATCTAAACTAAACGGAGAGGACGCCAGCCACGTCCTCTCCCTATCAATCTCAATGCACGTGTGAAAATGGCGGCGACGCGCGGCTCCTTATATAGAATCCGAGTCTCGCTATAGAATCCGAGTCTCGCGAGAATACGTGTCAGGTCTGGTCTCGTCTGTGTCCCCAGAGGGGGCGCTAGTGGGTCAGTGGAGGTAGATGGGAGGAAACGAGGAGGCTGGATGATGTTTTTGCGCATCAGTGCAATGATATTTATTAGCAGACGATTTAACAGAAATGGTAGCAGAAAATAATAATACAAATGGAAATGTCAATCACACAGCGTAATAGCTGAAAGTCTATGGCAACTGGATGACAGATGATTGAAGAAATAATAACCGGAAATATAATAAACTGAAGAACGGGTGCTTGTGAAATGGTTCTGGTTTGGAAACCAGTGCAGGTTTTAAAACAGGAACTTAGGCAGTAAGATGTGGAAATGGCAAACCTGGTAGCAGAGGCAGGAGTCTGACTTCACAGTGCAGGTAACGAAGCACTGGCAGCAGCAAGCTGTATCACAGGTGGAAGAATGAGACACACCTGGAGTCAGTCTCAACTGCAGGCTGAAGCACACAAGGTGGTGATAAGTGTGAAGCCTGTTGGAGGTTGCAGGTATTGCTGGGCCTTGAAGTTCCACGGAGCTGTGCAGATAACCAGGAGTACAAGTCTTTAGACAAAGAGCCAGGAACACGGGAGTAACCGGAACAGATCCTTTCACATGGGTCGCAGGAGTGACACAAAGTCCAGGATGCCTGCAGACTGATCCTGCAGTCTCTTATGTACCCCTGGGTTAACAGGCATTGGATGAGTGAGGGAAAGTGGGTGCGGCCAAGCACCGGATTGGCCGCTGTATACTGGTTGTTTGCAGACTGTCATGGCGGCGCCCACGCCGCGGCCCAGCGGGAACGCGGCGCGCTACACGCCCGCTGTCACAGGAGCGCTCCCAGGCCCGTGATGGTGTCCTACGGCAGGGACACAGATGACAGGCGACCGCAGGGAGCCAGGACGGACGCCAGCTTGGTGAGTCGATTCCTGACAGTACCCCCCCCTTTAAGGGTGGACACCGAACACCCACGTGGCTTGGAAGGATGAGTGCTGTGGAAAACACGGACCAACCTTGGAGCATGGACATCAGATGAGTTTACCCAACTCCTCTCCTCTGGGCCATAACCGGACCAATCGACCAGGTACTGGAGACGTCCATACCGGCAACGGGAGTCCAGAATTTTGCCGATCTCGAATTCCACGCCCCGCTGAGTTCGAATTTTGGGGCCAACTGGAAGAGAACTCTGAAAACGGTTCAGGACTAGAGGTCTGAGGAGAGAAACATGAAAAGCGTTAGGTATACGAAGAGAAGGTGGTAACTTCAGTTTGTAGGCCACAGGGTTGATGACTCTTTCAACAGGGAAAGGACCAATGAAACGGGGTGCAAACTTCATGGACGGAACCCTAAGACGGAGGTTACGGGTTGATAGCCAAACCTTGTCCCCAGGTTTCAGGTGAGGAACCGCACGTCTCTTGCGGTCGGCAAAGTATTTGTACCGGCTGGAGGCCTTTTTGAGAGACACGTGAATTTTTCTCCAAATTGATGAGAACTGAGACAGAGCAGTAGTGGCAGCAGGAACATCCATATGAGGGAGTTCTTGGAAGTCAGGAACACGGGGATGTTGCCCATATACTGCAAAGAATGGTGTTGTTTCAGTAGCAGTATGGTATCGGAAGTTGTGGGCAAACTCGGCCCATGGGAGCAGATCGAACCAGTCATCCTGGGAAGATGAAACATATAATCTTAAAAACGTCTCTAGTTCTTGATTAACTCTCTCTGTCTGCCCATTCGTCTGAGGATGGTATGATGACGAAAACTTCAGTTTGACCTGCATGGCAGCACAGAGGGCCCTCCAAAACCTCGCTACAAACTGTACCCCCCGATCGGATATTATTTCTGAGGGTAGACCATGTAAGCGGAAAATCTCCCGTAGGAAGATTTGGGCAAGTTTCGGGGCAGAAGGGAGACCCTGGAGAGGAACAAAATGAGCCATCTTGGTAAATCTGTCCACTACAACCCAGATGGTATTATATCCTTGGGAAGGAGGAAGGTCGGTGATAAAATCCATGGACAGGTGTGACCAGGGACGACTAGGAACAGACAATGGTTGTAACTGACCTGCTGGAGACTGACGAGGAGTCTTATGCTGCACACACTTAGGACAGGATGCCACGAAATCCTTGATGTCAGCCTTCATCTTTGGCCACCAGTACGTCTCAGAGAGAAACTTGAAGGTCTTCAAAACACCAGGATGACCGGTGAACTTGGATTGATGAGCCCAAGATAGCAACTTGGGACGGAGCTCTGGGGAAACAAAAGTCTTACCAGGAGGAGGAGCTGGGGAGACTTGAGATGCAGCGAATACCACTGGACTCAGGATGGAATGAGGCACTGAGTCAGGCGTTTCCTCTTCGGATTCCATGGATCGGGATAGAGCGTCAGCTTTAACATTCTGCGAACCTGGGCGGAAATGAAGCTTAAAATTAAAACGTGAGAAAAACATAGCCCACCTGGACTGGCGAGGATTAAGGCACTGAGCTGCCTTTAAGTATAGCAGGTTTTTATGATCCGTGTAGATATTAAACGGATGTTTGGCCCCTTCTAGGAGGTATCTCCATTCCTCGAGAGCCAGCTTGATCGCCAGTAGTTCTTGGTCTCCAACGGAGTAGTTAGCTTCTGCAGGAAGGAATTTGCGAGAATAAAACCCACAAGGGTGGACTTTCCCATCGGTTCCCTTCTGGGAGAGAACAGCTCCAACCCCAACTGTAGAGGCGTCCACCTCCAATTCGAACGGTTTGTTAACATCTGGCTGAGACAGAACTGGGGCAGACATAAAGGCCAGCTTGATCTTCTGGAAGGCTGCTAAGGCTTCTTCTGACCAGTTGGAATGGTTTGCCCCTTTCCGAGTCAGGTTGGTAATAGGAGCGATGAGAGTGGAGAATCCCCGAATAAATTTCCTATAGTAGTTGGCAAAACCCAGGAACCGCTGGATAGACTTGAGAGAATTTGGAATGGACCAATTGGCAATAGCTTCCAATTTTGTCGGGTCCATCTGAAGATCCGATCCGGAAATTATATAACCCAGGAAGGGTATAGAGGGTACTTCAAAGGTGCATTTAGATAGTTTTCCGTAAAGACGGTTCTCACGAAGACGTCGGAGAACTTCTCGGACTTGTAGACGATGAGATGGAAGGTCTTGGGAGAAGATGAGGATATCATCCAAGTAAACAACGAGGTACTTATACAGGACATCACGAAAAATTTCGTTCACAAAGTGCTGGAACACTGCTGGAGCATTACTCAACCCGAATGGCATTACCAGGTATTCGTAATGGCCATCTCGAGTGTTAAAAGCTGTCTTCCACTCGTCACCACTCCGGATTCTGATGAGATTGTAAGCACCGCGGAGATCTAGCTTGGTGAAGATGCGGGCTCCTTTAACTCTGTCAAATAATTCGGTAATGAGTGGTAACGGATAACTATTTTTGATGGTAATGTCATTGAGACCCCGGTAGTCAATGCATGGTCGCAGACCTCCATCCTTCTTTTTAACAAAGAAGAAACCTGCACCAGCGGGTGATGAAGAAGGACGGATGAATCCCTTCTGTAGATTCTCCCTGATATAGTCGCTCATCGCCTCAGTTTCAGGAACAGACAACGGGTAGGTGCGCCCCCTAGGTGGCTTCTTGCCAGGAAGGAGATCGATGGGACAATCCCATTCCCTATGGGGCGGTAGGACATCAGCAGCCTTCTCACTGAAAACATCTGAGAAATCTTGATAAGCTGCTGGGAGACTTGACTGTGTCTTAACTTCGGTAGACTTTATGGGACACACTTGGGCTAAACAGGATTGATGACACTGTGAACCCCAAGAAGTAAGCTGCAACGTTGACCAGTTAAACTGTGGATTATGTAGCTGGAGCCAGGGCATGCCCAAGACGATCTCCTGGGTGGCTTGAGGGATGACCAAGAACTTAATCAGTTCAGAGTGTAGGAATCCAACTCCCAGGACCACTGGGGCAGTTTGATGGGAAATATTCCCCTTGGAGATTCGACTTCCATCCACAGCGGTAATATAAACTGGACAGGAAAGTTCACAAGTAGATAGGCAGAATTTATTTACCGCAGCTTGGGTGATGAAATTTCCTGCAGCTCCACAGTCCACTAATGCTGATGCGGACTGGAGCCCAACTGAAGTCTCTAACGTCACAGGAAGGATAAGGTCTGGATTAGAAGGAGCTTGACAAAAAGATCCCAACTTGACTCCTCCTTTACAAGTCAGGATCTGGCGTTTCCCGAACGCACTGTGCAGGAGTTAATCTGGTGGCCCGCAGCCGCACAGTACAGACAAAGTCTCTCACGCATTCTTCTTGCCCGCTCTTCAGGAGTTAGGCGGGACCTATTTATCTGCATAGGCTCGTCAGAAGAGGGAGACTGGAACTGTACAGAAGGTATTATCCTTGATCTGCGTGGCTCACTCCGAGCGCGTTCATTATTGCGTTCGCGGATGCGAGAGTCCAACTTAATGCACAAGGAGATCAGGTCAGACAATTGAACAGGAAGGTCGCGGGTCGCCAGTTCATCCTTGATCCGGTCAGAAAGTCCATGCCAGAAGGCTGCTACCAGGGCCTGATTATTCCACTGAACCTCAGCGGCCAACGTCTGGAACTGAATAACATATTGTCCCATACTACGGGTACCTTGGCAGAGTTGAATCAGGTCAGCGGAAGCTGATGTTGCACGACCAGGCTCGTCAAAGATCCGTCTGAAAGTTGACACGAAGTCTGTGTAGCTGTTAATCAGAGGGTCAGCACGTTCCCACAGAGGAGACACCCAGCTCAGAGCAGATCCAGAAAGTAAGGAGATGATGTAGGCAACCTTGGATCTTGGCGAGGGGAAATTATGTGGCAATAACTCAAACTGAATTTCACATTGGTTGAGAAACCCGCGACATAACTTTGGACTGCCATCATACTTGCTCGGCACGGGCAGGTGCAGATGAGACACTGGAGCTGATGCAGTCGGCATAGCGGAACTCACAGCACTGGCAGGTGCTGGAGTAACAGGAACAATAGGAGTGAGTACACTAGGCAGGGATTGCTGTAGTGTATCTATCCGGGAGGACATCCCTTGCAGAAATTGAAACATCTGCTGCTGCGCAGCCTCTTGACCATCCAGACGGGAGACCAGGTTTTGCAAGGCCTCTGACCCCACACTCCGTCCACCATCTGAGTCCATCGATCCTGGACTTACTGTCAGGTCTGGTCTCGTCTGTGTCCCCAGAGGGGGCGCTAGTGGGTCAGTGGAGGTAGATGGGAGGAAACGAGGAGGCTGGATGATGTTTTTGCGCATCAGTGCAATGATATTTATTAGCAGACGATTTAACAGAAATGGTAGCAGAAAATAATAATACAAATGGAAATGTCAATCACACAGCGTAATAGCTGAAAGTCTATGGCAACTGGATGACAGATGATTGAAGAAATAATAACCGGAAATATAATAAACTGAAGAACGGGTGCTTGTGAAATGGTTCTGGTTTGGAAACCAGTGCAGGTTTTAAAACAGGAACTTAGGCAGTAAGATGTGGAAATGGCAAACCTGGTAGCAGAGGCAGGAGTCTGACTTCACAGTGCAGGTAACGAAGCACTGGCAGCAGCAAGCTGTATCACAGGTGGAAGAATGAGACACACCTGGAGTCAGTCTCAACTGCAGGCTGAAGCACACAAGGTGGTGATAAGTGTGAAGCCTGTTGGAGGTTGCAGGTATTGCTGGGCCTTGAAGTTCCACGGAGCTGTGCAGATAACCAGGAGTACAAGTCTTTAGACAAAGAGCCAGGAACACGGGAGTAACCGGAACAGATCCTTTCACATGGGTCGCAGGAGTGACACAAAGTCCAGGATGCCTGCAGACTGATCCTGCAGTCTCTTATGTACCCCTGGGTTAACAGGCATTGGATGAGTGAGGGAAAGTGGGTGCGGCCAAGCACCGGATTGGCCGCTGTATACTGGTTGTTTGCAGACTGTCATGGCGGCGCCCACGCCGCGGCCCAGCGGGAACGCGGCGCGCTACACGCCCGCTGTCACAGGAGCGCTCCCAGGCCCGTGATGGTGTCCTACGGCAGGGACACAGATGACAGGCGACCGCAGGGAGCCAGGACGGAGTCCGCAGCGGCGGACGGACGCCAGCTTGGTGAGTCGATTCCTGACAATACGACAGCGGGATGATGACTTTCGGGCGCGCTCGGGTTAACCGAGCAAGGCGGGAAGATCCGAGTCTGCCTCGGACCCGTGTAAAAAGGGTGAAGTTCGGGGGGGGGTTCGGATTCCGAGGAACCGAACCCGCTCATCTCTAATATATATATATATATATATATATATATATATAGCGAAATGAGAGGCAGCACTTGGAGTCTTCAAACAGCAAGAAAATGCATATTGAGGTGCTATTGAGGTGCTGCATCAATGTTTCGGGGACCACCGTCCCCTTCATCAGAATCCCCAAAATGTTGATGTAGCACCTAAATAGCACCTCAATACACGTTTTCTTGCTGTTTGAAGACTCCGAGTGCTGCCTCTCATTTTGCCAGCAATACAGAGGGTTTTACCTTGGGGAGGGCACCGGAGCAAGACGATCCTGCTGGGGATGCAACATATATATATATATATATATATATACACTGCTCAAAAAAATAAAAGGAACACTAAAATAACACATCCTAGATCTGAATGAATGAAATATTCTTATTAAATACTTTGTTCTCTACGTAGTTGAATGTGCTGACAACAAAATCACACACAAATTGTCAATGGAAATCAAATTTATTAACCCTTGGAGTTCTGGATTTGGAGTCACACTCAAAATTAAAGGGGAAAAACACACTACAGGCTGATCCAACTTTGATGTAATGTCCTTAAAACAAGTCAAAATGAGGCTCAGTAGTGTGTGTGGCCTCCACGTGCCTGTATGACCTCCCTACAACGCCTGGGCATGCTCCTGATGAGGTGGCGGATGGTCTCTTGAGGGATCTCCTCCCAGACCTGGACTAAAGCATCCGCCAACTCCTGGACAGTCTGTGGTGCAATGTGGCATTGGTGGATGGAGCAAGAAATGATGTTACAGATGTGCTCAATTGGATTCAGGTCTGGGGAACGGGCGGGCCAGTCCATAGCATCAATGCCTTCATCTTGCAGGAACTGCTGACACACTCCAGCCACATGAGGTATAGCATTGTCTTGCATTAGGAGGAACCCAGGGCCAACCACACCAGCATATGGTCTCACAAGGGGTCTGAGGATCTCATCTCGGTACCTAATGGCAGTCAGGCTACCGCTGGCGAACACCAAAAGGGAAAGGAAAGACAAAAGAAATCCTTTTTGGGAGCACTCTTAATTGAAAATTATAATGATATTAGATCATGATATACAGTATGATGATGTGAAAATGAATAATCAAAAACTTAACATTTATTCTGTTCCTTAAAATATCGACCAATTATGGTCCAAATATTTCTATCTATAATATAATATACAGATAGGAGGGTGAAAATAAGAGTGAGTAGTATAGGACTGCTCCACCAGTGTTAAATGAGCATTAAGGTGATCATCTTGATGATATCCACAGTGCCTGGTATTCCTAAGTGGTCCCCCTTCAAAGTACTAGCCAGGTCTATCCTATCAGCTTCCGAGATTGAAGATCGGGCTACTTTCAGGATTGTCAGGAATCGACTCACCAAGCTGACATCTGTCCGCCGCTGCGGACTCCGTCCTGGCTCCCTGCGTTCATCTGTCGTCCGCGTCCCTGCCATCGGACGCCGTCCTGGGCCTGGGAGCGCTCCTGTGACAGCGGGCGTGTAGCACGCCGCGTTCCCGCTAGGCCGCGGCATGGGCGCCGCCATGACAGCTTTCCACAGTCAGCATACGGCGGCCAATCCGGTGCTTGGCCGCACCCACTTTTCCTCACTCCACCAATGACTGTATAACAAGGGGTATATAAGAAGCTGCAGGATCAGTCTGCAGGCATCCTGAACTTTGTGTCACTCCTGCCACTCATGTGTAAGGATCTGGTTCCTGTTTCCTCCGTGTACCTGGATACCTACCTGCTGTTCCGTGTTCCTGGCTTTCTACCTGAGACTCTGTACTCCTGGTTACCTTTTACAGCTCTGTGGAACTTCAAGCCCCAGCAATACCTGCATCCATCTACAGGCTTCACACTCATCACCATCCCTGTGTGCTTCAGCCTAGCAGTAGAGACTGACTTCAGGTGTGTTCCATCTCTCCACCTGTGATACAGCTTGCTTGCTGTCAGTGCCCCATCACCTGCACTGTGGACATAGTCAGACTCCTGCCTCTGCTACCAGGTTTGCCAAACAACATCATCTCTGCTAAAGTTCCATGTTTTAATCTGCTCTGGTTCCCATACCAGATTACTCTCCACCAAGTTATCACTCATCTGTTATCATCTCTACCGGTTATCATTTCTTCAGTCACCATTCCTTCTGTTCCCATAGACTCTCAGCTGTCACGCTGTACAATTGACATTTGCATTATCTGTTATTATTTTCTGCTGCCGTTCTTTGAATCATCTGTTTAATAAATATCATTGCGCTCATGCGCAGAAACATAATCCAGCCTCCTCGTTTTCTCCCATCCACCTCCACTGACCTACTAGCGCCCCCTCCAGGGACACAGACAAGACCTAGTCTGACAGTAAGTTCAGGATCGATGGACTCGGACGGTGGACGGAGTGTGGGGTCAGAGGCCTTGCAAAACCTGGTCTCCCGTTTGGATGGTCAAGAGGCTGCGCAGCACCAGATGTTCCAGTTCCTGCAAGGGATGTCCTCCCGGATAGATACACTACAGCAATCCCTGCCTAGTGTACACACTTCTACAGTTCCTGCTACTCCAGCACCTGCCAGTACTGTGAGTTCCTCTATGCCGGCTGCATCAGCTCCAGTGTCACGTCTGCACCTGCCTGTGCCAAGCAAGTATGATGGCAGTCCAAAGTTGTGTCGCGGGTTTCTCAACCAATGTGAAATCCAGTTTGAATTGTTGTCACATAACTTCCCCACGTCAAGATCCAAGGTTGCCTACATCATCTCTCTGCTTTCTGGATCTGCTTTGAGTTGGGTGTCTCCTCTGTGGGAACGTGCCGACCCTCTGATTAACAACTATACAGAATTCGTGTCAACCTTCAGACGGATCTTTGACGAGCCTGGTCGTGCAACATCAGTTTCTGCAGCCCTAATCCAACTTCGTCAAGGTACCCGTAGTATGGGACAATATGTCATCCAGTTCCAGACGTTGGCCGCAGAGATTCAGTGGAACAATCAAGCCCTGGTAGCAGCTTTCTGGCATGGACTCTCTGATCGGATCAAGGACGAACTGGCAACCCGTGATCTTCCTGTACAATTGTCCGATTTAATTTCCTTGTGCATCAAGTTGGACTCTCGCATCCGCGAACGCAACAATGAACGTGCTCGGAGTGAGCCACGCAGATCAAGGATGATACCTTCCGTACAGTTCCAGTCTCCATCTTCTGATGAGCCTATGCAAATAAATAGGTCCCGCCTAACTCCTGAAGAGCGGTCAAGAAGAATGCGTGAGAGACTTTGTCTGTATTGTGCGGCTGCAGGTCACCAGATTAACTCCTGCACAGTGCGTTCGGGAAACGCCAGATCCTGACTTGTAAAGGAGGAGTCAAGTTGGGATCTTCTAGACAAGCTCCTTCTAATCAAGACCTTATCCTTCCTGTGACTTTAGAGACTTCAGTTGGGCTTCAGTCTGCATCAGCATTAGTGGACTGTGGAGCCGCAGGAAATTTCATCACCCAAGCTGCGGTAAATAAATTCTGCTTGCCTGTATGTGAACTTTCTTATCCAGTCTACATTACCGCCGTGGATGGTAGCCGAATCTCCAAGGGAAATATTTCTCACCAAACTGCACCAGTGGTTTTGGGAGTTGGGTTCCTACACTCAGAATTAATAAAGTTCTTAGTCATTCCTCAAGCCACCCAAGAGATCGTTTTGGGCATGCCCTGGCTCCAGCTACACAACCCACAGTTTGACTGGTCAACGTTACAACTTACTTCATGGGGTTCACATTGCCATCAGTCCTGTTTAGCCCAAGTTTGTCCAATCAAGTCTACTGAAGTGAAAACCCAGTCAAGTCTTCCTGCGGCTTATCAAGATTTCTCCGATGTCTTTAGTGAAAAAGCCGCGGATGTCCTGCCGCCCCATAGAGAATGGGATTGTCCCATCGATCTCCTTCCTGGCAAGAAGCCACCAAGGGGGCGTACCTACCCATTATCTGTTCCCGAAACTGAAGCGATGAGCGACTACATCAGGGAGAATTTACAGAAGGGATTCATCCGTCCTTCATCATCACCCGCTGGTGCAGGCTTCTTCTTTGTTAAAAAGAAGGATGGAGGACTGCGTCCATGCATTGACTATCGGGGTCTCAATGACATTACCATTAAAAATAGTTATCCGTTACCACTCATTACCAAACTATTTGACAGAGTAAAAGGAGCCCGCATCTTCACCAAGCTAGATCTCCGCGGTGCCTACAACCTCATCAGAATCCGGAGTGGTGACGAATGGAAGACAGCTTTTAACACTCGAGATGGTCATTACGAGTACCTGGTAATGCCATTCGGGTTGAGTAATGCCCCAGCAGTGTTCCAACACTTTGTGAACGAAATCTTCCGTGACGTTCTGTATAAATACCTCGTTGTTTATCTGGATGATATCCTCATCTTCTCCCAAGATCTTCCATCTCATCGTCTACAAGTCCGTGAAGTTCTCCGACGTCTTCGTGAGAACCGGCTCTACGGTAAACTGTCCAAATGTACCTTTGAAGTTTCCTCTATACCCTTCCTGGGTTATATAATTTCCGGATCGGATCTCCAGATGGACCCGACAAAGTTGGAAGCCATTGCCAATTGGTCCATTCCAAATTCTCTCAAGTCTATTCAGCGATTCCTGGGATTTGCCAACTACTATAGGAAATTTATTCGGGGATTCTCCACTCTCATCGCTCCTATTACCAACTTAACTCGGAAAGGGGCAGACCATTCCAACTGGTCAGAAGAGGCTTTAGCGGCCTTCCAGAAGATCAAGCTGGCCTTTATGTCTGCTCCAGTTCTGTCCCAGCCAGATGTAAACCGTCCATTCGAGTTGGAGGTGGATGCCTCTACAGTTGGAGTTGGAGCTGTTCTCTCCCAGAAGGGAACCGATGGGAAAATCCACCCCTGTGGATTTTATTCTCGTAAATTCCTCCCTGCAGAAGCTAACTACTCCGTTGGAGATCAAGAACTACTGGCGATTAAGCTGGCCCTCGAGGAATGGAGATATCTCCTGGAAGGGGCCAAACATCCGTTCAACATCTACACGGATCATAAAAACCTGCTATATTTAAAGGCAGCCCAGTGCCTTAATCCTCGCCAGTCCAGGTGGGCTATGTTTTTCTCACGTTTTAACTTTAAGCTTCATTTCCGCCCAGGTTCGCAGAATGTTAAAGCTGACGCCTTATCCCTATCTATGGAATCCGAAGAGGAAACGTCTGACTCAGTTCCACATTCCATCCTGAGTCCAGTGGTATTTGATGCATCTCAAGTCTCCCCAGCTCCTCCTCCTGGTAAGACTTTTGTTTCCCCAGAACTCCGTCCCAAGTTGCTGTCTTGGGCCCATCAATCAAAGTTCACTGGTCATCCCGGAGTTCTGAAAACCTTCAAGTTCCTCTCTGAGACATACTGGTGGCGTAAGATGAAAGCTGACATCAAGGATTTCGTGGCATCCTGTCCTAAGTGTGTGCAGCACAAGACTCCTCGTCGGTCTCCAGCAGGTCAGTTACAACCATTGTCTGTTCCTAGTCGTCCCTGGTCTCACCTGTCCATGGACTTTATCTCCGACCTTCCTCCTTCTCAAGGATACAATACCATCTGGGTTGTAGTGGACAGATTTACCAAGATGGCCCATTTTGTTCCTCTCCAGGGTCTCCCTTCTGCCCCAAAACTTGCCCAAATCTTCCTACGGGAGATTTTCCGCTTACATGGTCTACCCTCAGAAATAATATCCGACCGAGGTGTACAGTTTGTAGCGAGGTTTTGGAGGGCTCTCTGTTCTGCCATGCAAGTTAAACTGAAGTTCTCGTCATCTTACCACCCTCAGACGAATGGGCAGACAGAAAGGGTTAATCAAGAACTAGAGACATTTTTAAGATTGTATGTTTCATCTTCTCAGGATGACTGGTTTGATCTGCTCCCATGGGCCGAGTTTGCCCACAACTTCCGCTACCACACTGCTACTGAGACAACTCCATTCTTTGCAGTGTATGGACAACATCCTCGTGTCCCAGACTTCCAAGAACTCCCTCACGTGGATGTGCCTGCTGCCACCACTGCCCTGAGTCAGTTTTCTTCCATCTGGAGGAAGATTCACACTTCTCTCAAAAAGGCCTCCAGCCGGTATAAATACTTTGCTGATCGCAAAAGACGTGCAGTTCCTAGCCTGAAACCTGGGGACAAGGTTTGGCTGTCTACTAGGAACCTCCGTCTTAGGGTCCCGTCTATGAAATTTGCACCACGTTTCATTGGTCCCTTTTCTGTCGAAAGAGTCATCAACCCTGTGGCCTACAAGCTGAAGTTACCACCTTCCCTGCGAATACCTAATGCTTTTCATGTTTCTCTCCTCAGACCTTTAGTCCTGAATCGTTTTCAAAGAGCTCTTCCAGTTGGCCCCAAAGTTCGAACTCAGCGGGGCGTGGAGTTCGAGATTGGCAAGATTCTGGATTCCCGTTGCCGGTACGGACGTCTTCAATACCTTGTCGATTGGTCCGGTTATGGCCCAGAGGAGAGAAGTTGGGTAAATTCGTTGGATGTCCATGCTCCAAGGTTGGTCCGTCTCTTCCATAACACTCATCCTTCCAAGCCACGTGGGTGTTCGGTGCCCACCCTTAAAGGGGGGGGTACTGTCAGGAATCGACTCACCAAGCTGACATCTGTCCGCCGCTGCGGACTCCGTCCTGGCTCCCTGCGTTCATCTGTCGTCCGCGTCCCTGCCATCGGACGCCGTCCTGGGCCTGGGAGCGCTCCTGTGACAGCGGGCGTGTAGCACGCTGCGTTCCCGCTAGGCCGCGGCATGGGCGCCGCCATGACAGCTTTCCACAGTCAGCATACGGCGGCCAATCCGGTGCTTGGCCGCACCCACTTTTCCTCACTCCACCAATGACTGTATAACAAGGGGTATATAAGAAGCTGCAGGATCAGTCTGCAGGCATCCTGAACTTTGTGTCACTCCTGCCACTCATGTGTAAGGATCTGGTTCCTGTTTCCTCCGTGTACCTGGATACCTACCTGCTGTTCCGTGTTCCTGGCTTTCTACCTGAGACTCTGTACTCCTGGTTACCTTTTACAGCTCCGTGGAACTTCAAGCCCCAGCAATACCTGCATCCATCTACAGGCTTCACACTCATCACCATCCCTGTGTGCTTCAGCCTAGCAGTAGAGACTGACTCCAGGTGTGTTCCATCTCTCCACCTGTGATACAGCTTGCTTGCTGTCAGTGCCCCATCACCTGCACTGTGGACATAGTCAGACTCCTGCCTCTGCTACCAGGTTTGCCAAACAACATCATCTCTGCTAAAGTTCCATGTTTTAATCTGCTCTGGTTCCCATACCAGATTACTCTCCACCAAGTTATCACTCATCTGTTATCATCTCTACCGGTTATCATTTCTTCAGTCACCATTCCTTCTGTTCCCATAGACTCTCAGCTGTCACGCTGTACAATTGACATTTGCATTATCTGTTATTATTTTCTGCTGCCGTTCTTTGAATCATCTGTTTAATAAATATCATTGCGCTCATGCGCAGAAACATAATCCAGCCTCCTAGTTTTCTCCCATCCACCTCCACTGACCCACTAGCGCCCCCTCCGGGGACACAGACAAGACCTAGTCTGACAAGGATAGTACGACCTTGAATAGTAAAAGATGATATATGAAGGAAGAAGAACCCACTTCTGCTGTCTGTACTAGGCCTGCTGACGCCGCTGGAGAGAATTACCCCCAGGCTTTTCCAGATGAGAGAGTGCTGGAAAAGAGAACCTGTTAGGGTCTCCTGCCCTGTGCTGCCACGTCGTCATGGCAACCGGGAGACAAGTGCTAGCGGAGAAACCTGAGCGCAGCTGATACTCCGGTTCGGGTCTTTTGCTGTGCAGTGGTTATAGGCTCTGTGCATGGCAGGGGATCCGGTGCTAGTTTTTGTGCTCACAGTCTGTGAGGTCTGAGTGGGGCGTGGACAGCACCTGCTTTATAAGGCCTCTTCTCAGGGTAAGCAGATGCTGCTGAATCTTTGTTGGTTAGTCAGTTCATGAAAGTTAGCCAGTACTGTGTAGCTTTGTATTTGTTTGTTGCTTACTGCAAATAGGCCTGGGGATTTGGTATTACACTCTGCCAATCCAGACCTAGCAGTAAGACTGGAGTCAGTCGTTTAGCTTGCTGGGGTTCTGTTACTACTCTGTGAACTTAGCAAGTTTGCGGCTGTATTCTAAGACTTGCCTGTCTAATCCTTTCTCACTGTGCTAGGTGTCAGGGGTCAGTTTAGTGGCAGTAAGCTGAACCTGTGCACTGCAAGTGAGAATTAGGATAGTGGAGACTCTCCTTGTGTCTATCATTCCATCTCTGACCAAGGAGTTTGCTGCCACACCCGTTGGTAACCCTTTAGGGTTTTGCTGTTGCCCTTAGCAACAGCATTTCGGGTTCTCTACATGTTAAAACACAACATCTTGCTTTTCCCATCTGAGCAGTTCTAATAGAAGGGAGATACCCAGTTCCTTAGCCTCTGAGCTTCTCTGTTCACTTTGTGTGTATTTTGTTACCCTATCACCTTCTGTGTACGTTATGTCATATTCCCCAGTCTGTCTGTGAATCCATTTGTTTTGCATAACAGTTCAAACACCAGTACATTCCTGCAGGCACTGGAGTGCATAACAGTTCTGACACCAGTACTTTCCTGCAGGCACTGGTGTGCATAACATATTCAGCAGCCTAATACTCCTGTTGAAATTTTGTGGGAATATGGAGCATACCCCTCAAAATACGTTGCAACAGGTGGGCGATCAGGTGCAGGTCCTGACTCGTCAATTTAATGATTTGTCCATTAAAATGCACACCTCCCAGGCTGCTGGCGGAGCTCCCGCAGCAGCAGCACCTGCAGGGGTTAAGGAGCCGAAAGTAAATCTCCCGGATCGTTTTTCTGGAGATCGCTCGCAGTTCTTTTGTTTCAAGGAGAGCTGCAAGCTATACTTCCGGCTTAGGCCTCAGTCTTCTGGGTCGGAGATTCAGCGGGTGGGCATAGTGATTTCCTTGCTACAAGGAGACCCACAGGTCTGGGCATATGGGTTGCAGCCTGACTGTCCGTCGCTTAAAGGTGTTGATGCTTTTTTTACGGCACTGAGCATGTTGTATGATGACCCTGACAAGACGGCCTCAGCCGAGGCTCAGATTTCGATCCTTAAGCAAGGGCGAAGGCCAGTTGAGGTTTACTGTATGGAGTTTCGGAGGTTGGCCCATGATACCCAGTGGAATGACCCAGCCCTGAGACACCAGTACCGAAGAGGTCTTTCTAACCAGATAAAAGACCAACTGGTACAATATCCCTTGCCTGATAGCTTGGATCAGCTCATGCAGTTATCCATCCGGGTGGATAGACGGCTGAGAGAGCGTAGGCTTGAAAGGGAGACTGAGATTTCCTTCCTTCCCAAGGGAACCTCAGACTCTGAGGAATTTTCTGAGGAGCCTATGCAGATTGGGGCTACCCGCCTCTCCTCGCGTGAGAAGACGCGGAGGAGACAGCAGGGGTTGTGTTTGTACTGTGGGAATAAAGGTCATGTGGTAGTATCATGCCCAGAAAAGCTGGAAAACTTCAGGGCCTGAGGGTGATGGGAAATATCCTGTCAGGCCAGAAGTCAGAATTTCCCAAGAAGACTTTTATCATTCCGGTGACCTTGAAGATCCTCGGTCAAACTGTCAAGACTGAGGCCTTTGTGGACAGTGGGGCCGACGGGGTTTTTATGGACCGCCAATTCGCCCTGAAACACTCTGTTCCCTTAGTACCCTTGGCATCGGAAATTGAGATTTGTGGGTTAAACGGGGAACCATTATCACAAGGTAAAATTACCTCTTGCACTAGCCAGATTTCTTTGTTTATTGGAGCCACACACTCTGAAAAATTGTCCTTTTATGTGACTGTCTGTACTTTTGCCCCATTGGTGTTGGGGTTACCCTGGTTAAGGGCCCACAATCCTCAATTTGACTGGGTCTCTGGGGAGATTCTTAGTTGGGGTACTGATTGTTTCAAGAGTTGCTTGAGCCTTCCAGTCAGGCTCTCGCAGCTAAGTTTGCCAGGATTGCCAGGGTGTTATGCAGATTTTGCGGACGTGTTCTCCAAAAAGTTGCAGAGGTACTACCTCCCCATCGCCCCTATGACTGTGCCATTGATTTGTTGCCAAATGCTAAGTTTCCCAAGAGCAAGTTGTACTCCCTGTCACGTCCTGAGACGCAGGCTATGGCAGAGTACATTCAGGAGAACTTGGCTAAGGGATTTATCAGACCTTCACAGTCTCCAGTTGGGTCGGGGTTCTTCTTCGTGGGTAAAAAGGACGGTTCGTTGCGACCCTGCATCGACTTCAGGGAATTGAACCGTATCACGATTAAAAACTCATACCCACTGCCTCTCATTTCGGTCTTGTTTGACCAGCTTCGTACTGCCACCATTTTTTTTAAGATTGACCTACGCGGTGCGTACAATCTAATCCGAATAAGAGAGGGGGATGAATGGAAGACTGCCTTTAATACCCACTCAGGGCATTATGAATATTTGGTGATGCCTTTTGGGCTCTGTAATGCCCCGGCAGTCTTCCAGGATTTCATGAATGATGTGCTCAGGGAATATTTGGATAGATTCTTAGTTGTATACTTAGATGACATCCTAATCTTCTCCCATTCCCTGGAGGAACATCGGAAGCATGTACGCTTAGTCCTCCAGAAACTCAGAGACCACCGACTTGGGGCGAAGCTGGAGAAGTGCGAATTTGAAGTTCAGCAAATCGCATTTCTAGGATATATTATCTCCCCAGAAGGTTTCCAAATGGAGGGTTCCAAGGTACAGGCAGTCCTGGATTGGGTGCAGCCCACTAGTTTGAAGGCGCTTCAGCGTTTCCTGGGCTTTGCGAATTTTTATAGACGATTTATCGCTGGATTTTCGTCTATAGTGGCGCCCTTGGTGGCACTCACTAAGAAAGGGGCGGATGTTGCTCACTGGTCTTGTGAGGCTAAAGCGGCTTTTGCCCGTCTCAAAAGGGCATTTGTTTCGGCCAAGGTGCTGCGACACCCAGATCCAGAACGTCCTTTTGTTGTGGAGGTGGATGCCTCTGAGATGGGTAT
This sequence comes from Pseudophryne corroboree, assembly GCF_028390025.1. NCBI lineage: Eukaryota > Metazoa > Chordata > Amphibia > Anura > Myobatrachidae > Pseudophryne > Pseudophryne corroboree. Next base: position 57,215,318 of record NC_086446.1, on the reverse strand, counting down.
TGGGGCAGTGCTTTCTCAGATGGGAGTGTCTGATAATCACCTTCATCCCTGTGCTTACTTTTCCCGTAAATTTTCGCCTGCCGAGATGAATTATGACGTGGGTAACCGGGAATTGTTGGCTATTAAGGATGCACTCGAGGAGTGCAGACACTGGCTTGAGGGGGCTAAGTTTGTGGTCTCAATTCTCACTGACCATAAGAATCTGGCATATTTAGAGTCAGCGAAGCTTCTGAATGCCAGGCAGGCACGATGGGCTTTGTTTTTTGCTCGCTTTAATTTTTTGATAACATATCGCCCTGGGTCAAAAAACATCAAGGCTGATGCGCTCTCGCAGAGTTTTGCTCCAATCCAGGAGACCACCGAGGAGCCGTTGCCCATTGTTTCCCCATCATGTATTAAAGTGGGCATTACCCAGGACCTCTTATCATTAGTCCTTAGAGCACAGGAGCAGGCTCCTCCAGACCTTCCGGTAGGTCTTTTGTTTGTGCCTCCTAGGTTAAGACAGCGAGTGTTCCTGGAATTCCATGCCAAGAAGTCGGCAGGTCACCCGGGTATTGCCAGAACTCGGGAGTTGCTATCTAGGGCGGTGTGGTGGCCCTCGGTGGCTAAGGATGTGGATCAGTGGGTTCGGGCATGTGACATCTGTGCCCAAAATAAGACTCCTAGAGGGGTTCCTGTTGGCCCATTACATCCACTCTCTATCCCATCTAAGCCATGGACCCACATTTCAATGGATTTTGTGGTGGACTTGCCCAAATCCTCGGGGATGACAGCTATCTGGGTTGTCGTTGACAGGTTTTCGAAGATGGCGCACTTCGTTCCACTGGTTGGGCTGCCATCGGCCAGACGCCTGTCTGAATTATTTATGCTGCATGTTGTGCGTCTCAACGGGTTGCCACTTGATGTGGTCTCTGACCGCGGATCCCAGTTTGTGGCCAAATTCTGGAGGGCATTTTGTTCCGATCTCCAGTTTTCTGTCAGCTTGTCGTCAGGCTACCATCCGCAGTCTAATGGGCAGACTGAAAGGGTGAACCACTCCTTGGAGCAGTTCCTCAGGTGTTATGTCTCCAAGTGTCAGACTGACTGGGTTGCTCATCTGTCCATGGCGGAGTTTGCCTATAACAACGCGGCTCACTCTGCTACAGGGATCTCTCCCTTCCTTTGTGTGTATGGGCATCATCCTAAGGCCAATTCTTTTGACCCCCTGGACTCCACGCCTGGTGGTTCCTCTGTGGTTTCGGTCCTTAGAGGTATTTGGCGGAAAGTGAAGAAAGCCCTTGTGTCTGTGTCATTAGTGACCAAAAGGGTTTTTGATAAGCGGAAAAGACCCTGCAGCTTCAAATTAGGAGACTTCGTCTGGTTGTCTACCAAGAATTTGAAGTTGAGACAGCCATCTCATAAGTTAGGCCCCCGGTTCATCGGCCCTTATAAGATCACCAGGGTTATCAATCCGGTGGCATTTCAGTTAGATCTGCCCCGTTCTTTGGGTATCAATAAAACATTTAATTGTTCCCTTTTAAAACGGGCGATTAGTAATCCTTCTTCCAGTGGAAGACCTTTCCCTCTTCTGATACGTGGCCAAAGGGAGTTTGTTGTTGAAAGGATTCTTGACTCCAAGGTGGTTCGGGGTCGGCTGTCATTTTTGGTGCACTGGAATGGGTATGGCCCGGAGGAGCGGTCGTGGGTGCGCAGTTGTGATCTTCATGCCCCCAGACTGATATGCTCTTTCTTCTCGCAGTTCCCCGATAAACCCGGTGGTAGGGGTTCTTTGACCCCTCGTCAGAGGGGGGGTACTGTTAGGGTCTCCTGCCCTGTGCTGCCACGTCGTCATGGCAACCGGGAGACAAGTGCTAGCGGAGTAACCTGAGCGCAGCTGATACTCCGGTTCGGGTCTTTTGCTGTGCAGTGGTTATAGGCTCTGTGCACGGCAGGGGATCCAGTGCTGGTTTTTGTGCTCACAGTCTGTGAGGTCTGAGTGGGGCATGGACAGCACCTGCTTTATAAGGCCTCTTCTCAGGGTAAGCAGATGCTGCTGAATCTTTGTTGGTTAGTCAGTTCATGAAAGTTAGCCAGTACTGTGTAGCTTTGTATTTGTTTGTTGCTTACTGCAAATAGGCCTGGGGATTTGGTATTACATTCTGCCAATCCAGACCTAGCAGTAAGACTGGAGTCAGTCGTTTAGCTTGCTGGGGTTCTGTTACTACTCTGTGAACTTAGTACGTTTGCGGCTGTATTCTAAGACTTGCCTGTCTAATCCTTTCTCACTGTGCTAGGTGTCAGGGGACAGTTTAGTGGCAGTAAGCTGAACCTGTGCACTGCAAGTGAGAATTAGGATTGTGGAGACTCTCCTTGTGTCTATCATTCCATCTCTGACCAAGGAGTTTACTGCCACACCCGTTGGTAACCCTTTAGGGTTTTGCTGTTGCCCTTAGCAACAGCATTTCGGGTTCTCTACGTATTAAAACACAACATCTTGCTTTTCCCATCTGAGCAGTTCTAATACAAGGGAGATACCCAGTTCCTTAGCCTCTGGGCTTCTCTGTTCACTTTGTGTGTATTTTGTTACCCTATCACCTTCTGTGTACGTTATGTCATATTCCCCAGTCTGTCTGTGAATCCATTTGTTTAGCATAACAGTTCAAACACCAGTACATTCCTGCAGGCACTGGAGTGCATAACAGTTCTGACACCAGTACTTTCCTGCAGGCAATGGTGTGCATAACAGAACCCAAATCTGTCTTAGAGGTAAAGTAGAATTAAATGCAGACATTTTCTCTCCCCCCTTGAGAAAGAGTTGATGTGTCATGTTTAAGTATTATACCATACAGGGTGTGTTTCAGTGAGGCCATTGGAATGAAAAATAATTTATTCAAGAAACGCACTGAAATTTATGTTCTCATTCAGACCTCTTGGTATCAGTGAATGTAACTTGAAAATCCACTCTGATTCTTTTTTCTGTAGTCTATTCATTAGGTCTCCTCCTCTAAGGCCCATTTTAAGGTGTTCCAGGCCAAAGATTCTTAGATATTGGGTTCTACTGTTATGGGTCTGTAAAATATGTTTTGCCACAGTAGTCAGGGTCTTGAACTTAGAGGCATCTGACCTGGCATTACGAGAGAGATGGAAGTCCCCCCAACCACATCGATACCCATCCAGGCGAAGGAAATGAACAACTCCACCGTAACAGCAACTAAACTCAAAATTATTAACCTTTCCTCCCATATTTTGACTCCTGATCAGATTTCAGTTCTAGAAAAGGGTCTCTCATTTTCCCCAACATCTGCATTTGATCCATTCAAATGGGAAACCAGTTTAAGACTCTTTGGTCGTAAATTGTTACTAACCAAGTATTTCAATCAGAAAAAGGAAGAACTAACAATTACATCCACACCTATTGACGCATTATCACAACAAGAAATTGAAGCAATCAGGACTTTAGAAGAACTGGCTGACGAACAGGTGGACCTGACTGAAGATCAAGATCCACAATACAAACAACCCATATGCAAAAAGAAATCCACCTTTTTTCCAGGGGATCATATTTGACCAGAAATCAAAGTTTTTCTTAATCTAGTGTCCCGGGATTTCGAGAAACTATACAAAAATCAGAAATATCATCAAAAAGTCGGCAATTTAACTCACTCACAGAAACAGGCTCTCAAACAAATCCGAAGTTGGGATGATATCCTAATTAAACCCTCGGACAAGGGTGGAAATATTGTTATCTGGCCAGTTGATCTCTACCTGAGGGAAGCCAACCGCCAACTAAATGACACTTCCTGCTACAAAATCACGCTGTTTGATCCTACTCAAAACTTTCTCATAAAATATAAGAGAATAATTGAGAGACGACAACAATTGGGAATCATCACAAAAGGAGAATGGGAATACCTAACCACGCCACATCCACGAACACCAACCTTCTACTTGCTGCCTAAAGTACATAAAAATGTCAAAAATCCACCTGGGAGGCCCATTATATCAGGCAACGGGGGCTTGCTGGAGAAAGCCAGTTGCTTCCTAGATGTACACCTCAGACATCATGTTTTGACTCTTCCCTCATACATCAAGGACACTACTGATGTATTGAAAAAGGTACATGATGTACATTTGGAGGAGTCATACTTATTGGTGAGCCTCGATGTTGAGGCTCTATACACCTCCATAAGACATGATTTGGGGATTATGGCGATAAGATATTTTCTATCAATAGAAGGAATAGGTGAATTTCAAGAATTCCTGTTGGAATTATTGGAGTTTGTACTATACCACAACTACTTCCTGTTCAATAACAGTTTCCATATTCAACTAAGGGGTACGGCTATGGGGGCAGCTTGTGCCCCCACATATGCCAATCTCTTTTTAGGTTGGTGGGAGCGAGAAATTGTCTTTAACGACAACCAAGAGCAATACACTGATCATATCGTTACATGGATGCGTTTCATAGATGACATCTTTATGATATGGGACGGTCCAGAAACAAAACTGGAAGAATACATTCAAACTCTCAACAACAATGATATTAATTTGAAATTCACCTACAGCAGTAGCCGAGTAAGTGTCCCTTTTCTTGATCTCAGGATTTATCGAGATGATAACAACAAAATTGCCACAGAGATCTTTAGGAAAGAAACATCAACCAATAGTCTCCTCCATTCCTCCAGTGGACATTTCCCACCGACCATCAGAAATATTCCTAAAGGGGAATTTCTTCGGCTGAAACGGAATTGCTCAGACGAACAGAGCTTACGGGCCAAATGTATAGAATTAAGCAGCCGACTCAAAGAACGTGGCTACAGCAATCGCCTGATTAAGAAGGCCCAATATGAGGTGAGCAAGGTAGAACGTGAATCTTTGATATTTTCGGATTAAAAGAACTTAGATTCACCTAAAACAGGGGTGATGAGATTCATTGGGGATTTCTGTGGAAGTTGGAAGGAAGCCAGTCAAATTCTCCAAAATCATTGGCATGTATTACTAATGGATGATGATCTATCCAAAAACATAGGAGATAAGATCAACATGAGTTGGCGGCGGGCACCCAATCTTAGGGATCAACTGGTGAAGAGCCATTTCTCACAAACATCCAGATCTCATATGTTATTACAGGGCAGTCATCCCTGTGGGAATTGCAAGGCCTGCCCACATATCCATAATCAAACAACCATTGTGGATAGATACAATCAATCCATCCAGATCAAAGACTACTTCAATTGTAAGACAGAAAATGTAATCTATTGCATTACATGTCCTTGCGACTTGAAATATGTGGGCATGACCTCGCGCATGCTCAAGGACAGAGCACTAGAACATGTGGGCAACGTTTGTAATGCCAGGTCAGATGCCTCTAAGTTCAAGACCCTGACTACTGTGGCAAAACATTTTTTACAGACCCATAACAGTAGAACCCAAGATCTAAGAATCTTTGGCCTGGAACACCTTAAAATGGGCCTTAGAGGAGGAGACCTAATGAATAGACTACAGAAAAAAGAATCAGAGTGGATTTTCAAGTTACATTCACTGATACCAAGAGGTCTGAATGAGAACATAAATTTCAGTGCGTTTCTTAAATAAATTATTTTTCATTCCAATGGCCTCACTGAAACACACCCTGTATGGTATAATACTTAAACATGACACATCAACTCTTTCTCAAACTTACCATACACCATTACTATCCTCACATGCATCTCTCTTTATGCACATCATTTATACACTTTATCTCTTTTACCTAGCAGGGACATGTAGACCTAATATAGTTCATTGTCATCCATATCACTTAGTATCACTAGTTCATAATTTTCAATATTTTAGTTCATATCTCATGTCATTTTAGGTTGCAGTCATTACTCTTCCTGTTTCAACACGTTATTTCTTCACAATTGTTTCTAACTTTACATTCATATTCATTGGCACCTTCATATTCATTTCACCTTATTTCCTAATCTTTTTACTCCCCAGCACTTTAGTATCGGCCACTATTTTTATTTTTTATTTTTACTCTATTTTATTCAAATCCTATATCTACTCCTATTTATCACCACACTGTTCCAACAGGGTATATATGTGTGTATATGTATACATGCATACATTCATACAGGTTAATTACCACCATCTTTCAGAAATATGTTCGTATAGAGGGCATTTAGAAACTAACCTATAGTATCACTATATTTCTGTATATTTACTCTATATCAATTTACTTGTATATTCATATCCCCCTTTTTTCTAGTAATAAGTTTATACATCAAATGTGTCCCAATAATGTAATATTAAAAATTTCAAAATATAAATAACTCAGATTTAATTTGAGTAAAAATTGACATTATGAAATTAGATATGCCTAGAGTTATAGATTAATGCCCAAGTCTATACATACATATTTCCCTCTTTTTGACAGCTTTATAGAGCTAGTCATTTTAACATCCACTTCATGCAGTCCTATTTATATTTACATATGGTCACTAATGATAATCTCCTCCTGTATTAACTCTGTGGGTATATACATGGGTCTTTGCATAGAGGTAATAATCATTGTGTAATGACGAACACCTCTTCCTTTTGACTGTGTAGTCTAATCCCCTAATTGATTTGTACTTGCTTGTTATAGGCCCTACACACTGGCCGATATACTGAAAGATATGAACGATCTCGTTCATAAATGAACGAGAACTCGTTCATATCTTTCAGTGTGGAGACTCCAGCGATGAACGATGCGCGTCCCCGCGCTCGTTCATCGCTGGTCTCCCGTCGGCTGTGCATGCAGGCCAATATGGACGATCTCGTCCATATTAGCCTGCACTTCTATGCAGCCGGGTGACGGGGGGAGTGAAGAAACTTCACTCCCCCCGTCACTGCCCCCCCGCCGCCAGGTCGCTCGTCGGCCGTATCCGCCGTCGGGCAGCTCGGCGGCGGGTCGGCCAGTGAGTAGGGCCCCTTAATCTAACTGACAGACCAATTTACTAATTACGGTGGAGTTATGTGTGTATATATATGAAATTTAGCGCAATATTATCCTATATAATGATATTCAATATCCTAGAATTTTTCTGGAATCCAAACTACATAAAATCAAACAGAAGTATATCTTGATTAAATGATTGAACTCAATTACAGGTATTCGCTTATTAACTCACGGCTGGGCTTGTGGGATTGAGGCTCCCGTGAACAAGCCCAGCGGTGAAACGTACGTCGTGGATTGACGTCATCAAGGACGTCGTGCGGCCACGCCCCCTGTCTTCGGACTGGGCAGCCGCTGCACCACGCGGTGTGTGTGAGAGGCGTATGAGATCGGGAGAAGCAGGTCACGCTGAATGAGCAGATGAGACCAACAAACGCCGGCATCTAAACAGGTTTAGAGCAGCGAGTGGTAAAGTTATACCTGTTGCCACCCAGTGCTCATACACGGTTATATCTGTCCCTGCACTCTCCTCCCTCAATCTATACTTAGGACAAGCGTTGGAGCTTCATGCCCAGTTGCACATATTATATAGAGGTGCTTTGTTAAATATGTTGCTATTTGCGGTTATACCCTTTCTTTCAGGCAGCCGCTGCACCAATATATGTGTAAAGGGCATGTGAGGTTAGGTGAAAGCTGGTAATGCCGAATGAGGGGAGGAGATTGATAAATGCCGATATCTAAATGGGTCTGAGCGGCAGGTGATAAAGTAATATATATATGTCACTCCCCAGTACACATATACGGCTATATTTGCTCCTGCTCTCCCCTCCCTTCTCCCACATTATATATTTAGGACCACCATTGGAGTCCCATGTCTATTTCCATACACCCCTCACCACTATTGAGGTGCTTTATCATATTGTTGCATATAATGCACTTGTCTTACTAATGAATTTGTTCTAGGATTGTTTTATTCTCGTAATGATGCATATGCTGCGTTTGTCTTGTAAAAGACAAGCATTTTAGGACTGCTTATTTTGCAGATCAGCATTGTGTTAGTGTCAACTTTCTTACAAGACTTAACTTATGATTTGATGAACATTAATCAAGTTCTTTTGTGTTACATATGTTGCACTTGTCCTGCAAAAGATTTTGTTTTAGGATTGTGTATCTTCATACTGCTACATATGATACATTTGTCTTGCTTAAAACTTAATTTTGTTTTTGGATTGTGTATCTTCATACTGCTACATATGATACATTTGTCTTGCTTAAGACTTTGGTTTAGGACTGTTTATTTTGGCACCCTTACAAATGTTAAAATCCTCACCAGATCTAATTTATGATCTGATGAACATCAATTAGTCTAATGATCTTGAAATTTGACACTGACCTATTACAGGTGATTCAATGAATTATTTTCTTGCAGATCATATGTTTGAGGAAATTTCCTCTTGATTTATTATTTAAATGAAATGTAGGTGAATTCTAGCTTGTATATTTCCACAAAAATTGTTAGAAAAATTGTTACCCTCTGTCTGATTAGCCGATGGGATCATTAATAATAATATTATATGGATGATATAACAGAAATTATTAGTGTGTGAATAACAGTGATTCTCTTTGTAACACCAGCATAATAAAGGCTATCCTCCATGCTATTCAGCACCAATTAGAACATCTCCTATCTGCTATAGTTTTCCTTTTTATCCCTCTTTTCTCCTCTTTTTCTATCACTCTCTCATCTGGTTGACAGCAGTGCTGGAAAGGGCTCTGTCTCTTTAGCGTACATTTTGCTGTCACAACAGAAAGCAGAAGTGCTCCTGTCTTCCTTCTTTCTTTAGCCCCCACTCAAGGGGGGAGAGAAAATTTCTGCATTTAATTCTACTTTACCTCTAAGACAGATTTGGGTTCTGTTTTCCAACACTCTCTCATCTGGAAAAGCCTGGGGGTAATTCTCTCCAGCGGCGTCAGCAGGCCTAGTACAGACAGCAGAAGTGGGTTCTTCTTCCTTCATATATCATCTTTTACTATTCAAGGTCGTACTATCCTGAAAGTAGCCCGATCTTCAATCTCGGAAGCTGATAGGATAGACCTGGCTAGTACTTTGAAGGGGGACCACTTAGGAATACCAGGCACTGTGGATATCATCAAGATGATCACCTTAATGCTCATTTAACACTGATGGAGGAGTCCTATACTACTCACTCTTATTTTCACCCTCCTATCTGTATATTATATTATAGATAGAAATATTTGGACCATAATTGGTCGATATTTTAAGGAACAGAATAAATGTTAAGTTTTAGATTATTCATTTTCACATCATCATACTGTATATCATGATCTAATATCATTATAATTTTCAATTAAGAGTGCTCCCAAAAAGGATTTCTTTTGTCTTTCCTTTCCCTTTTGGTGTAGTTAATCTACAAAAGTATTTGGGAGCACCACCAATAAGTAAAATGCCATCTTAAAAATTGATGATTAGCATTGTGTATATTGGTATTCTTATATTCATAACCATATTTGTTGACATTAAGGTGTGGCTATACAGCACACAGCTAGTGCAGAACTGACAAACCTTTTTACTACCGCTGGCGAGCACATGGAGGGCTGTGCGGCCCCCCAAAGAAATGCCACCCCACACCATTACTGACCCACTGCCAAACCGGTCATGCTGGAGGATGTTGCAGGCAGCAGAACGTTCTCCTTGGCGTCTCCAGACTCTGTCACGTCTGTCACATGTGCTCAGTGAGAACCTGCTTTCATCTGTGAAGAGCACAGGGCGCCAGTGGCGAATTTGCCAATCTTGGTGTTCTCTTGCAAATGCCAAATGTCCTGAATGGTGTTGGGCTGTAAGCACAACCCCGACGTGTGGGCGTCAGCCCCTCATACCACCCTCATGGAGTCTGTTACTGATCGTTTGAGTAGACACATGCACATTTGTGGCTTGCTGGAGGTCATTTTGCAGGACTCTGGCAGTGCTCCTCCTGTTCCTCCTTGCACAAAGGCGGAGGTAGCGGTCCTGCTGCTGGGTTGTTGCCCTCCTACGGCCTCCTCCACGTCTCCTGATGTACTGGCCTGTCTCCTGGTAGCGCCTCCATGCTCTGGACACTACGCTGACAGACACAGCAAACCTTCTTGTCACAGCTCGCATTGATGTGCCATCCTGGATGAGCTGCACTACCTGAGCCACTTGTGTGGGTTGTGGAGGCACGTGGAGGCACGTGGAGGCCACGCACACTACTGAGCCTCATTTTGACTTGTTTTAAGGACATTACATCAAAGTTGGATCAGCCTGTAGTGTGTTTTTCCCCTTTCATTTTGAGGGTGACTCCAAATCCAGACCTCCATGGGTTAATACATTTTATTCCCATTGATAATTTTTGTGTGATTTTGTTGTCAGCACATTCAACTATGTAAAGAACAAAGTATTTAATAAGAATATTTCGTTCACTCAGATCTAGGATGTGTTATTTTAGTGTTCCCTTTATTTTTTTGAGCAATGTATATATATATATATATATATATATACACACACACACACATATACAGACATACATTCACCTCAACAACCTGAGCTATAGCTAAGGCGGGACAGATACTCCGTTTAGGCGGAGAGGCTGCAACAATGAGGGAGGCTCCATCTGTACCAGCCAATCAGCTGCTAACTACTATGTTACAGGCTGTACTTGAAAACTGACAGTTAGGAGCTGATTGGCTGGCGACTTATCTCTCTCCATTGTATTACTCTTCAAGTGATGACACAATTAGCCCTAATGTAACTTTGGGTTTTGAGACAAACCGAGTTCTGGCTCGGATCACTTTAGGGTTCTGAGTAGAACCGAGCCTGGGCTCAGGTCTTCCTGCCAAGTTCAGATCTCAAAAACAGATCTGGCAAGATTTGGATTGCATGCAAAAAAAGTCAGGAATGATCTCACACAGAAGAGTGTATGGAGAGGGTGTGGGCTGTAGTGTATGCTGCATTGCAACTAGGAGTGGTTTTAGTCATGGGCAAGCTGTGCCTGTGCCTGGGGCACTGCGGCCTTTGGGTGTGGCCACAGTCACCTTCAGGCACCAGGCTCACCCACATCCCGCTCTTCGGCTGCAGCAGGCGCAGAGGGCTGTGTAGGCATCCGCTGCTGCCGGCACCAATCAGACACTAGAAGTCATAATTGACCTCTAGTGACTGTGCGCAGGGCCGTCTTTCCGTATGGGCTCAATGGGCTCTTGCCCAAGGGCCCCAGGAGTATAAGGGCCCCTAGGCTGATAGCTGAGCTGTACCAGATTTTTTAAAATCGGCCATGGGGAACCGGAGATATCCGACCTCAAAGTAGTGGTCCCCATCCAAGCCTGTTAATTGCTCTTCCCATCCAGATATCTCGGGTTTTGTCTGAGGCTATAATCCAAAAGCTGGGACTCTCTCCTTTTGGTGGACACTGGCAGCTTGTCTCTACTATGCCCAGAACCAGAAATATCAGCCTTCAAGCAGCCGGTCCCTGCTCCAGCTCCACACGCCTAATATGCAGTGTTAGGTTTTCATTGGTGAATTGCTCTCGCACCTGAACTCTGAGCCCTAATTCCCCAGTACCTTGTGAAAGGTGGGACTCTCTAGTTTTTTATCCCATTCAAAGCTAAGAAATATATTTTCAGGAACTTGAGATATCTGCAGTCAAGCAAGCTGCCCTCCCACCAGAAAATTATAAATATTAAGCCCAGTCCACTATCCACCCCTTCCGTACGTATTAAACACCCCCTACCACCCTGGAAGTCACGTACCGGGGCTTCTTCATTCAGCACAATACCCCTTTCTACAGTTTAGCCCCATTTGTGCAGTAAAGGAGTAATTAGCAGAAATGACTGCTCCAGGTCCTACATGCTTAGCGGAAGATAGAACACCCCCTACCACCTGCGGGACTTCAAAGCTGCCACTGATAGCACCCCCCTCCCCTACCACTGGAGGATGGGTAGGGGGCCCAGTGCATTGCTGTGCCCAGGGGCCTACACTGCTGTTAAGACAGCCCTGTCTGTGCGGCACTATGGGAGAGACGTCATGATGTCCCTCCCATAGATTCAGGGCGAGAAGCGTGCGGCCAGAGATGGAGGGCAGCGGCAGCAGCGGTCCGGAAGCAGGAGCGGTGCTGGTGAGTATTGTGTGTTTATTTGTTCTTATTGTGTGTGTAAGCAGCGCTAATAGGGGGCACATCTACTGGGGGCATAACAACAGGGGGCATAACAACAGGGGTCACATCTACTCTACTGGCGGCAAATCTACTGGGGGCATATGTACTGGGGGCAAATTTACTGAGGGCACAGCTACTAGGGGCTACTTTACAGGGGGCACATCTACAGGGAGCAAATCTACAAGGAGCAAATCTACAAGGGGCACATCTACAGGGGTCACATCTACTGGGAAGCCACACCCTATTTTTTGACATGTGCCACCGGCGCGCACTAACCCTATTTACCTGTCGGGGGTGGGGGGTTTAGCTATTTTGCATCAATGTTTTAATAAACCCAGATCCAAATCCCAAATACTTCAGGGTGGGAGTTAAAAAATTTTTTATTTACAGCCGATACCTAAACCAAGACTTGGGGTTTGTACACATCTCTACTTTACATACGTACAGAAGATGCACTTATACATGCCTCCCAACTGTCCCAATTTTAGTGGGACAGTCCCATTTTTTGGGCACTTTCCCACCTACTGACAAGTATCCCATGGTGAGGAGGGGGGGGGGGGTAGTTGGGAAACCCTCTCTCACTTGCTTAACAGAGCAGTAGTGAATAGATGCTGTGTGCATGTGCGATGGGAGAGAGGGACAGGGAGCATGCCAGCAGTTCACAGAGCGCTGGGAATGCCCCCACAGTGACAAAAACGGGGGCGGATGCGGCACTTCCTGTGAGGCCATGCCCACTCTCCATAATACCCCACCCCCTATCTGGAGCGCATGCCTATGGCGGCAAGGGTCCCGATCCCCTGGACCCAAAAGTTGGGAGCTATGACTTATGTATGCATGATTGCAGGGGCGTTTCAACAGGGGAGGGGGCCCGTGTGTACCGCATACATTGCACATTATAGAAACATTATAGAAACGCAAATGCATGATTGCATGTCTGTATTGTTGTGTATATTGCGTACTTCCTAACAGCTGTGATTCTAAAGTCAGAACCCCTCATGCACTGGAAAAGGGGATGTTTTTTCCTCATGACATGCTCTTATTTCCAGCACTTTGGGCTTCCCCCAGATACTTTCCCCGCTCTGTGCTGGGAGCATCTACTCTCCCACTGCAATGCTATACTATACTGTGCTGTGCACAGAGTAGTGATGAGCGGGTTCGGTTCCTCGGGATCCGAACCCCCTTGAACTTCACCCATTTTACACGGTTCCGAGGCAGACTGGTATCCTCCCGCCTTGCTCGATTAACCCGAGCGCGCCCGAACGTCATCATCCCGCTGTCGGATTCTCGCGAGATTCGTATTCTATACCGTTATTTTTCACTCGTGCATTGGAGATGATAGCGAGAGGACGTGGCTGCGTTCTCTCAGTTTCTGTGCTCAGTGTGCTGCAAATATCTGTTCTCAGTGTGCTGCAAATATCTGTGCTCAGTGTGCTGCAAATATCTACGTGCTCTGCCTGAAAAACTCTCCATATCTGTGCTCAGTGTGCTGCAAATATCTGTGCTCAGTGTGCTGCAAATATCTGTGCTCAGTGTGCTGCAAATATCTGTGCTCAGTGTACTAATTGCTTTATTGTGAGGACTGGGGACCAGCAGTATTATACAGTAGGAGGACAGTGCAGAGTTTTGCTGACCAGTGACCACCAGTATTATACGTTCTCTGCCTGAAGAACGCTCCATATCTGTGCTGCATTGTAGTATATAGTAGGAGGACAGTGCAGAATTTTGCTGACCACCAGTATATATATAGCAGTACGGTACAGTAGTCCACTGCTCTACCTACCTCTGTGTCATCAAGTCTACTATCCATCCATACCTGTGGTGCATTTAAGTTTTGCACAGTATATATATAGTAGGAGGACAGTGCATCATTTTGCTGACTACCAGTATATAATATATAGCAGTACGGTACAGTAGGCCACTGCTCTACCTACCTCTGTGTCATCAAGTATACTATCCCATCCATACCTGTGGTGCATTTAAGTTTTGCGCAGAATATATATAGTAGGAGGACAGTGCATTATTTTGCTGACCACCAGTATACAAAATATAGCAGTACGGTATAGTAGGCCACTGCTCTACCTACCTCTGTGTCATCAAGTATAATATCCATCCATACCTGTGGTGCATTTAAGTTTTGCACAGTATATATATATAGTAGGATCACAGTGCATTATTTTGCTGACCACCAGTATATAATATATAGCAGTACGGTACAGTAGGCCACTGCTCTACCTACCTCTGTGTCATCAAGAATACTATCCATCCATACCTGTGGTGCATTTAAGTTTTTGTGTGCTGTTTGGGGACTATTTTTTGAAGTGCCATCCTGTCTGACACTGCAGTGCCACTCCTAGATGGGCCAGGTGTTTGTGTCGGCCACTTGGGTCGCTTAGCTTAGCCATCCAGCGACCTTGGTGCACCTCTATTTTTCTTTGCATCATGTGCTGTTTGGGGACTATTTTTTGAAGTGCCATCCTGTCTGACACTGCAGTGCCACTCCTAGATGGGCCAGGTGATTGTGTCGGCCACTTGGGTCGCTTAGCTTAGTCATCCAGCTACCTCATTGCACCTCTTGTTCTTCTTTGCATAATGTGCTGTTTGGGGACTATTTTTTGAAGTGCCATCCTGTCTGACACTGCAGTGCCACTCCTAGATGGGCCAGGTGTTTGTGTTGGCCACTTGGGTCGCTTAGCTTAGTCACACAGCTACCTCATTCCGCCTCTTTTTTTCTTTGCATCATGGACTATTTTTTTGAAGTGCCATCCTGTCTGACACTGCAGTGCCACTCCTAGATGGGCCAGGTGTTTGTGTCGGCCACTTGGGTCGCTTAGCTTAGTCATCCAGCGACCTTGGTGCAAATTTTAGGACTATAAATAATATTGGGGCAGATGTATTAACCTGGAGAAGGCATAAGGAAGTGATAAACCAGTGATAGGTGCAAGGTGATAAAGGAACCAGCCAATCAGATCCTAACTGTTAATTTACATATTGGAGCTGATTGGCTGGTGCCTTTATCACCTTGCACATATCACTGGTTTATCACTTCCTTATGCCTTCTCCAGGTTAATACATCTGCCCCATTGTGAGGTGTGAGGTGTTCAGAATAGACTGGAAATGAGTGGAAATTATGGTTATTGAGGTTAATAATACTATGGTATCAAAATGACCTCCAAATTCTATGATTTAAGCTGTTTTTGAGGGTTTCTTGTAAAAAAAACACCCGAATCCAAAACACACCCGAATCCAACAAAAATTTCAGGGATGATTTGCCAAAACGCGTCCGAATACAAAACACGGCCGTGGAACTGAATCCAAAACCAAAACACAAAACCCGAAAAATGTCCGGTGCACATCATTAGCACAGAGGCGGATTGGCCATAGGGTTTACAGGGAAGATCCCCGGTGAGCCGATGCACCCGCGGGACCTGTTTAGTTTGAGGACATGTGGTCCTATTTATAGACATAGTGAATAAGATGCAAAATAATTTGCTTATATGAAAATAACTTTGCCACTTAGCCTGTGATTGCAGATGATCTAGTGTATGCTCTGTCTGCCTGCTTGGCTGACATATGAGATTGAGTGAATAGTGATTGGGATACGTTTGGTGTAATAAGCTAGAAAATGTATCTTTCTAAAGAATTATATTGTTTCCTAAATTCTGAAGGTGTATCATATAATGTGCTCATAATATTTAATTTTATTTATTTTTCCCTTGATGCTGGACATGGCCACTATCTGGAAAGTCTTGGGGGGAGGGTGCTGCTGCCATGGCCCTTGGCTAGACCTTACACCTCTGGTGCTGCCCATGTGGGGCCACTAGTACAAATTTTTCCTGGGCCACTTTTTGTTCCCAATCCACCCCTGGCTGTGCAGGACAGTAGTGTGTGTTGGCCCCAATTTACCCCACCCTGTGGACACTGAGGAAAAGGAATGTATGATGGTGGTCATTCCGAGTTGTTCGCTCGTTACCGTTTTTCGCAACGGATTGATTAGGTGGAAAATGGGCATGCACATGGTATGCAGCGCGCATGTGTTCATTAATTTAACACAAACCTGTGGAGATTTACACAAAGTCGAGCAACGTTTTTCAATCGCTCGAGTGATCGTAGTGTGATTGACAGGAAAGGGGCATTTCTGGGAGGTAACTGACCGTTTTCCGGGAGTGTGCTAAAAAACACAGGCGTGCCAGGGAAAAACGCAGGAATGGCTGGAGAAACGGGGGAGTGGCTGGCCGAACGCAGGGCATGTTTGTGACGTCAAACCAGGAACTAAACGGACTGAGATGATCGCAATCTAGGAGTAGGTCTGGAGCTACTCAGAAACTGCATGAAAATTTTTAGTAGCAATTCTGCTAATCTTTCATTCGCCATTCTGCTAAGCTAAGATACACTCCCAGAGGGCGGCGGCCTAGCGTGTGCAATGCTGCTAAAAGCAGCTAGCGAGCGAACAACTCGGAATGAGGGCCGATATTGGAACAAAGGGGATGCAGTCAATTTACCTACAATCAAAATCCCGAAGGTCAAAATACTGACATGGTCAAAATATCAACATTAAAAATGTCGACACGGTCAAAATACTGACATTTAAAATGTCGACAGGCAAAAAAATTTACATGATTTCATGATTTTTTCATTAAAACTGACTTGTTCATACTTTACTATCCCAGTGGACATGGAGCCGGAGATATATAATAGTGTGCCGAGCGCAGAAAGGCACTGTGCCTGAAGTACACTTATACAGAGGGGACTCGGTACACTTATACAGTGTACATGTCAACCTATGTCGACATACACACCATCTATTTAAAAAAATTTTTTTTGATCTGTTGACCATGTCAACAATTTAAATGTTGGTATTTTGACCGTGTCGGTAGTTCGACCGTAGGGGTTTTGATGGTTGGTAAATCATACTGATCCCGGAACAAAGATCACAGTGAGAGACAGGCTGCACAGATGTAGTAGAAATGAGGCTTGGAGTAAGGGAACCTCAGGCACATGCAGGGCTGAGAAACAGAAATTACGCTTGGGGTCAGGGAACGTCAGCTAGGTGGGGCTGAGATACAGAAATGAGGCTTGGAGTTAGGGAACGTCAGCCAAGTGGGGCTGAGATACAGAAACGAGGCTTGGAGTATGGGAGTGTCAGTGAGATGGGAATACACAAATAGACGTGAGGTACAGTGAGTAGTTGCAGTGTCATGCAGGAGGGGAAGAGAATCAATTTAGGGTTAAAAGCAGACGTACTGTCCTGTGGGCAGGGCGTGGAAAA
Source organism: Pseudophryne corroboree (assembly GCF_028390025.1). Taxonomy (NCBI): domain Eukaryota; kingdom Metazoa; phylum Chordata; class Amphibia; order Anura; family Myobatrachidae; genus Pseudophryne; species Pseudophryne corroboree. The sequence goes on along the minus strand of NC_086446.1, from coordinate 57,197,965 downwards.
CCAGTCTATCTGGTAACTCTGTACAGGAAGTACAGATGTATTAGCAACATTTTCTTTTCTTAACAGCCTGCTGTGTACGAGATACACAATGTAACTTCTACTGACACAGACATACATCTGGGTAAGTCACAGTGCAGGAAGTTGGCTGAGCTGCAGGAGGTAATATAATATCTTGTTATATATTGTTGTATATTCTATTATTATTCACTAATATACAACATATATGTACTTCAATCTACACACAGACAACCAGAAATGTGATTACTGACCTGTATGATACTATATCAAATAGTATTAATATTTAATATACATATCTATGAATGTATTATCTCTATATCTCTCTCAAAGGGGGCATATTTATCACAATCCACATCTCAGATGCAGTTGTGATGTGATAAAATTGCCCCAATCCGCAATGCAGTAATTGAATGCATCGCAGGAACATATCAGTTATCGCATGCTGGAGCAGAGCTTTTGTTGGAAAGCTTTGCCCCTGTGAATGCACTCCGCAGCTTTCTCACAAAAAACACACGTTGTGCATATGCCGCTGGTGACACTGCTGCCACCTTCATCTGTGTCCAAGTGCACTCCTCTGGATTCTGTCATCTGATCACCAGATTCCTGCACTGTAACCCAGTCATCTGATGCTGCTGTAAACTGAGTTCCAATTTTAAAGCAGACATCAGATGATTGAGGTCACAGGGCAGGAATCTGTCAATCAGATTACTGGTGGCACCAAGGAGCTCACCAGTAAATCTTAAAAAATAAAATACACCTCTTTTTCTTTGTTAAATGTATACACAGGGGAGTGTTTCTGATTGCCTGGAAAGCCCCCTCCTATTAGCCAGCAGCTCAAATGATAACAACAATAGTATATAATACAAGTTTTGTCAGGATCCTGATGAAGGAGAGCATATCCCCGAAACGTTGATATGTGATGCATTGGAACAAAGATCCCAGTGAGAGACAGGCTGCACAGATGTAGTAGAAATGAGGCTTGGAGTTAGGGAACCTCAGGCACATGCAGGGCTGAGAAACAGAAATTACGCTTGGGGTCAGGGAACGTCAGCCAATCAATACACTTGATTTTTCTGCACAAGTCTCCAAGTGTTGCCTCAGTTTTGTTGTATGTATGTGTGTATATATATATATATATATATATACACACACACAAATGCAACCGCTCTAATCGACAAAATGGCAGCGGGACTCCTGTCGTCGCAGCCAGCATGCACTGGCAGGAGGCTTCCATAGTTTCTGTGACCATGCTCTAATTGCGGTGCAGTCGCAATTACAGCGTGACTGCACTTGGTGGGCAGCGGGTAGCATGCTGGGTGACCTTGCCCTGCGATGGGAGGCCCCCAGGATGCAAAAGAACATGTCAAATTCTGCTTTTTAGCAGAATTTGCAATCTGCACTGAATATAGTCGCTAATCCAGTGTCAATTTGATCCCCTTTCCTTCTGGAAATCTGACGAGAATCTGTGGTGATGTAAGCACATATTATTAGGATCACTATGACCTGTGCAGACTTTGCCATTTTACTTTTTTTTTATTTTTATAAAGTGTGATATTTAGAAAAAAAGATTAGTGTAGGATCCCTGTCTAATTGACAACCAGCCCTAGGTCTCTGAGCCTAGTCTGGTATTAAACTATGGGGGGAAACAAAGTATGTGGGGTCCCCCTTATTATCCAATAACCTGCTGGGGCTGCTCATGCTATAGTGGGGGACACAGCTATAACAGCATCCAGCCCTCAAATGGTCAACCTAGGACTGGAATCCTGAAGTGGGGACCCCTCCAAAACAATGTCCCCTCCCAAGGATGAATCCTGGGCTCAGGGTGCAAAGGTAATAGCATTAATAAAATAAAAATAACATTGATCTCAACAGGTGGACTACAGGTCCTATTAAGCCTGCCAGGGCATGATGGTACTTTGGGAACAGCAAGAGCCAGCATGCCTGGATATCAAATCCCTAATTTACTGATTTATTGCTTACTAAATAAAGGGGACATGTCTGTAGGAATGAATGGGGCCATGCTGATTGGTCTGTTCACAGCAGTTGACATGCTACGGCCGAGACACCCTCCATAGGAATGATTGGGGCAATCTTATTGGTTAATTTACGGCAGTTCCCACACTCTGATCAAGTCACACTCCATAGTAATGATTGGGGATGTGATGATTGGTCAGTTCATGGCTGTTGTCATAAACATACTAGTGATGAGCGGGTTCGGTTTCCGAGAAACCGAACCCCCCCGAACTTCACCCTTTTTGCATGGGTCCGAGCCATACTCGGATTCTCCCGTATGGCTCGGTTAACCCGAGCACGCCCGAACGTCATCATCCCGCTGTCGTATTCTCGCGAGATTCAGATTCTATATAAGCAGCCGCACGTCGCCGCCATTTTCACACGTGCATTGAGATTGATAGGGAGAGGACGTGGCTGGCGTCCTCTCCGTTTATAATTTTAGAAGAGACAGTTGATTGCTTGTTTTATTACTAATTGTGGGGAGGATTGGGGAGCAGCTGTTAGGACTCGGAGTAGAGTGCAGAGTTTTGCTGATAGTGACCACCAGTTTTTTTTTATCCGTTCTCTGCCTGAAAAAAATGCTCCATACCATATCTGTGCTCAGTGTGCTGCATGATATATCTGTGCTGAGTGCTCACACTGCTTAATTGTGGGGACTGGGGAGCAGCTATAGCAGGAGTACAGTGCACAGTTTTGCTCACAGTGACCACCAGTATACGTTTGTCTGCCTGAAAACCACTCCTGTGGTGGCTTTTTTTATACTAGTTTAGCAGTCTGCTGACAGTGTCCACCAGGTCCATTATACTGTATATAGCAGTACGGTAGGCCACTGCTGTACCTACCTCTGTGTCGTCACTCGTCGTCCATAAGTATACTACCATCCTGTGGTGGCTTTATTTTTATACTAGTAGTACTAGTTTAGCAGTCTGCTGACAGTGTCCACCAGGTCCATTATACTGTATATAGCAGTACAGTAGGCCACTGCTGTACCTACCTCTGTGTCGTCAGTCACTCGTCATCCATTAATAATAAGTATACTATCCATCCATCTACATTGTATACCTGTGGTGGCTTTTTTTCTTTATACTAGTTTAGCAGTTTGCTGACAGTGTCCACCAGGTCCATTTATTATACTGTATATAGCAGTACGGTAGGCCACTGCTGTACCTACCTCTGTGTCGTCACTCGTCGTCCATAAGTATACTATCCATCCATCTACATTGTATACCTGTGGTGCCTTTTAGTTAGTTGCATTAAAATATGGAGAACAAAAATGTGGAGGTTAAAAAAATAGGGAAAGATCAAGATCCACTTCCACCTCGTGCTGAAGCTGCTGCCACTAGTCATGGCCGAGACGATGAAATGCCATCAACGTCGTCTGCCAAGGCCGATGCCCAATGTCATAGTACAGAGCATGTAAAATCCAAAACACAAAAGATCAGTAAAATGACCCAAAAATTAAAAGCGTCTGAGGAGAAGCGTAAACTTACCAATATGCCATTTACGACACGGAGTGGCAAGGAACGGCTGAGGCCCTGGCCTATGTTCATGGCCAGTTGTTCAGCTTCACATGAGGATGGAAGCACTCATCCTCTCGCTACAAAAAAGAAAAGACTTAAGCTGGCAAAAGCACAGCAAAGAACTGTGCGTTCTTCGAAATCACAAATCCCCAAGGAGAGTCCAATTGTGTCGGTTGCCTTCCACCATTTGCACGCCCCCTGCAAGTGCTGGAAGGAGCACCTGCAGTCCAGTTCCTGATAGTCAAATTGAAGATGTCACTGTTCATGGCTAGTGGTTCAGATTCACATGAGGATGGAAGCACTCATCCTCTCGCTAGAAAACTGCAGTGCCACTCCTAGATGGGCCATGTGTTTGTGTCAGCCACTTGGGTCACGTAGCTTAGCCACACAGCTACCTCATTGCACCTCTTTTTTTCTTTGCATCATGTGCTGTTTGGGGACTATTTATTAAATCTGCCATCCTGTCTGACACTGCAGTGCCACTCCTAGATGGGCCAGGTGTTTGTGTCGGCCACTTGTGTCGCTTAGCTTAGTCACACAGTGACCTTGGTGCACCTCTTTTTTTCTTTACATCATGTGCTGTTTGTGGACAATTTTTTTGAAGTGCCATCCTGCCTGAGACTGCAGATGGGCCAGGTGTTTGTGTCGGCCACGTGTCACTTAGCTTAGCCATCCAGCGACCTCGGTGCAAATTTTAGGGCTAAAAATAATATTGTGAGGTGTGAGGTGTTCAGAATAGACTGAAAATGAGTGGAAATTATGGTTATTGAGGTTAATAATACTATGAGATCAAAATGACCCCAAAATTCTATGATTTAAGCTGTTTTTTAGGGTTTTTTGAAAAAAACACCCGAATCCGACAAAAAAATTTCGGTGAGGTTTTGCCAAAACGCGTCCGAACCCAAAATAAGGCCGCGGAACCGAACCCAAAACCAGAACACAAAACCCGAAAAATTTCCGGTGCACATCACTAAAACATACCAATCAACACTACCTCATTCATTAATGTCGATGGAGATTGTCTCCGAGTGAACTTTAATTCATGACGGGGTTCTGAGACGAGCATTGTTCTTGATTTGCAAGATTGAGGGATGTCTCGGGGTCCAGAGAGGACATGAACCCTTTACTATGCTAAGTAATAAATGGATAAACACTGGATGTATCAGGGCTGCTTTTATTTGGTGTGTGTGTGTACTGTGTTATGTTTTTTTTGTTTTTTGCAGAACAGGTGCCAGTTGCTATGATGTCTGTGCATGCTGGTCCACTAACTGCCATCATGCAGTCTAGATGGGACTAAAGAAAAATGTTATTCTAGTTTATTAATAAGAATACCTCTGTTCCCAAAGCACAGGGCTGGTTGTTGAGTAGGGAAGTCCCCACTTCCTTAGGGATTACAGCCTTGGGCAGATTGAGGACTAGGTTGCCCTGTGGCAGTATCATTATATATATACATTTTATCAGTTGTTACACAGCAAAGCCTACACAGATCACTATGCTTCACACACACTCATCTGCCAGAGGCAGGTCTATTATTTGGATGAGTTTGACATTGGCTTTTCAGTGGGTTCTAAACCCACCACATAGAAAATACAGTATTTCTTTTCTTCTAATAAAGAAAACACTGGTGGTGAACCGATGTTCAGTAGCTTTCTAAAGTCTGTACTTGCAGATTGCAAACCAATGGAAAACCCCAAACCTCTTCCCACTTATTTTTAGGGTTATACAGAATAATATTTTTGATTTGCAGGCAGCCTGTGAATGACGAGCAGTACTTGGGTATAATCATTGGCACTGGCGGGCCCCATTCTTAGTCCAGGCCCTTGCTGTAATGGGAGTGATTATCACATGTGCTGATCTGGGCCTGAGTCACACACAATCAGCATTGAATGCCAATATTGCCATAGCTGAGCAGGTCATTGAGGCTGTCCATGCACTCTGTTTATGCGTCTTTGGGGTTTTCAGAACTTTTGGCACACGTGTAAAGATGCTGTTGTGATTCATTCAGATGGTATCAAAAAGGTGGCAGAAAAGTGATGGCCACTTGTAGGCATGGCTGGGAGGTGGCTTGTAGTGCATGTAAAAATAGGCCATTCAGTGGGCAGTTCATTGCAAGCAGCTGTGTTCCCAGACACACAGCCACAAATATAGGAGGAGGCCATGGTCAGAAAGAGAAACTGCACATGCCATGGGGCTGGTGCAAATTTTTAGAGTGCAACCCATGGTGGTATATAGGGACGTTTTAAGAGAGGAGGGGACCTGCATGCAGCCTCTGTTGCCAGAGTCTACTGCGCATGCACAGGTCTCTGTGAACATGGTTCTCACACCTTGTTCCCGGGGACATCTACAGTGCACATGCGCAAATCACTCAAGGAATGGCCGCGACGGCCATTTTTCAAGTGGTTTGTGTCTGTGCTGCAGGGCCACTGCCGTGGGACTCCCAGAGGGGTAAGTGTAATATATGGGTGCAGGGTGTGTGGTGTGGGCCCCCTGTACCCAGGGACCCATGTGCACACACCGCACCTGTTACAGAAATGCCTATGGTGGCAGAGAAAGATGCACTAATTGGTATTACAGCACGGGCCCTAAAATAGGGCATTTCAGTCCTTGCCCATTCAGCTGCACGAATGTACACCAGGGAAGGGGTGTGTATGCCATTTGTGTAAACTCGCAGATGGGCGACCACCAATACATACTGCTGCATTTGATTGTGTATGTTACTCAGACCCTCTGCGAGTAATGGTGGCAGAAGTGGGGAAATTTAAACCTTATTAAATACAGCTTGGCCACTATTTCTTGTTTTCAGATGTTTCTAGCATGAGTATAACCTGATGTTTGTAGGTTCTGTCTTTATGATACAGGAACAGATGTAATACAAGTCTGGTTTGGCTGAGTAGTAAGTCACAGCACCCTTCCCAATCCTATTATTACTATGTGTTACCGATGTTATCTCTGATAAGTGATGGCATTGCTAGGCTTACACTGTGCTGCCAACGCCATAACATTTCCTATATTATCTGCTTTATATTGATCCTTTGGAAGCATTTCTGATTTATTGAAATTGTTATATAAAAGGTTTATTTTTAATTTAGAAAACCATCAACATAATGGCACAAGGTCGGAACAAGACACCTGGAGACATTCTGTATGAGGCTCTGGCAGATCAGACACAATATGACTTCAAGAGATTTAAGGACAAGCTGTCTGATTTCTCCTATGAAGGGAGAGGCCCGATCCCATGTGGGCATCTGGAGAAGGCAGATTATGTTACCGCAAAAAATGTTCTCATAGATATTTATGGAGAGGAGAAAGCTCTGGATGTGACCATACAGGTCTTCAAGCTGATAAATCTTATGGGTCCTGCAGAGGATCTCCAGCACCAAGTGACACAACATGGTAAGTTCTAGTAAGGTGCACATATAAAGGCGGAGTTCTCTCATGTAACTAATGCCCCTTTCATAATAATAACACAGGTCGTGGCTTTGTGTGAAAAGGCCCCGAAAAATAACCCTGGTCCAGTTATCCAGGAATCCAACCAAGATAGCAAGCAAAGAAAGAGAACCAGGAACTAGCGCTGCATAGTACACATAAATCTGGGGATGATCCTTTGTAGTTTCTGTATGATCCACTACTTCATCTCTCTGTGGAATTGCACTTACAGAAAATTTCTGTCACGCGTGTCCATAAAGGTATCTTTATATCTGAAACAATATGTTGTCCACTCCCCACACAAACAGAAGCGATACACACTTACAGAATATTTCTATCTCGCGTGTCCGTAAAGGTATCTTTTACTGTATGCAGATATTCAGTAGCGGAAAGACCCCCAAGAAGACTTCACATGATATATATGCAGGACAAACTTACATTAGCTTCCTTTCCCGCGTGCCCATAAAGGTATCTTTTATCTGGTACGTCGTCTCAAAGGAGGATTCCACAAGATGATTTCCACAGAAGAAAGTATTTATTACACACAGTTAAAAGAATGAACAAAGTCCAAACGAAGGAACCCAGGTATCGGCAGCTGATGGAAGACTTGTTCTCTCACCGGCCGGCTGCAGACAGGTAAGCGAGCAGAAACAAAGTCCGAGTCACCGTGTCCCAGGATTCCACACTAACGACAGACGGCTTCCGTTAGTGTGGAATCCTGGGACACGGTGACTCGGACTTTGTTTCTGCTCGCTTACCTGTCTGCATATATATCATGTGAAGTCTTCTTGGGGGTCTTTCCGCTACTGAATATCTGCATACAGTAAAAGATACCTTTACGGACACGCGAGATAGAAATATTCTGTAAGTGTGTATCGCTTCTGTTTGTGTGGGGAGTGGACAACATATTGTTTCAGATATAAAGATACCTTTATGGACACGCGTGACAGAAATTTTCTGTAAGTGCAATTCCACAGAGAGATGAAGTAGTGGATCATACAGAAACTACAAAGGATCATCCCCAGATTTATGTGTACTATGCAGCGCTAGTTCCTGGTTCTCTTTCTTTGTATAATCCATGGTCTAAGAGGTTTCTGGGTGTAACCTCTATTTCCTAGGAACTAGCAGCAGCTAGTAAGCGCAGGGCTGCTACCTTTTTGCTTTTTCCAAGATAGCAAGCAAAGTTGGTCCTAGAATGGACCCAGTTTATGCGGCAGTATAAATGGGTTACCTGGATCATCCAATGCGGGTTCATTTACGATTTATGGAGATCCAGCTCAATTGGACTTGGAGATTATGTCATCTCCAAGCACTGGCATAACAGAAGCCCTGGCAATAACCTGAGTACAGCCTGCAGCACGAATGGGGTTTTCTAACTGTTGTGACATTGCTTGAAACCCGTGTTCAATGACCCTGACTGGACCTTGGGATTCGGTTTGAATGAGGAATTACTTGTGCTTTTTATACATAGGAGTAAAGTTTCCTATGGAATCATGCACTTCTCAATGGTGAGCACATTCAGTGTTTATGACTGTTAAGAAGAATGGGGGGGGTGTTGGAAGCCTGACAGCGTTGGTAGTGTTTAGGCAGGACCTGCAAACCTCCGAGTGCCTCTAATTCCAATGTAATTTCACTATTCGTACTGCATGAATGGAAGCAAACCATTTGCAGATATATTTATAAGTATGTACCCAGATCCAGAATCAGACCTATAACCCATACAAGGGTGCTGATGATTTTTGTTTGTGCGTGTTTTGTAAATACTAAGGGGCAGTGATGTAATCATATACATGGAGATATACTGTAAGATACATTCAGGCATGAGAGGAATTGACAGGACTACAAATAATATAATGTACAGACAGAGGTGAGTTATTTATGACCTAGTACAGAAAACATATTACTGTATGTATAATAAAAAATGATTCTAATATATGGATAATCTGTTTGCCATCATTTTAAGTTTTCTTTAGGTAGACTGAGCCTAAATGTCACAGAATTCCTCAGTGACATGTAATGTGCCTATACTTTACATTAGGGAGTACATAATACTATGTATAAGTGCCATTAGCATCTGCATAAACAGTGAGTGAACATTTACATAATTGCTAATTAGTGTTGTCACCACTTACACATTTGTGGTGCCTAATCCTTGTTTTCTGGCCCATGATCTCCTTAGGGACTCCTAGTACTCTTATTACTTACAGTACTTACACTGGGGTATATGTTACTTATATAATGAGTGTGTTCCATTTTTTGGCACTTATCTTTACAGGTAAATCACAGAAGATGTCTACAAATGTTACACTTGAAGGTTAGTAAAATATTTTTTTTGAATACATTAAAATGAAGCCTATATATGAGCTGTATCAACATCTAGATACGGAATCCCCAAACAGATAGAAAGTAGCTTTTTGAGGCAAATCCCTAAAACAAGGGTGTTTTATTTATGCACTGCTATATTGGGAGGGTGGCTATAGTGACAGTGTGCCCTTCTCCAATACTGTGGACAGGCTGGCACAAGTGATGCCCGGGGCACAGTTGCAGCCACCCACCAGTGCTGTCTAGTCTATCAGTACATGTGCAAAGCTGCACTGTCATACCAGGGCTGCACTGCACACTATGCTGGCCATGCCCTGATCATGCAGCTTAACCAATGATGGGGGCAGGGACACTGAAGGATGCTCGTGCCATCGCTGCTGCTGCAATATTGGTTACAGGGTGCAGTTCTGGGCACCCTGCTAGCCAGATGCACGAAATGTGTTCTCACTGTGGTAATCAAACGGGAGGTTTTTTTTTTGCCATCATTTTACCCACAAATTATGGAAGAATCAGAGAAGAGTCTGCAGTAGTAGATGTGGTGGCAGCCACCATTATATATTTATCCAGGACAGAGGGTTTTAGAAATATTGAAGCTCTATTTATTATTCCTACAGGACCTCGGAAAGGTCCCTTCCCAGAAACAAAAAATCCAGATGATTCCAAGAAGTGATCATACAGGCAGACAAGGGATATTAGCACAAGGTGCCAGAAACTCTAAGAACTCATTCTATTTTAGTGGTGGCAACATCTTGAGCAAAAAGGTCTCAGGATTCAGTGATGGAGCTCTGCAAGGCAGCAAGAGGAACATCTACCCCATACCTTGTCTAGTCACTCTCATATGAATATATTATACTGATACACCCTTAGAAAGAACCATGTCCTCCACACGGTCATTGATATAAACTGTTGACTATGCTGCATATCTGGCGTTGTTTTCTTTGTAGACCTGGCTACTACATTGCTTGGGTAAAACCTATTGCAATAGCTGCCATGGGGGATTGAAGAGGAAATAGCAAATGATACTTACAGATAATCCTTTTCCATGAAATATCTTACGGTACCCTGGATTTACCCAGTCTGTCTCTATCTTGCCTGGAAAGTAAGGTACCCATTGTATTATACTGTTATGCAATATTTTGAGGAAAAGGAATAACTGGTAATTATACTGATTTTCTGTCCTTAATTTAAATAGATGGAGATGACTATTACTATGGAACTGTTAAAAATTTGTTTTATAAATTTCCCACTCCAATACAGAATTGACCTCTGCATATCCCCCCCCCTTCCCCCGACCATAGTCCTACTTTCTGCTTCATACCCCAACTGCAGCCAGTAACATCATGGCTCATACAGAATTTCTATAGCACACTGCCAACAGGATCCAACCACTGGGCTTGGCCATGTTCTGTAGATCTTCTGTTGCAAGAAATACCTATATACAGTATGTTCTACATAAAGGAAATGCTTGCTTCCAGTAATCAATAGAGACAGATAGTTTGTAACAGTCAAGTTTACACTCGATATCATGGCCATTTAATGTACAAATTGTGTTTGTTTGCAGGGAGCAGCACATCCACAATATATGTTTTGGGACCCCAATTTCAGTTACAGTATCTTCATTTCTGATTTACATGCAGAAAATGCATAGATACATTTTAAACAAAGTTTAAAATACACAATTCATTTTTGAGTTTGTTCCTCTAAGTAAATAGCCATACAATTAACAAATGCATCTATCTTTGAATTATTGGTAACATTCATTGTATATTGAGTCCATTTCTTGGTTTATAGAACAAGGTGTGTTTTTACAGTATATACTTGTGAAACAAAGCCTCACTGGGGTATATTTACTAAGGTCCCGATTTTGACCGAGATGCCGTTTTTTCTTCAAAGTGTCATCTCGGGATTTTACTAAACTCAAATCACGGCAGTGATGAGGGCATTCGTATTTTTTTTTAAAATTTGTTTAAAATTACGAATGAATACACCATCAGTCAAAACGCGGCTGTTTAGGTATGAATCTCGGTCATTTACTAAAAAGTGCAAAGCAAAAAAAAACCAAACACTGCCGTGAAAAAATACAATTCGTAATAAAGTGCTAAAAAAAAACAGACCTGCTTTTTTGTACCGTGATTGGATAGGCATGCACGGATCCCTGAGATCCGTGCATGTATATCAGTGGTAAGGGGTGGGAAAGTGTTTTTTTTCCTTAAAAAATTGCGTGGGGTCCCCCCTCCTAAGCATTACCAGCCTCGGGCTCTTTGAGCCGGTCCTGGTTGCAGAAATATGGGGAAAAAATTGACAGGGGTTCCCCCATATTTAAACAACCAGCACCGGGCTCTGCGCCTGGTCCTGGTTCCAAAAATACGGGGGACAAAAAGCGTAGGGGTCCCCCGTATTTTTGAAACCAGCACCGGGCTCCACTAGCTGGACAGATAATGCCACAGCCGGGGGTCACTTTTATACAGTGCCCTGCGGCCTTGGCATTAAATATCCAACTAGTCACCCCTGGCCGAGGTACCCTGGGGGAGTGGGGACCCCTTCAATCAAGGGCCCCCCCCCCAGCCACCCAAGGGCCAGGGGTGAAGCCCGAGGCTGTCCCCCCCCATCCAAGGGCTGCGGATGGGGTCTGATAGCCTTTGTGAAAAGTGTTTGATATTGTTTTTAGTAGCAGTACTACAAGGCCCAGCAAGCCTCCCCCGCAAGCTGGTACTTGGAGAACCACAAGTACCAGCATGCGGCGGAAAAACGGACCCGCTGGTACCTGTAGTACTACTACTAAAAAAATACCCCAATAAAGACATCACACACACACACCTTGAAAGTATAACTTTAATACATACATGCACACCACCATATACACATACTTACCTATGTACCCACGCAGGTCGGTCCTCTTCTCCAGTAGAATCCATGGTGTACCTGTTGAAAAAATTATACTCGCCAAATCCATGGTAGAAGGCTCCTCGGGAAATCCTTTTGTAATCCACGTACTTGTTAAAATAAAAAAACGGATACCCGACCTCGAACTGAAAGGGGCCCCATGTTTTCACATGGGACCCCTTTCCCCGAATGCCTGGAACCCCCTCTGACTTAAGTCCAAGAAGGTTCCATCAGCCAATCAGGGAGTGCCACGTTTGGCACCCTCCTGATTGGCTGTGTGCTCCTGTACTGTATGACAGGCGGCACACGGCAGTGTTACAATGTAGCGCATAGGCGCTACATTGTAACACTGCCGTGTGCCGCCTGTCATACAGTACAGGAGCACACAGCCAATCAGGAGGGTGCCAAACGTGGCGCTCCCTGATTGGCTGATGGAACCTTCTTGGACTTAAGTCAGAGGGGGTTCCAGGCATTCGGGGAAAGGGGTCCCATGTGAAAACATGGGGCCCCTTTCAGTGCGTGGTCGGGTATCCGTTTTTTTATTTTAACAAGTACGTGGATTACAAAAGGATTTCCCGAGGAGCCTTCTACCATGGATTTGGTGAGTATAATTTTTTTCAACAGGTACACCATGGATTCTACTGGAGAAGAGGACCGACCTGCGTGGGTACATAGGTAAGTATGTGTATATGGTGGTGTGCATGTATGTATTAAAGTTATACTTTTAAGGTGTGTGTGTGTGATGTCTTTATTGGGGTATTTTTTTAGTAGTAGTACTACAGGTACCAGCGGGCCCGTTTTTCCGCCGCATGCTGGTACTTGTGGTTCTCCAAGTACCAGCTTGCGGGGGAGGCTTGCTGGGTCTTGTAGTACTGCTACTAAAAACAATATCAAACACTTTTCACAAAGGCTATCAGCCCCCCATCCACAGCCCTTGGATGGGGGGGACAGCCTCGGGCTTCACCCCTGGCCCTTGGGTGGCTGGGGGGGGAACCCCTTGATTGAAGGGGTCCCCACTCCCCCAGGGTACCCCGGCCAGGGGTGACTAGTTGGATATTTAATGCCACGGCCGCAGGGCACTGTATAAAAGTGACCCCCGGCTGTGGCATTATCTGTCCAGCTAGTGGAGCCCGGTGCTGGTTTCAAAAATACGGGGGACCACTACGTTTTTTGTCCCCCGTATTTTTGGAACCAGGACCAGGCGCAGAGCCCGGTGCTGGTTGTTTAAATATGGGGGAACCCCTGTCAATTTTTTCCCCATATTTCTGCAACCAGGACCGGTTCAAAGAGCCCGAGGCTGGTTATGCTTAGGGGGGGGGACCCCACGCAATTTTTTTTTTATTTGACACTATTTTATTTAATAAAAAAAGATGCACAATGAACCCCAGCACGGATCTCACAGATCCGGCCGTGATTCATTATGTTAAAGTCGGCAGTGTTTTGCTAATCACTCCCGTAAAACACTGGGAAAAAAAACGAATGACATCGACATCGGAAAAAACGAAAATGCAGAATACGACAGCTTAGTAAATTAGCCGTAATCAATTCAAAAAGTTGCAGTTTTACACTTTCGATGTCATTCGTGTTAGATCTTTAACCTCATTCTGAAAAATACGAATGTTAGTAAATATACCCCACTGACTCTGAAAATATGTAATTTAGGTTGTGCATGTCAAAGAATTTACTCTTTTATTAATATATACTTTTAAATATTATACAGATTGCAGATTGAGATACATGGATCAGATGAGAAGGAAATTCCATGTTATTAAACATCATGATAAAAGATTAGGTAAAGGTCTGAATATGAAGAAAGACTACACCAGTCTTCTACTGATCAAGAATCATCGGGATGAAGGGGAGAGACTACATGAGATAATATCTTCAGGCCAGAGGCATCTACAGATTATGGAGGACAGATCATCAGATAAATATTCCCCAACCACTGTACAAGCTCTGTTTGATCCGGATAATGATGGGTCTATTCCCAAGACTGTGGTGCTACAGGGACCTGCTGGGATAGGAAAGACTATGACATCCCAGAAGATCATGATGGACTGTGCCTCCGGGGATCTGTATAATGACAAATTTCAGTTTGTGTTCTACATAAGTTGTAGAGAAGTGAACACCATCACTGGTAATATAAGCCTAGCTAGATATCTATCCAGCTTTTGTGGACTGACCTGTTCATCTGATCTATTCCAATCAATCTTCCTAAACTCTGAAAAAATACTTTTTATTATTGATGGTTTGGATGAATTGAAATGGTCATCAATGAATGATACAAAGGTTTGTGTTGACCCATTTCAGGAGCTCTCAAAAGAAATCTTTCTAATGAGTTTGTGTAAGAAAACACTGCTCAGTGACAGCTCATTAATCATCACCACAAGACCACGCTCATTAATGAAGTTGATGGATTTTGCTGAATGTCTTCGATATGTGGAGATTCTGGGGTTTACAGGGAAAGACCGCCAGGAATATTTCTATAATTTCTTTGAAACAAAAGAACAAGCAGACCTGGCTCTCAGTGCAATAAAGGACAATGACATACTGTACACCATGTGTACTGTCCCTATAATATGCTGGATTATATGTACAGTTATGAAACCACTACTTAAAGAGGAATTATCTGTGATTGATTGCAAGACATCCACATCCATTTACCTGTTGTACCTAAAGAATTTAATAAGGTATCATGGAAGGGACTCTGACCAGTCTATAAGCACATGTATACAGAAGCTGTGTGCTCTAGCAAATGAAGGAGTTTGGGACCAGAGAATTATATTTGAAGAATCAGATCTTGTAAGACATGGACTCTCTGTGTCAGAGGTGGAGTCTGTGTTTCTGAATGAGAACATCTTCCAAAGGGAGACAGACACCTGCACCTGCTACAGCTTCATCCATCTGAGTGTGCAGGAGTTCTTTGCTGCTCTCTACTATATCCTGGATGATACATATGTAAAACAATCTTTTCTCAACTTCCTGACTGGAAATAAGAAGAATGTACTGAAAAGTAATAAAGTGAAACATTTACTGGAGGCATCAGAAGACCGGCCACATCTAACATTAACTGTAAGATTCTTATTTGGTCTTTCAAGTGAAAAACAAATTCAGGAGACTCAGAGAACCATTGGTTGTCCCGTTTCCTTCGGGGAAAAACCTGTCTTGGAGGAATGGTTGATGAGAAAATCATTATATTGCAGTAATGAGGTACTCTTCTGCCTGTACGAGACACAGGATGATGATTATGTAGAGAAAATGATGTCTCCATTTCTTAATGTGGAAATTAAAGGTCTTTATAATAAAAAAGGGAACCAGGAGAACATTGGTTACCGAGCTGTGGCCTACTGCTTGGAGAGAAGCACAGTACAACATACTGTTACATTTGATGCCTATATAATAGGACCAAAGGCTCGGAGGGTACTATCTAAAGCACTTTCTAAGTGTTCACAACTTCGGTATGTATTTAACACAATACCAAGATTTCTGTTTGTGTGTGTGTGTGTGTGTGTGTGTGTGTATGTATGTGTATATGCCTGTAGATGTTCAGGAAGCAAATCAAAGGTTTGATCCTAATTTATGATGTGTTATGTTACTTAACTTTGTACATGAGAGGATATTGTGGGAATCAACTAATATTCTGGAGGTCTTTAGCAGCATAATTTCATTGAGAATTGGCAGCATAAAAGAGAACAATATTTCCATCCTTCCCAAATACAAATGATTTGAAACTAAGTTCTGCTCTATTACAGATGTGTCCTACTCATACATCTTGCCTCAATACACCATGCAGCAGGAGATGACTGGCGTGAGTTAGCCGATAGCTCATGGGCAGCTCTTCTAATGTCAGGTGTCTTTTATCTGCATCGCTATGCAAATAGTATGTGCATAGTATGCATGTGACTTGTGGCCTAATTCAGACCCTGACGCAGATGTACTAAAATCACCATGAAGTTAGTTCTGCACATCTGCACATGCGCACGCTGGTACGCGCATATGCAAGGTCTTAAACTGCATTCTCTTCAGAATGCAGGTTAAGACCTGGAGGGCAGGAATGGGGCGTAGACGCAGCATTTTGTGGACGTCAATGCTCTGTTTCATGGGCGCGGTCCAGGCAATACAGGCATGTCTAGTCCATTTGCGGGGTGGGCCACGGCGGCTGTGTGATGTCACACGCAGCCGCTGCGACCCTTAATATGGTGGGAAGCTATCTGCCTTTGCAGATATGCTACACAGGCAGATGGCTACTCAAAACATGCAAAAGCATCACTGCCATGCGATGCTCTCGCATGTCTGCCGGGGGAGGGGGGCTGGATGCGGCATGCAGGGCGGACTTGCCCTGTGCTGTGCGTCCCCCTGCATGTCAAAGATATTGATCGTAGATGTGCATTTTCTCACACATCTACGATCAGATCTGAATTAGGCCCTTGGACACATTTAAACTGAAAAAGCCACACAAAATAAGACACACGGAGGTACTGAGTCACACCACGGCATGGCGTGACTAGAAAGGCTGTTTAACATGACTGCAGCAAGGATGTCGGAGGACACATCTGTACTCTAATATGAACTGAGAGAACCACTGCTCTGTTCAGTTACTGGCACTGAGAGAAAGCCACTTTTTAAATGACTCCTGGTTGTTGTCAGTAGGGTTGGACTGGACAACAGATGTACAGGGGAAATCCTGCGGGCCCCACTGCCTGTGGATCACATCCCTGCCTTTAAGGGTCAGTAAATTAGTAAAGTAGGGTAGTCAATGAACTTGGGTGCTTCGTTTGCTTCTATGGAAACTACACCAAGATTAACCCTCCTGCCAATCATAGTGGGAGGTCATGACACACCTTTGTCACCTCCTTTATGAAGGGGCCCTGTTCTTTACATGTATTCTCTAGTGGAAGGCCAAGTACCTCTCTGGTGAAGTCCACACTTATTTGGTGGCTAACCACACCCATTATGCTTGGGTCAATACCACTGCTTTCCCTGTTGGGCGCTTCCTGCCTCAGTTTGACACTGGTTGCCAATAAGAAGGTACCACAGCATTTTTCTACATGTGCTTTTATTTTGTAGAGGTGATGCCAAATAAGTATAATTTAATAGAGAATTGTCTTAGTTTGTTGTTTGGTTGTACAATTTCCTTAAAAAAATGGCTACCCCCTTTATAATGAGGGATCTTCAGCAGCTTCTTCAAGGGGTTGGAAGTATAGTAAAAGGCTTCCCTATTGATTGGCTGCAAATAGCTTAGATACTTGACAACTTGTCTTTATCATGCTATCAGTAAAAAGGATTATTATGGCAAGTTAGTAAGTGGACACACACACAAGTATGGTGTTCCAGCAATACTCATTTAATAAGTGTAAGGGGTTTATATACCTTTTTGAACAAGCATCATATCAGTTTAAGAGCATGCATTAAGTTTTGCCAAAAATGTTATCAAATTCACGTACACACTATTGCCCTCAGTCCGAGTTGATCGCTAGCTGCCGTTGTTCGCAGCACAGCGATCAGGCTAAAAATGGGCTGTTCTGCGCATGCGTTTGGGCCGCAGTACGCACGCGCGAAGTACTTTTACACAAAACTATGCCGTTTTACACAAGGACAAGCGACTCTTTTTAGTCGCTATGTTGAATAATACATTTTATGATGGAACATGTTACCACCATGTTTTGACTCTTAAAGGTGTGAATCATAAGTGCCTTTTGTAACACAGGGTGTTGACTTAACCCTCAGGCGCCAGCTCACCCATTGGTGTATATGTGTATATGTTTTATTTAAAATCACACATTTCTTAGCAGTCATACACAGAATTAGAACCCATGACCTGTTACACAGAAGGCAGACACCTTACTCATGTAGCTATTTGCTCCTGTCTGGGAAGCATGAGAATTCTAACAGTATGAAGTTACATGTAATTGTCAAAGAAGTAACTTCATATAGTTAGAAATCTTATGCTTCATATACAGGAGCAAATAACTCCATCAGTAAAGTGCCTGCTTCCAGTGTGTGCAATGTGCATCTATAATAAAAAGGGTGTGACTTGTAAGGTATACGGACTAGTGGGAAGTGGATTCGGCCACGAAAGAGATAGTGGCAGCTGTCAATTAACTTAATTGAATGGTGTCACTGAACACGGAATGGAAGAGGAGCCCCCTAAAGAGGAGGAGCCAAGCGGCAGCCGACTCCATTGCCTCCCATAGTTACGCCTCTGGTTTGTACTGCTTTGTGCATTGTACCCCAGTGTAACTTTGTTTACATATAAGGAAATCGCTTTGAATTCCTGCAGTGTGAGCTGATCAGGCATCTTGGGACATAGCTGCCTTAAGCCCATTATTAACTGTAGCTTGTTTTGAGGGGCACACTCAAACCCAACATACAGTATCAGCACAAAAGTGTCAGTCCTTGTCACTGAAGTGCTTGGTTTGTTAAACTGAGCATGTCATTTTTAATATTAAACATAACGGTTGGTGGGAGAGACCAAAAGACAATTCCATCTTGTGCCACTTTTCATTTCTGCCATGCTGAGTGGCAATGTTTCATAGATGTGCTATAAACTGCCATGGGTTTGTGCCGTTGTCTTGTCGCTTAGTAATCGGCCAGCTCTCTGCAGCCTTTGTCCTAAACTGGGTGAAACAATATTGTGAGATGTGAGTCTGTCAAAATTTACTGGAAATGACTGGAAATTAATGTTATTGAGGTTAAAATACTGTAGGAACAAAAAAAGGCTACCAGAAACAAAGCCAAAATCAGTGTGGCGGTTTTTGCACAACCAAGCCCAAACTCCTGACAACGATTTAGAACCAAAACTAGCAAAAATGGGCTGGCACATATCTCTAATTGCAAGATCAGGCATCTGTGTAGCTTCTCTCTCACTCTGTCCATCTATTTACCTCATCCATAGTGCCTATTGGGGAGATATATCAAACCCAGTGACATGCGGTGGGGTGAGGCAGAGCCTTTCCTGTCATAAAAACGTGTATACCAGAGGTTTGGCTATATAAAGTATATGAAAAACGCAAAGAATATATTACAAATATCCTCTTTGTATTCGTATTCTAATAATTTTTATAGTCAGAACTCTGGAGCAAAAAATCTATGGCAGGTGAGGCAGTGCCCCCCCTTCCGCCTATCTTTTCTGCACATCTCTGATCAAAGCTCATCAAATTTCCAGGAGTTTTTACTGCTGAATCTGTGTATAATGCCCACATGTATATACTGCTGCATCTGTGTATAATGCCCACATGTATATACCGCTGAATCTGTGTATAATGCCCACATGTATATACTGCTGCATCTGTGTATAATGCCCACATGTATATACCGCTGAACCTGTGTATAATGCCCACATGTATATACCGCTGAATCTGTGTATAATGCCCACATGTATATACTGCTGCACCTGTGTATAATGCCCACATGTATATACCGCTGAATCTGTGTATAATGCCCACCTGTATATACTGCTGCATCTGTGTATAATGCCCACATGTATATACTGCTGCACCTGTGTATAATGCCCACATGTATATAGTGCTGAACCTGTGTATAATGCCCACATGTATATACTGCTGCACCTGTGTATAATGCCCACATGTATATACTGCTGCACCTGTGTATAATTCCTCACACACATTTTTTATTCCCAAAGAAATACGGCAGCGCAACTGCCATAGACCAGCGCACAGAGACAATGTGACCATCTGACAGGTGTTAAAGGGACAGCAGCCATAGACCAGTGTACAGCGGCAATGTGATTATCAGACAGGTGTTACAGGGGCAGCAGCCATAGCCCAGCACACAGCAGCAATGTGATTATCAGACAGGTGTTACAGGGGCAGCAGCCATAGCCCAGGCCACAGCTGCAATGTGACTGTCAGACAGGTGTTACAGGGGCAGCAGCCATAGTCCAGCACACAGCTGCAATGTGACTGTCAGACAGGTGTTACAGGGGCAGCAGCCATAGCCCAGCACACAGCAGCAATGTGGCTGTCAGACAGGTGTTACAGGGGCAGCCATAGCCCAGGCCACAGCTGCAATGTGACTATCAGACAGGTTTACAGGGGCAAGAAAAAAAGCAATTGTTTCCCCAGCACACTGAATGGATAACAGTAACCAGATATAAATCCCACATAATAATAGAATTCAGAGATCTTCGTTACACATATTTGCGCAAATGTGTGGTTAAGCCCCAAAGCCGCATCAAGGCCTCTCTGTATATTTGGGGTCCCTAGCGCTATATCTAGGTGCAGGGTGTGGCACCCCAAAACACCAGAATGAGCCAGAAAGCCCAGCGTGGCATACCAGTGTAAAAAACTATAGTGTTAATAAATTAGTATTTAGGAAGCCGAAGCTATAGAGGGGGTGATACAGACATGAAATGTAATTAAAATAGAGAAATAGTGTTAGAAAATTAATAAGTGAAAAGTGTTAATAGAATGTAAAGGTATGCCACACTAAAGCCATCCAGCTCAGCCAGTCAAGAGGCACCACACCTCACTCCTCCATTACCCCAATCTGGGTCTAATATTAACCAGCAAGGAGCCACATGATAATGGCTCCTTACTAAAATATGTCTAAGCTAAGAGCTACTTACCTTGGAGCAACCCCATAATGCTCCATGTGGCATGTCAGGGCCTGCACCTCCTCCTAATGCAGAAACCTCTCTGCCTCTCACAACAGACATATAGATTGGTAAATGCTCAATTAGCTTAGTGATATCATTCAGGTGCTCGAAAGGAAGGGGTATTTCTGAGCAAGAAAAAAAGCAATTGTTTCCCCAGCACACTGAATGGATAACAGTAACCAGATATAAATCCCACATAATAATAGAACCACACATTTGCGCAAATATGTGTAACGAAGATCTCTGAATTCTATTATTATGTGGGATTTATATCTGGTTACTGTTATCCATTCAGTGTGCTGGGGAAACAATTGCTTTTTTTCTTGCTCAGAAATACCCCTTCCTTTCGAGCACCTGAATGATATCACTAAGCTAATTGAGCATTTACCAATCTATATGCAGGTTTACAGGGGCGCCAGACATAGCCCAGCACACAGGTGCAATGTGACTGTCAGACAGGTGTTACAGGGGTAGCAGCCATAGCCCAGCGCACAGCAGCAATGTGACTGTCAGACAGGTGTTACAGGGGCAGCAGCCATAGCCCAGCGCACAGTGACAATGTGACTGTCAGACAGGTGTTACAGGGGCAGCAGCCATAGCCCAGCACAGAGCAGCAATGTGACTGTCAGACAGGTGTTACAGGGGCAGCAGCCATAGCCCAGCACAGAGCAGCAATGTGACTGTCAGACAGGTGTTACAGGGGCAGCAGCCATAGCCCAGCACACAGCAGCAATGTGACTGTCAGACAGGTGTTACAGGGGCAGCAGCCATAGCCCAGCGCACAGTGACAATGTGACTGTCAGACAGGTGTTACAGGGGCAGCAGCCATAGCCCAGCACAGAGCAGCAATGTGACTGTCAGACAGGTGTTACAGGGGCAGCAGCCATAGCCCAGCACAGAGCAGCAATGTGACTGTCAGACAGGTGTTACAGGGGCAGCAGCCATAGCCCAGCACACAGCAGCAATGTGACTGTCAGACAGGTGTTACAGGGGCAGCAGCCATAGCCCAGCGCACAGTGACAATGTGACTGTCAGACAGGTGTTACAGGGGCAGCAGCCATAGCCCAGCACAGAGCAGCAATGTGACTGTCAGACAGGTGTTACAGGGGCAGCAGCCATAGCCCAGCACAGAGCAGCAATGTGACCATCAGACAGGTGTTACAGGGGCAGCAGCCATAGCCCAGCACAGAGCAGCAATGTGACCATCAGACAGGTGTTACAGGGGCAGCAGCCATAGCCCAGCACAGAGCAGCAATGTGACCATCAGACAGGTGTTACAGGGGCAGCAGCCATAGTCCAGCACACAGCTGCAATGTGACTGTCAGACAGGTGTTACAGGGGCAATGTGACTGTCAGACAGGTTTACAGGGGCGGCAACCATAGCCCAGCACACAGGGGCAATGTGACTGTCAGACCGGTGTTACAGGGGCAGCAGCCATAGCCCAGCACACAGCAGCAATGTGACTGTCAGGCAGGTGTTACAGGGGCAGCAGCCATAGCCCAGCGCACAGCAGCAATGTGACTGTCAGACAGGTGTTACAGGGGCTGCAGCCATAGTCCAGCACACAGAGACAATGTGACTGTCAGACAGGTGTTACAGGGGCTGCACCCATAGCCCAGCGCACAGCAGCAATATAACCATTAGGCAGGTGTTACAGGGGCAGCAGCCATAGCCCAGCACACAGCTGTAATGTGACTGTCATACAGGTGTTACAGGGGCAGCAGCCATAGCCCAGCACACAGCAGCAATGTGACTGTCAGACAGGTGTTACAGTGGCAGCACCCATAGCCCAGCGCACAGCAGCAATATAACCGTTAGGCAGGTGTTACAGGGGCAGCAGCCATAGCCCAGCACACAGCTGTAATGTGACTGTCAGACAGGTCTTACAGGGGCAGCAGCCATAGCCCAGTGCACAGCTGCAATGTGACTGTCAGGCAGGTGTTACAGGGGCGGCAGCCATAGCCCAGCACACATCAGCATAGTAAAATTGATGGTAAACTCTCAGCACCCTCCATGCACCATTAAAAAAAAACCTCACAGACTCACACACTCACTTGACACAGTAGGGTTGTCTGTCCACGCACTGCACCACCTGCACACATGTCCGGATCATACTCAGTGTCTGGAATTTACTTCCCTATACTGTAAAACTCACTAGAGACACAGGATTGTTGTAGCGGTCACTGAAACCGCTAAAGGGGGATTCTCCACTTTACGCAGCAGTGTCTGGAGGCCCCTAATCTGTGGGGGCCCTGGGATGACTGCCCCTGTCGCCCCTTCTTTAGTCCATCTCTTGCCTGCAGTATCCAAAATGTTATTAAGCCCTTATTATAGTATGTTATAAATACCCCATTTAGCAGCATATTACCTATGTCTCGTCTATCACGATTCTGCTTTTATCTTCTACCAGTATTTCTCTGGCACTCCATGGTAGCTCTTATATTGGGTTATCTGCATTGTAGACAGATAACAGAAACCCCTCCCCCACATATAGTCTCTGAGCTTCTCTTCTTCCCCAGTGGCTTTCCCTGTCTCTTCATAGGCAGGCAGATAGTGTGTTTTGTGTTTTGCAGAGCTTTAAGGGCTCACTGTTCCATGGACACAACATTCCACGCTGCAAAACCTAGGATGGGCTGACTACCCAGGATCACCAATCTGCCATCTAATGGAGAAGTTTTAGTAGCTCATATTTTAAGTAGGGGGGCTTCTGCATATGTCATTATTAAGTATGGCTGGCCTTGCCTTAGAATACAAGAGAATCCAAAACGGATACTCAGAGTTCTCGGGAGGAAAAACATCAATGGAGCCAATGTTTTTTGTATTGCTTTAGCCTGATCCCAAACAGCCCATAAATTAGTTTTCCCAAAGATTTTTAGGATGATTACTCCATATTGTAATTATGTCCTCAAAAGGTTCTGCTCACCCCTTTAGCCTGGCCTTCACCAAAGTACTATTGACCAGGGATGGTGAGGAGAGGTGGGCCCATGTACCATCTAACTGGTGACAATGCTAAATTCCTTGTCGTATAAACAACCCTTTATGAAGCTAAGAACACTGTACGCTGTTTACTTAAGAAGTACCGTAATGGTACGCTATTGGCGTAGCGATCGCTCAGCCGTAGGCGAGACGCTCAAGCGTCACGTTCGCTCACGGCCCAGTGATCACAGGACACGTTATTGGCTATGTCTAGGGGAATGATTCGCTGTAGCGTAGCGTACGCTCGAGACCACGAGGAGGTCACCAGCGATGCAGACGCTCACAACACTATACCTTTATGTTAAAACCTTATACCAATGAAATACGCTGAATACCTTAATGTGAGTACAGGGTGTAAGTGCAACCTTGTGTAACCTGACTAACTACAAAGCTGCTTGAGCGTCACCGACGCTCAAGTGAACACTTAACACTATAGAAAATACACAGATACTGGTTTAGGTTCCAAAGCCTATTAACTGTATTATATCTAATATGCTTGTAAAAAGGGGATAACAGTACAAATGATACACTACAATATAACAGAGACTTCCTAACCACAGAACTAAACAATAAATACAAAAAGACAATACTACTCTGACCTAAATGAAATACAATACAATACTATAATACTATGGGAGATATAAGAGAAAAGAGGAGAGAGAGAGAGAGAGAGAGAGAGAGAGAGAGAGAGATGGAGAGAAATTGGCTCACAGAAAGACAATGATTACGGAGAGAAACTTACGCACAAAGGGTATGATCGCCTGCGCCTCGATATCCAGCTCCCGGCTATCAGCAGATAACCGTTGATGAGAGAGTGAGAGCTGGATGTGGTCGGCCTGCCTATTTATGCCCCACACACAATGCAATCTCATAGTCCCTACAATCCCATTGTCCATTGGCCGAAGGAAT
This sequence comes from Pseudophryne corroboree, assembly GCF_028390025.1. Lineage (NCBI taxonomy): Eukaryota > Metazoa > Chordata > Amphibia > Anura > Myobatrachidae > Pseudophryne > Pseudophryne corroboree. The sequence continues at coordinate 57,173,280 of NC_086446.1, read as the reverse complement.
TCGGCCCTGCATCATAACAAAAGGTCATAGGGTGATTCATACAGGTGGGCTGTGACGATTTCCAACAGCTCAGGTGGGTGGGAAACTGGGTTTCCCGCCGCATACCTGAGTATGTGTAAATAATAGAAATGGACATAAACTTCTTATGTCCATAACTATTCGCACGAGCGATTAATACGCTCCAAACCAACACCGGAATATTGCTAATTAAATACTCTTCCGATGGGTACCAAACACTGCTGTATGATTCCTGTTAGACCCTTCGTACGATATAAAGAGGGATTCCTCAGCTCTGGGACATTGTATTTTAACCAAACTTTCAGAATCTATCAAAGGGACCATGATCTATAAACTACATTAATTGTGAAAATATGTAACGAATGAGTCGCACGCTACGACCACATAAACTCTACCGTAAATACGCATACCGCGCCTGCGAGTGCACGCTATTGCGGGTATGCGCTTCCACGGGAGAGCGTACGCACGCGCAGCGCGGACCAGTGTGCAGTGCAAATATGGCAACGTGCATTGAGACATTTTTCTGACTTTGACAGTCCACCCTTTGGCAGTCAATAATAACTGCCACAAAACATTTAAGGAGAAAAATGTAAGTCAGGGGTTAATTGATTTCCATGGTTGGGTAAGGAAGAAGAGAGGAGTAGGTGTGAAAAGGGTATGACCTAGTGAGAAAGTAGAAGCATGTGTGTATGAGTCCATGTTTGGAGGGTCATGTATCATCGTGCCGTACGTGTGGTAAATCAAGCTTCGAGGTATTGCGAAGTATACATTTGAATTCCTTCTTGTCCTGTGGTACAGGTCTGTGGATGGGCTGTCAAACTCTACCGAGCTCATTTCGGCTGTGGTTGTAACAAAATGGGGATGCACATTTTAGTTGATGATACATGAATGGGGGAGGTATGTGGTTGCTGCTATCTGTGCCTGTATTCCCTATCGTCTATGTGTGTCGTTACCTGGGGGTTGTAGAGATGAAGATAAAGAACACTTACGAAAAATGCAATGATATTCTATGTCAGGGAAATGTACATCTGTTGTTGAAGTTGTGTTCGGTATCTGTTGAGAGTCGTCTTCTTTGCGCTGTATTGCTCCTTGGGCATGAGCAAATAGCTTTGTCTGAGCCATCAGATTTACAAAAAAATGTTGGGCTAGCGTGAGTTTAAAAATACTAGGGAAACTGGGGATCCATGGCAAAGTTCATCAAGTGTCCATATTTAAAGTTGTCAAATCTTCTTCTTTGGTGCTTGTCTGTTGTCTGTATAGCGTCTCGTCAACTTCCTCGTCCAAGGGGGTCTTTGTATCTTGGAGAAAAGCAGAAAAACAGGTGAAAGAAACGGACCGTATAATCGCATTTTCATCACATTCTGGTTTCTATCATTGGGTCATAAATCAAATCCAGGTTAATTACGGTTTCCTCACTCCTCAAGCTCATCACTTTTGTACTTTGTTTGCACCTCATTAAAGCCTGCCCGCATCTAAATATCAATCCAATCGATATAACGACACCCAGGATACATAGTAGAAACTTTCCAACATCCATTATGACTCCTTGAGCCCAGTCTCCTAAACCGGAGAACCAATTTCGCGGGTTCAACCATGACACCCAACCAGTCAGCTCATTACCTACAGCAGCAAGGGTGAGATTGTGTTTTCGACGAAATTCCCACTTTAATTGCAGAATATCGTCCATCTTTTGGTCTATGACCTCTACCGGATCCTCGGTGCTATTTGTGATATACGTGCAACACTTTATGCCGTACTGTGTTGCCAATGTAACACAATATCCGCCTGTTACTGCTGTAAGATAATTAAGAACCATCCTATGCTGAACTAGTTCTGTTTTGTAAGCTTGAAGTTCTCTTCCAGTGTATCTAAACGTGTCATCATACATTTCAGTGATATTATCTAACAAATTGGCGAGTGCGGAAATGTATCTATAATTCATCACACCTCGAGCGGTGCGAGTGAAATCTAACGCTACCAGAACCTGAATCCCGGTGGATTCATGGATAAGATCAGAGGCCGGATGCTCTAACCTTTCTGACAGTTGTCTTTTAACTCGGTGCTCGTAATGAGTGTGAGTATAAGGAGCTTGGGCACCACGGTGTATGTCCTTCATTTTGTCATGTGTAACAGTCATCACTTCAGGCAATACTTTTCCAATATAACACAATCCTTCAGAGTTTGGGGCAAGCCACTTGTACGCCTTTCTCCCGCATATGAAATATGCATCATCGGGGAGAACATATGGGACGGAGAAGGACATGACCATGTTACAAACCTTCCAGGTGAAATCTCCTGACCCTAATTCTTCCATCTGCCTAATGCACGTATCGGTTTGTACGATATGTGCACAGTATCCTGGTGATACCTCTCCAACTCTAGTAATCCTATTTCCTAAGGTATATCGATACCGGAAAGATTTTCCTCTACTGGCTATGTGGCGTACGAGCTCTGTATCTGTAGGCATTCTATCTGCTCTGTGTGAAAAGGTCATGGTAAGGTTGCTCCATGACACTTCCCAATTTCCCGGTTTTCTGGGATTGGAGATGTTAAAACATAAGAGGGACCTATCCACATGGTATTGGTGGAGCTTCAAACTAGGAGGGCTGGAGATGTTAAACCTCCGGTCCACCGGTCTCCCACCACTTAGCTCAAGTACCTCCCCTAACGTTAAAGGAAATGGTACTAGCCCTGATTTACTGTGACCCTGAGGTACTTGAGAGCATACCCAACAATCTATTTGGTTTAACACGTTACCCACTAGAGAGTGATAGTCACTCAATGGATGCCGGTCCATATGGATATTAAAACTAGATTGGCATTTCTTTATGCATCCATCTTCAACCAGATTATCACAGAGCCTACAGATACAATTTTCTTCAGCTAACAATCCATCACAATTTCTTCTATCGGATCGTTTTCTGATACTCGCCTTTGCTTGTTGGTTTGGTTGATCTTGGAAAACTACGCCTCCATCATCATAATCGGAACCCATTCCAGAACCTCTCTCGACCTCTATGGTACTCTCGCCGGAACAGACTGCTCTGGTCAACATCATGGTTAACATCAAAATCCGGATCACAGTCTCTTGGGGCAAGTCCATCTTTGAGGAGGAAATAGAGAAGAATGAGAAGGGGGAAAAAGAAATTTTAAGGGAGAGGGGCTGGGAAGTGGAGAAAAACAATAAAAGGGAGAGGGGAGTCGACAGCTGCTTTCGATCTTCAAGGCTCAGGTGCCGCCTCAGTCCTCCTGGAACAGACACTCCAGTGATACAACCTCTACCGTCTGTTCCTTGTCACGGGACTTCTCGGGATCAGCAACCTTTTTGCAGTGGGATGAATGGACCCAAGTCTCTCTCTCAGCAACCTTCAATGCTGTGGTGCTGGTCAATAAGACCTGGTATGGTCCTTCCCATCTATCAATAAGACAACCTGAGCGTAGAAAATTTCGTATCATTACATAATCCCCAGGTTCAATGTCATGACAATTACTACCTGGTAAATCAGGAATCACCAACTTCAGATTATCATTTTGATTCCTCAACTGCTTACTCATGTTAATCAAGTATTTTACAGTTACTTCATTGTTACATTTCAAATCATCCTGAGGGTTAATCATGACATGCGGTTGTCGACCAAACAGAATTTCAAAAGGAGACAGATTAAGAGGGGACCTGGGAGTGGTTCTGATGCTATACAAAACAATGGGTAAAGCTTCTGGCCATGTCAATCCTGTCTCTGCCATTACTTTACTCAATTTATTTTTAATAGTGCTGTTCACTCTTTCGACCTTCGCACTCGCCTGTGGACGGTACGGAGTGTGCAGCTTGCTATCAATTCCCATCAACTTACACATTCCTTGAAAGACATCACCTGTAAAATGGGTACCCCTATCACTTTCAATGATTCTAGGGATACCATATCTACATACAAATTCCTGCACAATTTTCTTAGCTGTAAACATAGCGGTATTTGTAGCTGCTGGAAAAGCTTCGACCCAATTCGAGAAAACATCTATACAGACAAGTACATATTTCAAATTTCTACATGGGGGTAATTGAATGAAGTCAATTTGTATTACTTGGAAAGGGCCGCCGGCAGGTGGGATATGGGATGGTTCTGTAGGTATTGCTTTTCCAATATTCTTTCTCAGACAGGTAAGGCATGACATTGCTCTTTTACCCGCATGAGAGGAGAATCCTAGGGCGCACCAGTATGCTCTTACCAATTTGCACATCCCCTCCTTGCCTAGATGAGTCAGCCCGTGAGCTGCTTCAGCCAGACATGGAAGGTATGCCCTGGGGGCCACTGGTTTACCATGTCCATCCGTCCAGAGCCCTGAGGACTCCTGGCCATATCCCTTTGCCTTCCAGACTGCTCTTTCCTGTGTGGAACACAAATTCTGCATCTCACACAACTTCTGTGTGTTGATGGTATTAAATACCATCAACTGTGTGGTGTCTGTCCGTGTGGGGGTAGCAGCTGCAAGCTTTGCGGCTTCGTCTGCTCGGCTGTTACCAAGGGATACTGGGTCTTGACTATATGTATGTGCTTTACATTTGATAACAGCCACTCTGTCGGGTTCCTGTATCGCTGTTAGAAGCCTTTTTATGTGAGCTGCATGCGCTATCGGTGTACCAGCCGCCGTCATGAAATTTCTGAGCCGCCATAGCGCTCCGAAATCATGGACTACCCCGAAGGCGTATCTAGAATCGGTGTAGATATTGGCAGACTTACCCTTAGCCAATTCACATGCTCTGGTTAGGGCGACCAGTTCAGCAACCTGGGCTGAGTGAGGTGGGCCTAGCGGTTCCGCTTCTATGGTGTCTTGGTCATCTACGACTGCGTATCCAGTACACAAGTCTCCCGAGTCTGACTGTCTGTGACAACTACCGTCCGTGTAGAACGTGAGTTCTGCATCTTCCAGTGGATTGTCACTGATGTCAGGCCTTGCGGTAAAATTTTGGGTCAAATATTCCATACAATCATGTGCATCTTCCTTTGCATTAAATCCTCCTTCCCCATCACTCTCACCTTCCACCCTTTGTGCCTGACCAGGCACACCTGGGAGAAATGTTGCAGGGTTTAATGCACTGCATCTCCTTATGGTGATGTTTACGGGGGCCATTAATGCCAATTCCCATCTTGTAAACCTTGCTGATGAGACGTGTCTGGTTTGGGCAGAATTCAATAAGGCAGATACCGCATGCGGTGTATGGATTGTGAGATTGTGGCCTAGCACGACATCTTCGCTTTTCGTCACTAGCAATGCTATCGCCGCAACGCTACGCAAGCATGTGGGGAGGGATCGCGCTACCGTGTCTAGCTGAGCGCTGTAGTATGCAATTGGCCTGCTGGCATCACCGTGTTTTTGTGTTAGTACACCTGCTGCGCACCCAGCACTTTCTGTTCCGTATAGTTCAAAGGGTTTCCCATAGTCTGGCATACCTAGTGCTGGTGCCTGCGTTAGGCACTGTTTGAGTCTCTCAAATGCTGTTTCAGATTCGTCTGTATGCGAAATCCGATCAGGTTTGTTTGAAGAGACCATTTCCTGCAAAGGTAGCGCCAATATGGAAAACCCTGGGATCCAATTACGGCAATACCCACACATTCCTAAAAACGTCCTGATCTGTTGCTGGGTTTGTGGCAGTGTCATGTCTCTAATGGCTTGGATTCTATCAGCGGTCAGGTGTCTCAGTCCTTGTGTTAGACAGTGTCCCAAATATTTTACCTTAGCTTGGCATAATTGCAACTTGTCTTTGGAAACCTTGTGACCTGTGTCTGAAAGATGAAACAGGAGCTGTTTCGTATCCTTCAGGGATGCCTCCAATGAATCAGAACACAGTAGTAGATCATCCACGTACTGTATCAACACTGATCCACTCTCCGGTTGGAAAGACTGTAAACAATCATGCAAAGCCTGAGAAAATATACTTGGACTATCTATGAAACCTTGGGGTAACCGAGTCCACGTGTATTGGACTCCTCTGTATGTGAATGCAAACAAATATTGGCTGTCAGGGTGCAGAGGTACCGAAAAGAAAGCGGAGCAGAGGTCAATAACAGTGAAAAATTTGGCAGTGGGAGGAATTTGCATTAGGATGACAGCTGGATTAGGCACTACGGGGAACTGACTCTCAACTATTTTGTTAATCCCCCTTAGATCTTGCACTAGCCTGTAACCCCTCCCCCCACTCTTTTTAACAGGGAAGATGGGACTATTTGCTGTGCTGGACGTTCTTACTAGAATGCCCTGTTGTAGCAAGCGCTCTATTACAGGAAAAACTCCTAACTCCACCTCTGGCTTCAGAGGATACTGTGGGATTTTTGGAGCTATCCTACCATCTTTTACTTGTACAACTACTGGAGCTACGTTTGCCATTAATCCAGTGTCCTGTCCATCTTTTGTCCAAAGTGACTCTGGTATCTGAGATGTCATCTCTTCTACTTGGGATGGATTCCTATTTGTCATAATGGAATGTGACATTAATTTTGATGGGGAGTCTAACATGTCTCGTACTTCCTGAGCGTGATTCTCAGGAATGTCCAAGAATACACCTTCAGGAGTACAATAAATGACGCAACCCATTTTACATAGTAAGTCTCTACCCAGGAGATTAGTTGGTGCCGATGCAGCCAGCAAAAAGGAATGCTTGGTATGCAAAGGCCCTATTGTAATCTCGGCTGGTTTGCTAACAGGGTAGTGCTGGACTACTCCTGTTACTCCCATGGCTGGAATTGTCCTACCAGTGGTTCTCATGCCCACTGTCGAATTTATCACTGACTTGGCCGCCCCTGTGTCTACAAGAAAGTTTAAAGTTTTACCAGCCACATTGATTGCAATCTCTGGTTCGCTTCCAAGACTGGCAATCAACTTAACTGGCTGCAGATTACAGGTATGGCCACACCCCTATTGGGTATGCTGACCTCCCTGAATCCCATTGGCAGCAACTACTTGTGGGGGAGTTAGCTGGGAACTACCAGAGGCATGCCAATCTCTGTTCGGGGGATATCTTTTTGTTTCCCCTGTATGTGGCTCAAAACTCCGCCTCTGTGGACCCTGCTCCCAATGTCGTGTGTTGTGTTGTTGTCTAGGGGGTTGAAAAGATCTTTGTACATTCTTTGTTCTACATTCTCGTGCAAAGTGTCCCGGTCTGTTACAAGAAAAACATGTTATTACACTTGCCTTACCCACAGGATTCGGTGGTACATACGCAGGCTGCCTTGTGGTCAGCGCCTGTATACTTACGGACATCAACTTATCACTTTGCGATTCCCTGTGCCTAGTGATGTTTCTGTCGTGATCAATAGCAGCCTCTCTCAATGTGGACACTGACAGACCTCGCCAACATGGCTGCGTGGTCTGTACCCTAGCTTTTAATGTTTCTTTCAAACCATCCATCAGTACAGATACTGCTACTTCTCGATGGTTTGGGTTGGTCTTAATGTCTTCTATACCAGTGTACTTTGCCATTTCTAATAGTGCCCGGTGAAAATATTCTGTTGCCGTTTCGGACTCCTTTTGCTTAATGGAAAATATTTTATTCCATTTAACAACGGCTGGGAAATACTCTTTTAGCTGTAAATTTATCCTTTTTACATTATCCTTGTTGTACACGTCTGTAAGCGGTACATCTTTATCCAATGCACAATCAGCTAAAAACTGAGTTGCATCAACATTGGAAGGTAAACAAGCTCTTAGCAGTATCTGCCAATCCTTGTTGTTGGGTTCTACAGTGTTACCTAAATCCCTGATGTATTTTTGGCTAGCAACTAAATCCTTCCTGGGGTCAGGAAATTCGGACACTATTGTTCTTAATTCCATTCGGGAAAATGGAGTGTACATGGCAATGTTCCTTATGGGAGTGGCTCCAGACACATCTGTTTTTCCATTGGGAACTGCTATTACCCTTACAGGAGCAATTCTAACAGCCTCTTCCTGTGTAGATTCTACAGCTTGTTGTGGTACAATTGTTTCAGTGTAGTGCATGGTGCCGTACTTACCCGTTGACACGACCTCACCTATCCCTCCGCTAGGGGCTTTCACTAATCTCGTGGGTGTTGCTGTGCCTACTGTGGTCTCTGCTATGGTGGCCGCAAGAGAGAGAGCTGAAATTGTTGCCGAATCTTCTTCTTGATCACACTCCTGAGGAAGGTTCAAAACAGGGTACAACTTGCACGGGTTAATACTTGCATGAGTTATTTGGTTAACATCATTAACATTTACAGTGTTACTAAGAGTTTGTGTTTTACAACCCAGTGCGTTTCTCTCCGCAATCAACTTCTCTCCTGCAATGTATGGTGGGGGAGGAGCTGTGGCAATCAACTTCCTGACTGCCCCAGATCCTGCCGCCAGAGCCAAACCTCTCTGTATCTCACCTTCCTGGTGCCATAACTGTAAACAATCATGATGCTGAATTCGTCTCTTTGTTGATTTTACGAGACATATCCTCCTCCTTAAATTTTGTAACACTTCTGGACTGAAGCTACCTATTCTTGGGAATTTGTCCCTGTCTTGTACAGTCATTCTCTCCCATTCATCACATAAAACCTCTGTGTGACTACCGTATTTTTCACACATTACATATCGTGCCGACCCAACTGGTCGGTTCTCTGAATCAACCCGAACCGAGGTTGATCGCCCCCTACCGGAACAAATGGCCCCCATAATCTGCAGGCGTTGCTTATTCCTCCTTGGATCTTTACCTCAAGGTTTTCAGCGAACCCTTACAAACAAACCAAGATGTCCTTGGGCAGGCCGGCGGTGGTGGTTTATCAAGTACCCCACTTACTTCTCGCCCACGTTGGCCTGTGCTGCAATCACTGTAACCAGAGCTGCGGTACCCAACCCAGGGCCCCTGTGAACCTTTATTTACTGGGGCGCGTTCCCCAGCAAGTATCGGTTGTTGGATAGTTCCTGAGTGACCAGCGAACTTCCCTTCCAAAAATAAAAAATTACACAAATCACGTCAGAATGTACAAATAGCGTTTGTGACCACTTTACTCTAATGGTATTAGGTCAGATTACTAACTACTGCACACAATTACGTGCGGTCCAATCGTTCAGTACACGAGCACTACTTGTCATGTACTGAAAGATCAATGGAATCGATGTTTCCGGCCGCGATTCCTTCAGCAAGAGCTTATGGCCTATATGGGTTCTGCACCAACACCCCAGGCGTTGTGCCACTGGACTTTTATAGCGGACCTTTTACCTTACGACCTCCTGGTCTTGTTCCTTATGACCTCCTGGTCTTGTTACCTTATGACCTCCTGGTCTTGTTACCTTATGGTCCGCTATACTCTAATGCTCAAATATTATTTAACCAGGGATGCCTCCCTAGCCACCGTATATGTCACTTACACGTATGTCCCTTGACGAGTACCCGGCTTTCCTTTTGGTTCCACCTTAAAGTTATATAAACTTTTGTATACAAAACACACTCACTCAACACATGTACACTTTGTTTCTATATCTATTTCTGCGCAGAAATTGTCTTTAGGCCAAAAGTGTTACCAATTAGGAGCAGGATCTGTTAAACTAAATTTCAGATTTTTCCAAAAATAGATTTGCGTTATTTACCGCGTCGCGTTATCTACCGCTGTGCGTTACTTATCGCCTTTGCGTTACTTCACTTTGCGCTAATTCAACTTTTCGTGACGAGCTACGTGGGCGTAACCAGACGCTACGTTGCGTAATGTACGCTGCGTGCGTCTGCCTTTGGATTGCGTACGCTAGTCTTTGTTAGTGACACGTGTACGCAATGCAAAGATCCACCGTAACACAATATATACTTTTATCAATGTAAATGATCCCTGATCATCTACCGCAATCCACACTGACTGCCTTATCTCCTAGACAAACCGTGTGTTGTTCTATACTTTAACTATTACCTCTACTATTAAATAACAGCAAATCTCTTTTTAGCACTTTCTATCAACTATAAAAATTGGCAAACAGGAATAGTGATATACGAAAATGAAACAGAAATGCAGATATATGCGTGCGTACGCAAGACAAAAGAAAAATAAACAGTTTTAAAAGACACAAGCGTTTTGTTCTTACTTCCGGTTCCCGGATTCCTTCAGCACTCTTTATCTAAGCGAAGCAGACGCTTATCCCGTCAGCAACTGCGAGACAACCTCCCACCCTTTTGCTGGAGGGATAATGTCTGCTGATCTACCTAGTGCAGATATGAGAAGGATAGGACGAGTCCCCAATTGACAATGCTAAATTCCTTGTCGTATAAACAACCCTTTATGAAGCTAAGAACACTGTACGCTGTTTACTTAAGAAGTACCGTAATGGTACGCTATTGGCGTAGCGATCGCTCAGCCGTAGGCGAGACGCTCAAGCGTCACGTTCGCTCACGGCCCAGTGATCACAGGACACGTTATTGGCTATGTCTAGGGGAATGATTCGCTGTAGCGTAGCGTACGCTCGAGACCACGAGGAGGTCACCAGCGATGCAGACGCTCACAACACTATACCTTTATGTTAAAACCTTATACCAATGAAATACACTGAATACCTTAATGTGAGTACAGGGTGTAAGTGCAACCTTGTGTAACCTGACTAACTACAAAGCTGCTTGAGCGTCACCGACGCTCAAGTGAACACTTAACACTATAGAAAATACACAGATACTGGTTTAGGTTCCAAAGCCTATTAACTGTATTATATCTAATATGCTTGTAAAAAGGGGATAACAGTACAAATGATACACTACAATATAACAGAGACTTCCTAACCACAGAACTAAACAATAAATACAAAAAGACAATACTACTCTGACCTAAATGAAATACAATACAATACTATAATACTATGGGAGATATAAGAGAAAAGAGGAGAGAGAGAGAGAGAGAGAGATGGAGAGAAATTGGCTCACAGAAAGACAATGATTACGGAGAGAAACTTACGCACAAAGGGTATGATCGCCTGCGCCTCGATATCCAGCTCCCGGCTATCAGCAGATAACCGTTGATGAGAGAGTGAGAGCTGGATGTGGTCGGCCTGCCTATTTATGCCCCACACACAATGCAATCTCATAGTCCCTACAATCCCATTGTCCATTGGCCGAAGGAATTCGGCCCTGCATCATAACAAAAGGTCATAGGGTGATTCATACAGGTGGGCTGTGACGATTTCCAACAGCTCAGGTGGGTGGGAAACTGGGTTTCCCGCCGCATACCTGAGTATGTGTAAATAATAGAAATGGACATAAACTTCTTATGTCCATAACTATTCGCACGAGCGATTAATACGCTCCAAACCAACACCGGAATATTGCTAATTAAATACTCTTCCGATGGGTACCAAACACTGCTGTATGATTCCTGTTAGACCCTTCGTACGATATAAAGAGGGATTCCTCAGCTCTGGGACATTGTATTTTAACCAAACTTTCAGAATCTATCAAAGGGACCATGATCTATAAACTACATTAATTGTGAAAATATGTAACGAATGAGTCGCACGCTACGACCACATAAACTCTACCGTAAATACGCATACCGCGCCTGCGAGTGCACGCTATTGCGGGTATGCGCTTCCACGGGAGAGCGTACGCACGCGCAGCGCGGACCAGTGTGCGGTGCAAATATGGCAACGTGCATTGAGACATTTTTCTGACTTTGACAGTGGTGCATGTGCTGAGTAGAGTCCAGCACTGGGCCAGGGTATGCTTTACACGTGCAGATCTCCGGTGAAATGGCCGGTACAATTTTTCCCAGTGATTTCACTATTATGCTTGCCCAGATATTTGGAACCATTTCCTCTGTGATTTCTCTGGTGCCAGCAGAAAGGTAAGTATAGTCTGTGAGTGCACCCATTAGATATACCCATACTAGCGACAATAGAGGGGTGGTTCTGAGTTGGGAGTAAAGCAAGTAGCTTTGTGTTTGCAACAAATCATGTTGCAATTCAATGGGTACAAATACATGTATATGTTGCAAGTAGGCTACATACTGATAATAGAGTGGTTACAGTAATAATGGAAGTGGGACGGGGGGCAGGGATCTTGGGGGAAAGGCCCTAAGGGTTTTGTTGTACCTGTACTGATTAGACCCAGTATGATGCAGATAGTTCCTTTAGAAAACTCTTTTCAAAAAGCTTGTTGCGTTATACCCCACTGGTGAGCCCTGTTGTGTGTGTGTGATTTAGCTGAGATTTATTGAGATTTGCTAAGGTCCATGCATGAAGTCATTAGGTGATAAGGGATAGCAGCGTCCCGCATTAATGCTCTTACCAGTAAGAGGGTATTTGCATTCCATTGTCTGATGGCTGCTGTAGTTTGGCCCATACATCCAGAGATCCCCAGGGGTTGTGACAGTTGGTAGTTTGCAGTGCAGATGTTTGCAGTGCAACCAGACAGCATTTGCACAAAGGTTAAAGTGTTTATGAACCTGGTGCCTAAAGACATAGATGGCATTCAAGAGAAAAAAACAAAGGCATAGAAACACCACAACTTTAAATACAAAGAAAAATCAGCCATCCATGAAATCCAATCTTGGAATTACGTCATAAGCAAACCATCAGACAAAGGTAGGAATATAGTCATCTGGCCAAAGAACTAGACAATAAAGAAGACTCGATAATATTAACTGCTAGGAGAAATCTATCTTTAGCCGCATGGATCACTTTCTACAATACACCTGCATCATTGACAAAGCATTGGGAGTTGGGATTATAACTAAACCAAAACAAGAATACCTAGCATTTATGAATCCAAAAGTACAAACATTTTACTTTCTTCCCAAGATCCATAAAAACCAATAAGAACCACTAGGAAGGCTGGTATGTATTGGACTATTTGCAAGAACCAGTACCTTCATTGACATTCAACTTTTGCCACCATGTCTACAGCTTTCCCTCCTGCATTCAGGATACAACCGACGTCCTGAAAAAACTTCATGATGTTAAACTCGAAAACACTCAAATACTAGTGAGTATGGACATGGAGTCACTGTATACATCAATAAATCACCAAAAAGGGATTCAAGCCATCACATACTTCCTAACCATGGAAAGATTTAACAATTTTAACTATTTTTAATTGAACTCTAGCAGTTTGTACTGTACAATTACTTTACAATCGATAATGTACTGATGATTTGGGAAAGGGGTACTGACTCTCTTAAGTTGTTCAGTAATAAACTACACCAGAGTCATCTGAACATGAAATTCACCAAGGACAATATCTAATTTTTGGACCTGATCATCTACAGAGATATAGAAAACAATTTGGCCATGGAACTGTTTAGGAAACCATCAGCTACTAACAATCTTCTGCACCAATCATGTTCTCATTTCCCTTTCACCATCAGATACATTCTGAAAGGAGAGTTCCTGAGACTAAAGAGGAATTGCTCAGACAATAAAACTTCCCTCTAGACTAAGGGCAATAGGCTATTTAGGAGAGCAAAGACAGACATCTGAGAAGTAACAAGAGACTCTCTCATTTTCAAAGATAAAAAAACAAAAACAAGGAGATCAGATTTGTTGGTAGATTCAGTCAGAATGGAGACAAGTCACTGACCAGAGGCAGAACTCTGGGAGGCAACGGAGTCATCTGCCGTCGGGCTTCTGCTCTGAAGGGGCGCACCTCTCCTCCCTTTCTGTGACACCATTGAATTAAGTTAATTGATAGCTGTCGCTGTCTTTTCAGTGGCCGACTTCCTCCCTGGTCCCTGCACCTTACAAATCACACCCTCTTTATTATACTGAATATACACATTTTACAATTAGGATTAGAAACCACAACCTATTACACTGGAAGCAGAAACCTTACTGATGAAGCTGTTTGTTCCTGTATAGGAAATATGAGAATTCTAACTATGTGAAGTTACTTCGCTGACAATTACATGTAACTTCATATAGGGGGTTATTCCGAGTTGTTCGCTCGTTGCTGATTTTCGCAACGGAGCGATTAAGGCAAAAATGCACATGCGCATGGTACGCAGTGCGCATGTGCTAAGTAATTTAGCACAAAACTTAGTAAATTTACTTACGTCCGAACGATGAATTTTCCTCGTTGAAGTGATCGTAGTGTGATTGACAGGAAGTGGGTGTTTCTGGGCGGAAACTGTCCGTTTTCTGGGAGTGTGCGGAAAAACGCAGGCGTGTCAGGGAAAAACGCGGGAGTGTCTGGAGAAATGGGGGAGTGGCTGGCTGAACGCTGGGCGTGTGTGTGACGTCAAACCAGGAACGAAACTGACTGAACTGATCACTATTTGTGAGTAGGTCCGAAGCTACTCAGAAACTGCTAAGAATTTTCTATTCGCAATTCTGCTAATCTTTCGTTCGCAATTCTGCTAAGATAAGATACACTCCCAGAGGGCGGCGGCCTAGCGTGTGCAATGCTGCTAAAATCTGCTAACGAGCGAACAGCTCGGAATGACCCCCATAGTTAGAATTCTCATGCTTCCTCTACAGCAGCAAATAGCTCCAGGTCATGGTTTATAATCCTGGGTATGACTGGTAAGAATTGTGTGATTTAAAATAAAAGACAATTAAATGTATAAATTCAGTATATACTTTTTTTTTCAGAACAGTCCACACACACACACACACACACACACACACACACACACACACATATGTATGCATATATATATTAGAGATGAGCGGGTTCGGTTCCTCGGAATCCAAACCCCCCCGAACTTTAATAATTTTTCACGGTTTCGAGCAGATTCGGATCCTCCCGCCTTGCTCAGTTTACCCGAGCGCGCCCGAACGTCATCATCCGGTTGTCGAATTCTCGCGAGATTCGTATTCTATATAAGGAGCCGCGCGTCACCGCCATTTTTCATTGGTGCATTGGAGATGATAGTGAGAGGACGTGGCTGGCGTTCTCTCAGTTTCTGTGTTCAGTGTGCTGCAAATATCTGTGCTCAGTGTGCGGCACATATCTGTGCTCAGTGTGCTTTATTGTGGGGACTGGGGACCACCAGTATTATATAGTAGGAGGACAGTGCAGAGTTTTGCTGACCAGTGACCACCAGTATTATACGTTCTCTGCCTGAAAAACGCTTCATATCTGTGCTGCATTGTAGAACATAGTAAGAGGACAGTGCATGATTTTGTTGACCAGTGACCACCAGTATATAATATATAGCAGTACAGTACAGTAGGCCACTCCTCTACCTACCTCTGTGTCATCAAGTATACTATCTATCCATACCTGTGGTGCATTTAAGTTGTACGCAGTATACATATAGTAGTAGGACAGTGCATAATTTTGCTGACCACCAGTATATAATATATAACAGTACGGTACAGTAGGCCACTGCTCTACCTACCTCTGTGTCGCCAAGTATACTATTACTATCCATCCATACCTGTGGTGCATTTAAGTTGTGCACAGTATATATATATAGTAGTAGGACAGTGCATAATTTTGCTGACCACCAGTATATAATATATAGCAGTACAGTACAGTAGGCCACTGCTCTACCTACCTCTGTGTCGTCAAGTATACTATCCATCCATACCTGTGGTACATTTAAGTTTTGCGCAATATATATATAGTAGTAGGACAGTGCATAATTTTGCTGACCACCAGTATATAATATATAGCAGTACAGTACAGTAGGCCACTGCTCTGCCTACCTCTGTGTCGTCAAGTATACTATCCATCCATACTTGTGGTGCATTTAAGTTGTGCGCAGTATATATATAGTAGTAGGACAGTGCATCATTTTGCTGACCACCAGTATATAATATATAGCAATTACGGGGTACAGTAGGCCACTGCTCTACCTACCTCTGTGTCATCAAGTATACTATCCATCCATACCTGTGGTGCATTTAAGTTGTGCGCAGTATATATATATATATATATATATATATATATAGTAGTAGGACAGTGCATAATTTTGCTATTGATATAGTACTGGCATATAATTCCACACATTAAAAAATGGAGAACAAAAATGTGGAGGGTAAAATAGGGAAAGATCAAGATCCACTTTCACCTCGTACTGAAGCTGCTGCCACTAGTCATAGCCGAGACGATGAAATGCCATCAACGTCGTCTGCCAAGGCCGATGCCCAATGTCATAGTAGAGAGCATGTAAAATCCAAAAAACTAAAGTTCAGTAAAATGACCCAAAAATCAAAATTAAAAGCATCTGAGGAGAAGTATAAACTTGCCAATATGCCATTTACGACACGGAGTGGCAAGGAACGGCTGAGGCCCTGGCCTATGTTCATGGCTAGTGGTTCAGCTTCACATGAGGAAGGAAGCACTCATCCTCCCGCTAGAAAAATGAAAATACTTAAGCTGGCAAAAGCACAGCAAAGAACTGTGCATTCTTCTAAATCACAAATCCCCAAGGAGAGTCCAATAGTGTCGGTTGCGATGCCTGACCTTCCCAACACTGGACGGGAAGAGGTGGCGCCTTCCACCATTTGCACGCCCCCTGCAAGTGCTGGAAGGAGCTCTCACAGTCCAGTCCCTGATAGTCAAATTGAAGATGTCACTGTTGAAGTACACCAGGATGAGGATATGGGTGTTGCTAGCGCTGAGGAGGAAATTGACAAGGAGGATTCTGATGGTAAGGGTGGTTTGTGTAAGTCAGGCACCCGGGGAGACACCTGTTGTCCGGGAGACAAATATGGCCATTGACATGCCTGGTCAAATTACAAAAAAAATCACCTCGTCGGTGTGGAATTATTTTAAAAGAAATGTGGACAACATTTGTCAAGCCGTGTATTGCCTTTGTCAAGCTGAAAATTAGTAGGGGTAAGGACGTTAACCACCTAGGAACATCCTCCCTTATACGTCACCTGGAGCATATTCATCAGAAGTCATTGACAAGTTCAAAAACTTTGGGTGACAGCGGAAGCAGTCCACTGACCACTAAATCCCTTCCTCTTGTAACCAAGCTCCTGCAGACCACACCACCAACTCCCTCAGTGTCAATTTCCTCCTTAGACAGGAAAGCCAATAGTCCTACAGGCCATGTCACTGTCAAGTCTGACGAGTCCTCTCCTGCCTGGGATTTCTCCGATGCATCCCTGAGTGTAACGCCTACTGCTGCTGGCACTGCTGCTGTTGCTGCTGGGAGTCGATCGTCATCCCAGAGGGGAAGTTGGAAGACCACTTGTACTACTTCCAGTAAGCAACTGACTGTCCAACAGTCCTTTGCGAGGAAGATGAAATATCACAGCAGTCATCCTGCTGCAAAGCGGATAACTCAGGCATTGGCAGCCTGGGTGGTACCAAATACCATCTAGGTTCCATTTCTCTAGGCAGGCGATACCGAGAATGTACACAGATGTCAGAAAAAGAGTCACCAGTGTCCTAAAAAATGCAGTTGTATCCAATGTCCACTTAACCACAGACATGTGGACAAGTGGAGCAGGGCAGACTCAGGACTATATGACTGTGACAGCCCACTGGGTAGATGTATTGCCTCCCGCAGCAAGAACAGCAACAGCGGCACCAGTAGCAGCATCTCGCAAACGCCAACTCGTTCCTAGGCAGGCTACGCTTTGTATCACCGCTTTCCATAAGAGGCACACAGCTTACAAACTCTTATGGAAACTGAGGAATATCATCTCAGAATGGCATACCACAATTGGACTCTTATGGGGATTTGTGACATCAGACAACGCCACCAATATTGTGCGTGCATTACATGTGGGCAAAGTCCAACACGTCCCATGTTTTGCACATACATTGAATTTGGTGGTGCAGAATTATTTAAAAAACAACAGGGGCGTGCAAGAGATGCTGTCGGTGGCTCGAAGAATTGCGGCCCCCTTTCGGCATTCAGCCACCGCGTGCCGAAGACTGTAGCACAAGCAAACACTCCTGAACCTGCCCCGCCATCATGTGAAGCAAGAGGTGGTAACGTGGTGGAATTCAACCCTCTATATGCTTCAGAGGATGGAGGAGCAGCAAAATGCCATTCAAGCCTATACAGCTACCTACGATAGAGGCAAAGGAGGGGGAATGCACCTGACTACAGCGCAGTGGAGAATGATTTCAATGTTGTGCAAGGTTCTGCAACCCTTTGAACTTGCCACACATGAAGTCAGTTTAGACACTGCCAGCCTGAGTCAGGTCATTCCCCTCATCAGGCTTTTGCAGAAGAAGCTGGAGAGATTGAAGGAGCTAAAACAGAGCGATTCCGCTAGGCATGTGGGACTTGTGGATGGAGCCCTTAATTTGCATAACCAGGATTCACAGGTGGTCAATCTGTTGAAATCAGAGCACTACATTTTGGCCACCGTGCTCGATCCTAGATTTAAAACCTACGTTGTATCTCTCTTTCCGGCAAACACAAGTCTGCAGAGGTTCAAAGACCTGCTGGTGAGAAAATTGTCAAGTCAAGCGGAATGTGACCCGTCAACAGCTCCTCCTTCACATTCTCCCGCAACTGGGGCTGCGAGGAAAAGGCTAAGAATTCCAAGCCCACCCGCTGGCGGTGATGCAGGGCAGTCTGGAGCGAGTGCTGACATCTGGTCCGGACTGCAGGACCTACTAACGATTACTGACATGTCGTCTACTGTCACTTCATATGATTCTGTCACCATTGAAAGAATGGTGGAGGATTATATGAGTGAACGCATGCAGGAAAAAGAGGCAATTTGGAGGCCATTGCAGAAACTGGCTTTATTTTACCTAAGTTGCCCCCCCCCCCCCCTCCCCTCCAGTGTGTACTCCGAAAGAGTGTTTAGTGCCGCCGCTCACCTTGTCAGCAATCGGCGTACGAGGTTACTTCCAGAAAATGTGGAGAAGTTGATGTTCATCAAAATGAATTATAATCAATTCCTCCGTGGAGACATTCACCAGCAATTGCCTCCAGAAAGTACACAGGGACCTGAGATGGTGGATTCCAGTGGGGACGAATTAATAATTTGTGAGGAGGGGGATGTACACAGTGAAAGGGATGAGGAATCGGACGATGAGGAGGAGGTGGACATCTTGCCTCTGTAGAGCCAGTTTGTGTAAGGAGAGAATGATTGCTTCTTTTTTGGTGTGGGCCCAAACCAACCAGTCATTTCAGTCACAGTCGTGTGGCAGACCCTGTCGCTGAAATGATGGGTTTGTTAAAGTGTCTATGTCCTGTTTTTACAACATAAGGGTAGGTGGGAGGGCCCAAGGACAATTCCATCTTGCACCTCTTTTTTCTTTCATTTTTCTTTGCATCATGTGCTGTTTGGGGACTATGTGCCTGACACTGCAGTGCCACTCCTAGATGGGCCAGGTGTTTGTGTCGGCCACTTGGGTCGCTTAGCTTAGTCACACAGCTACCTCATTGCACATCTTTTTTTTTTTTTTTTTGCATCATGTGCTGTTTGGGGACTATTTTTTTGAAGTGCCATCCTGTCTGACACTGCAGTGCCACTCCTAGATGAGCCAGGTGTTTGTGTCAGTCACTTGGGTCGCTTAGCTTAGCCATCCAGCGACCTTGGTGCACCTCTTTTTTCTTTGCATCATGTGTTGTTTGGGGACTATTTTTTAAATCTGCCATCCTGTCTGACACTGCAGTGCCACTCCTAGATGGGCCAGGTGTTTGTGTTGGCCACTTGGTTCGCTTAGCTTAGCCATCCAGTGACCTTGGTGCACCTCTTTTTTTCTTTGCATCATGTGCTGTTTGGGGACTATTTTTTAAATCTGCCATCCTGTCTTACACTGCAGAGCCACTCCTAGATGGGCCAATCGTTTGTGTCGGCCACTTGGGTCGCTTAGCTTAGTCATACAGCGACCTCGGTGCAAATTTTAGACCTAAAAATAATATTGTGAGGTGTGAGGTGTTCAGAATAGACTGGAAATGAGTGGAAATTATGGTTGTTGAGGTTATTAATACTATGGGATCAAAATGACCCCCAAATTCTATGATTTAAGCTGTTTTTGAGGTTTGTTTTTTTGTAAAAAACATCCGAATCCAAAACATACACGAATCCGACAAAAAATTTTCAGGGAGGTTTTGCCAAAATGCGTCCGAATCCAAAACACATCCGCGGAACCGAATCCAAAACCAAAACACAAAACACAAAAAAATGTCCGGTGCACAGCTCTAATTTATATATATATATATTGACAATGCTAAATTCCTTTGTCGTATAAACAACCCTTTATGAAGTCTAAGAACACTGTACGCTGTTTGCTTAAGAAGTACCGTAATGGTACGCTAGTTGCGTAACGATCGCTCAGCCGTAGGCGAGACGCTCAAGCGTCACGTTCGCTCACGGCCCAGTGATCACAGGACACGTTATTGGCTATGACTAGAGTAATGATTCGCTATGGCGTAGCTTACGCTCGAGACCACGAGGAGGTCACCAGCGGTGCAGACGCTCACAATGCTATACCTTTATGTTTAAACCTTATACCAATGAAATACACAGAATAACTTAATGTGAATACAGGGTGTAAGTGCAACCTTGTGTAACCTGACTAACTACAAAGCTGCTTGAGCGTCACCGACGCTCAAGTGAACACTTAACACTATAGAAAATACACAGATACTGGTTTAGGTTCCAAAGCCTATTAACCGTATTATATCTAATATATTTGTAAAAGGGGATAACAGTACAAATGATACACTACAATATAACAGAGACTTCCTAACCACAGAACTAAACAATAAATACAAAAGGACAATACTACACTGACCTAAATGCAATACAATACAATACTATCTAATACAATACAATACTAGCCTAGTCTAGGGGAGATATGAGAGAACAGAACAGGGAGAGAGAGAGAGAGAGAGAGAGAGATGAGAGAAATTGGCTCACAGAAAGACAATGATTACGGAGAGAAACTTACGCACAAAGGGTATGATCGCCTGCGCCTCGATATCCAGCTCCCGGCTATCAGCAGATAACCGTTGATGAGAGAGTGAGAGCTGGATGTGGTCGGCCTGCCTATTTATGCCCCACACACAATGCAATCTCCTGGTCCTACAATCCCATTGTCCATTGGCCGAAGGAATTCGGCCCTGCATCATAACAAAAGGTCATAGGGTGATTCATACAGGTGGGCTGTGACGATTTCCAACAGCTCAGGTGGGTGGGAAACTGGGTTTCCCGCCGCATACCTGAGTATGTGTAAATAATAGAAATGGACATAAACTTCTTATGTCCATAACTATTCGCACGAGCGATTAATACGCTCCAAACCAACACCGGAATATTACTAATTAAATACTCTTCCGATGGGTACCAAACACTGCTGTATGATTCCTGTCAGACCCTTCGTACAATACAAAGAGGGATTCCTTTAAACAGGGACCTTCTATTTTAACCAAACTTTCAGAATCTATCAAGGGGACCATGATCTACAAACTACATTAATTGTGAACATTTGTAACGAATGAGTCGCACGCTACGACTGCATAAACTCTACCGTAAATACGCATACCGCGCCTGCGAGTGCACGCTATCGCGGGTATGCGCCTTCACGGGAGAGCGTACGCATGCGCAGCGCGGACCAGTGTGCGGTGCAAATATGGCAACGTGCATAGAGACATTTTTCTGACTTTGACAGTCCACCCTTTGGCAGTCAATAATAACTGCCACCTTCTAAAATACTTAAGGAGAAAAATGTAAGTCAGGGGTTAATTGATTTCCATGGTGGGGTAAGGAAGAAGAGAGGAGTAGGTGTGAAAAGGGTATGACCTAGTGAGAAAGTAGAAGCATGTGTGTATGAGTCCATGTTTGGAGGGTCATGTATCATCGTGCCGTACGTGTGGTAAATCAAGCTTCGAGGTATTGCGAAGTATACATTTGAATTCCTTCTTATCCTGTGGTACAGGTCTGTGGATGGGCTGTCAAACTCTACCGAGCTCATTTCGGCTGTGGTTGTAACAAAATGGGGATGCACATTTTAGTTGATGATACATGAATGGGGGAGGTATGTGGTTGCTGATATCTGTGCCTGTATTCCCTATCGTCTATGTGTGTCGTTACCTGAGGGTTGTAGAGATGAAGATAAAGAACACTTACGAAAAATGCAATGATATTCTATGTCAGGGAAATGTACATCTGTTGTTGAAGTTGTGTTCGGTATCTGTTGAGAGTCGTCTTCTTTGCGCTGTTTTGCTCCTTAGGCATGAGCAACAAGCTTTGTCAGTGCCATCAGATTTACAAAAATGTTGGGCTAGCGTGAGTTTAAAAATACTAGGGAAACTGGGGATCCATGGCAAAGTTCATCAAGTGTCCATATTTAAAGTTGTCAAATCTTCTTCTTTGGTGCTTGTCTGTTGTCTGTATAGCGTCTCGTCAACTTCCTCGTCCAAGGGGGTCTTTGTATCTTGGAGAAAAGCAGAAAAACAGGTGAAAGAAACGGACCGTATAATCGCATTTTCATCACATTCTGGTTTCTATCATTGGGTCATAAATCAAATCCAGGTTAATTACAGTTTCCTCGCTCCTCAAGCTCATCACTCTTGTACTTTGTTTGCACCTCATTAAAGCCTGCCCGCATCTAAATATCAATCCAATCGATATAACGACACCCAAGATACATAGTAGAAACTTTCCAACATCCATTATGACTCCTTGAGCCCAGTCTCCCAAACCGGAGAACCAATTTCGCGGGTTCAACCATGACACCCAACCAGTCAGCTCATTACTTACAGCAGCAAGGGTGAGATTGTGTTTTCGACGAAATTCCCACTTCAATTGGAGAATATCGTCCATCTTTTGGTCTATGACCTCTACCGGATCCTCGGTGCTATTTGTGATATACGTGCAACACTTTATGCCGTACTGTGTTGCCAATGTAACACAATATCCGCCTGTTACTGCTGTAAGATAATTAAGAACCATCCTATGCTGAACTAGTTCTGTTTTGTAAGCTTGAAGTTCTCTTCCAGTGTATCTAAACGTGTCATCATACATTTCAGTGATATTATCTAACAAATTGGCGAGTGCGGAAATGTACCTATAATTCATCACTCCTCGAGCGGTGCGAGTGAAATCTAACGCCACCAGAACCTGAATCCCGGTGGATTCATGGATCAGATCAGAGGCCGGATGCTCTAACCTTTCTGACAGTTGTCTTTTAACTCGGTGCTCGTAATGAGTGTGAGTATAAGGAGCTTGGGCACCACGGTGTATGTCCTTCATTTTGTCATGTGTTACAGTCATCACTTCAGGCAATACTTTTCCAATATAACACAATCCTTCAGAGTTTGGGGCAAGCCACTTGTACGCCTTTCTCCCGCATATGAAATATGCATCATCGGGGAGAACATAAGGGACGGAGAAGGACATGACCATGTTACAAACCTTCCAGGTGAAATCTCCTGACCCTAATTCTTCCAACTGCTTAATGCACGTATCAGTTTGTACGATATGTGCACAGTATCCTGGTGATACCTCTCCAACTCTAGTAATCCTATTTCCTAAGGTATATCGATACCGAAAAGATTTTCCTCTACTGGCTATATGGCGTACGAGCTCTGTATCTGTAGGCATTCTATCTGCTCTGTGTGAAAAGGTCATGGTAAGGTTGCTCCACGACACTTCCCAATTTCCCGGTTTTCTGGGATTGGAGATGTTGAAACATAAGAGGGACCTATCCACATGGTATTGGTGGAGCTTCAAACTAGGAGGGCTGGAGATGTTAAACCTCCGATCCACCGGTCTCCCACCACTTAGCTCAAGTACCTCCCCTAACGTTAAAGGAAATGGTACTAGCCCTGATTTGCTGTGACCCTGAGGTACTTGAGAGCATACCCAACAATCTGTTTGGTTTAACACGTTACCCACTAAGGAGTGATAGTCACTCAATGGATGCCGGTCCATATGGATATTAAAACTGGACTGGCATTTCTTTATGCATCCATCTTCAACCAGATTATCACAGAGCCTACAGATACACTTTTCTTCAGCTAACAATCCATCACAATTTCTTCTATCGGATCGTTTTCTGATACTCGCCTTTGCTTGTTGGTTTGGTTGATCTTGGAAAACTACGCCTCCATCATCATAATCGGAACCCATTCCAGAACCTCTTTCGACCTCTATGGTACTCTCGCCGGAACAGACTGCTCTGGTCAACATCATGGTTAACATCAAAATCCGGATCACAGTCTCTTGGGGCAAGTCCATCTTTGAGGAGGAAATAGAGAAGAATGAGAAGGGGGAAAAAGAAATTTTAAGGGAGAGGGGCTGGGAAGTGGAGAAAAACAATAAAAGGGAGAGGGGAGTCGACAGCTGCTTTCGATCTTCAAGGCTCAGGTGCCACCTCAGTCCTCCTGGAACAGACACTCCAGTGATACAACCTCTACCGTCTGTTCCTTATCACGGGACTTCTCTGGATCAGCAACCTTTTTGCAGTGGGATGAATGGACCCAAGTCTCTCTCTCAGCAACCTTCAATGCTGTGGTGCTAGTCAATAAGGCCTGGTATGGTCCTTCCCATCTATCAATAAGACAACCTGAGCGTAGAAAATTCCGTATCATTACATAATTCCCAGGTTCAATGTCATGACAATTACTATCTGGTAAATCAGGAATCACCAACTTCAGATTATCATTTTGATTCCTCAACTGTTTACTCATGTTAATTAAGTACTTTACAGTTACTTCATTGTTACATTTCAAATCATCCTGAGGGTTAATCATGACATGCGGTTGTCGACCAAACAAGATTTCAAAAGGAGACAGATTAAGAGGGGACCTGGGAGTGGTTCTGATGCTATACAAAACAATGGGTAAAGCTTCTGGCCACGTCAATCCTGTCTCTGTCATTACTTTACTCAATTTATTTTTAATAGTGCTGTTCACTCTTTCGACCTTCGCGCTCGCCTGTGGACGGTACGGAGTGTGCAGCTTGCTATCAATACCCATTAATTTACACATTCCTTGAAAGACATCACCTGTAAAATGGGTACCCCTATCACTTTCAATGATTCTAGGGATACCATATCTACATACAAATTCCTGCACAATTTTCTTAGCTGTAAACATAGCGGTATTTGTAGCTGCTGGAAATGCTTCGACCCAATTCGAGAAAACATCTATACAGACAAGTACATATTTCAAATTTCGACATGGGGGTAATTGAATGAAGTCAATTTGTATTACCTGGAAAGGGCCGCCGGCAGGTGGGATATGGGATGGTTCTGTAGGTATTGCTTTTCCAACATTCTTTCTCAGACAGGTAAGGCATGACATTGCTCTTTTACTCGCATGAGAGGAGAATCCTGGGGCGCACCAGTATGCTCTTACCAATTTGCACATCCCCTCCTTGCCTAGATGAGTCAGCCCGTGAGCTGCTTCAGCCAGACATGGAAGGTATGCCCTGGGGGCCACTGGTTTACCATGTCCATCCGTCCAGAGCCCTGAGGACTCCTGGCCATATCCCTTTGCCCTCCAGACTGCTCTTTCCTGTGTGGAACACAAATTCTGCATCTCACACAACTTTTGTGTGTTGATGGTATTAAATACCATCAGTTGTGTGGTGTCTGTCTGTATGGGGGTAGCAGCTGCAAGCTTTGCAGCTTCGTCTGCTCGGCTGTTACCAAGTGACACTGGGTCTTGACTATATGTATGTGCTTTACATTTGATAACAGCCACTCTGTCGGGTTCCTGTATCGCTGTTAGAAGCCTTTTTATGTGAGCTGCATGCGCTATCGGTGTGCCAGCTGCCGTCATGAAATTTCTGAGCCGCCATAGGGCTCCGAAATCATGGACTACCCCGAAGGCGTATCTAGAATCGGTGTAGATATTGGCTGACTTACCCTTAGCCAATTCACATGCTCTGGTTAGGGCGACCAGTTCAGCAACCTGGGCTGAGTGAGGTGGGCCTAGCGGTTCCGCTTCTATGGTGTCTTGGTCATCTACGACTGCGTATCCAGTACACAAGTCTCCCGAGTCTGACTGTCTATGACAACTACCGTCCGTGTAGAACGTGAGTTCTGCATCTTCCAGTGGATTGTCACTGATGTCAGGCCTTGCGGTAAAATTTTGGGTCAAATATTCCATACAATCATGTGTATCTTCCTTTGCATTAAATCCTCCTTCCCCATCACTCTCACCTCCCACCCTTTGTGCCTGACCAGGCACACCTGGGAGAAATGTTGCAGGGTTTAATGCGCTGCATCTCCTTATGGTGATGTTTACTGGGGCCATTAATGCCAATTCCCATCTCGTAAACCTTGCTGATGAGACGTGTCTGGTTTGGGCAGAATTCAATAAGGCAGATACCGCATGCGGTGTATGGATTGTGAGGTTGTGGCCTAGCACGACATCTTCGCTTTTTGTCACTAGCAATGCTATCGCCGCAACGCTACGCAAGCATGTGGGGAGGGATCGCGCTACCGTATCTAGCTGAGCGCTGTAATATGCAACTGGCCTGCTGGCATCACCGTGTTTTTGTGTTAGTACACCTGCTGCGCACCCAGCACTTTCTGTTCCGTATAGTTCAAAGGGCTTCCCATAGTCTGGCATACCTAGTGCTGGTGCCTGCGTTAGGCATTGCTTGAGTCTCTCAAATGCTGTTTCAGATTCGTCTGTATGCGAAATCCGATCAGGTTTGTTTGAAGAGACCATTTCCTGCAAAGGTAGCGCCAATATGGAAAACCCTGGGATCCAATTACGGCAATACCCACACATTCCTAGAAACGTCCTTATCTGTTGCTGGGTTTGTGGCAGTGTCATGTCTCTAATGGCTTGGATTCTATCAGCGGTCAGGTGTCTCAGTCCTTGTGTTAGACAGTGTCCCAAATATTTTACCTTAGTTTGGCATAATTGTAACTTGTCTTTGGAAACCTTGTGACCTGTGTCTGAAAGATGAAACAGGAGCTGTTTCGTATCCTTCAGGGAAGCTTCCAATGAATCAGAACACAGTAGTAGATCATCCACGTACTGTATCAACACTGATCCACTCTCCGGTTGGAAAGACTGTAAACAATCATGCAAAGCCTGAGAAAATATACTTGGACTATCTATGAAACCTTGGGGTAACCGAGTCCACGTGTATTGGACTCCTCTGTATGTGAATGCAAACAAATATTGGCTGTCAGGGTGCAGAGGTACCGAAAAGAATGCGGAGCAGAGGTCAATAACAGTGAAAAATTTGGCAGTGGGAGGAATTTGCATTAGGATGACAGCTGGATTAGGCACTACGGGGAACTGACTCTCAACTATTTTGTTAATCCCCCTTAGATCTTGCACTAGCCTGTAACCCCTCCCCCCACTCTTTTTAACAGGGAAGATGGGACTATTTGCTGTGCTGGACGTTCTTACTAGAATGCCCTGTTGTAGCAAGCGCTCTATTACGGGAAAAACTCCTAACTCCACCTCTGGTTTCAGAGGATACTGTGGGATTTTTGGAGCTATCCTACCATCTTTTACTTGTACAACTACTGGAGCTACATTTGCCATTAATCCAGTGTCCTGTCCATCTTTTGTCCAAAGTGACTCTGGTATCTGAGATGTCATCTCTTCTACTTGGGATGGATTCCTATTTGTCATAATGGAATGTGACATTAATTTTGATGGGGAGTCTAACATGTCTCGTACTTCCTGAGCGTGATTCTCAGGGATGTCCAAGAATACACCTTCAGGAGTACAATAAATGACGCAACCCATTTTACATAGTAAGTCTCTTCCCAGGAGATTAGTTGGTGCCGATGCAGCCAGCAAAAAGGAATGCTTGGTATGCAAAGGCCCTATTGTAATCTCGGCTGGTTTGCTAACAGGGTAGTGCTGGACTACTCCTGTTACTCCCATGGCTGGAATTGTCCTACCAGTGGTTCTCATGCCCACTGTCGAATTTATTACTGACTTGGCCGCCCCTGTGTCTACAAGAAAGTTTAAAGTTTTACCAGCTACATTGATTGCAATCTCTGGTTCGCTTCCAAGACTAGCAATCAACTTAACTGGGTGCAGATTACAGGTATGGCCACACCCCTATTGGGTATGCTGACCTCCCTGAATCCCGCTAGCAGCGACTACTTGTGCGGGGGTTAGCTGGGAACTACCAGAGGCATGCCAACCTCTGTTCGGGGGGTATCTTTTTGTTTCCCCTGTATGTGGCTCAAAACTCCGCCTCTGTGGACCCTGCTCCCATTGTCGTGTGTTGTGTTGTTGTCTAGGGGGTTGAAAAGATCTTTGTACATTCTTTGTTCTACATTCTCGTGCAAAGTGTCCCGGTCTGTTACAAGAAAAACATGTTATTACACTTGCCTTACCCACAGGATTCGGTGGTACATACGCAGGCTGCTTTGT
This sequence comes from Pseudophryne corroboree, assembly GCF_028390025.1. NCBI lineage: Eukaryota > Metazoa > Chordata > Amphibia > Anura > Myobatrachidae > Pseudophryne > Pseudophryne corroboree. Next base: position 57,145,063 of record NC_086446.1, on the reverse strand, counting down.
GGTCAGCGCCTGTATACTTACTGACATCAACTTATCACTTTGCGACTCCCTGTGCCTAGTGATATTTCTGTCGTGATCAATAGCAGCCTCTCTCAATGTGGACACTGACAGACCTCGCCAGCATGGTTGCGTGGTCTGTACCCTAGCTTTTAATGTTTCTTTCAAACCATCCATCAGTACAGATACTGCTACTTCTCGATGGTTTGGGTTGGTCTTAATGTCTTCTATACCAGTGTACTTTGCCATTTCTAATAGTGCCCGGTGAAAATATTCTGTTGCCGTTTCGGACTCCTTTTGCTTAATGGAAAATATTTTATTCCATTTAACAACGGCTGGGAAATACTCCTTTAGCTGTAAATTTATCCTTTTTACATTATCCTTGTTGTACACGTCTGTAAGCGGTACATCTTTATCCAATGCACAGTCAGCTAAAAATTGAGTTGCGTCAACATTGGAAGGTAAACAAGCTCTTAGCAGTATCTGCCAATCCTTGTTGTTGGGTTCTACAGTGTTACCTAGATCCCTGATGTATTTTTGGCTAGCAACTAAGTCCTTCCTGGGGTCAGGAAATTCGGACACTATTGTTCTTAATTCCATTCTGGAAAATGGAGTGTACATGGCAATGTTCCTTATGGGAGTGGCTCCAGACACATCTGTTTTTCCATTGGGAACTGCTATTACCCTTACAGGAGCAATTCTAACAGCCTCTTCCTGTGTAGATTCTACAGCTTGTTGTGGTACAATTGTTTCAGTGTAGTGCATGGTGCCGTACTTACCCGTTGACACGACCTCACCTATCCCTCCGCTAGGGGCTTTCACTAATCTCGTGGGTGTCGCTGTGCCTACTGTGGTCTCTGCTATGGTGGCTGCAAGAGAGAGAGCTGAAATTGTTGCTGAATCGTCTTCTTGATCACACTCCTGAGGAAGGTTCAAAACAGGGTACATCTTGCACGGGTTAATACTTGCATGAGTTATTTGGTTAACATCATTAACATTTACAGGGTTACTAAGAGTTTGTGTTTTACAACCCAGTGCGTTTCTCTCCGCAATCAACTTCTCTCCTGCAATGTATGGTGGAGGAGGAGCTGTGGCTATCAGCTTCCTGACTGCCCCAGATCCTGCCGCCAGAGCCAAACCTCTCTGTATCTCACCTTCCTGGTGCCATAACTGTAAATAATCATGATGTTGAATTCGTCTCTTTGTTGATTTTACGAGACATATCCTCCTCCTTAAATTTTGTAACACTTCTGGACTAAAGCTACCTATTCTTGGGAATTTGTCCCTGTCTTGTACAGTCATTCTCTCCCATTCATCACATAAAGATTCGGTGTGACTTCCATATTTTTCACACATTACATATCGTGCCGACCCAACTGGTCGGTTCACAGAATCAACCTGAACCAAGGTTGATCGCCCCCTACCTGAGCAACTGGCCCCCATAGTCTGCAGGTGTTGCTTAGTCCTCCTTGGATCTCTGTATCAAGGTTTTCAGCAAGCCTTTTCAGACAACCAAATTACTCCACAGTAGGCCGGCGGTGGCGGTTTACCGAGTACCCCACTCACTCGCCCACCTCGACCAATACGACCTGATCACACCGACGTGGTGCTGGCGTACTCGATACAGGGCCCCTATGGAACCTTCAGTTTACTGGAACATATGAGGGTTACCCGCAGGACACTTACTCTTTCCAGTAAAGGTGGGGTTGTTAGATAGTTCCTGAGTGACCAGCGAACTTCCCTTCCAAAAATAAAAAATTACACAAATCACGTCAGAATGTACAAATAGCGTTTGTGACCACTTTACTCTTTTGGTATTAGGTCAGATTACTAACTACTGCACACAATTACGTGCGGTCCAATCGTTCAGTACACAAGCACTACTTGTTATGTACTGAATGATCAATGGAATCGATGTTTCCGGCCGCGATTCCTTCAGCAAGAGCTTGTATGGCCTATATGGGTTCTGCACCAACACCCCAGGCGTTGTGCCACTGGACTTTTATAGCGGACCTTTTACCTTACGACCTCCTGGTCTTGTTACCTTATGACCTCCTGGTCTTGTTACCTTATGGTCCGCTATACTCTAATGCTCAAATATTATTTAACCAGGGATGCCTCCCTAGCCACCGTATATGTCACTTACACGTATGTCCCTTGACGAGTACCCGGCTTTCCTTTTGGTTCCACCTTAAAGTTGTATAAACTTATGTATACAAAACCACACTCACTCAACACATGTACACTTTGTTTCTATATCTATTTCTGCGCAGAAATTGTCTTCAGTCCAACAGTGTTACCAATTAGGAGTAGGATCTGTTAAACTAAATTTCAGATTTTTCCAAAAATAGATTTGCGTTATTTACCGCGTCGCGTTATCTATCGCCTTTGCGCTAATTATCGCTTTGCGCTAATTCACCTTTTTCGTGACTTGAGCTACGTGAGCGTAACCGGACGCTACGTTGCGTAATGTACGCTGCGTGCGTCTGCCTTTTGGATTGCGTACGCTAGTCTTTGTTAGCGACACGTGTACGCAATGCAAAGATCCACCGTAACACAATATATACTTTTATCAATGTAAATGATCCCTGATCATCTACCGCAATCCACACTGACTGCCTTGTCTCCTAGACAAATCGTGTGTTGTTCTATACTTTAACTATTACCTCTACTATGAAATAACAGCAAATCTCTTTTAGCACTTTCTATCAACTATAAAAATTGGCAAACAGGAATAGTGATATACGAAATTGAAAAAAAAGAAATGCAGATAAATGTATGCGTGCGTGTATACGCAAGACAGAAGAGAAATAAAACAGTTTTAAAAGACACAAGCGTTTTGTTCTTACTTCCGGTTCCCGGATTCCTTCAGCACTCTTTATCTAAGCGAAGCAGACGCTTATCCCGCCAGCACTGGGAGACAACCTCCCACCCTTTGCTGGGGGATAATGTCTGCTGATCTACCTAGTGCAGATATGAGAAGGATAGGACGAGTCCCCAATTGACAATGCTAAATTCCTTTGTCGTATAAACAACCCTTTATGAAGTCTAAGAACACTGTACGCTGTTTGCTTAAGAAGTACCGTAATGGTACGCTAGTTGCGTAACGATCGCTCAGCCGTAGGCGAGACGCTCAAGCGTCACGTTCGCTCACGGCCCAGTGATCACAGGACACGTTATTGGCTATGACTAGAGTAATGATTCGCTATGGCGTAGCTTACGCTCGAGACCACGAGGAGGTCACCAGCGGTGCAGACGCTCACAATGCTATACCTTTATGTTTAAACCTTATACCAATGAAATACACAGAATAACTTAATGTGAATACAGGGTGTAAGTGCAACCTTGTGTAACCTGACTAACTACAAAGCTGCTTGAGCGTCACCGACGCTCAAGTGAACACTTAACACTATAGAAAATACACAGATACTGGTTTAGGTTCCAAAGCCTATTAACCGTATTATATCTAATATATTTGTAAAAGGGGATAACAGTACAAATGATACACTACAATATAACAGAGACTTCCTAACCACAGAACTAAACAATAAATACAAAAGGACAATACTACACTGACCTAAATGCAATACAATACAATACTATCTAATACAATACAATACTAGCCTAGTCTAGGGGAGATATGAGAGAACAGAACAGGGAGAGAGAGAGAGACAGAGAGATGAGAGAAATTGGCTCACAGAAAGACAATGATTACGGAGAGAAACTTACGCACAAAGGGTATGATCGCCTGCGCCTCGATATCCAGCTCCCGGCTATCAGCAGATAACCGTTGATGAGAGAGTGAGAGCTGGATGTGGTCGGCCTGCCTATTTATGCCCCACACACAATGCAATCTCCTGGTCCTACAATCCCATTGTCCATTGGCCGAAGGAATTCGGCCCTGCATCATAACAAAAGGTCATAGGGTGATTCATACAGGTGGGCTGTGACGATTTCCAACAGCTCAGGTGGGTGGGAAACTGGGTTTCCCGCCGCATACCTGAGTATGTGTAAATAATAGAAATGGACATAAACTTCTTATGTCCATAACTATTCGCACGAGCGATTAATACGCTCCAAACCAACACCGGAATATTACTAATTAAATACTCTTCCGATGGGTACCAAACACTGCTGTATGATTCCTGTCAGACCCTTCGTACAATACAAAGAGGGATTCCTTTAAACAGGGACCTTCTATTTTAACCAAACTTTCAGAATCTATCAAGGGGACCATGATCTACAAACTACATTAATTGTGAACATTTGTAACGAATGAGTCGCACGCTACGACTACATAAACTCTACCGTAAATACGCATACCGCGCCTGCGAGTGCACGCTATCGCGGGTATGCGCCTTCACGGGAGAGCGTACGCATGCACAGCGCGGACCAGTGTGCGGTGCAAATATGGCAACGTGCATAGAGGCATTTTTCTGACTTTGACAATATATATATATATATATATATATATATATATATACACACACACCCACACACACATACATATATTTATCTTAATATAGGAAATAGGGGGGCACCAATATTTTTCTTGCCTCCGGGCAACTGTGATGAACTTACACCACTGTCACTGACATAGGGGGTTATTCAGAGATGAACGCAGATCGCTGCGTAAGCAGTCAGATCTGTATTCATCTCTGCACATGCTGGGGGCCACCCAGCCGCCGATGCATCCGCAATTAGATTGTAGAGGCATTGAATCTAAAGTTGACCCCTGGCAGCGCAACCTGACTGTGCTGTCAGTGCCCATTTCTCCCCCCGAAGTGGCTGTGTGTGACATCACGCAGCCGTCTCAAAAAACGGTCCTGGCCCACCCCCGTTTTTCTGCCACCACTCTCTCAATGCCGTAACCCCACCCCCGCAACATCGTGACTTGTCAATCACAATGCAGTTGCATCCATCTGGGCCTGTACTACTCACTGATCCCGACCATGGGGAAGTACTAAAATAAAAAGTATCTATGAGTTGGAAAAGGTCCCTCAACTTAATAGACACACTAGTTAAGAGCCACTAAATGTGAAATCCTCCCCAACATCCTTAAAAACCAGGTACATATCTGTGTGGGTCTTGCAAAGTATGCAAACATATCCTAAACATTTTTAGGGATAAATACGGTCAGAGACATCAAATCAAACAATTCATCAACTGCAGGAAAAGCAATGTAATGTACTGCATTATATGCCCGTGCAATATTTATTATGTGGTCATGACGTCTAGAATGCTCAAACAAACTGCCCTGGTCACTTACATAACTACTAATGAGATATTTACATTAGTGTCTGGGAATCACCCTGTATGATATAATTGAAGCATATATATATTTTCTGCCTGTCTGAGTTTACATTAACAACTATAACCAGAGCTCCATTTGAAAATTAGACCCTGGGGAATTATCATAGATATTGACAGCCAGGGCCGTAACTACGTGTGTGCCAAGTGGGCTTGGCACACAGCGCAGTTGCCCTGAGGGCGCACGGCATGTAATGAGTTAAATTGACTCATTACATGCCGCCTCTGAAGTCTGCGCCGTGCACCGCCACCGCACTGGGGAGGAGAGCTACAGCGCCGGGCAGCGGAGAAGGAGGAGAGAGGGGGACTGGAGCCGCAGCAGCGCTATTTCATTGGTAGTAAGCGCCACTGCAGCAGCCCCCTCTCCTTCCGTATTGGATGCCCGGTGCTGCTGTGGATGCTGGGATGGAGGAACCGCATCCCAGCATCTACAGCAGCGCCGGGCAGCCAATACGCAAGGAGAGGGGGCTGCTGCAGTGGCGCTTACTACCAATGAAATAGCGCTGCTGCGTCTCCAGTCCCCCTCCCTCCCCCTCCTTCTCTGATGCCTGCACCGAGGGAACTGCACGAGGAGCCTGACTGCCAGCGGGGAGATGGTAAGTATGTCTCTCTCTCTCTCTCAGGGGGACACCGTCTGCCATAATGTGTAAAAAGGGGGCCTGGCTGCCGCAATGTGTAAAAAGGGGGACTGGCTGGCGTAATGTGTAAAAAGGGGGACTGCCTGCCACAATGTGTAAAAAGGGGGTCACCGTCTGCCATAATGTGTAAAAAGGGGGACTGGCTGCCGTAATGTGTAAAAAAAGGGGGACTGGCTGCCGCAATGTGTAAAAAGGGGGACTGGCTGCCGTAATGTGTAAAAAAGGGGGACTGGCTCCCGCAATGTGTATAAAGGGGGACACCGTCTGCCGTAATGTGTAAAAACGGGGACGCTGTCTGCTGTAATTTGTAAAAAGGGGGACTGGCTGCCGTTATATGTAAAAAGGGGACGCTGTCTGCCGTAATGTTAAAAAAGGGGACGCTGTCTGCTGTAATGTGTAAAAAAGGGGACGCTGTCTGCTGTAATGTTAAAAAAGGGGACGCTGTCTGCCGTAATGTGTAAAAAGGGGGACGCTATCTGCCGTAATGTGTAAAAAGGGGACGCTGTCTGCCGTAATGTGTAAAAAGGGGACGCTTTCTGCCGTAATGTGTAAAAAGGGGGCGCTTTCTGCCGTAATGTGTAAAAAGGCGGGCTGTCTGCTGTAATGTGTAAAAAGGGGAACACTGTCTGCTGTAATGTATAAAAGGGTCTCTACCTGGTGTAGTGGCGCTACTGTGCAGCGTAATTTGAATAATGGAGACTACTGTGCACCGTATTATGAATTGCTATTATTTTGTGGCCACGCCCCTTCCCCATAAAGCCACGCCCCTATATATATTTTGCACGCCTACGAGGCACACTGCCCCTATCTTGCATGGGGGGGGGGGGCGCGGCGCCAGTGTAGTTTCTTGCACACAGCGCTAAAATGCCTAGTTACAGCACTGTTGACAGCACTGGGTGTGGGTAACTACCTACACGAGATTGTTACCTTTTAGCAATTGGTATAGATACAAATAGAGCTGTGCAATTTAATTGTATCCACATAATTTGATACATTGAATCAACTACCATAGCCACCAAGAAGGCTGTCTCTATTTCACCATGTCTAGTGATAGACTGTGATTCTCATAGTAAAATAAGTGGCTCAGATAGGAGCAGCGTGAGTTTAGTTATACCGCTTTCACATCGCTAATGCCGGATCCCACCCGGTAAAAGAAACGTGTCCTTACCGGGTGGGATCCGGCATTTGCTCCCTTCTGCTGGCTTTCCGACCCGGCAATATACCGGGTCGGTTGCCATAGCAGCGGGGGAACGCAGCAGCAGCAGGGGCGGGGGTGGAGGCGGCGCTGGGAGATGAGCTCATCTCCTGCGCCGCCTCTCCCTATGCTGTGAATGGGAACCGTGTCGCATCGACACGGCTCCCATTCACACCGCACCTGACCCGGTAATCAACCCGGGTATAATCCTTCTTTTATACCGGGTTGAATTACCGGGTCAGGCGACCCGCTAATTCAGAGAAAGTGCTTTCACATCGCACACTGACCCGTGTCGACACGGCAATTTGCCGTGTCGATACCGGGTTATTTGTGCGATGTGAAAGGGGTATTACATTGTAACAGATAAAATGTCAACATCCATGAGTCATAAGGCAGCTGCAGGATCTAGCAGGGTATTGAAGTAGCTACTTCGGTAAATTGTTACAAGGCGTTTTAGCTCACAATGTCTACATAATATTGACACAGTGTAATTTTCTTTAGCATTTAAACAGCCTTGACAGGAATAACATCTAATAAAGTATATTACAGCATCAAGTGGTAATAGTAATGAGCAAATTAGCAGCTGCATGACACAATAGGATGTAGAGACAGCCTTATCTGCAAGAATATATTCAGACGTAAAGAATGCTATTATTGTCAATGTCTATGGGGATCAGGACACATAGCAATACTTATAGAGTGGGAATTACATATTAATTCTTCCTGATGTAAAAGAAGATACTAATCGGTGGGAGACACAGACACTATAGCCTGTTGGATTCAACATATCACTGTGAAGTTATTCACATATATATTACGATAGAAGATATATGAGATACTTCTAACACTAACGCACAGCACCAACCTATACCATCTGTTGAATTACACAGTGGTAATTTCATATCCCGAAAGATTAGGTTGCATTGGGGTCAATTTACACTTATAGTGGGATCGCTATATCCCCAAACTCTTTATATTTTCTAATGAATTTAACATCAGACAGTAAGATGAATCTGTTCTGATATATTGAAGTGTGCATTCTAGTAAGAACGTGACTTCGATCTATACAGACGAATACCGCACTACCAGTGGGGTTGCGACACCCCTAAGGGAAATTATATTCTCTATACTTTAGTCTGTTACAATAGGACCAAGAAAAGGTCCGATATATGTGGGCTGATAGATAAATTTAGGATTGCCACATCCTTTAAAGTCCCACATTAGTACTGGAATGTATATGTTCCCTCGATAATCTTTCCCCACATGCATGATTAAATTTTCCACTGTGGGTATCAACGTGGATAGTGGATGCAAAATATTTGTGTTATACAGAAGTGTGTTTCCCACGTGATTCTATTTAAGATTATACATCTAAGGGAACCACAGTGATAACAGTGAATTATTATACCAACAGTGATAGCTGATATTGAACTAATTGTGAAGATCAATAGTGATTACTTTTGGATAGCACTGGGATAGATACAGTAACCCTATGAGTGCTTAATACACAAGAAACACACGCGGACACGCCTTTTAATTCTTTATTCACATTCTCAATCTTTTAGGATTCACATACATGTTAGTTTGTTGGATTTTAACTCTTATGTTTCACTGTAGTTTGGGTCGACTAAATTTAACATATTCTAATGTATACTTAATAAAGGTTAAATTTTATGAATAATCAATTTTTCTTTAGTGCATCAATTATACAGTTTCCTTCTCTCTTTTAGTCCTAACTTGGAATCTCCTCCACAAAGAAACAAAACGTTGTTATTATATTTAGGCATAGAGGCATAGTGAGTTTTAAGGATTTCTTTTCCCTTGAAGATGGATTTGTTTTTTGCAATTATGTTAATTCTGTTATGGAAGCACTTGATCATGAGTACAAAACAGAGGATTTGCATTTATTTATTGATTATTCTAAAGTTAGCTTGAAATCTGTGCTTCTCCACAATGGAAATAAGTTTCCATCAGTACCACTAGCTCATTCTGCTGCTGCTATGAAATAAACTTATGAGAATGTAGAACTCCTGCTCCATAAAGAATACAAATGGAATGTCTGTGGTGACTTAAAAGTCATTGTTCTTTTGCTTGGACTTCAACTTGGTTTCATAAAGTACTGTTGCTTTCTTTATGATTGGCACAGCAGAGACCACAGAAATCACTACACTCAGAAGAAGTGGCCAAAGCGAATATCATTAATCCCTGGAAAGAAAAATGTTGCCAGTATATCTTGTAGATCCAGAAAACATATTGCAAAAAATAAGATTTTACTCACCGGAAAATCTATTTCTTGTAGTCCGTAGTGGATGCTGGGAACTCCGTAAGGACCATGGGGAATAGACGGGCTCCGCAGGAGACTGGGCACTCTAAAAGAAAGATTAGGTACTATCTGGTGTGCACTGGCTCCTCCCACTATGACCCTCCTCCAGACCTCAGTTAGGATACTGTGCCCGGAAGAGCTGACACAATAAGGAAGGATTTTGAATCCCGGGTAAGACTCATACCAGCCACACCAATCACACCGTATAACTCGTGATACTATACCCAGTTAACAGTATGAAATATAACTGAGCCTCTCAACAGATGGCTTAACAATAACCCTTAGTTAGGCAATAACTACATACAAGTATTGCAGACAATCCGCACTTGGGATGGGCGCCCAGCATCCACTACGGACTACGAGAAATAGATTTACCGGTGAGTAAAATCTTATTTTCTCTGACGTCCTAGTGGATGCTGGGAACTCCGTAAGGACCATGGGGATTATACCAAAGCTCCCAAACGGGCGGGAGAGTGCGGATGACTCTGCAGCACCGAATGAGAGAACTCAAGGTCCTCCTCAGCCAGGGTATCAAATTTGTAGAATTTAGCAAACGTGTTTGCCCCTGACCAAGTTGCAGCTCGGCAAAGTTGTAAAGCTAAGACCCCTCGGGCAGCCGCCCAAGATGAGCCCACTTTCCTCGTGGAATGGGCTTTTACTGATTTAGGATGCGGCAATCCAGCCGCAGAATGCTCCAGCTGAATTGTGCTACAAATTCAGCGAGCAATAGTCTGCTTAGAAGCAGGAGCACCTATTTTGTTGGGTGCCTACAGGATAAAAAGCAAATCAGTTTTCCTGACTCCAGCCGCCCTGGAAATATACATTTTTAAGGCCCTGACTACGTCCAGTAACTTGGAATCTTCCAAGTCCCTAGTAGCCGCGGGCAGTACAATAGGTTGGTTCAAGTGAAAAGCTGATACCACTTTAGGGAGAAACTGGGGACGAGTCCTCAATTCTGCCCTATCCATATGGAAAATCAGATAAGGGCTTTTACATGACATAGCCGCCAATTCTGACACACGCCTGGCCGAAGCCAAGGCCAATAACATGACCACTTTCCACGTGAGATATTTTAGATCCACGGTTTTAAGTGGCTCAAACCAATGTGATTTTAGGAAACTCAACACCACATTGAGATCCCAAGGTGCCACTGGAGGCACAAAAGGGGGCTGAATATGCAGCACGCCTTTTACAAATGTCTGAACTTCAGGTAGTGAAGCTAGTTCTTTCTGGAAGAAAATCGACAGAGCCGAGATCTGTACCTTAATGGAGCCTAATTTCAGGCCCATAGTCACTCCTGCTTGTAGGAAGTGTAGAAATCGACCCAGTTGAAATTCCTCTGTTGGGGCCTTTCTGGCCTCACACCAAGCAACATATTTCCGCCATATGCGGTGATAATGTTTTGCAGTTACATCTTTCCTGGCTTTAATCAGCGTAGGAATGACTTCCTACGGAATGCCCTTTTCCTTTAGGATCTGGCGTTCAACCGCCATGCCGTCAAACGCAGCCGCGGTAAGTCTTGGAACAGACAGGGCCCCTGCTGTAGCAGGTCCTGTCTGAGCGGCAGAGGCCATGGGTCCTCTGAGATTAACTCTTGAAGTTCCGGGTACCAAGACCTTCTTGGCCAATCCGGAACAATGAGTATAGTTCTTACTCCTCTTTTCCTTATTATCCCCAGTACCTTGGGTATGAGAGGAAGAGGAGGGAACACATAAACCGACCGGTACACCCACGGTGTGACTAGAGCGTCCACAGCTATCGCCTGAGGGTCCCTTGACCTGGCACAATATTTTTCTAGTTTTTTGTTTAGGCGGGACGCCATCATGTCCACCTGTGGCTTTTCCCAATGGTTTACTATCTGTTGGAAGACTTCTGGATGAAGTCCCCACTCTCCCGGGTGGAGGTCGTGTCTGCTGAGGAAGTCCGCTTCCCAGTTGTCCACTCCCGGAATGAACACTGCTGACAGTGCTAACACGTGATTTTCCGCCCATCGGAGAATCCTTGTGGCTTCTGCCATCGCCGCCCTGCTTCTTGTGCCTCCCTGTCGGTTTACATGGGCGACTGCCGTGATGTTGTCTGATTGGATCAGTACCGGCTGGTTTTGAATCAGAGGCCTTGCCAGACTTAGGGCATTGTAAATGGCCCTCAGTTCCAGAATATTTATGTGTAGGGACGACTCCTGACTTGACCAAAGTCCTTGGAAATTTCTTCCCTGTGTGACTGCCCCCCAGCCTTGAAGGCTGGCATCCGTGGTTACCAGGACCCAGTCCTGTATGCCGAATCTGCGGCCCTCTTGAAGATGAGCACTCTGCAGCCACCACAGTAGAGATACCCTGGTCCTTGGAGACAGGGTTATCAGCCGATGCATCTGAAGATGCGATCCCGACTACTTGTCCAAGAGGTCCCACTGAAAGGTTCTTGCATGGAACCTGCCGATTGGAATTTTGCTTCGTAAGAAGCTACCATTTTTCCCAGGACTCGTGTGCAGTGATGCACCGATACCTGTTTTGGTTTCAGGAGGTCTCTGACTAGAGATGACAGCTCCTTGGCTTTCTCCTGCGGGAGAAACACTTTTTTCTGTTCTGTGTCCAGAACCATCCTCAGGAACAGTAGGCGTGTAGTAGGAACCGGCTGTGACTTTGGAATGTATAGAATCCATCCGTGCTGTTGTAGCACTTCCCGAGATATTGCTACTCCGACCAACAACTGCTCCTTGGACCTCGCCTTTATAAGGAGATCGTCCAAGTACGGGATAACTAAAACTCCCTTTTTTCGAAGGAGTATCATCATTTCTGCCTTTATCTTGGTAAAGACCCTCGGTGCCGTGGACAGTCCAAACGGCAGTGTTTGGAATTGGTAATGGCAATCCTGTACCACAAATCTGAGGTACTCCTGGTGAGGATGGTAAATGGGGACATGTAGTTAAGCATCCTTGATGTCCAGGGATACCATGTAATCCCCCTCCTCCAGGCTTGCAATAACCACCCTGAGCGATTCCATCTTGAACATGAATTTTTTTATGTATGTGTTCAAGGATTTCAAATTTAAAATGGGTCTCACCGAACCGTCCGGTTTCGGTACCACAAACAGTGTGGAATAGTAACTCCGTCCTTGTTGAAGTAGAGGCACCTTGACTATCACCTGCTGGGAATACAGCTTGTGAATTGCCTCTAGCACAGCCTCCTTGCCTGAGGGAGTTGTCGGCAAGGCAGATTTGAGGAAACGGTGGGGAGATAGACGCCTCGAATTCCAGCTTGTACCCCTGAGATACTACTTGAAGGATACAGGGATCCACCTGTGAGCGAGCCCACTGATCGCTGAAATTTTTGATGCGGCCCCCCACCGTACCTGGCTATGCCTGTGGAGCCCCCGCGTCATGCGGTGGACTCAGAGGAAGCGGGGGAAGAATTTTGATTCTGGGAACTGGCTGACTGGTGCAGCTTTTTCCCTCTTCCCTCGTCTCTGTGCAGAAAGGAAGCGCCTTTGACCCGCTTGCTTTTCTGAAGCCGAAAGGACTGTACCTGATAATACAGTGCTTTCTTAGGCTGTGAGGAAACCTGAGGTAAAAAATTTTCTTCCCAGCTGTTGCTGTGGATACGAGGTCCCAGAGACCATCCCCAAACAATTCCTCACCCTTATAAGGCTCTATGTGCCTTTTAAAGTCAGCATCACCTGTCCAGTGACGGGTCTCTAATACCCTCCTGACAGAATGGACATTGCATTAATTCTGGATGCCAGCCGGCAAAATATCCCTCTGTGCATCCCTCATATATAAGACGACGTCTTATGTTCGCAAAATAGTATCCCTGTTTGACAGGGTTACAGACCACGCTGCAGCAGCACTATCTGCAGGTCTCAGTCTAGTACCTGAGTGTGTAAATACAGACTTCAGGATAGCCTCCTGCTTTTTATCAGCAGGTACCTTCAAAGTGGCCGTATCCTAAGACGGCAGTGCCACCTTTTTTGACAAACGTGTGAGCGCCTTTTCCACCCTAGGGGATATCTCCCAGCGTAACTTATCCTCTGGCGGGAAAGGGTACGCCATCAGTAACTTTTTAGAAATTACCAGTTTCTTATCGGGGGAACCCACGCTTTTTCACACTTCATTCACTCATTTGATGGGGGAACAAAACACTGCCTGCTTTTTCTTCCCAAACATAAAACCCTTTTTTAGTGGTACTTGGGTTAATGTCAGAAATGTGTAACACATTTTTTATTGCCGGGATCATGTAACGGATGTTCCTAGTGGATTGTGTATATGTCTCAACCTCGTCGACACTGGAGTCAGACTCCGTGTCGACATCTGTGTCTGCCATCTGAGGGAGCGGGCGTTTATGAGCCCCTGATGGCCTTTAAAACGCCTGAGCAGGCGCGGGCTGAGAAGCCGGCTGTCCCACAGCTGTTACGTCATCCAGCCTTTTATGTAAGGAGTTGACACTGTCGGTTTATACCTTCCACCTATCCATCCACTCTGGTGTCGGCCCCACAGGGGGCGACATCACATTTATCGGCATCTGCTCTGCCATCACATAAGCCTCCTCATCAAACGTGTCGACACAGCCGTACCGACACACCGCACACACACAGGGAATGCTCTGACTGAGGACAGGACCCCACACAGCCCTTTGGGGAGACAGAGAGAGAGTATGCCAGAACACACCAGAGCGCTATATAATTTAGGGATTAACACTATATTGAGTGAATTTTTCCCAATAGCTGCTTGTATATACAATATTGCGCATAAATTTAGTGCCCCCCCACTCTTTTTAACCCTTTGAGCCTGCAAACTACAGGGGAGAGCCTGGGGAGCTGTCTTCCAGCTGCACTGTGAAGAGAAAATGGCGCCAGTGTGCTGAGGGAGATAGCTCCGCCCCTTTTTCACGGACTTTTCTCACGCTTTTTTATGGATTCTGGCAGGGGTATTTATCACATATATATAGCCTCTGGGGCTATATATTGTGATATATTTGCCAGCCAAGGTGTTTTTATTGCTGCTCAGGGCGCCCCGCCCCAGCGCCCTGCACCCTCAGTGACCGGAGTGTGAAGCAGTGGCGTAACTACTGCCCCCGCAGTCCTCGCGGTGGCTTTGGGGCGAGGGCTGCGGGGGCGCCACTGATTTACAGCAGACTGACATGCGGACGAGCGTCCGCATGTCAGTCTGCTTTCTCCGTCCCTCCGCCGCTTGTTGGAGGGACACGGAGGGCACAGCCTCTCCTTTGTCCCTCCTGCTGCATCATCTCCGGCGGCCGCTGGTCTGATAGGGAGAAGTGCCGTCCGTGAGCTCTAATTGGCTCACGAACCGGCACTTCCCCATATTAGACCCGCGGCCGCCGGAGATGATGCAGCAGGAGGGACACAGGAGAGGCTGTACCCTCCGTGTTGCTCCAAAAAGCGGCGGCGGCGGGGGGGGGGGGGATGATATCTGGCACTGGGGGGAATATCTGGCACTGGGGGGAATAACTGGCAGGGGAGGGATATCTGGCACTGGGGCATTGTCTGGCACTGGGGGCATATATGGCACTGGGGGGGGATATCTGGCACTGGGGCATTATCTAGCACTGGGTGGAATATCTGGCGGGGGGGGTGTGGATGTCTGGCACTGGGGGGAATAACTGGCAGGGGGGGGATATCTGGCACTGGGGCATTATCTGGCACTGGGGGGGAATAACTGGCAGGGGGGGGATATCTGGAACTGGGGCTTTATCTGGCACTGGGGGCATATATGGCACTGAGGGGGAATATCTGGCAGGGGGGGGATATCTGGCACTGGGGCATTATCTGGCACTGGGGGCATATATGGCACTGGGGGGGAATATCTGGCACTAGGGGCATATATGGCACTGGAGGGGGGGAATATCTGGCACCGGGGGCATATATGGCACTGGGGGGGGGATATCTGGCACTGGGGGCATATATGGCACTGGGGGGGGGGGCATATCTGGCACTGGGGGCATATTTGGCACTGGGGGGAATATATGGCACTGGGGGCATATTTGGCACTGGGGGGGAATATATGGCACTGGGGGCATATCTGGCACTGGGGGCATATGTGGCACTGAGGGGAATATCTGGCACTGAGGGCATATGTGGCACTGGGGGGGTATATGTGTACCTGGCACATGGGGGGGGGCTATATTTGGCACTGGGGCATGTGAGTACCTGGCACCGTGGGGGAATATCTGGCACTGGGGACATATGTGGCACTGGGAGCACAGCCCTAGCAACGAGCATGACACACAGTGCATGAAACACCTGGCAACGAGCATGACACACAGTGCATGAAACACCTGGCAACGAGCATGACACCCAGTGCATGAAACCCCTGGCAACGAGCATGACACCCTGAGCATGAAAACCCCTGGCACCGTGCATGGAACCAAGAGCATGAAACCCCTGGCAACGAGCATGACACACAGTGCATGAAACCCCTGACAACGAGCAGGTAATTGAAAAGTAATTAGAAGCCTTACTGTAGGACTTAATGTGTAATGGGCATTACGGTGTGTGGCATAATGTATCACGGACATTGCGGTGTGTGTCATAATGTGTCAGGCATTACGGTGTGTGGTATACTATATCACGGGCATTGTGGTATGTGGTATAATGTCTCAGGGTCATTGCAGTGTGGCATAATACATAACGGGCATTGCGGTGTGTGGCATAGGGTGTAACGGGCAGGGCATTGCGGTATGTGTCACAGGCATTACGGTGTATGGTATACTATATCACGGGCATTGTGGTATAATGTATCACGGACATTGCGGTGTGTGTCATAATGTGTCACAGACATTGTATGTGCTATAATGTATCAGGGGCATTGCAGTGTGTAGCATAATGTATAACTGGCATTGCGATTCCTGTCATAATGTGTCACAGGCATTACGGTGTGTGGCATAATGTGTCACGGGCATTACGGTGTGTGGCATGATGTGTCGGGGGCATTACAGTGTGTGCATATTGTGTCGTGCATTATTGTGTGTGGAATAATGTCTAAGGGCATTGCAGTATGTGGCATAATGTATACTGGGCATTACTATAATGAGGAAAAATGACAAATAATGTAAGAGGCATGAATCAGGATTATTTTTCTTTCCTGTGGTGGCCAACGTATGGGCGTGCAGGTTGCAGAACTGGGGTATAAGGTAGTCTTTTCCTGCAATGCCACGCCCCTTTATGCGAAACCACGCCCATTCCAACGAAATCACACCCCTTATTTTGCCGCGCGCGCATATTTATCCCTTACTTGCTCCCAATTATGTAGCATGGAGGAGGGGGGGGGGGCGAATAATTTTTTGGCTTGGGGGAGAAAAATTTCTAGTTACGCCACTGGTGTGAAGTGTGTATGAGGAGCAATGGCGCACAGCTGCAGTGCTGTGCGCTACCTTGGTGAAGACTGATGTCTTCTGCCGCCGATTTTCCGGACCTCTTCTTGCTTCTGGCTCTGTAAGGGGGACGGCGGCGCGGCTCCGGGAACGAACACCAAGGCCAGTTCCATGCGGTCGATCCCTCTGGAGCTAATGGTGTCCAGTAGCCTAAGAAGCCCAAGCTAGCTGCAAGCATGTAGGTTCGCTTCTTCTCCCCTTAGTCCCTCGGTGCAGTGAGCCTGTTGCCAGCAGGTCTCACTGTAAAATAAAAAACCTAAAATAAACTTTCTTTCTAGGAGCTCAGGAGAGCCCCTAGTGTGCATCCAGCTCGGCCGGGCACAGAAATCTAACTGAGGTCTGGAGGAGGGTCATAGTGGGAGGAGCCAGTGCACACCAGATAGTACCTAATCTTTCTTTTAGAGTGCCCAGTCTCCTGCGGAGCCTGTCTATTCCCCATGGTCCTTACGGAGTTCCCAGCATCCACTAGGACGTCAGAGAAATATGTTTTAGCTCCCAGGCCACCTCAAGGTGTCTCTGTTCTAGAAGTCTGTAATACTACACAATAATAGCACCCACTTTAGGTCATATAATTGCATATTGTATGCTACATGATAATACAACATGCATGAATATACTGTATCTAAATTGAGAGCCAACTCACCTGGAGTCATCCTAAGATCCTCGCCCCACAGGTCCATACCTCTTTTGGGCATGCACCTTTGGCATTTGCAAAAAGGTCTTCATTTGAACTTACATATTATAGGAGATATGACAAATGTGTTCTGCCTTTTTTTTTTTATAATAGAGCTTTGGATGTGCCTGTCCTATTACAGTTTCATTATTATCAATAGGCTGATAACACAGCAACATCAATATAAGGGACAAACAATGAGTGATATCATCATCTATCTTAATATAGCCAGCTACAAGGGTCCCGACAAACATACGCAGCTCACTAAACGTCTTCCCCCTGTACTCCCATCTCCCTTCCAATATGCACTCATACTCCCCTGGATGCTGATGATTTTGTTTTCTATTTCAATTTGACACTCCAGCCTTTCATGCTGATTCAATTATTGTAGGAAGTTTGTGATTTCATATCACCAGACATTTGCAATGTAACCCGCCCCCCTACCAGGCCCCACCTCATAAATAGACCCAACCTACATTAGGACTGCTTCCAAAAATTTTCCCAGCTGAATTCCCAATCCCAATTTGCCCCTGGCTCTGTACACACTATAGGAATGGTCAATGACCATCTATGGTTACAAACTATCAATGGTTGACAACCAATGTCAGATAGTTTTGACGTTGATGGAAAAGAACCAATAGATCTCCATCATCGATGGTACAGAGCCCCCTATTTTTTAGTGTGACTTGGACATGGAACTTAGCCCCCCCCCGCCCCACCATGCACTTTCAAAGTTCCACCACCAGGTTCTCATTGGTTCATAGTCCAGTAAGTCATAAGAGCAGGAATGGCTATCGTGGGTAAAACCATCAATGGATACCCTATGCATGGTTTATACCATCAAGGTTAACCATTCGATGGCCATCCCTAACACACTGTACTTGTAATTGACTGAACAGCTGTGAATTGGCTCATTGGCACGGTCAATGGCACAATGGTCGGTCACTGGCATAGTGAGTACCCAGCTTACCTATAACATAACAGATATATGCTAATCAGCATATTGGACCTCATTCAGGTCCAGTTGTTCTTGCTCCCTGATGCACAAAGTACCAGTGTTTAGTACTTTGCATATGTGCAGGACCCATACTGCGTAGGCGCAAATGGGTTCCCGTGACACAGGACGTAAGGACGTCATCAGACTGTCAGTGACTGACAGTCTAATGCCATTTGTGGGTGGAGAGGGCGCAGCGACTGCCTCCAGTTGTCAAAACAGAGGCATGTTGCCATTGTTTAGGGGGAGGGAAGAGGCCAGTCATCTATCATTGCACAGAGGTTTCCTGGCCTCAGTGATGGCCGGCTTACACATCCCCATGGGTGCATCAAGCCAGCTGATGATGCTGGGGAAGATCCAATATTGGGTCCTTGGATGCAGTTCGTATCTGTGATGCTGTAGGAGGAGTGACACCTTCTGCTTCATTACCATATTAGTGCATCACTGCTGCTTCTATGTGATAGCACCTCCAGCCACATCACAATGAGGACCATTGTCTCTTCTAAAAAAAAAAAAGGGTGTTTACAGTGATCTGCTGAAATAATCAAAAGATTACAGGTTGAATCCATTTATGTGTCAGTGATTTCCATGTGTATATGTTATCTGGGTATATGCATTCATTACTTACAGTAAGCATTGTGTCTGTGTTTTGTGCAGGTTCGTGAGATGCAGGTTTCCTGTTACAGAGGACATGACTGAGGCTGGATCCAGTTTATCTGGACTATTTGGACAGTGTCAGATGGAGGAACTACAGTAAGTGGATTGTAGTGTAAAATGAGGCAAACAACATAATCTTTCACAGCAGCCCAGTAAACCAGTGAGGCATACATAATAAGGCAGGGAAATATCTGCACCTTTGTGGACCCTTTAGGAATATTCTGGAAGTGACTCCATAGCCCCTGTGGAGCCACCTCTCCCTCTGTGCAGTGTCCTCCGGAGTGGGTGTGCCTAGTATCTTATGTAGTCAGTGATTGGCTGCTTGTGCTGTCAGTTGTGATCACAGGTGCAGTATCATAGTGTCAGTATCATGCAAGATATGTAGGTGTGTGACAAAGCCCACCCAACTCTGACACCATGACACTGGCCTGCACATGTGATCATGGCGTCAATATATTATCATTCATCATATCGACACTGAACAAATGTCAACTTGGTCAGAACGCTGACAATGTGCTTTACAGTAAGTCTATCGCTAACACTAACCCTAATACATTCTTACAATGTAGACATTATGCCCATGTTGATATTTGCCAGGCATTGACATATCAATAATGTTGACATCACAACCGTCGACATTCTAGTGTCGGCATTATGAATGCTGACTGCATACCTGTGATCAAACAATCGGTTTCAGGCACACTAAAACCATTAATTAATTGGATTTTATTAATATAAAACTTGTTTACCCATAAAATGAACAAAAAACAACAACGTGGTCTCCTACTGTGACTTGTTCCATAATAGGAAAAACTATATATACACTGCTCAAAAAAATAAAGGAAACACTAAAATAACACATTCTAGATCTGAATGAATGAAATATTCTTATTAAATACTTTGTTCTTTACATAGTTGAATGTGCTGACAACAAAATCACACAAAAATGATCAATGGAAATCAAATTTATTAACCCATGGAGGTCTGGATTTGGAGTCACACTCAAAATTAAAGTGGAAAAACACACTACAGGCTGATCCAACTTTGATGTAATGTCCTTAAAACAAATCAAAATGAGGCTCAGTAGTGTGTGTGGCCTCCACGTGCCTGTATGACCTCCCTACAACGCCTGGGCATGCTCCTGATGAGGTGGCGGATGGTCTCCTGAGGGATCTCCTCCCAGACCTGGACTAAAGCATCCTCCAACTCCTGGACAGTCTGTGGTGCAATGTGGCGCCGTACTGATTACACTGCATTGTAGTTTTCACAAGTCTTCTGAGTGCCGCCTCTTATTCATCTGTGGTAATACAAGGGTTTTGCCCTGATGAGGGCACCGGAGCAAGTTACACCCATTTGGGGAGGCCAAGAGTGCCGGAGTGGTGTGTGTGTTCATATATATATCATCTCAGTCACGTCTGTGACGGGCTGGGGGCGTGTTTTTTCACTTGATGGGTGTATTTAAATGTTGGATGTGCTACCTGTCTGTATCCTGACGAAAATCTGTGAATAATATTGAAACGTTGATCTTGATGCTGGGGTCCGTGTGATTTTTACAAGTCGTCCTGAGTGCCGCCTCTGCTTGGTATGTTTGGTGATCGACCGTTTATGGCCTAATACACCTGGAAGGCACCGGATGCAAGTTACCTGCTTTGGTACAGAGGGGAGTGCCGGCTTCACGTTTTGATATATATATATATATATATATATATACATATATATATATATAGTCCAGCACAGACTCAGCACTCCCATAGAGAGACAAAGCTTGGTCCGGTGCCCTCATAACTGCATGGCAGCAGTAAATATAGAATCCTCATCAGCGGCACATAGGACACAATCACAGAGGCATTGGATGGATATCGATGTGTGTATATATATACTGTACATTTATATCTATAAAAGTTAAAGTATGTATGTTTTTTCTTCATGGGCTCCTACATGGCTTGATGAACTTGGTACACATACCCTTCATTATCCAACTTAAAAAACTGGTGGGATTTAAACTAAAAAAAATCCATCCCTTTAGGGGCCATATATATATATATGTGGAAAGAGTGTGCAGGAGCGCTTCACGGTGATCTGCAGTTATCAAAGTTCTGAGAAAATCATCCACTGGATATATCCGCACTAAGTCTCCTAAATTCAGACTGCAGCTGCCTCTTAAAAACCTGGGATGATTTGTCTAGAAAGAAGAATTAGAGGAGCGCTTCATAGTGCAATATTGTTTATTCACAAACAATTTTTAAAACAGCAAGTGACAGAGTAATGCTTTTCTTAATACCTCAGATTTCATCTGAGTGTGCTTAAAATACCACTTGGTTTAAACAGATTATCCTTTGATATCACCTCCACCGGCCACCAGTAAAGCGTCAGATCCCTTTGCCTCGTGCCGCCTACCTCGCACTCGCGAACTCCAGCACGCCGGGACACTGCTGCTATCTACATGGGGGGGGGGGGGGGGAGGATGATTCAGGATACAACGATGATGTCACCAGGCCATGCCCCAACGCGTTTCGTCATAAGACTTCATCAGAGGGTTGGCCTTGGTGACAAAAAACCTCTCTTTTATGCCAGCAATGGCCAATCCATGCACGCAATCAGTAAATCAACTCAGTAGCGGATCTTGCCACGGGCAAGCAGTACTTTTGCCCGGGGCGCCGCCTTCCGGAGGGCGCCGCACCAGGGCAAGATCCGCTGCTGGTGTGTGCCCCCTGCTGCCCGCTGCCCCCGGCCGCTACCGCTGGGAAGGGAAACTAGACGCGTACGCGTCTAGTTTCCCTTCCTGGAGAGGTCCTTTGCTGTGCGGTGCGCGATGACGTCATCGCGCACCGCACAGCAAAGGTCCTCTCCACGAAGGGAACTAGACGCTCGCGTCTAGTTCCCTTCGTGGAGAGGACCTTTGCTGTGCGGTGCGCGATGACGTCATCGCGCACCGCACATCAATTCAGCTGTACAGGGGGCGTAAATGACCACGCCCCCTGTACAAGGCCACGCCCCCTAAAGCCGCCCGGGGCGCCACAAGCCCCGGAGCCGGCCCTGAATCAACTACACATGTGTGGTCTTTCTTTCCAGACAGCATTAAAATACAATTCATTTGTTTTCAAACACTTGTAACATATTTTATAAAAACCTACAGACTTAAAATAGAGAGACATCATTACCATAATGCAAAAAATTCATAGTAAACAACTTTTACACACTTTATAAGAACATAGAGAAGTGTGATTTGGAATAAGGCTCAGGTGTTTGCTATTTCCATGCTATACAAGCATTAAGGATCTCCCAGTTTCTAAAGACCTCCAAAGATAAGGAACGAAACACAAAATACATATATTTTTCTACAGATCAACTGAGAAAATACTCAGTTGATCTGTAGAAAAATATATAGGCAGGCAGCACAAGGCAAAGGGATCTGACGCTTTACTGGTGGCCGGTGGAGGTGATATCAAAGGATAATCTGTTTAAACCAAGTGGTATTTTAAGCACACTCAGATGAAATCTGAGGTATTAAGAAAAGCATTACTCTGTCACTTGCGGTTTTAAAAATTGTTTGTGAATAAACAATATTGCACTATGAAGCGCTCCTCTAATTCTTCTTTCTAGATATATATATATATATATATATATATATATATAGATATATATACAACAAGCAGGTGCGGCACTCGGAAGAAATGACAGACTCAGGAGTTTTCTATATCAACGTTTCGGTGTATTACCGTCTTCAGGATATAAATTACAATAAACACACTCTTACCTTAAATTGCTACAGCACCCAGTGAAAGACAGGCTGTGACTGACGGGCGCCCGCTGCCGCCACCGGACCGCAAGCGAGGTGCAGCTCCCGCCAGCGTTGCCCACAATAGCATGCCGGCACTACAGCTGAGCGGCGCATGCTTGTGACATCACCATCACCATAACAACCGCAAACACAGACATCGAAATCACTAAAAAAAGAGATAACATGCCATGTAACATCACAACATCTGTGTAATCATATCACATATGCATTTCTGTATCCCTAGCTTCATTATGAATATTAAGTTATGATTATTAACACTATAATCTACCATAACAAAAACACTGTAAGATTCATCTGATTGCATCATGTGAACATAGACCATGAAATCGTTTCATTGAGTCCGCGTGGACTCAATGTATCCAGCCTGTGAATCCATTCTGTTTCACGTTTAAGTAATAGACGATTACGATCACCTCCCCTACGCAGGGAGGGAATGTGATCAATCATTCTGTACCTAAGACTTGACAGGCTGTGTCTATTTGCAGAAAAATGCCTGGCTACCGGTTGTTCACTTTTACCACTGTTAATAGCAGCTCTAATTGCCGATCTATGTGCCGACATTCTCTCTTTACATTTACATTGGGTTTTCCCAATATAAGAAAGCCCACAAGGGCATATGATCTGATATACTACAAACATGCTATTACAGGTGAGATGATGTCTGATCTGATACATTTTACCTGAGTGTGGGTGAGGGAACTTATCACCCGGTATCATGAAGCTACATGTAGCGCACGTGCACCTAAAGCATCCCCATTTTTTGTTAGCTAGAAAATGAATGGCTCTATTGGGGTCGCTGATGTCCGTGCGCACAAGTAGATCCCTGAGGTTCCTATCATGAGTATAACATGGCATAATTGTCTGTTGTCCAAGATGAAGGGACATATCTGACTGTACGATGGGCCATCTGTTTTTAGTGATTTTCTTAATTTCAGGAGATAAATCGTTGTATCTACTAACAAAGGGAAATCTGTCTGATAATTTCACTTTTTCCTTTTTCTGCAATAGCAGACTCCTATCCAGTTTAAGGACCTTCTCCTTGATATTACATAAGCTCATGTAATCATAACCTCGCTCCATAAATTTTTGTACTGTTTCATCCAGTTGTCTACATACCACATCTGGATCAGAATGAATTCTACGCACTCTTACCATCTGGGAGTATGGTAAACCTAACTTGAGTTCACGTGAATGATTGCTATTAATATGTAGGATGGTATTACGGTCATTCGGCTTATTAAAAACCGACGTGATCAAACCATCTTGAGTCAACGTAATCTGAACATCCAAAAAATGGATCTGAGATTGACTCATCTCCAACGTTAGTTTTACTGGACAACCAAAGTCATTGTGTCGTGTAACTAATGATCTGAGACTCTCCTCGGTACCCTGCCATATTAGAAACAGGTCGTCTATATACCGCATATAAAAGAGAATCTCACCTCTTGATCAGAAAAAAATAAATCCTGTTCAATCTCGAACATGTAACAGTTCGAATATGCAGGGGGCTACAAAAGACCCAATAGCACACCCCAACCTCTGTATATATGCGGTCTTCTGAACCTGCTCAGACCTAATGGACAGCCTAATCAGAGGACTGATGGAGGAAACTAGAAATCCGTACCAACAAGGAGCAACATGATGCAAAACAAGGCTATGGGCACTCCAACAACCAGCTTAAGGACGCACAACAGATTCTCGACCTTGCAGAGATACGGCTCAAGCAGTGACCAGGATTTTTTATCCCTAAGAACAGGGGCAAGACAAAAGAACAGTATAAGAAACACACTGAAAGAGGACATACGTCATGCATCACCCCTAAAAAGGAGACACGTAGAAGAAGAGGATCCCGAGGAGGCAGGAGGGAGGGAGCACAACAACAAAAAAAGACAATTGTAACAACCAACCCAAGAGACAAAGGAATATTCAACCTATCCCAACATACCCTAACAGAACCGGAAATATCCCTCTTCGATAAAGGACTCACTTTTGCACCAACAGAAGGCCTTAACAAGTTTGAGACATTTATCGACCTTAACAAGTTCGTTAGGAAACTTACATTGAAAAGGCATTTCCTAAATAAAGAGGACGCAGTAATAGCCAATTATAAAAGCCTTTCAAAATCAGGCGTTAAACCCACCTCTAAGTACTACCCTTTAGAGTCCAAAGGGAGTAACATTAGTATGTTCTACGAACTGGTAAAGAAGGACCTGTGTGACATGGACCAGGAAAGAATTAAGGAGAAAAATATCAACAATAGAGAAAGTGAAGCCCTAAAAAACCTACAAAAGAACAAAGGGATTATTATAAAACAAGCTAATAAAGGGGGGGACTGGTCATCATGGATCGGGATAAATACATCGCAGAGGCAGAAAGACTACTATCAGATAAAGAGTCGTACAAAAAACTGACAGTGGACCCGAACGATGAATATATTGAAGAATTGAGGACATTACTTCTGCACGGTCTAAGAACAGAAATCATCACCAAAGCGGAGTATCAATTTTTAATGAGATCAGACCCCACTACCCCCATCTTTTATTTTTTACCAAAAACCCATAAAAGCTTGGAGAACCCGCCCGGAAGACCTTTTGTAGCGGTAATAGATTCACTTACCTCAAACTTGTCCGAATATGCTGATGTCTTTTTAAAACCATATGTAAAGGATCTTCCATCATACATCAAGGATACAACGTCGGTATTGAGCCTTCTCAAAGACATTGAGTGGAAGGACACATATATGTGGGCCACAATAGATGTCCAATCACTGTACACATGTATCGAACATGAGAAAGGAGTAAAAACTTGTAAAGAATTTTTGGACAAAGATACCACGCTAACAAATAACCATAAAGATTTTATCTGTGACATCATGTATTTTATTCTTCATCATAATTATTTTAAATTCCTGGACCAATTTTACCTACAGCAGTGCTACACCGCAATTGGTACTATTTTTTCGTGCCCAGCTTCGCGAATCTTTTTTATGGGTTGTTGGGAAAAATCTTTTCTATATGATCACCAAGTTTTTAACAGCAATATCATCTTTTATCGTAGGTACATAGATGATATTTTAATAATCTGGGATGGAGACATGGAATGTTTTAACCAATGTTTTAAACATATCAGTACCAATGAAATGAATCTTGCTTTTACATCTAATACAAGCAGGGAGTCCATTGAGTTCTTGGATTTGATTCTCACAGGAGAAAATGGGAGAATTACCACCAAAAACTACGTGAAACACGTGGATACCAATAGCTATCTCCACTATAAAAGCAATCACCTCAAAAGTTGGAAGAACAATATCCCATTCTCCCAATTCAGTAGAATCAAAAGAAACTGCAGTAAACCTGAGGACTGTCAATCACAACTGGAGATGTACAGAAGCAGATTCAAGCAAAAAGAGTACCCAGACACCATCCTGGAAGAAGCCATCACCAGAACCAATGAAACTGAAAGATCAAAACTGTTGGAATACAAAACAAGGGAAAAGACTAAGAACTCCACAGCATTCATAACAACTTTCAATCGACATGAAAAATCAATCCGGGAATCATTCAGGAACCATTGGAAAATTCTACTCATGGATCCCATTCTAAAAGAAATCCTCCCTACCCGTCCGGAAATAATATTCAAGAAATCACGGAACCTCAAGGACATATTAGCCCCAAGCATGCTAATACCCAACCAGGAAAAAGACCACACTTGGCCTAAATGTGTGGGCGATGCAACGTATGCAGATATTTACACCCTAACAGGAAAACCTTCACAGATGCAGAAAGAAAGAAGGAGTACAAGATCAAAGAGTACATGAACTGCAACACACAGTCAGTTATATACCTTCTGGAATGCGACTGCGGAAAACAATACATCGGGAAGACAAAGAGACCACTAAAACTAAGAATACAAGAACATGTGAGGAATATTAAGAATAAAGTGGAAAGCCATGCGGTCTCCAAACACTTCACGGCAATACACAACTCCAATCCGGAGGCATTGACATTCAAAGCCATTGAACTGGTTAAATTGTGAGACAGAGGTGGCGACCTGGCCAAAAAAAAGGTCACTTCGTGAGATGTATTGGATTTTCCAACTACAGACATTACAACCAAAAGGATTTAACGACAATTACGAGATCGCCCCCTTCTTGTGAAAATTGGAAGTACATTTTTTAGCCGTATCTTTTGCATATCACCCCCTCCCACCCAACCCCCCCATCCTTCCCTCACACCCACCCCCACCCCCACTCCACTTTCTTCCCTGGAGCCTGCATCCTGCTTACAATCATTTTTAAGTTTATTTTTAATGATAATTACGTTTTACACACTTCTTTTTTTCTTTTTTTTTCTTTTTTCATGGGAACATTATAAATAATATACAGGAATGTCCCACAATACGATCCACTTGAAGATGGCCGCCGCACAGTGTTTAAACTACAAATCCCCACTGGAAAATGGCCACCGTGATCAAAGAACTGCTTTCCACAGTCCTGCTCCTTCGGCCCGCGGCGCGCGCATGCGCAGTAACTAAACCGGAAGTGGGACGGAAGTCGTGAATGCGTCCGGATACCGGAAGAAGGGCGGAAGTCACCGCTCTCACAGCAATGAACTTAGAACTAACTGCATTTTTAACCCCAAGGAACAATCGTTTTTATGTACTAACTGTGGGTAATAGCCCCACTATATATGTAGCTATGTTTTAGCACTGTATGATCTGTTTATAAAAACGCAGCATGTGACAGTCAGTTCCTAAACAGGAAGTGATGTCATAATTGTTTCCTGATTGCTACCACTATATATAGTCAGCTTGTCCCATTCTACCCTAGCCCTGTGATGAAGTCCAAGTGACGCAACGCGTTGGGAGACCTGTACCTACCTTATACCACAGATAAGGAAAAATCTGCTTACTTGATTCATTGTAGTTTCATATTCATTTAAGTGTTTTAGATCAGTTGTGATTGTGTTTTTGGTCCCATTTTATATATATGTCTTATCTTTTACAGTAAATAAATATTCTTTTATACTTATATTATTGGCAATTTTTTACTTTGACACCGGTGGTCGCTAATTATCCCTCATCCCCCCATTCCATTGCATTTTTCAGGGAATTACCACCCCTGTTTAGTTTGAGGGACACAGCTGACACCCCATCAATAACATATGGGAGTGTCACAAATACATTGCCTTGTTCTTAAACATATCTGAATATATATATATATATATATATATATATATATATATATATATATATATATGGAAAAGATGTCGCGCAATCCCACACAAAGTCTTTGAAATATATCAGTCCAAATGTACTTTTGCAGCAGTCCTCCTCTAGGAGTAAACCCGTACTCCTCAGCACATGTGAAAAAAAGAAATAATGGAGGGCGCAATGGTGAGTATAGAATTACAAGTTTTTACTGGCATCAGTATCACTCACGTACATTTAAAGTAAAAGTTAACCAGCGCGATGTAGATCATCAGTGGAGCCTCCGGAAAACCGCACCAATGAACCCCGTCGCTCACAGGATAACAGCAGCCGCTAAATCCTTCTAGCTGCACGGACTTGAATCACAGACCACACGCGCTGACAATGGATCCTTGAACCTCGTCCTGCTGGCCATGCCCAACGCGTTTCGTCGTAAGACTTCGTCAGGGGGGGTGTCAAAAACTTGTAATTCTATACTGACCATTGCGCCCTCCATTATTTCTTTTTTTCATATATATATATATATATATATATATATATATATAATAGCACAAAATGGGCGGCACTCCGAGACTTAATTGACGGTGAAAAAATAAAGTGCTAAGACTTTTATTAGTCACATAAGCATGATCTACGTTTCGGGGTCGCAGCCCCGTCGTCATCCTGACGACGGGGCTGCGACCCCGAAACGTAGATCATGCTTATGTGACTAATAAAAGTCTTAGCACTTTATTTTTTCACCGACAATTAAGTCTCGGAGTGCCGCCCATTTTGTGCTATTATATTTCTGGGATGCAACCTGGAGGGAAGGCACCGTGAGCATATTTTACCATACCAAGGACGGGTGAGTGCCGGGTCATTCTGGACTTATATATATATATATATATATATATATATATATACATTAGTCTATGTGACTGTCCATTTATGCATTTGGACACCCCCGAATGGGAATAAACCAACGTGAGGTGGTCCAGTTGGATCCTGGTCAGGTTTTATGGGGGTTAGGGTTCTGGTCAGATCTCACGACAGAATGCACCAGGCAGAACTTTGACCCAGGGAGCCTGTTCTGGGCCTTTCACTGGATGACTTTGGAAGAGTGGTAACATTGGATCCAAGTAGACATGCTATGGGGCCCCAGTCAGTCGGATCTCAAGGCAGAATGTGCTGGGCAGAACCTCATGATGGAATGTGCTGGGCAGAACTACTACTACTAGGGTGTCAGGGTCACAGTCAGACCTCCCATTGGTGTATGTTGGGCAGAAATTTGACCCAGGGAGCCTGTTCTGGGCCTGTCACTAGATGGATTTGGATGAAAACTTCACAGAGTGGTTTCAATGGATCCCAGAAGACATACAAGGGGGTCGGTGTTCTGGTCAGACATCCTGTTGGCGTACGCTGGGCAAATCTTTGATCTATTGAGCCTATTCTGGACCTTCCACTGGATGAATTTTGAGGAAAACTTCACAGAGTGGTAACATCGGGTCCCAGAAGACATACAAGGGGATTGGTGTCCAGGTCAATCCTCCTCTTGGTGTACGCTGGGCAGCCTAGGATTAGCAACATAGATAATAGAAGAAAATCTTTAAACCCATCTTGCAATGGAAAGGTGATTAAAAAACTGAACAAAAAGAAAAGCTGTGGATGAGTGCTACTGGTGGCCCACCAGAATCACAAATAACACTGGACAGCTACCTCATGGGTATGGTGGAAGAGCTAATAAGCTACTAATTAATTTTTATATGTAATTCGGTTAGTATATATATAGTGGTGAAAGTGGTTGTCTCTCACCTGAATTGCCCACTTTCCTGTGGTATATTCTCCCT
The DNA here is from genome assembly GCF_028390025.1 of Pseudophryne corroboree. Lineage (NCBI taxonomy): Eukaryota > Metazoa > Chordata > Amphibia > Anura > Myobatrachidae > Pseudophryne > Pseudophryne corroboree. The sequence continues at coordinate 57,115,058 of NC_086446.1, read as the reverse complement.
CCAAGGGAAAGGAAAACAAAGTCTATGCACTCTGCAGCACCATTGGTGGTTTGGAATTCTGGGTTTTTCAGGTTGCCCAGAGTCAGCTGGGAATCATCACCAGAGAACAGGAAGAGTTTAAAACTCCCATTCACCCAGAGTTCTGGGCACTAATGCTGATTAGCATCCAGTAAGCAGGCAGAGTCTCCATAGTGCCAGGGACTGATGATATTGGCTGTGTCAGTGGAGCATAGCAGTGCTGGGACATTTACTTTGACCTGTCTGTTTATTGTATGTGCTAGTTTGTCCAGGCCTGTGTCTGTATATGTTACGTTACAGTGTCTGCTACCATTAAAAGACACTGGTTCACAGTATATTTGACTGCCGTGAGTCCTCATTCCTACAACCCTGTTACACTATATATATATATATATATATATATATATATATATATATACATACACAGAGATATAGCCATACTCATTGTGGATGTGATGCTGCTGACCATGCACTCCTGGCCCACCTAGTCACAACCACGCCAGGCCGCTATTGCCGCTCAATACAATGTTAATGGTCTCGGGCGTGACAATTTTCCGACTCCAGTCTGGTTCATGTTCCCAATTCCGGTCTAGCTACTATTACTTCAACTTTCCAGCTCATTCTCTCCTACCAGCTTGTTCTGCATTCATTATACTGAGTCCTACATAATTCCAGCTAAGCTCCTGCCTTTTAAAAGACTCACCAGCCCAGTCCCAGCGTGCAGATCCAGGAACACAAAATCTGCAAACAGAAAACCAGACCTGCAGAGCAGGTAACAAGGCAAGTCCTATGGCAAGTGCTAGAACATGAGGGCTGGTAGTCAAGATAGTGACACCTTTCCTGGAGTGAGCAACAGAATTCTAAACCTTGTCTGTTCCTGGGGGTGATTCAGACCTGATCGTTGATGTGCTAAATTTAGCACATCTATGATCAGTCACACAGACATGTGGGGGAATGCCCAGCACAGGGCTAGTCCACCCGCATGTCAGTCCCTGCCCCGTCGCACAAGTACAAAGGCATCACACAGCGGCGATGCATTTGTACTTCAGGAGTAGCTCCCAGCCAGTGCAGCTCCTGAGCGCTGGCAGGGAGCTACTCATCGCTCCCCGGGTCGCAGCGGCTGCATGTGACGTCACGCAGCCGCCATGACCCGCCCCCCCCCCCCCCCCCAACGGTCTGGGCATGCCTGTGTTGCCCGGACCGCGCCCTCTAAACAGCGGCTAAATGCCGCTGGCCCACCCCCTCCTGTCCAGCGGCCACCTCTACCTGTCAATGAGGCAGAGGCGATCGCTGGGCTACGACAGCTGTTGGCTGTCTGCCATGCGCAGTTCAGACCTGATCGTTGCTGTGTGAAAACGCACACCACCAATCAGGTCTGAATCAGCGCCCTTGTCCCTTGGAGTGAGAACTGATCTGAGCAACAGAACATGGCAAAGTACCCTCTTTGCGACATACCCTTCCCCTTAGCTTTGCCATACTTTGTGTAACGGACAAGTTTTCTGGAAAAGACTAGAGATGAGCGCCGGAATTTTTTCGGGTTTTGTGTTTTGGTTTTGGGTTCGGTTCCGCGGCCGTGTTTTGGGTTCGAACGCGTTTTGGCAAAACCTCACCGAATTTTTTTTGTCGGATTCGGGTGTCTTTTGGATTCGGGTGTTTTTTTTAAAAAAAACTAAAAAACAGTTTAAAACATTGAATTTGGGGGTCATTTTGATCCCATAGTATTATTAACCTCAATAACCATACTTAACACTCATTTTCAGTCTATTCTGAACAGCTTACACCTCACAATATTATTTTTAGTCCTAAAATTTGCACCAAGGTCTCTGGATGACTAAGCTCAGCGACCCAAGTGGCCGACACAAACACCTGGCCCATCTAGGAGTGGCACTGCAGTGTCACGCAGGATGGCCCTTCAAAAAACACTCCCCAAACAGCACATGACGCAAAGAAAAAAAGAGGCGCAATGAGGTAGCTGTGTGAGTAAGCTAAGCGACCCTAGTGGCCGACACAAACACCTGGCCCATCTAGGAGTGGCACTGCAGTGTCACGCAGGATGGCCCTTCAAAAAACACTCCCCAAACAGCACATGACGCAAAGAAAAAAAGAGGCGCAATGAGGTAGCTGTGTGAGTAAGCTAAGCGACCCTAGTGGCCGACACAAACACCTGGCCCATCTAGGAGTGGCACTGCAGTGTCACGCAGGCTGGCCCTTCAAAAAACACTCCCCAAACAGCACATGACGCAAAGAAAAAAAGAGGCGCAATGAGGTAGCTGTGTGAGTAAGCTAAGCGACCCTAGTGGCCGACACAAACACCTGGCCCATCTAGGAGTGGCACTGCAGTGTCACGCAGGATGGCCCTTCAAAAAACACTCCCCAAACAGCACATGACGCAAAGAAGAAAAATTAAAGAAAAAAGAGGTGCAAGATGGAATTGTCCTTGGGCCCTCCCACCCACCCTTATGTTGTATAAACAGGACATGCACACTTTAACCAACCCATCATTTCAGTGACAGGGTCTGCCACACGACTGTGACTGAAATAACGGGTTGGTTTGGACCCCCACAAAAAAGAAGCAATTAATCTCTCCTTGCACAAACTGGCTCTACAGAGGCAAGATGTCCACCTCATCATCATCCTCCGATATATCACCGTGTACATCCCCCTCCTCACAGATTATCAATTCGTCCCCACTGGAATCCACCATCTCAGCTCCCTGTGTACTTTGTGGAGGCAATTGCTGCTGGTCAATGTCTCCACGGAGGAATTGATTATAATTCATTTTAATGAACATCATCTTCTCCACATTTTCTGGATGTAACCTTGTACGCCGATTACTGACAAGGTGAGCGGCGGCACTAAACACTCTTTCGGAGTACACACTTGTGGGAGGGCAACTTAGGTAGAATAAAGCCAGTTTGTGCAAGGGCCTCCAAATTGCCTCTTTTTCCTGCCAGTATAAGTACGGACTGTCTGACGTGCCTACTTGGATGCGGTCACTCATATAATCCTCCACCATTCTTTCAATGGGGAGAGAATCATATGCAGTGACGGTAGACGACATGTCCGTAATCGTTGTCAGGTCCTTCAGTCCGGACCAGATGTCAGCATCAGCAGTCGCTCCAGACTGCCCTGCATCACCGCCAGCGGGTGGGCTCGGAATTCTGAGCCTTTTCCTCGCACCCCCAGTTGCGGGAGAATGTGAAGGAGGAGATGTTGACAGGTCGCGTTCCGCTTGACTTGACAATTTTCTCACCAGCAGGTCTTTGAACCCCAGCAGACTTGTGTGTGCCGGAAAGAGAGATCCAAGGTAGGTTTTAAATCTAGGATCGAGCACGGTGGCCAAAATGTAGTGCTCTGATTTCAACAGATTGACCACCCGTGAATCCTTGTTAAGCGAATTAAGGGCTCCATCCACAAGTCCCACATGCCTAGCGGAATCGCTCTGTCTTAGCTCCTCCTTCAATGCCTCCAGCTTCTTCTGCAAAAGCCTGATGAGGGGAATGACCTGACTCAGGCTGGCAGTGTCTGAACTGACTTCACGTGTGGCAAGTTCAAAAGGTTGCAGAACCTTGCACAACGTTGAAATCATTCTCCACTGCGCTTGAGACAGGTGCATTCCACCTCCTATATCGTGCTCAGTTGTATAGGCTTGAATGGCCCTTTGCTGCTCCTCCAACCTCTGAAGCATATAGAGGGTTGAATTCCACCTCGTTACCACCTCCTGCTTCAGATGATGGCAGGGCAGGTTCAGGCGTTTTTGGTGGTGCTCCAGTCTTCTGTACGTGGTGCCTGTACGCCGAAAGTGTCCCGCAATTCTTCTGGCCACCAACAGCATCTCTTGCACGCCCCTGTCGTTGTTTAAATAATTCTGCACCACCAAATTCAAGGTATGTGCAAAACATGGGACGTGCTGGAATTTGCCCAGATTTAATGCACACACAATATTGCTGGCGTTGTCCGATGCCACAAATCCACAGGAGAGTCCAATTGGGGTAAGCCATTCCGCGATGATCTTCCTCAGTTGGCGTAAGAGGTTTTCAGCTGTGTGCGTATTCTGGAAAGCGGTGATACAAAGCGTAGCCTGCCTAGGAAAGAGTTGGCGTTTGCGAGATGCTGCTACTGGTGCCGCCGCTGCTGTTCTTGCGGCGGGAGTCCATACATCTACCCAGTGGGCTGTCACAGTCATATAGTCCTGAGCCTGCCCTGCTCCACTTGTCCACATGTCCGTGGTTAAGTGGACATTGGGTACAGCTGCATTTTTTAGGACACTGGTGAGTCTTTTTCTGAGGTCTGTGTACATTTTCGGTATCGCCTGCCTAGAGAAATGGAACCTAGATGGTATTTGGTACCGGGGACACAGTACCTCCAACAAGTCTCTAGTTGGCTCTGCAGTAATGATGGATACCGGAACCACGTTTCTCACCACCCAGGATGCCAAGGCCTCAGTTATCCGCAGGATGTCTGCTGTGATATTTCATCTTCCTCGCAAAGGACTGTTGGACAGTCAATTGCTTGGTGGAAGTAGTAAAAGTGGTCTTACGACTTCCCCTCTGGGATGACCATCGACTCCCAGCAGCAACAACAGCAGCGCCAGCAGCAGTAGGCATTACACGCAAGGATGCATCGGAGGAATCCCAGGCAGGAGAGGACTCGTCAGAAATGCCAGTGACATGGCCTGCAGGACTATTGGCATTCCTGGGGAAGGAGGAAATTGACACTGAGGGAGTTGGTGGGGTGGTTTGCGTGAGCTTGGTTACAAGAGGAAGGGATTTACTGATCAGTGGACTGCTTCCGCTGTCGCCCAAAGTTTTTGAACTTGTCACTGACTTATTATGAATGCGCTGCAGGTGACGTATAAGGGGGGATGTTCCGAGGTGGTTAACGTCCTTACCCCTACTTATTACAGCTTGACAAAGGCAACACACGGCTTGACACCTGTTGTCCGCATTTCTGTTGAAATACTTCCACACCGAAGAGCTGATTTTTTTGGTATTTTGACCAGGCATGTCAATGGCCATATTCCTCCCACGGACAACAGGTGTCTCCCCGGATGACTGACTTAAACAAACCACCTCACCATCAGAATCCTCCTGGTCAATTACCTCCCCAGCGCCAGCAACACCCATATCCTCCTCATCCTGGTGTACTTCAACACTGACATCTTCAATCTGACTATCAGGAACTGGACTGCGGGTGCTCCTTCCAGCACTTGCAGGGGGCGTGCAAATGGTGGAAGGTGCATGCTCTTCACGTCCAGTGTTGGGAAGGTCAGGCATCGCAACCGACACAATTGAACTCTCCTTGTGGATTTGTGATTTAGAAGAACGCACAGTTCTTTGCTGTGCTTTTGCCAGCTTGAGTCATTTCATTTTTCTAGCGAGAGGCTGAGTGCTTCCATCCTCATGTGAAGCTGAACCACTAGCCATGAACATAGGCCAGGGCCTCAGTCGTTCCTTGCCACTCCGTGTGGTAAATGGCATATTGGCAAGTTTACGCTTCTCCGACAATTTTCTTTTAGATTTTTGAGTCCTTTTTTTACTGATATTTGGTGTTTTGGATTTTACATGCTCTGTACTAAGACATTGGGCATCGGCCTTGGCAGACGACGTTGATGGCATTTCTTCGTCTCGGCCATGACTAGTGGCAGCAGCTTCAGCACAAGGTGGGAGTGGATCTTGATCTTTCCCTATTTTTGGAACCTCAACATTTTTGTTCTCCATATTTTAATAGGCACAACTAAAAGGCACCTCAGGTAAACAATGGAGATGGATGGATACTAGTATACTTATGGACGGACTGCCGAGTGCCGACACAGAGGTAGCTACAGCCGTGGACTACCGTACTGTGTCTGCTGCTAATATAGACTGGATGATAAATAATGAGATAAAATTAAAATATATATATATCACTAGTACTGCAGCCGGACAGGTATATATTATGTAATGACGGACCTGCTGGACACTGTCAGCTCAGCACTGCAGACTCCTAAAGTAAGCTACTAGTATCAAGAAGAAAGAAAAAAAAACCACGGGTAGGTGGTATACAATTATGGATGGACGAGCGACTGCCGACACAGAGGTAGCTACAGCCGTGGACTACCGTACTGTGTCTGCTGCTAATATAGACTGGATGATAATGAGATAAAATTAAAATATATATATATCACTAGTACTGCAGCCGGACAGGTATATATTATGTAATGACGGACCTGCTGGGCACTGTCAGCTCAGCACTGCAGACTCCTAAAGTAAGCTTCTAGTATCAAGAAGAAAAAAAAAAAACCACGGGTAGGTGGTATACAATTATTGATGGACGAGCGACTGTCGACACAGAGGTAGCTACAGCCGTGGACTACCGTACTGTGTCTGCTGCTAATATAGACTGGATGATAATGAGATAAAATTAAAATATATATCACTAGTACTGCAGCCGGACAGGTATATATTATGTAATGACGGACCTGCTGGACACTGTCAGCTCAGCACTGCAGACTCCTAAAGTAAGCTATTAGTATCAAGAAGAAAGAAAAAAAAAAAAAAACACGGGTAGATGGTATACAATTATGGATGGACGAGCGACTGCCGACACAGAGGTAGCTACAGCCGTGGACTACCGTACTGTGTCTGCTGCTAATATAGACTGGATGATAATGAGATAAAATTAAAATATATATATATCACTAGTACTGCAGCCGGACAGGTATATATTATGTAATGACGGACCTGCTGGACATTGTCAGCTCAGCACTGCAGACTCCTAAAGTAAGCTACTAGTATCAAGAAGAAAGAAAAAGAAAAAAAAAACACGGGTAGGTGGTATACAATTATGGATGGATGAGCGACTGCCCACACAGAGGTAGCTACAGCCGTGGACTACCGTACTGTGTCTGCTGCTAATATAGACTGGATGATAATGAGATAAAATTAAAATATATATATATCACTAGTACTGCAGCCGGACAGGTATAAATTATGTAATGACGGACCTGCTGGACACTGTCAGTTCAGCACTGCAGACTCCTAAAGTAAGCTACTAGTATCAAGAAGAAAGAAAAGAAAAAAAAACCACGGGTAGGTGGTATACAATTATGGATGGACGAGCGACTGCCGACACAGAGGTAGCTACAGCCGTGGACTACAATACTGTGTCTGCTGCTAATATAGACTGGATGATAATGAGATAAAATTAAAATATATATATATATCACTAGTACTGCAGCCGGACAGGTATATATTATGTAATGACGGACCTGCTGGGCACTGTCAGCTCAGCACTGCAGACTCCTAAAGTAAGCTACTAGTATCAAGAAGAAAGAAAAAAAAAAAACCACGGGTAGGTGGTATACAATTATGGATGGATGAGCGACTGCCGACACAGAGGTAGCTACAGCCTTGGACTACCGTACTGTGTCTGCTGCTAATATAGACTGGATGATAATGAGATAAAATTAAAATATATATATATCACTAGTACTGCAGCCGGACAGGTATATATTATGTAATGACGGACCTGCTGGACACTGTCAGCTCAGCACTGCAGACTCCTAAAGTAAGCTACTAATGTCAAGAAGAAAGAAAAAAAAAACCACGGGTAGGTGGTATACAATTATGGATGGACGAGCGACTGCCGACACAGAGGTAGCTACAGCCGTGGACTACCGCACTGTGTCTGCTGCTAATATAGACTGGATGATAATGAGATAAAATTAAAATATATATATATATCACTAGTACTGCAGCCGGACAGGTATATATTATGTAATGACGGACCTGCTGGACACTGTCAGCAGAATGCGTTTATAAAAACACCACACGACGAGTGTTTAACTTTTTCAGGCAGACAATCACAATATACTGGTGGTCAGCAGACAATCACAATATACTGGTGGTCAGTGGTCACTGGTCAGTCACACTGGCAGTGGCACTCTGGCAGCAAAAGTGTGCACTGTACTTAAAATATGTACTCCTGCTATAACTGCTCCCCAGTCTCCCCCACAATTAAGCGGTGTGAGCAGTGAGCACTCAGCACAGTCAGATAATGATATACAGTATTACATATGATGCAGCACACTGGGCTGAGCACAGATATGGTATGTGACTGTGTCACACTGTGTATCGTATTTTTTCAGGCAGAGAACGGATTAATTAAACTGGTGGTCAGTCACTGGTCACACTATCAGCAAGTAGTACTCCTAAGCAGACAATCACAATATACTGGTGGTCAGTGTGGTCACTGGTCAGTCACACTGGCAGTGTGGCACTCTGGCAGCAAAAGTGTGCACTGTACTTAAAATATGTACTCCTGCTCTAACTGCTCCCCAGTCTCCCCCACAATTAAGCTGTGTGAGCAGTGAGCACTCAGCACAGTCAGATATACAGTCACACTATCAGCAAGTAGTAGTACTCCTAATATGCTCCCCAAAATTAGTAAATCAAGTGTCTCTAACTCTCTACTCTCTTCTCTAGTCTAAACGGAGAGGACGCCAGCCACGTCCTCTCCCTATCAATCTCAATGCACGTGTGAAAATGGTGGCGACGCGCGGCTCCTTATATAGAATCCGAGTCTCGCGATAGAATCCGAGCCTCGCGAGAATCCGACAGCGGGATGATGACGTTCGGGCGCGCTCGGGTTAACCGAGCAAGGCGGGAGGATCCGAGCCTGCTCGGCCCCGTGTAAAAAAAGCTGACGTTCGGGCGGGTTCGGATTCCGAGGAAGCGAACCCGCTCATCACTAGAAAAGACTTCCCTTTGCCCAAATTCCCCTCTCAGCTTCGTCAACTTTAGCAACATTAGGAGACTGGATGACCATCGGTGTTTTGGACAGTGCTTGCAGGGACGCCTGATAATACCATACTAATGCCTGTTTGTCTGCTTTGCAAAGTGGACCATTACATCCGGTGAGAGTCTAGTACTTCTGCCTGTACATATTTTAATGTTTTATGCTTTTTGATATTAAATCATTTGGTACGCTATGGTGGATTCTCTCCATTGTTTTTTGAGGACATGTGGATGCTATTTGTCGGTTGATTGAAACCTTCTCCAAACACATGCGCTGTTGTCTACTTTCCAGGTAGACCAATACACATGGTAGGAGTCCATTTCTAGCATTATTATCTTAAACTACAAGAACATACACCTTTTGCCCTATGAAGTGTTTCTCTCTTTTATATGTTTGAGTACACCTTAAGGACAGAAGATATTCCACATTTTTAAGGATGCCAGTTGTTGGTTGACTGAAACCTTCTACAAACACATGCGCTGTTGTCTACTTCCCAGGTAGACCAATATACATGGTAGGAGTCCATTTCTAGCATCATTATCTTTAACCACAAGAACATACACCTTTTGCCCTATGAAGTGTTTCTCCCCTTTCTATGTTTGAGGACACCTTAAGGACAGAAGATATTCCACACTGGATGAGATCTGACATACATCTCACCCTTCAAAGCGCCGAGGGATTCTGCATTGGTGATATCACTGTTTTTATATTATTTTCCCTTCAACTCCTTCTATGGTCTGAGGTGGGGCTTGATGAAGGAAGGGTCTGCATAAACCATGACAACAACCTTCAAGGTGGAAGCCTTTGCTGAGTGCGGACATGGTTGGGGAGCACAAAATCTGGCAGGGAGAGGTCGAGGGCCTTCCTCATCACAATAAGTTTTGTTTGGACATTTCATCATTTTTTTCTGCTTTGATTCATTTGGATTTGTTATTCATTTTGCTTGTTTAAGTAAATTGTTTTTTAAAAATGTGTTTGTGTATTTTTTACAGAACTTAAGTTAGAAGTATAATTTTTTGGGGGGAATGTCTATTTCAATTGTATGTACACTATAAGTGGGAAAACTATGCACTTAGGGGGTACATTAAGGTAATTAGGTATTTAAACACATGTAGGAACACTATTTATGGGCTATATTTTAGCTATTATGGTTACGTAATGTGCTGTTACACATTCATGTAAGGAGACTATATATATATTTTTTTTCTGTTTATTGTAAATGTGTTTTAAATGTGCACTTCTAATTGTTTCCCACATTGACACATACAACTCACCTAAAGAAAAACACCTCTATTTTTTTGACAGTTTTTAGTAGAGATGAGTGGGTTCGGCTCCCTGAGAACCGAACACCCCCGGAACTTCATGTCACGAGCCCGGATCCGAGTCAGGCTCTGGTTTTCCCGCCTGACTCAGAAACCAGAACGAGTCAAAACTTCATCATCCCGCTGTCGGATCCTCACAGGGTTTGGATTCCATGTCAGGAGCTGCGTGGTGCCACCATTTTCACTCCGGCATTGGAGATTGTAGAGAGAGGATGTGTCTCCGTCCTCAGTGTCCTACATTAATACAGTGGTAGTGTCTTGTGCTCTCATCAGTCCAGTCACAGTGGTGGTGTCCTCTGCTGCCATATGTCCAGTGCTGCTGTATAAGTCCAGTCCATTGCAGTAGTGCTGTGTTGTTCTGCATCAGTCCAGTGGTGGTGTCCCTGTGCTGCTGTATAAGTCCAGTGGTACTGCCGTATATGTCCATTTATACTGCCGTATATGTCCAGTAATACTGCCGTATATGTCCAGTGATACTGCCGTATATGTCCAGTGGTACTGCCGTATAAATCCAGTGATACTGTCATATAAATCTGGTGATATTGCCATATAGTTCCAGTGATACTGCCGTATATGTCCAGTGGTACTGCCTTATAAATCCAGTGGTACTGCTGTATATATCCAGTGATACTGCCATATATGTCCAGTGGTACTGGGGTATAAATCCAGTCCAGTGGTACTTCCATATAAATCCATTGATACTGCCGTACATGCCCAGTGGTACTGTCGTATAAATCCTGTGGTACTGCCGTATAAATCCAGTCCAGTGATACTGCTGTATAATTCCAGTGGTACTGCGTATAATCCCAGTACAGTGATACTTCCGTATATGTCCAGTGGTACTGCCATATAATTCCAGTGATACTGCCATATATGTCCAGTGGTACTGGCATATAAATCCAGTACAGAGATACTGCCGTATATATGTCCAGTGGTACTGCTGTATAAATCCAGTGGTACTGCCATATAAATCCAGTCCAGTGATACTTCCGTATGTCCAGTGGTACTGCCATATAATTCCAGTGATACTGCCATATATGTCCAGTGGTACTGCCGTATAAATCCAGTGGTACTGGCATATAAATCCAGTACAGTGATACTGCCGTATATATAGGGTCAAATCCCCAAAGAGAGGGGAAAGAAAGGAGAAATCAGTTACTAATGCGGTGCACACTACCCAATATACATATAATTTTAAAATTAAATTCTTTATTGTAAATTCATTAAAACCCCTGTAATATCCTCAAATATAGGCAAATTGCCACTATGGAAGTTTATTTATTTTGTGTATAATTAAATTGATTTACTAGACTAATATTGTCCTTTATTCAGAATCAAGCGAAGTATTTAAAAAAATAGTAAGGAAAGTGAACAGACTAGAAAATGAAGTGAATAAAGATTAAAAACAAGGCTAGTGTGTCATGTTCATTATGTACTACAGGGATACTCAACCTGTATTGATATTGAATAGTCCAAATATGTATGGACCGTTTTGCTCTCTCTATGATATGCCAAAGCTAAATATTCACAGAGAGAGGTCTATGGGTGAACAGTTTATAGTAGACTTTCATGAGGATGTAATACCAAAATACAGCATGACAAAATGTTACATGTCGTAATAAATATCGACATTTAATACTATATATCGTCTTCCAAATAGCTTGACATATGAGGGTTGCTGTATTACAAGAAATTATCAAGTATCTCTAGTAATCCTCCCCATAGAATATAAAATACTATGCCTGCATCGTACTAATGCTTAAAGTGAGCACGTGTGTTTTGCTGTTATAAGTAAATCACATATAATGTGAACAACAGAGACACTAGATATATGTCTGTTGGAATTCTTATATCCAGGTCATTCGTAACTGTTGTGAACGCAGACTGTCAATTCTTACTTGTGGTATTAATCATGCGGTCTCATATTAGTAATGACTGTACACTGTTACTACGAGCAGCTCACACCGTCAGACCGTTAATATGCTGGGGTGGTTCTAGTGTAATAGCATGTATGGTATAGCCAGAAATATCCAATTATATAACCATGTATTGGAATGTAATTTTAATAGTCAAGGCCACCGTCCCTCAGACAGCCTGCCGTGGTAGATCCTAATGACAGGGTGTCTAAGTATGCTCCGCAACTCTGCAAGATACAAACACTCTCAGTTTGCTAGATACTTCTGTCACTGTATCACAGTAAAGTGCAATTACACAGGATACGTAATGGTACTTAATTTTTATGGTCACTGTGATATAATCAAAGATGCCGTGAAAGGTATGTATTGTCGGATACCCGTATATAATTTACGGCTGTACGCGGCACCTCCGTAATCAAATTATTAAGCTATTGCAGCCAATGCCGCAAGATTCACAGTGCTATCATAAACATCTAACTTAACATATCACTGTGTACTGTGCGGCTGAACGAGCTGTTAAGCCGCTCGTCTGGTACGATGCTAAATACTGGCTATATCTATCTGCATAGTCTAACCTATATCAATCGGTACAATGCATATCTTAGTCGGACATTAAAATTTGTATTAGACACATAAAACACACTAGCTAATAGCCAATGCACATTTCGCTCATAGGCTTCCTCAGGGCACTATACTGCCGTATATATGTCCAGTGGTACTGCTGTATAAATCCAGTGGTACTGCCATATAAATCCAGTCCAGTGATACTGCCATATATGTCCAGTGATACTGCCGTATATGTCCAGTGGTACTGCCATATAAATCCAGTGATACTGCTGTATATGTCCAGTGGTACTGCCGTATATGTCCAGTGTTATTGCCGTATATGTCCAGTGGTACTGCCGTATAAATCCAGTGGTACTGGCGTATAAATCTAGTCCAGTGTTACTGCCATATGTCCAGTAGTACTGCCATATAATTCCAGTAATACTGCCATATATGTCCAGTGGTACTGACGTATAACTTCAGTGGTACTGGCATAAAAATTCAGTCCAGTGATACTGTCGTATATGTCCAGTGGTACTGACATATAAATCCAGTGATACTGCCGTATATGTCCAGTGGTACTGCCATATAATTCAAGTATTACTGCCATATATGTCCAGTGGTACTGCCGCATAAATCCAGTGGTACTGGCGTATAAATCTAGTCCAGTGATACTGCCGTATATGTCCAGTGGTACTGCCATATAATTCCAGTGATACTGCTGTATATGTCCAGTGGTACTGCCATATAATCCCAGTTAATTGATACGGCCATATATGTCCAGTAGTACTGCTATATAATTCCAGTGATACTGACGTTTATGTCCAGTGGTACTGCCGTATAAATCCAGTGGTACTGGTGTATAAATCCAGTCCAGTGATACTGCCGTAAATGTCCAGTGGTGCTGCCGTATATGTCCAGTGGTACTGGCGTATAAATCCAGTCCAGTGATACTGCCATATATGTCCAGTGGTACTGCCGTATAAATCCATTGATACTGCCATATATGTCCAGTTGTACTGCCATATAAATCCAGTGGTACTGCCGTATAAATCCAGTCCAGTGATAATGCCGTATGTGTCCAGTGGTACTGCCGTATAATTCCTGTGATACTTGCGTATAATTCCCGTGATACTGCTGTATAATTCCTGTGATACTGGCGTATAATTCCTGTGATATTGCCATATAATTCCCGTGGTACTGGAGTATAATTCCAGTGATATTGCTGTATAATTCCAGTGGTACTGTCGTAAAAATCCAGTCCAGTGGTACTGCCGTATAAATCCAGTGGTACTGGCATATACAGTAAGTCCAGTGATCCTGCAATATAATTCCAGTGGTACTGGCGTATAAATCCAGTGATCCTGCCATATAATTCCAGTGGTACTAGCGTATAAATCCAGTGTTCCTGCTGTATAATCCCATATAAATCCATATAATTTAGTGATGAGCACCGGAAATTTTTCGGGTTTTGTGTTTTGGTTTTGGGTTCGGTTCCGCGGCCGTGTTTTGGGTTCGAACGCGTTTTGGCAAAACCTCACCGAATTTTTTTTTGTCGGATTCGGGTGTGTTTTGGATTCGGGTGTTTTTTTAAAAAAACCCTAAAAAACAGCTTAAATCATAGAATTTGGGGGTCATTTTGATCCCAAAGTATTATTAACCTCAATAACCATAATTTCCACTCATTTTCAGTCTATTCTGAACACCTCACACCTCACAATATTATTTTTAGTCCTAAAATTTGCACCGAGGTCGCTGGATGGCTTAGCTAAGCGACACAAGTGGCCGACACAAACACCTGGCCCATCTAGGAGTGGCACTGCAGTGTCACGCAGGCTGTCCCTTCAAAAAACTACTCCCCAAACAGCACATGATGCAAAGAAGAAAAAAAAGAGGCGCAATGAGGTAGCTGTGTGAGTAAGCTAAGCGACCCTAGTGGCCGACACAAACACCTGGCCCATCTAGGAGTGGCACTGCAGTGTCAGAAAAAAAACTGTGTTCCCTAATGCACACCGAGTGAATAATATTACTATATAATAATCAGATAATACGGAGATCTTAGTTGCGTATATCTGCAGATATAGGGTTAAGCCCCCAGGCCGATCGACAAGGCTTCTCCGTCACTGGGGGTCCCTAATACTAGGTATGGGCCTGGGGCGCAGGACCCCACAATGTCGGCACAGGTCGGCCACCCCAGGTCAGCACACAGGTGAAAATTAATAGGGGTTAATAAGAAGCACAGAAGTGCTATGTAAGTGGTGTGATTAAAATATACAAAGTGATAGGAAAAATAATAAGTGTTAATAAAGTGTTAGGGTGTGCCGACCTGCAGCAGCCCACCCATACCGACACAGGGGCCACTGCACCCCACACCCACCCCATAAATAATTACATATATATATATCTGGGTTAAATTCCCAGTGTAAGGACACATGGTAATGGCACCTACAGCATCTGAGAGCCAGCTTACCTGGGGATACCCCTGACTTCCCCTATGGCACTACTAGAGTCAGCAATCCCTCCTAATGCTGACCCATTTGTGCCTCTCTATATACAATACACATGGTGGGAAGCTGCTCAATCAGATTGTAATGTCACCCAGGTGCTAAAAGGGGAGGGGTAATTCTGTGTAGGAAAAAAAACTGTGTTCCCTAATGCACACCGAGTGAATAATATTACTATATAATAATCAGATAATACGGAGATCTTAGTTGCGTATATCTGCAGATATAGGGTTAAGCCCCCAGGCCGATCGACAAGGCTTCTCCGTCACTGGGGTCCCTAATACTAGGTATGGGCCTGGGGCGCAGGACCCCACAATGTCGGCACAGGTCGGCCACCCCAGGTCAGCACACAGGTGAAAATTAATAGAGGTTAATAAGAAGCACAGAAGTGCTATGTAAGTGGTGTGATTAAAATATACAAAGTGATAGGAAAAATAATAAGTGTTAATAAAGTGTTAGGGTGTGCCGACCTGCAGCAGCCCACCCATACCGACACAGGGGCCACTGCACCCCACACCCACCCCATAAATAATTACATATATATATCTGGGTTAAATTCCCAGTGTAAGGCCACATGGTAATGGCACCTACAGCATCTGAGAGCCAGCTTACCTGGGGATACCCCTGACTTCCCCTATGGCACTACTAGAGTCAGCAATCCCTCCTAATGCTGACCCATTTGTGCCTCTCTATATACAATACACAAGGTGGGAAGCTGCTCAATCAGATTGTAATGTCACTCAGGTGCTAAAAGGGGAGGGGTAATTCTGTGTAGGAAAAAAAACTGTGTTCCCTAATGCACACCGAGTGAATAATATTACTATAT
Source organism: Pseudophryne corroboree (assembly GCF_028390025.1). Classification (NCBI taxonomy): domain Eukaryota; kingdom Metazoa; phylum Chordata; class Amphibia; order Anura; family Myobatrachidae; genus Pseudophryne; species Pseudophryne corroboree. Next base: position 57,099,148 of record NC_086446.1, on the reverse strand, counting down.
AATAATCAGATAATACGGAGATCTTAGTTGCGTATATCTGCAGATATAGGGTTAAGCCCCCAGGCCGATCGACAAGGCTTCTCCGTCACTGGGGGTCCCTAATACTAGGTATGGGCCTGGGGCGCAGGACCCCACAATGTCGGCACAGGTCGGCCACCCCAGGTCAGCACACAGGTGAAAATTAATAGGGGTTAATAAGAAGCACAGAAGTGCTATGTAAGTGGTGTGATTAAAATATACAAAGTGATAGGAAAAATAATAAGTGTTAATAAAGTGTTAGGGTGTGCCGACCTGCAGCAGCCCACCCATACCGACACAGGGGCCACTGCACCCCACACCCACCCTATAAATAATTACATATATATATCTGTCACGCAGCTGGCCCTTCAAAAAACTACTCCCCAAACAGCACATGACGCAAAGAAGAAAAAAAAGAGGCGCAATGAGGTAGCTGTGTGAGTAAGCTAAGTGACCCTAGTGGCCGACACAAACACCTGGCCCATCTAGGAGTGGCACTGCAGTGTCACGCAGGCTGGCCCTTCAAGAAACTACTCCCCAAACAGCACATGACGCAAAGAAGAAAAAAAGAGGCGCAATGAGGTAGCTGTGTGAGTAAGCTAAGCGACCCTAGTGGCCGACACAAACACCTGGCCCATCTAGGAGTGGCACTGCAGTGTCATGCAGGATGGCCCTTCCAAAAAACACTCCCCAAACAGCACATGACGCAAAGAAAAATTAAAGAAAAAAGAGGTGAAAGATGGAATTGTCCTTGGGCCCTCCCACCCACCCTTATGTTGTATAAACAGGACATGCACACTTTAACCAACCCATCATTTCAGTGACAGGGTCTGCCACACGACTGTGACTGAAATGACGGGTTGGTTTGGACCCCCACCAAAAAAGAAGCAATTAATCTCTCCTTGAACAAACTGGCTCTACAGAGGCAAGATGTCCACCTCATCATCATCCTCCGATATATCACCGTGTACATCCCCCTCCTCACAGATTATCAATTCGTCCCCACTGGAATCCACCATCTCAGCTCCCTGTGTACTTTGTGGAGGCAATTGCTGCTGGTGAATGTCTCCACGGAGGAATTGATTATAATTCATTTTAATGAACATCATCTTCTCCACATTTTCTGGATGTAACCTTGTACGCCGATTGCTGACAAGGTGAGCGGCGGCACTAAACACTCTTTCGGAGTACACACTTGTGGGAGGGCAACTTAGGTAGAATAAAGCCAGTTTGTGCAAGGGCCTCCAAATTGCCTCTTTTTCCTGCCAGTATAAGTACGGACTGTCTGACGTGCCTACTTGGATGCGGTCACTCATATAATCCTCCACCATTCTTTCAATGGGGAGAGAATCATATGCAGTGACGGTAGACGACATGTCCGTAATCGTTGTCAGGTCCTTCAGTCCGGACCAGATGTCAGCATCAGCAGTCGCTCCAGACTGCCCTGCATCACCGCCAGCAGGTGGGCTCGGAATTCTGAGCCTTTTCCTCACACCCCCAATTGCGGGAGAATGTGAAGGAGGAGCTGTTGACTGATCAAGTTCCACTTGACTTGATAATTTTCTCACCAGCAGGTCTTTCAACCCCTGCAGACTTGTGTCTGCCGGAAAGAGAGATACAACGTAGGTTTTAAATCTAGGATCTAGCACGGTGGCCAAAATGTAGTGCTCTGATTTTAACAGATTGACCACCCGTGAATCCTTGTTAAGCGAATTAAGGGCTCCATCCACAAGTCCCACATGCCTAGCGTAATCGCTCTGTCTTAGCTCCTCCTTCAATGTCTCCAGCTTCTTCTGCAAAAGCCTGATGAGGGGAATGACCTGACTCAGGCTGGCAGTGTCTGAACTGACTTCACGTGTGGCAAGTTCAAAAGGTTGCAGAACCTTGCACAACGTTGAAATCATTCTCCACTGTGCTTGAGACAGCTGCATTCCACCTCCTATATCGTGCTCAGTTGTATAGGCTTGAATGGCCTTTTGCTGCTCCTCCAACCTCTGAAGCATATAGAGGGTTGAATTCCAACTCATTACCACTTCTTGCTTCAGATGATGGCAGGGCAGGTTCAGGCGTTTTTGGTGGTCCTCCAGTCTTCTGTACGTGGTGCCTGTACGCCGAAAGTGTCCCGCAATTCTTCTGGCCACCGACAGCATCTCTTGCACGCCCCTGTCGTTTTTTAAATAATTCTGCACCACCAAATTCAAGGTATGTGCAAAACATGGGACGTGCTGGAATTTGCCCAGATATAATGCACGCACAATATTGCTGGCGTTGTCCGATGCCACAAATCCACAGGAGAGTCCAATTGGGGTAAGCCATTCTGCGATGATCTTCCTCAGTTGCCGTAAGAGGTTTTCAGCTGTGTGCATATTCTGGAAAGCGGTGATACAAAGCGTAGCCTGCCTAGGAAAGAGTTGGTGTTTGCGAGATGCTGCTACTGGTGCCGCCGCTGCTGTTCTAGCGGCGGGAGTCAATACATCTACCCAGTGGGCTGTCACAGTCATATAGTCCTGAGTCTGCCCTGATCCACTTGTCCACATGTCCGTGGTTAAGTGGACATTGGGTACAACTGCATTTTTTAGGACTCTGGTGAGTCTTTTTCTGAGGTCTGTGTACATTTTCGGTATCGCCTGCCTAGAGAAATGGAACCTATATGGTATTTGGTACCGGAGACACAGTACCTCAAACAAGTCTATAGTTGGCTCTGCAGTAATGATGGATACCGGAACCACGTTTCTTACCGCCCAGGCTGCCAAGGCCTCAGTTATCCGCTTTGCAGCAGGATGACTGCTGTGATATTTCATCTTCCTCGCAAAGGACTGTTGGACAGTCAATTGCTTGGTGGAAGTAGTAAAAGTAGTCTTACGACTTCCCCTCTGGGATGACCATCGACTCCCAGCAGCAACAACAGCAGCGCCAGCAGCAGTAGGCGTTACACTCAAGGATGCATCGGAGGAATCCCAGGCAGGAGAGGACTCGTCAGAATTGCCAGTGACATGGCCTGCAGGACTATTGGCATTCCTGGGGAAGGAGGAAATTGACACTGAGGGAGTTGGTGAGGTGGTTACAAGAGGAAGGGATTTACTGGTCAGTGGACTGCTTCCGCTGTCGCCCAAAGTTTTTGAACTTGTCACTGACTTATGATGAATGCGCTGCAGGTGACATATAAGGGAGGATGTTCCGAGGTGGTTAACGTCCTTACCCCTACTTATTACAGCTTGACAAAGGCAACACACGGCTTGACAAATGTTGTCCGCATTTCTGTTGAAATACTTCCACACCGAAGAGCTGATTTTTTTGGTATTTTGACCAGGCATGTCAATGGCCATATTCCTCCCACGGACAACAGGTGTCTCCCCGGGTGCCTGACTTAAACAAACCACCTCACCATCAGAATCCTCCTGGTCAATTTCCCCCCCAGCGCCAGCAACACCCATATCCTCCTCATCCTGGTGTACTTCAACACTGACATCTTCAATCTGACTATCAGGAACTGGACTGCGGGTGCTCCATCCAGCACTTGCAGGGGGCGTGCAAATGGTGGAAGGCGCATGCTCTTCACGTCCAGTGTTGGGAAGGTCAGGCATCGCAACCGACACAATTGGACTCTCCTTGTGGATTTGTGATTTCAAAGAACGGACAGTTCTTTGCTGTGCTTTTGCCACCTTAAGTCTTTTCATTTTTCTAGCGAGAGGCTGAGTGCTTCCATCCTCATGTGTAGCTGAACCACTAGCCATGAACATAGGCCAGGGCCTCAGTCGTTCCTTGCCACTCCGTGTGGTAAATGGCATATTGGCAAGTTTACGCTTCTCCTCCGACGATTTTATTTTAGATTTTTGAGTCCTTTTTTTACTGATATTTGGTGTTTTGGATTTTACATGCTCTGTACTATGACATTGGGCATTGGCCTTGGCAGACGACGTTGATGGCATTTCATCGTCTCGGCCATGACTAGTGGCAGCAGCTTCAGCACGAGGTGGAAGTGGATCTTGATCTTTCCCTATTTTTGGAACCTCAACATTTTTGTTCTCCATATTTTAATAGGCACAACTAAAAGGCACCTCAGGTAAACAATGGAGATGGATGGATACTAGTATACTTATGGATGACGAGCGACTGCCGACACAGAGGTAGCTACAGCCGTGGACTACCGTACTGCGTCTGCTAGTATAGACTGGATGATAATGATATAAAAAATCTATATATATCACTACTGCAGGACAGGTATATACATTATGTAATGTCAGACCTGCTGGACACTGTCAGCAGACTCCTAAACTACTAGTATGAAGAAGATAGAAAAAAAAAAACCCACCACAGGTAGGTATACAATTATGAACGAGCGACTGCCGACACAGAGGTAGCTACAGCCGTGGACTACCGTACTGCGTCTGCTAGTATAGAGTAGACTGGATGATAATGATATAAAAAATATATATATATCACTACTGCAGGACAGGTATATATTATATAATGACGGACCTGCTGGACACTGTCAGCAGACTCCTAAACTACTAGTATGAAGAAGATAGAAAAAAAAAAACCACCACAGGTAGGTATACAATTATGGACAAGCAACTGCCGACACAGAGGTAGCTACAGCCATGGACTACCGTACTGCGTCTGCTAGTATAGAGTAGACTGGATGATAATGATATAAAAAATATATATATATCACTACTGCAGGACAGGTATATATTATATAATGACGGACCTGCTGGACACTGTCAGCAGACTCCTAAACTACTAGTATGAAGAAGATAGAAAAAAAAAAACCACCACAGGTAGGTATACAATTATGGACGAGCGACTGCCGACACAGAGGTAGCTACAGCCGTGGACTACCGTACTGCATCTGCTAGTATAGAGTAGACTGGATGATAATGATATAAAAAATATATATATATCACTACTGCAGGACAGGTATATATTATATAATGACGGACCTGCTGGACACTGTCAGCAGACTCCTAAACTACTAGTATGAAGAAGATAGAAAAAAAAACCCACCACAGGTAGGTATACAATTATGGACGAGCGACTGCCGACACAGAGGTAGCTACAGCCGTGGACTACCGTACTGCATCTGCTAGTATAGAGTAGACTGGATGATAATGATATAAAAAATATATATATATCACTACTGCAGGACAGGTATATATTATATAATGACGGACCTGCTGGACACTGTCAGCAGACTCCTAAACTACTAGTATGAAGAAGATAGAAAAAAAAACCCACCACAGGTAGGTATACAATTATGGACGAGCGACTGCCGACACAGAGGTAGCTACAGCCGTGGACTACCGTACTGCATCTGCTAGTATAGAGTAGACTGGATGATAATGATATAAAAAAAATATATATATATCACTACTGCAGGTATATATTATAATATAATGAATGATGGACCTGCTGGACACTGTCAGCAGAATGCGTTTATAGAATAAAAAAAAAAAACACCACACGAGTGTTTAACTTTTTCAGGCAGACAATATACTGGTGGTCACTGGTCAGTCACAGTGGCAGCAAAAGTGTGCACTGTTATGTACTCCTGCTATAACTGCTCCACAGTCTCCCCCACAATTAAGCTGTGTGAGCAAGCAGCAGTGAGCACTCAGCACAGTCAGATATACTACATAGATGATATTATCATGCAGCACACTGAGGCTGAGCACAGATATGGTATGTGACTGTGTATCGTTTTTTTTCAGGCAGAGAACGGATTATATTAAATAATAAATAAAACTGGTGGTCACTAGTATAACTATCATCAAAACTCTGCACTCTCTGAGTACTCCGAGTACTAATGCTCTCCAAAATTACTAAAATTAAATTAATAGTAAATCAAGTGTCTCACTCTCTATCTAAACGGAGAGGACGCCAGCCACGTCCTCTCCCTATCAATCTCAATGCACGTGTGAAAATGGCGGCGACGCTCGGCTCCTTATATAGAATCCGAGTCTCGCGATAGAATCCGAGCCTCGCGAGAATCCGACAGCGAGATGATGACGTTCGGGCGCGCTCGGGTTACCCGAGCAAGGCGGGAAGATCCGAGTCTGCCTCGGACCCGTGTAAAAAGGCTGAAGTTCGGGGGGGGTCGGTTTCCGAGATACCGAACCCGCTCATCACTAATATAATTCCGTATAAATCCAGTCCATTGGTGCTGCCATATAAATAAGTTCAGTGGTGCTGTCATGTGCTGTATATTATTTTTTTAAATTCAACAGTTTTTATTGAAATTTTTCATAACATACAAAAACAATTACAACAAACTATAGACCCTCCCCAGCAACTGTTGAAAAGTTTGACAATAGTATTACATTTGATACTTACAACGAAAGTGTAGACATAAGTGGCAAATAAACAATTTTATGTGGAAGAATTTAGCAATTCGTGTGGTTCTTGTGCAGAAGTGCATGCCAGAGTGCGCCGGCACGGCAGAGCCACTGAGTCAGAGAAACACCAATCGGTATATAGTTAATAACCCCATTCAGCCATTATCATCCAAACATGGTCACTCAACTATCGGTGTATATATGGTGAGTTTAACCATCTTTCCCAAATACAATAGTATTTTGTTTCAGCACGTCTACTCATGTACACGTACCTTTCGTGTTTAACAACCTCGTTAGTGAGGGTTATCCAGGCTGCAGTGCAAGGAGCGCTAGTGGCCATCCATAGTCTAGCTATGCAGACCTTGGCCAGCATACATAGGTTGGAAATGTATCGTTGCATATTTTTATCGAGGGCATCATCATCAAAAGCAGCTAGTGAACATACAGCAGGCGTACATGTAACCAAGGGTATCCCGGTATCATTCATGACTCGAATAACCTCACTCCAGAATACCTTAACCATAGGGCATTCCCATAATAGATGCCAGAACGTGCCTTCCATCGATCCGCATTTAGGGCACTTGGAATCCCCCCTACCCCCCATCTGTAGCAGGCGCATAGGGGTAATGTACACTCTGTGGAGTATAAATAGTTGAATCTGTTGGAATCTTGCTGAAGTGGAGGAAACGCGGGGACCTCCCAGAGCGGCATCCCAAGCGTCCTGGGACAAGGACCGCAAATCTGCCTCCCATTTTAAACGAAGGAGTGGCATGTCAGTTGGGTGTTGTAAAGTGAGCAGACCAGAATATATCCGGGAAGTGAGGTGGGAGCCATCCAGGGACTGCAACATCAGTCTAACAGGGGATTGCTGCAGCTGAATTGAGTTGTCAGGGAATTGATCAGAGCAGGCATGTCGCAACTGTAAATATCTATAAAAGTAGGTATGGGGAATTGGATATTCTGATTGTAGTTGCGAAAAGGATTTAAACACATTCCCAGAGTATAACTGACCAATAGCATATACCCCCCATCTGCCCCATACGTCACGGATCCCTAGGCTCCTCAGCTCCCTGAATCCAGTGGTTCCATCTAATGGTGCATCCGGATCCCAGCCCTCACTTAAAAGCAGTGTACCAGCCTGCTTCCAAATCATCACTGCCTGCTTGAATATTGGTAGGCCAATTAAGTTGTTATTGCCAGATAGCAGGCAGTTCAATGGAGTGAGCCCAGGAGCCAATGTCGATACCACCAGTGAGGGAAGAGCCAGCCCAGATTCGTCTTTAAGCCAGTCGTAGATATGTGCTAGTTGAGTGGCCCAGTAATACAGTCTGAAAGATGGTACCGCCATGCCCCCAGAGTCCCTATCCCGCGTCAGGGTATTTAGTTTAATCCGTACTCTCTTGCTAGACCATATTATGGAGGATATATAACTATCCATTTGTTTAAATATCGCTTGGGGGATATAAATCGGGGAGTGTTGCAGTATATACAATATCTTAGGTTGTGCCGTCATTTTAATTAGACTAATTCTCCCGGTGACAGTCAGTGGGAGCCTGCCCCAGGTCGCTATCCGTGATTTCAAATATTCCAACTGGGGTTGTACATTAAGGTTTACATAACGGGACGGGTCGTTAGATATCCAAATTCCCAAGTACTTAAAGGCCTCCACCCACTGAAGTGGGAGAGATATTTTGGGAGTCTCTGGGCACCGGCCCCTGAATGGCAGTATACATGATTTATCCCAGTTTATCATGAGCTCCGAGTACACCCCAAAGTCGTTAATTATAGTAAGGATAATAGGCATGGTGACAGGGTAATTGGAGACGAACAGTAATATGTCATCTGCGTATAAAGCTATTTTATCCTCTCTCGAGCCAATTTTAAAACCGGGTACAGTGGCAGCACTTCTAATGAGACACGCCAACGGTTCTACCACCAGTGCGAATAGGGCAGGGGACAGGGGGCAGCCCTGCCTGGTCCCCCTCTGCAGTGGGAATGAGGAGGAGATAAATCCGTTAATCGATACTCTAGCCCTAGGGCTCGAGTACAGCAATTTAACCCATTTTACAAAGCCAGGACCTATCCCAAATTTCTCCATGGTCCCCCAGAGAAATCTCCACTCCACAGAGTCAAATGCTTTAGCAGCGTCCAGTGAAACAATAATCGAGGAGTGGTCATCCCCATGGGGGACCTGCAGTTGGGTGAATAATCTCCTAAGATTGATTAGCGTGGATTTCCCAGGCATGAACCCGGTCTGATCGTCATGGACCAGCTGGGCTATAACTGAATTAAGTCTAACCGCCAGTATTTTAGCTAGGATTTTGATATCAGTAGGTAACAGGGATATGGGTCGATAGGATTCCACCCTGGTGGGGTCCTTGTCAGGCTTCAGCAAAACAATAATCAGTGCCTCAGACATAGATTCTGGTATCTTTCCCTCCCCAAACATTCCCTCATACAGAGCTAGCAATCTAGGCGCGCAGAATTCCCTGTGTTTCTTATAGAATTCTGCTGGTATACCATCCAACCCTGGCGCTTTACCACCAGGGAAGGACTGTATGGCCCTTTCTACCTCGGCTAAAGAGATCGGAGAGTCGAGGAATTCTCGTGCATCTGGGGTCAGTGATGGCAAGGGGATGGCGTCAAGGTATGACAAGAGATCTTCCTCCGTGCGGGTCAATCTAGTATTATATAAATGGGTATAGTAGTCAAGAAATTGGTTGACTATATCTGGGGTATGGTCATATACAATGTCGTCGTGATCTCTAAGGCTAATCACAGTATTAGACGGTTGCTCAGTACGTGCCAGTCTAGCGAGGAACCCACCCGGTCTGTCCCCCATAGCATAAAGTGAGTGTTTAGTAAAGAGTATACTGTACTTAGCCTTGTCAGTTAGACAGTCGGTCCATTCCCTCTGTGCTCTCAGCCAAGCCTCCTTAGAGGAGGACAAATTATCAGACAAGTAGGCAAGTTCCAGGGACCTACAGGAAGCCTCCAGAGTTGCCTCTTTTTCCCTATATGATTTCTTCAGAGTCGAGATCGCCCGTATAAGGGTGCCTCGTAGATGGGACTTAAATGCGTCCCAGAGTATAGGTAGAGGAGCAGTGCCCTCATTAAACTGTAGAAATTCCGTCCACTGTCCCTCTAGCGTCTCATCAGCATCCAGCCTAGTAAGCCAAAAAGGGTTTAACTTCCAGAAAGCCTGGCCTCTCAACCCTCCCATGTCGAGAACCAGGGAGACCGGTGAGTGATCAGAGATCCCCCTGGTTTCGAGCTGGACCGAGCGCACCCGCGGTAGCAATTCAGGAGAAATCAGAGCGAGATCTATTCTAGAGAAAGCAGAATATGTAAGTGAGAAGCAGGAAAATTGTTTGGTACCAGGGTGTCTTTGACGCCACACATCTACCAGCCCCATGCCCTCCACCATAGCTCTAAATGAGCCACCTCCACGTCCAGTAGGTGTCCCGGCAACTGTAAGCCTATCTAAAGTCGGATCTAAGGTGTTGTTGTAATCTCCCAGGCTAATAACGGGAGCTTCAGGGAACAAAGCTATAAACTCTGCAGCCTTTTTAAGGATTTCCGGGGAGTATGGAGGGGGTATATAGAGCGCTATCAGCACGAGTGACATTGCATGAATCTGGCACTTAATAAAAACCGACCTACCCCATGGATCAGTCTGTACCTGCTCTATCACGAACGGGATATGCTTCTTAATTAAGATGGAGACTCCCCGAGAGGAGGAGGTATGGGTTGAATGGTAAGACCACCCCACCCAAGGTTTCTTTAGCGATAGAACTCTAGCCCCAACTAGGTGAGTCTCCATCAGGCATACAATGTCCGCCCCCAATTGTTTGATCTGTCTAAGGACCAACGTCCTTTTGACCTTGTCGTTTAGGCCCCGCACGTTTCAGGAGAGAAATTTGACTAAGTTATTTGACATTGGATCGCTGTGTACCAAGCAGTTAAGACTCTGTCAGCCCGCACAACATCCAGCAGGCACCACACCGCACATCCAATAATATAACAATTCGCATCCTCCACATACCACGATACAGTTAAGGAGAGAAAACAAAAACAGTTCAGCAGTTGCATAGTAATCCTAAAAACTAATCCCCCAGTTATCATCCCAAAACTTAGGGAACCTTTACCCCCGAGTCCCACACCCCCCTCCCTGTACACCACCCCGAACATTAGCATACTTGGATCCCTACAACAAGAAATTATCCCCACTCCACCGTCTATAGAGAAAACAACCTCTCTAAAATCCTAACTATTCAATAGAGAACCGGTAGGCAAAAAATACAGTGGCGACTAGACATGTCACAGCGCCCTCCGAACATTTAAGGCATCCTCCCACTTATAGAAGAAAAAATTCCCCCCCCCCCCCCCCGGCAAAAACATTCCCTGTGTCACTGCATTGTGGCATGAAATTCAACTTTTAAGCTGTTCCCAACTCAAAAGCAAAAGCCCCTTCCCCAGTAAAACAGTATGAGGTCTGCCCTTTCAAGGCAGACTCCCCGATCATCCCCTCCCCCCCCCAGCCACCCATTAACAGAGGGGCGGTTTATGAAGCCCGTTCCGAGCTCCCGGTCACAATAATATCACAGGGCAGTAATAAGTATATGTGTCACAGTTATAGCATGCACCCCCCCAACTCCCCCAGAAGTTGCAACCAGAAGTGAGCGTCCAGGTGTAGGAGAGAGCGTTCATAGCAGGAGAGTAAGCATGTGTCTTCTTTAATCATCTGCCATTGCCCGTCTAGCCGGCCTAGCAGTGTCCAGCCACGCAGAAGCCTCCCGAGGGGTTGCAAAGAATTTCGCCTCACCATCCACCACCACTCTCAATTTAGAGGGGAACAGCATGGCATAGGATATGTTGAGTTCACGAAGACGTCTCTTAACCGGGGTGAATTGGGCCCTATTCTTTTGGACTTCCACCGCGAAGTCAGGAAATACGGATACTCGGGTGCTATTCCACATCAGTGGGCCTTTAGTACGATTCAACCTCAATAAAGCATCCCTGTCACGGTAGTTGAGGAGTTTGGCTATCAAGGTGCGGGGAGGCGCCCCAGGTGGAGAAGGGCGGAAGGGGACCCGGTGGGCTCTTTCCACAGTGAAAAAAGGTGAAAAGGATTCCATCCCGTAGTTGTCCGTGAGCCATTTTTCCACAAATTTTTCAGGAGCCTGGCCTTCCTCGCGTTCCGGGAGGCCCACAAAGCGCACGTTGCACCTTCTCAAACGCCCCTCCATATCTAACAGTTTGTGTTGTACATCCGTCATTTGGGTATTGATATTAGTAATCTTGGTTCCCAGTGGCTTCACTAAGTCCTCAAGGGAGGATGTGCGGGCCTCCACTTCACCCACCCGCTCACGGACCCTCTGCAGATCATGATGTATGATAGATAGATCAGATTGAACTTGGCCGATTTTGTCTGCCAACCTAGCCTCGCTAGCCACCACAGCCTCCAGGACTTTCTGTAGGGCAGCGTCAGGAGGAGCGTCCGGGATGGCCGAGTCTCGCAGGGGTTCAGGCGGAGGCGATGAGGTGCGATCAGGGGTCAACTCTTTACGAGCAGGAGTAGATGACCGGGAATACTTCTCCAGCTTGGCAGCGGCGGCAGATTTATTCACCATTGTGTTGTAGAGGGAGGCAGCCAGGCAGAAGCCAATGGTATAGAACAAAGTAGCTAAGGTATATTGCAGGGTGTATATCGGGTCTGGCACCCGTCCGAATTTAGCAGGCAGCCCCACTTCAGATGCGCGCGGAGACTATATTGCAGGGTTTAAAACAGATCAAATCAGACTCCGGACCTTAGGGTACTGTATTGCAGGATATTTGTCAGATCAGATCAGTCTCTAGTCAGCGGGGGGCAGGCAGCCACACTCCACAGGTGTACAGACGTCATTTCGCAGGGTATACAACAATACAACAGATCAGACTCCGGTCCGCAGGGAGCAGGCAGCCGTGCTGCAGAGGCACACAGGCACTAAATTGCAGGGTAAACGGCAGATCAGACCCCGGTCAAGGGGAAGCAGGCATCCACTTCTAAGGGTACACAGGCACTGTGTTGCAGGGCAGATATCGGATCAGACTCCAGTTAAGAGGGGACAGACAGCCGCACCTCAAGGTATACAGGCACAATGTATGTAAAATGCCTCCTGCTATTGTCCGCACTGCAGGCTTTATGGAGTGTGGGTGTCAGCAGGGGGATCAGGGCAGACACGTCTAGGCTGGGAGGTGTTGGGGCCAGCGCACTCTTCCCTTTCCAGCAGCCCTCGGTCACGCTCCACCCGTCGGTCTCGGGCACTAATGGCAGCAGGCTGAAATCTCAGTAGGGGGCATAGCAGGGCCCTTTCTCAGTGTTAAGCTTACCCCACCGCTGACTCCGTCTTCTGCCGAGCCCGGCGTCGTCCCGCGTGTGGGTCACCTCTGCAGTTCCGGCGTCTCCTCCTCGCAATGGCGCCGGCTCCTTCCCGCGCAGTGACGCCTGCAGTACTTTTCGGGCTCTTGCGGGCACGGCAGCCGCCGTACACAGCCGGGGGGAGAATCACCGCAGTCAGGGCTAGTTCCCCCACACTTAGATGCCTCGGAAAGTGTAGGTGGGAGATCAGGAGGTGTTATGCAGGATATTATGGACGGAGAGCGCCGATCAGATGCAGCTACTCCATGTCCGCGAAGCCACGCCCCCGCTGTATATTATTTAGTACAAATAAAGGGGTTATTAATTTTTAATCCAAATAATTTTCACAAGGTTTGCCCGGTGTGGTGTAGAGGTACGCTCTACTGTACCACATATTGTTATATAACTCCAGAAAAATAATGGAGAACAAAAATTTGGAGGATAAAATAAGGAAAGATCAAGAACCACTTCCTCCTAGTGCTGAAGCTGCTGCCACTAGTTATGACATAGATGATGAAATGCCATCAACGTCGTCTGCCAAGGCTGATGCCCAATGTGATAGTAGAGGACATGTAAACTCCAAAAAGCCAAATTTCAGTAAAAAGACCCCAAAAAATACATTTAAATGATCTGAGGAGAAACGTAAACTTGCCAATATGCCATTTATGACACGGAGTGGCAAGAAACGGCTAAGGCCCTGGTCTATGTTCATAACAAGTGGTTCAGCTTCACATGACAATGGAAGCCCTCATCCTCCAGCTAGAAAAATGAAAAGAGTTAAGCTGGCAAAAGCACAGCAAAGAACTGTGCGTTCTAAGATGGTATCATAAATCCCCAAGGAGAGTGCAAGTGTGTCTGCGGTTATGATTCCTGACCTTCCCAACACTGGATGGGAAGAGGTGGCTCCTTCCACCATTTGCACGCCCCCTGCAAGTGCTGGAAGGAGCACCCACAGTCCAGTTTCTGATATTCAAATTGAAGATGTCACTGTTGAAGTTCACCAGGATGAGGATATGGGTGTTGCTGGTGATGAGGAGGAAGTTGACGAGGAGGATTCTGATGGTGATGTGGTTTGTTTAAATCAGGCTCCGGGGGAGACACCTGTTGTCCGTGGGATGAAGAAGCCCATTGTGATGCTTGGGCAAAATACCAAAAAAGCCACCTCATCAGTGTGGAATTATTTCTCCACAAATACAGATAACAGGTGTCAAGCCGTGTGTTGCCTTTGTCAATCTGTAATAAGTAGGGATAAGGATATTAACCACCTAGGAACATCTTCCCTTATACATCACCTGCTGCACATTCATCAGAAGTCAGTGTCAAGTTGTGAAACTTTGGGTAAGAGTGTATGCAGTCCACTGACACCTAAATCCCTTCTTCGTCTTGTACCCAAGCTCCTGCAAGCCACACCACCAACTCCCTCAACGTCAACTTCCTCAGTCAGGAATGTCAGTAGTCCTGCAGACCATGTCACTGGCAAGACTGAGGAGTCCTCTCCTAACCGGTATTCCTCCAGAGGACCCTTGAGTGGTACGCCTACTGCTGCGGTTGCTGCCACTGCTGTTGTTGCTGCTGGGTGTCGATCGTCATCCCAGAGGGGAAGTCGGAAGCCCATTTGTACTACTTGCAGTAAGCAATTAGCTGTCCAACAGTCCTTTGTGAGGAAGATGAAATATGACAGCAGTCATCCTGTTGCAAAGTGGATAACTGAGGCATTGACAGCTGTTTTGGTGTTAGACGTGCATCCGGTATCTGCTATTAGTTCAGTGGGATTTAGAGAATTGATGGAGGTAGTGTGTCCATGGTACCAAACCCCACCTAGGTTCCACTTCACCAGGCAGGCGATACTAAGAATAACAGAGAAGTCAGAAAAAGTGTCCTCAGTGTCCTAAAAAATGCAGTTGTACCCACTGTCCACTTAACCAGGAAAATGTGGACAAGTGGAACAGGGCAGACTAAGGACTATATGACTGTGACAGCCAACTGGGTAGATGTATTGCCTCCAGGAGCAATAACAGCAGCGGCACCAGTAGCAGCATCTCGCAAACGCTAACTCGTTCCTAGGCAGGCTGCGCTACAGATGGGTCCACGTTTATCTTAACCTTTGATAGGATTAACTGAAACTGGCCAATCGGACTTAATCCCCTGCTGTAATGAATTAATCCCCTGCTGTATTGTTCTCTGTATTGTATTGCAGCTGAGAACAATAGATGAAGGGCTTATGTTAATAAACCATTTTCAGAATCAGAATCAGAATCAGCTTTATTGGCCAGGTGTACTCACGTACACTAGGAATTCTTTGTGGTACAATGCATTGCCAAGCAGCAACATGGAGGACAAAAAAAAAAGTAGCATACATTACAAACATTACACATATGAGTTCATACTGCACATATGCAACTGTACAGTAGACATATTATACATTTAAGACTAAAAACTAAGGCTGCTTGGCAGAGCAGCACCGAGGCAGCCATCCGCGGCGCCAACTAGAACTCACACAATGCACATAATACAGAAGATTTAAGCATTACATCAAAAGATAAACCACACAGACAAAGACACAGAAGGAATAATGCATGATTGGTGTAGGCATTTTGAGTAATAACCTCCAGGGGTTGTGTATTCCACCATCACAAGGCACCAGGTGCGGCAGCCATCTTAGGCGCACTGCGTAGGATTACCCACGGTGGAATAGTCCACCCCTAGAAGAGAACACAAAATGGGGAGATTGCAGAGTCCTTAAGTTCAGAGTAGGGTTCCAATAGAAACATCAGGTCCACAGGTGCAACTAGTCAAGATAACCATGGACCCATCTGTATGTATCACCGCTTTCCGTAAGAGGCACACCGCTGACAACCTCTTACGGAAACTGAGGGACATCATCGACCAATGGCTTATCCCACTTAGACTCTCCTGGGGATTTGTGATATCGGACAACGCTACCAATATATATTATGCGTGCATTACATCTGGGCAAATTCCAGCACGTCCCATGTTTTGCACATACAATTCATTTGGTGGTGCAGATTTTTTTTAAAAATTACAGGGGTGTGCAGGAGATGCTGTCGATGGCCCAAAAATGTGTGGGCCACTTTCGATATTCAGCCACCGCGTGCCAAAGACTGGACTGCCAGCAATCACTCCTGAACCTGCCCCGCCATCACCTGAAGCAAGAGGTGGTAATAAGGTGGAAATCAACACTCTATATAGAGGAGCAGCAAAAGGCCATTCAAGCCTATATATACACCTACGATGTAGGCAAAGGAGGGGAAATGCACCTCACTCAAACGCAGTGGAGAATGATTTCAGTCTTGTGCAAGGTTCTCCAACCCTTTGAACTTTCTACACGTGATGTCAGTTCAGACGCTGCCAACTTGAGTCAGGACATTCCCCTCATCAGACTTTTGCAGAAGCAGCTAGAGAAATTGAAGGAAGAGCTAAGACAGAGCGATTCCGCAAAGTATGTGGGACTTGTGGATGGAGCCCTTCATTCACTTTGCCAGGATTCAAAGGTGGTCAATCTGTTGAAATCAGAGCACTACATATTGGCCACCATGCTCGATCCTAGGTTTAAGGCCAACGTTGTATCACTCTCTTCGGCAGACACAAGTCTGCAGAGGTTCAAAGACCTGCTGGTGAGAATATTGTCAACTCAAGCTTGTCAATTCAAGCGGAACGTGACCTGTCACCAGCTCCTCCTTCATTTTCTCCCGCAACTAGAGCTGCGAGGAAAAGAATAAGATTTCCTAGCCCACATGCTGGCGGTGATGCAGAACAATCAGGAGTGAAAGCTGACATCTGGTCCGGACTGAAGGACCTGCCAAAGATTACTGATATGTCTACTGTCACTGCATATGATTCTGTCACCATTGAAAGAATGGTGGACGATTATATGAGTGACAGCATCCAAGTAAACATGTCAGACAGTTCATACGTATACTGGCAGGAAAAAGAGGCAATTTGGATGTCCTTGCACAAACTGTCTGTGGAGAAGATGATGCTCATTAAAATGAATGATAAATTCCTCCGGGAAGACCTTTACCAGCAATTGCATCCAGAAAGTACACAGGGACCTATGATGGCGGATTCCAGTGGGGATGAATTAATACTCTGTGAGGAGGGGGATGTACACAGTGAAAGGGGTGAGGAATCGGAGGATGAGGAGGAGGTGGACATCTTGCCTCTGTAGAGCCAGTTTGTGCAAGGAGAGATTGATTGCTTCTTTTTTGGTAGGGGCCCAAACAAACCACTCATTTCTCTGACGTCCTAGTGGATTCTGGGGACTCCGTAAGGACCATGGGGAATAGCGGCTCCGCAGGAGACTGGGCACAAAAGTAAAGCTTTAGAACTACCTGGTGTGCACTGGCTCCTCCCCCTTTGACCCTCCTCCAAGCCTCAGTTAGATTTTTGTGCCCGAACGAGAAGGGTGCACACTAGGTGGCTCTCCTGAGCTGCTTAGTAAAAAGTTTAGTTTTAGGTTTTTTATGTTCAGTGAGACCTGCTGGCAACAGGCTCACTGCATCGAGGGACTAAGGGGAGAAGAAGCGAACTCACCTGCGTGCAGAGTGGATTGGGCTTCTTAGGCTACTGGACATTAGCTCCAGAGGGACCGATCACAGGCCCAGCCATGGATAGGTCCCAGAGCCGCGCCGCCGGCCCCCTTACAGAGCCAGAAGACAGAAGAGGTCCGGAAAATCGGCTGCAGAAGACGTCCTGTCTTCAACAAGGTAGCGCACAGCACTGCAGCTATGCGCCATTGCTCTCAGCACACTTCACACTCCGGTCACTGAGGGTGCAGGGCGCTGGGGGGGGGGCGCCCTGAGACGCAATAAAAACACCTTGGATGGCAAAAAAATGCATCACATATAGCTCCTGGGCTATATGGATGAATTTAACCCCTGCCAGAATACACAGAAAAACGGGAGATAAGGCCGCCGAGAAGGGGCGGAGCCTATCTCCTCAGCACACTGGCGCCATTTTCCCTCACAGCTCTGTTGGAGGGAAGCTCCCTGGCTCTCCCCTGCAGTCACTAACACTACAGAAAGGGTTAAAAAAGAGAGGGGGGCACTAATTACGCGCAGTATAAAAAATACAGCAGCTATAAGGGGAAAAACACTTATATAAGGTTATCCCTGTATATATATATATATATAGCGCTCTGGTGTGTGCTGGCAAACTCTCCCTCTGTCTCCCCAAAGGGCTAGTGGGGTCCTGTCCTCTATCAGAGCATTCCCTGTGTGTGTGCTGTGTGTCGGTACGTTTGTGTCGACATGTATGAGGAGAAAAATGATGTGGAGACGGAGCAGATTGCCTGTAATAGTGATGTCACCCCCTAGGGGGTCGACACCTGAGTGGATGAACTGTTGGAAGGAATTACGTGACAGTGTCAGCTCTGTATAAAAGACAGTGGTTGACATGAGACAGCCGGCTACTCAGCTTGTGCCTGTCCAGACGTCTCATAGGCCGTCAGGGGCTCTAAAGCGCCCGTTACCTCAGATGGCAGATATAGACGCCGACACGGATACTGACTCCAGTGTCGACGGTGAAGAGACAAATGTGACTTCCAGTAGGGCCACACGTTACATGATTGAGGCAATGAAAAATGTTTTACACATTTCTGATAATACGAGTACCACCAAAAAGGGGTATTATATTCGGTGAGGAAAAACTACCTGTAGTTTTCCTGAATCTGAGAAATTAAATGAGGTGTGTGATGATGCGTGGGTTTCCCCCGATAACAACTGATAATTCTAAAATGTTATTGGCATTATATCCTTTCCCACCAGAGGTTACGGTGCGTTGGGAAACACCCCCTAGGGTGGATAAAGCGCTCACACGCTTGTAAGAACAAGGGCTCTACCCTCTCCTGAGATGGCCGCCCTTAAGGATCCTGCTGATAGAGAGCAGGAGGGTATCCTAAAATGTATTTACACACATACTGGTGTTATACTGTGACCAGCAATCGCCTCAGCCTGGATGTGCAGTGCTGGGTTGGCGTGGTCGGATTCCCTGACTGAAAATATTGATACCCTAGATTAGAGATGAGCGGGTTCGGTTTCTTTGAATCCGAACCCGCACGAACTTCACTTTTTTTTTCACGGGTCCGAGCGACTCGGATCTTCCCGCCTTGCTCGGTTAACCCGAGCGCGCCCGAACGTCATCATGACGCTGTCGGATTCTCGCGAGACTCGGATTCTATATAAGGAGCCGCGCGTCGCCGCCATTTTCACTCGTGCATTGAGATTGATAGGGAGAGGACGTGTCTGGCGTCCTCTCCATTAGAATAGAGATAGATAGATAGATTAGATAGAGAGAGATTGTGCAGAGTCGCAGACAGAGTTAGTTTACCACAGTCAGTGACCAGTGCAGTTGCTAACTTTTATTTAATATAATATATCCGTTCACTTCTCTCTGCTATATCCGTTCTCTGCCTGAAAAAAAAAACGATACACAGCACAGTCAGTCACACAGTGTGACTCAGTCTGTGTGCACTCAGCTCAGCCCAGTGTGCTGCACAGTCATCAATGTATAAATTAAAAGCTTATAATTAATTGTGGGGGAGACTGGGGAGCACTGCAGGTTGTTAGCAGGAGCCAGGAGTACAATTATATTAATTAACAGTGCACACTTTTGCTGCAGGAGTGGTGACCAGTGCCTGACCACCAGTATAGTATTGTTGTATACTACTAATATCTCTTTAAATATCAACCAGTCTATATTAGCAGCAGACACAGTACAGTGCGGTAGTTCACGGCTGTGGCTACCTCTGTGTCGGCACACGGCAGGCAGTCCGTCCGACCAGAATTGTATTATTTATTATATACCTACCACCTAACCGTGGTTTTTTTTTCATTCTTTATACCGTCATAGTGTCATCCTAATTGTTACGAGTATACTGCTATCTCTTTATCAACCAGTGTACAGTGCGGTAGTTCACGGCTGTGGCTACCTCTGTGTCGGCACACGGCAGGCAGTCCGTCCGACCAGAATTGTATTATTTATTATATACCTACCACCTAACCGTGGTTTTTTTTTCATTCTTTATACCGTCATAGTGTCATCCTAATTGTTACGAGTATACTACTATCTCTTTATCAACCAGTGTACAGTGCGGTAGTTCACGGCTGTGGCTACCTCTGTGTCGGCACACGGCAGGCAGTCCGTCCGACCAGAATTGTATTATTTATTATATACCTACCACCTAACCGTGGTTTTTTTTTCATTCTTTATACCGTCATAGTGTCATCCTAATTGTTACGAGTATACTACTATCTCTTTATCAACCAGTGTACAGTGCGGTAGTTCACGGCTGTGGCTACCTCTGTGTCGGCACACGGCAGGCAGTCCGTCCGACCAGAATTGTATTATTTATTATATACCTACCACCTAACCGTGGTTTTTTTTTCATTCTTTATACCGTCATAGTGTCATCCTAATTGTTACGAGTATACTACTATCTCTTTATCAACCAGTGTACAGTGCGGTAGTTCACGGCTGTGGCTACCTCTGTGTCGGCACACGGCAGGCAGTCCGTCCGACCAGAATTGTATTATTTATTATATACCTACCACCTAACCGTGGTTTTTTTTTCATTCTTTATACCGTCATAGTGTCATCCTAATTGTTACGAGTATACTACTATCTCTTTATCAACCAGTGTACAGTGCGGTAGTTCACGGCTGTGGCTACCTCTGTGTCGGCACACGGCAGGCAGTCCGTCCGACCAGAATTGTATTATTTATTATATACCTACCACCTAACCGTGGTTTTTTTTTCATTCTTTATACCGTCATAGTGTCATCCTAATTGTTACGAGTATACTGCTATCTCTTTATCAACCAGTGTACAGTGCGGTAGTTCACGGCTGTGGCTACCTCTGTGTCGGCACACGGCAGGCAGTCCGTCCGACCAGAATTGTATTATTTATTATATACCTACCACCTAACCGTGGTTTTTTTTTCATTCTTTATACCGTCATAGTGTCATCCTAATTGTTACGAGTATACTACTATCTCTTTATCAACCAGTGTACAGTGCGGTAGTTCACGGCTGTGGCTACCTCTGTGTCGGCACACGGCAGGCAGTCCGTCCGACCAGAATTGTATTATTTATTATATACCTACCACCTAACCGTGGTTTTTTTTTCATTCTTTATACCGTCATAGTGTCATCCTAATTGTTACGAGTATACTACTATCTCTTTATCAACCAGTGTACAGTGCGGTAGTTCACGGCTGTGGCTACCTCTGTGTCGGCACACGGCAGGCAGTCCGTCCGACCAGAATTGTATTATTTATTATATACCTACCACCTAACCGTGGTTTTTTTTTCATTCTTTATACCGTCATAGTGTCATCCTAATTGTTACGAGTATACTGCTATCTCTTTATCAACCAGTGTACAGTGCGGTAGTTCACGGCTGTGGCTACCTCTGTGTCGGCACACGGCAGGCAGTCCGTCCGACCAGAATTGTATTATTTATTATATACCTACCACCTAACCGTGGTTTTTTTTTCATTCTTTATACCGTCATAGTGTCATCCTAATTGTTACGAGTATACTGCTATCTCTTTATCAACCAGTGTACAGTGCGGTAGTTCACGGCTGTGGCTACCTCTGTGTCGGCACACGGCAGGCAGTCCGTCCGACCAGAATTGTATTATTTATTATATACCTACCACCTAACCGTGGTTTTTTTTTCATTCTTTATACCGTCATAGTGTCATCCTAATTGTTACGAGTATACTACTATCTCTTTATCAACCAGTGTACAGTGCGGTAGTTCACGGCTGTGGCTACCTCTGTGTCGGCACACGGCAGGCAGTCCGTCCGACCAGAATTGTATTATTTATTATATACCTACCACCTAACCGTGGTTTTTTTTTCATTCTTTATACCGTCATAGTGTCATCCTAATTGTTACGAGTATACTACTATCTCTTTATCAACCAGTGTACAGTGCGGTAGTTCACGGCTGTGGCTACCTCTGTGTCGGCACACGGCAGGCAGTCCGTCCGACCAGAATTGTATTATTTATTATATACCTACCACCTAACCGTGGTTTTTTTTTCATTCTTTATACCGTCATAGTGTCATCCTAATTGTTACGAGTATACTACTATCTCTTTATCAACCAGTGTACAGTGCGGTAGTTCACGGCTGTGGCTACCTCTGTGTCGGCACACGGCAGGCAGTCCGTCCGACCAGAATTGTATTATTTATTATATACCTACCACCTAACCGTGGTTTTTTTTTCATTCTTTATACCGTCATAGTGTCATCCTAATTGTTACGAGTATACTGCTATCTCTTTATCAACCAGTAACAGTACACATTTTCCGGATCACCTAGCTGGTGCACAGGTGTAGTCATTACTAATTAAGATGTGCTGCATTCATTCCTAACTGACAATTCTACAGGTCTCCAGGAGGCCTGGAAAACATGAACTGTTGGTAGATCTTGAGGACCGGTTTGGCCAGCCCTGTTATATACCACCTAACCGTGGTTTTTTTTTCATTCTTTATACCGTCATAGTGTCATCCTAATTGTTACGAGTATACTACTATCTCTTTATCAACCAGTGTACAGTGCGGTTTTTTTATACCGTGGTTTTTTTATACCGTGGTTTTTTTATACCGTGGTTTTTTTATACCGTGGTTTTTTTATACCGTGGTTTTTTTATACCACCTAACCGTGGCAGTCCGTCCATAATTGTATACTAGTATCCAATCCATCCATCTCCATTGTTTACCTGAGGTGCCTTTTAGTTCTGCCTATAAAATATGGAGAACCAAAAAGTTGAGGTTCCAAAATTAGGGAAAGATCAAGATCCACTTCCACCTCGTGCTGAAGCTGCTGCCACTAGTCATGGCCGAGACGATGAAATGCCAGCAACGTCGTCTGCCAAGGCCGATGCCCAATGTCATAGTACAGAGCATGTCAAATCCAAAACACCAAATATCAGAAAAAAAAGGACTCCAAAACCTAAAATAAAATTGTCGGAGGAGAAGCGTAAACTTGCCAATATGCCATTTACCACACGGAGTGGCAAGGAACGGCTGAGGCCCTGGCCTATGTTCATGGCTAGTGGTTCAGCTTCACATGAGGATGGAAGCACTCAGCCTCTCGCTAGAAAAATGAAACGACTCAAGCTGGCAAAAGCACAGCAAAGAACTGTGCGTTCTTCGAAATCCCAAATCCACAAGGAGAGTCCAATTGTGTCGGTTGCGATGCCTGACCTTCCCAACACTGGATGTGAAGAGCATGCGCCTTCCACCATTTGCACGCCCCCTGCAAGTGCTGGAAGGAGCACCCGCAGTCCAGTTCCTGATAGTGAGATTGAAGATGTCAGTGTTGAAGTCCACCAGGATGCGGAGGATATGGGTGTTGCTGGCGCTGGGGAGGAAATTGACCAGGAGGATTCTGATGGTGAGGTGGTTTGTTTAAGTCAGGCACCCGGGGAGACACCTGTTGTCCGTGGGAGGAATATGGCCGTTGACATGCCAGGAGAAAATACCAAAAAAATCAGCTCTTCGGTGTGGAGGTATTTCACCAGAAATGCGGACAACAGGTGTCAAGCCGTGTGCTCCCTTTGTCAAGCTGTAATAAGTAGGGGTAAGGACGTTAACCACCTCGGAACATCCTCCCTTATACGTCACCTGCAGCGCATTCATAATAAGTCAGTGACAAGTTCAAAAACTTTGGGTGACAGCGGAAGCACTCCACTGACCAGTAAATCCCTTCCTCTTGTAACCAAGCTCACGCAAACCACCCCACCAACTCCCTCAGTGTCAATTTCCTCCTTCCCCAGGAATGCCAATAGTCCTGCAGGCCATGTCACTGGCAATTCTGACGATTCCTCTCCTGCCTGGGATTCCTCCGATGCATCCTTGCGTGTAACGCCTACTGCTGCTGGCGCTGCTGTTGTTGCTGCTGGGAGTCGATGGTCATCCCAGAGGGGAAGTCGTAAGCCCGCTTGTACTACTTCCAGTAAGCAATTGACTGTTCAACAGTCCTTTGCGAGGAAGATGAAATATCACAGCAGTCATCCTGCTGCAAAGCGGATAACTGAGGCCTTGACAACTATGTTGGTGTTAGACGTGCGTCCGGTATCCGCCGTTAGTTCACAGGGAACTAGACATTTTATTGAGGCAGTGTGCCCCCGTTACCAAATACCTTCTAGGTTCCACTTCTCTAGGCAGGCGATACCGAAAATGTACACGGACCTCAGAAAAAGACTCACCAGTGTCCTAAAAAATTCAGTTGTACCCAATGTCCACTTAACCACGGACATGTGGACAAGTGGAGCAGGGCAGGGTCAGGACTATATGACTGTGACAGCCCACTGGGTAGATGTATGGACTCCCGCCGCAAGAACAGCAGCGGCGGCACCAGTAGCAGCATCTCGCAAACGCCAACTCTTTCCTAGGCAGGCTACGCTTTGTATCACCGGTTTCCAGAATACGCACACAGCTGAAAACCTCTTACGGCAACTGAGGAAGATCATCGCGGAATGGCTTACCCCAATTGGACTCTCCTGTGGATTTGTGGCATCGGACAACGCCAGCAATATTGTGCGTGCATTAAATCTGGGCAAATTCCAGCACGTCCCATGTTTTGCACATACCTTGAATTTGGTGGTGCAGAATTTTTTAAAAAACGACAGGGGCGTGCAAGAGATGCTGGCGGTGGCCAGAAAAATTGCGGGACACTTTCGGCGTACAGGCAGCACGTACAGAAGACTGGAGCACCACCAAAAACGCCTGAACCTGCCCTGCCATCATCTGAAGCAGGAGGTGGTAACGAGGTGGAATTCAACCCTCTATATGCTTCAGAGGTTGGAGGAGCAGCAAAAGGCCATTCAAGCCTATACAACTGAGCACGATATAACAGGTGGAATGCACCTGTCTCAAGCGCAGTGGAGAATGATTTCAACGTTGTGCAAGGTTCTGATGCCCTTTGAACTTGCCACACGTGAAGTCAGTTCAGACACTGCCAGCCTGAGTCAGGTCATTCCCCTCATCAGGCTTTTGCAGAAGAAGCTGGAGACATTGAAGGAGGAGCTAAGACAGAGCGATTCCGCTAGGCATGTGGGACTTGTGGATGGAGCCCTTAATTCGCTTAACAAGGATTCACGGGTGGTCAATATGTTAAAATCAGAGCACTACATTTTGGCCACCGTGCTCGATCCTAGATTTAAAACCTACCTTGGATCTCTCTTTCCGGCGCACACAAGTCTGCTGGGTTTCAAAGACCTGCTGGTGAGAAAATTGTCAAGTCAAGCGGAACGCGACCTGTCAACATCTCCTCCTTCACATTCTCCCGCAACTGGGGGTGCGAGGAAAAGGCTCAGAATTCCGAGCCCACCCGATGGCGGTGATGCAGGGCAGTCTGGAGCGACTGCTGATGCTGACATCTGGTCCGGACTGAAGGACCTGACAACCATTACGGACATGTCGTCTACTGTCACTGCATATGATTCTATCACCATTGATAGAATGGTGGAGGATTATATGAGTGACCGCATCCAAGTAGGCACGTCACACAGTCCGTACTTATACTGGCAGGAAAAAGAGGCAATTTGGAGGCCCTTGCACAAACTGGCTTTATTCTACCTAAGTTGCCCTCCCACAAGTGTGTACTCCGAAAGAGTGTTTAGTGCCGCCGCTCACCTTGTCAGCAATCGGCGTACGAGGTTACATCCAGAAAATGTGGAGAAGATGATGTTCATTAAAATGAATTATAATCAATTCCTCCGCGGAGACATTGACCAGCAGCAATTGCCTCCACAAAGTACACAGGGAGCTGACATGGTGGATTCCAGTGGGGACGAATTGATAATCTGTGAGGAGGGGGATGTACACGGTGATATATCGGAGGATGATGATGAGGTGGACATCTTGCCTCTGTAGAGCCAGTTTGTGCAAGGAGAGATTAATTGCTTCTTTTTGGGTGGGGGTCCAAACCAACCCGTCATTTCAGTCACAGTCGTGTGGCAGACCCTGTCACTGAAATGATGGGTTGGTTAAAGTGTGCATGTCCTGTTTATACAACATAAGGGTGGGTGGGAAGGGCCCAAGGACAATTCCATCTTGCACCTCTTTTTTCTTTTATTTTTCTTTGCGTCATGTGCTGTTTGGGGAGGGTTTTTTGGAAGGGCCATCCTGCGTGACACTGCAGTGCCACTCCTAGATGGGCCCGGTGTTTGTGTCGGCCACTAGGGTCGCTAATCTTACTCACACAGCTACCTCATTGCGCCTCTTTTTTTCTTTGCGTCATGTGCTGTTTGGGGAGGGTTTTTTGGAAGGGCCATCCTGCGTGACACTGCAGTGCCACTCCTAGATGGGCCCGGTGTTTGTGTCGGCCACTAGGGTCGCTAATCTTACTCACACAGCTACCTCATTGCGCCTCTTTTTTTCTTTGCGTCATGTGCTGTTTGGGGAGGGTTTTTTGGAAGGGCCATCCTGCGTGACACTGCAGTGCCACTCCTAGATGGGCCCGGTGTTTGTGTCGGCCACTAGGGTCGCTAATCTTACTCACACAGCTACCTCATTGCGCCTCTTTTTTTCTTTGCGTCATGTGCTGTTTGGGGAGGGTTTTTTGGAAGGGCCATCCTGCGTGACACTGCAGTGCCACTCCTAGATGGGCCCGGTGTTTGTGTCGGCCACTAGGGTCGCTAATCTTACTCACACAGCTACCTCATTGCGCCTCTTTTTTTCTTTGCGTCATGTGCTGTTTGGGGAGGGTTTTTTGGAAGGGACATCCTGCGTGACACTGCAGTGCCACTCCTAGATGGGCCCGGTGTTTGTGTCGGCCACTAGGGTCGCTAATCTTACTCACACAGCTACCTCATTGCGCCTCTTTTTTTCTTTGCGTCATGTGCTGTTTGGGGAGGGTTTTTTGGAAGGGACATCCTGCGTGACACTGCAGTGCCACTCCTAGATGGGCCCGGTGTTTGTGTCGGCCACTAGGGTCGCTAATCTTACTCACACAGCTACCTCATTGCGCCTCTTTTTTTCTTTGCGTCATGTGCTGTTTGGGGAGGGTTTTTTGGAAGGGACATCCTGCGTGACACTGCAGTGCCACTCCTAGATGGGCCCGGTGTTTGTGTCGGCCACTAGGGTCGCTAATCTTACTCACACAGCTACCTCATTGCGCCTCTTTTTTTCTTTGCGTCATGTGCTGTTTGGGGAGGGTTTTTTGGAAGGGACATCCTGCGTGACACTGCAGTGCCACTCCTAGATGGGCCCGGTGTTTGTGTCGGCCACTAGGGTCGCTAATCTTACTCACACAGCTACCTCATTGCGCCTCTTTTTTTCTTTGCGTCATGTGCTGTTTGGGGAGGGTTTTTTGGAAGGGACATCCTGCGTGACACTGCAGTGCCACTCCTAGATGGGCCCGGTGTTTGTGTCGGCCACTAGGGTCGCTAATCTTACTCACACAGCGACCTCGGTGCAAATTTTAGGACTAAAAATAATATTGTGAGGTGTGAGGTGTTCAGAATAGGCTGAAAATGAGTGGAAATTATGTTTTTTGAGGTTAATAATACTTTGGGATTAAAATTACCCCCAAATTCTATGATTTAAGCTGTTTTTTAGTGTTTTTTGAAAAAAACACCCGAATCCAAAACACACCCGAATCCGACAAAAAAAAACCGGTGAGGTTTTGCCAAAACGCGGTCGAACCCAAAACACGGCCGCGGAACCGAACCCAAAACCAAAACACAAAACCCGAAAAATTTCAGGCGCTCATCTCTACCCTAGATAGGGACAGTATATTATTGCCTATAGAGCATTTAAAAGATGCATTTCTATATATGCGTGATGCACAGCGGAATATTTGCCGACTGGCATCAAGTCTAAGTGCGTTGTCCATTTCTCCCAGTAGAGGGTTATGGACACGACAGTGGTCAGGTGATGCGGATTCCAAACGGCATTTGGAAGTATTGCCTTATTAAGGGGAGGAGTTATTTTGGGTCGGTCTTTCAGACCTGGTGGCCACGGCAACAGCTGGGAAATCCACGTTTGTACCCCAGGTCGCCTCTCAACATAAGAAGACGCTGTATTATCAGGCGCAGTCCTTTCGTGGGCAAGCGGGCAAAAGGTTCCTCATTTCTGCCCCGTGACAGAGGGAGAGGAAAAAGGCTGCAGAAATCAGCCAGTTCCCAGGAACAGAAGCCCTCTCCCGCCTCTGCCAAGCCCTCAGTATGACGCTGGGGCTCAATGAATTTCAGCGCGCAGTGGGCTCACTCGCAAGTAGACCCCTGGATCCTTCAGGTGATATCTCAGGGGTACAAATTGGAATTCGAGACGTCTCCCCCTCGCCGTTTTCCTAAAGTCGGCTTTACCAATGTCTTCCTCTGACAGGGAGGCAGTTTGGAAGCCATTCACAAGCTGTATTCCCAGCAGGTGATAATCAAGGTACCCCTCCTGCAACAGGGAACGGGGTATTATTCCACACTGTTGTGGTACCGAAGCCGGATGGCTCGGTGAGACCGATTCTAAATCTAAAATCTTGAACACTTACATACGGAGGTTCAAATTCAAGATTGAGTCACTCAGAGCAGTGATTGCGAACCTGGAAGAAGGGGACTACATGATGTCTCGGGACATCAAGGATGCTTACCTTCATGTCCCAATTTACCCTTCTCACCAAGGGTACCTCAGGTTTGTGGTACAGAACTGTCACTATCAGTTTCAGACGCTGCCGTATGGATGGTCCACGGCACCCGGGTCTTTACCAAGGTAATGGCCGAAATGATGATACTCCTTCGAAGGAAGGGAATTTTAGTTATCCCTTACTTGGACGATTCCCTGATAAGGGTAAGATCCAGGGAACAGTTGGAGGTCGGTGTAGCACTATCTCAGGTAGTGTTGTGGCAGCACGATTGGATTCTAAATATTCCAAAATCGCAGCTGATTCCGACGACTCGTCTTCTGTTCCTAGGGATGATCCTGGACACAGTCCAGAAAAAGGTGTTTCTCCCGGAGGAGAAAGTCAGGGAGTTATCCGAGCTAGTCGGGAACCTCCTATAACCGAGCCAAGTTCTCAGTACATCAATAAAAGGGTTCTGGGAAAAATGGTGGCTTTCTACGAAGCAATCCCATTCGGCAGATTCCACGCAAGAACTTTCCAGTGGGACCTGCTGGACAAATGGTCCGGGTCGCATCTTCAGATGCATCAGCGGATAACCCTTTCACCAAGCACAAGGGTGTCTCTCCTGTGGTGGTTGCAGAGTGCTCATCTTCTAGAGGGCCGCAGATTAGACATTCAGGACTGGGTCCTGGTGACCACGGATGCCAGCCTGCGAGGCTGGGGAGCAGTCACACAGGGGAGGAATTTCCAGAGCTTATGGTCAAGCCTGGAGACATCACTTCACATAAATATCCTGAAGCTAAGGGCCATTTAGAATGCTCTAAGCTCAGCAAGACCTCTGCTTCAAGGTCACCCGGAGTTGATCCATTCGGACAACATCACGGCAGTCACCCACGTAAACAGACAGGGTGACACAAGAAGCAGGAGGGCAATGGCAGAAGCTGCAAGGATTCTTCGCTGGGCGGAAAATCATGTGATAGCACTGTCAGCAGTATTCATTCCGGGAGTGGACAACTGGGAAGCAGACTTCCTCAGCAGACACGACCTCCACCCGGGAGAGTGGGGACTTCACCCAGAAGTCTTCCACATGTTTATAAAACTCGACAAGTATTGCGCCAGGTCAAGGGACGCTCAGGCAATAGCTGTAGACGCTCTGGTAACACAGTGGGTGTACCAGTCAGTGTATGTGTTCCCTCCTCTGCCTCTCATACCCAAGGTACTGAGAATTATAAGATGGAGAGGAGTAAGCACTATATTCGTGGCTCCGGATTGGCCAAGAAGGACTTGGTAACCGGAACTTCAAGAGATGCTCACGGAGGATCCGTGGCCTCTACCTCTAAGAAGGGACCTGCTCCAGCAAGGACCCTGTCTGTTCCAAGACTTACCGCGGCTGCGTTTGACGGCATGGTGGTTGAACGCCGGATCCTGAAGGAGAAAGGCATTCCGGATGAAGTCCTTCCTATCCTGATCAAAGCCAGGAAAGATATAACCGCAAAACATTATCACCGCATTTGGCAAAAATATGTTGCGTGGTGCGAGGCCAGTAAGGCCCCGACGGAGGAATTTTTCAACTAGGTCGATTCCTACATTTCCTGCAAAGCAGGAGTGTCTATGGGCCTAAAATTGGGGTCCATTAAGGTTCAAATTTCGGCCCTGTCAATTTCTTCCAAAAAGAACTAGCTTCAGTCCCTGAAGTTCAGACGTTTGTGAAAGGGGTACTGTATATACAGCCTCCTTTTGTGCCTCCAGTGGCACCTTGGGATCTAAATGTAGTTTTTGGGTTCCAAAAGTCACATTGGTTTGAACCACTTAAATATGTGGAGTTGAAATATCTCACATGGAAAGTGGTCATGCTGTTGGCCCTGCCCTGGGCCAGGTGCGTGTCAGAATTGGCGGCTTTATCTTGTAAAAGCCCTCATCTGATTTTCCATTCGGACAGGGCGGAATTGAGGACTTGTCCTCAGTTTCTCCCTAAGGTGGTTTTCAGCGTTTCACCTGAATCAACCTATTGTGGTGCCTGCGGCTACTAGGGACTTGGAGGACTCCAAGTTGCTAGACGTTGTAAGGGCCCTGGAAATATAGGTTTCCAGGACGGCTGGAGTCAGAAAATCTGACTCGTTGTTTATTCTGTATGCACCCAACAAGCTGGGTGCTCCTGCTTCTAAGCAGAGTATTGCTAGTTGGATTTGTAGTACAATTCAGCTTGCACATTCTGTGGCAGGCCTGCCACAGCCAAAATCTGTAAAAGCCCATTCCACAAGGAAGGTGGGCTCATCTTGGGCGGCTGCCCGAGGGGTCTCGGCTTTACAACTTTGCCGAGCAGCTACTTGGTCAGGAGCAAATACGTTTGTAAAATTCTACAAATTTGATACCCTGGCTGAGGAGGACCTGGAGTTCTCTCATTTGGTGCTGCAGAGTCATCCGCACTCTCCCGCCCGTTTGGGAGCTTTGGTATAATCCCCATGGTCCTTACGGAGTCCCCAGCATCCACTAGGACGTCAGAGAAAATAAGAATTTACTTACCGATAATTCTATTTCTCGTAGTCCGTAGTGGATGCTGGGCGCCCATCCCAAGTGCGGATTGTCTGCAATACTGGTACATAGTTATTGTTACCAAAAAATCGGGTTATTGCTGTAGTGAGCCATCTTTTCTAGAGGCTCCTCTGTTATCATGCTGTTAACTGGGTTTAGATCACAAGTTATATGGTGTGATTGGTGTGGCTGGTATGAGTCTTACCCGGGATTCAAAATCCTTCCTTATTGTGTACGCTCGTCCGGGCACAGTATCCTAACTGAGGCTTGGAGGAGGGTCATAGGGGGAGGAGCCAGTGCACACCAGGTAGTTCTAAAGCTTTACTTTTGTGCCCAGTCTCCTGCGGAGCCGCTACTCCCCATGGTCCTTACGGAGTCCCCAGCATCCACTACGGACTACGAGAAATAGAATTATCGGTAAGTAAATTCTTATTTTCAGCCACAGTCGTGTGGCAGACCCTGTCGCTGAAATGATTGGTTTGTTAAAGTGTGCATGTTCCTATTTATACAATATAAGGGTTGCTGGGAGGGCCCAAGGACAATTCCATCTTGCACCTCTTTTTCTTCTTTGCATCATGTGCTGTTTTGGGACTAGTTTTTTAAAGTGCCATCCTGTCTGACACTGGAGTACAACTCCAGGGGTACTGCCGTATAAGTCCGGAGGTACTGCCATATAAGTCCAGTCCAGTGGTGCTGTCTTGTGCTGCATCAGTCCAGTGGTGGTGTCTCATGGTTCCAAAAGTCCAGTGGTGGTGTCCTGTGCTGTATATTATTGACTCCAAATAAAAGGGTTATATATATTACTTATTTTATTATCCAAATAATGTTTACAGGGTTTGCCCTGTGTAGTGTAGGGGTACACTCACCTGTGCTGCATATTATAATAATTGCTTCAAATAAAAGGGTTATTATTATCCAAATTAATTTTACAGGCTTTGCCGTGCGTGTGTTTGGTTTAGGGTTACGCTATCCTGTGCCACCAATATTGTGCGTGTATTACATCTGGGCAAATTCCAGCACGTCCCATGTTGTTTGTGCTGCACACTTGGGTCGCTTAGCTTAGTCATCCAGCTACCTCATTGCACCTCTTGTTCTTCTTTGCATGATGTGCTGTTTGGGGCCAAAACACAAAACACGAAAAGTGCCCGCCGCACATCTCTAGTTTTTAGACATGTTTTATGTGGGAGTTTCAAACTCTCACTTTATTACATTGGGCGAGTTGTATGTGCAACATGGGAAAACATCTGGATGAGAGTTTAAATCATGACAGTTTTTCTAGACCAGAAAATGTGCGACCTTACATGAACTCAGATTCTATTTTATTTGCTGAGTTTAAAAAGTTCTGCTAAACGCTCACATTTTCAAAACTCTCACCCTCTTACATTTGGCACTACATGTGTTTTATTATTATTTTTTACATTTCAATTATGATTTAATGCTTAGAGGTTTATCACAATAAAAAATGTCCTAATGAAGATCCCTCATCTCTCATCAGGTTATGGATCTGTGGTCTGACCTCCTCCTGCTGTGATGATCTCCGCTCTGTGATTACTACAAACCGCTCTCTGACCAAACTGGAGCTGATAGAATACAAGCTGGGGGACTCTGGAATAAAACTTCTGTGTGAGGGACTGAGACACCCAGCCTGTACCCTACAGGATCTTAAGTAAGTACAGTGAGACAAAATCACAACCAGGTACAGTATCAATTTCTGGAACTCTCCTTTTTTTTGTTTTTCCCCATAGCAACTAATCAGCTAATGGTCCCTACACACTGGCAGATTTCACTGAATGTTATGATGACGTGTAGTCATCAACGATGAACAATGCGTGGCCCCGCGCTCTTTCATCTTTGGTGCTCCGTCGCTTATGCATGTAGGCCAATATGGACATTCTCGTCCATATTAGCATGCAGTGCTATGGAGCCGGCTGACGGGGGCAGTGAAGAAACTTCACTCCCCCGTCACTCTCCCCACACCACCGGGTCGCCTGCCGGCCATATCGGTCGTCGGGCACCTCGGCGGCACAGCGCCATATGTGTAGGGCCCTTAAGAGGTAGCATTTATCAAGAACATTCTTGAGAACTACTGAACCAATTTTGATCAGATTTTCACTGAAATGTTCCTTGAGATTCTTCAAGCAACACAGGCTATGAATCATCTCACTAGCATGTTAATTAGAAAACAAAATCATCAATGCTGGTAATGCGGTGGTTAGGAGCCTGTCAGGACCCTGAGCAGCCAGCCAGAAGCCTCAAGATGGACAAACAGTATTAGTTTCCTCAGTGGACTGCAACCCAACACTGACTGGTACACCCACCTCCACCATACCAGCACACGGCTTTGCACACTGTGCTGCAGCAATTGGATAGAATAAAATAAAACGTACCTAAATTATGAATGGGACAAGTACCTTGGTGCCACCACTGAATCTGCTGAATATGCATGCGTACTGGTAAAGTCAACGCATTTGTGTGAGTCAAACTTAAGTCTACTTCTGCAGTATGGTGCTCCCAGTTACATGGGCTCTGAGTGAGCAGGCTCTTTATGCATTGGACGGGTCCATGCAATCTAAGAATTTTCATATTACAACATCACTGAATAAAATTAATAATCACTTGGCAATGACGGAAAAGCACAGCTAGTATAATATATTGTAGGATTGTATTTCACCTACAATAACTATGCTTATATATGTTATATTGCTGGATTGTACATCACCTGCCATTACTATGCTTATATGTGTTATATTGCTGGATTGTACATTACCTACCATTACTATGCTTATATGTGTTATATTGCTGGATTGTACATCACCTGCCATTACTATGCTTATATGTGTTATATTGCTGGATTGTACATCACCTGCCATTACTATGCTTATATGTGTTATATTGCTGGATTGTACATTACCTACCATTACTATGCTTATATGTGTTATATTGCTGGATTGTACATCACCTGCCATTACTATGCTTATATGTGTTATATTGCTGGATTGTACATCACCTGCCATTACTATGCTTATATGTGTTATATTGCTGGATTGTACATCACCTACCATTACTATGCTTATATGTGTTATATTGCTGGATTGTACATCACCTGCCATTACAATGCTTATATGTGTTATATTGCTGGAATGTACATCACCTGCCATTACTATGCTTATATGTGTTATATTGCTGGATTGTACATCCCCTGCTATTACTATACTTATATGTGTTATATTGATGGATTGTACATCACCTGCCATTACTATGCTTATATGTGTTATATTGCTGGATTGTACATCACCTGCCATTACAATGCTTATATGTGTTATATTGCTGGATTGTATATCACCTGCCATTACTATGCTTATATGTGTTATATTGCTGGATTGTACATCACCTACCATTACTGTGTTTATATGTGTTATATTGCTGGATTGTACATCACCTACCATTACTATACTTATATGTGTTATATTGCTGGATTGTACATCACCTGCCATTACAATGCTTATATGTGTTATATTGCTGGATTGTACATCACCTGCCATTACTATGCTTATATGTGTTATATTGCTGGATTGTACATCACCTACCATTACTATGCTTATATGTGTTATATTGCTGGATTGTACATCACCTACCATTACTATGCTTATATGTGTTATATTGCTGGATTGTACATCACCTGCCATTACTATACTTATATGTGTTATATTGCTGGATTGTATATCACCTGCCATTACTATACTTATATGTGTTATATTGCTTGATTGTACATCTTCTGCCATTACTATGCTCAGTGTCGTAACTAGACATTTTAGCGATGTGTGCAAGAAACCGCATTGGCGCCTTCCCCCATTATGTAAAATAGGGGCAGAATGCACCAAATTATAGGGGCGTGGCTTCATGTAGAAGGGGTGTGGTCATAATATAATATAATTCATATTATGGCGCACACTAATCTCCATTTTTCAAATTACACAACACAGTAGCGCCGCTACACCAGGTAGAGCCCCTTTTACAAATTACAGCAGGTAGAGTTCCCTTTTTACATATTACGGCGGACAGAGTCCCCTTTTTACACATTACGGCAGACAAAGTGCACCTTTTTACACATTACGGCGGACAGAGTCCCCTTTTTACACATTACAGCAGATAGAGTCCCCTTTTTACACATAACGGCAGACAGAGACAACCTTTTACACATTACGGCAGACAGAGTCCCCCTTTCACACATTACGACACACATAGTCGCCTTTTTACACATTATGGTGGACAGAGTCCCTCTTTTACACATTACAGCAGAGTCCCCCTTTTTACACATTATGGCAGACAGTGTCCCCCTTTTTACACATTATGGCAGACAGTGTCCCCCTTTTTACACATTATGGCAGACAGTGTCCCCCTTTTTACACATTATGGCAGACAGTGTCCCCCTTTTTACACATTACGGCAGACAGTGTCCCCCTTTTACACATTAAAATAGGCATATGTATTGTGTGACACCTAGTTACGGCCCTGGATAAATAGACAGACAGACAGACAGACAGATTAGATAGATAGACAGAACAGATAGATAGAGAGAGATAGTCAGAATAGATGATAGATACTTACTGTCTCTCCTCTGGCTCAAGCAGTCAGGCTCCTCGGTGCAGCTGCTGGCAGATCCCAGGCAGGGGAGAAGGAGGAGGAAGGGGGACTCGGGAGCTGCAGCAGCACACTGTAATTGGTGGCGGCATCACTGCAGCTGTCCCTCTCCTTCCACATTGGCTGGCCACTGTCGCTGTGAATGCTGGGATGAGGGCAGCTCCCAAGTCCCCCTCCTTCCTCTTCCTTCTCCCCTGCTCCCTGAGCTGCTCCTCTCCTCGATCTGGCACACACAGGCGGCTTGAAATGAGTCAGTTTGACTCATTACTATGCTGTTGACTAAAGTCCCCTTGGAACGAGGATGTGGGCAGTTGCGCCCTCAAGGCGACTGCGCTGTGTGCCTGGCACCCCTGGCACACACGTAGTTATGGCCCTGACTATGCTGATATGTATTATATTGCTGGATTGCACATCCCCTACCATTACTATGCTTATATGTGTCATATTGCTCGATTGTACATCCCCTACCATTACTATGCTTATATATGTTATGTTGCTGTATTGTACATCACCTGCCATTACTATGCTTATACAGTATGTGTTATATTGCTGGATTGTACATCACCTACCATTACTGTGCTTATATGTGTTATATTTCTGGATTGTACATCACCTACCATTACTATGCTTATATGTGTTATATTGCTGGATTGTACATCACCTGCCATTACTATGCTTATACAGTATGTGTTATATTGCTGGATTGTAAATCACCTACCATTACTGTGCTTATATGTGTTATATTTCTGGATTGTACATCACCTACCATTATTATGCTTATATGTGTTATATTGCTGGATTGTACATCACCTACCATTACTATGCTTATATGTGTTATATTGCTGGATTGTAAATCACCTACCATTACTGTGCTTATATATGTGTTATATTTCTAGATTGCACATCAGCTACCATTACTATGCTTATATGTGTTATATTGCTGGATTGTACATCACCTACCATTACTATGCTTATATGTGTTATATTGCTGGATTGTACATCACCTGCCATTAAAATGCTTATACTGTATGTGTTATATTGCTGGATTGTACATCACCTGCCATTACTATCCTTATATGTGTTATATTGCTGGATTGTACATCACCTACCATTACTATGCTTATATGTGCTATATTGCTGGATTGTAAATCCCCTGCTATTACTATGCTTATATGTGTTATATTGCTGGATTGTACATCACCTGCCATTACTATGCTTATATGTGTTATATTGCTGGATTGTACATCACCTACCATTATTATGCTTATATGTGTTATATTGCTGGATTGTAAATCACCTACCATTACTGTGCTTATATGTGTTATATTTCTGGATTGTACATCACCTACCATTACTATGCTTATATGTGTTATATTGCTGGATTGTACATCACCTACCATTACTATGCTTATATGTGTTATATTGCTGGATTGTACATCACCTGCCATTACTATGCTTATACTGTATGTGTTATATTGCTGGATTGTACATCACCTGCCATTACTATGCTTATATGTGTTATATTGCTGGATTGTACATCCCCTGCTATTACTATGCTTGATTGTACATCCCCTGCTATTACTATGCTTATATGTGTTATATTGCTGGATTGTACATCCCCTGCTATTACTATGCTTATATGTGTTATATTGCTGGATTGTACATCACCTGCCATTACTATGCTTATACTGTATGTGTTATATTGCTGGATTGTACATCACCTGCCATTACTATGCTTATACTGTATGTGTTATATTGCTGGATTTTACATCACCTGCCATTACTATGCTTATATGTGTTATATTGCTGGATTGTACATCCCCTGCTATTACTATGCTGGATTGTACATCCCCTGCTATTACTATGCTTATATGTGTTATATTGCTGGATTGCACATCACCTACCATTACTATGCTTATATGTGTTATATTGCTGGATTGTACATCACCTACCATTACTATGCTTATATGTGTTATATTGCTGGATTGTACATCACCTGCCATTACTATGCTTATATGTGTTATATTGCTGGATTGTACATCACCTACCATTACTATGCTTATATGTGTTATATTGCTGGATTGTACATCACCTGCCATTACTATGCTTATATGTGTTATATTGCTGGATTGTACATCACCTACCATTACTATGCTTATATGTGTTATATTGCTGGATTGTACATCACCTACCATTACTATGCTTATATGTGTTATATTGCTGGATTGTACATCACCTGCCATTACTATGCTTATACTGTATGTGTTATATTGCTGGATTGTACATCACCTGCCATTACTATGCTTATACTGTATGTGTTATATTGCTGGATTGTACATCACCTGCCATTACTATGCTTATATGTGTTATATTGCTGGATTGTACATCCCCTGCTATTACTATGCTGGATTGTACATCCCCTGCTATTACTATGCTTATATGTGTTATATTGCTGGATTGTACATCCCCTGCTATTACTATGCTTATATGTGTTATATTGCTGGATTGTACATCACCTGCCATTACTATGCTTATACTGTATGTGTTATATTGCTGGATTGTACATCACCTGCCATTACTATGCTTATACTGTATGTGTTATATTGCTGGATTGTACATCACCTGCCATTACTATGCTTATATGTGTTATATTGCTGGATTGTACATCCCCTGCTATTACTATGCTGGATTGTACATCCCCTGCTATTACTATGCTTATATGTGTTATATTGCTGGATTGCACATCACCTACCATTACTATGCTTATATGTGTTATATTGCTGGATTGTACATCACCTACCATTACTATGCTTATATGTGTTATATTGCTGGATTGTACATCACTTGCCATTACTATGCTTATATGTGTTATATTGCTGGATTGTACATCACCTACCATTACTATGCTTATATGTGTTATATTGCAGGATTGTACATCACCTGCCATTACTATGCTTATATGTGTTATATTGCTGGATTGTACATCACCTGCCATTACTATGCTTATATGTGTTATATTGCTTGATTGTACATCACCTGCCATTACTATGCTTATACAGTATGTGTTATATTGCTGGATTGTACATCACCTGCCATTACTATGCTTATATGTGTTATATTGCTGGATTGTACATCACCTGCCATTACTATGCTTATATGTGTTATATTGCTTGATTGTACATCACCTACCATTACTATGCTTATATGTGTTATGTTGCTGGATTGTACATCCCCTGATATTACTATACTTATATGTGCTATATTGCTGGATTGTACATCCCCTGCCATTACTATGCTTATATGTGTTATATTGCTGGATTGTACATCACCTGCCATTACTATGCTTATATGTGTTATATTGCTGGATTGTACATCACCTACCATTACTATGCTTATATGTGTTATATTGCTGGATTGTACATCACCTGCCATTACTATGCTTATATATGTTATATTGCTGGATTGTACATCACCTACCATTACTATGCTTATATGTGTTATATTGCTGGATTGTACATCACCTGCCATTACTATGCTTATATGTGTTATATTGCTTGATTGTACATCACCTACCATTATTATGCTTATATGTGTTATATTGCTGGATTGTACATCACCTGCCATTACTATGCTTATATGTGTTATATTGCTGCAAACAAAAATGCAATATGTACACCTGGCGCTATCACCCACAAAGTGAGGGCAGCTTGACTTAGGGGACTAGATCCCGAGTTTCCCCATAAAGATAAAATGACTAACCAAACAGATAAGACAGCGCTTCTCACTTTGTAAAAACAATTTTTACTTTATATCTATTTTTAATACAATGAGGCACCGGCCAGTGCTAAATTATTAAAACATACAAAATAATATTATAATAACATGTGTTTTGTCATATACAATTGCTATGTTTTTTATATGAATAAAAATGCACTATATAAATATTTGTGCTCCCTGTATGGCTTTAATTAAAAAGAACACACAGTATACAAATAGGCTTTAAGTTATTTGCACAAAACAGGCTTATATAAACCGTTCTTAATTAATTAATGTGTCCCACTTGTGAAATATGGGAGATAGGTTTAGCAAGCAACATGAAACAAAAAAGTCCACATGCAGGTAAGTTTACGATGTTAATCGGACAGATGTCACTGATTAAAGTCCATCCAAATTGGTACTTTAAACTGTTGTTAGTGTAACCAATAAGTAACAGATAATGTTGAATTCTGTTAATATGAAAGCATATAATTAAGAGGCAGTAATTAAACACTGCAGTCCACAGTCCACCTAAGGTACATTAGCTCTGCACCTCGGATTAATACCTCTCCATAATTGATGAAAAGACTTTGCAGCCTGATTCCAGGAGATCGGTGGACGTATAAAGACCAGCACAGTGTTCCCTTGTCGGAAAAAGCCTCTCTCCAGTATAATGATGACGGCCAGGTAACTGTAGTAGCAGAATGCAGTATCCAGACGGCCAAAGAGTAACCACAAACGCGTTTCTCCGCCTACCCTCCGGCCTCAGCGGCTTCCTCAGTGTGCAAGATAACTTTCCTCCATTGATAGGGCT
This sequence comes from Pseudophryne corroboree, assembly GCF_028390025.1. Classification (NCBI taxonomy): domain Eukaryota; kingdom Metazoa; phylum Chordata; class Amphibia; order Anura; family Myobatrachidae; genus Pseudophryne; species Pseudophryne corroboree. Next base: position 57,059,058 of record NC_086446.1, on the reverse strand, counting down.
TTATATACCGGGTTGCCGGTTTGCGCATGCGCAGTGCGCTCGCGTTTCAAGCCTCGTTTTCACAGCTTTTCATTTGTACGGACACATTGTTACTTTGTGCATGGCTCGTAATTAAATTATATCCATTTTTAAAAACAATATTAGAGCTGTCCTAGACATCATATATTAAACATTTTGTGCACTATGTATCTTTGTATCATTTTACTTAATATACTCGGGTCCACCTTCTAATTAATCAACCAATATAAGGGACACAACTGACCTACATTTTTCAAATAAATTTGGATAAAAACATTTTATACCAAGAGGTTTATCCATACACCACAAAATATATCTATAACGCACAAAGCATGCTTTGACTTTTGCATTGCTTTGTGTGAATTATGCGTACATCTTTAGTCTCAATTTATTTAAAAGTGTCTATAATTGTTGAGTATATTGATTAATAATGCAATGCTATTAATTTATACCATTATAAATATAATGGTTCTATGATAAACACCTATCTCTTAACATTTTGCACATAATGATCTTATATCATTATTACGTATATGTACGGTAGTCACAATAATAATATTATATATCTCTCAATATGTGATACCATGGATCTCTTTTTCATAATTTATTTCCTTTATTATAGTCATTGTCTTCCACGTTTCCTATTTTTACCACACAGGACACATACCAGCCCTGGTCTTACAACCTGAGACATACTATAGAGACGGATGTTACAGAGAATATAGTCAGGGGCCAATAAATTTTACTTTCTTTCTATTAATTAATTAATTATACTTAATAGATCATAAATAATATTAGATTGCATTAAGTTCTACAGTGTCATTTAAACCAATCGGAGTTAGTGTATTTATTTTATATATCCAGTAAGCTTCTCTTTTGTATAATTTATTAAATCGATCACCCCCCCTTGCAGTGTTTTTGATTTGTTCTATTGCTATCATAGTACAGTTATTGAAGTTGGAATTCTGACAACATATAATATGATTAGATAATGGATGTTTGGCTCCTTTTAAGATATTTCTCCTATGTTCCATATATCTGATGTGCATGGTGCGTGTAGTTCTCCCTATGTATTGGGCACCGCATCCACAGGTAATTAAATATATAATATATGTTGATATACAATTAAGAAAATCTTTGATTTGGAATATCTCCCCCGTATTACTCGACGTGTATGTCATAATTTTTCTAGATAGATATTTACAAGAAAGGCAGTTTTGTTTCCCGCATTTATGAAATCCTGGGGGTTTTATAGGCATCCATATATCCTCACTCATTGATTTCTTTTTTGTTCTTTCAAAATGACTAGGCACCAAGATAGAGCGTAAATTATCGCTCTTACGAAAGATCATGCCACCTCTTTGGTCTAATTGTGGTTTTAATACTTCATCAAGCATTAAGAGGGACATGTTTCTTTTTACAGTTTGTTGGATCTTATAAGCACAACTATTATACTGTGTGACGAACATCATATTTCTTTTTTGTTTTTTATCTTCCATCAAGGTATTCCTATTCTTTTCTTTGGGTTTTAATAACGTGGCCCTGTCTAATTTTTCTACTTCACATAGGGCCTTTTCAAGTGCTGTAGACGGATATCTCTGCTCTATAAATGAATTCATGAGTTTCCTTGCCTGTACTCTATATAATACTACAGATGAACAATTTCTACGTAAACGGACAAATTGGCCCCTGGGGATATTTTCTTTCCACTCTCTTTTATGAGAGCTATTATAATGAAGATAATTATTCTGATCAACCTGTTTGATATAGGTTTTAGTGGTTAATTTTCCTTCCTCTACTGTTAGAGCTATATCCAGAAAATTTAGTGCAGTGTGACTATACGTGTAAGTAAATTTAAGTCCATATTCATTATTATTCAAACTACTGGTGAACCTGATTAAGTGCTCTAAAGTGCCCCCCCCAAATAATAAATAAATCATCTATATAACGGCCATAATACACCAGATTCTCACCGAGTCCGCCTCCCCACACATGTTGGTCCTCAAAGACCCCCATATATAAGTTAGCCAGACTCGGTGCGAATCTGGCTCCCATGGCCACACCCTGTGTCTGTAAATAATATTGTGAATCAAAAAGAAAATAATTATGTGTCAAAATGAATTGTATAGAATTAAGTATAAAGGCACGTAGAGACTCAGAGACCCCATCCTGTGACAGATATTTTTCTGCTGCTTTAATCCCACCAATGTGGGGAATATTAGAATAAAGTGATTCAACATCACATGTGACTAAATAATAATGTTGTTTCCAAATAATTTTATTAATAATATTAAGAAAATGCTGTGTATCTTTAATATGGGATCTCAGACCCTCCACGTGCCCCTGTAGAAAGTGATCAACAAAGAAGGATAAATTATTAGTTAAAGAACCCACTCCAGAAATAATAGGACGCCCAGGTGGATTAATGAGTGTTTTGTGAATTTTGGGCAAACAATAAAAAGTGGCAGTGATGGGGTAAGGACAAAGTAAAAATGTGAATATTTCTTTAGATATAGCTCCAACAGCCAGGGCCTCATCCAATAATGCTACATATTCTCTCTGGAATTTGGCGGTGGGATTGCCCCCCAATTTTGTGTAAAATATACCATCATTTAGCTGTCTAAGACATTCATTTGAATAGTCATCCACATCAAGTACGACAATCCCACCGCCCTTATCCGCTGGTTTTATTATTATCTCTTTATTTTTCAAAAGATTTTTCATAGCTTTACGTTCCCCAGGGGTCAAATTGTCCCCGTATATATTTTTCTCGGAATCTTCACAGATCTTTCTAAAGCTTGCCAGGGTGGATTTATAGAAGCTTTCAACATAAGGTCCTTTATAATTTAATGGATAAAATTCCGATTTTTTTCTAAAGGAGTTATTCACATTGTAAATTTGGGTTTCTGATTTGCAATCTAAATCTAAGTTATCTCCTGTTTCTTTTTGTAATGATTCGAGGATCTCAACAGCAATATCATCATCCTGATCCAACAAAATTGGTTTATCATCAGTATTTTTAGCTCTAAACGCCTTTAATGCGAAATAGCGCTTACGGCTAAGAGTCCGTACATATCTGTTGAGATCCACGAATAACCTAAACAGGTTGGGTTTGGACACAGGTGCATAGTTCATGCCCTTTTCTAATAGGTCAATCTCTTGTTCTGTCAGAACTTTTTTTGACAGATTATAAATACCCTTGCCTTTTCCTATTTTTATTTTTTGTTTTATTTATATTTGAGTTAATGGTTATCTTCAGCATGGAGTTTTTTTCCTGTTTTCTTCTACCTCCTCTACATCCTCGATGTCTCTGTTTCTGTATCTTTTTCTTTGATCTTTCACTAATTGCCAACTGGCATGATCCTGATGTCTGCCTGTCTCTAAAAAAACATTTTTACCAGGGGTGGTATCATAATCATCTTCTGTTTCAGATGGTCTGGTCCTATTTAGAAATCCAGCCCTAGGGGTAAAAGTCTGGACTTCCCTGAGATTATGTCGCTTAGATTTATTAGTATAATATTCATGAACCTTGGGTCTCCTTCTCTCATTTTCAATTTCTCTATCTCTCCATTCCTGTCTGGGGTATCTCTGAGTATTTTGATACATACGTGGTCTTTCTCTATGATCCTGTGTTCTATAATAATTGTTATTAGAAGTACGATCATTAAATTTAATTCTATTATATGTACGTATATTTCCACTTTGGTAATCCACCACATCTCTTTCCATCTTATTCTCTTTTTTGATAATTAGGGACTGTTCAAACTCCTCTAATTTTCTGTTAACTTTTGAGTCTCTCTCCTTATAATCTTCTGATTTCTCAAATGTTTTCAATAGGGTTTGGGTCTTTTCTGGGTCTGTTGTAATTCTTTAACTCTCTGTTCCCTATATTTAATTAACATTTTAATTAGGTTTTTTGAACAATTATCCAGGCAGTTATCCCAATCCTCTGTAAATGATTTGTCTTCTTTAAAGGGGGATTCTTTAAGTATCCTCAGACCTCTAGGTATAAGATTTTTATCAATATATTTCTGTAAGGAAATTTGGTCCCACCATTGTTTGGTTTCCATTATACACAGTTGTTCTAATTTATTAAACAACCTATGCATATCTGTAACATCCTCTTGATAATCGTCTACAGTCGTTATCTTCCTACCCTTTAAATAATGATCACGCCTTTCCAATCTATTAGTAATGCAGGTCAGTTGTGCCATGTTCACCACAAAGAAAACAATTAAGAAAACACTTAAAATATTACTTTTAGATGACAGCAGCTTGTGTACGGGATCAAAAAAGACACAAACAAAAATGCAATATGTACACCTGGCGCTATCACCCACAAAGTGAGGGCAGCTTGACTTAGGGGACTAGATCCCGAGTTTCCCCATAAAGATAAAATGACTAACCAAACAGATAAGACAGCGCTTCTCACTTTGTAAAAACAATTTTTACTTTATATCTATTTTTAATACAATGAGGCACCGGCCAGTGCTAAATTATTAAAACATACAAAATAATATTATAATAACATGTGTTTTGTCATATACAATTGCTATGTTTTTTATATGAATAAAAATGCACTATATAAATATTTGTGCTCCCTGTATGGCTTTAATTAAAAAGAACACACAGTATACAAATTGGCTTCAAGTTATTTGCACAAAACAGGCTTATATAAACCGTTCTTAATTAATTAATGTGTCCCACTTGTGAAATATGGGAGATAGGTTTAGCAAGCAACATGAAACAAAAAAGTCCACATGCAGGTAAGTTTACGATGTTAATCGGACAGATGTCACTGATTAAAGTCCATCCAAATTGGTACTTTAAACTGTTGTTAGTGTAACCAATAAGTAACAGATAATGTTGAATTCTGTTAATATGAAAGCATATAATTAAGAGGCAGTAATTAAACACTGCAGTCCACAGTCCACCTAAGGTACATTAGCTCTGCACCTCGGATTAATACCTCTCCATAATTGATGAAAAGACTTTGCAGCCTGATTCCAGGAGATCGGTGGACGTATAAAGACCAGCACAGTGTTCCCTTGTCGGAAAAAGCCTCTCTCCAGTATAATGATGACGGCCAGGTAACTGTAGTAGCAGAATGCAGTATCCAGACGGCCAAAGAGTAACCACAAACGCGTTTCTCCGCCTACCCTCCGGCCTCAGCGGCTTCCTCAGTGTGCAAGATAACTTTCCTCCATTGATAGGGCCTTATATACCGGGTTGCCGGTTTGCGCATGCGCAGTGCGCTCGCGTTTCAAGCCTCGTTTTCACAGCTTTTCATTTGTACGGACACATTGTTACTTTGTGCATGGCTCGTAATTAAATTATATCCATTTTTAAAAACAATATTAGAGCTGTCCTAGACATCATATATTAAACATTTTGTGCACTATGTATCTTTGTATCATTTTACTTAATATACTCGGGTCCACCTTCTAATTAATCAACCAATATAAGGGACACAACTGACCTACATTTTTCAAATAAATTTGGATAAAAACATTTTATACCAAGAGGTTTATCCATACACCACAAAATATATCTATAACGCACAAAGCATGCTTTGACTTTTGCATTGCTTTGTGTGAATTATGCGTACATCTTTAGTCTCAATTTATTTAAAAGTGTCTATAATTGTTGAGTATATTGATTAATAATGCAATGCTATTAATTTATACCATTATAAATATAATGGTTCTATGATAAACACCTATCTCTTAACATTTTGCACATAATGATCTTATATCATTATTACGTATATGTACGGTAGTCACAATAATAATATTATATATCTCTCAATATGTGATACCATGGATCTCTTTTTCATAATTTATTTCCTTTATTATAGTCATTGTCTTCCACGTTTCCTATTTTTACCACACAGGACACATACCAGCCCTGGTCTTACAACCTGAGACATACTATAGAGACGGATGTTACAGAGAATATAGTCAGGGGCCAATAAATTTTACTTTCTTTCTATTAATTAATTAATTAATTATACTTAATAGATCATAAATAATATTAGATTGCATTAAGTTCTACAGTGTAATTTAAACCAATCGGAGTTAGTGTATTTATTTTATATATCCAGTAAGCTTCTCTTTTGCATAATTTATTAAATCGATCACCCCCCCTTGCAGTGTTTTTGATTTGTTCTATTGCTATCATAGTACAGTTATTGAAGTTGGAATTCTGACAACATATAATATGATTGGATAATGGATGTTTGGCTCCTTTTAAGATATTTCTCCTATGTTCCATATATCTGATGTGCATGGTGCGTGTAGTTCTCCCTATGTATTGGGCACCGCATCCACAGGTAATTAAATATATAATATATGTTGATATACAATTAAGAAAATCTTTGATTTGAAATATCTCCCCCGTATTACTCGACGTGTATGTCATAATTTTTCTAGATAGATATTTACAAGAAAGGCAGTTTTGTTTCCCGCATTTATGAAATCCTGGGGGTTTTATAGGCATCCATATATCCTCACTCATTGATTTCTTTTTTGTTCTTTCAAAATGACTAGGCACCAAGATAGAGCGTAAATTATCGCTCTTACGAAAGATCATGCCACCTCTTTGGTCTAATTGTGGTTTTAATACTTCATCAAGCATTAAGAGGGACATGTTTCTTTTTACAGTTTGTTGGATCTTATAAGCACAACTATTATACTGTGTGACGAACATCATATTTCTTTTTTGTTTTTTATCTTCCATCAAGGTATTCCTATTCTTTTCTTTGGGTTTTAATATATATTGGTTGATTAATTAGAAGGTGGACCCGAGTATATTAAGTAAAATGATACAAAGATACATAGTGCACAAAATGTTTAATATATGATGTCTAGGACAGCTCTAATATTGTTTTTAAAAATGGATATAATTTAATTACGAGCCATGCACAAAGTAACAATGTGTCCGTACAAATGAAAAGCTGTGAAAACGAGGCTTGAAACGCGAGCGCACTGCGCATGCGCAAACCGGCAACCCGGTATATAAGGCCCTATCAATGGAGGAAAGTTATCTTGCACACTGAGGAAGCCGCTGAGGCCGGAGGGTAGGCGGAGAAACGCGTTTGTGGTTACTCTTTGGCCGTCTGGATACTGCATTCTGCTACTACAGTTACCTGGCCGTCATCATTATACTGGAGAGAGGCTTTTTCCGACAAGGGAACACTGTGCTGGTCTTTATACGTCCACCGATCTCCTGGAATCAGGCTGCAAAGTCTTTTCATCAATTATGGAGAGGTATTAATCCGAGGTGCAGAGCTAATGTACCTTAGGTGGACTGTGGACTGCAGTGTTTAATTACTGCCTCTTAATTATATGCTTTCATATTAACAGAATTCAACATTATCTGTTACTTATTGGTTACACTAACAACAGTTTAAAGTACCAATTTGGATGGACTTTAATCAGTGACATCTGTCCGATTAACATCGTAAACTTACCTGCATGTGGACTTTTTTGTTTCATGTTGCTTGCTAAACCTATCTCCCATATTTCACAAGTGGGACACATTAATTAATTAAGAACGGTTTATATAAGCCTGTTTTGTGCAAATAACTTAAAGCCTATTTGTATACTGTGTGTTCTTTTTAATTAAAGCCATACAGGGAGCACAAATATTTATATAGTGCATTTTTATTCATATAAAAAACATAGCAATTGTATATGACAAAACACATGTTATTATAATATTATTTTGTATGTTTTAATAATTTAGCACTGGCCGGTGCCTCATTGTATTAAAAATAGATATAAAGTAAAAATTGTTTTTACAAAGTGAGAAGCGCTGTCTTATCTGTTTGGTTAGTCATGTTATATTGCTGGATTGTACATCACCTGCCATTACTATGCTTATATGTGTTATATTGCTTGATTGTACATCACCTACCATTACTATGCTTATATGTGCTATATTGCTGGATTGTACATCACCTACCATTACTATGCTTATATGTGTTATGTTGCTGGATTGTACATCCCCTAATATTACTATACTTATATGTGCTATATTGCTGGATTGTACATCCCCTGCCATTACTATGCTTATATGTGCTATATTGCTGGATTGTACATCACCTGCCATTACTATGCTTATATGTGTTATATTGCTGGATTGTACATCACCTACCATTACTATGCTTATATGTGTTATATTGCTGGATTGTACATCCCTTGCCATTACTATGCTTATATGTGTTATATTGCTGGATAGTACATCCCCTGCTTTTACTATGCTTATATGTGTTATATTGCTGGATTGTACATCACCTGCCATTACTATGCTTATACTGTATGTGTTATATTACTGGATTGTACATCACCTGCCATTACTATGCTTATACTATATGTGTTATATTGCTGGATTGTACATCACCTGCCATTACTATGCTAATACAGGTTGAGTATCCCTTATCCAAAACGCTTGGGACCAGAGGTATTTTGGATATGGGATTTTTCCGTATTTTGGAATAATTGCATACCATAATGAGATAACATGGTGATGGGACCCAAGTCTAAGCACAGAATGCATTTATGTTACATATACACCTTATACACACAGCCTGAAGGTCATTTTAGCCAATATTTGTTGTAAGTTTGTGCATTAAACAAAGTGTGTCTACATTCACACAATTAATTTATGTTTCATATACACCTTATACACACAGCCTGAAGGTAATTTAATACAATATTTTTAATAACTTTTAGTATTAAACAAAGTTTGTGTACATTGAGCCATCAAAAACAAAGGTTTCACTATCTCACTCTCACTCAAAAAAGTCTGTATTTCGGAATATTCCGTATTTCGGAATATTTGGATATGGGATACTCAACCTGTATGTGTTATATTGCTGGATTGTACATAACCTACCATTGCTGTGCTTATATGTGTTATATTTCTGGATTGTACATAACCTACCATTACTATGCTTATATGTGTTATATTGCTGGATTGTACATCACCTGCCATTACTATGCTTATATGTGTTATATTGCTGGATTGTACATCACCTACCATTACTATGCTTATATGTGTTATATTGCTGGATTGTACATCACCTGCCATTACTATGCTTATATGTGTTATATTGCTGGATTGTACATCACCTACCATTACTATGCTTATATGTGTTATATTGCTGGATTGTACATCACCTGCCATTACTATGCTTATATGTGTTATATTGCTTGATTGTACATCACCTACCATTATTATGCTTATATGTGTTATATTGCTGGATTGTACATCACCTGCCATTACTATGCTTATATGTGTTATATTGCTGGATTGTACATCACCTGCCATTACTATGCTTATATGTGTTATATTGCTGGATTGTACATCACCTGCCATTACTATGCTTATATGTGTTATATTGCTGGATTGTACATCACCTGCCATTACTATGCTTATATGTGTTATATTGCTGGATTGTACATTACCTACCATTACTATGCTTATATGTGCTATATTGCTGGATTGTACATCACCTACCATTACTATGCTTATATGTGTTATGTTGCTGGATTGTACATCCCCTAATATTACTATACTTATATGTGCTATATTGCTGGATTGTACATCCCCTGCCATTACTATGCTTATATGTGCTATATTGCTGGATTGTACATCACCTACCATTACTATGCTTATATGTGTTATATTGCTTGATTGTACATCACCTACCATTACTATGGTTATATGTGTTATATTGCTGGATTGTACATAACCTACCATTGCTGTGCTTATATGTGTTATATTTCTGGATTGTTATATATTCTGGATGTTATAATTCTGGATTGGTCAATTTAAGAATACACTTGATTAGATAAGTGAATGATAAGGCGCCTGCAGTTCATGGACAGTCATTTGGAAATGTGTCTGAGGGTACACCAATATTCAGTAACGCAATGACATACTTACACCTACATCCTACTTGTTGACATATATATGAACTTATATATTAACTAGCTGAATACCCTTGCTTTGCTATGGAATTTAAAGTATAATCACAAAGAGATGAAAACAGAATATCAGCAATTAGACATATAACTGGACATGCTCCACCGCTGCCAATCTTTGTGAGGCCGCACCTCTGGGCCGGCCTTCCCTATTTTGATGCTGTCAAAAGACTGGCGCTGAGGAGAATCATCTTCCTCCTTCTCTGCTCCGTCCCACCTCTGATGCTGCCTTGCTCTGTGCTTTAAAGGCTGGGACGACAGGCCAAACTCTGCCCGCTGTATGTTAAATATGTAAAGTTTGCCGGGATAAGCTGACTCTATTTCAAAGGGCCCCATGTCTCCTTACTTAGCTTCTCACTCTCCTTAGGGCTCCTCATTTGAGGAAAAAGGTAAATATTTCTGCACAACACTAAAGGTCACTGGGAGAGCTGCCTGTACCCTTTACACAGCAGATAAGCAGTTGCTGACTATCAAGCTTTCCTTTAATGTATTTAAGAGTCAACATATCTAATGCTGCATTTAGATCGCAAATGCCGGATCCTACCCGGTAAGAGAAACGTTTCCTTACCGGGTGGGATCCGGCATTTGCGCTCCGTTGCAGGCTTTCCGACCCGGCAATATACTGGGTCGGTTGCCATAACAACGAAGCGCGCAGCAGCAGCAGGGGCAGGGGTGGAGGCGGCGTCGGGAGATGAGCTCATCTCCTGCGCCGCCTCTCCCTATCTTGTGAATGGGAAGGTGTCGCATCGACACGGCTCCCATTCACATCGCACCTGACCCGGTAATCAACCCGGGTAAAACCCTTCTTTTTTACTGGGTTGATTTACCGGGTCAGGCGACCGGCTAAATCGCCCAGTGTGCTTTCACATCGCACACTGACCCGGGTCGACACGGCAATATGCCGTGTCGATACCGGGTTATTTGTGCGATGTGAAAGGGGTATAACTCTCCTTTCCTCCTATTGCTCTCTGAGAGGTTCAGCAATGTTTAGTTTAAGTGTAACCTCTGATAATTGAGACACTATCTTCTCCTGACTGAAAATAGGTTAGTTAAGTACTTATATCTGAAATCTATATATATAAAAGGCAAATACCACTGACCAAATCTCCAGAACCATAAGGCTGGACTTCCTTGTCAGCAACTGTTGCAGAGCAGTCCATTATTCAAATAGGGGAGCCTCACCCAGCGATGTTTGCCTATTTGAAAAATGGACTGCTCTGCAACTGGCACTGGCAAGGAAGTCCAGGAACAGAGCATTGTGTCCTCCCCCTTCGTGGCTTGTTATCACAATGCACTCTTTATACGCCGGCTGGGTGGCCTGTCTTAACTCTCTGTGTGAGGGGGAATTCCCAATAATCAAATCACCCCTTTTAACCCCTTTGTGGGTGGAATTTTTAAAAATCCCTTCTTAGTGGGTGCCTATGTCACAAAAGCAAACCACTGTCCAAATTTCAAGTTCCTAGTCCTTATGGTTCAGGAGATTTTTTGATGAGTCAGTTGTATTTGCCATTTCATATATAAATAAATGTTTTCAACATTTATTTATTTATTTATTTATTTTCAAATTCAATTTGTCACCTTCAGCTCAGGGGTTTCTGAAAAAAATAAAATAACCTAATGCATAGCTTTCATTTTCGATCAGGTTATTGGACTGTAGTCTGACCTCCTCCTGCTGTAAAGATCTCCGTTCTGTTATTGCTACAAACCGCTCTCTGATCAGACTGGACTTGACATGGAATGCTCTGGAGGACTCTGGAATAAAGCTTCTGTGTAAGGGACTGAGACATCCGGCCTGTACCCTACAGGATCTGAGGTAAAATATGTCCTCGTGTTAATATAACTTTTCTCTCAGTACATGTCGTAGACCATACAAGGCACAAACACATGAAAATAGCCATTGGAGTTTCTCCTGTGTTATCTGACTGAGTATACATGTTTATGAACTATTATTCTATTCATTGTTACATTTCAACCAATGCTTTATTTTAATATATTTTCTTTCCTTCAGAACATTTTTTTTTGCATAAGTTATTAGCCTATATTTACTAGTTCTGTTATAAATTCTGGACTTTTCCACTCCCATTAAATGTTCGGAGATACCGACAGACAGTCAGATGGGTGACATTTTATTCTTTGTACTTATTTTTTTTATAAATAAAACATATTTAATATATGTGTATTTGGTGCCCTGTTCCAGAAAAAGAATTGGTGCCCCATCACCCTCACATTTAAAATAGGGACAGTGTGCAACAAAAATATAGGGGTGTGGCCTCATGGGGAAGGGGCATGACCATAGAACAGTAGCAACTCACATAAAACTGCACAGTAATGCCCATTATTTATATTATACCACACAGTAGAGCCCCATTTACCAATTACATAACAGTAGAGCCCCTTTTACACACTAAGCCATGGTAGAGCCCCTTACACACATTATACCATGGTAGAGTCCCTTATACACACTAGGCAAGGTAGAGCCCCTTATACACATTATGCCAGGTAGAGCACCATATACACATTATACCATGGTAGATCCAATTACACACATTACACCATGGTTGAGAGACTTACACACACTATGCCAGGTAGAGCCCCTTATACACATCATGCCTGGTAGATCCCCTATATTTCAGTCCTCTCCCCCTACAGGTGTAGTGTCAGTGAAAAAAAAAGTGTGTGTGAGACCCATCCCTAGTGCAAATCTGTAAATTACATGCTCCTCTCTGTAGCACTCACTGGCCTACTCCAAAACTTGCATTTCCACAGACTGCAGGCCAGGCCAAGAGTGACAGAACACATGGGGGATAGAATGACACCCAAACTACCCAGAGCTGCCTTCTGAACTATGCACAGCTACATGTCACCGCGTACTGTCATAGATAGATACATAGATAGTCATTCAGTAAAGATGCAGACTGTGCACCCACAGGAAAAATGCACGGTGTGCGAGGCACCATCTGCACTACCCTAGTTTCAGCCCTGTTCTCCAAAAAGTACTGCACTTCTCTTGGGAGATTCCATTATTAGAGGAATACATCTGGGAAATGCAAATGAAGTAGAGAAACAAGTAAGGTGCTTACCTGGAGCCACAGCTCCAAGGGATAAAGAGCGCATGCTAAGAATTATGAAGGCAGCAAGAAAAGATGGGGAGGTGGATGTCATTGTCCACCTAGGGACAAATGACCTGGCAAATGCTGAACTCATGGCTGTAAAAGATGAATTTAGGAAGTTAGGGACTGCTCTGAAGCAGGTGGCAACCACTGTATCTTTTTCAGAAGTATTGCCAGTACACAGTGGGGAAGACAGAACTCATTGCATCAGAAACTTCAATGTTTGGCTAAGGACATGGTGCAATGAGGAGAGATTTGGATTTATAGGCCATAGTCACACCATCTGGCAAGATAGGAGCTTATACAAAAGTGACGGCCTGCACCCATCTTCAAGGGGAACGAGAATACTAACTGAACAGTTTGGATGCTTCATCAAGAACTATTTAAACTAACAAAGGGGGGCAGTGAACCAAATAGGAATAAAGAAATCTGCTCCCCCAACACAGAGGTATTGTTTCTGCAGGCAAAGGGAATAGGAAGCATATCCACAGCAACAGAAGATAATTCAGATCAAAACCAAATAAAAATAGGCAGAGAGAAGAACATAGCTAGGAATAGAAAAAGCACAAACAAAACTCTAAAAGCTATGTGTGCAAATGCTAGGAGCTTAGGAAATAAAATCCCAGAACTAACTGCAATAATGACAAGGGATGATCTAGACATTGTGGCAATTACAGAGTCATGGTACAATGAAAATCATGACTGGGACATAGCTATACCGGGATATACTTTATTTAGGAAGGACAGAATTGGAAAAATCGGAGGAGGGGTAGCAATGTATGTAAAAAATGCCATAAATACTACATTAATACAAAGTATTGAAGAAAAAAATGAGGCCCTTTGGGTGACCATAGAAACAGGGGAAAAGTTGATTATTCATATTGGCGTGATATACAGGCCACCAGGTCAGGAAGAGGAACTTGACAAGAACCTATTGCAGGACATAACTAAAATGGCATTAAAAGGAGAGGTAATAATCATGGGAGACTTTAATCTTCCTGATATAAACTGGGAGGAACTTGGAAACAGTGCAGGAGAGGTGGAAAACATTAAAATGTGCAATATTGAAGGCAACAGACCTTTGTATCAAAACTGTTAGGAAAAACACAAGGAAAAGGAAGCCAGTGTGGTTTGCAAAAGAAGTAGCAAATATTGTGAGAGCAAAAAAGATGGCTTTTAGGAAATATAAGCAGACACAAAATAATGAAGACAAAAAGATATATCTTGTTAGACAGAAGGAGACAAAGAAGGTAATCAGATGTGCAAAGGCACAAGCTGAGGAGAAAATGGCCCAGTCAGTGGGTAAAGGAGGCAAAACTTTTTTTAGGTATATAAGCAAAAAGAGAAAAACAAAAGGCAGTATTATAAAACTAAAGACGGACACTGGGAGTCTTGTTGAAGGAGACAATTTAATAGTAGATCATCTTAATGATTATTTTTGCTCAGTATTTACTACTGAAAGAGAGGGGAAGGGACCACAGTTAAGTTGCAGGGATATTCAGGAAAATGAAACAAGTACATTTACAGAGGAGAAGGTCCTAACAGAACTCTCAAAGCTGAAAGTGGACAAATCTATGGGGCCAGATGGGATACATCCAAGGATATTAAAAGAACTTAAAGAGGTGCTGGTAGCACCATTGACAGAATTATTCAACCAGTCATTAGCTACAGGAAAAATTCCAGGGGACTGGAAAAGAGCAAACGTAGTCCCACTGCACAAAAGTGGAAGCAAGGAAGAGGCAAACAACTACAGACCAGTGAGTCTTACATCAGTAGTAGGGAAATTGATGGAAACACTCTTAAAAGAAAGAGTTGTAGATTATCTCAAATCCGGCAATTTACTGGATCCCAAACAGCATGGATTCACTGGGGGGAGATCATGTCAAACAAATCTTTTTGACTTTTTTGATTGCGTGACTAAAGTGATGGATAAAGGTGGAGCCATGGATATAGCTTATCTAGACTTTAGTAAGGCTTTTGACACAGTTCCACATCGCAGACTGCTAAATAAACTTGAAAGTTTGGGATTGGATATTAGGATTATTGAATGGATAAGATCTTGGTTGAAGGATAGAAAACAGAGAGTTGTGGTAAATGGAGTGCATTCACAGGAGGGAAATGTTACCAGTGGAGTACCCCAGGGATCTGTACTTGGACCAGTGCTTTTTAATATCTTTATTGGTGACATTGCAAATGGCATTAAAGGGAAAGTATGCCTTTTTGCAGATGACACAAAGGTATGCAACAGGGTAGACACACCAGGTGGGATAAAACAAATGATTGAGGATCTAGGTAGACTAGAGGAATGGTCAAGAGTCTGGCAATTGCAGTTTAATGCCAAAAAATGCAAAATCATGCACTTGGGTCTCAAAAATCCTAAAGCTAAATACAGTATTAATGGCACTATACTGGAAACTACTGAGGAGGAAAGGGATCTAGGAGTCACTATTTCAGATGACTTAAAATCAGGTAAGCAATGTAACAAGGCAATGAGAAAGGCTAGTCAGATGCTTGGCTGCATTGGGAGAGGAATCAGCAGCAGAAAGATAGAAGTAATAATGCCACTGTATAGGTCATTGGTACGGCCTCATCTAGAATACTGTATTCAGTTCTGGAGGCCATATCTTCAAAAGGATATTAATACATTAGAAACTGTACAAAGGAGGGCAACTAAAATGGTGCATGGCCTACATCACAAAACATACCCAGAAAGACTAAGAAATCTCAATATGTATAGTTTGGAGCAGAGAATGGAAAGGGGGGACATGATAGAAACTTTCAAATATATGAAGGGTTTTAACAAAGTCCAGGAGGGAAACATTCTCCAAATGAAGAGAAACAATATGACACGAGGACATGCACTGAGACTGGAGGGGGGGGAGGTTCAGGGGAAATTTGCGGAAAAATTATTTCACAGAAAGGGTAGTGTACAAGTGGAATAGCCTCCCATCAGAGGTGGTAGAGGCTAAGACAGTAGAGCAATTTAAACATGCATGGGATAGACATAAGGATATCCTTACAAAGAAATAAGGATCAAATAAGGTTAGTGATAAAAAAAATAAAAAAAAGCGGGAAGACTAGATGGGCCAAGTGGTTCTTAACTGCCTACAAATTCTATGTTTCTATGTTTCCCCAACCATGACGATTATGGGGGAGGGGCATTCTATTACCAGTTTAGCAGATGAATAGATGACACACAGTGCCTGAGGCTGCTTGGGGAACACAGAATATGTCCCCAGAGATACAAGAAATGGGGGCATTGCCACAAGACCATGCCCAGTTTTAATATGCACCTCTTTGGTGTATGCAGAGATTGCCGACGCCAAGGTATTGGAAGGTATATTTATTCAATGTCCTCACTCACACAAGACTGTTGTATAGCCTAGATAAACCTTATGTGTAATGTGAGAACTCGCCCCTTCAGGCAGCTTATCACATCCTAGTACCACCCACAACCTCCCTAAGCTATCCTACTGTTTACCTCCCACTGCTCTGTGTGCATATAACTGACATGTGTTCTCTTTCTATGCCTAAATCTCACACCAGAAGAGGCCCCTGATACTGTCCCAGCCAGGGGTGTATCTAGAGAGGAGGAGACCCGTGTGCAGTCTCCGGGTGTGGTCCCCCTCCTCTCCCGTTCCATAGCCGGCAACAGCGCTGTTAACACTCTATCTGAGCACTCGAGTCTCTGGCACAGTGCCATAGTCTACAGCGCTTGCGCAAGTCTCTGAAAAAAATGTTATGGCAGCCATTTTTTTGGAGACCTGCGCATGCGCTGTAGACTCTGGCTCTGTGCCAGAGTCTCTAGTGCTCATATGGAGCGCTAACAGCGCTGCTGCGGCTGCCGGCCATGGTGACGAGAGAGCAGTGGGCCCACGTACGGTCACCAGAAAGGTAAGTATATAGAAGAAATGAGTGCAGTGTGTGTGGTGTGGGCCCCCTCTGTACCCAGGGGCCCGTGTGCACTGCACACCCTGCACTCATTATAGATACACCACTGGTCCCAGCACTGACTGCTCCCACTGAGAATTTATTTGACACCTGTTTATCAGAATGGCAGAGGAAAGAACTTCCAAGTTCTGACCCACTGTCTTAATTGCACAGGTGCAGCCATCATTTGGCACATGCACACAGATATATTAGCCAGAGGAAGGAAAGGATGATCATCTAGCCTGTCAGGGAAGGGATCAGGAGATCCTTCTCCAGTTGTACTGTAGCTATATCCTAGACCTGCTAGTACCATCTGCAGATGATGTTAGGAATTGGAGACAAGCTACCCAAAGTTCAGGGGTCTTATGTGATTGATAAATAGCTCCACTTTGCAGTTCCCTTTGGGAATTACGGTATGTGCATAGTCTGCATTAGTTTGCATAATGTAGGAGATATATTTGACATCTTCTGCATTACTGTTGTTAAATAGCCTTGTTACTCGGGGGGCGATTTATCACCATCGGCATCTGATGATGCGGATGTGATGTGATGATATCGGCCAAATACGCATGGATGTATCAATTATCACAAGCAGGGACAGAGCTTGGGAGAAAGCTCTGTCCCTGCGATGCCTCTCTGCAGCATCATCAGCGCTGCTGCTGGGATTTCCCCCCATTGAAAGTGCCGCAAAAAGCACCCCCCCCCCAGATTTTATACTTACTAGTCCCAGGAGCCGGTGTCTACTGCTCCGGGGGGGCTGCTGTGCGCTGGATCCTGCAGCTGTGTGTGACCCCCGGTCAGGGGCGGGTTAGGATGTAAAATCAGCCTGGGAAATTTATGGAAGCAGCCTTATTTGGGGTGCGTTCTGATGAAGGGGTGGGGTCAGTTGAGGGGGGGGGATCCCTCCTCATAGGGCCTGATTGTATGCAATTGTGCGCTTCCTTACGTCTTTTGCTGCAGTTGTGACTGAGACCAGGGATGGATTGAGAACTAAAAGCAGCCCTGTAAAATTATGTAGACGTGGCCCGACGTGGGCAGCACAAGAGGTAAAACATCCCGTGTAGCCATGGCAGCAACACTGGATGGCAGAGCTGCTGTACTGCAGAGATGGAATAACAGAATGAATGGGGACAATGCAGTGTAATGGGTGTGGTGGGCTGCCCGGTCATGTGGGGGGTGGGGCCAAATGACCACACACAAACCAGGCCCCACAGACACATCAGCCTACCAGGAATCTTCCTGGTGAGCACTCTGGCCAATCCGCTCCTGCCCTCGGTGCTGTAAAGTGAGCTGCTGCTTTGCAGAGTCACTTTACTGTAAAGGGGTTACAGTGTAGCACATGGAGGACCCGATGCCCAGCAGCACTTACCGGAGCACCAATCACTGGCTCCCTGGACTGGTAAGTATGGTTTGTTTGTTTGTTTGTTTGTTTGTTTTCTTACCTTTTTTTTTTAACCAGTGATCAGCTTGTATGTCCATTGGACACACATAGCTGATCACACTGGCTAGGTCCTGCACAGCTTTCTCTCCCAGAGGGCAGAGAGAGCTGGTCAAAGGATGCTCATCACAGTGCTGCCCTGTGATTGGCTGGCGAAATTATCACAGGGCACACTGCTGTGTTTCTTTACATTTTTTTTAGTAAATTTGGCCATATCCCATTTTCCATTATAAGTATGGGAAATACAATGTGGGTTACTAAAAAAAAAATGACAATTAAAAGGTTTGGAGCAGTTTTTCACGAAAACTGCTCCAAATACCCTTTAATACTTTGGAGTGATACTAAATGAAATGTGAAAAGTATGTGAAAACACCCTTTTTCACATTATTTTAGTAAAAATAATGTTAATAAATAGGCCACTTAGTCCCTTACTTTTTCCCTCAGTCATTTGGAAACAGATATTTTTAATTGAATTGTGTACAGTAAGTGTAAGACATGATCAAAAAAATGTGTAAATGTTCAGTGATGACATCATGCTGAGTGTGAGGCTGTAGGTTATAAGAAATAAACTAATGCAGATCCCTCATCTCTCACCAGGTTACATAGCTGTGGTCTGACCTCCTCCTGCTGTGCTGCTCTACGCTCTGTTATTACTACAAACCGCTCTCTGACCAGACTGAACCTGTCAGACAATGCCCTGAGGGACTCTGGGAATAAACTTCTGTGTGAGGGACTGAGACACCCGGGTTGTGCCCTGCAGGATCTTAAGTAAGATCTGCCTCAATGTTAATATATATGTTCTCTCAGTACTAGACATAGACCATACAAGGAACAAAGGGATATTTGGTTACAATACTGCGCTCCACAAACTAGAGCCGCTGGTGATCTATATAGGAACCACACCTGTTCCCAAATACTACACAAACAAAACCAAGCATAGATCCCTGCGCTAAGAATATGAATGTATCACTTTTTTTCTTTGAGTTCTCTAATATATCTAACAACTGTGTGCATCTGGTACCAAGAGGAAGATGCCCTCGTAAGGCCACTTCTCAAACTATTTTACACGGTGTTTCTGAGTGAAATCTTACTTACATATTATTTCACTCTCGAATTCACATAAAGGTATCTTTTCAACTTCCACTCTACCAAACGCTTCACTCTGCTTCCAGATCATAAACACTTACATTATCTTTCTTTTCCGCATGCACGTAAAGGTATCTTTTCCAATCTTTTTCCAATTCTTCAATAAAAACTTCTTTAATGTCCACAACAATAGCCCATAAAACTTTGACACTTTTAAAAATTATAAAAAGATGTGTGTAACACTTTCTTATACAATTGAACCGGGCCAGACCTCTGAGATCGAAGACAAGGAATCACCGACTAAGTAACCGCCTCTGTAGTCAGCGGCTACAGGTGGCTGATGGAAATACTGGTCCAACATCTCCTCTCCTTGGTCTGCCGTCACTGAGTGTACAGGATCATCAACGCGTTTCAGAGATGTCGCTCTCTTGACAAAGCCGCTGACTGCAGAGCCGCTGCATTCAGCGTAACAGGTCATGGGGGCACCAATTTTTATCTTGCCTCCGGGCAACTGGGACAAACTGCCTGAGAACTATGCCATCATTACTTTAATCTGCCATCAGTAATGTTGGACAGGTCTCAGTTTAGGTGCCAGAGACAAACCACTGAAGAAAGGCCTGGCAATCTTCTGACTTATCTAGCCCTGGAAACATTGTGGAGAGTTCTAAAAAATTTTTAATTTGATAGAGTGCTGAAGGATGAGACCCTCAGGGCAGAAAGCACCCAACACTCACCAAGCGATCTTTCATAGTAAAGTGTGTATTTATGATGTGGTTGTACCAAAGCCTTGAGAACATATAACTGCTGATGCCACCATGCATGAAATGAGAGTTAGAAGCTGCAAATATACTTTAAACATAAGGACATGGAATGTACAAAGCATAAACCAGGGAAAGTTGGATGTGGTAAAGAATGAAGTGGGACAATAAAAACTTGACGTGTTGGGTGGGAGGGAACTGAAGTGGACTGGATTTAGACGTTTTGAATCAGATGAGCATATGGCATATTATGCTGACGATAAAAAGAACAGAAGAAATGGTGTTGCATTTATAATGAAGGAACGTCTAGCAAGAACTGTAATGATGTACAATTCAGTCAGTGAACAGTTAATATCAATTCACCTAAGAGGTATACCCATCAATATAACTAGAATCCAAGTTTATGCACCTACAGCAGAGGAAGATGAAATGATTCAGTTCTATGAACAAGTACAAGCTGAAATTGATATAACCTGTAAATAAGATCTATTGATAGTCATGGGTGATTGGAATGCAAAAATAGGAAAAAAGTATGTAGACAAGATGGTTGGTAAATATGAGCACAGTGCAAGAAATTAAGCTGGAGAGAGTCTGAAATATTTGTGCAAGAACAACAGCCTGTTCTTCTCAGAAACCTTCTTCCAGGAACACAAACGGCATTTGTACACATGGACTGCACCTGGCGGACTGTAGAAAAACTACATTGATCACATTTGTGTAAACCAATGGTGGAAAAGCCCAATAGTCTCAGCAAAGGTGAAACCTGGAGCCAAATGGTGTATGGATTCTCTTATGTTAGTACTGTATATAAAAACAAATAAAAGCTTAAAAAGTACAACGCAATCATAAAACGATCAAAATATGTTTTTGAAAACATACATCAAAATTCAAACAGAAGAATTATGGGAAGATATCAAAAAAGTTGTATTTGATTAGTGTGAAAATTCACTGCAAAAAGTTTAAAAAAACTGGAATAGGCCAAAATGGATGTCTGATGAAGCGTCACAAATTGGCCGAACACACAGAGTTGCTAAGGCTCGGGGTGACAAAGATACAGTTATGGTACTTAATCGAAAGGCAAGACAAAGAAAAGTACTACAATGATGAATGCAAGGAGGTAGAACCAGAAAAAATTAAAGGAAGAATAAGATAAGACTTCAGAAAGCTAGAAGAGCTAAGTAGAAGATTCCAACTTTGAATAGATCTACTGAAAGATGCTTGTGGATCCATGTTGAATGACCCACAAAAGATCAGGAGCAGATGGAAAGAATATACAGAGTCTTTGCACTGCAAAGATCAAGGTGTAATCAACATTTTCCATATGATCAGGAACCGTCAGTAATGAGGGAAAAAGTTGAAGCAAATTAAAGCTTTATCAGAGAATAAAGCACCAGGCACTGATGGTATTCCTATCGACGTGCTGCAGAACTCAGTATCAGCTGTCACACTTACAGATGGGTCCTCCGTTATCTTGACTGTTTCTGCGACTAGATGGAGGTTTAGTCACGCCTAGGCAATAGCTTAGGTTGCTGAGTTTAATCACGGACAGGCACGTTGAGGCACAAGCATGCAATACACATCTCCACCACTGGGTGGCTAATGCTCCACTAATCCAGTACTTAGATTGAATAGCGGCGGATTGATCTACAGTACAAGCTCTAGCAAATGGTCAATGATGACTCTAATGTTAATATACAGTCCTGTACTGCATAGTGTACACACAGATGGTGACCAATAATCAGACGGAGAGAGTAAAAAAAACAAAAAATGTTTGTTCAGACACAAACGAACATGTTAAAACACTTGTGTATGAAGACGCAACTAATGTGTGAAAGGAATAATGTAGCTCATTGGCTTTAAAGTATGTACAGTGCACTAAATACCGTGTTTTGTTATATGAGCGTTCGAGTCCCCTAACAGCATAAACAAACACCAATGGTAAGGAATCGCTGCTTGCATTACTTTTACACATGAACTTGTATAACTTCCATGCAGCGACGTGAGTGAGCAAGTGGTGAAGGCTCCTGCCTCCCATGCTGAGAGTCCCGGGTTCGATTCTCAAAGTGCCAATCTATGTATATTTTTTCCCCTGACATTCACTTTATTAATTTTTTTTCTTTGTAATACATTTAATTGAAGGGTGCACACAGGTTTCACATAAATCAGAGTAAATCTGCAGGATCGACTCATTACGCTATATAAAATACACAGCGGTAATGAGCACCCATAGACATACAGTACCAGTAAATATAAATTAGTGTATTCTGACGCAACTAACTGTTTGAGCAACACAGGAGCTTTTATCTCTCTCGATTGTTATCTTTATAAGTATAATGGAGAGAGATAAAAGCTCCTCCCTAAGTTCCTTGATGCCAAATCGCCGTCCTTAGTATCTCTGTACAGTATGTTGTATTGGAGTACTAAATAGCACGAACAGCTTGTAATGTTCCTGGATGCCAAATCACCGTCCTTAGTATCTCTGTACAGTATGTTCTATTGGAGTACTAAATAGCATGAACAGCTTGTAATGTTCCTGGATGCCAAATCACTGTCCTTAGTATCTCTGTACAGTATGTTCTATTGGAGTACTAAATAGCATGAACAGCTTGTAATGTTCCTGGATGCCAAATCACTGTCCTTAGTATCTCTGTACAGTATGTACTATTTAAGTACTAAATAGCACGAACAGCTTGTAACATACAGTGGCAAGAGTAATACTTCTATGTATAATAGGGAGAGATAAAAGCTACTCCCTAAGTTCCTAAATGCCCAATCACCATCCATAGTATCTCTGTACAGTATGTTGTATTAGAGGACTAAATAGCATGAACAGCTTGTAACCTACAGCGGCAAGTGTAATATTTCTAAGTATAATGGAGAGAGATAAAAGCTCCTCCCTATGTTACTGGATGCCAAATTACTGTGCTTTGCATTTCTGTACAGTATTTTATATCTAGCCAGAAACCCCGCGTTCCCGTGCAAGCTGGGCGGACAACTGGAGGTGACCTGAGACACGGTTGCTTGCTGTCTCCCTTTGCAGTGTCACATACACTAGTGGTTGGTCTGTCCCGAAATCCAAGAGTCTCCTCTTTTGTATGGTACCAGTCCTGAATCTCTGGGACACCCAGAACCAGAGATATCAATATGCAAATTGGACTCATTTTCCCATAGACTATAATGGGCCCATTAATTCAGACCCACCATGGGTTTCTGATGCTTGCCATGAGCCTTGTGGGGGTCACAGAAAATTGAGGTTGGTATACTCCAGTAGCTAATTGTCTCCACTTCCATATCAACCTGATTCTGATCTGATTGGAACCTCAGAACCGGAGATATTAAGCTTTAAACCCATTTGAATTGAATTTAATAGCTCACATAAACCGAACGTCAATCAATGGACCATTGCTTTAACACGTTCGTTTGTGTCTGTCCACACTACTTTTATTTATTGATTTATTGGTTTATTTTTTGGGGTCCCGAAAGACAATTAATATTTTCGACAGCGTCTCTGACCTCCGCTGGTTAATCCCCACCTTAGGTAAACGTTTGGATTCTACATGGAGAAGGGGACGTGATTCTCGGCGTGGGATGTAGATAAGTATGTATGAGTGTGTAAGCGTGTTTGAATAAAATTATACTTTCAAGGTGTATGTGTTTTGTTTTTATTTGGGTATTTTTTTGTGGTTGAACTACAGGTACCAGCAGGCCCGTTATTTCCTGCATGCTGGTACTTGTAGTTCTCCAAGTACCAGCTTGTGGGTTAGGCTTGCTGGAACTTCTAGTTCTATGACAAAATACAATATTCGTCATTTTACACAAAGGCTATCAGCCCCCCATCCACCGCACAAGGAAGGGGGGACAGCCTCAGGCTTCACCCCTGCTCCTTTGGTGCCTGGGGGGGAACCCCTTGATTTAAGGGGTCCCCACTCCCCCAGCCATGGGTGACTAGTTGGGGGTGGGGGGTAATGCCACAGGGACCAGTATAAAAGTGTCCCCCAGCTGTGGTATTATCTTCTCGGCTAGTGGAGACGGTTCTGGTTTTAAAAATACGGGGGACCCCTACATCTTTTGTCCCCCATATTTTTGGAACCAGGACCGGACGCAGAGCCCGGTGCTGGTTGGTTAAATACGGGGAACCCCTGTCCAATTTTTTTCTGGTATTTAAACAACCAGGGCCGGCTCAAAGATCCAGAGGCTGGTTATGCTTAGGAGGGGGGACCCCACGCACATTTTATTTTTACACTTTTAACTCTTTTAATACTGTACACAATGAAGCCCTGCACGGATCTCACTGATCCGGCCGGGTTTCATTGTGTTATGTCCGGCATAACACAATGATGTGGGATCGGGGTAGGGGGATGCCGTGGAAAGGGGGATGGGGGTAGGGGGAGGCTGTGGAAAATACTGTGTTTTGAATATGAGCGTCCGAGTCCCCTCAGCATAAAGGGGAGGGGGAATGGTGAGGGGGAGGTGAGGATTAACCAGCAGAGGTCAGAGACCCTGTAAAAATATTGTCTGTCGGGATGCAAAAAAGAAAACAATAAATAAAAGTAGTGTTGACAGACACAAACGAACGTGTTTAAGCAATGGTCCATTGACGTTTGGTTTATGTGAGCTATTAAATTCAATTAAAATGGGCTTAAAGCTTAATATCTCTGGTTCTTAGGTTCCAATCAGATCAGAATCAAGTTGGTATGAAAGTGGAGACAATTAGCTACTGGAGGATACCAACTGCATGTTTCTGTGGCCCCCACAAGGCTCATGGCAAGCGTCGGAACTCATGGTGGGTCTGAATTAATGGGCCCATTATAGTCTATGGGAAAATGTGTCCACTTTGCATACTGATATCTCTGGTTATTGTGTCCCAGATGTTATGATTCCAGCACTCCTGGCCAGAGGAGATCTTATGACAATGACCAGAGCACTGGAATGGAATGCTGGTAACGGGAGCAGGAAAGAATAGTTGTCCCTGGCGCCCTAACTCTATTGTCTCACCCGTGCTATCGGAAATCCTTTGCGAGACTATGGTTTCTTGAGCCCCTGGCAGCCACGTTTGAAGGGCGGATTATGTCTGCCCAACTCCGGTGCCCCCCGGTCTTAATGAGAGACAAAGGGAAATCCGAGGCAGGATGATAACAAGAGGACCTCTGACTAACAACAGGCCAGGGGCAACAAGCTAACTAACAAAACCTGAAGTATGCGCGGAAAAACCGCCAGGGAAAAGGACAACCAAAATCCACTTGTCCAATACTCCTACCCAGTACTGCCGGATACCAGAGTGGACCTGTGGAAGCGGAACCCTCCGCAAAATGCTCCAAAACACAAATAATAAATGATAAAGCGGCCAAGCCGCTACACACGGCAAAGCCGCGACTCACGAACACCACTGGATGTTAAACGGTGATAAGTCAGGACTCCAGGAACAAGATGACAACTCCCGAGTACAGGACTACTGAAGACTGGAATGACCGGATACAGCAAGACTGGAAACAGACTCTCAGCAAACAAAGACAGCATGCAGGAAGCTATTACCGACGTCTGTGAGAAGCCCTGAGAGTGCATATAAACAGGAGTCCTCCAAACAGCTGCTGACAGGGCTGATTACATAAATGCCATGCAGCTGCCTTGCTGCACGGCCAGAGAACAGGTGCACAATAATTTTAAATGGACCCAGCAACGGGGAACGCGGTCCGCCAGTGGCGTCCCCGTTGCTAGGGTCCGTGCGGCTCAGTGCGCCCGGCGTCTAGCGATGCCAGGAAGCCGGCGGCTGTACGTGTACGGCGTCCCTGGTTGCTAGGCGCCGGGCTGCACAGACGAGCGGACCCCGGCGCCTAACAGTACCCCCCCCTTGATGAGGGGTCAAGGAACCCCTACAGCCAGGTTTCCGAGGAAATTCCCGAAAAAATGCCCTCTTGAGCCTCGGGGCATGAAGATCCTTATCCAGGACCCAAGACCTTTCCTCTGGACCATAGCCTCTCTAGTGAACCAGAAAATAAAGCCGGCCCCGGGACAATTTGGAATCAAGAACCTTCTCCACCAAGAACTCCTTTTGTCCCTGTACATCCACTGGAGATCTACCCTGAGAGATCTTCCGAGGAAATCTACTGGAAGAAACGTATGGTTTCAACAGGGAGCAATGAAACGTATTTCCAATCCGGAGAGATCTTGGTAAACGTAACCGGAAAGCAACTGGGTTGACTTTTTTAATAATATGAAATGGTCCAATAAATTTGGGTCCCATTCTAGCCGGGGATTGTCGAAGCCTAATGTTACGAGTCGACAACCATACCCTATCTCCCACCTTAAAAGTGCAAGGACGTCGGAGCCTGTCAGAAAAGTTTTTCTCTCGAAAGGCCGCTTTTCTGAGAGCAAGGTGCACTTTTTTCCAAATGGCTCTGAGATGGGAGGTTAAGGTTAGCGAGGAAACGGAGGAATGTTGAAAAAAAGAATTAGCTCTGGGGTGAAAACCAAAAACTGAAAAGAATGGAGACACATTAGTGGAGGAATGACAAGAATTATTGTAAGCAAACTCCGCCAATGGAAGAAACTCGGACCAATCATTCTGGAGTTTGGCTGAGTACAAACGCAAATACTGTTTCAATGATTGGTTAACTCGCTCGGTTTGCCCGTTGGATTGGGGGTGGTAACCGGATGTTAATGACAATCTCATCTTTAATGAAGCACAAAAACACTTCCAGAATTGTGCAATGAATTGTGGACCCTGATCAGAAACAATATCAGTGGGCAACCCATGAAGTCTGAAAACATGGCGGAAAAACAAAACTGCCAATCCTTGGGCAGATGGCAGTCGGGGAAGAGCAATGAAATGAGCCATCTTGCTAAAACGGTCCACTACCACCCATATGACTCGGAATCCGGCTGAAAGGGGAAGGTCTACCACAAAATCCATGGAAATATGAGACCATGGCCTGAGAGGGACATTTAAGGGCATAAGTTGCCCGATAGGCAAGGAACGGGGAACCTTATGCTGTGCACAAACCTGACATGAAAAAACAAACTCCTTAACGTCTTTAGAAAGACCAGGCCACCATACTGAGCGGGAAACTAACTCCAAAGTCTTAGAGATCCCCGGATGCCCGAAACTTTGTTATCATGAAACTCAGTCAAAACAGTAGCTCTCAAAAACTCAGGGACGTAAAGACGACCAGCAGGAGTATTTCCAGGAGCTTGGTGTTGAAGCTGTTTTAACTGGGTAAATAAATCTTGTGTGAGGCCTGCCCAAATGACTGAAGATGGAAGTATGGGAGTAACAGGACTGTTATTGTGAACCGGAAGAAAACTGCGTGACAGGGCATCCGCCTTGGTATTCTTGGAACCTGGCCTGAAAGTGATAATAAATTTGAAACGAGTAAAGAATAAAGCCCAACGAGCCTGCCGGGCATTCAGCCGCTTAGCTGATTCAATGTATTGCAGGTTTTTATGGTCAGTCAATACTGAAATAGTATGTGTTGCTCCCTCCAGCCAATGCCTCCACTCCTCGAAAGCCCCTTTTATTGCCAGTAACTCCCGGTTACCAACGTCATAGTTGGATTCAGCGGAGGAGAATTTACTAGACATAAAGGCACAAGGATGTAGTTCCAGAGACTCCGGATCCTTTTGAGATAGGATAGCCCCCACTCCAACCTCCGAGGCATCAACCTCCACAACGAAGGGCAATTCTGGATTGGGATGTCTGAGGACTGGAGCCGAGTCAAAAGCTTGTTTCAAGGCCCGAAAGGACAACTCAGCTTCACGCGACCAGTTGGTAGGATCCGCTCCTTTCTTTGTCAGAGCTACAATGGGAGCAACCAGGTCAGAAAAAGAATGAATGAACCTCCTATAATAATTCGCAAACCCTAAAAAGCGCTGAATTGCTTTTAAATTGGTGGGTTGCGCCCAACTAAGGATGGCCTGGAGCTTCTTAGGTTCCATGAAAAATCCCCGAGGGGAAATAATGTACCCTAAAAAAGATACCTCACATTTCTCCAGCTTGGCATATAAATGATTCTCACGTAACTTTTGAAGAACCTGACGCACCTGGGTAACATGTTGTTCAATTGAGTCAGAATAAATCAGGATGTCGTCTAAGTAAACGACCACGAATTTCCCTAGGAAGTCACGGAGCACATCGTTAATGAGGTCCTGGAAAACTGCTGGAGCGTTAGACAAGCCGAACGGCATCACCAGGTACTCGTAGTGACCCGACTGAGTACTGACGGCCGTCTTCCACTCATCTCCAGACTTGATTCGGATGAGGTTATACGCTCCTCTTAGGTCAATTTTAGAAAAAATCACAGCCGAACGCAGCTGATCAAACAGGACAGAAATCAGCGGCAGAGGATAAGTATTTTTAACTGAGATCTTATTCAGGGCTCTAAAGTCAATGCAAGGTCTAAGCGAGCCATCCTTTTTCTCCACAAAGAAGAAGCCTGCACTTAAAGGAGATTTTGATGGCCTAATAAATCCTTTCCCTAGGCTCTCCTTAACATAATCATTCATGGCCGCAGTTTCTGGCCCGGATAAAGCATATAACCTTCCCTTTGGCAATGCGGCACCAGGAATTAGCTCAATAGCACAATCATAAGTCCGATGGGGAGGCAGAATGTCCGCATTGCCCTTGGAGAACACATCAGCAAACTCCTGGTATTACACGGGAATGAGTTCAGGAATGGCAGCTGCTATTCTGACTGGAAACGTAATACATTCCTTATCACAGAAGGTACCCCATTGTGAAATCTCCCCCGACCGCCAATCAATGGTGGGATTATGAAAGGCCAGCCAAGGGTGACCCAGAACTACTGGAACTGCTGGGCAATGGGTAAGGAAGAACTCGGTTTTTTCAGAATGAAGAGCTCCTACTGTAAGTAATACAGGGGGTGTACAGAGGGAAATAACCCCATTGGACAGTGGACTCCCATCTAAGCCATGCATGGTGACACACCTACCCAAAGATAACTGAGGAATGCCTAAGGCCTTAGCCCAAGTTAAATCCATAAAGTTTCCTGCAGCTCCACTGTCAACAAAAGCCGACACCGAAGAACTGAGGCTGCCAAAGGAAACCTTAGCTGGGACTAAAAGGGAGTTATTCGAGGAGATAAGCTGCAGACCTAGGTGAACCCCCTCACAA
The DNA here is from genome assembly GCF_028390025.1 of Pseudophryne corroboree. Taxonomy (NCBI): domain Eukaryota; kingdom Metazoa; phylum Chordata; class Amphibia; order Anura; family Myobatrachidae; genus Pseudophryne; species Pseudophryne corroboree. The sequence goes on along the minus strand of NC_086446.1, from coordinate 57,029,602 downwards.
TTCACCTGGTCGAGGCGTTTCCCGACTTGTTCGGACAATTACCCTTACCCCCACAGTACAAACAAAGACCAGAGTTTTGCCTTCTGGCTCTTTCTTCAGGAGACAGCCGGGAGAGACCCATCTGCATGGGCTCCTCTACGTCCTCAGGAATGGAATATACACATGGAGTTGACCTGACAGGTGCTCCTTTTTCAGCCCTCCGCTCTCTGAGACGACGATCAATCTTAATAGAAAGCTCCATGAGTTTATCGAGAGTCTCAGGAGCGGGATACTGAAGGAGACTGTCTTTTATAGACTCTGATAAGCCGAGGCGAAACTGATTGCGCAGGGCTGGGTCATTCCAGCCACAGTCGTTCGACCAATGGCGAAACTCCGTACAATAAAAATCTGCAGGATTTCTACCCTGTCTGAGAGCGCGCAACTGACTTTCAGCGGATGCCTCTCTATCAGGGTCATCATACAAAGCCCTAAAGACCCAAAAAAAGCGTCCACTGACAACAACGCCGGATCCTCTGCTTTTAAACCAAATGCCCAGGTCTGAGGATCCCCCTGGAGCAAAGAAATAATAATCCCGACCCGCTGAGATTCAGTACCCGAGGAGATCGGTCTTAAACGAAAAGAAAGTTTACAGGATTCTTTAAAATTAAAAAACTCTTTCCTATCACCAGAAAAACGGTCAGGCAAATGCATCTTTGGTTCAGGGACTACCCTCGGGGAAGTTCGCAAAAGATCTTCCTGCGACTTCACCCGAAGAGAAAGATCCTGAACCATCTGAGTAAGTTCTTGAATCTGGCTGACTAAGAGCTGACCAGGATTTGGCCCTAAACCTGTTGGATTCATGATGCCGATATACTCTTACAAAACTGAATGAGAAAAAATTAAACCCTGTTTAATGTTTAAGTTTTGGTATTGGCCGGTAATAATGTTATGATTCCAGCACTCCTGGCCAGAGGAGATCTTATGACAATGACCAGAGCACTGGAATGGAATGCTGGTAACGGGAGCAGGAAAGAATAGTTGCCCCTGGCGCCCTAACTCTATTGTCTCACCCGTGCTATCGGAAATCCCTTGCGAGACTATGGTTTCTTGAGCCCCTGGCAGCCACGTTTGAAGGGCGGATTATGTCTGCCCAACTCCGGTGCCCCCCGGTCTTAATGAGAGACAAAGGGAAATCCGAGGCAGGATGATAACAAGAGGACCTCTGACTAACAACAGGCCAGGGGCAACCGCCAGGGAAAAGGACAACCAAAATCCACTTGTCCAATACTCCTACCCAGCACCGCCGGATACCAGAGTGGACCTGTGGAAGCGGAACCCTCCGCAAAATGCTTCAAAACACAAATAATAAATGGTAAAGCGGCCAAGCCGCTACATACGGCAAAGCCGCGACTCACGAACACTACTGGATGTTAAACGGTGATCAGTCAGGACCCCAGGAACAAGATGACAACTCCCGAGTACAGGACTACTGAAGACTGGAACGACCGGATACAGCAAGACTGGAAGCAGACTCTCAGCAAACAAAGACAGCATGCAGGAAGCTATTACCGGCGTCTGTGAGAAGCCCTGAGAGTGCATATAAACAGGAGTCATCCAATCAGCTGCTGACAGGGCTGATTACATAAATGCCGTGCAGCTGCCTTGCTGCACGGCCAGAGAACAGGTGCACAATAATTTTAAATGGACCCAGCAACGGGGAACGCGGTCCGCCAGTGGCGTCCCCGTTGCTAGGGTCCGTGCGGCTCAGTGCGCCCGGCGTCTAGCGTTGCCAGGGAGCCGGCGACTGTACGCGTACGGCGTCCCTGGTTGCTAGGCGCCGGGCCGCACAGACGAGCGGACCCCGGCGCCTAACACCAGAGACCCAGGATTGGTACCATACAAAAGAGGAGACTCTTGGCTTTCGGGGCAGACCAACCACTAGTGTATGTGACACTGCAAAGGGAAATGGCAAGCAACCGTGAGTTGGGTCCCTTCTAGTTGTCCGCATAGCTTGCACGGAATGCAAGGTTTCTGGCTAGATAGAAAATACTGTACAGAAATGCACAGCATGGTAATTTGGCATCCAGGAACTTAGGGAGGAGCTTTTATCTCTCTCTATTAGACTTAGAAATATTAAACTTGTCGCTGTAGGTTACACGCAGTTCGTGCTATTTAGTACTCTCATAGAACATACTGTACTCCAGGAACTTAGGGAGGAGCTTTTATCTCTCTCCATTATACTTAGAAATATTACACTTGCCACTGTTTGTTACTAGCTGTTCGTGCTATTTAGTACTCAAGTAGAACATACTGTACAGAGATACTAAAGATGGTGATTTGGCATCCAGGAACTTACGGAGGAGCTTTTATCTCTCTCCATTATACTTAGAAATATTACACTTGCCGCTGTACGTTACTACCTGTTCGTGCTATTTAGTACTCAAATAGAACATACTGTACAGAGATACTAAGGATGGTGATTTGGCATCCAGGAACTTAGGGAGGAGCTTTTATCTCTCTCCATTATACTTAGAAATATTACACTTGCCTCTGTACGTTACAAGCTGTTCGTGCTATTTAGTACTCTCATAGAACATACAGTACTGTACAGAGATACTAAGGACGGTGATTTGGCATCCAGGAACGTTACAAGCTGTTCGTGCTATTTAGTACTCAAGTAGAACATACTGTACAGAGATACTAAAGATGGTGATTTGGCATCCAGGAACTTAGGGAGGAGCTTTTATCTCTCTCCATTATACTTAGAAATATTACACTTGCCGCTGTACGTTACTACCTGTTCGTGCTATTTAGTACTCAAATAGAACATACTGTACAGAGATACTAAGGATGGTGATTTGTCATCCAGGAACTTAGGGAGGAGCTTTTATCTCTCTCCATCATACTTTGAAATATTACACTTGCCGCTGTATGTTACAAGCTGTTCGTGCTATTTAGTACTCTTATAGAACATACTGTACAGAGACGCTAAGCACAGTGATTTGGCAATCCATGTTCTTAGGGAGGAGCTCCATTATACTTAGTACTACGGGATTTGGACGCTCACATATTCCTAACATCAATAGACCATACTGTACCTGTAACACGTTCGTTTGCATCTGTATATGCTGTACTATTTGCGTCTGTACTTTATATACTAATATATACTGTATGACATATTGTAGCTCAATGTAGCATAATGAGACACACCAGTAAAGTAGCTCTTACACTGTAGTTCAGTATTGTAATTTAATGGAGGCCACACGCATGCGCAGTGGTCATTTTAAAAAGCAACATCTGGTCGCTGGTCTTAGGTATTACACTCAAAGGTAACGCCAAAAGCACTATGCGCCTCCCTTGGACTAGGCTCGCCTACTTGCGCCCAGGCACGCTGCGTATGCCCGAACGCTACTAATGCCTCAGTCAGCCAAGATAACGGAGGACCCATCTGTACAAACCTTTGCCAGCAAATTTTGAAGACATCATCATGGCCTAAGAACTGGTAAAGATCTGTGTTCATATCAGTACTGAAGAAGGGTGACCCTACTGACTGTGGAAATTATCAAACAATTGATCTTACTTCAAATGGTAGCAAGATCCTGCTTACTATCATTCAGAGGAAATTACAATTGTAAATGGAGCATGAATTGCCTGAAATATAAGCAGGGTTTAGAAAAGGAAGAGGCACAAGAGACACTATAGCTGATGTAAGGTGGATACTCGAAAAGACAAAGGGATAGCAAAAATACATCTGCATGTGTTTCACTGACTACAGTAAGGCTTTGACTGTGTCAATCATGAAAAGCTCTGGAAAACATTAAGAAATATGGGCATATTAGAATTTCTGATTATCCTCCTACATATTCTCTACATACTGTAGATCAAGAAGTTTTAGTTCAGGTGAAACAGATTGATTCTAATCAGTGCTATTTTTCTAAGAAAATACAGTAGGTGCAGGAACTGTGGGCGGGGCAGAGGTGATCACAGATGTGGGTGGAGCTACCAAGGGGTGAGGTAATCAATTGGTGCGTAAACTTCTTTTTTTTTTTTTTAAACAAGTTTAGGCTATGTGGGTGGACATATGCACGCTTTAATGCATGCACTGCAAAAAACGGTGTGGTCTCACAAGGAAGGGGCATATTTTGCCCTACACAGTAATGCCCCTGACACCATATTAAGCCCCAGACAGTAATGCCCCTAACACCAGCCCCAGACTGTAATGCCCGACACCATATTAACCCCACACACTAATGTCCAACACCATATTAACCCCACAGTGTAATGCCCGACACCATGTTAACTCCACACGGTAATGATCGACACCATATTATGCCCCATGGAGATAGAGGCCAGTATCTCACCCCTATGTCATGGTGCTTCTGCCACCTACGACTGACTGCTCAGGTCTTAAATGCTATCAAGTATGCAGAGCACTGCACGGGGCTGCGCTCTTGGTCCAGGGGCTGGCTGTCTGGGGTCTCCACTGGTCCCAGCAGCAGTCTTCTCTGCCTTTTCCTGGCCACGCTGTTTCCTGTTCTCTCCCAGGGTCCTTGAGCCGGGTAGTTAGGGGCAATCTGCAGTTTTGAGTCCTTCCTGCTGGATCCTGATAGGGCTTGTGGCTACCAGGGGACTCCTCCTTCTTCCCCGCTGCTTTCACTGCCTCCCTAATGTCCTCTCTACTTTCTCTTCTGTGAATCCTGTACCACCGGGCAATATCGCGAGCGGCTCCTTCCACCGGGGTCCTCTACTTTTCCTCCTGTGTCAGTCTGGAGTATTCTATGGAGGTCCTCACTCCACCTGGGGTACGGAGCTGAGCTGCCTTGGAGAAGGTAATGGAACGGGGCAGGGAATTTAAAAGTGTCGGCGGACCTGCTGACAGGAGGTTCCAGAATGCCATTCCTGATGATGTCATTTTCCCTAGGACCTTCAGGAATGTACCATTCCAGCTGAAAAATAGCCCTGATTCTAATCAAACACCCTAGTCATTGAGCTATTTTATCCTGCATAAAACTATGAACACTATATGAAGCTACTGGTAATTTGTAAAAGAAATAATAATCTATGTAGTGTGCAGCCACACATCCAGTCTCTTGCAGCCACACACTACATAGATCTGCTCAGCTGCAATCAGTGGCGTAAGTTTTTCCAAGTTGCCCGGAGGCAAGATAAATATTGGTGCCCCCCATATATTTAAATAAATATATGTATGTGTGCGTATATATATATATATATATATATATATATGCGTGTGTGTGTATGGAGTGTTCTGAAAATAAAATTTATATACTGTATATATACATTTTAATGTCTTTTAAGTTGAATCACACATTTATTAGCAGTCATACCCAGGATTAGAACCCATGACATGTTACACTGACAGCAGACACTTTACTGATGGAGCTATTTGCTCCTGTACAGGAAGCATGAGAATTCTATGAAGTTACATGTAATTGTCAGAGAAGTAATTTCATATAGTTAGAATTCTCATATTTCCTATACCGGAGCAAACAGCTTCATCAGTAAGGTGTCTGCTTCCAGTGTAATAGGTCGTGGGTTCTAACCTGGGTAAAAGGTGAATCTACAGTATGATTAAAAGGGTGTGATTCTCACTGAAGTTGCCCACTCAAAAGATAGCGGCAGCTATCAATTAACTTAATTCAATGGTGTCACAGAATGGGAGGAGAGGTACCCCCCTTCAGAGCAGGAGCCCGGTGGCAGATGACTCTGTTGCCTCCCAGAGTTACGCCTCTGGCTGCAATGCTGATCATTTTTTCACAAAGGTAAAATGTAATCTTCACATAATTAGAATTCTCTAGCTTAGCAGAACGCTCAATGAATGGATTGTCTTACTGTAATGCCACAGGCAATGGGTTTGAATCCTGGGTATGTCAGCATCTTGAAATGTAATAAAGGACAGTGTGACTGTATAACAAAGAAATCTCAAGTTGAGTTTATGAATGTTGTATAAGTATTAGCAACAAAAGGGGTTAAGGTAGGAGGCAGGGGCGGTCAGGAAATGCTGGGCTTCAAAAAGGGGGGAAGTTGCAAGTGAAATTAATTAAAACAGATAATTGCAAGTGTCACCAACAGCGCCCCCTTACCTTTGCTGCGCTATGTGCAGTGCCCCTTCCGCACACACCTAGTTATGGCCCTGATAGTCAGCATATACAAATGTTGCTGAACTGTTGAAAATCCCAAAGGGGAATATTAGATGTAGTGACCAGAGATTGATATAGAGAAGAGTGGCTCCTGCATACCCTGACTGCTAAACCCACACAAGGCTAAGCCCACATTATGGCTATCACTAGTCTAATGTACATAAAAGTATGGCCGTAGGAAGAGCCGTGTGCAGCAGAATAACGCCAATGTACGTTTCACTGCTTAGCTCCTTTGTTCAAGGCAAATAGATTGCCCATCGGACCCAGTTTATATTCTGAAGTGTTTGAAAAGTAACCAGTCATAGACACACATTTTTCAGGTTTCCACATCCAATCATATGTTACGTAACATCAGGGCATACATCTTCCCTGCTATCTCCAGTCATAACTAGCACAGTGGGTGACAACTCCTGGATGTTGGGAGGTATGTCTATGGAGTGCCCCGCTCTGCAGTATTCTGTATTCATTTGCATAATGCAGGAGCTATCTCTGCATATCACCTGTGTTAGGCTATTGTTTAATAGAATCATTACTTAGATTTTAGTTTAAATAATTTGCTAAGTCATTTTTGCAATATGGAAGGCTTGCTAAAAAAGTTAGTAAATGTTCAGTTATGACATGCTGAGTGTGAGCCTGTAAATATTATAAGACATAAACTAATGCAGATCCCTCATCTCTCATCAGTTTGAATAGCTGTGGTCTGACCTCCTCCTGCTGTGATGATCTCCGATCTGTTTTCGCTACAAACCATTCTCTGACCACATTAAACCTGTCAGACAATGCTCTGGGGGACTCTGGAATAAAACATCTGTTTGACGGACTGAGATTCCCAGCCTGTGCCCTACAGGAACTTAGGTAACGTGTCTCAGTGCTAATATTAATGTTATCTCAGTATGGTACATACTGTAGACCACACAAGGCACAAACAGAGGAAAATAGCTATTAGCTGTTATCTGAGTAAATTTTTTCTTGAACTATTTAATTTATTGTTGCATTACAACCATTGCTTTGTTTTAATATTTTCTTTTTACTTAAGAACAAGTTTCTTGCGTATGTTATTAGCCTATTATTATTATTATTACTAGTTACTGTATATTATAAATTCTGGACATTTCCACTGTCATTAGATCCTGGGAGACACAGACAGATTAGACAGATGGGTGACATCCTATTCACCCTTATTGTACTTATTTTTAATTAAACAAAGTGTATACAAATGTAGAACTGCACACACGGAAACTACAGCACAGATACAGATATCGCTGTGTGGTGTCAACTCTTGCACAATAGGGGGTCATTCTCAGTTGTTCGCTCGCTAGCAGTTTTTAGCAGCCATGCAAACGCATTGTCGCCTCCCACTGGGGAGTGTATTTTCGCTTTGCGAACGCCTGTGCAGCAGAGCGCCTGCAAAAACATTTTGTGCAAAACAAGACCAGCCCTGTACTTACTCTTCGTGTGCACTGATTCTAATGTTGGAGGGTTGGATTTTGACGTCACACACCCGCCCAGTGTTCGCCCAGCCACGCCTGCGTTTTCCCTGGCACGCCTGCGTTTTTCCAAACACTTCCAGAAAACGGTCAGTTGACACCCAGAAACGCCCCCTTCCTGTCAATCTTCCTGCTTTGTGCTGTGCGACTAAAAGCTTCACTAGAACCTGTGCAAAACCACAAAGCAGGGGCGTGCAGTGAGCTAAATAGCTCAGGAGGCACTGGACAGCACCGGAGCCAGATTTACATGCAATATATGAGTCAAAGCTTACATCTGAGCATTATACACAGGTGAGTTTTGATCAGAGATGTGCGGAAAAGTTAGCCAGGTGAGGCACTGCCTGACTTGCCATAGACTTTTTACTCCAGAGTTTTGGCTATAAAAATGTTTAGAATAATGCAAAGAAAATATATCAAACATATTCTATGTATTTTTCATGTACTTTATACAGTCAAAACTCTGGCACAAACGTTAGTATGACAAGAAAGGCTCTGCCTCACCTGCCTCACCCCACCGCACGTCACTGCTACAAAGGGCTTTGTACCCATACGTCGCGCGTGCGCATTGCGGGGCATATGCATGCGTAGAAATGCCGGGTTTTTTTTTGCCTGATCACTGCGCTGCGAACAACGGCAGCTAGCAATCAACTCAGAATGACCCCCAATGTCGCATGCTTTGCATCGTGGAGCAAGTGGAAGCCCAATAAAAGAACTTGGGTGTATGAATAGGAATTAGACATGAAACTGCTACAACTTTCACACTCATTTAACAAAACTAGCATGTATACTGCAGCATTGAGATTTATTTGAGAAACAGGGGCAAAAAAGGGTGCATTTTGGGTAGAGGGGTACTTCCTGAAGACATGCTGCTATTTTCTCCCTTTATCCAAACTTGATGTTTCTGGGAATTGAAATGCGGTGTCAATTAGGTCTCATACTGTCCTTATGACACATTTGGCTCCTTCCAGATGCAATTTTTCTGTAAACACATCCAGGGCTGCAATCAGAAATTGTGAGGCCCGGGACTGACAAAATAGACAGGGCCCCCCCACAGAAATAAAAGATTCTGCCACACTGTTCCACTCCTATATGATGTGTCACATCATGACTTTACCTATGGGTGGAGCATTGCGGACCTGCAGGAACAATTCACAGAGCTGATGCGCATGGAAGACTTGTATTAAGTCCTCCCTGCGCATCAGCCCGCTGATGTTGCGCTGGCTGTGTAGCTCTTCAGGTACTAGCTGTATGATCAGGGGTGAGCCCCCCTCTCTATAAGGGCCCAGGACTCTAGTCCCCGCAGTACCCCCCTATGGCTGCCCTGAACACATCTACACTTATAACCTGCTCCCATTCCAGGTAACAGAATTGTTTTTGTGACACAACTGTACTATGCATATCCCCCAACATCATTATTTTGTTGGTATAGTCCCACCTGCAGGATGCAGTGTCTCATGGGGGGGGAAAGGTTGTGGGACACTCTGTCACTGCTGCTAAGCATAGCAAAGCAGTACATAAATAGCTGCTGTGTGCAGCATCTACACAGCGCCGGAGATGTAGGAGGCAGCTTTGGGAACATGCCCGTAGTGACATGGGCATGTTTAATGCTCACCGCTTTGGCATACACAGAGGGCGATGACTCCCGGATGTTGGGAGGTAGTTCTATGGGATGCCCTCACTCACACCACAAGACTTTCCTCTAGTCTCCAAACTTTCATACATTCCCTCAGTACTCCCCTCTTCAGACAGCTTGTCATATCCCAGCATCATCCACATAACCTCCCTAAGCTATCCTACTAATTACCTCCCACCACACAATGGGGGTCATTCCGAGATGATCGTAGCTGTGCTAAATTTAGCACAGCTACGATAATTCACACTGACATGTGGGGGGATGCCAAGCACAGGGCTATCCCGCCCCGCATGTCAGTGCTGCCTCTCCCCCCCCTGCTGAAGTGCAAAGGCATCACACGGCGGCGAAGCCTTTGCACTTCAAGAGTAGCTCCCAACCAGCGCAGCTTTAGCGTGCTGGCCGGGAGCTACTCATCGCTCCCTGGCTCGCAGTGGCTGTGTGTGACGTCACACAGCCGCTGCGGTCCGCCCCCCATTCAGTCCGGCCATGCCCGCTTTGGCTGGACCGCACCCACGAAACAGGGTCCAAACACCGCCGTTCCGCCCCCTCCCAGCCGACCACCTCTGCCTGATTGACTTCGGACGTCTGGCATGTGCCGGCGCACTGTGGCGCCGGCGCATGCGCAGTTCTGACCCGATCGCACCGCTATGATAAACTGCAGCCTGCGATCGGGTCAGAATGACCCCCCCCCCCCAGTGTACATATAAGTTGTGTTCTCTTTCTATGCCTATATCTCACACCAGGAGAGACCTCTGATACTGTCCTGGCACTGACTGCTCCTACTGAGAGTTCTTTTGCCACTTGCTTATCAAAGCAGCAAAGGAATATACTTCAAAGCTCTGACCCGGTCACGGTGTCTTTTTTGTGTAGGTGCAGCCATGGAATAGCACATGCACACAGATATATTAGTGAGAGGATGGAGGAACATCCACTCTACCTGGGAAGGGATCACATGATCCTTCTCCAGTGGCAGTATAGCTCTATCCTAGACCTGTTAATGCCATTCACAGATGCTGTTAGCCATTGGAGACAAGCAAGAAAAACGTATTTTCTCTGACGTCCTAGTGGATGCTTGGGACTCCGTAAGGACGATGGGGAATAGACGGCTCCGCAGGAGACTGGGCACATCTAAAGAAAGATTTAGGACTATCTGGTGTGCACTGGCTCCTCCCCCTATGACCCTCCTCCAAGCCTCAGTTAGATTTCTGTGCCCGGCTGAGCTGGATGCACACTAGGGGCTCTCCTGAGCTCCTAGAAAGAAAGTATAATTTAGGTTTTTTATTTTCAGTGAGACCTGCTGGCAACAGACTCACTGCAACGAGGGACTAAGGGGACAAGAAGCGAACCTACCTAACTGGTGGTAGCTTGGGCTTCTTAGGCTACTGGACACCATTAGCTCCAGAGGGATCGCACACAGGACCCGACCTCGTCGTCCGTTCCCGGAGCCGCGCTGCCGTGCCCCTTACAGAGCCAGAAGCAAGAAGGTTCGGAAAATCGGCGGCTGAAGACTTCTGTCTTCTCCAAGGTAGCGCACAGCACTGCAGCTGTGCGCTATTGCTCCTCATGCACACCACACACTGCGGTCACTGATGGGTGCAGGGCGCTGGGGGGGGGGGGGGGGGCGCCCTGAGCAGCAATAATAAACACCTTGGCTGGCAAACTGACACCATATATAGCCCCAGGGGCTATATAGGTGTAAATTAACCCCTGCCAGAAGTTTTAAAATAGTGGGAAAAAGCCCGCCGAAAAAGTGGCGGAGCCATCTCCCTCATTACACTGGCACCATTTTTCCTCACAGCTCCGCTGTAAGGATCGCTCCCTGGCTCTCCCCTGCAGTCCTGCACTACAGAAAGGGTAAAAAAGAGAGGGGGGGGCACAAATTTAGGCACAGTATAGATTATATATGCAGCTAAAAGGGAAAACACTTTTTATAGGTGATATCCCTGTGATATATAGCGCTCTGGTGTGTGCTGGCATACTCTCCCTCTGTCTCCCCAAAGGGCTTTGTGGGGTCCTGTCCTCTGTCAGAGCATTCCCTGTGTGTGTGCTGTGTGTCGGTACTGCTGTGTCGACATGTATGATGAGGAAAATGATGTGGAGGCGGAGCAAATGCCTGTGAATGTGATGTCACCCCCTGCGGGGTCGACTCCTGTGTGGATGGACTTATGTAAGGAATTACGTGACAGTGTCAACTCCTTACACAAAAGGTTTGACAACATAGGACAGCCGGCTACTCAGCTTGTGCCTGTTCCAGCATCTCAAATGTCATCAGGGGCTTTAAAACGCCCGCTACCTCAGATGACAGATACAGATGTCGACACGGATACCGACTCCAGTGTCGACGACGATGAGATTAGTGTACCCTCCATTAGGTCCATCCGTTACATGATTGAGGCAATGAAAAATGTATTACACATTTCTGATAATACCCCAGGTACCACAAAAAAGGGTATTATGTTTGGTGAGAAAAAACTACCAGTAGTTTTTCCTGCATCTGAGGAATTAAATGAGGTGTGTGAGGAAGCGTGGACTTCCCCCGATAAGAAATTGATAATTTCTAAACGGTTATTGGCAGCGTACCCTTTCCCGCCAGAGGATAGGTCACGTTGGGAAACACCCCCGTCTCCGGATACGACCGCCCTAAAGGAACCTGCTGATAGAAAGCAGGAAAATACCCTTAAAGCTATATACACACACACGGGCATTATATTGAGACCCGCTATTGCATCGGCATGGATGTGCAGTGCTGCAGCTGCGTGGTCAGATTCCCTGTCAGATAATATTGATACTATGGATAGGGACAATATTTTGCTGACGATAGAGCATATAAAAGACGCCGTCTTATACATGCGTGATGCACAGAGGGATATTTGCCGGCTGGCATCAAAAATAAGCGCTATGTCCATTGCCGCCAGAAAGGGGTTATGGACTCGGCAATGGTCAGGCGAGGCCGACTCGAAACGGCACATGGAAGTTTTGCCCTATAAGTGGGTGGAACTGTTTGGGGATGGTCTTTCAGACCTTGTTTCCACAGCTACTGCTGGGAAATCGACTTTTTTGCCACAGGCTACCCCACAGCAAAAGAAGGCACCGTATTATCAGGTACAGTCCTTTCGGCCCCAGAAAAGCAAGAAGGCTAGAGGCTCATCCTTTCTGCCGAGAGGCAAAGGTAGAGGGAAAAAGCTGCAGCACACAGCTAGTTCCCAAGAGCAGAAGTCCTCCCCTGCGTCCGGTAAGTCCACAGCATGACGCTGGGGCTGCTCAGGCGGACCCGGGTATGGTGGGAGCCCGTCTCAGAAATTTCAGCGCACAGTGGGCTCTCTCATAGGTGGATCCCTGGGTCCTTCAAGTAGTATCTCAGGGGTACAGGCTGGAATTTGAGACGTCTCCCCCCCGCCGTTTCCTAAAATTTGCCTTACCGGCAACTCCCTCTGCCAGGGAGGCAGTGTTGGTGGCTATTCAAAAACTGTATTCACAGCAAGTGATTGTCAAGGTACCCCTCCTTCAACAAGGAAGGGGTTACTATTCCACAATATTTGTGGTACCTAAACCGGACGGTTCGGTGAGACCCATCTTAAATTTAAAATCCTTGAACACATATCAAAAGATTCAAGTTCAAGATGGAATCGCTCAGGGCGGTTATTGCGAACCTGGACGAGGGGGATTACATGGTCTCCCTGGACATCAAGGATGCGTACCTGCATGTCCCCATTTACCCTCCTCACCAGGAGTACCTCAGATTTGTAGTACAGGACTGTCACTATCAGTTCCAGACGCTGCCGTTTGGGTTATTCACGGCACCGAGGGTCTTTACCAAGGTAATGGCTGAAATGATGATACTCCTTCGCAAGAAGGGAGTTTTAATTATCCCGTACTTGGACGATCTCCTGATAAAGGCGAGGTCCAAGGAACAGTTGATGGTGGGGGTAGCACTTTCTCGGGAAGTGCTGCAACAGCACGGCTGGATTCTCAATATTCCAAAGTCACTGCTGGTCCCGACGACACGTCTTCTGTTCCTGGGAATGATTCTGGACACAGACCAGAAAAAATGTTTCTTCCAGTGGAAAAAGCAGAGGAGTTGTCATCTCTAGTCAGAAACCTCCTAAAACCAGGACAGGTGTCGGTACATCAATGCACACGAGTCCTGGGAAAAATGGTAGCTTCGTACGAAGCAATTCCATTCGGAAGGTTCCACGCAAGGATTTTCCAGTGGGACCTGTTGGACAAATGGTCCGGGTCCCATCTCCAGATGCAGCAGCGGATAACCCTGTCGGCAAGGACCAGGGTGTCGCTGCTGTGGTGGCTGCAGAGGGCTCATCTACTAGAGGGCCGCAGATTCGGAATACAGGACTGGGTCCTGGTGACCACGGATGCCAGCCTTCGGGGCTGGGGGGCAGTCACACAGGGAAGAAATTTCCAAGGACTGTGGTCAACTCAGGAGATTTCACTTCACATAAATATTCTGGAGCTAAAGGCCATTTACAATGCCCTAAGCCAAGCAAGGCCCCTGCTTCAGAACCAGCCGGTACTGATCCAATCAGACAACATCACGGCGGTCGCCCATGTAAACAGACATGGCGGCACAAGAAGCAGGAGGGTAATGGCAGAAGCACTGACAGCAGTGTTCATTCCGGGAGTGGACAACTGGGAAGCAGACTTCCTCAGCAGGCACGACCTCCACCCGGGAGAATGGGGACTTCATCCAGAAGTCTCCCAAATGCTGGTAAACCGTTTGGAAAGACCACAGGTGGACATGATGGCGTCCCGCCTCAACAAAAAGCTAAAAAGATATTGCGCCAGGTCAAGGGACCCTCATGCGATCGCTGTGGACGCTCTAGTAACACCGTGGGTGTACCAGTCAGTTTATGTGTTTCCTCCTCTGCCTCTCATTCCCAAGGTACTGAGAATAATATGAAGGCGAGGAGTGAAAACTATACTCGTGGTTCCAGATTGGCCAAGAAGAGCTTGGTACCCGGAACTTCAAGAGATGCTTTCAGAGGACCCATGGCCTCTACCGCTACGGCGGGACCTGCTGCAACAGGGGCCCTGCCTGTTCCAAGACTTACCGCGGCTGCGTTTGACGGCATGGCGGTTGAACACCGGATCCTGAAGAAAAAGGCATTCCGGAGGAAGTCATCCCTACCCTGATCAAAGCCAGGAAGGATGTCACTGCAAAACATTATCACCGCATTCGGCGGAAATATGTTGCTTGGTGTGAGGCCAGGAAGGCCCCAACGGAGGAATTTCAACTGGGTCGATTCCTGCATTTCCTGCAAGCAGGGGAGACGTTGGGCCTCAAATTGGGGTCCATTAAGGTCCAGATTTCGGCTCTGTCGATTTTCTTCCAGAAAGAGCTGGCTTCACTGCCTGAAGTTCAGACTTTTGTCAAAGGAGTTCTGCATATTCAGCCTCCTTTTGTGCCCCCAGTGGCACCTTGGGATCTCAATGTGGTTTTGGAGTTCCTGAAATCACATTGGTTTGAGCCACTTAAGACTGTGGATTTGAAATATCTCACGTGAAAAGTGGTCATGCTGTTGGCCCTGGCTTCGGCCAGGCGTGTATCAGAATTGGCGGCTTTGTCTTGTAAAAGCCCTTATAGGCCCTACACACTTAAAGATTATCTGTCCAATCTGGCTGATTGGAAAGAAAATATGGCAACGTCTGGGAGTAAATGACAATCAACCATTTGCTCCCAAAATCCAGAAAATAAACAAAAACTGTTGTTCAGATAAATTGGTTTAATGAAAGAAACTTAACTAATTTGTCTAAAAGACCATTTTTGTCTGTTTTCCAGTATTTGAGAGCAAATGGTCAATTGTCATTTGCTCCCATACATTACCAGATTTTTGTTCCAACCAGAAAGATTGGACAGATAATCTTTAAGTGTGTAGGGCCCTTTATCTGATTTTCCATATGGATTGGGCAGAGTTGAGGACTCGTCCTCAGTTTCTCCCTAAGATGATATCAGCTTTTCACTTGAACCAACCTATTGTGGTGCCTGCGGCTACTAGGGACTTGGAGGATTCCAAGTTACTGGACATAGTCAGGGCCCTGAAAATTTATGTTTCCAGGACGGCTGGAGTCAGGAAAACTGACTCCCTGTTTATCCTGTATGCACCCAACAAGCTGGGTGCTCCTGCTTCTAAGCAGACTATCGCGCGCTGGATTTGTAGCACTATTCAGCTGGCGCATTCTGCGGTGGGATTACCGCATCCTAAATCTGTAAAAGCCCATTCCACAAGGAAGGTGGGCTCATCTTGGGCGGCTGCCCAGGGGTCTCGGCTTTACAACTTTGCCGAGCTGCTACTTGGTCAGGGGCAAACACGTTTGCAAAATTCGTCAAATTTGATACCCTGGCTGAGGAGGACCTTGAGTTCTCTCATTCGGTGCTGCAGAGTCATCCGCACTCTCCCGCCCGTTTGGGAGCTTTGGTATAATCCCCATGGTCCTTACGGAGTCCCCAGCATCCATTTGGACGGCAGAGAAAATAAGAATTTACTCACCGGTAATTCTATTTCTCGTAGTCCGTATTGGATGCTGGGCGCCCATCCCAAGTGCGGATTGTCTGCAATACTTGTAAATAGTTATTGTTACACAAATCGGGTTGTTATTGCGAGCCATCTTTTCAGAGGCTCCATTGTTATCATACTGTTAACCGGGGTTCCTATCACGAGTTATATGGTGTGATTGGTGTGGCTGGTATGAGTCTTACCCGGGATTCAAAATCCTTCCTTATTGTGTCAGCTATTCCGGGCACAGTGTCCTAACTGAGGCTTGGAGGAGGGTCATAGGGGGAGGAGCCAGTGCACACCATATAGTCCTAAATCTTTCTTTAGATGTGCCCAGTCTCCTGCGGAGCCGTCTATTCCCCATGGTCCTTACGGAGTCCCCAGCATCCACTACGGACTACGAGAAATAGAATTACCGGTGAGTAAATTCTTATTTTTTTCAAGCTTGATAAACAGATCCACTCTGCAGTCCCCATTATGTATTCTGGGATCTGCACTATTCTGTGTTACTTTGCATAATGCAGGAGATATCACTGACACCTCCAATGTTAAGCCTTGTTACTTAGGTTTTTGCCTTAATCATTTGGAAATAGCCATGTTTACATGATGTAAGGCTTGTTATAAAGTTAGTAAGTGTCCAGTTATGACATCATGCTCAGTGTGAGGCTGTAAAATTCGAAGGAATAAACTAATGCAGATCCTTTATCTCTCATCAGTTTATCTAGATGTGGTCTGACCTCCTCCTGCTGTGATGATCTCCGCTCTGCTCTTACTACACTCCGCTGTCTGATCACACTGGTCCTGTCATACAATGCTCTGGAGGACTCTGGCATAAAACTTCTGTGTGAGGGACTGAGACACCCGGTCTGCACCCTACAACATCTCATGTAAGATCTAAGTGTTAATATGGGATCAGTATGATTTTCTGACTGACGGGATCCCCACCTCGAGTGCAGTGTGTCCCCTCGCGGGCTCACTGCGCTCGCCACATGTCGGTCGCCACAAGGTTCTATTTCCCCTTGGGTGTTGGTGTGGACCAACACCCAAGTAGGATTCCTACCCGGCGGTCGGGATTCCAACTGTCGGCATTTCAATGGCTGTCAGAATTTTGGCATCGGGATTTCAACCGCCGGGATCTTGACAGTCAGGAATATAACTGCATGCCATTAATATAACTGCTGTGACTATATAGGTTCCTTCTGTTTACCTGCCCTGGTGCGATATACAATCATGGGTAAATTACTCTCTCCCTAAAAGATGTCCAAGTATAAATAATAACGAGCTTTATGGTAAGAACTTACCTTTGTTAAAACTCTTTCTGCGAGGTACACTGGGCTCCACAAGGATAGGCATAGGGGTGTAGAGTAGGATCTTGATCCGAGGCACCAACAGGCTGAAAAGCTTTGACTGTTCCCAGAATGCAAAGCGCTGCCTTCTCTATAACCCCGCCCCCCTGCACAGGAGCTCAGTTTTTAGTTAACCAGCCCAATGCAGTAGCAGGAAAAGAGACGACAATGGTTAGTAGCCACATACACCACACTCTCACGACAGGAGAAGTGTCAGCGGCTAATGCCATACCAACCCAAAGAAGCTAAGTGCGTCAGGGTGGGCGCCTTGTGAAGCCCAGTGTACCTCGCAGAAAGAGATTTAACAAAGGTAAGTTCTTACCATAAAACTCGTTTTCTGCTTCGGGGTACATTGGGCTCTACAAGGATAGACATAGGGGATGTCCTAAAGCAGTTCCTTATGGGAGGGGACGCACTGAAGCGGGCAAGAGAACCCTGCATCCAAAGGAAGCATCCTGGGAAGCGGCAGTATCGAAGGCATAGAACCTTATGAACGTGTTCACAGAGGACCACGTAGCCGCCTTGCACAATTGTTCAAGGGTCGCACCAAGACGGGCCACCCAAGAAGGTCCAGCAGACCGAGTAGAATGGGCCGTAATGTGAGCAGGAGCTGATAGACCAGCCCTCACATAAGCATGTGCAATCACCATTCTAATCCATCTGGCCAAAGTTTGCTTGTGAGCAAGACAGCCCCGTTTGTGAAAATCCAAGCAGCAGAGAATCAGATTTTCTAATAGAAGCAGTTCTCTTCACAGAGATACGGAGAGCCAGTACCACATCCAAAGACCGGTCTTTGGGAGACAGATCAGGAGAAACAAGTGCCGGAACCACAATCTCCTGGTTAAGGTGGAACGAAGAAACCACCTTAGGTAAATATCCGGGATAAGTCCTAAGAACCGCCCGGTCATGGTGAAATATCAGATATGGGGAACTACAGGACAAGGCACCCAAATCCGACACTCTTCTAGCTGAAGCAATAGCCAGCAGAAACACCACCTTAAGGGAAAGCCACTTAAGATCAGCTGAACCAAGAGGTTCAAACGGAGACTCTTGTAACGCCTCCAAAACCACCGACAAGTCCCAAGGAGCCACAGGCGGGACATAGGGAGGCTGGATACGCAACACACCCTGAGTAAAGGTATGCACATCAGGTAAGGTCGCAATCTTTCTCTGAAACCACACCGACAAGGCAGATATTTGAACCTTGAGGGAGGCCAGCCGCAGACCTAAGTCCAGTCCCTGCTGAAGAAAAGCCAATAACTTGGCTATACTAAACTTGGAAGTGTCATAATCGTTAGATGTGCACCAAACAAAGTAAGAGTGCCAGACCCTATAGTAAATCCGAGCTGAAGCCGGTTTCCGGGCCCGCAACATAGTTTGAAAGACCGCCTCAGAAAAACCCTTTAGTCCTTAAGACGGAAGCTTCAAGAGCCACGCCGACAAAGACAGCCGGGCTAGGTCCTGGTAGACACAGGGGCCCTGAACGAGGAGGTCTGGGCGTTGTGGAAGTAGAATTGGACGCTCTGACGATATGCCTTGCAGGTCTTAGAACCAGTGCCGTCTGGGCCACGCTGGAGCTATGAGAAGCAGATTTCCTTTTTCTTGCTTGAACTTCCGAATTACCCTGGGCAGGAGTGACACCAGAGGGAACACGTTCGGCAGCCAAAACCTCCACGGCACCGCCATCACATCCACGAATGCTGCTTGAGGATCCCTTGTCCTTGCTCCGAAGGCCGGACCCTTGTGATTGTGTCGAGACGCCATCAGATCTACATCTGGAAGACCCCACTTTTCCACTAGGAGTGGAAACACTTCTGGATGGAGGCCCCACTCGCTGGCATGTACGTCCTGATGACTGAGAAAGTCCGCTTCCCGGAATGAATATCGCCGATATGGCAGATGGTGTTCCGCCCAATGTAGAATCCGTGAGACTTCCTTCATTGCCAAACGGCTTTGAGTGCCGCCTTGATGATTCATGTAAGCCACTGTGGTGGTGTTGTCCAACTGTACTTGAACAGGATGGTTCTGAATTAAATGCTGGGCCAGGTTCAACGCATTGAAGACCGCCCGCAATTCCAGAATGTTGATCGAGAGGAGGGATTCCTCCTTGGTCCACCGACCCTGAAGGGAGTGTTGCTCCAGCACCGCGCCCCAACCTCTTAGACTGGCATCTGTCATCAACAGGACCCAGTTGGATATCCAGAAGGGACGGCCCCTGCACAATTGTCGGTCCTGGAGCCACCAGAGCAGCGACAGATGGACCTCCGGAGTCATTGTGATCATGTGAGACCTGATCCGGTGAGGCAGGCCGTCCCACTTGGCTATAATCAGCTTCTGGAGGGGGCGAGAATGGAATTGAGCATACTCCACCATGTCGAATGCTGATACCATGAGCCCCAGCACCTACATCACCGAATGTACCGACACTTGCGGACGAGAAAAGAAGCAACGAATCCTGTCCTGAAGCTTCAGGACTTTTTCCTGAGACAAGAACAACCTCTGGTTGTGAGTGTCCAATAGTGCTCCCAGGTGCACCACGATTTGAGCAGAGACCAGGGAAGATTTCTTCCAGTTGATGAGCCACCCATGGGCTTGTAGAAACCGGACAGTCATAACCAGATGACGTAGGAGAAGTTCTGGGGAATTTGCCAGGATTAACAAGTCGTCCAGATACGGCAGTATCCTGACCCCTTGACGGCGTAGTACCACCGTCATCACCGCCATAACTTTGGTGAAGACTCGCGGAGCCATAGTTAAACCAAAAGGTAATGCCAGAAACTGATAATGGAGGTTGCCAATCACAATCCTCAGGTATTGCGGATGTGACGCTGCATTAGGAATATGCAGGTAAGCATCCTGTATGTCCAGGGAGAACATGTAGTCCCCAGGTTCCAAGGCCAGAACTATAGAGCGAAGGGTTTCCATGCGGAACTTGGAAACCTTCACAAACCTGTTCAATGCCTTTGAGGTTGAGAATGAGCCGGGAGAACCCATTCGGTTTCGGGACTAGAAACAGCAGAGAATAGTACTCTATCCAGGAGGGTCTGTACCACCGAATGTAGAGTGTTTGCCTTTGTCTGGTCCAACGGGACATTTGTCCAGAAAAATTGATGAGGTGGTCGGTTTTTGAAGGCTATGGCGTAACCTCGAGTGGCGACTTCCCATACCCAGGCATCTGAAGTGGTCTTCAACCATTCCTGGGTATACCCTAGAAGCCGGTCCCCCACACTGTGATCCCCCAGGGGGAGGCCCGCCCCGTTATGCGGCAGGCTTATCGGTCTTGGAAGCTGGCTGACGGGCAGCCCAGGCTCTTTTGGGCTTTGGCTTAGCAGGTTTAGAAGTGTGGGCCTGCTTGTTGTACGCCTGACCTTTTGCTTTACCTGAAGGACGAAAGGGGCGAAAGAAAGTACCTTTAGCCTTCGACACAGAAGGAGCGGTACTTGGCAGACAGGCAGTTTTGGCAGTAGCCAAGTCAGCCACAATCTTATTTAAGTCCTCCCAAAACAGAATATCTCCCTTGAAAGGGAGTACCTCCAGGGTTTTTCAAGAGTATAGATCCACAGACCAGGATCTCAGCCACAATATCCGGTGAGCCAGGACTGATGTAGTAGAGGCCTTGGCTGCTAGGATACCGGCATCAGAAGCTGCCTCTTTAATATTGTGAGAAGCTGTGACAATATATGACAAGCATTGTCTAGCATGGTCAGAAGAGAATTCAGCTTCTAACTCCAAGGCCCATGCTTCAATAGCCTCTGCAGCCCAAGTAGCTGCAATAGTGGGCCTTTGTGCAGCACCCGTGAGGGTGTAAATCGCTTTCAGCCAACCCTCCACATGTTTATCCATAGGCTCTTTTAGAGACGTGACGGTAGTGACAGGTAGAGCTGAGGAAACCACCATCCTAGCCACATGTGAGTCTACTGGAGGAGGTGTTTCCCAATTTTTAGACAGCTCTGGCATGAGGGGGATAGCGAGCCAGCATCTTCTTTTGAGGCACAAACCTCTTACCTGGATTTTCCCAGGGTTCCTGACATTTATCCACTAGATGATCAGAGTGAGGTAAAACTTGTTTAACCACCTTCTGACGCTTGAACCAATCTGGTTTCTTAGGAGGGAAGGATGGCTCAGGATCATCCGTAATCTGTAAAATCAACTTAATAGCCTCCAAAAGATCAGGAATATCCACATGTGAACCACCCTCCCCATCAGCAGTATCTGTGTCAGAATCTGTGGGGTCAGTGTAAGTGCCGTCTTCATCAGACGAGGTGTCAGTGACAGCAGTGGATTGTGAGGAGATAAGAGCTCGCTTTAAGGACCCCTTGGGCTTGGGCGAGCGAGGGTCAGACTTTTTAGTGGTCAGGGACTGGTTCAACTTCTTCAATTCAGCAGATAAATTGTCCGCCCACGGCGGGTTAGCTGCAGGGACCACATACATTTGCACCGGCATAGGGGGTCCCATAGGGGGTGTTAGTTTATTAACTACCGTATGCAGAAGCGTGGGAAAAGCAGCCCACGGTTGGTCATTATGTACCTCTGTTGCCACAGTCCCACTGGGGTGCAAGGAGCCCCCAGAACCAGAGCCCACAGCTGCTATATTCTCCTCATATGGATCTGTGGCTTTAGCAACACCGGCAGTGTGCTCAGCCCCAGAACTGTTACCTTCAGAAGCAGACATGATATAACTTGCAGTATCAGGTAACACAGTACAATTGGCAGCAGCACAATACCTCTTACCCAAACCCCTGCGCAGTGTAGTCAGCACAAGCAGAGATATAAGAGAGATATGGTGACCAAAATCACAGAGAAAAATACGTATTAAAGTATATCTTGTGAAAATCCTATATAAATATAAAACCTGACGCACCAAGCCCCCTCAGGTTATAGAATATAGGGGGTAATTCCAAGTTGATCGCAGCATGATTTTTGATAGCAAATGGGCAAAACCATGTGCACTGCAGGGGAGGCAGATATAACATGTGCAGAGAGAGTTAGATTTGGGTGGGTTATTTTATTTCTGTGCAGGGTAAATACTGGCTGCTTTATTTTTACACTGCAAATTAGATTGCAAATTGAACACACCACACCCAAATCTAACTCTCTCTGCACATATTATATCTGCCTCCCCTGCAGTGCACATGATTTTGCCCAGTTGCTATCAAAAATCCTGCTGCGATCAACTTGGAATTACCCCCCATAGGGATAGCAATTTGAGTGAGAGACACGAAATGGAAACCACTCGGCAAGCTAATGCTCACACATATAGTCACAGTTGTTCAATGCAGAGGTTATTACTAACAATAATACTGCACTGGACCAGCATATATAGCTATGTAGTCAATAGATATAACACTGCACAGTAAGAACTGGATGTATATCACAGGGTAATTGTACTAGAACACAGGTTCTCAAACTCGGTCCTCAGGACTCCACACGGTACATGTTTTGCAGGTCTCCTCACAGAGTCACAAGTGAAATAATTTGCTCCACTTGTGGACCTTTTAAAATGTGTCAGTGAATAATGAATACACCTGTGCACCTGCTGGGTAACCTGCAAAACATGCACTGTGTGGGGTCCTGAGGACCGAGTTTGAGAACCACTGTACTAGAAAACCCTGACTAAATGCACTCTTTCTTAACTAACACTGTCTAATAGGCACATAGAATACATAAGTGTCATGTAAAGTCACAGCGCTGACAACCAGGCAGCTTTACACAGGAGGATTTGCCCAAGCAGTCCCAGGAACAGTGTAGCTGAGAGAAATGGCGCCCAGACACTGACAGGGAATGAGGGAGAGACAGATATGCAGCTCCAGGGCGGGAACATTTGCGGGAAATGGCGCCCTGGGGCTGGGGGAGTGGCTCCAGGTCTAAGCCTTATCCCCCTGCTGGCAAAACCACCGGGTACTGTGGGCTACTATTAAAATGGTTTTAAGGGAAAACCTGACCTGCACCCATGCCCTGGTGATCTAATGGGATCGCCTGTACTGCCACAGTGTCCACCGCCAGCGCGCACGGCCTGCCTCCTACTGACCGCGCCGGATCGCAATAAATTACGAATCACTCACCATCTCCCGAAGCGCGGCCACGCGATCCCGGAGAGCCCCCCATCGTGTGTGCCTTACCATGGAAGAAAACCGAAGGCTCCTGCTGTAGTTACACGGCAAACAGGGCTCGGGAGTGTACAGCGCCACTGGGGAGAGCTGGATCTGCAGCATTGAATGTCTTCTGACATTTACACACTGCTGCAGCCCTTGAAGTCTTCACTTTTTCTTCAAAAAAGCTCTTCTTAAGGCTGCCTGGAGCAGCCCCTCTGATATGTGCCTGCTATCTGCAGCACCAACTACAAAACTGAGCTCCTGTATGGGGAGGCGGGGTTATAGAGGAGGCGGAACTATGCATTCTGGGAACAGTCAAAGCTTTTCAGCCTGTTGGTGCCTCGGATCATGATCCTACTCTACACCCCTATGTCTATCCTTGTGGAGCCCAGTGTACCCCGCAGCAGAAATGAAGGTTTATTTTTGAAAAAAATAAACCCGTAGGCATAACAGTTAAGAACAGCATATACTGTACAGGCATAGACAAGCACTGGCACATATAGCAATAAGCACACGTTACCCTTCCTAGATAAGCACTGTGATAACCAGTCCAGTTATGGTTCATCCCAAAGGCAACTGTAAGACTTGGAGAGGCCTCTAATCTGGTCCCGCTGTCACTCCACTATTAGTAGACACATTGCATCACCGCGCTTTCTGTAGATTCTCCAGTGAGGACAATTCTTGCACAAAGATTCTTATATTCTTCCACTGCTAGGGATCATTTCAATCCCAGTCTTTGCTCACATTCTCCTACTCCCGTGTGTGTGTCAGAACCAGCCACCTTCTGGAGAATCCTCCCCTGGGATAGTTCTACACTGTCTGGCTCTGGTTACTGTACATAATATCCTCACTGTTCTCACAGTCTGTACTGTTATTATTTACTAGAGATGAGCGCCTGAAATTTTTCGTTTTTTGTGTTTTGGTTTTGGGTTCGGTTCCGCGGCCGTGTTTTGGGTTCGACCGCGTTTTGGCAAAACCTCACCGAATTTTTTTTGTCGGATTCGGGTGTGTTTTGGATTCGGGTGTTTTTTTTAAAAAAACACTAAAAAACAGCTTAAATCATAGAATTTGGGGGTCATTTTGATCCCAAAGTATATTAACCTCAAAAACCATAATTTACACTCATTTTCAGTCTATTCTGAATACCTCACACCTCACAATATTATTTTTAGTCCTAAAATTTGCACCGAGGTCGCTGTGTGAGTAAGATAAGCGACCCTAGTGGCCGACACAAACACCGTGCCCATCTAGGAGTGGCACTGCAGTGTCACGCAGGATGTCCCTTCCAAAAAACCCTCCCCAAACAGCACATGACGCAAAGAAAAAAAGAGGCGCAATGAGGTAGCTGACTGTGTGAGTAAGATAAGCGACCCTAGTGGCCGACACAAACACCGGGCCCATCTAGGAGTGGCACTGCAGTGTCACGCAGGATGTCCCTTCCAAAAAACCCTCCCCAAACAGCACATGACGCAAAGAAAAAAAGAGGCGCAATGAGGTAGCTGACTGTGTGAGTAAGATAAGCGACCCTAGTGGCCGACACAAACACCGTGCCCATCTAGGAGTGGCACTGCAGTGTCACGCAGGATGTCCCTTCCAAAAAACCCTCCCCAAACAGCACATGACGCAAAGAAAAAAAGAGGCGCAATGAGGTAGCTGACTGTGTGAGTAAGATAAGCGACCCTAGTGGCCGACACAAACACCGTGCCCATCTAGGAGTGGCACTGTAGTGTCACGCAGGATGTCCCTTCCAAAAAACCCTCCCTAAACAGCACATGACGCAAAGAAAAAAAGAGGCACAATGAGGTAGCTGACTGTGTGAGTAAGATAAGCGACCCTAGTGGCCGACACAAACACCGTGCCCATCTAGGAGTGGCACTGCAGTGTCACGCAGGATGTCCCTTCCAAAAAACCCTCCCCAAACAGCACATGACGCAAAGAAAAAAAGAGGCGCAATGAGGTAGCTGACTGTGTGAGTAAGATAAGCGACCCTAGTGGCCGACACAAACACTGGGCCCATCTAGGAGTGGCACTGCAGTGTCACGCAGGATGTCCCTTCCAAAAAACCCTCCCCAAACAGCACATGACGCAAAGAAAAATAAAAGAAAAAAGAGGTGCAAGATGGAATTGTCCTTGGGCCCTCCCACCCACCCTTATGTTGTATAAACAGGACATGCACACTTTAACCAACCCATCATTTCAGTGACAGGGTCTGCCACACGACTGTGACTGAAATGACGGGTTGGTTTGGACCCCCACCAAAAAAGAAGCAATTAATCTCTCCTTGCACAAACTGGCTCTACAGAGGCAAGATGTCCACCTCATCATCATCCTCCGATATATCACCGTGTACATCCCCCTCCTCACAGATTATCAATTCGTCCCCACTGGAATCCACCATGTCAGCTCCCTGTGTACTTTGTGGAGGCAATTGCTGCTGGTCAATGTCTCCGCGGAGGAATTGATTATAATTCATTTTAATGAACATCATCTTCTCCACATTTTCTGGATGTAACCTCGTACGCCGATTGCTGACAAGGTGAGCGGCGGCACTAAACACTCTTTCGGAGTACACACTTGTGGGAGGGCAACTTAGGTAGAATAAAGCCAGTTTGTGCAAGGGCCTCCAAATTGCCTCTTTTTCCTGCCAGTATAAGTACGGACTGTGTGACGTGCCTACTTGGATGCGGTCACTCATATAATCCTCCACCATTCTATCAATGGTGAGAGAATCATATGCAGTGACAGTAGACGACATGTCCGTAATCGTTGTCAGGTCCTTCAGTCCGGACCAGATGTCAGCATCAGCAGTCGCTCCAGACTGCCCTGCATCACCGCCAGCGGGTGGGCTCGGAATTCTGAGCCTTTTCCTCGCACCCCCAGTTGCGGGAGAATGTGAAGGAGGAGATGTTGACAGGTCGCGTTCCGCTTGACTTGACAATTTTCTCACCAGCAGGTCTTTGAAACCCAGCAGACTTGTGTGCGCCGGAAAGAGAGATCCAAGGTAGGTTTTAAATCTAGGATCGAGCACGGTGGCCAAAATGTAGTGCTCTGATTTCAACAGATTGACCACCCGTGAATCCTTGTTAAGCGAATTAAGGGCTCCATCCACAAGTCCCACATGCCTAGCGGAATCGCTCTGTCTTAGCTCCTCCTTCAATGTCTCCAGCTTCTTCTGCAAAAGCCTGATGAGGGGAATGACCTGACTCAGGCTGGCAGTGTCTGAACTGACTTCACGTGTGGCAAGTTCAAAAGGTTGCAGAACCTTGCACAACGTTGAAATCATTCTCCACTGCGCTTGAGACAGGTGCATTCCACCTCCTATATCGTGCTCAGTTGTATAGGCTTGAATGGCCTTTTGCTGCTCCTCCAACCTCTGAAGCATATAGAGGGTTGAATTCCACCTCGTTACCACCTCCTGCTTCAGATGATGGCAGGGCAGGTTCAGGCGTTTTTGGTGGTGCTCCAGTCTTCTGTACGTGGTGCCTGTACGCCGAAAGTGTCCCGCAATTCTTCTGGCCACCGACAGCATCTCTTGCACGCCCCTGTCGTTTTTTAAGTAATTCTGCACCACCAAATTCAAGGTATGTGCAAAACATGGGACGTGCTGGAATTTGCCCAGATGTAATGCACGCACAATATTGCTGGCGTTGTCCGATGCCACAAATCCACAGGAGAGTCCAATTGGGGTAAGCCATTCCGCGATGATCTTCCTCAGTTGCCGTAAGAGGTTTTCAGCTGTGTGCGTATTCTGGAAACCGGTGATACAAAGCGTAGCCTGCCTAGGAAAGAGTTGGCGTTTGCGAGATGCTGCTACTGGTGCCGCCGCTGCTGTTCTTGCGGCGGGAGTCCATACATCTACCCAGTGGGCTGTCACAGTCATATAGTCCTGACCCTGCCCTGCTCCACTTGTCCACATGTCCGTGGTTAAGTGGACATTGGGTACAGCTGCAATTTTTAGGACACTGGTGACTCTTTTTCTGAGGTCTGTGTACATTTTCGGTATCGCCTGCCTAGAGAAATGGAACCTAGATGGTATTTGGTACCGGGGACACAGTACCTCCAACAAGTCTCTAGTTGGCTCTGCAGTAATGATGGATACCGGAACCACGTTTCTCACCACCCAGGATGTCAAGGCCTCAGTTATCCGCTTTGCAGTAGGATGACTGCTGTGATATTTAATCTTCCTCGCAAAGGACTGTTGGACAGTCAATTGCTTGGTGGAAGTAGTAAAAGTGGTCTTACGACTTCCCCTCTGGGATGACCATCGACTCCCAGCAGCAACAACAGCAGCGCCAGCAGCAGTAGGCGTTACACGCAAGGATGCATCGGAGGAATCCCAGGCAGGAGAGGAATCGTCAGAATTGCCAGTGACATGGCCTGCAGGACTATTGGCATTCCTGGGGAAGGAGGAAATTGACACTGAGGGAGTTGGTGGGGTGGTTTGCGTGAGCTTGGTTACAAGAGGAAGGGATTTACTGGTCAGTGGACTGCTTCCGCTGTCACCCAAAGTTTTTGAACTTGTCACTGACTTATTATGAATGCGCTGCAGGTGACATATAAGGGAGGATGTTCCGAGGTGGTTAACGTCCTTACCCCTACTTATTACAGCTTGACAAAGGGAACACACGGCTTGACACCTGTTGTCCGCATTTCTGTTGAAATACCTCCACACCGAAGAGCTGATTTTTTTGGTATTTTCACCTGGCATGTCAACGGCCATATTCCTCCCACGGACAACATGTGTCTCCCCGGGTGCCTGACTTAAACAAACCACCTCACCATCAGAATCCTCCTGGTCAATTTCCTCCCCAGCGCCAGCAACACCCATATCCTCCTCATCCTGGTGGACTTCAACACTGACATCTTCAATCTGACTATCAGGAACTGGACTGCGGGTGCTCCTTCCAGCACTTGCAGGGGGCGTGCAAATGGTGGAAGGCGCATGCTCTTCACGTCCAGTGTTGGGAAGGTCAGGCATCGCAACCGACACAATTGGACTCTCCTTGTGGATTTGTGATTTCGAAGAATGCACAGTTCTTTGCTGTGCTGCTTTTGCCAGCTTGAGTCTTTTCATTTTTCTAGCGAGAGGCTGAGTGCTTCCATCCTCATGTGAAGCTGAACCACTAGCCATGAACATAGGCCAGGGCCTCAGCCGTTCCTTGCCACTCCGTGTGGTAAATGGCATATTGGCAAGTTTACGCTTCTCCTCCGACAATTTTATTTTAGGTTTTGGAGTCCTTTTTTTTCTGATATTTGGTGTTTTGGATTTGACATGCTCTGTACTATGACATTGGGCATCGGCCTTGGCAGACGACGTTGCTGGCATTTCATCGTCTCGGCCATGACTAGTGGCAGCAGCTTCAGCACGAGGTGGAAGTGGATCTTGATCTTTCCCTAATTTTGGAACCTCAACATTTTTGTTCTCCATATTTTAATAGGCACAACTAAAAGGCACCTCAGGTAAACAATGGAGATGGATGGATTGGATACTAGTATACAATTATGGACGGACTGCCTGCCGAGTTCCGACACAGAGGTAGCCACAGCCGTGAACTACCGCACTGTACACTGGTTGATAAAGAGATAGTAGTATACTCGTAACTAGTATGACTATAAAGAAAGAAAGAAAAACCACGGTTAGGTGGTATATACAATTATGGATGGACGGACTGCCTGCCGAGTTCCGACACAGAGGTAGCCACAGCCGTGAACTACCGCACTGTACACTGGTTGATAAAGAGATAGTAGTATACTCGTAACTAGTATGACTATAAAGAAAGAAAAAAAAACTACGGTTAGGTGGTATATACAATTATGGATGGACGGACTGCCTGCCGAGTTCCGACACAGAGGTAGCCACAGCCGTGAACTACCGCACTGTACACTGGTTGATAAAGAGATAGTATACTCGTAACTAGTATGACTATAAAGAAAGAAAAAAAAACCACGGTTAGGTGGTATATACAATTATGGATGGACGGACTGCCTGCCGAGTTCCGACACAGAGGTAGCCACAGCCATGAACTACCGCACTGTACACTGGTTGATAAAGAGATAGTAGTATACTCGTAACTAGTATGACGACTATAAAGAAAGGAAAAAAAAACACGGTTAGGTGGTATATACATTTATGGACGGACTGCCTGCCGAGTTCCGACACAGAGGTAGCCACAGCCGTGAACTACCGCACTGTACACTGGTTGATAAAGAGATAGTATACTCGTAACTAGTATGACGACTATAAAGAAAGAAAAAAAAACCACGGTTAGGTGGTATATACAATTATGGATGGACTGCCTGCCGAGTGCCGACACAGAGGTAGCCACAGCCGTGAACTACCGCACTGTACACTGGTTGATAAAGAGATAGTAGTATACTCGTAACTAGTATGACTATAAAGAAAGAAAAAAAAACCACGGTTAGGTGGTATATACAATTATGGATGGACGGACTGCCTGCCGAGTTCCGACACAGAGGTAGCCACAGCCGTGAACTACCGCACTGTACACTGGTTGATAAAGAGATAGTAGTATACTCGTAACTAGTATGACTATAAAGAAAGAAAAAAAAACCACGGTTAGGTGGTATATACAATTATGGATGGACGGACTGCCTGCCGAGTTCCGACACAGAGGTAGCCACAGCCGTGAACTACCGCACTGTACACTGGTTGATAAAGAGATAGTAGTATACTCGTAACTAGTATGACGACTATAAAGAAAGAAAAAAAAACCACGGTTAGGTGGTATATACAATTATGGACGGACTGCCTGCCGAGTTCCGACACAGAGGTAGCCACAGCCGTGAACTACCGCACTGTACACTGGTTGATAAAGAGATAGTATACTCGTAACTAGTATGACGACTATAAAGAAAGAAAAAAAAAACACGGTTAGGTGGTATATACAATTATGGATGGACGGACTGCCTGCCGAGTGCCGACACAGAGGTAGCCACAGCCGTGAACTACCGCACTGTACACTGGTTGATAAAGAGATAGTAGTATACTCGTAACTAGTATGACTATAAAGAAAGAAAAAAAAACCACGGTTAGGTGGTATATACAATTATGGATGGACGGACTGCCTGCCGAGTTCCGACACAGAGGTAGCCACAGCCGTGAACTACCGCACTGTACACTGGTTGATAAAGAGATAGTATACTCGTAACTAGTATGACTATAAAGAAAGAAAAAAAAACCACGGTTAGGTGGTATATACAATTATGGATGGACGGACTGCCTGCCGAGTTCCGACACAGAGGTAGCCACAGCCGTGAACTACCGCACTGTACACTGGTTGATAAAGAGATAGTAGTATACTCGTAACTAGTATGACGACTATAAAGAAAGAAAAAAAAAACACGGTTAGGTGGTATATACAATTATGGACGGACTGCCTGCCGAGTTCCGACACAGAGGTAGCCACAGCCGTGAACTACCGCACTGTACACTGGTTGATAAAGAGATAGTATACTCGTAACTAGTATGACGACTATAAAGAAAGAAAAAAAAACCACGGTTAGGTGGTATATACAATTATGGATGGACGGACTGCCTGCCGAGTGCCGACACAGAGGTAGCCACAGCCGTGAACTACCGCACTGTACACTGGTTGATAAAGAGATAGTAGTATACTCGTAACTAGTATGACTATAAAGAAAGAAAAAAAAAACACGGTTAGGTGGTATATACAATTATGGATGGACGGACTGCCTGCCGAGTTCCGACACAGAGGTAGCCACAGCCGTGAACTACCGCACTGTACACTGGTTGATAAAGAGATAGTATACTCGTAACTAGTATGACTATAAAGAAAGAAAAAAAAACCACGGTTAGGTGGTATATACAATTATGGATGGACGGACTGCCTGCCGAGTTCCGACACAGAGGTAGCCACAGCCGTGAACTACCGCACTGTACACTGGTTGATAAAGAGATAGTAGTATACTCGTAACTAGTATGACGACTATAAAGAAAGAAAAAAAAAACACGGTTAGGTGGTATATACAATTATGGACGGACTGCCTGCCGAGTTCCGACACAGAGGTAGCCACAGCCGTGAACTACCGCACTGTACACTGGTTGATAAAGAGATAGTAGTATACTCGTAACTAGTATGACGACTATAAAGAAAGAAAAAAAAAACACGGTTAGGTGGTATATACAATTATGGATGGACGGACTGCCTGCCGAGTGCCGACACAGAGGTAGCCACAGCCGTGAACTACCGCACTGTACACTGGTTGATAAAGAGATAGTAGTATACTCGTAACTAGTATGACTATAAAGAAAGAAAAAAAAACCACGGTTAGGTGGTATATACAATTATGGACGGACTGCCTGCCGAGTGCCGACACAGAGGTAGCCACAGCCGTGAACTACCGCACTGTACTGTGTCTGCTGCTAATATAGACTGGTTGATAAAGAGATAGTATACTACTAATATTATATATACTGGTGGTCAGGTCACTGGTCACTAGTCACACTGGCAGTGGCACTCCTGCAGCAAAAGTGTTCACTGTTTAATTTTAATATAATATTATGTACTCCTGGCTCCTGCTATAACAACCTATAACTGGCACTGCAGTGCTCCCCAGTCTCCCCCACAATTATAAGCTGTGTGAGCTGAGCACAGTCAGATATATATATACATTGATGCAGCACACTGGGCTGAGCAGTGCACACAGATATGGTATGTGACTGAGTCACTGTGTGTATCGTTTTTTTCAGGCAGAGAACGGATATATTAAATAAAACAAACAACTGCACTGTCTCTGGTGGTCACTGTGGTCGTCAGTCACTAAACTCTGTCTGCACTCTCTTCTACAGTATCACAGCAATCTCTCTCTCTCTCTCTCTCAACCCTAATCTAAATGGAGAGGACGCCAGCCACGTCCTCTCCCTATCAATCTCAATGCACGTGTGAAAATGGCGGCGACGCGCGGCTCCTTATATAGAATCCGAGTCTCGCGAGAATCCGACAGCGTCATGATGACGTTCGGGCGCGCTCGGGTTAACCGAGCAAGGCGGGAGGATCCGAGTCTGCTCGGACCCGTGAAAAAAAACATGAAGTTCGTGCGGGTTCGGATTCAGAGAAACCGAACCCGCTCATCTCTATTATTTACCTGAGAGGGAATACAATAAAATACCACACAATAACACTATTAATTTCTCCATCCAGCAGGACAAGGTGACAGGGGTTTATCTTACATGGGGGAATCCCTGTTTAAATCTGGAGAGTCACTTAAGGTATTGCTAAAGGACAGTAAACACACTCCTGTAAGACTGTAACAGGATTGTACAGCAGGGGCATATCTACTCATGGGCCAGATTGGCACTCACCAGTGGCGCCAGCCAAGGAGGGACTCTGCCTGACTGTGCCACTCATAACCAAGGGGTAGATTTACTTTGTAGATGCATCACCTGTCTACCTCTGCCCAGACAGTTCATCACCTGCAGTGATGCCAAACATAGAAGGCAGCAGCAACAGCCACTGGTCCTGGTGCCAGGGACTGGCACCGCACTGCACTAAGATCAAGAAACTCTGCATAAACTACAGCTCCCAGCAGCCCTTGCTGCTGTGAGCTCCCGGAAGTAAGGCAGCTGTAGTTTATACAGAGTTTCTTGATTTTAGGGCTGTGTGGTGCCAGTTCCTGGCACCAGGAACAGTGGCGGCTGCTGCTGCTGCCTGTTGTGGTCATTGCCAGGTGTCACTGCAGGTGAGGAACTACCCAAGGGGGAAGGGGGACAGTTGCTGCCTCTACAGAGTGACATTTTTATATATATATGTGTATATAGTAGAGATGAGCGGGTTCGGTGTCTCTGAATCCGAACCTGCACGAACTTCATGTTTTTTTTCACGGGTCCGAGCAGACTCGGATCCTCCCGCCTTGCTCGGTTAACCCGAGCGCGCCCGAACGTCATCATGACGCTGTCGGATTCTCGCGAGACTCGGATTCTATATAAGGAGCCGCGCGTCGCCGCCATTTTCACACGTGCATTGAGATTGATAGGGAGAGGACGTGGCTGGCGTCCTCTCCATTTAGATTAGGGTTGAGAGAGAGAGAGAGAGATTGCTGTGATACTGTAGAAGAGAGTGCAGACAGAGTTTAGTGACTGACGACCACAGTGACCACCAGAGACAGTGCAGTTGTTTGTTTTATTTAATATATCCGTTCTCTGCCTGAAAAAAACGATACACACAGTGACTCAGTCACATACCATATCTGTGTGCACTGCTCAGCCCAGTGTGCTGCATCAA
The DNA here is from genome assembly GCF_028390025.1 of Pseudophryne corroboree. Classification (NCBI taxonomy): domain Eukaryota; kingdom Metazoa; phylum Chordata; class Amphibia; order Anura; family Myobatrachidae; genus Pseudophryne; species Pseudophryne corroboree. Next base: position 56,996,136 of record NC_086446.1, on the reverse strand, counting down.
TGTATATATATATCTGACTGTGCTCAGCTCACACAGCTTATAATTGTGGGGGAGACTGGGGAGCACTGCAGTGCCAGTTATAGGTTGTTATAGCAGGAGCCAGGAGTACATAATATTATATTAAAATTAAACAGTGCACACTTTTGCTGCAGGAGTGCCACTGCCAGTGTGACTAGTGACCAGTGACCTGACCACCAGTATATATAATATTAGTAGTATACTATCTCTTTATCAACCAGTCTATATTAGCAGCAGACACAGTACAGTGCGGTAGTTCACGGCTGTGGCTACCTCTGTGTCGGCACTCGGCAGGCAGTCCGTCCATAATTGTATATACCACCTAACCGTGGTTTTTTTTTTCTTTCTTTATAGTCATACTAGTTACGAGTATACTATCTCTTTATCAACCAGTGTACAGTGCGGTAGTTCACGGCTGTGGCTACCTCTGTGTCGGCACTCGGCAGGCAGTCCGTCCATCCATAATTGTATATACCACCTAACCGTGGTTTTTTTTTCTTTCTTTATAGTCGTCATACTAGTTACGAGTATACTACTATCTCTTTATCAACCAGTGTACAGTGCGGTAGTTCACGGCTGTGGCTACCTCTGTGTCGGAACTCGGCAGGCAGTCCGTCCATAATTGTATATACCACCTAACCGTGGTTTTTTTTTTCTTTCTTTATAGTCGTCATACTAGTTACGAGTATACTACTATCTCTTTATCAACCAGTGTACAGTGCGGTAGTTCACGGCTGTGGCTACCTCTGTGTCGGAACTCGGCAGGCAGTCCGTCCATCCATAATTGTATATACCACCTAACCGTGGTTTTTTTTTCTTTCTTTATAGTCGTCATACTAGTTACGAGTATACTACTATCTCTTTATCAACCAGTGTACAGTGCGGTAGTTCACGGCTGTGGCTACCTCTGTGTCGGAACTCGGCAGGCAGTCCGTCCATCCATAATTGTATATACCACCTAACCGTGTTTTTTTTTTCTTTCTTTATAGTCATACTAGTTACGAGTATACTATCTCTTTATCAACCAGTGTACAGTGCGGTAGTTCACGGCTGTGGCTACCTCTGTGTCGGAACTCGGCAGGCAGTCCGTCCATCCATAATTGTATATACCACCTAACCGTGGTTTTTCTTTCTTTCTTTATAGTCATACTAGTTACGAGTATACTACTATCTCTTTATCAACCAGTGTACAGTGCGGTAGTTCACGGCTGTGGCTACCTCTGTGTCGGAACTCGGCAGGCAGTCCGTCCATCCATAATTGTATATACCACCTAACCGTGGTTTTTTTTTCTTTCTTTATAGTCATACTAGTTACGAGTATACTACTATCTCTTTATCAACCAGTGTACAGTGCGGTAGTTCACGGCTGTGGCTACCTCTGTGTCGGAACTCGGCAGGCAGTCCGTCCATAATTGTATACTAGTATCCAATCCATCCATCTCCATTGTTTACCTGAGGTGCCTTTTAGTTGTGCCTATTAAAATATGGAGAACAAAAATGTTGAGGTTCCAAAATTAGGGAAAGATCAAGATCCACTTCCACCTCGTGCTGAAGCTGCTGCCACTAGTCATGGCCGAGACGATGAAATGCCAGCAACGTCGTCTGCCAAGGCCGATGCCCAATGTCATAGTACAGAGCATGTCAAATCCAAAACACCAAATATCAGAAAAAAAAGGACTCCAAAACCTAAAATAAAATTGTCGGAGGAGAAGCGTAAACTTGCCAATATGCCATTTACCACACGGAGTGGCAAGGAACGGCTGAGGCCCTGGCATATGTTCATGGCTAGTGGTTCAGCTTCACATGAGGATGGAAGCACTCAGCCTCTCGCTAGAAAAATGAAAAGACTCAAGCTGGCAAAAGCAGCACAGCAAAGAACTGTGCATTCTTCGAAATCACAAATCCACAAGCAGAGTCCAATTGTGTCGGTTGCGATGCCTGACCTTCCCAACACTGGACGTGAAGAGCATGCGCCTTCCACCGTTTGCACGCCCCCTGCAAGTGCTGGAAGGAGCACCCGCAGTCCAGTTCCTGATAGTCAGATTGAAGATGTCAGTGTTGAAGTCCACCAGGATGAGGAGGATATGGGTGTTGCTGGCGCTGGGGAGGAAATTGACCAGGAGGATTCTGATGGTGAGGTGGTTTGTTTAAGTCAGGCACCCGGGGAGACACCTGTTGTCCGTGGGAGGAATATGGCCGTTGACATGCCAGGTGAAAATACCAAAAAAATCAGCTCTTCGGTGTGGAGGTATTTCAACAGAAATGCGGACAACAGGTGTCAAGCCGTGTGTTCCCTTTGTCAAGCTGTAATAAGTAGGGGTAAGGACGTTAACCACCTCGGAACATCCTCCCTTATACGTCACCTGCAGCGCATTCATAATAAGTCAGTGACAAGTTCAAAAACTTTGGGTGACAGCGGAAGCAGTCCACTGACCAGTAAATCCCTTCCTCTTGTAACCAAGCTCACGCAAACCACCCCACCAACTCCCTCAGTGTCAATTTCCTCCTTCCCCAGGAATGCCAATAGTCCTGCAGGCCATGTCACTGGCAATTCTGATGATTCCTCTCCTGCCTGGGATTCCTCCGATGCATCCTTGCGTGTAACGCCTACTGCTGCTGGCGCTGCTGTTGTTGCTGCTGGGAGTCGATGGTCATCCCAGAGGGGAAGTCGTAAGACCACTTTTACTACTTCCACCAAGCAATTGACTGTCCAACAGTCCTTTGCGAGGAAGATTAAATATCACAGCAGTCATCCTACTGCAAAGCGGATAACTGAGGCCTTGACATCCTGGGTGGTGAGAAACGTGGTTCCGGTATCCATCATTACTGCAGAGCCAACTAGAGACTTGTTGGAGGTACTGTGTCCCCGGTACCAAATACCATCTAGGTTCCATTTCTCTAGGCAGGCGATACCGAAAATGTACACAGACCTCAGAAAAAGAGTCACCAGTGTCCTAAAAAATGCAGCTGTACCCAATGTCCACTTAACCACGGACATGTGGACAAGTGGAGCAGGGCAGGGTCAGGACTATATGACTGTGACAGCCCACTGGGTAGATGTATGGACTCCCGCCGCAAGAACAGCAGCGGCGGCACCAGTAGCAGCATCTCGCAAACGCCAACTCTTTCCTAGGCAGGCTACGCTTTGTATCACCGGTTTCCAGAATACGCACACAGCTGAAAACCTCTTACGGCAACTGAGGAAGATCATCGCGGAATGGCTTACCCCAATTGGACTCTCCTGTGGATTTGTGGCATCGGACAATGCCAGCAATATTGTGCGTGCATTACATCTGGGCAAATTCCAGCACATCCCATGTTTTGCACATACCTTGAATTTGGTGGTGCAGAATTATTTAAAAAACGACAGGGGCGTGCAAGAGATGCTGTCGGTGGCCAGAAGAATTGCGGGACACTTTCGGCGTACAGGCACCACGTACAGAAGACTGGAGCACCACCAAAAACGCCTGAACCTGCCCTGCCATCATCTGAAGCAGGAGGTGGTAACGAGGTGGAATTCAACCCTCTATATGCTTCAGAGGTTGGAGGAGCAGCAAAAGGCCATTCAAGCCTATACAACTGAGCACGATATAGGAGGTGGAATGCACCTGTCTCAAGCGCAGTGGAGAATGATTTCAACGTTGTGCAAGGTTCTGCAACCTTTTGAACTTGCCACACGTGAAGTCAGTTCAGACACTGCCAGCCTGAGTCAGGTCATTCCCCTCATCAGGCTTTTGCAGAAGAAGCTGGAGACATTGAAGGAGGAGCTAAGACAGAGCGATTCCGCTAGGCATGTGGGACTTGTGGATGGAGCCCTTAATTCGCTTAACAAGGATTCACGGGTGGTCAATCTGTTGAAATCAGAGCACTACATTTTGGCCACCGTGCTCGATCCTAGATTTAAAACCTACCTTGGATCTCTCTTTCCGGCGCACACAAGTCTGCTGGGTTTCAAAGACCTGCTGGTGAGAAAATTGTCAAGTCAAGCGGAACGCGACCTGTCAACATCTCCTCCTTCACATTCTCCCGCAACTGGGGGTGCGAGGAAAAGGCTCAGAATTCCGAGCCCACCCGCTGGCGGTGATGCAGGGCAGTCTGGAGCGACTGCTGATGCTGACATCTGGTCCGGACTGAAGGACCTGACAACGATTACAGACATGTCATCTACTGTCACTGCATATGATTCTCTCACCATTGATAGAATGGTGGAGGATTATATGAGTGACCGCATCCAAGTAGGCACGTCACACAGTCCGTACTTATACTGGCAGGAAAAAGAGGCAATTTGGAGGCCCTTGCACAAACTGGCTTTATTCTACCTAAGTTGCCCTCCCACAAGTGTGTACTCCGAAAGAGTGTTTAGTGCCGCCGCTCACCTTGTCAGCAATCGGCGTACGAGGTTACATCCAGAAAATGTGGAGAAGATGATGTTCATTAAAATGAATTATAATCAATTCCTCCGCGGAGACATTGACCAGCAGCAATTGCCTCCACAAAGTACACAGGGAGCTGACATGGTGGATTCCAGTGGGGACGAATTGATAATCTGTGAGGAGGGGGATGTACACGGTGATATATCGGAGGATGATGATGAGGTGGACATCTTGCCTCTGTAGAGCCAGTTTGTGCAAGGAGAGATTAATTGCTTCTTGTCAGATTGTGTTTTGACTGTGTCCCCGGAGGGGGCGCTAGTGGGTCAGTGGAGGTGGATGGGAGAAAACGAGGAGGCTGGATAACGTTTCTGCGCATGAGCGCAATGATATTTATTCAACAGATGGTTAACAGAACGGCAGCAGAAATAATAATAATAATAAATGCAAATGTCAATCACACAGCGTAATAGCTGAAAGTCTATGGCAACGGAATGAATGATGACTGGGAAATGATAACCGGTAAGATGATAAACAGATGAAATGATAACTTGTAAAGATGATTCTGGTATGGAAACCAGTGCAGGTTAAAACATGGAACTTGGCAGTGAAGATGTTAAATGGCAAACCTGGTAGCAGAGGCAGGAGTCTGACTAAGTCCACAGTGCAGGTGGTGAAGCACTGACAGCAAGCAAGCTGTATCACAGGTGGAGGAATGGAACACACCTGGAGTCAGTCTCTACTGCAAGGCTGAAGCACACAAGATGATGATGGGTGTGAAGCCTATTGATGAATGCAGGTATTGCTGGGACTTGAAGTTCCACGGAGCTGTGTAAATAACCAGGAGTACAAGTCTTTAAGTAGAGAGCCAGGAACACGGAGGAAACAGGAACAGATCCTTTCACATGGGTCGCAGGAGTGACACAAAGTCCAGGATGCCTGCAGACTGATCCTGCAGTCTCTTATGTACCCCTTGGTTCACAGGCATTGGTGGAGTGAGGGAAAGTGGGTGCGGCCAAGCACCGGATTGGCCGCTGTATGCTGACTGTTGGAAACTGTCATGGCGGCGCCCATGCCGCGGCCTCGCGGGAACGCGGCGTGCTACACGCCTGCTGTCACAGGAGCGTTCCCAGGCCCATGATGGCGTCCGATGGCAGGGACACGGACGACAGGTGACCGCAGGGAGCCAGGACGGAGTCCGCAGCAGCGGACAGATGTCAGCTTGGTGAGTCGATTCCTGACAGTACCTCCCCCTTTAAGGGTGGACACCGAACACCCACGTGGCTTGGAAGGATGAGTGTTATGGAAGACACGGACCAACCTTGGAGCATGGACATCCATTGAATTTACCCAACTTCTCTCCTCTGGGCCATAACCGGACCAATCGACCAGGTACTGGAGACGTCCATACCGGCAACGGGAGTCCAGAATTTTGCCAATCTCGAATTCCACGCCCCGCTGAGTTCGAATTTTGGGGCCAACTGGAAGAGCACTCTGAAAACGGTTCAGGACTAAAGGTCTGAGGAGAGAAACATGAAAAGCATTAGGTATTCGAAGAGAAGGTGGTAACTTCAGTTTGTAGGCCACAGGGTTAATGACTTTTTCGACAGGAAAGGGACCAATGAAACGTGGTGCAAATTTCATAGACGGGACCCTAAGACGGAGGTTACGGGTCGACAGCCAAACCTTGTCCCCAGGTTTCAGGCTAGGAACCGCGCGTCTTTTGCGGTCAGCAAAGTATTTATACCGGCTGGAGGCCTTCTTGAGAGAAATGTGAATCTTCCTCCAGATTGAAGAAAACTGAGTCAGAGCAGTAGTGGCAGCAGGAACATCCATATGAGGGAGTTCTTGGAAGTCTGGAACACGAGGATGCTGCCCATATACTGCAAAGAATGGTGTTGTCCCAGTGGCAGTGTGGTAGCGGAAGTTGTGGGCAAACTCGGCCCATGGGAGCAGATCGAACCAGTCATCCTGGGAAGATGAAACATACAATCTTAAAAACGTCTCTAGTTCTTGATTTACCCTCTCTGTCTGCCCATTCGTCTGAGGATGGTAAGATGACGAAAACTTCAGCTTGACTTGCATGGCAGAGCAGAGAGCCCTCCAAAACCTTGCTACAAACTGTACACCTCGGTCAGATATTATTTCTGAGGGTAGACCGTGTAAGCGGAAAATCTCCCGTAGGAAGATTTGGGCAAGTTTTGGGGCAGAAGGGAGACCCTGGAGAGGAACAAAATGGGCCATCTTGGTAAATCTGTCCACTACGACCCAGATGGTATTGTATCCTTGAGAAGGAGGAAGGTCGGTGATAAAATCCATGGACAGGTGTGACTAGGGACGACTAGGAACAGATAATGGTTGTAACTGACCTGCTGGAGACTGACGAGGAGACTTGTGCTGCACACACTTAGGACAGGATGCCACGAAATCCTTGATATCAGCCTTCATCTTTGGCCACCAGTATGTCTCAGAGAGAAACTTGAAGGTCTTCAGGACACCAGGATGACCGGTGAACTTGGATTGATGGGCCCAAGATAGCAACTTGGGGCGGAGTTCTGGGGAAACAAAAGTCTTACCAGGAGGAGGAGCTGGGGAGACTTGAGATGCAGCGAATACCACTGGACTCAGGATGGAATGTGGAACTGAGTCAGGCGTTTCCTCTTCGGATTCCATAGATCGGGATAAAGCGTCAGCTTTAACATTCTGCGAACCTGGGCGGAAATGAAGCTTAAAGTTAAAACGTGAGAAAAACATAGCCCACCTGGACTGGCGAGGATTAAGGCACTGGGCTGCCTTTAAATATAGCAGGTTTTTATGATCCGTGTAGATGTTGAACGGATGTTTGGCCCCTTCTAGGAGATACCTCCATTCCTCGAGGGCCAGCTTGATCGCCAGTAGTTCTTGATCACCAACGGAGTAGTTAGCTTCTGCAGGAAGGAATTTACGAGAATAAAATCCACAGGGGTGGATTTTCCCATCGGTTCCCTTCTGGGAGAGAACAGCTCCAACTCCAACTGTGGAGGCATCCACCTCTAACTCGAACGGTCTGTTTACATCTGGCTGAGACAGAACTGGAGCAGACATAAAGGCCAGCTTGATCTTCTGGAAAGCTGCTAAAGCTTCTTCTGACCAGTTGGAATGATTTGCCCCTTTCCGAGTCAGGTTGGTAATAGGAGCGATGAGAGTGGAGAATCCCCGAATAAATTTCCTATAGTAGTTGGCAAATCCCAGGAACCGCTGGATAGACTTGAGAGAATTTGGAATGGACCAATTGGCAATGGCTTCCAATTTTGTCGGGTCCATCTGGAGATCCGATCCGGAAATTATATAACCCAGGAAGGGTATAGAGGGAACTTCAAAGGTGCATTTGGATAGTTTACCGTAGAGCTGATTCTCACGAAGACGTCGGAGGACTTCACGGACTTGTAGACGATGAGATGGAATGTCTTGGGAGAAGATGAGGATATCATCCAGATAAACAACGAGGTATTTATACAGGACATCACGAAAGATTTCGTTCACAAAGTGTTGGAACACTGCTGGAGCATTACTCTACCCGAATGGCATTACCAGGTACTCGTAATGACCATCTCGAGTGTTAAAAGCTGTCTTCCATTCGTCACCACTCCGGATTCTGATGAGATTGTAGGCACCGCGGAGATCTAACTTGGTGAAGATGCGGGCTCCTTTAACTCTGTCGAATAATTCGGTAATGAGTGGTAATGGATAACTATTTTTAATGGTAATGTCATTGAGACCTCGGTAGTCAATGCATGGACGCAGTCCTCCATCCTTCTTTTTAACAAAGAAGAAGCCTGCACCAGCGGGTGATGATGAAGGACGGATGAATCCCTTCTGTAGATTCTCCCTGATATAATCGCTCATCGCCTCAGTTTCAGGAACAGACAACGGGTAGATGCGCCCCCTAGGTGGCTTCTTGCCAGGAAGGAGATCGATGGGACAATCCCATTCCCTATGGGGCGGCAGGACATCTGCGGCCTTCTCACTAAAGACATCAGAGAAATCTTGATAAGCAGCAGGTAGACTTGACTGTGTCTTTACTTCAGTAGATTTTATGGGACAAACTTGGGCTAAACAGGACTGATGGCAATGTGAACCCCATGAGGTAAGCTGTAACGTTGACCAGTCAAACTGTGGATTATGTAGCTGGAGCCAGGGCATGCCCAAGACGATCTCCTGGGTGGCTTGAGGAATGACTAAGAACTTAATCAGTTCAGAGTGTAGGAATCCAACTCCCAAGACCACTGGTACAGTTTGATGAGAAATATTCCCCTTGGAGATTCGACTACCGTCCACGGCGGTAATATAAACTGGACAGGAAAGTTCACATATAGGCAAACAAAATTTATTTACCGCAGCTTGGGTGATGAAGTTTCCTGCAGCTCCACAGTCCACTAATGCTGATGCGGACTGGAGCCCAACTGAAGTCTCTAATGTCACAGGAAGGATAAGGTCTTGATTAGAAGGAGCTTGTCTAGAAGATCCCAACTTGACTCCTCCTTTACAAGTCAGGATCTGTTGTTTCCCGAACGCACTGTGCAGGAGTTAATCTGGTGGCCTGCAGCCGCACAATACAGACAAAGTCTCTCACGAATTCTTCTTGCCCGCTCTTCAGGAGTTAGGCGGGACCTATTTATTTGCATAGGCTCGTCAGAAGAGGGAGACTGGAACTGTACGGAAGGTATCATCCTTGATCTGCGTGGCTCACTCCGAGCGCGTTCATTATTGCGTTCGCGGATGCGAGAGTCCAACTTGATGCACAAGGAAATTAATTCAGACAATTGTACAGGAAGGTCGCGGGTCGCCAGTTCGTCTTTGATCCGGTCAGAAAGTCCATGCCAGAAAGCTGCTACCAGGGCCTGATTGTTCCACTGAATCTCTGCGGCCAACGTCTGGAACTGAATGACATATTGTCCCATACTACGGGTACCTTGACGAAGTTGGATCAGGTCAGCAGAAGCTGATGTTGCACGACCAGGCTCGTCAAAGATCCGTCTGAAGGTTGACACAAATTCTGTGTAGTTGTTAATCAGAGGGTGAGCACGTTCCCACAGAGGAGACACCCAGCTCAGAGCAGATCCAGAAAGTAAGGAGATGATGTAGGCAACCTTGGATCTTGGCGTGGGGAAATTATGTGACAACAACTCAAACTGGATTTCACATTGGTTGAGAAACCCGCGACATAACTTTGGACTGCCATCATACTTGCTTGGCACGGGCAGGTGCAGACGTGACACTGGAGCTGATGCAGCCGGCATAGAGGAACTCACAGCACTGGCAGGTGCTGGAGTAACAGGAACATTAGAAGTGGGCACACTAGGCAGGGATTGCTGTAGTGTATCTATCCGGGAGGACATCCCTTGCAGGAACTGAAACATCTGCTGCTGCGCAGCCTCTTGACCATCCAGACGGGAGACCAGATTTTGCAAGGCCTCTGACCCCACACTCCGTCCACCATCCGAGTCCATCGATCCTGGACTTACTGTCAGATTGTGTTTTGACTGTGTCCCCGGAGGGGGCGCTAGTGGGTCAGTGGAGGTGGATGGGAGAAAACGAGGAGGCTGGATAACGTTTCTGCGCATGAGCGCAATTATATTTATTCAACAGATGGTTAACAGAACGGCAGCAGAAATAATAATAATAATAAATGCAAATGTCAATCACACAGCGTAATAGCTGAAAGTCTATGGCAACGGAATGAATGATGACTGGGAAATGATAACCGGTAAGATGATAAACAGATGAAATGATAACTTGTAAAGATGATTCTGGTATGGAAACCAGTGCAGGTTAAAACATGGAACTTGGCAGTGAAGATGTTAAATGGCAAACCTGGTAGCAGAGGCAGGAGTCTGACTAAGTCCACAGTGCAGGTGGTGAAGCACTGACAGCAAGCAAGCTGTATCACAGGTGGAGGAATGGAACACACCTGGAGTCAGTCTCTACTGCAAGGCTGAAGCACACAAGATGATGATGGGTGTGAAGCCTATTGATGAATGCAGGTATTGCTGGGACTTGAAGTTCCACGGAGCTGTGTAAATAACCAGGAGTACAAGTCTTTAGGTAGAGAGCCAGGAACACGGAGGAAACAGGAACAGATCCTTTCACATGGGTCGCAGGAGTGACACAAAGTCCAGGATGCCTGCAGACTGATCCTGCAGTCTCTTATGTACCCCTTGGTTCACAGGCATTGGTGGAGTGAGGGAAAGTGGGTGCGGCCAAGCACCGGATTGGCCGCTGTATGCTGACTGTTGGAAACTGTCATGGCGGCGCCCATGCCGCGGCCTCGCGGGAACGCGGCGTGCTACACGCCTGCTGTCACAGGAGCGTTCCCAGGCCCATGATGGCGTCCGATGGCAGGGACACGGACGACAGGTGACCGCAGGGAGCCAGGACGGAGTCCGCAGCGGCGGACAGATGTCAGCTTGGTGAGTCGATTCCTGACACTTCTTTTTTGGTGGGGGTCCAAACCAACCCGTCATTTCAGTCACAGTCGTGTGGCAGACCCTGTCACTGAAATGATGGGTTGGTTAAAGTGTGCATGTCCTGTTTATACAACATAAGGGTGGGTGGGAGGGCCCAAGGACAATTCCATCTTGCACCTCTTTTTTCTTTTATTTTTCTTTGCGTCATGTGCTGTTTGGGGAGGGTTTTTTGGAAGGGACATCCTGCGTGACACTGCAGTGCCACTCCTAGATGGGCCCGGTGTTTGTGTCGGCCACTAGGGTCGCTTATCTTACTCACACAGTCAGCTACCTCATTGCGCCTCTTTTTTTCTTTGCGTCATGTGCTGTTTGGGGAGGGTTTTTTGGAAGGGACATCCTGCGTGACACTGCAGTGCCACTCCTAGATGGGCACGGTGTTTGTGTCGGCCACTAGGGTCGCTTATCTTACTCACACAGTCAGCTACCTCATTGCGCCTCTTTTTTTCTTTGCGTCATGTGCTGTTTGGGGAGGGTTTTTTGGAAGGGACATCCGGCGTGACACTGCAGTGCCACTCCTAGATGGGCACGGTGTTTGTGTCGGCCACTAGGGTCGCTTATCTTACTCACACAGTCAGCTACCTCATTGCGCCTCTTTTTTTCTTTGCGTCATGTGCTGTTTGGGGAGGGTTTTTTGGAAGGGACATCCTGCGTGACACTGCTGTGCCACTCCTAGATGGGCACGGTGTTTGTGTCGGCCACTAGGGTCGCTTATCTTACTCACACAGTCAGCTACCTCATTGCGCCTCTTTTTTTCTTTGCGTCATGTGCTGTTTGGGGAGGGTTTTTTGGAAGGGACATCCTGCGTGACACTGCAGTGCCACTCCTAGATGGGCCCGGTGTTTGTGTCGGCCACTAGGGTCGCTTATCTTACTCACACAGTCAGCTACCTCATTGCGCCTCTTTTTTTCTTTGCGTCATGTGCTGTTTGGGGAGGGTTTTTTGGAAGGGACATCCTGCGTGACACTGCAGTGCCACTCCTAGATGGGCACGGTGTTTGTGTCGGCCACTAGGGTCGCTTATCTTACACAGCGACCTCGGTGCAAATTTTAGGACTAAAAATAATATTGTGAGGTGTGAGGTATTCAGAATAGACTGAAAATGAGTGTAAATTATGGTTTTTGAGGTTAATATACTTTGGCATCAAAATGACCCCCAAATTCTATGATTTAAGCTGTTTTTTAGTGTTTTTTAAAAAAACCACCCGAATCCAAAACACACCCGAATCCGACAAAAAAAATTCGGTGAGGTTTTGCCAAAACGCGGTCGAACCCAAAACACGGCCGCGGAACCGAACCCAAAACCAAAACACAAAACCCGAAAAATTTCAGGCGCTCATCTCTAGTATATAGTTTCCCCAGCTTCAGCACTCAAATGCTCGCAAATATTGCTGTGTTGGGTGCCCTCCAATACATACTGCCAAAGGCAATACTTGTCATGTGCAAGTCCCAAAAGGCGCAACTTTGCTGTTAGAAACATTTCAGCACTTTACTGCGCTTTTGTCAAGCGTAAAACAAACAATGTGTACTCACCAATATCGAAAGCAAACCCTCCACCAGCCATCAAAAGGTGCTGGTTCTCTCTTCCGGTCAACATGTGTATATGTGTATGTATATGTGTTTTATATATATATATATATGTGATAGCCGGGGAGGGGCCGGATCCATCAGTGTTTTTAAAAAGCATTGACACGCCAGGCCGTCTCATCACATAAGAAAGCAGTTTATTCACAGTTCAGACAGGGTTATCACGACAGTAACATTTAACTCCTTGTTCTCCTCTCCAGCGCAATATTAATATGGGTTACATCAGGTTACATCTCCTTTCATTTGCTTCACGGGCAATAACAGCATTTACAGTGATGTGACATCATTACAGTACAGTACATACCAGCGCAGTCTCTGGGAATCAGTAGTGCGTGCTTCCGCAAACTGAGAGTCATTTCAGTGTGCTCTCCCCCATTCGCTAGGGGCTCTATCTAAACGGGATCTCATGTATACGTTACTGGGGGCCTTCCGCCAAACGTGGTTCCTACCACTCACCCAGCTCGTCCTATCCCGCAGACTCACACCTCCCGTCCTGCTTCTTGGGTACCCCTGAAGGTCCTTTGTTCCTGGTTCCTTCCACTGTACTCTGCATACTGTGGCTTTCACACTGCACTCTCCATCTCTCGCTGAAGCTGCTGGCTTTCATGTCACACTGCAGATATGGGCTCTCCGCAGTGGCGTAACTAGAAATTTATCTCCCCCAAGCCAAAAAATTCTTCGGCGCCCCCCATCCCCCATAATTGGGAGCAATAAATGGCTAAATATGAGCGCCGAAGGTGCGCGCATCAAAGGGGGCGTGGCTTTGTTGGAATGGGCGTGGCTTTGTTGGAATGGGCGTGGCATTGCAGGAAAATACTACCTTATACTCCAGTTTTGCAACCTGCACGCCCAGACGTTGGCCACCACAGGAAAGAAAAATAATCCTGATTCATGCCCCTTACATTATGTGTCATTTTTCCTCCTTATAGTAATGCCCAGTATACATTATGCCACATACTGCAATGGCCCTTAGACATTATGCCGCACACAATAATGCACATGACACAATATGCACACACTGTAATGCCCCCGACACATTATGCCACACACTGTAATGCCTGTGACACATTATGACAGGAATCGCAATGCCCGTTATACATTATGCTACACTTGGCAATGCCCCTGATACATTATAACACATACAATGTCTGTGACACATTATGACACACACTGCAATGTCAGTGATACATTATACCACACACTGCAATGCCCGATACATTATAGCACATACAATGCCTGTGACACATTATGCCACACACGGCAATGACCTTGAGACATTATACCGCAACCCTATGCCACACACCGCAGTGACCGTTATATATTATGCCACACTGCAATGACCGTGAGACATTATACCACATTCCACAATGGCCGTGATATAGTATACCACACACCGTAATGCCTGACACATTATGACACACACCGCAATGTCCGTGATACATTATGTCACACACTGCAATGACCCTGAGACATTATACCACATATCAGAATGCCTGCGATATAGTATACCATACACCGTAATGCCTGTGACACATTATGACACACACCGCAATGTCCGTGATACATTATGCCACACACCGTAATGCCTATTACACATTAAGTCTTACAGTAAGGCTTCTAATTACTTTTCAATTAACTGCTCGTTGTCAGGGGTTTCATGCACTGGGTGTCATGCTCGTTGCCAGGGGTTTCATGCTCTTGGTTCCATGCACGGTGCCAGGGGTTTTCATGCTCAGGGTGTCATGCTCGTTGCTAGGGGTTTCATGCACTGGGTGTCATACTCGTTGCCAGGTGTTTCATGCACTGGGTGTCATGCTCATTGCCAGGTGTTTCATGCACTGGGTGTCATGCTCATTGCTAGGAGGTAGTCCTTGTTGCTAGGGCTGTGCTCCCAGTGCCACATATGTCCCCAGTGCCAGATATTCCACCACGGTGCCAGGTACTCACATGCCCCCAGTGCCAAATATAGCGCCCCCCCCCCCATGTGCCAGGTACACATATACCCCCCCAGTGCCACATATGCCCCCAGTGCCAGATATTCCCCCACAGTGCCACATATGCCCCCAGTGCCAGATATTCCCCCCCCCCCAGTGCCATATATGCCCCCGGTGCCAGAAATCCCCCCCCCCAGTGCCACATATGCCCCAGTGCCAGATATTCCCCCAGTGCCAGATATTCCCCCCCAATGCCATATATGCCCCCAGTGCTAGATATTCCCCCCCCCCAGTGCCACATATGCCCCAGTGCCAGATATTCCCCCCAGTGCCATATATTCCCCCAGTGCCAGATATTCCCCCGCAGTGCCATATATGTCCCCAGTGCCAGATATTCCCCCCCCCGTGCCAAATATGCTCCCAGTGCCAGATATTCCCCACCAGTGCCAGATATGCCCCCTCAGTGCGTGCCCCCCGCTTCCGCCACCGCCGCTCCCCGCTCCCCTGCTGTAAGGAGGGACACGGAGGGCACAGCGCGCGCCTCTCCTGTGTCCCTCCTGGGTCTCCGGCGGCCGCGGGTCTAATAAAGGAAGTGCTCACGAACGGCACTTCCTTTATTAGACTCGCGGCCGCTGGAGACCCAGGAGGGACACAGGAGAGGCGCGCTGTGCCCTCCGTGTCCCTCCTAACAGCAGCGGAGGGAACGAGACCGCAGACTGACATGCGGACGCTCGTCCGCATGTCAGTCTGCACTAAATCAGTGGCGCCCCCGCAGCCCCTCGCCCCCAAGCCACCGCGAGGGCTGCGGGGGCAGTAGTTACGCCACTGGCTCTCCCTCTCTTCATAGCAACACCCACACACTGATCTTCTCTCTATCATGCCAGGGACTGTGGTGTACCATATTTGTTCCACAGTCCCCAGCCTGCGTTTCTCCTGGACACTAGCCTGTGCCCTCCATCCTCAGTCTTCAGCTCACACTGAACTGTCCTGTGCTTTGTTACTTTTGCTAAAATCCCCCTGCACTTCCTGTCCTAACCCCCTACATGTGGCAGGGTCTGCAAGAACTGGATTTTGGGGCCATAAAACTCCCCCACTCACTGATAAGAATTAAATGGCTTTTGGAACTTTCCAATATCTCTTGTCTCCTAACATTCCAGCATGCCACATATATATATATATATATATATATACAGTGCATCTGGAAAGTATTCACAGAGCTTCACTTTTTCCACATTTTGTTATGTTACAACCTTATTCCACAATGGAAAAAAATAAGTTTTGTCCCTCAAAATTCTACGCACAATACCCCATAATAACAACATGAAAAAAGTTTTTTTTTAGATTTTTTTTTTAAATTCATTAAAAATAAAAAACTAAGAAATCACATGTGCATAAGTATTCACAGCCTTTGCCATGAAGCTCAAAATTGAGCTCCGGTGCATCCTGTTTCCACTGATTATCCTTGAGATGTTACTACAGCTTAGTTGGAGTCCACCTGTAGTAAATTCAGTTGACTGGACATGATTTAGAAAGGCACGCACCTGTCTATATAAGGTCCCACACTTGACAGTGCATGTCTGAGCACAAACCAAGCAGGAAGTCAAAGGAATTGTTTCGCACAAGCGCAGTAGGAAAAACACTTGGAAAATGGCCACCGCGCCATTTTCCCAGAGATCTGCGCAAGTGCTCTAGACTCTGAGACAGCACTAGGGTCACCTGGGGACCATAGTGCACAGAATCACAGCGCGGCCGCAGGTTAGAGAGGAGGGAGCTTGGAAGGAGCCTGCACATGGGCCTCCTCCTCTCTAGAAACGCCCCGGATGAGGGGTAACATGAATAACGGGCATTACTGTGACATTATTGTGTGGTGTATATTGAATCAAGGGTACTTTTGTACATGCCCCTTTTTCTGACACACACTCCTTCCCTATTTCAAATATTGGGGGGCGCAAGTCCCTTACTTTGCCTGGGGTAGTCGGATTAATTAGATGATAGATTCTAAAATACAGGGATAGCTACTCGTGCTGGTGCCTGCCCTACATCTGTATGGGATCGGTATGATATATCGCCGGGCAGGATGCCAGCTATCAGCATACTGACAACAGCATCCCAGCTGGCACTATGCCGGCAGCGGGCGAACACAAACAGTCCTTTTGAATATGAGGGGGCAGCAGGGCGAGGGTTCCCAGAGAGTGAAGAGAAAGATTGCAATATGGATTGCAGAGTAATAAAACACTGGCTCTAAGTTCACAAGATGCGTGCTAATAGAGTGACCTTTTTCACTTTGGTGACCGAAACATGTTGAAGGTCTGATGACATGCTGTGAGGACTTTGTCTGAAACGCCGGTGACTACGTGTCTTTTGAGGATTAAGCTCTGTGTGGTGGTGCCAGGCTCCACAGCCCGGGACCAACTATCAGCTATTTAAGCTAAGCCCACCGCACCCTCTCATTTTGGTGAGGTTATCAAATTCTCCTAGCACCAGTCTCTTTAGTTGTGGGTGAGAATATATTGTGGATGAGAATATATATTTCTCCCAGCACCAGTCATTTTAATTATTTATATCAGTTTTTTCGTGTACAGATATGTATTGTCTCATGTTTGAGTGTAATAAAGTGTATTTACTTATGCCTAAAACCAAAGTCGGTTCATCATTTCAGACTGTGGTTTAATAAAATGGCTTATTGTTAACAGCAATCACTTTCACTCTATCAGCACGCATCTTGTGAACTTAGAGCAACACTGGGGGTAATTCCAAGTTGATCGCAGCAGGAATTTTTTTAGCAGTTGGGCAAAACCATGTGCACTGCAGGTGGGGCAGATATAACATGTGCAGAGAGAGTTAGATTTGGGTGGGTTATTTTGTTTCTATGCAGGGCAAATACTGGCTGCTTTATTTTTACACTGCAATTTAGATTGCAGATTGAACACACCCCACCCAAACCTAACTCTCTCTGCACATGTTATATCTGCCTCCCCTGCAGTGCACATGGTTTTGCCCAATTGCTATCAATAATCCTACTGCGATCAACTTGGAATTACCCCCAGTGTTTTTTCACTCTGCTATCCATATTGTTAATTAAGGGATTGTGGGGGTAATTCAGAGTTGATCGCTAGCTGAAAATGTTCGCTGCGCAGCCATGAAGCAAAAAAAAATGCACTTCTGCGCATGCGTATGTGGCGCAATGCGCACGTGCGACGTACTCTCACAAAGGCCGATGTAGTTTTGCACAAGGTCTAGCGAAGCATTTAAGTCGCACTGCTGGATGCACAGTGATTGACATGGAGTGGGCGTTTCTGGGTGTCAACTGACCGTTTTCAGGGAGTGTTCGGAAAAACGCAGGCCTGCCAGGAAAAACGCAGACGTGGCTGGCCGAACGCAGGGCGTGTTTGTGATGTCAAATCCAGAACTGAGCAGTCTTAAGTGATCGCAAGCACTGAGTAGGTTTGAAACTACTCTGAAACTGCACAAAATTATTTTGCCGCCGCTCTGTGATCCTTTCGTTCACACTTCTGCTAAACTAAAATACACTCCCAGTGGACGGCGGCATAGCGTTTGCACGGCTGCTAAAAACTGCTAGCGAGCGAACAACTCGGAATGACCCCCAGTGTTTGTCCCCACTTGTGTTAAAACTAGGCTGCTTGGTGAATTTGATTGCGCAAACCAGGTGTGGGTCTCCTTTGTCTATTAAGGGAAAGATTGTAGCCAGTGTCTTACCTTAAAAGGTACTTATCAAAATCAGCAGAGGATAGGGAAAAGTGGATTGTAACTGAGCAAAGGACAAGTATATCATCTAAATACAAATCTTGGCAGTTCAAATGCCTGTAGCAACCCAAGAAGACAGATTTAAATGAGGGGTAAGGTTAGTCAAACTATGCAAAGATAAATTCACTGAAGGTAGGTTAATAATATTTAATAATATTTTTTAGCTGTTCAATAATATTTATTAGCTTGTTTTATGCTTTAAGAGTCACAAGTGTTGCTCGAGATCAGTAGTTCCCAAACTCGATCCTCAAGAACCCCCAATAGTTTATATTTTCCAGGTCTCCTCACAGAATCACAAGTGAAATAATTAGGCCCCCCTGTGGTTCTTTTAAAAGGTGACAGTGAGTAATGAATACACCGGTGTAGCTGCTGGGTGACCTAGAAAATGTGAACTGTTGAAGGTCCTTGAGAACTGAGTTTGGGACTCACTGCTCTAGGGCCCTCATTCCGAGTTGTTCGCTCGGTATTTTTCATCGCATCGCAGTGAGAATTCTCTTAGTGCGCATGCGTAATGTTCGCACTGCGCATGCGTCAAGTAACTTTACTAAGAAGAAAGTAATTTTACTCACGGCTTTTTCGTCGCTCCGGAGAACGCATTGTGATTGACAGGAAATGGGTGTTACTGGGCGGATGTACGGCGTTTTAGGGGCGTGTGGCTGGAAACGCTACCGTTTCCGGAAAAAACGCAGGCGTGTCTGGAGAAACGGTGGGAGTGCTTGGGCGAACGCTGGGTGTGTTTATGACGTCAGCCGGGACCGAAAAGCACTGAATTGATCGCACAGGCAGAGTAAGTCTGGAGTTACTCAGAAACTGCTAACTCGGTTTTGATCGCAATATTGCGAATACATCGGTCGCACATTTAAGATGTTTAGATTCACTCCCAGTAGGCGGCGGCTTAGCGTGTGTAACTCTGCTATAATCGCCTTGCGAGCGAACAACTCGGAATGAGGGCCTAGATTCAGAAGTTAGCAAGGGTTTAGAGGTGGCCAGGATACATATTAAATCCCATGAGAAACTTGCCTAACCTTTACCCCTGTAGCATAACCCAAGGTTTGGGACTAGAGGTATCAGACCAATTGCTCAGCTGATTGATCAAGCAAGAGATTTGGCATAATTCTAAATTAGGGAGGGCCATTCCCTCCTGTGATTTAGGTATTTATTTATTATTTTTTAGCCACTCTGTGGGGTAAATTTACTAACATTCGTAATTTTCGGAAAAAGGTCAAAGTTCAATCACGAATGACATCGAAAGTGTAAAACTGCAACTTTTTGAATTTATTACGACTAATTTACTAAGCTGTCGTATTCGGGTTTTTATTTTCTTCCGATGTCGATGTCATTCGTGTTTTTATTTTTATTTTTACGGCAGTGATTAGCAAAACACTGCCGACTTTTTTTACAATGAATCTCGGCCAGATCTGTGTGATCCGTGCTGGGGTTCATTTTTTTTAAAATAAAAATTAAACAATGTAAAATCATTAAAAAAAATTGCGTGGGGTCCCCCCTCCTATGCATAACCAGCCTCGGGCTCTTTGAGCCGATCCTGGTAGCAGAAATATGGGGGGGGAAATGACAGGGGTTCCCCCATATTTAAGCAACCAGCATCAGGCTCTGCGCCTGGTCCTGGTTCCAAAAATACGGGGGACAAAAAGAGTAGGGGTCCCCCGTATTTTTAAAACCAGCACCGGGCTCCACTAGCTGGACAGATAATGCCACAGCCGGGGGTCACTTTTATATAGTGCCCTGCGGCCGTGGCATCAAAAATCCAACTAGTCACCCCTGGCCGGGGTACCCTGGGGGAGTGGGGACCCCTTCAATCAAGGGGTCCCCCCCCCCCAACCACCCAAGGGCCAGGGGTGAAGCCCGAGGCTGCCCCCCCCCATCCAATGGGCTGCGGATGGGGGGGCTGATAGCTTTTGATGTAAATGAAAAGATATTGTTTTTAGTAGCAGTACTACAAGTCCCAGCAAGCCTCCCCCGCATGCTGGTACTTGGAGAACCACAAGTACCAGCATGCGGCGGAAAAACGGGCCCGCTGGTACCTGTAGTACTACTACTAAAAAAATACCAAAAAAACACAAGACACACACACCTTGAAAGTATAATTTTATTACATACATACACACAAACATACATACATACTTACCTATGTTCCCACGCAGGTCGGTCCACTTGTCCAGTAGAATCCAAGGGTACCTGTTGAATAAATTATACTCACGAGATCCAGGGGCCCAGGGTCCTCGTCGCATCCATTTTTAATCCAGGTACTTGAATAAAAAAACAAAACGCAGAGCCGAGCCACGAACTGAAAGGGGACCCATGTTTTCACATGGGTCACCTTTCCCCGAATGCCAGAAACCCACTCTGACTTCTGTCTAAGTGGGTTTCTTCAGCCAATCAGGGAGCGCCACGTTGTAGCACTCTCCTGATCGGCTGTGTGCTCCTGTCCTAACTGACAGGCAGCACACGGCAGAGTTACAATGTAGCGCCTATGCGCTACATTGTAACCAATGCTGGGAACTTTCTGCCCTGCGGTTGACCTAAAGTGACGTCACCGCTGAGCAGAAAGTTCCCAGCATTGGTTACAATGTAGCGCATAGGCGCTACATTGTAACACTGCCGTGTGCTGCCTGTCATTCAGTACAGGAGCACACAGCCGATCAGGAGAGTGCTACAACGTGGCACTCCCTGATTGGCTGAGGAAACCCACTTAGACAGAAGTCAGAGTGGGTTTTCTGGCAGTCGGGAAAAGGGGATCCATGTGCAAACATGGGTCCCCTTTTAGTTCGTGGCTCGGGTCAGCGTTTTGTTATTTTTTTCAAGTACGTGGATTACACCTGGATTCCCCGAGGAGCCTGGACCCCTGGATCTCGTGAGTATAATTTCTTCAACAGGTACCCCTTGGATTCTACTGGAGAAGAGGACCGACCTGCGTGGGAACTTAAGGTAAGTATGTATGTATGTGTGTATGTATGTAATAAAATTATACTTTCACGGTGTGTGTGTCTTGTGTTTTTTTGGGTATTTTTTTAGTAGTAGTACTACAGGTACCAGCGGGCCCGTTTTTCCGCCGCATGCTGGTACTTGTGGTTCTCCAAGTACCAGCATGCGGGGAGGCTTGCTGGGACTTGTAGTACTGCTACTAAAAACAATATCTTTTCTTTTACAACAAAGGCTATCAGCCCCCCCATCCGCAGCCCATTGGATGGGGGGGGACAGCCTCGGGCTTCACCCCTGGCCCTTGGGTGGCTGGGGGGGGGGGACCCCTTGATTGAAGGGGTCCCCACTCCCCCAGGGTACCCCGGCCAGGGGTGACTAGTTGGATTTTTGATGCCACGCCCGCAGGGCACTAGATAAAAGTGACCCCCGGCTGTGGCATTATCTGTCCAGCTAGTGGAGCCCGGTGCTGGTTTTAAAAATACGGGGGACCGCTACTCTTTTTGTCCCCCGTATTTTTGTAACCAGGACCAGGCGCAGAGCCCGATGCTGGTTGCTTAAATATGGGGGAACCCCTGTCATTTTTATTCCCATATTTCTGCAACCAGGATCGGCTCAAAGAGCCCGAGGCTGGTTATGCTTAGGAGGGGGGACCCCACGCAATTTTTTTAGAAAAAATAAGCACTTTCCCACCCCTTCCCACTGATATACATGCACGGATCTCATGGATCCGTGCATGCCTATCCAATCACGATAAAAAAAAAAAGGTCTGTTTTTTTTTAGCACTTTTTTACGAGTTGTAATTTTTCACGGCAGTGTTTGTTTTTTTTTTGCTTTGCACTTCTTAGTAAATGACCGAGATTCATACTTAAACAGCCGCGTTTTGACCGATGGTGTATTCATTCGTGATTTTTTTCCTAGGACTTCAAAATATTACGAATGCCCTCATCACTGCCGTGATTATTGCTTAGTAAATTCCCGAGATGACACTTTGAAGAAAAAACGGCATCTCGGTCAAAATCGGGAGCTTAGTAAATTTACCCCTGTGTCTCTTACTGTTCGAGATATATTTATTAAGATGGTGTTTTATGTTTAAAACCAGATTGGAGGGAGAATTTTCTGTATGGATCAAAATAGATATATTTTCAAAAGGAAGGACATTTTGACAACTGCCATTCGTCTCATCCAGGAAACCTCATGACTCATCCAATCTTTCATATAAACTGTACGCTGTTTTAGTTATGGGCCATAATTACAAACCAGAACATTTTCATCATTAGCTGTGGGCAAGATCCAAATATATATAAAGGTAATGTGATTTCCAAGAATATTTATGGTTTGCTTTAAGCATCAAAAGTATTGCAGGAGAGACAATCAGGGCGTCACAAATCAGGGTCTTAGCCTCACTTACCATACTGCTGCCACATCATTGTGCTCCCCAGTGTCCAAAAAGCTACCCAGCTTTCCACAGCACATGTGCAAACAAACAAGGCGGCTGCATGGGGCACGTCCGTGATGGATTTCCCAAATGACTGTCCAGTCCAATCCCTGTGCTGCAGCAGTGCTCACATGATTCTGGCAGCCTATGGACTTCCATTGTTTCCTATTTAAATCCCTTCAGTAGAACAGCACATTTCCAGAGCAATGTCTTCAAGATTAATTTCTGTGCTGTTCCTGTTTTTGCTATTGTGCTTCTGTTGTATGACCATCTACAGTTTTCCACCTGCTATTTGTATCCTACTGAATGACTTCTGTTATCTACCAGTAATCCTGTGTCTACAGTCCTCAGCAGTCTGCTGCTGTTCTGCCTTCCTAATCTGCACCCACTGTTTCCATCTGCTGTAGTTGTTCCTGGAAGTCCTCCAGCATTGAGTACATATCTGGACTCTCACTTCATCCCTCTGGCTGATAATCATAGGTCGGTACTGGAGTTTAGTTTCTCCTATTGTGAGTTTTTACACTGGGGCTCTTCCTGAGTGTCAAGGTCAAAAACCACTGTTGAGATGGGCTGCAGTTTCCAGACACTCTCGGCTCGGTCAGTCGGGGTCTGGAATGCCTCATCTCTGCTTTCAGTTTCTCGGTGCCAGATTTTGGATCCAGTTCCAGGCCTGTGAATTAGTGCATGGGTTCCAGGATGATTTGAGCCTTGTGAAAATGCAAAAAAGGAAATAAATTACCCTGGTGCTCAGTGAGGAAGTTCAACACAGCAGCTGAACAAATTAGGTTGGTAAGACCTCAGAGAAATTGTATACACAGGGAAATATACAGCACTAATGGATCAATAATGAGATGAGTAGGTCATCACAAAAAACACATTATTTAATAATTAGAGCAAAGAATTAGTAAAACAATGAAAACACAATGGCCCTCATTCCGAGTTGTTCACTCGCAAGCTGCTTTTAGCAGCTTTGCACACGCTAAGCCGCCGCCTACTGGGAGTGAATCTTAGCTTATTAAAATTGCGAACGAAAGATTAGCAAAATTGCGAATAGACACTTCTTAGCAGTTTCTGAGTAGCTCCACACTTGGCATCTGCGATCAGTTCAGTGCTTGTCGTTCCTGGTTTGACGTCACAAACACACCCAGCGTTCGCCCAGACACTCCCCCGTTTCTCCAGCCACTCCCGCGTTTTTCCCAGAAACGGTAGCGTTTTTTCGCACACTCCCATAAAACGTCCAGTTTCCGCCCAGAAACACCCACTTCCTGTCAATCACATTACGATCACCAGAACGAAGAAAAAACCTTGTAATGACGTGAGTAAAATACCTAACTGCATAGCAAATTTACTTGGCGCAGTCGCACTGCGGACATTGCACATGCGCATTAGCGACTAATCGCTCCGTTGCGAGAAAAAAATAATGAGCGAACAACTCGGAATGACCCCCAATGTGCATGTGAAACTAAGTTAAAAACTGTGAAAATGAGGAAGTGTTGCTCTCAAATGGATAACACGTGGAACATGAGGATTTCCATCAGACCTGTTCCATATAAACAGTCCCCTTAGTCCCCACTGGACCAATGCGATTTGTAACCAGATTTGATAGTTACCACATCCGTATTCCAAGTCTTTTAAGCAGTACAGCGTCCCGAAAGGTGGCAGTCCCTTAATGAATAGTATAACGGAATTCCACAATGGGAAAATCTCCAGCAGGGATCGATGTGATGTCGTGTAAGGGACATGGTCCAGGTCGCAGTCTCCTATTGGCAAGTGTCCACGGAAGTATAGCAGCAACTCCCACCAAGACAGCAGCTTTCACCAAGCTTTCAGACATGGGTTCTGAGTTTCTAGGCTACATACAGTATTTGGTACTATGCACATCTGAACTACACCTGTTGTGTTTGTCTGAGTTCCCAGTAGTGGACTCTAGTCTTTAGCTCCTGTGCCAGGGGATGGGGTTGAGTTCTGTACAACAGACTGTCTTGGCTGGTGTTCCAGTTTTGTATCCTAGTGCAGAGTCTAGTCCAGATTGTTGGGATTGCCATGGAAGTCTGAGTTTGTCAGCTATAGCCATATGGCTCTATGAGCATGCCATTCATCAAGACCCCTAGTTTTACCCACACTCCTTCTTCAGCTGGTCCCAAAGGTCCCAATACTGGTCCTAATTCTGAGTTGATCGCAGCAGCAAATTTGTTAGCAGTTGGGCAAAACCATATGCACTGCAGGTGGTGCAGATATAACATGTGCAGAGAGAGTTAGATTTGGGTGGTGTGAATTCAAACTGAAATCTAAATTGCAGTGTAAAAATAAAGCAGTCAGTATTTACCCTGCACAGAAACAAAATAACCTACCCAACTCTAACTCTCTCTGCACATGTTATATCTGCCCCCCTGCTGTGCACATGGTTTTGCCCAATTGCTAACAAATGTGCTGCTGCGATCAACTTGGAATTACCCCCACAGATCTGAAATCTGTGTTTCCCATGACACAAGAAGAGCACTTCAATTTTGGTCATGCTTAATTTCTAATAGGAAAATTTAGTGTTACCATACAATTTCTAGGTGGGTACTGAAAAGGAGATTGGCATCAGCAAATAGACAAATTCTATTTTGTGATGTATTAAATGAGGGCCCAGTAATCATGCATGCTATGAGACACATTCCACTAAGGGTTCAATATCCAATTCAAATATAAGAGGGTATAATGGATACCCCTGTCAGGTATCATTGCTACTGGAAAATCTAGAGGTCAAAAAAAACATTACTAAATGAATAGCCCCCAGGGGCTCAATTCAATGCAAGTATAACATCTATAAACCTCCTGGGGAAAAAAAAAAAAAATTCCAAGGATCGCCTTTATGTATCCCCATTGGACCACATCAAATGCTTTTTTCTCATCCTGTGAGAGTGCCTGAAAAGGGTTCCCTCTGCGATTATCGAATATTGTCAGGGGCTTGCCTTCCTATAGCAAAACTGACTTGATCTGTGTTCATCAAGTCTGGTAACAAGGGGATCAGCCATGTTGCAGCTAGTTTGGCATGGAATTTAATAATCCAGTACAATATTGCCCAACATATTACTTAGGCTGGGTACATTCTATGCAGTATATCAACTGTTCAGCTGATGAACGATATATTGCATACTGTATTGCATCTGTGTGAGTACAGAAGATATGTCTTTGAATGACATCAATTACAGACATATCTGCTAGGCCCTGCTGCACAGATGATGATGATGATGGTATATCTTGCAGATATATTGTTTCATCTGCGTATGTATGCAGGCAACCCACCGATACATCCCATTAGGTGGCCTCACGGGCTGCTGACAATGACATTACAACTGGGCAGGCAATTGTAAAAGCCCACCCATTTATGATACAGTATCTGCCCAAATATATGAAGCAGCTGATTGGAAAGTGGGCATAGGTTACCAAATCAGTCACTCAGTTGGTGCAACGGGCTGTCTGCAGACAAATCTTTCAAGTGTGTAGCCAGCCTAATGACATCAGAAATGTAACTATTAAACATACAAAATGGCAATGGATAGATCCCATGAAACAAAACACAGATGTCCTAGTCACAGGATTTGTGTGGAAATACCAAGTTCTGAAAATGTAAAACAGGTTAGGAGCACCTCTGCAGGTTTTGCGATGATTTGTGGTAATTTGGCCTCTTTTCCCCTAGAGGAAAAAAGCTAGTGTAGATGATGCTTTTCAGCTTCCATCTGTGGAGTTTTGGCTTGGTCTCTGGTTGCTCCAAGTTAATTCCAGGTCTTGTCTCTGATATTCCCTGAAATTCCCTTGTATACCGTAGCACAGAATATAATTAGCTGCACTTACCTAAACTGTTTGGCTCAAACACCATTCTCCTGTCCTGTAGTGATGCAACATGGCTTCCTGGTCTGTTCAGTGTACAGTCCCTCAAAGTGGATTCCATGACTCGAACGCTCCATCCTCTGATTCAGTTGCTGACATGGCATATCTACTTTGTTCAAAACTCCAAATACCAGGATGCATTGCTGGCAACTTCCTAGGAGCATATCCTGATTGAACAATCTCAGCACCTCACATGATCAGCAGATGTTGCATTGTCTTCCAGTGCTTCTATATGGGACATTAACACCTCTGCTGTGTATCCAAACTCTCTGGAGATACCAATAACTGGCTGTGATAAGCCACAGAGGTTTATCACTGACCCTCGTCTGTCACCCTATATAATGAGGATTGATCCTGGTCCCATTGACATGATGACAGTATTAATATCTACTCCTCCTTACACTGGCCAACCCTAATATTTTTGTCCCAAAACAAGTCTTGCAATGTCTTACTTTCTGCTACTAAGGCTCCAGTGCCTTAAACTTCATTCTGTACTGCTCCCACTATAAGGACCACCTGACTGTGGCACATCTTATCTATACAGCATACTACTGAGAAAAAAATGCAAAAGCCTCTCTTAAGCCTGAATCGTCCGGCTTTCACTCTTAGGGGGTCATTCTGACCTGATCATAGCTGTGCTAAATTTAGCTCAGCTGTGATCATATTCCAAGACATTGGGGGGGGACCCAGCACAGGGCTAGTCCGCCCCGCATGTCAGGCTGCCCCCCCTTCCTCTCCACACAAGTACAAAAGCATCACACAGCGGCGATGCTTTTGTACTTGAAGAGTAACTATTGGCCAATGCAGCACCTGCGGCTGGCCGGGAGTTACTCGTCGCTGCCAAGGTTCGTTGTGGCTGCGTGACATCACACAGAGGCAGAGAGGGGTCATGCTGCAGCTGCGGAGGTCCGGGATCGGCGCCACCATCTTGGATAGATCAGCTGACCTGTCAACTCCAATCACCTACTGGTGCTGCTCAACCAATGGATTCCAGTCTGCATGTACAAAGCTGGGGATTTCTGGGTAAGAGATTGCGAGTGCAATGTCTTACACACAGCAATGTGTGCATCTGTTCTCTGTGCTCTACAGTGCTGTTTGTGCAGTATCCAGTTTCTCTCATAACTCTCTTCAGTAACACAGGATTCACAGCCAGAGTATCTGAACTTTCCCATACTGCTAATTTGCCAAACCCTCACTCCTCTCAGTGAACCCAGCCTTGTTTAGCCCACAGTTACTCGCTATCAAAGCCTCCCAGGCGTATGTTTGTGGCATCCAGTCTCCTACTGCCAGTCCTCGCCTTACCATCTGATGTACTGTACCTCCTATTCTGCTGTATTTGATCCGTAAATTATGAAAAAGACTTTCATACGGCCCACCCAGCTTATTTACAAAAAACCCGCTGGTTCCGAACCTCAAATCAAAGTTCCAGATTCAAAAACTCCAACAGCCCTGACAGTTTGCACTGGCTCAATGAATCCGGAGGGTGGTCAGAGTTCCGGTATGGAGGTATCCCAGCGTCAGCTGGCCAAGTTCCTTCAGGAAATGTCATCCCACCAGGACTCCATGCAAGCTAACATTGCAAACATTTCCGCCGGTCGGCAAACTAAAGTCCAGCAGTCACCATCTGTCACCGCACCTATGATGGCGTCTCCTTCATCCTTACGTTTACCCACGCCCGCAAATTTGATGGAAATCCTAAGATGTGCCATAGGTTTTTGAACCAGTGCGAGATCCACTTCTCGTTACAGCCATTCAACTTTCCATCACAGAAAGCAAAAGTAGCCTACATTGTTTCCCTCCCCGATGGTCTGGCACTGGATTGGGTTTCCCCCTTGTGGGAGAGAGTCAACTCCCTATTGGACAGTCACTCTGAATTCTTAGTTACTTTTCGGAAATTTTTTGATGAACCCGAAAGAACCACTTCGGCATCAATTGAGATCATGCGCCTTTGACAGGGCGATCAGTCAGTTAGACAGTATATCATACAGTTCAAGACTTACGCCTCAGAACTCCAATAGAATGAGGAGGCCCTGGTGTCCGCTTTTTGGAATGGTCTCTCGGACAGAATCAATGATGAATTGGATACTCAAGATCTTCCAACTAAGCTGGACGACTTGATTTCATTATGCACCAAAATCGATTTGCATTTCAGAGAATGCCAATCGGATAAAAGTCAGTGAGAGTGCCTAAGATTTCACCCACCACCTCCTTCTACTTCAGATCCACTTGTTGAGGTATCTCAGGAAGAGCCAATGCAAATTAATAGGGCACGTTTGACTCCGGAGGAGCGACAGAGAAGGCAACGGGAGAACCTGTGTCTGTAATGTGGGGCTTTGGGACACCTGGTAGCCTCCCACACCCAGCGTACGGGAAACTAATCCTCCTAACCAGCAGAGGAGATGCTAGGTTAAGAGTGCTAAACTCGTCTCAGGCAGAACCTGTTCTAAAGTTCAGTCTGACCTTATTGGAAGGCTATAAAGACTTTTTCTCTCTCCTAGATTCAGGGGTCGCTGGGAACTTTATCACGGCAGATGTCGTCCAATAGTTAGATTCCTGTGGTCGATCTTCCCTGTCCAATTTTGCTTTCTGCTGTAGATGGAAGTCGAATCTCCAGTGGAGTGGTCACACACCAGACTCTCCCTCTTCAGTTGTGCATAGGAGCACTTTATAAGGAGTTAGTTTCTAAGTATTATGTTAGGGTTTCCTTGGCTGCAGAAACACAACCCAAGAATTCATTGGGAGAATATGCAAGTTTTCTCCTGGGGAGAGGCTTGTTCCTTTTCTTGTTTACCCTGTGTTAGACCACTGAATAACAGCCAATTCAAGTCCAATCCCCAAGTTCCATCTCAGTATTCATCATTGACATATGTTTTTAGCAAACAAGATGCAGAAACCTTACTGCCTCATATACCTTGGGATTGCCCAATTCAACTAATACTGGGGAAAACCCCTCCAAGAGGCCGAACCTATTCACTTTTGGCACCAGAGACTGAGTCTATGTCAGAAAACATCAAGGAAAACCTCACTAGAGGTTTCATTTGTCCCTCTACATCTCCAGCCAGGACAGGGTTCTTTTTATTCAGAAGAAGGATGGAGGCCTTCACCCATGCATCAATTATCGTAGCTTAATTGAAATAACCATAAAGAACTGATACCCATTACCCCTGATAACAGAATTATTTGACCGGGTCAAAGGAGCTTCCATATTTAACAAGCTAGCTCTTAGGGGAGCTTATCATCTGATCCGAAACTGAGCCAGGGACGAATGGAAGACGGCATTCAATACTTGAGATGGACATTTTGAGTACCTCATTATGCACTTTGGCCTCAGCAATGTGCCAGCAGTGTTTCAGAATTTTGTAAATGAGGTCTTCAGAGACTTACTATATAGGTCAGTCGCCGTTTACTTAGATGACATATAAATTTTTTCAGCCAACCTGGAGGAACATCTTCGTTAAGTTCTAGAGGTACTATGAAGACTTCACCAAAACCATCTCTTTTGCAAATTAGAAAAATGCGTCTTTGAGCAACTCTCCGTGCCGTTCCTGGGCTATATAATATCAGGTTCAAGGTTAGAGATGGATCATGCCAAGGTACAGGCAGTCCTCGACTGGTCCAAACTCACAACCTTGAAAGCAATTCAGCGCTTTTTGGGTTTTGCTAATTTTTAAAGGAGATTTATAAAGGGGTTTTCTACTCTAGTAGCGCCCATCACCGCCCTCACCCGAAAATACGCCAATCCTAAACTGTGGTAGACAGCCATTGACTCGGCATTCCAGCTCTTGAGACAGGCCTTCACAACTGTTCCAGTTGTAAGACAACCCGACATCAATAAGGCCTTCTTTTTGGAAGTAGGTGCATCTTCTAAAGCCGTGGGAGCAGTCCTCTCCCAACATTCAGAGGAAAACAAGCTTCACCCTTGTTTTTTCTTTTCCTAAAAAATTTCT
This sequence comes from Pseudophryne corroboree, assembly GCF_028390025.1. Classification (NCBI taxonomy): domain Eukaryota; kingdom Metazoa; phylum Chordata; class Amphibia; order Anura; family Myobatrachidae; genus Pseudophryne; species Pseudophryne corroboree. Next base: position 56,965,762 of record NC_086446.1, on the reverse strand, counting down.
ACCTGCGGAGATGAATTTTATGATAGGGGAGCAGTAGCTATGAGCAGTCAAGTTGGCACTGGAGGAGTGGTGATATCTTCTGGAGGGAGCCAAGTTTCCAATCACTATATTCACCGACCACTAAAATTTGATCTTTCTTAAGAACCTCCAGTGTTTGAATCCCTGTTTGGCCCGATGGGTTATGTTCTTTTCAAGGTTCAACTTTTCATTGACTTTTCATCCTGGATCTCAAAATCAAAAAGCAGATGCTCTTTCACGATCATTTTCTTCCGAAGAAACCAAGAAGTCGTTATACTCTCAGCCTGTATTGGAGACACAAAACTTTGCTACTACAAAGAGCCAACCCCCAATGAGGAAATTGTTTGTTCCTCCTCATCCTCAGAAAAAACTAATAACCTGGACCCATACTTCTCGGTTCGCTGGACACGCCAGTATCCATAAAACTACCGACTTTATTCTACGCTCCTACTGGTGGCCCTCATTAAAGGCTGATGTCTCCACTTTTATTGTCTCTTGCACGAAATGTGCACAACATAAAATGTCATGTCAGTGTCCTGCAGGTGAATTGATACCCTTATCTATTCCACAACAGCCATGGACTCACCTCTCTATGGACTTCATTAAAGATTTACCATCTTCAAAGGGATTTACTACCGTCTGGGTAATTATTGATCACTTCTCTAAGATGGCTCGTTTTGTGACCCTCAATGGTCTTCCTACAGCACCAGAATTGGCCCAGCGTTTCAACACAGAAATCTTCAAAAATCACGGTATTCCCTCGGAGATCATCTCAGATCATGGAGTCCAGTTTGTGGCCAAATTCAGGAGAGCTCTCTGTACTGCTCTACAGATACAATTGAAGTTTTCCACTGCATACCATCCTCAGACCAATGGTAGTACAGAGAGGATCAACAAAGGTTTGGAAATGTTCCTTAGAATTCATGTCTCTTCCTCTCAGGATTATTGGCTTGAATACTTCTTGTGGCCAGAGTTTGCCTATAATAACTCTTATAATTCCTCTACTGGTCATACACCATTTTACACTGTATATGGTCTTCATCTATGAGTTCCTCAATTCCAATATCTACCCGCTTTCGACCTTCCTGCGGTTCAGGATTTCCTCAAGGGATTCTCTGGGATATGGAGAAGAGTCCATCAAAACTAAAAAAAAGCCTCTGTTCGCTACAAGTTTTGTGCAGATAAGAAGAAGAGAATAGTTCCCAAACTGACAGTTGGGAGTGAGGTTTAGCTGTCAACCTATAATTTAAGGTTACGAGTGTCGTCGATGAAAGTTGCACCCCGTTATATTGGGCCCTTCCCGATGGAAGAAGTAATTAACCCTGTAACTTACAAGCTCAAATTGCCTCCTTGCTTAAAAGTTTTCCCAACCTTTCATGTTTCTCTACTAAAGCCGTTAGTGCTAAACATGTTTTTTAAAGCTCTTCCTTATTCTCCAAGAGTCATTATGGATCGTGGGGTTGAGTTTGAAATCAAGAAAATCTTGGATTCTCGAGTTAGATATGGTCATTTGCAGTATCTTCTGAAATGGAAGGGTTATGGTCCTGAGGAACGTTCCTGGGAGAATGCTGTTGATGTACAAGCAGCTGCCTTACTCCACAAATTACATGAAGAGAATCCTGACAAACCCAGCTGCTGTCCAGAGGCCATCCCAAAAAGGTGGGTAATGTCATGGCTCAGCGGGTCAGGCCATGGGTGTGCCAGCACTTACCCATCTGGTCGCTCTGGCGGGGTCCCTCTGAGGGGGTGCGGGCTGCTGGCAGCAAGCGCAGGCTGCAGGCATCACTGGGGGAAACAGGGAGTAGAAGCAGAGAGGGGTCATGTTGCAGCTGCAGAGGTCCGGGATTGGCTCCACCATCTTGGATAGGTCAGCTGACCTGTAAACTCCAATCGCCCGCCAGTGCTGCTCAACCAATGGAATCCAGTCTGCATGTACAAAGCTGGGGATTTCTGGGTAAGAGATTGCCAGTGCAATGTCTTACACACAGGAATGTGTGCATCTGTTCTCTGTGCTCCACAGTGCTATATCCAGTTTCTCTAAAAACTCTCTTCGGTAACACAGGATTCACATCCACGGTATCCGAGCTGTCCCATACTGCTGATCTGCCGAACCCTTGCTCCTCTCAGTAAACCCAGCCTTGGTTAGCCCACAGTTCCTCGCTATCAAAGCCTCCCAGGCATCAGTTCATGGCATCCAGTCTCCTATTGCCAGTCTTTTGCCTAACCATCTGATTTACCTCCTATTCCACTGCATTTTATCCGTGACTTATGAAAAAGACTTTCATATGGCCCGCCCAGCTTATTTACCAAAACCCTGCTGGTTCCGAACCTCAAATCACAGTTCCGGATTCACAAACTCCAACATCCCTGACAAAGGTTTATTTAAAAAAACAAAAACACACATAGGCATTAAAGTGTAGAACAGCATATACAGGCATAGACAAGTACTGGCACATACTGTATACTGCAGCAATTGGTATACTTTACCCTTCCTAGCAGTGGTGTAATTGTAGAGGGTGTAAGGGATGCAGCGGCTATGGGGCCAAGCAGCTTGTAGGTCCCAAGGCCCAGCATGAAATCCCACTGCAGCATTTTAACCTAGTTATTTTTTGTATGTTTTACTAGTGTGCCGCTTGGCTGTTTACTTCTTGGTAGAAGGGGGGTATGGGAGGGGTGTCACCTGGACTGTCACTGTACAACAGAGCAGAGCCACTCTCCCCCTCAGTCAGCACCCAGAGCATGCTTATAGAAAGACTCACAAGATGATGACATCATTATCCCGCAAGTCCGGAAGGTGGAAGTGTAACTGCAATGCGGCTGATGAATGGTCATGGATCTAGGCTTGGCACTATTGTTCAGAGAGTGAGCAGTGGAGACTGGAGTCCCGCTGTCAGTGAGCTGTGAATGTAATGTACCAGGATTTGGCACCAAAACTAAATGCAGGATCATCGATCACTGTAGATTGTATTATTCATGTTGTGTATAAGTCATTCTGTCTGTGCCACCTTAAAGCACTCAGGTGTGTAACATCTGCTATGACATGCACAGCTCAGTGTTTGCACATCGCCAATACACAGATAAATAACAGTGTGCTAAGCATCTGCAGAACAGTTCTTAGTAGGTGTAATGACAGTGTCGTAACTACCATGGCTGCAAGGGGTGCAGCTACCATGGGGCCCCGGGCTGACTCCAAGGCCCACTGCTCCCACCCCACGCATTACACATGTACTGGGCAGCCAAGTATAGCTCTGAGAGAAAAGATCTGTAGCATAGCTGGTCCATTGGGAAGAGCAGCACTGGAGGTGAGCATGTGTACGGGGAAGCATGTCTGCCTGGCCCGCTATCTGCGCCTCTATGCTATCTGAGCACGCTGAAGTGCACGGAATGCAGGCCGACAGAGAGAGACTACTGTACCTTTACCCTCTTATCCCTGTATACACTACTGTACTCTTACTCCCTTCCCTGCATACACAACTGTATCCTTACGCTCCCAACGCGGCACACACTACTGTATCCTAACTATTTAACCCTTCACACACTACACACATATCTGAAGTTCTGTCAGAATTAGAGTTTTTTTTAGAGGGTATAATCCAGAAGCTGAGACTCCCCTTTCGGTGGACACTGGCAGCTTGTCTCTACTATGCCCCGAACCAGAGATATCAGCCTTCCAACAGCTGATCCCTGCTCCAGCTCTACACACCTGCTATGCAGTTTTATATATTTATTGGTGAATTGCTCTGGTTCCTGAACTCTGATCCCCAAGTGCCCAGTACCTCCTGAAAGGTGAGACTCTCTAATTTGTTAGCCCATTAAATGCTAATAAATCTATATCCAGGAACTGGAGATATCCGCAGTAAAGCAAGCTGCCCTCATACTGGAAAATGAGGAATATTAAGCCCACTCTACTATCCACCCATCTGCTGCATATTAAACACCACATACCACCATGAAAGTCATGTACCGGTGCTCCTCCATTCAGCCTAATTCCTCCTTCAGCAGTTTAGTGTTCTCCCTCCCACCTCATCTCCCACCATGCAGAAATGGAGTACTGTAGTTAGCAGACATTACTGCTGAGCGGATGATAGAACTCACCCTACCACCCGCAGGACATCAAAGCTGCGGCTTATAGCAACCCCACCCCTACTGATGGAGGATGGGTAGTGGCCCCAGTGCATTGCTTTTCCCAGGGGCCTACACTGCTGTTAAGACAGCCCTGCCTTGCTGACAGAATCAGCTTGGCAATAATGGTGAAAAAGTAGGTGGACACTGTAGACCATAGTGCATCTGCACCCATTTCTTCCCCTGTAGTACCATAAAATCTCAGCAGATAGCACCTCTTATTACAACCACTAGGGTGTGCATTCTAGACCCATTTCCTCTGTATAGTCTATACTATGTGTATAAATACACACCTGCAGTCTGAGATGACTTCATTCTTGAGTAGCACCCCTCCCCCACTTTCCCAACTGGTTTTAAGCAGGGATCTACATCTGACTGCACATCAATGATTCAGGCATAATACAAAGTAAGTCCTGTTATTTTCATATAGTGTGCGTTTATTTGGGGGTAAGCATTGGGACTTGGGGTCCCCTGAACTGTTCTATCTGGGCCATTCCGGGGCATCACACCCTAATGCTTATAGTCACTATTTTTTTCACTAACTCCTATATGTGTTATTTTATCCATGTATATTTTTTTCACCCACTTTATATCTAATTTTAAAACACTTTCTACACTCAATAACTACCTCTGTCAAAGTGGGTCTCAAAGATGCTTGGCATACCAGCCCTCCATGTAGTTTCATCAGGTTTGAGGTTTTTGGCCTTGGAGACTTTTTGTCTACAATTCTTCAGTACAGTTTTATATGCACTCATGGTTTGATATACAATGTTATTCACCTGTTGGGTCACATCCCCTCTCTTGCTATAGCCTGCTGTTATTGTTAACATATGTTGACCTTTACGCTTCCATCAGAGGCAGAACTCTGGGAGGCAACGGAGTCATCTGCCGCCGGGCTCCTGCTCTGAAGGGGGCACCTCTCCTCCCATTCTGTGACACCATTGAATTAAGTTAATTGATAGCTGTCGCTGTCTTTTCAGTGGCCGACTTCCTCACTGGTCCCTGCACACTACAAATCACACCCTGTTTTATTATACTGTAGATACATATTTTTACAAGTATCACACCCAGGATTAGAAACCACGACCTATTACACTGGAAGCAGACACCTTACTGATGAAGCTGTTCGATCCTGTATAGGAAATATGAGTATTTTAACTATATGGATACTTCTCTGATAATTACACGTAACTTCATATAGAATTCTCATGCTTCCTCTATAGGAGCAAATAACTCCATCAGTAAAGTGTCTGCTGTCAGTGTAACAGGTCATGGGTTCTAATCCTGGGTATGACTGCTAAGAAATGTGTGATTTAAAATAAGACAATTAAATGTACAAATACAGTATATAATATTTTTTTCAGAACACTCCATACATACACACACACACACACACACACACATTTTATATATATATATATATATATATACACACACACACACACACACACATATATATATATATATATATATATATAAACACACACACACACACACACATACATACATACATACATACATACATACATAATTACATATGTTTATCCTAATATAGGAAATAGGGGGGCACCAATATTTATCTTGCCTCCGGGCGACTGTGACGAACTTACGCCACTGGCTTCCATAATCATTGACCTACAGTATTTGGCCTTCTCACCCTTATTTCCTTGTTAGTGAAGAACTCCAAAGAGGTTATATTTACCTTAGTCTTAGTCTAGAGTACCCTATTATGTTTTGATGTCATCTCCTATCTACAGTACTGGAAGGAGGATATCACAAAAGGAACAATCTGTACATCCATAAGGAACTTAACCTCCAATATTGTATAGGAGGCTGTTGTCTTCGAATGTTTCTTTATGATTAAGGACACTTGTCATTTTAATAATTTTTATTAAAAATCCTGTGTATCGGAACTCACTGTTTATTGTTATGCCTGTAACAAGGTATACTTAAAGTGTCATTAAAAAATAGGGACTAGACTTGCACTACCCTTAGGGCGCCAATTCCACAATTGTTGTGTATATACACTGCTCAAAAAAATAAAGGGAACACTAAAATAACACATCCTAGATCAGAATGAATGAAATATTCTTATTAAATACTTTGTTCTTTACATAGTCGAATGTGCTGACAACAAAATCACACAAACATTATCAATGGAAATCAAATTTATTAACCCATGGAGGTCTGGATTTGGAGTCACACTCAAAATTAAAGTGGAAAAACACACTACAGGATGATCCAACTTTGATGTAATGTCCTTAAAACAACTCAAAATGAGGCTCAGTAGTGTGTGTGGCCTCCATGTGCCTGTATGACCTCCCTACAACGCCTGTGCATGCTCCTGATGAGGTGGCGGATGGTCTCCTGAGGGATCTCCTCCCAGACCTGGACTAAAGCATCCGCCAACTCCTGGACAGTCTGTTGGTGGATGGAGCGAGACATGATGTCCCAGATGTGCTCAATTGGATTCAGGTCTGGGGAACGGGCGGGCCAGTCCATAGCATCAATGCCTTCGTCTTGCAGGAACTGCTGACACACTCCAGCCACATGAGGTCTAGCATTGTCTTGCATTAGGAGGAACCCAGGACCAACTGCACCAGCATATGGTCTGAGGATCTCATCTGGGTACCTAATTGCAGTCAGGCTACCTTTGGCGAGCACATGGAGGGCTGTGCGGCCTCCAAAAGAAATGCCACCCCAGACCATTACTGACCTACTGCCAAACTGGTCATTCTGGAGGATGTTGCAGGCAGCAGAATGTTCTCCATGGCATCTCCAAACTCTGTCACATGTGCTCAGTGAGAACCTGCTTTCATCTGTGAAGAGCACAGGGTGCCAGTGGCGAATTTGCCAATCTTGGTGTTCTCTAGCAAATGCAAAACGTCATGCACAGTGTTGGGCTGTAAGCACAACCACCACCTGTGGGCGTCGGGCTCTCATACTACCCTCATGTACTCTGTTTCTGATCGTTTGAGTAGACACATGCACATTTGTGGCTTGCTGGAGGTCATTTTGCAGGGTTCTGACAGTTCTCCTCCTGTTCCTCCTTGCACAAAGGCGGCAGTAGCGGTCCTGCTGCTGGGTTGTTGCCCTTCTACGGCCTCCTCCATGTCTCCTGATGTACTGGCCTTTCTCCTGGTAGCGCCTCCATGCTCTGGACACTACGCTGACATACACAGCAAACCTTCTTGCCACAGCTCGCATTGATGTGTCAACCTGGATGAGCTGCACTACCTGAGCCACTTGTGTGGGTTGTAGACTCATGCTACCACTAGAGTGAAAGCACCGCCAGCTTTCAAAAATGATCAAAACATCAGCCAGAAAGCATAGGAGCTGAGAAGTGGTCTGTGGTCACCACCTGCTAACAACTCCTTTATTGGGGGTGTGTTGCTAATTGCCTATAATTTCCACCTGTTGTCTATTCCATTTGCACAACAGCATGTGAAATTGATTGTCAATCAGTGTTGCTTCCTAAGTGGACAGTTTGATTTCACAGAAGCGTGATTGACTTGGAGTTACATTGTGTTGTTTAAGTGGTCCCTTTATTTTTTTGAGCTGTGCGTGTGTGTGTGTGTGTGTGTGTGTGTGTGTGTGTGTGTGTGTGTATACATATGTACACAGTATATATATATGTGTGTGTGTATGTGTGTATATATATATATATATATATATGGGATAGGAAAAGGATCTTGTGGGAGCCAATCAGCCTTCAGAATAACAATTTTATAAAAATAATTTTTTTATTTATACACAAACGAAAGGTATTTATAACCTAAAAGTTTGTCCTAGGTACAAATATCTAAAAATTCAATAAAACAATTAAACAATCTTATACATAGATATTTTTAGTTGATGTGAGGAAGTTACAGTCAGGTTGTCACAGTCAGAACTTGGAGGGGACGTGCATCCAACCAGGTGCTTGTAATATAGCTTTGTTAGCTCAATAGTGCAAACCCAACGCGTTTCGTCCGTTAGGACTTCATCAGGGGTTGATAATCAGCTTTCATGATAAAATGATTTACCACTGATTAAGACAGGTTTAAATTCTTAATGTTACATCCAATCACAAGTTCTTTTCAAATGATTTGGTATCTAAATAGACTTCATCAAAACAGAAAATGTACAATTAGGTTGAAGTCAGAAGTAGTATTTATCCCTAATCAAGGAGAGTAGAATCCTACAATCCAACTCTGCTCCAAAAAAATCACCACAATGGGAGTCTTTAGAAATTTCCAATCCTGAACCGCACTATTCCTTTTTCACTGGAACAGGCACAACCTCACAGGATCACAACTACCTAAAGACTCCCATTGTGGTGATTTTTTTGGAGCAGAGTTGGATTGTAGGATTCTACTCTCCTTGATTAGGGATAAATACTACTTCTGACTTCAACCTAATTGTACATTTTCTGTTTTGATGAAGTCTATTTAGATACCAAATCATTTGAAAAGAACTTGTGATTGGATGTAACATTAAGAATTTAAACCTGTCTTAATCAGTGGTAAATCATTTTATCATGAAAGCTGATTATCAACCCCTGATGAAGTCCTAACGGACGAAACGCGTTGGGTTTGCACTATTGAGCTAACAAAGCTATATTACAAGCACCTGGTTGGATGCACGTCCCCTCCAAGTTCTGACTGTGACAACCTGACTGTAAATTCCTCACATCAACTAAAAATATCTATGTATAAGATTGTTTAATTGTTTTATTGAATTTTTAGATATTTGTACCTAGGACAAACTTTTAGGTTATAAATACCTTTCGTTTGTGTATAAATAAAAAAATTATTTTTATAAAATTGTTATTCTGAAGGCTGATTGGCTCCCACAAGATCCTTTTCCTATCCCATATCTATTTTAGATACCTTATCTGACAGAGGGTATTTCTTGTTGGTTAGAGACTAGTGGTACAGCGCAAAAATAGGGTTACCTTTTGTTTTGTATATATATATATATATATATATATACACACACAGGTTGAGTATCCCATATCCAAATATTCCGAAATACGGAATATTCTGAAACACAGAATTTTTGGAGTGAGAGTGAAATAGTGAAACCTTTGTTTTCTGACGGCTCATTGTACACAAACTTTGTTTAATACACAAACATTAAAAATATTGTATTAAATGACCTTCAGGCTGTGTGTATAAGATGTACATGAAACATAAATGAATTGTTTGAATGTACACACACTTTGTTTAATGCACTAAGTTATACAAAATATTGTCTAAAATTACATTCAGGCTGTGTGTATAAGGTGTATATGTAACATAAATGCATTCTGTACTTATATTTAGGTCCCATCACCATGATATCTCATTATGGTATGCAATTATTCCAAAATACAGAAAAATCCGATATCCAAAATACCTCTGGTCCCAAGCATTTTGGATAAGGGATACTCAACCTGTATATGGATCGTGTAATGGTTAGCATTACTGCCTTACAGCACTAATGTCATGGGTTCGATTCCCACTATTCTCTGTGTGGAGTTTGTATATGCTTCCCTTACTTGCGTGGGTTTCCTCCGGGTACTCTGGTTTCATCCCACAATTCAAAAATATACTGGTAGGATAATTGGCTTCAAACAAAAATTAACCCTAGTTTGTATGTGTGTGTGTACATTGCTTTAATAGGCAGCCTCCCCCAGTCTCACTCCCATGAGATTTGTGATTTCACGGACTGGGTGCACTGCTTAGTTAATGACAAACACAACATGGCCGGTACACTACTGTATATAAATAAATTGCTTGTGCTGTCCTTTACTAAGCAGTACACCCAATCCGTGAAATCACAAGTCTCACGGGGGGTGGGATTGGGGCAGACTGCCTTTTAAAGCAATGGGGAGGCCCAGGAAGAAGATAACACTCTTGTAATTTGAAAAGTCACACTTGTATATTTGTGTAAAAAGTAGCACCTATTTCTATTTTTGACTCTATATGTGTGCGCATGTCTGAGTCTGTATACAAAGTATGACAGAACTTGTTTTGGGAAAATTAGAAAAAAACTGTGTGTGCTAATTTTTACACAGATACACAATACAAGTGTGTCCTTTGCGGGAATCAAACCCTAGTTCACAGGCATGGTAACCATCAGCGATAACAATATACCAGTAGAGCCTTGGAGATAGGTTATTGACACCTGCAGCGACATAGTGATGTCACTCATTGTACTTTTTTTATAGTGCTTTGTGTCCCAACTCTATAGCTCATTGTAAAGATTTTTTTTCTTTTAGAGAGCTGTGTAGAACTCCGAACTGTGCTTTTTCTTTGTGTGCATTTGTACATATTTTGGGGAAATTAGATAAAAAACTGTGTATGCTAATTTTTACACAGCTGTAATGCTACTTTATACACAAATATACAAAGTTTGGCTTTTTAAATTATGAGAGTGTTATCTTTATAAGACTGAGTTTACCGTACTTCTTCCTGGGCCTCCCCATTGCTTTAATAGCCAGCCTCTCCCACCCCCAATCTCATTGTCCGTAAAACTTGTGATTTTACAGAGAACCAAACCCAGTTAATTAGAAAACAAAAAATTGGAAACCGCACTGGTATAGTGGATGTATATGTATAATGATAATTATCTATATAAACTGATAATTGAATTTAAGGTTCAAATCCTCATTTTGGGAAGCAGATACGTAAGGTAACGCATTCCTTATTTTTATGTATCAGAAAGCTGCCCATCAGTGGTGCTCCCCCGAGTCAGTTATTCACAGTGTAAACATAGAGAAAAAGAAAAAAAGAAGACTCTTGTTGGGAAGCACTCATATACAGATAATGTTATATGACTGAATGTCACAATAGCTAACTAAAATGCTATATTTTATTAATTCTCATTAAAATTGATTATTGAGGAGTTCAATGAGCGCCCATATTTGTTAAATAGTGACATTGCGAAAATATAGAAAGTGATATATAAATTGCAAGGTGCAAATACCTAATACAGGCCGAAGTGGGTATATCTATAATTTTGTTGATAATCACATTCCAACTATAGGACAACCTGTGACAAAAAGTTACTCATTCAGTGTATATATATATGACCGTCATTTATAAACTGCTATATATCCCAAATGGGATTTTTAATCCTAGCAGATGGTTGAATCATAGGTCATAACCGAGATGTAAGACAATGCTCTATATTGGTGACAGGTGGGTGGCAAATATTTGCAGTACCAGGGTGTTCCTTGGTAGTCTCCCATCCAAGTACTTAACCCGGCCCTCCACTGCTTGGCTTCCAAGATCAGATGAGATTGGGCATCTCCAGCGGGGTAAGACCGCAGACCTTATGCTCACCCTTGTCACACTGTGTCCAAATTGGGCACAGATAAGAGCCAATTTGCGTTATTATGTGAGCCACAGGTAATAATTTTAACAGATGATTACAGCATTTAAAAATATATTAACTGCCACGTGTTTGCTGCCCACTGCTGTTGCTTAGCTTAGTCATCCAGCTACCTCAGTATAACCTTTTGGCCTAAACTGGATAAAAACAATATTGTGAGCTGTGAGGTGGAAATGAATGTTATTGATGTTAATACAGGTTGAGTATCCCATATCCAAATATTCCCAAATACGGAATATTCTGAAATACAGACTTTTTTGAGTGAGACTGAGATAGGGAAACCTTTGTTTTCTGATGGCTCAATGTACACAAACTTTGTTTAATACACAAAGTTACTAAATATATTGTATTGAATGACATTCAGGCTGTGTGTATAAGGTGTATATGAAACATAAATGAATTGTGTGACTGTAGACACACTTTGTTTAATGCACAAAGTTATAAAAAATATTGTCTAAAATTATTTTCAGGCTGTGTGTATAAGGTGTATATGAACCTTAAATCCATTCTGTGCTTAGATTTAGGTCCCATCACCATGATATCTCATTATGGTATGCAATTATTCCAAAATACAGAAAAATCCCATATCCAAAATACCTCTGGTCCCAAGCATTTTGGATAAGGGATACTCAACCTGTAATACTGTAGGAACAAAAACACCCCCAGATGCTGTTATTATAGCTGTTTTTATGTTGTTTTTTAAAATCCAGATCCAAAACCAAAACCCACAAGGGCGGTTTTGGTAAAACTCCAAAACACAAAGGAAATCCAGGTCCAAAACCAAAACACAAAACCTGAAAATTGACCTGGCGCACACCTCTATGTTAAATGAATGACACTGTCTGCTGTTCGGGTCATGTCTACAGTATGTCATGGTTTTTGTAAGCATTTTATGGCCTTTGTGTTTTGACATGCTTGTACCTGCTTGCCTTGATCTATCATTCCAATTCCAAATAAAGTATTTTTTAAAAGAAAAAGAAAAATAGATCCACTTTGCAATCACTATTGGGAATGATGGGATCTGCAGTATTCTGCATCACTTTGCATAATGCAAGCGATATCTCCGACATCTCCTGCATTAAGCTGCATTAAATCACCTTGTTACTTTGCTTTTGCCCTTAAACATTTTGAAAAAGCCATTTTTGCATGATGTAATGTTTGATAAAAATAGTAACTTTTACGAGTGTGAGATTCATAATGACAAGAAATGACCTAATACAGATCCCTCATCTCTCATCAGGTTATGGGAATGCGGTCTGACCTCCTCCTGCTGTGATGATCTCCGCTCTGTTCTTACTACACTCCGCTCTCTGACCAGACTGGACCTGTCAGTGAATGCTCTGGGGGACTCTGGAATAAAGCTTCTGTGTGAGGGACTTAGACATCCAGACTGTGCCCTGCAGGGTCTTACGTAAGATATGTCTAAGTGTTACTATAACTATTAGTATATTCATTGTTACGTTACAAACATTGCTTTGTATTTTTCTTGAAGAACCAGTTTTATGCAAAATTTATTATGCTAATATTATTAGTTTTATTATAAATTCTGGACATTTCCACTCTCGTCAGATGTTTGGAGACACAGATTAGACAAATGGGTGATGCGCAATTCTTTGTACATATTTTTTATATAAAACAAACTTTCATGTAATTGTAGAACCGCACAGATGGAGACCGCAGCACAGATAGCGCTGTGCGATGTCACTTAATGCCCAATGTCACAGGCTGTGTATGGCGAACAAGTGGACATGGACTTGGGTGAATGAGTGGTGTCCACTACTGAATAGGAATTAGACAAATAATTACTCTGACTTTCACACTCATGTAACAAAACTAGAATATGTTCCACAGCACTGAGATTATTTGAGATACAGGGGTGAAGACGGGTTTAGTCTGGGGAGAGGGAAAGTCTGGAGGACACCACTATTTTCTCCATTCATAAGGCCTTGATGTGTCTGGGAAGAGAAATGTGGTGGAAATGAGCCCTCATACTATCCGTATAACAGGACACATTTGGCTCCTTCCAGATACTTACTTTCCAGAAACAAATCCACACTCATAATGGTTACAGGAATTTTTTGGGCTGCACCTGCATTAATGAGTAGATGTATAGAATAGACGTTGTGCACGGCAACCGCACAGTGGTGCAAGACACATTGGGTCAGCTTGGGGAACATCCCTAATGTTATAATAAATTTGGTATCGCCAAGAGACCCTGTCCATTTTTCATGCTCATATACCTTCAGCATATGCAGAGTGTCAACACCCAGATGTTGGAGGTACGTCTAATGTCCTCACTGGCAGAATAAGACTTTCTGCTAGCCTCCAAACCTTCAGACGTTCTCTGAGAATGCCCCTCTTCAGGCAGCTTATCACATCCCAGTACCACCCACATAACCTCTCTAAGCTATACTACTAATTACCTCCCACTACATAGTGTACAGGGTTGCATTCAATATACCGGGAACACTAGTGTTGGAAACCCAACAGCCAGTGAAATGCCGGCAGTCCAATTCCCGACCCCTTTCCCATATTGCCCCTCAGGTGGTGGCCACGCAACCACCCGAGGGGGAATAAAATAGTGTGGCGACCTAAGGTCACCATCAGGCCCAATGTGTGGTGAGAGACGATATTCCGGCTCCTGGCTGGGATATCAAATCCAACTCAGTGTACGTATAACTTACAGTACATGTGTTCTCTTTCTGTGCCTAAATCTCACACCAAGAGAGGCCTCTTGCATCCCATTGAGAACTATTTAGCCAATTGGCCATCAAAGCAGTGAAGGAAAAATAGTTTTGAGCCGGTGTCTTTATTGGTCAGCGCAGCCATGGATTAGCACATGCACACAGATATATCAGTGAGAGGAAGGAGGGGAGGACCATCCAGCCTGCCAGGGGAGGGATCAGGAGATCCTACTCCAGGGGAGGGATCAGGAGATCCTACTCCAGGGGAGGGATCAGGAGATCCTACTCCAGGGGTATCATAGCTTTATCACAGACCTGCTAATGTCATCCACATATGGTGTTAGCAATGGGAGTATAGGTTTTTATATGCTTGATAAATAGCTCCACTGAATGATATAGAATTTGCAGTAATCTGCATAATGCAGAAGGTATCTCTGATATGTTCAACTTAAAGCTGTTGTTAAATAGCATCGTTACTTAGATTATTGTCTTAATCATTTGGAAGCAGCCATGTTTGCATGATGTAAGTCTTGCTATATAGTTTATAAATGCTCAGTAATAGCGCCATGCTGAGTGTGAGCCTGTAACTGATAAGTAATGATCTAATACAGATCCCTCTTCTTTTATCAGGTTACAGTTCTGTCGTCTGACCTCCTCCTGCTGTGATGATCTCCGCTCTGTTCTTACTACAAACCGCTCTCTGACCAGACTGGACCTTATAGGGAATACTCTGGGGGACTCTGGAATAAAACTTCAGGAGTGTGTAAAGCCGCCTCTGCAGCTTCACATGTAAAATGATTGTGTTACATCCACAAGATTGTGTTATATTCAAAACTGCATTTACATTTGTACTGAATGGAGATGATTCAGAGTTGTGTAAGTGGGCTGCATTGGCCCCCCGAGATAACTGTGAGTGTCGGCCTGTCCTCATTGATGGGTCTTCCTCTGTGGCTGCATCACTTACCCATCTGCTTGCATTGGGTGTTCCTGAGTGGTGACTAGGAGGTGTCTATGTGAATGCATGGAGATGTTATGGTAGTGTCTATGGCATGTCACTGAGGTGGCTGCAGACTCAGACACATAATCGCTCACACTGGAGGCCACGCTCTGATTGAGCATCTGCTCATAGCAGGGGGCTGGTACAAGCTTCGACGATGCACCCAATGGTGGCGTCTACAGATGCTCAGAGTGGGCGTCTCAGTTATTGCACAGTCAGACTCCTGGGAAGGGGCCCTGGCTGTACCCCAGGGAAGGGCTCATGGTGGCTATCTGCATGTGATTCAGAATCAGCCCCAATGTGAGTGACCTCCTGTATAACATGGGACACTGCAGCTATTTATATACAATGGACTTTAACAGATGGGAAAATATGTTATTCTCTCTTAGCGGTGAATGAGAGTTTCTGGATTTGTTTTATACAATTTTAAACGTTATATAAAAAAACTCTTCTGTGTGTTTTTTTTTAACTTATTCTCACTGTATATAATATATTGGCAAGGGGTCCATAGTGCTGGGATCAGTGGGGGTGGGGACATAGTGCACATGTGCAGAAAGGGTCCTGCATCCCACTATACAATAAATCCCAGCAACATGCCCCCCAAGATGGCAGCTGAGTACACCCTCATGAGCACCACCGCTTACTGTACATAACACAATACAAAATATGAGCGGCCCCTTGGATAGGATGTATATGTCCTATCCAACTACTCTGGTATTCTTGCTGTTGGAATAAACGCTTTTCCTGGGAAACAAGATGAAACAACTAAACATTTGATTAATCCATAATAAATCACACCACAATCATAGGGAAGATTCCTTATCTTAACTCAACCAATCACAGTGAGATGCGTGCACATAAAGGTATCTTTCGGGAACTTCAAACTGTCATTGCTATCAGATCTCAATCAGCCATGGACCAATGTACATTCCTTTCGGGTATCGACTCACCTGGGAATAGGTAAACATGTTCCTTAACAGGTTTCTTTAACACTGGGCTAGGACTCATCTACCAGCCAATCCTCATACAGGTGTGCATGCACAAAAATAATAACAATAGAGAGGAATTATTTCTCCGAATGGGTGGGTTTATTCCAGCATCCAAATAAAAAAAGTTACAAATTTCCAATCACAAAATGTATTCCAGATATGACTAGGACAAACTAAAAACAATAAAAAAAATGGACCTCCAATGAGCATATGGACTCACTGAACAAACTAAGACCTTTTCATCCAGAATGAGCAGGAGCAGGAATGTTCTTGTGAATGAATATAATGCAAGGGCACTGTCAGAGAGAGTCCATAATCACCACCAATGCATTTCTGATCTATATGGTCCTTCCATAGGTTGTATATGGGTTCTCACCAAGTACAGATTTATGTACCCCTGCCTGTATCACATGACTAAGGGAGGAATTACTAAACAAACTAAAACCTGGCAAAACATAAACAACATATGTTTCTATCCTATGTTATACTTGTTAATCTAAAGCCACCTATATATTCATTCATTATTAAAATATATTAAAAACAAACTAACATCATGATTACATAAAATACATTAAAAAAAAATTTGATATTAAACAAAATCGAGTCAATGATTTCCACTCTGTCCATAAGGGTATGGCACCAAAGTAATTCCAACTAGGGAGGCCAATCCCGAGCCGTTTTTTCAATCCGGGGATTCGGGATTGAAAAACGGTCAATCCCGGGATTCCCAGGATCCCGGGATTGCAGTAGGGATCAGTGAAGGTTGTAGGGAGCAGCGCTGGAGGGAGGGTGTAGGTAGCGGTGCGGGAGGTAGGGAGGGTGTAGGTAGCGGTGCGGGACTTGGGAGGGTGTAGGTAGCGGTGCGGGAGGGAGGGTGTAGGTAGCGGCGCGGGAGGGAGAAAGGCTGTAGGGAGCTCTGACTGCCCGGAGAGAGGGTGGGTGTAAGTAATACTACTTATTATTAGGCGGGCGGCAACCCTGGACAAGCCAATCAGAGATGACGGACCGGCAGCCAATCAGGGAAGCAGCCGCAGCAGTCTCTTATTCTTGGGAGTGTGCGCACCACTCTTTTCCAAGTTTTATAATCAGGCACTCATGCCCTGTGTAATACCTGTAATAAGTCCTTTATTGTGGCTATCTGTTTTACAGAATAATCCTTTATAGCCCCCTATTATTCAATTTCTATTTCTTTGTAATATCTTCGACTGTATTAGACTTTACTTGTAGTTCATCCGATTAAACATTTCAATATAGATGGAATATTAATGTGATGAGACTGAAGATAGTCGTACCATATAACACTACTGAGTTGACAATCTACACATGCTGTTTTTGCCTGTCTGTATTATTGATCTTAATTCATGTTAAATACATTCAAAGGACAATTGTGTTCCCTGCCAATTGTTCAGGAATATTGCCAGTTTATTTTCTATAACAAGCACTATGCTAATAGGTGATTTTTGCCCCCCGATTGTGGCTTATACTCCCACATCCAAATTAAGGTGTATATCCGTGTTAGCACCTGAGTCTTATACCTCGCCCACTAAAAAGGTATGATAATGGTATGTTATAAATGCACTATGTCGTATAATATTTGGACAGAGCTAATATATTGTCCTTCTCTTACATACCCCAGCTAATACCTGCTGGTCGTGGCGATGATATATTATAGGTAGTGTGTTATATCATATACTGTTTAAGGTAAAGCTAAAATATTATCCTTCTGTTACGTGACCCAGCTTATACCTGCTGGTCGTAGCTTATGCCTGCAGTTCCACACATATGGTCAGGGGTCCACATAGCATTCCCTATCAGGGTAATAACACTATGTCCCACACAATTATTAGTGTTTATTACTCAGGTTAAGTTCCTAGTGTAGACAGGTGTGTTAGATAATACAGAGGTGTAGCGGCTACCTGTTTATAATACCTTTCACATCTCCCATTTATAAATCTTGTTAGACAATACTAATATAATAAAGTAGATAGATATATCTTTATATGGAGATGTATTGTATTATAACATGCACCCAATTTCCAGCTTATATACAGTGTGATAGGGAGCCGTCTAGAGCACAGCTTGCTAGAACCGCAAGCTGTACTACCGTGCAGCCGCTGACCCCCGCTTCCCGTTACCCAGGGTGCGGTTACCAATGGTGGTATCAGTCAGTGCGGGCCGCCGGGTGAGTGTCCCGCTACGGCCGCTGACCGCCGCTTCCCGTCTAACAGGTCACACACACTGCTGATAATATCCGTCAGTACGAGGCCGCCGGGTGTATGTCCCGCCTCGGCTGCAGCTGCGGCTTTGCAATACGCTACAAGATTGTATCACAACTTACAATATATAAGGAACATTTTTATTAAACAATGGATATTTCTATATGCAGTGACTGAACATTAAAAAAAAAGCTAATTGACAGACACACTGCCGTGTGAGCTGTCTCCTAACGATCGTTTCGCATGAGCTTAATCATAGGAAACCCGATTGTCGGGTCTGAAGGAGCTAAGTACCCAGTCAATCTCTCTCATTGGCCACACAGTTTGATTGACACATCTTGTGCCCAATCTTAGATTATTTTTATACAGGAACTGTTTATTATTACATCGGCTGCCAGGAGGAGTATATTGTTGATAGTTTACCACTTATATTTTTTGACTTGACATTTTCACCTACTACATAGATTAATTTTTGCCCTTCTGTGAGTTTTATTTATTTATTATAGTTCTTACTAGTTTAGTTGATAATTATTATTGTTATATTTTAAATATTATTATTTATTATTATTATTATTATTATTTGATCATCATGCTTCCTGAGAGACGTGATTGTGCCCCAGTGTATCAGGGGTGCCATATATTATTGTTGTGTTCTCTATATCTATTTGATATAGAATATATGTGTACAGGTGGAGGGAAAATATTATTTAGTGATAAAACTTACTATCTTAGGTGCCATTACCGAATCTCTGAAATAGTTGTTGACGTGATCCATTTGTGTATTATTACCCATGTACTTGTGTGGGTGTGTTCAATTTATGTACGGATATTAGGACAGTAAGTCCCCAAAGAAAAAAGAAAATAAAAAAATATATGTGCTGATCAATATAATGAATATAAGTGTAAAAGTGTACAACCGTGTACCAATAAAACAAAACGTGAGGGGCTTAACTGCGTGTACATACACTCTATTTAACATGGTGTAGTCAATTGCTATGACCAATCCCATATTTCCAAACATGGATTCTTTAATTATTACATTTTGAGGGAAAATTCATCCAGTTAGAAAGGGTGAAAAATGTATATGTTCATTCATGCCGTTTGGTTGTAAACCATCTAGTAGGAAAGTCCATCGACTTTCCTTTCTCAGCAGCTCTTGTGTTATACTGCCTCCTCTTATTCCCAGATGTACTCGTTCTATCCCAAATGCCTTAAGGTCTGTTGCTTTTCTGGCATGTTTTTCATGGAAATGTTTTGCAACCGTTGTCAGTGGTTTGAATTTATTATAATCCTTTTGGCAACTTTCTGATCGAACCAACATGCTCCAGAACCCTCTGTTTCAATGGTCTAGTTGTCATACCAATATATATTTTCCCACATGTGCAGACGAGACAGTATACAACTCCAGATGTCATACAGTTTATGTAGTCCCTGATCTTATGTATTTTGTGATATTTATCTTCAAATTCCGTTGTTTTTGTCATATAATCACATGCTTTACATCCTCCACATTTGTATGACCCCGTGAGAGCTCTGTTTGATATTTTTGAACTGTAGTGGCTATGGACTATTTCATCCCTGAGGTTGTTCGCTCTCCTCCAACTCATGGATGGTTTGGTTCCAAGTTCTTTAGCCAAATCTGGATCCAAGGTCAAAATTGACCAATGTTTATTAATAATTATTTGCAGTTCTTCCCATTCTGAGCAAAAGTCGCCCACAAATCTGATAACATCTGACTTTTTGGTTATCTTGCTTTTCTTGGGAAAGAGCAGCTGATTGCGATCCATTTGTTGTGCCTGATATTTGGCTTTTTTAATGGCCCTTTTCGAATAGCCTCTCCTTAAAAGTCTCTCACTCAGTTCCATAGCTCTCTGTTCGAATTCTGCTAGCCCGGAGCAATTTCTCCTCATTCTCAGGAACTCCCCTCTGGGGATTCCTTTAAGGACCGGGGGGAAGTGTGCACTTGATCTATGTAGGACACTGTTAGTTGCTGTGTGTTTTCTATGTAGATCTGTACTTATTCTGCCATCTTCCAGTTTTCTCACCCCATGGAGGTATATAAAAAACAGTACGATTGAATAATTATGACAGCCTATGAGACGGGCATTATAAATAAAACAGAACTCAAATTCCTGGAGGTAGAAGAACCAAAGACCCCCACATTTTATTTACTCCCCAAAGTTCATAAGAACGAACAAATACCCCCTGGCCGCCCCATAGTCTCGGGGATAGAGGGGTTGACTGAACAAGCCAGCATATT
Source organism: Pseudophryne corroboree (assembly GCF_028390025.1). Taxonomy (NCBI): domain Eukaryota; kingdom Metazoa; phylum Chordata; class Amphibia; order Anura; family Myobatrachidae; genus Pseudophryne; species Pseudophryne corroboree. The sequence goes on along the minus strand of NC_086446.1, from coordinate 56,945,117 downwards.
TTTGGATACCCACCTCAGGAAGTTTGTAACTTCATTACCGTCCTATACAAAGGACACAACAGACGTACTGTGCAAACTGAATGAAATCCATACTGATAGGCAAGTTTTTCTTGCCACATGTGATGTTGAATCACTCTATACCAGCATTCAGCATGAGAAAGGCATTCAGTCTGCTGAATATTTTCTCCAGAAAGAGGATAAAACGGAATTTGGAGAATTCCTGTTAAAACTTCTGACGTTTGTACTTCAGAAAAATTTCTTTGTCTTTGATGACAAATATTATTTGCAGGTGCGGGGCACAGCTATGGGGGTGGCCTGTGCCCCCACATATGCTAATATATATTTGGGCTGGTGGGAGGAGTCCATTCTCTTTCATGAGACAATGGAAGAGTATACCCAACACATCCTAATTTGGAGGAGATATATAGATGACCTGCTCATCCTGTGGGACGGTCCCAGAGATAAGTTTAGAGAATTGATTGATATACTTAACAATAACAACCTCAATCTCAAACTTACCTATGAAATCAGTGAGACTGAAGTGACATTTCTGGACCTGAAGGTGAGAAAACTGGAAGATGGCAGAATAAGTACAGATCTACATAGAAAACACACAGCAACTAACAGTGTCCTACATAGATCAAGTGCATACTTCCCCCCGGTCCTTAAAGGAATCCCCAGAGGGGAGTTCCTGAGAATGAGGAGAAATTGCTCCAGGCTAGCAGAATTCGAACAGAGAGCTATGGAGCTGAGTGAGAGACTTTTAAGGAGAGGTTATTCGAAAAGGGCCATTAAAAAAGCCAAATATCAGGCACAACAAATGGATCGCAATCAGCTGCTCTTTCCCAAGAAAAGCAAGATAACCAAAAAGTCAGATGTTATCAGATTTGTGGGCGACTTTTGCTCAGAATGGGAAGAAATACAAATAATTATTAATAAACATTGGTCAATTTTGACCTTGGATCCAGATTTGGCTAAAGAACTTGGAACCAAACCATCCATGAGTTGGAGGAGAGCGAACAACCTCAGGGATGAAATAGTCCATAGCCACTACAGTTCAAAAATATCAAACAGAGCTCTCACGGGGTCATACAAATGTGGAGGATGTAAAGCATGTGATTATATGACAAAAACAACGGAATTTGAAGATAAATATCACAAAATACATAAGATCAGGGACTACATAAACTGTATGACATCTGGAGTTGTATACTGTCTCGTCTGCACATGTGGGAAAAGATATATTGGTATGACAACTAGACCATTGAAACAGAGGGTTCTGGAGCATGTTGGTTCGATCAGAAAGTTGCCAAAAGGATTATAATAAATTCAAACCACTGACAACGGTTGCAAAACATTTCCATGAAAAACATGCCGGAAAAGCAACAGACCTTAAGGCATTTGGAATAGAATGAGTACACTTGGGAATAAGAGGAGGCAGTATAACACAAGAGCTGCTGAGAAAGGAAAGTTGATGGACTTTCCTACTAGATGGTTTACAACCGATTTTCAACCTTTCTAACTGGATGAATTTTCCCTCAAAATGTAATAATTAAAGAATCCATGTTTGGAAATATGGGATTGGTCATAGCAATTGACTACACCATGTTAAATAGAGTGTATGTACACGCAGTTAAGCCCCTCACGTTTTGTTTTATTGGTACACGGTTGTACACTTTTACACTTATATTCATTATATTGATCAGCACATATATTTTTTTATTTTCTTTTTTCTTTTTTCTTTGGGGACTTACTGTCCTAATATCCGTACATAAATTGAACACACCCACACAAGTACATGGGTAATAATACACAAATGGATCACGTCAACAACTATTTCAGAGATTCGGTAATGGCACCTAAGATAGTAAGTTTTATCACTAAATAATATTTTCCCTCCACCTGTACACATATATTCTATATCAAATAGATATAGAGAACACAACAATAATATATGGCACCCTGATACACTGGGGCACAATCACGTCTCTCAGGAAGCATGATGATCAAATAATAATAATAATAGATAATATTTAAAATATAACAATAATAATTATCAACTAAACTAGTAAGAACTATAATAAATAAATAAAACTCACAGAAGGGCAAAAATTCATCTATGTAGTAGGTGAAAATGTCAAGTCAAAAAATATAAGTGGTAAACTATCAACAATATACTCCTCCTGGCAGCCGATGTAATAATAAACAGTTCCTGTATAAAAATAATCTAAGATTGGGCACAAGATGTGTCAATCAAACTGTGTGGCCAATGAGAGAGATTGACTGGGTACTTAGCTCCTTCAGACCCGACAATCGGGTTTCCTATGATTAAGCTCATGCGAAACGATCGTTAGGAGACAGCTCACACGGCAGTGTGTCTGTCAATTAGCTTTTTTTTTAATGTTCAGTCACTGCATATAGAAATATCCATTGTTTAATATAAATGTTCCTTATATATTGTAAGTTGTGATACAATCTTGTAGCGTATTGCACAGCCGCAGCTGCAGCCGAGGCGGGACATACACCCGGCGGCCTCGCACTGACAGATATCATCAGCAGTGCGTGTGACCTGTTAGACGGGAAGCGGCGGTCAGCGGCCGTAGTGGGACACTCACCCGGCGGCCCGCACTGACTGATACCACCATTGGTAACCGCACCCTGGGTAACGGGATGTGGGGGTCAGCGGCTGCATGGTAGTACAGCATGCGGTTCTAGCAAGCTGTGCTCTAGACGGCTCCCTATCACACTGTATATAAGCTGGAAATTGGGTGCATGTTATAATACAATACATCTCCATATAAAGATATATCTATCTACTTTATTATATTAGTATTGTCTAACAAGATTTATAAATGGGAGATGTGAAAGGTATTATAAACAGGTAGCCGCTACACCTCTGTATTATCTAACACACCTGTCTACACTAGGAACTTAACCTGAGTAATAAACACTAATAATTGTGTGGGACATAGTGTTATTACCCTGATAGGGAATGCTATGTGGACCCCTGACCATATGTGTGGAACTGCAGGCATAAGCTACGACCAGCAGGTATAAGCTGGGTCACGTAACAGAAGGATAATATTTTAGCTTTACCTTAAACAGTATATGATATAACACACTACCTATAATATATCATCGCCACGACCAGCAGGTATTAGCTGGGGTATGTAAGAGAAGGACAATATATTAGCTCTGTCCAAATATTATACGACATAGTGCATTTATAACATACCATTATCATACCTTTTTAGTGGGCGAGGTATAAGACTCAGGTGCTAACACGGATATACACCTTAATTTGGATGTGGGAGTATAAGCCACAATCGGGGGGCAAAAATCATCTATTAGCATAGTGCTTGTTATAGAAAATAAACTGGCAATATTCCTGAACAATTGGCAGGGAACACAATTGTCCTTTGAATGTATTTAACATGAATTAAGATCAATAATACAGACAGGCAAAAACAGCATGTGTAGATTGTCAACTCAGTAGTGTTATATGGTACGACTATCTTCAGTCTCATCACATTAATATTCCATCTATATTGAAATGTTTAATCGGATGAACTACAAGTAAAGTCTAATACAGTAGAAGATATTACAAAGAAATAGAAATTGAATAATAGGGGGCTATAAAGGATTATTCTGTAAAACAGATAGCCACAATAAAGGACTTATTACAGGTATTACACAGGGCATGAGTGCCTGATTATAAAACTTGGAAAAGAGTGGTGCGCACACTCCCAAGAATAAGAGATTGTCAACTAAGAATGTCAATCTAGTCCTTTACAGCTCTCACAGTAGCACTTACAAAGGATACATTTGTTTCCAATAGGATGGTAAAGAAATGATTTCTGTAACAAAAATGGATACATTCTAAACACTTGAGAGAGTGAAAAATTAAAGGCAGCAGTGACTAAATTTTTAGCTTTATTTCACATTTTGTTTATAATTTTTGCACTTGTTTTCATTTGCACAATATTTTCGCACATGTTTTAAGATAATAAATAAAAGTTATATTTTATCATTAGTGGTCAAATATCATTCAAATATTTGACTTTAAGTATAGTGTCACAAAGTCCGAGTGTGCCCATAATTGGGAATACTTCCTTCTTCTGGTTTCTACCTTTCTCCATCTTCCTGCGTCAAACAGAAGCCTTGCATTGTTTACTTTAATTCTTTCGAATGCAAGCCGATGATGACTTCTGGTAAGTTGAACGCAAACCAGGAATCACATACATAGAAATAGCTTTGACCTTATAGTGTTTGGTACAGGCCATTTTGTTCTGGTTCCAATTCCATTAAAACAGGTTGTAGTTTCCCAAAATGCAGGTAGTATCCGGTCTTAAGGTTGACAGCACTTAGGTTGACACTCATTAAGTTGACCACTATTGGTCAATGTGCATTAGGTCGACATGGTCATTAGGTCAACATGGTCACTAGGTGAACACATGAAAATGTCGACATGAGTTTTTAAAAAATATATTTTTGTAACTTATTTATACTTTACGATCCACGTGGACTATGATTAGGAATAGTAACCTGTGTCGAGCGCATCGGTAGCGGAGCAAGGCACCTTGCTGGAAGCATGGCGAGTGAAGCAAGCCATGTGAGGGGACACGGTGCATTAATTTGGGTTCCCGTTCACTTTATGAAGAAAACAACACCAATTTTTTTTTTTTTAAACTCAAGTTGACCTTTTTCCATGTCGACCTAATGACCATGTCAACCTATTTCAGGTGTCGACCTAGTCACTATCAATCAATAGTGGTCAACATAATAACTGTCGACCTAGTTACTGTCTACCCAATGATCCACACCCAATGCAGACCATGACATCTGGAGTACATATAATTGAAATGAAAACTTATTAATGCTCATATACTGTATATAATACTTCTTTTAGTAGTATCCACATATACATCATCAAATGGTAATCCATAGATATCATTTAATTTAAAAGTCAGCATTCAAGCTTTTCAGGCATTGGGGTTTCAATGTATATAGTGATTTCATTTGAATCCTAGCCAATCTTATATCCTTATAATTAATACTCCAGTTAGGATTAACTACCTTAATACCACAGAATGATACCAAGTGTTTAAGGTCACAATGGTAAACTTGTTTTCAAAAGTAAGGAAACATTATGCGTTTCCAATACTTTTTTTTAGCATTCCTAACATGCTATGTGAGTTTCTCATTACACATTCTTGTGGTTTTTTTACATTTATTTTACCCTTAGAGATTGATGGCCTAGATATAACTTCAGATCTATTAAGGTCCCCCCACTTATTTAACTCTTCTACCATAATGTTCTCTGTATCATTATTTAGGTACTGACAAAAATGGGTAAGAGATTCCTAATCCCCACTCCAAATAAAGACAATATCATCAATATAGCATCACCATTTCACCAGCCTGTACTAAGAGTGTGCTCACTCCATATCGAGCAGACCTCCCACCATGCTATAAACAAGTTGGCATAATATGGGGCCAGTCAGGTACCCATGGCGGTGCATGTTAACTGCAAATAAAGTGCATCCCCAAATCAAGAATAGTTTTTAAGATAATGGCAAAACCTTTCAAAACAAACTTCTGTTCTATGACATCTTTTCTATCTAAAGAACTACATCTAGACTACTGTATATCCAGGTTATGCTATATCCAATTTTCCATTATATTTCTGAAAGTTCTATAATAATTGCTATCGTATCCTTGATACAGGATGGGGTGTCTTGTACCAAAGGCTATAACAGATGATCAAAATAATGGGATAGATTAGATAATAATGAATTCATAACCACTACAATGGGACATACAGGGGAATTATACATATTTTTGAGAATTTTGGATGATGTATAAATTACCGGTATAGATGGTTGGTCTATTTTTATATAGTCATGTATATGCTCTGTAATTGCCTCCTTAGTATACATATTAAGAAAAGTTTGTAAATTTCTTAGTAATAGTATCAGTTGGGTTACCCCATCAATTGTCATATAATCTCCATATTGCAATTATCCACAACCATAATCACAATACTCCCCCCCCCCCCTTTATCTGCTGATTTAATTACTATGTGTTTATTCTCTGTTAATATTTTTATGGCCAGATGTTCCTCTTTAGACAAATTTGTGCTCTTTACAGGTTTTAAATCTAGTGTTTCTAAATCCTCTCTCACTAACTGTTTATATGTTTCTATAAAACAACCTTTTTTGTGAGTCAGGAAGAAGTGGACTTTTTCTTAAATACAGAAAATTTTTCCCCTTCTGGACTACTCCCTTTGTGATCTGAATTATCACTAAAAAATCTCTTTAGAGTTATTCTTACTATTTTTTGCAGGTCTAGATGGGGCAAATTTGAGACCTTCTTTTGGTTCAACGACATGTTCTATCTGCAAAGCACAGGGACCGCTACGGGAACTAAATTTGCACCGTCATACACCAACTTGTTCCTAGTGCAATGGGAAATGATAACATGCAGTGCCACCCTGACTACGGAAACAAACTACTACTATTGACAAGATATACAGTATTTATGATATCACCATAATCTAAAAATAAGAGCAAACAGACCTAGAACAGTTCATTCAAGAGATCAATGGGAACACAGTCAACTTGGGGTTTACTAGCAGCATCAGTCAACTTTAGTCTACTCAACTCAATCAACTTTTTGGATTTCAAGATTGGATTTCAGAATCTATTCACCACTGTTCTGCTAAGCAGAGCAGCGAGTGATAGAGCCTCCCAACTGCCTCAACCATGGGACACTGCAGCCTGGGGGTGGTACAGTCCCCAAAAAACATGATTGTCCCATGAAAATCAGGACAGCTGGGAGGTATGATCAGGTGTAAACTAATAGCCCTGTAGGATGGCTGTGTAAATGGCTTGTGCTTGTTTCACAATCAGCAGCAATCAGGCTGGCTCTCAGCTACGAATGCTGCACTGAACATTGTAAGGCTACATAATCTTGTTGGTAGAGCAGCGGCTCTCAAACGCAGTCCAGAAGGCACCCCAATGGTCCAGGTATTAGGCATATCCATAGCTCAGCACAGTTGGTAAATCATATTGCCTGAGGTGATAATTAAGTCACCTGTGGCCAAGCATGGATAAACTTAAAACCTGGACCACTGGGGTGCCTGAGGACCACCTTTGAGAACCAGGGGCATAGCCAGAACTTTGTGGGCCACATAGCAACATTTTGAAAGGGGTCCCTGACCCAATGTTTCCAGAGAGACACTTCTCTGCAGCAGTTGTTAATTTTATGTCCTATAATAGTGCCCTATTTCATTTTCTGAACCATAGTAGAGCTTTATTTAACATTATGCCCCATATTAGTGCCCTAGTTTCTTTTATAAATCGCAGTAGTGCTTAAGTTCACTCTAAGTTACATTTCAGAGCTGCCAGTGCACATTATGCCGCACAGTACCCCCAATTCACATTATAATATATAGTGCTCCCTGTTTATATTGTGCCCCATTACAGTGCCCCAGTTCATATTATATAACATTAAAATGCCCTCCAGTTCATTTTATACCACACTACAATGAGCAGGTCCAGAGGCATACCTAGATATACTACAGGACCTAAGGAAAAAGTTTGAAAATACCCCTACGTACCACCCAATGGCGAAAAATGTATATAACACATGTAACTTTGACAGGGAAGGTGGCCCCTCTCAGCTCTGGGCCCCATAGCAAATGCACTGCCTGCACCTATAGCTATGCCCATGTTGAGAATCTTCGGTTAGAGGTTTGTTTCAGGGAGCAGGCCTATAGCAAGGTACTTATTTATGTACTTGGGTTTTTGGTCTCAATGTACACTTGTGTGCCTCAGCTGTATGTGTAAAGATGCAATGAAAATGTCTAATGCTGGATACACACTAGAGCAGGCCTGGCCAACCTGTGGCTCTCCAGCTGTTGCAAAACTAAACATCCCAGCATGACCAGTCACAGTTTTAGAATCCCCTAATAGCATAAATGTGGCAGGGCATGCTGGGACTTGCAGTTTTACAACAGCTGGAAAGCAACAGGTTGGCCAGGCCAGCACTATAGGATGTGTTTGTCATGTCCTGTGTCCCTGTGTACTCAGTTGATGGTCTCTGTGATGAGATTGGGGGATCAGACTGCCACACTAAGCTATGAGGACGAATATAGGACTTCCTCATGTGTTGCTATAACTGGGTGTTGGAGAGTCTAACCCACTGGAAGGTTTTCACCAGTGACCCCTCCAATGTGGATTTGGGTTTCACTGCTTCTGATTGGCAGGCCACGGCCCTCTGGAAAGGTACCTGGAAATAGATGAGGAATCCTAAAAGAATAATTAACGGCAGACTGAATAATGAGAGAGTCTCTGAAGAGATTGAAGCAACCACACTTGGAAACAAGGAAATCCACTAGAGGAAACAATGATGACTGACTGAGAACACTCGGTGCTTGAGAATTGGTGAACTTGAAATACTCTAAGAAATAAATGACATTAAAGAAATGAATGAAGCTTGACCAGTGGCACACAATACTTGCAAATAGGTGAACTTGAGATACTTGAAGAAATGAATGAAGCTTGAAGAAATGAATGAAGCTTGAAGGAATGAATTAAGCCACGGTACTTGCATATAGATGAACATTAGATACTTGAAGAACTGAATGAAGCTTGACCGATGGCACACAGTCCTTGAGAATAGGTGAACTTGAAGCGCTTGCAGCAATGAAAGATACACACAAAGAGATGCAATAGAGAAACGTGGAAACACAGAATGGAGTCAGGAACCTGGAGCTTCAGTGTACAGCAGCATGCACTGTAGAAAGAAGAAGTTGTACAAGTGGCTTCCTGTTCCCAGGATACTACAGGTATACCCAGAGACAGACAGCCATTGGATAAAGTAGTCAGCTGAGTACTTCCAGGACTCCCACTGGACATCGCTGCGGTCAGCTGACACTGAACATGGCTGCCATCATTATGCAGACTCCAAGCATTTCCCAACAGTGTGATCTAAGATGAGAACAAGAGCATGCATCATGGTCATGGCCGGTACTGCAGCTGACGACTGAAAGCACCCCTGAGCCACGGAAACTGGAATAATGGTGATAAACTGCAGACTCTAGTCTGAATACTGACAGTGTGTACCCATCCAATCTGACAGGCAATGGGACCTGGCATGCGGCAAGTGAATACACACTTGCTGATTTTGGGTCCAATGGGGGAGAGCCACATCACATGACATGCTGCATTTTAAAATACAGGCAGAGGTTTTTTTACCTATAACATGCCTCCCAACATGACACATTCCAGGATGGACAAATTGGTTTGTTCCTGGACTTCCCTCATAATTTAGGATTTTGAAAAGGTTAATTGATAACAAAGGTGTTTCAACACAGGTGAGGGCAATCTTAAATTAAGAGAGAAGACCAGGAACCCAGCAGTTTGACCCTCCTGAAAAGGGTCATGTTGAGAGATATGGCTATGATAATATAATAACATTGCCACAGCACGCAACAAAATACTTAAAATTGTTGATTTTACAACACTATCTGCAGCTGTATTATGCGCAGACTGGCCGTCTTCATGTAATTTAGCTAAAAATATCCCTGCCAAAATGGCCGGTCCTACTACACCTCTAGTAACAGGGAATTGATACAGGAGCTCAGAGTGGTACTCAGAAGTGGCGGGATTGCGCTGACATTCCGGCGGCCGGAAGGAGGGGAAGTTGTGGGCACCAACCCCTGACAATGAGCAGTCACTTTAAAAGTAAGTAGCCTGAAAGTGCCATAATTTGCGGGGGGCATTACTATGTGCAGCATATTATGGTGTCAGGGTGATAACTGTGGAGCATAATGTGTAAGGGGCATTATTTTGTGGGGCATTATATAGTGTAAGAGACACAACTGGGGTGTAAGGTAATCTTTTCCTGCTAGACCATGCATAAATTATCAAGGCCACACTCACTTTATTTTTTTGCATGTCTTCGGAGCGCAAAAATGCTTTTTTTTTAAAACAATGTTGTGGCGGGGGGGATGGGGGGGGCACACATTTTTTAATGTTTGCACTGGGAGCCAGATTGCCTAGAAATGACCCTGAGCTCCATGCGGGAAATGCCAGAGTGGAGCAGTGACATGCGGTGGGGTGAGGCAGAGCCTTTCCTGTATTACTTATGTATAGTCAAGTTTTGAAAATATAAGGTGTATGAAAAGCACAAAATCTATAATAGAAATATCTTGTTTATATTATTCTAACTATTTTTACAGTTAAAAGTCTATGGCAGCCTATCTTTCTGCACATCTCTGATCAAAACTAACCAAATTTCCAGTATTATATACTGCTGCACCTGTGTATAATGCCCACATATATACACTGCTGCACCTGTGTATAATACCCCCATGTATATACTGCTGCACTTGTGTATAATGCCCACATATATAAACTGGTGCACCTGTGTATAATGCCCCATGTATATACTGCTGCTCCTGTGTATAATGCCCACATATATATACTGCTGCACCTGTGTATAATGCCCACATATATATACTGCTGCACCTGTGTATAATGCCCCCATGTATATACTGCTGCACCTGTGTATAATGCCCACATATATAAACTGCTGCACCTGTGTATAATGCCCCCATGTATATACTGCTGTACCTGTGTATTATACCTACATGTACGCTGCAAGCCAGGACTTTTATGACTCTGTCTCCAACTTTATGACCCTGCAGCCTGCTCAATACTAGCTCTTACAAAAACTAAAGCCACACTGCCCCCTTGGAACAGGTCAAGGAAGTAATTGAACTGGAAGTAAAAGTAAATGATCTGCTCTGTGTAATGAACCAATTGGCTTTAGATTGATGTATGCCAAATGTACTAACTGTATGTATACTGCCATATGCAAACATGCTAACCAAATGTTATCTTGAGGCAACACTGTGGTAACTGAAGTTATATTGCATTCTAACCCTGACTTTATATGTGTGAAATGTATTTGATGTAGTCAGCAATTGTGTACATTATTAGCATAGTGATTCCCTTACCATTTTAAATAAAACCTTAGTCACTGTGTTAACCAGTCGTGACTTTCTGTAAGGGGGTTCTTTGGGGATGCCCTCATCTCTCTGCCAACCCATCTGGAGGGCGCCACCTGGAGGCTTTCAAGCGGCTGCGGCAGACGAAGGCAGGAAGATACAGGTACGACTCGCACCACATACAGCTGTACCACAATTGGTTAGCGGTATCACACTAACATCAGATGTACGAGCAGATGTGGTCAATTAAATGATAAAGAGTGCAATATAATCCCTCTGCTAAACAATATATCAAATTATTTGTATAATTCACCACATTAAACATACCTCAATGGGTGATCAGAATACTTTATGTTGTGATCTGATAGGATGAGGGGCACATTTTAATAGGGATAATATAAAGTGTAAATTACATGATAAACTGCATGTGAATTAAATAGTAACATTGTATTAACTGGGGTGTGGTATTGAAAGTCGACAGTAACTAGGACGACAATGTTTAGGTCGACCACTATTGGTCGACAGTAACTAGGTCGACAGGGTGTCTAGGTCGACAGGGTCTTTAGGTCGACACGTTCTAGGTCGACAGGTCAAAAGGTTGACATGAGTTTTTTATGTTATTTTGGTGTTGTGTTCTTCGTAGAGTGACCGGGAACCCCAATTAGTGCACCGCGTCCCCTCGCATGGTGCCTTCGCTCCGCTACTGCTTAGCTCGGCACAGATTACCGTTCCAATCTTAGCCCAGGTGGATCGTTAAGTATGAAAAGGTTCAAAAAAAGAAAAAAATTGTGAAAAACTCACGTCGACATTTTGACCTGTCGACTTAGAACATGTCGACCTAAAAACCCTGTCGACCTTGTTACTGTCGACCAATAGTGGTCGACCTAGACATTGTCAACCTAGTTACTGTCGACTTTCAGTCCGGATCCCACCTAACTGGGTGTCACATTACAGTCCCCTCTGTCCTATTATGAGCTCTTCTGAAAAGGGAAGAGACCGAGCTGCATAAACTATAGCAGTGTTACAGTGTTAGGCAACAGATCAGCAACATTGTATAACTACTGTATCATGTTGCAGTGAGGCTTTTTTCAATTAACTCTCTACAGCCCTCAATAGCAGGCTCCGCAAGATACATGTTCCTGCTATTGTGCTTACACTCAATTATTTTTCTGTGGTTAAAACAACACTAGCAGTTCTTCTGCTCTGATTATTTATGGACAATGCGCTGTGTTCGGCTAAGTATGACTTATGAGATAATTCATACTATTTAGGGGTATATTCAATTGGTGCGAATGTCTTTATTTGTCGAAAAACTGGGCTTTTTCATAAAAAAAAAAAACATGTTGAATCGGATTTGATAATTCAATATTGCACTTATCGTCAAAAAACCTGTTGGATCAGTTTCGACTTTTGACTATTCGACAGTCAAATGTCTGTAATGTTAAAAATGCAGCATTTCGACAAAAGTATATTCAATTGAAGAATGTCTAATTGGTATCAGTGCTTTTTGACATTACTTTCGTCAATTTCATTGCGCCAAGTTTTTCTGGCATTAGCTGATAAGAAATCTTAAATAGTTTTATTTTTTTGGTGCTTTTTTGATTTCTAATAGTATATCTATTTATATTTGAAAACAAATCCATCGAAGTGGAGGTGCACTCTCGCAATGATAGAATCGTACACAGTGTTAAAATCAATCGTCACCAAAGGTTTATTCGTGTCGTGTCAACGTTTCGGTCCGTAACCGGACCTTTCTCAAGACAGGTGACACATCAGTTCAGTCGAGTCATCATATGGTACAAATACATCTGAAAGGACAATGTACATGGTTATGATCACAAGCCTCACCGGTCCCTGGAAAAACCCCGCACCAACAGGGAAAAGATAAACGCCACCAAAAAGGTGAATATAAACTACACCAATAGTGTCCCCAGTGGACTAAGTTACAGAATACGGGTTCACTACGGCTGGCCGGCGGTCGGGCTCCCGGCGACCAGCATACCGGCGCCGGGAGCCCGACCGCCGGCTGACCGACAGTGTGGCGAGCGCAAATGAGCCCCTTGCGGGCTCGCTGCGCTCGCCACGCTACGGGCACGGTGGCACGCTATTCTCCCTCTATGGGGGTCGTGGACCCCCACGAGGGAAAATAAGTGTCGGTATGCCGGCGGTCGGGCTCCCGGCGCCGGTATACTGAGCGCCGGGAGCCCGACCGCCGGCATACAGAAGACCACCCACAGAATACAACAACTCGTACTCCCGTACCTAGAACGTTCAGCAGGGCCGTAACTACGTGTGTGCCAAGAGGGCTTGGCACACAGCGCAGTTGCCCTGGGGGCGCACGGCCAGCGGCATGTAATGAGTCAAATTGACTCATTACATGCCGCCTCTGAACTGTGCCGTGCGCCGCGCTGGAGGAGAGAAGACAGGAGCGCCGGGCAGCGGAGGAGGAGGGAGGGGGAGCAGAGAGCCGCAGCAGCGCTATTTGATTGGTAGTAAGCGCTGCTGCAGCATCCCCCTCTCCTTCTGTATTGGCTGCCTGGCGCTGCTGTGGATGCATCCCAGCATCCACAGCAGCGCCGGGCAGCCAATACAGAAGGAGAGGGGGATGCTGCAGCAGCGCTTACTACCAATCAAATAGCGCTGCTGCGGCTCTCTGCTCCCCCTCCCTCCTCCTCCTTCTCAACTAACTTCACACTGCACCGAGAGGGAGATGCACGAGGAGCCTGTCAGCGGGGAGAAGGTAAGTATACCCCCCCCCTCTCTCTCTCTCTCTCCTGCAATGTGTAAAAAGGGGTCCCATCTGCCGCAATGTGAAAAAGGGGTCCCGTCTGCCCCAATGTGTAAAAAGTGGTCCTGGCTGCCGCAATGTGTAAAAAGTGGTCCTGGCTGCCGCAATGTGTAAAAAGTGGGACTGGCTGCCGCAATGTGTAAAAAGGGGGACTGGCTGCCGTAATGTGTAAAAAGGGGTCCTGGCTGCCGCAATGTGTAAAAAGTGGTCCTGGCTGCCGCAATGTGTAAAAAGTGGTCCTGGCTGCCGCATTGTGTAAAAAGTGGTCCTGGCTGCCGCAATGTGTAAAAAGGGGGACTGGCTGCCGCAATGTGTAAAAAGGGGGACTGGCTGCCGCAATGTGTAAAAAGGGGGACTGGCTGCCGCAATGTGTAAAAAGGGGGATGCTGTCTGCTGTAATGTATAAAAGGGGCTCTACCTGGTGTAGTGGCGCTACTGTGCAGCGTAATTTGAATAATGGAGACTACTGTGCACCGTAGTATGAATTGCTATTATTTTGTTGCCACGCCCCTTCCCGTGAAGCCACGCCCCTATATATTTTTCACACGCCTACGCCGCGCACTGCGCCTATCTTGTACGGGGGGGGGGGGCGCCAATGTCAGTTCTTGCACACAGCGCTACAATGCGTAGTTACGGCACTGACGTTCAGTACATATCCACTGTAGTAGATTAACGTAACGGACTCCAAAGTCTATCAAACTGTTGTCAACAGAGAAAGAGAGAACATATAATTATATAAACCAGCAAACACTGTGTTATAGAGTAACACCAATACTGCAGGTAATCACCCCCACACACGGTGCAAAATATCTGTATATCGGACATCTTCATAAAATGATGCAGCCACAGGTGTAGTATACACCCATAGTGCAGCTGATGCTGTCAAAAAAATTTGGGTTCACCCGGCACCCTGATCTATACTTAACTTGTGCGCATTACAACAGTATCTGTTTGTATGCGCACCTGTATTTGTATAATTGACATCATGAGCTTTAGTTTATTATTTGTAAGCTTCGTATGTTGGTTCCCTGAATAAGTTACATGTGTTTTGTGAAAGCACTCTGCCTGACCACATATCAGCGTTGTTTAGACGTTTTTTGTGTCATCACGGCACTGTAGGTTGAGCAGGAAGTAGTGAGCAGCGGTTGTGCATTCCACCACTACTTCCGGGACGGTGGAACGCAAACTGGCGTCACTTCCGGCCCGTGGACCACAGTTAACGAACAGCGGCCGCGGTGGCCTACAGCGGTGAGTGAGCGGTTACAGTGTCTTGTACACTGGTAAACCGCGTTGTTTGTGATGTGTAGGAGCATTATTGAGGCCCCATGGAGGGGGACTATGTATTTAGTGGGGCATTTCCGGTTTTACGGATACTTCCGGCCGGCGCATTATTTATCTTTGAATTTTGTGTTTATTCACTTTCAGGTACCAGCATAACATTGATATTGAATTGTGTAAAAAATTTTTGACAGCATCAGCTGCACTATGGGTGTATACTACACCTGTGGCTGCATCATTTTATGAAGATGTCCGATATACAGGTATTTTGCACCGTGTGTGGGGGTGATTACCTGCAGTATTGGTGTTACTCTATAACACAGTGTTTGCTGGTTTATATAATTATATGTTCTCTCTTTCTCTGTTGACAACAGTTTGATAGACTTTGGAGTCCGTTACATTAATCTACTACAGTGGATATGTACTGAACGTTCTAGGTACGGGAGTACGAGTTGTTGTATTCTGTAACTTAGTCCACTGGGGACACTATTGGTGTAGTTTATATTCACCTTTTTGGTGGCGTTTATCTTTTCCTTGTTGGTGCGGGGTTTTTCCAGGGACCGGTGAGGCTTGTGATCATAACCATGTACATTGTCCTTTCAGATGTATTTGTACCATATGATGACTCGACTGAACTGATGTGTCACCTGTCTTGAGAAAGGTCCGGTTACGGACCGAAACGTTGACACGACACGAATAAACCTTTGGTGACGATTGATTTTAACACTGTGTACGATTCTATCATTGCGAGAGTGCACCTCCACTTCGATGGATTTGTTTTCATATCAGTAGTGGACCTTATGGCCCATTAGGAGCACCCGCCTGCTGAATAAAAATTTTGTGATGTGAGTGCAGGACAATCCATGGATATTTATATTTGAAGTAATTATCTACTTGTTTTTTGTATTTATGACCTACAATATTATATTTAGATTTTTTTTAAAGAATATTTTTTCCTGTACTCGGCTGAGGGAAAGTAACCCATGATTCCACAGTTTTACCCAGGTAACACTTCTCCAAAGCCGTTCCTCTCTCCTCATTCCCGTGTTTGAGACTTCAGGGAGACGAGCAGCCATTACAGTCAGCTCTCTTGTGGAATCGTTTTTTTTAGGACAATCTCTGCGTTTTTAACATATATATCCTATTTTTTTAAACTGACTACAATAATGGAGCCTTTTTCTTACCAGATTGTGATGTTTTTGCTGATGGCAAACAGGCTGTGGAACATCAGGATCGTGGTCAGCAAATGTCTGCATGGGTGAGTCAGTGCGTGCATCATTTCCACATCCACGCCAGTATCGCAATAGATGTGTACTGGAGGATCTCTCCGAGTTCAAGATGATGCAAAATTATCGCTTATCAGCTCGCGAAATATATTCGCTGTACGATCTGTTGGAGGCCAACCTGGATCCTCGGGCATGGAGCAATCACGCAGTCAGTGGCTTCCAGAAACTGCTGGCTAGGATACAATTTTTGGCGCCAGGCACATTCCAGCCTACTGTGTCTGAAACATGCGGTTTTTCACAGCCGATACTGTCGCGCTGTATAACCCAGGTCATTAAGGCGTTCCGCAAATTAATGACGCAGTTCATCAGATTCCCAGATATGGACAGCGGATGGCGTGAGATCAAATTAAGCTTTTACAATTCATTTAAATTTCCCAACGTTCTGGGCGTGATTGACTGTACTCATGTGCACATCAGGCTGCCACGGAATTCGGAAGAATGTTTTCGGAACCAAAAGCGCTTCCATTCCATGAATATTCAGGTGGTCTGTGATGCCGATATGAAATTTACAAATCTTTTGGTGGGATTTCCTGGGTCATCTCACGACTCCTTCATCCTAAGCCAGTCATCGCTGTTTCAGGATTTTGAGACAGAAAAAATGCCGGGTGGTTGGTTGTTAGGTAAGTGGATTTTTTTTTTTAATTATAATTTTTTTTTATATTTTTTTATATTAACCATCATTTTTCTTTTTCCCATAAGCAATGCGGGTTATCCCAACAAACCTTGTCTAATCCTGTTTGTGAAGCCCAAGAACAGTACCAACAGACACACATTGCATCACGGGGAGTAATTGAGAGTGCCCTCTGTGTATTTAAAAGCCGGTTTCGATGTTTAGCCTCTTCCGGTGGTGCTCTTTTATACTCACTGTCGAAGGTTTGCGGCATAGTAAATGCATGTCGTATTCTACACACCATATGTGTCGCAAACCGTTTGCCAGTGACTCTTCATCTCAGGCTTTCCTCAACAGGAACAATTCTGCTCCACCGGTGGGTATGGACGAAGGAGATGAAGCTTGAAGAATTGATTGAGACGTATTTTTCCTCATCCTGTGTGTATACGTGTAATATTTGTATTTTCATGTAAAATCAGTGGGTCATATTTTTAATTAAATAGTTTTTAAAAAATCTATTACAGAGTTGTCCCGTTGATGTCCTGTTGACATCCTGTCATCCACAAGTTGCTTCCTGTTGATGGGTTGTCACAGTTCTTCTGCCAGTTTACCCCCCTCTACCATGGACGGCCTACTTGTGATGTGGACCTGCCCCACCGCCATGTTACAAAGACACCGTTCAGGTGAGATGTATTGGCCAAAACTCCCTATTGTCGGTGTAACCTATGTGTATGTGCCGGGTTGCTGGTACTGGTTGTTCTTTTCCAGGAAGTATGACATGCTTCCAAATACCATGAACTTAATCCTTTTTCTCTTCCATGGGTCCTACAGAGTAGCCCATCCAAAGTTAAAAGTACCTTCTCTGGATGTAAAGTGACACTACAGTACCCCAGCTACAGTATACTATGGATGGCCTACTTGTGATGTGGACCTGCTCCACCACCATGTTCCAAAGACACCCTTCAGGTGAGATGTATTGTCCAAAAATCCCTCTTGTCGGAGTAACCCAGGCATGTCCAAACTTTGGCCCTCCACCTGTTGTGAAACTACATATCACATTGTGCCCTGACACAGTGTCAGGGCATGCTGGGATGTGTAGTTTCTCAACAGCTGGAGTGCCGCAGTTTGGACAATGCCTGTGTGTATGTGCACTGTTGCTAGTGACGGTTGTTCTTTTCCAGGAGGGATGATACGCTTCCAAATATCTTGAACTTAATCCTATTTCTCATCCATAAGTCCTACGGAGTAGCCCTCCCAAAGTTAAAAGTAACATCTCCAGAAGTAAAGTGACACTACAGTACCCCAGCTATACCATGGACGGCCTACTTGTGATGTGGACCTGCCCCACCGCAATGTTACAAGGACACCCTTCGGGTGAGATGTATTGGCCAAAACTACCTCTTGTTGGAGTAACCCAGGCATGTCCAAACTTCGGCCCTCCAGCTGTTGTGAAACTACATATCACATCGTGCCCTGACACAGTGTCAGGGCATGCCTGGATGTGTAGTTTCTCAACAGCTAGAGGGCCGCAATTTGGACATTGCCTGGTGTAACCTGTGTGTGTGTGCACTGTTGCTGGTACCAGTTGTTCTTTTCCAGGAGGGATGACACGCTTCCAAATACCATGAACTTAATTATTTTTCTCTTCCACAGGTCGTACGGAGTAGCCCTCCCAAAGTTAAAAGTAACATCTCCAGAAGTAAAGTGACACTACAGTACCCCAGCTATACCATGGACGGCCTACTTGTGATGTGGACCTGCCCCACCGCAATGTTACAAGGACACCCTTCAGGTGAGATGTATTGGCCAAAACTACCTCTTGTTGGAGTAACCCAGGCATGTCCAAACTTCGGCCCTCCAGCTGTTGTAAAACTACATATCACATCGTGCCCTGACAAAGTGTCAGGGCATGCCTGGATGTGTAGTTTCTCAACAGCTAGATGGCCGCAATTTGGACATTGCCTGGTGTAACCTGTGTGTGTGTGCACTGTTGCTGGTACCAGTTGTTCTTTTCCAGGAGGGATGACACGCTTCCAAATACCATGAACTTAATTATTTTTCTCTTCCACAGGTCGTACGGAGTAGCCCTCCCAAAGTTAAAAAAGTACACTCTCCGGATGTAAAGTGACACTACAGTACCCCAGCTATACCATGGACGGCCTACTTGTGATGTGGACCTGCCCCACCGCCATGTTACAAATACACCCTTTAGGGGAGATATATTGGCCAAAACTCCCTCTTGTCGGAGTAACCCAGGCATGTCCAAACTGTGGCCCTCCAGCTGTTCTGAAACTACATATCCCATCGTGCCATGACACAGTGTCAGGGCATGCTGGGATGTATAGTTTCTCAACAGCTGGAGGGCCACAGTTTGGACAATGCCTGGTGTAACCTGTGTGTATGTGCAGTGTTGCTGGTACCGGTTGTTCTTTTCCAGGAGGGATGACACGCTTCCAAATACCTTGATCCTTTTTCTCTTCCACAGGTCCTTCGGAGTAGCCCTCCCAAATATAAAAGTACCCTCTCCGGATGTAAAATTACACTACAGCCATACCATGGATGGCCTACCACAAGACCTTCAATACCACCACATTCCTGAAATGCCCTACTGTAAATTTCATTTACTATAATGTAAAGAAAAAACACAAAACTTCTAAATTTAAAATTTTATGGAAGAAAATTAAACAGTGTTATTTTCTATTGTTCTGAAAAAATAAATTGTAATAAAACAAAAAAGAAGTGTATGTTCTTCATACATTTCTTGTTCTTGTGTAAATATCTGTTGAAAAAAATAGAAAATCATACTTAAGTAAAGGGCACTGTAATGATGTCACGTTCACATTCCTTTTCATATAACATTTGTGGAACCACACAGTCCAGCAATGAGTTTTGCTGGACTGTGTGGTTTCCCAAGGGCACGCAGGCCAAAGTGGAAAAGTCGGGGTGTCCGTATTCTGCACTTTGCCACGCCTGCATTTGTGGAACCACACAGTCCAGCAATGGGTTTTGCTGGACTGTGTGTTTCCCCAAGGGCAGGCGAACCAAAGTGGAAGAGTCGATGTGTTAGTATTCTGCACTTTGCCATGCCTGCACTTGTGAAACCACACAGTCCAGCAATGGGTTTTGCTGGACTGTGTGGTTCCCCAATGGCAGGTGGGCCAAAGTGGAAGAGTTGGTGTGTCAGTATTCTGCACTTTGCTACACCTGCACTAGTGGAACCACACAGTCCAGCAATGGGTTTTGCTGGACTGTGTCATTCCCCAATGGCAGGCGGGCCAAAGTGGAAGAGTTGGTGTGTCAGTATTCTGCACTTTGCCATGCCTGCACTAGTGGAACCATACAGTCCAGCAATGGGTTTTGCTGGACTGTGTGGTTCCTCAAGGGCAGGCGGGACAAGTTTTGTGTAAGTGTATGTATAGTGAAACATGGCATTACTCACCTTTGTAAGCACAACATGAACTACGTTCCACGACTCTTTATCAACCATCCCTATGAAGAATTTAAAAAATATACTAGTGAATGGTCAAGCAACACAAAAGTGAATTAATAATTTACACAACTTTTCACCAAAGTGGTATTAGATTTGCTCTTTGGCCCATCATATATGTAACCACAAGGACCTTTCATCAGTTACCACACTCATACATGCCTGCGCATGTATGACTAGACATAGCTTCTTGGTAGTATCAGGTTAGGGGTGGGGCTGGGAGAAAAGAACACATATTAAATTAAAACAATACAAAGAAGAAAAAAAAACTAATGGGAGGGAGAAAAGGGGAAGCAGAAAAAAATAACATTAGAAATAATGAAATAATACGACCGCGCTATAGTGTTTGGGGCTGTCCTGATCCTCTTCCTCCGAAGGTGGTGATGGTGTCCTTAGCGGCTGTTGTGTACGCTGTTTTGGCCTTGGTGGCCATGCTGGTGTAGATGTTGAGGCCAGTGTTGGTCGTAGAGGCATCTGGTAAGTGGAGTACATCCCTGTATATCCTTGGTACTGCTGTGACTGTCCACACCAGGATTGTGGTGGAGCAAGGGCAGGAGTCGTCAGTTTGGCTTGTGGTGGCGGATGTGGTGGTTGACCAGCATGTTGATAAGCTGGCTCTGGGAGTTTGTAGTAGATCATCTGTAGCGTTGTTGCGATTATCTGTTGGCTGGCTGCGGAATGTCGCTGGCTTTCCGACATGTTGTGAACGCTGTGTGACTGGCATGCCGTGTTGTCCACCAGCCGGTTGATGGATGTGACCAGAACGTGAAGGATGTCCATAGTCTCCCTGTGATCTGCCTGCCTGGTCTTGAGGCTCTTGGGTCACAGTCTCTGAGCTCCTGTAGAGTAAATCAAGAGCTGGGGATGCCCTGCGCGCAGGTGATGTATTGCCTGCTGTTGAAGTTTGGCACCAGTGTGCAGGTGATGGTCTGCACGCTGGTGATGTCCTGCGCGCAGGTGATTTCCTCTGGGCAGGCGTGTCTAGGGGAAAGAACAAACACATTAGCAAATAAAAAAATAATAGTTTAGTACAGCTCATCTGAATGTATTCTTACCATCACGCCTCCTTTTGGACTGCTGGGCGCCCGCTGTCTTCAGTCTTCTGGGTGGTTCTTCCTCCTCGGGAAAGCCAGCAGGATGGGTGGAGTCCACACCTAAACAAACTCCTTGGACCATGACAGGGTTCATGCGCCTTTTTATAACTTCCTCCCAGGGCAGCCACTTGAAATTGATAGGTGGACCACCTCCGGTTCCTGTCTCATGTCGGTGCTGAATCCCCATCACTGTACCGCTTCATGCAGTTTCTAGTGCTGCGGCGGTTTCCAGATACTGCAGTGACTTGACCCATGATGGTGTCCCAGATGTTGCCCTTGGTCCATACTGAACGTCGTAGGACCTGTTGATGCCATCCACTAGGGCACAGTTTTCCGCCTTGGTGTATCAGGGTCCACGTGGAATCTTCCATCCTGTGTCTTTTCCAGAGGCTTCCTCCTCTGACTGATCCTCTGGCTGGCTTCTTGACTTTTAGGGTGTCAAAGTCGAAAAATATCTAAACCTACATTGCCTTGTTTTCTCCCCATGCGTGTGCACGCTGCACGTGCATGAACCCTCCCGTGCGTGCGCATACTCGCCATCACGGGCGCATGGTATGCGCATTTACGGTAGAGTTTGTGTGCGTCCAGCATGCGACTCGATCGTTACATATTTTAGTCATATAATGTATTTTGTAAATTATGGTCCCTTTGATAGAATCTGAAAGTTTAGTTAATATAGCATGTTCAGAGACAAAGAGATCCCTCTTTGTTGGATATGAAGGGTCAGACAGGGGTTACGCAGTGGTGTTTTGTATCCATCGGAAGAGTATATAATTAGCAATATTCCGGTGTTGGTTAGAAACCGATTAATCGCTCGTGCGTATAGTTATGACTATAAGAAGTTTATGGACATTTACTATATTCGCAGTTCATTACCCATGCGGCGGGAAACCTGAGTTTCCCTCCCACCTGAGCAGTTTGAAATAGTCACAGCCCACCTGTATGAACCAACCTATGACCTTTTGTTATAATGCGGAGACGGA
The DNA here is from genome assembly GCF_028390025.1 of Pseudophryne corroboree. Classification (NCBI taxonomy): domain Eukaryota; kingdom Metazoa; phylum Chordata; class Amphibia; order Anura; family Myobatrachidae; genus Pseudophryne; species Pseudophryne corroboree. The sequence continues at coordinate 56,922,574 of NC_086446.1, read as the reverse complement.
TTCCTGTGTCCAATGAACAATAAGATTGTAGGGACCATTGTACTGTACTGTGTGTAGTGTATATAAGGACAAGCCGACCTGGGCCAGCTCCACTCTACTCTTCTCAACAGTTCTCATCACTGATAATCGGGAGCTGGATATCCAGGAAGGCGCTTGCGATTGTTTCCCCTTGTGCATAAGTTCTCTGCAGCCACTTTATCTCCTATTTGTTGTAAGCCATTCTCTCTCTCCTTCCCCTTAAATGTAATTGTGCCACTATTGTATTTTAACGTGTAGTAATTCTGTTAGGTATTTATGTTAGCCTGGTAGTGTATAAACTGTATTGTATATTCTTCTGCAATGGAACGTTCATTCTCTCCCTTAAAGGTGTTAGAACCTTAGACCGGTATTTGAGTGTTTATTATATTGCTAAGGGTTCTCTGAGCGTCTCAGTCGCTCATACAGCTTTTAAACTAACAAGGTTATACTGCATTGCATCTACACATTATCACTGCACAAAGGTTTACAGTATAAGTACTTTCGTTAAGGTATCGTTATTAAGGTTTAATTCTGTAAACGTCCGTGCCGCTTGTGTTCGTTTCCTGTTCACAAGCGTCCGTTACGCTATTAGCGTAACATTACGGTGATCAGCCGCCTATAGTGTGCCCGATACCAACAGCGTATTCTCGCGAGCGTTTGTGTCGCTCGAGCGGCTCGCTCCCGATACAGCATCCGCTACGCTAAGGGCGTACCCTTACGGTACCTCATGCGCCAATTGCGTACTGTGTCTCTTAACCTTTTATAGTGTTTAATATAGGATAAATATTAGGCTTTATCAATTGGGGGCTCCTCCGCTCTTCACATATCTGCACTAGGTAACTTTAGCAGACATTATCGGTCAGCAAAGGGCGGGAAGGTGGTATCCCTCGTAGTGCTGACCAGATAAGCGTCTGCTTCGCTTAGTAAGGAGTGCTGAGGGAATCCAAAACCGGAAGGTAAGAACAGTACGTTATTGTCTTTTAAAACTGTTTAGTTTCTGTTTTGCGTACGTACGTATAAGCACACACACCTGTACTTCTTGCTTAATAGTATTTGTCCGCATCTCATTCTCCTGATTGCCACATACCATTGATAACGTGCTGAGAGATTTGTTGTTATTAATAGTTAAAAGATAAAAAGTAATATTTAAGGGAATAGTTGTAAAGGCACGCACACAGTCTCACCTAGAAATACAACGGAGATTTGGGTGGTGTCCAGTGAATGATTACTGTTAAAGATCATTTACATTGATAAACGTGTAGTTGTGTTACTGTGGACGTACTTGGTCTGTGTACACGTGTCCTTACAAGGGCGGGGCGTACACGACACAAGGGTCGACGCACGGAGCGTATATTACGCAACGGATCGTACGTATACGCCCACATAATACAAACCACACGATAGTATTGTTTTAGTAGGTAATAAGGAAGTAACGCGATAATAACACAAATCTATCTCAAATCCAAAAGTTAAAAGAAAAACCTTCTCTGTTGCAATTCTTCTGGGTTAAACTATTACCGAATAAAAGAAATTCTGTACAGAAATAAGAGTGTTCGAATGTAAGAGTGTGGATATATAAGATTTCTCTCTTTTTACGGACGTGGGAACCATAGGAAATTAGAAAGAGGTACACCAGCAAAAGTGATAGCGCGGGGTGGTTTGGGAGGCGTCCCTTGTTAGTCTCGACATATAAAGAGCAGTAGAGTCTGCTGTACATAACAGACCAGGAGGTCACGAACCAGGAGGTTCAGGTACAGTAGACTAGAAGTAGAGAGCACAACCGAAGAGGGTTGGTGCGAGACCCATATAGGCCAACAAAGCTCATTGCTGAAGGAATTTGCAGCCGAATTTTTCAATTCCGTTGATCGTTCCGCACATAAGATTAGTTGCTTGTGTGCAGATACGATTGTAACGCATATGATTGTGTGCATTGGCGTGTCTTGAATATTCATAAGAACGCTACTTGCACATTGTTAACGTCATTTGTGTAATTTTTTATTTTAAGGGAGGTAGCCTGATCACTCAGGGACACTCCAACGACTGATACTTGCTGGGGAGGGTAACAAACTCCCACACGCCCGAGCAAGTAGACGTTCATAGGAGCCCTAGGTTGGGTACGGAACCTCTGGGAACTTTGGTCGCCGTATTGGCCAGCGTGGGCGGAGTTAAGTGGGCGGACCTCGGTGCAAAACCACCACCGCAGCCTTACCCCGGACATCTTGGTTTTTGTAAGGGTTGCCGAAGACCCTGATTTGAAGTCAGAGGTAGTGAAAGCAGCACCTGCAAAGATGGGGGCCAGTTGTTCAGGTAAGGGGCAATCAACCGAGGTTCAGGTTGATTTGGTAAACCGACCAATCGGGTCGGCAAGGTATATCATGTGTGAGAAATATGGTCATCACACAGAGATGTTGTGCAATGAATGGGAAAAGATGACTGTGCATGACGGGGAGAAGTTTCCCCGGGTAGGTAGTTTTAATCCAGAAGTATTACAGAATATAAGGAGAAGAGTTTGCCTGATTAAATCTACAAAAAGGCATATTAGACATTATGACTATTTACAATTGTGGCAACAGGAAGGTGAAATACAAAGGGGGTTGGCGCAAGCCGCTGGATAAGCCGCTGGATCTAACCCTATCAGGAAACTGATAGCCACTGCACCCCCACCACCATACATACCTGGAGAGAAATTGGTTGCAGAGAATGGCACACAGGGTTATGATAAATGTATAGAAGTTAAAGATAATGTAACCAAAGTAATTAATGCTAAGACTAATCCGTGCAAGTTGTACCCTGTTTTGAACTTTCCCCAGGATTGTGACCAAGAGGATGAGCCAACTACAATATCAGCACTCTCCCTAGCAGTCACCATAAGAGAGACTACCGTTGGTACAGCCCAACCCCGCAGAACGGTAACAAAAGCCCCTAGCAGAGGGATAGGTGAGGTATCGTCGACTGGTAAGTACGGTACTGTACATTATGCAGAAACCATTACACCAAGTATTGTAGAATCTACGCAGAATGATATCATTAAGCTTAATCCTGTCAGGGTAATTGCGGTCCCAAATGGGCGAACTGACGCTTCAGGAGCAACTCCTGTCAGGAACATCGCCATGCACTGTCCCTTTTCCCGAGCAGAACTAAGATCAATGATGTCTGAATTCCCTGATCCTAGGAAAGACTTAGTTGCATGTCAAAAGTATATTAGAAAGCTAGGAAATTCTGCAGAGCCAAATAACAAAGATTGGAGGACAGTTTTGAGGGCATGTTTACCCCCCAATGTTGATTCGTTAAAGTTTATCGCTGATTGCAAGTTAGATGAGGAAGTACCACTAACAGACGAGTATAATCAGGATAATGTAAAGAGAATCAACTTACAGTTAGGAGTATATTTTCCTGCAGTAGTAAAGTGGAATAAAATCTTTACAATAAAACAAAAAGAAGGTGAATCCACACCAGAGTATTTTCACCGGGCTCTGCAGGATATGGCTAGGTACACTGGTATAGATGACATTAAAACTAATGTACACCACAGGGAAGTAGCTGTTTCTGTATTAATGGATGGGTTAAAAGAGGTTTTAAGGAATAAAATACAAACCACTAGGCCTGATTGGAGAGGTATGTCGGTGGATGCATTGGGAGAGGCTGCTGCTGGGCATGATCAGAATATCATCAGACACAGGGAGTCACAGAGTGATAAGTTAATGGCTGTGAACATACAGGCCCTTACTACCAGGCCACCTCAGGCCAGAACTGTGACCCCTGAGGGTAAGTCAAGAGGTATAAAATGTTATTATTGCCACAGAGAGGGACACATGGCACGTGATTGTAAAACAAGACAAATACAAAATTCATATCAATCCCCTAGACAACGACCTGGTACGAGACAATGGGATCAAGGACCGCAGAGGCGGAGCTATGAGCCACATGCAGGGGAAACAAAAAGGTATCCCCCAAGAAGAGACTGGCAAATCTCTGATAGTTCCCATCTACCCCCACCACAAGTAATTGCTGTCAGTGCGATTCAGGGAGGTCACCATACCCAATAGGGGTGTGGCCACACCTGTAATCTGCAGCCAGTGAAATTAATTGCGAGTCTTGGAAGTGAACCCGAAGTCACAATTGATGTAGCTGGTAAACCATAAAATTTCCTTGTAAATACAGGGGCGGCCAAATCAGTGATAAATTTGACAGTGGGCATGAAAACCACTGGTAAGACAATTCCAGCCATGGGAGTAACGGGAGTAGTACAGCACTACCCTGTTAGCAAACCAGCAGAGATTACAATAGGTGCCTTTACATACCAAGCATTCCTTTTTGCTAGCTGCATCGGCACCGACTAATCTCCTGGGAAGAGATTTATTGTGTAAAATGGGGTGCGTCATATATTGTACTCCTGAAGGTGTATTCTTAGACATACCTGAGAACCACGCTCAGGAAGTACAAGACATGCTAGACTCCCCATCAAAATTAATGTCACATACTGTTATGATAAATAGGAGTCCATCCCAGGTAGAAGAAATGACATCCCAAATACCAGAGACACTTTGGACTAAAGATGGACAAGACACTGGATTAATGGCAAACGTAGCTCCAGTAGTTGTGCAAGTAAAAGATGGTAGGATAGCATCAAAAATCCCACAATATCCTCTGAAGCCAGAGGTGGAGTTAGGAGTGTACCCCGCAATAGAGCGCTTGCTACAACAAGGCATTCTGGTAAGAACATCCAGCACTGCCAATAGTCCCATCTTCCCTGTTAAAAAGAGTGGGGGGAGGGGTTACAGGCTAGTGCACGATCTAAGGGGGATTAACAAAATAGTTGAGAGTCAGTTCCCCGTAGTGCCAAATCCAGCTGTCATCCTTATGCAAATCCCTCCCACTGCGAAATATTTCACTGTCATTGACCTCTGCTCCGCCTTCTTCTCGGTACCTCTGCACCCTGACAGCCAATATTTGTTTGCGTTCACATACAGAGGAGTTCAATACACCTGGACTCGCTTACCACAAGGTTTCATTGACAGTCCAAGTATTTTCTCACAAGCCTTGTATGATTGTTTACAGTCTTTTCAACCTGAGAGTGGATCAATATTAATACAGTATGTAGACGATCTACTTCTGTGTTCTGATTCACTCGAATCGTCCATGAGAGATACGAAACAACTCCTGTTTCATCTCTCAGAAACCGGACACAAGGTTTCAAAAGATAAGTTGCAATTATGCCAGACTAAGGTAAAATATTTGGGACACTGTCTGACACAAGGACTGAGACACCTGACCGCTGATAGAATTCAAGCAATTCGAGACATGACTCTGCCACAAACCCAGCAACAGATCAGAACGTTTTTAGGAATGTGTGGGTATTGCCGTAACTGGATCCCAGGTTTTTCCATACTAGCCTTACCTTTGCAGGAGATGGTCTCATCAAACAAACCTGATCGGATTTCGCATACAGACGAATCTGAGATGGCATTTGAGAGACTTAAACAGTGCCTAACGCAGGCACCAGCATTAGGTATGCCAGACTATGGGAAACCCTTTGAGCTGTACGGAACAGACAGTGCTGGTTGCGCGGCAGGCGTCCTAACCCAAAAGCATGGTGATGCCAGCAGGCCGGTAGCATACTACAGCGCTCAGCTAGATACGGTAGCGCGATCCCTCCCCACATGCTTGCGAAGTGTTGCTGCGATAGCATTGCTAGTAACAAAAAGCGAAGATGTAGTGCTAGGACACAACCTCACAATCCATACACCGCATGCAGTGTCAGCCTTGCTAAATTCGGCTCAAACCAGACACGTCTCTTCAGCACGGTTTACAAGATGGGAATTGGCATTGATGGCCCCGGTAAACATCACTATAAAGAGATGCAGTACACTAAATCCTGCAACATATCTTCCAGGTGTGCCTGGACAGGCACAAAGCGTGGATGATGAGAGTGATGGTGAAGGAGGATTTAGTATAGGAAAAGACATGCATGATTGTATGGAATATTTGACCCAAAATTTCACGGCAAGGCCTGACATCAGTGACAACCCACTGGAAGATGTAGATTTTACTTTCTACACTGATGGTAGTTGTCACAGACAGACGGACTCGGGATCACTTGTGTACTGGATACGCAGTCATAGATGACCAAGGCACCATAGAAGCAGAACCGCTAGGCCCACCTCACTCAGTCAGCCCAGGTTGCTGAACTGGTTGCCCTAACTAGAGCATGTGAATTGGCTAAGGGAAAGTCAGCCAATATCTACACGGATTCTAGATACGCCTTCGGGGTAGTCCATGATTTCGGAGCCCTATGGCGCCTTAGAAATTTCATGACGGCAGCTGGTACACCGGTAGCGCATGCAACCCACATCCAAAGGCTTCTAACAGCGATACAGGAACCCAACAGAGTGGCTGTTATCAAGTGTAAAGCACATACATATAGCCAAGACCTGGTATCACTTGGTAACAGCCGAGCAGACGAAGCTGCTAAGTTAGCAGCTGGTACCCCCAGACAGACAGACATCACACAACTGATGGTATTTAATACTGTAAACACACAGAAATTGTGTGAAATGCAAAATTTGTGTTCTCCACAGGAAAAGGCAGTCTGGAGGTCAAAAGGATATGGCCAGGAGTCCTCAGGACTCTGGACAGATGGGCAGGGTAAACCAGTGGCACAAAGAGCATACCTTCCAAGTCTAGCGGAAGCAGCACACGGGCTGACTCATCTGGGCAAAGAAGGGATGTGTAAGCTAGTAACAGCTTATTGGTGCGCCCCAGGATTTTCTTCCCATGCGGGTAAGAGAGCGATGACATGCCTCGCCTGCTTGAGGAAGAATATCGGAAAGGCAATACCGACAGAGCCATCTCATATCCCTCCAACAGATGGCCCTTTCCAGGTAATACAAATTGATTTCATACAATTGCCACCTTGTAGAAATTTAAAGTATGTACTAGTTTGTATAGATGTGTTTTCAAATTGGGTTGAAGCATTTCCTGCGGCCACAAATACCGCTATGTTTACTTCTAAGAAAATTGTGCAGGAATTTGTGTGTAGATACGGTATCCCTAGAATAATTGAAAGTGATAGGGGTACCCATTTTACAGGTGATGTCTTTCAAGGAATGTGTAAGTTGATGGGAATTAATAGTAAGCTGCACACTCCGTACCGCCCCCAGGCGAGTGCGAAGGTAGAAAGAGTGAACAGCACTATTAAAAATAAATTGAGCAAGTTATGGCAGAAACAGGATTGACATGGCCAGAAGCTTTACCCATTGTACTATACAGCATCAGAACCACTCCCAGGTCCCCTCTTAATCTGAAACCCTTTGAAATTCTGTTTGGTCGACAACCGAGTGTTATGATTAACCCTCAGGATGATTTGAAGTGTAACAATGAAGTGACTGTAAAATACCTGGTTAAAATGAGTAAACAGCTAAGGAATCAGAATGATAATTTGAAGTTGGTGATTCCTGATCAGCCAGATAGTAATTGTCATGACATTGAACCTGGGGATTATGTAATGATACGGAATTTTCTACGCTCAGGTTGCCTTATTGACAGATGGGAAGGACCATACCAAGTCTTATTGATAAGCACAACAGCATTGAAGGTTGCCGAGAGAGAGACTTGGGTTCATTCGTCCCATTGTAAGAAGGTTGCTGATCCAGAGAGGTCTCGTGATAAAGAACAGACGGTAGAGGAAGTTGTATCACTGGAGTGTCTGTTTCAGGAAGATTGAGACGGCACCTGAGCATTGAGAATAATAAGATCGGAGGCAGTTGTCGATCCCCTGTTCCCTTTTTATTTTTTTCCTCCACTTCCCATCCCATCTCCCTCAATTATTTCTTTCCCCCTTCTCATTTTTCTCCATTTCCTCCTATAGGATGGACTTGCCCCAAGAGACTGTGATCCGGATTTTCCTGTTGACCATGATGTTGACCAGAGCAGTCTGTTCCGGCGAGAGTACCATGGAGGTCGAGAGAGGTTCTGGAATGGGTTCTGATGACAGAGATGGAGGCGTAGATTTCCAAAAACAACATAATCACCAAGCAAAGGCGAGTATCAGAAAACGATCTGGTAGCATTGACCATAAAAGGAATTGTGAAGGATTGTTAGCTGAAGAAAACTGCATCTGTAGGCATTGTGATAACATAGTTGAGGATGGGTGCATCAAGAAATGTCAGTCCAGTTTTAACATTAACATGGACCGGCATCCATTGGGTGACTATCACTCATTAGTGGGTAAGGTGTTAAACCAAACAGACTGTTGGGTATGCTCTCAAGTACCTCAAGGTCACAGCAAGTCAGGACCAGTACCATTTCCTTTAACGATAGGGGAGGTACTTGAGTTAAGTGGTGGGAGGCCGGTGGACAAGAGGTTTAATATCTCTAGTCCTCCTAGTTTGAAGCTCCACCAATACCACGTGGATAGGTCCTTAGTGTGTTTTAACATTTCCAATCCCCGAAAGCCGGGTAATTGGGAAGTGTCATGGAATAACAAAACCATGACCTTTTCATATAGAGCCGATAGAATGCCTACAGATACAGTACTTATACGCCACATAGCCGGTAGTGGAAAATATTTCTGATACAGGTATACCCTAGGAAGTAGGACCATGAGAGTTGGAGAAGTATCACCAGGAAACTGTGCACATATCATACAACCGGATACGTGTACTAGACAGATGGGAGAATTAGGGTTAGGAGGGTTCACATGGAAGATGTGTAACATGGTTCTAACATATTCAGTCCCATATGTTCTCCCCGATGATGCATATTTCATATGCGGGAGAAAGGCGTATAAGTGGCTTGCCCCAAACTCAGAGGGATTATGTTATATTGGAAAAGTATTGCCTGAGGTAATGACTGTATCGCATACCAAAATTAAAGATATTCACCGCGGTGCCCCAGCTCCTTATACTCACACCCATTACGAGCACGTAGTTAAAAGGCACCTGGTAGAGAGGACAGAGCATCATGCCTCTGACCTGATCTATGAATCCACCGGGATTCAGTTTCTCCTCGCAATGGATATCACTCGTACCGCCAGGGGGGTGATAAATTTCAAATACATAAATGCGCTCGCGAATTTGATAGACAATATCACTGAAATGTATGACGACACTTTTAGGTATACTGGAATGGAGCTCCAAGTTTATAAAACAGAACTGGTTCAGCATAGGATGGTTCTCAATTATCTCACGGCAGTGACAGGTGGATATTGTGTCACACTGGCAACGCAGTACGGCGTAAAATGCTGCACTTATATTACAAACAGCACCGAGGACCCAGTCGAGGTCATAGACCAAAAGATGGACGACATTCTTCAATTAAAGTGGGAGTTCCGCAGGAGACACAATCTCACCCTTGCTGCTGTGGGTAATGAGCTGACCGGTTGGGTGTCATGGTTGAACCCGCGAAATTGGTTCTCCGGTTTAGGAGAATGGGCATCCCAGGTGGGCAATTTCAACGACTGAAAAGAAATTGCTCACAGTTAGAGACATTTATGGAACAATCATCACAAATGAAGAAGTTTGTCCAAAGTGGATATAAAGAAGAAGACTTACAGAGACAATTTGACCAAATTGCTAACAAAGACAGAAATGAAATGTTAGAATACAAACAGAAAGAACAAAGAGACTTTCAATTAACATTTGTAACTCAATTTAACAGCCAACATCTAGCCTTTGAAAAAATACTTAACAAACATTGGCACATCTTATCATTGGACAAGGAAATAGCGCCTATAATTCAAGATAAACCACGAATTATTTATAAAAGAGCCTCTTCAATCAAACAAGAACTAGTAAAAAGTTTCATCCCAAAGGAGATTCTGCATAAAGTTGATACAAAAGGATTCTTTTCGTGTACAAAATGTTTACCATGTAGAACAGTGAAGAAATTCTCAACCAAACCTGAAACAATGTTTACTGGCAATGTAACAAGAAAAATTCACAGAGTAAAAGAAAAAATAACATGTGAAACAGAGGGAGCAATTTATCTTCTACAGTGCCCCTGTGGCCTACAATATGTAGGTCAAACGAAAAGGAAACTGAAAGTTCGGTTGGCAGAACATATTTACAATATTAAAAAAGGATTGCAAACGCACAGTGTGTCAAAGCACTTTGCGGGTAAACATAATAAAGATCCAGCTAATTTATGTTTTATGGGGATACAAAAAATTACCCCTAATTGGCGGGGAGGAGATATAGTGGAAAAACTTAAGAGAACAGAAGCAAAATGGATTTTTATTTTACAAACCTTAGAACCCACTGGTCTCAATATAGACTTTGATTTAAATTCCTTTTTATAGCATATGCATCTTTTTTATAACATTTCTTTTTAACACAATGTACACATTCCCTTCTTTTATTTTATTTTTTGCAAACACCAGTGATTAACATAGAAAAAAGGAAAAAAAAGAAATGAACACGCTAATTTTAATCAGCTGTTTTTAACCAATTAAGCCTTCTCCAATTAAGCACATCAATTAATAAAGCTGTATAAAAAAGGACACATTGGGAAGTGCATCCATCATCCATGATTAAGGACAGGCAAGTCTGAAACGCGTTGATGAGAAGTTACAAGTGAAAGCTTTACGTCATCCCACCTGCGCCACACGGGGGTGGAAACGGCAGTGCAGAAGACGGCATCAGGAACGGGGCAGCGGAATACGATCTGCATGTGAGAACCGAGGGACGGACGTGACTACAGGTAGGCAGAGTAAGGGAGAGACAGTTAGTCAGGATTCCCCCACTGCAGCCGCAGCACGGATCACAGCTCCGGTGTCTACAGAAGGACACGCGCACAGGACTTTCACATCAGCACAGAAGTGCTGTAAACATTACAAAGTAACCATTTTCTTTTTTTCACAGGTGTTTGCAACTTTTCATTCATTTTTTATTATTTTTTAACCTTTTCCTTTTCCCAGCGCTCCTGTTTTAAGCTTGTTTTACTGTCATTATCTATTTAAAGGAGCAGTTCCACACTTTATTAGCGCGGGTCATTCACCCTTATTAATTGGGTATAGTCATATTGATTGGTTTGGTATTTAGATGCGTTCGGGCTTTAACAAAGTGTAAACGAAGTACTAGGGTGATGAGTCTGAGGAGTGAGGACATTGTAATTCCAATTGATTTGATTTACGACCCAACCATTGAGACCACGCTGTGATAAAATGTGATTCCACGATCCGTTTCTTTCACCCGTTTCTCCTTTGTTTTCCTCCAAGGTACAAGGACTCGCTTGGAAGAAGGATTTGAAGACCACATTTATACAAAGATTTTCTTTTATAGACTATGTTGTCAGCCCCAATATCCCTAGTGACTTTAATGAAAACGCTAGCCCAGAACTTTAGAGTTAGTAAAAAAAATTTTTATGGACATTGGAATGGCTTTTTACTCGCATTTTAGCAAAAGCCCAAAGTGTCAAAGTCAGAAAAATATCCCTATACACACTGCCATATTTGCACCTCACACTGGTCCGCGCTGCGCATGCGTGCGCTCTCCCGTGAATGCGCATATCCGCTCTTGCGTGCACCCGCTGGTGCACGGTATGCGTATTTACGGTAGAGTTTGTGTAGTCGTAGCGTGCGACCCAATCGTTACATATTTTCACTATTAATGTAGTTTGTAGATCATGGTCCCTTTGATAGATTCTGAAAGTTTGGTTAACATAGCATGTTCCTGAACAGAGAGATTCCTCTTTGTATTGTGCAAAGGGTCTAAAAGGAGTCATACAGTGGTGTTTGGTACCCATCGGAAGAGTATTTAAATAGCAATATTCCGGTGTTGGTTTGGAGCGGATTAATCGCTCGTGCGAATAGTTATGGACATAAGAAGTTTATGTCCATTTACTATTATTTGTTCTTACTTAATCATGCGGCGGGAAAACCAGTATCCCACCCACCTGAACAGTTGGAAGCAGTCACAGCCCACCTGTATGAATCAACCTATGACCTTTTGTTATAATACGAAGCCGAATTCCTGTGTCCAATGGACAATGAGATTGTAGGGACCATTGAATTGTATTGTGTGTGGGGCATAAATAGCCAGGCCGAACATATCCAGTTCACTCACTCTCTTCAACGGTTCTCATTGCTGATAATCGGGAGCTGGATATCGAGGCGCATGCGATCGTTCCCCTTTGTGCGTAAGTTTTCTCCGTAATCATATTGTCTTACTGTGAGCCATCTCTCTCTCTCTCTCTCATCTCTCTCACTCTATCTCTCTCTCCCTCTCCCTTCTCTTTTCTCCCGTATCTTCCCTTGATTAGGATTGTATTGTATTGTATTGTATTTCTTGTATAGTTATTTGGTTAGGAAGTCTCTGTTATATTGTAGTGTATCATTTGTACTGTGATTCTTTTTGCAAGTATAATAGTCATAATACATATAATAGGTTTTGGACCCTAAACCCAGGTATCTGTGTATTTCTCATAGTGTTAAGTATTCTCTGAGCGTCGGTGACGCTCAAGCAGCTTTGTAGTTAATCAGGTTACACCAGGTTGCACTTACACACTGTCTCTACACTAAGGTATACTGTGTATCTCGTTGTTTAAGGTATAGATATAAAGGTTTAGCGTTGTGAGCGTCTGCATCGCTGGTGATCTCCTCGTGGTCTCAAGCGTCCGCTACGCCATAGCGAATCATTACGTTAGTCGGCAGCCAATAGCGTGCCTGTCTGTGATCTCTGGGCCGTGAGCGAACGCGACGCTTGAGCGTCTCGCCTACGGCTGAGCGATCGTTATGCAACTTGCGTACCCTTACGGTACGGCTTACGTAAATAGCGTACAGTGTTCTTAGACCTCATAAAGGGTTATATATACGATAAATATTTAGCTTTATCAATTGGCGGCTCGTCCTGTCCTTCACATATCTGCACTAGGTAGATCAGCAGACATTATCCCTCAGCAAAGGGCGGGAGGTTGTCTCGTAGTGCTGACGGGATAAGCGTCTGCTTCACTTAGGTAAAGGGTGCTGAAGGAATCCGGGAACCGGAGGTAAGAACAAAACGCTAGTGTCTTTTAAAACTGTTTTTCTGTTTTGCGTACACACGCACGCACACATATATATCTGCATTTCTTTTTTCAATTTTCAATTTTCGTATATCACTATCCTGTCTGCCAAGTTTTGTAGTTTAAAAACGTGCTAAAAGAGATTTGCTGTTATTTCATAGTTTAAGAATAGAGGTAACATAGTTAAAGTATAGACAAACACACAGTTTTGCCTGGGAGATAAGGCGAAGTCAGTGTGGTGTGCGGTAGATGATCAGGGATCATCTACATTGATAAAAGTATAAATTGTGTTACGGTGGATCTTTGCTTTGCGTACACGTGTCTCTAACAAAGACTTGCATACGCAATCCAAAAGCCGACGCACGCAGCGTATATTACGCAACGGAGCATCCGGTTACGCCCACGTAGCTCAAAGTCACGATAAGTTGAAGTAACGCAAAGGCGATAATTAACGCAAAGCGGTAGATAACGCGACGCGGTAAATAACGCAAATCTATTTTTGGAAATCCGAAATTTAAATTAACAGATCCTGCTCCTAATTGGTAACACAGCTGGGCTAAAGAAAAATTTCTGCGCAGAAATAGAAATAGAAACAAAAGTGTACATGTGGTGAGTGAGTGTTTTTCATACATTTATACAATTTAGAGGTTGAACCAAAAGAAAGTCGAGTACTCGTGAGGTACATACGTGTAAGTGACGTGCACGGTGGCTAGGGAGGCATCCCTGGTTAAATATACAATTTTGAGCATTAGAGTATAGCGGACCATAAGGTAACAGACCAGGAGGTCATAAGGAGGTCATAAGGTAACAGACCAGGAGGTCATAAGGTAACAGGTAAAGTACAATAGACAAGGAAGTCCGCTATAGAGTTCAGAGGCACAACACCGAGAGAAGGGTTGGTGCAATACCCATACAGGCCGTACACGCTCTGGCTGAAGGAATTCGCAGCCGAAATTTTCGATTCCGTTGGTCTTTCTGTACATAAGTTTAGTTGCTTATGTACTGAACGATTGTACCGCACGTAATTGTGTGCATTAGTAAACCTGACCGGTACTATTTGCGTACGAAGGTCATAAACGCTAGTTGTACATTCTGACGTGATTTGTGTAATTTTTTATTTTCACAAAGGGAAGTTCGCTGGTCACTCAGGAACTATCCGACAACCGATACTTGCTGGGGAACACGCCCCAGTAAATAAAGGTTCACAGGGGCCCTGGGTTGGGTACCACAGCTCTGGATACAGTGATTGCAGTACTGGCCAACGTGGGCGAGAAGTGAGTGGGGTACTTGGTAAACCGCCACCGCCAGCCTGCCCAGGACATCTTGGTTTTATGGGGGCCAGTTGTTCAGGTAGGGGGCGATCAACCTCGGTTCGGGTTGATTCAGTGAACCGGCCAGTCGGGTCGGCACGATATGTGATGTGTGAAAAATATGGGTCACACACAGAAATTTTATGTGATGAATGGGAGAGAATGACGGTACAGGACAGGGAAAAATTCCCAAGAATAGGTAGCTTCAGCCCAGAAGTGTTACAAAATCTAAGGAGGAGGATAGGTCTCATTGAACCAGCAAAGAGACGGAGCAAACATTATAATTGTTTAAAACTATGGCAACAGGAAAGTAAATTACAAAGAAAGGTAACTGACTTATCTGACTTTCATCTTGGGAGGAGAGACATGGCAATGGAGGGAATTATGGTTGCGGAGAAAGGCACAAGGTTGTACGATAAAAATGCACTTAGTAACTGTATTAAGAATGAAAGTATAAAATGTAACAATGTTTATGAAAATGAAAGTATAAAAATTACAAATGTTAACCTGTGCAAGTCGCACCCCATGTCAAACTTCCCTCAGGAATACGAACAAGAAAGTGAGCCCAGAACGATGTCGGCACCCCTTCCAGAAGCCATCCTACAGGACATCCAAGTGGACGCGACCAAATCGGTAAAGGCAATGATCAAACCCCCTAACGGAGGGTCAGGTGAGGTCGTGTCCACAGGTACGTACAATGTTTCATATCACGCACAAACAGATGTGCCCCATAGTGTAAGACCAACACAAGATGATGTAGTTGAGTTCGATCTGGCCAGGGTGATCTCAGTCCCCAATGGGAAGACTGACGATCAGGGAATCATTCCCGTCAAGGACAGTGCAATGCGCTGTCTCTGGTCCCGGACCGAATTGAGATCAATTATGTCTGAATTTCCTGATCCTAGGAAAAATCTAGCTGCATGTCAAAGGTTTATAAAAGAACTAGGAAACGCCACAGAACCCACCAACAAAGAGTGGCGAACAGTGCTGAGGGCATGTTTGCCCTCCAGTGTTGACCCTGCAAAATTCATGGCTGATTGTAAATTAAACACGGAGGTACCTTGTACGGAGGAACACAATCAGGAATGTATTAGGCAGATTAACCGACAGTTAGGAATATATTTCCCAGCCGCTGTCAAGTGGAATGAAATTTTCTCCATAAGGCAAAACGAAAGGGAAAGTATTTCTAATTATTTCAATCGAGCACTGCAAATAATGGCTAGAAACACTGGGATCACAGATATCAAGACAAATGCACAACATAAAGGAATAGCGGTTAAGGTATTAATGAATGGTTTAAAGGATGAATTAAGAAAAAGGGTACAGACCACCAACCCAAACTGGAGAGATATCTCGGTGGCCGCATTAAGAGAGGCCATCATTAATCATGATCAGAATATCACCAGATACAGAGAGTCACTAAATGATAAGTTAATGGCAGCAAATATACAGGCCCTAACCACAAGACCACTCCAACTAAAGCCCCACACCCCTGCGAGAAATTCAGATATGGAAGTCTGTTACAATTGTCATAAAAAGGGACACTTTGCAAGAGATTGTAGATCAAGAGAAAGACAACAACATAATCATGAAATCCAAGGAATCAGGGAAGTACAGGGGAAACGGTTGATGATGATGAGCATCCGAGCGTTTGAGGAGGCATCAAATCAACCAAAACCTCAGGTCACTGAGACGTGGAGGAAGCCCAGGGTTTGTTATCATTGTAGAAGAGAAGGGCATTATGCCAGCAACTGTAATAACCCACATAAAGTCAGACCCCCTAGACCAAGAAATGAGCAAAATTATAACACACACCATTATAATCGGAGATCGGATGGGAGGAATTTTGGCCCACACTCATGATATGCAGTCAGGAAAGGTGATCATTAGGACTGATGGTAAGCCTGAGGTAACGGTTAATAAAATGGGAGGTCATTCACTGAAGACACAGGAATGACCAGGTGAAACGTTGTAAATGTATTTCTTGTAAAAAAAATGTTTTTCTCTCTCTCTCTATCCCCATCTCTGACGATTATTGGTAAGAATTCAAACATTGCATATCCGCTTGGTCCTTGCAGAAGTCTACCAAACCCCAGCATGACCTATCCGCCACAATGTATTCTGGCCAGATACAGACAGTGGAGTAATGCAGGTGCTGGTGGGGAGGGACTGCTCAAGGAGACCATTAGACACGCAGATATGACAGCCTGATAATGCTGACAATGTTTTAAAATGTTTGGAAAAAAAAAAAAATGTTTTGTTTCTCTTTTCCTATTGATGTTTGTTGTTGAGTTATGTAATATATATATGCACATGAATTGTTCTCTTTCTCTTTTGTTTTTTTTTTAACTCTCTCTCTTCTCACTCATGTTTTCATGGTTTGAAGATGGTGTGTCACCCCTCAGTTGGACCAATGGTAATGCCAGATTTTTGCTCCTTACAGAGAGATCGTCGGTTAAGAAGGAATATTACATCACCAGAGTGTTCGTTTGGAAGACTGAGAGACAGCACCTTTGGGAAGACAGCAGAACAAGAAGAACAACAAGACGAGAGAACTTATTATCGTAACAAGTTCTCTCTCCCCCCCTCAAACTGTTTTCTTATACCCCCTTTACAAATTTCTTCTTTTCTCCTCCTGTAAGATGGACTTGCCCCAAGAGACTGTGATATGGATTTTCCTGTTAACCATTATGTTGACCAGAGCAGTCTGTTTCGGTGAGAGTACCAGTGAGGTCGAGAAAGGATCCAGAAAGGTCCTGATGACTGAGACGGAGGTGTAAATTTCCAATAGCAACCCAATCACCAAGCAAAGGCGAGTACCGGGCACGATCTAACAACCATGTTATTTGTAAACATTTTGAAGGATTGTTAGCTAAGAAGAAAAACTGTATCTGTAGGCTCTGTGACAATATGGTTGAGGATGGATGCATAAAGAAATGCCAATCCAGTTTTAATATCCATATGGACCGGCATCCATTGAGTGACTATCACTCCTTAGTGGGTAGTGTGTTAAATAAAACAGATTGTTGGGTATGCTCTCAAGTACCTCAAGGTCATAGCAAATCAGGGGTAGTACCATTTCCTTTAACGTTAGGGGAGGTACTTGAGCTAAAGGGTGGGAGACCGGTGGACAGGAGGTTTAATATCTCCAGCCCTCCTAGTTTGAAGCTCCACCAATACCATGTGGATAGGTCCCTATTATGTTTTAACATCTCCAATCCCCGAAAGCCGGGAAATTGGGAAGTGTCATGGAGCAACCAAACCATGACCTTTTCGCACAGAGCAGATAGAATGCCTACAGATACAGAGCTTGTACGCCACATAGCCAGTAGAGGAAAATCTTTCCGGTATAGGTACACCTTAGGAAATAGGATTACGAGAGTTGGAGAAGTATCACCAGGATACTGTGCACATATCGTACAACCTGATACGTGTACTAAGCAGATGGAAGAATTAGGGTCAGGAGATTTCACATGGAAGGTGTGTAATATGGTAATGTCCTACTCCGTCCCATATGTTCTCCCCGATGATGCATATTTCATATGCGGGAGAAAGGCGTACAAGTGGCTTGCCCCAAACTCTGAAGGATTGTGTTATATTGGAAAAGTATTGCCTGAAGTAATGACAGTGTCACATGACAAAATGAAAGACATACACCGTGGTGCCCAAGCTCCTTATACTCACACTCATTACCAGCACCGGGTTAAAAGGCAACTGACAGACAGGTTAGAGCATCCGGCCTCTGATCTGATCCATGAATCTACCGGGATTCAGGTTCTGGTGGCGTTAGATTTCACTCGCACCGCTCGAGGAGTGATGAACTATAGATACATTTCCGCACTCGCAAATTTGTTAGATAATATCACTGAAATGTATGATGACACGTTTAGGTATACTGGAAGGGAACTTCAAGCTTATAAAACAGAACTGGTTCAGCATAGAATGGTTCTCAATTACCTCACAGCAGTGACAGGCGGATATTGTGTTACATTGGCAACACAGTACGGCGTGAAGTGTTGCACGTATATCACGAATAGCACCGAGGATCCGGTCGAGGTCATAGACCAAAAGATGGACGATATTCTCCAACTAAAGTGGGAATTTCGCCAAAAACACAATCTCACCCTTGCTGCTGTAGGTAATGAGCTGACTGGTTGGGTGTCATGGTTGAACCCGCGAAATTGGTTCTCCGGTTTAGGAGACTGGGCTCAAGGAGTCATAATGGATGTTGGGAAGTTTCTCCTATGTATCTTAGGTGTTGTCATATCAATTGGCTTGATATTTAGATGCGGTCAGGCTTTAATGAGGTGCAAACAAAGTACAAGAGTGATGAGTTTGAGGAGTGAGGAAACTGTAATTAACCTGGATTTGATTTATGACCCAATGATAGAAACCATGATGTGATGAAAATGCGATTATACGGTCCGTTTCTTTCACCTGTTTTTCTGCTTTTCCCCAAGATAAAAAGACCCCCTTGGACGAGGAAGATGACGAGACGCTATACAGACAACGGATAGACCAAAGAAGGAGTTTTGACCACTTGAGATACGGACATTTGATGAACTTTGCCATGGATCCCCAGTTTCCCTAGAATTTTTAAACTTACGCTAGCCCAACATTTTTTGTAAATCTAATGGCATTGACAAAGCTTATTGCTCACGCCTAAGGAGCAAAACAGCGCAAAGAAGACGACTTTCAACTGATACCGAACAAAACTTCAACCGACAGATGTACATTTACCTGACATAGAATACCACTGCATTTTCCATAAGTGTACTTTATCTTCATCTCTACAACCCTCAGGTAATGACACACATAGTCGATAGGGAATACTGGCACAGATATCAGCAACCACATACCTCCCCCATTCATGTATCATCAACTAAAATGTGCTTCCCCATTTTGTTACAACTGAAAGCCGAAATGAGCTCGGTAGAGTTTGACAGCCCATCCACAGACCCTTAATACGGGATAAGAAGGAATTCAAATGTATACTTCGCAATACCTCGAAGCTTGATTTACAACACGTACGGCACGATGATACATGACCCCCCAAAACATGGACTCATACACACATGCTTCTTCTATCTCACTAGGTCATACCCTCTTCACACCTTCTCCTCTCTCCTCCCTTACCCAACCATGGAAATGAATTAACCCCTGACATATATTTTTCTCCTTTTGAAATGTTTTAGAAGGTGGCAGTTATTATTGACTGCCAAAGGGTGGACTGTCAAAGTCAGAAAAATATCCCTATACACACTGCCATATTTGCACCTCACACTGGTCCGCGCTGCGCATGCGTGCGCTCTCCCGTGAATGCGCATATCCGCTCTTGCGTGCACCCGCTGGTGCACGGTATGCGTATTTACGGTAGAGTTTGTGTAGTCGTAGCGTGCGACCCAATCGTTACATATTTTCACTATTAATGTAGTTTGTAGATCATGGTCCCTTTGATAGATTCTGAAAGTTTGGTTAACATAGCATGTTCCTGAACAGAGAGATTCCTCTTTGTATTGTGCGAAGGGTCTAAAAGGAGTCATACAGTGGTGTTTGGTACCCATCGGAAGAGTATTTAAATAGCAATATTCCGGTGTTGGTTTGGAGCGGATTAATCGCTCGTGCGAATAGTTATGGACATAAGAAGTTTATGTCCATTTACTATTATTTGTTCTTACTTAATCATGCGGCTGGAAAACCAGTATCCCACCCACCTGAACAGTTGGAAGCAGTCACAGCCCACCTGTATGAATCAACCTATGACCTTTTGTTATAATACGAAGCCGAATTCCTGTGTCCAATGGACAATGAGATTGTAGGGACCATTGAATTGTATTGTGTGTGGGGCATAAATAGCCAGGCCGAACATATCCAGTTCACTCACTCTCTTCAACGGTTCTCATTGCTGATAATCGGGAGCTGGATATCGAGGCGCATGCGATCGTTCCCCTTTGTGCGTAAGTTTTCTCCGTAATCATATTGTCTTACTGTGAGCCATCTCTCTCTCTCTATCTCATCTCTCTCACTCTATCTCTCTCTCCCTCTCCCTTCTCTTTTCTCCCGTATCTTCCCTTGATTAGGATTGTATTGTATTGTATTTCTTGTATAGTTATTTGGTTAGGAAGTCTCTGTTATATTGTAGTGTATCATTTGTACTGTGATTCTTTTTGCAAGTATAATAGTCATAATACATATAATAGGTTTTGGACCCTAAACCCAGGTATCTGTGTATTTCTCATAGTGTTAAGTATTCTCTGAGCGTCGGTGACGCTCAAGCAGCTTTGTAGTTAATCAGGTTACACCAGGTTGCACTTACACACTGTCTCTACACTAAGGTATACTGTGTATCTCGTTGTTTAAGGTATAGATATAAAGGTTTAGCGTTGTGAGCGTCTTCATCGCTGGTGATCTCCTCGTGGTCTCAAGCGTCCGCTACGCCATAGCGAATCATTACGTTAGTCGGCAGCCAATAGCGTGCCTGTCTGTGATCTCTGGGCCGTGAGCGAACGCGACGCTTGAGCGTCTCGCCTACGGCTGAGCGATCGTTATGCAACTTGCGTACCCTTACGGTACGGCTTACGTAAATAGCGTACAGTGTTCTTAGACCTCATAAAGGGTTATATATACGATAAATATTTAGCTTTATCAAAAGAGACATCCGGCAACATGTACATCGAGACCAGACTTCAGACAAGACTTCAGTTGGCGAAATGTAAATTAACCTCACATAATGGTATCTCTACCCCGTAACGACACTTCTCATTTTTCAACTCTACAACCTCTAGGTAACGACACACATAGTTGATAGGGAATATAGACACAGATATTAGCACTCACATAGTCCCCCATTCATGTATCATCAACTAAAATGTGCTCCCCATTTGTTGCAACCAAAAGCCGAGAAGAGCTCGGTAAAGTTTGACAGCCCATCCACAGACCCTTAATACGGGATAAGAAGGATTCAAATGTATACTTCGCAATACCTCGAAGCTTGATTTAAAACACGTATGGCACGATGATACATGACCCCTCAAGACATGGATTTCATACACACACGCTTTGCTATCTCACTATGTCATAACTTTTCCCACCTTCTCCTCTCCTTCTCTTCCCAATCATAAAAAGGTATTTGATGATGACATATATTTTTCTGTTTGAAATGTTTAGAAAGTGGCAGTTATTGGTGACTGCCAAAGGGTGGACTGTCAAAGTCGAAAAATATCTAAACCTACATTGCCTTGTTTTCTCCCCATGCGTGTGCACGCTGCACGTGCATGAACCCTCCCGTGCGTGCGCATACTCGCCGTCACGGACGCACGGTATGCGCATTTACGGTAGAGTTTGTGTGCGTCCAGAATGCAACTCGATCGTTACATATTTTAGTCATATAATGTATTTTGTAAATTATGGTCCCTTTGATAGAATCTGAAAGTTTAGTTAATATAGCATGTTCAGAGACAAAGAGATCCCTCTTTGTTTGATACGAAGGGTCAGACAGGGGTTACGCAGTGGTGTTTAGTATCCATCGGAAGAGTACATAATTAGCAATATTCCGGTGTTGGTTAGAAACCGATTAATCGCTCGTGCGTATAGTTATGACTATAAGAAGTTTATGGACATTTACTATATTCGCAGTTCATTACCCATGCGGCGGGAAACCTGAGTTTCCCTCCCACCTGAGCAGTTTGAAATAGTCACAGCCCACCTGTATGAACCAACCTATGACCTTTTGTTATAATGCGGAGACGGATTCCTGTGTCCAATGAACAATAAGATTGTAGGGACCATTGTACTGTACTGTATGTAGTGTATATAAGAACAAGCCGACCTGGGCCAGCTCCACTCTACTCTTCTCAACGGTTCTCATCACTGGTAATCGGAAGCTGGATATCCAGAAAGGCGCTTGCGATTGTTTCCCCTTGTGCGTAAGTTCTCTGCAGCCATTTTATCTCCTATTTGTTGTAAGCCATTCTCTCTCTCCTTCCCCTTAAATGTCATTGTGCCACTATTGTATTTTAACGTGTAGTAATTCTGTTAGGTATTTATGTTAGCCTGGTAGTGTATAAACTGTATTGTATATTCTTTTGCAGTTGAACGTTCATTCTCTCCCTTAAAGGTGTTAGACCCTTAGACCGGTATTTGAGTGTTTATTATATTGCTAAGGGTTCTCTGAGCGTCTCGGTCGCTCATACAGCTTTTAAACTAACAAGGTTATACTGCATTGCATCTACACATTATCACTGCACAAAGGTTTACAGTATAAGTACTTTCGTTAAGGTATCGTTATTAAGGTTTAATTCTGTAAACGTCCGTGCCGCTTGTGTTCGTTTCCTGTTCACAAGCGTCCGTTACGCTATTAGCGTAACATTACGGTGATCAGCCGCCTATAGTGTGCCCGATACCAACAGCGTATTCTCGCGAGCGTTTGTGACGCTCGAGCGGCTCGCTCCCGATACAGAGTCCGCTACGCTAAGGGCGTACCCTAATACGGTACCTCGTGCGCCAATTGCGTACTGTGTCTCTTAACCTTTTATAGTGTTTAATATAGGATAAATATTAGGCTTTATCAAGGGAAATAAAACATGCAATTAATACTATTACAATGATCTGTAGGTGTCCCTGGGAGTGTGTCAGTGTCCCTGGTAGTGCGCAAAAATACCTGTAGGTGTGCCTTAGGGGTGTCGGTGTGCCTGGCAGTGCGCAAAGTGGCCCATGGGTGTGTCTAGTTGGATGCTAGTGTGGCTGCAGGCATTGAAAGTACTGTAATTACCTGTCTTGGCCTTTTCTTTTTCTTTCTACTTTCTTGCTCCCTTGATGACCACGGCTGATCGCTGGATGCCTGTTTGGCCATCTCCTCCTCCTGGGTCGGCACCCACTCCTCGTTGCTGTCCAGCAATTCTTCTGAGGAGTGGGGGAAAGGGGGAGATCGGGGGCGCTGGTCCTTGTTCATCCCTGGTGTAAAGAGAAAAAATATATTTTTACATATGTACCACAAAAAACACAACCAAACACACTAAAAATAAAACACAGAGACACGCACCTCACATTACACATACCTCCCAACTTTGTCCCGTCGGCAAGAGGGACACATGCGCGGCGAAGTCACGCACGCTCCCGAAATGGGGCGTGGCCTATGGAAAAGGGGCGTGGCTTCGTCACTGAAGGGGCATGCCCAGCGCTCTGTGAGCTGCTGGCATGCCCCCTCTCCCTCTGTCTGCACTGAATAGAAGCCGTGCGCATGCTCATAGCGTCTGTTCACCGCTGCTCTGCTAAGCAGTGCAGCGAGAGACGGAGCCTCCCAACTGCCCCCCCCCCCCCCGCGCAGCGGGACACTGCGGCCCGCGGGTGGGACAGCGGGACAGTCCCCAAAAAATGGGACTGTCCCGCGAAAATCGGGACAGTTGGGAGGTATGCATTACATAATTCATTATAAAAAAAAACACAAAAGCCACCCCTGCACCACAACATGTCATGATGCTAGTACACCAGTGTTGAAGCATGACCAAACACATTAGCGCATAAAAAACCCATGAAAAACCACAGCCAAACAACCCAAAAAGCCAGTAAAGCCACCCCAACATGTCATGCTGCTGGTGCACCAGTGCTCAAGCTTGACCAAACACACATTAGCACATAAAAAAACATAAAAAACCATGCCCAAACTACCCAAAATACATGTAAATGTACCAGCAGCATGACATGTTGGGGTGCACCAGTGCTAAAGCATGACAAAAACACATTAGCACATTTAAAAAAAAAACATGAAAAACCACAATCAATCCAAAAGGCCAGTAAATGCACCCCAACATCTCATGCTGCTGGTACACCAGTGCTCAAGCATGACCAAACACACATTAGCACAAAAAAAACATGAAAAACCACACCCAAACTACCCAAAAGGCATGTAAATGTACCAACAGCATGACATGTTGGGGTGCACCAGTGCTCAAGCATGACCAAACACATTAACACATTTAAAAAATTTAAAAACAACGCCCAAACAACCCAAAAGGCCAGTAAATGCACCCCAAAATGTTATGCTGCTGGTACACCAGTGCTCAAGCATGACCAAACACATATTAGCACATAAAAAAACATGAAAAACCACGCCCAAACAACCCAAAAGGCATGTCAATGCTCCCCTGCACCCCAACATGTCATGCTGCTAGTACACCAGTGTTGAAGCATGACCAAAAACACATTAGCACATTTAAAAAAAACCATGAAAAACCACACACAAACAACCCAAAAGGCCAGTAAATGTACCAGCAGCATGACATGTTGGGGTGCACCAGTGCTCAAGCTTGACCAAACACATTAGCACGTAAAAAAAAAACATGAAAAACCACACCCAACAACCCAAAAGGCCAGTAAATGCACCCCAACATGTCATGCTGCTGGTACACCAGTACTCAAGCATAACTAAAACACATTAGCACATAAAAAATATGTAATACCACACCCAAACAACCCAAAAGGCATGTCAATGCACCCCTGCACCACAACATGTCATGCTGGTAGTACACCAGTGTTGAAGCATGACCAAAAACACATTAGCACATTTAAAAAAATATATGAAAAACCACACACAAACAACCCAAATGGCCAGTAAATGCACCCCAACATCTCATGCTTCTGGTACACCAGTGCTCAAGCATGACCAAACACACATTAGCACATACAAAAAAACATGAAAAACCATGCCCAAACTACTTAAAAGACATGTAAATGTACCAGCAGCATGACATGTTGGGGTCACCAGTGCTAAAGCATGACCAAAAACACATTAGCACATTACAAAAAAACATGAAAAACCACGCCCAAAAACCCCAAAAGGCCAGTAAATCCACCCCAACATCTCATGCTGCTGGTACACCAGTGCTCAAGCATGACCAAACACATATTAGTACATAAAAAAAAAACATGAAAAGCCACACCCAAACTACCCAAAAGGTATGTCAGTGCACCCTAACATGTCATGCTGGTAGTACACCAGTGTTGAAGCATGATGAGAAACACATTAGCACATTTAATAAAAATACATGAAAAAACACACACAAACAACCCAAAAGGCCAGTAAATGCACCCCAACATGTCATGCTGCTGGTTCACCAGTGCGCAAGCATGACCAAATAGATTAGCACATAAAAAAACATGAAAAACCATGCCCAAACCACCCAAAAGGCATGTCAATGCACCCCTGCACCCCAAGATGTCATGCTGGTAGTACACCAGTGTTGAAGCATGACCAAAAATAAATTTTAGCAAATAAAAAAACCATGAAAAACCACACCCAAACACAAAAATCCACTAAAATCATGCAGCAATACAAGCAGGACCTTAAAAATACACACCTGTACACATATACATACCCCAAACACACCCAAGAAGCACCACATGTACACCTCATGGCACCCCCCAAACGTTACATGCTGCACTCATACCTCATACAAAACAGTAGCAAAGCACTCAAAACAACACCTATACATTACACAAACACCTACATGCAATGCCAGACCACATGTGGTACTTACCTACAAATGTCAAATTCGCTCCAAAAACGACTCTCCTCTGGGGTGGATGAAAGGTCTTCTGGCTGTCCAGGATGAAAGTCTGCTGGGTGTGAGAACGATACCACAGCAAGAAAAACCAAATTGATCACTCTGCAGCTCCTCACTCAGCTCTGCAGATTCACAAAATGGCTGCTGAACAACACGCAGCAAACAAGCCCTATAAATGATTCCAAACGGCGGGAAGTCAAATCCAGGCCGCCCACCAGGGCCGTAACTACGTGTGTGCCAAGTGGGCTTGGCACACAGCGCAGTTGCCCTGGGGGCGCACGGCCAGCGGCATGTAATGAGTCAAATTGACTCATTACATGCCTCTGAAGTCTGCGCCGTACGCCGCTGCCGTGCTGTGGAGGAGAGCTACAGCACCGGGCAGGTGAGAAGGAGGAGGAGGGAGGGGGACTGGAGCCGCAGCAGCGCTATTTCATTGGTAGTAAGCGCCGCTGCAGCATCCCCCTCTCCTTCTGTATTGGCTGCCCGGCGCTGCTATGGATGCTGTGATGCGGTTCCTCCATCCCAGCATCCACAGCAGCGCCGGGCAGCCAATACGGAAGGAGAGGGGGATGCTGCAGCGGCGCTTACTACCAATGAAATAGCGTTGCTGTGGCTCCAGTCTCCCTCCCAGTGGCGCACCCAGGGGGGGGGGGGGTTCCGAGCACCCAGAAACCCCCCTCCACTAGAAAAAAATATATATTTTTTTTTTTAGATGCATGAGTATTATTAACGTCTGTCTAGCGTCCTCTGCAGCCTGCTGTCTTCCTGGTGGCACTTGTAAGTGCATTGAAAGTTTACTTTATTTTAATTATAGTACATATATATCCATGTGCATACATATATACACATGTATGTATATACATATAAACACACACACAAACACACACACACACACACACACACACACACACACACGATATATATATACATGTGTGTATATATGTGTACTGTATGTGTATGTACATATATATATATATATATATATATGTATGCATGTTTAATATGCTATGTATATGTATGTATGTATGTATGTATGTATGTATATAGATATATAGATATATATGTGTAGATATATGTGTGTAGATATATGTGTATATATATATACATACATACATACACATATATACACACACACACAGACACACTAGTTTTACGGACCCAACATATACTGGGTCACCTCAGTCCCCACCCCCGTGATTGGCTCCGCCCAGTTCTGAACCCCCCCCCCCATGCAAATCCTGCGTTTGCCACTGCCTCCCTCCTCCTCCTTCTCACCTGCCTGCACCGAGGGAGCTGCACGAGGAGCCTGTCAGCGGGGAGATGGTAAGTACCGTATTTGCCGGTGTATAAGATGACTTTTTTGCCCTGAAAAACATGCCTCCAAGTTGGGGGGTCGTCTTATACGCCGGGTGCACTTCAGTTGGGATAGACATAGCTGCCATAGTGGCCTTCCGATACTCGCCCGGTGCCCATAGTGGCCTCCCGATCTCCGTCCACCTTATTCTACATACCATCCAGTATCGCGCGGTATCCAGTACGGCCGCGGCGGGTCACTAGTGCCAATTACAGGGAGATGCAGGGACTGGCCGGAGGTGCTGCGGTCGCGTTGTGGCCGTACAATGGTGACAATGACAGGTACTGTAATGGCACTAATACTAATACTAATGGCACTCATGTGAAACCGGTAACAATAAATGCACACAGGGATATACTTTTAGACATTTTACAACTTTCTCCTCGCCCCCTCCCCCCTTCTTATGCATACCTTGATAAATACTCCCTATCCAAATCTCTTATCAGGTCATAATATACAGTATGTCACAAATCTGATGTTCTTTTACGTTTTATTTGGTGTGTGGAAGGGGGTAGTCTTATACGGCGAGTATATAACAAACTCTATATTTTGAGTGGAAATGTTGGGGGTCGTCTTATACGCCGGCAAATACGGTATGTATCTCTCTTTCTCTCTCTCTCTCTCTCTCTCAGGGGGACACCGTCTGCCATAATGTGTAAAAAGGGGGCCTGGCTGCCGCAATGTGTAAAAAGGGGGACTGGCTGCAATGTGTAAAAAGGGGGACTGGCTGCCGTAATGTGTAAAAAGGGGGACTGGCTGCCGTAATGTGTAAAAAGGGGGACTGGCTGCCGCAATGTGTAAAAAGGGGGACTGGCTGCCGCAATGTGTAAAAAGGGGGACTGGTGGCCGCAATGTGTAAAAAGGGGGACTGGTGGCCGCAATGTGTAAAAAGGGGGACTGGCTGCCGCAATGTGTAAAAAGGGGGACTGGCTGCCGCAATGCGTAAAAAGGGGGACTGGCTGCCGTAATGTGTAAAAAGGGGGACTGGCTGCCGTAATGTGTAAAAAGGGGGACTGGCTGCCGCAATGTGTAAAAAGGGGGACTGGCTGCCGTAATGTGTTAAAAGGGGGACTGGCTGCCGCAATGTGTATAAAGGGGAACACCGTCTGCCGTAATGTGTAAAAACGGGGACGCTGTCTGCTGTAATGTGTAAAAAGGGGAGGCTGTCTGCCGTAATGTTAAAAAAGGGGACGCTGTCTGCTGTAATGTGTAAAAAAGGGGACGCTGTCTGCTGCAATGTGTAAAAAGGGGACGCTGTCTGCTGTAATGTGTAAAAAAGGGGACGCTGTCTGCCGCAATGTGTAAAAAGGGGGACTGGCTGCCGCAATGTGTAAAAAGGGGGACTGGCTGCTGTAATGTGTAAAAAGGGGGACACTGTCTGCTGTAATGTATAAAAGGGGCTCTACCTGGTGTAGTGGCACTACTGTGCAGTGTAATTGCTATTATTTTGTGGCCACGCCCCTTCCCCATGAAGCCACGCCCCTATATATTTCTCACTGCCCCTATCTTGCATGTGGGGGGGCGCCAATGTCGTTTCTTGCACACAGCGCTAAAATGCCTAGTTACGGCACTGCCGCCCACTATTCGACGATTGGTCCGTTTTCGACCGGGGGCATGTCAACTTGGTTTTTATTGATGATAAAGCTGATTATTTACCTTATAAAATTCACTATATGTGGGTAAGAGACTCAGTACGCAATTGGCGTATGGGGTACCGTAAGAGTACGCACTTAGCGTAGCAGACGCTTATCTGTGGTCGAGACGCACATGCGGCACGCTCGCTCACAGCTTAATGCTTGGTGTCGAGCACGCTTTAGGCGGCCGACTACCGTAATATTACGCTACTAGCGTAGCACACGCTGTGACCACGAACGGAACACAAGCGGAGCAGACGCTCAGGGAATGACACTCAGTAAACCTTGTATGCAACACACTGAAAGATTGAACTTATACTGTAAGCCTTACTACTGAAATACTGTAGCGATATAACGCTGTTTAACCTTGTTAATATAAAATCTGTTTGAGCGATTGAGACGCTCCGATTACCCTCAGCAATGTAATAAACACACAATACCTTGCTAAGGCTCCAAAACCTTTACAAACAAGCTTTAGTCATATTAAAAGGGGAAAAACAGTTAACAGTTCATACACTACAGGCTAACATCAATATCTAACAGAATAACTACACGTGAATATACAATAGCGGCACAATCGCAAACACAAATACATAGACTAAGAATGAACGGCTAACATTACACAGGTAACAAAGTGGCCACAGAGAAACATACCATACGGGGAACACTCGCTAGCGCAACCGGATCCAGTCCTCCAATTATCAGAGATAAATGTTGAAGAAAGAGAGTACTGGCCGGTCTGGGGACAGTGACCCTTATATACACAACATACAGTGTACTACAAAGGGCCCTACAATCTTATTGTTCATTGGACACAGGAATGTCTCTCCGCATTAAAACAAAAGGTCATAGGTTGGTTTGAACAGGTGGGCTGTGACTATATCAAACTGCTCAGGTGGGAGGGAATCTCAAGATTCCCGCCACATGGATAATGAACCGCAAATATAGTAAATGTCCAGAAACTACTAATAGACATAACTATACGCAGGAGCGATTAATCTTTACCTAACCAGCACCGGATTGTTCCTAATAAAATGTTCTTTAGTTAGGTACCAAACACCAATGCTCAGACCCTATCTG
This sequence comes from Pseudophryne corroboree, assembly GCF_028390025.1. Classification (NCBI taxonomy): domain Eukaryota; kingdom Metazoa; phylum Chordata; class Amphibia; order Anura; family Myobatrachidae; genus Pseudophryne; species Pseudophryne corroboree. Next base: position 56,892,618 of record NC_086446.1, on the reverse strand, counting down.
ACCCTTTGTATCATGCAAAGAGGAATTCCTCTGTCCAGGGACCAGTTACATTAAACAAACTTACAGTTATTATTAGGGGAACATTATCTATAAAACATACTATTTGGATTTATTATTTAACGATTGAGTTGCCCGCTAGACGCACACAAACTCTACCGTAAATGCACATACCATGCGCTCGAGCGCATGGCCATGGAGGCGCCGTCACGCAACTGCGAATATGCGCACGCACGGGAGAGAATGTGTACGTGCAGCGGGCAAGCGCATGAGGTGAATATATGGCAACGTGTAGCATGATATTTTTCCGACTTTGAAATTGAATATGTCGAATTCAGTGTCCCGGGTGGAGGGTTTCGGCTGTCGGTTAGTGTCGAATGTGAAAAATTACGAATCCACATCTAGATTTGACACCAATTGAATATACCCCTTAGTATTACAGGCAACTGATTACATTGAGAGATTAATACTCATAAACGTCAGTTGATAACAATGTTAGGTGACTGAACAGTTCCACAGCCAGATACACCTATAGATCACTTATCATTCACCGGTATAATTGATCTGTCCCATAACAGTACATGAATGATTATAGGTAGTAGGTAAAGGACCAAGGACAAATTATAACTTAGGTCTACGGGGAAAAGTCAGAAAAGTATTATATCTGATAGTGTGATATACCTATAACAATTTGCTGGACTTAAAATCATACAGGTGATCTTACCTGTGCCAGCTAATATAACAATAGTAATATTATGTGATAACTGCTCAGTGGGTCTGGTCTCACAAAATGAACATAATTATATGTGATATAAGAGTACAATAAATAAGACAAAGTGAATACATATATATTTTTTCATTGATACAGTATCTTTTATTTGTTGCATTCTTTCATATATATTTACATCGTTTTTTAATTGATTAATATTAAAAGTTATATTTTAAACAAATTAATTTCTTCTTCTCATAGTGCACCAACCAAGAGACAATCTTCTCTATCCTACCTTTGCTTCTATGGAAACTACACCAATATTGACCATCATGACAATTATAGTTGGTGGTCCTGACACACCCTTTCCCCCTCTTTTATAAAGGGGCCCTGTGCTTTGCTCTCTAGTGGATGGACAATTTCTTATGTGGTAGCTGACCACAACCCCTTGGTGGCAGGCCACACCTATTAAGCTTGGGCCTCTACCTCTGCATTCCCTGGTGGGCAATTCCTGCCCAAGTCTGACACTGGTTGTCAATAAGGTGTACAGCTGTGTGTTGCTACATGTACTTGTGTTCTATAGAGGGAATGCTGAATAAATATACATTTAATATAGAATTGTCCAATTTTGTGGTTTGGTTTTTCAATTGTATTTCTAATCTTACTTCCTGCTGTATAATGAGTGATCTTCAGCAGCCTCTACAAGGAGGTTAGAAGTATAAAGGTGCATACACACGGAGCGATATAACTGAGCGATTTTGACTAAATAGTCAAAATCGCTCAGAAAGTTAGTGCAGATCGCTCCGTGTGTATACAGCCAGCGATAGCGATGCGCGTCCCCGCTAGGTCGCTATCGCTGGGAAAAATAGACTGTGCAGGCAAGTCAATTTAGACTATGTCGCTGGGAAAGTTTGTTAAAATCGCTAGAGGCCAGCAATTTTTCCCAGCGATAGCGATGTTGCCGGCGGCGGTGGTGCGGGCGGCGGCGGGTGGCGGTGTGGGCGGCGGCGGGTTGTGGCGGCGGTGCGGGCGGCGGCGGGTTGCGGTGGCGGTGTGGGCGGCGGCGGGTTGCGGCTGCGGTGCAGGCGGCGGTGGGTTGCGGCGGCGGTGCGGGCGGCGGAAATTTACCTTTATCTTGCAGAGTTTGGCAGCGGAGCGGTACCAGTTTCAAAAATGACGCCTCAGCGTCATTTTTTAAATTCAAGATGGCCGCCGCGAGCCAATCACGGCTCGCCGCGTCATCGCCCCGCCCCCTCCCGCTGACTTATATAAGTCAGCGCGAGGCAGCGGTTTTCAGTCCAACAGCGGAGGGGGAGCGGAGAAGAGCTCCTGAAAACTGAAGACGCCGTGGAAGTCCTGGATGGGCGGCGGCTATGCAAAAGAGCTTAGCAGCCGCCGCCCACCAGGTAAAGACGCCGGAGCAAGACCCCAGAAGCCCTGGGGTGGTGGCGCCCCCCCAGGTGAAGACGCCGGAAGCCCTGGGAAGGCGGCGGCCATGCAAAAGAGCTTAAAGGCCGCCGCCCCCAGGTGAAGACCCAGTTTAATAAAGGATTTTTTAAAGAATGTGTCATGGTTTTTTTCCAATATTTTCTTTACAGGTGGACTACAGGTGCCAGCGGGCCCTTTATGTCCGGGCATGCTGGAACTTGTGGTTCTCCAAGTGCCAGCATGCTGGGGCAGGCTTGCTGGGACCTGTAGGCCACCTGTAAAGAACAATATTACTATTGAAAGGCTATCAGCCTCCCATCCACCGCCCACGGATGGGGGGACAGCCTCGGGCTTCACCCCTGGCCCTTGGGTGGCTGGAGGGGGGGACCCCTTGATTTAAGGGGTCCTCACTCCTCCAGTGTACCCCGGCCAGGGGTGACTAGTTGGGGGGGTAATGGCACGGCCGCAGGGACCAATATAAAAGTGTCCCCCGGCTGTGGCATTATCTCCCTGGCTAGTGGAGCCCGGTGCTGGTTTTAAAAATACGGGGGACCCCTATGTCTTTTGTCCCCCGTATTTTTTAAACCAGGACCGGACGCAGAGCCCGGTGCTGGTTGTCTAAATATGGGGGAACCCTACTCATTTTTTCCTCTGTATTTTAACAACCAGGACTGGCTCAAAGAGCCCGAGGCTGGTTTTACATAGGAGGGGGGACCCCACGCAATTTTTTTTTTTTTACTTTTAGCTATTTAAATACCAGCCACCCTGTAAAATCGTCCTATATATGACACTCATCCCCTTATTTAAATGAGATAGTCAAAATCTCCCATAGCCAAAATCTCTTGCATAGTTAGACAAAATCTCTGGTAAAGTTAGTCAAATTCTCCTACTGCCAGTTCAAGGGAAAAGTTAGTCAAAATCTCTCATAGTCAAAATCTCTCTGTGTGTATGCACCTTAAGGCTTCCCCAGTGATTGGCTGCAAAGGCTCTACTTAGAAATGTACTGTAGACAAGAATGATGCGGGTAACATTTGGTAACACCAGTAATACTGCACTTTCTTCGTAGAAACTTCTGGAGCTGCTGTCACTATATTGCAGGATGAGGCATGTGTGTAGGTTTTCTTTCCTTAATATCTCTCTGCCCATCTAGTCAACTCCTCCACATCGCCTATTGGGGCAGCAGTGAGTGATGGGGAGAAGCTCTAAACCATCTAGTGCAGTGTTTCCCAACCTCTGACCTCAAGGCACACTGAGGGCTAAAACACACGAGCTGGCTGGCGCCGCCCGGCACAAACCCGGCCGGCTTTTAACCGCTGCCGTGATGCAAAGACACATTGAGCGCAATGTGTCCTTACACACGGCACGGTCCCGGCCCGGCTGCCAGGTTGCAGACGGAACTATCCACTGGAAGGTCCGGCTGCCGGGCCGGAGCCGGGCCGACTTTGCAGCCAGTAAACCGTGTGTGTGAAGGGGAGCTTTCACACACAACATTTTTTTCTCAAGCCAAGTCTGATGCTGCGCATGCGCACAGCATCACACACGGCTCAAAGCCGTCCTGTGTGAGTGACTCTGCCGGTTTCTCCCGGATGGCAAAAAGCCGGACAAAGTTTGTCTGGCTTTTTGCCATCCGGGAGAAACCGGCCAGTGTGTTACAGCCCTAACAGTCCTGGTTTTAGTGAAGTCCAAGCTTGAACACAGGTGACTTAATTAGTACCTCAGTTATTATGATTTAACCATCTGTGCTGAAGCCTGGCTATCACTAAAACCTGCACTGTTGGTGTGCCTAGATGACAGCGGTTGGGAAAGCCTGTTCTAGTGGGAACAAGGGTGGTCATTCCGAGTTGTTCGCTCGTTGTCGTTTTTCGCAATGCAGCGATTAGGTGGAAAATGCGCATGCGCATGGTATGCAGCGAGCATGCGCTAAGTTATTTAACACAAAACTTAGTAGATTTGCTGGTGTTCATGCAGCGCTTTTCAATCGCACTGCTGATCGGTGAGTGATTGACAGGAAAGGGGCATTTCTGGGAGGTAACTGAGCGTTTTCTGGGAGGAAAAACGCAGGCGTGTCAGGGAAAAATGCAGGAGTGGCTGGAGAAATGGGGGAGTGCCTGGCCGAACGCAGGGCGTGTTTGTGACGTCAAACCAGGAACTAAACGGACTCAGCTGATCGCAATCTGTGAGTAGGTCTGGAGCTACTCAGAAACTGCAAAGAATTATTTAGTAGCAGTTCTGCTAATCTTTCGTTCGCTATTCTGCTAAGCTAAGATACACTCCCAGAGGGCGGCGGCCTAGCGTGTGCAATGCTGCTAAAAGCAGCTAGCGAGCGAACAACTCGGAGTGAGGGCCAAGGAGAGGAGTTGCCAATATCAAACAATAAGCTTCTAGCTATAATTTATCTAGTGCATTCTATAACATGATAGGCATAATATGATTGGTTATTTTGGGGAACACCTCCACTTTAAGTTTGATACATCTCCCACCTGTTCTAAAATAACAAACATTATTTTATTCTCAAAGAAATGATGAGGCACGCAGCGGCAATGTGACTGTCAAAGAGGTGTTCTAGGGGCAGCAGCCATAGCCAAGCACACAGTGACAATGTGACTGTCAGACAGGTGTTACAGGGGCAGCAGCCATAGCCCAGCACACAGCAGCAATGTGAGTGTCAGGCAGGTGTTACAGGGACAGCAGCCATAGCCCAGTGCACAGTGACAATGTGACTGTCAGACAGGTGTTACAGGGGCAGCAGCCATAGCCCAGCACACAGCAGCAATGTGACTGTCAGACAGGTGTTACAGGGGCTGCAGCCATAGCCCAGCACACAGAGACAATGTGACTGTCAGACAGGTGTTACAGGGGCTGCAGCCATAGCCCAATGCACAGAGACAATGTGACTGTCAGACAGGTGTTACAGGGGCAGCAGCCATAGCCCAATGCACAGAGACAATGTGACTGTCAGACAGGTGATACAGTGGCAGCAGCCATAGCCCAGTGCACAGTGACAATGTGACTGTCAGACAGGTGTTACAGGGGCAGCAGCCATAGCCCAGCGCACAGCAGCAATGTGACTGTCAGACAGGTGTTACAGGGGCAGCAGCCATAGCCCAGTGCACAGAGACAATGTGACTGTCAGACAGGTGTTTCAGGGACAGCAGCCATAGCCAAGCACACAGTGACAATGTGACTGTCAGACAGGTGTTACAGGGGCAGCAGCCATAGCCCAGCACACAGCAGCAATGTGACTGTCAGACAGGTGTTACAGGAGCAGCAGCCATAGCCCAGCACACAGCAGCAATGTGACTGTCAGACAGGTGTTACAGGGGCAGCAGCCATAGCCCAGCACACAGCAGCAATGTGACTGTCAGACAGGTGTTACAGGGGCTGCAGCCATAGCCCAGCACACAGCAGCAATGTGACTGTCAGACAGGTGTTACAGGGGCTGCAGCCATAGCCCAATGCACAGAGACAATGTGACTGTCAGACAGGTGTTACAGGGGCAGCAGCCATAGCCCAGCACACAGTGACAATGTGACTGTCAGGCAGGTGTTACAGGGGCAGCAACCATAGCCCAGCACACAGAGACAATGTGACTGTCAGACAGGTGTTACAGGGGCAGCAGCCATAGCCCAGCACACAGCAGCAATGTGACTGTCAGACAGGTGTTACAGGGGCAGCAACCATAGCCCAGCACACAGAGACAATGTGACTGTCAGACAGGTGTTACAGGGGCTGCAGCCATAGCCCAGCACACAGCAGCAATGTGACTGTCAGACAGGTGTTACAGGGGCTGCAGCCATAGCCCAGCACACAGCAGCAATGTGACTGTCAGGCAGGTGTTACAGGAGCAGCAGCCATAGCCCAGCACACAGCAACAATGTGACTGTCAGACAGGTGTTACAGGGCAGCAGCCATAGCCCAGCACACAGCAGCAATGTCACTATCAGACAGGTGTTACAGGGGCAGCAACCATAGCCCAATGCACAGTGACAATGTGACTGTCAGACAGGTGTTACAGGGGCAGCAGCCATAGCCCAGCACACAGAGACAATGTGACTGTCAGACAGGTGTTACAGGGCAGCAGCCATAGCCCAGCACACAGCAGCAATGTGACTGTCAGACAGGTGTTACAGGGGCTGCAGCCATAGCCCAGCACACAGAGACAATGTGACTGTCAGACAGGTGTTACAGGGGCTGCAGCCATAGCCCAATGCACAGAGACAATGGGACTGTCAGACAGGTGTTACAGGGGCAGCAGCCATAGCCCAATGCACAGAGACAATGGGACTGTCAGACAGGTGTTACAGGGGCAGCAGCCATAGCCCAATGCACAGAGACAATGGGACTGTCAGACAGGTGTTACAGGGGCAGCAGCCATAGCCCAATGCACAGAGACAATGGGACTGTCAGACAGGTGTTACAGGGGCAGCAGCCATAGCCCAATGCACAGAGACAATGGGACTGTCAGACAGGTGTTACAGGGGCAGCAGCCATAGCCCAATGCACAGAGACAATGGGACTGTCAGACAGGTGTTACAGGGGCTGCAGCCATAGCCCAATGCACAGTGACAATGTGACTGTCAGACAGGTGTTACAGGGGCAGCAGCCATAGCCCAGCACACAGAGACAATGTGACTGTCAGACAGGTGTTACAGGGGCTGCAGCCATAGCCCAATGCACAGTGACAATGTGACTGTCAGACAGGTGTTACAGGGACAGCAGCCATAGTCCAGCACACAGCGGCAATGTGGCTGTCAGACAGGTGTTACAGGGGCGGCAGCCATAGCCCGGCACACAGCTGTAATGTGACTGTCAGACAGGTGTTACAGGGACAGCAGCCATAGTCCAGCACACAGCGGCAATGTGACTGTCAGACAGGTGTTACAGGGGCTGCAGCCATAGCCCAGCACACAGCTGTAATGTGACTGTCAGACAGGTGTTACAGGGACAGCAGCCATAGCCCAGCACAGAGCAACAATGTGACTGTCAGACAGGCGTTACAGGGGCAGCAACCATAGCCCAGCACACATCAGCATTGTGACTGTCAGACAGGTGTTACAGGAGCAGCAGCCATAGCCCAGCACACAGCAGCATTGTGACTGTCAGACAGGTGTTACAGGAGCAGCAGCCATAGCCCAGCACACAGAGACAATGTGACTGTCAGACAGGTGTTACAGGGGCTGCAGCCATAGCCCAATGCACAGAGACAATGTGACTGTCAGACAGGTGTTACAGGGGCTGCAGCCATAGCCCAATGCACAGAGACAATGTGACTGTCAGACAGGTGTTACAGGGCAGCAGCCATAGCCCAGCACACAGCAGCAATGTGACTGTCAGACAGGTGTTACAGGGGCTGCAGCCATAGCCCAGCACACAGAGACAATGTGACTGTCAGACAGGTGTTACAGGGGCAGCAACCATAGCCCAATGCACAGTGACAATGTGACTGTCAGACAGGTGTTACAGGGGCAGCAGCCATAGCCCAATGCACAGAGACAATGTGACTGTCAGACAGGTGTTACAGGGGCAGCAGCCATAGCCCAGTGCACAGTGACAATGTGACTGTCAGACAGGTGTTACAGGGGCAGCAGCCATAGCCCAGCACACAGCAGCAATGTGACTGTCAGACAGGTGTTACAGGGGCAGCAGCCATAGCCCAGTGCACAGAGACAATGTGACTGTCAGACAGGTGTTTCAGGGACAGCAGCCATAGCCAAGCACACAGTGACAATGTGACTGTCATACAGGTGTTACAGGGGCAGCAGCCATAGCCCAGCACACAGCAGCAATGTGACTGTCAGACAGGTGTTACAGAGGCAGCAGACATAGCCCAGCACACAGCAACAATGTGACTGTCAGACAGGTGTTACAGGAGCAGCAGCCATAGCCCTGCACACAGCAGCAATGTGACTGTCAGACAGGTGTTACAGGGGCAGCAGCCATAGCCCAGCACACAGCAGCAATGTGACTGTCAGACAGGTGTTACAGGGGCTGCAGCCATAGCCCAGCACACAGCAGCAATGTGACTGTCAGACAGGTGTTACAGGGGCTGCAGCCATAGCCCAGCACACAGAGACAATGTGACTGTCAGACAGGTGTTACAGGGGCTGCAGCCATAGCCCAATGCACAGAGACAATGTGACTGTCAGACAGGTGTTACAGGGGCAGCAGCCATAGCCCAGCACACAGTGACAATGTGACTGTCAGGCAGGTGTTACAGGGGCAGCAACCATAGCCCAGCACACAGAGACAATGTGACTGTCAGACAGGTGTTACAGGGGCTGCAGCCATAGCCCAGCACACAGCAGCAATGTGACTGTCAGACAGGTGTTACAGGGGCAGCAGCCATAGCCCAGCACACAGTGACAATGTGACTGTCAGACAGGTGTTACAGGGGCAGCAACCATAGCCCAGCACACAGAGACAATGTGACTGTCAGACAGGTGTTACAGGGGCTGCAGCCATAGCCCAGCACACAGCAGCAATGTGACTGTCAGACAGGTGTTACAGGGGCTGCAGCCATAGCCCAGCACACAGCAGCAATGTGACTGTCAGGCAGGTGTTACAGGAGCAGCAGCCATAGCCCAGCACACAGCAACAATGTGACTGTCAGACAGGTGTTACAGGGGCAGCAGCCATAGCCCAATGCACAGTGACAATGTGGCTGTCAGACAGGTGTTACAGGGGCTGCAGCCATAGCCCAGCACACAGCAGCAATGTGACTGTCAGGCAGGTGTTACAGGAGCAGCAGCCATAGCCCAGCACACAGCAACAATGTGACTGTCAGACAGGTGTTACAGGGGCAGCAGCCATAGCCCAATGCACAGTGACAATGTGGCTGTCAGACAGGTGTTACAGGGGCAGCAGCCATAGCCCAGCACACAGCAACAATGTGACTGTCAGACAGGTGTTACAGGGGCAGCAACCATAGCCCAATGCACAGTGACAATGTGACTGTCAGACAGGTGTTACAGGGGCAGCAGCCATAGCCCAGCACACAGAGACAATGTGACTGTCAGACAGGTGTTACAGGGCAGCAGCCATAGCCCAGCACACAGCAGCAATGTGACTGTCAGACAGGTGTTACAGGGGCTGCAGCCATAGCCCAGCACACAGAGACAATGTGACTGTCAGACAGGTGTTACAGGGGCTGCAGCCATAGCCCAATGCACAGAGACAATGGGACTGTCAGACAGGTGTTACAGGGGCAGCAGCCATAGCCCAATGCACAGAGACAATGGGACTGTCAGACAGGTGTTACAGGGGCTGCAGCCATAGCCCAATGCACAGTGACAATGTGACTGTCAGACAGGTGTTACAGGGGCAGCAGCCATAGCCCAGCACACAGAGACAATGTGACTGTCAGACAGGTGTTACAGGGGCTGCAGCCATAGCCCAATGCACAGAGACAATGTGACTGTCAGACAGGTGTTACAGGGGCTGCAGCCATAGCCCAATGCACAGTGACAATGTGACTGTCAGACAGGTGTTACAGGGACAGCAGCCATAGCCCAGCACACAGCTGTAATGTGACTGTCAGACAGGTGTTACAGGGACAGCAGCCATAGCCCAGCACAGAGCAACAATGTGACTGTCAGACAGGCGTCACAGGGGCAGCAACCATAGCCCAGCACACATCAGCATTGTGACTGTCAGACAGGTGTTACAGGAGCAGCAGCCATAGCCCAGCACACAGCAGCATTGTGACTGTCAGACAGGTGTTACAGGAGCAGCAGCCATAGCCCAGCACACAGAGACAATGTGACTGTCAGACAGGTGTTACAGGGGCTGCAGCCATAGCCCAATGCACAGAGACAATGTGACTGTCAGACAGGTGTTACAGGGCAGCAGCCATAGCCCAGCACACAGCAGCAATGTGACTGTCAGACAGGTGTTACAGGGGCTGCAGCCATAGTCCAGCACACAGCAGCAATGTGACTGTCAGACAGGTGTTACAGGGGCTGCAGCCATAGCCCAATGCACAGAGACAATGTGACTGTCAGACAGGTGTTACAGGGCAGCAGCCATAGCCCAGCACACAGCAGCAATGTGACTGTCAGACAGGTGTTACAGGGGCTGCAGCCATAGCCCAGCACACAGAGACAATGTGACTGTCAGACAGGTGTTACAGGGGCAGCAACCATAGCCCAATGCACAGTGACAATGTGACTGTCAGACAGGTGTTACAGGGGCAGCAGCCATAGCCCAATGCACAGAGACAATGTGACTGTCAGACAGGTGTTACAGGGGCAGCAGCCATAGCCCAGTGCACAGTGACAATGTGACTGTCAGACAGGTGTTACAGGGGCAGCAGCCATAGCCCAGCACACAGCAGCAATGTGACTGTCAGACAGGTGTTACAGGGGCAGCAGCCATAGCCCAGTGCACAGAGACAATGTGACTGTCAGACAGGTGTTTCAGGGACAGCAGCCATAGCCCAGCACACAGCAGCAATGTGACTGTCAGACAGGTGTTACAGGGGCAGCAGCCATAGCCCTGCACACAGCAGCAATGTGACTGTCAGACAGGTGTTACAGGGGCAGCAGCCATAGCCCAGCACACAGCAGCAATGTGACTGTCAGACAGGTGTTACAGGGGCTGCAGCCATAGCCCAGCACACAGCAGCAATGTGACTGTCAGACAGGTGTTACAGGGGCTGCAGCCATAGCCCAGCACACAGAGACAATGTGACTGTCAGACAGGTGTTACAGGGGCTGCAGCCATAGCCCAATGCACAGAGACAATGTGACTGTCAGACAGGTGTTACAGGGGCAGCAGCCATAGCCCAGCACACAGTGACAATGTGACTGTCAGGCAGGTGTTACAGGGGCAGCAACCATAGCCCAGCACACAGAGACAATGTGACTGTCAGACAGGTGTTACAGGGGCTGCAGCCATAGCCCAGCACACAGCAGCAATGTGACTGTCAGACAGGTGTTACAGGGGCAGCAGCCATAGCCCAGCACACAGTGACAATGTGACTGTCAGACAGGTGTTACAGGGGCAGCAACCATAGCCCAGCACACAGAGACAATGTGACTGTCAGACAGGTGTTACAGGGGCTGCAGCCATAGCCCAGCACACAGCAGCAATGTGACTGTCAGACAGGTGTTACAGGGGCTGCAGCCATAGCCCAGCACACAGCAGCAATGTGACTGTCAGGCAGGTGTTACAGGAGCAGCAGCCATAGCCCAGCACACAGCAACAATGTGACTGTCAGACAGGTGTTACAGGGGCAGCAGCCATAGCCCAATGCACAGTGACAATGTGGCTGTCAGACAGGTGTTACAGGGGCAGCAGCCATAGCCCAGCACACAGCAACAATGTGACTGTCAGACAGGTGTTACAGGAGCAGCAGCCATAGCCCAGCACACAGCAACAATGTGACTGTCAGACAGGTGTTACAGGGGCAGCAACCATAGCCCAATGCACAGTGACAATGTGACTGTCAGACAGGTGTTACAGGGGCAGCAGCCATAGCCCAGCACACAGAGACAATGTGACTGTCAGACAGGTGTTACAGGGGCTGCAGCCATAGCCCAGCACACAGAGACAATGTGACTGTCAGACAGGTGTTACAGGGGCTGCAGCCATAGCCCAATGCACAGAGACAATGGGACTGTCAGACAGGTGTTACAGGGGCAGCAGCCATAGCCCAATGCACAGAGACAATGGGACTGTCAGACAGGTGTTACAGGGGCAGCAGCCATAGCCCAATGCACAGAGACAATGGGACTGTCAGACAGGTGTTACAGGGGCTGCAGCCATAGCCCAATGCACAGTGACAATGTGACTGTCAGACAGGTGTTACAGGGGCAGCAGCCATAGCCCAGCACACAGAGACAATGTGACTGTCAGACAGGTGTTACAGGGGCTGCAGCCATAGCCCAATGCACAGAGACAATGGGACTGTCAGACAGGTGTTACAGGGGCAGCAGCCATAGCCCAATGCACAGAGACAATGGGACTGTCAGACAGGTGTTACAGGGGCTGCAGCCATAGCCCAATGCACAGTGACAATGTGACTGTCAGACAGGTGTTACAGGGGCAGCAGCCATAGCCCAGCACACAGAGACAATGTGACTGTCAGACAGGTGTTACAGGGGCTGCAGCCATAGCCCAATGCACAGAGACAATGTGACTGTCAGACAGGTGTTACAGGGGCTGCAGCCATAGCCCAATGCACAGTGACAATGTGACTGTCAGACAGGTGTTACAGGGACAGCAGCCATAGTCCAGCACACAGCGGCAATGTGGCTGTCAGACAGGTGTTACAGGGACAGCAGCCATAGCCCAGCACAGAGCAACAATGTGACTGTCAGACAGGCGTTACAGGGGCAGCAACCATAGCCCAGCACACATCAGCATTGTGACTGTCAGACAGGTGTTACAGGAGCAGCAGCCATAGCCCAGCACACAGCAGCATTGTGACTGTCAGACAGGTGTTACAGGAGCAGCAGCCATAGCCCAGCACACAGAGACAATGTGACTGTCAGACAGGTGTTACAGGGGCTGCAGCCATAGCCCAATGCACAGAGACAATGTGACTGTCAGACAGGTGTTACAGGGGCTGCAGCCATAGCCCAATGCACAGAGACAATGTGACTGTCAGACAGGTGTTACAGGGCAGCAGCCATAGCCCAGCACACAGCAGCAATGTGACTGTCAGACAGGTGTTACAGGGGCTGCAGCCATAGCCCAGCACACAGAGACAATGTGACTGTCAGACAGGTGTTACAGGGACAGCAGCCATAGCCCAGCACAGAGCAACAATGTGACTGTCAGACAGGTGTTACAGGGGCAGCAACCATAGCCCAATGCACAGTGACAATGTGACTGTCAGACAGGTGTTACAGGGGCAGCAGCCATAGCCCAGCACACAGAGACAATGTGACTGTCAGACAGGTGTTACAGGGACAGCAGCCATAGCCCAGCACAGAGCAACAATGTGACTGTCAGACAGGCGTTACAGGGGCAGCAACCATAGCCCAGCACACAGCAGCATTGTGACTGTCAGACAGGTGTTACAGGAGCAGCAGCCATAGCCCAGTGCACAGTGACAATGTGACTGTCAGACAGGTGTTACAGGGGCAGCAACCATAGCCCAATGCACAGTGACAATGTGACTGTCAGACAGGTGTTACAGGGGCAGCAGCCATAGCCCAGCACACAGAGACAATGTGACTGTCAGACAGGTGTTACAGGGCAGCAGCCATAGCCCAGCACACAGCAGCAATGTGACTGTCAGACAGGTGTTACAGGGGCTGCAGCCATAGCCCAGCACACAGAGACAATGTGACTGTCAGACAGGTGTTACAGGGGCTGCAGCCATAGCCCAGCACACAGAGACAATGTGACTGTCAGACAGGTGTTACAGGGGCAGCAGCCATAGCCCAATGCACAGAGACAATGTGACTGTCAGACAGGTGTTACAGGGGCTGCAGCCATAGCCCAGCACACAGAGACAATGTGACTGTCAGACAGGTGTTACAGGGACAGCAGCCATAGCCCAGCACAGAGCAGCAATGTGACTGTCAGACAGGTGTTACAGGGGCAGCAACCATAGCCCAATGCACAGTGACAATGTGACTGTCAGACAGGTGTTACAGGGGCAGCAGCCATAGCCCAGCACACAGAGACAATGTGACTGTCAGACAGGTGTTACAGGGACAGCAGCCATAGTCCAGCACACAGCGGCAATGTGGCTGTCAGACAGGTGTTACAGGGGCTGCAGCCATAGCCCAGCACACAGAGACAATGTGACTGTCAGACAGGTGTTACAGGGACAGCAGCCATAGCCCAGCACAGAGCAGCAATGTGACTGTCAGACAGGTGTTACAGGGGCAGCAACCATAGCCCAATGCACAGTGACAATGTGACTGTCAGACAGGTGTTACAGGGGCAGCAGCCATAGCCCAGCACACAGAGACAATGTGACTGTCAGACAGGTGTTACAGGGACAGCAGCCATAGCCCAGCACAGAGCAGCAATGTGACTGTCAGACAGGTGTTACAGGGGCAGCAACCATAGCCCAATGCACAGTGACAATGTGACTGTCAGACAGGTGTTACAGGGACAGCAGCCATAGTCCAGCACACAGCGGCAATGTGGCTGTCAGACAGGTGTTACAGGGACAGCAGCCATAGTCCAGCACACAGCGGCAATGTGGCTGTCAGACAGGTGTTACAGGGGCTGCAGCCATAGCCCAATGCACAGTGACAATGTGACTGTCAGACAGGTGTTACAGGGGCAGCATCCATAGCCCAGCACACAGCAGCAATGTGACTGTCAGACAGGTGTTACAGGAGCAGCAGCCATAGCCCAGCACACAGCAGCAATGTGACTGTCAGACAGGTGTTACAGGAGCAGCAGCCATAGCCCAATGCACAGTGACAATGTGACTGTCAGACAGGTGTTACAGGGGCAGCAGCCATAGCCCAGCACACAGAGACAATGTGACTGTCAGACAGGTGTTACAGGGGCAGCAGCCATAGCCCAGCACAGAGCAGCAATGTGACTGTCAGACAGGTGTTACAGGGGCAGCAGCCATAGCCCAGCACACAGAGACAATGTGACTGTCAGACAGGTGTTACAGGGGCTGCAGCCATAGCCCAATGCACAGTGACAATGTGACTGTCAGACAGGTGTTACAGGGGCAGCAACCATAGCCCAATGCACAGTGACAATGTGACTGTCAGACAGGTGTTACAGGGACAGCAGCCATAGTCCAGCACACAGCGGCAATGTGGCTGTCAGACAGGTGTAACAGGGGCTGCAGCCATAGCCCAATGCACAGGGATAATGTGACCATCAGACAGGTGTTACAGGGGCCGCAGACATAGCCCAGCGCGCAGCCATAGCCAGTGCCGTAACAAGGCATTTTAGCGCTGTGTGCAAGAAACGACATTGGCGCCCCCCCCCCCCCCCATGCAAGATAGGGGCAGTGCGCGCCTTAGGCGCGCAAAAAATATATAGGGGCGTGGCCACAAAATAATAGCAATTCATACTACGGTGCACAGTAGTCTACATTATTCAAATTACGCTGCACAGTAGCGCCACTACACCAGGTAGAGCCCCTTTTATACATTACAATAGACAGCGTCCCCCTTTTTACACATTACAGCAGACAGTCTCCCTTTTAACACATTGCGGCAGCAAGTCCCCCTTGTTACACATTGCGGCAGCCAGGCCCCCTTTTTACACATTGCGGCAGCCAGTCCCCCCTTTTACACATTGCGTCAGCCAGGCACCCTTTTTACACATTGCGGCAGCCAGTCCCCCTTTTTACACATTGCGGCAGCCAGTCCCCCCTTTTACACATTGTGTCAGCCAGGCACCCTTTTTACACATTGCGGCAGCCAGGCCCCCTTTTTACACATTGCGGCAGCCAGTCCCCCTTTTTACACATTGCGGCAGCCAGTCCCCCCTTTTACACATTGCGTCAGCCAGGCACCCTTTTTACACATTGCGGCAGCCAGGCACCCTTTTTACACATTGCGGCAGCCAGGCTCCCTTTTTACACATTGCGGCAGCCAGTCCCCCTTTTTACACATTGCGGCAGCCAGGCCCCCTTTTTACACATTGCGGCAGCCAGTCCCCCCTTTTACACATTGCGTCAGCCAGGCCCCCTTTTTACACATTGCGGCAGCCAGGACCCCTTTTTACACATTGCGGCAGCCAGGCTCCCTTTTTACACATTGCGGCAGCCAGTCCCCCTTTTTACACATTGCGGCAGCCAGGCCCCCTTTTTACACATTGCGGCAGCCAGTCCCCCCTTTTACACATTGCGTCAGCCAGGCACCCTTTTTACACATTGCGGCAGCCAGGCACCCTTTTTACACATTGCGGCAGCCAGGACCCCTTTTTACACATTGCGGCAGCCAGGCCCCCTTTTAACACATTGCGGCAGACAGTCCCCCTTTTTACACATTATGGCAGACGGTGTCCCCCAGAGAGAGAGAGAGAAAGAGAGGGTTATACTTACCTTCTCCCCGCTGACAGGCTCCTCGTGCTGGCATCTCCCTCTGTGCAGGCATCGGACAAGGAGGAGGAGGGAGGTGGACTGGAGCCGCAGCAGCGCTATGTCATTGGTAGTAAGCGCCACTGCAGCATCCTCCTCTCCATCCGTATTGGTTGCCTGGCGCTGCTGTGGATGCTGGGATGGAGGAACGCATGCCAGCATCCATAGCAGCGCCGGACAGCCTATACGGAAGGAGAGGGGAATGCTGCAGCGGCGCTTACTACCAATGAAATAGCGCTGCTGTGGCTCCAGTCCCCCTCCCTCCTCCTCCTTCTCAGCTGCCTCCGGCGCTTCTCCTCCAGCGCGGCTGCGGCGCACGGCGCAGACTTCAGAGGCGGCATGTAATGAGTCAATTTGACTCATTACATGCCGCTGGCCGTGCGCCCTCAGGGCATCTGCGCTGTGTGCCAAGCCCACTTGGCACACACGTAGTTACGGCCCTGGGTGGAACAGATTTAACATGTGCAGAGAGAGAGTTAGATTTGGGTGTGGTGTGTTCAATCTGCAATCTAATTTGCAGTGTAAAAATAAAGCAGCCAGTATTTACCCTGCACAGAAACACTATAACCCACCCAAATCTAACTCTCTCTGCACATGTTACATCTGCCCCTCCTGCAGTGCACATGGGCCCTCATTCCGAGTTGTTCGCTCGCAAGCTGCTTTTAGCAGCTTTGCACACACTAAGCCGCCGCCTACTGGGAGTGAATCTTAGCTTCTTAAAATTGCGAACGAAAGATTCGCAATATTGCGATTACACATCTCTGTGCAGTTTCTGAGTAGCTCCAGACTTACTCGGCATCTGCGATCAGTTCAGTGCTTGTCGCTCCTGGTTTGACGTCACAAACACACCCAGCGTTCGCCCAGACACTCCTCCGTTTCTCCAGCCACTCCCGCGTTTTTCCCGGAAACGGTAGCGTTTTTTCCCACACGCCCATAAAACGGCCTGTTTCCGCCCAGAAACACCCATTTCCTGTCAATCACACTACGATCGCCTGAGCGAAGAAAAAGCCGTGAGTAAAAATCCAAACATCTTAGCAAATTTACTTGGCGCAGTCGCAGTGCGGACATTGCGCATGCGCACTAAGCGGAAAAACGCTGCGATGCGAAGAAATTTTCCGAGCGAACGACTCGGAATGACCTCCATGGTTTTGGCCAAATGCTAAAAAAGTGCCTGCTGCGATCAACTTGGAATTACCCCCACTGTGCATCAAAAGCCTATGCACCAGGCATGATCTCAAACAGCCCATAAGTTATTATTACCATAGATATTTAGGATGATCACTTCATATTCTCTTATTACTCACCAGAAAGTCCTGCTCATCCTGTCAGCCTGGCCTGACCTTCTCAAAAGCAGGGACATGCATTTAAATAGTGTTTTGGAGGCACCGTTCTCGGTGCCTCCCAGTGTCAATTGTAAAAGAGCGGAAGCGTGGAGGGGGGGGGGGGGGGGGGCGCTAGACATCGAGCAGTTAAAGTCCATTCAAAAAATCACTAAAAGCGGCACTAGTACTAATGCCGCTTTGACAGGGGCATGCTTTCAGCCCAAATGAAAGCACGCCCCCGTCAGTGAGTAATATGCGATTGGATGGTGGTGGCTTGGAGGGGACGGGAGGGGGGGGACGGATGGACATAGCTCCCTTGGCTACCCCGCCTCTGCCCACCCACAACTACTTAGTGCTAGGCAGCTGCGGCTGCCTGATCGTTAAGGAGACGAGCTGGACAGTACCTTGGAAATCAGCACTGCAAAGGCTTCTACAGTCGCTGGTTAACCCGCCTACACCCGACGTCCGCCCAACTTAACCTGCTTCAGCCTGTCCCTGATATATTAAGCAGAGCTTGGAGGAGGCTTAGGCTGGCTTCCCTGTGGCTGCTCCGCCCACCGGCGCCGCCCATATCACTATATGTGACGGATGGGCTTCGCTACAGAAAGTGATGTACTCACTGTATTTGACCTGCCCCACCATCCGCACTCTCTCTTTTCTGGAGGCGGCGGGAATGACAGTGCAGTAACAACATCACGAGTCTGTGTCTCCTGTGGCTGCCACACGAGGAGGAGCCGCCCTGAGAGGACCCACGCGGACACCAAGAGATGTCCCTGCTTTGTCCCCGTATATGTGGACACCATATAACACTAACCACTTGTCTGTACCCCCTCTGTACTTCTGTTCCCCACCCCCGCTTTAGGTGTTCACTTCACTCTGCACCCACTTTTCCCACACTCTTTTCTGATCACCCTGCTCCCACTGCTAACCTCTCCCCCCCCCCACTTTCCCTACTTCACACAGCAATACCCATGTGCATGTGCAGACTGAGGTGACCCCGTATTATATACTGTACTGTTATATTTTGAGGTTCAACAGTAAAGTAAAAAAAAACAGAACATATTTGAAGCGGAAGGATTAGGATAGGCACCCACTATCTCTGTCACCCCTGCGTCGCCAGTCACCCACTATCTCCCTGTCACCCCTGCATTGCCAGTCACCCACTATCTCCCTGTCACCCCTGCATCGCCAGTCACCCACTATCTCCCTGTCACCCCTGCATTGCCAGTCACCCACTATCTCCCTGTCATCCCTGCATCGCCAGTCACCCACTATCTCCCTGTCTCCCCTGCGTTGCCAGTCACCCATTATCTCCCTGTCACCACTGCGTCGCCAGTCACCCATTATCTCCCTGTCACCACTGCGTCGCCAGTCACCCATTATCTCCCTGTCACCCCTGCATCGCCAGTCACCCACTATCTCTCTGTCACCCCTGCGTCGCCAGTCACCCACTATCTCCCTGTCACCCCTGCGTCGCCAGTCACCCACTATCTCCCTATCACCACTGCGTCGCCAGTCACCCACTATCTCCCTATCACCACTGCGTCGCCAGTCACCCACTATCTCCCTGTCACCCCTGCATCGCCAGTCACCCACTATCTCCCTGTCACCCCTTCATCGCCAGTCACCCACTATCTCCCTGTCACCCCTGCATCGCCAGTCACCCACTATCTTCCTGTCACCCCTGCATCGCCAGTCACCCACTATCTCTCTGTCACCCCTGCGTCGCCAGTCACCCATTATCTCCGTCACCCCTGCATCGCCAGTCACCCACTATCTCCCTGTTACCCCTGCATCGCCAGTCACCCACTATCTTCCTGTCACCCCTGCATCGCCAGTCACCCACTATCTCTCTGTCACCCCTGCATCGCCAGTCACCCATTATCTCCCTGTCACCCCTGCATCGCCAGTCACCCACTATCTCCCTGTCACCCCTGCATCGCCAGTCACCCACTATCTCCCTGTTACCCCTGCGTCGCCAGTCACCCACTATCTCCCTGTCACCCCTGCATCGCCAGTCACCCACTATCTCCCTGTCACCCCTGCATCGCCAGTCACCCACTATCTCCCTGTCACCCCTGCATCACCAGTCACCCACTATCTCCCTGTCATCCCTGCATCGCCAGTCACCCACTATCTCTCTGTCACCCCTGCATCGCCAGTGTCGAATACTGTGACTGAGGCAACCTGCTGAAGGCCTAACAGTTATGTGTGTGCACTACGGGATAGTACGTATATTATGTATACATCCAATAAGCAAAGGGTTCTCATATTCACTAGTATAATATGAAAGCATAACAGAATCCATTTTGATTCTAGCTAGATGATATAGCAAAGTCATCTTGAACTTTATACACACCCTGAGAGAAAAACAACTTTGTTGGCTGAGTATTGTTTCCACATACGCACTTTCTAAAAGCTCATAGAGACCAGATGTAATTCCTAATATGGACACAGTTGAAGCTCACGAGTATATTGTTAGTATTCTTGACAATTGTCCCAATATTGCCTAACATTGTATTCCTGAGGTATGAAATCATAGGGGAGGAATATACAAAAGGGGCGTAACTGTGTATTATATAAAACTCATTGTTGATACGTGTAGGTTGTTGTTAAATGATTTGACACAGGACGAGAGAATGCTACCTCTCCCCTGTATACGGGCGTGGCCCTTTGAATAAATAATAATTGATTTTTATAAATCCATTTTCAATTCATTAATTTTACCTAACAACCCAAACAGCAACAAGATGGTTAATTTAGTTAATCCAAGAGAATTCAACAGATGGGGGCTCGCAATCGTTGGAACTATAGATCTCAATCTCTTCATCAAATTCTCAAAGGGGTGTGCCAGCCAGCCAGCAGCTGATGATGGAAGGAACATCCCAAATCATTACAGCACTGGTAAGTATAGAATACCATGGTATGTGCTGTATTCCAGTACATGCTGTTTCTATACCTGCCAGCTGTCTGTGTGATTGTATTTTTTATAATATGAGAATTATAAGTGGAGAGATTGACAAACTAGTAAAATAACTCAGGGACCTGTTTGTTGTTGCTTGTTTGTAAAATTAATACCAAAATTATGTCCAAATCAGTTGAAGGACCAAGTAACTCGGAAATTATGATTGACAGATGCTGTTGCATGTAAATAAGAATACCAAAATTAATTCAAAGATTTGAGCAAAGAAACAGTGACCTGTGTTTTTCACTCTATGAATGATTGCGTGAATAAGTGCTTTGGACCAAGAGCCAAATAAAGTAAAAAGCACATAGATCACCTCCCCTTGTTAGTCAGCTACACGTGTATAAGAAGGGTACATTAGAAAAAAAATAGAGTGAACAACCCGAGGTTATAGGGATTATATGTATTTGAGTGTAACTATATATTGCAATACTGAGCTGCTAAGAGCTGCTGGTTGTTTTAAGCAACCATAACATAGCATGTTGCTTTGTGATAGTAGTCTGTGATAAGAGGATCTACTGCAGCTTCCCAGTTGACAGACGTGTCGCGTGTGTGAAAAAATTGCAGGGATTGCAAATTTTTCCAGCGTATGGGAAGGGCAGGGAGGATTAACGCTAAGTGTGCATATCATGTATGGAAGAAATATTCCATAGAAGCACTAATTTTGTATAGTACTGTGACAAAGGGTACAGTATATGTCTTGCATTTCAATCATGCTGTATAATATTGGCCTGATCAACCAATACTAAGCGTATTTTGAAATCGGCAAAACTGTTGAAATCTGCAAGAAATAGAAGTTTGCAAACTGTATTTAAATTTTTTTTGTGTTATAGTGTTTTGTGGGTGGAACATAATGTTCAGTTAAGTATATTCTCAGATCTGTGTCTAATAGAAACCTTCTGTCTGTGATTGGCATGGTTACAAGTTTTGAAATAAGGGATATATATATATATCTATATTTGTGAACTAAGGAAACAAAAGTTGATGTCCGTGTTCAAAATGGCTTTTGGCAGATCTGTAGTTAAAAATATGTGTTTATCTAATGTTACTATCTAACTATGAAGTGAAGTTTCCATATGGTATTGTTTAATACGCAAATATTCTTTAATGCAATATATTGTGAGAAGGTCTGCCAGCAGAAAGAAAAAAAAAAAAAGAAAAACCCCTTCAGTTTCCAATGCTGTGAAGCACAGGGAGCACGGAGAGCTGAAACAGCGCAGAAACGTGCCCCCTCCTTTCCAGCAGCAGTGTAAGCCATGACGCAGTAAAGAAAAAAAAAGTGTTCAGTGAGCTTTAATTTTTTTCATCTAACAAGATGGATCATAATAAGCATAAGTCAGTGGTTCCCAATTTTTTTAATCATGTGGCCCTAGAATATCAGAATTCTTTTCACAACACCCCTAGGAAAAAAATTTATTATTGAGAAATTTAAAAATAGATATTACATTAAGTAGATGACGTTTATATGTCATCCTTAGAGTCAGTTGTGTGGTGAGGGAGATTTGCTTCTGTTTGGCCACATATTTTATGACTGGCAGCCACCAGCACTGGATAATTTGAATTGGTCCTGGACCACCAATCCAGGGCACCCCTGCAAATGTCCTAGGCACCCCAGGTAGCTACGGCACACAGTTTGGGAACCTCTGCATAAGCAATACTCTAGAAATGTTTGTTATACAAACTATCTACTCCAGTGTTAATATCTTTACCAGATAACCTGTAGAAAATGCTGCCAATTTCTTTCTACAGCATAACTGTAATCAGAAAATATAAGAACAAAAAAATCCCAGCAACAGATATGGGCTAGAGATGTCAGCGCTAACAGCGTTAACGCTAACAGATCTGCATCTGGCAGACAGTCAAGAAGACAACGCCCTAACTCTGGTGAACTAGACAGGGAAAAGGAGTTTTCAAAGCAGTAAAAACAGCAGCGAAAAATCTTAGGGTTTGGCATCGATATAATACGTTGCAAAAGTTCTTAGTGGACTGCACAATATGCAGTGATGAACCAGGTTCCGTAGCCAGGAAGTGTGGGGATATAATCGTATACAAAAGCACAGATAAAAATAGGAGCGTTGTTAAATTTGTAAGTGATTTTTCAGTGAATATGTATATGTGCCAAGGCATCCATGGGATGGACACAGTCCAAGAAAAGTTTGCTTGGAAGCACAGGAAGTGATGGGTGTGCATGAGAAACGTACAGTTTGTGTGGACTGGCCAGTCTGAATGATATGTTGAGATAAGTAAAGAAATGTAACCAGTATGTGGATGATATACCTTTGTGCTATAAATTATTTGAAGTATTGGTGTCAGATACTAAACAGTTGTGTTTTCTTACAGAAAAGACCACAAGGTGGCGCAAGACAAAAGTCAACAGTGTGCTGACATAGTTAACTACCTAGATCATTATTTGGCGCTAGGCCAAAGATAGTTAAAACCCTTAGAGGGTGGAGCCTTGGTATACATTTATTGATAGATAGATATGTATGACCAGATGATAAATCTCTAGATACAGTAATTTTTTTTGGGGAAATGCTATATGCATACATTTAAGTTCATAACCAAAGAAATTATAGAAGGTAATACAATATTACACTTTATCATAAATAAAACATTATGAATACACAGTCAGAGCCAAACCATCCACTTATGCATAAGCAAGAACATATATGTTTAATACTGAGTATATAGGTTTAATACTGAGGTTAAGCAGTAGATTGTATATGATGTGTACATTTTACCTCTGACAGTATACAACTTAGATATAAAATGCAATAGTGTAGCTTACAGAAGGATTTCAGATTTGAAGATATATCCCTTCACTCAATAGGGGATATATGAACCAACAGGGAAATTGTAACAAAAGATTTGTTCCATGAAAAATGTGTTTATTAGGACACATAAACTCACTGACATACT
This sequence comes from Pseudophryne corroboree, assembly GCF_028390025.1. Lineage (NCBI taxonomy): Eukaryota > Metazoa > Chordata > Amphibia > Anura > Myobatrachidae > Pseudophryne > Pseudophryne corroboree. The sequence goes on along the minus strand of NC_086446.1, from coordinate 56,869,261 downwards.
ACATACATAAAGTGCATGGGTGAATCTGGACCAGTTAAAGTGACCGTGTGATAGATGTAAATCTCTCACCATATAATGGGATTGCGGTGGGCTAGCTTAAAGAAGCAACATGGGTCCGAGGCTGAAAATAGCCTAGGCACCACCGCAGATGGTTTATTCAGCGTATCAGTCCTTTTACTTGCTTCACTGATCCTCGTCACCCGATTCCCCTGTCCAAGAACCTATCCTGGTAGGGTTTCCTCTGGTGGCACAGTGATGCCCAGCTCAGAGTGTTTCCTGCTGATGATTCACAGGATCCACCACAACTTAGATACAGCTGCATACTTGTCTTCCTCACCCCCAAAAGTGGGGAGTATAAGGAATATAATGTGGATGAGTAAGACAATTATAATGATTACATCGCATTTTACATTGCATTTAAAGGAATTGAAAAAAAAAAAAAAAAAACTGATTAACAGGAGAATAATTTCTTGAGCATCCATAGGGGATAATGGGATGGTGAATAAGTGAATTAGTATTATTAATAATAAAGTGTTGTTGCCAATTTTCATTAAGGGGAAATGTCATGAAATAGATTCACAAGCTTTCTATAGTGGGATGAAGTTTAATGGAGAAGTGTACATTGTGTTTTGGCATGGGACCAAAATAATTTATGTGATAATAAGAGGGATCGTGATGGTGATAAAGAAAGCTATAGCATGTTTACTGCAGATGATTGGGTTGATTAAAAACAACATTGTTTTAATACAACATAGTTTAATGCAAAAATAAGGAACTATAGTATGTGTAACAGGTGTTAAGGGGTTTTTGAGAGATGAATAATAAGGCCTGAGGTGTGAGCTATTGTTTCAAAAGACAGTAAAGTTTCTTTACTGATAGAAAGAGTTTATAGGAGTTTGAAAAATATTTTGTGTTTAATATGTGTAATGTTGAGACTAAAAAGTCATAATGTGACAAGGAAAGTTTAAAGAATTAAGCATTATTAATCTACAAAAGAGACAGGAAAGGCAGAATTTGAATCATGGCATGGTCCAATTGTTGGTTCAATAGTGGTAGAATTACACCTAAGCCTCTGCTTTGTCTCTCTTCTATATCATTTTTTGTTATTCTTTTTGGAATCCAGCAAAGATATGTTATCCAGCAAAGATATATTATCCAGAGACTGATTCAAAACTACTAAATGATTTGACGATTCAAATGTGTCACACAAATTATTTAAACAGTTACAAGAATATCAAAAGCTGCAAGAACCGTGGAAAGATATTTAACCAACACGAAAACACACAGTCCGGCACAGGACAATCACTAAAGAGAGTGAAGACGGTGTTATGGTGAGAAGTTGCTTATGTTTTGGTTCCATTACAGATCGCATAGGATGGTCCTTGGCAAGTACCGCTGACTCGGATACAGCCGTTGCAAAGGCTGCAGAAGAAGGACACCTAGATCCATGAGCTTGCAATGAAATGAAAAGGTCAGAGACCAGAGCTTAAAGGAACCTAACACTAAAAACAATTGTATGGAGATACAATACAGAGACTGTTACTACTGTTACTACCACATAGTTGTATTTGAATGAACCCTTCAATCAAGATAGAGATGATTATGATCATTGATAATAGACTATGTGCTTATAAGCTAATATCCTACAGAACTTTTAACTTTTCTGAAAGTATATAACAGCATTAGGACTTAATTTATTTATTTTTCTTTGAAGAGAGAGAGAGCAAACGTGTGGTGTAGGTATGAGTACTCATCCATTATTGTGGATGGGAATTATTTCAATAAGACCCTTCCTTCCTCTTTTCTTTTCTAAGCAGGAAATCCAGAGGGATTTATGACTGGTGTAACGAACACACACTTTGAAAGACGTGGTTGTGAGTATTATACTCCACTTGAAGACAGATGTATAGATTAATGCATGGATAATTTAAATAATTTAGGATATTATTCTGAGGAGTATCCAGTCCAGCAATACCATTAATTGTTGGAAAGATTTTAAGTACTGCAGCTATATAAATTGTATTGCTAATCATTATTTAAAGGAAATTACACAACTGCGCCTGCATGCATATAGAATGACATAAATGTGTGATTTGAAAAAAGAGAAATCACAGCACTGTATTTGTAAAATTAACTGACATTTATTCTTATGAAAAATGAAGAGTGAAAAATATATATATAAATAAAAATTGAAACAAAAGAAGATGCAAAAACAAAAACAAAAAAACACCTTTTAATACAGGTAAAATATATGTCAGAATATTTATATGATAATCGGTCAGACTAATCTTCCTGCACCTTTATAATATTGGAAAAACTTTGAAAAAAACTTTGTAAAAAGACTTGAAAAAATAGTAAAGTTCCAAATGTCTGGTGTGAATAGAGTGTGGCGTCCCACCTCTTTTCCACCTTGTTGTGGCTGGTTAAGTAGTATACTGCAGATAAGGTAGATATCTCTGGATAATAGGGAGTACACGTCGGGATCAAGCGCAGGAGAAAAAGGTATTTGACCCCGCAGGAGGGAAGGTTCACGACGGACAGTCCCCTTGTGGGTCCCGAAGTCAGTGTTACCTTCCCCCCAGTGGCATGACCGCGTCAGTGTTACCTTCCCCCCAGTGGCATGACCGCGTCCCCCCGTCATAGCGGTCGGCAGACACCTGTGAGTGCAGGCGCCTCCGGCTGAATGTAACGGAGAGAATTAGCGGGGAGTCCGGGGTTCTTTTGTACCTTCTTCCCTGATTACCTTATCCCACTTTTACCGACGTTGGGGTACCCCGCAACCACACAGCAGCTACAAAATAAGATCTTGCCTCCACTGGGATTCACAATTATTATCACCACTGGGCTATACTTGGAAGTTGAACATTCCCCTATTATCCAGAGATATCTACCTTATCTGCAGTATACTACTTAACCAGCCACAACAAGGTGGAAAAGAGGTGGGACGCCACACTCTATTCACACCAGACATTTGGAACTTTACTATTTTTTCAAGTCTTTTTACAAAGTTTTTTTCAAAGTTTTTCCAATATTATAAAGGTGCAGGAAGATTAGTCTGACCGATTATCATATAAATATTCTGACATATATTTTACCTGTATTAAAAGGTGTTTTTTTGTTTTTGTTTTTGCATCTTCTTTTGTTTCAATTTTTATTTATATATATATTTTTCACTCTTCATTTTTCATAAGAATAAATGTCAGTTAATTTTACAAATACAGTGCTGTGATTTCTCTTTTTTCAAATCACACATTTATGTCATTCTATATGCATGCAGGCGCAGTTGTGTAATTTCCTTGACATATGCCAATCATTGGAGGCATTTGGGTTTAGCCTCTCACTCGTACTGCTGCCACCCCCGTATTATTCATATAAGTGGAGCGTTGGTCACATTTGCGAGAAACTAATCATTATTTAAGACTATTATAATTGTTAGATATGTATACATAGACACTAGCAGGCCAAAGTTCTCTATGCAAGTTACATTTGATGTGATTACCAAAACTTTATAGAGTCGTGATAATAGTGAAATACGGTACATGTGTATAGATACAACAGTATCTCAAGAAAGAACCACTGGTGATAATATTAGCTACACATATCGGGCGTATTTCAGTTAGTGGAAATAAAATAGGTCAATAATACACGAAAAAAAAATTATCTTATGTAGATAGAAAAGGTTGATTTAAGGGAATGTGAAATGATTGTTACAATATACTAACCTAAGGTTTCTAGATGTGATAGATATAATGAGTTAGGTATATAAATAGTAATGGTTACATAGGATGTTCATTAAAGTTTATGATTTAATAAATGTATTTTACCAGTAGTAGATTAAAGGTTAAAAGAAGATATCATACATAACGGGGAATGGTAGTTGTCACCATGTCTTTAGGATATGATATATATAATTGGTTACCTATTAATTCTAAAAATGTTTGTTATTTAAGAAGATTGATTTAGCAGTTTTATACAAAAACATATATTAACTTGAGAAAAGTTTTCTTGCAGGATGAACTATTCCTAAAAAGAGTAATTGACTCAGTAATCAGGAAACATGTTCCTGCCACCAGAGTATCAATAAAACCTCGAAGTGGTAAAGATGGCTAATAAGTTCTCCTATGGCTAATGAAGTCGTATGATTAATCAACTGGAAGTTGACGTTTTATTTCAAGTAAATTATTGATAACATGATTGAACTTTATGATAGGATATTCCAGAACTGTGGACATTTGTGATGATTCCAGGACATTGGACATGAACTATTACGATACCATATTGTTCTACAGTTTTTTTTAATACCACAAATTGGAGGATATTGTTGATTTCAGGAAACAGCACTTTGAGCTCACTGCTGTGCTTAGTTGACCAAAGACATTACGGATCCTGATACGTGTATTGCCAAATATATAAAGGAGGTCCATGATATAAAAGAACTTTAACCAAGGCATTATGATATTGACTGGAAAAGATAAATGTTTAAATCTTAGTATTAAATTTTCAGGATTAGGAAAATGTTTTTTTAAATATATTGTATGTGATTGTATGTGATGATGTATTCTGTGATGAGGTTTATTCTTTGGCGACCCCAATGTGATTATAGACATTCATTTGATGTTCACCGCATACAGGTGCTGCCTATGTTGTATTTAGAAGACTACTGTCAAACGCAGAATAGCAATACTACATGAAGTGATTATTAGCTAACTATACGTTCCCAGAAATTCTCCTGAGATGACAGGGCACATGGATAATGTCCCTGATCAAAGGGTGGAGCTGTCGAATACTGTGACTGAGGCAACCTGCTGAAGGCCTAACAGTTATGTGTGTGCACTACGGGATAGTACGTATATTATGTATACATCCAATAAGCAAAGGGTTCTCATATTCACTAGTATAATATGAAAGCATAACAGAATCCATTTTGATTCTAGCTAGATGATATAGCAAAGTCATCTTGAACTTTATACACACCCTGAGAGAAAAACAACTTTGTTGGCTGAGTATTGTTTCCACATACGCACTTTCTAAAAGCTCATAGAGACCAGATGTAATTCCTAATATGGACACAGTTGAAGCTCACGAGTATATTGTTAGTATTCTTGACAATTGTCCCAATATTGCCTAACATTGTATTCCTGAGGTATGAAATCATAGGGGAGGAATATACAAAAGGGGCGTAACTGTGTATTATATAAAACTCATTGTTGATACGTGTAGGTTGTTGTTAAATGATTTGACACAGGACGAGAGAATGCTACCTCTCCCCTGTATACGGGCGTGGCCCTTTGAATAAATAATAATTGATTTTTATAAATCCATTTTCAATTCATTAATTTTACCTAACAACCCAAACAGCAACAAGATGGTTAATTTAGTTAATCCAAGAGAATTCAACACCAGTCACCCATTATCTCCCTGTCACCCCTGCATCGCCAGTCACCCACTATCTCCCTGTCACCCCTGCATCGCCAGTCACCCACTATCTCTCTGTCACCCCTGCATCGCCAGTCACCCATTATCTCCCTGTCACCCCTGCATCGCCAGTCACCCACTATCTCCCTGTCACCCCTGCATCGCCAGTCACCCACTATCTCCCTGTTACCCCTGCGTCGCCAGTCACCCACTATCTCCCTGTCACCCCTGCATCGCCAGTCACCCACTATCTCCCTGTCACCCCTGCATCACCAGTCACCCACTATCTCTCTGTCATCCCTGCATCGCCAGTCACCCACTATCTCCCTGTCACCCCTGCATTGCCAGTCACCCACTATCTCCCTGTCATCCCTGCATCGCCAGTCACCCACTATCTCTCTGTCACCCCTGCATCGCCAGTCACCCATTATCTCCCTGTCACCCCTGCATCGCCAGTCACCCACTATCTCCCTGTCACCCCTGCATCGCCAGTCACCCACTATCTCCCTGTTACCCCTGCGTCGCCAGTCACCCACTATCTCCCTGTTACCCCTGCGTCGCCAGTCACCCACTTTCTCCGGGAAAGGGGGGAAAGCACCAGCCAGAATATTGCCCAGGGCATCAAAATAGTCGGTGCTGGCTCTGCCCAGTCCCGTACCTTGCACCCACCTCCACCTCACTTTCCCTGCCCATCTCTGGCCTACTCTGCCAGACTCCGCAGCCAGTAACTAAAATCATGAGCTGCATCTGTCACCTAGTGCAGTACGGCCAGAGGGGGGAGGAGAGGCCATGATCCCCGCTCATCCCCTATTTTCTCACTCTACCTCCGACCCTGTATTCCTGGCTGCAATTTCCACCGGCGATCCCCAGAGTTAACATCAAAGGAGGAGCCACGCTGCAGTTCTAGGCCCTGGACCAGGTAAGTAAATAGCAATATAAGTGTCACTCACTGCCTGTCCCCATCACCCTTTCCTTCTCTCTGTCACACTCTCACCCACTGCTACTGTTACACTTTCCCTGGCATCACCCACTGCTGTCACCATCTACCTGGCGTCACCCTCTCCCTGTCTCCCACTGCTGTCACCCTCTACCTGGCGTCACCCTCTCCCTGTCACCCACTGCTGTCACCCTCTACCTGGCGTCACCCTCTCCCTGTCACCCACTGCTGTCACCCTCTACCTGACGTCACCCTCTCCCTGTCACCCACTGCTGTCACCCTCTACCTGGCGTCACCCTCTCCCCGTCACCCACTGCTGTCACCCTTACCCAGGACTTCCATTAACTTAATAGTGCTGCATCCATGGCGCTATTAAGTTAATGGAAGCCATGTACAACAAAATTGCATTCATGTCCTCCTCACACTCCCTTCCCAGTCCCAAAGACTATTTTTTTTATTTGATAAAAATTTACAATATATTAGCCACCTGCTCATAACAAGTTTGATGAGCAGACAGGCTGCAGGCATTGGCGGTGGTGGCATCGGAGTGATATGCGAATTAGTGACGGGGGGCCGGGGCAGTTGATGGTGGATGATTTTGTAAGCCATTGGTGGGGGTGGTGGCCATTAGTGGCATGAGGTAGCAGCCATCAGGGACGGTGGCAGTAGTAGACATCGGCTCAGGGGCAGTAGTGGGCATTGGCTAGGCGGCGGTAGGGATCATCGGCGGGACTCGGCGGACATTATGGCTGCAGTGCCTCACCAGCCACTGACCTCACCGCACGCCACTGCTCAAAAGTACTATTGACCAGGGGTGGTTAGGAGAGAGAGCCCCATGTGCCATCTCATTGGTGCATGTGCTGAAAAGAGTCCGGCAAAAGTATGCACATGTGCAGATGTGCAGATCTCCAAGAAAATGGCCCCTGCACAATTTTCCCAGTGATTTCACTATTTCACTTGCCTAGATCTCCGGGAACATGGCGTCAGGACCATTTTACCTGTGATCTCTGTGGTGCTGGCAGAAAAGTAAATACAATCTGTGAATGCACCCATTATAGATGAGCTCATGCTATCAACAGTAAGCGGGTGATTCTGAGTTGCAAATATGAAGCAAGTACAGTAGTTTCATATTTGCAGCAAACCATGTTGCAATGCAATGGGTGCAAATACATGCATTTGTTGCAGGCAGGGTACATACTGATAATGGGATGGTTGAAGTGCTATCAGAGGGGGGCCAAGGATCTTGGGGGAAAGGCCCTAAGGGCGTTGTTGTACCTGTACTGATTGGAATAATGGAGTGAGACTGAGGGTGGGTATCACTTCTTTTCTTGTGGACAAATTGCTACTATTTAAATCAGGTGCCCTATTTGGAGTGGGTTGGGGACGGAATGCCGGTGATCGTCATGACCGCCTTGACTTTTATAATGCTGGCAGGGTACGGGATATTTAATTTACCCCTCCCTTGCCCCCTAGTCTGACCTGCCTTTGGTGGCGGCTAGGGCTAAGAACACAAGGGGTGTCTGCAATGGCTGATCCCAGGGGGTGGTGGTTAGGGCAAAGACTCATGGGTAGTGGCTATGGTTAACCCCCCTCTCATACCTAACCCCAAACCCCAACTCCCCGGGCCCTAACCCTCACCCTAATACTTACCTTTGGGATGGGGTTGGTCAGGGTTCCGGCACCACGTTCACAAGTGGTGTCGGGATTCTGGCATTGGTCACCTGACCGCTGGCATTGCGACCACCGGGATGCTGACCCTTTGTAATTAATAAGGTAATTTAGGTATATTCTATAGGAGCACGTTTCCAGTATGCGATATCAAACCACTATGATACCCAGTCTGATTAAGAGATAATGTTGTATGTGTGATCTCACTGAGGTCCATGAGTGAAGTAGTCAATAGGCGATAAGGGATAGCAGTGTCCTACATAAATGCTCTTACCAGTGGGAGGGTCTCTGCATTCCATGGTCTGATGGCTGCTCTTACTTCTGCCCATGTGGTATACATGACTAGAACCCCAGGACTGATGATTGACTTGTGCCACATATACCCCATTCACACCGCAAAAAGAACCAGGTATCAACCCGGCATATTGCCAGGGTTGACACGGGTCGCTGTGCGGTGTGTAAGGGGCCATGGACGAATTCCCGAGTCACCTGACCCGGTAATTCAACCCAAGAATAAAGCAGTGTTATTCCTGGGTTAAATACCAGGTCAGTTGTAGTGTGAACAGGTTGCCAGGTCGATGTGACCCGGGCCCCGTTCACTACATAGGGAGAGGCGGCGCAGAGATAATGTAGCTCATCTCCCAGTGCCACCTCCTCAACCACCCGCGATGACACTGCAGTCCCCGCCGTACCAACCCAGCCATATTGGATGCCAGTGTGTAGGGTCCAATGCCGGGTCCCACCTAGGAAGGACCTGTTTCTAATTCCTGGGTGGGATCTGACGTTGTGATGTGAAAGGTGTGCGGTAGATTTGAAGTCAGATTTACACAATCAGTTGCTTTCTGTATGCTGCTTCATCTGGGGGCTGCTGGGTTCATGTGTAAGGATGGCCCGAAGTTGCGGCTGGAAGGTGAAGATAGGTAATGCAGATGATGTTTTGCCCTGGTGGTTTGGAAGCTGATGCTGATGTACAACCATTTTTTGATCCAATTTGAAGTCTCTGGGCGCACATTGACCAATATTTTGAGATCACACAGGCCCGGCCCGACGCATATGGCGGTTACGCAGCAGCGTAGAGCGCCGGACTGCTGAGGGCGCTGTTGAAATCAGCATCACTCTCTCTGCCGCTGACCACTACCTGCCGCCAGCTGCTCACCGCCTGCCTTACACATGAACTCTGCTTAGCGGCCGCCCTGCACAATTCCCCGCCCGCCGCCTGCCCTGCACAATAACAGCCAGGCTCCTCTGACAAGCGCACAGAGCAGACCTGGAACTGCCTATCGAGTGACTGCTCAGTGACCACAGCCCATCCCTGATGCCAGGTAACATGGGGAGGAAGACAGTGCAGCATCTACTAATGTGGGGGAGCTATGACCTACAGATGGAAGGTATGTTCATGAAAGAGGCAACTCCCCCTGTACAATGTATATGTGTTTTACTGTGCCCCTGGTCCTTTTCAGTTTGTGTGTCAGTGTGCCCCCTATACAATGTGCCGTAATGTGTATAAGCGTCCCCTCTGTGGCGTAACATATATAAGCGTCTCCTCTGTAGCGTAACGTGTATAAGCGTCTCCTCTGTAGCGTAATGTGTATAAGCGTCTCCTCTGTGGCGTAACATGTGCAATCATCTCCTCTGTAGCGTTATGTGTATAAGCATCTCCTCTGTAGCGTAATGTGTATAAGCGTCCCCTCTGTGGCGTAACATATATAAGCGTCTCCTCTGTAGCGTAACGTGTATAAGCGTCTCCTCTGTAGCGTAATGTGTATAAGCGTCTCCTCTGTGGCGTAACATGTGCAATCATCTCCTCTGTAGCGTTATGTGTATAAGCATCTCCTCTGTAGCGTAATGTGTATAAGCGTCTCCTCTGTGGCGTAACGTGTATAAGCGTCTCCTCTGTGGCGTAACGTGTATAATCATCTCTATTGGCGTGTGACCTATATAAGCAGTTCTACTGTGCTGTGTATTCTGAATTTATGCTATTCTGTGGCCACGCCCCTTCCCCATGAAGCCACGCCCCTATATATTCTACTAAGGGGCGCCAAAATATATATTCGCTTACCCCAAAAAATTGTCTCGGGCTGGCCCTGAGATCACAACCGGAGAGTGCGGGTAAACACTGGTGGCAAACTTCCCACCTTGTCTGCTGCATGCTAATCACAGAGAGTGTAGAGCCAGTGCTGAGTGTGTGCCAACTGACAGGAACATGAGTCACCACTGCAGCTCCTGCTAGGTGCCTTGTATAGGGAGGTGTTCAGAAGACTGAGAAGAGGAGGTTGTCAGACTCCTATTGGTGGTGTGAATGATACCTCGTCAGAGATATGAGATCAGAATGAGAGAAGGTATGTCTGTCAATGGATTTCAGCTTTAAAACTAATGATGAGCGTGTTCGGTTCCTCGGGATCCGAACCCCCCCGAACTTCACCCATTTTACACGGTTCCAAGGCAGACTCGGATCTTCCTGCCTTGCTCGGTTAACCCGAGTGCGCCCGAACGTCATCATCCCGCTGTCGGATTCTCATGAGATTCGTATTCTATATAAGGAGCCGCGCGTCGCCGCCATTTTCACTCATGCATTGGATATGATAGCGAGAGGACGTGCAGCGTTCTCTCAGTTTCTGTGTTCAGTGTGCTGCAAATATCTGTGCTCAGTGTGCTGCAAATATCTGTGCTCAGTGTGCTTGCAAATATCTGTGCTCAGTGTGCTGAAAATATCTACGTTCTCTGCCTGAAAAATGCTCCATATCTGTGCTGCATTGTAGTGTATAGTAGGAGGAGAGTGCAGAATTTTGCTGAACACCAGTATTATATAGCAGTACGGTACAGTAGTCCACTGCTCTACCTACCTCTGTGTCGTCAAGTATACTATCCATCCATACCTGTGCTGTATTTTAGTTGTGCGCAATATATATAGTAGGAGGATAGTGCAGAATTTTGCTGACCACCAGTATATATATAGCAGTATGGTACAGTAGTCCACTGCTCTACCTACCTCTGTGTCATCAACTATACTATCCATCGATACCTGTGCTGCATTTTAGTTGTGCGCAGTATATATAGTAGGAGGACAGTGCAGAATTTTGCTACCCACCAGTATATATATAGCAGTATGGTACAGTAGTCCACTGCTCTACCTACCTCTGTGTCGTCAAGTATACTATCCATCCATACCTGTGCTATATTTTAGTTGTGCACAGTATATATAGTAGGAGGACAGTGCAGAATTTTGCTGACAACCAGTATATATATAGCTGTACGGTACAGTAGTCCACTGCTCTACCTACCTCTGTGTCGTCAAGTATACTATCCATCCATACCTGTGCTGTATTTTAGTTGTGCACAGTATATAGAGTAGGAGGACAGTGCACAATTTTGCTGACCACCAGTATATATATATATAGCAGTACTGTACAGTAGTCCACTGCTCTACCTACCTCTGTGTCGTCAAGTATACTATCCATCCATACCTGTACTGCATTTTAGTTGTGCGCAGTATATATAGTAGGAGGACAGTGCAGAATTTTGCTGACCACCAGTATATATATAGCAGTATGGTACAGTAGTCCACTGCTCTACCTACCTCTGTGTCATCAAGTATACTATCCATCCATACCTGTGCTGCATTTTAGTTGTGCGCAGTATATATAGTAGGAGGACAGTGCAGAATTTTGCTGACCACCAGTATATAATATATAGCAGTACGGTACAGTAGTCCACTGCTCTACCTACCTCTGTGTCGTCAAGTATACTATCCATCCGTACCTGTGCTGTATTTTAGTTGTGCGCAGTATATATAGTAGGAGGACAGTGCATAATTTTGCTGACAACCAGTATATATATATATATATATATAGCAGTACTGTACAGTAGTCCACTGCTCTACCTACCTCTGTGTCGTCAAGTATACTATCCATCCATACCTGTACTGCATTTTAGTTGTGCGCAGTATATATAGTAGGAGGACAGTGCAGAATTTTGCTGACCACCAGTATATATATAGCAGTATGGTACAGTAGTCCACTGCTCTACCTACCTCTGTGTCATCAAGTATACTATCCATCCATACCTGTGCTGCATTTTAGTTGTGAGCAGTATATATAGTAGGAGGACAGTGCAGAATTTTGCTGACCACCAGTATATATATAGCAGAACAGTACAGTAGTCCAGTGCTCTACCTACCTCTGTATCATCAAGTATACTATCCATCCGTATCTGTGCTGTATTTTAGTTGTACGCAGTATATATAGTAGGAGGACAGTGCAGAATTTTGCTGACCACCAGTATATATATATAGCAGTACGGTACAGTAGTCCACTGCTCTACCTACCGCTGTGTCGTCAAGTATACTATCCATCCATACCTGTGCTGCATTTTAGTTGTGCGCAGTATATATAGTAGGACGACAATGCAGAATTTTGCTGACCACCAGTATATATATAGCAGTACGGTACAGTAGGCCATTGCTATTGATATATTACTGGTATATAATTCCACACATTAAAAAATGGAGAACAAAAATGTGAAGGGTAAAATAGGGAAAGATCAAGATCCACTTCCACCTCGTGCTGAAGCTGCTGCCACTAGTCATGGTCGAGGCGATGAAATGCCATCAACGTCGTCTGCCAAGGCCGATGCCCAATGTCATAGTAGAGAGCATGTAAAATCCAAAAAACAAAAGTTTAGTAAAATGACCCAAAAATCTAATTTAAAAGCATCTGTTGAGAAGCGTAAACTTGCCAATATGCCATTTACGACACGGAGTCCAAGGAACGGCTGAGGCCCTGTCCTATGTTCATGGCTAGTAGTTTAGATTCACATGAGGATGGAAGCACTCATCCTCTCGCTAGAAAAATGAAAAGACTTAAGCTGACAAAAGCACAGCAAAGATCTGTGCGTTCTTCTAAATCACAAATCCCCAAGGAGAGTCCAATTGTGTCGGTTGCGATGCCTGACCTTCCCAACACTGGACGGGAAGAGGTGGCGCCTTCCACCACATGCACGCCCCCTGCAAGTGCTGGAAGGAGCACCCGCAGTCCAGTTCCTGATAGTCAAATTGAAGATGTCACTGTTGAAGTACACCAGGATGAGGATATGGGTGTTGCTGGTGCTGAGGAGGAAATTGACAAGGAGGATTCTGATGGTGAGGTGGTTTGTTTAAGTCAGGCACCCGTGGAGACACCTGTTGTCCATGAGACAAATATGGCCATTGACATGCCTGGTCAAATTACAAAAAAAATCACCTCGTCGGTGTGGAATTATATTAACAGAAATGCGGACAACAGGTGTCAAGCCGTTTGTTGCCTTTGTCAAGCTGTAATAAGTAGGGGTAAAGACGTTGACCACCTCGGAACATACTCCCTTATATGTCACCTGGAGCGCATTCATCAGAAGTCATTGACAAGTTCAAAAACTTTGGGTGACATTGGAAGCAGTCCACTGACACCTAAATCCCTTCCTCTTGTAACCAAGCTCCTGCAAACCACACCACCAACTCCCTCAGTGTCAATTTCCTCCTTAGACAGGAAAGCCAATAGTCCTGCAGGCCATGTCAGTGGCAAGTATGACGAGTCCTCTCCTGCCTGGGATTCCTCCGATGCATCCTTGAGTGTAACGCCTACTGCTGCTGGCGCTGCTGTTGCTGCTGGGAGTCGATCGTCATCCCAGAGGGGAAGTCGGAAGACCACTTGTACTACTTCCAGTAAGCAATTGACTGTCCAACAGTCCTTTGCGAGGAAGATGAAATATCACAGCAGTCATCCTGCTGCAAAGCAGATAACTCACTCCTTGGCAGCCTGGGTGGTGTTAAACGTGTGTCCGGTATCCACCGGTAATTCAGAGGGAATTAGAGAATTTATTGAGTTACTGTGTCCCCGGTACCAAATACCATCTAGGTTCCACTTCTCTAGGCAGGCGATACCGAGAATGTACACAGACCTCAGAAAAAGAGTCACCAGTGTCCTAAAAAATCCAGTTGTACCCAATGTCCACTTAGCCACAAACATGTGGACAAGTGGAGCAGGGCAGACTCAGGACTATATGACTGTGACAGCCCACTGGGTAGATGTATTGCATCCCGCAGCAAGAACAGCAGCGGTGGCACCAGTAGCAGCATCTCACAAACGCCAACTCGTTCCTAGGCAGGCTACGCTTTGTATCACCGCTTTCCATAAGAGGCACACAGCTGACAACCTCTTACGGAAACTGAGTAACATCATCGCAGGATGGCCTACCCCAATTGGACTCTCCTGGGGATTTGTGACAACTCCACCAATATTGTGCGTGCATTACATTTGGGCAAATTCCAGCACGTCCCATGTTTTGCACATACATTGAATTTGGTGGTGCAGAATTTTTTTTAAAAAACGACAGGGGCGTGCAAGGGGCGTGGAAGAGATGCTGTCGGTGGCCCGAAGAATTGCAGGCCACTTTCAGCATTCAGCCACCACGTGCCGAAGACTGGAGCAACAGCAAACACTCCTGAATCTGCCCCGCCATCATCTGAAGCAAGAGGTGGTAATGAGGTGGAATTCAACCCTCTATATGTTTCAGAGGATGAAGGAGCAGCAAATGGCCATTCAAGCCAATACAGCTACCAACGATATAGGTAAAGGAGGGGGAATGTACCTGACTCAAGCGCAGTGGAGAATGATTTCAACATTGTGCAAGGTTCTGCAACCCTTTGAACTTGCCACACGTGAAGTCAGTTCAGACACTGCCAGCCTGAGTCAGGTAATTCCCCTCATCAGGCTTTTGCAGAAGCAGCTGGAGAGATTGAAGGAAGAGTTAAACGGAGCGATACCACTAGGCATGTGGGACTTGTGGATGGAGCCCTTCATTCGCTTAACCAGGATTCACGGGTGGTCAATCTGTTGAAATCAGAGCACTACATTTTGGCCACCGTGCTCGATCCTAGATTTAAAACCTACGTTGTATCTCTCTTTCCGGCAGACACAAGTCTGCAGATGTTCAAAGAACTGCTGGTGTGAAAATTGTCAAGTCAAGCGGAACGTGACCCATCAACAGCTTCTCCTTCACATTCTCCCGCAACTAGGGCTGCGAGGAAAAGGCTAAGAATTCCGAGCCCACCCACTGGCGGTGATTCAGGGCAGTCTGGAGGTAGTGCGGACATTTGGTCCGGACTGAAGGACCTGCCAACGATTACTGACATGTCGTCTACTGTCACTGCATATGATTCTGTCACCATTGAAAGAATGGTGGAGGATTATATGAGTAACCGCATCCAAGTAGGCATGTCAGACAGTCCGTACGTATACTGGCTGGAAAAAAAGGCAATTTGGAGGCCCTTGCACAAACTGGCTTTATTTTACCTAAGTTGACCCCCCTCCAGTGCGTACTCCGAAAGAGTGTTTAGTGCAGCCGCTCACCTTGTCAGCAATCGGCGTACGAGGTTACTTCCAGAAAATGTGGAGAAGATGATCTTTATCAAAATGAATTATAATCAATTCCTCCGTGGAGACATTCACCAGCAATTGCCTCCAGAAAGTACTTAGGGACCTGAGATGGTGGATTCCAGTGGGGACGAATTAATAATCTGTGAGGAGGGGGATGTACACAGTGAAAGGGGTGAGGAAACAGACGATGAGGAGGAGGTGGACATCTTGCCTCTGTAGAGCCAGTTCGTGCAAGGAGAGATTGATTGCTTCTTTTTTGGTGGGGGCCCAAACCAACCAGTCATTTTAGTCACAGTTATGTGGCAGACCCTGTCGCTGAAATTATGGGTTTGTTAAAGTGTGCATGTCCTGTTTATACAACATAAGGGTGGGTGGGAGGGCCCAAGGACAATTCCATCTTGCACCTCTTTTTACTTTCATTTATCTTTGCATCATGTGCTGTTTGGGGACTATTTTTTGAAGTGCCATCCTGTCTGACACTGCAGTGCCACTTCTAGATGGGCCAGGTGTTTGTGTCGGCCACTTGGGTCGCTTACCTTAGCCATCCAGCGACCTTGGTGCACCTCTTTTTTTCTTTGCATCATGTGCTGTTTGGGGACTATTTTTTGAAGTGCCATCCTGTCTGACACTGCAGTGCCACTTCTAGATGGGCCAGGTGTTTGTGTCGGCCACTTGGGTCACTTAGCTTAGCCACACAGCGACCTTGGTGCACCTCTATTTTTCTTTGCATCATGTGCTGTTTGGGGACTATTTTATGAAGTGCCATCCTGTCTGACACTGCAGTGCCACTCCTAGATGGGCCAGGTGTTTGTGTCGGCCACTTGGGTCGCTTAGCTTAGTCACACAGCTACCTCATTGCACCTTATTTTTTAAATCTGCCATCCTGTCTGACACTGCAGTGCCACTCCTAGATGGGCCAGGTTTTTTTGTCGCCCACTTGTGTTGCTTAGCTTAGTCATCCAGCGACCTCGGTGCAAATTTTAGGACTAAAAATAAAATTGTGAGGTGTGAGGTGCTCAGAATAGACTGGAAATGAGTGGAAATTATGGTTATTGAGGTTAATAATACTATGGGATCAAAATGACCCCCAAATTCTATGATTTATGTTGTTTTTGAGGGGTTTTTGTAAAACAAAAAACACCCAAATCAAAAAAATTTCAGGGAGGTTTTGACAAAACGCGTCCGAATCCAAAACACGGCCGCGGAACCGAATCCAAAACCAAAACACAAAACCAGAAAAATTTCCGGTGCACATCACTGTTTAAAACCATTTATAAAATGTAAATACTGACTGCTTTTGCATGTAGTCCATAAATGTTTATTTTTACACTGCATTTTAGAATTCGGTTTGGATTAGGGATGTGCTTGTTCCCTGTTTTATTTTTGGATCTATACTAACCTTATGTTGTAAGTTTTGCCAAAACTTTCATCATGTTTTAGTTTTGGATCTATATTTTTTTTATTTTTTTTTATAAAAACTGATAAAATCACATCATTTGGTACCACAGTATTATTAATCTAATATCATTAATTTCCAATCATTTCCAGTTAATTTTAACCACCTCACAGCTCATAACATTGGCCCTCATTCCGAGTTGTTCGCTCGCAAGCTGCTTTTAGCAGCATTGCACACGCTAAGCCGCCGCCTACTAGGAGTGAATCTTAGCTTATCAAAATTGCGAACAAAAGATTCTCAAAATTGCGAATAGAAATTTCTTGGCAGTTTCTGAGAAGCTCGAGACTTACTCTGCCATTGCTATCAGTTCTGTCAGTTTCATTCCTGGTTTGACGTCACAAACACACCCAGCGTTCGCCCAGACACTCCCCCGTTTCTCCAGCCACTCCCGCGTTTTTCCCAGAAACGGTAGCGTTTTTTTCACACACTCCCATAAAACGGCCAGTTTCTGCCCCGAGACACCCACTTCCTGTCAATCACATTACGATCACCAGAACGAAGAAAAATCCTCATAATGCCGTGAGTAAAATACCTAACTTAATAGCAAATTTACTTGGTGCAGTCACACTGCGGACATTGCGCATGCGCATTAGCGACTAATTGCTCCGTTGCGAGAAAACAAATAACGAGCGAACAACTCGGAATGACCCCCATTGTTTTTACAAATATTGGCCAAAGGCTACAACAAGCTGACTGGTTACTAAGCAACAGAGCAGCAGTTCATAGCACATGTATGAAACATTACCATACACCAGTGGCAGAAAAGTGGTGCATAGTGGAATTGAATTGTGTTTGGGCCATTCCACCCACCCTTATGCTGGATATTAAAAAGGACATGCACAGTTTATTAAAGCAAGCGCTTCAGTGATAGAGACTGCTACATTTGTGGCTGAAGTGCTTGGTTTATTTTGGGCCCCCACAAAACAAGCTACCAATGGTCTTAAGGCAGCTAAGCTAACAGTGTTTTCAATTATCTCAACAGTGGCAAGATGTCATCATCATTGTGTGTACCTACCTCATCCTCACAAAATATAAATTCATCCTCCCTGGAATCCACCATTAAGGAATTATCTGTACTTTAATGCAGGTGTCAGTAAAGGTCTTCCTCATTTAATTTCAAGTTCATTTTGATGAACATCAACTTTTAGACATTTTGAGGAAGTATCCTCCTATTCTGATCACTGACAAGGTTCCCAGCTGTGCTAAAAACTCTTTCTGAGTACACAGGGTGGGTAGGCAGCTCAACTAATGCAAAATGAGTTGTACAAGACACTCTAAAATTACAATTTTTCCCTGTCAGTGCTCAAATGGACTCTGTTTTGGCTGAATATAACAAGAAGAAGGTAGGATCAGTTCGCTCTTTGGGCGCATAGGGAAAGGGAGGGAAAACAGGGTTAAAAGAGACTTTCTTTATGTCTAAATTATCGAAGGGTTATCTGCGTACCCCCACTCACACTGACGGGGGGTAAATCATACACATAAAGGTATCTTTATCCTTATTCAATGGAACAGTGGTATCAATTCAGATGGATCAAAAAGCCTGGGTATCGTACCCCAACTCACACAAGGAAGGAGATTATAACTCCTATCAGGGTATCTTTTAATGCATGTTCAGTTTTGGCTCTTGATGTGTCACTGCGTCGCGTGGCGGTCTCGTGTAGTTGGAAGACAAAAAAAAGGAAAACAACCAATGTGTAGAACCGTGGATGCTACAACCTTATGTAAATGAAGTACTTAGGATGGTGAATACGTGTCTCACTTACACCTTGGGATAGTGCTGGTATGTGTGTGGCAATTTGTTAATTAGCAATAACACTAACACACCCTTCACCGTACTAAATCAATGCGTACCCCTGACTCACACAGTGATCAATAGGGTGACTCCTATCAAGGTATCTTTTGGTGACTATTCACGTTTAGATGTCGTACCACAACTCACAGCTCGATATGTAGAGGAAACTCCCATCAAGGTATCTTTGCTGAATTTGTACTTTGTCGACACAGTGGGGCAGAAAACTCTTGGACTCCAAAAATTATCTGACTAGTTTTTATTTCTCAAAAAGTATAACAATCCATAAAAGACATGTATGAAAAAAGCAATAAAAGCAAGTTCCACAGAAAATAATCAGAATAAAAGAAAAAATGTAACACAAAAAAAATATTCAATTAAAAGTTCATAGATGAAAAAAGGCTACTCACACAGCGATCTGTCGACAGACCGCTAATTAACAAATTGCCACATACATACCAGCACTATCCCAAGGTGTAAGTGAGACACTTATTCACCATCCTAAGTACTTCATTTACATAAGGTTGTAGCATCCACGGTTCCACACATTGGTTGTTTTCCTTTTTTTTGTCTTCCAACTACACAAGACCGCCACACGACGCAGTGACACATCAAGAGCCAAAACTGAACATGCATTAAAAGATACCCTGATAGGAGTCATCATTTCCATCCTTGTGTGAGTTGGGGTACAATACCCAGGTTTTTTGATCCATCTGAATTGATACCACTGTTCCATTGAATAAGGATAAAGATACCTTTATGTGTATGATTTACCCCCCCGTCAGTGTGAGTGGGGGTACGCAGATAACCCTTCGATAATTTAGACATAAAGAAAGTCTCTTTTCACCCTGTTTTCCCTCCCTTTCCCTATGCGCCCAAAGAGCGAACTGATCCTACCTTCTTCTTATTATATTCAGTTTATTTTTGGATAAAAGGTGAAATCCATATTGGATCAGTCTGCTCTATAGGCAGCATTCCCCTTGCGCCTTTGCTTGTGTTTTACAAACAAGTTCCATTGTCACGTTTTTTCACCTTCTCCAATTTCTTGCTCGCCACAGGTTCTATTCCCAATCTATGGGTGTTGTGGACACCCACAAGTAGGAATAGTCCCGGTTAGTCAGCATGCTGACCAGCGGGATTGTGATGGGAGCGGGATGTAAGTGCCGGTATTGTGACCACCAGTCAAATAACTACATCGTCAATAGGTAATGGTCGGGACAGCTGCAGAACTGTCTTTTGTATACAGTGACAGCGAGGTTTCAGTTACTACTTCCAATATAAGCTATATACATTTAAACTTTGTGTGTGCTATTTATGTGTTGTAGTGTGGTTTTTGCTGCTGATTGACATAATGTGTCTAAGGGCTCTCCTGTTTGGCGTAATGTGTATAAGTGCTCTGCTGTCTAGCATAATGTGTATAAAAGTTCTGTGTGGTATAATGTGTATTCCATAGACAAAAAACCTTACGGTTTCACATGTCCCATTAAGGGTTCTTATATATGATCTGGCATTTCAGAAACCTGTTGTAACTCTTCCACTCAAACTGACGCCTTAATGGACGTGTTCGTTGCGCAATACAGATATGGTATGCCATCACAGCCTGTGGGTAAGTGCAGATTCAGCACTCTCACAGAGTGAGATTGCTGTCACTCACACAATGGTGGATCTGCTAATTCACAGATTTGTGTGCTCATTGGAATACACACATGCAGTCTATGCTACTGGCGGACAAGCTACTGGGAGCAAGCTACTGTGGGGCAAGCTACTGGGGGGCAAGCTACAAGGGGGCTAACTACTGAGAGCAAGCTACTGGGGGCAAGCTACTGGAGGCAAGCTACAAATTACAAGGGGCTAACTACTGGGGGCAACTACAAGGGTGCTAACTACTGGGGACAAGCTACTGGGGGCAAACTACAAGGGG
The DNA here is from genome assembly GCF_028390025.1 of Pseudophryne corroboree. Classification (NCBI taxonomy): domain Eukaryota; kingdom Metazoa; phylum Chordata; class Amphibia; order Anura; family Myobatrachidae; genus Pseudophryne; species Pseudophryne corroboree. Next base: position 56,848,666 of record NC_086446.1, on the reverse strand, counting down.
GCAAGCTACTGGGGGGCAAACTCCAGGGTCGCATTACTACTGGTGGCATAACTACAGGGGCATTACTACTCAGGGGGCTAAACTACAGGGGGGCTAAACTGCAGGGGGCATTACTACTGGGGGCATTACTACAAGCGGGCTAAACTACTAGGGGCATTACTACTTGGGGAAAACTACATGGGGCAAACTACATGGGGCTAAACTACAGGGGTTAACTACTGGGGGCTAACTACAAGGGGACAAGCTACTGGGGGCAAACTACAAAGGGGCAATCTACTGGGGCGCATTACTACTGGGGGCATAACTACAGGGGTATTACTATTGGGGGCCTTACTACTTGGGGGCTAAACTACAAGGGGGAAAACTACAGGGGGGCATTACTACAGGGGGTATTACTACTGGGGGCATAACTACAGGGGCATTACTACTGGGGGCATTACTACTTGGGGGCTAAACTTCAAAGGGGGAAACTACAGGGGGCATTACTACAGGGGGCATTACTACTGGGGGGATTACTACAAGGGGGCTAAACTATAGGGGGGCATTATTACTGGGGGCTAAACTACTGAGGGCATAACTGCCGGGGCAAAACTACAGGTGGCATTACCACTGGGGGCTAAACTACATGGGGCAAGCTACATGAGGACTAAACTACAGGGACTAAACTACTGGGGGCATTACCATTTGGAGGCTAAACTAAGGTGGGGGTAAACTGCAGGGGCATTACCACTGGGGACTAAACTACTGGGGGCATAACTACTGGGGCTAAACTACTGGGGGCTAAACTACATGGGGCAAGCTACATGAGGACTAAACTACAGGAACTAAACTACTGGGGGCATCACCATTTGGAGGCTAAACTAAAGTTGGGGTAAACTGCAGGGGCATTACTACAGGTGACATTACTACTGGGGTCAATACTACACAGGGGCAATACCATTAATAGCATTATTAATGGGGGCACTACTAATGAGAGCATTGTAAAGGGGGCACTTTATAAGGGGCATCACTCCTGGGGACATAAGGGGTACTACTACTGGGGGCATTGCATAAGGGGCACCACTACTCTGGGCTCTATATAAGGGGCACTATCACTGTGGGCACTACCAGTACAGTGGACATTGCATAAGGAGCACTACTACTGTGGGCATTGTAAAAGGGGTGCTACTGCTGTAGGCACTGTGTGTTATGGGGTGCTACTACTGTGGGCATTATTTGTATTAAGGGTGCTACTACTGTGGGCGTTATTACTATTGTGTGACCACGCCCCTTTCTTTTTGAGACCACGCCCCTCTTTTGGGCACCCGCCTATGGCGTATGCAATACTTTCATTCCATGGGCACCAGGGGTAGGGGGGGGGGGTGAGTTCCACCACCTCTCTAGGACCACTTTAAGCACTGTCTACATCCCACACTGCCATGCACATCCCATTCTCCAGTAGAATCCATTAAGGTACCTGCAAAAAAAAGAAAAAATCTACTCACCAGCAATCTGGAGGAGAATGGTCCTCTTCGTTCCAAGCAGGCATCCACAGGGTTAAAAAAAATAAAACGAAACAACCGGTCCTCGGAACTAAAGGGGATACATGTTTACACATACATGTGTACATACATGTGTGTGTCAGGAGCCGCGCGTGTACGTGCATGTGTGTGTCACCAGCTGCACATGTACGTGCATGTGTGTGTCAGGAATCGCATGTGTACGTGTGTGTGTGTGTGTGTGTGTCAGATGCCGCGTTTGTACATATGTGTGTGTGTGTGTCAGATGCCTCGCATGTATGTACATGTGTGTGTGTCAGGTTCAGCACGTGTACGTACGTGTGTGTCAGGAGCTGCACGTGTACGTATTTGTGTGCCAGGTTCCGCGCGTGTGTGTGTGTCAGGTGCCGTGCGTGTACGTACGTGTGTGCACGTGTATGTGTGTGTGTCAGGTGCCGCGCATGTACGTACGTACGTGTGTGTCAGGAGCCGCACGTGTACATATACGTGTATGTGTCAGGAGCTGCCCATGTACATACGTGTGTCAGGTGCCGTGCGTGTGTGTACGTGTGTGTCAGTTGCCATGCGTGTACGTACATGTGTGTGTGTCCGGTACCGTGCATGTACGTACGTGTGTGTGTGTTAGGTGTCGCACGTTCATGTACACATGAGTGTCAGGTGTCGCACGTGTATGTACACATGAGTGTCAGGTGTCGCATGTGTATGTACACATGTGTGTGTAAGGTGTCGCACATGTACGTACACGTGTGTGTGTCAGGTATCGCACGTGTACGTACGCATGTGTGTGTCATGTGTTGCACGTGTGTGTGTGTGTGTGTGTGTCAGGTGTCACACTTGTACGTACACGTGCATGTAAGGTGTGTGAGGTGCCACGTATTTGTGTCAGATGCCGCATGTGTATATATGTGTGTTAAATGCTACATGCATGTATATGTGTGTGTGTGCTAAGTACTGCGTGTGTATATTAGTGTGTTTGATGCTGTGCCTGTATATGTGTGTGTCTGGTGGTGTGTGTGTATGCATCAGCTACTGCACGTGTGTGTGTCAGGTGTTGTGAGTGTATACAAGGTGTTGCGCGTGTATGTGTGTGTGAGTGTCAGGTGTTGCGCATGTATGTGTGTGTGTGTCAGCTGCTCCGCGTGTATGTGTGAGTGTCAGGTGCTGTGCGTGTATATGTGTGTGTGTGTGTGTGTGTGTCAGGTGCTGCACGTGTACCTACGCATACATGTTTTTGGCAATTGCCCCGCGTGTACCTACGCATATGTGTGTGGGTGTCAGGTGCCACGTGTGTTCCTACGCATATGTGTGTATGTCAGGTGCAGCGCATGTATTAACCCGTACGTGTGTGTGTCAGATGTCACGCGTGTACCTACACGTATGTGTGTGTGTGTGTCAGGTGTCGCGCGTGTACCTACACGTGCATGTGTGTGTCCGGTGTCGCGCGTGTATCTACACGTATGTGTGTGTGTCAGGTGTCGCGCGTGTATCTACACGTATGTGTTTGTATCAGGTGTCGCGCCTATACCTACATGTACGTGTGTGTCAGGTGTCGCGCGTGTACCTACACACGTGTGTGTCAGGTGTCAAGCATGTACCTACACCATACTTGCCTACCTGACCCTCTCCATGAGGGAGAAAATGCTCTGTTCCTGGACTTTCCTGTTAATGTATGATTGCCATCACCTGTGGTGAAACACCTTTCTTATCAATTACCCAGCTCACCACAGGTGATGGCAATCATACATTACCAGGAAAGTCCAGGAACAGAGCATTTTCTCCCTCATGGAGAGGGTCAGCTAGGCAAGTATGACCCTACACGTGTGGGTGTGTCAGGTGTCGCGTGTGTGTATGTGTTTGTCAGGTGTCATGCGTGTACCTATGCGTACATGTGTGTGTCAGGTGTCACGCATGTACCTACACGTGTGTGTCAGGTGCCACGCATTTATGTGTCAAGTGTCGCGCGTTTACCTATGCGTACCAGTGTGCGTCAGGTGTCACGCGTGTACCTATACGTACGTGTGTGTCAGGTGTCGTGCGTGTACCTACACGTGTGTCAGGTGTCACGCGTGTACCTACACGTACGTGTGTGTCAGGTGTCACGCATTTACCTACACACGTGTTTGTGTGTCAGGTGTCACGCATGTACCTACACGTATGCGTGTGTCTGTCAGGTGTTGCGCATGTACTGTTCCTACACGTGTGTGTCAGGTGTCGCATGTGTACCTACGCATACGTGTGTGTGTCAGGTGCTACGTGTGTACCTATGCGTATGTGTGTGTCAGGTGTTGCGCGTGTACCTACACGTGTGTGTGTCAGGTGTAGCATGTGTACCTACATGTTCATGTGTGTCCGGTGTCACGCGTTTACCTACGCATACATGTGTGTGTCAGGTGTCGCGTGTGTGTACCTATGCATACATGTGTGTGTCAGGTGTCGCGTGTGTACCTATGCATACATGTGTGTGTCAGGTGTCGCTTGTGTACTTATGCGTACGTATGTGTGTCAGGTGTCGCGCATGTACCTACACATACGTGTGTGTCAGGTTTTGTGCGTGTATACTCACATGTGTGTGTCAGGTGTTGTGTGTGTTTCTACACGTGTGTGTGTCAGGTGTTGCGCATGCATAGGCGTGCGCACGGGTGGTGCCTGGTGCGCACAGGCACCCCCTAATGTCATGCACCCCTTTACACACTGTGCTGCAGTGATTGCTGTCATTCTTATCCCCGCCGCCGCCCACCGCCAGGTCTGGAGTGTTTCTATCAATTACTTTTCTCCTGACTGGCGCCGCACTGCATGGGTGCACGGACGGAGAAAGCTCCTTCAGGCTCTGCCTAGATAATGTCATACCGTGCCGCCTCCCAGCCATTGGACTGTGCTCTCTCTCTCTCTCTCCTCGTGTTCCAAACCTTTGTTCTTCTATGGCAGAGGAGGACGACCTGGGGACAAATTGTGTAAGGACCAGGTGCACACTATTATGGGCATTACAGTATGTAAGGAGCACTCCTACTATGTTCATTATGTAAAGACATGACTACTGTGTGGGCATTATTTAAGGGGCACGACTATGCGGGCATTGTGTAAGGGGAACTACTACTGTGTAGGCATTATTTAAGGGGCACAACTACTGTGTTGGCATTTAAGGGTCACGACTGTGTGGGCATTGTGTAAGGGGCACGACTACTGTGTGGGCATTGTGTAAGGCACATGACTACTGTGTAGGCATTGTGTAAGGTGCACGACTACTGTGTGGGCATTGAGTACGGCGCACGACTGTGTGGGCATTATGTAAGGGGCACGACTACTCTGTAGGCATTATTTAAGGGGCACAACTGCAGTAGGTTTTGTGTAAGGGGCACAACTACTGTGTGGACATTGTGTAAGGGGCACAATTACTGTGTGGGCATTGTGTAAAGGGCACAACTACAGTGGGCATTGTGTAAGGGGCACTACTACTATGGGAATTGTGTAAGGGGCACAACTGCTGTTAGCATTGTGTAATGGGCACTACTACTATGGGAATTGTGTCAGGTGTCGCGCATGTACCTACACATACGTGTGTGTCAGGTTTTGTGCGTGTATACTCACATGTGTGTGTCAGGTGTTGTGTGTGTTTCTACACGTGTGTGTGTCAGGTGTTGCGCATGCATAGGCATGCGCACGGGTGGTGCCTGGTGCGCACAGGCACCCCCTAATGTCATGCACCCCTTTACACACTGTGCTGCAGTGATTGCTGTCATTCTTATCCCCGCCGCCGCCCACCGCCAGGTCTGGAGTGTTTCTATCAATTACTTTTCTACTGACTGGCGCCGCACTGCATGGGTGCACGGACGGAGAAAGCTCCTTTAGGCTCTGCCTAGATAATGTCATACCGTGCCGCCTCCCAGCCATTGGACTGTGTTCTCTCTCTCTCTCTCTCCTCGTGTTCCAAACCTTCGTTCTTCTATGGCAGAGGAGGACGACCTGGGTGACAAATTGTGTAAGGACCAGGTGCACACTATTATGGGCATTACAGTATGTAAGGAGCACTCCTACTATGTTCATTATGTAAGGACATGACTACTGTGGGGGCATTATTAAAGGGGCACGACTATGCGGGCATTGTGTAAGGGGAACTACTACTGTGTGGGCATTATTTAAGGGGCACGACTACTGTGTGGGCATTATGTAAGGGGCACAACTATTGTGTTGGCATTTAAGGGTCATGACTGTGTGGGCATTGTGTAAGGGGCACGACGACTGTGTGGGCATTATTTAAGGGGCACAACTGTGTAGGCATTGTGTAAGGGGCACGACTATTGTGTGGGCATTGTGTAAGGGGCGTGACTACTGTGTAGGCATTTTGTAAGGTGCACGACTACTGTGTGGGCATTGAGTACGGCGCACGACTGTGTGGGCATTATGTAAGGGGCACGACTACTCTGTGGGCATTATTTAAGGGGCACAACTGCAGTAGGTTTTGTGTAAGGGGCACAACTACTGTATGGACATTGTGTAAGGGGCACAATTACTGTGTGGGCATTGTGTAAAGGGCACAACTACAGTGGGCATTGTGTAAGGGGCACTACTACTATGGGAATTGTGTAAGGGGCACAACTGCTTTGGGCATTGTGTAATGGGCACTACTACTATGGGAATTGTGTAAGGGGTGCAACTGCTGTGGGCATTGTGTAATGGGCACTACTACTATGGGAATTGTGTAAGGGGTGCAACTGCTTTGGGCATTGTGTTAGGGGCACTACTATTGTGGGCATTGTCTTCTAAATGGCACTAGACACAGAATTAAGGGAGATGGAGGCTGAAAGACACAGAGTAAAGGTGTCAGTCTGACAGACACGGAGTGAATGGTTGGAGGCTGAGAGACACAGAATGAAGGTGGACAGGCGAGATACAGAGTGAAGGATGGGAGACTGAAAGACACAGACTGAAGGGGTAACTGAGAGGCACAGAGTAATTGGGGGAGACTGAGAGACAAAATGAGGTGGATTGTGAGAGATGCATGGCAAGGAGACGCAGGCGGAAGATGATGGTGTGGATGAGACACGACACAGGGAGGGGATAATGGTGTGGCTGAGAGAGGATGCAGGTAGGGGAGGAGATGGTGTGGCAGACGCAGGCGGCAGATGAGGGTGGGACTAAGAGACACAGGGAGGAGATGATGGTGTGGCTGAGAGACACAGATGGCAGGATTTGACACAAATCTGGTTGAACTTCTGTTGCATGATGATGATCCTGGTTACATTCCTACAAAAGCATCTTCTGGACCATGTGATTTCCTTCATGAATAATGATTACAGAATGAAGACACTGTCTGCCCAGGGAGGACACATTTCTTCAGAGGTTCCCTGTTGTAAGAAACCACCATATAGGTAAGGTGCATATGGAATGGAAAGTAATGCTCCCAGGGTGATGAGAAACAGGTATTGTGTCACATTGACACGCCACCATTTGCAGTGGCCACGCCCCTTGTGTTATGTGATTTATATTGCTTTGAGTGCAATGGGTGGTGTTAGACATGCACAACAGGTGTGGCCAGACACGCCCAGTAGGTGGGACTAAACACTCCCCTCCGACAGTGCACCTCCTAATAAAATGTCCTGCGCACGCCTATGCGCGCATGTACCTTCATGTTTATGTGTCAGGTGTCGCGCCAGTAACTACACATGTGTGTGTGTCAGGTGCCACGCGTGTACCTACACATGTGTGTGTCAGGTGTCACGTGTGTACCTACATGTGTGTGTCAGGTGTCAAGCGTGTACCTACATGTGTGTGTGTCAGGTGTCGCATGTGTACCTATATTTGTGTGTGTCAAGTGTCACGTGTGTACCTATACGTATGTGTGTCAGGTGTTGTACGTGTACCTAAATGTGTGTGTGTCAGGTGCCGCGCGTGTACCTACAGGTGTGTGTGTCAGGTGTCGCGGCTGTACCTACTCATGTGTGTGTCAGGTGTCAAGCATGTACCTACATGTGTGTGTGTCAGGTGTCGCATGTGTACCTATATTTGTGTGTGTCAAGTGTCACGTGTGTACCTATACGTGTGTGTGTCAGGTGTTGTACGTGTACCTATATGTGTGTGTGTCAGGTGCCGCGCGTGTACCTACAGGTGTGTGTGTGTGTCAGGTGCCGCGCGTGAACCTACACGTGTATGTCAGGTACGGCGCATGTACATACACGTGTGTGTGTCTGGTGCCACGCGTGTACATACACGTGTGTGTATGTCAGGTGTCGCCAGGGGTTAAAGTGAGCCGGAATGGGGCGTAACTGTGTTCCGTCAGTTCAATTTGGAGACGGAACGCAGTTCCGCCTCCTCCGGCTCACCTAACCATATGTGTCCCCAGTGCCGCACAGGGAGGTGACGGGCGCCCGTTGAGATTGTGTTACCAGCGGGCGCCCGACTCTCCTCACCGAAAGCCGGAGGCAGGAGCTCACTACTGAGCTCTGGCTTCCGGCGCTATCACTGTGCGGAGTGCGCTAAGGGAGAGACGTCAGTCATGACGTCTTTCTCATAGTGCTGAGGAGCGGACACCAAGAGGAGGACTGCAGCGGTCTGGAAGCGGGAATGGGGCTCGGTAAGTATGTTGTGTTTTCTCCTCCTCAGTGCAACGGGGGTATCTACTGGGGCAAACTATGGGGGGACATTACTACTGGGGGGCATCAACAAGGGACATTACTACTGGGTGGGGGGCATTACTACTGGGGGCATTATTACTGGGGGAGCATCTATTGGTGGCAAACTCCTGGGGGGCATTACTACTGGTTGCAGCTACTGGGGGCAAACTACTGGGAGACATTATTACTGGGGGGCATCTACTGGGGGCAAACTACTGGAGGACATTATTACTGGGGGCCAACTACAAGGGGGCAAATTACTAGGGCAAGCGACTAGGGGGCAAGCTACAAGGGGTAAGCTACTGGGGGCAAGCTACTGTGGGCATTACTATTGGCGGCATAACTACAGGGGCATTACTACTTGGGGGCATAACTTCGGGGGGAATAACTACTGGGGGCATTACTACTGGGGGCTAAACTACAATGGGGCAAACTATAGGGGGGCATTACTACTGGTGGCTAAACTACAAGCAGGCAAACTACTGGAGGCATTACCACTGGGAGTCTAAACTAAAGGGGGGGGGGTGTAAACTACTGGGGTCATAACTGCATGGTCATTACCACTGGGGGCATAACTACTAGGGCGCTAAATGACTGGGGGCATTACTACAGGCAACATTACTACTGGGGTCAATACTAAACAGGGGTATTACCATTAAGGGCATTATTACTGGGGGCCCTACTAATGAGGGCAATGTAAAGGGGGCCCTTAATAAGGGGCATCACTCCTGGGGACATAAGGGGCACTACTATTGCGGGCATTGCATAATGGGCACCACTACTATAGGGTCTATATAAGGGGCACTACCACTGTGGGCACTACCAGTACAGTGGACAGTGCATAATGAGCACTACTACTGTGGGCATTATGTGTATTAGGGGTGCTACTACTGTGGGCATTATTACTATTATGTGACCACACCACATCCTTTTGGAGACCACGCCCCATTTTTGCGGCGCGCGCTTATGCCATGCGCAGTACCCTTATTTCTTGGGCACCGTTGGGAGGGGGTGAGTTCCACCACCTCTCTAGGACCACTTTAAGCACTGGGTGTCGCACATGTACATACACATGTGTGTACCTGTATGTGTGTGTATAACTGTCAGGTACTGTGTGTCAGGCTGCTGCACATGTACATGTGTGTGTCAGGTGCTGAGCGTGTATATGTGTGTGACAGGCAGGTGCTGCGTGTGTATGTGTGTGCGAGTGGCAGGTGCTGCGCTTGTATATGTGTGTGTGAGGTGCTGCGCGTTCATATGTGTGTGTCAGGTGCTGAGTGTGTATATGTGTGTGAGTGGCAGGTGCTGTGTGTGTATGTGTGTGTGAGTGGCAGGTGCTGCGCTTGTATTTGTGTGTGAGGTGCTGCGAGTGTATGTGTGTGTTAGGTGCTCTGAGTCTATATGACTGTGTGTGTGTGTGTGTGTGTGTGTGTGTTTGTGTTAAATGCCACATGTATATATGTGTGTGTCAGGTGCTGAGCATGTATATGTGTGTGAGTGGCAGGTGCTGCATGTGTATGTGAGTGGCAGGTGCTGCGCTTGTATTTGTGTGTGAGGTGCTGCGAGTATATGCGTGTGTTAGGTGCTCTGAGTGTATATGACTGCGTGTGTCAGGTGCTGTGTGTGTGTGTGTGTGTGTGTGTGTGTGTTAAATGCCACATGTATATATGTGTGTCAGGTGCTGCCTTTGTATGTGTGTGCCAGGTGCTGCATTTGTATGTGTGTGCCATGTGCTGCATGTGTATATGTGTTTTAGAGGCTGCATGTGTATATTAGTGTGGCAGCTGTTGCGCATGTCAGATGTTGTACATGTATATGTGTGTGTCAGGTGTTGCACGTCTACAGTATGTGTGTGTCAGGTGCTGTATGTGTTAGGTGCAGCGCATGTATATGAGAGTGTTTCAGGTGCTGCGAGTGTATGTGTGTGTAATACCCTAGCGATGCTAAAGTTCATTTCTCTATCGTCCTAGTGGATGCTGGGGTTCCTGAAAGGACCATGGGGAATAGCGGCTCCGCAGGAGACAGGGCACAAAAAGTAAAGCTTTATGATCAGGTGGTGTGTACTGGCTCCTCCCCCTATGACCCTCCTCCAAGCCTCAGTTAGGTTTTTGTGCCCGTCCGAGAAGGGTGCAATCTAGGTGGCTCTCCTAAAGAGCTGCTTAGAAAAGTTTAGCTTAGGTTTTTTATTTTACAGTGAGTCCTGCTGGCAACAGGATCACTGCATCGAGGGACTTAGGGGAGAAGAAGTGAACTCACCTGCGTGCAGGATGGATTGGCTTCTTTGGCTACTGGACATTAGCTCCAGAGGGACGATCACAGGTACAGCCTGGATGGTCACCGAAGCCTCGCCGCCGGCCCCCTTGCAGATGCTGAAAAGAGAAGAAGGTCCAGAATCGGCGGCAGAAGACTCCTCAGTCTTCTTAAGGTAGCGCACAGCACTGCAGCTGTGCGCCATTGCTCTCAGCACACTTCACACGGCAGTCACTGAGGGTGCAGGGCGCTGGGGGGGGGCGCCCTGGGAAGCAATGTAAACCTATTTTTTGGCATAAAATACCTCACATATAGCCTCCGGGGGCTATATGGAGATATTTAACCCCTGCCAGAATCCGTTGAAGAGCGGGAGACGAGCCCGCCAAAAAAGGGGCGGGGCCTATCTCCTCAGCACACAGCGCCATTTTCCTCACACAGCTCCGCTGGTCAGGAAGGCTCCCAGGCTCTCCCCTGCACTGCACTACAGAAACAGGGTAAAACAAGAGAGGGGGGGCAAAATTGTGGCAAAATTATATATATTAAAGCAGCTATATAGGGAGCACTTATTATAAGGCTATCCCTGTCATATATAGCGCTTTTGGTGTGTGCTGGCAAACTCTCCCTCTGTCTCCCCAAAGGGCTAGTGGGGTCCTGTCTTCGTTAAGAGCATTCCCTGTGTGTCTGCTGTGTGTCGGTACGTGTGTGTCGACATGTATGAGGACGATATTGGTGTGGAGACGGAGCAATTGCCAAATATGGGGATGTCACCCCCTAGGGAGTCGACACCAGAATGGATGGCTTTATTTATGGAATTACGGGATAGTGTCAACACGCTAAAGCAGTCGTTTGACGACATGAGACGGCCGAACAATCAATCAGCACCTGTCCAGGCGCCTCAAACACCGTCAGGGGCTGTAAAACGCCCGTTACCTCAGTCGGTCGACACGGACCCAGACACAGGCACTGATTCCAGTGGCGACGGTGACGAATCAACCGTATTTTCCAGTAGGGCCACACGTTATATGATTTTGGCAATGAAGGAGGCGTTACATATTGCTGATACTACAGGTACCACAAAACAGGGTATTATGTGGGGTGTGAAAAAACTACCTATAGTTTTTCCTGAATCAGATGAATTAAATGAGGTGTGTGATGAAGCGTGGGTTGCCCCCGATAAAAAACTGCTAATTTCAAAGAAGTTATTGGCTTTATACCCTTTCCCGACAGAGGTTAGGGCGCGCTGGGAAACACCTCCTAGGGTGGACAAGGCGCTCACACGCTTATCAAAACAAGTGGCGTTACCCTCTCCTGAGACGGCCGCACTTAAAGATCCAGCAGATAGGAGGATGGAAAATATCCAAAAAAGTATATACACACATACAGGTGTTATTCTACGACCAGCTATAGCGACAGCCTGGATGTGCAGTGCTGGGGTAGCTTGGTCAGAGTCCCTGATTGAAAATATTGATACCCTGGATAGGGACAATGTTTTACTGTCTTTAGAGCAAATAAAGGATGCGTTTCTTTATATGCGTGATGCACAGAGGGATATTTGCACACTGGCATCACGGGTAAGTGCTATGTCCATTTCGGCCAGAAGAAGTTTATGGACGCGACAGTGGTCAGGTGATGCGGACTCAAAACGGCATATGGAAGTTTTGCCGTATAAAGGGGAGGAGTTATTTGGTGTTGGTCTATCGGATTTGGTGGCCACGGCTACAGCCGGGAAATCCACCTTTTTACCTCAAGTCACTCCCCAACAGAAAAAGACACCGACTTTTCAGCCGCAGCCCTTTCGTTCCTTTAAAAACAAGAGAGCAAAGGGATATTCATATCTGCCACGAGGCAGAGGAAAGGGGAAGAGACTGCAACAGGCAGCTCCTTCCCAGGAACAGAAGCCCTCCCCCGCTTCTACAAAAGCCTCAGCATGACGCTGGGGCTTCTCAAGCGGACTCGGGGGCGGTGGGGGGTCGTCTCAAGAATTTCAGCGCGCAGTGGGCTCACTCGCATGTGGATCCCTGGATCCTGCAGGTAATATCTCAGGGTTACAGGTTGGAACTAGAGACGTCTCCACCTCGCCGTTTCCTGAAGTCTGCTTTACCAACGTCCCCCTCCGACAGGGTGACGGTCTTGGAAGCCATTCACAAGCTGTACTCTCAGCAGGTGATAGTCAAGGTACCCCTTTTACAACAAGGAAAGGAGTATTATTCCACTCTATTTGTGGTACCGAAGCCGGATGGCTCGGTAAGACCTATTCTAAATCTGAAATCCTTGAACCTGTACATAAAAAAGTTCAAGTTCAAGATGGAGTCACTCAGAGCGGTGATAGCGAACCTGGAAGAAGGGGACTTTATGGTATCCTTGGACATCAAGGATGCGTATCTCCACGTTCCAATTTACCCCTCACACCAGGGGTACCTCAGGTTCGTCGTACAGAACTGTCACTATCAGTTTCAGACTCTGCCGTTTGGATTGTCCACGGCACCTCGGGTCTTTACCAAGGTAATGGCCGAGATGATGATTCTTCTTCGAAGAAAAGGCGTATTAATTATCCCATACTTGGACGATCTCCTAATAAGGGCAAGGTCCAGAGAACAGCTAGAGATGGGACTAGCACTGTCTCAAGAAGTGCTAAAGCAGCACGGGTGGATTCTGAATATTCCAAAATCCCAGTTAATTCCGACAACACGTCTGCTGTTCCTAGGGATGATTCTGGACACGGTTCAGAAAAAGGTTTTTCTCCCGGAGGAAAAAGCCAAGGAGTTATCCGAACTTGTCAGGAACCTCCTAAAACCAGGAAAGGTGTCTGTACATCAATGCACAAGAGTCCTGGGAAAAATGGTGGCTTCTTACGAAGCAATACCATTCGGCAGATTCCATGCAAGAGTTTTCCAGAGGGATCTGCTGGACAAATGGTCAGGGTCGCATCTTCAGATGCACCAGCGGATAACCCTGTCTCCAAGGACAAGGGTATCTCTTCTGTGGTGGTTGCAGAGTGCTCATCTATTGGAGGGCCGCAGATTCGGCATACAGGATTGGATCCTGGTGACCACGGACGCCAGCCTGAGAGGCTGGGGAGCAGTCACACAAGGAAGAAACTTCCAGGGCGTGTGGTCGAGCCTGGAAACGTCTCTTCACATAAACATTCTGGAACTAAGAGCAATCTACAATGCTCTAAGCCAGGCAGAACCTCTGCTTCAAGGAAAACCGGTGTTGATCCAGTCGGACAACATCACGGCAGTCGCCCATGTAAACAGACAGGGCGGCACAAGAAGCAGGAGTGCAATGGCAGAAGCTGCAAGGATTCTTCGCTGGGCGGAGAATCATGTGATAGCACTGTCAGCAGTGTTCATCCCGGGAGTGGACAACTGGGAAGCAGACTTCCTCAGCAGACACGACCTTCACCCGGGAGAGTGGGGACTTCATCCAGAAGTTTTCCACATGCTTGTAACCTGTTGGGAAAGACCAATGGTGGACATGATGGCGTCTCGCCTCAACAAAAATCTGGACAGGTATTGCGCCAGGTCAAGAGATCCGCAGGCAATAGCTGTGGACGCGCTGGTAACGCCTTGGGTGTACCAGTCGGTGTATGTGTTTCCTCCTCTGCCTCTCATACCAAAAGTATTGAGAATTATACGGCAAAGAGGCGTAAGAACGATACTAGTGGCTCCGGATTGGCCAAGAAGGACTTGGTACCCGGAACTTCAAGAGATGATCACGGAGGATCCGTGGCCTCTACCTCTGAGAAGGGACCTGCTTCAGCAAGGTCCCTGTCTGTTTCAAGACTTACCGCGGCTGCGTTTGACGGCATGGCGGTTGAACGCCGGATCCTAAAGGGAAAAGGCATTCCGGAAGAAGTCATTCCTACCTTGATTAAAGCAAGGAAGGAAGTAACCGCGCAACATTATCACCGCATTTGGCGAAAATATGTTGCGTGGTGCGAGGATCGGAGTGCTCCGACGGAGGAATTTCAACTGGGTCGATTCCTACATTTCCTGCAATCAGGATTGTCTATGGGTCTCAAATTGGGATCTATTAAGGTTCAAATTTCGGCCCTGTCGATTTTCTTCCAAAATGAATTGGCTTCAGTTCCTGAAGTCCAGACCTTTGTTAAGGGAGTACTGCATATACAGCCCCCTGTGGTGCCTCCAGTGGCACCGTGGGATCTCAATGTTGTTTTGGACTTTCTCAAATCTCATTGGTTTGAACCACTAAAAAATGTGGATTTGAAATATCTCACATGGAAAGTGACCATGCTACTAGCCCTGGCTTCGGCCAGGAGAGTGTCAGAACTGGCAGCTTTATCTTACAAAAGCCCATATCTGATTTTCCATTCGGACAGGGCAGAACTGCGGACTCGTCCGCATTTTCTCCCTAAGGTGGTGTCAGCATTTCACCTGAACCAGCCTATTGTAGTGCCTGCGGCTACAAGCGACTTGGAGGACTCCAAGTTGTTGGACGTTGTCAGAGCTTTAAAAATATACATTTCAAGGACAGCTGGAGTCAGGAAATCTGACTCACTGTTTATACTATATGCTCCCAACAAGTTGGGCGCTCCTGCGTCTAAGCAGACTATTGCTCGCTGGATTTGTAGTACGATTCAGCTTGCACATTCTGTGGCAGGCCTGCCACAGCCAAAATCGGTAAATGCCCACTCCACAAGGAAGGTGGGTTCTTCTTGGGCGGCTGCCCGAGGGGTCTCGGCATTACAACTCTGCCGAGCGGCTACGTGGTCGGGGGAGAACACGTTTGTAAAATTCTACAAATTTGATACCCTGGCTAAGGAGGACCTGGAGTTCTCTCATTCGGTGCTGCAGAGTCATCCGCACTCTCCCGCCCGTTTGGGAGCTTTGGTATAATCCCCATGGTCCTTTCAGGAACCCCAGCATCCACTAGGACGATAGAGAAAATAAGAATTTACTTACCGATAATTCTATTTCTCGGAGTCCGTAGTGGATGCTGGGCGCCCATCCCAAGTGCGGATTATCTGCAATAATTGTACATAGTTATTGTTACCTAAATCGGGTTATTGTTGTAGGGAGCCATCTTTCAGAGGCTCCGCTGTTATCATACTGTTAACTGGGTTTAGATCACAGGTTGTACGGTGTGATTGGTGTGGCTGGTATGAGTCTTACCCGGGATTCATAAATCCTTCCTTATTGTGTACGCTCGTCCGGGCACAGTATCCTAACTGAGGCTTGGAGGAGGGTCATAGGGGGAGGAGCCAGTACACACCACCTGATCATAAAGCTTTACTTTTTGTGCCCTGTCTCCTGCGGAGCCGCTATTCCCCATGGTCCTTTCAGGAACCCCAGCATCCACTACGGACTCCGAGAAATAGAATTATCGGTAAGTAAATTCTTATTATCGTATCGATGTATATATATATATATATATGTATATATAGCAGGTAGAGGCGGAACTCCAAGGACTTGATAACTAATGTAAAAAATAGGTGGTGGACACCATAAGCCACCCATGATTTATTCTGACACACCTAACATTTATAACTAGCTAGCTTATCACTAAGAAATAATCACACAGACACCAACTGCTAGATTTAAAGGTCAAACAGATATTTATTGTTTGGTGACCTGTCGTTAAAACTAATATTGGGGGATGGCGAGAAAAGGCGCTACCAACTCACCAGCACCAGTCAACTATAATAAACCATAAAATAGTAGGGGCCTCACAACCGCCTCCTTAACATAACCCGCACTGCGCAGGCTCACCCCCCTTACTTTAGCAGAGCCGTGGACGAACCCGCACGGGAACATCCGTAGTCCACCCGCAAGGGGAGGGCATACTCGCTGTTCAATCAAAAGGGGATGCCCCACAGTGACCACTTATGTAACTTTTGACCGCTGGCTGGTAGCGACTTTCCGCCCATCTGGCTACCAAAGCCTGCTATGAATGAAAAAGAAGTCCGAAAAGCGAGCCTCAAGCAACCTTATAGGGCGGGTGGGAGGGCATCCACAGAAAAACACTGGCAAGAGGAAGATGGCTGCCTGATCCCAGGACTATATACCCCTGCATACACTCCTCCTACCTATCCCTAATAGGCACCCATCTGTCACCTGACCACCACTGTCAATCACTAAGGCTAGCCCTGCCTATCCTCAACATATGTCACAAAAATTCAGGGTGCTTATGTGGCTTCGAGCCTATGCGGATCTCTGCCTGCCTAAGCCACCCATGATTTATTCTGACACACCTAACATTTATAACTAGCTAGCTTATCACTAAGAAATAATCACACGGACACCAACTGCTAGATTTAAAGGTCAAACAGATATTTATTGTTTGGTGACCTGTCGTTTAAACTAAGAATATTGGAGGATGGCGAAAAAAAGGCGCTACCAACTCACCAGCACCAGTCAACTATAATAAACAATAAAATAGGAGGGGCCTCACAACCGCCTCCTTAACATAACCCGCACTGCGCAGGACTCACCCCCCTTACTTTAGCAGAGCCGTGGACGAACCCGCACTGGAACATCCGTAGTCCACCCGCAAGGGGAGGGCATACTCGCTGTTCAATCAAAAGGGGATGCCCCACAGTGACCACTTATGTAACTTTGAGCGCTGGCTGGTAGCGACTTTCCGCCACAACAAGGATTTTAACAAAAACCGCAGACCGCCATCCAACCAAAACCAAAAGAAAAGACTCAACCCGACACTACTCTGAATATACTTTCCAAAAACACACCAATATCCGCAGGGGAAAGGTGAACACCGTCCTCCCTATAAAACTGCACATTGCGCAGAACCAAGAGCGGGTGCCTAACTACTAAACCCCCTATCACCTGCACGTATACTGACACCGCGGAATTAATTTTCTTCCTCGCTTTCTCAATTGCAGAAAAACGAACAGCACCCCGCCAGTTAAAACGGGGCACCATGTCCGACCATACAACTATCACTCGGGGCCAGGATGCCCGCAACGCCACTAAGTCCGCCTTGATACTCAGGATGAGATCGATGCCTTTGACCCGACCCATATCATTCCCCCCGAGGTGAATGACAATCCAGCCGGGCCGCCCCCACCTTCGCTCATGGCAAAACAGCAAGCGAAGTAAACCCATCCAACGCAAACCTCTAACGCCCAACCATCTAACTACCTTGTCCCCAAAAAATGTGCCTGTTCGCCCTGCCATAGGATGCCTCTCCGCCCAAAAAATGAAAGAATGGCCAATAAGCCAAATCTGATCCGAGACGTCCAAAGTAGCTGCAAAAGAAATTTCCTACCATCAGACACTATAAAAATTACAGAAAACATAACTAAACATGCAGGTAAAGAACCCGAGTGAAGGAGAAAACTCAAAAAACCTCCCGTGGACCATGTGTGATGCCAATTGTAATTCGGTCCCCTCGGAGGAAAATTAAAAAATTCACTTCACACCCTCCATTCCTGAACGCTAGCCGTTCAAGAACCGACGGATAAAACACATTTCCGGATTTGCGCAACAGGCGCAATAATAAAACACACGTATCACATTCCATAAACCAGGCGCAAGTCTAGCCAACTGAGACCGGGTTTCCATACCTAAGACGGTATCTAGCCCACATAGGCAAGACTACTCACCGGGGCGGGCCTTAGTCAACGATTTTCCACAGTAAGGGCAGCACCGATAGACCCCCAATCGCAGCATCAGGAACCAGCTCCCTAAACTTACCGAACTCAAAACGCGACAGTGCGTCAGCAATTCTATTGTCAACCCCCGGGACATGCGCAGCCGTGAAATTAATATTATGCCTCAAGCACTTAAGCACCAAATAATGCAACAAGCGCAGAGCCTCCGGAGAGGACAAGCGCTGGTTATTAACAGCGCGCACGACGCCCAGATTGTCGCAGCGGAACACAATACTCCGATCCGACAAGCTGGGTGCCCACAATTCGACAGCAACTATCAAGGGGAACAACTCTAAAAGCAGCAAGTTCTTTGTAAAACCTCATTTCCATAAAACGCGGAGGGTCCTGCGTGACCGTCGAACCCGGGCCCTTAGTCTTCCTATCTTTTTTGTGTAAGCGATGCTCAATGAGCCTGGCTAGTTTACGCGGGCGCCTGGGGGACCCGGAAGACCTAGTATCCGAAGAAGAGCTGGAAGAAGAACTATCAGAAGAAGAATTAACTTTCTCACCCGTTCCAGAAGGACCGCCCACTTCTCCTGCCGCGGCAACGGTGCCGGACGGCACCTCTTCAGGGACCCGAGATTCTCCCGCTGCGCCCGTTCCCACTTGTTCAGCCTGTTTCGCCCCTCCTGGCTGTGCTGCACTGGATGTTGCTGCTGCCATGGCTCCAGACGATCCGCCCGGGGGAGAGACCCCCCTCGACATCCCGGCACCTGATGGGGAAACAGAAGGGGGGGGGGGAGGCACAAAACCAGCAGCCGCCGGAGGGGGAACTGGCGGCAACGGAGGGGGGGAAGCAGAAAGGGGAGGCTGGGAACATGGGGCAGGCATACCTAAAACCGCCGCGTCCGCCGTTTCAACGGCTGCGCCAATCGCTGGAGGCCATGTGGCCGGAGCGGTAAAACCAGCGTGCCAATTGGACGAAGCCTGAGAAAACGGCGCCGACCAGTAAGGCGTCTGTGTGATAGCCCCGGGGGTAAAACCGCCGGCGTAAGAACCCCCCCATGGAGCAAACCCCGGACCACACGGTGTGGGCCAGGATGTCACCGAGCCCTGCGCGTGCGTAAACGCTGCCGGCAAATAAGGGGAGAAAGGGGCCCGACCCCCTCGGAAATCGGGTGACGCCCCGGAAGTCATGACCGGGAATCGCATCGCCCCCGACCAGGCCACCGACACCGAAGCAGCCGGCAGGAAACCCCCGGGCGCAGCCTGATATGCGCCGCCCCGGGACGCAAACGAAGCGGCCATGGAGCTGTGCCCTGACCCCATCTGCTGTACTATGCTGGCTAGCAGATGGCGTTGCCTCACTGGGCCATAGGCCACTAACAGGCGGCAGCAGGATCTGGGTCAACCGGGAGCGCCCCCGGGTGAATTCCCGATGCCTGCATGCCGACGCCCGACACCCCCCCGCCCCCCACGGCTGTGGAAACCAATGGAACAGCGGGGGAAAACAGGGAATCTAACCCACCCCCATATGCCTGTGTAGACCTAGGCCACGCCCCCCGGACCGCACCTGCAAGCGACGGCAATGACACTATGTCCTGCACAAGCCAGGCACCCGCAGGGGAGCTGGCTGGTGGGAGACCCGGCAGCACACTACTTTGTGCGGAGTCGCGGGACCCACACGACGGGTCACCGGACCCGCTCACTGCGGCCGCAGAGCGCGAGACCCGCCCACCCATGGAGGCCGGAGCCCCGGCGCGCGCGGCTCTACCGCAGCGCCGGGCTCCGAGAGCGGCCGTGGCAGACAAACAACCGCCGCCCGAGGAGAGCAGCACATTGTCTCCAGCGGGCGGCGAAGCGGAGGGGGGGACCACGCGCACGCGCGGCCGGCGGTAGCCAGCCGCTGTGAGCGGACGGGCGGCCTCAGCCAGCCGGCGGGGAGGGGGCGCAGATCTCCTAGGACGGGGCATAATGCAGAGCTAGCAGACTGACAAATAAAGCTGGCACAGATTGTAAAAACTTATTGTAGGCCTTCTTTTAATACCAGAAACAGTCCTCGATATATAGTGCCTCCACTCAGACTTTTAATCTGCTCGAGAATTATGGCAGAAAGGGGAACGCCTGAGAAACCCCTATACTGTGTCATACAATAACTCCTTTCAGTGTCATTTTTGGTTGTCTCAAAGATTTTACACAATTCAATACAGGTTGAGTATCCCATATCCAAATATTCCGAAATACGGAATATTCCGAAATACGGACTTTTTTTAGTGAGAGTGAGATAGTGAAACCTTTGTTTTTTGATGGTTCAATGTACACAAACTTTGTTTAATACACAAAGTTATTAAAAATATTGTATTAAATGACCTTCAGGCTGTGTGTATAAGGTGTATATGAAACATAAATGTATTCTGTGCTTAGATTTAGGTCCCAACACCATGATATCTCATTATGGTATGCAATTATTCCAAAATACGGAAAAATCCCATATCCAAAATACCTCTGGTCCCAAGCATTTTGGATAAGGGATACTCAACCTGTACTTTATTCACTTACTTGATATGCTGGATCCCTGAGCCTTCGGTGCTCTAGCAGGATGATTATCTTAGTAATGACGTGACCACCTTAGAGTTGTTACTAATATCCACTTTACTTTGACTAGTGATAATATTATATAAGGGTACAATGCATTTAAGATGTAACAGGTAGATATAAAACAACAATGCAAAAGACACAATCTTAACACTCCTATAACCCTACTCTCCCAATATAACCCCTTATCCCCTAGAGTTATATATTTGCAAATATATGTTGTCAGTGCACTGAGCTTAAACTATAGTTTATATTCCTAAAGAGGGGAAACAAAAATCCCAGTTTGTTAATGCTGGTTGCGTTCATAAGTAGTTTCTTGTCAATAAACAATCCAATGGCCCAAAGGATTAACTTGTATTTTTCCAGAAACTCAACTGTATCGAATATCAATTAATTACGAGTTGAAGGGGTTCCCGTCAATATCTATAGTTTCTTTCACATCGGGCAACCATTATGTGGAGTCTTTGTCCCCTTTATTCTAGGAGCTTGTAGTAGGGATACTTATATGGAATTGCTATAAATTAGTCTTTGTTATATCAATATTGTGTATCTATTAAAGATGTAACGCACTATCAGTATATTGATAATTTGTCCTTCTTTGTTTTAGGTCAGCTGGACTTCCTTCGGATGTCAGTAACAAAATCTCAGGTAAGTGTAATTAGCTCATTGAATCCTCTGGGATAACTATCACTCAGATTTTTCTGTTATAATACGGCAATCGCAGCAATCTATATGTAAGATTTTACACATTGACAGTCTACAGCAGGAGCAGTCTATGCAGGGGCTTGGTATTAGTTTAATATACCAGGGCTCATGTAGAAATCACTTACTGGTAGTGCTGTTAATACAGCTCGGATGATGGTCTCTAATAATTATCAATAGAGGTGTCCGCTTCTTCCTGTCTGGGGAGCATCAGCTTTAGTATGGGGCGGAGTATACCCCTCTGTAGGCTGTCTCTTATTTCCGATCCTCCCACCGGGAAAACGCATCGGTGAAATGTCCGCCCCTTCTGAGTGACGCGCCTGGGAGATGTCCGCCCCTTCTGCCTGCTGTGGAAGAGGACGGGCGGTGACTCCTTCACTGTCCCTCAGTTACCTTGTCTGCGGCTGGCGGCTCCGAGATCACTCTCCCCCTGCTCTCTGGTATGTCTCTTCCGTGCTCTGTGTCAGCAATCCTCCGTCTCCTATCTTCAACTGTCCCTTGTGTCGCACTTGTTCCGCTATTTATACTGGCCTCCAGACTCCTTAACCAACGTCTCTTCCCCCCCTGGACTCCCCGCGAACGGGTCCAGAGCCCCACGAGCCAGTCCAGGCTCTTGTATCTCACCAAGGCAGCAATATATGTTATAATACACTACACCATACAGTCTCCCATTGATATATTTTTCTTTACATTAATGCAGCAATTATATTTTACACAACAATACACAATACAATTTCTCAATTATATATATATATATATATATCTATACATCTCTATGTTAAATGTCTCTCTACACTCCTCCCCCTGGTGGCAGGTATTAATCCCTCCTATATCTACCTGTCACCACCGAAATTTTTATACTCTCGGGGGTAATACTCTATTAGTGGTCTCTCCGGCCATAAGTTACTATTATTCTCGAAGTATGGCCATGGCATTATGGGAGTTGAGTTAACAACTCGGGGCTCTTCACTAGGAACCCCCAGACGATCATAAGTTAGTATTAAAGGTGGCCTATGTGTCCAAAATGGTCGAACTCTTTGGGGCATGGGGTTGTTTTCCCCTCCGTAGTTATCCTCACTGACAATGGACCCATCGGTTATTTCATTCCAACTAAGTTCATTGCTATTCTCTCCAAGAATATCGTCGATAGGTCTTCCCCAATCGTATGTGGGTCCTTCGTTATCAGTGGAATTTTCCCCTTGAGTTTCTTTTCCTGGACTAACATCTCTCCCTTCTAATTCTCTACTAGTATTAGGACGATCCTCACAATAGAAGTACCCCGCTCCCTCTTCACTCAGTTCGCTTGGTATGGCTTCATTGTATTCTTATGGACTGGAGTGATCCTTTACTCTCTGGTATATCGGTTTCTCCTTTTCCGCCACTGATTGACTGGTATCCCTAGAATCTTCAAAAGGAATATCTTGTCCGACGGGTAATAGGTGATTTCTATGATAAGTAACAATTGGTCCATCATGCTCTTCTGGTTTCAATTGATAGACCGGGATACCGGGTAGTTGCTTGATAATAGTGTATGGCGATTCCTTCCAACGATTCGCTAATTTTTGTCGTCTAGGAGCTCCTAGACGTCGGAGCAGTACTCGGTCTCCAGGCAGTAGTATCTGTTCAATAACTTTCTTATCAAATCTCTGTTTATTTTGCTCACCTCTTTTCTTAGAAGCTTGGTGAGCAAGATCAAAGGCTTCTTTTAAATCTTTCCTCAATCGTTTTACATACTGTGTGTGGGTTGGAATACGAGACTTAGTGTCACTAGCATTAGTCCCAAGACAAATATCAATCGGCAGCCTAGCTTCTCGTCCAAACATCAATACATAAGGTGAGTATCCAGTAGAGTCGTTTACTGTACAATTATAAGCATGTACAAGTTGACAAAAGTGTCGCTTCCACTGAATTTTGTCACGTGGATTCAGAGTCCCCAACATGTCAAGAAGAGTTCGATTAAAACGTTCGGGTTGTGGGTCTCCCTGAGGGTGATATGGCGATGTTCTTGATTTTCGTATTCCACAACATAAGCACAGCTCCTTGATCAAATTACTTTCGAATTCCCTCCCTTGATCAGTGTGTATTCGAGCCGGTAGTCCGTAATGTACAAAAAATTTCTCCCACAGTGTCTTAGCTACCGTTATGGCCTTTTGATCCACTGTGACATACGCTTGGGCGTATCGGGTGAAGTGATCAGTAGCTACCAATATATGACTGTCTTTCCCGTGAGGATCCTCCAGTGACAGGAAATCTACACACACAAGCTCTAATGGTCCCGAGCTGTCCAAGTTAATCAATCAGGCTGACGGCACTGGTATTGACTTTCTTAGTATACAATTCCGACAATCTCGACAGTAGGCTTCAATATCGCTATTCATATGGGGCCAGTATACTCTTTCAGCGATCAATAGTTGTGTTTTCTCGTATCCTAAATGGCCGTGGCAGTCATGCAGTGAGTGTAACACCATGGTAATATATTCAGCAGGTAATACAAGTTGACAACGAATTCTTCCTGTCTTATCCTCCGTCTTTCGGTAGAGGATCCCTTTCTTAAAGAGTAATCTTTTCCGCTGTCTTAACAACACTCTTGTTTTATTAGATATGACTACTCCATCATCACTTCTATGCCGGTTGTTTAGACAATCTATAGCCCTTGCCATATGAATATCTCGTAGTTGAGCCTCCCGTATTTGTTCTTTGGATAGTACTTCCAGCCCTCACATCTCAGCCTGGGATATCCAACAATACATTAAAGGTAAGGCTGTCTCCGATGCTCCTAGAGCACTGACAATATCTTGTGGTTCTTCTTTTAGGCAGATCATCTGATGACATAGTCCTTGCATAGCCGGTGCTGGGACTTCTATCCATTCATCATTGACACTAGGTACAGTAGGATTCGGTACTCTTGATAAAGCATCAGCGTCAATATTACTTATCCCAGGTCTATATTTTAATGTGAAGTAGTAATTGGCCAATGCTGCCAACCAACGATGTCCCGTGGCATCAAGACGGGCAGTGGAGTTAATATACGTCAACGGGTTATTATCCGTGTAGATGGTAAAATTGGTTCCATACAGGTAGTCGTGAAATTTTTCAACTACTGCCCACTTTAAAGCAAGGAACTCGAGTTTGTGCACTGCGTATTTTTTCTCGCTTTCTGATAATCCCCTACTGATATAGGCAATAGGTCTCAATTTTCCTTGTTGTCGCTGGTATAATACTCCTCCTAATCCGTCAAATGATGCATCTATGTGTAACTCATATGGTTGGGTTGGATCTGCATAAGCCAACACCGGTGAGTGCGTCAAACAATATTTAAGCCGAAGAAATGCGTCCTCACATATTCCAGTCCATCTATCCCCGAATTCCTCCTGAGGCTTGAAGAAACTGTTAGGTGTACTCTTTCTTTTGCTCCGACTACTGCCATGGCTAGGGGGATAACCTTTAGTCAGTTCAGTGAGGGGTCTAACTATCCGGGAGTACTGTGGTACAAACCGCCGGTAGTAACCGCAGAACCTCAAAAATGAACGTAGATCCTTCAGATTCTTGGGTCTTGGCCAACGCATTACAGCTTCCGTTTTATCAGGGTCAGTAGCAATTCCTTCCCGATTAACTATATGTCCTAGGTACTTACCCGTAGTTTGACAAAATTTGCATTTGTCAATCGACAATTTCAACCCCTTTTGTTGAAGCCGATCTAATACTTTCAACAATCGAGCATTATGTTCATCCAGGGTCTTTCCGAAAACAATAATGTCGTCTAAATAAACGAGCACTTCCCGGTAGCACATGTCTCCTACCGTTTGTTCCATTGTGCATTGAAAAGTGACAGGAGCCCCTTTTACTCCCTGAGGCATCTTGAGGAACTCGAAAAACCCAATAGGGCATATGAAGGCCGTCTTAGCCCTATCTTCCGCTTTCATAGGAATTTGGTAATAACCACACCTCATATCCAATACTGAAAACCACTTACTACCTTGTAAGCAGTCCAGTGCTTCATCAACTCGAGGGACAGTGTATTGATCAGCAATGGTTCTACTGTTCAAAGTGCGGTAATCTATACATAACCGGATGTCACCATTCTTTTTACGTGCTACCACAATCGGAGAGGCATAAGGGCTTTCCGAGTCAGCTATCACATGATTCTCAAGTAGTTGTTTCAAGTGTTGACACACGTCATCGAAGTCTGCCGGAGCTAATCGCCGAGACCGTTCTCTGAAAGGGGTGAGATCATTCCAATTAATCCTATGTTCTACTCCCAGTGCAGTGCCTAGATCCCATTCTTCTATTGAAAAAACAGATCTTCTGACCAATAGTTCATCTATTATTCGCTGTTGCTCTTGCAACGATAGGTCACTGTCCTGGAAACTATTTTGCAATTTCGTAAGAAAAGGTTCACTGTTCACTTCAGTGGGGTTAGTATTATTTATATGGTAAGTATCTGCAAAGTCCTTGACTTCATCTTGGTGTGATGAGTATGGTTCTTCCCCAGGTTTCTGATAGAAGGATCGGTATTGAGATAGACACCAGTCTGATAAAGTCTTAAACAAATTCGAATTTGTGCCGACTATAACAGGTACAGCATCCCTATCCCCTGGGGGGTCCGGACAAACTAGTGCAATGAAAGGTAGAGGGGCTACTGGGTCCGAAGTTAATAGAGGATGGAATTCAATTTTTGTCACGACATATCCTAAATAGGGGTATTTTTGATTACTAAGCCCCCATATCGCTAATCCATCGACAGGTGATATGTGAATGTCTGGTAGAAATTGTCGATACCAACTTTCGAAAATTATCGAAACCTGCGACCCACTATCCAATAGCACCATACAAGGATGGTCATTGATGATGGCTTGTACCATGGGGGCCTTTCCCATCATTCCATCTGGGATGGTCCTAGGCCACTGGGTACCCCCCATTGCGCACACTACTATGGTTCGGGAGTTGATGCGGGGGTCATCAACGTCCCTTCCTGGTTTTCCGGAGGACTTACGTTTTGATTTCCAACGTTATTGGCGTTTCTTCCATAATTTCCAATTTGTGGGCACTCAAAAGATCTATGTCCCATCTGTCCACACCTGTAACAGATTATGTGGTCTCGATTATCCACTCGTCAATTTATTCCTCTTCCTCTCCCTTGGTTCACTGGTGACTGAATATGGCTGTGCACTGTTATCAGTTGATCTAGTTTTTTATTTTGTTCTTCTAAAAGTTTATACAGTCGGTCATGTGGCAAGGTGACATCAGGGGTTGGAGATACAGCAGTTGGTACTACCACCTTCACCCTCTTGATACTTTTTTCTCTATTATCAATTTGGACCTCCTCTAATTTCACATCCTTGATTAGTTCACTCAAGGTAGGTGGCCGATCTCGAGCCCCACTACATCTAAGTCTCTGAGCTACTGGACTTGAGGTCAGTGCCCCTCTCAATAAGTGCTTCAATCGCCGTTCATCAATTTCTGACTGCTCTATCCCCCCTTTATCCAGAAGCTTATACAATATTTTGTCCAACCTGTATATGAAATTAGTGAGAGGTTCCGATGGTTCTTGGTAAGTATTAGTCAATCAGGCCAATATGTCTCCAATGTCCTCAATCGTTCCAAAGGAATAGTCTAAAGCATTGAAGTAATCCTTCAATGTGGCATTAGTGTTGCTACGTCGGGTAGCATGTATTATCCCCATGGCGGGACCCCTTAGGCTTTCAACAATTCTCTGCTTCTTAATATGTTTGGGGCACCGCCATTCCTCTGAATGTTGTATGGCAGCTTCACGCCATGCATCGTAACCTTCTTCTCCAGTAGGCACAGGTATCGTGCCCGAGAATACTCGTAATCTCCGATATCCTCCTTCGTAGTGCCACCTTTCAAATTGGCTCACTACTTTGTCCATAACGGATTCAACCTGGGGTTCAATAGATTCATCTACTGTTGCCTTGGGCCGTGAATTATCACCGGTGCCAGTTGCATCTCTCCCTTGATGATCTGTCTCTTCTCTTGGATCAACGGCCTCTGTAGCCTGCCCGTCTCTTTCTTCAATGCTCTTAGGCCATATTATCTGACACCTTCGACCCGAAGTTCCTCCTACTAATACGTTGATCGGTATTAGTGAGGGATCCAAGTAATCCTGTGTGATTAGTACTGCTCTAATTTCACCTATCGCTCCCTTCCACTTGTCCACCAATAAGGGGACCCTCACACCACACAATTTCAGTGCTTCCATAATCACGTCATCATCAGTAATTCCCGTAAGGTCTCCCACCATACTCAGACTGCATCTTGTATTAATCTTATGTTCTATACACCATTTGTATATACTGTTTTCATCAATGACCTCCATCGTTGCTATTTCTTTGATCCTGAAACGGTTAATAATCTCAGCAGTGCCTCCAGTGTAGGCCTTCTTTTAATACCAGAAACAGTCCTCGATATATAGTGCCTCCACTCAGACTTTTAATCTGCTCGAGAATTATGGCAGAAAGGGGAACGCCTGAGAAACCCCTATACTGTGTCATGCAATAACTCCTTTCAGTGTAATTTTTGGTTGTCTCAAAGATTTTACACAATTCAATACTTTATTCACTTACTTGATATGCTGGATCCCTGAGCCTTCGGTGCTCTAGCAGGATGATTATCTTAGTAATGACGTGACCACCTTAGAGTTGTTACTAATATCCACTTTACTTTGACTAGTGATAATATTATATAAGGGTACAATGCATTTAAGATGTAACAGGTAGATATAAAACAGCAATGCAAAAGGCACAATCTTAACACTCCTATAACCCTACTCTCCCAATATAACCCCTTATCCCCTAGAGTTATATATTTGCAAATATATGTTGTCAGTGCACTGAGCTTAAACTATAGTTTATATTCCTAAAGAGGGGAAACAAAAATCCCAGTCTGTTAATGCTGGTTGCGTTCATAAGTAGTTTCTTGTCAATAAACAATCCAATGGCCCAAAGGATTAACTTGTATTTTTCCAGAAACTCAACTGTATCGAATATCAATTAATTACGAGTTGAAGGGGTTCCCGTCAATATCTATAGTTTCTTTCACATCGGGCAACCATTATGTGGAGTCTTTGTCCCCTTTATTCTAGGAGCTTGTAGTAGGGATACTTATATGGAATTGCTATAAATTAGTCTTTGTTATATCAATATCGTGTAGCTATTAAAGATGTAACGCACTATCAGTATATTGATAATTTGTCCTTCTTTGTTTTAGGTCAGCTGAACTTCCTTCGGATGTCAGTAACAAAATCTCAGGTAAGTGTAATTAGCTCATTGAATCCTCTGGGATAACTATCACTCAGATTTTTCTGTTATAATACGGCAATCGCAGCAATCTATATGTAAGATTTTACACATTGACAGTCTACAGCAGGAGCAGTCTATGCAGGGGCTTGGTATTAGTTTAATATACCAGGGCTCATGTAGAAATCACTTACTGGTAGTGCTGTTAATACAGCTCGGATGATGGTCTCTAATAATTATCAATAGAGGTGTCCGCTTCTTCCTGTCTGGGGAGCATCAGCTTTAGTATGGGGCGGAGTATACCCCTCTGTAGGCTGTCTCTTATTTCCGATCCTCCCACCGGGAAAACGCGTCGTTGAAATGTCCGCCCCTTCTGAGTGACGCGCCTGGGAGATGTCCGCCCCTTCTGCCTGCTGTTGAAGAGGACGGGCGGTGACTCCTTCACTGTCCCTCAGTTACCTTGTCTGCGGCTGGCGGCTCCGAGATCACTCTCCCCCTGCTCTCTGGTATGTCTCTTCCGTGCTCTGCGTCAGCAATCCTCGGTCTCCTATCTTCAACTGTCCCTTGTGTCGCACTTGTTCCGCTATTTATACTGGCCTCCAGACTCCTTAACCAACGTCTCTTCCCCCCTGGACTCCCCGCGAACGGGTCCAGAGCCCCACGAGCCAGTCCAGGCTCTTGTATCTCACCAAGGCAGCAATATATGTTATAATACACTACACCATACAGTCTCCCATTGATATATTTTTCTTTACATTAATGCAGCAATTATATTTTACACAACAATACACAATACAATTTCTCAATTATATATATATATATATATCTATACATCTCTATGTTAAATGTCTCTCTACATTATAGTAGGAGAAAAGGCAAAATTGAAAATAGCTAATACAGTATGACCTTACCACATCCACAGAAAAACACTGGCAAGAGGAAGATGGCTGCCTGATCCCAGGACTATATACCCCTGCATACACTCCTCCTACCCTTCCCTACTAGGCACCCATCTGTCACCTGACCACAACTGTCCATCACTAAGGCTAGCCCTGCCTATCCTCAACATATGTCGCAAAAATTCAGGGTGCTTATGTGGCTTTGAGCCTATGCGGATCTCTGCCTGCCTAAGCTGTGGTAACTTTTCAGTTTAATAAATAATTTTTTGTCAGACCAAAAGTACAATAAAAGAAGTCCTACCTTATATAGAAGAACACCCAGTGCATCCATCGGAGTACGTCGCGTGTAGGAAGCCCGGCCGGTGACGTAACAATCCTGCGACGTGCGCCACACGGCGCCGCGCCCGGTCCGGCTGTAACCATAGAAACAGTGTAAACATGATTAAAAGGAAAAAAGAACCGTCTCCCAAAGAAAAACAGCAGGTGTAAAAGCTCTAAGTGTGGGACATGCCTATGTCCAGCGGCAGCAAAGATAAAGCTGGAAACCCAGCTAGGCAGAATAAATGAATGACTAAATGTCAGAATTAGAGAATGTAACTGAAGTAAAGGTGTCGCTGGCATTAAAGGAATGTTGCACACAAGGAGCAAAGAAAACAGTGATGACGGCAGGTTAATGGACAGTTAGCACAAAAGGAAATTAACATGAGCATAACGAGTTAAGCCTCATAATGATACTGGTACAAAGTTTTAAAATGCTAATAATATCCTGCAGAAACAAAATAAACACAATGTGTCACCCATCTTGATCAGAAGCTAATATAATAGTTACAAAAAGCAATTCAAATTGAGCTGTTCATTCAAGCCCATAGGGGCAATGGTGTTCAATTTATGTATCCAAGTGGACTCCAATTGGAGCAACTTGCGACCCCTGTCACCACCCCTGATGTTAGGGGGGACCTGGTCAATAATCTTGTAGCGCAAAGTCGCTAAACTGTGATTATGCAATTTGAGATGTCGGGCTACTGGCTGCTCGGTGTTGGTAGCCTCCAAAGCCTGACGTATTGAAAGTCTGTGGTTGGCCATTCTTTCTTTGAACGTACAAATAGTCTTGCCTATGTAAAATAGGCCGCAAGGACAACGTATGTACTATACTACGTACTGACTAGAACATGTGAGTACGTATTTGATGGAAATGCGCTTGCCGAAATGAGGATGAGTGAAGGAGGGACCTGTTTCCAAATAGCTGCATGTGGTGCAGCCTGTACACCTATAGCAGCCTGGCTTCTTTGTAAGGAAATTCGTCTTAATGGGTGTAGACTGTCCAGTAATGTCATTTTTTACCAGGAGATTTTGTAAACTTTTACCCCTGGTGAAGCTTGGCAGGATTTTCAAATTTCTAAAACTCCTGAGGTCCGGGTCCAGTGTAACAATGGGCCATAATTGTTTAGCTTCACGCATGTTGTACTGACTATGATGATGAAATTGTTGTACAAATGGCACTTTGTCTCTGATGGTGTCTTTGTTGGTTGATGCATTAAGAAGCTGATCCCTGGGAATAGCCAATGCCTTTCATTTTGAATGAAGGAGATCTGTATTCTGGTATCCTCTATCCTGGAACATTGAAATCATGCCATCAATAGCCACTTGAGGCTTTTTGGTAAGTATCGGAAATACGGCAAGCACGAAGAAATTGTGAAAAAGGTAAACCTTTAATACAAGCTGGAGGATGTTATAAAACAAATAACAAGTGGCGCTAGACAACCAGAATGTAATAAAACATTTATTTTCTAAAATGCATATAGAAATTACAACGACCTCCCGGGAGTAATAACAATCTTAAAACATCACAATAATATGAATTAGCACTTGATATGCTTCTATTTTTTTATAAAACATAATTAAAGCATCAATAGTGAATAATCCTATTAGCATGTAATTAATTTATAAGTAACACCTGGAGGGTAAAAAACCATTGTGGGTTCTGTATGTGCACACTGATGATACTAATTGATAGAACAAAAGTCACTAACAACTGTATTCTTTTAAAGAGTTGCAAAAAATCATGAATTCATGACAATAGGTGGCTATCATATTATTGTGATGTTTTAAGATTGTTATTACTCCCGCGAGGTCGTTGTAATTTCTATATGCATTTTAGAAAATAAATGTTTTATTACATTCTGGTTGTCTAGCGCCACTTGTTATTTGTTTTATAGTTTCTGTTATAAGGGATTGGCAATTCCCTTTTTCAAGAGGCTGCTGACAACCATAGTGCAGTGCTATCCACCTGAGCGCATAGTTCTTTTCCGTTTTCAAGCTGGAGGATGTTGACTGGATGCATGTAGGTAAGTATTCCGATAGGTGGATATTCTGTACAGGTTAGTTTGAAGATTACCCCCTTACAGTCATATACTGACATAGTGATTCAACCGGCGGACAAGGGGTGTGGGGTTGCGGTAATGAATCTCAAGGACTATAAATCTGAAGTCTATTCCCAATTGGCTGATCTCTCAGTCTGCCGCAGGTTACCCTCAGACCCTACATTACAGTACAAACAGGAACTTGACGGCATTTTGAATAGCGCTTGCCACAATCACATTATTTCTGATACTATCCGTAACAGTTTGCAACAATCACATCCCATAGCCCCAGTACTGTACACTATCCCCAAATTACACAAATATGCCACTAACCCCCCTGATAGGCCCATCATTGCGGCCAGGGATTCACTTTATTATAAGATTTCACAATACCTAGACATTAACCTCCAGCCCATTGTACAAAAGCAACCAATGTATTTCAATTATTCCACCACTCTTTTCAGAAATTACAACAATTCAAATCCCTTCCCCCAGAGTGCATCCTCTGTACTTTAGATGTGGTCTCCTTATACACCAACATCCCTCATCATGAGGGATTTGAAGCTACAAGGAATTTATTACTTAATGTTCCAGAATACACTGGTCCCGACAACACATTCTTTATCACACTCCTTGAATTGACTCTTAAACGTAACTATTTTCTCTTTGACGGAAAATGGTTCCTGCAACTACGGAGGTGCGCAACACCTTCATATTCGCCAAAGAACAACAACTTCTACTTTCTGATGGCCCTTTTGCACAAGGCATTATATGGATCACCAGGTACATAGGTGATCTTTTCTTGATTTGGCGGGGCCCCCCAGATGTCCTAACGGAAGCCATTGAATACATTAATACTAGGGGCTAGAACATCAAATTCACCTTTGAGATTAGTACAGTAAGTGTCAACTTTTTAGATGGTCCAGTCTCATTGGAAGGGGGTAATCTTCAAACTAACCTGTACAGAAAATCCACCGATCAAAATACTTACCTACATGCATCCAGTCAACACTCTCCAGCTTGTATTAAAGGTTTACCTTTTTCACAATTTCTTCGTGCTTGCCGTATTTCCGATACTTACCAAAAAGCCTCAAGTGGCTATTGATGGCATGATTTCAATGTTCCAGGATAGAGGATACCAGAATACAGATCTCCTTCATTCAAAACAAAAGGCATTGGCTATTCCCAGGGATCAGCTTCTTAATGCATCAACCAACAAAGACACCATCAGAGACAAAGTGCCATTTGTACAACAATTTCATCATCATAGTCAGTACAACATGCGTGAAGCTAAACAATTATGGCCCATTGTTACACTGGACCCGGACCTCAGGAGTTTTAGAAATTTGAAAATCCTGCCAAGCTTCACCAGGGGTAAAAGTTTACAAGATCTCCTGGTAAAAAATGACATTACTGGACAGTCTACACCCATTAAGACGAATTTCCTTACAAAGAAGCCAGGCTGCTATAGGTGTACAGGCTGCACCACATGCAGCTATTTGGAAACAGGTCCCTCCTTCACTCATCCTCATTTCGGCAAGCGCATTTCCATCAAATACGTACTCACATGTTCTAGTCAGTACGTAGTATAGTACATACGTTGTCCTTGCGGCCTATTTTACATAGGCAAGACTATTTGTACGTTCAAAGAAAGAATGGCCAACCACAGACTTTCAATACGTCAGGCTTTGGAGGCTACCAACACCGAGCAGCCAGTAGCCCGACATCTCAAATTGCATAATCACAGTTTAGCGACTTTGCGCTACAAGATTATTGACCAGGTCCCCCCTAACATCAGGGGTGGTGACAGGGGTCGCAAGTTGCTCCAATTGGAGTCCACTTGGATACATAAATTGAACACCATTGCCCCTATGGGCTTGAATGAACAGCTCAATTTGAATTGCTTTTTGTAACTATTATATTAGCTTCTGATCAAGATGGGTGACACATTGTGTTTATTTTGTTTCTGCAGGATATTATTAGCATTTTAAAACTTTGTACCAGTATCATCATGAGGCTTAACTCGTTATGCTCATGTTAATTTCCTTTTGTGCTAACTGTTCATTAACCTGCCGTCATCACTGTTTTCTTTACTCCTTGTGTGCAACATTCCTTTAATGCCAGCGACACCTTTACTTCAGTTACATTCTCTAATTCTGACATTTAGTCATTCATTTATTCTGCCTAGCTGGGTTTCCAGCTTTATCTTTGCTGCCGCTGGACATAGGCATGTCCCACACTTAGAGCTTTTACACCTGCTGTTTTTCTTTGGGAGACGGTTCTTTTTTCCTTTTAATCATGTTTACACTGTTTCTATGGTTACAGCCGGACCGGGCGCGGCGCCGTGTGGCGCACGTTGCAGGATTGTGACGTCACCGGCCGGGCTTCCTACACGCGACGTACTCCGATGGATGCACTGGGTGTTCTTCTATATAAGGTATGACTTCTTTTATTGTACTTTTGGTCTGACGAAAGTTTATTTATTAAACTGAAACTTTACCACAGCTTATGGTGTCCACCACCTATTTTTTACATTAGTTATCAAGTCCTTGGCGTTCCGCCTCTACCTGCTATTTTAATACGCTGCAAGGCATATTTAGGAGGGTAACCAGGCAATTACATTGGTTTGTGGATGAGTGCCAACTCCTTTGGTTTTATATATATATATATATATATATATATATTGTATTATGGTATAGTTGTAGCGGTTATCACTAAACCAGAGGATAAATCCCACTTATTGGTATAGTTATTAAAAGTAATTTGTGTTACCCTCACAGAGGAAAAAGAAAGAGAAAAAAACTTTTGACTGTGACCCTCATGGACGGTGAAGGGGACGGACAAAGCAGTTAATGGCCAGGAGTACAAGGGGTGCGTGGCTCCAGAGACTGATCTGTTTCCCTGGATCAGGCGGACTCTCAGCGCTCCGGGTTGGGGAGATGGGGCTTGTGAGGTGAGCAGGAAGGAGAGTCGCAAAGAGGGAGCCTATAAAAGAACCAGGAGAGAGACCGTTGAGGAGCGCGGAGCGGCACAGTCTGAGGAGAAGACGAGACACGGGAACACAGTGTAGCCGGTACGGTGGGACTAGCCGCGTCAGAGATCCTCTGCTTGTGAGGGGACTTGGTGGAGCTGCAGAGCCAACCTGTTATTGGTCTCCGGTGATCTCTGTGCGGCGCAGTGTGATTCCGGCTGGAGAGGAGGGCGGCGGTGATGCAGAGGAGTCTGTCCGCAACTGCAGATAGAGGAGGGATCTCCCCAGTGGCGTGAGTTCGTCCCAGGTGCCCAGAGGCAAGATAAATGTTGGTGCCCCATCTTCCCATGCCGACTCTTTGTAAAACAAATTTGAACCTGATTTACGGTTATGCAGGCAACAAAATACAAGTAAGTATATCTAGTATGCAAAATGATGTACATTTGAAAGTCCAGGGAAGAGTCAAACAAATTATGATTTATTAACATGTAACTGAACACGTTATCAATTATATTTAAACAAAGTGAGTTGAACACAGTGATTCAGTGTAAAGTCTTCTACACACAAAATATAAATAACCCAGCAATGTAGAGTTGCTCAGAAAGGTTTTTGACGGGCCCTTGAGTCTGCGAAAATGTCAATCAGTTTTTCAGTGTCCACAATATTTAATTGTTGGTTCTCTATTGATAAAATTGCAAGGGAGCTCAATCGGGTTTCAGACATCGTGCTGCGTAAGTATGTTTTACTGAGCTTCAACTTCGAAAAGCTTCTTTCTGCTGAAGCAACCATGATAGGAAGTGTTAAATACAACAGGCTTGCGGTGATCACTTCTGAAAAACTGCTGGACAATTCCGGATGATTGATCAATAGGAACTCACCTAATTCTTTGATATAATTAATGGTAGTAAGTTTTACACTAAGTGTCAATTTAAATAGCACTAACTGGTCAGCAAGCTCTTCAGAAATATCTTCAGAATACTGGTTCGTGAGAACCTTTGAGAGCCCGATCAGTTCCTCAACACTCTTCTCAGGAATGATTTTTGGCTGTATGCACATAATCAATTTGTATGTCTTCTGCATTGCCTGAAACCGGGCTTCCATTTGAGTAATAGTGATGTCGATAACTGCATTAAAAACTTCCACTTGAAAGTGTTTCTCAGCAGACTGGACTGTAGCCTAGAATCCCTTGAGAGATCATCGTGGAACTTTTGACTTGGCAAATCCGTTTTGATGGAAAGAACATGCATTCTATGCCCCAACAACTTGCTAACTGCTTTGCCAAGGATAACGTAGTTTCCCAGTTGTTGTGTAATTCAATCATATCCTGCAGAAATGACTGCAGTAGCACAACAGCAGTATATAGATCACTTGACTGTGACTACATTGTCTTTGATATTATGTCCAGTGGTCCAAGGGGGTAATTCCAAGTTGATTGCAGCAGGAATTTTGTTAGCAGTTGGGCAAAACCATGTGCACTGCAGGGGAGGCAGATATAACATGTGCAGAGAGAGTAAGATTTGAGTGGGTTATTTAATTTCTGTGCAGGGTAAATACTGACTGCTTTATTTTTACACTGCAAATTAGATTGCAGATTGAACACACCACACCCAAATCTAACTCTCTCCGCACATGTTAAATCTGCCTCCCATGCAGTGCACATGGTTTTGCCCAACTGCTAACAAAATTCCTGCTGCGATCAATTTGGAATTACCCCCCAGGTATCTTTGACAGCAAAATTACTGTTACAACAGTGGAAAAACGTTCAAAATATTTCTTTAGTGACAATGCTTCACATTTTTCCTTACCGTTCTTCCCGGTAAATGACAAGATGGTCAGCAGCTTCATAACATAAAAAAATCTGGTCCGCAGAGCAACCAAGGCTTGATTCCTGGATGACCAGTGAGTAGGGTAAAGTTGCTTTAGAGTAATTGAGCAGTAGACGATGCCACCTACTGATTGCACTGAAGAAGACGTATAGTCTTTCGAGCAGATAAAAAAAATGCCTCAAATCCTGTACATGCTTCACTGCATCGTTGATGACCAGATTTAAAGCATAAGCACAACAATGAATATACTGAGCTTTTGGTGCCTTCTGCTTCATCAGAGTCTGGACTTCACCATATGCCCCACTCATGTTGGCTGCCCCATCGTATCCTTGCCCTCGTAACTTCCGAAGTTCTGTGATATTTTCAATTTCTTCCATTATGACTGCTTCCAGATCATCTGCTTTTTGACTTTTTACTTCACTGTATCCCACAAAAGATTTGTTCATTCTCAGAGTGACTGGTATGCCGTCATGATTCTTCTCAATTGTGACATAACGAAATATCTTGCTCAGTTGGTCTTTCTTTGAAATGTCCATAATAACAGAGACATATGGAGCATGTGCTATTTCAGCTATGATTTGCTGCTTCATATGATTGGCAAGAATTTCAACTGAATGGACCCACTTAAATATTTTGTGGATCCCTTTGGCTTACTCAGTAGGTTTTTAAGTACTGGATCATATCTAGCTATCAGATTAATAAATTCAAGAAAGTTTCCACGTGAGCCAGGCACAGGATTATCATCTTCATCATAAACATACTCGCGATGACCTCGAAATGCTAGATCTTGAAAGCGTAATGATGACATTTACAAAACGATCCAGTACAATACGCCAGTATTTCCAGTTTTCATATATTTGCTTGTTGGCCAAGAGATCCACAGTGGGATAATTTTTCCAGGTATTGTACACCTGACATGCTTCTGAATGTGCTGAAGAATTCTCATGCCTCTCGATGCTGCGTGGCAGATTTTTCCAATCATTTGTTCCCTCAGTCCATGCTTGATTCTGTGTTGTACTAAATAGCCAACATGGGGTGCAGTAGCATTTGTCAGCAATTGGACTGTATGAAAGCCATATTCTTGGTAAACTTAAGCCAGACTTTGTGTGGCGGGTGTAAAAGTGTTCACTGAAACTGCGACCTTTGCTAGAGCCATCTTTCTGTTTTGGGAAAGGGCCCTTTGGCTGATACAAGCCACTCTGAACAACAAATTGCTTTTCGAAAGACTTCAGTGCTCTCGCTCCAAAATGAGCTCTGTCAGCAGATGGTGAATTCTCTGCTGTTGTAGTATTTTCACATTCTCTTTCATGTGTTTCAGCATGTGTTTCAGCATCCTTCTGTCCTTCAATTGCTTCTTCGGACCCATCAAGTAGTTCTATAGTTGGCTCTCCTGTATCTTTCTGAATCTCTCCCTCATTCTGCTCTTTCTGATGCTCTTCAGTCTCTTCTGATGATGTACCAGTGTCCAAAGTTTTCTGAGATGGTTTACCAAAAGAAGTACTAAGTTTTTGAATCTTTTGCAATAGTTCTCTTTCTGAAGTTTGCTTGCGTTTCTTAATTCTCCTTCTTGCAGCACCGCTGAGTTTTCCTTTACTGGGATTTGCAGACATTGTCCAGGTTAGCTTTTTGTAAAGTGGTCTGTAAATTCTAATAAGTGGAGGGCAATAAGCTGACAGAAATAACAATAATGTACAAGTTTCCCATAACACTGTGCAACATTTAAAGTGTTTCCGATATAAAATTAGGTACTTCTAAATGTGTTAATATTGCTGACAATGTTGGTTGTGTGCGGTGATTTTCCACCCAGAAATGCCAAATGACTTCAAACACAAAGACAGCCTACTATCACATTTTAAATTATATTAAATTCATCAACTTCTTAATGTCACGTCTGGCAGGGTTTGAGGATCCGGCAGCTGAGATTTGCCCGAGGAGGTAGCAGACTGTGAATGAACCAGATGAGGGGCTGGATATAGTTCCTTCGCATGGGACACGGAGAAATGAAGAATGTAGGCGGGGTTTGAGAGTCAATGGAAAGTATTTATTATGTACAGGGCTGAGGTAGGGAACTGAGGCTGAAGCACAATGGTTAAAGACGTAGCTGGAGGTGAAGAACTGCGGACTGTGATTTGAAAGACGAGACTGTAGATGATGAACTGTGGAACTGTGGATGGTAGTTGAAAACGTGGCTGAAAACAAGGACTGTGGACTGTGGTTTGGAAAACGAGGCTTGAAGATAATAATCTGCAGGCTGTGGTCAGTGGTACAAAGGCATGGCTGGTGAAGGAGATCTGTGGAGTGTGGCTTGAAAGACGAGGCAGAAGACCTGGGGCCGACTGCGCCCAAAGAGTCTTACTGGACCGGGTTTTCCAGGAGCGCTTACACAGGCAATAGCAGGCAAGAAACGGCAGGGCTGCCGCAGCAACAGAGAACCGACCAAGCAGGATCAGGAGGAACCAAGATACAGCAGGAATCCTGGGAGCACAGGCTAAAGCACCTACAACAGGGTTGTAACTTGAAGCACTGGCATCCCTGTCCTAAACCAGCCCCCTTTTATAGGGAGAGCTTCCCCTGGATTGGCTGGAAGAAACAGGAAACAGGAACTATGCTTAAAACTTGGTCTCCAACATGGCAGCGCCCAGTAATGCAGACCTTTTTGCAAAGCCACATTGCTGACTGCCCCTGGTCTCCAAGCAACGGTTCAGCAAGAGCGACCCGCTGTAGC
Source organism: Pseudophryne corroboree (assembly GCF_028390025.1). Classification (NCBI taxonomy): domain Eukaryota; kingdom Metazoa; phylum Chordata; class Amphibia; order Anura; family Myobatrachidae; genus Pseudophryne; species Pseudophryne corroboree. Next base: position 56,809,402 of record NC_086446.1, on the reverse strand, counting down.
GGCGTCCCGCCGCCACGAGCGGACCCCCTCACTTCCGCTACTGCTGCCCACAGATCCGGCGCAGCAGCCCACCTCCGCCGCTGCCCACACAACGCCAAGGAAGCCAGCCCTGCGGCCCCAGCATACCGGTAAGACTCCGGACGCTGACAGTACCCCCCCTTTTGCGGGTGGACTCCGGACACCTATGTGGTTTAGTTGGAAACTTGGCATGAAATGTCCAAAGAAGTCTTGGAGCATGGACATCCTCTGCATCTACCCAAGATCTCTCCTCTGGCCCATACCCTTTCCAATCGACAAGGTACTGGATGCGACCATAACGTCTGCGAGAATCGAGGATCTTGTGAATCTCAAATTCATCTCCATGTGCTGATTGGATCTTTGGTGATTTAGGCAGTGCGGCTCTGAACCGATTAACTACCAGTGGTTTTAAGAGAGAAATATGAAATGCATTAGGAATTCTTAACTGCTGAGGTAATTTCACTTTGTAAGCCACAGGATTCAACACTCTTTCGATTGGGTAAGGCCCAATAAATCTGGCAGCAAACTTTTTGTAGGAACCTTTAATCTTAGGTTACGTGTGGAAACAAAAACTGTGTTCCCTAATGCACACCGAGTGAATAATATTACTACATAATAATAGTCAGATAATACGGAGATCTTGATTGCGTATATATGCAGATATACGCAACCAAGATCTCCGTATTATCTGACTATTATTATGTAGTAATATTATTCACTCGGTGTGCATTAGGGAACACAGTTTTTTTTTTCCTACACAGAATTACCCCTCCCCTTTTAGCACCTGAGTGACATTACAATCTGATTGAGCAGCTTTCCACTTTGTGTATTGTTACGTGTGGAAACCCTAACCCGATCTCCTACCTTAAGGCTTGGTACAGCTTTTCGTTTAAGATCTGCATAGGTCTTATATCTCTTGGATGTCTTGAGTAAAGTCTTGTGAACTTGTTTCCAGGCTTCAGTAAACTGACGAAGTGTTGACTCTGCGGCCGGAACCTCGAGCGTAGGCAGAAGTTGGAAGTCAGGAACTCTTGGATGGTAACCATAATTAATGAAGAATGGAGAAGATTTTATGGCAGAGTGATAAAGATTGTTATGGGCATATTCTGCGAACGGGAGGAAGTCCAGCCAGTCATCCTGTGAGGAGGACATGAATAAATGCAGAAAAGTCTCCAGATCCTGGTTCACTCTCTCTGTTTGACCATCCGTTTGAGGATGATATCCTGAGGAGATGTTTAATTTCATGCCAAGAGCAGAACATAGGGATCTCCAAAACCTGGCCACAAATCGAGGACCTCTATCAGACACGATCTCCTGGGGTAGCCCATGGAGTCGAAAGATCTCTGCTATAAACAATTTTGCCAACTGGGATGCAGATGGAAGATTAGCCAGAGGAACAAAGTGTGCCATTTTTGAGAATCGGTCAACTATGACCCATACGGTGTTCCGCCCACCAGACATAGGTAAATCTGTAATAAAGTCCATAGAAATATGCGTCCATGGTCTTAGTGGTACCGGCAAAAGATGGAGTAACACGGCTGGTGGACCTTTGGGACTTTTATGCTGGGCACATTTTGGACAGGCAGCTACGAATTCCTGAACGTCAGTCCTGAGATGAGGCCACCAGTAGGAGCGTTGAATGAATTTAAGTGTCTTATGACCGCCCGCATGGCCCATGAAGGAGGAGGAGTGAGCCCATGTAAGAAGTTTTTTGCGAAGATTTGGTGCAACGAAGATCTTCCCTGGAGGAGGAAGTGGAGAGGTATTAGTTGCAGAAAAAGAGGTGGATTCCAGGATAAATTGCTCTTTTAAATGGTCAGAGGGTTCTTCTGAACTTAGGGAGCGAGATAATGCATCTGCCTTTTTATTGAGGGAACCGGGTCTGTAACTGAGTTTAAAATTAAAACGGGTAAAGAAGAGTGCCCATCTTGCTTGGCGTGGGTTCAGACATCGGGCTGACTGTAGATACAGGAGGTTCTTGTGATCCATGGTCACCGAAATTGGATGCTGAGCTCCCTCCAACAAATACCTCCACTCCTCAAATGCCAACTTAATTGCCGGTAATTCCTGTTCCCCAATAGCATAATTCTGTTCAGCGGAGGAGAATCTTTGCGAGAAGAATGCACAAGGATGGACCTTCTTGTCCTCGAAAAGCTGGGATAATACTGCTCCTACTCCTACAGTAGAGGCATCAACCTCCACCAAGAACGGACGGCTGAGATCGGGTTGTCGAAGAACTGGAGCAGTCGTGAAGGCCTCCTTTAAAGATGAAAAAGCTTCCAAAGCCTCCAGAGACCACTTGGCAGGATTAGGCTCCCTTCCTAGTTAATGCGGTTATAGGAGCTATGACAGAAGAATAATTTTGAATAAATCTTCGGTAGAAGTTAGCAAACCCCAGGAAACGTTGAATTCCTTTAAGGGTAGCTGGAAGTGCCCAATCCTGAATCTGCAACCTCTGCCCTGAAAGAATGTAACCGAGGAATGGAATCGTGGGTACTTCAAAGGTGCACTTCTCTAACTTACAGAATAACTGATTCCTTCGTAAACGAGTTAACACTTCTTTGACTTGTTCCCGGTGGGTCTTCAGATCCCTAGAAAAAATGAGGATGTCATCCAGATACACTACCAAGCAATCATAGAGGAGATCTCTGAAGATTTCGTTAACAAACTCTTGAAAGACGGCTGGGGCATTGCATAGGCCAAAAGGCATTACCAGGTATTCGTAATGGCCATCGCGGGTATTAAATGCCGTCTTCCATTCATCCCCTGGGCAAATACGTATAAGATTGTAGGCCCCCCGTAAGTCCAACTTAGTAAATACAGTAGCTCCTTTAAAACGGTCGAACAGTTCTGGAATCAGAGGTAACGGATATCTGTTCTTAATTGTTATGTCATTGAGACCTCTATAGTCAAAACAGGGCCGCAACCCCCCATCCTTCTTTTTCATGAAGAAAAACCCTGCTCCGGCCGGGGATGTAGAAGACCTGATGAACCCTTTCTCCAAGTTCTCCCGTATATACTCCGACATGGCCTGTGTCTCGGGAAGTGAGAGAGGGTAAATTCGACCTCGGGGAGGAGTCTTACCGGGTACTAGCTCAATGGGACAATCCCAAGTACGATGCGGAGGCAAGGTGTCCGCCCCATGCTTACTGAAAACATCTTCAAAAGATTGGTACTCCACAGGAAGGCTGGAAGGGTTGGAAGAACAGAGAGGTCTAACTGAAGGTAAACAGATCTGAAAGCAGTCTTGTCCCCAAGAGAGAACATCCATAGTTTGCCAATCTATGTGGGGATTGAGTCTGATTAACCATGGAAACCCTAGGATTAGTTCATGAGAGGCTTTAGGAATTACAAGGAAAGAGATTTTTTCTGAATGGAGAACTCCGACCTTCATCTTGAGAGGAATAGTATAAAAGGATATAATACCCTCTGGGATATAACTTCCATCCACTGCGGTAACAGAAATGGTACGATCCAAAGGAACCATTTGTATCCAGATCGTTTGACCAGAGCTGACATAATGAAGCTTTCGGCGGCTCCGGAGTTGAGTAGTGCAGGGATGAGAAGAGATGAAGAAGGGAGCTCCAGTTGGGTTAACAGGACAGACTCTTTCTTGGTATGTAATTCTGAGAATTTTCCTAGCTTGACCTCTCCAACACAAACTAGGAGCGGGCGTTTCCCGGACGTAGACTGCAAGTTTTAACAAAGTGATCAGATGCACCACAATACAGGCAGAGGTTCCCTTGTCGCCATCTCTCACGTTCTTCATTGGAGAGGTGGGAGCGATTAATCTGCATGGGTTCTTCCACAGTTGGTGATGATGGTGTTGGTGGAAGAACAACTCTAGGCTTAGGGCGATCTGACCGCAACCTCTCCATACAGCGTTCTCTGTACCTCAGATCTAACTTATTGCATAAAGAAATTAGTTTATCCAACTTATCAGGTACGTCCTGAGTTGCGAGGTCATCTTTGATCTTTTTGGAGAGACCGCTCCAGAAAGCTGCAATGAGAGCCTCCTCGTTCCAGTTCAGTTCTGAGGAAAGGGTGCGAAACTGGATCACGTACTGACTGACCGTACGCGTGCCCTGACGCAGGCGTAGGATCTCCAATGAGGCGGCAGAAGTCCTACCCGGTTCGTCGAAGATTCTTCGAAAGGTGGCCATGAATTCTGGATAGTTAGATAAGATGGGATCCATCCTCTCCCACAAAGGTGAAGCCCATTCCAACGCTTGCCCGGTAAGTAAAGAAATTATATAGGCTAATTTGGTTCGTGCTGATGGAAAGTTGGCCGACTGTAGTTCGAACTGGATTTCGCACTGGTTAAGAAACCCGCGGTATTGTTTTGGATTCCCATCAAATTTACTGGGAGGTGGCAAATGCAAACGTGGAAGTGGTACTGGTACAGGAGGAAGCAGGACCAGAGGTGCCAATGTGGGAGCAGCTGTAGATACTTGAGGTGCCATCTTTTTAACTAGTTATGCTTTGAGTATTAGATACTTTTACAGGACATAACAACAAAAATGCTGAATCTGGCGCTCTGTCACTTCCAATCAATATGCTGCCAGCAACATGGGGCTACTCACCCCTATTAGATTAAAAAATCAAACAAGCAAAAAAGAAAAGTTGCAGCGCATATAGATTAGAATTATTAAGAGTCTATTTATTAAAACACATATATGAATAAAAATATATATATTCAACAAACTGTGCAATTTATACCACCGGCCGGTCAGTACATTTTTACAATAATTGATGCATGCATATACCAAATGTAACATATATTGTAACAAATTGCTTCCTATCTGTTCAATATATTTAAGCAATACCTACTAGAATAATTAAAATATAATATGGTAGATCTGATAGTTATTCAGACTGGATAGTGCGCTCAATAGTTTATCCTGTGAGGTTATATAGCAGTCATTTTTGGTGAAAAGAATGATGATGATAAAGTATATTTCTCACTTCAGGTGCAAATAGATGTGCTATAAATAGCTGCAACCTGTAATTGAGCCAATGCTCTCACTGAAAGTGTGTCTGGCCAGACATTAATATAATGCGGTCTCACCACTCCTGTGCATGGGTAATTTCACCTTCTGATGAAGCCGCTGAACCCGGAGGGAGGCGGGGAAACGCGTCAATTACTCATTCAAACGGATATACCGCTGCCCGGAGGTCTTTACAGCTAAACCATACACTCCAGTAAGATGCGATTGGAATTCTTCACCTTTCTTATATGATCCCCCAGAGATGACTGCGCAATAAAGGGTTGAGAGCACCAGCAGCCGGGAGGACATCTCGGGTGAAATTACCCATGCACAGGAGTGGTGAGACCGCATTATATTAATGTCTGGCCAGACACACTTTCAGTGAGAGCATTGGCTCAATTACAGGTTGCAGCTATTTATAGCACATCTATTTGCACCTGAAGTGAGGAATATACTTTATCATCATCATTCTTTTCACCAAAAATTACTGCTATATAACCTCACAGGATAAACTATTGAGCGCACTATCCAGTCTGAATAACTATCAGATCTACCATATTATATTTTAATTATTCTAGTAGGTATTGCTTAAATATATTGAACAGATAGGAAGCAATTTGTTACAATATATGTTACATTTGGTATATGCATGCATCAATTATTGTAAAAATGTACTGACCGGCCGGTGGTATAAATTGCACAGTTTGTTGAATATATATATTTTTATTCATATATGTGTTTTAATAAATAGACTCTTAATAATTCTAATCTATATGCGCTGCAACTTTTCTTTTTTACAGGACATGTCAGAGGGGTTCACAACGGCTGGCCGACGGTCGGGCTCCCGGCGACCAGCATACCGGCGCCGGGAGCCCAACCGCCGGCTTACCGACAGCGTGGCGAGCGCAAATGAGCCCCTTGCGGGCTCGCTGCGCTCGCCACGCTACGGGCACGGTGGCGCGATACGCGCGCCACACTATTTTATTCTCCCTCTATGGGGGTCGTGGACCCCCACGAGGGAAAATAAGTGTCGGTATGCCGGCTGTCGGGCTCCCGGCGCCGGTATACTGAGCGCTGGGAGCCCGACCGCCGGCATACAGAAGACCACCCATGTCAGAGATCATTCACAAATACATTTTCAACAGTTTTATCTTATGAGAAGCAAGTGTGATACCCACATTTGGGTACCTTTGCTATATGCCGCTGCAGCCCTGAATGACAGCCACAGCTGCAAGGTTTAATTTCTCCCTTACCTGGTTGCCTAGCTGAGGAGTATTAGGACCCAGGGCTGCCCTGTCGATCCGGAGAGAGGAGGAAACCCTGGAGGTATAGTGATTGGTGGAGGAGACGCGGCAAAGCCGAGAGGGAGGTCCCGTTTAAAAAGGGAAGAGCAGAGCGCACAGTGAGCTGAGGCATGAGGAGGACGGGGAAGAGCATGTGTGCCGAACTGAGGAGCAAGGAGGTGTCACTGCCGCTGTGCCCGGGAACTCAGATAGAGGCAGACGTGACCAGCCCTGGGGAAACGAGACTGCAGGCTGTGTGAACCGAGCCGCCCGCCACTGCAAAGGGGAGCCGCCAGCCGTAGCCACTACCTGCGAGCCGAGACCCGACAGAAGCCGCCCGCCGCTGAAAAGGGGAGCCGCCAGCCGCAGCAGCGCTCCCGGGAACCCAGCAACTGCAGCAGCGTCATTAAGCGCTAACCGGAGCAAGGTACTGTTTATAATAGCAGTCTTTTCCCGCCAAACCTACAACATACAGGAGGCTACCTTTATTAAAAAGGAGACACGTTGCCTGAGAGCCGGAGGGACTTTAGTAAGGGGTATATCCACGCAACAAATAGACCTCTGTTATTCCTTAGACTTAAGGAGGAGTCATTCCCTGAGTCGCCTCCCCACCTTCTAACCTACAGACCTTTTGCCACAAACTAAGTAAGACTGATACCCGCCACGAGAGGTCATTTACGAACAAGGTTCCAGACCCCGTACTGTCCCCAGTCTCAATGCGTTATTTATGCCGCAGTAGTGCTATGCAGTTACACTAAAAACTGAACTTCCTGCCAAGCTATCAGAACTATTTCTTCACACTCCTGGGCTACTAAGGTTGACAGTTGTTAGACTCTTAAGTAGAGATGAGCGGGTTCGGTTCCTCGGAATCTGAACCCGCCCGAACTTCAGCCTTTTTTGCACGGGTCCGAGCAGACTCGGATCCTCCCGCCTTGCTCGGTTAACCCGAGCGCGCCCGAACGTCATCATCCCGCTGTCGGATTCTCGCGAGACTCGGATTCTATATAAGGAGCCGCGCGTCGCCGCCATTTTCACATGTGCATTGAGATTGATAGGGAGAGGACGTGGCTGGCGTCCTCTCCATTTAGAATAGATTAGAGAGACACTTGATTTACTACTAATTTTGGGGAGCATTAGGAGTACTCACTACAGTGCAGAGTTTTGCTGATAGTGACCACCAGTTTTATTTATAATTCGTTCTCTGCCTGAAAAAAAACGATACACAGTCACATACCATATCTGTGCTCAGCCTCAGTGTGCTGCATGATATATCATCTATGTATATCTGACTGTGCTGAGTACTAACTGCTCACACAGCTTAATTGTGGGGGAGACTGGGGAGCAGTTATAGCAGGAGTACAGTGCACACTTTTGCTGCCAGTGACCACCAGTATATTGTCTGCCTGAAAAAGTTAAACACTCCTGTGGTGTTTTTTTTTTTAATTCTATAGTATAAACACATTCTCCTGACAGTGTCCAGCAGGTCCATCATTCATTATATTATATAAATATTTACCTACAGTAGTGTTATATATATTTTTTTTTATCTCTATCATCTTTATCATCTCTATATTAGCAGACGCAGTACGGTTGTCCACGGCTGTGGCTATCTCTGTGTCGTCAGTGCTCGTCCATAATTGTATACCTACCTGTGGTGGGGTTTTTTTTTTCTATCTTCTTCATACTAGTAGTTTAGGAGTCTGCTGACAGTGTCCACCAGGTCCGTCATTATATTATATATACCTACAGTAGTTATATATATATTTTTTTTATATCATTAATTATCATCTCTATACTAGCAGACGCAGTACGGTAGTCCACGGCTGTAGCTACCTCTGTGTCGTCAGTCACTCGTCATCCATAAGTATACTAGTATCCATCCATCTCCATTGTTTACCTGAGGTGCCTTTTAGTTGTGCCTATTAAAATATGGAGAACAAAAATGTTGAGGTTCCAAAAATAGGGAAAGATGAAGATCCACTTCCACCTCGTGCTGAAGCTGCTGCCACTAGTCATGGCCGAGACGATGAAATTCCATCAACGTCGTCTGCCAAGGCCGATGCCCAATGTCATAGTACAGAGCATGTAAAATCCAAAACACCAAATATCAGTAAAAAAAGGACTCAAAAATCTAAAATAAAATCGTCGGAGGAGAAGCGTAAACTTGCCAATATGCCATTTACCACACGGAGTGGCAAGGAACGGCTGAGGCCCTGGCCTATGTTCATGGCTAGTGGTTCAGCTTCACATGAGGATGGAAGCACTCAGCCTCTCGCTAGAAAAATGAAAAGACTTAGGGGTATATGCAATTCACGGCGAATCGCGGCAAATTATCGCCGTTTTTTAATTCGACACAATTCGACAGGTGAATTCCGGCAGGTGGCTGCCGGAATTCACCATATTCAATGAAAAACGGATTCGACATTCCCGCGGGCGAAAAATGGCAGATTTGCTGGATTTTGCAGCGATTTAAAAAAACGGGAAAAAACGGGAAAAAATGGCGTGGGGTCCCCCCTCCAAAGCATAACCAGCCTCGGGCTCTTCGAGCTGGTCCTGGTTCTAAAAATGCGGGGGGGAAATTGACAGGGGATCCCCCGTATTTTTAAAACCAGCACCGGGCTCTGCGCCTGGTGCTGGTGCAAAAAATACGGGGGACAAAACGAGTAGGGTTCCCCCGTATTTTTCACACCAGCATCGGGCTCCACTAGCTGGACAGTGCCACAGCCGGGGGTCACTTTTATACAGTGCCCTGCGGCCGTGGCATTAAATATCCAACTAGTCACCCCTGGCCGGGGTACCCTGGGGAAGTGGGGACCCCTTCAATCAAGGGGTCCCCCCCCAGCCACCCAAGGGCCAGGGGTGAAGCCCGAGGCTGTCCCCCCCATCCAATGGGCTGCGGATGGGAGGCTGATAGCCTGGAGTAAAATGTCTGAATATTGTTTTTTCCAGTAGTACTACAAGTCCCAGCAAGCCTCCCCCGCAAGCTGGTACTTGGAGAACCACAAGTACCAGCATGCGGGAGAAAAATGGGCCCGCTGGTACCTGAGATAAATCCACGTACTTGTAAAAAAACAACAAACCGGACACCCGACCAAACGGACTGAAAGGGGTCCCATGCTTACACATGGGACCCCTTACCCCGAATGCTGAGATTTTACCATCCATCTATAAAAAAATAAAAAAAATAATAAAATATTATATTAAAAAATATATAAATAATACTTGTGCCTCCAAAAAAGACAAACCAAGTACCTAATCCCTTCTAATATAAATAGATCTGATATTACCAAGAAAAAAAAAACACAAAAAAAACATGTTTTAAATTTTTTTTATTGGTTTCACCCTCCAAAGTGTGGCGGATTGAAAATGACGAATTTGCTGTCTAAAAGCACTGTTGTCGAATTTCCAAACTTGGGAGGTCATTCCGAGTTGTTCGCTCGCAAGGCGATTTTAGCAGAGTTGCTCACGCTAAGCCGCCGCCTACTGGGAGTGAATCTTAGCTTCTTAAAATTGCGAACGACATATTCGCAATTTTGCGATTACAAACTTCTTAGCAGTTTCAGAGTAGCTTCAGACTTACTCGGCATCTGCGATCAGTTCAGTGCTTGTCGTTCCTGGTTTGACGTCATAAACACACCCAGCGTTCGCCCAGACACTCCCCCGTTTCTCCAGCCACTCCTGCGTTTTTTCCAGAAACGGTAGCGTTTTTTCCCACACGCCCATAAAATGGCCTGTTTCCGCCCAGTAACACCCATTTCCTGTCAATCACACTGCGATCGCCTGAGCGATGAAAAAGCCGTGAGTAAAATTCCAAACTTCATAGCAAATTTACTTGGCGCAGTCGCAGTGCGGACATTGCGCATGCGCACTAAGCGGAAAATCGCTGCGATGCGATGAAATTTACCGAGCGAACAACTCGGAATGAGGGCCTTGAATTGCAGCACTTGTATCATTGCAGAAAAGTCGAATTTGCAAAAAGTCGAATTTCAAAAAGTCGAATTTTGAAAGTCCGTTTTTTTGACGGAAAGTACTGAATTGCATTGACGAATTTTTTTTTTTTTTTTTTGCGAAAATGACTCGAAATTCGACAATTTCGGGAATTCGACCGCAATTGCATATACCCCTTAAGCTGGTAAAAGCACAGCAAAGAACTGTGCGTTCTTCGAAATCACAAATCCCCAAGTAGAGTCCAATTGTGTCGGTTGCGATGCCTGACCTTCCCAACACTGGACGGGAAGAGCTTGCGCCTTCCACCATTTGCACGCCCCCTGCAAGTGCTGGAAGGAGCACCCGCAGTCCAGTTCCTGATAGTCAAATTGAAGATGTCAGTGTTGAAGTACACCAGGATGAGGATATGGGTGTTGCTGGCGCTGGGGAGGAAATTGACAAGGAGGATTCTGATGGTGAGGTGGTTTGTTTAAGTCAGGCACCCGGGGAGACACCTGTTGTCCATGGGAGGAATATGGCCATTGACATGCCTGGTCAAAATACAAAAAAAATCAGCTCTTCGGTGTGGAATTATTTCAACACAAATGCGGACAACAGGTGTCAAGCCGTGTGTTGCCTTTGTCAAGCTGTAATAAGTAGGGGTAAGGACGTTAACCACCTCGGAACATCCTCCCTTATACGTCACCTGCAGCGCATTCATCATAAGTCAGTGACAAGTTCAAAAACTTTGGGCGACAGCGGAAACAGTCCACTAACCAGTAGATCCCTTCCTCTTGTATCCAAGCTCCTGCAAACCACACCACCAACTCCCTCAGTGTCAATTTCCTCCTTACCCAGGAAAGCCAATAGTCCTGCAGGCCATGTCACTGGCAAGTCTGACGAGTCCTCTCCTGCCTGGGAATCCTCCGATGCATCCTTGAGTGTAACACCTACTGCTGCTGGCGCTGCTGTTGTTGCTGCTGGGAGTCGATTGTCATCCCAGAGGGAAAGTCAGAAGACCACTTGTACTACTTCCAGTAAGCAATTGACTGTCCAACAGTCCTTTGCGAGGAAGATGAAATATCACAGCAGTCATCCTGCTGCAAAGCAGGTAACTGAGGCCTTGGCAGCCTGGGCGGTGAGAAACGTGGTTCCGGTATCCATCGTTACTTCAGAGCCAACTATAGACTTGATTGAGGTACTGTGTCCCCGGTACCAAATACCATCTAGGTTCCATTTCTCTAGGCAGGCGATACCAAAAATGTACACAGACCTCAGAAAAAGACTCACCAGTGTCCTAAAAAATGCAGTTGTACCCAATGTCCACTTAACCACGGACATGTGGACAAGTGGAGCAGGGCAGACTCAGGACTATATGACTGTGACAGCCAACTGGGTAGATGTATTGACCTCCCGCTACAAGAACAGCAGCGGCGGCACCAGTAGCAGCATCTCACAAACGCCAACTCGTTCCTAGGCAGTATCACCGCTTTCCAGAATACGCACACAGCTGAAAACCTCTTACGGCAACTGAGGAAGATCATCGCAGAATGGCTTACCCCAATTGGACTCTCCTGGGGATTTGTGACATCGGACAACGCCAGCAATATTGTGCGTGCATTACATCTGGGCAAATTCCAGCACATCCCATGTTTTGCACATACCTTGAATTTGGTGGTGCAGAATTATTTAAAAAACGACAGGGGCGTGCAAGAGATGCTGTCGGTGGCCCGAAGAATTGCGGGCCACTTTCGGCGTTCAGGCACCGCGTACAGAAGACTGGAGCACCACCAAACACACCTGAACCTGCCCTGCCATCATCTGAAGCAGGAGGTGGTAACGAGGTGGAATTTAACCCTCTATATGCTTCAGAGGATGGAGGAGCAGCAAAAGGCCATTCAAGCCTATACATCTGGCCACGAAAAAAACACCCGAATCCGACAAAAAATTTTCAGGGAGGTTTTGCCAAAACGCGTCCGAATCCAAAACACGGCCGCGGAACCGAACCCAAAACCAAAACACAAAACCCAAAAAATTTCCGGTGCACATCACTAGTACATATATACATACACACACACACACACACACACACACACACACACACACACACATAGATAGACAACAGGTGGGTCTAGCACTGCCACTTAAACTTACAGCCTTCACAATGAAGAAATGGATAGATGGATAGATGGATAGAGGTCCAATGAATAATCCAACAGCAAGTGAATAGTGGGATAAAGTAGTTGGGCATCCGCTTATAACAAAATACTAGCAATCACCTAAGAATGCGGCACTCCAAATAAGACATTGTCACAGTGCTGCTAGTTATGCCACTGTGACTGTGTCTTATTTGGTGTTCTGCATTTTTAGATGACTGCATATATTATATATAAAAATAATATTATATAGATTTAAAAAAAATCATTTGGTAGCACTGTGCCCCAAACCCTCCCCCTCCCCCCTCTCTTTCCCAATGTGCTTGCTTTTACATACTGAGTGTAGGGTACATTTCAGAAATCCACGCTCCTGACTGTGACAGCGCCACTATCCCACACTACCACTCTCTCCTGGTGGCTAGGCGGCTCTTTTCTTATGTGTCCTGGCAGGCGACGGCTCTGGGTCGCGGGAGGATGTCACGTGATATCTGCGACCCAGGCCAGAGCACACAGCAGCAGAAAGCAGAGAGGAGGAGGAGCGAGTGCCGCTGATGTTGATAGGCGCTGCACTCGCTCGCTCATTCATCGGCTGCTCCTCTAGCAGCTCCTGCTGCACTACAGAAATATATAATGTGTGAACGGAATGGGGGACCACGGAGCAACTATAGGTGCCATGCCCCCTTCATGGCCAGGAGCCCGGTGGCTACGGACTCCGCTGTCTCCGGGAGTTCCACCTCTGGATCTGCCACCAGTGACGCCCAAGGGAGGTGGCAGAGACCTAATCCATCCACTCTATTGGAGCTGTGCCACGGCAGTGAGTGACACCAAGGGGAAGTGTAGTAGGCGGCTCCTGACACCCCATATACGAGTAGGGGTGGGTCCAGATGGTGACTGGTCAGAAAGGGCCTTACACTGAAGGGGATTCCCTGCAGCCCTTCATTAGGAGTTAATCTAACGTGTCCATGCACTGAAGGGAATTTAGTATAGTACCTTACCGTACAGCAATTATACAGGCTCCAAGTGACATTGGAGGAGTTTTATTTAATACAGTGAGAGTCAGCCTGAAAGGGAATACTATAACAACCTGTTAATATACAAAAGTCAATCAGTTGCCATAATAGTTTGACTTTGCCCAGAGATAGCTTTCCCTCACCTACGGCGTAGACACAGCGATTTTTAAAAACATCAGCCGCAGACTGTGTTATTTTGTTAACTTAGTTTAAGTACAGAAAATCTCCTCAGCCAGCTGTAGCAAGCTAAAGAGAAAAGAAATCATTGACATCAGCTTTTCAGGCCCCACTAAGGAGTACAAGCACAGTACAGTTTAGCAAATTAATTGCAGAGGAGTGGAGAGAGTTATATACAAATTTATGCAGGACATATCCCGGCTCTCATGAAACTGTAGCCTGTTTGGATTAGTATTGAAAGTCACGAAAGATAGCTACTTTGTGTCTGCCCAGGATTACAGGGTATTAAAAGTAATTTAACTCTGTAAACATAAGTAAATTTCCTTGAGTGTTGCATTTTTAGAGTCTTCACGTGCACCAACGAACTGGCCATTATTCACTGCGCAGTATAGACATTTCTGTTTGGGTAATAGGGTAAGAGACAATATAGTCCGGAGTACTGTAGATACATAGGGGGTAATTCTGAGTTGATCGCAGCAGGATTTTTGTTAGCAGTTGGGCAAAACCATGTGCACTGCAGGGGAGTCAGATATAACATGTGCAGAGAGAGTTAGATATGGGTGTGGTGTGTTCAATCTGCAATCTAAATTGCAGTGTAAAAATAAAGCAGCCAGTATTTACCCTGCACAGAAACAATATAACCCACCCAAATCTAACTCTCTCTGCAAATGTTATATCTGCCCCCCTCCCCCTGCTGTGCACATGGTTTTGCCCAACTGTTAAAAAATTTCCTGCTGCGATCAATTTGAAATTACCTCCATAATTGCTAGTAGTTTTGGTAAACCCTAACTGTTATTTAACGTGGATAATATTATTGTCTTTAACTTAACCATTATTTGCATTTAAGGAGAAGAGACCAATTGAGACCGTCGGTGGCTGTGAAACAAAATTAACTTTATTTATTTGTGTGTACCAATATATACTCCTTTAGTATTGCATTGATTTCAGCGATAAATATTGATGTTGCTATTTGCAATGGTTTGTTGAGGGACTCTGCGAGCCCATATATTGAGAAATAAAATAAACTGTTCTTTTTAAAGTAGTACAGTATAACTTGATCTCCCCTCTCTGTGAAGTTTGAGAAGTTCAAGAATAAAGGTTCGGATATTAACATATATAATAATGACAGTGAACCGGGTAAGTCGACCGTTATTGGGTAAGAATACCTTTACAAAAGTGTATGTAAGTGTCAGGTGTTGTGAGTGTGTAAGTGTCAGGTGTTGCTAGTGTATATGTGTGTGAGTGTCAGGTGCTGCGAATGTATATGTGTGTTAGGTGCTGTGCGTGTATATGCGTGTGTTAAATGCCATGTGTGTGTGTATCAGTTGCTGCATGTGTATATTAGTGTGTCTGATGTTGTGTTTGTGTGTATATGTGTGTCAGGTGCTGTGTGTGTGTTAAATGCCGCTTCCCCGCCCCCCCCCCCCCCCCCCCCCCCCCCCCACACTGTGCTCTTGTTCCCGCTATCCCTTACATACTGTACATACCGAGCTCTCTGGTCCGCTCTCACTCCAGAGCATACTTGCCTACCTGACCCTCTCCATGAGGGAGAAAATGCTCTGTTCCTGGACTTTCCTGGTAATGTATGATTGCCATCACCTGTGGTGAAACACCTTTCTTATCAAATAACTAGCTCACCACAGGTCAGGCTTGCCTACCCTCCCGCATTCAGCGGGAGGCTCCCGATTTTTTAATGAGCCTCCCGCTGCCCCGCATACCTAGAGAGGCCTCCCGGATTTTGAGGGTCCATCGTTGAAAATCTGGACTGCGCATGCGCAAGTCCGGAGATCGGGGGGCGGGGCCTGCACGGGAGACTTCAGAGCCGGCCACCGCAGGGTTGTGTGCAGTGCCAGTGGTTTCTTCCCTGCCCTGTACACAGAGAGGCAGAGCTTTGCTTCCTGGTTGCTGGCCCCTCCCACCACACTGAGTCAGATGGCAGCGTGTACAGTAACTTTCTTCCCCCTGCTCCTCGATAGGTTGTGCCTGCGATGTGCTGCCTTCCCACAGTCCCACACTGTCCCAGTCCTCCTTACAGGAAGGAGCAACATAGCCAGGTGTGTGGTGTGTGGAATGGGGGCTGTGTGTCCTGTAATATGCACTGGGTGTAATATTGGGGGGCTGTGTTGCAGTGTGTAAGCTAGTACAGTGTGTAATATGGGGAGGAGGTATGTATAATGTAATGTGCTGGGTGTAATATTGGGGAGGGGGTATGTATAATGTAATGTGCTGGGTGTAATATGGGGGAGGGGTGTGTGTATAATGTAATGTGCTGGGAGTAATATGGGGGAGAGGGATGTGTATAATGCAGGGCTGCCTACGGCTCACGTTTTTTAAACTACCCTCCTGTTGCCCCGCTAAACCACTGGGTCCTCCTGCTTTTCCTGTGCTGCCCGCAGAAAATGCGGACCGCGCATGTGTGAGTTACGGATGGCAGGGGGCGGAGCCTGCACGGTGACGCCATTATCTGAATGTCCTTTTTATTTAAATGCCGGGATCTGCTCCCTACAACCCCGCCCACTGTGGCTCATTTAAATAACATGCTGCCCACATCATGAGTCGTCTGTGCAGGTCACGCACGCAGCATTCCTGATCACGCATGTGCAGATTGCATTTTCGGGCGAGTCTAGCCAGCGGCGGGCCTGCATGGATGACGTCATGATGTGGGCGGCATGTTATTTAAAGACCGGTCACTGCAGGGGTGATTAATGTATGATGAGGTCCAGGAGAGATGTGAGAAGGTGTGAGAGTGAGATCTGAGAGCGGGGTTAGGGTGTGAGAGATGGGTGAGGGTGGGATCTGGGAGCTTGGTGAGGATGAGATGGAGGAACAGGGTGAGGGTGTAATCATGGAGCTGTGTGGTGACTGGGCTGGTGGTGGCTCAATAAGGTTCTGGGTAGTGGTGGCTGCATTGGAAAGAAGATGACTGGTGTCTCCAGCGCAGACTTGCCTATCCTCCTGCATTCAGCTGGAGGCTCACGTTTTTTACATGAGCCTCCAGCTGCCCTGGAAATCTTCCGGGTTCTCCCGGTTTTTCAATAGCTAGTGAAAGTACGGACTGTGCATGCGCCAGTCCGGAAGTGCCGGGGGAGGAGCCTGCTCGGGGGACGTCATGATGGGCGATGTCCTGTTACTCAAATGCCAGCCACCGCAGGATTATGTGTAGCGGTGGCCGCATAGCAGTTCGCAGCAGCATGATAGTCTGTCTTTGCACCACAGAAGCAACGGCAACAGTGGCAGTGACGGCGGCCCCATGAGCAGCGGGACAGCAGTGGTGGCCTCTTTGAAATATAAGGTAAATAAACCTTTGGTGTGCGTGTGGCTGGGCTGCGGAGGGCAGGGCATGACAAGGCTTGGATGGAGACAAAGAACATAGTGGGTGCTGAGTTTAAACTCTGCAGGTTACTAGCATTAGTCCCTTTGTTATTGTCCAATGACCTGCAAGTCCAAGTTGTCTAACATTTATCTTAGGGGGAGCACTGCTAGTGTCATAGTGTCAGTATTATAGGGATAGAGTCAGTGTCATAGTATAGGGTCAGTATTATAGGGATAGGGTCAGAGTTATAGTATAGGGTTGTAGGGATAGGGTCAGCGTTACAGGGATAGGTCAGAGTTATAGTATGAGGTCAGTATTTTAGTATAGGGTCAGCGTTATAAGGATAGGGTCAGTATTTTAGTATAGGGTCAGCGTTATAAGGATAGGGTCAGCGTTATAAGGATAGGGTCAGCGTTACAGGGATAGGGTCAGAGTTATAGTATGAGGTCAGAGTTATAGGGATAGGGTCAGCGTTATATGGATTAAGGTCAGGCTTGTCATGTTTTAGAATGTCTGTTGTAAAAGCTAGGTTTAGCTTTTGCTGCCCCCTAAAAATCCATGTTTTAAGGATAGTCCTGCTTGAGCACAGGTGACCTTATAGGGGTTTTGTTTTTAGAGCAAATGTGATGTCATGCTCTGTTTTCATGAATATCCCTAAATATTGCTTGTTATGTCACCCCCTGCATCCATTTTATGTCAAATTGCTTTCCAATGGTTGTGTAGACTGATATGTTTACATTTTAAATGCTGGTGTGTTTTTGTTTTTTGTCTTTTTTATTATTATTTATTTCCAGTTATTGATACAGCGCTGGCCGTGCCCCCACTGTGCCGAAAATTGGAGACGTGGCTCACGATCGCGTCATCCACGTGAGGCCATGGCTCTTTTCAATAGACCACGCCCCCTTTTCACCGCACCAGAAATCCCCTCTTCTATAATCCAAATGTTGGGAGGTATGGTACCATGACAAAACGCACACCAGCACAGGGAGCATATACAAACTCCACACAGTTAGGGTCATGGTAGGAATCAAACCTCTGTCCTCAGTGCTGTGAGGCAGCAATGCTAACCATTACATTGTCCATGATGCTCATTTTGAGGGTCGTTTGACATTGTTTAGGCTTGTCATGTGTTAGTAGTTCTGTTGTAAATGCTACAGTAGTTTTGCTGTAATTGTTGCCCCCTGAAAATCCATGTTTTATGACTATTGTGTCTCATTTTGGGTGAGACAAGACAATTAAAATTTTATTTCCCCTATAGTCACCGGAGGGAGTGCCTGCCACTGAAAGACACACCCCTTAGGGCACGGGTGGCCAAACAGTCGATCGCGATCGACTGGTCAATCGCGGACATGCGACCAGTCGATCGCGATCCGCCGCCCAGCCACCCCGAAGCCGCGCCTCTCCTGCCCTCCGCTCCCGCTCTGTCTCCTCAGTCTGACGGCCGAGTGTATAGCTCAAATCAGGTGCCGGTTCGTTAGCCAATGAGAGCTCGCGGACCGGCACCTGATTTGAGCCATACACGCTGCCGTCAGACTGAGGAGGAAGAGCGGGAGCAGCAGGCAGGAGAGGCGTGCGCTGCGCTGCGCTCACCACACACCAACGGTGAGCTGTTATATACATATCTGGCACTGGGGGCATATCTGGCTCTGCGGGCACATGGCACTGTGGGGGCATATCTGGCTCTGCGGGCACATGGCACTGTGGGGGCATGTCTGGCACTGTGGGGTCATATGTGGCACTGGGGGAATATCTGGCTCTGCGGGCACATGGCACTGTGGGGGCATGTCTGGCACTGTGGGGGCATATCTGGCAGTGTGGGGGCATATCTGGCACTGTGGGGTCATATGTGGCACTGGGCATATCTGGCTCTGCGGGCACATGGCACTGTGGGGGCATATCTGTATCTGGCACTGTGGGGGCATATCTGGCACTGTGGGCACATGGCACTGTGGGGGCATGTGTATCTGGCACTGTGGGGGCATATCTGGCACTGTGGGGGCATGTGTATCTGGCACTGGGGGCATATGTGTTTGAGGTTTTTACCTGTGGGGGCCAATGTGTTATTTTGCGTGAGGTAGTCATTACACTCTGCGCAGCAAGGCTACGTCCCTTTTTTTTTGTTATACCACGCCCACTTTTAGTTATAACACGCCCACTTTTTGTTATGCCACGCCCCTTTTTTTGCGCGCGCCTGCGGCGCGCGCTATTATTCCTCCTAGGTGGATCACAAAAGCTTTTTAGCTTTCACAGTAGAACACCGACTCCAAAAGTCTGGCCGCCCCTGCCTTAGGGGATATAGATACGCCCATAGGTGGAGCTAGGCACACCCTTTGGTGTGGAGCATGACACACTGCATTCTGCTTACACCTACTGTACAATCTCCCTGAAACTAGTTTTGAAAAGTAGGCAAGTATGCCACAGGTGATGGCAATCATACATTACCAGGAAAGTCCAGGGACAGAGCATTTTATCCCTCATGGAGAGGGTTAGGTAGGCAAGTATGCTCCAGAGGAGCATTGTCTTCCACAGATGCTGGCAGGTTGTCTTTCCCCTTCTTGTCACCGGCTCTGCTGTAAGCGTTCTTCGACGACGACTCCTGTCAGCATGCAGGTACAGGAAGGAAAAACAAAGCACCTAATAGTGTATACCAGACCCTCCAACATGACCCGCCCCACTAGGTACAAAATGCTCCGTTTCTGGACTTCCCTCTTAATTTATGATTTCCATCACCTGTGTTGAACTAGTTAAATGATAAGAAAGCTGTTTCTTCACAGGTGATTGCAATAATAAATTAAGAGGGAAGTCCAGAAACAGAGCATTTTGTACCTAGTGGGGTGGGTCATGTTGGAGGGTCTGGTGTATACTCATCATGCTCTTCACCTCAGGGGCAAACGCAGGATTTGAAGGAAGGGGTTTCCAGAGGGGGGTGGAGCTAAACACAGGGGTGGAGACTGATTTTTTTTATATATATATATCATACTTGCCTACCTGACCCTCTCCATGAGGGAGAAAATGCTCTGTTCCTGGACTTTCCTGGTAATGTATGATTGCCATCACCTGTGGTGAGCTAGTTAATTGATAAGAAATGTGTTTCACCACAGGTGATGGCAATCATACATTACCAGGAAAGTCCAGGAACAGAGCATTTTCTCCCTCATGGAGAGGGTCAAGTAGGCAAGTATGATATATATATATATATATATATATATATATACACATACTGTATATATATGTAATTTTTCCTTCCTATACCGGATACAGATGACTTACATTCAGAGGTCCATCTATCTCCAAAGGTTCATTTGCTGTAAAGTAGCCACGTTCTCCTGCCCTGTTCCTCGGTGGGGAATTCTCCTTGGAGCTTTGTGACTCCTCAGGACTGGGTGATAAATGTTCTGTAGTACCCACAGATACCTAGGAAGGATCTCTACTCCACCAACCTCACCTGCACCGGCCAATTGGTTACAGCCATAACCCTGGCAGCATCAGTGGCCACATAATGAAATGACAGTTATAAAGCCTATGTAGTTGTGCAGTGTCAATGCTTTTCCTAATATGCTTCTTTTCTTGGGTAGGGTATGGATGTCGACATGATCATTCAACATTTATCATGTAAACATTCCGAGTTGATCGCTAGCTGAAATTGTTCGCTGCGTATCGATCGGGCTAAAAAATGGCACTTCTGCGCATGCATATGCGGAGCAATACGCATGCACGACGTACTTTCACAACATCTGATATAGTTTCACACAGGCTCAAGCGATGCTTTTCAGTCGCACTAGCTGCCGCAGAGTGATTGCCATGAAGTGGGCGTTTCTGGGTGGCAACTGACTGTTTTCAGGGAGTGTTCAGAAAAACGCAGGCATACCAGGAAAAACGCAGGCGTGGCTGGGAGAACGCAGGGCGTGTTTGTGACGTCAAATCCGGAACTGAATGGTCTGAAGTGATCGCAAGCGCTGAGTAGATTTTGAGCTGCTCTAAAACTGCTCAATTTTTTTTTGTAGCCGCTCTGCGATGGAAGTGGTCGTACTATTGCAAAAGCTAATATACACTCCCAGAGGGTGGCGGCATAGCGTTTGCATGGCAGTGAAATTCTGCTAGGGAGCGACCAACTCGGATTGACCCCCATAATCCCTGTTAGTCCTGTGGTGACTGACCTGCCCCTAGTAGCTGCAGTATCTCCCGGGTCCTGGTGATCATGTGACCATCACTATAAGGTCAGATCTCTGATCCCCTGGTGGCATTCTGATGACTATTCTTTTGCTATCACTAACCCCAATTCCTAACCATTCCCCTAGTGCAGGGGTGGCCAACCAGGCAGAGACAAAGAGCCAAAAAATCTTGTTAGGTACGTCAAAGAGCCGACATTGAGCCGAAGACGCGTGTGCAAAAATGGGGTGTGGCATTATGCCAGCTAGGACACACCCCTTGTATAAAACACATTGAAAAAGACAGATCCAGCATAAGATACATTTTAAAGCCAGATCCAACATAAAAAACATTGAAATAGTCACTTTCACATAAAATAATTAAAAAAGCCAAATCCATATAAAATATATTGAAAATCCAGATTCACATAATACACTTCAGCTCCCCCATGTGTCACTCCAACCAGCTCCAACATATGTCACTCCAGTCAGCACCCTCCTACAGTATGTCACTAGTCAGCTCCCCCATTGTGTCTCTCCTGCCAGAACACTCCTGTGTCACTCCAACCCACCCTCATATGTCACTGCAGTCCCCCCAACTTGTGCCCAGGGGCCGGCTGGGAAGGGGGAAAGGGAGGGGGAAGGTGCCATCTGACCCCCCTGGGCCAGTGCAATATAAGTGTTCCAGGGCCACTTGACTGCAGATTTCCAATAAAAAAATGGGTCTGCTTGCATGAGTCTGCCCCCCAGGCTAAAGGTTGCCAAGCCCATGATTGCAGCAGCCCCTTATGTGTCCTCTGTTTGCCAGTGGATGTCTCACCTATAGTATTTGGCTTCCTCAGTTTTCAGTCCCTGTAGTGTTGCTGCGTGTCTGGCTGGAGTGCAGCGGTTTCTGTATCTGTTGTGGTCACGTGACTTTGAGTGTTGGGAGCCACATTTGAGTAAAGAAAGAGCCACATGTGGCTCAAGAGCCACTGGTTGGCCACCGCTGCCCTAGTGCCTAGCCCCCTCCCCCTGCAGCCTAACACTAACCTCCCCCGTAAACTTTACCCTAACCCTTCTGCCAACAACCTAACCCCAATGCCTTCATTCTGAGAATGGCTCTCATTCCGAGTTGAACGCGCGCTAGCTGCTTTTAGCAGCTGTGCAAACGCTAAGATGCCGCCCTCTGGGAGTGTATCTTAGCTTAGCAGAAGTGCAAA
The DNA here is from genome assembly GCF_028390025.1 of Pseudophryne corroboree. Classification (NCBI taxonomy): domain Eukaryota; kingdom Metazoa; phylum Chordata; class Amphibia; order Anura; family Myobatrachidae; genus Pseudophryne; species Pseudophryne corroboree. The sequence continues at coordinate 56,787,180 of NC_086446.1, read as the reverse complement.
CGAAAGGTTAGCAGAACTGCTCCAAAATATTTTCATGCAGTTTCTGAGTGGCTGCAGACCTACTCCTACCTTGCGATCACTTCAGACTATTTAGTTCCTGTTTTGACGTCACAAACATGACCTGCGTTCGTCCAGCCACTCCCCCGTTTCTCCAGGAACGCCTGCGTTTTTACCTGACACGCCTGCGTTTTTACCACCCCGAAACGCCTCTTTCCTGTCAATCACTCAGCGATCAGCAGTGCGACTGAAAAGCGCCGCTATACCTTGTGTGAAACTACATCGGTTTTTGTGAAAGTACTTCGCACGCGCGCACTGCGCCCCATACGCATGCGCAGAAATGCAGATTTTTAGCCTGATCGCTGCGCTGTGAACAACGGCCGCTAGCGATCATCTCAGAATGACCCCCAATGTCACCACATTGCCTGTTGTCTTTTTAACAGTGTCAATAACATAACTGTTGACATGATGAAAGTTGTCACTGGTATGGTCAGTGTTTTGACTACATTACCTTATAATATGTCTGTATAAAATACTGTTTTTACTTACACCACACTATAATGAGCACTGCTTAGTTTGCATTGAAATTATTATTCTTTCATGTCACAGTACACTAATGGCAGTATATATAGGAATGCATCAGTGAGGGGGAATGCAGTGTATGACCCCCTCCCCCTGCCCTGGGGGCTGTGCAGATGCTGCTCTGTCGTCAGACGTTAGTGCTGCACACATCAGGAAATAACTCTGTGGCCTCCGTCCTCTGGGTGCGGTTTAGGAGTTATTTCCTTTCGTTTTTATTTTTCTTCCCCTCATGTCTGTGTAACGGTAGCTTCTGTTTTATCTTTTCTGTATATTCTATTGAGTTTACACCTGACATATTTCTCTGCATTGTCTCATGTCTGTAACTCCTCAGGTAAATGTTTTCTGAATTATCTACTAAATTAAGTGTAGGCAACTTGTGGCACTCCAGCTACTGTGGAACTACACATTCCAGCATTCCCTGTCATGTTTTCTGTGTTAGGGCATGCTAAGACTGAGGCAGGGCATGCTGGGATGTGTAGTACCACAGCAGCAGGAGTGCTAAAGGTTGCCTGCCCTTGTTCTAAATAGAGATCCTGTAATTGAAGCATTATAGAAAGGTTACCGGTAATTCATCCTAATTGCTGATTGGCTGATGTGTATAAAGTGACCTCTGCAGTAGTCAGTAATAATGAAGCCTTTGGAAAGTATCCCAGATCTATGTGCAATAATCTGCATTTTATTTCCTACTAGGACATGTAAGATCTCATTACCTGCTGCGTGATGGCCACTTCCTCCAAAAGTGAGTATCAGCTTTTATAATCACCTGTAATTAATCCTATTATCCATTGCTTGCATAGGGCTTATGCAGCTGAACGCAATTGACACCAAGGGGTATATTTACTAAAGTCCCGATTTTGTCCGTTCTTTTTCTTTCTTCTAAGTGTCAACACAGGAATTTACTAAGCACCAATCTCGGCAGTGTTGGGGCTATTCGTAATGGGTTTCACGGCAGAGATAGAAAATACGAATGAATAGACCATCGGGCAAACACGGCTGTTTATTCATACAACACGGGAATTTACTATTCATTCGTATTTGGGTGTTTGTCTCTGAATGGTCAATTGCGGGTGTATTTTTTTGCGATTCATTAAAAAAGCAGCAAAAAAATAGACCTGCTTTTTCCTGGCGTGTTTGGATAGTCATGCACGTATCAGTGAGATCCGTGCATGGTTATCTGTGCGAAAGGGTCTGTTTAGGTTAAAAGTGTAAAAAAAAAATTGTGTGGGGTCCCCCCTCCTAAGCATAACCAGCCTTGGGCTCTTTGAGCTGGTCCTGGTTGTAAAAATACAGGGAAAAAATTATGTAGGGTTCCCCCATATTTAAACAACCAGCACCGGGCACTGCGTCCGGTCCTGGTTCAAAAAATACGGGGGACAAAAGAAGTAGGGGTCCTTCGTATTTTTAAAACCAGCACCGGGCTCCACTAGCCAGAGAGATAATGCCACAGCCAGGGGATAATTTTATACTGGTCCCTGCGGCCGTGGCATTACCCCCCAACTAGTCACCCCTGGCTGGGGTACCCTGGAGGAGTGGGGACCCCTTAAATCAAGGGGTCCCCCCTCCTGCCACCCAAGGACCAGGGGTGAAGATGGGAGGCTGATAGCCATAGTGTAAAAATAAAGAATATTTTTTTTTTTTTTAGAAGAACTACAAGTCCCAGAAAGCCTCCCCTGCAAGCTGGTACTTGGAGAACCACAAGTACCAGCATGTGGGTAAATAACGGGCCCGCTAGTACCTTTAGATCTACTACAAATAAAATAAAAAATAAAAAATACACAAGACACACACCGTGATAGTATAACTTTAAGTGACATACATGCACACTTACACACATACATACTTACCTATGTTGACATGGAGCCCCTCTGTCCTCTTCTTCAGTAGAATCCACGTGGTACCTGTAAATAAAAAATATACTTACAAACAATCCTGTGTAGATCGGTCCTATTCTTTAAGCTTGTAATCCAGGGACTTGTTAAAATAAGAAAACGAACAACCCGAAACACAAACTGAAAGGGGTCCCATATTTGCACATGGAACCCATTCCCCGACTGGCGGGACCCCCTGTGACTCCTGTCAGTGAAGGTCCTGCCAGCCAATCAGGGAGCGCCACGTCATGGCACTCTCCTGATTGGCTGTGCGCTCCTACACTGTCAATCAGAGGAGCGCACTGGTTACAATGTAGCGTAGCGGCGCTCCATTGTGACCAATAATGCGAACTTTGCAGTCTGCGGTTAACCGCAAAGTTAATTGGGGTCATTTGTGGCACCTGACAGAGAAATTAGCATCATACTGTATGTTGAGGTTTGTTTTTTTTTGCCAGCCCATGCCTGCCTTTGTACTTTTTTGTACTTGTACACGTTCTCTGTACAGTGCTGCAGAATAGGAGTAATAATAATAATAAGCAAATAATTATAAATGATAAATGAATACCAGCATCCCCTGGCAGCCAAGGATATGCTGGAATGTGTAATACTACAAGTTCCAACATGCCCATCCCTTTAAAAGTGGCATGAGCAAACTCTGACCTATATTTGACCTGAGATATTAATGTTACACACCCACAGCCCAGAGGTGTAGGACTAGCCTTAGTGCTATCAGCAGCAGGATGGTTATCCTGAGGGGAGGGTTATACATCTCCGTGCTGACCGGCCTAAGGATGGTCTTACACTGTGACAAGGGGATGTGTTTCCCTGCTATGGTGCCACTAGCCTGGGCTGGCAATGCCTACTACTGGTAATGGCATTCTCACAGGGAAACCACTTTTTTGGCCCACTGAGTTTTGCTGCTGGCAGTAATTGGACCTAGAACATGTCGACCTAGAGTCCCTGTCAACCAAGAAACCATGTTGACCTATTTACTGTCGACTAATACTGGTCGACCTATACATTGTCGACCTAAGTCTTTTTGATCCCCAGTAATTGTGCTGGTTGTGTTTTTAGAGGGATGATTCCTTTTTGTATATTTATTGATAAGCCAGATGCATGCTGGTCATCATTCTCCTCAGCACAGATCATGGGAAGAGGCAGCCAGAACTGACACACATCCTGTTAGGCGTGTCAGTGACCTCCTTTATTCTAAAGGGTGAATTCAATTCTTGTCAGAAAATGCCATCTTGTTGGAAAGACGGCAGTTTCCGACTGTTTTAGGTCGGAAGGGGTTCTGACCTATTCAATGCTGCCTCCATTTTTCTGACAAGTCGGGAATTCACAACTTGTCGGAAAACGTGTATTATCGGAATCCACGTGTTCTGTCGGAAGCGCGGCCAAACCCGACAGGTTTTGGCCCTGTTTCCGACAATGTCAATCCGACTTTAAAAAAAGTCGGATTTACATTGTTGGGAACGGGCCAAACATGTCGGGTTTGGGGGAGTCATCGAATACTCATATGTCGGAACCTTTCCGTCTGAGAGGATCCAACATGAATTGAGTATACCCATAAATCTCTGATAAGGAGCGTTAATGTGTTTAATGTACTCCTCAGCTCCCCCATTCTGCCTGTCTGCGGCAAAACAGGTGCAACCAGAAAGACTAAAGCTGCGTACACATTAAACGATGTGTACCACGCGCGATATCGCCAGCGGCAAGACTGGCATCGGCAAGTGCATACACACCGGCAGCGACGAGTGATGGCGGGAAGTGGAGAGGAGGCGGCCCTCGCTGGTAAAGTCACCAATTGGACCATCATGCAGGTCTGACGGAGGATGTCACTGATGACGCACCGGAGTGCACATCAGCAGCGACACAGTGCATACACACTAGACGATATCGTGAACGATGTGTCGGAATCGGGGCACATCATCCATGATATCGTCTAGTGTGTACCTGATGTAAGAAGAAACACAACCCCGATGCCACTAATAAACTATAGAAAATAGATCTTCTGTTAGACCTTTAGCAGCTGTTTATAATAACCTCTGTGTCCATTATAAATAATTGTAGACCAAAATAAAGTAAAATAATCAGCACTTAGTGGTAAGATAAATCAAATGGCTCTAAGCATACAATAATAATATGTGATAAAAGCTGCAATGTTGCAACAGTGAAATCAAGAAAAAACACATAATATAGTACACTTACAACTTACAAGTGGTTACTGCTAAAACATGAGGTCACACTAGTATAATAAAGGAACGTTCTGCACTCAATATGTAATAATCGGGATGTTTGCACTGCAGTTTGTTCAGCCAGTATAGAACATGTAATAAAGTAATAACATTACTGAAATTAAGCCTGTGCAGGGAAACCAGTTATGTGTGAGTACATACAGTAGTAGGTGTGCCTTGTGTGCACAGGCACACCCTAATATCGGGTACCCCCAACATGCCAGGTCGAACACCAATGTTAAAACCAGAATCAGCCCTGGCCAGTTTCGACTGCATACCTACCAACTGTACGGCTATTGCTCTGGGACAGTTCCGCTGTTATGGGGTGGGGGAAATAGGGAGAACACACGCAGCAGGTGAACAGATGCCATGCGCATGCACGCAGTGCTCTATTCACAGTACACAGAGAGCATGGGGGCTGTACAGTGACGCTAGGCTCCACCCCTTTACTGAGACCGCGCCTCCTTGTATGCTGCTGGCCAATTACACATAGGCGGTGATTCCGAGTTGTTCGCTCGCTAGCTGCTTTTAGCAGCATTGCACACGCTAAGCCACCGCCACTGGGAGTGTATCTTAGCTTAGCAGAATTGCGAACTAATGATTAGCAGAATTGCAAATAGAAATTTCTTGGCAGTTTCTGAGTAGCTCCAGACCTACTCACAAATAGCGATCAGTTCAGTCAGTTTCGTTCCAGGTTTGATGTCACAAACACACCCAGCATTCGCCCAGACACTCCCCCGTTTCTCCAGAGACTCCCGCTTTTTCCCCTGAAACGCCTGCGTTTTTCCGCACACTCCCAGAATACGGCCAGTTTCCGCCCAGAAACACCCACTTCCTGTCAATCACACTCCGATCAGCAGAACTTTTGTGCTAATTTACCTAGCGCAGGCATGCTGTGTACATTGCGCATGCCCAGTTTGCAACTAATCGCTCCGTAGCGGAAAAAAAAAATAACAACGAGCGAACAACTCGGAATGACCCCCCATAGCACGGCTTCCTCTCCTGTCTGACAAGTCACGAGCACACAGAGCAGCCAATCCGGTTAGAAGCTGCTTCTGTGCTACAGAACCCAGGAGGCCAGAAGCTTAGGCACTGGAGAATGGCTCGGGAGGAGGGGGATTCAGGCCGAGTGTCTGCAGGAAGCCTAGAGAGCAGTAGAAGCACATGGGGCGGTATTGATCACTGGATCAGAGGGGAAATAGCACCTCGCTGGGGCACATGACTTGCTCCCACTGTGGGGCCCTTACAGGTTCTGGCAGGGAAGGCCTCTGTATCCCAGCAAGGCCACTGTATGCAGTTGCCCAGGTGTATAGACCCATCAGCCAGGGGCACGGGGGGTTTCCCCAGAGAATGACAACCCCACAGTCAAGACCAGTCACCTGTTTAGCATGCATGGATCTGCAGGTGGTCTGAAGTGGGTGGTACTGGTTCCTCAGGGAGTCCCCATTGGCACATTCTTATTGGTATTGTCCCCTCAGAGACTCCACACTAGCCCATTTTTACTTGTATTGGCCTTTCTGGGAATGCCCACTGGTCTATTATTACTGCTTCTAGCACCCCAAGGTAATCACAGCTTTTATCTGCAAGTCATTATGACTGATCTACGGAGGTGGTGGCCTCAGGACTGTGGTATATATTATAGCCTGTAATTTGTAGATAATAAAGTCTCTGCAGGCGGTGGGATACGTTGTCCTCATGTCATACAGTAGTTTTAATTAAAGTGTGTAGATGGACAGACTAGATGGGCCAAGTGGTTCTTATCTGCCGTCATATTCTATGTTTCTATGTTACACTGCCACAATGTCAAAGCACTATCTCAGCTCATCTCTAGCCTTGACACTGCCCGCAGTTGCGCTAAGTGATTTCTAACCTGCCATTGCCTGGCCACCCATGCTGATAGCTAACCTGTATACTTGGACAGGGGCGGAAATCCTGGAGACAATTAAGTCAGTTGCCACTTGCCTCCAGCCCTAAGGGGGGCACCTGGCTCCTCCATTTTCTCCTATATGTGCCCTTCCTGCTTTAATAGAAGAGCCAACAAGCAGAGGCGGAGTGCTGATCAGCATCAGCGTGGCCACCCCCTCTGTGACCTAGACTCCGCACTCTGCCCTGTCGGCTGTGCTGTGGTCGCAGATGCAACATGAAATCAGCCTGCGGCCCTGGCTGTACTTGACTGAGGAGCCAGTCGGCAAACAGTGTTCACAATGGAGGGTAACACACTGTCATTGTCTGTGGAGGTCGGGACTCATGAGTTGTGAGAGTAGCATTGGGCATTGGCAGTTCAAAATAAATGGTATGACCCAAGAAGAGGGTAATATCACACAGTGGAAGGGAGGGGGGCATGGCTCACACAGGGGAAGTGGAGTACATGGCTCTCACATGAGGAAGTAATGGAACATGGCTCACACAGGGGAAGTGGAGTACATGGCTCTCACATGAGGAAGTAATGGAACATGGCTCACACAGGGGAAGTGGAGTACATGGCTCTCACATGAGGAAGTAATGGAACATGGCTCACACAGGGGAAGTGGAGTACATGGCTCTCACATGAGGAAGTAATGGAACATGGCTCACACAGGGGAAGTGGAGTACATGGCTCTCACACGAGGAAGTAATGGAACATGGCTCACACAGGGGAAGTGGAGTACATGGCTCTCACATGAGGAAGTAATGGAACATGGCTCACACAGGGGAAGTGGAGTACATGGCTCTCACATGAGGAAGTAATGGAACATGGCTCACACAGGGGAAGTGGAGTACATGGCTCTCACATGAGGAAGTAATGGAACATGGCTCACACAGGGGAAGTGGAGTACATGGCTCTCACATGAGGAAGTAATGGAACATGGCTCACACAGGGGCCCCTAGTTGTAATAAAAGGGAGAGACATGCCAAGCAGCCACATGGACGATGTGTAATGTTAGCCTCTGTGATGGTGTAGTGTCGTACCTGTTTCCTCCGGATGATGCCTGCTGGTTTAGTACCTAATGCGGCTTCTTCCACAGGAGCCTGTGGCAGAAAGATGGAAACCCCAAAAGGGACCCACAGATAAACAGTAGACAAGGACACGTGACAACAATTTATTGTTGCAGGTTTGCGCAGGTCACCACTATAAATGAGATTGGGTTACTATGAACCGAATATAATGTGTATCAACACTATCTGGAACTTACATTAACTTCAACCACCAGCATCAATCTGTAACATTTCAATTAAAACACATGAGTAACTTTTGGTAATCAATTACATTAGCAGCAACTAATACTCTAATACCACTCGGCACCAGCTTAGTTGAATTCAGTTGAGTTTTTGGCCTGTAGGTATGAATGAGCAGGTACCAACGATGAATGAGCGTGGGGCCGCGCTTTGGCCCTCATTCCGAGTCGTTCGCTCGTTCTTTTTCATCGCATCGCAGTGAAAATCCGCTTAGTACGCATGCGCAATGTTCGCACTGCGACTGCGCCAAGTAATTTTGCTATGAAGAAAGGATTTTTACTCACGTCTTTTCCTTCGCTCCGGCGATCGTAGTGTGATTGACAGGAAATGGGTGTTACTGGGCGGAAACACGGCGTTTTATGGGCGTGTGGATGAAAACGCTACCGTTTCCGGAAAAAACGCAGGAGTGGCCGGAGAAACGGGGGAGTGTCTGGGCGAACGCTGGGTGTGTTTGTGACGTCAAATCAGGAATGACAAGCACTGAACTGATCGCACAGGCAGAGTAAGGTTGAAGTTACTCAGAAACTGCAAAGTAGTTTGTAATCGCAATATTGCGAATACATCGGTCGCAATTTTAAGATGCTAAGATACACTCCCAGTAGGCGTAGGCTTAGCGTGTGTAACTCTGCTAAATTCGCATTGCGACCGATCAACTCGGAATGAGGGCCATTGTTCATCATTGGTGCCTACACACTGAACGATATGAACGAGAACGTTCATATCGTTCAGTAAAATTTTTTAGTTTGGGTGGGTTATTTTGTTTCTGTGCAGGGTAAATACTGGCTGCTTTATTTTTACACTGTAATTTAGATTGCAGATTGAACACACCCCACCCAAATCTAGCTCTCTCTGCACATGTTACATCTGGGTGGTCTTCAGTATGCCGGCTCTCGGGATCCCGGCGCACAGTATACCCGCGCCGGAATCCCGACAGCCACCATACCGACACTTATTCTCCCTTGTGGGGGTCAACGACCCCCCTGGAGGGAGAAAAAAATAGTGTGGCACGCATGGCGCGCCACCGTGCCCGCAGTGTGGCGAGCACAGCGAGCCCGCAAGTAGCTCATTTGCGCTCGCCACACTGTTGGTATGCCGGCGGTCGGGCTCCCGGCGCCGGTATGCTGGTCATTGGGAGCCCGACCGCCGGCATACCATACTACACCCTTACATCTGCCTCCCCTGCACTGCACATGGTTTTGCCAATCTGCTAACAAAATCACTGCTACGATCAGGTCTGAATTACGGATACCCCCATGGTTTTGCCCAACTGCTAACAAATTAGCGATCAGGTCTGAATAGGCCCAGCATAAGCTTTGATTATGTTTAGTGTTATGTAGTTTTACATTATATTTACGTGTATGGGAGAATATTTGCAGTTTTATATGGTTGTAATGATAGACTGGTATGGATATAGGCCCTCATTCCGAGTTGATCGGTCGCAAGGCGAATTTAGCAGATTTGCACACGCTAAGCCGCCGCCTACTGGGAGTGTATCTTAGCATCTTAAAATTGCGACCGATGTATTCGCAATATTGCGATTACAAACTTCTTAGCAGTTTCAGAGTAGCTTCACACTTACTCGGCATCTGCGATCAGTTCAGTGCTTGTCGTTCCTGGTTTGACGTCATAAACACACCCAGCGTTCGCCCAGACACTCCCCCGTTTCTCCGGCCACTCCTGCGTTTTTTCCGGAAACGGTAGCGTTTTCAACCACACGCCCATAAAACGCCGTGTTTCCGCCCAGTAACACCCATTTCCTGTCAATCACACTACGATCGCCGGAGCGAAGAAAAAGCCGTGAGTAAAAATACTATCTTCATACCAAAATTACTTGGCGCAGTCGCAGTGCGATTATTGCGCATGCGTACTAAGCGGATTTTCATTGCGATGCGATGAAAAATACCTAGCGAACGACTCGGAATGAGGGCCATAGCACTTACAATAGTTATATTTGTTTAAAGATTTATTACATTTTTAGGGTGCAATTGATAGTCATGAATTTGAGCGTGTTTTACTGTCTGATATTAGTACTCTGTTGATTTATAGATTATTTGTGATATATTTATAGTAAGAAACCCTGTGGTCCTCAAAGCACCCCGATGGTCCAGGTATTAGGTATATCCATGCTCAGCACAGAGGGTTAAATCAAATTGACTGAGGTGCTAATTAATTCACCTGTGGACAAGCTTGCATAAACTTACAACCTGGAGCATTGGGGTTCCTTGTTATGGACCTACCTGATGAGGTTACTTGGACGTTGCTGGGTAGGCCTATAGCACTGGATAAGATTATGCAAAAAATCTCTAGTTATTGCAAAATTTGTTAGTTTTAATTAGTAATGTCAGATAGTGCACCTGCATCTTTTTTATTTATGTGTGTGGCACTATAGGTCTCAGCAAGGTAGCACCTCTCAATAATCTGTGTGGGGAAAGGCTATTTAATAAAATATTGATTATGACTTATTAACATATAGGACTACAGGCATAGAAATAATCTTTCATGAAAAACAACAAATCATCCGTATATACAGTAGTGCCACTTTATCTATCCAACAACCTATTTCAAATGCCCGAAAACCCTGATGTAATCATAATATACAGGCTAAGGGCTCAATTGTGATGGCAAACAGTGCCAGTAAAAGGGAACAACCTTGTATTGCTCCACATGCTAACAGAGAAGATGAAATATAACCATTCAAGCTTCTGGAGCGAAATATAAAATCTGCACCTATTTTATAAATACAGGTCCTATTGGCAATAGGATCTGTATTTATAAAATGGGTGCAGCTTTTATACTTAAGGGTCTCTCACAGAAATTAGATTTTTTTGCATAATCTTATCCAGTGCTATAGGTCTACACAGCAACGTTCAAGCAACCTCATCAGGAAGGTCCATAACAAGGAAACCCAATGCTCCAGGTTTTAAGTTTATGCATCTTGTCCACAGGTGACTTAATTAGCACCTCAGTCAATTTGATTTAACCCTCTGTGCTGGGCTGGATATTCCTAATACCTGGACTATCGGGGTGCTTTGAGGACCACATTTGAGAACCTCTGTTCCATGGGTTGAAGTCTAGGGCATGGGACATTACTAATTAATACTAACAAATTTTGCAATACATTTGCAATAACAAGGGATTGTTTGCATAATCTTATTATTAGAGATGAGCGGGTTCGGTTCCTCGGAATCCGAACCCGCCCGAACTTCAGCCTTTTTTGCACGGGTCCGAGCAGACTCGGATCCTCCCGCCTTGCTCGTTTAACCCGAGCGCGCCCGAACGTCATCATCCCGCTGTCGGATTCTCGCGAGACTCGGATTCTATATAAGGAGCCGCGCGTCGCCGCCATTTTCACACGTGCATTGAGATTGATAGGGAGAGGACGTGGCTGGCCTCCTCTCCGTTTAGATTAGAAGATAGAGACGAGTGACATTTGATTTACTACTAATTTTGGGGAGCAGTTGTTAGGAGTACTCAGTACAGTGCAGAGTTTTGCTGATAGTGACTACCAGTTTTATTATAATCCGTTCTCTGCCTGAAAAAAACGATACATACCATATCTGTGCTCAGCCTTAGTGTGCTGCATGATATATCATCTATGTATATCTGACTGTGCTGAGTGCTCACTGCTCACACAGCTTAATTGTGGGGGAGACTGGGGAGCAGTTATAGCAGGAGTACAGTGCACACTTTTGCTGCCAGTGACCACCAGTATATTGTCTGCCTGAAAAAGTTAAACACTCCTGTGGTGGTTTTTTTTTTTTATTCTATAAACGCATTCTGCTGACAGTGTCCAGCAGGTCCGTCATTCATTATATTTATTTACCTACAGTAGTGTTATATATTTTTTTTCATCTCTATCATCTTTATCATCTCTATATTAGCAGACGCAGTACGGTAGTCCACGGCTGTGGCTATCTCTGTGTCGTCAGTGCTCATCCTAATTGTATACCTACCTACCTGTGGTGGGTTTTTTTTTTCTATCTTCTTCATACTAGTAGTTTAGGAGTCTGCTGACAGTGTCCACCAGGTCCATCATTATATTATATACCTACAGTAGTAATATATTTAGTATATTATCTATACTAGCAGACGCAGTACGGTAGTCCACGGCTGTGGCTATCTCTGTGTCATCAGTGCTCGTCCATAATTGTATACCTACCTACCTGTGGTGGGTTTTTTTTTCTATCTTCTTCATACTAGTAGTTTAGGAGTCTGATGACAGTGTCCACCAGGTCCGTCATTATATTATATACCTACAGTAGTAATAAATGTATTATATTATCTATACTAGCAGACGCAGTACGGTAGTCCACGGCTGTGGCTATCTCTGTGTCGTCAGTGCTCGTCCATAATTGTATACCTACCTACCTGTGGTGGGGTTTTTTTTTCTATCTTCTTCATACTAGTAGTTTAGGAGTCTGCTGACAGTGTCCAGCAGGTCCGTCATTATATTATATATACCTACAGTAGTTATATATATATTTTTTTTATATCATTAATTATCATCTCTATACTAGCAGACGCAGTACGGTAGTCCACGGCTGTAGCTACCTCTGTGTCGTCAGTCACTCGTCATCCATAAGTATACTAGTATCCATCCATCTCCATTGTTTACTTGAGGTGCCTTTTAGTTGTACCTATTAAAATATGGAGAACAAAAATGTTGAGGTTCCAAAAATAGGGAAAGATCAAGATCCACTTCCACCTCGTGCTGAAGCTGCTGCCACTAGTCATGGCCGAGATGGTGAAATTCCATCAACGTCGTCTGCCAAGGCTGATGCCCAATGTCATAGTACAGAGCATGTAAAATCCAAAACACAAAAGATCAGTAAAAAAAGGACTCAAAAATCTAAATTAAAATCGTCTGAGGAGAAGCGTAAACTTGCCAATATGCCATTTACCACACGGAGTGGCAAGGAACGGCTGAGGCCCTGACCTATGTTCATGGCTAGTGGTTCAGCTTCACATGAGGATGGAAGCACTCAGCCTCTCTCTAGAAAAATGAAAAGACTTAAGCTGGCAAAAGCACAGCAAAGAACTGTGCGTTCTTCGAAATCACAAATCCACAAGGAGAGTCCAATTGTGTCGGTTGCGATGCCTGACCTTCCCAACACTGGACGTGAAGAGCATGCGCCTTCCACCATTTGCACGCCCCCTGCAAGTGCTGGAAGGAGCACCCGCAGTCCAGTTCCTGATAGTCAGATTGAAGATGTCAGTGTTGAAGTGCACCAGGATGAGGAGGATATGGGTGTTGCTGGCGCAGGGGAGGAAATTGACAAGGAGGATTCTGATGGTGAGGTGGTTTGTTTAAGTCAGGCACCGGGGAGACACCTGTTGTCCGTGGGAGGAATATGGCCATTGACATGCCTGGTGAAAATACCAAAAAAATCAGCTCTTTGGTGTGGAAGTATTTCAACAGAAATGCGGACAACAGGTGTCAAGCCGTGTGTTGCCTTTGTCAAGCTGTAATAAGTAGGGGTAAGGACGTTAACCACCTCGGAACATCCTCCCATATACGTCACCTGCAGCGCATTCATCATAAGTCAGTGACAAGTTCAAAAACTTTGGGCGACAGCGGAACCAGTCCACTGACCAGTAAATCCCTTCCTCTTGTAACCAAGCTCACGCAAACCAACCCACCAACTCCCTCAGTGTCAATTTCCTCCTTACCCAGGAATGCCAATAGTCCTGCAGACCATGTCACTGGCAATTCTGACGAGTCCTCTCCTGCCTGGGATTCCTGCGATGCATCCTTGAGTGTAACGCCTCCTGCTGCTGGCGCTGCTGTTGTTGCTGCTGGGAGTCGATGGTCATCCCAGAGGGGAAGTCGTAAGACCACTTTTACTACTTCCACCAAGCAATTGACTGTCCAACAGTCCTTTGAGAGGAAGATGAAATATCACAGCAGTCATCCTGCTGCAAAGCGGATAACTGAGGCCTTGGCATCCTGGGCGGTGAGAAACGTGGTTCCGGTATCCATCGTTACTTCAGAGCCAACTATAGACTTGATTGAGGTACTGTGTCCCCGGTACCAAATACCATCTAGGTTCCATTTCTCTAGGCAGGCGATACCGAAAATGTACACAGACCTCAGAAAAAGACTCACCAGTGTCCTAAAAAAAGCAGTTGTACCCAATGTCCACTTAACCACGGACATGTGGACAAGTGGAGCAGGGCAGACTCAGGACTATATGACTGTTACAGCCCACTGGGTAGATGTATTGACTTCCGCCGCAAGAACAGCAGCGGCGGCACCAGTAGCAGCATCTCGCAAACGCCAACTCTTTCCTAGGCAGGCTACGCTTTGTATCACCGCTTTCCAGAATACGCACACAGCTGAAAACCTCTTAAGGCAACTGAGGAAGATCATCGCAGAATGGCTTACCCCAATTGGACTCTCCTGTGGATTTGTGGCATCGGACAACGCCAGCAATATTGTGCGTGCATTACATCTGGGCAAATTCCAGCACGTCCCATGTTTTGCACATACCTTGAATTTGTGGGTGCAGAATTATTTAAAAAACGACAGGGGCGTGCAAGAGATGCTGTCGGTGGCCAGAAGAATTGCGGGACACTTTCAGCGTACAGGCACCACGTACAGAAGACTGGAGCAACACCAAAAACGCCTGAACCTGCCCTGTCCTCATCTGAAGCAAGAAGTGGTAACGAGGTGGAAATCAACCCTCTATATGCTTCAGAGGATGGAGGAGCAGCAAAAGGCCATTCAAGCCTATACATCTGACCACGATATAGGAGGTGGAATGCACCTGTCTCAAGCGCAGTGGAGAATGATTTCAACGTTGTGCAAGGTTCTGCAACCTTTTGAACTTGCCACACGTGAAGTCAGTTCAGACACTGCCAGCCTGAGTCAGGTCATTCCGCTCATCAGGCTTTTGCAGAAGAAGCAGGAGGCATTGAAGGAGGAGCTAAAACAGAGCGATTCCGCTAGGCATGTGGGACTTGTGGATGGAGCCCTTCATTCGCTTAACCAGGATTCACGGGTGGTCAATCTGTTGAAATCAGAGCACTACATTTTGGCCCCCGTGCTCGATCCTAGATTTAAAACCTACGTTGGATCTCTCTTTCCGGCAGACACAAGTCTGCAGGGGTTCAAAGAACTGCTGGTGAGAAAATTGTCAAGTCATGCGGACTGCGACCTCTCAACATCTCCTCCTTCACATTCTCCCGCAACTGGGGGTGCGAGGAAAAGGCTACGAATTCCGAGCCCACCCGCTGGCGGTGATGCAGGGCAGTCTGGAGCGACTGCTGATGCTGACATCTGGTCCGGACTGAAGGACCTGCCAACGATTACTGACATGTCGTCTACTGTCACTGCATATGATTCTCTCACCATTGAAAGAATGGTGGAGGATTATATGAGTGACCACATCCAAGTAGGCATGTCAGACAGTCCGTACGTATACTGGCAGGAAAAAGAGGCAATTTGGAGGCCCTTGCACAAACTGGCTTTATTCTACCTAAGTTGCCCTCCCACAAGTGTGTACTCCGAAAGAGTGTTTAGTGCCGCCGCTCACCTTGTCAGAAATCGGCGTACGAGGTTACTTCCAGAAAATGTGGAGAAGATGATGTTCATTAAAATGAATTATAATCAATTCCTCCGTGGAGACATTCACCAGCAGCAATTGCCTCCAGAAAGTACACAGGGAGCTGTGATGGTGGATTCCAGTGGGGACGAATTAATAATCTGTGAGGAGGGGGATGTACACGGTGATGAATCGGAGGATGATGATGAGGTGGACATCTTGCCTCTGTAGAGCCAGTTTGTGCAAGGAGAGATTAATTGCTTCTTTTTTGTTGGGGGTCCAAACCAACCCGTCATTTTAGTCACAGTCGTGTGGCAGACCCTGTCACTGAAATGATGGGTTGGTTAAAGTGTGCATGTCCTGTTTATACAACATAAGGGTGGGTGGGAGGGCCCAAGGACAATTCCTTCTTGCACCTCTTTTTTCTTTAATTTTTCTTTGTATCATGTGCTGTTTGGGGAGTATTTTTTGGAAGGGCCATCCTGCGTGACACTGCAGTGCCACTCCTAGATGGGCCAGGTGTTTGTGTCGGCCACTTGAGTCGCTGAGCTTAGTCACACAGCTACCTCATTGCGCCTCTTTTTTTCTTTGCGTCATGTGCTGTTTGGGGAGTGTTTTTTGGAAGGGCCATCCTGCGTGACACTGCAGTGCCACTACTAGATGG
This sequence comes from Pseudophryne corroboree, assembly GCF_028390025.1. NCBI lineage: Eukaryota > Metazoa > Chordata > Amphibia > Anura > Myobatrachidae > Pseudophryne > Pseudophryne corroboree. The sequence goes on along the minus strand of NC_086446.1, from coordinate 56,771,072 downwards.
GCCAGGTGTTTGTGTCGGCCACTTGGGTCGCTGAGCTTAGTCACACAGCTACCTCATTGCGCCTCTTTTTTTCTTTGCGTCATGTGCTGTTTGGGGAGTGTTTTTTGGAAGGGCCATCCTGCGTGACACTGCAGTGCCACTCCTAGATGGGCCAGGTGTTTGTGTCGGCCACTTGGGTCGCTGAGCTTAGTCACACAGCTACCTCATTGCGCCTCTTTTTTTCTTTGCGTCATGTGCTGTTTGGGGAGTGTTTTTTGGAAGGGCCATCCTGCGTGACACTGCAGTGCCACTCCTTGATGGGCCAGGTGTTTGTGTCGGCCACTTGGGTCGCTGAGCTTAGTCACACAGCTACCTCATTGTGCCTCTTTTTTTCTTTGCGTCATGTGCTGTTTGGGGAGTGTTTTTTGGAAGGGCCATCCTGCGTGACACTGCAGTGCCACTCCTAGATGGGCCAGGTGTTTGTGTCGGTCACTTGGGTCGCTGAGCTTAGTCACACAGCTACCTCATTGTGCCTCTTTTTTTCTTTGCGTCATGTGCTGTTTGGGGAGTGTTTTTTGGAAGGGCCATCCTGCGTGACACTGCAGTGCCACTCCTAGATGGGCCAGGTGTTTGTGTCGGCCACTTGGGTCGCTGAGCTTAGTCACACAGCTACCTCATTGCGCCTCTTTTTTTCTTTGCGTCATGTGCTGTTTGGGGAGTGTTTTTTGGAAGGGCCATCCTGCGTGACACTGCAGTGCCACTCCTAGATGGGCCAGGTGTTTGTGTCGGCCACTTGGGTCGCTGAGCTTAGTCATCCAGCGACCTAGGTGCAAATTTTAGGACTAAAAATAATATTGTGAGGTGTGAGGTGTTCAGAATAGACTGAAAATGAGTGTAAATTATGGTTATTGAGGTTAATAATACTATGGGATCAAAATGACCCCCAAATTCAATGATTTAAGCTGTTTTTTAGGTTTTTTTTAAAAAAACACCCGAATCCAAAACACACCCGAATCCGACAAAATAAATTTGGTGAGGTTTTGCCAAAACGCGTTCGAACCCAAAACACGGCCGCGGAACCGAACCCAAAACCAAAACACAAAACCCGAAAAATTTCCGGTGCACATCTCTACTTATTATTGGATTATTGGCGGCAATTAGTTGTGGGGAAAACCCCATGGATAACTAAGTACCCAACACAGGCTCAACCCTGATCTGGGCAGATAAGCGGGCCTGAATAAAACGTAGGGGGTATCCAAGTACAGGTGCAAAAACATTTTTTTACGATGTTTCACCAACTTTATTTATTTATATATATATATATATATATATTTTTTACAGGCTATCCAATTTGGATCACCCGAAAAAAAGAGCTGTCCTCCCGAAAACACACAGGTTCAGTGAAACCTTGGTGTTTTCGTTAGAGATGAGCGGGTTCGGTTTCTCTGAATCCGAACCCGCCAGAACTTCATGTTTTTTTTCACGGGTCCGAGCGACTTGGATCTTCCCGCCTTGCTCGGTTAACCCGAGCGCGCCCGAACGTCATCATGACGCTGTCGGATTCTCGCGAGGCTCGGATTCTATCGCGAGACTCGGATTCTATATAAGGAGCCGCGCGTCGCCGCCATTTTCACACGTGCATTGAGATTGATAGGGAGAGGACGTGGCTGGCGTCCTCTCCATTTAGATTATAAGAGACTGAGAGAGATTTACTGGAGCTGACTAGGAGGAGTACTGTTACTGTAGAAGTGTAGAGACTGAGTGGAGAGAGTTTACTAGTGAGGACAGTGCAGTTTACTTTATAATCCGTTCTCTGCCTGAAAAAAGCGATACACAGCACACAGTGACTCAGTCACATACCATATCTGTGTGCACTGCTCAGGCTCAGGCCAGTGTGCTGCATCATCTATTATCTATATATAATATTATATATATCTGTCTGACTGCTCAGCTCACACAGCTTATAATTGTGGGGGAGACTGGGGAGCACTACTGCAGTGCCAGTTATAGGTTATAGCAGGAGCCAGGAGTACATAATATATTATATAGTGAGTGACCACCAGACACACAGTGCAGTTTATTTAATATATCCGTTCTCTGCCTGAAAAAAGCGATACACACAGTGACTCAGTCAGTCACATACCATATCTGTGTGCACTGCTCAGGCTCAGGCCAGTGTGCTGCATCATCTATTATCTATATATAATATTATATATATCTGTCTGACTGCTCAGCTCACACAGCTTATAATTGTGGGGGAGACTGGGGAGCACTACTGCAGTGCCAGTTATAGGTTATAGCAGGAGCCAGGAGTACATAATATATTATATAGTGAGTGACCACCAGACACACAGTGCAGTTTATTTAATATATCCGTTCTCTGCCTGAAAAAAAAGCGATACACACAGTGACTCAGTCAGTCACATACCATATCTGTGTGCACTGCTCAGGCTCAGGCCAGTGTGCTGCATCATCTATTATCTATATATAATATTATATATATCTGTCTGACTGCTCAGCTCACACAGCTTATAATTGTGGGGGAGACTGGGGAGCACTACTGCAGTGCCAGTTATAGGTTATAGCAGGAGCCAGGAGTACATAATATATTATATAGTGAGTGACCACCAGACACACAGTGCAGTTTATTTAATATATCCGTTCTCTGCCTGAAAAAAGCGATACACACAGTGACTCAGTCAGTCACATACCATATCTGTGTGCACTGCTCAGGCTCAGGCCAGTGTGCTGCATCATCTATTATCTATATATAATATTATATATATCTGTCTGACTGCTCAGCTCACACAGCTTATAATTGTGGGGGAGACTGGGGAGCACTACTGCAGTGCCAGTTATAGGTTATAGCAGGAGCCAGGAGTACATAATATATTATATAGTGAGTGACCACCAGACACACAGTGCAGTTTATTTAATATATCCGTTCTCTGCCTGAAAAAAGCGATACACACAGTGACTCAGTCAGTCACATACCATATCTGTGTGCACTGCTCAGGCTCAGGCCAGTGTGCTGCATCATCTATATATATTATATATCTGTCTGACTGCTCAGCTCACACAGCTTATAATTGTGGGGGAGACTGGGGAGCACTACTGCAGTGCCAGTTATAGGTTATAGCAGGAGCCAGGAGTACATATTATATTAAAATTAAACAGTGCACACTTTTGCTGCAGGAGTGCCACTGCCAGTGTGACTGACCAGTGACCTGACCACACTGACCACCAGTATAGTTAGTAGTATACTTATATTGTGATTGCCTGAAAAAGTTAAACACTCGTCGTGTGACTTCACTTGTGTGTTTTTTTTTTTTTATTCTATAAAAATAAAACTCATTCTGCTGACAGACAGTGTCCAGCAGGTCCGTCATTATATAATATATAATATATACCTGTCCGGCTGCAGTAGTGATATATATATATTTTTTATATCATTTATCATCCAGTCGCAGCAGACACAGTACGGTAGTTCACGGCTGTGGCTACCTCTGTGTCTCTGCACTCGGCAGGCAGTCCGTCCATAATTGTAATACCACCTAACCGTGGATTTTTTTCATTCTTCTTTATACATACATAGTTACATAGACATCTTCTCTTTATCAACCAGTCTATATTAGCTGCAGACACAGTACAGTACGGTAGTTCACGGCTGTGGCTACCTCTGTGTCTGCACTCGGCAGGCAGTCCGTCCATAATTGTATACCACCTAACCGTGGATTTTTTTCAGTCTTCTTTATACATACATAGTTACATAGACATCTTCTCTTTATCAACCAGTCTATATTAGCTGCAGACACAGTACAGTACGGTAGTTCACGGCTGTGGCTACCTCTGTGTCTGCAGTCGGCAGGCAGTCCATAATTGTATACTAGTATCCATCTCCATTGTTTACCTGAGGTGCCTTTTAGTTGTGCCTATTAAAATATGGAGAACAAAAATGTTGAGGTTCCAAAATTAGGGAAAGATCAAGATCCACTTCCACCTCGTGCTGAAGCTGCTGCCACTAGTCATGGCCGAGACGATGAAATGCCAGCAACGTCGTCTGCCAAGGCCGATGCCCAATGTCATAGTACAGAGCATGTCAAATCCAAAACACCAAATATCAGAAAAAAAAGGACTCCAAAACCTAAAATAAAATTGTCGGAGGAGAAGCGTAAACTTGCCAATATGCCATTTACCACACGGAGTGGCAAGGAACGGCTGAGGCCCTGGCCTATGTTCATGGCTAGTGGTTCAGCTTCACATGAGGATGGAAGCACTCAGCCTCTCGCTAGAAAAATGAAAAGACTCAAGCTGGCAAAAGCAGCACAGCAAAGAACTGTGCATTCTTCGAAATCCCAAATCCACAAGGAGAGTCCAATTGTGTCGGTTGCGATGCCTGACCTTCCCAACACTGGACGTGAAGAGCATGCGCCTTCCACCATTTGCACGCCCCCTGCAAGTGCTGGAAGGAGCACCCGCAGTCCAGTTCCTGATAGTCAGATTGAAGATGTCAGTGTTGAAGTACACCAGGATGAGGAGGATATGGGTGTTGCTGGCGCTGGGGAGGAAATTGACCAGGAGGATTCTGATGGTGAGGTGGTTTGTTTAAGTCAGGCACCCGGGGAGACACCTGTTGTCCGTGGGAGGAATATGGCCGTTGACATGCCAGGTGAAAATACCAAAAAAATCAGCTCTTCGGTGTGGAGGTATTTCACCAGAAATGCGGACAACAGGTGTCAAGCCGTGTGTTCCCTTTGTCAAGCTGTAATAAGTAGGGGTAAGGACGTTAACCACCTCGGAACATCCTCCCTTATACGTCACCTGCAGCGCATTCATAATAAGTCAGTGACAAGTTCAAAAACTTTGGGTGACAGCGGAAGCAGTCCACTGACCAGTAAATCCCTTCCTCTTGTAACCAAGCTCACGCAAACCACCCCACCAACTCCCTCAGTGTCAATTTCCTCCTTCCCCAGGAATGCCAATAGTCCTGCAGGCCATGTCACTGGCAATTCTGACGAGTCCTCTCCTGCCTGGGATTCCTCCGATGCATCCTTGCGTGTAACGCCTACTGCTGCTGGCGCTGCTGTTGTTGCCGCTGGGAGTCGATGGTCATCCCAGAGGGGAAGTCGTAAGCCCACTTGTACTACTTCCAGTAAGCAATTGACTGTTCAACAGTCCTTTGCGAGGAAGATGAAATATCACAGCAGTCATCCTACTGCAAAGCGGATAACTGAGGCCTTGACAACTATGTTGGTGTTAGACGTGCGTCCGGTATCCGCCGTTAGTTCACAGGGAACTAGACAATTTATTGAGGCAGTGTGCCCCCGTTACCAAATACCATCTAGGTTCCACTTCTCTAGGCAGGCGATACCGAGAATGTACACGGACGTCAGAAAAAGACTCACCAGTGTCCTAAAAAATGCAGTTGTACCCAATGTCCACTTAACCACGGACATGTGGACAAGTGGAGCAGGGCAGGGTCAGGACTATATGACTGTGACAGCCCACTGGGTAGATGTATGGACTCCCGCCGCAAGAACAGCAGCGGCGGCACCAGTAGCAGCATCTCGCAAACGCCAACTCTTTCCTAGGCAGGCTACGCTTTGTATCACCGCTTTCCAGAATACGCACACAGCTGAAAACCTCTTACGGCAACTGAGGAAGATCATCGCGGAATGGCTTACCCCAATTGGACTCTCCTGTGGATTTGTGGCATCGGACAACGCCAGCAATATTGTGTGTGCATTAAATATGGGCAAATTCCAGCACGTCCCATGTTTTGCACATACCTTGAATTTGGTGGTGCAGAATTTTTTAAAAAACGACAGGGGCGTGCAAGAGATGCTGTCGGTGGCCAGAAAAATTGCGGGACACTTTCGGCGTACAGGCACCACGTACAGAAGACTGGAGCACCACCAAAAACTACTGAACCTGCCCTGCCATCATCTGAAGCAAGAAGTGGTAACGAGGTGGAATTCAACCCTCTATATGCTTCAGAGGTTGGAGGAGCAGCAAAAGGCCATTCAAGCCTATACAATTGAGCACGATATAGGAGGTGGAATGCACCTGTCTCAAGTGCAGTGGAGAATGATTTCAACGTTGTGCAAGGTTCTGATGCCCTTTGAACTTGCCACACGTGAAGTCAGTTCAGACACTGCCAGCCTGAGTCAGGTCATTCCCCTCATCAGGCTTTTGCAGAAGAAGCTGGAGGCATTGAAGAAGGAGCTAAAAGGGAGCGATTCCGCTAGGCATGTGGGACTTGTGGATGCAGCCCTTAATTCGCTTAACAAGGATTCACGGGTGGTCAATCTGTTGAAATCAGAGCACTACATTTTGGCCACCGTGCTCGATCCTAGATTTAAAGCCTACCTTGGATCTCTCTTTCCGGCAGACACAGGTCTGCTGGGGTTGAAAGACCTGCTGGTGACAAAATTGTCAAGTCAAGCGGAACGCGACCTGTCAACATCTCCTCCTTCACATTCTCCCGCAACTGGGGGTGCGAGGAAAAGGCTCAGAATTCCGAGCCCACCCGCTGGCGGTGATGCAGGGCAGTCTGGAGCGACTGCTGATGCTGACATCTGGTCCGGACTGAAGGACCTGACAACGATTACGGACATGTCGTCTACTGTCACTGCATATGATTCTCTCAACATTGATAGAATGGTGGAGGATTATATGAGTGACCGCATCCAAGTAGGCACGTCACACAGTCCGTACTTATACTGGCAGGAAAAAGAGGCAATTTGGAGGCCCTTGCACAAACTGGCTTTATTCTACCTAAGTTGCCCTCCCACAAGTGTGTACTCCGAAAGAGTGTTTAGTGCCGCCGCTCACCTTGTCAGCAATCGGCGTACGAGGTTACATCCAGAAAATGTGGAGAAGATGATGTTCATTAAAATGAATTATAATCAATTCCTCCGCGGAGACATTGACCAGCAGCAATTGCCTCCACAAAGTACACAGGGAGCTGAGATGGTGGATTCCAGTGGGGACGAATTGATAATCTGTGAGGAGGGGGATGTACACGGTGATATATCGGAGGGTGAAGATGAGGTGGACATCTTGCCTCTGTAGAGCCAGTTTGTGCAAGGAGAGATTAATTGCTTCTTTTTTGGGGGGGGTCCAAACCAACCCGTCATATCAGTCACAGTCGTGTGGCAGACCCTGTCACTGAAATGATGGGTTGGTTAAAGTGTGCATGTCCTGTTTTGTTTATACAACATAAGGGTGGGTGGGAGGGCCCAAGGACAATTCCATCTTGCACCTCTTTTTTCTTTTCTTTTTCTTTGCATCATGTGCTGATTGGGGAGGGTTTTTTGGAAGGGACATCCTGCGTGACACTGCAGTGCCACTCCTAGATGGGTCCGGTGTTTGTGTCGGCCACTAGGGTCGCTAATCTTACTCACACAGTCAGCTACCTCATTGCGCCTCTTTTTTTCTTTGCGTCATGTGCTGTTTGGGGAGGGTTTTTTGGAAGGGACATCCTGCGTGACACTGCAGTGCCACTCCTAGATGGGCCCGGTGTTTGTGTCGGCCACTAGGGTCGCTAATCTTACTCACACAGCTACCTCATTGCGCCTCTTTTTTTCTTTGCGTCATGTGCTGTTTGGGGAGGGTTTTTTGGAAGGGACATCCTGCGTGACACTGCAGTGCCACTCCTAGATGGGCCCGGTGTTTGTGTCGGCCACTAGGGTCGCTAATCTTACTCACACAGCTACCTCATTGCACCTCTTTTTTTCTTTGCGTCATGTGCTGTTTGGGGAGGGTTTTTTGGAAGGGCCATCCTGCGTGACACTGCAGTGCCACTCCTAGATGGGCCCGGTGTTTGTGTCGGCCACTAGGGTCGCTAATCTTACTCACACAGCTACCTCATTGCGCCTCTTTTTTTCTTTGCGTCATGTGCTGTTTGGGGAGGGTTTTTTGGAAGGGACATCCTGCGTGACACTGCAGTGCCACTCCTAGATGGGCCCGGTGTTTGTGTCGGCCACTAGGGTCGCTAATCTTACTCACACAGCTACCTCATTGCGCCTCTTTTTTTCTTTGCGTCATGTGCTGTTTGGGGAGGGTTTTTTGGAAGGGCCATCCTGCGTGACACTGCAGTGCCACTCCTAGATGGGCCCGGTGTTTGTGTCGGCCACTAGGGTCGCTAATCTTACTCACACAGCTACCTCATTGCGCCTCTTTTTTTCTTTGCGTCATGTGCTGTTTGGGGAGGGTTTTTTGGAAGGGACATCCTGCGTGACACTGCAGTGCCACTCCTAGATGGGCCCGGTGTTTGTGTCGGCCACTAGGGTCGCTTATCTAACTCACACAGCGACCTCGGTGCAAATTTTAGGACTAAAAATAATATTGTGAGGTGTGAGGTATTCAGAATAGACTGAAAATGAGTGTAAATTATGGTTTTTGAGGTTAATAATACTTTGGGATCAAAATGACCCCCAAATTCTATGATTTAAGCTGTTTTTTAGTGTTTTTTGAAAAAAACACCCGAATCCAAAACACACCCGAATCCGACAAAAAAAATTCGGTGAGGTTTTGCCAAAACGCGTTCGAACCCAAAACACGGCCGCGGAACCGAACCCAAAACCAAAACACAAAACCCGAAAAATTTCAGGCGCTCATCTCTAGTTTTCGTGAGAAACAGCCCCGATTTTGCTTGAGGCAGGTGAAACAAAATCTCAGAGAAGCCGCAACGACCTGCAGTGTCCCATGCCCGCCGCCGCAGCAGCAGGCTGGGACTGCAGAGAGGGCGCCGTGGACTGGGAGCCGGCACTCAGTGGAGCTGAGCTGTGCCACAGCCCCCTCTTCCGCTGACTCCGGAGACGGTCATGTGACAGGGGAGCCTGAGGTGAGCTCTGCCCTGGGAGCTGTCTGAAGCTGGCACCCGGTGCAGTATCAGAAGCTCCGATAAGCCGCCGCTTGAGCTGGCTTATTGGGACTAATGGGATAGCCCCAGCAGGACAATTAGGCCCGGTAAATTACCGGGGCTAATTGGATATACCCCTTAATGTGCTTACAAGGCCTAAAAATGGGGAGGGCTAGTGTTGCCTCATTTTTGTTTATACTATTATGCTTCCCAGTTGGTTCACCTATGGTGTTGGCTTAGAGATCGAGATCCCTTAGCATTGTCTAAACTACTAGTTGCATAGCTGGGAGTTTTTTGTACCTGGCTGAAGATTCTGCTTAGTGGTAAGCTGGCCAAGAGTGGTATTCCTCTTAACTCTCAGGCGACTCGAGTATGGAAAGTTGTTTCAAAGCTGTTGGGAGTGGAGATTTAGATCCGGATTCACCTTTGTGATTCTCTAAGGTGCTGTTCTAATTTAAGGGAATGCAGGTTTGTGAGGTCTGGAGTGGTCTCTATGGGACAATTACATTCCTCTGGAGTGCCGAAATCATTCTCTTGATTAAAATGGTATACCCACTGTCCACTTTTTTAGATTTCTTCAGTTGAGGCATTCTCTGTCTGCTTAATTTCCAGAGGGTCCCCCAGTTATAACCGACTCCTCTATTAATAAGCATATAATGTCCATAGGCCCACACAGGCCTATGAACATTATAAAAAAAACTGTATCCATTTCTGCTGGATGCTTTTCAGAGTATCAGAATCTTTTTCACGGCACCCCTATGTCAAAAGTTTTTATTGAGAAATTTAAAAAAAATATATTAAATTAAGTAAATTGTGTTTGTATGTCATCCTTAAGCTGGGTACACATTAAAGCAATGTCGCTCCAAAATGCCATTTTAGAGTGACCTATCAGTCACATCACTCTGGGTGTACCAGGGACGTGTGGTGAGGTAAATGGCTCAGGGTGCACTGGCTAGTACCAGAGCCAGATTTTCACGCAATATATGAGCCAAAGGGTTCATGTGGGCATTATACACAGGTGCAACAGTAAATATTGCTGGAAAATATAGTGCATCCGGAAAGTATTCACAGCGCTTCACTTTTTCCACATTTTGTTATGTTACAGCCTTTTTTCAAAATGGAATAAATTCATTTTTTCCCCTTAAAATTCTACACACAATTCCCCATAATGACAACATGAAAAAAAAATTTTTGTGATTTTTGCTAATATATTAAAAATAAAAAACGAATTAATCACATGTACATAAGTATTCACAGCCTTTGCCATGAAGCTGAAAATTGATCTCAGGTGCTTTGACCAATCATCTATTGATTCATATTTGTGTGGACGGCATTGTATCTCAATATAAACTGCCCCAACACTGCAGAGATTTGTGTTTAGTAAATTTCCGAGTTGCATTTTCTTCAGAAGCGCTTGATAACAGAGAAGTAAGGATGTTGCTGAATAGAGAAAGCCCTGATTACATTTCATCACCACCTTGTGACTCAAAAGGTGAAGACAGGTGTATCATGGAGAAACATCTCAGCCTGCAAGCCCAGTGCACCATTCTACTACACAAATGCATTCTGCAGGAAATAAACCCTGCAAAATGCATTCACATCCAAATCTACGTGAGTCCTAGAACCTACAGAACTTTACCATCCGAAACATAATTCTTTATACATGTGCGATCAGCTGTAAAGTCTGTGGATTTCTCTGTTGCCGCATGCTGATCTCCACATCAGGATGAAGCCCATCTAGACAAGAGACTCTCCCAGACATTCTGGGATAGTTGGCAGGTAAGATACAGAAGGAAGACAAGCATGAACTTAGCAGGAGTTGCAGGTTGGGGGTATGTTGAAGCCAATTTATTAAATTCAGAATAAGATCATGAAGGTGTATCTCTGTTCTTTGCAGGGGCTCGGTATGAGAGTAGCAGGACGCTTGGAGACATTCTGTATGAGGCTCTGGCAGATCTGACACACGATGACTTCAAACGGTTTAAGGACAAGTTGTCTGATTTCATCTATAGAGGGCAAGGCTCCATCCCGCGTGGGCGCCTAGAAAAGTCTAATTATGTTACTACAAAAAACCTTCTCATAGATGCTTATGGAGAGGAAGCAGCGATGGATGTGACCAAACAGGTCCTCCAACTGATAAGTCTTATGGGACCAGCAGAGGATCTCCAGCACAAAGCGACACAACATGGTGAGTTCCAAAGGGGCAATTCCTGCTGTCTCCTCACTGTACTGTATAACACTGATCACCTGCTGGCTTCTCACTGCGCTGTGTAACACTGATAACATGCTGCCTCCTCACTGCACTGTATAACACTGATAACATGCTGCCTCCTCACTGCGCTGTATAAAACTGATCAACTGCTGCCTCCTCACTGCGCTGTATAACACTGATCATCTGCTGCCTCCTCACTGCGCTGTGTAACACTGATCACCTGCTGCCTCCTCACTGCGCTGTATAACACTGATAACATGCTGCCTCCTCACTGCGCTGTATAACACTTATAACATGCTGCCTCCTCACTGCGCTGTATAACACTGATCACTTGCTGCCTCCTCACTGCTCTGTATAACACTGATAACCTGCTGCCTCCTCACTGCACTGTATAAAACTGATCACCTGCTGCCTCCTCATTGCGCTGTATAACACTGATAACATGCTGCCTCCTCACTGCGCTGTATTACACTGATCACCTGCTGCCTCCTCACTGCGTTGTGTAACTCTGATCACATGCTGCCTCCTCACTATATTGTATATCACTGATCACCTGCTGCCTCCTCACTGAGCTGTATAACACTGATCACCTGCTGCCTCCTCACTGCGCTGTGTAACTCTGATAACCTGCTGCCTCCTCACTATGCTGTATAACACAGATCACCTGCTGCCTCCTCACTATGCTGTATAACACTGATCACCTGCTGCCTCCTCACTGCACTGTATAAAACTGATCACCTGCTGCCTCCTCACTGCGCTGTATTACACTGATCACCTGCTGCCTCCTCACTGTGCTGTATATCACTGATCTCCTGCTGCCTCCTCACTGCGCTGTATAACACTGATCTCCTGCTGCCTCCTCACTGCGCTGTATAACACTGATAACCTGCTGCCTCCTCACTGCACTGTATAACACTGATCACCTGCTGCCTCCTCACTGTGCTGTATAACACTGATCACCTGCTGCCTCCTCACTGTGCTGTATAACACTGATCACCTGCTGCCTCCTCACTGCGCTGTATAACCCTGATCACCTGCTGCCTCCTCACTGCGCTGTATAACACTGATCACCTGCTGCCTCCTCACTGCGCTGTATAACACTGATAACATGCTGCCTCCTCACTGCGCTGTATAACACTGATAACATGCTGCCTCCTCACTGCGCTGTATAACACTGATCACCTGCTGCCTCCTCACTACGCTGTATAACACTGATCACCTGCTGCCTCCTCACTGCGCTGTATAACACTGATAACATGCTGCCTCCTCACTGCGCTGTATAACACTGATCACCTGCTGCCTCCTCACTGCGCTGTATAACACTGATAATATGCTGCCTCCTCACTGCGCTGTATAACACTGATCACCTGCTGCCTCCTCACTGCTCTGTATAACACTGATCACTTGCTGCCTCCTCACTGCGCTGTATAACACTGATCACCTGCTGCCTCCTCACTGCGCTGTGTAACTCTGATCACATGCTGCCTCCTCACTATATTGTATATCACTGATCACCTGCTGCCTCCTCACTGAGCTGTATAACACTGATCACCTGCTGCCTCCTCACTGCGCTGTATAACCCTGATCACCTGCTGCCTCCTCACTGCGCTGTATAACACTGATCACCTGCTGCCTCCTCACTGCGCTGTATAACACTGATAACATGCTGCCTCCTCACTGCGCTGTATATTAACACTGATAACATGCTGCCTCCTCACTGCGCTGTATAACACTGATCACCTGCTGCCTCCTCACTACGCTGTATAACACTGATCACCTGCTGCCTCCTCACTGCGCTGTATAACACTGATAACATGCTGCCTCCTCACTGCGCTGTATAACACTGATCACCTGCTGCCTCCTCACTGCGCTGTATAACACTGATAATATGCTGCCTCCTCACTGCGCTGTATAACACTGATCACCTGCTGCCTCCTCACTGCTCTGTATAACACTGATCACTTGCTGCCTCCTCACTGCGCTGTATAACACTGATCACCTGCTGCCTCCTCACTGCGCTGTGTAACTCTGATCACCTGCTGCCTCCTCACTATATTGTATATCACTGATCACCTGCTGCCTCCTCACTGAGCTGTATAACACTGATCACCTGCTGCCTCCTCACTGCGCTGTGTAACTTTGATCACCTGCTGCCTCCTCACTGCGCTGTATAACACTGATAACATGCTGCCTCCTCACTGCGCTGTATAAAACTGATCACCTGCTGCCTCCTCACTGCGCTGTATAACACTGATAACATGCTGCCTCCTCACTGCGCTGTATATTAACACTGATAACATGCTGCCTCCTCACTGCGCTGTATAACACTGATCACCTGCTGCCTCCTCACTACGCTGTATAACACTGATCACCTGCTGCCTCCTCACTGCGCTGTATAACACTGATAACATGCTGCCTCCTCACTGCGCTGTATAACACTGATCACCTGCTGCCTCCTCACTGCGCTGTATAACACTGATAATATGCTGCCTCCTCACTGCGCTGTATAACACTGATCACCTGCTGCCTCCTCACTGCTCTGTATAACACTGATCACTTGCTGCCTCCTCACTGCGCTGTATAACACTGATCACCTGCTGCCTCCTCACTGCGCTGTGTAACTCTGATCACCTGCTGCCTCCTCACTATATTGTATATCACTGATCACCTGCTGCCTCCTCACTGAGCTGTATAACACTGATCACCTGCTGCCTCCTCACTGCGCTGTGTAACTTTGATCACCTGCTGCCTCCTCACTGCGCTGTATAACACTGATAACATGCTGCCTCCTCACTGCGCTGTATAAAACTGATCACCTGCTGCCTCCTCACTGCGCTGTATAACACTGATAATATGCTGCCTCCTCACTGCGCTGTATAACACTGATCACCTGCTGCCTCCTCACTGCGCTGTGTAACTCTGATCACATGCTGCCTCCTCACTATATTGTATATCACTGATCACCTGCTGCCTCCTCACTGAGCTGTATAACACTGATCACCTCCTGCCTCCTCACTGCGCTGTGTAACTCTGATCACCTGCTGCCTCCCCACTGCTCTGTATAACACTGATCACCTGCTGCCTCCTCACTGCGCTGTATAACACTGATAATATTGCTGCCTCCTCACTGCGCTGTATAACACTGATCACCTGCTGCCTCCTCACTGTGCTGTGTAACTCTGATCACATGCTGCCTCCTCACTATATTGTATATCACTGATCTCCTGCTACCTCCCCCCTGCACTGTATAACACTGATCACCTGCTGCCTCCTCACTGCGCTGTATAACACTGATCACTTGCTGCCTCCTCACTGCTCTGTATAACACTGATAACCTGCTGCCTCCTCACTGCACTGTATAAAACTTATCACCTGCTGCCTCCTCATTGCGCTGTATAACACTGATAACATGCTGCCTCCTCACTGCGCTGTATTACACTGATCACCTGCTGCCTCCTCACTGCGTTGTGTAACTCTGATCACATGCTGCCTCCTCACTATATTGTATATCACTGATCACCTGCTGCCTCCTAACTGCGCTGTGTAACTCTGATAACCTGCTGCCTCCTCACTATGCTGTATAACACAGATCACCTGCTGCCTCCTCACTATGCTGTATAACACTGATCACCTGCTGCCTCCTCACTGCACTGTATAGCACTGATCACCTCCTGCCTCCTCACTGCGCTGTGTAACTCTGATAACCTGCTGCCTCCTCACTATGCTGTATAACACAGATCACCTGCTGCCTCCTCACTATGCTGTATAACACTGATTACCTGCTGCCTCCTCACTGCACTGTATAAAACTGATCACCTGCTGCCTCCTCACTGCGCTGTATTACACTGATCACCTGCTGCCTCCTCACTGTGCTGTATATCACTGATCTCCTGCTGCCTCCTCACTGCACTGTATAACACTGATCACCTGCTGCCTCCTCACTGCGCTGTATTACACTGATCACCTGCTGCCTCCTCACTGTGCTGTATATCACTGATCTCCTGCTGCCTCCTCACTGCACTGTATAACACTGATCACCTGCTGCCTCCTCACTGTGCTGTATAACACTGATCACCTGCTGCCTCCTCACTGCGCTGTATAACACTGATCACCTGCTGCCTCCTCACTGCGCTGTATTACACTGATCACCTGCTGCCTCCTCACTGCGCTGTATAACACTGATCACCTGCTGACTCCTCACTGCTCTTTATAACATTGATCACCTGCTGCTTCTTCACTGCTCTGTATAACACTGATCACCTGCTGTCTCCTCACTGTGCTGTATAACACTGATCACCTGCTGCCTCCTCACTGCTCTGTATAACACTGATTACCTGCTGCCTCCTCACTGTACTGTATAACACTGATCTCCTGCTGCCTCCTCACTGCTCTGTATAACACTGATCACCAGCTGCCTACTCACTGCTCTGCATAACACTGATCACCTGCTGCCTCCTCACTGCGCTGTATAACACTGATCACCTGCTGCCTCCTCACTGCGCTGTATAACACTGATCACCTGCTGCCTCCTCACTGCCCTTTATAACACTGATCACCTGCTGCCTCCTCACTGCGCTGTATAACCCTGATCACCTGCTGCCTCCTCACTGCGCTGTATAACACTGATCACATGCTGCCTCCTCACTTCTCTGTATAACACTTATCACCTGCTGCCTCCTCACCGCTCTGTATAACACTGATCACCTGCTGCCTCCTCACTTCTCTGTATAACACTTATCACCTGCTGCCTCCTCACTGCTCTGCATAACACTGATCACCTGCTGCCTCCTCACTGCGCTGTATAACACTGATTACCTGCTGCCTCCTCACTGCGCTGTATAACACTGATCACCTGCTGCCTCCTCACTTCTCTGTATAACACTTATCACCTGCTGCCTCCTCACCGCTCTGTATAACACTGATCACCTGCTGCCTCCCCACTGTGCTGTATAACAGTGATCACCTGCTGCCTCCTCACCGCTCTGTATAACACTGATCACCTGCTGGCTCCTCACTGCGCTGTATAACACTGATCACCTGCTGCCTCCTCACTGCGCTGTATAACACTGATCACCTGCTGCCTCCTCACTGCTCTGTATTACACTGATCACCTGCTGCCTCCTCACTGCTCTGTATAACACTGATCACCTGCTGCCTCCTCACCGCTCTGTATAACACTGATCACCTGCTGCCTCCTCACTTTTTCTGGTTCTTAAATCCCTGAGTGGCCTATAAATCTATTATTACTTACTAACACTGCAGTTATGTTACTGCCTATAATGACTATTTTCTATTGCTGCTTTTATCTTTCTAGATAGCTCCAAGAAGACATTTACAAATGAAACATTGGAAGGTTGGTAAAATATTATCTTTAAATATTATAAGAAGGAGCTAAATCATCTGTATTAATAAGTAAAACCTGCCTTCCTCAGAGATGAATGCTTCTGCTTCCGCTCTAGCGCCTGATGTCTGAGCCATGAGTGTGTTAAGGTGTCCATAACTTTACTGCAATCAACCCACATGTACAACTTATTTAACTATCGTATCACTAGAAATAACCACACGGACACAGACTGCTTTGGTTGAATGTTCATAAGTTGATTTATTAAACGTATGACCCTGAGCTTTTGCTTAATTTTTGGAGAACAAAGAAGTACACTACACTCGCTCCAGCCATATGACTCTAAACTAAATTAGGAGGACACTGATACCCCCCCGCCCTCCCCGTGACACATATAAGCTGAGCTGCAATGACCCACAACCAATTCTAAGACATTCCGTGCATGTCCACAGGGTCAGGCGCCCAGAGTCCTCCCGCAGAGGTAGGCCATACCAGCCATCCTTCCCTGGGTAGTGCTCCACAATGGTTTCTTATGACTTACATGGCCACTGGTTTGTAGCACCTTTCCGCCAAACAGCACCATAGAACATAGAGTAGGTAAACACAGAACAAATAAGAGAAAAATGGGAAGGGAGGGACAAACTCCATCCAGCAAGATGGAGTCCAAGCTCACTGTCCGCCTGTAAAGCATACACATAGCCACTCCTTAAGGTTCCCTGATAGGCCAATTATTACCAATCACAAAATTCCCCAAAACTAATCTACTTAGCAATAGTTGACAAATTCTAAACCAATTACAAAAAAGAAAGGACTCTTATATAGCTTTGCGCTTATTCAGCTCTCGACTTATTTGCTGGTGTTGTTGTATGTCTTCCTCTTGTGTACTAGTGTGTGCCTGGATGAGCAAAGCCCTAATACACACACACTATCAGCACCAGTGCACACTGTAACACTGCCTGTGGTTGTAGACAGTGTCAAAGTCAGAAAAATATCTCTATACACACTGCCATATTTGCACCTCACACTGGTCCGCGCTGCGCATGCGTGCGCTCTCCCGTGAATGCGCATACCCGCTGTTGCGTGCACCCGCTGGTGCTCGGTATGCGTATTTACGGTAGAGTTTGTGTAGTCGTAGCGTGCGACTCATTCATTACATATTTTCACTAATAAGGTATTTTATAGATCATGGTCCCTTTGATAGATTCTGAAAGTTTGGTTAACATAGCATGTTCCTGAACGGAGAGATTCCTCTTTGTATTGTACGAAGGGTCCAACAGGGGTCATACAGTAGTGTTTGGTACCCATCGGAAGAGTATTTAAATAGCAATATTCCGGTGTTGGTTTGGAGCGGATTAATCGCTCGTGCGAATAGTTATGGACATAAGAAGTTTATGTCCATTTACTATTATTTGTTCTTACTTAGTCATGCGGCGGGAAACCCAGTATCCCACCCACCTGAACAGTTGGAAACAGTCACAGCCCACCTGTATGAATCAACCTATGACCTTTTGTTATAATGCGAAGCCGAATTCCTGTGTCCAATGAACAATAAGATTGTAGGGACCATTGAATTGTATTGTGTGTGGGGCATAAATAGGCAAGCCGACCATATCCAACTTCACTCTCATCAACGGTTCTCATTGCTGATAATCGGGAGCTGGATATCGAGGCGCATGCGATCGTTTCCCCTTGTGCGTAAGTTTTCTCCGTAATCATATTGTCTTACTGCGATCCATCTCTCTCTCTCCCATCTCTTTCTCTCGTATTTTCCCTTAATTGTATTGTATTGTATTTCCCGTGTAGTTATCTGGTTAGTTAGTCTATGTTATATTGTAGTGTATCATTTGTACTGTGATTCCTTTTGCAAGTATAATAGTTATAATACATATAATAGGTTTTGGACCCTAAACCCAGGTATCTGTGTATTCTTTAGTGTTAAGTATTCTCCGAGCGTCGGTGACGCTCAAGCAGCTTTGTAGTTAATCAGGTTACACCAGGTTGCACTTACACTCTGTCTCTCCACTAAGGTATACTGTGTATTTCATAGTTAAAGGTATAGATATAAAGGTTTAACGTTGGGAGCGTCTGCACCGCTGGTGATCTCCTCGTGGTCCCGAGCGTCCGCTACGCTATAACGAATCATTACGTTAGTCGGCAGCCAATAGCGTGCCTGCCTGTGATCTCTGGGCCGTAAGCGAACGTGACGCTTGAGCGTCTCGACTACGGTTGAGCGATCGCTACGCAACTTGAGTACCCTTACGGTACTTCTTACGTAGATAGCGTACAGTGTTCTTAGACCTCTTAAAGTGTTTTATATACGATAAATATTTAGCTTTATCAACAGTTCAGCATCAGCACACCGTCTACACTTCCTCGTTCCCTATAGCAAGCACAGTGCCTTCTTCTGAGCTTGGCCTCTGTGGAAGTGACTGTGCATCTGGGAACACTTGCAACACTCCCATTACATGCCCATGATTTGAATTGTTTCATTCACTTCAGGCCACCACCCAGGAACAACCACTGACTTCCAGTTGTTTCTGACTCCATCGGCCACACTAGCAATATCACTTTTCTCTAACATCCAAGTGGATGCTGGGGACTCTGTAAGGACCATGGAAATAGACGGGCTCCGCAGGAGACATGGGCATTTTAAGAAAGAATTTAGGTTCTGGTGTGCACTGGCTCCTCCCTCTATGCCCCTCCTCCAGACCTCAGTTTGATACTGTGCCCAGACGAGCTGGGTGCTTTTTCAGTGAGCTCTCCTGAGCTTGCTGTAAGAAAGTATTTTGTTAGGTTTTTTATTTTCAGGGAGCTCTGCTGGCAACAGACTCCCGGCATCGTGGGACTGAGGGGAGAGAAGCAGCCCTACTCTCCGAAGCTAGGTCCTGCTTCTTAGGCTACTGGACACCATTACCTCCAGAGGGATTGGTACGCAGGATCTCACCCTCGCCGTCCGGTCCCGGAGCCGCGCCGCCATCCCCCTCGCAGAGCCGGAAGACAGAAGCAGGGTGAGTATGAGAAGCAAAGAAGACTTCACAGGCGGCAGAAAACTCTGTATTCTTCACTGAGGTAACGCACAGCACTGCAGCTGTGCGCCATTGCTCCACACACCTACACATACTCCGGTCACTGTAAGGGTGCAGGGCGTGGGGGGTGGGCAGGGCAGCATTTGGGACCTCTTTTGGCAAAGTTAAGCATATATACAGCTGGGCACTGTATATATGTATGAGCCCCCGCCAAAAGATTGCATATTTAAGTGGGACAGAAGCCCGCCACCGAGGGGGCGGGGCTTTTTCCTCAGCACTCACCAGCACCATTTTTTCTCCACAGCTCCGCTGAGAGGTCTCCCAGGTCTCCACTGCAGATACACGTTAGAGAAGAGGGTAAAAAGAGAGGGTGGGGCACATAATTAGGCGCAAAAAGGAATATAAACAGCAGCTACTGGGTTAACATTAAGTTACTGTGTTATTCCTGGGTGTATAGCGCTGGGGTGTGTGCTGTCTCTCCAAAGGGCCTTGTGGGGGAACTGTCTTAAGAGAGGGCATTCCCTGTGTGGGTGGTGTGTCGGTACGCTTGTGTCGACATGTCTGATGAGGAAGGCTATGTGGAAGCAGAGTGGGAGCAAATTAATGTGGTGTCTCCGCCGACGGCGCTGACACCTGATTGGATGGATATGTGGAAGGTTTTAAATGATAATGTTAATTCCTTGCATAAAAAGTTAGAAAAAGCTGAAGCCTCGGGACAGTCAGGGTCCCAACCCGTGCCTGATCCTATGTCGCAGAGGCCGTCAGGGTCTCAGAAGCGCCCACTATCCCAAACTGTTGACACAGATACTTACATGGATTCTGACTCCAGTGTCGATTACGATGATGCCAAGTTACAGCCAAAATTGGCTAAATCCATCCGTTATATGATTTTAGCAATTAAGGATGTGTTGCACATCACAGAGGAAACCCCAGTACCCTGACAATAAGGTGCATATGTATGGGGAAAAGAAGCCGGAGGTAACCTTTCCCCCCTCACACGAGCTAAATGAGTTATGTGAAAAGGCTTGGGAATCTCCAGATAAAAAACTGCAGATTTCCAAAAGGATTCTTATGGCGTATCCTTTCCCGCCAACGGACAGGTTACGCTGGGAATCCTCCCCTAGGGTGGACAAAGCTTTAACACGCTTATCCAAGAAGGTAGCCCTGCCGTCACAGGATACGGCTACCCTCAAAGATGCTGCGGATCGCAAACAGGAGGTTAGCCTGAAGTCCATTTATACACATTCAGGTATCTTACTGAGGCCAGCAATCGCGTCGGCCTGGGTGTGTAGTGCTGTAGCAGCATGGATGGATACCTTGTCTGAGTAAATTGATACCTTAGACAAGGATACTGTATTGTTGACCCTGGGGCATATTAAAGATGCTGTCCTATATATGAGAGATGCTCAAAGAGACATTAGTCTACTGGGTTCTAGAATAAATGCTATGTCGATTTCTGCCAGAAGGGTCCTGTGGACTCGGCAATGGACAAGTGATGCTGACTCAAAAAGGCATATGGAGGTTTTACCTTACAAGGGTGAGGAATTGTTTGGGGAGGGTCTCTCGAACCTGGTCTCCACATCTACAGCTGGAAAGTCAAATTTTTTGCCTTTTATTCCCTCACAGCCTAAGAGAGCACCATATTATCAAATGCAGTCCTTTTGATCACAAAGAAACAAGAAAGTCCGAGGTGCGTCCTTTCTTGCCAGAGGCAGGGGCAGAGGTAAGAAGCTGCACAACACAGCTAGTTCCCAGGAACAGAAGTCCTCCCCGGCCTCTACAAAATCCACCGCATGACGCTGGGGCTCCACAGGCGGAGCTTGGCACGTCTTCGAAATTTCAGCCACAAGTGGGTTTACTCCCAGGTGGATCCCTGGGGGATAGAAATTGTGTCTCAGGGATACAAGCTGGAATTCGAAGAGATGCCCCCTCACCGATACCTCAAATCAGCCCTACCAGCTTCCCCCCACGAGAGGGAAATAGTGTTAACTGCAATACACAAATTGTATCTTCAACAGGTGGTGGTCAAGGTTCCCCTCCTTCAACAGGGAAGGGGTTATTATTCGACCATGTTTGTAGTCCCGAAACCGGACGGTTCGGTCAGACCCATATTGAATTTAAAATCCCTGAACATATACCTGAAAAGGTTCAAGTTCAAGATGGAATCGCTGAGAGCGGTCATCGCAAGCCTGGAAGGGGGGGATTTTATGGTGTCTCTGGACATAAAGGATGCATACCTTCATGTCCCCATTTATCCACCTCATCAGGCGTACCTCAGATTTGTGGTACAGGATTGTCATTACCAATTTCAGACGTTTCCGTTTGGTCTCTCCACGGCACCAAGAATATTTACTAAGGTAATAGCGAAAATGATGGTACTCCTGCGGAAGCAAGGGGTCACCATTATCCCGTACTTGGACGATCTACTTATAAAAGCGAGATCAAGAGAGCAGTTGCTGAACAGCATCGCACTTTCTCTGGAAGTGTTACTGCAACACGGCTGGATTCTCAATATTCCAAAGTCGCAGTTGGTTTCTACGACTCGTCTGCCTTTCCTAGGCATGATTCTAGACACAGGCCAGAAAAGGGTTTATCTCCCGATAGAGAAAGCTCAGGAACTCGTGACTCTGGTCAGGAACCTATTAAAACCAAAACAGGTGTCAGTACATCACTGCACTCGAGTCCTGGGAAAGATGGTGGCATCATACAAGGCCATTCCCTTCGGCAGGTTCCATGCGAGGACCTTTCAATTGGACTTACTGGACAAGTGGTCCAGATCACATCTTCAGATACATCAGTTAATCACCCTATCCCCCAGGGCCAGGGTGTCACTCCTGTGGTGGCTGCAGAGCGCTCACTTTCTCGAGGGCCTCAGATTCTGCATTCAGGACTGGGTCCTGGTGACCACAGACGCAAGCCTCCGAGGTTGGGGGGCGGTCACACAGGGAAGAAATTTCCAAGGTCTGTGGTCAAGTCAAGAGACTTGCCTTCACATCAACATCCCGGAACTAAGGGCCATATACAACGCCCTACGTAAAGCGGAGACCCTGCTTCGCGACCAACCGGTTCTGATTCAGGCAGACAACATCACCGCAGTGGCTCATGTAAACCGACAAGGCAGCACAAGGAGCAGGGTGGCGATGGCGGAAGCCACCATAATTCTTCGCTGGGCGGAGAATCACGTAAGTGCACTGTCAGCAGTGTTCATCCCGGGAGTGGACAACTGGGAAGCTGACTTCCTCAGCAGACACGGCCTCCACCCAGGAGAGTGGGGACATCATCAGGAAGTCTTCGCACAGATTACAAGTCGGTGGGAACTGCCACAGGTGGACATGATGGTATCCCGCCTCAACAAAAAGCTACAGAGGTATTGCGCCAGGTCAAGAGACCCTCAGGCGATAGCTGTGGATGCCCTGGTGACACCGTGGGTGTTCCAGTCGGTCTATGTATTTCCTCCTCTTCCTCTCATACCCAAGGTGCTGAGGATAATAAGAAAAAGAGGAGTGAGAACAATCCTCATTGTTCCAGATTGGCCACGAAGGACTTGGTATCCAGATCTGCAAGAAATGCTCACAGAGGACCCGTAGCCTCTTCCTCTAAGACAGGACTTGTTGCAACAGGGGCCCTGTCTGTTCCAAGACTTACCGCGGCTGCGTTTGACGGCATGGCGGCTTAACGCCGGATCCTAGCAGAGAGAGGCATTCTGGATGAGGTCATTCCTACGCTGATAAAGGCTAGGAAGAACGTGACAGCTCAACATTATCGCCGTATATGGCGAAAATATGTTGCTTGGTGTGAGGCCAGGAATGCTCCTACGGAGGAATTCCAGCTGGGCCATTTCCTTCACTTCCTACAGTCCGGAGTGAATTTGGGCCTAAAATTGGGTTCCATTAAGGTCCAGATTTCGGCCCTATACATTTTCTTTCAAAAGGAGTTGGCTTCTCTACCTGAAGTTCAGACGTTTGTAAAGGGAGTGCTGCATATTCAGCCTCCTTTTGTGCCTCCAGTGGCACCTTGGGATCTTAACGTGGTGTTAAGTTTCCTGAAATCCCACTGGTTTGAACCACTTAAAACGGTGGAGTTGTAATATCTCATGTGGAAGGTGGTCATGCTATTAGCCTTGGCTTCGGCTAGGCATCTGTCAGAGTTGGCGACTTTGTGCCATAAAAGCCCCTATCTGGTTTTCCATGTGGATAGAGCAGAAATGCGGACCCGTCCACAATTTCTGCCGAAAGTGGTTTCATCTTTTCATATAAACCAACCTATTGTGGTGCCTGTGGCTACTACTGACTTGGAGGATTCCGAGTTGCTTGATGTGGTCAGGGCTTTGAAGGTTTATGTAGCCAGAATGGCTAGGGTCAGGAAAACAGAGTCGTTGTTTATCCTGTATGCATCCAACAAGCTTGGTGCTCCTGCTTCAAAGCAAACTATTGCTCGCTGGATCTGTAACACGATTCAGCAGGCTCATTCTGCGGCTGGATTGCCGCTGCCAAAATCAGTTAAGGCCCATTCCACTAGGAAGGTGGGCTCTTCTTGGGCGGCTGCCTGAGGGGTCTCGGCATTACAACTTTGCAGAGCGGCTACTTGGTCAGGTTCAAACACTTTTGCAAAGTTCTACAAGTTTGATACCTTGGCTGATGAGGACCTCTTGTTTGCTCAATCGTTGCTGCAGAGTCATCCGCACTCTCCCGCCCGTTTGGGAGCTTTGGTATAATCCCCATGGTCCTTACGGAGTTCCCAGCATCCACTAGGACGTTAGAGAAAATAAGATTTTACTTACCGGTAAATCTATTTCGCGTAGTCCGTAGTGGATGCTGGGCGCCCGTCCCAAGTGCGGACTTCTTCTGCAATGCTTGTATATAGTTATTGCTTCAATAAGGGTTATGTTATGGTTGCATCGGGGTTTGACCTGATGCTCTGTCGTTTGTCATACTGTTAACTGGTTGTTTTCACATGTTATACGGTGTGATTGGTGTGGCTGGTATAAATATTGCCCTGGATTACCAAAATCCTTTCCTTGTACTGTCAGCTCTTCTGGGCACAGTTTCTCTAACTGAGGTCTGGAGGAGGGGCATAGAGGGAGGAGCCAGTGCACACCAGAACCTAAATTCTTTCTTAAAGTGCCCATGTCTCCTGCGGAGCCCGTCTATCCCCATGGTCCTTACGGAGTCCCCAGCATCCACTACGGACTATGAGAAATAGATTTACCGGTAAGTAAAATCTTATTTTTTGCGTACAATCCGCACCATTGAGGTATTCAAAATGTTTGCGCATGCGCTGCCGCAAATAAGTCAACTACTGGAACAATGGGGGTAATTCAGAGTTGATCACAGCAGCAAATTTGTTAGCAGATGGGGCAAAGCCATGTGCACTGCAGGGGGGGCAGATATAACATATGCAGAGAGAGTTAGATTTGGGTGTGGTGTGTTCAATCTGCAATCTAAATTGCAGTGTAAAAATAAAGCAGCCAGTATATAGCCTGCACAGAAACAAAATAACCCACCCAAATCTAACTCTCTCTGCACATGTTATATCTGCCTCCCCCCCTGCAGTGCATATGCTTTTGCCCATCTGCTAACAAATTTGCTGCTGCGAGCAACTCTGAATTAGCCCCTATGATGTAGCGTGTTCACATAGATAAAAATCTTAACAGTAGTACCCAAAGTAGGAATGCAGAAAAATGGCAACCAAGGTATTAGCATGCATAAAGCGGGGAATTGATGCAAGGTATGAGTGTGTTATACTCCCATTACATAAATCAATAGAGATCCCACATCTCGAATACTGCACACAATTATGGGCAGCATACTACAAAAAGGATATCCTGGAACTAGAAAAGGTTCAGAGATGGGCGACCAAATTGATAAAGGGGATGGAGACCCTAGAATACGAGGAAAGGCTTGCTACGCTAGGCATGTTTACACTGGAAAAAGGGAGATTAAGAGGGGACATGATTAACATTTACAAATATATAAGGAGTCAATACACAGAGCTAATGGGAGATTTGTTCTTGGTAAGATCATCACAAAGGACACGTGGACACCCGCTTGGGTTAGAGGATAGGAGGTTTCACATACAGAGATGGAAAGGTTCCTTCACAGTAAGGACAATACGTGTTTGGAATTCTGTGCCTGACAGAGTAGAAATGGTGGACTCAGTCATTACTTTTAAGAAGGGGCTACATAAATTCCTAATGGATAAGAATACAGGGTTATAGTGGGTAAATTATGCATAATAATAATAATAATAATAATAATAATAATAATAAAAAACAAATTTGACATAACAGCTAAACATTCACCACAGTTAAAATTAGTCTTAAAAATACAGTGTAGGAGAGGACTTACAGGTTGAACTAGATGGACAAATTGTCTATTTTCAACCTCCGAAACTATGTTACTATGTTTAGTCCGACAAGTAATAGAAAAAAAAAGAAGGGGGGGGGGGGTGACATAGTGCAATAATGGAGAATTGGAGCAACCAACAAATAAAATAAAGAAAGGAGACGATTAAATCTAGCAAATCAGACATCGGAAACATTATAAGATAGCGACGTTACAATCAAAAAGAGCACATAATAATCTCGGATCTGTTCCTCTGTGTGTCGCCCATGACTGACTTTTAATTAATTGGTTAATCTGAGACTGGGTAGTAATATCTAAAATAGAGACGTAAGGTGCCTATTTTTGTGGAATCCCTCGAGGCCTGAGTTAACTTTTCAGGATAGTCAACTTGCAATCAAAGTAATAGTGGGGCTAATTCAGGTCGGATCGCAAATCGCGATCCGGCCAGAATTTTTGCTGGGGTGCTGTGGGTACTACTGCGCATGTGTCCGCATTTTCTGTGGGGGGGGCGCATAAAATGCAGTTGCCTCAGCTTGTCAATCGGGCAGAGGCAGTCGCGGGGCAGTCGCGGGGTGGCAACGCTCCGTTTTCAGGGAGGAAACTGATTGGTACGGGGGTGGGGCAACCCGAACGTTGGGATGTGCGGCTCGAATGGGGGCATGTCAGAAGTGCGGTTGCGGCAGCTGCGTGACATCACATGCAGCTGCCGCAACAGTTAGTTTCTGTTGACAAGCAGAAATTGCGAAGCGATCACAATTTCTGCTTGTAGTAGGGGGGAGGCGCCGGTCAGCATGCTGGACGGCCCCCAGCATGCGAGCAACTGAATTGGCCCCAAAATGTAGCATCACTCTCTGTACTCAAGCCAGGGATGGAGGAGTTTTGATAATCTAATGTTTCATATATAGCTTTTTTTGATATGATGAATAACATTGTAAACATAGGAAAGAGGGGTTTGAGGTTTGTAAAAGTCATTCCAGACAGAGAAGTTTATACAAACACAGGCAAGTGGGTCCAGCGATAGAGACAATGAATTATTGCTATTAATAAACATGAAAACTTCATTCCAAAAGAGGAGGTGATTCCGAGTTGTTCGCTCGCTAGCTGCTTTTAGCAGCATTGCACACGCTAAGCCGCCGCCCTCTGGGAGTGTATCTTAGCATAGCAGAATTGCGAACGAAAGATTAGCAGAATTGCGAATAGAAATTTCTTAGCAGTTTCTGAGTAGCTCCAGATCTACTCACAAATAGCGATCAGTTCAGTCAGTTTCGTTCCTGGTTTGACGTCACACACATGCCCAGCGTTCGCCCAGCCACTCCCCCGTTTCTCCAGACACTCCCGCGTTTTTCCCTGAAACGCCTGCGTTTTTCTGCACACTCCCAGAAAACGGCAAGTTTCTGCCCAGAAACACCCACTTCCTGTCAATCACACTCAGCAAAACGATGAAAAAACTTTGTTAGGCCGTGAGTAAAATACCAAACTTTTGCGCCGTTTGCGACTAATCGCTCCGTAGCGGAAAAAAATAACGAGCGAACAACTCGGAATGACCCCCAGAGTCTGATCTTGGTACAACTCCAGAAGCAATGGTAGAAAGTGATATGAGTCCCTCTACATTTAGGGAAAAGATCGGTAGCCGTGGGATCAATATATGCACCAATGCACGGGGGCATATATGTTGGTGGATTGATTTTATGTAGACTTTCTGTAAATATGCTAAGCTTAAGATTTTCAAGGTGGAACTACGGTATAATGATCTAGTAGTGAATCATATGATTGGATACTAGGTAAGTCACATGTCCATCTCTCTGTTTGGAGAAGCGGGGTTTGGAGAGTAAATTTACTCAGAGACAATATACCTGTTTCACTTTGTAGGGAAAACTTTCTGTCACAACTGAGGGCTGGGGCTGACCTAAGGAGGCCTCAGGTGTAGGGGCTGGTGTGTAAGTGAACCGTGGAGGTAGAATTAGGTTCCTAGACATACAGGAGGTTTGAACACCATCAACCCGATGGCGTGACCACAACAATGAACTAAAATATAAAAGACAATTTATTGAACACGCAGTATGTATCGTGGCAATATGATACTTCAACAGTTTAGTGCAGGAAGAAATGCAGTACAGTTCATAAAGATGGAACGTTATTTGAGGCTGTGGCTAATGCAGAACAAGATGACTGAAAGTCCTTGCAAGAATCCAGAGTTGAAAAGTCGGAGGCCACAGCTAACCGCTGTAATGAGGAACAAGCAAGTACTGCCCAGTAGGTGGTTGACAGGAAACTGGGATAGGCTCTGATACACTGAAGTTGAAGAGATGTTATTAGTATTGCCAGAGACTACCGGACAGAACCAGTGTGAGGAAAGATGTGCTGACCTCACCGCTAAAGTAAAAGTCCGATGGTGAGCATCGATGAATACTGTGGTCTGATGTTGTGTGGAAGATATGCAGAGAGATATATGAATACCGCTGGAGATGACGTGAAGCATCGCTGTAGGTGGGTAGTAACACAGAGCACTGCTGGAAGCTGGAAGTGATGTGAATGAAATGCTGGAAGCCAACTTCACCACAAGGGTTAGCGAGCGATGCTGTAGATAATGGAAGTGACAATGATACCAGAACACCGCTGGAAGCTGGAAACAGAGTAGATCCAATGCTGGAAGCCGATGTTAGGATCGCAGTAGATAGCCAGGAAGCAGAGCTGGAACACTGCAGAAGTCAGGCTGCACTGCAGGATGATAGTTGGTGCCGGTTTCTAGGAGAAGCTGGATCACAAGAGCTGGAATACCTGGAAAACTCAAGCTGTAAATTCCCCACACAGAAGAGACATGTATGCAAGGATTGACAACCAAAGCACTGACGATTATCCAGCCCTGGAGCAGGATATTTATACCAGCTAGTGAGCAGGGATTGGCTGGATAATTAGACAGAGACCAGCTTGCAGCGGATAGGCTGAAAGTAACATGTGATGTAAAACAAAAATGGCTGCGCTCATGTTAGAAACTGGAGGGAAAGTCTGTTTGTATTTCACATGTGGGAATCGGCAGTAATGGCGGCGTAGGTCGTGAAGGGCAAGAGACGCCATACTTTTAAACAAATGGATTTTTACTGTAATGTTGCCATGCCAGTGCTGCCGCGATCACAGAAGAGAACCTTGAGACACAGATATGCAGCACGCTGCCCGCAGACAGCACAGGTGGAATCCAGGCCTAGAACGCCAGGCCAGTCTCAGGAGGCACTTAGCAGGTAAATAATGGGGGGATAATAACCCAGATCATGACACTTTCCCACCTTCGCAAAGGGAAGAAGTAATCGTAGGAAAAGATGCATCCATAGGAAGCGACAACAAATAATGTCTCATCTGGAGAAACATAAAAATGGGTAGTTGGGAGGGAATGTTTGTCACAAATTGAAGCAAATTGAGGAATGTGCCCTTCTGGGTTAAAAATCTGGTTCACAGAGCAGAGCTCCCTTTCCCGCCATTGAAGGAACAGGTCATTATACAAAAAAGGAATAAAAGAGGGATTACCCCATAGGGGTATATTCAATTGATGTCTGATCCTTTCCGACCGAAAGGATCCAACATTTCAGTATTCAATTTGCGGCCAAATCCGACAGGTTTTGGCCATTCCCGATAATGCCAATTGACTTTTTTTTAAGTCATATTGAAATTGTTGGAAATTGGGCTAAAACCAGTCGGATTTGGCCACGAATCCGACAAAACATGTGGATCCGTGGCTAATCCACAGATCCATGTGCTTTCCGACAAGTTGGATTTTCTGACTTGTTGGATAAACGTGAGTTTGATTGAATAGGTCAAATCTATATTCGACCTTAAACTCCTGTTTTTCCAACAAGTCGGAAAATCCAACTTGAATTGAATACACCCCATAGAGAGACATGTGGTGTGGTTTTGTGAAGGAAGATCCAACTAAAATAAGTATCCCTGAATAATGCATGATTGATGATATGGGAGTGAATAAGCGCTTTTCTAAAATGCAATAGAGCACTTTGGAACAATGGTCGAAAAATATTTTTCGAAGGCAAAATCTATATAGGTGCTTTTGTCATGTAGCCAGTCAGCAGCATAACGTAGAAACAGTGACAAAGATTAGGAGAGAAAATCACCTGTGCTGCCTACCATCTATTCCATCACTAGCTTCAAAAAAGCAATCTTTGTTTTCATCCTGCCACAGGAAGCGCGTCATAGAGTGATATAAGTGTAAATTATCTGAATCCTGTAGGCAAATAGGAAGCAACTGCATAATATAAAAGATTTTTGGATAAATGACCGTTTTTAGTACAGACACTCTGCCTAGTAGGGAGAGCAGAAGCTTGGCCCAACCATCTAGCTTGGCAACCACCTTTGAGATAAAAGGGGAAAAATTTAAGTCCTATAATTTAAACAGATCACCAGTTATGTTAACCCCTATATACAGTGTTTGAAGTGAGACTTAGTAATATTAAAAGGCAAAACAGGGATAAGCTTAGAGAGAGTGCTAAGAGGAACATTCATGGGGAGGAGTTCAGATTTGGTGACATTGATCTTATAGCTCGTCATTTGCACAAAGTCCGAAATCAGGTGTAGAATCTCTGGCACAGAGGAGGCAGTGTTTGACACAAACAACAGAATGTGATTCACGAATAGAGTGACTTCAAGTTCAATGTCACCAAAATGTATACCTGTGAAAGCCAAAGAGGATCTCAGGGCCATTGCCAGTGGTTCAAGAGCAATGCCAAAAAGTAGCAGGGCAAGTGGGCAGTCCTGTCTCATTCCTTAGTTGGTAATAAATGGAGCTGAGAGGAAACTGTTGCATGAAACCTGAGTTTTTGGATCTGTATATAACAGCTGGATAGCATGTATGAAGGAATCAGGAAAACCAAAATGCCTGAGTGTATAGTATAAGTGTGGACATTTAACTAGATCAAAAGCCTTCGGCATCAAGGGATAAGAGAGCGTTACCCGAGTTGGAATCAGAAGAATGACAATCATATATAGCCGAAAGGACTCTCCTCACATTGACTACTGAGTGTCTCCCAGAAATTAACCCGGTCTGTTCAGGATTGACGATGTGAGGAAGTATCAGCTTCACTCGTTCTGCCAAGCTCTTAACCAAAAGCTTATAGTCTAAATTAAGAAGGGAAATGGGATGGTAGGAACCTGGAAGAGAAAGATCTTTGTCAGGCTTAGCTAGAATGTTCAGAATGGCAGAATTAAAGTGATATGGGGGAGGGGGGGGGGGTTGTCAGAAAACAATATAGCGTTAAATACTTTGGCAACAGTGTCTCCTATTTTTGAGAGTAGGATCTTATAAAAATCCTCATCTAAAACCATCAGGGCCAAGAGCTTTGTGCGATTTCAACTGCTTTATTGCTGAATGGACTTACTCAATTGTAATCGGGGTCTGGAGTGATTTAGCCAGTTCATCATCAGTAATGGAAGGGAAGCTCAAAGAGTCCCAAGGATGATGAGAAGAGGGATGTCCAGAAGTAGGAGGAGAAAAAATGGAGTTGGAGATGCATCAGAGTGATCACCATGCGGGAGGGCTGTGGAACATAAAGATTTAAAGAAACGTTGCATAATGTGCATGATTTGTTTATATGGTAAGTGTAACCTGTGGAGTACGCAGGGGATGGACCACAGCAGATTTATAGGTACCCCATAGCAGATTTGACAACAGGCATCCAGATGTGTTACCAAATCTATGACATTTGTAAAAAAAAACAGAAGAAAAAAAATAACGGTCTCCCATATCTGTCATGAATTCATCAAAATGGGTCTTAACTAGGAGATATAATTGTTTAGCAGCTAGGTTGGTGTCTAGTTTATACTGCTGAAAGGCCACAAAGAGGCCTGGAGCAAGAGATATGGAGATGAGTATATTTTTGTTGGAAGCCACAGTGAATTAAATTTCCCCTCTGAGCCCAGTTTTCGTAGTCATCCAGAACAGGATAGTATTTGCCTGCGCATGCTCACCGTTATCCACACAAAATTTATCCCAAGCAGTTTCCAAATAATCTCAAAATTTAGCGAACCTGAACAAATGAGAGGGAAATTTCCAAAGCTTGGAGGACCCTGATTCATCAGGGAAGTGAACAGAGGTAGAGAACAAAGCTTTGTCAGAGAGAAAGATAGTGGCAATGTGAGAGCCGGAGACCAAAGGAAATAGAGAATTTGAGATAAAAATATCAATGCGGGAGAGGGAGCCGTGCACTGCAGACAGGCAATTATACTCTTTGTCGGTGGGGCGCAGAGCGCACCATGTGTCTGTGACTTGCAATTGTTGGGCCAGTAGAGGGATGCCTATTTTAGGTAAAATTTGCAAAGAAACAAGATTAAAGTCCCCTCCAATAATTAAGTTATAAGTTACATAAGGGGTTAAAAGAGCAATTATTAACTGAAAAAAGGGTTTGGAGTATGGGGCAGGGAGCATAAATATTTGCCAGAGAATACGAAAGAAACTACCACATACCTACCCTGAGGATCAGTAACGCTATCCAGTGTCTCTATCGAAAGAGGGCTTCACTAAAATCGCCACCCCACGTGCTCTGGAGTTGTAGGAAGAAGACGCGACGACGGACCATCCAAGCATGTTCAGTTTCAATGTATCAGGAGTATTTCCTGAAGAAATGCCACATCAACACTATTTTTGTTTAGATACATACAGGGCTGCCATCAGATATTGTGGGGCTGAAAGCCCTGACGAAGCTGTCAGAGTAACAGCGAAACACGCGTGTGGGCAGTGTTGTGTCCACGTGTGTTTATGTCCATGTATCAATATAATTTACAATGTGTAGCCAGCACTAGTCAGCAAAATGTGTAGCCAGCACTAACCAATTTATATGTGGAGAAGTAGACAGAGGATCAGATCAGAATACTGAGACCTGTATTCCTGCTTACTTACGCAGCTGACATAGGGACAGGGTATTTAGCATTATTGTACAAACTGCATCAATCCCCTGAGACTGCGTAGGGAACAGTTGTCAAATGAGTGAATGGAATACAGACACACTGTACATCTACATGAAATATGCAAACATAGACCTATAATCCAACTGATCCAACTGTGGAAAAATAGATAGGGGCATTAATAATACTGTGCATATATATGATATTAATTGGGATTGAGGAGTAGGATTACAATATCAATCACCATATTTGATATATGCACGGACACTATTTCCCTTATTGGGAGGTCTATAAGCGCATTATCATACATATAAGAACATTGCATCAATCAGTGTGACTAGAATATTGAGGGTCACGTGTCTCATTATGAGGGATCGGGCTCTAACAGCATTATAGTGCGTGTGCAGACCGGACTAACTATAAGACAAAACTGATACAGTTTACATCTGAGCTAAGACAAATGCAACAATTGTTTCAATATCAACCACCAAGGCTAACAAGCAAATCTACAGATGTTATGTGGTTTCTTTGTTACACAATGAATAAAGCTTGCACTCTAACCTGCATTTCGTATGAATACATTGTATGAATAGGGGAAGATCTTTTTTACAGGAAGATCTTTGGATACCCAAATGCGATGCATAATAAATTGGTCTAGATATCCCTAATTTATATACTCAAGTGTGCTTACATGCAGAAACCTCTTTTCATACCTCCCTGAGTGACAATATAAATTGATATTAATTGATTCACCTCGGCAGGTGTCATTAATCTGTAATAATGAAGGTGTCTTCCTTCTAGGAATTTTGTTTCTGTACACCAAACCGTGACATGTGATTAACATCCAATTCATTATGGATGACACAGGAGATCTGAGGGAGATATACACCCCATATCTTAAGGTGTACTGCACCGAGTTTTGGGTTTCAGACCTAGTGCGTCCATGGATCATAATTACTAATATTGCAGGCTATATTTAAAGTGCAATTGTTATAAAAAAATTAACAGCTATTATAAAAATTAACAGAAAAGGGGTATTAGTCCCCATACAATATGAAGTAAATTGCTTATGCATTTAGGACACTTGCAAATGGACCTGAGCTTCCATTAGGATCAGTTGGAATCCACAATCAACCTGTAAAAAGGTCCTCCTCTCCAAATCTTTTGATAACTACTTCCATCTCGCATTTACATCCATTCCTGGACTGTGGCTGTACTTATAAGATGAATTGATGCAAAAGTCCCAGCTTGTATATAACATTTTTCAATCATAACAATTGAATTTAAATGCAGTGCTTTATTCTGCACTTTTTTTTATCTCCAGAAAATAGTTTTTTTAATGTTGCAACATGAATTGTTTAATGTATTATTACATTTATATACATTATTTTGTCATATTCAGCTCTTTAGGACTAATTTTTATTTATTTTTGTAAACCTGGAAAATGTGCAGTTTATGGCCATCCGATGATAAGGCTCTGATTCTAGTAGAGGCTGACCATATTTCCACTTTGTGCAAATTAGTTCAGAGGGCGGAACAGAGTAACACGGGGCCTCTGTCTGTTAGGGGTTGGAGTCGGGCCCACTGTATGTACCCTCCAGATAACAATATCCTGGCAAACTCATTCAATGCCCAGTAATGAGGGAAGGGTATTGTGGACAAAATGGACTAAAGCAGCGCCCTCAACAGATTCTGGGAGCCCAACCAGCCTTATATTATTTCTATGACATCGGTTCTCTAAATCGTCGATTTTGTTCCACAGCTGACAGTTCTCAGTGAAAAGCCTTTTAACATAGTGTTAGAGACCAGCAATATCATGGGAAGCAGCACCCGTCTGCTGCTCAGTCATAGTTACCCTCTGTGTAAGCATCTGAAAATGGGCAGTAATGTCAGCTACAGCCTTAGTGAGGAGGGGGGTCATGGTGGCTGGAATGGTGTCTATCATGTCTCTGCAAGTCAATGGGGAGTCAGTGCCCTGACATACCTGTCCTTTTGTGAAGGGACCCCCAGCAGCCGCTTTCTTGTGGAGAGGGAGAGTGCTGTCAGCAGCTGCATCCGGCACTATCTTTCCCTGTCGCGCAGGCTGCAGGGTCTACTGTGGCGCGGAGGCAAGGAAACTATCCATCCTGAAAGCAGCGGGGGCTCACAGGCAGCAATGTGGGGGGTCTGGTGGTGCAAAGAGGCTCCAGGAGCCTTGTAAAGTGGGCCGGGATCACAAATAAGTACCGGGACACTGTAGAATTAAGCTGCATGAGGGTGTTAGGTTTAGGCTGTGGGAGGAGGAGTGTTAGGGTTATGCTGTGGGATGGGGGATTAGGTTTAGGCTGCAGGGAGGAGGGTTAGGCACTCCACCCGGAGGGTTGGTGTTTGGCTGCTGAGGGAGGGTTAGGTTTAGGCTGCGGGAAGGGGTATTTAGATTCAGGCACCACCAAGGAGGATTAAGTTTTTCCTGGGGGTGGATATGTTAGGTTCTGGGTGCAGGGAGGGAGGGTTAGGGGAACATTTGGGGAAGGTAAGTATACTTACCTTCCCCTTTCGGGATTCATGATCCTTGTAGATGAGAGACGCAGATCTTGTGCAGAGCAGCGAGGTCGGTTTGGGAAATATTTTGAGATAAGCAGAGAGATATATGTTGGTGTAGTTTGGTTAATAGCTTTATATGTGAGTAGAAATAGTTTATATTGAATACAGTAGGATTTAGGCAACAAATGTAGGGACTGACAGCGCAGATTAAAAATGGATTGTAGTGTTGAGAGTCTTTTCTTGGGAAGACCAGTAAGGAGACTATTGCAATAATCAATGCAGAGATAATGAGAGCATGAATTAGAGTTTTAGCAGTGTCTTGTGTAAGATCAGGTTGTATTTCGGATATGTTTTGCAGATGCATGTAACATGATTATATATATAGAGCTATTTTTTAATCATATATATGTTTAAATCCTAAACAGGCTACAGGATAACATATGTGGATGACATAAGAGAGAAATATGAAGTTACTGAAGACCATAACGCAAGGTTAGGGGAATATATCAAACTGGAGAAAAGATATGTAACACTTTTACTGATCAAGAATTATCGGGATGAAGAGCAGAGACAACATGAGATAATATCTTTAGGCGAGAGGCATCTACAGATTATGGCAAACAGATCATCAGAGGAGTATTCCCCAACCCCTGTACAAGCTCTGTTTGATCCTGATGTTGGTGGAATTATTCCCAGGACTGTGGTGTTACAGGGACCTGCCGGGATAGGAAAGACTATGACCACCCAGAAGATCATGCTGGACTGGGCCTCCGGGAATCTGTATAAGGACAAGTTTCAGTTTGTGTTCTACATAAGCTGTAGAGAAGTCAACACCATCACTGGTAATTTAAGCCTGGCTGGATATTTATCAAACTATTGTCTACTGAAATGTCGATCCGATCAGTTGCGGTCTATATTCCTTCATGCTGAAAAAATACTTTTCATTGTTGATGGTTTTGATGAATTGAAATGGTCACCAATGAGTGATAGAGAGGTGTGTGATGACCCATTTCAGGAGGTCTCCAAAGAAATCCTTCTAAATAGTTTATTTAGAAAAAAAATTCTCAAGAAAAGTTACCTAATCATCACCACACGACCATTGTCATTAATGGCATTGAAGGGCTTTGCAAAATGTATTCGATATGTGGAGATTTTGGGATTTACAGGGAATCAGCGTGAGGAATATTTTTATCATTTCTTTCAAACCAAAGAACAAGCAGACCTGGTCATTAGTACAATAAAGGACAATGACACTCTGTACACCATGTGCGCTGTTCCTGTAATTTGCTGGATTGTCTGTACTGTTATGAAACCACTATGGAAACAGGGATTTTTTGTCATTAACTGCAAGACAGTCACATCCATTTACCTGTTGTACCTAAAGAGTTTAATACTGTATCATGGAAGAGACTCTGCCCAGCATATAAGCACATGTATACAGAAGCTGAGTGCCTTGGCCAATGAAGGAGTTTGGGACCAGAGAATTCTATTTGAAGAATCAGATCTTGTAAGACATGGGCTCTCTGTGTCAGAGGTGGAGTCTGTGTTTCTGAATGAGAACATCTTCCACAAGGACGTTGACACCCGAACCTGCTACAGCTTCATCCATCTGACTGTGCAGGAGTTTTTTGCTGCTCTCTACTATGTCCTGGATGAGAAACATGTACAAGAACATTCTATTGAAATAAACAAATTACTTGAGGTAACAGAACATCGGCCACATCTAAAATTAACTGTACGGTTCTTGTTTGGCCTTTCAAATGAAAAACAAAATCAGGAGACTCTGAGAGCCATTAAGTGTCCCATTTCCTTAAGGGGAAAACCTGTTTTGGATGAATTTATAAAGAGAAAGTCATGGGATTCCCATAGTGAGATACTCTGCTGCCTGTATGAGACACAGGATGAGGACTATGTGGAAAGAATGATGTCTCACTTTCTTAATGTGGAATTGAAAATGTATAGAAAAAAAAGTGACCAAAAGAACATTGATTACAGAGCTTTAGCCTACTGCTTGGAGAAAACTACAATTCAACATACTGTTACTTTGGAAAAATACGTAAT
Organism: Pseudophryne corroboree; assembly: GCF_028390025.1. Lineage (NCBI taxonomy): Eukaryota > Metazoa > Chordata > Amphibia > Anura > Myobatrachidae > Pseudophryne > Pseudophryne corroboree. The sequence goes on along the minus strand of NC_086446.1, from coordinate 56,733,820 downwards.
AGGACCAAAGGCTCGGAGTGTTCTACCTAAAGCACTTTCTATTTGTTCACACCTTCGGTATGTGTTTGTCACATTACTTTGAACAATGTCCTTGTGGCCTGTACATGTATATCTTAAAATGTATTTTATTACTTCATCTCCCCTCCCCCAAAGTAGAAATAGTTTACATTTGGGCCACAATGTTTCAGTAAACATTAATGCAGAGAGCTGGCGGTCTGTCCGGTCACTGTCAGAGCCTTTGTGTCACCCCTTTTACACCTTATATAGAATTCATCATTAATAAGTGGTTCAAATGTACAGCCACCATAAATAAACTACAGTATAGAGATGTATACTTGTGCCGGCTGTGAAACCAATAAGGGACGATAAGATATTAAAATGAAAAATCACACAGTTTGAATAAACATTCAAAGTAAAAATGATATAAAAATATTCCAAGAATAAACACATTTTCTTTGTATATTCTTAATTCAGGGACAGATAACCTTGATTAGGACCACTTGGTTCTCACTGGTAATATCTAATGTGTACAGTCTCTGGTTAGGGCTCACTCCTCAATAAACTTTGGTTCACTTTAGATGTTGGTAGTTACCCTATCCTTATGGATGCTGTCCCCATGGATCTAAATTTGGCAAATGAAGATCCAATTAGCAGCAGGGGTGATTCCAGGTTCCAGTGGGGCTGATGGTGTCCAAATAGAGGCAAAGAGTCCAATCAATACCGGAGAAAGCAGATGGATCCAGTGCTGGTGGTCAGTGTCCATAGCTCAATGTGTTTCGCTGGTCTAATGGCTGCCACCTTCCTCAGGAGCATCTGGGATGCTCTTGAGGAAGCTGGCAGCCATTAGACCAGCGAAACACGTTGAGCTAAGGACACTGAAAAGGACACTGAAAATTGGAACAGTTGGGAGATATGCTCTTTGCAATTCTAAAAAGGGATGAAGGATATTGCAAAGGCAGAGTTGCTGCACCATTCTTCATGTAGATCTCCAGTGACACGGCCACTCAGCTTCCAGAAATTAGGCATTTGTGTAGGTTTCTCATCCCGCTTCTCTGTCCCATGTAATCCTCCTACTTACAGTAATAGCTGTACAGAAGTAACTGTCTTCTATACCTGGCCAAAGATACTTATCTCAGAACTAGGGCTGTGCAGCAAAAAGTAGCGAGATGCACACTGCCATGGGAGGGTTGCAGAAGTTATACAGGGCCTAGATCTCGCTCACAGTACTCATAATAGCAATATCAAGTTAGAAGTAATGTCTGTTATGTGACTTGGCATATGTTTACAGTTTTCACCCTATTTCACCATACTAAGTGCTCTGTGCAACAATGGATAGGGCATAACAATTAGTATTACAGGGCCCTGTGTAACAATAGATAGGGCAGAACAATTAGTATTACAGTGCCCTGTGTAATAATGGATAGAGCAGAACAATTAGTATTACAGGGCCCTGTGTAACAATGGATAGGGCAGAACAATTAGTATTACAGGGCCCTGTGTAACAATAGATAGAGAAGAACAATTAGTATTACAGGGACCTGTGTAACAATTGATAGAGAAGAACAATTAGTATTACAGGGACCTGTGTAACAATAGATAGGGCATAACAATTAGTATTACAGGACTCTGTGTAACAATAGATAGGGCAGAACAATTAGGATTACAGGGCCCTGTGTAACAATAGATAGAGCAGAACAATTAGGATTACAGGGCCCTGTGTAACAATGGATAGAGCAGAACAATTAGTATTACAGGGACCTGTGTAACAATAGATAGGGCATAACAATTAGTATTACAGGGCCCTGTGTAACAATAGATAGGGCAGAACAATTAGTATTACAGGGCCCTGTGTAACAATGGATAGAGCAGAACAATGAGTATTACAGGGACCTGTGTAACAATAGATAGGGCAGAATAATTAGTATTACAGGGCCCTGTGTATCAATGGATAGAGCAGAACAATTAGGATTACAGGGCCCTGTGTAACAATGGATGGGTATGGGTCATTGAGTCGACCACACTTAGGTCGACAGTCATTAGGTCAACCACTATCGGTCAACATGCAGTAGGTCGACAGGGTTTCTGGGTCGACATGGTCTATAGGTCGACATGACAAAAGGTCGACATTAGTTATTCCACTTTTTTGGGTGTTGTTTTCTCCGTACAGTGATCGGGAACCCAAATTAGTGCACCGTGTCCCCTCGCATGGTTCACTTCGCTCGCCATGCTTCAGGCAAGGTGCCTCGCTGCACTTGGCACAGGTTACCATTCCCAATTGTAGTTCACGTGGATCGTAAAGTATGAAAAAGTTGAAAAAAAATAAAAAAATTGTGAAAAACTCATGTCGACCTTTTGTCATGTCGACCTAGAACATGTCAACCTAGGGACATGTCAGACCTATAAACCCTGTTGGCCTACTGCATGTTGCTGCCGACCTAAGTGTTATCGACCTAATGACCGTATCCCCAATGGGGTATGGGTCATTGGGTCAACCACACTTAGGTCGACAGTCATTAGGACAACCACTATTGATTGACATGCAGTAGGTTAACAGGGTTTTTAGGTTGACATGGTCCATAGGTCAACATGTACTAGGTCGACATGACAAAATGTCAACATGAGTTCTTTCACTTTTTTTGGTGTCATTTTCTCCATACAGTGAGCGGGAACCACAATTAGCACACGTGTCCCCTCGCATGGCTCACTTCACTCGCCATGCTTCGGCCAAGGTGCCTCGCTGTGCTCGGCACAGGTTACCATTCCTAACTGTAGTCCATGTGGATCGTAAAGTATGAAAAAGTTGAAAAAATCAAATAAAATTGTGGAAAACAATGAAATGCCGGAGTCTCGCTCCCACCTGACCAACCTCCAGACTGGGCGGTCCACCGTCATGCTGTAGACTTTGAGGCACCAGAAGCAGGCTTCTGGTCCTGGGAACCTGCAGGTGCAGGGTTCTTGGATTTGGCTCGACCACCTCTAAAGAAGGTGTGTGAGCGGGTTTGTTCTTTCTAGTCTTAGCTGGCCGAAAGGACTGTGACGTGTCGGGAGTAAAAGGTTTCTTCATAGCCGGTGCAGCTGAGGGAAGAAAAGGAGACTTACCCGCGGTAGCCGTGGCAATCCATGCATCCAGTGCCTCCCCAAAAAAGAGCTTGACCTGCATAGGGTAGGTTCTCCACACTTTTCCTGGATTCCGCGTTCGCAGACCACTGGCGCGGCCAGAGACCCCTGCAAGCCGAGACAGACATGGCGGAGATCCCCGTAGCCATGGAACCCAGATCCTTCAGAGATTCTACCAGGAACCCTGCAGAATCCTGCATGTTACGTAAAAACAAATCAACGTCACCTTTATATATCGTAGTCAAGTCCTCCTACTGAGTGAGTGACCACTTTGCTATTGCTTTAGGAAGCCATGCAGATGTGATAGTGGGCCGTAGGATCGCCCCTGTAGCCGTGTAAATGGATTTGAGCGTAGCATCAACCTTGCGATCCGCCGGGTCTTTGAACGCGGTGGATCCCAGGACCGCCTGGTTTGACAGCCTGGAGACAGACGCATCAACTATAGGCGGGGTCTCTCATTTTTTTCTACCTTCCTCAGGAAAGTGAAAAGCAACCAGAACCCTTTTAGGGATCTGGATTTGTTTCTTAGGGTTTTCCCAGGATTTTTCAAATATAGCATTCAATTCCTTAAATGCAAGGAAGGTGAGCAGGGCTTTCTTACTGTTTGTGAAAAACGCCTCCTCAACCTGCTCAGGGGTTGTGTCAGTAAATATTCAACACATCCCGCATGGCCCCAATCATCAACTGTACCCCCTTAGCAAGTGATGCCGTCCCCCTTGATACATCCCTGTCACCGTCTGCGTTCTCAGAGTCGGTATCCGTGTCTTCCTGCATAATGTGGGCAAGATCACGTTTATGAGAATGTCCCGCTGGGGACCCCGAGGGAACAGGACCGGGCTATACAACCACAGAGGACTGCAATGCCTGAGTGGCAGTTTCAGTCCGAGCAACACGTTCAGAAATCTGATAGTCCTCCCAGAGCCGGCCCTAGGTATAGGCAAACTAGGCAATTGCCTAGGGCATCTGGTATGCCTAGGGGCATCAGCAGCTTCTGCTGATTAAAATGATATGCGGCATGCCTATATTCTGTGTGTAGCATTTCGTACGCAGATACAGCCACAGTTGCACACAGTGTATAGGCATGCCACATATCATTTTAATCAGCAGAAGCTGCTTGTGTATCCTAGCCACATAGCAATGCAAATAAGATGCATTTTCATTAAAAAAATAGGCACCCGACGTTAGCAGAGCTGCCAGTTGACTCACGCTGGGAACTACATGTGTCATTATGTGTATAAGGGCATTAATAATGTGTAACATATGTGTAAGGGGCACTATGTGTGTCATTATGTGTATAAGGGCACTAATAATGTGCGGCATATGTGCAAGGCCAAATGTGCACACTGTTCTTATTTAAATTACAGGGGGTAGGAAAACAAAAAAAAGGACTGCTATGGGTGGGGGGTGATGGTGCTGGGAAAGGGGTGCAGGGTCAGAGGCGGAACTAGCGGTGGTGCTAGGGGGCACCAGCCAAAATCTTGCCTAGGGCATCATATTGGTTAGGGCCGGCTCTGAGTCCTCCTAAGAGAGGCTAACCATTCCATTCCCTAGCTGGGATCATTGCCACAACAGTGCAATCCTGATTACATGAGATGGGATCTTCCTATGAAGATATATCCTCTGCAGCATAGGAGACAGAGTCTCTAGACATGTTTGCTATTTCACCCCACATACAGGGGACAGGGAAGACAGAGTTTCCGCCCCCAAGTATGGCAAAGAGACACAGAGATTGGAGCCAACCCACACACAGCGCTTGCTAGCTAGGGGAGACCCCTTGTCAGCGCTGACTGTGCTCTTTAATAGGACACACAGCCTTATTCAAGCCTCCCCCCCCCCCCCCTTCTACAACCCCCTTGTACCTGTTCTTCCTTCCAGTGCAGTGCAGGAAGGAAAATTGCGCTGGAACACTGCTGAGTCCGCTCTGAGGAGAAGCTCCGCCCCCTTAATGGTGCTGTCTTCCCGCTCTTCATGGATTATACTGACCTGAGGAAAAGGTACTGGCTGAGATCCGTGGACCACTACAAGCTGCTGAACCAGCGCTGGGCCAGGGCGCCCCTCACAGTGCTGCACCATGTGCCGCTGAGCCTTTCCAGGAGCACGGTTAATACCACGCTCCCTCCCCACTGCCGCCATCTTCACACCACCACCCCGCTTGTTAGGGGGGTCGGTGACTCACTCACCACTACTTCATCTCTGTAAGGGGTCGGCGGCATGCTGCTGGGGCGAGCGGTCCGCTGTGGCGGAGAATGTTAAGACCCCCTGGAGCTCAGACACTGCTCCCCCCCTTAGTCCCTCCCTGCAGGGAGGCTGTTGCCAGCCTCCCTGTAAAATAATAACTCTAAAAAAACTTTTACTAAAAGAGCTCTGTGGAGCGCCCCTAGCTGTGACCAGCTCCTCCGGGCACATTTTCTAAACTGAGTCTGGTAGGAGGGTCATAGAGGGAGGAGCCAGCCCACACTCTCAAACTCTTAAAGTGTCAATGGCTCCTGGAGGACCCGTCTATACCCCATGGTACTAATATGGAGCCCAGCATCCTCTAGGATGTAAGAGAAAAGAAAGTTCCCTATTCTAAAGTAAAAAAACATAAACAAGGGTAAACACAGAGTAACTTACGTACTGCATCTAGGATTAGAAAAGAAAGCTATTGCTAGCTAGGCTCTCTGCATAATTATAATGGAGAGGCTGCCCCATAAAATATACCTGAGCTCAACAACCCCTCCCCGATTCCTCCCTGAACCACTTCCTTCTGGAATAGAGGAGAAATGGAAGAGTACAGCAAAACAATAAATGCATCACAATATACAATAAAATACAGTAACCCATACAATGAAATGCGGAAAGCAACAGAAACAGGGAAAACCAGTAAGGGACTCGTGAATCCCCAGACTGGCATCAGAAAGCATCAGAGGAGCCAGAGGAAGAAAGTCAATGCTGAGGCCATGGACATCCAGCCTGCCAAGCCTCTGAATCTGCAGGAGTGTAGAAGAAATGAGTGACATCATCAGCCACCACATGTAGATGAGATGGGAAAAGAATGGAGTATTGGAGTTGTTGAATAGTTTGCATTTAACTGGCAGTAACTGAGAATGGCTGTTTTGTACCTCAATGGCAAAATAAGTGAAGATGGAAATACAGTGATTTTCCAACTTGAGAGGAGAATGGAGTCCGACTAAGCATGAGATTGCATAATGGTCCTCATAGTGAAGTATTCAGGCAATAACTGTCCTTGGTGGGGCTCCCAGTGGTGGAGGTCTAGCAGATACACGATGGACTCATTCAATGGAAAGCAGTGGTGAGAAGGCATCTCGACAAAAGAGTTTCACCAGCCACTCCTCCAGAAACTTCTCAGGGGTAGAACCCTCAGCCCGCCCCAGAAGGCCCACAGAGCGAAAGTTATTTCTTCACAGGCATTCCTTCAAATCAGAGAGCTTGGAACGTTTGCCATCCATTTAAGAGGATGGGGCTGCAGTCTGCCCAGGTATAGGCACTGAAAGACCTTTCACAGCAGAAATACTATGTTCAGCCTCCCCCACTCACTAACTAAATTTTTGAAGGTCATGACGGAGCATTAAAATACCACCCAGCACTTTGCCTATATTGTCAGGGAGCCTCTTTTCCGACTGCTATAGCTTGTAAAATATGTGACATGAGAGTTATTTACAGTCAGGTGCAGCTGCAGAGGCAAGAGGTGGCAGGTCAACAGGCAGGGAGTATAGAGTATAAATGCAGGTAGAAACTTCTTGAATTGCGGAAAGAACAAACTGCAGTTCAGTAACAGATCAGGAGAGGCAGAGAACATAGGAACAGAGAATTTGATGGCATAAGAACCACTTGGCCCATCTAGTCTGCCCCTTTTATTTTTACCATATTTTAATCTCAAACTTTATTTGATCCTTATTTCTTTGTAAGGATATCCTTATGTCTATTCCATGCATGTTTAAATTGCTCTACTGTCTTAGCCTCTACCTCCTCTGAAGGGAGGCTATTCCACTTGTCCACTACCCTTTCTGTGAAGTAATTTTTCCTCGTATATCCCCTGAACCTAAGTCTCTCCAGTCTCAGTGCATGTCCTCTCCTCCTATTGCTTCTCTTCATTTAGAGAATGTTTCCCTCCTGGACTTTGTTAAAACCCTTGATATATTTGAACGTTTCAATCATGTCCCCCCTTTCCCTTCTCTGCTCCAAACTATACATATTGAGTTTTCTTATCTTTCTGGGTATGTTTTGTGATGTAGGCAATGCACCATTTTAGTTGCCCTTCTTTGAATAGTCTTTAATGTATTAATATCCTTTTGAAGATATGGCCTCCAGAATTGAACACAGTATTCTATGATGCCGTACCAGTGGCATTATTACTTTTTTCTTTCTGCTGCTGATTCCTCTCCCAATGCAGCCAAGCATCTGACTAACCTTCCTCATTGCTTTCTTACATTGCTTACCTGCCTTTATGTCACCTGAAATAGTGACTCCTAGATCTCTTTCCTCCTCAGTAGTTTCCAGTATAGTGCCATTAATACTACAGTTAGCCTTTGGATTTTTGAGACCCAAGTGCAAATCTTGCAGTTATATTCAATTCTGTTATATTCATGTTATATTCATTATTCAGTATATACAAACTATATATATATATATATATATATATATATACATACACACACAGTATATATATATATATGTATATATATATATATATATATATATAGAGAGAGAGATAAAAATCAGAGGGGGCACTCTCCAGACTTTTTGATATAAACAACTGTTCATTTATTTATGATATACTTTACATGATCAACATAATGGCAAGAATTTCCTCAAGTGCTTTAGGCCCAGCAAGGACCTTCCTCAGGAGGCACTGCAGATCAATCACAGCTTCCAACAAACAAGAGCAGAAATTCAGACATTCAGCAATAACGCTGGTCCTGCCTGACTGGCTCTAAATACCCTCACCACTCAAAATGGCGCCAAAAGTATTATGATGTCATCAAACAGGGACAGATTGTTTTCCTTAATAGATTACCACATATTCAAAGAATATAAAACACCACAATGGTCCCCATCCGAGAGCACAAATAGCTAGAATCCTAATAGGCAAGCAAGAGACAATGGGGCCGCAGCAACCCATCTCTAACACCCGCCGCATCCCGGCGCGGGGCACTTCCGGTCCATGGAACGCAAACGTCACCTGGCCGGAAGTGCCCAGATGCCGCATGGAACGCAAACAGGAAGTCAGGCGCTAATTCCCCTTAGTAAAGGGTGCAACTTAAACAGAACACCATCAGAACATCATAGCTAGGCCGACTGTCATTCCAACACACCAACCTTGTACCTCACACCCATATAGGGCAAGTGTGCAAATATATCAAAGTGCAAGTGGCAACGTGCATATAAATTGCACAGACAAGGATAGTAGAGCCGGACAGTGCAGTTAGAACATTCCCCAACAAACTCCCATCCCTCCATAATTAACTAGGTCCTCAGCGTGCAATGGCTGAACGACACCAGACCGCTATATATGAATAACCCAAATTCTGAAACAATCTACCACAATTGAATTGTGGTAGATTGTGCTCTCGGATGGGGACCATTGTGGTGTTTTATATTCTTTGAATATGTGTTAATCTATTAAGGAAAACAATCTGTCCCTGTTTGATGACATCATAATACTTTTGACGCCATTTTGAGTGGTGAGGGTATTTAGAGACAGTCAGGCAGGACCAGCGTTATTGCTGGATGTCTGAATTTCTGCTCTTGTTTGTTGGAAGCTGTGATTGATGTGCAGTGCCTCCTGAGGAAGGCCCTTGCTGGGCCGAAAGCGCTTGAGGAAATTCTTGCCATTATGCTGATCATGTAAAGTATATCAGAAATAAATGAACAGTTGTTTATATCAAAAAGTCTGCCCCCTCTGATTTTTATCTACAGATTTGGATACCGTGGTATTCGAGTGGACACCCCAGCGTTTGTTTATCATGAAGATGTGAGTGCTACCGTCTGCTGGATTTATATATATATATATATATATATATTTATATGTATATATCTAAAACAAAAATTACTCTCCCACTGCGCTATTTTGGATTAAATGCTAAAATTAAAAATGGCTGCCTGTAACCTCTAAGTTCCCTGTTAGGCGGAACTAAGTGTGTAAAAATGTGAAACCAATAGAAGTAATGGATGGCGCCAAGGGGGTCGTATCAACGCCCTACTTTAAAACAGACCCGTACAAAGTTTTACAGATAAATTTTGTCCGATAGCATATACTGACATAAAAATGTATTTATAAAAACATAAGCTCCAAACCAATGTCCATGAATATACAGAGTTGATACATTTGAATTTGTCATACAATTTGAACAATCAGCTTGTAGCGATGAGGAAAGATGTAGAACAATAAATCAAAACATTGTACAGCAATAATGCTATGTCATGTCCTTCAGATACCAATATGTCATGTTATATTAGAGTTTATGATGCTTATTGCTGTACAATGTTTTGATTTATTGATCTACAATTGTAGATTTCACCCCTGATGAAGTCTTGGAACAAGACAAAACGCGTTGCTTTATTTATCTATCTATTGTTTGATGTTACCTCCGAATCTACAATAAGGAGAAGGAGGAAATTGCAGTGACATATCTACATCTTTCCTCATCACTACAAGCTGATTGTTCAAATTGTGCGACAAATTCAAATGTATCAACTCTGTATATTCATGGACATTGGTTTGGAGCTTATGTTTTTATAATTACATTTTTATGTCAGTATTTGCTATCGGACAAAATGTATCTGTAAAACTTTGTAAGTGTCCATTTTTAAGTAGGGCGTTGATACGACCCCCATGGCGCCATTACTTCTATTGGTTTCACACACATATATATATATATATATATATATATATATATATATGTTTTAAGGTTCAGTTTAATTTTTTCTTTTGCAGATTCGTGAAATGCAAATTTCCTCTAACAGAAGAGAAATACATGTCTGGTGATGAATCCAGTTTATCTGGAATGTTTAAAAAGTGTCAGATGAAGGAACTAGTGTAAGTTGCACTTTTCCATCAAAGTACCGGTATTTCATAGATGCCAGGAGGGAAGCCAATCCTGCCTCATTTTTTCAATCCTGGGTTTCCCGGGATACCTAGAATTGTGTTGTTCAATGAAAATGTTATTAGTCTGTACTTTTTCTGTGTGGTGAGGGGGGCTGTGATGTTTGTTTTTCTGATGGGCCTGTTCTGTGCCATGAATCAGGAATTAAGGCCCATTACAGACCCACAGAAAAAAAAAACTTTCATGGCCCCCTACAGTAATAAAATAACTATTATGGTCCCCCACAGCCAGCCCAGGCCCACACTTAGAAAAAACATTTACTTGACACACCCTCCTCAGCTTCAGCAATCACTGGACATGGACACTACAGCACAGCACCGTTTGGCAGAGTGCAGGCAAGGCCACCCAGGCACTCACTGGCAGGCAGCAGTACAGGTGCCAGGGCAGTGACTGTAGTGACTCTCGGTCCCATCATGGTCCACCTCCAGGTACAGTTTAGAGCAGCCAGTGACAGTCCCACTCCAGTCAGGCCGCAGGCGCCGCTCAAACAGTGTGTCATGCACTGTCACCACATGGCCGCATCACTTGGTACTGACAGACTACTGCTTAGCTAGCCATGCCATAGCCATACTGGGCAGCGTCTGAGCCGACTGCTTGGCCTGAAAACAATTATGCAAATTCTCAATTCTGTAAATTCTGTTATTGGAGACACCAGTCCCGGGATTCAAATACTGTCATTTTTGGCCAAAATCCTAGGATCCTACTGATCCCGATCTTGGGATTGGCCTCCCTAGTTGGCAGCCATCAGTGCTGCTTTCCAATACCCATTTGATGGCTGACAGCTTGAAGAAGATGCGGACACCTGGAATTGGTGTCCACAGCTCAGCTTATGTGCAAAGCTCCGACTACTTCTGCACGTGTGCATTTAGTAACCATCAGTAGTTATACCATAGAATGGCTTTGATGTGATGGTGAGTAGTCAGTCAGCCCAATCTTTGCTGCTAACACAGGGAAATGACACATATCAGATGAACCTCTCACTTTCAGTAACTGCGGATATACCAAGCAGTATGCTAGGAGCATAACAACGTGTAAATGATGGAAGGAGATGATAAAATAGGATTTTAATTACCTACCAGTAAATACTTTTCTTGTAGTCTGTAGAGGATGCTGGGGTCCATATTAGTACCATGGGGTATAGACAGGTCCACCAGGAGACATTGGCACTTTAAGAGTTTAATAGTGTGGGCTGGCTCCTAACTCTATTCCCCTCCTACCAGACTTGGTCTAGAAACTGTGCCCGAGGAGACGACATACTTCGAAAGAAGGAAATACACAGATAGTGGTGAGATTCATACCAGCTCACACAACAAGGCAAATCCGGCCAACAGGCCGGAAAACTCAGCAACCGCTGAAACAGTAATGAATGCAGAACTTACCTAGGAACCAGGCAGTACTGAACCAAATAACCACTGCAGTATAAAGAAGCGCTGGGCGGGCGCTCAGCATCCTCTACGGACTACGGGAAAAGGATTTACCGGTAGGTAATTAAAATCCTATTTTCTCTTACATCCTAGAGGATGCTGGGGTCCATGTTAGTACCATTGGGATGTACCAAAGCTCCCAGAACGGGAGGGAGAGCGTGCAGGCTCCTGCAGAACCTCTTGACCAAACTTGAGGTCATCAGAGGACAAAGTATCAAACTTGTAAAACTTAGCAAACGTGTTCGACCCAGACCAAGTAGCCGCTCGGCAAAGCTGCAAAGCCGAGACACCCCAGGCAGCCACCCAGGAAGAACCCACTTTACGAGTAGAGTGGGCCTTAACAGATTTAGGACACGGCAATCCTGCCGTAGAATATGCATGCTGGATGGTGAACCTGATCCAGCGATAAATTGTCTGCTTAGAATCAGGACACCCAATTTTCTTGGGATCATACAGGACAAACAGAGAGTCCGATTTTCTGTGACGAGCAGTCCTCTTCACATAAATCTTCAAAGCCCTCACAACATCCAAGGCCTTTGAAGCAATTGAGGAGTCAGTAGCCACTGGCACCACAATAGGTTGGTTGATATGAAAAGCCGACACAACCTTAGGAAGGAACTGTTGATGAGTCCTGAGTTCTGCCCTATCTTCGTTGAAGACCAAGTAGGGACTTTTACAGGACAAAGCACCCAATTCTGACACACATCGTGCAGAAGCTAAGGCCAACAAAGCGACAGCCTTCCACGTGAGAAACTTGACTTCAGCCTCCTGTGGAGGCTCAAACCAATCCGATTGGAGGAACTGCAACACCACGTTAAGATCCGAGGGTGCCGTCGGTTCCACAAAGGGAGGCTGGATGTGCAGAACCTCTTTAAAAAAAGACTGAAAAGAGAGGGCACCCAAATGTTTCTGGAAGAAAATGGATAAGGCCGAAATCTGGACCCTTACGGATCCCAACCTCAGGCCCATATCGACACCTGCTTGCAGGAAGAGGAGAAACTGTCCTAGTTGAAACTACACCGTAGGAAACTTCTTGGATTAACATGAAGATACATACTTTTTCCAAATGTGATGGTAATGTTTAAACGTTACTCCTTTCCTAGCCTGTATCAGGGTAGGAATTACTTTGTTTGGAATGCCGTTCCGAGCTAATATCTGGTGTTTAACCTCCATGCCGTTAAAACTTAGCCATGGTAAGTCTTGATAAGCGAGCGGCCCCTGTTGTAACAGGTCCTCCCGAAGAGGAAGAGGCCTTGGATCTTCCAGCAGTAGATCCAGAAGATCCGCGTACCAAACCCTTCTTTGCCAGTCTGGAGCAATGAGAACTCTTGTTCTCCTTATGAGCTTTAGAATCCTTGGGATGAGTGGAAGTGGAGGAAACACGTACACCAACTGGAACACCCACAGAGACTTCAGAGCGTCCACCGCCACTGCTTGCGGGTCTCTTGACCTGGAACAATACCTCCAAAGCTTCTTGTTGAGGCGAGAAGCCATCATGTCTATTTGAGGAACCCCCCTAAAGATTTGTCACCTCTGTGAACACCTCTGGGTAGAGGCCCCACTCTCCTGGATAGAGATTGTGTCTGCTGAGGAAGTTCACTGCCCAGTTGTCCACTCCCGGAATGAAGATTGCTGACAGCGCTAACGCGTGCCTTTCTGCCCAGAGGATGATTATTTTTACCTCTGACATTGCAGCTCTGCTCTTTGTTCCGCCCTGTCAGTTTATGTAGTCCATCGTCGTTACATTGTCCGACTGCACTTGAATGGCTTGATCTCGCAGAAGATGTGGCGCTTGGAGAAGACCATTGTACATGGCTCTTAGTTCCAGAATGTTTATTTGAAGACTGGATTCCAGACTTGACCACCTTCCTTGGAGTGACTGCGCCCCATCCCCAGAGGCTTGCATCCATGGTTAGAAAGATCCAGTTCTGAATCCCGAACCTGAGGCCCTCCATAAGGTGAGGCATTTGCAGCCACCAGAGGAGTGAAATCCTTGCTTTTTGCGACAAACGTATACTCTGGTGCATGTGTAGGTGAGATCCCAACCATTTGTCTAGGAGATCCAGTTGGAAGGACAGAGCATAAAATCTTCTGTACTGTAGAGCCTCGTAGGAGGCAACCATCTTCCCCAGAAGGCGAATGCACTGATGAACCGATACCCTGGCTGGCTTCAGGACATCCCGGACCATTGTTTGAAACACCCTCTGCACTTCCGTGTTGAGGATCATCCCAAGAAAAGACAATCTCCTTGTCGGCTCCAAATGCGACTTTGGAAGATTTAGGACCCAACCGTGTTTCCTGAGCAGATGAGTAGTGAGAGCAATGGACTGCAACAACGTCTCCCTGGACGATGCTTTTATCAGCAGATCGTCCAGATATGGAATTATGTTCACCCCCTGTCTGCGGAGGAGAACCATCATCTCTGCCATTACCTTGGTGAACACCCTTGGTGCTGTGGAGAGGCCGAATGGCAGTGCCTGAAATTGATAGTGACTGTCTAACAGGGCAAATCTGAGATAAGCCTGGTGCGTCGGCCAAATCGGAATGTGGAGGTACGCATACTTGATATCCAGGGATACCAGAAACTCTCCCTCCTCCAGACCTGAGATCACCGCTCTCAGAGACTCCATTTTGAACTTGAACTCCTTTAGATAAGGGTTCAGCGACTTCAAGTTCAAGATTACCAAGGTACCACAAAAAGGTTTGAATAGTAACCCTTGTTCAGCTGATGAGGCGGAACTGGAACAATGACTTCTGATAGCACCAATTTTTTATGGCGTCCAGAAGGATTTCCCTGTCTGCTGGCAAAGCCAGCAAGCCTGCCTTGAAGAATCGGTGAGGTGGAAGAGTTTGAAACTCCAGCCTGTACCCCCGGGACACAATATCCTTCACCCAGGGATCCAGGCTCTGATAGACTCTATTTTGAATTTGAACAGCCTCAGATAAGGATTCAACGATTTCAAGTTCAAAATTGGTCTGACTGAACCATCTGGTTTCGGTACCACGAAAAGGTTTGAAAAATAACCCTCGTTTTGCATATAAGGTGGAACTGGGATAATGACCTGTGACTTTTCCAATTTTTGGCAAGCCTGATTTGAAGAATCAGTGAGGCGGTAGTTCTTGAAACTCCAGTCCAGAGGCGGATTGGCCATAGGGTTTACAGGGAAGATCCCCGGTGGGCCGACGCACCCGTGGGGCCTGTTTTGTTTGAGGACATGTGGTCCTTTTTATAGACATAATGAATAAGATGCAAAATAATTTACATATATGAAAATTACTTTGCCACTTAGCCTGTGATTGCAGATGATCTAGTGTATGCTCCGTCTGCCTGCTTGGCTGACTTATAAGATTGATTGAATAGTGATTGGGATATGGTTGGTGTAATAAGCAAGAAAATATATCTTTCTAAAGAATTATATAGTTTCCTAAATTCTGAAGGTATATCATATAATGTGCTCATAATATTTAATTTGATTTCTTTTTAACTTCTCCCTTGTTGCTGGACATGCACACTATCTGGAAAGTCTTGGGGGGAGGGTGCTGCTGCCATGGCCCATGGCTAGACCTTACACCTCTGGTGCTGCCCATGTAGGGCCACTAGTACAAATTTTTCCAGGGCCACATTTTGTTCCCAATCCGCCCCTACTCCAGTCTATACCCCTGGGACACAATATCCTGTACCCAGGGATCCAGGCCAGACGACACCCAGACATGGCTGAAACGTCTTAGCCTCGCACCCACCAGCTCGTCCTCCAGGCTGAGCGGTCCACCGTCATGCTGAGGATTTTGAGTGATCAGAAGCAGGTTTCTGGTCCTGGGAGCCTGCAGGTGCAGGCTTTTTGGATTTTGAACGACCACCTCACAACAATGTGGCAGGAGGCTTGGACTTTTTTGTGTTAGTGGTCTGAAAGGACTGCGATGCAGCTGAAGAAAATGGTTTCTTTATAGAAGGTGTAGCAGAGGGAAGAAAAGGTGACTTACCCGTGCTTGCCGTGGAAATCCACGCATCCGATGCTTCCCCAAATAGAGCCTGATTTGTGTAGGGTAGGTTCTCCATACTTCTGGATTCTGCGTCTGCAGACAATTGGTGTAGCCAGGGTCCCCTGCGAGCTGAGACCGACATGGAAGATATCCATGCAGTCAGCGTACCCAGGTCCTTCATGGATTCCACCATGAACCCCACAGAATCCTGTATGTTACGTAAAAATAATTAAGTGTCACTTCTATCCATTGTATCCAAATTCTCTAGTAATGTGCCAACCACTTTACTATGGCTTTAGAAATCCATGCACAGGCAATAGTGGCCCTTATCGCCACTCCTGAAGCAGTGTATATGGACTTGAGCGTAGTGTCAATCTTACGATCCGCTGGTTCTTTTAACGCAGTATATCCAGGGACAGGCAAAACTACCTTTTTTTTGACAGTCTGGAAACAGATGTGTCAACTATGGGTGGGGTTTCCCATTTTTTCCTATCATCCTCAGGGAAGGGAAAAGCAACCAGAACCCTTTTTGGGATATGGAACTTTTTCTCTGGGTTCTCCCAGGATTTTTCAAATAGAGCGTTTAATTCTTTATATGCAGGGAAGGTTAGCAAGGCTTTTATATTGTCAGTGAAGTAAGCCTCCTCAACCTGCTCAGGTGGCGTGTCAATAATGCTTAACACATTTCTAAAGGCCTCATTCATGAGCTGCACCCCCTTTGCAAGGAATGCTGCCCCCTCAGCACTCCCCCATCACCGTCTACTGTATCAGAGTTGGTATCCGTGTCATCTTGCATAATTTGGGCACGTGCAAGTTTCTGTGGGAACATGCTAGGGGATTTTGATGGAACATAACTTGACCAAACAGCCATAGATTTTTTTAACACCTTTAGTTTCAGTCTCAGTATAGTTTACCCTATTAGAGATCTGAGATATCATCCCCTTAATAGAGGTCAACCACTCAGGCTCGGTAATAGGGATCTGAGATAAAACATTGCACTCCTGTGTACATGGAATGGAATCCTCCTGAGAGGAAATGTCCTCTGCAGCATAAGACACAGTGTCCCTGGACATGGCAATGTGAGAATACAGACACCCACACACACACAGGAAAATGTCAGACACAGCCCTCCCACCCTCCCCCCACCCCAAGTATGCCACAGAGGAACACAGAGTTTGGAGCCAGCACACACACAGCGCTTCCCTAGGCAGATACAATACAACTACCTAGAGCTGACTGTGTACCTTAATAGACTACACAGTAAATTGACAGCCCTCCCCCTTTCTACAATCCCCTGGTACCGCACAGGATAGCTGGCGTTGCTAGGAGGGACAGCTTTCCCCATCAGCGTCTCTCTGCAGGCAGGAAAATAGGTGTTTCTAAGTTCACATGACCTTTTATTGTTGAGGCGTTATCCAGCCACACATCCAACTACTCTCATCTACACTCAGGAAATCAGTAACCACACTATCAGTGACTAAACCGACAGCCTAATAGCTGATATATGCACCAACATTGTATATACAGTACATTACACAGTATATTCTGTCAGTGATGATATCATGCTGAGGCTGGGAATGATAAGAAATTACCTAATGCAGATCCCTCATCTCATCAGGTTATATAGATGTGATCTGACCTCCTCCTGCTGTGATGATCTCCGCTCTGTTATTACTACAAACCGTTCTCTGACCAGACTGGAGCTGTCATACAATGCTGTGGAGGACCCTGGAGTAAAACTTCTGTGTGAGGGACTGAGACACCCGGCCTGTACCCTGCAGGATCTGAGGTAAGATCTCTAAGTATTTATATAACTGTCCTCTTAGTATGCCAAAGAAAGCAAAAAAAAAAAAAAAAACCTTCTATAATTTATCTTACGTCCTAGAGGTTACTGGGGTCCACATTAGTACCATGGGGTATAGACAGGTCCACTAGGAGCCATGGGCAATTTAAGAAATTAATAGTGTGGGCTGGCTCTTCCCTCATGCCCCTCCTACCAGACTCAGTTTAGAAAATGTGCCCGGAGGAGCCGGTCATGTTTTGGAGAACTCCTGAAGAGTTTTCTACTTTTATTTTTCTATTTGTTATTGCCAGTCAGTGCTGTTTGGCAACAGCCTGTCTGCTTCGTGGGACTTAGGGGGGAGAACGGCCCAACTTCCTGGGAGCTAATGGTCCCGTGTCTCTGCTGATAGGACACTGAGCTCCTGAGGGAGCCATTCGCAAGCCACACCATGGCGCAGCATACCCTCACACAGCACGCCTCCACCCCCTAACAGAGCCAGAAGTTAGAAGAGTGATGAGTACAGCGCCGGCGTCCTGGTTAGCGGGTCACCAGCGGGAATGGCCGCACAAAGGTAGGAGAGGGGCTCAGGTGGACATGCAGTGTAGTGTGTCCCGCTGTGAGGGGCGGGCTGAGCCACCACTGATTACCCACACTGGCTAACATACTAACAAGGGGTTTAACCCTCTGTTAGACAATAAAATACCTCAGACCAGTATAAAAAAGGTGCCATTAAGGGGACGGGGCTTCACACTGAGCGGATCCATCAGCTCACCAGTGTCATTTTTCCAGTGCAGCTGAAACTGACAGGATATACAGGGAAGCGCAGCTCCCCCACAAGGACTCCACGTCTCTCAGCGGTGCCAGGGAGTCTTAGTGAGGGGGGGAGCAGTGTGAGGATACTAAGCCCTATTAAGGTGCTTAGTTCTTGCGACCCAGCTGAGATTTGCTTATGCTAAATGGTCACTGTGTCTCCCTGAGGACTCTATATACATAACTGTGTTTCACCTTGTGTGGGTGTGTGTGTGTGGGTGTCCCTTCACAACCATGTACAGGGACTGCGTTCCATGCACAGTGGAGTGTCTCTCCTCTCCTGGGGACTCACTACCCTGTACTCCGGATAGTGCTCATTCTTAGGCCAGTGGGGCTGAACCCCCATGGTTAGCTTCCATTAAAGGGATGATTTCTAATATTTCTGCAAAATTATCTCATAATGAGAAGGAGTCACAATTCTATGGATGACCTGATAATTAGAGATTCAGCTCCCATACCTGTGCCTCAAACCCTCACCATTTGCCCACGAAAAAAGCGTACTCTGGCCCAGAACATGCAGGATTATACTGATCCGGATACATCAGATCCAGAGGAGGGGGAGGTGGATGCGAGTGGGGGGGATGCTGTCCTCTCACAGGGAATACAGGCCCTTATAGAGGCCATCAGAAATGTCCTGCACATTCCTGACAAAGCTGCGGAGGTGGAAGAGGAATCTTATTTTAATACAAAAAATAAATCCTCGGCTACTTTTACTGCATCAAAAGAATTGAATGCCCTAGTTGAAGAAAATTGGGTAAACTCTGACAAAAAATTTCAGATCCCTAAAAGGATAATTTCTTCCTTTCCTTTTCCTCTGGAAGATAGGAAGAAATGTGAGAACCCGACGATTGGGGACGCATCAGTGTCTAGGTTGTCGCGTAAGACAGTCTTACCTGTTCCTGTGGCAGCGTCCTTAAAGGACGTACCTGACCGCAAGATTGAGACCACTCTCAAATCTTTATACACTGCAGCTGGGGTGGACCCGAGATCCACTATTGCTTGTGCATGGATCACTAGGGCCATTGCTAATTGGTCAGGTAACCTAATTGACGGCTTAGATTTCTTAACCGTGGGGGGGGGGGGGGGGGGGAGGAATTATTTTACTCCTACAGCATATTCAGTAATCTGCTAACTTTATGGTGGAGGCCATGAAGGAAATTGGTTTGCTTAACACACGCACTACTGCCATGGCAGTGTCATCACACAGAGGCTTGTGGCTACAGATTCCAGGAAAGGCATGGAAAGCCTACCATTCATACCAACCTATGACCTCTTCTGTACTGTAAATGACCATCCCTGTGTCCAATGGACAAAGAGATTACAGTACCCATTGTGTTAAGTTTTGGAAGAATTGTATAAAAGAGCCAGCTGCAGGCCTGGTCAGTCACAAGACTCACAAAGTTATCTATCAGATGACCGAGGACCAGACTGGGTAGCGCAGCAAATCCAAACACGTATGTACCATTGACTGTAGCCATTGTTCTGTTGTATTGTATTGTATTGCATTATATATATAGTGTAACCCCCTGTTAGTAATAATATGCTGTGGTGTCGGAACCCAGCAGTTTAATTACAATCTGGTGTCGTGTCTTCCTTTCCCTGCTAAGGTTTAAAGTGTATTACTATCGCATGCATAGCTGTTAAGGGTTCGCAGTGTATCTCTGAGTGTGTACGCACTGTGTGTACTTTGTACTGTCAGCGCGGCGTTTGTACGCAAAGTCCGTACATGGTACGGGACTCTTTACGCTAATAGCGTAAAAAGTACGTAGAGTGTGTATTAAGTATAGCGGCCACAGCGGCTCCATGGTAAAGTGTATTAAAAGTGTGTTTAAGGTATAGCTTTTCATTCCTGTATATAAATCAGCATTCTCAACAACATTGCCCTCTCAACGAGATTGCTCCTGGATAACGGGTGGATTTTGAACCTGCCAAAATCTCACCTGGAACCAACATGGAGGCTTCCATTACTTGGTATAATACTGGATATGTAGGCACAGAAGGTATTCCTTCCAATGGAAAAGGCTTTGGTAATCCAGTCGATGGTACGGGATGTTCTAAAACCGACCCGGATATTGGTGTACCTATACATTCGCCTCCTGGGAAAGATGGTAGCCTCTTATGAGGCACTAGAGTACGGAAGGTGTAACGCAACGCAAGTCCCTTCCAGCTGGATCTGTTGGACAAGTGGTTCGGATCGCATCTTCACATGCACCAGAGGATATATCTGTCACCAAAAGCCAGGATTTCTCTTCTGTGGTGGCTTCAGACTTCTCACCTGACCGAGGGCCGAAGGTTCGGGATTCAAAACTGGATTCTGCTAACCACAGACAAAAGCCTCAGGGGTTGGGGGCAGTCACCCAAGGTGAACAGTTCCAAGGAAAATAGTCAAGTCAGGAAACCATTCTTCCAATCAACATTCTGGAACTCAGGGCCATATACAACGCCCTTCTACAGGCATTTCATCGTCTTCAAGATCAAGCCATTCAGTTTCAGTCGGACAATTTGATGGTGGTAACGTACAAAAACCGACAGGGCGGAACGAAGAGCAGAGCAGCAATGTCAGAGGTAACAGGGATCCTCCTCTGGGCAGAAAGGCACGTTGTGGCGTTATCAGCTATCTTCATTCTGGGAGTAGACAACTGGGAAGCAGACTTCCTCAGCAGGCATGACCTCCATCCAGGAGAGTGGGGCCTTCACCCACAGGTGTTCAAGTCCTTGACACGTCAGTGGGGAATTCCACAAATTGACATGATGGCCTCTCGACTCAAAAAGAAGCTCAAGCGGTATTGTTCCAGGTCAAGAGACCCACAAGCAATGGCGGTGGATACTCTGGTGACGCCATGGGTCTACCAGATGGTGTACGTGTTTCCACCATTTCCATTGATTTGAAGAATTCTCCAAAGACTAAAAAGGGAAAAGGTTCAAGCAATTCTCATTGCTCTGGACTGGCCAAGAAGGGCTTGGTGCGCTGATCAACTGGAGATGCTCCTGGAAGACCCGTGGCCTCTTCCTCTTCGCAAGGATCTTCTATAACAGGGGCCGTTCGTCTATCAAGATTTACTGAGGCTACGTTTGACGACATGGAGGTTGAGTGTCAAATTCTAGCCAGGAAAGGGTTTCCTAACAAGGTTATTCCAACCTTGATCCCAGCCAGAAAGGGGGGTAACGTCTAAACCATACTACCGTATTTGGAAAAAATACGTCTCCTGCTGTGAGAACAGGAATATTCCTGCGGTGGAATTTAAACTGGGACGGTTTCTCCTTTTTCTGCAGGCAGGAGTGGATGTGGGCCTACGTTTGGGCTCCTTAAAAGTCCAGATTTCGGCCTTGTCCATTTTCTTCCAGAAACAATTGGCGTCTCTTCCGGAGGTTCAGACTTTTTTGAAGGGTGTTCTGCACATCCAACTGCCCTTTGTGCCTCCTACGGCACATTAAGACCTCAATGTGGTGCTGCAGTTCCTCCAATCAGATTGGTTTGAGTCCTTACAGGACGTGGACGTAAAGTTTCTTACATGGAAGACCATTACACTGTTGGCTTTGGCTTCGGCCAGGTGGGTGTCGGACAGGGGGGCATTGTCTCACAAGAGCCCCTACTTGATTTTTCATAAGGATCATGCTGAACTCAGAACTCGTCAGCAGTTTCTCCCAAAGGTGGTGACTGACACCTCTGCTTCTTCAAAGTCCTTAGACGCTGTGAGGGCTTTGAAAATCTATGTTAAGCGGATAGCTCATCACAGAAAATCTGATTCGCTGTTTGTTCTCTATGATCCCAATAAGATTGGGTGCCCTGCTTCAAAGCAGTTTATTGCTTGCTGGATCAGGCTTAATATCCCTCATGCTTATTCTATGGAAGGTTTGCCAGTTCAGAAATCGGTACAGGCCCATTCTACAGGTCGGTGGGTTCTTCCTGGGCGGCTGCCCAGGTTGTCTCGGCCTTACAGCTCTGCCGCTGAAGACCTTCAGTTTGGTCAATCAGTTCTGTAGGAACCTCAGCACTCTCCCACCTATTTTGGGAGCTTTGGTACATCCCCATGGTACTAATGTGGACCCAAGTATCCTCTAGGACATAAGAGAAAATAGGATTTTAATTACCTACCGGTAAATCCTTTTCTCGTAGTCCGTAGAGGATACTGGACGCCCACCAGGGGCGTCATAATATTTATAGTTTGGCGGGTCAAGTTAGAGCCTGAGTTTGGCAGAGCCACTGGGAGGAGGAGGCGGAACTTCCGGGACGAAATGGAGGCGGCACCACAGTCGGGAGAGAGAGGGAGAGTGTCAATGATAGAAAGAGGGAGAGAGAGGGAAACAGTGTCAGGGAGAGAGCTAGAGGGAGAGTGTCAGGTAGAGAGACAGTGTCGGAGAGATAAAGAGTGTCAGGAGAGAGAGGAGCAAGAGGACAGAGGTTAGGGAGAGAGAGTGTTAGGGAGAGAGAGAGAAGGAGTGGAGCGAGCGGGAGTGACACTACCTGATTGCACACTACACAGCACAGCCTCACAGGTCTCCTATGAAAGGCAGGCACTCCTTGACATTAGGCCACGCCCCCTAAATAGCCGTGAATCGTGGCTCTGCTGGGAGTCGGCTGTGGGGGTCCATGAACTGCACGGAGGTTGTGATGTGCGGTCTATCAACTGACAGCATATCGCTTCTTCTGTTCATCAGCCGGCGCCTCTCAAGTTTAGGGCTGGGGGGCGAGTTGCCCCCTTGCCCCCCCTGTTCCATCGCCCCTGGCACCCGCCCAGTGCTTCGTGTATCTTGCACTGTTACTTGGTTAAGTATTGCTGTTGGTTCAGCTGTTGCTGTTCCTGTTCAAGTTTGGTTAGCTTTGTTCTCCTCTTGTTTTGTGTGTGCTGGTTCGAATCTCACCACTGTCCTTTTAAATCCTTCTCTCAAGGTATGTCCATCTCCTCGGGCACAGTTTCTAGACTAAGTCTGGTAGGAGGGGTATAGAGGGAGGTGCCAGTGCACACTATTGTTTTCTTAGTGCCCAAGGCTCCTAGTGGACCCATCTATACCCCATGGTACTAATGTGGACCCCAGTATCCTCTACGGACTACGAAAATAGGATTACCAGTAGGTAATTAAAATCCTATTTTTTCATTCAAAATGTCGGTATAATGGTGGTCGTGATGCTGCTGTCGGTATTCTGCCCTAATTAAATACCCACACCAGACCCCACATACAGTATTATACAGTATATAAAGAATAGCTGTCACTCAAGGACTTTTAAAGTGAAAGTATATTGTGAACAGAGTCACTAAATTTTGTGACTTGTTTACAATATATTTTATCACTTTAAAAGTTCCTGAGTGTTGTCCCTTTTCTCTGTCTATGCATACCCTTAATCTGTACCGTTTTAGTAGGTACAGTACCTTTTTTAATGGTCTCTACCGATTTTTGACTCTCCAAATCTCCATTGAAAGTATAGGAAAGTGGGCGTGGTCACACCCCCTTTACACGTGGCCACGACCCCTTTCCTAATTTATCCTGATTTTTTTGTGTGTAAAATGTGGAAGATATGTATATGTATAATGATGCAATTTACCCCAGCCCACCTAGTCACAGTGGCCACTTTCATCGTTCCTCCAGGAGGTGGTGGTGCAGGTTAGGGGGGTGTTGCAGGTTAGGGGGCGCTAGACTGAAGATTTGCCTAGGGTGCAGAGAGTCCTGGCACCGCCCTGCCCATAGTCGTTACATGTAACTCAATGTTTATATTTTGCTGGCTGCTCAAGTGAAGAACAAATATCCTCTGCATCTCTGCTGAGCACATACTCTCATTGAAAGAGTGAATTAAATACACAGGAAAGAACTGACAGTCGAGTTACTGGTGTTAACTCTATGTGACAACAACACACTCATCCTGTCACAGTACATCAGGAATTTATATATATATATATATATATATATATATTAGAGATGAGCGGGTTCGGTTCCTCGGAAATTTGAACTCCCTCCGAACTTCACCCACTTTACGCGGTTCTGAGGCAGACTCGGCTCCTCCCGTATTGCTCAGTTAACCCGAGCACGCCAGAACGTCATCATCTTGCTTTCGGATTCTCGCGAGGAGCCACGCGTCGCCGCCATTTTTCACTTGTGCATTGGAGATGATAGTGAGAGTACGTGGCTGGCGTTCTCTCAGTTTCTGTGTTCAGTGTGCTGCAAATATCTGTGCTCAGTGTGCTTTATTGTGGGGACTGGGGACCACCAGTATTATATAGTAGGAGGACAATGCAAAGATTTACTGACCAGTGACCACCAGTATTATACGTTCTCTGCCTGAAAAACGCTCCATATCTGTGCGGCATTGTAGTATATAATAGTAGGACAGTGCATAATTTTGCTGACCACCAGTATATAATATATAGCAGTGCGGTACAGTAGGCCACTGCTCTACCTACCTCTGGGTCATCAAGTATACTATCCATCCATACCCGTGGTGCATTTAAGTTGTGCGCAGTATATATATAGTAGTAGGAAAGTGCATAATTTTTCAGGTTTTGGTTTTGGATTCGGTTCCGCGGCCGTGTTTTGGATTCGGACGCGTTTTGGCAAAACCTCCCTGAAAATTTTTTGTCGGATTCGGGTGTGTTTTGGATTCGGATGGTTTTTTTTTTTTTTACAAAAAACCCTCAAAAACAGCTTAAAGCATAGAATTTGGGGGTCATTTTGATCCCATAGTATTATTAACCTCTATAACCATAATTTCCACTCATCTCCAGTCTATTCTGAACACCTCACAATATTATTTTTAGTCCTAAAATTTGCACCGAGGTCGCTGTGTGACTAAGCTAAGCGACCCAAGTGGCCGACACAAACACCTGGCCCATCTATGAGTGGCACTACAGTGTCAGACAGGATGGCAGATTTAAAAAATAGTCCCCAAACAGCACATGATACAAAGAAATAAAGAGGTGCACCGAGGTCGCTGTGTGACTAAGCTAAGCGACCCAAGTGGCCGACACAAACATCTGGCCCATCTAGGAGTGGCACTGCAGTGTCAGACAGGATGGCAGATTTAAAAAATAGTCCCCAAACAGCACATGATGCAAAGAAAAAAAGAGGTGCACCAAGGTCGCTGGATGGCTAAGCTAAGCGACCCAAGTGGCCGACACAAACACCTGGCCCATCTAGGAGTGGCACTGCAGTGTCAGACAGGATGGCACTTCAAAAAATAGTCCCCAAACAGCACATGATGCAAAGAAAAATGAAAGAAAAAAGAGGTGCAAGATGGAATTGTCCTTGGGCCCTCTCACCCACCCTTACGTTGTATAAACAGGACATGCACACTTTAACAAACCCATCATTTCAGCCACAGGGTCTGCCACACGACTGTGACTGAAATGATTGGTTGGTTTGGGCCCCCACCAAAAAAGAAGCAATCAATCTCTCCTTGCACAAACTGGCTCTACAGAGGCAAGATATCCACCTCCTCCTCATCATCCGATTCCTCACCCCTTTCCATGTGTACATCCCCCTCCTCACAGATTATTAATTCGTCCCCACTGGAATCCACCATCTCAGGTCCCTGTGTACTTTCTGGAGGCAATTGCTGGTGAATGTCTCCACGGAGGAATTGATTAGAATTAATTTTGATGAACATCATCTTCTCCACATTTTCTGGAAGTAACCTCGTACGCCGATTGCTGACAAGGTTAGCGGCTGCACTAAAACACTCTTTCGGAGTACACACTGGAGGGGGGGGGGCAACTTAGGTAAAATAAAGCCAGTTTCTGCAAGGGCCTCCAAATTGCCTCTTTTTCCTGTCAGTATACATACGTACTGTCTGACATGCCTACTTGGATGTGGTCACTCATATAATCCTCCACCATTCTTTCAATGGTGACAGAATCATATGCAGTGACAGTAGACGACATGTCAGTAATCGTTGGCAGGTCCTTCAGTACGGACCAGATGTCAGCACTCGCTCCAGACTGCCCTGCATCACCGCCAGCGGGTGGGCTCGGTATTCTTAGCCTTTTCCTCGCAGCCCCAGTTGTGGGAGAATGTGTAGGAGGAGCTGTTGACGGGTCACGTTCCGCTTGACTTGACAATTTTCTCACCAGCAGGTCTTTGAACCTCTGCAGACTTGTGTCTGCCGGAAAGAGAGATACAACGTAGGTTTTAAATCTAGGATCGAGCACGGTGGCCAAAATGTAGTGCTCTGATTTTAACAGGTTGACCACCCATGAATCCTGGTTAAGCGAATTAAGGGCTCCATCCACAAGTCCCACATGCCTAGCGGAATCGCTCTGATTTAGCTCCTCCTTCACTGTCTCCAGCTTCTTCTGCAAAAGCCTGATGAGGGGAATGACCTGACTCAGGCTTGCAGTGTCTGAACTGACTTCACGTGTGGCAAGTTCAAAGGGTTCCAGAACCTTGCACAACGTTGAAATCATTCTCCACTGCGCTTGAGTCAGGTGCATTCCCCCTCCTTTGCCTATATCGTGTGTAGCTGTATAGGCTTGAAAGGCCTTTTGCTGCTCCTCCATCCTCTGAAGCATATAGAGGGTTGAATTCCACCTCGTTACTACCTCTTGCTTCAGATGATGGCAGGGCAGGTTCAGGAGTGTTTGCTTATGCACCAGTCTTCGGCACGCGGTGGCTGAATGCCGAAAGTGGCCCGCAATTCTTCGGGCCACCTACAGCATCTCTTGCATGCCCCTGTTGTTTTATAAATAATTCTGCACCACCAAATTCAATGTATGGTCAAAACATGGGACGTGCTGGAATTTGCCCACATGTAATGCACGCACAATATTGGTGGCAATGTCCAATGTCACAAATCCCCAGGAGAGTCCAATTGGGGTAAGCCATTCTGCGATGATGTTCCTCAGTTTCCATAAGAGGTTGTCAGCTGTGTGTCTCTTATGGAAAGCGGTGATACAAAGAGTAGCCTGCCTAGGAACGAGTTGGCATTTGCGAGATGCTGCTACTGGTGCCGCCACTGCTGTTCTTGCTGCGGGAGGCAATACATCTACCCAGTGGGCTGTCACAGTCATATAGTCCTGAGTCTGCCCTGCTCCACTTGTCCACATGTCCGTGGTTAAGTGGACATTGGGTACAACTGCATTTTCTAGGACAGGGGTGACTCTTTTTCTGACGTCTGTGTACATTCTCGGTACCGCCTGCCTAGAAAAATGGAACCTAGATGGTATATGGTACCGGGGACACACTACTTCAAGAAATTCTCTAGTTCCCTATGAATTAACGGTGGAGACCGGAAACACGTTTTTCACCACCCAGGCTGCCAAGGCCTGAATTATCTGCTTTGCAGCAGGATGACTGCTGTGATATTTCATCTTCCTCGCAAAGGACTGTTGGACAGTCAATTGCTTACTGGAAGTAGTACAAGTGGTCTTCCGACTACCCCTCTGGGATGATGATCGACTCCCAGCAGCAACAACAGCAGCGCCAGCAGCAGTAGGCGTTACACTCAGGGATGCATCGGAGGAATCCCAGGCAGGAGAGGACTCGTCAGACTTGACAGTGACATGGCCTGCAGGACTATTGGCTTTCCTGTGTAAGGAGGAAATTGACACTGAGGGAGTTGGTGGTGTGGTTTGCAGGAGCTTGGTTACAAGAGGAAGGGATTTAGTTGGCAGTGGACTGCTTCCGCTGTCACCTAAAGTTTTTGAACTTGTCAATGACTTCTGATGAATGCGCTCCAGGTGACGTATAAGGGAGGATGTTCCTAGGTGGTTAACGTCCTTACCCCTACTTATTAGAGCTTGACAAAGGCAACACACGACTTGACACCAGGTGTCTGCATTTCTGTTGAAATAATTCCACACCGAAGCAGTGATTTTTTTTGTAATTTGGCCAGGCATGTCAATGGCCATATTCGTCCCACGGACAACAGGTGTCTCCCCGGTGCCGGACTTAAACAAACCACATCACCATCAGAATCTTCCTTGTCAATTTCCTCCCCAGTGCCAGCAACACCCATATCCTCATCCTGGTGTACTTCAACAGGGACATCTTCAATTTGACTATCAGGAACTGGGCTGCGGGTGCTCCTTCCAGCACTTGCAGGGGGTGTGCAAATGGTGGAAGGCGCCACCTCTTCCCGTCCAGTGTTGAGAAGGTCAGGCAACGCAACCGACACAATTGGACTCTCCTTGGGTATTTGTGATTTAGAAGAACGCACAGTTCTTTGCTGTGCTTTTGCCAGCTTAAGTCTTTTCATTTTTCTAGCAAGTGGATGAGTGCTTCCATCCTCATGTGAAGCTGAACCACTAGCCATGAACATAGCACAGGGCCTCAGCCGTTCCTTGCCACTCCGTGTCGTAAATGGCATATTGGCAAGTTTACGCTTCTCATCAGACGCTTTTAATTTTGATTTTTGGGTCATTTTACTGAACTTTTGTGTTTTGGATTTTACATGCTCTCTACTATGACATTGGGCATCGGCCTTGGCAGACGACGTTGATGGCATTTCATCGTCTCGGCCATGACTAGTGGCAGCAGCTTCAGCACGAGGTGGAAGTGGATCTTGATCTTTCCCTATTTTACCCTCCACATTTTTGTTCTCCATTTTTTAATGTGTGGAATTATATGCCAGTAATATATCAATAGCAATGGTCTACTGTACCGTACTGCTATATACTATATACTGGTGGACAGCAAAATTATGCACTGTCCTACTTCTATATATATACTGCGAACAACTTAAATGCATCACAGGTTTGGATGGATAGTATACTTGACTCCACAGAGGTAGGTAGAGCAGTGGCCTACTGTACCGTACTGCTATATATTATATACTGGTGGTCAGCAAAAATATGCACTGTCCTACTACTATATATATACTGCGCACAACTTAAATGCACCACAGGTATGGATGGACAGTATACTTGACGACACAGAGGTAAGTAGAGCAGTGGCCTACTGTACCGTACTGCTATATATTATAGACTGGTGGTTAGCAAAGTTATGCACTGTCCTACTACTATATAAATACTGTGCACAACTTAAATGTACCACAGGTATGGATGGTAAGTATACTTGACGACACAGAGGTAGGTAGAGCAGTGACATACTGTACCGTACTGCTATATATTATATGCTGGTGGTCAGCAAATTTATGCACTGTACTCCTACTATATACTATAATGCAGCACAGATATGGTGCATTTTTCAGGCAGAGAACGTATAATACTGGTGGTCACTGGTCACTGGTCAGCAAAACTCTGCACTGTCCTCCTCCTATATAATACTGGTGGTCCCCGGTCCCCGGTCCCCACAATAAAGCACACTGACCACAGATATTTACAGCAAACTGAGCACAGATATGGAGCATTTTTCAGGAAGAGAACGTAGATATTTGCAGCACACTAAGCACAGATATTTGTAGAACACTGAGCACAGATATTTGTAGCACACTGAGCACAGATATTTGCAGCACACTGAACACAGAAACTGAGAGGACGCTAGCCACGTCCTCTCACTATCATCTCCAATGCACGAGTGAAAAATGGCGGCGACGCGCGGCTCCTTATATAGAATACGAATCTCGCGAGAATCCGACAGCGGGATGATGACATTCGGGCGCGCTCAGGTTAACCGAGCAGTACGGGAGGATCCGAGTATGCCTCGGACCCGTGTAAAATGGGTGAAGTTCAGAGGGGTTCAGATTCCGAGGAACCGAACCCGCTCTAATTTATACACACACACACACACACACACGGGCATAACTACAACTGTGTCGGCCCCATAGCAAAATCTTGAAAGGGCCCCCCCCAACCCCTGCCATCGTTACTACAATGCCCCTTAGGGTAGCAGGAGAGAGAAAGTGAGTGGAGTAAGAGATTGTGAGAGTTTTAGGGAGAGAAGGTATCAGGGAGACATGGAACGAGAGAGAGAGCATGTCAGGGAGAGAGAGAAAGAGAAAGTCAGAGAGAGAGAGGTAGATAGAGGCAGTATCTGGGGGATTGAGAGTGAAATAGTGTCACAGGGAGAGAGAGAGAGAGAGAGAGAGAGAGAGAGAGAGAGAGAGAGAGAGAGAGAAATAGTATCAGAGAGGGAGAGACAGTGTCAGGGATAGAGACAGTGTCAGGGGGAGAGGGGGAGAAAAACCTTGGCCCTCATTCCGAGTTGATCGCTCGCTAGCTGCTTTTAGCAGCATTGCACACGCTAGGTCGCCGCCCTCTGGGAGTGTATCTTAGCTTAGCAGAAGTGCGAACGAAAGAGTAGCAGAATTGGTACTAAAAATTTTCATGCCGTTTCTGAGTAGCTCCAGACCTACCCCTATCTTGCGATCACTGCAGTCAGTTTAGTTCCTGGTTTGACGTCACAAACACACCCTGCATTCGGCCAGCCACACCTACGTTTCTCCAGCCACTCCTGCGTTTTTTAGCACACTCCCTGAAAATGCGAGTTGCCACCCAGAAACACCCACTACCTGTCAATCATACTACGAACACTCGAGCGAAAAATGACGCTCGAGCTTCGGCAAAACTGCAAACTTTTGTGTGAAAGTACTTAGCGCATGCGCGCTGCGTACCATGCGCATGCGTATAAATGCCGTTTTTTCTCCTAATCGCTGCGCTGCGAAAAACATCAGCGAGCGATCAACTCGGAATGAGGGCCATTGTCAGGAAGATTAAGATAGTTTCAAGGAGAGAGGAAGAGAGACAGTGTCAGAGATCTAGACCGCGTCAGGGAGAGAGAGACAGTGTTAGGGAAAGTGAGAGGATGGCGTGTGCAATTGGTGGCAGCTGATCTGGGGGGCCTTGGAGGCAGCCTGTGACTGGGTGCAGGAGGAACAGGGCCCTGCTCCAAGGACCTCACAATATAGGGGTTGCACACCCTGCACCCACAGTAGTTACAGTTCTTGCACCCCTGTTGGAAGCCGTGGCGCGCAGTGGGTTGAGGCAGAGCCTTTCCTGTTATATTAATGTATACGCCCTAGTTTTGACTATATAATCAGAGCCGGCCCTAGGTATAGGCAAACTAGGCAATTGCCTAGGGCATCTGGTATGCCTAGGGGCATCAGCAGCTTCTGCTGATTAAAATGATATGCGGCATGCCTATATTCTGTGTGTAGCATTTCGTACGCAGATACAGCCACAGTTGCACACAGTGTATAGGCATGCCACATATCATTTTAATCAGCAGAAGCTGCTTGTGTATCCTAGCCACATAGCAATGCAAATAAGATGCATTTTCATAAAAAAAATAGGCACCCGACGTTAGCAGAGCTGCCAGTTGACTCACGCTGGGAACTACATGTGTCATTATGTGTATAAGGGCATTAATAATGTGTAACATATGTGTAAGGGGCACTATGTGTGTCATTATGTGTATAAGGGCACTAATAATGTGCGGCATATGTGCAAGGCCAAATGTGCACACTGTTCTTATTTAAATTACAGGGGGTAGGAAAACAAAAAAAAGGACTGCTATGGGTGGGGGGTGATGGTGCTGGGAAAGGGGTGCAGGGTCAGAGGCGGAACTAGCGGTGGTGCTAGGGGGCACCAGCCAAAATCTTGCCTAGGGCATCATATTGGTTAGGGCCGGCTCTGTATATAATGTGTATGAAAAATACAAACAATATATTATAAATATCTTCTTTGTATTATTCTAATCATTTTTATAGTCAAAACTCTGGAGTAGAAAGTCTGACAGTTGAGGCAGTGTCTCCCCTGCCTATCTTTTCTGCACATCCCTGATCAAGCCTCACCAAATTTCCAGCAGTATATACTGCTTCACCCGTGTATAATGCCCACATATATATACTGCTGCACCTCTGTATAATGCCTACATATATATACTGGTACACCTGTGTATAATGCCCAAATGTATATACTGCTGCACATGTGTATAATGCCCACATGTACTGTATATACCGATGCACAAAACTAATCTGTATTTCTGTATAGTTATTCCTATATGATTTAGCATTGTCTTCCTTTTCTGCCATGGAGAATTTAGACGGGTTCCAAAAAAGGGACTGTTTTACCTGCATGAAATGTGAGAAAAAATTGACTAAATCCTGTACAGAACCTGGGTCTCTGTGCACCAGTTGTTCTCAGGGTGTGTCGCTTATCACTATGGGTGAATCGACCTCACAGCCAGGAATGCCTGATTGGGCCAGGTCCACTACAGAGGCCATAAGTGACTTATGTCACTCCTAAGAGTTGCCCTGTTCTCAGACAGTTATGGAGATATCTGACCCGCATGGCATCATCACTTGAGAAATGAATGTCTGCAGATGATACAGCCCCTAAGAGACATTCAGTCCCCTCCTTTATGGAATTTCAGGGATATGAGGCCTCAGTAGCCTCATCTCAGGAAGAAGGAGAACTGGATTATAAATGGGACAACACCTCCACTTGGCAGGAAGAGTCCCATTTATTATCAGGGGTATCTGTGCAGCCCAAGAGACGGGTGGTCTTCAGTATGCCGGCTGTCGGGATCCCGGCGCACAGTATACCGGTGCCGGAATCCCGACAGCCGGCATACCGACACTTATTCTCCCTCGTGGGGGTCCAGGACCCCCCTGGAGGGAGAATAAAATAGAGCGCCACGGTGCCTGCAGCGTGGTGAGCGCAGCGAGTCCACAAGGGGCTCATTTGCGCTCGCCACACAGTCGGTATGCCGCCGGTATGCTGGTCGCCGGGAGCCCGGCCGCCGGCATACCATACTACACCCAAGAGACATTACATCTTCAAGAAACAGTAGTTCCTGAACCCAGTTCCAGTTCTTTCTGTAAACGCAAGAAGAAACAGGTGTCTGTTTTTCCTGGATTTTCTCATTTTGCTGAAATAATAATGGAGGCCTGGTTGAAACCTTATCACAAATTTCATATCCTTATCTATTTCTGGAAGAGGACACCAAGCACTGGGAAGTTCAATCCATGGTGGATGTTCCCATTACAGGGTTAGTGAGGAATATGGTCCTTCCCACAGCACAGTCTGTAATGCTGAAGGAGGCTGGGGATAAACGGATTAAATCATTCCTAAACTCTTTTTTTTCTGGGACAGGTATTTCTATGAGGCCAATCCTGGCTGGTACCTGGGTGTCACTGACCTGTGTTGGGAGTGTTGAGAACTTGGGGGTTCTTCCGATGATCGGGAAGAGGAACCACAGCTGGGCCGGAGCAGGGATGGCCGGATGTAGGTTTTCCTCATGCAGAACTTAACCGTTGTAACCGACGTGTAATGCTAAAGAATCAGTTGTGGCCAAGGCTTGGGGCGATGCTGAATCACACAGAAGAATGAAGAACTTGTGAGCGATGTTGAAGAAATGAATGAGGATTTGAGAACAATGTTGAAGCACACAGCAGAATGAAGAACTTGTGAGCGATGCTGAAGAAATGAATGAAGATTTGAGAATGATGTTGAAACACACAGAAGAATGAAGAACTTGTGAGCGATGTTGAAGAAATGAATGAGGATTTGAGAACAATGTTGAAGCACACAGCAGAATGAAGAACTTGTGAGCGATGCTGAAGAAATGAATGAAGATTTGAGAATGATGTTGAAACACACAGAAGAATGAAGAACTTGTGAGCGATGTTGAAGAAATGAATGAAGATTTGAGAATGATGTTGAAGCACACAGCAGAATGAAGAACTTGTGAGTGATGCTGAAGAAATAAATGAGGATTTGAGATTCAGTGTAACCCTGGAAGTATGGGAGGCGTTCCACTTAGGGATACCCTGTAATACTGGAAGCACAGGAGATGTCCCTCTGAGAGATACACTGTAACGCTGGTAACGCAGAGAATGTCCCACTGAAGGATATACTGTAACGCTGGTAGCACAGGGAATGTCCCACTGAAAGATACTCTGCAACACTGGTAGCACAGGGAATGTTCCACTGAGTGATACACTGTAACGCTGGTAGCACAGGGAATGTCCCACTGAAAGATACTCTGCAACGCTGGAACACAGGAGACGTTCAGCTTGGGAACTCACTAAACCTTGCTAGCACTGGTGATCATTGGAAAAGACGATACTCGGGCGCCGGGGCTCTGTACGGCGTCTGTCTTTGAACTTCCTGCCCTCTCCCGATTGGCGGAAGGGGCCGATGACGTCACCCGCTCACCACACTCTCGTGGACGCCGGGCGCAATGGCGGCGCCCACACCCCGGGAACCCGCTGGAGGCAGCGCCAGCAAGACGCGACGACCCGGAGCCCACCGGGGGCGACGACCGCAGGGAGTCCCAGCGCACCCGGAGCGGTAAGCGTGACAGCCGCAGCGCCGTGAGTGTGACACTGGGTAGTCAAAGCCATCAATGCCTGGATGCCTTAATGGTCACTAGGTTTCAATCAGAAAATATGTCTGAAGCCAGTGCCATAGCCGATCTGTTCACAGAAGCTCTGGCTTATGAGTGAGGCTTTATTAGACACGGCCCAATTACAGACTCAGATTTCTGCTTTTGCCATTTTGGATAGACGTTCATTATGGCTGAAATCGTGGAAGACAGATATGGAGTCTAAACACAACTTAGAGGCTCTGCCATTTGAAGGTGGTTCCCTATTTGGCTCAAAATAGATAAAAATAATTTCCCAGATTACAGGTGGTAAAAATCCCTTCCTACCTATGCCACACCTACGGTTAAACCCAGGTTTGGTTCCTTTCATGTAGGGGAACCTTTCAGACATACAGTATTGAGGAATGCCTAGAGGCAGCCACAGAGGTAACTTCAGAGAGCATGTTGGATCAGGACTTACCCGTCCTGCAGCAAAGCAGGCAGAGCAATCGGCATTACTATTTAGCCCAACCCTACCAGGTTGGTTAGTTACATTTGAAGGTAGAGTTGGATTTCCTTAGGTGTGTAATTCCCTGTCTGCAATACATGTGTTGTTGTTTGAGTTCTTATTTTTATCATGTGCTGATTTTTGGATGTCCGTCCTATGCCACCATACAGTTTTTCTACTTGATATTTATTTTGTTATAAATTAAATGCCTATTAAACCTCCTAATGATAATGTGTGGACCCTTATTTAAAAGTAAAGCATTCAGTACCTTTAATACCAAGAAATAATGACACGGAGACTTGTATTTGGCAGAAAATTGTTAGCTATTTATTGTACCCTAACCCTTAGAAAACCTGTAAAATGAAAATTTTAGTTAACATGCCGATTCAGCCGGCATATGGTGGCAGAAAAAAGAACGGCTATATTCAACTGACGATAACCTCAAAACATTAAATTTCCAAACGATCCTAATTTAAAACAAACTATAAAATAGGTATTAGGACTCAGACCCCCACGGTGACTACCCACCCTGATGGGTGATGACGCTGCCCCCGGACGGGTGGTCAAGCGGCCTTAAAAGTCAATGGAGGTGAGTGCACCTAAACCACCCCAAACTGTAAATCACTGCAACTAACAAGACAAACTACAACCTGCCGTTCTTTTCCACCAACAAATAGCCAACGATAAAACCATACTAACAATTCAACGCCAAGGCACTCCGTGCCAGAACCTCTTCCAAACAGGGTGGGAGGGCGGGAAGGCAATTCAGCAGCAAGAGAGACCAAGCTGGCCTAGCAGTCCCTATATATACTGAACCCTCCCCTCTCTACCATGGGCTGTACTTTTCCTCACAGTTAGGTCCACCCCTCACAGGAGGTTTAACTCTCTCTATTCCTATGCAGTCATTTCACTCTCCTTATGTCTTTGTGTCTTTGTTTTAGAGTCATATTATCCTGTGACTCCAGGGATGTAACTAGGGGTGTATGAGCAGTAAATTACGTGCATTTGGTGCCTGAACTAGCACCCTGCAGCCATTAGTGCTAATATAAAACTGCAGTGCTCTACTTCTAGTGCTAGAGGGCCACGCATGGTAGGCATGACATCACAGGTTTTGTGGTGACGTCAGCACAGGACAGCATAGGACCCTGCTTCAGACCTGTGTGACTCACACATGAGATATTCATCAGTCATTAGTAGGTTTACTGGCTTTATTCGTTTTTTTTTTTAAAAGTCTTGGGGCCTAATACAGACCTGATCATAGATGTGCGAAAAAACGCACATGTGCGATCAAAATCTCTGACATGCGGGGACGCCCAGCACTTGGCTAGTCCGCTCTGCATGCCAGGCCCTACCCCCCACCAACATACAAAAGCAGTGCACAGTGCCGATGCTTTCGCACCTGAACAGTAGCTTCCGCCTACGCAGGCAGGCGGCTAGCCACCATGTTTTTGGCCACAGCAGCTACATGTGACATCATGCAGCCACAGCGGCTTGCCCCGCACACGGTCCCGCCTGCGTTGCCCAGATCGTGGCCAGAAAACGCAACTGCAGCGATGCCGACACGCCCCGTGACCGCCTCTGCCTGTCAGTCAAGCAGAGGCGATCGCACCAGTGAGATGCCAAGGCATCTCACTGTGTGTGCATGTGCAGTGCGGCTGCGGCGTGTATGCACACCTCCAGGGCTTCCGCCTGCGATTGCTGCAGCCGCAGCGACCAGGTCTGAATTAGGCCCTTAGATATTGATTTATATTATTCTATAGTGAACAATAGGAAAAGTGCGTGAAATCCATGTACTGTAATTGTATGCTGAGCAATTTGTGATGTTTATCTGAGCCCATGTGATCTTTTACTGACCAATAATCAGATATGTTACCCATATAAACACAGGGCCGTCTCTTCGTATGAGCTCAATGGGCACTTGCCCATTGGCCCCAAGAGTATAAGGGTCCTAGGCTGATAGCTGAGGGTCGCCTTTTTCCAGGAGTACCAGATTTCTGAAAATCGTCCCTGGGGAACCGGAGATATCCGACTTCAAAGCAGTGGTCCCCACCCGAGCCTATTAATTGTTCTTCCCAGTCGGATATCTTGAGTTCTGTCTTACTAAGAGTTTTATACTCCAAAAGCTGGGACTCTCCCCATTTGGTGGACACTGGCAGCTTGTCTCTACTATGCCCACAGCTAGAGATATCAGCCTTCCAGCAGCTTGTCCCTGCTCCAGCCCCACACGCCTGCTATGCAGTTTTATATATTTGTTGGTGGATTACTCTGGCTCCTGAACTCTAATCCACAAGTCCCCTGTACCACCCGAAAGGTGGGACTCTCTAGTCTTTTTATCCCATCGAAAGCTAAGAAATCTATTTCCAGGTACTGAAGATATCTGCAGTCAAGCAAGCTGCCACCCACCAGAAAATTATGAATATTAAGCCCACTCCACTATCCACCCCTCCCCTGTGTATTAAACACCCCCTGCCACCCTGGAAGTCATGTACCAGGGCTCCTTCATTCAGCCCAATGCCCCCTTCTACAGTTTAGTGTTCTCCCTCCCACCCCATCTCCCACCATCAGTGCAGTAAAGGAGTAATTAGCGGAAATTACTGCTCCAGGTCTTACACGCAGAGCAGAAGATAGAACAACCCCTACCATGCGAGGGACATCAAAGCACCCCCACCCGTACCGGATGCGTAGGGGCTTCAGTGTATTGCTTAGCCCAGGGGCCTACACTTCTGTTAAGATGGCCCTGTATACACATCCACCTACTTTCACCTAAGATCAGTAAATGGGGAAAAAAATCTGTGACATAACACCTACAGCCTGATAACTGAAGTACACACAAGAACTGCTTTTACACAGTTAAAAATAAACGGGACAGTTGGGAGGTTTGCTTATGTGTGATATTGGTAACAATAAGAAATTATCTAATTACGATCCCTCATCAGGTTACACAGTTGTGGTCTGACCTCCTCCTGCTGTGATGATCTCCGCTCTGTTATTACTACACTCCGCTCTCTGACCAGACTAGACCTGTCAGACAATGTTCTGGGGGACTCTGGAATAAATCTTCTGTGTGAGGGACTGAGACATCCGGCCTGTGCCCTGCAAGAGCTTAGGTAAGATCTTTCTCAGTGACAATATACTGTAACTGTTCTCAATACTATCAAAACTGTTCTCTTTACTAACAAAAGTCATATGAGTGTTGCCTATATCTTGATTGTGCATAACCATTTACCTACAATTCCTTTGACTTCATGCTTGGTTTGTGCTCAGACATGCACTGTCAAGTGTGGGACCGTATATTGGGGATCATTCCGAGTCGATCGCTCGTTGCCGATTTTTGCAATGGAGCAATTAAGGCTAAAATGCGCATGTGCATGGTACGCAGTGCGCATGCGGTAAGTATTTTAGCACAAAACTTAGTAGATTTACTCACGTCCGAACGAAGAATTTTCATAGTTCAAGTGATCGGAGTGTGATTGACAGGAGTGGGTGTTTCTGGGCGGAAACTGGCCGTTTTCTGGGAGTGTGCGGAAAATCGCAGGCGTGTCAGGGAAAAACATGGGAGTGTTTGGAGAAACGGGGGAGTGGCTGGCCGAACGCAGGGCGTGTTTGTGACATCAAACCAGGAACGAAACGGCCTGAGCTGATCGCAATCTGTGAGTAGGTCTGGAGCTACTCAGAAACTGCTAAGCATTTCCTATTCGCAATTCTGCTAATCTTTCATTCGCACTTCTGCTAAGCTAACATACACTCCCAGAGGGCGGCGGCCTAGCGTGTGCAATGCTGCTAAAATATGCTAGCAAGCGAACAACTCGGAATGACCCCTATAGCCAGGTGTTTGCCTTTCCAAAACATGTCCAATCAAGCTGTAGGAACATCTCAAAGATGATCAGTGGAAACAGGATGCACCTTGTTAGGGTCTCCTGCCCTGTGCTGCCACATCGTCATGGCAACCGGGAGACAAGTGCTAGCGGAGTGACCTGAGCGCAGCTGATACTCCGGTTCGGGTCTTTTGCTGTGCAGTGGTTATAGGCTCTGTGCATGGCAGGGGATCCGGTGCTGGTTTTTGTGCTCACAGTCTGTGAGGTCTGAGTGGGGCGTGGACAGCACCTGCTTTATAAGGCCTCTTCTCAGGGTAAGCAGATGCTGCTGAATCTTTGTTGGTTAGTCAGTTTCTGAAAGTTAGCCAGTACTGTGTAGCTTTGTATTTGTTTGTTGCTTACTGCAAATAGGCCTGGGGATTTGGTATTACACTCTGCCAATCCAGACCTAGCAGTAAGACTGGAGTCAGTCGTTTAGCTTGCTGGGGTTCTGTTACTACTCTGTGAACTTAGCAAGTTTGCGGCTGTATTCTAAGACTTGCCTGTCTAATCCTGTCTCACTGTGCTAGGTGTCAGGGGTCAGTTTAGTGGCAGTAAGCTGAACCTGTGCACTGCAAGTGAGAATTAGGATTGTGGAGACTCTCCTTGTGTCTATCATTCCATCTCTGACCAAGGAGTTTACTGCCACACCCGTTGGTAACCCTTTAGGGTTTTGCTGTTGCCCTTAGCAACAGCATTTCGGGTTCTCTACGTATTAAAACACAACATCTTGCTTTTCCCATCTGAGCATTTCTAATACAAGGGAGATACCCAGTTCCTTAGCCTCTGGGCTTCTCTGTTCACTTTGTGTGTATTTTGTTACCCTATCACCTTCTGTGTATGTTATGTCATATTCCCTAGTCTGTCTGTGAGTCCATTTGTTTTGCATAACAGTTCAAACACCAGTACATTCCTGCAGGCACTGGAGTGCATAACTGTCCTGACACCAGTACTTTCCTGCAGGCACTGGTGTGCATAACACACCTGAGCTCAATTTTGAGCTTCATGGCATGGACTGTGAATATTTATGATTTCTTAGTTTTTTATTTTTAATAAATTAGCAAAAATCTCAAAAACTCTTTTTTCAGGTTGTCATTATGGGTTATTGTGTGCAGAATTTTGAGGGGAAAAATTAATGTATTCCAGTTTGGAATAAGGTTGTAACATAACAAAATGTGGAAAAAGTGAAGCGCTATGAATACTTTCCGGATGCACTAATATATATATATATATATATATATATATATATATATATATATATATATATATATAAACACACACACACACACACACAAACACAGTATATATATATATATATATATATATATATACTGCTTGTGGGTGAACCCGCACTCGGTGCTGTAAATCAGTTGTTGGAGGGTGACTTCAGTACAGATATTATGCAGAATGAAAGAAAACTGCGGCACTCCAAATGAAAAAATAACTGTTTTAAATTATAATAAGCAACATGACAGCATGTGGTGGTCTGACATTTCGGTACTCGCAGGTACCGTTTTCAAAGCCCCGTGCTGAAAGACAAACAAACATTAATAAAGCATTCTTACCTAAATACGAGATGACCCCCGCCACTGACGGAAGCCAGGTCCGGTCAGCTTCCTGCGCGACACCCGTCCACAGCAGTCGCTTCTGGGGACGTTAGTCCGCTGGCACCGGCTGTGCCATGGAAACATGTCTCACGGTGCCTGGCAACCAGGCGCCCACAGCTGCACTGTCTCCCTGGCTCCCCCCCACGGTCTGAGGACAACACTGTAAATAAAACAATCATGGGACATATGTCTGAGAGATTGTGCACACGGGTAGCAGCAGTAATAGATCTAAACAATATACAATCTAGAAAATACACCATTTTATAACCCGCATGTCACTGTCTCATGAGACATGAATGCAGCCAAATTAATCTCTACAATATGACCCCTGATGTCTAAAAAGTGGCACAACACAAGGGGAGCTATATCGCTGGTCTGCGAGAGATCCAGCATTGATGTTAAAGAAAGGCTAGGGCATCTGAAGATGGAACTTCCAAACAAATGGGCAAAGTTGGCTCCTTCCTGGAACATGCTTCTAGAGTAACTCCTAGCTTAACCTCTCTAAAGTAAGCTAGGAGGGGGGAGTTTTTGCGGCCGGAGTTTACAAGACTTGATGAAGTGTTCGGAGGATCCGCAATACATACAGAGGTTCCTCTGCCGGCGACAGGTATGTTCCTCAGCCGTAAGCCGGGAGCGACCAATCTGCATTTGTTCTTCCATTGACAAAGGGGATTGTAACGGCGTGGGATCTTCTCGAAGTCTGGAGTGAAAGCGAAGACCAGGTCGCTCGAACTTGGACTTTTCCAAACAGAGTTCCCTATACCGCAAGTCGGGTTTGTTACAAATGGAAATCAATTCGTCCAGCTTTGTTGGTACATCCCGAACCGTCAAATCGTCCTTAATCTTGTCAGAGAGCCCGTTCCAGAATGCAGTGACTAAGGCCTCCTCCTTCCATTTAGCTCGGAAGACAAGGTATGGAACTGTATCACATACTGACTGACAGGCCGCGAGCCTTACCAAAAATGAAGGATCTCCAGGGATGCTGAGGTGGTTCGGCCCGGCTCGTCAAAGATCTTCCTGAATGAAGAAACAAATCCAGCATAATTGGAGAGGATTGGGTCCCCTCTCTCCCAAAGCGGAGATGCCCACTCCAATGCTTGGCCGGTGAGAAGAGAAATAATATATGCGATCTTCGTGTGGGCCAATGGGAAATTGGACGACTGAAGCTCAACTGGATTTCACACTGGTTAAGGAATCCCCTACACAGCTTTGGAGAGCCATCGAACTACCGGAGCCAGAGACTGTGGAGCCCTAATGGCCGCATGAAGAGCCTCTAGCCAATCAGACATGGTTTGCATGTATTGAACAATTTGAGACTGAGTGTATTCCTGAATCTCCAGGCGAGAGAGAATGTTGGCCGTAGCATTGCCTCCGGAGGCCTGGTCACCTGTCAGATCCATGTGGCCAGTGATTACTGTCACAGCGGGGTGTTTCTATGGATCCACTGGACTTTGACCAACCGAAGGAGCAGATGCCCCAGAGTGCTGGAAGCAAGGAAGACAAAGATAATTCCTTCTCATATATTTATTAAAGATAACGGATAAGAATGACACTTGTAGGAAGATGAAGACTAAATGGTTCTGGGTTGGTAAACTGCCGGAAAGGAAGTCCCTGAATGATGCGAGGCTGAGACTGAAGAAGAATGATGAATATCCTTAGTTGGTACAAGACGTGGCTGAAGAATCGTGGTGTTGAGTTGCTGAGTGATACGAAGGTGAAGCTGAAGGACTGAGAGGACTGGTTGTTGGATGATGCGAAGACGTGGATGAAGGACTGTGAGGACTGGTGGCTGTATGATGCGAAAATGTGGGTGAAGGACTGTGAGGACTGGTTGCTGAATGATGCAAAGACATGGATGAAGAGCACAGGCTATAGCGAGAGAACCACCGCGGGAATCCAACGGTATCCGAAGGCACCTGGTGTGAGAGCGGGTGACCATGCCATGCTCCTTGCAGCGGGAGATGGCGGGCAATCCTTGCAGCGGGAGATGGTGGGCAATCACTGAGAGCGGAGATAGGACCAAACACTGGAGAAGCACAGATATAATCTGTAGGAGCACAGAGCTAGGGTACAGAGTATGTACAACAAAGCACTGGCACAGAATGCAAAATTCCAAGCCTATTTATAAGAACACAGGACTGGCTGACACTCACTCAAAGACGCTCATTGGTGA
Source organism: Pseudophryne corroboree (assembly GCF_028390025.1). Lineage (NCBI taxonomy): Eukaryota > Metazoa > Chordata > Amphibia > Anura > Myobatrachidae > Pseudophryne > Pseudophryne corroboree. The sequence goes on along the minus strand of NC_086446.1, from coordinate 56,691,263 downwards.
ATACTTGGTCTCCAACATGGCCGCCCCCATGACGCAGACACACAGGAGCGCTGCAGGCCACTAGGTCCCCACACTACTGGCTTCTTGTAGCCGTGTCATCCCCGCTGACGATCGCACCGCATCCCTCCGTGGGCGCACAGGATCCCCAGCAGTTGCACTGGGAGCGGACGGACTCGGGGACCCGCAGCGGTAAGCGACCACTTCATGACACATATGTATGAATCCCAAGAACCTGCATCTGCTGTTAACCCTTCTTGTACCTGTGTTCAGTACTGCCTAATGAGAGTGCAGGGGAGAGGTCCCTAACAGTAATATATACCAGTTGTTAATAGTGTGCCCAACGAAAAATAAACAAAAATAAATCTGTTATAAAAACAGCTTCTATGGTGTACTAATATCTTTGTCAAAAAAATATAGCAGGACAAAGGATAGTGGGGGTAATTCCAAGTTGATCGCAGCAGGATTTCTGTTAGCTGTTGGGCAAAACCATGTGCACTGCAGGGGAGCCAGATATAACATGTGCAGAGAGAGTTAGATTTGGGTGGGGTGTGTTCAATCTGCAATCTAAATTGCAGTGTAAAAATAAAGCAGCCAGTATTTACCCTGCACAGAAACAAAATAACCCACCCAAATCTAAGTCTCCCTGCACATGTTATATATGTCCCCCCTGCAGTGCACATGGTTTTGCCCAACTGCTAACAAAATTTCCTGCTGCAATCAACTTGGAATTGCCCCCAGTGTCAATTATGCATGCACAATGGTAATTAGTAAATAGTAGGAAGGAAGTTTTCACAAGAAGGTAACATCACAGGTTTCTGCTGTCAGCAATCTTATCATAAGACATTGAATTGCTGATGAGAGAACCTGAGGATATTTCTTCAAGGAATTAGATGTGTTTCTACTGGCGGTGCCCCAGCAACCATGTAATCAATGAGAGGGCACGGAAAAGTGATGGATATAATAGGATTAGCCGTCTTGTTGACACTTCATTCCTTATATGAGAAACAACATTGAAAATAATACTGAGTAGTGATAGGTCCAGGCGGCCCTAGATTGAGCTGACGATTGCCTTTTGACCCCAACAAATCGACACCTTATCATGTACAATATCAGGTCAAAATGGAAAAGAATTCCTGCCGTGAATATATGGGTTATTGAAAGATTCCCACGGCTTGTGTAATGACACGTATTTATGTGATTAATCTGCATGAGCAATTTAAACCTTTTTGTGTGTAAACGATATAAAGGAATAAAATATACACTTAATAACACACATGGTATAAGAGAAAATCCCTCTTTTGCATATAGGATGTCACAATTACATTATACTAATGTCTCTTTCATATGCAAATCACCGGACCTTAACAAGTGAGGACTTCATTCAATCTAATATCCGAGCAACAATGGAATCTATGCACAGAATTACATATATATACTGTACTTCCTTAAATTCATTCAGATTTATATGTGTCAATCTGGTATCCATACAATGGTATCTGTGTTCAGGTTTTTATATAATTCAATCTATACCGCAATCCTGTATCTATACCATAATCCAAACAAACCCTGTTTGCTCATATTTCAATTTAATCTCTATACGAGAAAGTAGTGTGCATCAATTTGTGTAAATAAATATAAAATAAATAAATAAATGCATACATTTTGCAAAGAGACACCATGTCACTGAGCCACCTGTTTTCCTATGAGTCTATAAGGAAACACTTGCGATCAGAGAGCTGTAATGGATGCATCCATCTCAATCCATTCCCTTTGTCACAACAACTACTGTAAGTGTCAAGGGCCCTACACACTAGCCGACATGACTGCATGATATATGAACGATTTTGTTCATTAATGAACGAGATAACGTTCATATCGTGCAGTGTGGAGGCTCCAGCAATGAACGATGCGCGGCCCCGCGCTCGTTCATCGCTGGTACCCCGTCGGCTGTACATGCAGGCCAATATGGACGATCTCGTCCATATTTGCCGGCGCTTCAATGCAGCCGGGTGACGGGGGGAGTGAAGAAACTTCACTCCCCCCCGTCACTGCCCCTCCGCCGCCTGGTCGCCCGTTGGCCGCATCCGCTGTCGGGCAGCTTGGCGGTGGATCGGCCAGTGTTAGGGCCTATCACTTATACATTGCGGTTCCCCGTCCAGTGTGCATAAGCGGGAGGCAGCATCTGTTACCTTACCGCAATAATGGTGGCCGCATGCACGTGCGCCGTCCGACGTGCACATTTCACCTGGGCAGCTTCATCTGGGAATATGAATCCCTACTTAAGGTCCATACACACTTAACGATAAAATGAGCGACGTCGCTCATTTCCCCCCTCCTTGAGCGCTGTCGCTCATTTTATCGTCAAGTGTGTATGCCGCCAGTGATGACCGATGCGCGGCCCCACGGTCGGCAATGATCGTCGCTGTTGGTAGGGCATGCATGAAGGATGTGGACTGTCGTCCATGATCTTCATGCAGGGCTGGCGGGGGTGTGACGTCACTGAGCGATATGAGCGGTCATATCGCTCAGTGTGTACAGTCGGACGCCGACCGGCCGGCCCGGGAGGGGGAAACATTAGACGATGTCGCTCACAGAGCGACATCGTCTAATGTGTATGGACCTTTAAAGCCGCGATCCTTATCTTGCAGGTAGGGTCCTGTAGACCAATCGCGGTGATCAGGTTAGATCGGAAATGGTGCGATGACTTGTGGGACTAGTGGTTTGTATCCCAAATAGACTTGTAGTTTTATTAAACATTCCGGTCACCTATCATGAGGTTAGATCGGAAGTGGTGAATTGTGGGAGTTGAAGATTTTTTTGTCCAAAACAGAGGTATTGTGAAGTCTATCCACGATCTCATTGTGTAAATAACTATGTTTTGTAATGAAGAGGTTGTTATCGTTATAACCAAATTCGTATAGTATGTAGGGCTCACAGAACTATATTATTGAGTCACCATAAAAAAAGAGAGAAAGTATTGTCTGAAAATCCCAGACACATGCTAATGATACTTATAGACATTATGGGGTATATGCAATTCCGGGCGAATTGTGGCTTTTTTTCGCCCGTTTTTAAATTTGACACAATTCAACCATCGAATTCCGGCCGGCGGGTGCCGGAATTCGACATATTTAATAAAAAACGGATTTGACAGTCCAGGTGTCGAAAAACGGACCAATTGACGGATGTGTGCGTCCTGGATTCAACTTTTTGGACGGCACAAAAATGGTTAAAAATCCTGAAAAAAATTGCGTTGGGTCCCCCTAGTTGGGGATTTAATGCCACGGCCACAGGGACCGGTATAAAAGTGTCCCACGGCTGTGGCATTATCTCTCCAGCAAGTGGAGCCCGGTGCTGGTGTTAAAAATACGGGGGACCCCTACGCTTTTTGTCCCCCATATATTTTGCACCAGGACCGGACGCAGAGCCCGGGACTGGTTATGCTTAGGAGGGGGGACCCCATGCATTTTTTTTTCAGGATAACCCATTCCCACCCCTTCCCACTGAAAACCATGCTCTCTCTATTTTAGTCAGTTAAAAAAAAATATTAATTTAAAAAATATATAAATAATAGTTGTGTCTCCTAATAGACAAACCAAGTACCTAATCCCTTCTAATATAAATAGATATGCTATTAACAATAAAAAAAACACAAAAAAAAAACATGTTTTTAATTTTTTTTATTAGATTCCGCCAGCAAAGTGAGGCGGAATGAAATTGATGAAATTACTGTAAAAAAGCACTGTTGTTGAATCGACATTCTTCAATTGAATATACTTTTGTCGAAAAGCCGCATTTTTACCATTGCAGACATGTCGAATTTGTCAACTGTCGAATTTCATAAAGTCGAATCTGAAAAGTAATTATTTTTTTTGTCGAAAAAGTACTGTATTGCATTGTCGAATATTTTTTTGGTGTCGAAAATGCCCCGTTTTTCGATATTTGCTGCAATTCGACCGCAATTGTATATACCCCTATGAGTGGACCTGAAAAGGTGGGGTAATTGATTATACAATGCAAGAGGATATGCTTAACTTGAGGAATACTATTTTTTGTTTTATTATTTTTATCAGTCATAGGGGAAAATTTACTGTAAAATGACCGCTGTATCCCGGTAACATAACAGGATATATAAAGGGAACATTACTTATGTAATCCAAAAATTGTGTACTAAGAAAATTAACCTATACGTCCCATAAGTAGTGTGTAATAGTGACAGTGACAATTGATTCAACAATTAGTGAAAAGAAAAGAGAGAGGAGAGAAAAGGTGTTTAAAAAAATTGACAAACTATTAATAGTGTCAGAAAATATTTATACTGTATCGCTTGACCTGTGAAAATAACAATACTAAAATTACATAATTACTACTGAAATGTAAAGTGATTGGGTATTGTGTAAAATTTAACCTAGACATAGGGGTAAATTTACTAAGATGGGAGTTCTATTTAAGATGGGATGTTGCCCATAGCAACCAATCAGATTCTACTTCTCATTTATCTAGCACCTTCTAGAAGATAATACCCGGAATCTGATTGGTTGCTATGGGTAACATCCCATCTTAAATAGAACTTCCATCTTAGTAAATTTACCCCCTAGAGTGGATACAAGTGACTGATGTGTTGTTACCTGGAGTGATTATATATTATGTGAAATTTATGGTAACATTTTGTAAATGTAATTATTGTGTCCTATTATGGAATTAATTGATAAATATATTTTATTTCCTGTGTAAAGTGAAGTGAAGAACTGAGGAATTTATTGTTTTTATCAATATACTTAACTTAAGCTTATTAAGTATAGTAATGCATAGGTGATATGTAATGCTACCAACAAAATGTTTAATCATTTTTACCAATGTAAATATATGAAAAATGATACAGTTTTTATCAAGCAGGCTGATTAGTTAGAGCAGGGGTTCTCAAACTCGGTCCTCAGGACCCCACACGGTGCATGTTTTGCAGGTAACCTAGCAAGTGCACAGGTGTATTAATTACTCACTGACACATTTTAAAAGGTTCACAGATGGGACTAGTTATTTCACTTGTGATTCTGTGAGGAGACCTGCAAAATGTGCACTGTGTGGGTTCCTGAGGACCGAGTTTGAGAACCTGTGAGTTAGAGGATTGCTCCAAAATTTTGATTATCGTTGAGTCCATCCTGATTGAGGGTCCCCAACTTGAAGATCCATCTACTTTCATGCTGTAAGAGCGTTCTATTCATATCACCTCCCCTGATCCCGAGATGAATCTTCTCTAATCCAAATACTTTGAGATTTCTACAGGTACCACCAAGTTTGTTGTGAATGTATATGGCCACGGGTGAGAGTTTTTTCATCTTCGTCTGGCCGGTCTTTCAATAACCTTTATGCATATATTTTATATATGCTAAACAGCAAATAATTTGATAGATATTTCTTCCATATACCGGCTCAAGTATCGAGATAATATTTTCTTCCCTCTCAGGGGATCAACCCAGTGCGCAATTCTTTACCCCCAAAATAACCCTTTTCCCCCTTCCCCTTCATTTGTGCCCAGACTGAAGGTCGCACAGATGTCGATGTGCCACAGCCTAGGCATGCGCAAAAAGTATAGCTGATAGAGAAAAACTGTACACTGTTCCAATGTGGGGGCGCACGGCATCTATTCACAGGGCAGGGGGAGCCTGGGGCAGCCCACCTTCTCGGAGAGTGCTGGGCATGCCCCCACAGTGCAAAGGTCAGGGGGTTTCGTGAGGCTCCACTTCTTTGCCTGAGGCCCCACCCCTTACTGGTGCACATAACTACGGTCATGCAGGGTCCCACAGCAGCAGTCATCAAAGTGGGGAGGTATGCTATAGTATTCTTATTATTACATGTTAAGTTTGAAACTGAAAATAACAAACAATAAGAAATGACATAATGCAGATCCCTCATCTCTCATCAGGTTATGTAAATGTGATCTGACCTCCTCCTGCTGTGATGATTTCTGCTCTGTTATTACTACACTCCGCTCTCTGACCAGACTGGTCCTGTCACACAATGATCTGGAGGACTCTGGAATAAAGCTTCTGTGTGAGGGACTGAGACATCCGGACTGTGCCCTACAGGATCTGTGGTAAGATCTGTCTCAGTGTTACTCTAACTCTTCTCTCAGTACAAGGCATAGGGGAGAAGTTTCCCATAGCAACCAATCAGCATCTCCCTTACAATTTATAGAATGTACTTGATAAAGGCTTCCTTCAAAGCTGTGAATAACCTGCGCTGTAAGGAAAATAGTCTATAATATTCTCTATAGTGCTGAAAACACTTTAAAAAGGAATTTGTTAGTTAAAAAATCAAATCAGTGTCACAGCTGGTATCCTAGTCGTCTTCTTACTCTTGTGTCTAATGCTCTGTTTCAAAGATATCCTTTTGGACACAGGGGTACATGTAATGAATAGCCAACACTTACATTACATTTCTGACCCGCATACACTTCAAGGTTTCTTTAAAATCACTCAATCACCCCAAGGTACGTCTTATATGCAATAACTCACTTTCAATGTCTGTCCCGCGTTCATCAAAAGGTATCTTTATCCAGACGAACTTTTCAGTAAAATAATGGTATTAATAGGACCGTTAAAAAAATCCACCGTAAAATACATGTACAGATGATCCCTCCAAAAACAAGAATAGAGAGCCCGGACTGTCCGAGGTAGGAGTAGCGCGGTAAGCCTCCGTATGTCCGCCTGCTGCAGTCGGCGGACACCTGCGGCTGTCAGATCGTTCTCAGCAACCCGGATTCTCCCTCCTCACGTCCTGCGTCTCCCAATAACGGGTCAACGCGTTTCAGAGATTCCATCTCCTTCCTCAAGACTACCTGTTCTGTCCGATGCAGGGTATTTAACCCTGTTGGTGCTTCCACATGTGACCAATCACTCAATACAACACACATGTGGATCTTTAACATAGCAAATGCTTTTATAACGCCACCTTAAAACAACCTCCCATATTTTATACAATGTATCCAAAAAAAACACTTTAAAAATGACTGTTAATATCTCTGGAAAGCTGTAACATGTCAGATATCTATGATCAATGTTTCAAAATTAATAAAATGATCATACATCCGTGAATCTCATTTATATTCAGGGAAGATAAAATAATACAAGAAAAAAGATTAGTACCACATTATTGCAACAAGATAATTATGCAGTATCTAGAGACGGCACAGAATTGACAAAGTCACAAATCGTTATTTCCTTCAACAGCATATACTCAAGATAATCATTGTTGTTAAATCAACTCTACAAAAAATGTATGGCATGCAAGACTGATAATTGTGAATCTCACAAAAAACACTTTGTCTCAAAGTCAGCATTGAGTCCATGTGGAATCAAAGTTCGCATAGTGAAAATTGTCTTCATTTCTAATTTGGCTAAAGCCGACTCTGTATTCTTAACTCTCCAGTGGGGTTTGGCGATTTTAATGCCACAAAAATTCTTTAGTGCTTTGATGTAACAGTCGTGCTTTTCTTTAAAATGCAAAGACACAGAATGTTTATCGTAGCCTTTCTTTATATTACGCACATGTTCATTAGATCTTTCCTTTAATGACCTGCCGGTCCTCCCCACATACTGGAGCCCACATTCACACTCAAAAAGATATACTACATTTTTGCTCCCACGTGTAATAAACTCAGTAATTGCTTCTTTCTTATGTGTGACATTAGATGTGTACTCTGTATTTTGCTATCTGTCTTACATGCTTTACATAACATGCACGACCCACACCTAAAAAACCCTTTAGTCAGTATCCTCGTGGTGACCCTGTCCACTGGAATGGCACTTTTCTCCAATCGGTCCTTCAAATGATCAGCTTTTTTGTAAATGAATTTCGGCCTGTCAGTTATGTCATTTTTCAACAGAGGATCCCGGCTCAAAAGGTTCCAATGTTTTCTTATGATACGCTCAAGGTCTTTATGATGAGATGTATATTTGGTGAAAAACCGCAACTCATTACCAAAGTTTGCATTTTTATTCTTATTCCTATTCTCTTGTAGCATCATTTCTCTGTCTCCTGCTCTTACTTCCTGTTATGATTCCCGTACTCCAGACCAGATGAGATCTTATGGCAGAGGTCTGAGTACTGGAAAGATATGCTGGTTACGGGAGCAGGAAAGCCTAGTAACCCCTGGCGCCCTAACTCCGTTGTCTCGCCCGTGTTATCAGAAATCCCCTGCGAGACTATGGTTGCTTGAGCCCATGGCAGCCGCGTTCGAAGGGCGGATTATGTCTGCCCAACCCCGATGCCCCCGCAGGTCTTAATGGGAGACAAAGGGAAATCCGAGACAGGGTGATAACAAGGGGCCCTCTGACTAAGCAACCAGACCAGGGGTTACAAGCTATCTAACTTAACCAAAAGTATGTGCGGACAAACCGCCAGGGAAAAGGACAACCAAAGATCCACTGATCCGTTACTCCTATCCAGCACCGCTGGATACCAGAGTGGACCTGTGGGAGCGGAATCCTCCGCAAAAGCTCCGGAACACAATAAAACTAAATAATAAATAGTAAGCGGTCAAGCCGCAACACACGGCTACGCCGCGACTCACGAACACCACAGGATGTTAAAGGTGCTCGGTAGGACTCCAGGAATAGATGACAAATTCCGAGTACTGGATCACTGAGGACAGGAACAACCGGATTGAGCAGGACTGGAAACTCTCTGTAACAGACACAGCAACAGGAAGCTAACACCGGCGTCTGTGAGAAGTCCTGAGAGTGCTTTTATTTAGAACCCCTCCAATCCGGATCCAGACAGGGTAATAATAATTATGCCGTGCAGCTGCATGCTGCACTGCCAGGAAGCAATTAGACCTGATTCATTAGACCTAGCAACGGGGAACGCGGTCCGACAGTGGCGTCCCCGTTGCTATGGTCAGAGCGGCTCCGTGCGCCCGGCGTCTAGCGTTGCTAGGGAGCCGGCGGCTGTCTGCCTGCGGCGTCTCTAGTTGCTAGGCGCCGGGCCGCACTGACGGGCGGACCCTCGGCGCCTAACACTTCCAACCTCGCCTTCTTAACTGTATCCTTATCGTAGCCTTTCGCTAAAAACCTTTTCTCCATAATCTCTGCTGATTATCGTACACCCCTATCTCAGTACTGTTCCTCCGTAAGCGTTGGAACTGTCCTTTTGGGATACCATTAATCCAGCTCTTACGATGGTTACTTTCATAAGGGACATAAGCATTTGTGTCCGTCAGTTTGGTATAATTTTTTGTCAGGAGATTATCACCTTCTACGTAAATAGACATCCAAATAGTGTACTTCCTCCTTACTCTGTGTATATGTCAGACATATATGTAACAATGTTTATAGTTATTGTTGGTCATGAATAAATGGATAGTTTGGGGATGGACATGTATATATGACCTATATGTATTTATTTATAGGCGCTTAATTTAAGCACCATACATTTGAGTTCCTATCCCTATTAGATCAACTCATTAGAAATAAAATGTGGATACACCAGGTCATATATACATGTTTACCTTAGGAATATATTTCTTTAGTGTATATGTATAATATGTGATTATATGCATGTTTGAAGGTAGACTTTATGAAATAAATATTTATAATTGTATAAACTGATGGATAGATGGGCAGGGGCTTAACATACAAAGAAGAATAGAGACAGAGGGACAGCAATGACAGCTGTCAGTGACCATTTTGTAAGGCACTGACAGCTCTGACAGAAAGTTATGAGGGGGGGCACGAGCGTCCTGCAAGTGCTGTATTGTCTGACAACATGGGGAGAGTAGCGTGCCGTGAGCGGGAAAACTGGGGCTGCACGAGACTCTTGCAGTTTGGGGGGGTATTGAAACTATCACTGAACTGGGGGTCCGCGTGCGGTGAGCGGGAAAAACTGGGGTTCACGAGGACTGTAAGTGCTATAAAAGAGGGAGAGCCGCGCTATGTGGGGAGTTAGATAGGGAGCCGCTGAGGAGAATGCTTCTCTCCCCTCTCCGCGCTGCACAGGAAAGAGCCGAGCTGTAAACATTGCGGCACTGGAGTGGGAGGAAGATATCTACCTCTGTCCCGGCAACCTGAAGATCTTCCCCGCCGCTGAGAGTCCGGATCGCTAGCGGAGGAAACTCCGAAGAATGGGGACTGGAGGCGCGGCTAACCAAGACGAACGCCCCGTCCCGCCGTCCATGCCCCGAGGCATAATAAGAGGGGCGGAGCAGAGGCGCTACTAACAGAGGAGGAGGTGTCCAACCATCAGTCCCGGCCCCTAACACGTCAGACAGTGGGAGAACCGGAGGCACGGTGATCCACTGAAGGGAGTCCTCAACGAAGCCCACCTTTGGGGGAGTGTCGGAAGGAGGGGTCGCTGAAGACAGCGTGACAGCAGCAGCAAGTCAGCCTCCTAGCTGAATGTAAGAGCGGGGGAGAGCTGTGAAGTACAGATGAACAAAGAATGCAAATGTCCTCCAATTGGTGAGCGGATCGCGGAGGTGAGCTCTATCGTGATTGGCCCTCAGCTGGAGCTGGGGGTGAAGACATCTAAGGTCTGTGACACTAAATTTTACACTGCAATAGCACCCTCATTATACTGTCAGATAATAGACAGATGGTCCTACACTCTATAGAATTTGAGGGGCATTTATTGGATAAACATTAGGAAAGAGTACTGCCACATTACTTGGCTTTGAGCAAGTAAAGGACAACTTAATGAACAAGTAGAAACCGCAGCCCATTTAACTTACTGACTATTGCTGGTTTCCTGACACTCCCCTGGGAGGAATGTAATGGCAGGAGGGAAGGTGATAAATGCTACCAGGAAGGATCACTTATGTTATTCAGTGTAAAGTCTTCTTTGGACACGTATAGTTCCACAGACTAGTAACTTTGTTCAGCTATCACCAGGGTTTTAGCCCAAAGAGCTTTTAATTGATAGTAACTGGATCTCTACATGGGGGAATTGTTACAACATCTCCGGAGTAATATGTCATGACAAGGAGAATGTTATATGGCAAAGATACAAATATATATCGCAGAGAGGCAAAGATATAATTCCAAATCGCAGAGAGGCAAAGATACAATTCCATATTGCTGAGAGGAACTTATGTATACAGATAGGATAGAAACATAAGTAACCAACTAGGGGGACCACTACAAGCTACTGCTACAGTGTTTCAAGTAATGAGATATCCTTACAGGAAATCACCACAACAGTATCCCAGGAACAGCATTTATATTTGAATCTATGACACTGGAATACAATTGCAATAGTGTTTACCAGCTAATGCTTAAATACTTCCTGCTCCATATATATGGAAAATAGATTACCTCTGTCAGTTTACGGAGTCCTTCTATACTGGGAATGTTGTTTTTTTGTTATAGTATGGGCCCTTTTTGTGCACGTTAGTTTAATGAGTACCCGGGTAACTCAATCTAAATTAGACACAATGGAAAGTTTTGTTGTATTGCATGCATACTACTATGTATAGGAGTATCGGTTATATACATATATACATATATATTGAATGCAATCTTGTCTGTATGATACCTATGACCTTTGATAAATGCAGAAGTGTTTTAATAGGATTATACAATTAAAATTATATTACTTACCGTTATCTGTATTGCTTGACTTGGATCCTGGACATCTGTAAGAAAAGAAAGGTACATCAGGTACATGTATAACATGTGATAAGTAAGTGATTTAAATACTATTACACTTACAACTCATGGGGAGGGCTTTCCCAAGTGAGCCTTACAACAACCAGCTTGGGTGGAGGCACATGCATGAGTAACCCTCCCTTAAGGAAATACTGAATAGGAGCCTAATAACTTAGTAAAAGGGAAGGAGGGTTACATATATTTCTGTCATTAGCATTGAGGTACGTACAAAAGGTTTCAAGGCTGCTTTCATCACCTGTCCAAATGAACATAATATCGTCTATGAACCTTATCCAGAGCAGCAAACTGGCACCCCACTGGTGTTCTGACCATACCACTTCATCTTCCCAGTGGGACATAAATAAATTTGCGTAGCTCGGTGCCAGTTTGCTGCCCATCGCGGTCCCAGACTCCTGCGAATAGAAGTCCCCCCCGTACCAGAAATAATTATTCTTTAGTATGAGGGAAACTCCATCAACAATAAAATCTCTCTCCTTTTTTTCTTTTAAAGACCTGACCCGTCCCTGAGTATAAATGAGATTCACGGATGTATGATCATTTTATTAATTTTGAAACATTGATCATAGATATCTGACATGTTATAGCTTTCCAGAGATATTAAAAGTCATTTTTAAAGTGTTTTTTTGGATACATTGTATAAAATATGGGAGGTTGTTTTAAGGTGGCATTATAAAAGCATTTGCTATGTTAAAGATCCACATGTGTGTTGTATTGAGTGATTGGTCACATGTGGAAGCACCAACAGGGTTAAATACCCTGCATCGGACAGAACGGGTAGTCTTGAGGAAGGAGATCGAATCTCTGAAACGCGTTGACCCGTTATTGGGAGACGCAGGACGTGAGGAGGGAGAAGCCGGGTTGCTGAGAACGATCTGACAGCCGCAGGTGTCCGCCGTCTGCAGCAGGCGGACATACGGAGGCTTACCGCGCTACTCCTACCTCGGACAGTCCGGGCTCTCTATTCTTGTTTTTGGAGGGATCATCTGTACATGTATTTTACGGTGGATTTTTTTAACGGTCCTATTAATACCATTATTTTACTGAAAAGTTCGTCTGGATAAAGATACCTTTTGATGAACGCGGGACAGACATTGAAAGTGAGTTATTGCATATAAGACGTACCTTGGGGTGATTGAGTGATTTTAAAGAAACCTTGAAGTGAATGCAGGTCAGAAATGTAATGTAAGTGTTGGCTATTCATTACATGTACCCCTGTATCCAAAAGGATATCTTTGAAACAGAGCATTAGACACAAGAGTAAGAAGACGACTAGGATACCAGCTGTGACACTGATTGATTTTTTAACTAGCAAATTCCTTTTTAAAGTGTTTTCAGTACTATAGACTATTATATTATAGACTATTTTCCTTACAGCGCAGGTTATTCAAAATTTGTTTGTAAAAAGTGTATTGTAGAAGGTTTGAGGTGTGTACCTTATTTGAATTGACCAGCAGCTGTATAGGGAAAGAGCGCAGGTCGTAGAACACACACCTTTGTTGTTTGCATTTCATTTTCCTTCAAAGCTGATTGGTAGCCATGAACATCTTCTCCACTGGTCCGTTACTCCACTCTTTTCACTGCTTCATGATTAGACCACATAGATTTGAGAAGTTAAAAACATTACCCACTATCATTTACTTTTATGTCATCTGAGAATATACTATAGTTACTAGAGATGTACGGTGGGCCCTTTTCGAGTTTTGGTTTTGGTTCTAATTCCCCGCTCGTGTTTTGGTTTTAGCTTGGTTTTGCCAAAACTACCATTTCTTGTTTTGGTTTTGGTTTTGGATCTGGATGATTTTTGAAAAAAACATAAAAACAGATAAAATCACAGAAATTGGGGGTCATTTTCCTCCTACGTTATTATTAACCTCAATAACATTCATTTACACTCATTTCCAGTCTATTCTGAACACCTCACAATATTGTTTTTAGGCCTAAAAGTTGCACTGAGGTGGCTGTATGACTAAGCTAAGCGACACAAGTGTGTGGCACAAACACCTGGCCCATCTAGGAGTGGCACTGCAATGTCAGACAGGATGGCAGATGCAAAAAATAGGCCCCAAACAGCACAGGATGCAAAGAAGAAAAAGAGGTGCAATGAGGTAGCTGGATGACTAAGCTAAGCGACACAAGTGTGCGGCACAAACACCTGGCCCATCTAGGAGTGGCACTGCAGTGTCAGACAGGATAGCACTTAAAAAAGCTAGGCCCCAAACAGCACAGGATGCAAAGAAGAAAAAGAGGTGCAATGAGGTAGCTGTATGACTAAGCTAAGCGAAACAAATGTGCTGCACAAACAACATGGGACATGCTGGAATTTGCCCAGATGTAATACACGCACAATATTGGTGGCACAGGATAGCGTACCCCTAAACCTAACACACACACACACCCTTTTATTTGGAGCTATTATAATAATATGCAGCACAGGTGAGCGTACCCCTACACCACACAGGGTAAACCCTATAAAAAAATAATAACCCTTTTATTTGGAGTAAATAATATACAGCACAGGACACCACCACTGGACTTATGGCAACACAAGACACCACCACTGGACTGGACTTATACGGCAGTACTCCTAGACTTATACAGCAGTACCCCTGGACTTGTACGGCAGTGTCAGACAGGATGGCACTTCAAAAAACTAGTCCCCAAACAGACTAGTGCAAGATGGAATTGTCCTTGGGCCCTCCAACCCACCCTTATGGTGTATAAACAGGACATGCACACTTTAACAAACCAATCATTTCAGTGTCAGGGTCTGCCACACTACTGTGGCTGAAATGACTACTTTGTTTGTGCCCCCACCCCAAACAGAGGTGCAAGATGGAATTGTCCTTGGGCCCCCCAACCCACCCTTATGTTGTATAAACAGGACATGCACACTTTAACAAACCAATCATTTCAGCGTCAGGGTCTGCTACACTACTGTGGCTTAAATTACTAGTTTGTTTGGGCCCCCAAGAAGCAATCAATCTCTCCTTGCACAAACTGGCTCTACAGAGGCAAGATGTCGACCTCATCCTTATCCTCCGACTCCTCACCCCTTTAACTGTGTACATCCTCCTCCTCACAGAATATTAATTAATCCCCACTGGAATCCACCATCACAGGTCCCTGTGTATTTTCTGTAGGCAATTGTGGAAGTATCCTCCTACGCCAATCGCTGACAAGGTTACCGGCTGCACTAAACACTCTTTCAGAGTACACACTGGAAGAGGGCAACTTAGGTAAAATAAAGCCAGTTAGTGCAAGGGCATCCAAATTGCCTCTTTTTCCTGCCAGTATACATACGGAAAGGCTGACATGCTTCCTTGGATGCTGTCATTCATATAATCATCCACCATTCTTTCAATGGTGACAGAATCATATGCAGTGACAGTAGACATGTCAGTAATCGTTGGCAGGCCCTTCAGTCCGGACCAGATATTAGCACTCGCTCCTGACTGCCCTGCATCACCGCCAGCTGGTGGACTTAGAAATCTTATCCTTTTCCTCGCAGCCCCAGTTGCGGGAGAAAGTGAAGGAGGAGCTGTTGATGGGTCACGTTCTGCTTGAGTTGACATTTTTCTCACCAGCAGGTCTTTGAACCTCTGCAGACTTGTGTCTGCCAGAAAGAGAGATACAACGTAGGCTTTAAACCTAGGATCGAGCACGGTGGCCAAAATGTAGTGCTCTGATTTCAACAGATTGACCACCCTTGAATCCTGGCAAAGCGAATAAAGGGCTCCATCCACAAGTCCCACATACTTTGCGGAATTGCTCCATCTTAGCTCCTCCTTCAATTGCTCCAGCTGCTTCTGCAAAAGCCTGATGAGGGGAATGACCTGTCTGAAGCTGGCAGTGTCTGAACTGACTTCACATGTGGCAAGTTCGAAGGGTTGGAGAACCTTGCACAAGACGGAAATCATTCTCCACAGCACTTGAGACTTGAGTAAGGTGCATTCCCCCTCCTTTGCCTATTTTGTAGGTGGATGTAAAGACTTGAATGGCCTTTTGCTGATCCTCCATCCTTTGAAACATATAGAGTGTTGAATTCCACCTCGTTACCACCTCTTGCTTCAGGTGATGGAAGGACAGGTTCAGGTGTGTTTGATGACGCTCCAGTCATCGGCACGCGGTGGCTGAATGCCGAAAGTGGCCCGCAATTTTTCGGGCCACTGACGGCATTTCCTGCATGCCCCTGTCATTTTTAAAAAAAAATTCTGCACCACCAAATGAATTGTATGTGCAAAACATAGGACGTGCTGGAATTTGCACAGATGTAATGCACAAACAATATTGGGGGCGTTGTCTGATATCAAAAATCCCCAGGAGAGTCTAATTTGGGCAAGCCATTGTGCAATGATGTCCCTCAGTTTCCGTAAGAGGTTGTCAGCTGTGTGACTCTTACGGAAAGCGGTGATACATAGCATAGTCTGCCTAGTAACGAGTTGGCGTTTGCGAGATGCTGCTACCGGTGCCGCTGCTCTTGTTGCTGCGGGAGGCTGTACATCTACCCAGTGGGCTGTCACAGTCACATAGTCCTTAGTCTGCCTCGTTCCACTTGTCCACATGTCCGTGGTTAAGTGGATAGTGGGTACAACTGCATTTTGTAGGACACTGAGGACACTTTTTCTGACGCCTCTGTACATTCTCGGTATCGCCTGCCTCGAGAAGTGGAACCTAGATGGGATTTGATACCGGGGACACAGTACCTTAAACAATTCTCTAAGTCCAACTGAACCAATAGCAGATACCGGACGCACGTCTAACACCAACATAGCTGTCAAGGCCTCAGTTATCCGCTTTGCAAAAGGATGACTGCTGTCATATTTCATCTTCATCACACAGGACTGTTGGACAGTCAATTGCTTAGTTGAAGTAGTACAAGTGGTCTTCCGACTTCCCCTCTGGGATGACGATTGACTCACAGCAGCAACAACAGCAGCAGCAACAGCAGGCATACCACTCAAGGATCCTCCGGTTGAATCCCGGTTAGGAGAGGACTCCTCAGTCTTGCCAATGACAAGGCCTGCACGAGTACTGACGTTCCTGACTGAGGAGGAAGTTGACGTTGAGGGAGTTGGTGGTGTGGCTTTCAGGAGCTTGGCTACAAAAGGAAGAAGGGAATTAGGTGTCAGTGGACTGCTTACGCTCTTACCCAATGTTTCACAACTTGACACTGACTTCTGATGAATACGCAGCAAGTGACGTATAAGGGAGGATGTTCCTAGGTGGTTAACATCCTTATCCCTACTTATTACAGATTAACACAGGCAACACACGGCTTGACACCTGTTGTCCAGATTTGTGGATAAATAATTCCCACCGAAGAGGTGGCTTTTTTGGTAGTTTGCCCAGGCATCACAATGGGATTCTTCATCCCATGGACAACAGGTGTCTCCCCCGGTGTATGATTTAAACAAACCACATCACCATCAGAATCCTCATCGTCAACTACCTCCTCAGCGCCAGCAACACCCGTATCCTCTTCCTGGTGTACTTCAGCAGTGACATCTTCAATTTGAATAACAGAAAGTGGACTGTGGGTGCTCCTTCCAGCATTTGCAGGGGGCGTGCAAATGGTGGAAAGAGCCACCTCTTTCCATCTAGTGTTGGGAAGGTCAGGCATCACAACCGCCGACACACTTGGACTCTCCTTGGGGATTTGTGATACCATCTTAGAATGCACAGTTCTTTTCTGTGCTTTTTCCAGCTTAACTCTTTTCATTTTTCTAGTGGGAGGATGAGGGCTTCCATTGTCATGTGAAGCTGAACCACTAGTCATGAACATAGGCCAGGTCCTTAGCCGTTTCTTGCCACTCCGTGTCGTAAATGGCATATTGGCAAGTTTACGTTTCTCCTCAGATGATTTCAATTTCTTTTTTGGGGTATTTTTACTGAACTTTGGCTTTTTGGATTTTACATGCCCTCTACTATCACATTGGGCATCTGCCTTGGCAGACGTCGTTAATGGAATTTCATCGTCTATGTCATCACTAGTGGCAGCAGCTTCAGCACTAGGAGGAAGTGGTTCTTGACCTTTCCCTATTTTATCCTCCACATTTTTGTTCTCCATTATTTTTTCTGGAGTTATATTACACAATATGCGGCACAGGAGAGCGTACCTGTTAGGGTCTCCTGCCCTGTGCTGCCACGTCGTCATGGCAACCGGGAGACAAGTGCTAGTGGAGTAACCTGAGCGCAGCTGATACTCCGGTTCGGGTCTTTTGCTGTGTAGTGGTTACAGGCTCTGTGCACGGCAGGGGATCCGGTGCTGGTTTTTGTGCTCACAGTCTGTGAGGTCTGAGTGGGGCGTGGACAGCACCTGCTATATAAGGCCTCTTCTCAGGTTAAGCAGATGCTGCTGAATCTTTGTTGGTTAGTCAGTTCCTGAAAGTTAGCCAGTACTGTGAAGCTTTGTATTTGTTGTTGCTTACTGCAAATAGGCCTGGGGATTTGGTACTACACTCTGCCAATCCAGACCTAGCAGTAAGACTGGAGTCAGTCGTTTAACTTGCTGGGGTTCTTTTGCTACTCTGTGAACTTAGCAAGTTTGCGGCTGTATTCTCAGATTTGCCTGCCTAAATCCTGTCTCACTGTGCAAGGTGTTCAGGTGTCAGTTTAGTGGCAGTAAGCTGAACCTGTGCACTGCAAGTGAGGATTAGGATTGTGTAGACTCTCCTTGTGTCTATCATTCCATCTCTGACCAAGGAGTTTACTGCCACACCCATTGGTAACCCTTTAGGGTTTTGCTGTTGCCCTTAGCAACAGCATTTCGGGTTCTCTACGTATTAAAACACAACATCTTGCTTTTTCCATATGAGCATTACTAATACTAGGAAGACACCCAGTTTCTTAGCCTCTGGTGTTCTCTGTTCACTTTGTGTTTATTTTGTTACCCTATCACCTTCTGTGTACGTAATGTCATATTCCCCAGTCTGTCTGTGAGTTCATTTGTTTTGCATCCCTATCCGTTCAGACACCAGTACATTCCTGCAGGCACTGGTGTGCATAACAGTTCAGACACCAGTACTTTCCTGCAGGCACTGGTGTGCATAACATATTCAGCAGCCTAATACTCCTGTTAAAATTTTGTGGGAATATGGAGCATACCCCTCAAAATACGTTGCAACAGGTGGTCGATCAGGTGCAGGTCCTGACTCGACAATTTAATGATTTGTCCATTAAAATGCACACCTCCCAGGCTGCTGGCGGAGCTCCCGCAGCAGCAGCACCTTCAGGGGTTAAGGAGCCAAAAGTAAATCTCCCGGATCGTTTTTCTGGAGATCGCTCGCAGTTATTTTGTTTCAAGGAGAGCTGCAAGCTATACTTCCGGCTTAGGCCTCAGTCTTCTGGGTCGGAGATTCAGCGGATGGGCATAGTGATTTCCTTGCTACAAGGAGACCCACAGGTCTGGGCATATGGGTTGCAGCCTGACTGTCCGTCGCTTAAAAGTGTTGATGCTTTTTTTACGGCACAGGGCATGTTGTATGATGACCCTGACAAGACGGCCTCAGCCGAGGCTCAGATTTCGACCCTTAAGCAAGGGTGAAGGCCAGTTGAGGTTTACTGTACGGAGTTTCGGAGGTTGGCCCATGATACCCAGTGGAATGACCCAGCCCTGAGACACCAGTACCGAAGAGGTCTTTCTAACCAGATAAAAGACCAACTGGTACAATATCCCTTGCCTGATAGCTTGGATCAGCTCATGCAGTTATCCATCCGGGTGGATAGACGGCTGAGAGAGCGTAGGCTTGAAAGGGAGACCGAGGTTTCCTTCTTTCCCAAGGGAACCTCAGACTCTGAGGAATTTTCCGAGGAGCCTATGCAGATTGGGGCTACCCGCCTCTCCTCGCGTGAGAAGACACGAAGGAGACAGCAGGGGTTGTGTTTGTACTGTGGGAATAAAGGTCATGTGGTAGTATCATGCCCAGAAAAGCTGGAAAACTTCAGGGCCTGAGGGTGATGGGAAATATCCTGTCAGGCCAGAAGTCAGAATTTCCCAAGAAGACTTTTATCATTCCGGTGACCTTGAAGATCCTCGGTCAATCTGTCAAGACTGCGGCCTTTGTGGCCAGTGGGGCCGACGGGGTTTTTATGGACCGCCAATTCGCCCTGAAACACTCTGTTCCCTTAGTACCCTTGGCATCGGAAATTGAGATTTGTGGGTTAAACGGGGAACCATTATCCCAAGGTAAAATTACCTCTTGCACTAGCCAGATTTCTTTGTTTATTGGAGCCACACACTCTGAAAAATTGTCCTTTTATGTGACTGTCTGTACTTTTGCCCCATTGGTGTTGGGGTTACCCTGGTTAAGGGCCCACAATCCTCAATTTGACTGGGTCTCTGGGGAGATTCTTAGTTGGGGTACTGATTGTTTCAGGAGTTGCTTGAGCCTTCCAGTCAGGCTCTCGCAGCGAAGTTTGCCAGGATTGCCAGGGTGTTATGCAGATTTTGCGGACGTGTTCTCCAAAAAAGTTGCAGAGGTACTACCTCCCCATCGCCCCTATGACTGTGCCATTGATTTGTTGCCAAATGCTAAGCTTCCCAAGAGCAGGTTGTACTCCCTGTCACGTCCTGAGACTCAGGCTATGGCAGAGTACATTCAGGAGAACTTGGCTAAGGGATTTATCAGACCTTCACAGTCTCCAGTTGGGTCGGGGTTCTTCTTCGTGGGTAAAAAGGACGGTTCGTTGCGACCCTGCATCGACTTCAGGGAATTGAACCGTATCACGATTAAAAACTCATACCCACTGCCTCTCATTTCGGTCTTGTTTGACCAGCTGTACGGTGCGTACAGTCTAATCCGAATAAGAGAGGGGGATGAATGGAAGACTGCCTTTAATACCCACTCAGGGCATTATGAATATTTGGTGATGCCTTTTGGGCTCTGTAATGCCCCGGCAGTCTTCCAGGATTTCATGAATGATGTACTTAGGGAATATTTGGATAGATTCTTAGTTGTATACTTAGATGACATCCTAATCTTCTCTCATTCCCTGGAGGAACATTGGAAGCATGTACGCTTAGTCCTCCAGAAACTCAGAGACCACCGGCTTGGGGCGAAGCTGGAGAAGTGCGAATTTGAAGTTCAGCAAATCGCATTTCTAGGATATATTATCTCCCCAGAAGGTTTCCAAATGGAGGGTTCCAAGGTACAGGCAGTCCTGGATTGGGTGCAGCCCAGTAGTTTGAAGGCGCTTCAGCGTTTCCTGGGCTTTGCGAATTTTTATAGATGATTTATCGCTGGATTTTCGTCTAAAGTGGCGCCCTTGGTGGCACTCACTAAGAAAGGGGCGGATGTTGCTCACTGGTCTTGTGAGGCTAAAGCGGCTTTTGCCCATCTCAAAAGGGCATTTGTATCGGCCAAGGTGCTGCGACACCCAGATCCAGAGCGTCCTTTTGTGGTGGAGGTGGATGCCTCTGAGATGGGTATTGGGGCAGTGCTCTCTCAGATGGGAGTGTCTGATAATCGCCTTCATCCCTGTGCTTACTTTTCCCGTAAATGTCCGCCTGCCGAGATGAATTATGACGTGGGTAACCGGGAATTGTTGGCTATTAAGGATGCACTCGACTAGTGGAGACACTGGCTTGAGGTGGCTAAGTTTGTGGTCTCAATTCTCA
This sequence comes from Pseudophryne corroboree, assembly GCF_028390025.1. Classification (NCBI taxonomy): domain Eukaryota; kingdom Metazoa; phylum Chordata; class Amphibia; order Anura; family Myobatrachidae; genus Pseudophryne; species Pseudophryne corroboree. Next base: position 56,669,984 of record NC_086446.1, on the reverse strand, counting down.
CCGACCATAAGAATCTGGCATATTTAGAGTCAGCGAAGCGTCTCAATGCCAGGCAGGCACGATGGGCTTTGTTTTTTGCTCGCTTTAATTTTTTGATAACATATCGCCCTGGGTCAAAAAACATCAAGGCTGATGCGCTCTCGCAGAGTTTTGCTCCAATCCAGGAGACCACCGAGGAGCCGTTGCCCATTGGGTCCCCATCATGTATTAAAGTGGGCATTACCCAGGACCTCTTATCATTAGTCCTTAGAGCACAGGAGCAGGCTCCTCCAGACCTTCCGGTAGGTCTTTTGTTTGTGCCTCCTAGGTTAAGACAGCGAGTGTTCCTGGAATTCCATGCCAAGAAGTCGGCAGGTCACCCGGGTATTGCCAGAACTCGGGAGTTGCTATCTAGGGCGGTGTGGTGGCCCTCGGTGGCTAAGGATGTGGATCAGTGGGTTCGGGCATGTGACATCTGTGCCCGAAATAAGACTCCTAGAGGTGTTCCTGTTGGCCCATTACATCCACTCTCTATCCCATCTAAGCCATGGACCCACATTTCAATGGATTTTGTGGTGGACTTGCCCAAATCCTTGGGGATGACAGCCATCTGGGTTGTCGTTGACAGGTTTTCGAAGATGGAGCACTTCGTTCCACTGGTTGGGCTGCCATCGGCCAGACGCCTGTCTGAATTATTTATGCTGCATGTTGTGCGTCTCCACGGGTTGCCACTTGATGTGGTCTCTGACCGCGGATCCCAGTTTGTGGCCAAATTCTGGAGGGCATTTTGTTCCGATCTCCAGATTTCTGTTAGCTTGTCGTCAGGCTACCATCCGCAGTCTACTGGGCAGACTGAAAGGGTGAACCAGTCCTTGGAGCAGTTCCTCAGGTGTTATGTCTCCAAGTGTCAGACTGACTGGGTTGCTCATCTGTCCATGGCGGAGTTTGCCTATAACAACGCGGCTCACTCTGCTACAGGGATCTCTCCCTTCCTTTGTGTGTATGGGCATCATCCTAAGGCCAATTCTTTTGGCCCCCTGGACTCCACGCCTGGTGGTTCCTCTGTGGTTTTGGTCCTTAGAGGTATTTGGAGGAAAGTGAAGAAAGCCCTTGTGTCTGTGTCATTAGTGACCAAAAGGGTTTTTGATAAGCGGAAAAGACCCTGCAGCTTCAAATTAGGAGACTTCGTCTGGTTGTCTACCAAGAATTTGAAGTTGAGACAGCCATCTCATAAATTAGGCCCCCGCTTCATCGGCCCTTATAAGATCACCAGGGTTATCAATCCGGTGGCATTTCAGTTAGATCTGCCCCGTTCTTTGGGTATCAATAAAACATTTAATTGTTCCCTTTTAAAACGGGCGATTAGTAATCCTTCTTCCAGTGGAAGACCTTCCCCTCTTCTGATACGTGGCCAGAGGGAGTTTGTTGTTGAAAGGATTCTTGACTCCAAGATGATTCGGGGTCGGCTGTCATTTTTGGTGCACTGGAAGGGGTATGGCCCGGAGGAGCGGTCGTGGGTGTGCAGTTGTGATCTTCATGCCCCCAGACTGATACGCTCTTTCTTCTCGCATTTCCCCGATAAACCCGGTGGTAGGGGTTCTTTGACCCCTCGTCAGAGGGGGGGTACTGTTAGGGTCTCCTGCCCTGTGCTGCCACGTCGTCATGGCAACCGTGAGACAAGTGCTAGTGGAGCAACCTGAGCGCAGCTGATACTCCGGTTCAGGTCTTTTGCTGTGCAGTGGTTACAGGCTCTGTGCACGGCAGGCGATCCGGTGCTGGTTTTTGTGCTCACAGTCTGTGAGGTCTGAGTGGGGCGTGGACAGCACCTGCTATATAAGGCCTCTTCTCAGGTTAAGCAGATGCTGCTGAATCTTTGTTGGTTAGTCAGTTCCTGAAAGTTAGCCAGTACTGTGTAGCTTTGTATTTGTTGTTGCTTACTGCAAATAGGCCTGGGGATTTGGTACTACACTCTGCCAATCCAGACCTAGCAGTAAGACTGGAGTCAGTCGTTTAACTTGCTGGGGTTCTTTTGCTACTCTGTGAATTTAGCAAGTTTGCGGCTGTATTCTCAGATTTGCCTGCCTAAATCATGTCTCACTGTGCAAGGTGTTCAGGTGTCAGTTTAGTGGCAGTAAGCTGAACATGTGCACTGCAAGTGAGGATTAGGATTGTGGAGACTCTCCTTGTGTCTATCATTCCATCTCTGACCAAGGAGTTTACTGCCACACCCGTTGGTAACCCTTTAGGGTTTTGCTGTTGCCCTTAACAACAGCATTTCGGGTTCTCTACGTATTAAAACACAACATCTTGCTTTTTCCATCTGAGCATTACTAATACTAGGGAGACACCCAGTTTCTTAGCCTCTGGGCTTCTCTGTTCACTTTGTGTTTATTTTGTTACCCTATCACCTTCTGTGTACGTAATGTCATATTCCCCAGTCTGTCTGTGAGTTCATTTGTTTTGCATCCCTATCCGTTCAGACACCAGTACATTCCTGCAGGCACTGGTGTGCATAACAGTTCAGACACAAGTACATTCCTGCAGGCACTGGTGTGCATAACAGTTCAGACACCAGTACATTCCTGCAGGCACTGGTGTGCATAACAGTACCCCTACACCTCACAGAGCAAACCCTGTAAAAATGATTTGGATTAAATATTCATAACCCCTTTATTTGGAGTAAATAATATACAGCACAGGACAGCACCACTGAATTTATATGGCAGCACCACTAGACTGTATTTATACGGAATTATATGGATGTATATGGAATTATACGCCAGTACTACTTGAATTATATGGCAGGATTAATGGAATTATATGGAAGGATTACTGGAATTGTACGGCAGGATCACTGGAATTATATGGCAGGAATACTGGAATTATACGGTAGGATTACTGGAATTATGCGGCAGGATTACTGGAATTTTTCGGCAGGATTACTGGAATTATACGGCAGGATCACTGGAATTATGTGGCAAGATTACTGGAATTATACACCAGTACCACTGTAATTATACGGCAGGATTACTGTAATTATACGGCAGGATTACTGGAATTATACGGCAGGATTACTGGAATTGTATGGCAGTACCACTGGACATATACGGTAGCACAGGGACACCACCACTGGACTGATGCAGGACAGCACAGCACCACTGCAATGGACTGGATTTATACAGCAGCAATGGACAAATAGTAGCAAAGGACACCACCACTGTAACTGGTCACTGGACTGACTGATGCACAGTACACTGCCACTGGTCTGATGCAGGACAACATAGCAACACTGTAAGGGATTTATTATACAGCAGTACTGGACATATGGCAGCAGAGGAGACCACCACTGTGACTGGTCACTGGACTGACTGATGCACAGGACACTACCACTGGTCTGATGCAGAACAACACAGAAACACTGTAAGGGACTTATAATAGAGCAGCACTGGAAATATGGCAGCAGAGGACACCACCACTGTAACTGGTCACTGGACTGACTGATGCACAGTACACTGCCACTGGTCTGATGCAGGACAACATAGCAACACTGTAAGGGATTTATTATACAGCAGTACTGGACATATGGCAGCAGAGGAGACCACCACTGTGACTGGTCACTGGACTGACTGATGCACAGGACACTACCACTGGTCTGATGCAGAACAACACAGAAACACTGTAAGGGACTTATAATAGAGCAGCACTGGACATATGGCAGCAGAGGACACCACCACTGTGACTGGACTGATGCAGCACAACACACCACCAGTGAACTGATGCAGCACAACACAGCAACACTGGACAGCGCTGGACATATGGCAGCAGAGGACACAAACCACTGTGACTGGACAGATGCAGCATAAGACACGGACACTGAGGGCTCTGAGAGAACGGAGACACGTCCTCTCTCTACACTCTCCAATGCCGGAGTGAAACTGGCGGCGACGCACGAGTCCTTATATGAAATCCAAACCTCGTGAGAATCCAACAGCGGGAGGATGATGTTTTGCCTCGTTCTGGTTTCCGAGTCATGTGGGAAAACCCGAGCCTGACTCGGATCCGTGCTCGGGTGGTAAAGTCCGGTATGGTTCGGTTTTCTGAGAACTGAACCCGCTCATCTCTTGTAGTTACGGAACTCTTTAATCATATGGATATGTTATAGATTTGTCTGTCTTACTAGAAATCATTTTATTTCAAAACCATAACTCTGGATATAGAGACAGTCTCAAGGACACACAGTTCTCAGAGTGATCTGAGGACTCAGCCTCTGAAGCTAGGTATCATGGTGTGATACAGCAATGTGGTGATGTGATGTATCAATATATCACATTGCCGTGCTTAGGGTCTGATTCAGAGTTGGGCACAGTGTTGATGTTGTGCACAGTGGAGCAATTATTTGCCACAGTGCGTGCTCTGAAGCCACACTTTGCACGAGTAGTGATTGATTAGTGGTAGCGCACAGAGGATTTATCGCACAGTGAGTGACAAGTGGTCAGTATTTGGGGGAGGTAACGGAGGGTGGCTGGAAAAACGCTGTTGTGATTTAGAGTTGGATGCTAATGCATGCGCCGCTGCTACTTGTTGTGGTTCTGAACACTCCACCATTGGCACATTATCACGTTGGGTGTCATTCCGGGTTGTTCGCTCGCTAGCTGCTTTTAGCAGCATTGCGCACGCTAGGCCGCCGCCCTCTGGGAGTGTATCTTCGCTTAGCAGAATTGTGAACGAAAGATTAGCAGAATTGCGAATAGAAAATTCTTAGCAGTTTCTGAGTAGCTCGAGACTTACTCCTACACTGCGATCAGCTCAGTCCATTTAGTTCCTGGTTTGACGTCACAAACACGCCCTGCGTTCGGCCAGCCACTCCCCTGTTTCTCCAGACACTCCCGCGTTTTTCACTGACATGCCTGCGTTTTTTAGCCAACGCCGGGAAAACGCTGAGTTGCCGCCCAGAAACGCCCCTTTCCTGTCAATCATTTACCGAACACCAGTGCGACTGAAAAGCGCCGCAGACGCTACAGCAAAACAGCTACGTTTTTAGTAAAATAACTAAGCGCATGCGCTCTGCGTACCATGCACATGCGCAGTTAGCGACTAATTGCAGTATAGCGAAAATCGGCAATGAGCGAACAACTCGGAATGACCACCTCTATCCGTTATTTTGTAAACAACAGAGTACGCTCATTAGAACGCTTGTGCTCTGTTTTCAGATATTTTCATACGAATTTGTATTTCAGTTATAAATTGAGGGGTAAAATGGTAAGAAACTGTTATGCACACCAGTGCCTGCAGGAATGTACTAGTGTCAGAACTGTTATGCACTCCAGTGCCTGCAGGAATGTACTGGTGTTTGAACTGTTATGCACACCAGTGCCTGCTGGAATGTACTATTGTCTGAACGGATAGGTATGCAAAACAAATGAACTCACAGACAGACTGGGGAATATGACATTACGTACACAGAAGGTGATAGGGTAACAAAATAAACACAAAGTGAACAGAGAAGCCCAGAGGCTAAGAAACTGGGTGTCTCCCTAGTATTAGTAATGCTCAGATGGAAAAAGCAAGATGTTGTGTTTTAATACGTAGAGAACCTGACATGCTGTTGCTAAGGGCAACAGCAAAACCCTAAAGGGTTACCAACGGGTGTGGCAGTAAACTCCTTGGTCAGAGATGGAATGATAGACACAAGGAGAGTCTCCACAATCCTAATTCTCACTTGCAGTGCACAGGTTCAGTTTACTGCCACTAAACAGACACCTGACACCTTGCACAGTGAGACAGGATTTAGGCAGGCAATTCTTAAAATACAGCCGCAAACTTGCTAAGTTCACAGAGTAGTAAAAGAACCCCAGCAAGCTAAACGACTGACTCCAGTCTTACTGCTAGGTCTGGATTGGCAGAGTGTAGTACCAAATCCCCAGGCTTATTTGCAGTAAGCAACAACAAATACAAAGCTACACAGTACTGGCTAACTTTCAGGAACTGACTAACCAACAAAGATTCAGCAGCATCTGCTTAACCTGAGAAGAGGCCTTATAAAGCAGGTGCTGTCCACGCCCCACTCAGACCTCACAGACTGTGAGCACAAAAACCAGCACCGGATCCCCTGCCGTGCACAGAGCCTGTAACCACTGCACAGCAAAAGACCCGAACCGGAGTATCAGCTGCGCTCAGGTTACTCCGCTAGCACTTGTCTGCCGGATGCCATGACGACGTGGCAGCACAGGGCAGGAGACCCTAACAGTACCCCCCCTCTGACGAGGGGTCAAAGAACCCCTACCACCGGGTTTATCGGGGAACTGCGAGAAGAAAGAGCGTATCAGTCTGGGGGCATGAAGATCACAACTGCGCACCCACGACCGCTCCTCCGGGCCATACCCCTTCCAGTGCACCAAAAATGACAGCCGACCCCGAACCATCTTGGAGTCAAGAATCCTTTCAACAACAAACTCCCTCTGGCCACGTATCAGAAGAGGGGAAGGTCTTCCACTGGAAGAAGGATTACTAATCGCCCGTTTTAAAAGGGAACAATGAAATGTTTTATTGATACCCAAAGAACGGGGCAGATCTAACTGAAATGCCACCGGATTGATAACCCTGGTGATCTTATAAGGGCCGATGAACCGGGGGCCTTACGTATGAGATGGCTGTCTCAACTTCAAATTCTTGGTAGACAACCAGACGAAGTCTCCTAATTTGAAGCTGCAGGGTCTTTTCCGCTTATCAAAAACCCTTTTGGTCACTAATGACACAGACACAAGGGCTTTCTTCACTTTCCGCCAAATACCTCTAAGGACCGAAACCACAGAGGAACCACCAGGCGTGGAGTCCAGGGGGTCAAAAGAATTGGCCTTAGGATGATGCCCATACACACAAAGGAAGGGAGAGATCCCTGTAGCAGAGTGAGCCGCGTTGTTATAGGCAAACTCCGCCATGGACAGATGAGCAACCCAGTCAGTCTGACAATTGGAGACATAACACCTGAGGAACTGCTCCAAGGACTGGTTCACCCTTTCAGTCTGCCCATTAGACTGCGGATGGTAGCCTGACGACAAGCTGACAGAAATTTGGAGATCGGAACAAAATGCCCTCCAGAATTTGGCCACAAACTGGGATCCGCGGTCAGAGACCACATCAAGTGGCAACCCGTGGAGACGCACAACATGCAGCATAAATAATTCAGACAGGTGTCTGGCCGATGGCAGCCCAACCAGTGGAACGAAGTGCGCCATCTTCGAAAACCTGTCAACGACAACCCAGATGGCTGTCATCCCAGAGGATTTGGGCAAGTCCACCACAAAATCCATTGAAATGTGGGTCCATGGCTTAGATGGGATAGAGAGTGGATGTAATGGGCCAACAGGAACCCCTCTAGGAGTCTTATTTCGGGCACAGATGTCACATGCCCGAACCCACTGATCCACATCCTTAGCCACCGAGGGCCACCACACTGCCCTAGATAGCAACTCCCGAGTTCTGGCAATACCCGGGTGACCTGCCGACTTCTTGGCATGGAATTCCAGGAACACTCGCTGTCTTAACCTAGGAGGCACAAACAAAAGACCTACCGGAAGGTCTGGAGGAGCCTGCTCCTGTGCTCTAAGGACTAATGATAAGAGGTCCTGTGTAATGCCCACTTTAATACATGATGGGGACACAATGGTCAATGGCTCCTCGGTGGTCTCCTGGATTGGAGCAAAACTCTGCGAGAGCGCATCAGCCTTGATGTTTTTTGACCCAGGGCGATATGTTATCAAAAAATTAAAGCGAGCAAAAAACAAAGCCCATCGTGCCTGCCTGGCATTGAGACGCTTCGCTGACTCTAAATATGCCAGATTCTTATGGTCGGTGAGAATTGAGACCACAAACTTAGCCCCCTCAAGCCAGTGTCTCCACTCCTCGAGTGCATCCTTAATAGCCAACAATTCCTGGTTACCCACGTCATAATTCATCTCGGCAGGCGAAAATTTACGGGAAAAGTAAGCACAGGGATGAAGGCGATTATCAGACACTCCCATATGAGAAAGCACTGCCCCAATACCCATCTCAGAGGCATCCACCTCCACCACAAAAGGACGCTCTGGATCTGGGTGTCGCAGCACCTTGGCTGATACAAATGCCCTTTTGAGACGGGCAAATGCCGCTTTAGCCTCACAAGACCAGTGAGCAACATCCGCCCCTTTCTTAGTGAGTGCCACCAAGGGCGCCACTATAGACGAAAATCCAGCGATAAATCGTCTATAAAAATTTGCAAAGCCCAGTAAACGCTGAAGCGCCTTCAAACTAGTGGGCTGCACCCAATCCAGGACTGCCTGTACCTTGGAACCCTCCATTTGGAAACCTTTTGGGAGATAATATATCCTAGAAATGCGATTTGCTGAACTTCAAATTCGCACTTCTCCAGCTTCGCCCCAAGCCGGTGGTCTCTGAGTTTCTGGAGGACTAAGCGTACATGCTTCCGATGTTCCTCCAGGGAATGGGAGAAGATTAGGATGTCATCTAAGTATACAACTAAGAATCTATCCAAATATTCCCTGAGCATATCATTCATGAAATCCTGGAAGACTGCCGGGGCATTACAGAGCCCAAAAGGCATCACCAAATATTCATAATGCCCTGAGTGGGTACTAAAGGCAGTCTTCCATTCATCCCCCTCCCTTATTCGGATTAGATTGTACGCACCGCGTAGGTCAATCTTAGAAAAAATGGTGGCAGTACGAAGCTGGTCAAACAAGACCGAAATGAGAGGCAGTGGGTATGAGTTTTTAATCGTGATACGGTTCAATTCCCTGAAGTCGATGCAGGGTCGCAACGAACCGTCCTTTTTACCCACGAAGAAGAACCCTGACCCAACTGGAGACTGTGAAGGTCTGATAAATCCCTTAGCCAAGTTCTCCTGAATGTACTCTGCCATAGCCTGAGTCTCAGGACGTGACAGGGAGTACAACCTGCTCTTGGGAAGCTTAGCATTTGGCAACAAATCAATGGCACAGTCATAGGGGCGATGGGGAGGTAGTACCTCTGCAACTTTTTTGGAGAACACGTCCGCAAAATCTGCATAACACCCTGGCAATCCTGGCAAACTTAGCTGCGAGAGCCTGACTGGAAGGCTCAAGCAACTCCTGAAACAATCAGTACCCCAACTAAGAATCTCCCCAGAGACCCAGTCAAATTGAGGATTGTGGGCCCTTAACCAGGGTAACCCCAACACCAATGGGGCAAAAGTACAGACAGTCACATAAAAGGACAATTTTTCAGAGTGTGTGGCTCCAATAAACAAAGAAATCTGGCTAGTGCAAGAGGTAATTTTACCTTGGGATAATGGTTCCCCGTTTAACCCACAAATCTCAATTTACGATGCCAAGGGTACTAAGGGAACAGAGTGTTTCAGGGCGAATTGGCGGTCCATAAAAACCCAGTCGGCCCCACTGTCCACAAAGGCCTCAGTCTTGACAGTTTGACCGAGGATCTTCAAGGTCACCGGAATGATAAAAGTCTTCTTGGGAAATTCTGACTTCTGGCCTGACAGGATATTTCCCATCACCCTCAGGCCCTGAAGTTTTCCGGCTTTTCTGGGCATGATACTACCACATGACCTTTATTCCCACAGTACAAACACAACCCCTGCTGTCTCCTCCGCGTCTTCTCACGCGAGGAGAGGCGGGTAGCCCCAATCTGCATAGGCTCCTCGGAAAATTCCTCAGAGTCTGAGGTTCCCTTGGGAAAGAAGGAAACCTCAGTCTCCCTTTCAAGCCTACGCTCTCTCAGCCGTCTATCCACCCGGATGGATAACTGCATGAGCTGATCCAAGCTATCAGGCAAGGGATATTGTACCAGTTGGTCCTTTATCTGGTTAGAAAGAACTCTTCGGTACTGGTGTCTCAGGGCTGGGTCATTCCACTGGGTATCATGGGCCAACCTCCGAAACTCCGTACAGTAAACCTCAACTGGCCTTCGCCCTTGCTTAAGGATCGAAATCTGAGCCTCGGCTGAGGCCGTCTTGTCAGGGTCATCATACAACATTCTAGACTATCGCAAAAAAAACTCAGATATCCCTTCCTCTGCGCTCCCTATTAATGAGTAGTATAAATAAGAGAACTCTACTTATCTTAGAACATAGAGATTTCTTCGTATCCCGCTATCTCCCGGGTATATTGTGCACCTCAATTGTAAACACATGTATTTCCAATGACGTTTACATGCAAAAGAAAAATTAAAACACAATCTAGTGTAATAAATTCATAACATATTGATTTAAAAATTCCGCAACAGAGATTTTCACTTCATGCATAACAAATCTCAGTCCCATGGATAAATAAAAAGTCTCTCTTTTAATGTTTAAAACAGCAATCCAACATTTGTAATCTTCATCACAAGAAGAAAAGTAATATATTCATTTCACAATCCAAACTTATGAGGGTGGCCTCCTACCAGATTTCGGGATTTAAAAGTGCACGTAAGAAGCTGCATAGATGTTCTTTGTCCCCAGGGAAGCCGGCTTCAATCGTGGGTACTTCGTCCTCTCCTCGTCTGGTCAGGTTTGCCACCAATCTCCTGTTTAGCCAACGCGTTTCGATCGGATGATCTTTCTCAAGGCATAATCCAAATGATCCATCTTCCCTGATATTTATACCCAAATGAATTGATATCCCTAATTACTGGGAGGAGCCACTCTCATTTACAATTCCAATTCATTTATATACATTTTATTCATGCAAATTCCTAATCTAACATCTGAGAACTATTCTATGTTGTATACCCTAACTTATTTCATAAAAAACGCTATGTTTACTGCTTTTTTCATGGTTTAAAAACAGAAAACTTTAAAAATTAAGAGACCGGAAATAGCTTGTGCATATGGTATTAGAATCCGGTTTTTCCCCTTACATAAGGTTCCACATCCTAATTGAGCATACAAAAGGTTCCTAACTTCCGGTCACCTGACCGCCAAATTATTCTCGAATAGAGCTCATATATCTCTAATAATGGACCCGGTCACGTGATCCCGCCTGCCGGAAGTCCTCCCGCGACCGTACGCGGAGGAAACCTGTTTGTGCGCACATGGAAGCACGGCCGTACCTTCCGGTCACGTGACCGCTATTCACTGTGTTTACTATAGGTTATACACTTCCGGCAATTGGTCCGATCACGTGATTGCCCTTACCGGAAGTTCTCCCGCGGCCATCTTACAAAATCCGGGAGGGGAGCAAAAAAAAAAACATAATTTCTGTATTGCTGAATCGGAGAACACCATATTAACTCCTGGATAAAACAGTTTTTTATCCCTCTAGACCAAACCTCCATTATAAATATATACATTTACAACAATTATTATATCATTAAAAATAAAGTAGTGTCTAGATAGTATTTGTTCCATCTTCAGGTTTGTTTCCCTTTTTTCCATAGTATTCGAATATTCCAATGGAATGGACCAAGAAATTGATGTCTAATGGATAATACAAAATATGATTATACATTTTATTCAAAAATAAGATAATCAAGCAGAAAACATGTTCTAATTCAGGAACCATTTGACTTCGAAGTCTTTATTCAAGCCTCCCGGAGTTAAGGTCTTTAGAGAGTGTATATATTGCATTTCCGTCCTGGCCAAGACTGTTGCTATATTATTGCACCTCCAATTCCCTTTTACTAGTTTTATTGCTCCAAATTTTGTCAATTGTTTTACATCTTGATTATGAACATTCTTGAAGTGAGCTGAAAGGGCATGTGTTTCCATACCGTTCTTTATGTTGCGTAAATGCTCCGCAAACCTAATTTTTAAATTTCTACCAGTCCTACCTATGTAGAACAAACCACAACTGCACCCCAGAAAGTATACTACATTTCTTGAGGTACAAGTTATAAATTCATTAATCTTTATATTCTGGCCATTTATCACAATTTCTGTACACTTGCTTGTGCCACTGACTGTTTTGCACATACTGCAAGTGCCGCACCTAAAAAAACCTTTTGTAAGGGTGCGAACATTGGCCCTTGGGGGAGATAGAGCACTTCTAACTAACTTATCTTTTATGTTCTTAGCTTTGCGATAAATAAATTGAGGTCTCTCTGGTAGCACTTTCTCCAACAGAGGATCACCTTTCAGGATCATCCAATGATTTCTAAATATCTTTTCTATATGTTTGTGATCAACATTAAAATTCGTAATGAATGCCATCGAGTAATCCTTCTTCAGTAATAGAAGCATTATGTCAGCCAAAACGAAATGTGAAGGTATTGATAGAGAGGACTTGTTAATCCCCAAAGGAAAATTGGAAGAGACCGGTAGTAATAGTAAGGATTACTCAATGGCATTCATTACGAATTTTAATGTTGATCACAAACATATAGAAAAGATATTTAGAAATCATTGGATGATCCTGAAAGGTGATCCTCTGTTGGAGAAAGTGCTACCAGAGAGACCTCAATTTATTTATCGCAAAGCTAAGAACATAAAAGATAAGTTAGTTAGAAGTGCTCTATCTCCCCCAAGGGCCAATGTTCGCACCCTTACAAAAGGTTTTTTTAGGTGCGGCACTTGCAGTATGTGCAAAACAGTCAGTGGCACAAGCAAGTGTACAGAAATTGTGATAAATGGCCAGAATATAAAGATTAATGAATTTATAACTTGTACCTCAAGAAATGTAGTATACTTTCTGGGGTGCAGTTGTGGTTTGTTCTACATAGGTAGGACTGGTAGAAATTTAAAAATTAGGTTTGCGGAGCATTTACGCAACATAAAGAACGGTATGGAAACACATGCCCTTTCAGCTCACTTCAAGAATGTTCATAATCAAGATGTAAAACAATTGACAAAATTTGGAGCAATAAAACTAGTAAAAGGGAATTGGAGGTGCAATAATATAGCAACAGTCTTGGCCAGGACGGAAATGCAATATATACACTCTCTAAAGACCTTAACTCCGGGAGGCTTGAATAAAGACTTCGAAGTCAAATGGTTCCTGAATTAGAACATGTTTTCTGCTTGATTATCTTATTTTTGAATAAAATGTATAATCATATTTTGTATTATCCATTAGACATCAATTTCTTGGTCCATTCCATTGGAATATTCGAATACTATGGAAGAAAGGGAAACAAACCTGAAGATGGAACAAATACTATCTAGACACTACTTTATTTTTAATGATATAATAATTGTTGTAAATGTATATATTTATAATGGAGGTTTGGTCTAGAGGGATAAAAAACTGTTTTATCCAGGAGTTAATATGGTGTTCTCCGATTCAGCAATACAGAAATTATGTTTTTTTTTGCTCCCCTCCCGGATTTTGTAAGATGGCCGCGGGAGAACTTCCGGTAAGGGCAATCACGTGATCGGACCAATTGCCGGAAGTGTATAACCTATAGTAAACACAGTGAATAGCGGTCACGTGACCGGAAGGTACGGCCGTGCTTCCATGTGCGCACAAACAGGTTTCCTCCGCGTACGGTCGCGGGAGGACTTCCGGCAGGCGGGATCACGTGACCGGGTCCATTATTAGAGATATATGAGCTCTATTCGAGAATAATTTGGCGGTCAGGTGACCGGAAGTTAGGAACCTTTTGTATGCTCAATTAGGATGTGGAACCTTATGTAAGGGGAAAAACCGGATTCTAATACCATATGCACAAGCTATTTCCGGTCTCTTAATTTTTAAAGTTTTCTGTTTTTAAACCATGAAAAAAGCAGTAAACATAGCGTTTTTTATGAAATAAGTTAGGGTATACAACATAGAATAGTTCTCAGATGTTAGATTAGGAATTTGCATGAATAAAATGTATATAAATGAATTGGAATTGTAAATGAGAGTGGCTCCTCCCAGTAATTAGGGATATCAATTCATTTGGGTATAAATATCAGGGAAGATGGATCATTTGGATTATGCCTTGAGAAAGATCATCCGATCGAAACGCGTTGGCTAAACAGGAGATTGGTGGCAAACCTGACCAGACGAGGAGAGGACGAAGTACCCACGATTGAAGCCGGCTTCCCTGGGGACAAAGAACATCTATGCAGCTTCTTACGTGCACTTTTAAATCCCGAAATCTGGTAGGAGGCCACCCTCATAAGTTTGGATTGTGAAATGAATATATTCCTTTTCTTCTTGTGATGAAGATTACAAATGTTGGATTGCTGTTTTAAACATTAAAAGAGAGACTTTTTATTTATCCATGGGACTGAGATTTGTTATGCATGAAGTGAAAATCTCTGTTGCGGAATTTTTAAATCAATATGTTATGAATTTATTACACTAGATTGTGTTTTAATTTTTCTTTTGCATGTAAACGTCATTGGAAATACATGTGTTTACAATTGAGGTGCACAATATACCCGGGAGATAGCGGGATACGAAGAAATCTCTATGTTCTAAGATAAGTAGAGTTCTCTTATTTATACTACTCATTAATAGGGAGCGCAGAGGAAGGGATATCTGAGTTTTTTTTGTGATAGTCTAGAGTGTTTATGTGGGTGAAGGTAACACCCCTCTCAGATTTCTATCCTTCTGCTGCTTATATGCGCATTTTTCTATAGGTGTAAAAACATTGTTTCTTGTCATCATACAACATGCCCAGTGCCGTAAAAAAAGCATCAACACTTTTAAGTGACGGACAATCAGGCTGCAACCCATATGCCCAGACCTGTGGGTCTCCTTGTAGCAAGGAAATTACTATGCCCACCCGCTGAATCTCCGACCCAGAAGACTGAGGCCTAAGCCGGAAGTATAGCTTGCAGCTCTCCTTGAAACAAAAGAACTGCGAGCGATCTCCAGAAAAACGATCCGGGAGATTTACTTTCGGCTCCTTAACCCCTGAAGGTGCTGCTGCTGCGGGAGCTCCGCCAGCGGCCTGGGAGGTGTGCATTTTAATGGACAAATCATTAAATTGTCGAGTCAGGACCTGCACCTGATCGACCACCTGTTGCAACGTATTTTGAGGGGTATGCTCCATATTCCCACAAAATATCAACAGGAGTATTAGGCTGCTAAATATGTTATGCACACCAGTGCCTGCAGGAATGTACTGGTGTCAGAACTGTTATGCACACCAGTGCCTGCAGGAATGTACTGGTGTTTGAACTGTTATGCACACCAGTGCCTGCAGGAATGTACTGGTGTCTGAACGGATAGGTATGCAAAACAAATGAACTCACAGACAGACTGGGGAATATGACATTACTTACACAGAAGGTGATAGGGTAACAAAATACACACAAAGTGAACAGAGAAGCCCAGAGGCTAAGGAACTGGGTGTCTCCCTAGTATTAGTAATGCTCAGATGGGAAAAGCAAGATGTTGTGTTTTAATACGTAGAGAACCCGAAATGCTGTTGCTAAGGGCAACAGCAAAACCCTAAAGGGTTACCAACGGGTGTGGCAGTAAACTCCTTGGTCAGAGATGGAATAATAGACACAAGGAGAGTCTCCACAATCCTAATTCTCACTTGCAGTGCACAGGTTCAGTTTACTGCCACTAAACTGACACCTGAACACCTTGCACAGTGAGACAGGATTTAGGCAGGCAATTCTTAGAATACAGCCGCAAACTTGCTAAGTTCACAGAGTAGTAAAAGAACCCCAGCAAGCTAAACGACTGACTCCAGTCTTACTGCTAGGTCTGGATTGGCAGAGTGTAGTACCAAATCCCCAGGCCTATTTGCAGTAAGCAACAACAAATACAAAGCTACACAGTACTGGCTAACTTTCAGGAACTGACTAACCAACAAAGATTCAGCAGCATCTGCTTAACCTGAGAAGAGGCCTTATAAAGCAGGTGCTGTCCACGCCCCACTCAGACCTCACAGACTGAGCACAAAAACCAGCACCGGATGCCCTGCCGTGCACAGAGCCTGTAACCACTGCACAGCAAAAGACCCGAACCGGAGTATCAGATGCGCTCAGGTTACTCCGCTAGCACTTGTCTCCCAGTTGCCATGACGACGTGGCAGCACAGGGCAGGAGACCCTAATAGAAACAAATCAGGGTCGTATCTAGGGTAGTGTGGAGTGTGCCTATAGAGCTGCAGGGTAGGGGGCGCTGATGGCGGCACTTGTCAATCATCTCCCTCCTAACCAATCCTCTCTTTCCCCTACCCTATCAATCGCTAATACCTATACAACATTGAGGAACTTAACTTGAGATCTCTTTGTTATTCAGTCACACTGTCCTCTATTACATTTCAAGATGCTGACATACTGTACCTGGGATTTCAATTCATAGCCTGTGGCACTGCAGTCAGACATGCTATTCACTAAGCTATTTGCCCTTGCATAGGAAGGTAGAGAATTCTAAGATAGAGAATTATAACTATTTGAAGCTTAAATTGTACTTTGTGAAAAAAATATCAGCATCGCAGCTTGACAGATCTATGTAGTGTGTGGCTGCAAGGGATTGGATGTGTGGCTGCACATTACATAGATCTGCTCAATTGCAATGCTGATTATTTTTTACAAAGTATAAGAAGCTTTATATAGTTGGAAATCTCACAGTTTTCATGCATGATCAAATAGGTCAAGGAGTGGGGAGTTTGACTAGAATGCAACAGGTTTACGGGTTTGAATCCTGAGTATGGCAGTATATTGAACTGTGTTATTTAATAAAGGATATCTTTCTGCAGCCATGTGTACAGAAAGTTGATAGTTTCCTCCAAGACATTGATGATTTTATTAATAAGCTACAAGGGAGACCATAACCTCAAAAATATATTGATGCATCCAGAATTATACCCTAAACAAACCACTACAACATTGCTTAAGACACAAAAGCCAGGATGCTACAAATGCACCGGGTGCACCACCTGTCGAAGTACTGTATGCTAATGAGTGACACATTCTACCATCCTTACACAGGGTGCAAATTGAGGATCAAATATTAAGTGACCTGCACCACAGATCATGTTGTACCCATTTAGTGTTGTCCCTGCTCCTTGTTTTATGTTGGCAAGACTATCCATCCCTTCCGGGACCGTATGGCCAACCACAGATCCTCGATTCAATGGGCCATTGAGACTGGCATATCAGACAAGCCAGTAGCTAAACATTTTTGCACGACACTCACAGGCATCACTTAGGTGCATGGTCATTGACCATATTCCACCCCCATCTCGGGAAGGCGATCGTGCTAAAATGCTTCTACGTAGTGAGGCCATGTGGATTAATAAATTGGACACTTTATGGCCCAGAGGCCTAAATGACTCCATACATTATAGAATCATTTTGAACACAAATGGAATTTTGTGAATGACCTATATGTGGAAACTACATAAATGGAGCCACTCTGGATTATCATTACTGCTTTTTTACATTATACTCACCTTTATTTTTTCCTTCATTATACTTATTTTTTATCATTATGTTTATTTTTTTCTTAGGTTTGTGATCTACTCTTTGGGCTCTGGGTAGTCTGTGCTTCTATTTTATAACATGCACTCTCTATGGTATACAAAATGCTGCTGTATTTTGTGACATAATGATGTATATTTGCACTATCTTTTTATTCCCACTTTTTTATACTTTGTATGTACCCGGTGGGCCAATGGTATCTTATCGCATGTGTATGATGCTCATGCACATGCAAGATGCTAATAGTATGCCATATCCTTTTATAGATCTCCTTGTGCTGTAGGTTGCCATGTAACAGTATATAAAATATTGGGTGAAGCCCTTGTTTCTGATTTTTATATGGTGCAGGTTTATATTTGGTATTCTCTTGGGTTATTATATTGCTGGGTAATGGTGAACGATGAAAAAAAAATATTCTGTTTATCTACAAGTCTGGTGAGTGCACCCCCTACTTGGTTTTTGTATCTATGGATCTCAATATGAGCTTCTTTAACATGGGTAGCTGCCCCAGTAACTTAATATATATGGTTTGAGTGTCGACCACCTGGATTTTTATATGTGTATATATATATATATATATATATATATATATATATATATATATATATATATCTAATCCATGCAATGTGATGGCACTTCAGGAGTCTGTCAATTTACTTGAAAAAAGACACTGCTCTCCTGGCATTAATCGACGTTTCGGAGCGTAGCTCCTTTATCTAGATCAAAAACTATGACCTTCTAACATGGGTAACTACCCCAGTAACTTAATATATATGGTGTGAGAGAGTGTGGAGATTCCTATGGCTCCTAACATTGGGGCAGATGTATGAACCTGGAGAAGGCATAAGGAAGTGATAAACCAGTGATATGTGCAAGGTGATAAACGCACCAGCCAATCAGCTCCAATATGACTTCGCTGACTCTAAATATGCCAGATTCTTATTGTCGGTGAGAAATGAGACCACAAACTTAGCCCCCTCAAGCCAGTGTCTCCACTCCTCGAGTGCATCCTTAATAGCCAACAATTCCCGGTTACCCACGTCATAATTCATCTCGGCAGGCGAAAATTTACGGGAAAAGTAAGCACAGGGATGAAGGCGATTATCAGACACTCCCATATGAGAAAGCACTGCCCCAATACCCATCTCAGAGGCATCCACCTCCACCACAAAAGGACGCTCTGGATCTGGGTGTCGCAGCACCTTGGCTGATACAAATGCCCTTTTGAGACGGGCAAAAGCCGCTTTAGCCTCACAAGACCAGTGAGCAACATCCGCCCCTTTCTTAGTGAGTGCCACCAAGGGCGCCACTATAGACGAAAATCCAGTGATAAATCGTCTATAAAAATTTGCAAAGCCCAGTAAACGCTGAAGCGCCTTCAAACTAGTGGGCTGCACCCAATCCATGACTGCCTGTACCTTGGAACCCTCCATTTGGAAACCTTTTGGGAGATAATATATCCTAGAAATGCGATTTGCTGAACTTCAAATTCGCACTTCTCCAGCTTCGCCCCAAGCCGGTGGTCTCTGAGTTTCTGGAGGACTAAGCGTACATGCTTCCGATGTTCCTCCAGGGAATGGGAGAAGATTAGGCTGTCATCTAAGTATACAACTAAGAATCTATCCAAATATTCCCTGAGCATATCATTCATGAAATCCTGGAAGACTGCCGGGGCATTACAGAGCCCAAAAGGCATCACCAAATATTCATAATGCCCTGAGTGGGTATTAAAGGCAGTCTTCCATTCATCCCCCTCCCTTATTCGGATTAGATTGTACGCACCGCGTAGGTCAATCTTAGAAAAAATGGTGGCAGTACGAAGCTGGTCAAACAAGACCGAAATGAGAGGCAGTGGGTATGAGTTTTTAATCGTGATACGGTTCAATTCCCTGAAGTCGATGCAGGGTCGCAACGAACCGTCTTTTTTACCCACGAAGAAGAACCCCGACCCAACTGGAGACTGTGAAGGTCTGATAAATCCCTTAGCCAAGTTCTCCTGAATGTACTCTGCCATAGCCTGAGTCTCAGGACGTGACAGGGAGTACAACCTGCTCTTGGGAAGCTTAGCATTTGGCAACAAATCAATGGCACAGTCATAGGGGCGATGGGGAGGTAGTACCTCTGCAACTTTTTTGGAGAACACGTCCGCAAAATCTGCATAACACCCTGGCAATCCTGGCAAACTTCGCTGCGAGAGCCTGACTGGAAGGCTCAAGCAACTCCTGAAACAATCAGTACCCCAACTAAGAATCTCCCCAGAGACCCAGTCAAATTGAGGATTGTGGGCCCTTAACCAGGGTAACCCCAACACCAATGGGGCAAAAGTACAGACAGTCACATAAAAGGACAATTTTTCAGAGTGTGTGGCTCCAATAAACAAAGAAATCTGGCTAGTGCAAGAGGTAATTTTACCTTGGGATAATGGTTCCCCGTTTAACCCACAAATCTCAATTTACGATGCCAAGGGTACTAAGGGAACAGAGTGTTTCAGGGCGAATTGGCGGTCCATAAAAACCCAGTCGGCCCCACTGTCCACAAAGGCCTCAGTCTTGACAGTTTGACCGAGGATCTTCAAGGTCACCGGAATGATAAAAGTCTTCTTGGGAAATTCTGACTTCTGGCCTGACAGGATATTTCCCATCACCCTCAGGCCCTGAAGTTTTCCGGCTTTTCTGGGCATGATACTACCACATGACCTTTATTCCCACAGTACAAACACAACCCCTGCTGTCTCCTCCGCGTCTTCTCACGCGAGGAGAGGCGGGTAGCCCCAATCTGCATAGGCTCCTCGGAAAATTCCTCAGAGTCTGAGGTTCCCTTGGGAAAGAAGGAAACCTCAGTCTCCCTTTCAAGCCTACGCTCTCTCAGCCGTCTATCCACCCGGATGGATAACTGCATGAGCTGATCCAAGCTATCAGGCAAGGGATATTGTACCAGTTGGTCCTTTATCTGGTTAGAAAGAACTCTTCAGTACTGGTGTCTCAGGGCTGGGTCATTCCACTGGGTATCATGGGCCAACCTCCGAAACTCCGTACAGTAAACCTCAACTGGCCTTCGCCCTTGCTTAAGGATCGAAATCTGAGCCTCGGCTGAGGCCGTCTTGTCAGGGTCATCATACAACATGCCCAGTGCCGTAAAAAAAGCATCAACACTTTTAAGTGACGGACAATCAGGCTGCAACCCATATGCCCAGACCTGTGGGTCTCCTTGTAGCAAGGAAATCACTATGCCCACCCGCTGAATCTCCGACCCAGAAGACTGAGGCCTAAGCCGGAAGTATAGCTTGCAGCTCTCCTTGAAACAAAAGAACTGCGAGCGATCTCCAGAAAAACGATCCGGGAGATTTACTTTCGGCTCCTTAACCCCTGAAGGTGCTGCTGCTGCGGGAGCTCCGCCAGCGGCCTGGGAGGTGTGCATTTTAATGGACAAATCATTAAATTGTCGAGTCAGGACCTGCACCTGATCGACCACCTGTTGCAACGTATTTTGAGGGGTATGCTCCATATTCCCACAAAATATCAACAGGAGTATTAGGCTGCTAAATATGTTATGCACACCAGTGCCTGCAGGAATGTACTGGTGTCAGAACTGTTATGCACACCAGTGCCTGCAGGAATGTACTGGTGTTTGAACTGTTATGCACACCAGTGCATGCAGGAATGTACTGGTGTCTGAACGGATAGGTATGCAAAACAAATGAACTCACAGACAGACTGGGGAATATGACATTACGTACACAGAAGGTGATAGGGTAACAAAATACACACAAAGTGAACAGAGAAGCCCAGAGGCTAAGGAACTGGGTGTCTCCCTAGTATTAGTAATGCTCAGATGGGAAAAGCAAGATGTTATGTTTTAATACGTAGAGAACCCGAAATGCTGTTGCTAAGGGCAACAGCAAAACCCTAAAGGGTTACCAACGGGTGTGGCAGTAAACTCCTTGGTCAGAGATGGAATGATAGACACAAGGAGAGTCTCCACAATCCTAATTCTCACTTGCAGTGCACAGGTTCAGTTTACTGCCACTAAACTGACACCTGACACCTTGCACAGTGAGACAGGATTTAGGCAGGCAATTCTTAGAATACAGCCGCAAACTTGCTAAGTTCACAGAGTAGTAAAAGAACCCCAGCAAGCTAAATGACTGACTCCAGTCTTACTGCTAGGTCTGGATTGGCAGAGTGTAGTACCAAATCCCCAGGCCTATTTGCAGTAAGCAACAACAAATACAAAGCTACACAGTACTGGCTAACTTTCAGGAACTGACTAACCAACAAAGATTCAGCAGCATCTGCTTAACCTGAGAAGAGGCCTTATAAAGCAGGTGCTGTCCACGCCCCACTCAGACCTCACAGACTGTGAGCACAAAAACCAGCACCGGATGCCCTGCCGTGCACAGAGCCTGTAACCACTGCACAGCAAAAGACCCGAACCGGAGTATCAGCTGCGCTCAGGTTACTCCGCTAGCACTTGTCTCCCGGTTGCCATGACGACGTGGCAGCACAGGGCAGGAGACCCTAACAGAAACAAATCAGGGTCGTATCTAGGGTAGTGTGGAGTGTGCCTATAGAGCTGCAGGGTAGGGGGCGCTGATGGCGGCACTTGTCAATCATCTCCCTCCTAACCAATCCTCTCTTTCCCTTACCCTATCAATCACTAATACCTATACAACATTGAGGAACTTAACTTGAGATCTCTTTGTTATTCAGTCACACTGTCCTCTATTACATTTCAAGATGCTGACATACTGTACCTGGGATTTCAATTCATAGCCTGTGGCACTGCAGTCAGACATGCTATTCACTAAGCTATTTGCCCTTGCATAGGAAGGTAGAGAATTCTAAGATAGAGAATTATAACTATTTGAAGCTTAAATTGTACTTTGTGAAAAAAATATCAGCATCGCAGCTTAACAGATCTATGTAGTGTGTGGCTGCAAGGGATTGGATGTGTGGCTGCACATTACATAGATCTGCTCAATTGCAATGCTGATTATTTTTTACAAAGTATAAGAAGCTTTATATAATTGGAAATCTCACAGTTTTCATGCATGATCAAATAGGTCAAGGAGTGGGGAGTTTGACTAGAATGCAACAGGTTTACGGGTTTGAATCCTGAGTATGGCAGTATATTGAAATGTGTCATTTAATAAAGGATATCTTTCTGCAGCCATGTGTACAGAAAGTTGATAGTTTCCTCCAAGACATTGATGATTTTATTAATAAGCTACAAGGGAGACCATAACCTCAAAAATATATTGATGCATCCAGAATTATACCCTAAACAAACCACTACAACATTGCTTAAGACACAAAAGCCAGGATGCTACAAATGCACCGGGTGCACCACCTGTCGAAGTACTGTATGCTAATGAGTGAC
This sequence comes from Pseudophryne corroboree, assembly GCF_028390025.1. NCBI lineage: Eukaryota > Metazoa > Chordata > Amphibia > Anura > Myobatrachidae > Pseudophryne > Pseudophryne corroboree. The sequence continues at coordinate 56,647,283 of NC_086446.1, read as the reverse complement.
ACATTCTACCATCCTTACACAGGGTGCAAATTGAGGATCAAATATTAAGTGACCTGCACCACAGATCATGTTGTACCCATTTAGTGTTGTCCCTGCTCCTTGTTTTATGTTGGCAAGACTATCCATCCCTTCCGGGACCGTATGGCCAACCACAGATCCTCGATTCAACGGGCCATTGAGACTGGCATATCAGACAAGCCAGTAGCTAAACATTTTTGCACGACACTCACAGGCATCACTTAGGTGCATGGTCATTGACCATATTCCACCCCCATCTCGGGAAGGCGATCGTGCTAAAATGCTTCTACGTAGTGAAGCCATGTGGATTAATAAATTGGACACTTTATGGCCCAGAGGCCTAAATGACTCCATACATTATAGAATCATTTTGAACACAAATGGAATTTTGTGAATGACCTATATGTGGAAACTACATAAATGGAGCCACTCTGGATTATCATTACTGCTTTTTTACATTATACTCACCTTTATTTTTTCCTTCATTATACTTATTTTTTATCATTATGTTTATTTTTTTCTTAGGTTTGTGATCTACTCTTTGGGCTCTGGGTAGTCTGTGCTTTTATTTTATAACATGCACTCTCTATGGTATACAAAATGCTGCTGTATTTTGTGACATAATGATGTATATTTGCACTATCTTTTTATTCCCACTTTTTTATACTTTGTATGTACCCGGTGGGCCAATGGTATCTTATCGCATGTGTATGATGCTCATGCACATGCAAGATGCTAATAGTATGCCATATCCTTTTATAGATCTCCTTGTGCTGTAGGTTGCCATTTAACAGTATATAAAATATTGGGTGAAGACCTTGTTTCTGATTTTTGTATGGTGCAGGTTTATATTTGGTATTCTCTTGGGTTATTATATTGCTGGGTAATGGTGAACGATGAAAAAAAAATATTCTGCTTATCTACAAGTCTGGTGAGTGCACCCCCTACTTGGTTTTTGTTCTTGGTTTTTTTGCTCAATATGAGCTTCTATAACATGGGTAGCTGCCCCAGTAACTTAATATATATGGTGTGAGTGTCGACCACCTGGATTTTTATATGTGTATATATATATATATATATAGACAGTTCCAGACCCGGCACTCCTAAAGCAATAATTCAAGATAAACGCCCGGTGCCTTCTTAAGCAAAAGCAATTGCATGTATAGTTACGAGTAAAGCGGCACTCTCAGGTCTTCATTCATGAAAAACAGGACATCACCCCGTCAAGCAACGTTTCGGTTTTATTCAAAAAACCGTCTTCAGGCTTACATAACAAACACAAACAAAATTATCTTACCTATATAGCAGCATATCACCATGTGCAGATCGTGCCGGGTGTGCACAGCGTCCATTTCCGCCAAAGCGTCAATTTCCGCTGACATCACCTGGAACGCAAAACTAAAACTGTGTATTAACCCTTCACCAAAAAATCAGTTTCTAGGAACAAAGACATGGGCCCTCATTCCGAGTTGTTCGCTCGGTATTTTTCATCGCATCGCAGTGTGAATTCTCTTAGTGCGCATGCGTAATGTTCACACTGCGCATGCGCCAAGTAACTTTACTAAGAAGAAAGTATTTTTACTCACGGCTTTTTCATCGCTCCGGCGATCGCATTGTGATTGACAGGAAATGGGTGTTACTGGGCGGAAACACAGCGTTTTAGGGGCGTGTGGATGGAAACGCTACCGTTTCCGGAAAAAACGCAGGCGTGTCCGGAGAAACGGTGGGAGTGCTTGGGCGAACGCTGGGTGTGTTTATGACGTCAGCCGGGACCGAAAAGCACTGAATTGATCGCACAGGCAGAGTAAGTCTGGAGTTACTCTAAAACTGCTAACTCGATTTTGTTCGCAATAATGCGCATACATCGGTCGCACATTTAAGATGTTTAGATTCACTCCCAGTAGGCGGCGGCTTAGCGTGTGTAACTCTGCTATAATCGCCTTGCGAGCGAACAACTCGGAATGAGGGCCATGGATACATATATCTCAAAGTCAATAAACACATATATATATATATTTATCTAATCCATGCAATGTGATGGCACTTCAGGAGTCTGTCAATTTACTTGAAAAAAGACACTGCTCTCCTGGCTTTAATCGACGTTTCGGAGCGTAGCTCCTTTATCTAGATCAAAAACTATGACCTTCTAACATGGGTAACTACCCTAGTAACTTAATATATATGGTGTGAGAGAGTGTGGAGATTCCGATGGCTCCTAACATTGGGGCAGATGTATGAACCTGGAGAAGGCATAAGGAAGTGATAAACCAGTGATATGTGCAAGGTGATAAACGCACCAGCCAATCAGCTCCAATATGTAAATGAACAGTTAGGAGCTGATTGGCTGGTGTGTTTATCACCTTGCACATATCACTGGTTTATCGCTTCCTTATGCCGTCTCCAGGCTTAATACATCTGCCCCATAATCCCAAACCCCCAGCCTATTGCCTGGCCAACTTGTCCAGCATCAGGAGCCCTATTCCTGTGTAAAGACAACACTATGAAAGGCAGCTAACAGGTGCTACTATTAAACAGTTTAATCTCTGACCTTGCATAAAACCTGGACTGGATCCATGTTCAACTGCTGTTTCCTGTAACTGCTGCCACAACTGCTGATTTCCTTGAAATCTGCTGCACCATACTTGCCTACCTGACCCTCTCCATGAGGGAGAAAATGCTCTGTTCCTGGACTTTCCTGGTAATGTACGGTTGCCATCACCTGTGGTGAAACACCTTTCTTATCAATTAACTAGCTCACCACAGGTGATGGCAATCATACATTACCAGGAAAGTCCAGGAACAGAGTATTTTCTCCCTCATGGAGATGGTCAGGTAGGCAAGTATGAATCTCCTGCACTAGCGTGTTCTAAAATAGCGGTGACACATAAAATGATTCAAAAACTATAGCTTCTGCAAAAGTTTATGAAAAACCATCTTAATAAATAGACCTCCCAAATACATTTTAAAAATACCAATATGAAATTTTTCTCTCACGTTTGAAAAAAATGCTGAATAAATTCTCTGCACATTCTACAACTAGTGGTACACTCAGGCCCGGCGCTACCCGCTCTGCAAGGTCTGCAAAGCAGGGAGGCACTGGGTTAGAGAGGCGCTCTCCCTGCTCTGCAACCTTGCTGATGTGCAGTGTTACTAGCAGTGGCTGCTGCTGGAGCCTGCGCCTGCCACACTGTCAGGCAGCAGCAGCGCCGGCGGCATGTACTGAAAACGTCCGTCTGCTGATATCCTGTCTATGTCCCTTCCCTCACTCCCTTGCTCCTCCCACTGCAAATGCTAAACAGGAAGACAGGCAGCATTGTCACCCCTCCCTCCCCTGTGACTCGGTGGTATGGCCACTGCCTCCAATACACAGGGAGTCTGACTCATGTGCACTAGAGGAGCCAGCAGACATGAGAAGAGGAGCAGCCACTAGGGAGCAGAGACTCGGGTAACTACTGCTGCAGATATGTGTGCTGGGGAGGGGGGGCGGGTGCCATTTATTTGTGCATACCCTTCAACTGTACCTTTTTGGCAGGTACAGTACCTTTTTTTTTATGGTCTGTACCGATTTTTGGCTCTCCAAACCTCCATTGAAAGTATAGGAAAAGGTATGTGGCCACGCCACCTTTTCCCATGGCCACGCCCCCTTTTCTAATTTGTACCGCTTTTTATGTGTAAAATGTTGGAGGGTATGTATGTTTGTGCTGGGGGGTGAGGGATGACATTAATGTGTGCTGGGGGTTATAATTAATGTGTACTGGGGTGGGGTGTGTGTAATTAATGTGTGCTGGGGGGTGTACTTAATGTGTACTGGGGAGGGGGAGTGTCATTGGTACCGGTATGAATGGTTGACAATGTTAAGGTCTATACTCATTAGGTCGACCACTATTGGTCGACATTGACATGGTCGACCTGGACAAATGGTCAACACGTGAAAATGGTCGACATATGAAAGGTCGACACATGAAAAGGTTTTAAAAAAAACTTTTTTTGGTGTAATTTTCTGCCTAAAGTGACAGGGAACCCCAAATAGTGCACCGTGTCCCCTCACATGGCGAGCGAAAGGTGCCTCGCTCCACTACCGCCGCGCTCGGCACAGGTTACCGTTCCCAATCGTAGTCCACGTGGATCGTAAAGTATGAAAATGTTCCACATTTTTTTTAAACTCATGTCGACCTTTTTATGTGTCGACCTTTCATGTGTCAACCACTTGCATGTGTTGATCATGTGCCCATGTCGACCATTTCAATGTCGACCAATAGTGGTTGTCCTAATGAGTGTCGACCTTAACATTGTCGACCATCTGAATGGATACCGTGTTATTAATGTGTGCTGGGGAGGGGGGTGTAATTAATGTGTGCTGGGGAGGTGGGGGTCATATTAATGTCCGCTAGGGAGGGGGGTGCCATGTTAATATGTGCTGGGGAAGGGGAGCTCACAGTAATGTCTACTAGGGGGAAGTGGCATGTGTAAAAGGGTACTCTACCTGGCGCAAAGTGTAAAAGGGAACTCTACCTGGCGCAAAGTGTAAAAGGGTGCTCTACCTGGCGCAAAGTGTAAAAGGGAACTCTACCTGGTGCAAAGTGTAAAAGGGTGCTCTACCTGGCGCAAAGTGTAAAAGGGAACTCTACCTGGAATATTGTGTGACTGGCTCTACCTGGCATTGTAAAAGGAGACTATACATTGTGCAATGTATAAAAGGGGGCTCTACCTGGAATATTGTGTGACTGGCTCTACCTGGTGCAATATGAAAAAGGAAGCTCTATCTGGTGTAAAGTGTATAAGGGGCTCTACCTGGCGCAATGTATATTAGTGGTACTACTGTGTGGCATAATTTTGAATAATGGAGACTGCTGTGCGTCATAATTATTTTTTCCCCTCATAATTTTGCACCGTGCCTTTGGCACACACTATCCATGTTATAGATCTTAGAGGGGGTAGGTGGAGGGGGCACCAAAATGTCTAGTTACAGCTTTGAGGATGAGATCGGTCACATTTGTATTTGTAGAAAGGCGCAAAATTGATAGTTTGCAGGAGGGCGCCGATCACCCTATCACCGGCCCTTGGTACAGTCTTCTGTCCTTAAACTTCTTTGTGAGCAGTATGGGGGCTGCTGCGCTCAGCCTCAGGCTGCAGGCCCTTATGGCTCCTGTCCTTCATGATGTATAAAGGTGGAGTCGGGGACAAAGGAGGAGGGGGAGGGGGAACTCTGAGCCAGAGATTAGAGATGGAGGGGAGCCACAGACAAGAGTAATAAGCTATGTCAGGACAGAGGAGGATGCAGGGTGCCCTATATTGGAAAAGGTGGGGAGCCAGAGACAGGAAGAGGAGTAGGCAAAGACAGGAGGTGGCGGGGTGCCGGGAGGGGAGCTGGGGACAGGAGGAAGCAGCAGCCCATGGCTAGAGGAGTAGGCCGGCATAAGAGAAGGATGGGTGCCGAGTATTACAGGTGGATGGTACACTGGGGCAGAAGAAATAGGTGGAGACAGAAAGAGGCAAGGTGCCAGGAATTAGATGGAGAGTAGAGCTGTGTATTGGAGAGAAGGCGTGTAATTAAGGATTAGGCAGACTTAATAGTGGGACTGTTGAGGCGGTAGGTGAGGCCACACATCTGCACTTAACCTTACTGGCCAGGGCTGGCCCAAGGTGCCAAAAATGGGTCCATCCTCGGAGACATCTGTTTCCCTGCCTCCCATCCTAGACTGTCACTGAGTGAGGGTCATAGTTCCCACACACCAGTCATATGACTGTCTGAAATCAGGATTCACAAGTGTTCATCATCAACCCTTACAAGTAGATGGCTGGATGTATTCTCAGCCGTCACAGCGAGGCACAGTGTCATTTTTACCCTCATGTGTAATGTGTTACTGCAATATGTGATATTTGGGGTCAGATGAATAGCAGTAATGTTATTTTACTAAAATGTATACTAGGGATGAGCGGGTTCGGTTCCTCGGAATCCGAACCCGCCCGAACTTCAGTTTTTTTCACACGGGGCCGAGCGACTCGGATCTTCCGCCTTGCTCGGTTAACCCGAGCGCGCCCGAACGTCATCATCCCGCTGTCGGATTCTCGCGAGGCTCGGATTCTATCGCGAGACTCGGATTCTATATAAGGAGCCGCGCGTCGCCGCCATTTTCACACGTGCATTGAGATTCATAGGGAGAGGACGTGGCTGGCGTCCTCTCCGTTTATAGAGAAGAGAGTGAGACAGTAGAGAGAGACACAGTAGTAATTTTGGGGAGCATTAGGAGGAGTACTAGTAGTTACTTGCTGAAGTGATAGATAGTGTGACTGTATTATCTGACTTGTGGGGGAGACACTGACAGTGGGGAGCAGTTAGAGTCTGAGAGCAGGACTCAGGAGTACATATAACGTACAGTGCACACTTTTGCTGCCAGAGTGCCACACTGCCATTGTGACCACACTGACCACCAGTATAATATATATTGTGATTGTCTGCTTAGGAGTACTACTTGCAAGTTGCTGATAGTGTGACCACTGACCAGTGACCTGACCACCAGTTTAATAATCACCACCAGTGAGTTTAATATATATATATATATATATATATATATATATATATATATATATATATATAATTGTATATAATATATATATAATATTGTATACCACCTACCCGTGTTTTTTTTTCTTTTCTTTCTTCTTTATACATACTACTATAGTAGCTTACTGTAGCAGTCTGCGGTGCTGCTGAGCTGACAGTGTCCAGCAGGTCCGTCATCAGTCATTACATAATAAATATATATACCTGTCCGGCTGCAGTACTAGTGATATTATATATATATATATATTTATTTCATCTCATTATCATCCAGTCTATATTAGCAGCAGACACAGTATGGTAGTCCACGGCTGTAGCTACCTCTGTGTCGGCAGTCGCTCGTCCATCCATAATTGTATACCACCTAACCGTGGGGTTTTTTTTTTCTTTCTTCTTTATACATACTACTATAGTAGCTTACTGTAGCAGTCTGCGGTGCTGCTGAGCTGACAGTGTCCAGCAGGTCTGTCATCAGTCATTACATAATAAATATATATACCTGTCCGGCTGCAGTACTAGTGATATTATATATATATATATATTGATTTCATCTCATTATCATCCAGTCTATATTAGCAGCAGACACAGTACGGTAGTCCACGGCTGTAGCTACCTCTGTGTCGGCAGTCGCTCGTCCATCCATAATTGTATACCATCTACCCGTGGTTTTTTTCTTTTCTTTCTTCTTTATACATACTACTATAGTAGCTTACTGTAGCAGTCTGCGGTGCTGCTGAGCTGACAGTGTCCAGCAGGTCCGTCATCAGTCATTACATAATAAATATATATACCTGTCCGGCTGCAGTACTAGTGATATTATATATATATATATATATATATTGATTTCATCTCATTATCATCCAGTCTATATTAGCAGCAGACACAGTACGGTAGTCCACGGCTGTAGCTACCTCTGTGTCGGCAGTCGCTCGTCCATCCATAATTGTATACCACCTAACCGTGGTTTTTTTTTTCTTTCTTCTTTATACATACTACTATAGTAGCTTACTGTAGCAGTCAGCGGTGCTGCTGAGCTGACAGTGTCCAGCAGGTCCGTCATCAGTCATTACATAATAAATATATCTACCTGTCCGGCTGCAGTACGAGTGTGATATAATATATATTGATTTCATCTCATTATCATCCAGTCTATATTAGCAGCAGACACAGTACGGTAGTCCACGGCTGTAGCTACCTCTGTGTCGGCAGTCGCTCGTCCATCCATTATTGTATACCACCTACCCGTGGATTTTTTCTTTTCTTTCTTCTTTATACATACTACTATAGTAGCTTACTGTAGCAGTCTGCGGTGCTGCTGAGCTGACAGTGTCCAGCAGGTCCGTCATCAGTCATTACATAATAAATATATATACCTGTCCGGCTGCAGTACTAGTGATATTATATATATATATATTGATTTCATCTCATTATCATCCAGTCTATATTAGCAGCAGACATAGTACGGTAGTCCACGGCTGTAGCTACCTCTGTGTCGGCAGTCACTCGTCCATCCATAATTGTATACCACCTAACCGTGTTTTTTTTTTTTCTTTCTTCTTTATACATACTACTATAGTAGCTTACTGTAGCAGTCTGCGGTGCTGCTGAGCTGACAGTGTCCAGCAGGTCCGTCATCAGTCATTACATAATAAATATTTCTACCTGTCCGGCTGCAGTACGAGTGTGATATAATATATATTGATTTCATCTCATCATCCAGTCTATATTAGCAGCAGACACAGTACGGTAGTCCACGGCTGTAGCTACCTCTGTGTCGGCAGTCGCTCGTCCATCCATAATTGTATACCACCTACCCGTGGTTTTTTTTTTCTTTCTTCTTTATACATACTACTATAGTAGCTTACTGTAGCAGTCTGCGGTGCTGCTGAGCTGACAGTGTCCAGCAGGTCCGTCATCAGTCATTACATAATAAATATATATACCTGTCCGGCTGCAGTACTAGTGATATTATATATATATATATATATATATATATATATATATTGATTTCATCTCATTATCATCCAGTCTATATTAGCAGCAGACACAGTACGGTAGTCCACGGCTGTAGCTACCTCTGTGTCGGCAGTCGCTCGTCCATCCATAATTGTATACCACCTATCCGTGTTTTTTTTCTTTTTCTTTCTTCTTTATACATACTACTATAGTAGCTTACTGTAGCAGTCTGCGGTGCTGCTGAGCTGACAGTGTCCAGCAGGTCCGTCATCAGTCATTACATAATAAATATATCTACCTGTCCGGCTGCAGTACTAGTGTGATATAATATATATTGATTTCATCTCATTATCATCCAGTCTATATTAGCAGCAGACACTGGCCCTCATTCCGAGTTGTTCGCTCGCAAGGCGATTTGAGCAGAGTTACACACGCTAAGCCGCCGCCTACTGGGAGTGAATCTAAACTTCTTAAATGTGCGACCGATGTATGCGCATTATTGCGATCACAAACGAGTTAGCAGTTTTAGAGTAGCTTCAGACTTACTCTGCCTGTGCGATCAGTTCAGTGCTTTTCGGTCCCGGCTGACGTCATAAACACACCCAGCGTTCGCCCAAGCACTCCCACCGTTTCTCCGGACACGCCTGCGTTTTTTCCGGAAACGGTAGCGTTTCCAGCCACACGCCCCTAAAACGCCGTACATCCGCCCAGTAACACCCATTTCCTGTCAATCACAATGCGATCGCCGGAGCGACGAAAAAGCCGTGAGTAAAAATACTATCTTCTTAGTAAAGTTACTTGGCGCATGCGCAGTGCGAACATTACGCATGCGCACTAAGAGAATTCTCACTGCGATGCGATGAAAATCTCCGAGCGAACAACTCGGAATGAGGGCCACAGTACGGTAGTCCACGGCTGTAGCTACCTCTGTGTCTTTTAGTTGTGCCTATTAAAATATGGAGAACAAAAATGTTGAGGTTCCAAAATTAGGGAAAGATCAAGATTCACTTCCACCTCGTGCTGAAGCTGCTGCCACTAGTCATGGCCGAGACGATGAAATGCCAGCAACGTCGTCTGCCAAGGCCGATGCCCAATGTCATAGTACAGAGCATGTAAAATCCAAAACACAAAATATCAGTAAAAAAGGACTCCAAAATCTAAAATAAAATTGTCGGAGGAGAAGCGTAAACTTGCCAATATGATATTTACCACACGGAGTGGCAAGGAACGGCTGAGGCCCTGGCCTTGGTTCAGCTTCACATGAGGATGGAAGCACTCAGCCTCTCGCTAGAAAACTGAAAAGACTCAAGCTGGCAAAAGCACCGCAAAGAACTGTGCGTTCTTCGAAATCCCAAATCCACAAGGAGAGTCCAATTGTGTCGGTTGCGATGCCTGACCTTCCCAACACTGGACGTGAAGAGCATGCGCCTTCCACCATTTGCACGCCCCCTGCAAGTGCTGGAAGGAGCACCCGCAATCCAGTTCCTGATAGTCAGATTGAAGATGTCAGTGTTGAAGTACACCAGGATGAGGAGGATATGGGTGTTGCTGGCGCTGGGGAGGAAATTGACAAGGAGGATTCTGATGGTGAGGTGGTTTGTTTAAGTCAGGCACCCGGGGAGACACCTGTTGTCCGTGGGAGGAATAGGGCCGTTGACATGCCTGGTGAAAATACCAAAAAAATCAGCTCTTCGGTGTGGAAGTATTTCACCAGAAATGCGGACAACGTTTGTCAAGCCGTGTGTTGCCTTTGTCAAGCTGTAATAAGTAGGGGTAAGGACGTTAACCACCTCGGAACATCCTCCCTTATACGTCACCTGCAGCGCATTCATAATAAGTCAGTGACAAGTTCAAAAACTTTGGGCGACAGCGGAAGCAGTCCACTGACCAGTAAATCCCTTCCTCTTGTAACCAAGCTCACGCAAACCACCCCACCAACTCCCTCAGTGTCAATTTCCTCCTTCTCCAGGAATGCCAATAGTCCTGCAGGCCATGTCACTGGCAATTCTGACGAGTCCTCTTCTGCCTGGGATTCCTCCGATGCATCCTTGCGTGTAACGCCTACTGCTGCTGGCGCTGCTGTTGTTGCTGCTGGGAGTCGATGGTCATCCCAGAGGGGAAGTCGTAAGCCCACTTGTACTACTTCCAGTAAGCAATTGACTGTCCAACAGTCCTTTGCGAGGAAGATGAAATATCACAGCAGTCATCCTGTTGCAAAGCGGATAACTGAGGCCTTGACAACTATGTTGGTGTTAGACGTGCGTCCGGTATCCGCCGTTAGTTCACAGGGAACTAGACAATTTCTTGAGGTAGTGTGCCCCCGTTACCAAATACCATCTAGGTTCCACTTCTCTAGGCAGGCGATACCGAGAATGTACACGGACGTCAGAAAAAGACTCACCAGTGTCCTAAAAAATGCAGTTGTACCCAATGTCCACTTAACCACGGACATGTGGACAAGTGGAACAGGGCAGGGTCAGGACTATATGACTGTGACAGCCCACTGGGTAGATGTATGGACTCCCGCCGCAAGAACAGCAGCGGCGGCACCAGTAGCAGCATCTCGCAAACGCCAACTCTTTCCTAGGCAGGCTACGCTTTGTATCACCGGTTTCCAGAATACGCACACAGCTGAAAACCTCTTACGGCAACTGAGGAAGATCATCGCGGAATGGCTTACCCCAATTGGACTCTCCTGTGGATTTGTGGCATCGGACAACGCCAGCAATATTGTGTGTGCATTAAATATGGGCAAATTCCAGCACGTCCCATGTTTTGCACATACCTTGAATTTGGTGGTGCAGAATTTTTAAAAAAACGACAGGGGCGTGCAAGAGATGCTGTCGGTGGCCAGAAGAATTGCGGGACACTTTCGGCGTACAGGCACCACGTACAGAAGACTGGAGCACCACCAAAAACGCCTGAACCTGCCCTGCCATCATCTGAAGCAAGAAGTGGTAACGAGGTGGATTTCAACCCTCTATATGCTTCAGAGGTTGGAGGAGCAGCAAAAGGCCATTCAAGCCTATACAATTGAGCACGATATAGGAGGTGGAATGTACCTGTCTCAAGCGCAGTGGAGAATGATTTCAACGTTGTGCAAGGTTCTGCAACCTTTTGAACTTGCCACACGTGAAGTCAGTTCAGACACTGCCAGCCTGAGTCAGGTCATTCCCCTCATCAGGCTTTTGCAGAAGAAGCTGGAGGCATTGAAGGAGGAGCTAAAAGGGAGCGATTCCGCTAGGCATGTGGGACTTGTGGATGGAGCCCTTAATTCGCTTAACAAAGATTCACGGGTGGTCAATCTGTTGAAATCAGAGCACTACATTTTGGCCACCGTGCTCGATCCTAGATTTAAAACCTACCTTGGATCTCTCTTTCCGGCAGACACAAGTCTGCTGGGGTTCAAAGACCTGCTGGTGACAAAATTGTCAAGTCAAGCGGAACGCGACCTGTCAACATCTCCTCCTTCACATTCTCCCGCAACTGAGGGTGCGAGGAAAAGGCTCAGAATTCTGAGCCCACCCGCTGGCGGTGATGCAGGGCAGTCTGGAGCGACTGCTGATGCTGACATCTGGTCCGGACTGAAGGACCTGACAACGATTACGGACATGTCGTCTATTGTCACTGCATATGATTCTCTCACCATTGAAAGAATGGTGGAGGATTATATGAGTGACCGCATCCAAGTAGGCACGTCAGACAGTCCGTACTTATACTGGCAGGAAAAAGAGGCAATTTGGAGGCCCTTGCACAAACTGGCTTTATTCTACCTAAGTTGCCCTCCCACAAGTGTGTACTCCGAAAGAGTGTTTAGTGCCGCCGCTCACCTTGTCAGCAATCTGCGTACGAGGTTACTTCCAGAAAATGTGGAGAAGATGATGTTCATTAAAATGAATTATAATCAATTCCTCCGTGGAGACATTGACCAGCAGCAATTGCCTCCACAAAGTACACAGGGAGCTGAGATGGTGGATTCCAGTGGGGACGAATTGATAATCTGTGAGGAGCGGGATGTACACGGTGATATATCGGAGGATGATGATGAGGTGGACATCTTGCCTCTGTAGAGCCAGTTTGTGCAAGGAGAGATTCATTGCTTCTTTTTCGGTGGGGGTCCAAACCAACCCGTCATTTCAGTCACAGTCGTGTGGCAGACCCTGTCACTGAAATGATGGGTTGGTTAAAGTGTGCATGTCCTGTTTATACAACATAAGGGTGGGTGGGAGGGCCCAAGGACAATTCCATCTTGCACCTCTTTTTTCTTTCATTTTTATTTGCGTCATGTGCTGTTTGGGGAGTGTTTTTTGGAAGGGCCATCCTGCGTGACACTGCAGTGCCACTCCTAGATGGGCCAGGTGTTTGTGTCGGCCACTAGGGTCGCTCATCTTACTCACACAGCTACCTCATTGCGCCTCTTTTTTTCTTCTTTGCGTCATGTGCTGTTTGGGGAGTGTTTTTTGGAAGGGCCATCCTGCGTGACACTGCAGTGCCACTCCTAGATGGGCCAGGTGTTTGTGTCGGCCACTAGGGTCGCTTAGCTTACTCACACAGCTACCTCATTGCGCCTCTTTTTTTCTTCTTTGCGTCATGTGCTGTTTGGGGAGTGTTTTTTGGAAGGGCCATCCTGCGTGACACTGCAGTGCCACTCCTAGATGGGCCAGGTGTTTGTGTCGGCCACTAGGGTCGCTTAGCTTACTCACACAGCTACCTCATTGCGCCTCTTTTTTTCTTCTTTGCGTCATGTGCTGTTTGGGGAGTGTTTTTTGGAAGGGCCATCCTGCGTGACACTGCAGTGCCACTCCTAGATGGGCCAGGTGTTTGTTTCGGCCACTAGGGTCGCTTATCTTACTCACACAGCTACCTCATTGCGCCTCTTTTTTCTTCTTTGCGTCATGTGCTGTTTGGGGAGTGTTTTTTGGAAGGGCCATCCTGCGTGACACTGCAGTGCCACTCCTAGATGGGCCAGGTGTTTGTGTCGGCCACTAGGGTCGCTTATCTTACTCACACAGCTACCTCATTGCACCTCTTTTTTTCTTCTTTGCGTCATGTGCTGTTTGGAGAAGGTTTTTTGGAAGGGACATCCTGTGTGACACTGCAGTGCCACTCCTAGATGGGCCAGGTGTTTGTGTCGGCCACTAGGGTCGCTTAGCTTACTCACACAGCTACCTCATTGCGCCTCTTTTTTTCTTTGCGTCATGTGCTGTTTGGGGAGTGTTTTTTGGAAGGGCCATCCTGCGTGACACTGCAGTGCCACTCCTAGATGGGCCAGGTGTTTGTTTCGGCCACTAGGGTCGCTTAGCTTACTCACACAGCTACCTCATTGCGCCTCTTTTTTTCTTTGCGTCATGTGCTGTTTGGGGAGTGTTTTTTGGAAGGGCCATCCTGCGTGACACTGCAGGGCCACTCCTAGATGGGCCAGGTGTTTGTGTCGGCCACTAGGGTCGCTTAGCTTAGTCATTCAGCGACCTCGGTGCAAATTTTAGGACTAAAAATAATATTGTGAGGTGTGAGGTATTCAGAATAGACTGAAAATGAGTGGAAATTATGGTTTTTGAGGTTAATAATACTTTGGGATCAAAATGACCCCCACATTCTATGATTTAAGCTGTTTTTTAGGGTTTTTTGAAAAAAACACCCGAATCCAAAACACACCCGAATCCGACAAAAAAAATTCGGTGAGGTTTTGCCAAAACGCGGTCGAACCCAAAACACGGCCGCGGAACCGAACCCAAAACCCGAAAAATTTCAAGTGCACATCCCTAATGTATACTCCTTGATCTAGATCAGAGGTTCTCAAACTCGTTCCTCGGGAGCACACACAGTGCATGTTTTGCAGGTAACCCAGCAGGTGCACAGGTGTATTAATTACTCACTGACACATTTTAAAAGGTCCGCAGGTGGCGCTAATTATTTCACTTGCGATTCTGTGAGGAGACCTGCAAAACATGCACTGTGTGGGCCCCCGAGGACTGAGTTTGAGAACCTCTGATCTAGATAATGGGATGACTGTCACATCATATGATAAGGATACGGGGTAATGTCCATTAAAATTAGATGTTTTTATTGGTGAATATTTATCCAGGCATAATTGGTTTTTTAAAATGCTAATGTATGGTACTTTAATATCTTGTATTTGATTTGATTTCTTCAGTGACATACACCTACAGCAGGCATTCTCAACCACGGTCCTCAAGGCACACCAACAGTACAGGTTTTACTGATATCCAGGCTGCAGCACAGATTGTTAAATCAAAATAGCTCAGCTACTAATTAAGTCACCTGTGCTGCAGCCTGGATATCACTAAAACCTGCACTGTTGGTGTGCCTTGAGGACCGTGGTTGGGAATGCCTGACCTACAGTATAGTAGCTGAGTTATACAACACAATCGTGTCTACAGTACAGTATTATTCCTTCAGTTATCATTTCTTGTTGCGTTTGAAACTGAAAATTGCAAATTACAATAAATGACCTAATGCAGATCCCTCCTCTCTCATCAGGTTACCGGGCTGTGATCTGACCTCCTCCTGCTGTGATGATCTCCGCTCTGTTATTACTACAAACCGCTCTCTGACCAGACTGGTCCTGTCATGGAATGCTCTCGGGGACTCTGGAATAAAGCTTCTGTGTGAGGGACTGAGACACCCGGCCTGTACCCTGCAGGATCTGTGGTAAGATCTGTCTCAGTGATAATATAACTGTTGTCCAGTACAAGCCATAGACTAAAAAAATTAAAAACATTATCCTCTATCATTTACTTTTATGTCCTCGGAGCAGGGGCGGATTGGGATGGAAACTAGTCCTGGAAATTTATGGAAGCAGCCCAAATGGGGGTGAGCTCACTCGACAGGGTCGGGTTTGTCTATGGGGTGGGATCCCACATAGGGTTACAATGTTCACTGCTCAGCATCAGTATATCAAATCACAGAAAACCAGAACTTTATCACTAATTAAAACAGCCTTATATACTCCATAGCACTACATGACCACTAAAACCGCTGCACTACACCACTAAACTACTTCACTTCCACTATAAGGTCCATTTTTCATCAAACTTCACCTAATAAGCAGTACTGTGTATATTACACTACATCCCTACTGCATTAAGCACTCTACATCGGCTTTCCTTAAATGCTATACTAAACCATTCCCTAAGCGTATAGATAGATACATCACTTACATCAAACTATACGTTGTACTACACAGTTACACATCATCCCACCACTACACCTCAGAATACACCACAGCACTAGTGACTAAACCACAGGTTCTCAAACTCGGTCCTCAGGACCCCACACGGTGCATGTTTTGCAGGTCTTCTCACAGAATCACAAGTGAAATAATTAGCTCCACCTGTGGACCTTTTAAAATGTGTCAGTGAGTAATTAATACACCTGTACACCTGCTGGGTTACCTGCAAAACATGCACTGTGTGGGGTCCTGAGGACCGAGTTTGAGAACCTATGCACTAAACCACTGATGCTCCTCTGCACACTGCTCTACAACAATACATTACTTCACTCAAGAGGCGGATTTACCGCTAGGCAACCAAAGCCGTTGCCTAGGGCCCGGCGGGCCCCCTCCACTTGTGTCACTGAGACACGCTGCCGCTCAGTCCGGCAGCAGCGTGTCTCAGCTGTCAGGAGGAGAGCGCGGCTATGTCTGGCGGCATGTAGCGGACTTCAAACCAACCACCGGTTCGTGAGCCAATAAGAGCTCGCGGACTGGCAGCCAATCAGGAGCCACCGCTGCCAGTCTGCGAGCTCTGATTGGCTCATGAACCGTCGGCTAGTTTAAAGTTCTACACGCCACCGCCGCCAGACATAGCCGCGCTATGGAGGAGATCCTGACACCCTCACACCCGGCCCAGGACGCGCTGCCGCCGGACGGAGGAGCAGCAGCGGTAAGCAGCTGCAGCACTGCTGTGGTGTCATTTGTATACCTGCTGTGGGGGCATTTGTATACCTGGCACTGTGGGGGCGATTGTATACCTGGCACTGTGGGGGCGATTGTATAAATGGCGCTGTGGGGGCGATTGTATACCTGGCACTGTGGGGGCATTTGTATACCTGGCACTGTGGGGGCATTTGTATACCTGGCACTGTGGGGGCAATTGTATACCTTGCACTGTGGGGGCAATTGTATACCTTGCACTGTGGGGGCAATTGTATACCTTGCACTGTGTGGGCAATTGTTTACCTGGCACTGTGGGGGCATTTGTATACCTGGCACTGTGGGGGCATTTGTATACCTGTCAGGTATACAATTGCCCCCACAGTACCAGATCCACAATTACCCCCACAGCGTCAGGTAATTACCTGACACTGTGGGGGCAATTGTGGCTCTGGCACTGTGGGAGGCATTTGTGGATCTGGCACTGTGGGAGGCATTTGTGGATCTGGCACTGTGGGAGGCATTTGTGGATCTGGCACTGTGGGGGCATTTGTGGATCTGGCACTGTGGGGGCATTTGTATACCTGGCACTGTGGGGGCAATTGTGGATCTTGCACTGTGGGAGCAATTGTGGATCTGGCACTGCACTATTGGGGGCATATGTCTGTGTATCACGTCCCATTTTAATTGGCCACACCCATTTTTTGACGCGCGCACGCAGTACCTCTTTAAGGCACTCTCTGTCTGATTGGTCGCCGCTTAGCCCCGTGGGGAGTGCACACAGACGCTCTCATTCTAGTGAATGGGGCGCGTGCGTGTCACAGACACGTGTGCGCCCCAGACACGGTGATAGGCCCAGGCACAGATGGAACTCCATCTGTAATGTAAGGGGGCATGAGTCAGAACAAAAATATAGTGCTATGGATTGTTTGAGGTAGGGGGGCCCCAAATCGGTATTTCGCTTAGGACCCCATGAGGTCTAAATCTGCCTCTGCTTCACTCTGCCTATACGCTGCACTAAAATACAACATCCTGACCACTATATGCTCTAATACCACCACACTACGCCTTTCATGGGTTGGGTATGTTATCCCAGCGGTTGGAATGCGGCCGTTACATGACTGACAGCGGCATCCTGACACTGACTTTCCCAACACTGGACGGTGTAATTATTCTACCCCTCCCCATCCCCTATGGGTGTGGATCATAGGGTTGACCACACTTAGGTCGACAGTGTCTAGATAGAACACTATTGGTCGACAGTAACAAAGTCGACATGCAAAATAGGTTGATACAAGCATTAGGTCGACTTGAGCAAGGTCGACATAAGTTTTTATTATTATTTTTGTTGTCGTTTTCTTTGTAGAGTGACCGGGAAACCGAATTAGTGCACCGTGTCCCTTTAGGTTACCATTCCTAAGAGTAGTCTACGTGGATCGTAATGTATGAAAAAGTTCAATAAATTAAATAATTGTGAAAAACTCATGTCGACCTTTTGTCATGTCGACCTAGAGACCATGTCGACCTAATTCATGTTGACCAATAGTGGTTGTCCTAATGACTGTCAACCTAAGTGTGGTCGACCTAGAGACCGGATACCATCCCCTACCCTAGCCCTCCTGAGGTAGCAGCTATGGCTAACCCTTCAGAGGAGGAGGCTATGCTAACCCTTCAAGGGTGTAAGGTATGCTAACCCTTCAGGGGTGGAGGCTATGCTAACCCTTCAGGGGTGGAGGCTATGCTAACCCTTCAAGGGTGTAAGGTATGCTAACCCTTCAGGGGTGGAGGCTATGCTAACCCTTCAGGGGTGGAGGCTATGCTAACCCTTCAGGGGTGGAGGCTATGCTTACCCTTCAAGGGTGGAGGCTATGCTAACCCTTCAAGGGTGGAGGCTATGCTAACCCTTCAAGGGTGGAGGCTATGCTAACCCTTCAGGGGTGGAGGCTATGCTAAACCTTTGGATGTGACAACTATAGCTAACCACCCCCCTAGTGCCTAACCCATACTCCGATACCTTCAGGATGTTGGCTGTCCGTGTTCCTGTGCTGGTCTCTTGAATGGTGTTGGGATTCCAGCATCGGTCACATGTCCATC
Source organism: Pseudophryne corroboree (assembly GCF_028390025.1). Taxonomy (NCBI): domain Eukaryota; kingdom Metazoa; phylum Chordata; class Amphibia; order Anura; family Myobatrachidae; genus Pseudophryne; species Pseudophryne corroboree. The sequence continues at coordinate 56,628,759 of NC_086446.1, read as the reverse complement.
GGCATCCAGACTGCTGGAATGCCAAACGCATCACCCTTACATTACTTACTCTATCCTAATTGCTATAGACTTCTACCTGTATACTGCACTTCACCATTACACTATGGGGGATATTAAATGTGTCCCAATCAACCTATACACTGCGGTAAAGGATAACTAGCCAGCACACTCCATTACTCTACATGCACATTAATACACACCCCAGAAATACAACCATTCAGCCACATCACAAACCAATATGGTACACTACCAGATTTTACCAGTTCCCTGTACAGGATCCGGTGAGGATCCCGGCTGTCAAAATACCGATGCTGGAATTCCAACACTATTCAGAATGCCGACACGGGCATCCCGAATAGGGACACGATCTCGGTGCAGGAACCCCGACAGCTGGGATCCTGAACGTGCATCCATTCGGGACAAAGGACATGTAAGCCACGGGCGAGAAGTTAGGTTTAAGCTGCGCCCCAGGTTAGGCTGTGGGCAGAGGTGTAGCTACGTGCCATGGTGCCCGGAGCATGGGTATGTTTCCATGCCCCCCTCTCATGTTACACTTGAAAAGAACTATATATATATATATATATATATATATATATATATATATATTAGTGCTGGGCAACGATTAAAATTTTTAATCGCAATTAATCGCAGGATTTCATGCGATTAATAGCGATTAATCGTATTGTTAGCCGACTAAAGTCAATAATGAATTCAAAAGTGGTGTATTGCGCACTTTTACTACTTCTATATGAACAACAGTGCAATAACATTAAACACTGCAAAAACATTTGGTTTGCAATTTTCCCTTAACACAGCAGCATTTAAAAAACGTTAAAAATAAAAAATAAAATATGTTTTCTGAGAATCTAAATCTGTTTTCTTACCCAGATTTTTCTTCCCACCAGATTTGGACAGATATATTTTAGGTGTGTAACCTATTTACTTCTCTGCACCAAGCCAGTTGCTAAGACACACAAGGTTATTTACATTTTCAGATGATAAATAAACTCTCTTCTTCTGTACAATATGACCAGCAAGAGAAAACAACCTTTCACAGGGTACTGATGTTGCAGGTGTGGCCAAGTACTTCTGTGCAATGGAGGCCAGCCTGCTGTGTGAGCCTGCATGTTTGGACCACCACTCTAATGGACAGGACTCTGTACTGATGGTGGGCTCCGCTCTGAATCGACGCACAGTGTTCTCAACTGAATCTTCCTCCTGTTCAGAATCAGACTCTGATGAAGCAGCCAATAGGGCTAACTTTTTATTTGGTGGCTCTGATGTTGTTGCTTCCACAGGTTTCTCTGCAACAAACCTCTGTTCCTTTAGTAAGTTGGTGACTAAGGCCCACACCTCACCCCTCTCAGCTCTGGGTATACACTTGAGGTCCTTGAATCTAGGGTCCAATGCGGTAGCAATCTTCAGATATGCAATGTTGGCATTTTCTTTGCGTGTCTCCAGGTCTGTTCTGAATGTAGACTTAAATTTGACCACGTAGGCTGGGTCATCATCTGAACTCTCCATGACCCGAGAGAGATGGCAAAAAGCAGGCAGAACCACAGAGCATGAAACATACTTTTCTCCTCCCAGAAGTTCAGTCACATACCTGCAACAGTAAAAAAATATCAAACCCATTTCTTTGGGTACGGGAGAATGCTGGTGGTCAGAAGACCGACAGCGGCATCCTGGAATCCAGATACCCAAAAGTCCCCGGTAAGTATACTAACCCTCCCTGCTCCCTACTAACCCTAACCCTCCCTGCTCCCTACTAACCCTAACCCTCCCTGCTTCCTACCCACCACCAGTAAGTGCCTAAACCTACCTAACTACATCCCATTCATGCTATATTTTTTACAGACAGGACAGTGGAAAAATGAAATATATGAAGTATGTAAAATATACCTGCAGGGCTCCAGTAGCGTTTCCAACCTCTGCAGTTTGTCCATTTCAGCTGTAGTTGGCATGGCAATCTTGGTGTTGTGTGTGGTGAGGACATCCCTCAGTGGCTGTTCATTTCTACAGACACTTTTTATCATGTCCAGAGTCGAATTCCATCTGGTTGGAATATCTTGTATAAGTGACTCCTTATTTTGTCTATGTTGAAATTGTTGTTGTTGTAATTCTGCAGCACTTGCTGGACTGTGTTTAAAGTGGCCTACAACTTTTCTGCATTTGGCCAGGACATTGTCAAACGCACTGTTCTGCAGAGATACTGTGACAGAACGCTGGAGACTGTGCGCAGTGCAGGGGACATGTTCAAAAGGCAGGTGTCTTGCAGCAGCAATCATATTTCTTGCACTATCTGTGCTAAGTGTGCCGACTTGATCTGAAATGTTCCACTCCTGTGCAAAATGAATAAAATGTTCAGCGCACGTTTCAGCAAAATGTCTCTCTTCTGTTTTCATTACAGTCAGAGCATGTGAATGTAGCTCCCAGTGTTCATCAATATAATGCCTTGTAGCTCCGAGGTAATTATGGTTACCCAGCGATGTCCAGTAATCTCCAGTGAGAGCAACATGTGGTACACATTGTAACGCCATCGCTTTTGTAGTACTCTCCTTTTCATACAAGTCATGTATTCTTCTTGTGATGGTGCGTCTTGAGGGAGGCTCATACGTGCTGTCATTCGTTGCGATCCTAAGAACATTCCTCAGACCGACATCTTCGACAATACTAATTGGCCTGCAGTTTGTAGCTATCCACTTCGCTATGTTATTTGTTAGCTTTTCTTGCTTTTGTTTATCTATACTTCTCCCATACGCTGTATCCAATGTAGTCTGCCGAAGCTTCCCTCCACTGTTTGTTTGAGTGGGTGAGTTGCTGGCATCAAGGGTGTGTATTGCATTTAAGTGATACTTCAGACTCGAAGTACTCCGGTGATAAGAAAATTCAGCTTTGCAGTGTTTACAAATAACTTTGGTTTTATCAACTGTGCCATCTGGTAGAGATTTAAAATGAAAATGTCCATGTAAGATTTCGGTTCCTTTCTCCATTTTCTGTGAAAACATTTTTAAATAAATAAAATAAAATTTATAAAAAAATAAAAAAAAAACTGTATTTTTTGTTTATACTTTATAGCAGATTAGGCACCCCAGCAATAAAAGGGAGTATAATAGCTCAGCAAGGAGACCTTAATGAACGAAGGAGGCCCAAACTTCCACTAACTCTCCTGTTAATATAAGCAATATAAGCCCCAATGTACATAAACCATTCTCATCCAGTCCCACAGCGGCACCCGCCAGAGAAGAGAAGGGCTGCCCTGCTCGCTGCAACCCAGCCGCGTAAGTAAGTTACCCAGTTCCGGCCAGCGCGCGATACGGGATCCCACTCACCCAGTCCCACCACTTGTGTTCTAGCTTAGAACTCTTAGAGCTTAGGCTCCGTACAAAAACCAGTACTTACAGAGATATTGTGAAGATGTCTCAGTCTCAAGAGGTTATGGCGGTTGGCGGCTTCCTCCTCTCCGGCGGCATCCGGTGGCTTCCTCTTCTCCGGCGGCATCCAGCGGCTTCTCCATCAAGGGGGTCAGATAAATAACTGCTTCCGGCCGCTTCTTCCGGCGCAGCAGCATTAACGGCGTTAACAATATTATCGCCGTTATTGCCTTATGGCGTTAACGCGTTATTAACGCGTTATCGTGCCCAGCACTAATATATATATATATATATATATAAAAAAGGCTACATGAGACAACATTTCAGCTGCATTTTCATCAGGACATCTGAATAAAGGGGGTCATTCCGAGTTATTCGCTCGCTAGCAGTTTTTAGCAGCCGTGCAAACGTATTGCCGCCGTCCACTGGGGAGTGTATTTTCGCTTTGCAGAAGTGTGAACGCCTGTGCAGAAGAGTGCCTGCAAACACATTTTGTGCAAAACAAGACCAGCCATGTACTTACTCTTCCTGTGCGTCGATTCTAATGTTGGAGGGTTGGATTTTGACGTCACACACCCGCCCAGCATTCACCCAGTCACGCCTGCGTTTTCCCTGGCACGCCTGCGTTTTTCTAAGCACTCCCTGAAAACGGCCAGTTGACACCCAGAAACACACCTTTCCTGTCAATCTTCTTGCGGCCGCCAGTGCGAATGAAAATAGGATTTTCTATACCTACCAGTAAACCCTTTTCTCGTAGTCCGTAGAGGATGCTGGGGTCCATATTAGTACCATGGGGTATAGACGGGTCCACCAGGAGCCATTGGCACTTTAAGAGTTTAATAGTGTGGGCTGGCTCCTCCCTCTATGCCCCTCCTACCATACTCAGTCTAGAAACTGTGCCTGAGGAGACGACATGCTTCGAGAGAAGGAAATACACAAATAGTGGCGAGATTCATACCAGCTCACACAACAAGGCAAATCCGTCAACAGGCCGGAAAACTCAGCAACAGCTGAAACAGTACTGAAATAGTAAAGAACGCAGAACTTACCTAGGAACCAGGTAGTACTGAACTAAATAACCACTGCAGGATAAAGAAGTGCTGGGCGGGCGCCCAGCATCCTCTACGGACTACGAGAAAAGGATTTACCGGTAGGTATATAAAATCCTATTTTCTCTTACATCCTAGAGGATGCTGGGGTCCATACTTGGACCATGGGGATGTACCAAAGCACCAGAACGGGCGGGAGAGCGCGTAGGCTCCTGCAGAACTGCTTGACCAAACTTGAGGTCATCAGAGGTTAAAGTATCGACCTTGTAAAACTTAGCAAACGTGTTCGACCCAGACCAAGTAGCCGCTTGGCATAGTTGCAAAGCCAAGACAGCCGCCCAGGAAGAACCCACTTTCCGAGTAGAGTGGGCCTTAACAGATTTTGGACACAGCAATCCTGCCGTAGAATATGCATGCTGGATGGTGAACCTGATCCAGTGAGATATCGTCTGCTTAGAAGCAGGACACCCAATCTTCTTGGGATCATACAGGACAAACAGATTTTCTGTGACGAGCAGTCCTCTTCACATAGATTTTCAAAGCCCTCACAACATCCAAGGCCTTTGAAGCAATTGAGGAGTCAGTAGCCACTGGCACCACAATAGGTTGGTTGATATGAAAAGCCGACACAACCTTAGGAAGGAACTGTAGACATGTCCTGAGGTCCGCCCTATCTTCATGGAAGAACAAATAGGGACTTTTACAGGATAAAGCCCCCAATTCCGACACACGTCGGGTAGAAGCTAAGGCCAACAAGGTGACAGTCTTCCACGTGAGAAACTTGACCTCAACCTCCTGTAGAGGTTCAAACCAATCTAATTGCATGAAATGCAACGCTACATCCAAATCCCAGGGTGCCGTTGGCGCCACAAAGGGAGGCTGGATGCGCAGAACTCCTTTCAAAAAGGTCTAAACCTCAGAGAAGGCAGCCAATTGTTTCTGGAAGAAAATGGATAAAGCCGAAATCTGGACCTTTAGGGACCCCAATCTCAGGCCCATATCCACACCTGCTTGCAGGAACAGGAGAAAACGTCCAAGTTGAAACTCCACCACAGGAAACTTCATGTATTTACACCAAGACACATATTTTTTCCAAATGCGATGGTAATGTTTAGACATTACCCCTTTCCTAGCCTGTTTCAGGGTAGGAATAACTGTGCTCGGAATACCCTTCCGAGCTAAGATCTGACGCTCAATGCCATGCCATCAAACGTAGCCGTGGTAAGTCCTGATAAGTGAACAGCCCCTGTATTAGAAGATCCTCCCAAAGAGGCAGAAGCCTTGGATATTCCAGCAGTAGATCCAGCATATCCGCGTACCAAGCCCTCCTTGACCAGTCCGGAGCAATGAGGATTGCCAGAATTTTTGTTCTTCTTACAAGCTGTAGAACTTTTGGAATGAGAGGTAGTGGAGGGAACACATACATTGACGGGTACACTCACGATGTTACTAGTGCGTCCACTGATACTGTCTGTGGGTCTCTCGATCTGGAACAGTACCTCCGCAGCTTCTTGATGAGGCGGGAGGCCATCGTGTCTATGTGAGGAACCCCCCACCAACCGGTTACCACCTCAAACACCTCCGGGTGGAGGCCCCACTTTCCTGGATGGAGATCGTGTCTGCTGAGGAAGTCTGCTTCCCAGTTGTCCACTTCCTGAATGAAGATTGCCAACATCGCCACCGCGTGTCATTCTGCCCAGAGGAGGATTCTTGTCACCTCTGACATTGCAGCCCTGCTCTTTGTTCCGCCTAGTCGGTTTATGTAGGCCACTGTGATCACATTGTCCGACTGCACCTGAACAGCCCGATCCTGTAGAAAGTGTGCTGCTTAAAGAAGGCCGTTGTACATGGCTCTCCGCTCCAGAATGTTTATTGGAAGAAGGGAATCATGACTTGACCACCTTCCTTGGAAGGTTTCCCCTTGAGTGACTGCTCCCCAACCTCTGAGACTTGCATCTGTGGTTAAAAGGATCCAGACCTGAACCCCGGACCTTTGGCCCGACAGTAGGTTAGGCAGTTGCAGCCACCAGAGAAGTGAAATCCGTGCTTTCGGCGACAGACGTATCCTCTGGTGCATGTATAGGTGAGATCCCGACCACTGGTCCAGTAGATCCAGTTGAAAGGACCGAGCACGAAACAGCCCGTACTGCAGAGCCTCGTAGGAGGCAACCATCTTCCCCAGAAAGTGGATGTACTGATGAACTGATACCCGGGTAGGCTTCAAGACAGCCCGGACCATTGTTTGTATCACCAACGCTTTCTCCACCAGGATAAACACCCTCCGCACCTCCGTGTCGAGGATCATCCCCAGGAAAGACAGCCTCCTTGTCGGCTCCAGATGAGACTTGGGCAGGTTCAGGATCCAACCGTGCTCCCTGAGCAGATGCGTCGTGAGAGCAATGGACCGTAACAACTTCTCCCTGGACAACTCTTTGATCAGCAGATCGTCCAGATATGGAATTATGTTCACCCCCTGCCTGCGGAAGAGAACCATCATCTCTGCCATCATCTTGGTGAAGACCCTCTGTGCTGTGGAGAGACTGAATGGCAGTGCTTGAAACTGATAGTGATCGTCTAACAGTGCAAAGCTGAGGTAAGCTTGATGCGGCGACCAAATCGGAATGTGGAGGAATGCATCCTTGATGTCCAGGGACACAAGGAACTCCCCCTCCGCCAGACCTGAGATCACCGCTCTCAGAGACTCCATTTTGAACTTGAACTCCTTTAGATAAGGGTTCAGCGACTTCAAGTTCAAGATTGGCCTGACGGAATCATCCGGTTTCGGTACCACAAAAAGGTTCGAATAGTAAATCTTGTTCAGCTGATGAGGCGGAACTGGAACAATGACTTCTGACAGCACCAATTTTTTTATGGCATCCAGAAGGATTTCCCTGTCTGCCGGCAAAGCCGGCAAGCCTGACTTGAAGAATCGGTGAGGTGGAAGAGTTTGAAACTCCAGCCTGTACAACCGGGACACAATATCCAGTCCCCAGAGATCTAGGCCGGGCGACATCCAGACGTGGCTGAAATGTCGGAGTCTCGCTCCCACCTGACCGACCTCCAGGCTGGGCGGTCCACCGTCATGCTGCGGATTTTGAGGCACCAGAAGCAGGCTTCTGGTCATGGGAACCTGCAGGTGCAGGTTTCTTGGATTTGGCTCGACCACCTCTAAAGAAGGTGTGAGCAGGCTTGTTCTTTCTAGTCCTAGCAGGCCGAAAGGACTGTGATGTGTTGGGTGTAAACGGTTTCTTCGTAGCCAGTGCAGCTGAGGGAAGAAAAAGAGACTTACCCACGGTAGCCGTGGCAATCCATGCATCCAGCGCCTCCCCAAAAAGAGCCTGACCTTTATAGGGTTGGTTCTCCACACTTTTCGTAGACTCTGCGTCCACTGACCATTGGCGCACCCAGAGACCCCTGCGAGCCGAGACAGACATGGCGGAGATCCCCGCAGCCATGGAACCCAGATCCTTAATAGAGTCTACCAGGAACTCTGCAGAATCCTGTATGTTACGTAAAAACAAATCAACGTCACCTTTATCCATCATAGTCAAGTCCTCCTGCAGAATGATTGATCACTTTGCTATTGCTTTTGAAATCCAAGCACTGGCAATAGTGGGCCACCCCTGTATCCGTGTAAATGGATTTGAGCGTAGCATCAACCTTGCAATCCGCCGGGTCTTTCAACGCGGTGGATCCTGGGACAGGTAAGAACACCTGCTTTGACAGTCTGGAGACAGATGCGTCAGCTATAGGTGGGGTCTCACATTTTTTCCTATCTTCCCCTGGGAAGGGAAAAGCAACCAGAACCCTTTTAGGGATCTAGAAATTTTTCTTCGAGTTTTCCCAGGTTTTTTTAAAACTAGCATTCAATTGCTTACAAGCAGGGAAGGTGAGCGGGGCTTTCTTACTGTCCGTGAAAAAAGCCTCCTCAGCTTGCTCAGGGGATGTGTCAGCAATATTCAACACATCCCGCATGGCCTCAATCATCAACTGCACCCCCTTGGCAAGCGATGCCGCCCCCCTCGACACACCCCCATCGCCATCTGCTGTGTCAGAATCGGTATCCATATCATCCTGCGTAATGTGGGCAAGATCACGTTTATGAGAATGCACCACAGGACCGGTCCATACAGCCATCAAGGTCTGTAACACCTGAGTTGCAGTTTCAGTCCTTGCAACCCTTTCAGAAATCTGAGAAATAGTCCCCCTAAGAGAGGCGAACCACTCCGGTTCCCTAGCCAGGATCTGCGCTACAACAGTGCAATCCTGATTACATGGGATGGGATCTTCCTGAGATACCCTCTGCAGCATATGAGACAGAGTCTCTAGACATGTTTGCTTGCACACCCCACATACACACAGGGTAAAGGGTAGACAGAGCCCCCCCCCCACGCCCCCAAGAATGGTAGAGAGACACAGAGATTGGAGCCAACCCGCACACAGCGCTATATACAGATATATCTTGTTTATCTTGACCTTTAATAAGATTAAGTGAGTCAGGGCAGTCGGACTTAATCCCCTGCTGTAATGACTTAATCTCCTGCTGTATTGTTCTCTGTATTGTATTGCAGCTGAGAACAATAGATGAAGGGTTTATACTTATAAATCATGTTGTGCCTAGGTGCAGAAAACTAGTCAAGATAACCGTGGACCCATCTGTAGGTATCGGGAGACCCTTACCAGGGCTTAATAGGTGACATAGTCTATATGCAGCCTCCCCTCCCTTCTACAACCCCCTGGTACCGTACAGATAGCTGGAGTTGCTCTGGAGAGACTGATCTTCCACTGGAAGCGTGTCTGCAGGCAGGAAAATGTCGCTGAACGCTGCTGGGTCCGCTCTGAGGAGAAGCTCCGCCCCCTTAATGGCGCTGTCTTCCCGCTCTTCTGTAGATTATACTGGCCTGAGGAATTTGTGCTGTCTGAGATCCCAGGACCCTGACAGGCTGACTGGTCAGTGCAGGGTTAAGGCGCCGGCTCAGGGCCTTTACAGCGCCGCACCAAATACTGCTGAGCCCCCGGAGCACAGTTAGTACTGCGCTCCTACCCTGTAGCTGCCATCTTCACATCGGCTTCCTGCTTGTTAGGGAGCCAATGACTCACTCGCCACATCTTCAGCTCTGCAAGGGAGTGGCGGCGTGCTGCTGGGGTGAGCGTTCCCCTGCGGCGGAGAGCGATCTTTCCCTCTGGAGCTCAGGGTCAGCGGAGACAGTGGCTCAGACCCCGCAGGGCGGACACTGCTCCCCCCCCCCCCCCTCAGTCCCTCGATGCAGGGAGGCTGTTGCTAGCAGCCTCCCTGTAAAATAAAAACTCTAAATAAACTTTTACTAAGAAAGCTAACAAATTTTCTGCTGCGATCAGGTCTGAATTAGTCCCAGAGTTTCCTGTATAACATTTAAGAACATTATTGTCCTTGGCCTGCATTCGGTAAGGATGTCATTTCAAAGATGCAGTTAGAAATGGAGTTTTAACTGGATTTGGACTTTGGACTACTCTAGGTTCTGAAATGAAACAATTTTTACAAACACTGAATCTCAGGATCACATATATCCCAACTTATCGTGCAGTAGAGTCGGGACTTCTCTACTCCGGCAGCACGGCTGTGCCTAAATAGGGGAAATGTCATAGGCAAAAGGGGGCATGGCCTTGCAAGAATGATGCAATTGCGAGTCACGCCTCCTGTTTTCATCATTGTGCAGGCATGCCCAGTGCTCTATAAGCTGCTGGCATGCTCCCAGTCCACCCTGTCTCCCGTGAATAGACGCTGTGCACAATCTGGACATTTTGGAGGTATGGGATCATTATGTGGTCTCTCGTCACCTCTGCCATGAGAACAGCAGGACAAAGCCTACCACCCCTCCTTCTGAGGACAACAAGACTGTTCCAAGCCTACCCCCTCAAGCTGAGCAGGTAGCTGAGGGGGGAAAGCCCCATGACTAGGCTCAGTGGGGACATTTCCATCAGACTTTAGTCAGCTCCCTGCAGTCTCATATTCACCTGTGCTGCTCCCACGATACAAGGATATTTCTAATTTAAACAAAATAATGTTATACAAATTTTTCCCCACTACATTGGTGACCTGAAAATGTGTGTTTTTTTTTCTTTCCAACTACATAAATCCACCCCACTGTGTGATATTCCTGTAACTTGTATCTCAACTGAATTGCACACCATGTGCCTGAATGAGAACTGGTGCCCCCCCCCCCCCCCCCCCCGCCCTCCCCCCATTTTTCACATGCCATTGCGGGGAAGACATTATCAAAGTTACCCTTTTATGTCTAGAATTATGAAGGAATTATGCAAATTGTTTAAAGTAACTCGTCTGAGAACCTCAGTTTATCATCCCCAAATGTGCGGGTTAGCAGAGAGATTCATCAATGCCTTAAAAAGTATGCTGAAAGGGTTGTTCATGACGATGGGAAAAACTGGGATTACTTATTGCCATATTTGATGTTGGCTATTAGAGAGGTACATCAGTCTTCTACGGGATTCTCTAGTTTAGATCTGTTGTATGGGAAACCTCCCAAAGGGTTGCTAGATGTTGCTAAATAGACATGGGAAGAGCAGCCCATACCCTATATAAGTGTAGTTGAACATGTATCTCAAATGCAGGAAAGGATTTCTAGCCGTGGTGCCTATTGTCAGCTAACACATGGAGCAGGCCCAACAAGTTCAATAGAGAAGATATAGAGCCTAAGTCTGACCTGATCGCAACAGCAAAGATTTTCTATAATAGGCAAAACCATGTGCAGTGCAGGTGGGGCAGATATAACATGTGCAGACAGAGTTAGATTTGGGTGGGGTGTGTTCAAACTGAAATCTAAATTACAGTGTAAAAATAAAGCAGCCAGTATTTATACACTGCACAGAAACAATATAACCCACCCAAATCTAACTTTCTCTGCACATGTTACATCTGCCCCACCTGCAGTGCACATGCCTTTGCCATACTTACCTACTCTCCCGGAATGGCCGGGAGGCTCCCGAAAATCGGGTGACCCTCCCGGCCCCACGGAAGAGCAGGCAAGTCTCCCGGTTTGCGGGGTCCCCCTCTGCCCGTCCGCCCACTTAGTGTGTAAAGTGGGCGGACCGGGCAGTCGATGACGCGATTCTTGCAGAATCGCGTCATCATAGCCACGCCCCCTTCCTTGTAATGCCGGTGATCGCGGCATTACAGAGCGGGGGGCGTGGCTTAGAGGAGGCGTCGTCATGACTCCGCCCTTACTCCGCCCCCGTCCGCCCTTGCTCCGCCCCTGTCCCGCCTCCGGACCACCCCCTCCTCTTCATATAGCCTCCCCTGCCCGCCCTGCTCAGCCGACCTGGCTGCTCTCTCCCGCAGAGAGCAGCCAGAATGTCGGCAACCATGGCCTTTGCCCATTAGAGAAAGATTTTGCGTTTACGATCAGGTCTGAATTAGGCCCATAATCAGAATGCCCATATACTGTACATGCATTTGCCCCTGGGGAGAGAGTTCTTGTTTTGATACCCAGAGTGGAAAGCAAGTTTTTGGCCTAATGGCAAGGTCCATTTGAGATCAGAGAAAAAGTGAATGATGTTACCTATAAAGTATACCAACCAGGCAAGAGAGAGCCTGGACTTACCATGTTAACCTAATTAAACCCATCATGGATAGGGCAGCCCTGTCAGCTGAACCTTTCCCACCAGTAACTTCAATCCCCACTATCCCTGAAGTAAAAGTGTCAGAGAAACTGTCCACAACTCAAAAGAATGAGGCTAATGAATTCCTCATTAGGAAAAGGAATCATACAGCCCAGTCTGCCTTCATTAAATATGCGGCACTGACCAAAGTTTAAAACACAGGTATTTTAAATTATAAACAAATCCTGAAATCACAAATTTATCTAACAAATTCTTTCATTTCATTTAGTATAGAAATGGTTTGCAGAGCTTTAGATTGCAGTAAGAAGATTACAAGGTAAGATATGAACGTACATTTAGTATAGAAATGATAATCAGCCAGCCTAAAAGCTATGTACAATCCCCACTCACTATGGGCCTAATTTAGACCTGATCGGTGCTGTGCGTTATCGTTAACTGGTGCCTATATTAGAGATGAGCGGATTCGGTTTTACTCGGTTCTCAAAACCGAATCTTATTGGCTATCCAAAACATGTGACATCCGTGAGCCAATAAGATATCGTTTTGAGAACCGAGTAAAACCGAATCCGCTCATCTCTAGCCTATATGTCTGCAAAGCACTAATCCTAATAAAAAGTACATATATAAAGCAATGAGGTCATATACAAAATGGAGTTACACTTGGACAAAATGGCATCCAAAAAGTAGTTAAAAATATCACCCCATACAGCTCTTAAGTTGGGGGAAGGGGAAGGCGATGTTGGGATTCAAAAAGGGGGGAACCTGCAAGTGAAAGTAATTAAAGCAGATAATTGACAAGTTTCACCAACAGCGCCCCGTACCCTGCAGCGCTATGTGCAGTGGAACACTCTGCACCACCCTAGTTATGGATCTGTATGGTGGCCTTGAATGGTTCCTCCGTTGGCAGGTTGTACTTCATATGGATCTTTCCTTACAGGGTGTATCATACTACTACACAAGTATTCGTTTTACCATATAGGCTCTGTGCCCTTGTATGACTCCCCTCCCATAGTGTAACTTTCATAGTGCACCCAACATGGCTGCCTCATCTAGTACGCCTTATTTAGGTTTGTTAGCAAACCAAACTTGCCCGCTAATTGGCAATTTTGGAGTGATTATTTGCCACTGTGCGTGCTCCATAACCGCACTACAGACAATTAGTTATTGATTAGCGATAGCGCATACACAGAGAATTTATCACACCGTGAGTGAGATGTTGTTAGTGTTTGCGGGAGGTAACGGTGGATAGGGAACGCTGTCATGATTCAGACTTGGACGCTAATACATGCGCTTATGCTACTTTTTGTGTCATGTGGAAATCAAACCCACAACCTTACGTCTGTGAGTTAGTAATGCTAACCATTACACCAACCATGCTGCTCAACACTAGTACTGGAACTTTCAGGTGACATAACTCATATGCATTTAATCCATTGAATATAGATTTTGGAATGTTTTGTGGTGCCTTAATGGAGAGGTCATGAATAATTCATCAAGAACTGAAAATTAATCTTGCCTATAACACCAAAGATATTGACTTTTAACTGAGTGAGCTATGGGCCTTATTCAGACCTGGTCGCCGAGTACCTCTAATTTGTATTATAGGAAGTATATTCACAGTGCAACTGCATGAGAGAATTTGTGGCAATACATCCAGTCAGCCTGCAATTAATATTTACATTAGTACCTATTGTGGCAATCACCGACAACGTACATTTACATTTTTCTGTGCGTTCCAATATTGTTTTACTCCGTAGTGATAAAGAACATCAGTTTAGTTCTATTTTCCAATTCTCTTGCACACTTCTAAGTAACCAGTTTTACATGACTAACATTTATGTATCGCCTCCGGACACCATTGTGTTTAGTTGTATACAGTAATTCGAATCCAAGCAATTATCACTGGTGCGGATGTGTGTGCATTCCCTGCAGTGGGCCTGACTCAGAGATGCTATTGCAGCAGCGGGTGAGAATTATTGTAGAGTTGCAGCAGCGATAACATGCCAGTGTTGGTATTAGCAGTATATTCAGTGGGGCACCACAGGGAAAAAGAGTTAGGCTCATAGCAGTTATGTTATATTGCTTATGTTAAAGGGATGAGCAGGTTCGGATCTCAGAGATTCGAACCCCCTGGACTTTACAATCTGAGTCCGGTTCGGGACTTCCCGCCAGACTCGGATCCCAGATTGAGGCATAACGTCATCATCCCACTGTCAGATTCTCGCAGGTTTTGAATTCCTTATAAGAAGCCCCGTGTCGCAGCCATTTTCACTCCGGACTTGGAGAGTGAGGGAGACAGAGATGCTGTTGTCCTGTACTGTTCTGGGGTGCTGTCCTGTGGTGTTGTGTGCTGTTAGGGGTGCTGCTGTCCTGTGCTGTACAGGGGTGCTGCAATCCTGTGCTGTCCAGAGGTGCTGCAGTCATGTGCTGTACAGGGGTGCTGTCCTGTGTGCTGTAAAAATAAAAGGGCGCTGTCCTGTGAAATAGAGAACAAAACTTTGGAGGAAAAAAATAGTGAAGCTGCTGCCCCCAGTCAAGACATTGACAATGGATCAACGTCGTCGCTAAGGCCAATGCCCAATGTCATAGAGGGCATGTAAAATCTAAGAAGTAAAAATTAAGAACAAAAAAAATAATTATCTGATGAGAAACGTAAAATTGGCAATATGCCATTCACGACACGAAGTGGCAAGGAAAGGCTAAGGCCTTGGCCTATGTTCATGACTGGTGGTTCAGCTTCTCATGAAGATGGAAGCCCTCCTCCCTCTCGAAAAATTTAAAATATAAAGATAGTTAAAGCATAGGAAACAACTGTGCATTCAGAGATATCACAAATCCCCAAGGAGAGTCCAAGTGTGTCCGCGGTTGCGATGTCTAGGCCTGACCTTCACAAAACTGTATGGGAACAGGAGGCTCCTACCACCATTTGCATGCCCTCTGCAAGTGCTGGGCGGAGCACCACCAGTCCAGTTGCTGAATTGAGATTGAGGATGTACACCAGGACGAGGAGTATATTGGTGTAGCTGGTGCTGAGGAGGAAGTTGATGATGAGGATTCTGATGGTGAGGTGTTTTTTTTGAATAAGCCACCAGTGGAGATAGTTGTTGTCCATGGGATGAAAAAGCCCATTGTCATGCCTGGGCAAAATACCAAAAAATCCACCTCTTTGGTGTGGAATTATTTCTCAATGAGGATGTAAACACTGAAAGGGGTGAGGAATCGGAAGATGAGGATGACTTCTTGCCTCTGTAGAGCAAGTTTGTGCAAGGAGAGATTCATTTCATCCACAGTCGTGTGGCAGACCCTGTCGCTGAAGTTATTGGTTTGTTAAAGTGTGCATGTCCTGTTTATACAACCTAAGGGGGCGGGGAGGGGTCCAAGGACAATTCCATCTTGCACATCTTTTCTTTGTCTGCCATATCATTCCAGGGGTGCTGCCCTATATGGTGTGCTGCCCCTCTTCCCTATCAGTCCAGGGGTGCTACCCCACAGCCGTTTATGTCCAGGGGTGCTGCTGCCTGTCTGCTGGGCTGTGTAATTCTCCAGGGGTGCTGTCTATGCTGTATAAGTCCAGAGGCGCTGCCGTGTACTTCCAGGTTTGCTGCTGTACTTGTTCCTAGGTTTAAACTAAAGCCTAGAGCAGAATATGAAACAAGCTTCAACAGCACAACCAGATTTGTGAAAATATATAGTCGCAAAGGTGGAAATGGAAATTCCAAGTTTGATGAAGTGTTTTCCAATAAATTTGGGAGAGACCACATTTGTGGCCAAAGTCAGTCAGACTCAGAAGAGACAGAATCAACCCAATAGAAAATCTGTGGAGGGAGTTGAAAGTCCGTATTGCCCGGTGACAGCCCCAAAACATGACAGATCTAGGGAAGATCTGCATGGAAGAGTGGGCTAAAATACCTGCTACAGTGTGTACAAACCTGGTTAAGAACTACAGGAAACGTTTGACCTCTGTAATTGCCAACCGAGGTTATATTACAAACTTTTTGATTGTCCAAATATTTATTTTCCGCAAGAATATACAAATAAATTATTAAAAAATCATACAATGTGATTTCTTAGTTTTTTTTCAGATTCTGTCACTCACAGTTGAAGTGTACCTAATATGGAAATTACAGACCTCTCTCATCTTTATAAGTGGGTAAACTTGCACAAGCAGTGGCTGTCCAAATACTTTTTTGCCCCACTGTATATCTTCTAGTGTGCACCAGCATTAGATAGAGGTTCTTCTTAATTATTTCATGTTAGGGACTCAAATAAATGGCTCCAATTAGGCAACCCTAATTTTGATTTATTAATGTTCCACATTCTGGGATTACTTACAAGATGTGCATTTGTTGTACAGAGTTCTTTTTCTTTATATTGTAAATGTTTTCTCCTTAATGATTGTACAATGTAAGTGCTGCGTAGGGTTATCGCAAGACCTTGCGGTGTTAGAACAGAGTTTCAGTGATCTTGCATTGCATCAGCTTTCCATTGCACTGCAGCACTAGATGGCACAGGAGCTCCTGTGAGGCACAAATAGTTACTGAATAAGGGCCCATTATGGAGTCTCCTGGTGGCTTACAGCCAGGAAGCTGTCTGGCTTGCCAAGGCATGCTGGTGGCACAGGGGTTAGCATTGCTGCCTCCCACAGTCCTACTTGTAGTATGAAATGAGTTCAACTGTAGAGTCGTAAGCTTCCCTAGGGCAGGGGCTCAATAACAAAAAATTCAATGCACAGTCCTGCTTAGTACTGTACTGAACCCACCCAAACTCAACTTGCCCGATCCCGGGCTGCTTTGGGGGCTCACGAGGGGCTGCTAAAACATCTAAGGGGCTGCTTTATTTAAAAATAAAATTTGAATAAATAAACAAGACACACAGTTATGCTCACATGTGTGTAACTGGGACACACAGGTATGCTCACATGCGTGTAACTGGGACACACAGGTATGCTCACATGCGTGTAACTGGGACACACAGGTATGCTCTCAGGCGTGTAACTGGGAGCTGGGAAAAACCAAACTAAGGCATCTGCCACAAAATATGTAAATAAAAATGCAATTAAAAAATGGAAAAAAAGAAACCAACAATATTTTCACAAAATAAGTCTCCTGACTCCGTGGAGGGCAAAATATCCAATCTATATCTTGTAGTATAAACCAGTTTATTTGCATCCCATTTAATTAGAGATTATCATAATCCCTGAAAATGGAGAAGGGGGGTTCAAATTCGGAGGCTTTGCCCCCTTGTTTTTCAGTTTGTCCAGTAATGTGGTAATTAATAATTATATATTTGCTTGAAGTCCTTTCCGTTCCACACCAAGATAGGAGTGGAGGTGAAAGCCTGTGTGTTGTTCCTGATTGCGTGTGCCTCTGTAATCACCTTCTTGACACTGTCCTCTTCCTCTTGCCTCTGCACATAATGTAAAAAGTCATCAAATATGGAGGTGGTATGTTTGTAGCTAGCTATGATTCAGAGAACTTGGCAAGCTTTTTCCAGGGGGACCACCTGTCGCTGAAATTATAGGTTTATTAAACTGTGCATGTCCTGCTTAAACAACATAAGGGTGGGTGGGAGAGCCTAAGAGTAATCCTATCTTGCACCTCTTTTTTTTTCTTTGCATCATGTGCTGTTTGGAGCCTAGTTTTTAAAAGTGCCATCCTGTCTGACACTGCAGTGCCACTCCTGGATAGGCCACGTGTTTGTGCCGCCCACTTGTGTCGCTTAGCTTAGTCATACAGCCACCTTGGTGCAACCTTTGGGCCTAAAAACAATATTGTGAAGTGTGAGGTGTTCAGAATAGACTGGAAATTAGTGGAAATTAATGTTATTGTGGTTAATAATACTGTAGGAACAAAAAAAAACACACAGATTCTGTGATTTTAGCTGTTTTTATGTTGTTGTTTTTCAAAATAATCCAGATCCAAAACCAAAACCCAAAAGGGTGTTTTTGGCAAAACAAATCCAAATCCAAAACACGAAAGGAGATCCAAAACCAAAACACAAACCCCGAAAGTGTCCGGTGCACATCTCTACTATATTATAAGAACAAATAATTTTGATTGGCTAATATTTATGCGGGCACATTTGGGTTTTAGAAATTTTTATGTATGGCACTTTCATATATTGTATTTAGCTTGTTTTCTCCAGTGACATACACCTACAGCATAGTAGCTAAATTATACCACAGAATTCTGTCTACATTACAGTGCTATTCTCAGTTATAAATTAATGTTGAATTTGAAACTGAAAATAACTAATGATAAGAAATGACATAATACGGATCTCTCATCAGGTTACTGCACTGTAGTCTGACCTCTTCCTGCTGTGATGATCTCCGCTCTGTTATTACTACACGCCACTCTCTGACCACACTGGCCCTGTCATGGAATGTTCTGGAGGACTCTGGAATAAAACTTATGTGTGAGGGACTGAGACACCCGGCCTGTACCCTGCAGGATCTTAGGTAAGATCTGTCTGAGTGATAATATAACTATTCTCTCAGTAAAAGTCATAGACTATAGAATAGGGTGGTCCTTATTCATATGACAAAAAAATGTTTAAAAATTTTGGTCTGACCCTCTCAAAATCTTGCATTTGGTGTAAAAACACTGTGTTCGAAATCTCATTAAATTATTTTGATATTATGGGGTCGCTGAAGGACCTGTAAACTAGCGGATATAAAATGTTAAGTAATAATATATACAATTAATTATATACAGTATACATTTATTAAAATGTAAAACTTACAAGAAACTTGTGAATGGCAAATTGTTGGGCGATTAAAAGTGAAGTGTTATTGGCCCATTATGCTGCATTATGCTGTTGACTCGATAAAGTTCCGCTTGAGTGACTTTGGGTAGCGCTTTCGATGTTTAGACACTAGCTGGAGAACAAACTGGAGCTCATCCTCGTCCTTCGTTAGGTGGCCTGTAAATTCCTGGATTCATTGGCATGGTTGTTTGTTTTTCCAATGTAAACATACCTAGCCTTGCAAGCCTTTCCTCATATTCCAGCATCCCCATGCCCTTGATTAGTTTGGTCTCCCGCCTCTGAACCTTTTCTAGACTACCACTGGTCTGATGCAGGACAACACAGCAACACTGTACAAGCACAAGACACGGTCACTGAGATAACGGAGACACATCCTCTCTCTACACTCTCCAATGCCGGAGTGAAAATGGCGGGGACGCGCGGCTCCTTATATGGTATCCAAACCCTGCGAGAATCCGATAGCGGGATGATGACGTTTTGCCTCGTTCTAGTTTCCGAGTCAGGCGGGAAAATCCGAGCCTGACTCGGATCTGGGCTCGAATGGTGAAGACCGGTACGGTTCGGTTCTCTGAGAACCGAACTCGCTCATCTCTAATATATACAGTTTCTCATATCCAGCACTCCATAATGCAACACAATACAGCTTGCTCCGGTGCCCTACCTTCAAGAAACATACAGTATACAATCCACCACACGGCCGGTACTCCTGGAGACTAAAATACTGACAGACACAGTTGCTTATGCCAATGTGTCAGGGCTGACACCCTTTTATCAAGACAAACTGTACAATACAAATCAACATATATATATATATATATATATATATATTCACACACATTACCAAGAGCACCTAGTGCATGCACCATCCACCGCTCTCCGGGAGACCCAGTGACGTCATTGGCGCCCACCGGCGATGGCGACCCGGCATCCCCAGGGGGCGTGGTAAGAAGAAAGTGTATACCATCACCATGGTAGCACAGCTGACACAACACAGGATAGCAGTGTTAATACATCATCCAGTAAGCAGCATACACTATATACGCTACGGGGAGAGACAGTCTCATGCGGCTCTGACATGCGTCATGCAGCGGATGTGACAGTAATCAACTGTAGCAATGTCTATGTGTAGTTACAGATATGGCCATAATAAGTATTTTGTGGATCACATTAGGAGTGGAATCCGTGTGAATAAAGACTATTACTGACCCATACTACAGTACATCATACAACTAAATAACACTTAAAAGAAGTATGTTGTGTGTTATTATAGTGATGTAAATCAGTGGGGAATATCCCCCTGCATCCACCAGTGACGTGCAGTGACTTCAATGGCTGGGGAGGCACTGGCTTCTCCAGTACATACCCAGCAGCCTGTGTGTAGAGTCGCCGGCGGGAGAGTGCAGCAGGCGCCGGCGATGCTGAGGCTGTTACCTGACAGGAGGAGGAGAGCGCCGGCCGCCGCTCCACAATGCACTCCCAGCTCCGGCCTTACCTCTGCCGATGATGATCCACTGCTGCCAGCTGCGGGGTACAACGGAGAGCACCTGGCGCGCGCTGCTCCTCTCAGGAAGGCTCAGATCACCCAGGCCCCAGCAGGAGAGAGGAGTCGGGGGAACGAAGAAAGGTAGGCCTTGTTCCTCCGCCTCCTATGGGTGATTGGACAGCGGATCCAGCACTGGATCCCCTGTCCAATCACATGTGCCTTGCTGGCAGGGGAAGCCCGTCGCTGTCAATGAGGCACATGTAGAAGCACCGCTTTGACTGCTTTTTTCAATGGGCATTTACAACCCAATGCTTGGCCCCGCCCACCCGCTCTATCCCCGTTACCATTGTCAGCAGGAGGCACTGCTATCAGTGCCTCCCAAACTAATTTAAGGTCTTAAAATTATTAGAATAATGTAAAGAAGATACTTATGACACAGAATGTGTCATAAGTATCTTCTTTGTATTACTGTAATCATTAATGATGACAGAGGAGGCACTGCCTCCCCTGACTACACGTCCCTGGCATCCACCTAATAGAATGGCTGTAGATAACTCTGCTCCTTATTAAACAGAACAAGTGCCAGCAAAATGTTGTAAATAAATGTGCATGACCATTGATTGACCACAGATCAAACATGTAAGCCGCATATCTGAATCATAAGTGACTGCCAGATGCCATAAAATATGCATAATATGAACCTGTAAGGGAAAGGCGTGAGATCATGTCATAGAAAACATGTATATGAAAGTATATAATTTAATCCCAGTGGTTTAACGGTTTGCAATGTGTGAATCCAACGTGCGTCCTTTTGAAGCAGGTTACGTCACGGTTCCCACCTCTAACATTTTCCGTGACCCCATCAATCATTTTATAGCGTATTGATGCCAAGCTATGTTGGAAGTCCTTAAAGTGACGGGCCACCAGTTGGTCTGATCCCTGTCCTTCCAATGCGGCTCGTATGCTGGATCGGTGAAGGGCGGTCTTTTCTTTAAATTGGCGGATAGTTTTGCCAATATATAGGAGTCCACACGGGCATTTAATGTAGTATACCACAAATCGACTGGTGCATGTAAAAGGGTATTTAATGCAGAATTTTTTGCCTGATCTTGGATGGTAGAAGAATTGGCCAATTTCAAGGCTGCTGCATGTAGTTCAGCCCAAACATTTGTGTGTGTGGGTGTGGTGATGGACACTGTCTGTCTGTACATGCCCTGAGCCTGTAAATAGGGATGGCCGCTTGTATAGTTAGCGCTGTATAATATTGTGTCATGCATTCCACCACTAAGCAGTTGGAACACAAGAACCGGAATTAAAGGGGTGATGTGGCCTCTAACGCATGGGCTTATCGTGGAAGCGCTCAGCCGCGTGACATCACTGATGCTGAAGGTGGAAGGCACGGAGGAGGCTATACATTGGGAACCTCCAGAGTGAAGTATGGTTCCCGTGGGGGCTCGTTTATGATATGAGGAGTCCCGGAGCTGTCAGGCGCACAAGCACTTCCGGTCTGTCATCTTACCTGATGATAAGATAGAGTTGAGGTAATTAGGTATTTTTGAGCTGTATTACTGATATATAAATATGACACTCTGTGCATCAGCATGGCTTACACTGTTGGTGCTGAGGCTATGAGGCAATATAGCGCTTCTCTCCATTTCATTAAGTTTAGCTTATTTGTGGCCTACTTCCTGTATTCAGGTGTACATGGGTAGAGTCGCTTAATGGTCTCTGGGTATATATAGACCAGATGTTGCTTATGGTGAGTTAGTCTTCTTCACTCTGGTTACTGGGTCTTGATAAAGGGCCTCGCTGGGCTCGAAACGTCGACATGATATGTACCTTTGTGACATAATGTGTGTGAATTAAAACTATTCGGGAATTTTCTAAAGAAGACTGATGAGTGCTCTCTCTGAAATATATGGATAATATATATATATATATATATATATATATATATAAAAATATAAAACACAATAGTATCCTTATCTTGCGCCAAACTGGGAGCAGCACAATGGGAGAGATCCCTGTTGAACGACCTCAATAACATACAAAATAAAAACAATTTCCCAAGTGCGCTAAATAAAGCGTATTTACAATGGTTCTTCCAGCGTTATTTTCATAGGTATGGGTTGTATACTGGAGAATGTTTGTATCTGGGGACCTGTAACAGACACCCCTCACCAAATAGTCACCCAAACAAGAGGCCAAAGGCCAATTAGTAAAATATTATTTTAATAGCATACATTTGAACAAATTGAATTTTACATATAGTTCATCATGTAGTGTTCACAAGAAATGTGTCTTAAAATAATGTCAATAAAATATAGCCAGTGCGCTTGTTATATAGTATTAACTCTAGATACTCCCTCACTGTTTTCAAGGTGCGAGCTTGAGAGGGAGTATCTTCACAAACTAGGTTGAGAACTTCTGACTGACAAACCCAACACGTTTCATCTTATCGACTTCATCAGGGGTAACTTGTTTGGGGATAAATAAAGAAATTCTTTTTTTTTTTTATTAAAATGGACTGATGTCCTAAATGTAGAAAACAAACGTTCATGTGTGATATGAGAAGTTATGATTAAGGTAAGTACCTACCGAGTGTAGAAAACAGGCTTATTTGCCATCAATAAGTTTATGCCATAACCTAAAATTATGAAAACTACTCGAATGATTTTCATTAGCTATAGTAGAACATACCTTAGATATAGGAATAAATAAATCTCTTATCCAGCTCCTTAAGGGAGCTTTATTGATGGATCCTTTTAGAAAAACTGGCAGTCCTATATCAATGTTTTTATAGATTGCCTAATAAGGGGGAGAAAAGAGATCTAATGTAAACCGATAATTAAAAGGTTTACAACCAAATATATATAAATTAAATGTATTATAGTTTGTTATATACCGAAAAACATACCTTAAAGATAGTTAATCCTTTCTAAGGCCCCTTGTGGGAGCTATTGGTTAAGGTTCCCCTTGGGGGTGCTCACAGTTATATGTCGGTGTTTTGGTAAACTACCTGATAATAAGAAAAAATGTAGACATATACCAAAAAATCTATATGGTTAGATCTAATAAGTGTATATTTGATTTTAAAATGTCCGAATCTGCTGTGTGCATACCTGGATATGATATCTAAATCTTGTAATCAAGACTATTTCAGATTCGGATGTTAATCCATATAGAATACAACTCTAAAAGAAATATCAGAGTTGATTTATTAATTATTGAAAGGTGTGTCAGTCATTACAAATCACCATCAAAACGTATATAGATGTACATACCAGAGAGTATATAGCTGGTTTGACAATCACAGAGATGCAAGCAATGTAACTTCCTCAATAAATCTCACAGAATAGATCTTTTAGGAAATGAAAAAATTATCACTGATTAAAAAGAGCATAGTTTTAACGATTGCATCAACAATAGTATCCATAATAGTTTACTCTAGCCTCCAAACAACAAACTAGCAAGAGAATTACATCCATGGTAATTAATTGAAGCCTCTAAAAATAAAGCAAACATAAGTAATATACAAACTCACCCTTGAGGATTTTGGCTGTGTGTGGAAGTGACAGAAGGAAGCAGTAATTGCTGCAGCTGCTATTTAAGCTGCTCACACAATTACATCACTTCCTTTAATTAAGAACCACTTGGGAATTAAACTGCCTAAATAAGAGATTGGGTTTCATTTATAAGTCCACACTTTACAGACAGTGCAGATCAGATAGTACAGGTCAGATACAGTGTGGGTTCGATACAGTGCAGGTCAGATACAGTGTGGGTTGGATACACCAATAGTGCATTTTCTGTGACAGCAGGTGGGAGGTGGGCCCCTGATGATAAATGCGGTGTCAGCAATGCTGGAGTGCAGGTGTGCCATCATTGATGGCAGTGTGGGGGTACCGGCAGTGTCCTCTGTTTAGGAGTGTTGGCTGCGTCCTCTGTGTGGTGGTGCCTGTGGTGGTGCCAGTGCAGGGATGCCATCTGCCAATCACTGGAATGGCAGGCACCCAATGACAACATGCCTTACAACTGAACACTCTTTTGGTGCGCTGTATAAAATGATCCCTACATTAAGTAGAAATGTGAACACAGAAAAAGATTGGCTCAGCGTCTCTGACTCGCACAAAGAAAAGCGCAGCTCAGCATTGTGCACAGCTCTCTAAAAGAAAAAAAATCATTACAATCAGCTATAGAGTTGGGACACACAACACTATAAAAAAAAATTACAATGAGCAACATTACTATGTCACTGCAGGTGTCAGTCACCTGTGTCCATGGCTCTCTTGGCATAATTGTATCGCCGATGGTTACCATGCCGTGAGCTAGAGTTTGATTCCCATAAAGCAATGCTAATAGCATGCACAAGCAGCTTCTGATTAAAATTATATGTGGCATGCCTATATTCTATGTGCGAGTGCGTCTATATCTGCATACGAAATGCTACGTTATAGTGATTTCCAGGAAAACACTGTTACATAGCATTTCCTATGCAGCTAAATCTGCAGTCTCACACTGAATATAGGCATGCCACATATCATTCAAATCAGCAGAGTCTGCTTGTGCATCCTTTTTGCATAGTGATGCATATAAGATATTGCTGGTCGTGTGCGTCGGAGATGCACAGTCAGTTCAATGCGAGCAGATCGTTTTCTGTGTTGTCATTCTTAGTTAGAGTGTGTGATCACTTTATACAGTGATCGTGGGGCCCAGCGTCCATTTGTACGGCATGTTAGCATTGTGCGAGCACACTGCAGAAATTGGTGATTGGCGCTTACTGATCAATAGCCATCATTCCGAGTTGTTCGCTCGCTAGCTGCTTTTAGCAGCATTGCACACGCTAGGCCGCCGCCCTCTGGGAGTGTATCTTAGCTTAACAGAATAGCGAACGAAAGATTAGCAGAACTGATGATAAATAATTCTTTGCAGTTTCTTTGTAGCTCCAGACCTACTCACAGATTGCGATCAGCTCAGTCCGTTTAGTTCCTGGTTTGACATCACAAACACGCCCTGCATTCGGTCAGCCACTCCCCCATTTCTCCAGACACTCCCGCGTTTTTCCCAGACATGCCTGCGTTTTTTAGCACACTCCCGGAAAACGCTCAGTTACCACCCAGAAACCCCCCTTTCCTGTCAATCACTCACCGATCAGCAGTGTGAATGAAAAGCGTCCTACGAACACCAGCAAAACTGCTAAGTTTTTAGTTAAATAACTTAGCGCATGCTCGCCGCCTACCATGTGCATTTACTAGCAAATCGCAGCATAGCGAAAATCGGCAATGAGCGAACAACTCGGAATGAGGGCCAATGTGTACTGCAGTGGGTAATAAAATGAGACTTGCAATGTATAACATACTGTCCAGTATATCCAGCATAAAATTGATAACAGAAAAGTATTCGAACCCTAGCTCATTGGCATGGCAACCATCGGCGATACCACTATGCCAAGCGAGCCATGGAGACAGGTGACTGACACCTGCAGTGATATAGTGATTTGATCCATTGTAAGCGCAGCTGGTATATCTGTGTGCATGTCTGAGTCTGACTCTCGTAATTTGAAAAGTCACACTTGTATATCTGTGTAAAAAGTAGCAAGCACAGCTTTTTTTTTTTACTGGTTGGTATATCTATGTGCATTTCTGAGTCTGCATATGAAGCATGACAGAACATGTTTTGGAAAAAATATAAAAAAGCTGCTACTTTTTACTAGAGATGAGCGCCGGAAATTTTTCAGGTTTTGTGTTTTGGTTTTGGGTTCGGTTCCGCGGCCGTGTTTTGGGTTCGACCGCGTTTTGGCAAAACCTCACCGAATTTTTTTTGTCGGATTCGGGTGTGTTTTGGATTCGGGTGTTTTTTTCAAAAAACCCTAAAAAACAGCTTAAATCATAGAATTTGGGGGTAATTTTGATCCCAAAGTATTATTAACCTCAAAAAACATAATTTACACTCATTTTCAGCCTATTCTGAACACATCACACCTCACAATATTATTTTTAGTCCTAAAATTTGCACCGAGGTCGCTGTGTGAGTAAGATAAGCGACCCTAGTGGCCGACACAAACACCGGGCCCATCTAGGAGTGGCACTGCAGTGTCACGCAGGATGTCCCTTCCAAAAAACCCTCCCCAAACAGCACATGACGCAAAGAAAAAAAGAGGCGCAATGAGGTAGCTGTGTGAGTAAGATTAGCGACCCTAGTGGCCGACACAAACACCGGGCCCATCTAGGAGTGGCACTGCAGTGTCACGCAGGATGGCCCTTCCAAAAAACCCTCCCCAAACAGCACATGACGCAAAGAAAAAAAGAGGCGCAATGAGGTAGCTGACTGTGTGAGAAAGATAAGCGACCCTAGTGGCCGACACAAACACCGGGCCCATCTAGGAGTGGCACTGCAGTGTCACGCAGGATGTCCCTTCCAAAAAACCCTCCCCAAACAGCACATGACGCAAAGAAAAAAAGAGGCGCAATGAGGTAGCTGACTGTGTGAGAAAGATAAGCGACCCTAGTGGCCGACACAAACACCGGGCCCATCTAGGAGTGGCACTGCAGTGTCACGCAGGATGTCCCTTCCAAAAAACCCTCCCCAAACAGCACATGACGCAAAGAAAAAAAGAGGCGCAATGAGGTAGCTGTGTGAGTAAGATTAGCGACCCTAGTGGCCGACACAAACACCGGGCCCATCTAGGAGTGGCACTGCAGTGTCACGCAGGATGGCCCTTCCAAAAAACCCTCCCCAAACAGCACATGACGCAAAGAAAAATAAAAGAAAAAAGAGGTGCAAGATGGAATTGTCCTTGGGCCCTTCCCACCCACCCTTATGTTGTATAAACAGGACATGCACACTTTAACCAACCCATCATTTCAGTGACAGGGTCTGCCACACGACTGTGACTGAAATGACGGGTTGGTTTGGACCCCCACCAAAAAAGAAGCAATTAATCTCTCCTTGCACAAACTGGCTCTACAGAGGCAAGATGTCCACCTCATCATCATCCTCCGATATATCACCGTGTACATCCCCCTCCTCACAGATTATCAATTCGTCCCCACTGGAATCCACCATGTCAGCTCCCTGTGTACTTTGTGGAGGCAATTGCTGCTGGTCAATGTCTCCGCGGAGGAATTGATTATAATTCATTTTAATGAACATCATCTTCTCCACATTTTCTGGATGTAACCTCGTACGCCGATTGCTGACAAGGTGAGCGGCGGCACTAAACACTCTTTCGGAGTACACACTTGTGGGAGGGCAACTTAGGTAGAATAAAGCCAGTTTGTGCAAGGGCCTCCAAATTGCCTCTTTTTCCTGCCAGTATAAGTATGGACTGTGTGACGTGCCTACTTGGATGCGGTCACTCATATAATCCTCCACCATTCTATCAATGGTGAGAGAATCATATGCAGTGACAGTAGACGACATGTCCGTAATGGTTGTCAGGTCCTTCAGTCCGGACCAGATGTCAGCATCAGCAGTCGCTCCAGACTGCCCTGCATCACCGCCAGCGGGTGGGCTCGGAATTCTGAGCCTTTTCCTCGCACCCCCAGTTGCGGGAGAATGTGAAGGAGGAGATGTTGACAGGTCGCGTTCCGCTTGACTTGACAATTTTCTCACCAGCAGGTCTTTGAAACCCAGCAGACTTGTGTGCGCCGGAAAGAGAGATCCAAGGTAGGTTTTAAATCTAGGATCGAGCACGGTGGCCAAAATGTAGTGCTCTGATTTCAACAGATTGACCACCCGTGAATCCTTGTTAAGCGAATTAAGGGCTCCATCCACAAGTCCCACATGCCTAGCGGAATCGCTCTGTCTTAGCTCCTCCTTCAATGTCTCCAGCTTCTTCTGCAAAAGCCTGATGAGGGGAATGACCTGACTCAGGCTGGCAGTGTCTGAACTGACTTCACGTGTGGCAAGTTCAAAGGGCATCAGAACCTTGCACAACGTTGAAATCATTCTCCACTGCGCTTGAGACAGGTGCATTCCACCTCCTATATCGTGCTCAGTTGTATAGGCTTGAATGGCCTTTTGCTGCTCCTCCAACCTCTGAAGCATATAGAGGGTTGAATTCCACCTCGTTACCACCTCCTGCTTCAGATGATGGCAGGGCAGGTTCAGGTGTTTTTGGTGGTGCTCCAGTCTTCTGTACGTGCTGCCTGTACGCCGAAAGTGTCCCGCAATTTTTCTGGCCACCGCCAGCATCTCTTGCACGCCCCTGTCGTTTTTTAAAAAATTCTGCACCACCAAATTCAAGGTATGTGCAAAACATGGGACGTGCTGGAATTTGCCCAGATTTAATGCACGCACAATATTGCTGGCGTTGTCCGATGCCACAAATCCACAGGAGAGTCCAATTGGGGTAAGCCATTCCGCGATGATCTTCCTCAGTTGCCGTAAGAGGTTTTCAGCTGTGTGCGTATTCTGGAAACCGGTGATACAAAGCGTAGCCTGCCTAGGAAAGAGTTGGCGTTTGCGAGATGCTGCTACTGGTGCCGCCGCTGCTGTTCTTGCGGCGGGAGTCCATACATCTACCCAGTGGGCTGTCACAGTCATATAGTCCTGACCCTGCCCTGCTCCACTTGTCCACATGTCCGTGGTTAAGTGGACATTGGGTACAACTGAATTTTTTAGGACACTGGTGAGTCTTTTTCTGAGGTCCGTGTACATTTTCGGTATCGCCTGCCTAGAGAAGTGGAACCTAGATGGTATTTGGTAACGGGGGCACACTGCCTCAATAAAATGTCTAGTTCCCTGTGAACTAACGGCGGATACCGGACGCACGTCTAACACCAACATAGTTGTCAAGGCCTCAGTTATCCGCTTTGCAGCAGGATGACTGCTGTGATATTTCATCTTCCTCGCAAAGGACTGTTGAACAGTCAATTGCTTACTGGAAGTAGTACAAGCGGGCTTACGACTTCCCCTCTGGGATGACCATCGACTCCCAGCAGCGACAACAGCAGCGCCAGCAGCAGTAGGCGTTACACGCAAGGATGCATCGGAGGAATCCCAGGCAGGAGAGGAATCGTCAGAATTGCCAGTGACATGGCCTGCAGGACTATTGGCATTCCTGGGGAAGGAGGAAATTGACACTGAGGGAGTTGGTGGGGTGGTTTGCGTGAGCTTGGTTACAAGAGGAAGGGATTTACTGGTCAGTGGACTGCTTCCGCTGTCGGCACAAGTTTTTGAACTTGTCACTGACTTATTATGAATGCGCTGCAGGTGACGTATAAGGGAGGATGTTCCGAGGTGGTTAACGTCCTTACCCCTACTTATTACAGCTTGACAAAGGGAACACACGGCTTGACACCTGTTGTCCGCATTTCTGGTGAAATACTTCCACACCGAAGAGCTGATTTTTTTGGTATTTTCACCAGGCATGTCAACGGCCATATTCCTCCCACGGACAACAGGTGTCTCCCCGGGTGCCTGACTTAAACAAACCACCTCACCATCAGAATCCTCCTGGTCAATTTCCTCCCCAGCGCCAGCAACACCCATATCCTCCTCATCCTGGTGTACTTCAACACTGACATCTTCAATCTGACTATCAGGAACTGGACTGCGGGTGCTCCTTCCAGCACTTGCGGGGGGCGTGCAAATGGTGGAAGGCGCATGCTCTTCACGTCCAGTGTTGGGAAGGTCAGGCATCGCAACCGACACAATTGGACTCTCCTTGTGGATTTGGGATTTCGAAGAATGCACAGTTCTTTGCTGTGCTGCTTTTGCCAGTTTGAGTCTTTTCATTTTTCTAGCGAGAGGCTGAGTGCTTCCATCCTCATGTGAAGCTGAACCACTAGCCATGAACATAGGCCAGGGCCTCAGCCGTTCCTTGCCACTCCGTGTCGTAAATGGCATATTGGCAAGTTTACGCTTCTCCTCCGACAATTTTATTTTAGGTTTTGGAGTCCTTTTTTTTCTGATATTTGGTGTTTTGGATTTGACATGCTCTGTACTATGACATTGGGCATCGGCCTTGGCAGACGACGTTGCTGGCATTTCATCGTCTCGGCCATGACTAGTGGCAGCAGCTTCAGCACGAGGTGGAAGTGGATCTTGATCTTTCCCTAATTTTGGAACCTCAACATTTTTGTTCTCCATATTTTATAGGCAGAACTAAAAGGCACCTCAGGTAAACAATGGAGATGGATGGATTGGATACTAGTATACAATTATGGACGGACTGCCACGGTTAGGTGGTATAAAAAAACCACGGTTAGGTGGTATATAATACAATTATGGATGGACGGACTGCCTGCCGAGTTCCGACACAGAGGTAGCCACAGCCGTGAACTACCGCACTGTACACTGGTTGATAAAGAGATAGTAGTATACTCGTAACAACTAGTATGACGACGGTATAAAGAATGAAAAAAAAACCACGGTTAGGTGGTATATAATTATACAATTATGGATGGACGGACTGCCTGCCGAGTGCCGACACAGAGGTAGCCACAGCCGTGAACTACCGCACTGTACACTGGTTGATAAAGAGATAGTAGTATACTCGTAACAACTAGTATGACTATGACGGTATAAAGAATGAAAAAAAAACCACGGTTAGGTGGTATAATATAATTATACAATTATGGATGGACGGACTGCCTGCCGAGTGCCGACACAGAGGTAGCGACAGCCGTGAACTACCGCACTGTACACTGGTTGATAAAGAGATAGTAGTATACTCGTAACAACTAGTATGACTATGACGGTATAAAGAATGAAAAAAAAACCACGGTTAGGTGGTATAATATAATTATACAATTATGGATGGACGGACTGCCTGCCGAGTGCCGACACAGAGGTAGCCACAGCCGTGAACTACCGCACTGTACACTGGTTGATAAAGAGATAGTAGTATACTCGTAACAACTAGTATGACTATGACGGTATAAAGAATGAAAAAAAAACCACGGTTAGGTGGTATATATTATAATACAATTATGGATGGACGGACTGCCTGCCGAGTTCCGACACAGAGGTAGCCACAGCCGTGAACTACCGCACTGTACACTGGTTGATAAAGAGATAGTAGTATACTCGTAACAACTAGTATGACTATGACGGTATAAAGAATGAAAAAAAAAACACGGTTAGGTGGTATAATATAATTATACAATTATGGATGGACGGACTGCCTGCCGAGTGCCGACACAGAGGTAGCCACAGCCGTGAACTACCGCACTGTACACTGGTTGATAAAGAGATAGTAGTATACTCGTAACAACTAGTATGACTATGACGGTATAAAGAATGAAAAAAAAACCACGGTTAGGTGGTATAATATAATTATACAATTATGGATGGACGGACTGCCTGCCGAGTGCCGACACAGAGGTAGCCACAGCCGTGAACTACCGCACTGTACACTGGTTGATAAAGAGATAGTAGTATACTCGTAACAACTAGTATGACTATGACGGTATAAAGAATGAAAAAAAAACCACGGTTAGGTGGTATAATATAATTATACAATTATGGATGGATGGACTGCCTGCCGAGTGCCGACACAGAGGTAGCCACAGCCGTGAACTACCGCACTGTACACTGGTTGATAAAGAGATAGTAGTATACTCGTAACAACTAGTATGACTATGACGGTATAAAGAAAGAAAAAAAAACCACGGTTAGGTGGTATATAATACAATTATGGATGGACGGACTGCCTGCCGAGTTCCGACACAGAGGTAGCCACAGCCGTGAACTACCGCACTGTACACTGGTTGATAAAGAGATAGTAGTATACTCGTAACAACTAGTATGACGACGGTATAAAGAATGAAAAAAAAACCACGGTTAGGTGGTATATAATTATACAATTATGGATGGACGGACTGCCTGCCGAGTGCCGACACAGAGGTAGCCACAGCCGTGAACTACCGCACTGTACACTGGTTGATAAAGAGATAGTAGTATACTCGTAACAACTAGTATGACGACGGTATAAAGAAAGAAAAAAAAACCACGGTTAGGTGGTATATATTATAATACAATTATGGATGGACGGACTGCCTGCCGAGTGCCGACACAGAGGTAGCCACAGCCGTGAACTACCGCACTGTACACTGGTTGATAAAGAGATAGTAGTATACTCGTAACAACTAGTATGACTATGACGGTATAAAGAAAGAAAAAAAAACCACGGTTAGGTGGTATATAATACAATTATGGATGGACGGACTGCCTGCCGAGTTCCGACACAGAGGTAGCCACAGCCGTGAACTACCGCACTGTACACTGGTTGATAAAGAGATAGTAGTATACTCGTAACAACTAGTATGACTATGACGGTATAAAGAAAGAAAAAAAAACCACGGTTAGGTGGTATATATTATAATACAATTATGGATGGACGGACTGCCTGCCGAGTTCCGACACAGAGGTAGCCACAGCCGTGAACTACCGCACTGTACACTGGTTGATAAAGAGATAGTAGTATACTCGTAACAACTAGTATGACTATGACGGTATAAAGAAAGAAAAAAAAACCACGGTTAGGTGGTATATATTATAATACAATTATGGATGGACGGACTGCCTGCCGAGTTCAGACACAGAGGTAGCCACAGCCGTGAACTACCGCACTGTACACTGGTTGATAAAGAGATAGTAGTATACTCGTAACAACTAGTATGACTATGACGGTATAAAGAAAGAAAAAAAAACCACGGTTAGGTGGTATATATAATACAATTATGGATGGACGGACTGCCTGCCGAGTTCCGACACAGAGGTAGCCACAGCCGTGAACTACCGCACTGTACACTGGTTGATAAAGAGATAGTAGTATACTCGTAACAACTAGTATGACGACGGTATAAAGAACGAAAAAAAAAACACGGTTAGGTGGTATATATTATAATACAATTATGGATGGACGGACTGCCTGCCGAGTGCCGACACAGAGGTAGCCACAGCCGTGAACTACCGCACTGTACACTGGTTGATAAAGAGATAGTAGTATACTCGTAACAACTAGTATGACTATGACGACGGTATAAAGAAAGAAAAAAAAAACCACGGTTAGGTGGTATATAATACAATTATGGATGGACGGACTGCCTGCCGAGTGCCGACTGCCGACACAGAGGTAGCCACAGCCGTGAACTACCGCACTGTACTGTGTCTGCTGCTAATATAGACTGGTTGATAAAGAGATAGTATACAACAATACTACTACTAATATTATATATACTGGTGGTCAGGCACTGGTCACCACTAGTCACACTGGCAGTGGCACTCCTGCAGCAAAAGTGTGCACTGTTTAATTTTAAATTAATATAATATTATGTACTCCTGGCTCCTGCTATAACAACCTGCAGTGCTCCCCAGTCTCCCCCACAATTATAAGCTTTATACATTGATGTGCAGCACACTGGGCTGAGCAGTGCACACAGACTGAGTCACTGTGTGACTGCTGTGTATCGTTTTTTTCAGGCAGAGAACGGATATAGCAGAGAACGGATATATTAAATAAAAGTTAACTTAAAACAAACAACTGCACTGTCTCTGGTGGTCACTGGTCACTGTGGTAAACTCTGTCTGCACAATCTCTCTCTCTCTCTCTCTCTTCTAATCTATTCTAAATGGAGAGGACGCCAGCCACGTCCTCTCCCTATCAATCTCAATGCACGTGTGAAAATGGCGGCGACGCGCGGCTCCTTATATAGAATCCGAGTCTCGCGAGAATCCGACAGCGTCATGATGACGTTCGGGCGCGCTCGGGTTAACCGAGCAAGGCGGGAAGATCCGAGTCGCTCGGACCCGTGAAAAAAAAGGTGAAGTTCGTGCGGGTTCGGATTCAAAGAAACCGAACCCGCTCATCTCTACTTTTTACACAGCTATATAATACAGCTCAGTATCATTTTCAATGGGGCAATGCATGCAATCAGCTCAATGCAGAAAAAAACCAAAACATTTTCTGTGCTTACTCTGGTACTGTAGTTACTGTGAGTGATCATGAGTGCCCCAGTCATATACAGTACTGTATAAGCATGGTATTACTGCATCACTGCCGCTGCGAAATTGGAAGGTCCAAGAACATGGCACAAGTCATGGTGTGTAAAAAAAATTAGATTTGTAATGTCAAATATACAGAACGTTATTAGTGATCATGCACGAGCACAGCAAAATTTGCAGTGTGTAAGAGAGCAACTGCTATCATGGTAAGGCTTGTTAAACGTACATTACAGTATATCCACCATAATATAATATGCTACTTTATTTTGTTTGGTGCATTTGAGATGGGGAAAATAAAGCATCTAAAAAAAAGTAGTTCTTAAACTATAAGCCTCGTTTCACTTTACAATGGAGACTTCACAGATGCGCAATGGTGGTTTTGAAAAGCGACACCTGGTGGATGAACACCAGTATTGCACCCACTGGAGTCTCAATTCATTACATTGTGGCTGAATAGACAAGTTTTTCGCACTACACACCACACAGAGGATAGATGAGCATGGCTACATCTGTACCTATACCTGTTGTTCATTTGACCGAAAAGTAACAGGGCCCAGTGCATTCCAGGGGGGGGGCGCCATCCCCACGTGGAAGGTCACCCACTTCCTGCCTTGCTTGCTTCAGGAAGCAGGTCCCTCTAGCTTGGCCCTTCCATCTTCCAAGTGATGTTTGGGAAGATGGCACATGTGCACTAGAGAGCAAAAACACAGTGCTAGAGTTTTTGCTTTTACTGTGCAGTGCTCGTCCACCAGCCTGGGCAGGGTAATTAGTCCCCACTTCCTCCCCCTTTCAGTGCCACTGGGGCTCACTATTAGTGTCTTCCACTTTACCGGGGTGGGAAAGTGCACAGTGCCACTACCAGCTACATGCAGTGGAGATATCGGGCTCACTATTAGCGGCTGCGACTATACAGGGGAGAAGGCTTTGTGCCACTGTCGGGTAAATTGGGGTGCTCAAGAGACAGAGGACTAGCAGCAGAAGCATCTAATGCAGTACAGGTATTATTAGGCTCACTAGGAGGTGGCACAGTGATCGTGGGTACCTGAGGATAAGGTTGGCAATTGCAGGTGCTGGCAGGAGTGGGGGACACAGTCAGTGAGTGTACACAGATGGGGGACAATGACAGTGATCATGGTTCTGGCCGGGGGGGAGTAACAGTGAGACTGACATGCAGCAGCTTCGGTCCTCCACCTGCTCTGTGGCTGCTGGTACCATGATAACAGAAGAAGTTTGGCAGTGATAGACTGCTGCAGATACCCCTAATTTTCCTCCTGTCTCCCTGACCAGCACTGCCGCTGTCCCGGGCTGTCAGCCTGGCAGTGATGGGCATGTGGATAGTGAGTGGTGACAAAAGTAGGAGGACACTGATTGTCAGTGTTCACCTACTAATTGTTCAGTTGGGGATGGGAAAGTGTGGGGGGGGGGGGGGAGTTCCCCCTACACTAGAATGATTAGTTGTGAAAAACCAAACCTGTTTTCCCTACTGGTTGAACTGTTTTGGCATTTGAGAGCAAATGGATGATTAAAATTTGCTCCCACACACTGCCACATTATCATTCAACTAGTTGGAATGATATCATCCTGATGTATGGCCAGTATAAGGAAACATGAAGCAGCTACACATCAGACTACCCTCATTTATAATCAGTAACTCAGTAACCACATTATCAGTGACTGCACCAACAGCTTAACAGCTGATATATACACTGTCACGATGATTCACACTCAGATCGCTAGATAAGACGGATGGTCATGATGGGTGATGTCTACAGGTTACCTTATTATCATAACACCAATCCTGCCACCACTAAGAGTTAGACCGGGCGATGCCACATCCACTGTAGCTCTTCAGTTCCACTCAACCAGAAAAATCTACCTTTGAATCAGTAGCTTATGGCCTTAGGAGGTTGTGGGCTTTAAGGATCACAGAGTATCAGAATTAAAAATTAGGTTTTCATTTTAAGTAATCACTTCAAAGCTTATGTTTACAAAAGCGCGCACCCCGTGAAGCCCAGTGAGATACGAAAGCATTGCTGGGCTGTGATCGCCTCTGCCTGATTTACAGGCAGAAGCGGTCGCAGGGCGGGAGGGGGCGTCAGAATGCCTTTGGTGGGGCAAGGTCCGGACAAGTCCAGGGGTGTCCGGACCGTTGCGGGGGCGGGCCCGGCAGCTGCGTGATGTCACACGCAGCCACTTCGACCCAGAATGCGGCAGTTAGCCAGCGCAGGGAGCTACTGTACTTGGCGGGTGTAAAAGCATCGCCGCCATGTGATGCATGTGCACCAGTCTGTGGGGGCAGGGCCTGGGGGGGGCAGTGCTGGGCGTCCCCCCACAAGTCTGAGAAACTGATCGTAGATGTGCTAAATTTAGCACATATACGATCAGCTCTGAATTACCCCCTGTGTCGTCCCTGGCTTCTATGTTTGACCCACAAGCTGTATCATAAACCAACCTCTGTCAAAACAGATCCTGTGATCCGTATCTTCACACAGTATAAACACACAATTGGTACATGTAAGGCATGGTTGCTCAATCCAGGTGACGTACTCCCAGGCAGTTATTGGGCAGGATTCCGTTCTTTTCCCCGCTTTCCACACCTGTTCTGTTTCTGTAGAATATACATTGCAGCAAAATGCAAATTGAATAATACCATTCTCAATTATGACTGTAGTACTGGTCGCACAGCTTGAATAACTTCTATGAAAATGACCCCTTATTTATTTTGTCCCAAACACATCTGTGTTATTCATGACAGTTTAGGGGGTGCTACCACGGGCAAAATAAATCTGCACAAAAAAAAAGGGAAGAAAGAGGGTTCGGAATGCCCTAAAGTGGTGCACACAATCTTATATTAAAATATAACTTTTATTATTATATATAATAAAACCAGCGAATTTTAAGAAAAAAGGTAAGAGAGTGTAAATAAGATAGAAATTGTGATTAAAATTGAAAAAGCTGCGCACTAGATGTCATCCGTATAGTTCCTAAATTCTAATATTGGAACAATGAAGAGTGTCCTAGAGGTATATGCTTTCTCTATAACTGTATATCTGTTATTCTAAACTCCTAGAATAAGTGTCTCTATTTTTCAAGTCCCTCTCGGGATATGTACTGTGAGACCGTTATGGAAACAGGACTCCTATTTTCTTAATATATAATAGTAACAAAATGATAGTAGTGCTCCAATGGTTTGCTGTGTTAAATGATAAACATAATGAAATGATCTTCCAACAATGTGTGTTATGTTTTTATTGTATCACTGGAATGATAACATAATTCTTAGGCTTCAATTGTACCACAGAGGCATCTGTATATTCTCAGTTCATTTGATACTGTTACATCCACTGTGAATGAGTCATGTGTGTAGTGATACAATTGTAACACATGCAGGAGAAACAGCAGGTGTCTGATTCTCAGATTGAACTCTAACAGCCTTATGGTTCTTGGCTGTTTATGTCTGACAATCTAATCTCAGTTTAATTGTGACAATTGTAACACATGCAGGAGAAACAGCAGATGTCTGATTCTCAGATTAAACTCTAACTGTTCTTGGCTGTTTATGCCTGACAATCTAATCTCAGTTTAATTGTGACATGAGGATGGACTTATTTGCAGCTCACGTTGCTGCTTATCACAATGGGTTAAACTTTCCCCGTCACAATGTTTATTGGTGATTAATATTCACCTTAACACAGTATTAATTAGGCACTTTCCCCTCGGAATCACTATAATGTTATAATGTATTCGCTCCTAAATTATTCATAAAGGAGCATTCAAAGTTTATTCTTTTGAATTAGATTGAGACAGAGATAGAGCAGGCTTATTGAATAGCAATTAGGCATTCATTAAGCATGTGAACCATGTCACTGATGCCCCAGTATATATGCAGTCCTTTGAACAGTGCTTTATAGTATAAGTATACTGTTTATGTTAAAACTGAGTACTGCATCTATAAGGACATTAATTAAAGGTATTTACTACATGTCATTAATTCTGCTCAGTAACTTTCAATGCACACAATAGAGTTACATATATTTCTCAATTAAGCTGTTTCCTACTCAAGGAGCACTTGATATATCCTTCACTATGCACAGATTGCTTCCAGGTTCTCCCCTAAATGCCGGTATTTAGGGGAGAACCTGGAAGCAATCTGGTTCTGCCTCTGATGAAGCAAACAGCGAAGCGTGCGTCAGGCTAGCTGTGCACTTTAGACAGTCTCCATATCATGTTAGAATAGGAAGGATATAACCATATGAGGAGTGTCATCCCATGCAAATTGCAGGGAAATAGGAAACAGTCTTGTCAGATACCAGACTCCAGTGTGCATTGTGAAATTCAGTGTGCATAGTGAAGGATATATCAAGTGCTCCTTGAGTAGGAAACAGCTTAATTGAGAAATATATGTAACTCTATTGTGTGCATTGAAAGTTACTGAGCAGAATTAATGACATGTAGTAAATACCTTTAATTAATGTCCTTATAGATGCAGTACTCAGTTTTAACATAAACAGTATACTTATACTATAAAGCACTGTTCAAAGGACTGCATATATACTGGGGTATCAGTGACATGGTTCACATGCTTAATGAATGCCTAATTGCTATTCAATAAGCCTGCTCTATCTCTATCTCAATCTAATTCAAAAGAATAAACTTTGAATGCTCCTTTATGAATAATTTAGGAGCGAATACAGTATAACATTATAGTGATTCCGAGGGGAAAGTGCCTAATTAATACTGTGTTAAGGTGAATATTAATCACCAATCAACATTGTGATGGGGAAAGTTTAACCCATTGTGATAAGCAGCAACGTGAGCTGCAAATAAGTCCATCCTCATGTCACAATTAAACTGAGATTAGATTGGCAGGCATAAACAGCCAAGAACCATAAGGCTGTTAGAGTTCAATCTGAGAATCAGACACCTGCTGTTTCTCCTGCATGTGTTACAATTGTCACAATTAAACTGAGATTAGATTGTCAGACATAAACAGCCAAGAACCATAAGGCTGTTAGAGTTCAATCTGAGAATCAGACACCTGCTGTTTCTCCTGCATGTGTTACAATTGTATCACTACACACATGACTCATTCACAGTGGATGTAACAGTATCAAATGAACTGAGAATATACAGATGCCTCTGTGGTACAATTGAAGCCTAAGAATTATGTTATCATTCCAGTGATACAATAAAAACATAACACACATTGTTGGAAGATCATTTCATTATGTTTATCATTTAACACAGCAAACCATTGGAGCACTACTATCATTTTGTTACTATTATATATTAAGAAAATAGGAGTCCTGTTTCCATAACGGTCTCACAGTACATATCCCGAGAGGGACTTGAAAAATAGAGACACTTATTCTAGGAGTTTACAATAACAGATATACAGTTATAGAGAAAGCATATACCTCTAGGACACTCTTCATTGTTCCAATATTAGAATTTAGGAACTATACGGATGACATCTAGTGCGCAGCTTTTTCAATTTTAATCACAATTTCTATCTTATTTACACTCTCTTACCTTTTTTCTTAAAATTCGCTGGTTTTATTATATATAATAATAAAAGTTATATTTTAATATAAGATTGTGTGCACCACTTTAGGGCATTCCGAACCCTCTTTCTTCCCTTTTTTTTGTGCATTCTCAATTATGACCATTCCAATATGAAATGGGCTTTATCGCTATATATACCAGCATTGTATCTACATTACACTGTATGTTCTGTAAAATACTGAGTGTGAGGCTGGGAATGATAAGAAATGACCTAATCCAGATCCCTCATCTCCCATCAGGTTATGCGAATGTAATCTGACCTCCTCCTGCTGTGATGATCTCCGCTCTGTTCTTACTACAAGCCGTTCTCTGACTAGACTGGACCTGTCAGGGAATGCTCTGGGGGACTCTGGAATACAGATTCTGTGTGAGGGACTGAGACACTCAGACTGTGTCCTACTGGAACTTAGGTAAGATCTGTCCAACTATTTATATTTCTGTTCTCTAAAAAAAGGAACATATGGTCCAACTGAGAAATGTACACAAACCCAATCGTTTACGTATACCTCTGATGGTTGTAGACTTGTGTCTGCAATTATGGTCATGGTGCCCCCTACATCACATCATGATTTATTTATTTATTTATTAACAGATTCTTATATAGTGCAGCAATTTCTGTTATTGCTTTACAACAGGAAACAACAGTGATAAAACAAAACTGGATAATAACAGACAGTCACAGAGGTAGGAAGGCCCTGCTAGCAAGATTGAGATGTTGCAGTTGTTTGGCGTGAGGGACTGCAATGTCCATCCTTCCTGAAAACGGGAATGACGGCCCTGTGTATTTGGCATGCTCAAACCAGTGACTGCATCCATGGACGCAACTTCACTGGCTTTAGTAGCATGAATTTACAGGTCTTCCTGAGTAACCTGAGGGTGACTCAAATGACCAATGTTCACACAGATGATCCGATGCTGCATCCTCAGACACAGCAGTAGATCACAGAAGGCGGTGCCTAGTTCCACAAGATACCTCCCTCAGACACAGCAGTAGATCACAGAAGGCGGTGCCTATTTCCACAAGATACCTCCCTCAGACACAGCCGTAGATCACAGAAGGCGGTGCCTATTTCCACAAGATACCTCCGGCAGCATTAGCATATGTACACACAGCAGCTGTGCCCAATGATGCAACTGCTGTGTGTACTGCTTCCATTTCTGAATCATGTGTACTGCTTCCATCTCTGAATCAGGACTATTAATACAATAATTAATATTAATTAATAGAATACATACTTAATACAATATATACTTATCTCGATTCTAAACTGAATGACGTTAGGTGCTCCTGCAGGTCATGGAATATCACTGTGCGGTACAGTATGTCTAAGGCAATCTGAGGTCATTTAATTATCAATACTCTAAGGTAACACAAAGCAGCTACACATCAAACTACCCTCATCTATAGTCAATAACTCTATAAACACCTACAGCCTAATAGCCGATATACTGTTTACACAAATATTGTATCTACATCACATGATCTAATTCTGTCAGTGATGACATCATGATGAGTGTGAGGCTGGAAATGATAATGTCACAATCCGTGTAATTCATCACCATTTCTTACCTTCCAAGTGTCTCCTGAGACTGGCCCAGTGCTCCAAGCCTGGATTCCAACTGCACTGTCTGCGTGTAGCACGCTGTGTAACATGGCCTCAGTCTCTCACATGCTAAAGTTCAAACAAACTTTCCCTCCAGATTCAAACATTGGCGCAGCCATGTTTGGATTCATCACATGTTGCTTTACAGCCTATCAGCTGCACTCTGGACTCTGCCTGATTACCCAGCCAATTCCTGCTTCCCAGCTGGTATAAATATCCTGCATAAAGGCTGCCTAATCGTCAGTGGTTTGGTTGTCAATCCTTGTACACATGTTTCTCCTGTTTGTGGAATCTACAGCTTGTTCTTCCAGGTATTCCAGCTCCTATGATCCAGCTCCACTAAGAGACCAACACCAGTTACCATCCTGCGGTGCAGCCTGACTTATCTGCTACGATCCTGACATTGCCTTCCAGCTTCCAGCATTGGTCCTGCTCCGCTTCCAGCAGTGTCCTGGTATCATTCCTTCTTCCATTGTCTGCAGCCAGGGCCGGCTCCAGGCCTACTGACACCCTGAGCGAGAAAATGTCAAAGCGCCCCCACCCCCATATGGAAAAGTGGGTGTGGCCTCCTGGAAAAGTGGGTGGTCTCACAACTTCATATTATCACACTACAAATAAATATATTTTCACACCCCCTCTACGCACACAATTAGCAGCCTTACACATAACATAGTAGTGTTCCTTACACACAATGTCTCCAGTATAGTGCCAGATTACACATCTCCAGTAAGGTGCCAGATACACATAATGTCTACAGTAGCGCAGTGCCAGCTACACATGACATGCCCCGCAGCAGTGCCAGCTACACAAGACATGCCCCGCAGCCGTGCCAGCTACACATGACATGCCCCGCAGCTGTGCCAGCTACACATGACATGCCCCGCAGCCGTGCCAGCTACACATGACATGCCCCGCAGCAGTGCCAGCTACACATGACATGCCCCGCAGCAGTGCCAGCTACACATGACATGCCCCGCAGCAGTGCCAGCTACACATGACATGCCTCACAGCAGTGCCAGATGCATATGACATGCCCCACAGCAGTGCCAGATGCATATGACATGCCCCACAGCAGTGCCAGGTACACATGATATGCCCCCCAGCAGTGCCAGCTACACATGATATGCCCCCCAGCAGTGCCAGCTACACATGATATGCCTCGTAGCAGGCCTGGTACACATGCCTCACAGTGCCAGATATGTCCCCAGTGCCAGATACACCTGCCGCACAGTGCCAGATATTCCCTCAGTGCCAGATACGCCCCACAGTGCCAGATACACCTGCCCCACAGTGCCAGATACACCTGCCCCACATTGCCAGATATGCCCTCAGTGCCAGATACACATGCCCCCCATTGTCAGATACACATGCCCCCCAGTGTCCGATATGCCCCACAGTGTCAGATATGCCCCACAGTGCAAAGATACACATGCCGCACAGTGTCAGATACACATGCCCCACAGTGTCAGATACACATGCCCCACAGTGTCAGATACACATGCTCCACAGTGTCAGATACACATGCCCCACAGTGCCAGATATGCCCTCAGTGCCAGATACGCCTGCCCCACAGTGCCAGATACACATGCCCCCCAGTGTCAGATACACATGCATCACAGTGCCAAATATGCCCCCAGTGCCAGATACTCCCCCAGTGCCAGATACGCCTGCCCCACAGTGCCAGATATGCCCTCAGTGCCAGATACACACGCCCCCCAGTGTCAGATACACATGCCCACAGTGTCAGATATGCCCCACAGTGCAAAGATACACATGCCCCACAGTGTCATATACACATGCCCCACAGTGTCAGATACACATGCCCCACAGTGTCAGATATGCCCCACAGTGTCAGATATGCCCCACAATGCCAGATACACATGCCCCACTATGCCAGATATGCCCCCAGTGCCAGATACACATGCCCCACAGTGCCAGATATGCCCCCAGTGCCAGATACGCCTGCCCCACAGTGCCAGATACACATGCCCCCCAGTGTCAGATACACATGCCCCCCAGTGTCAGATACACATGCCCCACAGTGTCAGATACACATGCCCCACAGTGTCAGATACACATGCCCCACAGTGCCAGATATGCCCTCAGTGCCAGATACGCCTGCCCCACAGTGCCAGATACACATGCCCCCCAGTGTCAGATACACATGCACCACAGTGCCAAATATGCCCCCAGTGCCAGATACTCCCCCAGTGCCAGATACGCCTGCCCCACAGTGCCAGATATGCCCTCAGGGCCAGATACACATGCCCCCCAGTGTCAGATACACATGCCCCACAGTGTCAGATATGCCCCACAGTGCAAAGATACACATGCCCCACAGTGTCAGATACACATGCCCCACAGTGTCAGATATGCCCCACAGTGTCAGATATGCCCCACAGTGTCAGATATGCCCCACAATGCCAGATACACATGCCCCACTATGCCAGATATGCCCCCAGTGCCATTTACACATGCCCCACAGTGCCAGATATGCCCTCAGTGCCAGATACACATGCCCCACAGTGCCAGATATGCCCTCAGTGCCAGATACACATGCCCCCCAGTGTCAGATACACATGCCCCCCAGTGTCAGATACACATGCCCCCCAGTGTCAGATACACATGCCCCACAGTGCCAGATATGCTCCCAGTCCCTGAAACACATGTCCCTGAAACACATGTCTCCCCCCCCCCCCCAGTGCTGCCCACCTGCGCTGCTGCCGATGGTCCTCTTGGGCTCTTGGGCGGGGAGGAGGAGGCGGCGGCTGCTGCTCTGCTGTGAGAACGGGGAGGAGAGCGCAGCGTGCGCCTCTCCTTCCCCTCAGTCTCCGGAGGGTAGGCGGCTGGGGGCACTAAACCAAACTCAGTGCGTGCTACGGCACTATGTGGCGCCAGCGGCGCGCACTGAGAAGTTTTGCATAGTCCCGCCCCCAGCACAGAGTCAGCCACTGACTGCTGGCTGGGAGTGGGACTCGGAGGCTGGCCGGGGACGGAGCTGGAGCCGCACAGACACAGGACCAGGCTCCAATATGGCGGTGCCAGCGTGCGGCGCCCATTAAGGGTGGCGCCCTGCGCGGCCGCTCTATTGGAACATGCCTGGAGCCGGCCCTGTCTGCAGCATCGCTCTCTATCCTCCATAGTGAATTCGTCACTGGCTTCCAGCGTTTCATCCACATTGCTTTCAGCTTCCACCAGTGCTCTGTGTCACTATCAGTCTACAGCGGTGCTTCACATCATCTCCAGTTCCACTCTCCATCTCCAGTGGTATCCCTATATTGCTCTGCTCACCATCG
This sequence comes from Pseudophryne corroboree, assembly GCF_028390025.1. Classification (NCBI taxonomy): domain Eukaryota; kingdom Metazoa; phylum Chordata; class Amphibia; order Anura; family Myobatrachidae; genus Pseudophryne; species Pseudophryne corroboree. The sequence continues at coordinate 56,584,050 of NC_086446.1, read as the reverse complement.
GACTCTAAACTTCAGCGGTGAGTTCAGTACACCTTATGTTCACAACGGTTCCATCCGTTACTCTCTGCAGTAATGCCAAGTACCACTTCAACTTCTGTGCTCCTGTGTTTACCCCAGCCTCTGTGTATCATCTGCTGGGCAGTACCAGCTCGTTCCTTACCTCAGCGGTTAGCTGTGGCATACAGACTTTCCAACTCCGGATTTGGCAAGGACTTTAACATCTTGTTCTGCAAAGCCACAGCACGTATTAGCCCTGCATTTCTAGGAACTGTACTGTATATATCTCTGCACGTCTACTGTTGAAGTCATTACATAACCAAGGTGTCTAAATTGTGTGTTCAATAAACTGATTTTCATTTTTATAATTCCGTTGTCGTGGTCATGCCTTCGGGCATTTGGTACTAGATCTCCTGTATGTCTTGGAACCCTATTCTACCTTCACGGTTCACTTACACTCCAGCCCCTACAACTGAGGCCTCTTCATGTCAGCCTCAGCCCTCAGTTGTGACAGATAAGAAATGACCTAATACAGATCCCTCATCTCTCACCAGGTTACTGAGCTGTGGTCTGACCTCCTCCTGCTGTGATGATCTCCGCTCTGTTCTTACTACAAACCGCTCTCTGACCAGGCTGAACCTGTCAGGGAATGCTCTGAGGGACTCTGGAATAAAGCTGCTGTGTGAGGGACTGAGACACCCGGCCTGTTCCCTGCAGGATCTGAGGTAAGAGCTGTCCTACCTTATATATATCTGTTCTCAATACAGAACATGTGGTCTAATTGAGAAGTGTACGCAAACTCTATAGTTTACATACATCCCCGAGGGTTGTAGATCTGGGGCAGCAATGATGATCGCAGTGCCCCCTAAGCAGTGACATGATTGAGATGCTGCGGCTGTTTGGGGAGGAGGGGCGTTGATTCCCAGCATTCCTGAAAACTGAGGTGTGTGGGCCCTGTGTGTTTGGCATGCTGAAGCCAGTAACTGCAAATTTAGACGCAGCTTCACTGGCTTTAGCAGTTTGAATTTTCAGGTCATCCTGGGCAATCTGAGGGTTACTCAGATGACCAACGTTCACAGTTGAGGATTATTAAAGTAAGAAAAGGATAATCACATGAGGGAAGAGGCCCTACCCATGAGAGCTTACATTGTAAAGGGGAGGGGCAGACAGACAGGGATGACACAGATGGGGAAGACCGAGCGTGGAACAGAGGGTTAGGATGAGATTTGGCATATACATCCCTTTACTTGTATGTGTATACATGCATACATATACTGTATTTGCACAGACATATATTTATATATATATAATATATGCTCCTTATTGTACTCCATTCCCCCATCTGTAAGTTTTGTTCTTGTGGGCAATAAGAGTGTTAGCGACCCCTTCTCTCTGTACCCTCAACGCGTTTCTCCGCACCCCAGGCGGCTTCTTCAAACACGGATAAAATCAAATTGATGGATATTCTTATATGAGGCTTTGCGACTGCCTTCTACTGTTTACAATTAGTGTATACTATTGTCTATTTAAAAGGTATCAGATACCTCAATTTTATTTGATTAATATGCTGTGGTCAAACCATTTTTAAATTGTTTATATGTTTTGTCTAATAAAGTGTTTTATATACTTTTGGGTACACCATTGGTATTGAGCGCTGACCTGGTATTTTTCTGTATTTGTCTTGTTGTTTAAGGAGGCTGGCTACCTCCTTACCAGGTGGCAGCTAATCCCAGGGTTCTAATCACAGTGTCAGGAATCGACTTACCAGGCTAACATCCGTCCGCCGCTGCGGACTCCGTCCTGGCTCCCTGCGGTCACCTGTCACCTGTGCCCCTGCCATGGGGCATCGTCAGGATCCTGTGAGCACTGCTGAGACAGCGGGCGTGTAGTGCGCCGCGTCCCCGCTGGGCCGCGGCGTGGGCGCCGCCATGACAGTCTGCAATGGTCAGTATGCTGCGGCCAATCCGGTGCGTGGCCGCACCCACCTTTCCTGCACTCATCCAATCCCTGCACACCATGGGGTATATAGGAGGCTACCGGTTCAGTTCACAGGCATCCTGGACTTTGTGTCTAATCTGCGACCTACATGAAAGGATCGGTTCCTGTCTCTCCTGAGTTCCTGGTTCTCTGCTAAGAACGTTATTCTCCTGGTGATTCTGCATTTCTCCCGTGGAACTTCAAGGCTCAGCAATACCAGCAACCTGCATAAGGCCTCACACTCATCACCACCTTGTGTGCTTCAGCCTGCAGTTGAAGACTAAACTCCAGGTGTGTTCATTCCTCCACCTGTGACACAGCTTGCTGCTGCCAGTGCCTCATCACCTGCACTGTGAGTTGGTCTCCTGCTTATGCTCAGGTTTGCCATTTCATCTACTGCCTTAGTTTCCCGTTTTAACCCTGCACTGGTTTCCAAGCCAGAACCATTCCATAAGACATTTGTTCTTCTGATTTATATTCCGGATATTATTTCTCAAATCCATTTATCATTCCTTTGCCATAGACTTTCAGATTCATTACTGAGTGATTGACTTTTTTCCACCTGTTATTATTATTTCTGCTGCAATAACTGTTATAACATCTGCCTAATAAAAATACCATTGCGCTCATGCGCAGGAACGTTATTCAACCTCCTCGTTTCCTTCCTTCCACCTCCACTGACCCACTAGCGCCCCCTCCGGGGACACAGACCAAACACAATCTGACACACAGTTCTGCTCAGCGCCACAAAACCTTCTTTTTTTTTTTTGCCCATTGTATCTACATTACACAGTATTATTCTGTTAGTGATGACGTCATGCTGAGTGTGAGGCTGGAATTATAAGAAATTACCTAATCCAGGTCCCTCATCTCCCATCAGGTTACAGGACTGTAGTCTGACCTCCTCCTGCTGTGATGATCTCCGCTCTGTTATTACTACAAACCGCTCTCTGACCAGACTGGAGCTGAAAGACAATAATCTGGAGGACTCTGGAATAAAGCTTCAGTGTAAGGGACTGAGACACCCGGCCTGTGCCCTGCAGAGTTTTGAGTAAGATCTATCTTTATAAAAATGTCCTATTAACACAGAACATAGGGCCTAAATGAGAAATGTACACACATCCGATGATTTACATACATCTCTTATGGTTTTAGATCTGTGTCTGCAATGACTTTTGCTTTCCCCCCTAAATGCATCATGATTGAGATGCTGCAGCTGTTTTGGTGGAGGGGCGACGAACAGTGTTCCTGAAAACATGGGAGTGTTGGCAATGTTTTCTGGGCATGGCTTTATTATTGTAAATTTACCAGTCATCCTGAGTAACACTCAGCTTACTCAGGTGACCAATTCTCACACAGGTGAATGGATGCGGCAGAGGATCAGAGAAACCAACAGGATGCGTCTATTAACACAAGATGTCTCCTGCGGTATTAGCATCATTTAGCATAGCTGCAGCGTACAAAGGTGGTCATTCCGAGTTGTTCGCTAGCTGTTTTTACGGACGCTATGTAGCACGGCACTTCTGGGCATGGGAATGCGGCGCAATGCGCACGCGCGACGTACTTTCACAACAGCCAAAGTAGTTTCACACAAGGTCTAGCGACGCTTTTCAGTCGCACTGCTCGCCGCAGAGCGATTGACAGGAAATAGGCTTTTCTGGGAGGTAACTGCCCGTTTTCTGGGAGTGTGTGGAAAAATGCAGGCGTGTCAGATAAAAACGCAGGCGTGGCGGGGGAATCGCAGGCGTGGCTTGCTGAACGCAGAGCGTGTTCATGACGTCAAAACAGGAACTAAATAGTCTGAAGTGATCGCAAGGTAGGAGTAGGTCTGGAGCTGCTCAGAAGCTGCACAATCTATTTTTTGTAGCCGCGCTGCGATCCTTTCATTCTCACTTCTGCTAAGCTAAGATACACTCCCAGAAGGCGGCGGCTTAGCGTTTGCACGGCTGCTAAAAGCAGCTAGCGAGCGAACAACTCGGAATGAGCGCAAAAGTCACAGCCGCTGTAGTTACTGCGTCCATCTCTGAATCAAGCCCATAGACCACACAAGGCAACACCACAGAAAATGGAGCTACTGTCATTTCCTTTTATAGGCGGGATGTACTAATGTACATTGCTGCCCAGCGCCATGATGCTGATCGCATATGTACTTACATATGCGATCAGCATTGTGGAGGACAGCTCTTCCGATAAGAGCTGCCCTCTGCGATGCGCAGCGGCTTCCCGACTTCCGGGATTCGGCCCCGGGAGTAAGAGTGCGCAAGGAATGCTGGGAGGGATACGATTGGATCCCTCACACAGCGCCACGGAGAGAAGCCCATAGGCTTCTATGGGGTATCGCCAGCAAAAGGTGGCAAACTCCGCTGCGGCGCTGGGCTGCCGGCTGGGGGATAGTACATCAGGAAAATGCGGTAAACAGGGGGTTTACCGCATTTTTCGCTTCGTACATCCCACCCTATTATGTCTTTTAAGCTGAGCAAAAATAAGGAACTACATTTATTGTTAATTAAACTTTCTCTATCATCCATAGGGGATACTGGGGTGCAGATTACTGTGGGGTATAGATGTGTCCATTGAGTCGGTGCACTTTAAATATTTGGCTCCTCCCCTCTATGACCCTCCCAGCAGCCAGTTTTAGAAAAAGTGCCCTCAGAGCCGGACACTACTGTGGAGGGCTCCAGAGATTTTTCATTATTTTCTTTAATATTTTTTATTTTAGGGGCAGCTACTGTAGTTGGCCCCTGGCTGCCTCCTGCGTGGTAGCTACCGGGGGGACCCATTCCCACCTCGTGAGGTTGGCACTCGGGTCCCTGGCTGCAAGGACATGTGTCCCAGGGTGCCTCGACACAACTGCATGCAGCATACTTGCCTACCCTCCCGGATTGGCCGGGAAGCTCCCGAAAATCGGGTGACCCTCCCGGCACCCCGGAAGAGCAGGCAAGTCTCCCGATTACAGGGGTCCCCCCTGCCCGGCTGCCCACTTAGTGAGTGAAGTGGGCGGTCCGGGCAGGCGATGACGCGATTCTTGTTGAATTGCGTCATGCAAGCCACGCCCCCCCACTGCATAATGCCTGTAATTGCGGCATTGCACAGGGGGGTGTGGCTTGAATGACGCAATCGAGCAGCCATGCCCCATCCCTTCTCTGGCCCGCCCCCGTGCCGCCCCCATGCCACCTCTGGCCCGCCCCCGAGCCGCCACCAGGCCCGCCCCCTCCTCACATCAGCTCACTGCCCCGGCGTGCCCACCTCCCTGCTGAGCCGCCTGGCTGCTCTCTCCCGGAGAGAGCAGCACAAAAGTCGGCAACTATGGCATGCAGCTGTGATCTTGAGTCCCTGCAGCCTTGCCACACACCGGCTAGCAGGCTGAAGACATCATGGGTAAGTATAACTAAGGGGACCGTTAAAGGGGACCCTGGGAGACTATGCATGTGGCACACTGTTTAGCACACCACTGCTGTAAGTTACCCCCAGCACCGCTTTTAACAGTAGGGTGGTGGGTGACTGAGTGGGTGTGTGCTGTGGCCGCACACCGCTAAGGAGAGAGCTCTCATATCTATCCTGCTCCGGGAGCGCATCGCTAAGGCGGCAAGGGGGACACCATTAGGAGGGAGTTTGTCCCCTCCCACTTCCCTTACACGTGGGCTGGACACGCCCGAAGGTAACACACAGTGTGGCTCCCTGGCTTCGGTAGGTAGCAATCAGGGGGTGAGGGCTATGACGTGTGCTGCCGCCCTCCTCACATCGAAGTCAGGGCCAGCGTCCCCGCCATTTCCTCCTTGCTGAGGTAAACATGGGGATGCCATTAATGAGGGTACAGAGTAATTGTGTGGCTGCTCCAGGCACTAAGGGGTCTATTCATGTACATATGCAATGTTTTGGTCTAACTTATCACCAAGCATCGCATTTGTATGTCTGGGATTTTAGCTTATCTTTACCGCAATTCATTAATCCCCTGCGTAGTGCTAAACTGCCCGTCCATGATGCCCTCTTCTCTGCTGCGGCCATGCCTGCTTCGCCGATCTGTCTCATGCGCATGCGCACCTCACGCTTGGCGAGCTGCCCGTCAAGTGGTTGCTAAGATGATTCCTCACAAGCCGGAAGCAGTGCGAGCTGGGTAAAAAGGGGCGGAGCTTGCGGGACGGAATGGCCAGGACCAGAGCAGGTGAATCCAGGGGAAAGAACAGGCTTAGCGTCAGGCAGGTAGATACTACGCCATCCTCAGATGGCAAAGCAGCACAGAGGAGAGAAGCAGAAAGCTGAGCTTTCCGCTTCTACATGAATTGCAGATACCATACAAGTGTATGGTACTGCGATTCCAGCACAGAGCAGGGATACAGCTGGAGAAGTAATAACGGTCTCCACGGTAACGGTTTACGGCAAAACGAGGCTTTTCTCCGCTTCCTGAACAGACTCCCAAGTGCGGCCAGCGGCAGCTGGTTACCTCAAAAAGAGTGAAAATGGCCTAATGGGCTGCAGTTAGTACACTAAGGGGTCTATTCATACAGAAAACTAAAACAGAATTGCTACTTATCACTATACATCGCATCTCTTCGATGCGATTTATAGCTGTAATAAGTAGCAATTCATGAATTTCATGTATACTCACCCTTCCGACGATGCGCTGCGGTGTCTGGGGCTCCTGCGGTGAGGTCTTCTCCAGCAGTCCCTCCCTGCGATGCGCGGAGTCCATCGGCGGGTTCCTTTGCGCATCCGCAGGTTGGTGACCTCCCCGCAGGTCGCAGTGGTTGCTGGGAGGTCGGGGGGCGGAGACAGCGCAAGGTGCCAAGCAGCGATCAGGGAAGCATTGAGCTTCCCTGACGTCTCCGCACTACAGTTCAGGTTACGCCGTCCTAAGATGGCGAACCTGAACTCCATGGAGAAGCGGAAAAGAAGAGCTTTCCGCACCTTCATGAATCGCACTCACCATACAAAGGTATGGTGATGCGATTCAGGCAGAGAGCGGGGGTACCGCTGGGGAAGTCAGGCACTTCTCCACGGTAACCGGCTCTGTGAATTGCAGTAGGCAGAGAAAAGCCCTGTTTAACGCAAAACAGGGCTTTTCTCTGCCTCATGAATAGACCCCTAAGCAAGGGGACAAAAGATCAAGTCCAACCTGACACTTAAATTATAAAATGTCCATAATGACACATAGGCAGGCACCAATGGACACAGCTAACTCCACAGGCTCTAGATAGAGGGCTGAGTGGGGAGATGACTGTGTGTATATATATTTTCATTGTAGACACCAGTTGGCTGTATTAACAGCTTTTTGGTCCCCAGGGCTGTTTTATGTTATAACTTTTATAGGATTAGAGCTATATATATAGCTGGGCTCATATTCTGTGCCTGTGTGTATGTAGGTATAGGTGTATGTATATATACGTGTATATATGTATATATATTTGGTGTGTTTGTGTGTTCTTCTGTGGGACTGGCTGAAGGAGGTATTGCATCCAGGACTTAAAATGCAATGGTTACATACACACAAAGTCAATATGAGTCTCACTAGCACCGATGGTTAAGTGTACTATGGACTCTGCTGCGCAGTCTACCTACAGGGCACAGGACGCTACTCCTATTTGGTTGTCCGCCTTCACTATGTGATGTCTCATCTCTTCTCAGCTGACTGAAGCCAGGACAGATTGAGCAATTCTTAATTTCTTTGGGCGCATTCCCTGGACCTGCTTGGGCTCAGACCCTGGCAAGATCTGTTCAGGGTTTGGTATCTCTTCTTGTTTCTCAGCAGGTGACCACGAAATGCCAGCTATCAGCAGTATTACAGCTTTCGTTTGGGATGAAAACAAGGGTCTTCAGTCACGTTTCCTACTTTAGGGGAACTGAAGGGGCGTGTATACACAATTAGCGGAAGCTGGAAAGATCCAGTTAAAAGTTTCAGGTAACAAGGAGAATCGTTAATGCATATCCCTTTCCTTAGGAGACTAGGTGTATGTGGGAGACTCCACCCACAGTGGACACATCGGCAGCCCGCATATCCCATAACCTGGTACTCCCAGTACCGGAAGGGGTTGACACTCTTAAGAAGCCATTAAATTAAATATAGGAGACCACACTAACCATTGTTCTCTACAGCGGCGGGGTTGGTCTCCGACCAACCGTAGTCGATTGACCTGAGCGCATGTGGGTATTCACAAGGGTCACCTCACAGAGGAGGAGCATCATATACAGGAGTCGGCGGTGCATATCTGTGAGGCTTCACAAGAGGTAGGTCTGCTTAATTCCAGAAATTCAGATACGTCTGTCCCTGTTTGTAGAACTTTGTGGCTTCAACAGTGGCTGGCTGATACAGAATCTGAGCTGGGTGAACAACACTCCCATATGGAGTTAAGATGCTGTTTGGAGCTGAATAAGTGGATATCACAAACTACAGGTGGTAAGTCCACATATCTTCCCTATGCAGCTCCTTCATGGCGACGACTTCTACAGGATCCAGAGCATGTAACATGCCTAGAGTAACTAGAGGTCATGGTCGCTCAGCAGCCGTCACTTCCCAGCAAGATCAATCCTTGCCACATAGACCGCTGCATGTGGGTCTTCAATCTCACCTGGGAACTCTCAGAGGCAGTGCGCAGTATCATCAGGGGACAGAATCGCCAAGATGCCGAGGTCCGGAATCTAATTGCACCAGGTATAAGATAGATTCCGAAATTCAATCTAAAAATCGTTTTTTCTTTTTCTTCAAGATTTGACTGTTTAGCAAAAAATAAAAAACAGGCAGCTCTGACAGACGCCTTCCAAAACTGTTGGGGGCAAAAGTCATTATCTCGGCCCCATACATCAGCAAGGGCAGGATTATATTCACATATGATTGCGGTTTCGAGTTCGGAACTTTCTTGGTGTCCAAGGATGCGTATCTCCATGCAGTGTCGGATTGGGGCATGAAGGCCCACAGGGAAATGTAGGAGCCCATATTTAGGGGTGTTGACAGTCTCCAGAGGGGGTGTGGCCAGCAGCCACAGAGGTTTGGCTAACCATTAGAGAGTGCATGGGCTGGGCCCTTGATAAATATATATAGTAAATACTGCTAGTGCATATATGATAATGTACCAGATTAATAACAGCAATGCACTGTAGAATGCACACCATATCCTGTGCAGTATAATGTAACATATGTATCCCTAGAGGAGGAGGTGGGGGACGTGACGCAGACCCGGGGTCATAGCAACACTTGCTATTATGGATTTTAAACACAAGGCTATTTAACTTTGTTCACAAGTATTGCTATATAAATGTGATTTTGTATCATGTTTTTTACACATATGTATAATTGAGTTTTGTACACTAACCGGACATACTTCCGAGGGTGGAGCTACCTAATGCATTTAAGATTTCAATGTTTGATTCACCTGTATCCTGACGAAAGGATTGCAGTAAAAATTCTGAACGGGATCCCGTGTTTGATTAACAAGACGTATGAGTGCCGCCCCTTTGGATTCTTTATGAATTTTAAGGCTACCTACGGGGACTGACTAATGGGAGGGCACCAACGCAAGATACACATATACAGAGACACGGAGTGCCGGCTCTCTGCACCCGAGATATATATATATATATATATTGTAACAGGGAAGTAAACAGAGCTATACGGAAATGAAATCAGTATCCTCCAGTGAGCAGAGAAATCTGCTGCCGAGATTTCGCCCTTCCTCATACTAGGGGTTAACAATTGAGAGGTGGACTTCCTCAGAAAGCAGTTTATACCTCCGGCAGAGGAGGCTCTCCAACTGCAGGTGTTTCATATATATACAGTGTGTATATATATATATATATATATATATATATATATATATATATATATATATACACGCTGCTCAAAAAAATAAAGGGAACACTAAAATAACACATCCTAGATCTGAATGAATGAAATATTCTTATTAAATACTTTGTTCTTTACATAGTTGAATGTGCTGACAACAAAATCACACAAAATTTATCAATGGAAATCAAATTTATTAACCCATGGAGGTCTGGATTTGGAGTCACACTCAAAATTAAAGTGGAAAAACACACTACAGGCTGATCCAACTTTGATGTAATGTCCTTAAAACAAGTCAAAATGAGGCTCAGTAGTGTGTGTGGCCTCCACATGCCTGTATGACCTCCCTACAACCCACACAAGTGGCTCAGGTAGTGCAGCTCATCCAGGATGGCACATCAATGCGAGCTGTGGCAAGAAGGTTTGTCTGTCAGCGTAGTGTCCAGAGCATGGAGGTGCTACCAGGAGACAGGCCAGTACACCAGGAGACGTGGAGGAGGCCATAGGAGGGCAACAACCCAGCAGCAGGACTGCTACCTCCGCCTTTGTGCATGGAGGAACAGGAGGAGCACTGCCAGAGCCCTGCAAAATGACCTCCAGCAAGCCACAAATGTGCATGTGTCTACTCGAATGATCAGAAACAGACTCCATGAGGGTGGTATGAGGGCCCGACGTCCACAGGTGGGGGTTGAGATTACAGCCCAACACCGTGCAGGACGTTTGGCATTTTACCAGAGAACACCAAGATTGACAAATTCGCCACTGGCGCCCTGTGCTCTTCACAGATGAAAGCAGGTTCTCACTGAGCACATGTGACAGACGTGACAGAGTCTGGAGACGCCAAAGAGAACGTTCTGCTGCCTGCAACATCCTCCAGCATGACCGGTTTGGTAGTGGGTCAGTAATGGTGTGGGGTAGAATTTCTTTGGGGGCCGCACAGCCCTCCATGTGCTCGCCAGAGGTAGCCTGACTGCCATTAGGTACGAGATGAGATCCTCAGACCCCTTGTGAGACCATATGCTGGTGCGGTTGGCCCTGGGTTCCTCCTAATGCAAGACAATGCTAGACCTCATGTGGCTGGAGTGTGTCAGCAGTTCCTGCAAGATGAAGGCATTGATGCTATGGACTGGCCCGCCCGTTCCCCAGACCTGAATCCAATTGAGCACATCTGGGACATCATGTCTCGCTCCATCCACCAACGCCACTTTGCACCACAGACTGTCCAGGAGTTGGCAGATGCTTTAGTCCAGGTCTGGGAGGAGATCCCTCAGGAGACCATCTGCCACCTCATCAGGAGCATGCCCAGGCGTTGTAGGGAGGTCATACAGGCACGTGGAGGCCACACAGACTACAGAGCCTCATTTTGACTTGTTTTAAGGACATTACATCAAAGTTGGATCAGCCTGTAGTGTGTTTTTCCACTTTAATTTTGAGTGTGACTCCAAATCCAGACCTCCATGGGTTAATACATTTGATTTCCATTGATAATTTTTGTGTGATTTTGTTGTCAGCACATTCAACTATATAAAGAACAAAGTATTTAATAACAATATTTCATTCATTCAGATCTAGGATGTGTTATTTTAGTGGAGACGCCAAGGAGAACGTTCTGCTGCCTGCAATATCCTCCAGCATGACCGGTTTGGCAGTGGGTCACAATGGTGTGGGGTGGAATTTCTTTGGGGGGCCGCACAGCCCTCCATGTGCTCGCCAGAGGTAGCCTGACTGCCATTAGGTACCGAGATGAGATCCTCAGACCCCTTGTGAGACCATATGCTGGTGCGGTTGGCCCTGGGTTCCTCCTAATGCAATACAATGCTAGACCTCATGTGGCTGGAGTGTGTTAGCAGTTCCTGCAAGACGAAGGCATTGATGCTATGGACTGGCCCGCCCGTTCCCCAGACCTGAAACCAATTGAGCACATCTGGGACATCATGTCTCGCTCCATCCACCAACGCCACTTTGCACCACAGACTGTCCAGGAGTTGGCAGATGCTTTAGTCCAGGTCTGGGAGGAGATCCCTCAGGAGACCATCCGCCACCTCATCAGGAGCATGCCCAGGCATTGTAGGGAGGTCATACAGGCACGTGGAGGCCACACACACTACTGAGCCTCATTTTGACTTGTTTTAAGGACATTACATCAAAGTTGGATCAGCCTGTAGTGTGTTTTTCCACTTTAATTTTGAGTGTGACTCCAAATCCAGACCTCCATGGGTTAATAAATTTGATTTCCATTGATCATTTTTGTGTGATTTTGTTGTCAGCACTTTCAACTATATAAAGAAGAAAGTATTTAATAAGAATATATCATTAATTCAGATCTAGGATTTTTTTGAGCAGTGTGCATATATATATATATATATATATATATATATATATTTTATTATATATATATATATAAATGTTTCAGAGTCACTTGGATTCCATCCCAGAGGTCCAGTTTTTTTCTGCAGAGAATTCTGAGACTACAGCTTCCTTTTGTTCCGCCTACTGCTCCTTGGGATTTGAACTTTGTTCTGGAGTTTCTCCAGTCCTCTTTGTTTGAACCCTTGGAATCCATGGACTAGCCCGTTTTACTCCTTGCCCTGGCTTCGGCTAGGAGGGTTTCAGTGTTGGGTACTCTATCGTGTCGCTATTACTATCTGGTTCTGTGTGATGACAGAGCAGAACTGTGTACATGCTCGCCAACAATCTATAGTTGTACCCGTCCCACAGGGGGACTCGCCATCCTCTCATTGGTGGTAGGGGCTCTGCGTCTTTACGCGGACAGGGTGGCTGGTTTGAGAAAATCTGACTCACTGTTTGTTTTGTATGATACTCACCAACAGGGTTGGACTGTTTCCAGGCAGACTCTGGTAAGGTGGATTAAGTTCACCATTCATCAGACTTCTGTGACGGCCTCATTCTCTTCCGTCTTCCATTCGTCACATTCCACTTGTTCGGTGCTTTTTCTACTTTGGGGCTGCTCCTGGGGCTTTTCCATTTGTGATGTGCTGCGGCCTGCTTGGGTCGCTATAATTTTTGTACGGTTTTTATTCGTTTGACTCTTGGGCGCCTGCAGAGTCTCGATTTGGTTGTTCCATTTTGCAGGGTTCACAGCACACTGCCACCCGTAATGGGAGCTCTGTGACATCCCCATAGTAAACTGCACCCCAGTGTCCCCTATTGATGATAGAGAAAATGGGATTTTGGTACTTACCAGGTAAATCCTTTTCTCGGAATCCATAGGGGACACTGGGCACTTGCCCTGCGCTGTTCCTTTTCTTCTGCAAATTGTTTGACTTTTGTTGTTTGTATTGTGTGTTTGGTTCATGGTACAGGTTTTTCTTTTTTTAACTGATCCTGGTTTGTTCATGTTTCTGTTTCCGGTTTTCCATCCTCCTCTCCATTATGTTTCCGTCTCTCTTTGTGCACAGTTTTTCTTAACTGGCTGTTGGGAGGGGCATAGTGGGGAGGAGCCATATATACACACATGTAAAACATTTACATTGCACCGGCTCAATAGACCCAAATATACCCCATAGTAAACTGCACCCCAGTGTCCCCTATGGATTCCGAGAAAAGGATTTAGCCGGTAAGTACCAAAATCCCATTATTGCTTCATTTTGGGCAGTACGGATGATGTAATGGTTAGCATGACTGCCTCACAGCACGGAGGTCATGGGATCGACTCCCACCAAGGCCCAGTGTGGAATTTGTATATTCTAACCGTGTTTGTGTGGGGTTTCTCAGGAAGCTCTGGTTTCCTCCAACAATCCAAAAATATAATGGTAATTGGCTCCCAAAAAATAAAGTAACCCCAGTTAACCCAATTAATCTGCAGGTATGTTTTTGTATTGTGAGAACAGAACCCAAAACCTCAGTGCTGCGAGGTGGTAGTGCTAACCATTACACCAACTGTGCTACTTTCATTACTGTGTGTTTGTGTTTATATTGTCTTTAGTTAGTGATTATGTGGTTTTAGTATATTAGGGTATTGGTAATATTACTTGTATTTATGGCATTGTTGCTGTATTAAGTTTTAACATTTATGCTGTATTATAATTGGAGAACCACGTGTGTATGTACAGTATAAGTAACCAGTGAACCAAATAGGAAAAAAGCAATTTCCTCCCCCAGACAAGTGGAAAGTGATAGATCTCATCGCTGGAATGTAGGGAGAGAAAACCCTCTATGTAATCATGAAAATGTAATAAAAGAACCCCCACTGTAGAGTATATAGGGTCAAACGTGCAGTACATATGTGAAAGCCACTCCACCCATCCTTCACATGGTTTTAGTCTCTCAGTTATAAATGTATGCTGAGTGCAGGGGATATAAGTATAAGAAATGACCTAATGCAGATCCCTCATCTCTCATCAGGTTATGGGACTGTGAGATGACCTCCTCCTGCTCTGAGGATTTCTTCTGTGTTATTAGTTAAAACCGGTCACTGACCACGCTGGACCTGTCATGCAACTATCTCCAGGACTGTGCAGCAAAACTTCAGTATTAATACTTGCACAGCATGTGTGATATGGTTTGAATGCGTCTGTACATATGGTGTGTGGGTTTAATTGTAATATGACTGACCAGATAATTGTGATCAGGTTCTCTTCCTTCCCAGTGTAAGCCTGTGAGCAGAGCCCTCTTCCTTCTCTGTGTGTTATTACCCAGTCTTGTTTTATAACTGTTTTCTTCTAAATTGTACAGCGCAATGGTGTATGTGCTGGCACTATAATAAATAATTTGGCTTACTGTGTGACACCTTCATTTATCTAATAAAGGGAGTATAAACAGGGCCGGCAACAGGGGAGGTCAAAGGGGACACCTGTACCGGGCCCAAAATATATGCCGATAGTGCCAGGCATGGATGTCAGTCGTCTTGTCCAAGTAGGACGTTGAGCTTGATAAAGCTAAATATTTATCTTATATAATATCCTTTATGAGGTCTAAGAACACTGTACGCTATCTACGTATGAAGTACCGTAAGGGTACGCTAGTTGCGTAACAATCGCTTAGCCGTGATCGAGACGCTCAAGCGTCACGTTCACTCACGGCCAAGAGATCACAGGCAGGCACGTTATTGGCTGTTGACTAACGTAATGATTCGCTATAGCGTAGCGGACGCTCGGGACCACGAGGAGATCACCAGCGGCGCTGACGCTCACAATATTAAACCTTTATATCTAAACCATAAACAGTGTGTTGTGCAGTAAAACCTTAGTGTAATGATAGAGTGTAAATGCAACACAGTATAACCTTATTACCTTTAAAGCTGTTCGAGCGTCACCGACGCTCTGAGAATACTTAACACTATAAGAAATACACAGATACCGTGCTCAGGGTCCAACGCCTAATATATATATTATGAATGATATACTTGCAAAAGAATTAAACACAATACAAGTCATACACTACAATATAACATAGACTACCTAACCAGATAACTACACAGGAAATATAATACAATACTATTTAAGGGAAAATGAGAGAGAAAGATGAGGAGAGAGAGAGAGAGAGATTGAGAGAGATTGGCTCAGAATAACAAGAAGAACAATATGATTGCGGAGAAACACTTACGCACAAGGGGAAACGATCGCATGCGCCTCGATATCCAGCTCCCGATTATCAGCAATGAGAACCGTTGAAGAGAGTGAACTGGATATGGTCGGCCTGCCTATTTATGCCCCACACACAATACAATTCAATGGTCCCTACAATCTCATTGTTCATTGGACACAGGAATTCGGCTTCGCATTATAACAAAAGGTCATAGGTTGATTCATACAGGTGGGCTGTGACTGCTTCCAACTGTTCAGGTGGGTGGGATACTGGGTTTCCCGCCGCATGATTAAATAAGAACAAATAATAGTAAATGGACATAAACTTCTTATGTCCATAACTATTCGCACGAGCGATTAATCCGCTCCAAACCAACACCGGAATATTGCTATTTAAATACTCTTCCGATGGGTACCAAACACCACTGTATGACCCCTGTTAGACCCTTCGTACAATACAAAGAGGGATCTCTCTGTTCAGGAACATGCTATGTTAACTAAACTTTCAGAATCTATCAAAGGGACCATGATCTACAAAATACATTATTACTGAAAATATGTAACGATTGAGTCGCACGCTACGATCACATAAACTCTACCGTAAATACGCATACCGTGCGCCTGCGGGTGCCCGCGACTGTGAGTATGCGCACTCACGGGAGAGCGTACGCATGCGCAGCGCGGACCTGAATGAGGTGCAAATATGGCAGTGTGTATAGAGATATTTTTCTGACTTTGACAGTCCACCCTTTGGCAGTCAATAATAACTGCCACCTTCTAAACATTTCAAAAGGAGAAAAATATATGTCAGGGGTTAATACATTTCCATGGTTGGGTAAGGGAGGAGAGAGGAGAAGGTGTGAAGAGGGTATGACCTAGTGAGATAGCAGAAGCATGTGTGTATGAGTCCATGTTTGGGGGGTCATGTATCATCGTGCCGTACGTGTGGTACATCAAGCTTCGAGGTATCGCGAAGTATACATTTGAATTCCTTCTTATCCCGTATTAAGGGTCTGTGGATGGGCTGTCAAACTCTACCAAGCTCTTTTCGGCTGTGGTTGTAACAAAATGGGGGAGCACATTTTAGTTGATGATACATGAATGGGGGATGTATGTGATTGCTGATATCTGTGCCTGTATTCCCTATCGACTATGTATGTCATTACCTGAGGGTTGTAGAAATGAAGATAAAGAACACTTATGGTAAATGCAGTGGTATTCTATGTCAGGTTAATGTACATTTGTCGGTTGAAGTCTTGTTCGGTGTCTGTTGAATGCAGTCTTCTTTGTGCTTTTGTCCATAAGGTGCGGGCAAAAGCTGTCAATGTCCACGGATTTACAAAAAGTGTTGGGCTAGCGTAATTTTAAAATTTCTAGGGAAACTGGGGATCCATGGCATAGTTCATCAAAAATCTGTGTATAAGGTTGTCAGTACTTCTTCTTTAATCCATCTGTTGTCTGTATATCGGCTCATCAAATTCCTCGTCCAAGTGGGTCTTTTTACCTTGGAAGAAAACGGAAAAACAAGTGAAAGAAACGGACCGTATAATCGCATTTTCATTACATCATTGTTTCTACCGTTGGGTCATAAATCAAGTCCATTGGAATTACAGTTTCTTCACTCCTCAAACTCATTACCCTTGTACGATGTTTGCACTTCATTAAAGCCTGACCGCATCTAAATATCAATCCAATCGATATGACAACACCTAAGATACATAGGAGAAACTTCCCAACATCCATTATGACTCCTTGAGCCCACTCTCCTAAACCAGAGAACCAATTTCGCGGGTTCAACCATGACACCCAACCAGTCAGCTCATTACCTACAGCAGCAAGAGTGAGTTTGTGTCTCCTGCGAAATTCCCACTTCAGTTGGAGAATATCGTCCATCTTTTGGTCTATGACCTCGACCGGATCCTCGGTGCTATTCGTAATATATGTGCAACATTTCACGCCGTATTGTGTTGCCAGTGTGACACAATATCCGCCTGTCACTGCTGTGAGGTAATTAAGAACCATCCTATGCTGTACCAGTTCTGTTTTGTAAGCTTGAAGTTCCCTTCCAGTATACCTAAACGTGTCATCATACATTTCAGTGATATTATCTAACAAATTTGCAAGCGCAGAGATGTATCTATAGTTCATCACTCCTCGAGCGGTGCGAGTGAAGTCTAACGCGAGTAGAACCTGAATCCCGGTGGATTCATGGATCAGATCAGAGGCCGGATGCTCTAACCTTTCTGTCAGTTGCCTTTTAACAACGTGCTCGTAATGGGTGTGAGTATAAGGAGCTTGGGCACCACGGTGTATGTCTTTCATTTTGTCATGTGATACAGTCATTACTTCAGGCAGTACTTTTCCAATATAACACAATCCTTCAGAGTTTGGGGCAAGCCACTTGTACGCCTTTCTCCCGCATATGAAATATGCATCATCGGGGAGAACATATGGGACGGAGTAGGACATAACCATATTACACACCTTCCATGTGAAATCTCCTAACCCTAATTCTTCCATCTGCTTAGTACACGTATCAGGTTGTAAGATATGTGCACAGTATCCTGGTGATACCTCTCCAACTCTCGTAATCCTATTTCCTAAGGTATACCTATACCGGAAAGATTTTCCTCTACTGGCTATGTGGCGTACAAGCTCTGTATCTGTAGGCATTCTATCTGCTCTATGCGAGAAGGTCATGGTTTGGTTACTCCATGACACTTCCCAATTTCCCGGCTTTCGGGGATTGGAGATGTTAAAACATAATAGGGACCTATCCACATGGTATTGGTGGAGCTTCAAACTAGGAGGGCTGGAGATATTAAACCTCCGGTCCACCGGTCTCCCACCACTTAACTCAAGTACCTCCCCTATCGTTAAAGGAAATGGTACTAGCCCTGATTTGCTATGACCCTGAGGTACTTGAGAGCATACCCAACAATCTGTTTTATTTAACACACTACCCACTAAGGAGTGATAGTCACTCAATGGATGCCGGTCCATATGGATATTAAAACTGGATTGGCATTTCTTAATGCACCCATCCTCAATGACATTGTTACAGAGCCTACAGATACAGTTTTCTTCAGCTAACAATCCTTCACAATTCCTTCTATGGTCAATGCTATCGGATCGTTTTCTGATACTCGCCTTTACTTGTTGGTTAAGTTGTTCTTGGAAAACTACGCCTCCATCTTTATCATCAGAACCCATTCCAGAACCTCTCTCGACCTCCATGGTACTCTCACCGGAACAGACTGCTCTGGTCAACATCATGGTCAACAGGAAAATCCGGATCACAGTCTCTTGGAGCAAGTCCATCTTGTAGGAGGAGACGAAGAAGAATGAGAAGGGGGAAAAAATAATTGAGGGAGATGGGATGGGAAGTTGGAGAAAAACAATAAAAGGGAACAGGGGATCGACAACTGCTTTTGGTCTTGTGATTTTCAACGTTCAGGTGCCGCCTCAATCCTCCTGGAACAGACACTCTAGTGATACAACCTCTACCGTCTGTTCCTTATCACAGGACTTCTCTGGATCAGCAACCTTCTTACAGTGGGACGAATGAACCCAAGTCTCTCTCTCAGCAACTTTCAATGCTGTAGTGCTAGTCAATAAGACCTGGTATGGTCCTTCCCATCTGTCAATAAGGCAACCTGAGCGTAGAAAATTCCGTATCATTACATAATCCCCAGGTTCAATGTCATGACAATTACTATCTGGTAAATCAGGAATCACCAACTTCAGATTATCATTTTGATTCCTTAACTGTTTACTCATTTTAATCAAGTATTTTACAGTCACTTCATTGTTACATTTCAAATCATCCTGAGGGTTAATCATGACATGCGGTTGTCGACCAAACAAGATTTCAAAGGGAGACAGATTAAGAGGGGACCTGGGAGTGGTTCTGATACTGTACAATACAATGGGTAAAGCTTCTGGCCATGTCAATCCTGTCTCTGCCATAACTTTACTCAGTTTATTTTTAATAGTGCTGTTCACTCTTTCCACCTTCGCACTCGCCTGTGGACGGTACGGAGTGTGCAGCTTGCTATCAATTCCCATCAACTTACACATTCCTTGAAAGACATCACCTGTAAAATGGGTACCCCTATCACTTTCGATTATTCTAGGGATACCATATCTACATACAAATTCCTGCACAATTTTCTTAGCAGTAAACATAGCGGTATTTGTGGCCGCAGGAAATGCTTCTACCCAATTTGAGAAAACATCTATACAAACAAGTACATATTTCAAATTCCGACAAGGGGGTAATTGAATGAAGTCAATCTGTATTACCTGGAAAGGGCCGCCTGTAGGTGGGATATGGGATGGTTCTGTAGGTATTGCCTTTCCAATATTCTTTCTCAAACAGGTAAGGCATGACATTGCTCTTTTACTCGCATGAGAGGAGAATCCTGGGGCGCACCAATATGCTCTTACCAACTTGCACATCCCTTCCTTGCCTAGATGAGTCAGCCCGTGAGCTGCTTCAGCCAGACATGGAAGGTATGCTCTGGGGGCCACTGGTTTACCATGTCCATCCGTCCAGAGTCCTGAGGACTCCTGGCCATATCCCTTTGCCTTCCAGACTGCCTTTTCCTGTGTGGAACACAAATTTTGCATTTCACACAACTTCTGTGTGTTGATGGTATTAAATACCATCAATTGTGTGGTGTCTGTCTGTCTGGGGGTAGCAGCTGCTAACTTAGCAGCTTCGTCTGCTCGGCTGTTACCAAGTGATACTGGGTCCTGGCTATATGTGTGTGCTTTACACTTGATAACAGCCACTCTGTCGGGTTCCTGTATCGCTGTTAGAAGCCTTTTTATATGAGCTGCATGCGCTACCGGTGTACCAGCTGCCGTCATGAAATTTCTGAGACGCCATAGGGCTCCGAAATCATGGACTATCCCGAATGCGTATCTAGAATCGGTGTAGATATTGGCTGATTTTCCCTTAGCCAATTCACATGCTCTGGTTAGGGCGACCAGTTCAGCAACCTGGGCTGAGTGAGGTGGGCCTAGCGGTTCCGCTTCTATGGTGCCTTGATCATCTACGACTGCGTATCCAGTACACATGTCTCCCGAGTCTGACTGTCTATGACAACTACCGTCCGTGTAGAATGTAAGTTCTACATCTTCCAGTGGGTTGTCACTGATGTCAGGCCTTGCGGTAAAATTTTGGGTCAAATATTCCATACAATCATGAGTGTCTTCCTTTGTATTAAATCCTCCTTCCCCACCACTCTCATCCTCCACCCTTTGTGTCTGTCCAGACACACCCGGGAGATATGTTGCAGGATTTAATGCACTGCATCTCCTTATGGTGATGTTTACGGGGGCCATTAGTGCCAATTCCCATCTTGTAAACCGCGCTGATGAGACGTGCCTGGTTTGGGCAGAATTTAACAAGGCTGACACTGCATGTGGTGTATGAATTGTGAGGTTGTGACCTAGCACGACATCTTCGCTTTTCGTTACTAGCAATGCTATCGCAGCAACGCTTCGCAAGCATGTGGGGAGGGATCGCGCTACCGTGTCTAGCTGAGCGCTGTAGTATGCTACAGGCCTGCTGGCATCACCGTGCTTTTGGGTTAGTACACCTGCCGCGCAACCAGCACTTTCTGTTCCGTATAGTTCAAAGGGTTTCCCATAGTCTGGCATACCTAATGCTGGTGCCTGCGTTAGGCACTGTTTAAGTCTCTCAAATGCCGTCTCAGACTCGTCTGTATGCGAAATCCGATCAGGTTTGTTTGAGGAGACCATCTCCTGCAAAGGTAACGCTAAAATGGAAAACCCTGGGATCCAATTACGGCAATACCCACACATTCCTAAAAATGTTCTGATCTGTTGCTGGGTTTGTGGCAGAGTCATGTCTCTAATTGCTTGAATTCTATCAGCGGTCAGGTGTCTCAGTCCTTGTGTTAGACAGTGTCCCAAATATTTTACCTTAGTCTGGCATAATTGCAACTTGTCTTTGGAAACCTTGTGTCCTGTGTCTGAAAGATGAAACAGGAGCTGTTTCGTATCCTTCAGGGACGCTTCCAGTGAATCTGAACACAGCAGTAAATCATCCACATACTGTATCAATACTGATCCACTCTCTGGTTGGAAAGACTGTAAACAATCATGCAAAGCCTGAGAAAATATACTTGGACTATCTATGAATCCTTGGGGTAATCGAGTCCATGTGTATTGGACTCCTCTGTATGTAAATGCGAACAAATATTGGCTGTCAGGGTGCAGAGGTACCGAAAAGAAAGCGGAGCAGAGGTCAATAACAGTGAAAAATTTCGCAGTGGGAGGGATTTGCATTAGGATGACAGCTGGATTTGGCACTACGGGGAACTGACTCTCAACTATTTTGTTAATCCCCCTTAGATCCTGCACTAGCCTGTAACCCCTCCCCCCACTCTTTTTGACAGGGAAGATGGGACTATTAGCAGTGCTGGACGTTCTTACCAGAATGCCCTGTTGTAGCAAGCGCTCTATTACTGGGTAAACTCCTAACTCCACCTCTGGCTTCAGAGGGTACTGTGGGATTTTTGGAGCTATCCTACCATCTTTTACTTGTACAATTACCGGAGCTACGTTTGCCATTAATCCAGTGTCCTGTCCATCTTTAGTCCAAAGTGACTCTGGTATCTGAGATGTCATTTCTTCTACTTGGGATGGAGTCCTATTTGTCATAATGGTATGTGACATTAATTTTGATGGGGAGTCTAACATGTCTCGCACTTCCTGAGCGTGATTCTCAGGTATGTCCAAGAATACACCTTCAGGAGTACAATAAATGACGCACCCCATTTTACACAGTAAGTCTCTACCCAGGAGATTGGTCGGTGCCGATGCAGCCAGCAAAAAGGAATGCTTGGTATGTAAAGGCCCTATTGTAATCTCTGCTGGTTTGCTAACAGGGTAATGCTGGACTACTCCTGTTACTCCCATGGCTGGAATTGTCCTACCAGTGGTCCTCATGCCCACTGTCGAATTGATCACTGATTTGGCCGCCCCCGTATCTACAAGAAAGTTTAATGATTTACCAGCTACATTGATTGCAATTTCGGGTTCACTTCCAAGGCTTGCAATCAATTTTACTGGCTGCAGATTACAGGTATGGCCACACCCCTATTGGGTATGGTGACCTCCCTGAATCCCGCTGGCAGCAACTACTTGTGACGGAGTTAATTGGGAACTACCAGAGGCGTGCCAGTCCCTGTTCGGGGGGTATCTTTTTGTTTCCCCTGTATGTGGCTCATAACTCCGTTTCTGCGGACCCTGATCCCAATGTCGTGTGTCGTGTCGTTGTCTAGGGGGTTGGTATGAGTTTCGTGAATGCTTTACTCTACAATCTCGTGCCATGTGTCCCTGTTTATGACAAAAATAACAAGTAACCATACTTGACTTACCCACAGGGTTTGGTGATACAAACAAAGGCTGCCTTGTGGTCAGGGCCTGTATACTTACTGACATTAATTTATCACCTTGTTGTTCCCTATGTCTGGTGATGTTTCTATCGTGATCAATAGCAGCCTCTCTCAAAGTAGCCACAGACAGACCTCGCCAACATGGTTGTGTGGTCTGTACCCTAGTCTTCAATGACTCTTTTAAACCATCCATCAGTACCGATACTGCTACTTCTCGATGGTTTGTGTCTGTTTTAATGTCCTCTATGCCTGTGTATTTTGCCATTTCTGATAATGCTCTGTGAAAATACTCTGCAGCTGTCTCTGACTCTTTCTGTTTAATGGAGAATATTTTGTTCCATTTAGCTACTGCTGGGAAATACTCCTTTAACTGTAAGCTTATTCTTTTTACATTATCTTTGTTGTACACATCTGTAAGAGGTACATCCTGATCTAATCCGCAATCAGCTAAAAATTGAGTTGCGTCAACATTGGAGGGTAAACATGCTCTCTCAGCAATATCTGCCAGTCTTTATTATTGGGCTCTACAGTGTTACCTAAGTCTCTGATGTATTTTTGACTGGCAACTAAGTCTTTTCTAGGGTCAGGGAATTCAGACACTATGGTCCTTAATTCCATTCGGGAAAATGGGGTGTACATGGCAATGTTCCTAATGGGAGTGGCTCCTGATGTGTCTGTTTTCCCATTTGGCACTGCTATTACTCTAACGGGATTAACTCTAACAACCTCATTCTGTGTAGATTCTACAGGCTGTGGTGAAATAGTTTCAGCATAGTGTATGGTGCCGTACTTACCCGTTGATACGACCTCACCTATCCCTCCGCTAGGGTCCTTTGTTACTAATCTCGGGGGTGGAGCTGTGCCTACTGTGGTCTCTGCTATGGTGGCTGCTAGAGAGAGCGCTGAAATTGTTGCCGATTCGTCCTCTTGATCACACTCCTGAGGAAAGTTCAAAACAGGGTACAACTTGCACGGGTTAATACTTGCATTGGTTAATTGGTTAACATCATCTTTAACATTTACACAGTTGCTAAGAGTTTGTTGTTTGTTACCCCTTAATGCGTCATTCTCCGCAACCAATTTTTCTCCCGATATATATGGTGGCGGTGGGGCCGTGGCGATCAGTTTTCTGATAGGGCCAGATCCCGCCGCCTGAGCCAATCCTCTCTGTATGTCACCTTCCTGTTGCCACAACTGCAAATAATCGTAATGTTTGATTCGTCTCTTTGCTGATTTAATGAGACATATCCTCCTCCTTAAATTTTGTAACACTTCTGAGCTGAAGCTACCTACTCTTGGGAATTTCTCCCCGTCATGTACTGTCATTCTCTCCCATTCATCACATAAAGCTTCTGTGTGACTTCCATATTTCTCACACATTACGTACCTTGCCGACCCAATTGGTCGGTTCACTGAATCAACCCGAACCGAGGTTGATCGCCCCCTACCTGAACAAGTGGCCTCCATAGTTCGAAAGTGTTGCTTTATTCAGCCAACCCTTACGCAAACCAAATGTTCAAAATAGGCTGACGGTGGCGGTTTACCGAGTACCCCACTCACTCGCCCACGCCGACCAATACGACCTGATCACACCAATATGGTGCTGGCGTACTCGACCCAGGGCCCCTGCGACCTGAACCTCTATTTACTGGAACCTGTGAGGGTGATCCGAAGAACACTTACTCTTTCCAGTAACTATTGGTTGCTGGATAGTTCCTGAGTGAGCAGCGAACTTCCCTTAAAATAAAAAAAAAATTACACAAATCACGTTAGAATGTACAAATAGCGTTTGTGACCCCTTTACTCTAATGGTACTAGGTCAGATTACTAACTAATGTACACAATTACGTGCGGTACAATCGTTTAGTACACAAGCAACTAATCTTATGTACTGAGCGACCAACGGAATCGAAAATTTCGGCTGCGAATTCCTTCAGCCAGAGCTTATATGGCCTATATGGGTGTTGCACCAACCCTTTCTTGGTGTTGTGCCTGTGGACTGTATAGCGGACTTCCTTGTCTGCTGTACCTGAACCTGCTGGTCTGCTATGACCTCCTGGTCTGTTATAGTATGACCTCCTGGTCTGCTACACTCTAATGCTCAAATTGTATATTTAACCAGGGATGCCTCCCTAGCCACCGTGTACATCACTTACACGCATGTACCTCACGAGTACTCGACTTTTCTTGTGGTTCAACCTTTAAAATTGTAGAAACAAACACTCACTCACCGCATATACACTTTTGTTTCTATTTCTATTTCTGTGCAGAAATTTTTCTTTAGACCAGATGTGTTACCAATTAGGAGAAGGATCTGTTAATTTAAATTTGGAATGTTAAACTAGATTTGCGCGATTTATCGCCTGGCGTTATTTACCGCGTGGCGCTACTTATCGCGTTGAGAGGAGAGAGAGAAAAAAAAACTTGTGATTTGAGTTACGTGGGCGTACCCGGACGCCCCGTTGCGTAATTTACGCTGCGTGCGTCGGCCTTTGGTTTGCGTGCACAAATCTCAGTCCTTGTTAGAGACACGTGTACGCAAAATAAAGATCCACCGTAACACAATTTATACGTTTATCAATGTAGATGATCCTTGATCATCTACCACACCCCACACTGACTTCGCCTTATCTCCCAGGCAAAGCTGTGTGTTTGTCTATACTTTAACTATGTTACCTTTACTCTTAAACTATAAAATAGTGACAAATCTCTCTTAGCACGTTTATCAACTATAGAACTGGCAAACAGGAGAGTGACATACGAAAATACACAAATGAAAAGGAAATGCAGATATATATGTGTGCGTGCGTGTATACGCAAGACAGAAAAATAAATAGTTTTAAAAAGACACTATTGTTTTGTTCTTACCTCCGGTTCCCGGATTCCTTCAGCACCCTTTACTAAGAGAAGCAGACGCTTATCCCGACAGCACCACGAGGAATACAACCTCCCGCCCTTTGCTGATGGATAATGTCTGCTGTAATTACCTAGCAGAGATATGTGAAGGACTGGACGAGCTCGCAATTGATAAAGCTAAATATTTATCTTATATAATATCCTTTATGAGGTCTAAGAACACTGTACGCTATCTACGTATGAAGTACCGTAAGGGTACGCTAGTTGCGTAACAATCGCTTAGCCGTGATCGAGACGCTCAAGCGTCACGTTCACTCACGGCCAAGAGATCACAGGCAGGCACGTTATTGGCTGTTGACTAACGTAATGATTCGCTATAGCGTAGCGGACGCTCGGGACCACGAGGAGATCACCAGCGGCGCTGACGCTCACAATATTAAACCTTTATATCTAAACCATAAACAGTGTGTTGTGCAGTAAAACCTTAGTGTAATGATAGAGTGTAAATGCAACACAGTATAACCTTATTACCTTAAAAGCTGTTCGAGCGTCACCGACGCTCTGAGAATACTTAACACAATAAGAAATACACAGATACCGTGCTCAGGGTCCAACGCCTAATATATATATTATGAATGATATACTTGCAAAAGAATTAAACACAATACAAGTCATACACTACAATATAACATAGACTACCTAACCAGATAACTACACAGGAAATATAATACAATACTATTTAAGGGAAAATGAGAGAGAAAGATGAGGAGAGAGAGAGAGAGAGATTGAGAGAGATTGGCTCAGAATAACAAGAAGAACAGTATGATTGCGGAGAAACACTTATGCACAAGGGGAAACGATCGCATGCGCCTCGATATCCAGCTCCCGATTATCAGCAATGAGAACCGTTGAAGAGAGTGAACTGGATATGGTCGGCCTGCCTATTTATGCCCCACACACAATACAATTCAATGGTCCCTACAATCTCATTGTTCATTGGACACAGGAATTCGGCTTCGCATTATAACAAAAGGTCATAGGTTGATTCATACAGGTGGGCTGTGACTGCTTCCAACTGTTCAGGTGGGTGGGATACTGGGTTTCCCGCCGCATGATTAAATAAGAACAAATAATAGTAAATGGACATAAATTTCTTATGTCCATAACTATTCGCACGAGCGATTAATCCGCTCCAAACCAACACCGGAATATTGCTATTTAAATACTCTTCCGATGGGTACCAAACACCACTGTATGACCCCTGTTAGACCCTTCGTACAATACAAAGAGGGATCTCTCTGTTCAGGAACATGCTATGTTAACTAAACTTTCAGAATCTATCAAAGGGACCATGATCTACAAAATACATTATTACTGAAAATATGTAACGATTGAGTCGCACGCTACGATCACATAAACTCTACCGTAAATACGCATACCGTGCGCCTGCGGGTGCCCGCGACTGTGAGTATGCGCACTCACGGGAGAGCGTACGCATGCGCAGCGCGGACCTGAATGAGGTGCAAATATGGCAGTGTGTATAGAGATATTTTTCTGACTTTGACAAGCTGTAGGTGAGTGTGCACAGCCTGTGATGTGTGTGGGGGAGGACGGATAGATATACATATTAGGGATGAGCGGGTTCAGTTCTCTGAGAACTGAAGCCCCCAACCCCGAGCTTCACGCTCCGAGTCCAGATCCGAGTCCGGCTCGGATTTTCCAGGCAGATTTGGAAACCAGAATGAGGCAAAATGTCATCATCCCACTGTCGGATTCTCGCGGGTTTTGGATTCCATATAAGGAGCCACGTGTCGCCGCCATTTTCACTCCAGTCCTGGAGAGTGTAGCGAGAGGACGTGTCTCCTCAGTGTCTGTGCGGGAAAGTGGTGTGGCGACCTGCTCTTATGTGTCATTCCAGTGCTGTCTTGTGCTGATCAGTCCAGTAATGGTGTCTTGTGCTGCATCAGTCTAATCACAGTGGTGGTGTCCTCTGCTGCCATATCTCCAATGCTGCTCTATAAGTCCAGTCCAGTCCAGTGTTGCTGTGTTGTGCTGCATCAGTCCAGTGGTAGTGTCTTGTGCTGCATCAGTCCAGTCACAGTGGTGGTGTCCTCTGCTGCCATATGTCCAGTGCTGCTGTATAAGTCCAGTCCAGTGCAGTGGTGCTGTGTTGTCCTACATCAGTCCAGTGGTGGTGTCCCTGTGCTGCCATAAGTCCAGTAGTGCTGCCGTATAAGTCCAGGGGTACTGCCGTATAAGTCCAGTCCAGTGGTACTGTCGTATAAGTCCAGTCCAGTGGTACTGCCGTATAAGTCCAGTGGTACTGCCGTATAAGTCCAGTCCAGTGGTACTGGCGTATATGTCCAGGGGTAATGCCGTATAAGTCCAGTGGTACTGCCGTATAAGTCCAGTCCAGTGGTACTGCCGTATAAGTCCAGTCCAGTGGTACTGCCGTATAAGTCCAGTCCAGTGGTACTGCCGTATAAGTCCAGTGGTACTGCCATGTAAATCCAGAGGTACTGCCGTATAAGTCCAGAGGTACTGACGTATAAGTCCAGAGGTACTGACGTATAAGTACCGTAGTACTGCCGTATAAGTACCGTAGTACTGTCGTATAAGTCCAGAGGTACTGCCGTATGAGTCCAGTGGTACTGCCGTATAAGTACCGTAGTACTGCCGTATAAGTCCAGTGGTGCTGTCCTGTGATGTATATTATTTACGCCAAATAGAGGGGCTATTAATATTTAATCCAAATAATTTTTACAGGGTTTGCCCTGTGTGGTGTAAGGGTACGCTATCCTGTACCGCATTTTGGTGGTCATTCCGAGTTGTTTGCTCTTTGCCGTAGATTTACACAAGCTCGAGCGACATTTTTTCATCGCTTGAGTGATCGTAGTGTGATTGACAGGAAGTGGGTATTTCTGGGCGGAAACTGGCCGTTTTCATGGAGTGTGCTAAAAAACGCAGGCGTGCCAGGTAAAAACGCAGGAGTGGCTGGGGAAACGGGGGGAGTGGCTGGCCGAACACAGGGCGTGTTCGTGACGTCAAACCAGGAACTAAACGGACTGAGGTGATCGCAATCTAGGAGTAGGTCTGGAGCTACTCAGAAACTGCAGCAAATTATTTAGTAGCAGTTCTGCTAATCTTTAGTTTGCTGTTCTGCTAAACTAAGCTACACTCCCAGAGGGTGGCGGCCTAGCATGTGCAATGCTGCTAAAAGCAGCTAGCGAGCGAACAACTCGGAATGAGGGCCATTGTGTTATATAACTCCAGAAAAATAATGGAGAACAAACATTTGGAGTATAAAATAGGGAAAGATCAAGAACCACTTCCTATTAGTGCTGAAGCTGCTGCCACTAGTCATGACATAGACGATGAAATGCCATCAACGTCGTCTGCCAAGGCCAATGCCCAATGTCATAGTAGAGGGCGTGTAAAATCCAAAAAGCCATAGTTCAGTAAAATTACTCAAAAAAATAAATTTAAATCATCTGAGGAGAAATGTAATCTTGCCAATTTGCCATTTACGATACGGAGTGACAAGGATTGGCTAAGGCCCTGGCCTATGTTCAGTGGCTCAGCTTCACATGATGATGGAAGCCCTCATCCTCCCACTAGAAAAATTATAAGAGTTAAGCTGTCAAAAGCACAGAAAAGAACTGTGCATTCTAAGATGGTATCAAAAATCCCCAAGGAGAGTCCAAGAGTCCGAGTGTGTTGGCGGTTGCGATGCCTGATCTCCCCAAAACTTTTGAACACCCTCTGCAAGTGCTGGAAGGAGCACCCATAGCTCAGTTTCTGATATTCAAATTGAAGATGTCACTGTTGAGTACATCATGATGAGGGTATGGGTGTTGCTGGTGCTGAGGAGGAAGTTGACAAGGAGAATTCTGATGGTGATGTGGTTTGTATAAATCAGGTGCCGGGGGAGACAGTTGTTGTCTGTGGGATGAATAAGCCTATTGTAATGCCTGGGCAAAATACCAAAAAAGCCACCTCTTCGGTGTGGAAATATTTCTCCACAAATCTGAACAACAGGTGTCAAGCCGTGTGTTGCCTTTGTCAATCTGTAATTAGTAGGGGTGAGGACATTAACCACCTACAATAGGAACATCCTCCCTTGTATGTCACCTGCAGCGCATTCATCAGAAGTCATTGTCAAGTTCAGAAACTTTGGGTAAGAGCGTATACAGTCCACTGACACTTAAATCCCTTCTTCCTTTTGTACCCAAGCTCCTGAAAGCCACACCACCAACTCCCTCAACGTCAACTTCCTCCTCAGTCAGGAATGTCCGTAGTCCCGCAGGCCATGTCACTGGCATGATTGATGATTCCTCTCCTAACCGGGATTCCTCCATGTGATCCTTGAGTGGTACGCCTACTGCTGCTGCTACCGCTGCTGTTGCTGCTGCTGGGAGTCGATCGTCATCCCAGAGGGGAAGACGGAAGACCACTTATACTACTTCAACTAAGCAATTGACTGTCCAACAGTCCTTTTCAAGGAAGATGAAATATGACAGCAGTCATCCTGTTGCAAAGCAGATAATTGAGGCCTTGACAGCTATGTTGGCGTTAGATGTGTGTCCGGTATCCACCATTAGTGCAGTGGGTTGTAGACAATTGATGGAGGTTGTGTGTCCCCAGTACTAAATCCCATCTAGATTCCAGTTCACTAGGAAAACGATTCCAGGACTGTACAAGGACATTAAGAAAAGTGTCCTCAGTGTCCAGAAAAATGCGGTTGTACCCAGTTTCCACTTAACCATTGACATGTGGACAAGTGGAGCAGGGCAAACTAAGGACTATATGACTGTGACAGCCCACTGGGTAGATGTATTGCCTCCTGCAGCAACAACAGCAGTGGCACCAGTAGCAGCATCTCACAAACGTCAGCTCATTCCTAGGCAGGCTACGCTATGTATCACCGGTTTCCGTAAGAGGCACACAGCTGACAACCTCTTACGGAAACTGAGGAACATCATCGCACAATGGCTTACCCCGCTAAGACTCTCCTGGGTATTTGTGATACCGGACAACACCAGCAATATTGTGCGTGTGTTACATCTGGGCAAATTCCAGCACGAACCATGTTTTGCACATACAATTGAATTTGGTGGTGTAGAATTTTTTTGAAAATTGACAGGGGCATGCAGGAGATGCTGTCGGTGGCCCGAAAAATTGCGGGATACTTTCAGAATTCAGCCACTGCATGCCGAACACTGGAGCACTAGCAAACACTCCTGAACCTGCTCTGCCATCACTTGAAGCAGTAACGAGCTCGTGGTAACGAGCTGGAATGCAACACACTATATACTTCAGAGGATGGAGGAGCAGCAAAAGGCCATTCAAGCATATACATCCACCTACGACATAGGCAAAGGAGGGGGAATGCACCTGACTCAAGCACAGTGGGGTATGATTTCCGTGTTGTGCAAGGTTCTCCAACCCTTCGAACATGTCACACATGAAGTCAGTTCAGAAACTGTCAGCTTGAGTCAGGTCATTACCCTCATCAAGCTTTTGCAGAAACAGGTGGAGAAATTAAAGGAGGAGCTAAGACGGAGCGATTCTGCTAAGTATGTGGGACTTGTGGTTGGAGCCCTTCACTCGCTTTGCCAGGATTCAAGCGTGGTCAGTCTGATGAAATCAGAGCACTACATTTTGGCCACCGTGCTCGATCCTAGGTTTAGTTGTATCTCTCTTTCCGGCAGACACAAGTCTGCAGAGGTTCAAAGACCTGCTGGTGAGACACTTGTCAACTCAAGTGGAACGTGACCCGTCAACAGCTCCTTCATTTTCTCCTGCAACTCGGGCTACGAGGAAAAGGATAACATTTCCTTACCCACCCGCTGGTGGGGAAGCAGGGCAGTCAGGAGCAAGTGCTAACATCTGGTCCAGAATGAGGAAGCTGCCAATGATTACTGACATGTCTACTGTCACTGCATATGATGCTGTCACCATTGAAAGAATGGTGGAGGATTATATGGGTTACAGCATCCAAATAGGCATGTCTGACAGTCCTTATGTATACTGGCAGGAAAAAGAGGCAATTTGGAGGCCCTTGCACAAACTGGCTTTATTTTACTTAAGTTGCTTTCCCTCCAGTGTGTACTCCGAAAGAGTGTTTAGTGTAGCCGTCACCTTGTCAGCGATCGGCGTAGGCGGTTACTTCCACAAAATGTGAAGAAGATGATGATCATCAAAATTAATTATAAATTCCTCCAGGAAGACCTTTACCTGCAATTGCCTCCAGATAGTACACAGGGACCTGTGATGGTGGATTCCAGTGGGGATGAATTAATACCCTGTGAGGAGGAGGATGTATATGCTGAAACAGGTGAGGAATCGGGATGAGGACTACATCTTGCCTCTGTAGAGAAAGGTTATGAAAGGAGAGATGAATTGCTTTTTTTTTGGTGGGGGGATTAATTGCTTATTTTTTGTGGGGGTCCAAAAAAACCAATCATTTCAGCCACAGTCATGTGTCAGACCCTGTCACTGAAATGATTGTTTTGTTAAAGTGTGCATGTCCTGTTTATACAACATAAGGGTTGGTGGGAGGGCCCAAAGACAATTCCATCTTGAACCTCTTTTTCTCCTTTGCATTATGTGCTCTTTGGGGCCTAGTTTTTAAAAGTACCATCTTGTCTGACACTGCAGTGCCACTCCTAGATGGGCCAAGTGTTTGTGCCGCCCACTTGGGTCGCTTAGCTTAGTCATCCGGCTACCTCATTGCACCTCTTTTTCTTCTTTGCAGGATGTGCTGTTTGGGGCCTAGTTTTTAAAAGGGTCATCCTGTCTGACACTGCAGTACCACTCCTAGATTGGCCAGGTGTTTGTGCCGCACACTTGTGTCGCTTAGCAAAGTCATCCAACTACCTCGGTGCAACCTTCTGGCCTAAAAACAATATTGTGAGGTGCAGTGCCGTAACTAGGCATTTTAGCGCTGTGTGCAAGAAACGGCATTGGTGCCCCCTCCCCCTCACCTTATGTAAAACATGGGCAGTGCGCGCCTTAGGCGCGCGTGCAAAATATTAGGGGCATGGCTTCATGGGGAAAGGGTGTGGCCACAAAATAATATTTATAAAAAGTTATATTTATATATATATATATATATATATATATACCTGTATGGCATTTTTTTTACGTTTCTCAATTGTAAATGCTGACCTTGCTATATATAGCAACAGATGTGGTGCTTTGTGATACTACGGCATTGAGTGGCACTGCAGCCAGGGGCACAATGCACAAATGTAACTTGGTGAAGGTTGATGGTACCGGGGACCCATCTTCCTACCCCAAGTTGCATGTGCTGAAAATTAGAATTCTAGAGCACACTCGAAACATAAAAAATCGGGTTATGAATCATAGTATCCCACGCCACTTTTCTGAGCTACATAATGCGGATCCCTCTCTCCTGAAGTTTGTGGGAATAGAACATGTCACAGTGTCTACTAATGGTGGAAATAGGGAAGATTGACTCCTTAGAAGAGGAACTTTCTGGATACCCTCTCTTAATACACTTATGCCCCATGGGCTTAATGAGAACTATGAGACCACCCCCTTTATTAGGGAGAGATGAGTGGGGGTCTCATACTATTTGTTCTGAGCTAATGTAGAATTCTTGTGTAACTCCAACATATCTGATGATTGCTCTTTTCTCTGTGAAGATGGTAATATAAGTACATAGGGTACTGGAGGTTTTCTTATTACATGCAGGTCACTTTTTTATATGCTCAGGTCACTTGAAATAGTGCCTGTAGCATTTATGGTATGACATGGATTTTATAGTTAATGCTTTTTGCATGTTATTTAGTATGTGTATTAAATAATGTTCTGTATATCGGCTGTATTACCTCTGAGATGATACTGCATTGCTGTTTTCTAAACAAAATGTCTATATCTGTGTTTTTTAAACAAAATGCTTATATCGGTGTGCATTAATTCATTTTTTATTGCACTTTTAAATAAGTCTATTTGTATTCTGAATTTATGAATTGTGTTAAATTGTGTGTGTTTATTAGCTTTGAAAATTGTCGCTGACGAGCCACCAGTTTTGCAGCTTTAGCGTAGTTTTACTGATGTTTTTTATCAGATTGTATTAATGACTGCTGCCTAGCACTTTTAAGTGAGGCTGTTGCTGCTGAGAATTAGAGCGGCTGATGGTAATTAACAATTAATGGTACCATTATTGATATGTGACTGCTATATAAAGCTCGTGCTGACATCTGGTAAGCCAACCTCCTGACGAAGTGATTACGAAATGCATTGAGGTGGGGCTTACCAGGCGCTTCTTGTTCCACATGAGCTGTCATCCCCGACTTCACCCGGTACAGGTGTCCTGACGGAACGGTCGCTGAAGCTGGTGCGGTGCGTGGTCACAGATCCAGGTGCAGCGGGCTGCAGCTTTTGCCTTGTGGTTTTACTTTTCATGTGATACACAGCCCACAGAGTGGACTATCGGGGTGCGAGTCCACTGCTATTCATTTGACCTTTTTTTTTATTTTTACGTTTCTCAAATGTAAATGCTGACCTTGCTATATATAGCAACAGATATGGTGCATTGTGATACTACACCATTGAGTGGCACTGCAGCCAGGGGCACAATGCACAAATGCAACTTGGTGCAGGTTGATAGTACCGGGGACCCATCTTCCTACCCCAAGTTGCATGTGTGCATTGTGCCCCTGGCTGCGGTGCCACTCAATGGTGTAGTATCACAATGCACCAGATTTGTTGCTATATATAGCATTTTTTAAAATCATCTCATAAATGTACTGAATGATGCACATGTGCTGTGTCATGAAAACTTTATACTGTTTGCTGACGTTTAGCCATGTTGGCCACATATGTCATACAATTATGTCTTGAAATAAAAAGCATATATTTTTTCTATGCAATTTCAGTTTGCAAAATAAAATATTTTGTTACACGACAAGCAATGTATGGTAAAATTTTCTTACCTTGCAGTACTTATACTGAAGCACTTTGATAATAGCCTTGCAGGTTTCAGGTATGATGTATCTCTGCGCAGGCTTTAGGACACGGGTCCCATACTTCCACTCCTCAAATAACGGTCCAGTAACAAGGAACCGCAGGGTAGCAACCAGAGCCGGCCCTAACCAATATGATGCCCTAGGCAAGATTTTGGCTGGTGCCCCCTAGCACCGCCGCTAGTTCTGCA
The DNA here is from genome assembly GCF_028390025.1 of Pseudophryne corroboree. Taxonomy (NCBI): domain Eukaryota; kingdom Metazoa; phylum Chordata; class Amphibia; order Anura; family Myobatrachidae; genus Pseudophryne; species Pseudophryne corroboree. The sequence goes on along the minus strand of NC_086446.1, from coordinate 56,549,283 downwards.
AGAGATGCCTGGCATGAGTCAGCTGGCAGCTCTGCTAACGTCGGGCACCTTTTGTTTATGAAAATGCATCTTATTTACATTGCTATGTGACTAGGATGCACAAGCAGCTTCTGCTGATTAAAATGATATGCAGCATGCCTATATTCTGTGTGCGAGTGCGGCTGTATCTGCATACGAAATGCTACATTACAGTGATTTCCAGGAATACACACAGCATATAGGCATGCCGCATATCATTTTAATCAGCAGAAGCTGCTGGTGCCCATAAGCATACCAAATGCCCTAGGCATTTGCCTAGTTTGCCTATGACTAAGGCCGGCTCTGGTAGCAACAAGCCTCTTCTCAGCAGGGATAGGACCCCGCCATTTGGTATCCCGCTTCTGTATGAGGGGGGTCACCAGACGCAGCAACTCCTGGAAAGTGTCGTCATTCATGCGCAGGACGTTGCGGTAGTCATCCGGGTTGTTGTCCCTGATCTCATCCAGGAGGGGCATGTAGGAGCGAGTAGGCCGCTTAAGCAGCCACTCCTTGGTCCAGCAAGATCTCTCCCTCCACCTTTGCTGGGCCCACTCCCTGTCTGCCCTCACCTTCAGCAGAGTAGGACATGAGAGCCTGATAGTGAGTAGAATCCATCTCTACACACACACAGCAATATAGAAACACTTTGTAATGCAAGCAGAACAAAGCAGTGCACAGTAGCTAGCAATGTGGAACGAGCAGCAGGTATAAACCAAACTTCTCTAGTCACAGAGCAGACAGAAGTGCACAGACTTAAAATGGCTGCTTGTTTATATATCACCCAGATAGGCCAGCCCTCTATTTAAACTTTTAGGAATCTTGCAGATAAATCTGATGAGCTCTCATTTCAGCATCCGATACCACCCGATTTCCAGTCATAAGGGGCATGAGATAAATCTCAGGATTGTACACACATCGAATGCTCAAAAAGTGCACTTTCGATGCGATTTATCTCAAGGTGAGCTTCAAGGGAAATCGGGCCCGATATCACGTCGAAGGCAATCGCACAAGTGTATGGGTACCATAAGTGTAATCCTATACTCACCACAGCTACACCCAGGCAAAGTGACAGCCACTGCCCTGCAGCTAATATTACAAGCACTTGTAACTTCAAATGAGTAAATATCTTAGACTCAGGGCCAGTTCTTGCCCTTGTGGCACCCCGGGCAAAACGTTAAGGGCGTTGGTTCATACGGGGCGTGGTCAGTTCCGCCCCCATTTGTGCCCCCTGTAGCGCCGCTGGAAGAGTAAAAAAAAATGTATACTTACTATCCCCGCTCTTGATTCCAGACCGCTACAGACAGGTGCTGGCGCCGCTCATCTCCTCGGATCAGGATAGACACTAGAGGTCAATTATGATCCCTAGTGTCTGTGACACAATGCTGTGCGGTGTGCGATGATGTCATTGCCACCGCACAGCAAAGGTCCCCTCCACGAAGGGAAACCAGACGCATAGCGTCTGGTTCCCTTCACAGCGGTGGGGGTCACAGCGGGGGGGCACAGTAGCAGATCTTGCCATGGGGCGGCATCCTCCGGATGGCGCCGGCGCCCCGGGCAAAAGTCCTGCTTGCCCGTGGCAAGATCCGCTACTGCTTAGACTAATACTTTATAGCTGTTATAGCAGCTAAGTGACAGTTAATCCAAGAAGATAAAGTACAGTATAGCTGCATAAAATATAATTGATCTCATCTTTGGAGGTTCATAAACATTGTAGAGGTAGCTACATTACTCAGCTCACATAATAAGCAGCACCGTCTGTGACATTGCTACCTATTGCGTTACCTCCATAACAGCTGCAGAGTGAAGAGTAGCTGACAGAACTACACAAATTCTGGGTCAGGGTGTCGTGCGTAGCAGAGCAGCTCCCTCGCTGCGATCTATTGAAAGTCATCCCTCGAGCCAAGCTTTTAAATGGAGCTTGAAAAGATACAGAGGAGGGCGACCAAACTAATTAAGGGCATGGAGACGAAGGAATACAAGGAAAGGCTTGAAAGACTAGGCATGTTTACATTGGAAAAGCGGAGACTAAGAGGGGATATGATCAACATCTCCAAATATATAAGGGGACAATACACAGAGCTTGTGCGGGACCTGTTTTTGGTTAGATCAACACAGAGGACTCGTGGACACCCGCTCAGGTTAGAGGAGAGGAGATTCCGCACAATACGGCGTAAAGGCTTTTTCACGGTAAGGACAATACGTGTTTGGAATTCCCTGCCCAAGGGAGTTGTAATGGCGGAATCTGTCAACACCTTTAAGAATGGGTTAGATAAATTCCTATTGGATAAGGATATCCAGGGGTATGGTGCATAGTCATGCATTATAGTTACTATAAATAGGGATAAAATGCAATGGCTGACAGCAGCATCAGTCAGAAATTTTAGTCAAATCATCATGCATAGGAGACCACAAATAGGTTGAACTCGATGGACAATTGTCTTTTTTCAACCTCAGATACTATGTTACAGATACTATGTTACAAAGGTTAGTAGAAGAGTGGCAGGACCGTAGAGTGGCTGCATCTGTGACTCCATATAGTAAATGAGAGGTTCATAACTAAGATCTAACGGAGGCAGATGAAGAGAAATAAGCTGCCTTTCTGGATTTTAAACAAATGTAGCTACTAATATTTACAGAAAAGTTAAGAACTGGAAAGGAAATATTTATTTGATGGTTACAGTTGAGTTTTACGGCGGAGTGAATGAAATATAAAGGGACTGAACTCTTTCCTGATGGGGATTAAAGTCATCTATATCGAGTAGTTGAATTGTAATTTTCTGCATGAATCAGTAACATTTCTACAGTCAACTAAACAGTTTGCTAAACAGAGAAATATAACTTCAAACTCAGTTTAGTCTTACAAGGAGAAGCAACATTGGGGGTAATTCTGAGTTGATCGCAGCAGCAAGTTTGTTAGCAATTGGGCAAAACTATGGCCCTCATTCCGAGTTGTTCGCTCGCAAGCTGCTTTTAGCAGCATTGCACACGCTAAGCCGCCGCCTACTGTGAGTGAATGTTAGCTTCTCAAAATTGCGAACGAAAGATTCGCAATATTGCGAAAAGACTTCTCTGTGCAGTTTCTGAGTAGCTCGAGACTTACTCTGCCAGTGCGATCAGTTCAGTGCTTGTCGTTCCTGGTTTGACGTCACAAACACACCCAGCGTTCGTCCAGACACTCCTCCGTTTGTCCAGACACTCCCGCGTTTTTCCCAAAACGGTAGCGTTTTTTCCCACACGCCCATAAAACGACCAGTTTCCGCCCAGAAACACCCACTTCCTGTCAATCACATTACGATCACCAGAACGAAGAAAAAACCGTGAGTAAAATTCCTAACTGCATAGCAAATTTACTTGGCGCAGTCGCACTGCGGACATTGCGCATGCGCACTAAGCGGAAAAGCGCTGCGATGTGAAGAAATTTACCGAGCGAACAACTCGGAATGACCACCTATGTGCAGTGTGTGTGTGTGTGTGTGGGGGGGGGGGCAGATATAACATGTGCAAAGAGAGTTAGATTTGGGTGGGTTATATTGTTTCTGTGCAGGGTAAATACTGGCTGCTTTATTTTTACACTGTAATTTAGATTTCAGTTTGAATACACCCCACCCAAATCTAACTCTCTCTGCACATGTTATATCTGTCCCCTTGCAGTGCACATGGTTTTGCCCAACTGCTAACAAATTTGATGCTGCGATCAACTCAGAATTAGGCCCATTATAAATACGAGTGCTGACTAACCTTTCACTGTGGAGCTAATTTAATACTTAAAGATTTCTCACAGATAACTAAACTTAGGACCCAACGTAAGTGCACCGACGTTACTGCAGTACACAGAGAGACAAATTTGAACCCGGGATTATATAGCATTGGATATTTGTATTTAATAGGGCATATCTGTGTGTTCTACAACTACATACGGTGCAACTATTAGATAAATGTTAATGTTGGCAATGTTATTATACCTATGTGCTTACAGTAAAACCTATGTACTTGCCTGTTGAATAACATTCCAGTGTAATATTGTTTATGAAAGCAGAAAAAGAATACAGGTATTCTTTTACAGCAACAATTTCAGGTGTGAATGTCATGGTGTTGTTTAAAATAGTACAATTGTAATCTCACACGCCTACACATAGGACACAGATTGCCTACCTACCATGCTTACCCAAGCAAGCCAAATATAATACAGCTTGGGTGGAGGCACATATGTATTAATTACCCCTGGGCGGTGAGATAGGGGTTACATATAGATAAAATCTGACAGGTCCCCAGAGATATCACTGTATGGGGCCCCCAGATTTCTGTTTGCGGCACTGAGTATAAGTGGAAATGTGTAGCATAGCAGAAGAGGTGTAAATAGGGTTTTCGGAGCCCAGGGCAAGATGAAGAGTGGTGCCCCCCCCCCCAAAAGAAAAACCAACAAAACCCACAAAATGAAGTATGGCATGGTCACTGAAAATGGGGTGTGCCAACATGACTATCACCTACCCCCTGTGTCGCCTCTCAACACACTATCACCTATCCCTTGTGTCGTCTCTCAGCACACCTTCATTTAATTTTTACACAGTACGCATGCAGAGTCCCCTTTTTACACAGTACACAGTTACAGATACACATTTGCCCCACAGTGCCAGATACACAATTGCCCCACAGTGCCAGATACATATTGGCCCACAGTGCCAGATACACAGTGCCCCACAGTGCGAGATACATATTACCCCACAGTGCCATATACATATTGCCCCACAGTGCCATATACACAATTGCCCCACAGTGCCAGATACACAATTGCCCCACAGTGCCAGATACACAATTGCCCCACAGTGCCAGATACACAATTGCCCCACAGTGCCAGATACACAATTGCCCCACAGTGCCAGATACACAATTGCCCCACAGTGCCAGATACACTATTGCCCACAGTGCCAGATACACTATTGCCCACAGTGCCAGATACATATTGCCCCACAGTGCCAGATACACAGTGCCCAAAGATACACATTACCCCTGCTCCCCCACCCGCTGACCCGCTGGCTGCTCACCGCTGCCTCTGTAATGGGCCCCTCAATGCTGCTCCATGAAGACAGTCCGGTCTCCGGTGGCGGGTATGTTGGCGCTGGTTCGTTAGCCAATCAGAGCTTGCGGACCGGCAGCCAACCAGGATCCTGTCCGCGAGCTCTTATTGGCTAACAAACAGAGACCAGGTCACAGCACATTGAGGGGCAGGAGAGGCGCTGCGCTCTCCTCCCCTCACATAGCACTAGCAGCAAGATGGGGGCCGGGTCGGGGGCAGGCAGAGACATAGCAGGGGCGAGTGGGCATGATGCCCTGGCCGGCGGGAGCGCCCCTCCTCTTCTGGGCCTGCCAAGGCGCCCAGGGCACGTGCCCTTCTTGACCCCCCTTAGTTACGCCTCTGCATAGCAGGACTGCCTGCTAATTACAGCATTACTGACAAATTATGTGCAGGTCATAAGTGCATTACACAGCACTTTTAATGCTATGAAAGACTAGATCCTTGGACTTACAAGATGCCGTGGAGTACTCCAATGAAAAATCTTTGGACTTGCAGGATGCCAAAGCGAGCTCTATTGAAAGAGGGTGCCGGGGAGTACTACTGAACTAATTGGGAACATATTTGCCTTGGACTTGCTTGAAATTGAGGGAAGCTCCAGTTCTATTAGGGTGAGACTCCTAGGGTGGAATTCAATTGTTTGAAAAGTTGGTTGGGTGTCTGATTTTTCCTTTCTATTAGATAGTAAAAAACAGACTCCCAGCTGACTTTTCAAACAATTAAATACCCCCCTAGAGTCCTCAAGAGGTGTTTCACCATTAGTAACCCCCTGAGGTTCCCTTAGTGCTAGTTGCGCACACCGGTTTTTAGGGGGCCGCCTGGACATAATTCCTCAAGCAGTAATTGCTACCCCAATAGACAGGAGATAGCATATAACACAGGATAAAGACAGAAGAGAGAGATACAGCAGAGTCTTGGTAGCTGAGAAACAACAAGATGAGACTCCGGTATCACTGGGTCCTACGTGATGCTCCCGCAGCAGAGGTAGCCCTGAGGTGGAGTTGGATGTTGGCAGATGCTGTCAGACAGTATGACAAGAACAGCTGTGGCTTCGCTGTATAAGGTAATAGCCGTCTGGCAAAAAATATTAGATCCGAAGTACAGATGTAGCCACACTCCTCTTGTGCGGCTCCATTGCATACAAGCACTCCCGGAGGGACTAGGCATTTCGGCACCTAGCCCCGCCACGGGAGTGCACAGAGATGCTCCCATTCTAGTGAATGGGGCACGTGCGCATCACGGACATGCGCGCACCCCTGAAACTGCGATCAGGCGGGCGCGCCTAGGCACAGATGGAGCCATGATTAGTGTGGCTCCTTAGGTAGATTGATCTTGCAGGACATCAGCTGATGACAGGTCAAGTATGATGGATAGGCTGAAGCTTTGCCTAGCAGGATCTCTGCAGACTGGACTGGTGGGCAGGATTGGCCAAAGCTTGGCCCTGCAAAGTGGCAGCAGACAGACCTGGCATGCTGAATACTCCAAAGATTGGCCTTGAGAGATGTTAGCAGACTGACCATACGTGCAGGATTGACCGAAGCTAAACCTTGCAGGATGTTTGCTGACAGGCCAGGTTCACAGGGTGGACTGACACGTGACCTTGTATGGTGATAGCTGACCATCCCAGTTTGCAGGATTAGCTGTAACGTGGACTAGCTGGATATATCTGACAGAGCAGGTTTGCAGGATTGGCTGATGTGTGTATTAACAGGATATTGACTGACAGGCCAGGTTTGCAGGATAGACTAGAGCAGACAAAGTGGCCAGGAAAATCCGGAGTACAACACAGAGCGACTAGGGCTACCGCAGTAACAGAGCACTATTACCGGCATGGCTAGACAGGAGTGTCTGGGAGATATAGGGGAGGATGCACGTTCCCTACGGTGGCCCGTAACCCCCCACAGCCACCCGGCATCCCTGTTTCCTGTATCGGGAAGCTGCTGGGTGGACGTGCTGTGACGTTCCAGTCACCTAGAAATGCCGCCAAAGCAACTCGTAACATTTAATAACATTCTAATTTTTCTTGCACCTCTGTAAATATTTTGCTTCATTTAAAAATGATCTTATGAATATACTTTATTTAACTAAAATGTTATTAATGAAGATGATACTATTTTAAACAAATAATCACAGTCCCTTGTGTGCTGCAATTGCTCATCTAATTTGAACTCATATTTTTTTCTGTTTTTTTGCTAGAATGTTATATGTGTATGAGTTCAGCTTTAGTCAAGGTCACCGAGACTGGTGCTCCAGTTGAGGTGTGGCTAATTTTAGGGGCGTGGCCTTGCACTGCTTAACATGTTCTGTGCTGATAAGAATGTGCATATCACATATGTTCTGCAATGCAGGCTGACCTAGGACCCCCAGACAGGACCCAATATAGAGGGGCTCTTCCGTAATAAGGAATAATCTTGGTTGATACAGGGTGCTTCTGGCATTAGGGCTGTTTCCATAAATTTACCAGGCTGATTTTCCATCCCTGACTGCCACTGTCTATATTTCCTCTTTTTACTTATTTATATTTTTATGTATTATGAGTCATAGTTGTGGTCTGTGGCTGTCGTATCTGCCGTCTCAGGTAATTATGCTGCTTCAATAAAGACACAGTCTGCCAGTGTCCTTTATGGTATATTACACATCAATTTCTGCAAACCATGCCTATAGGACCAATCAGTGGTGTCACAAGGTGGGTGCGGGGGGTGTGGCCCACTCCCGGGTGTCACCCTTCAAATGGTGACAAATGCTGGCTCCTGCACAGTGACAGGAGCCGAGTGCTGCACTGTCACATTATGGGCAGCACTCGGCTCCTGTCACTGTGTAGGAGCCAGAACTGCAGGTACAGCACTCCCTGGGAGTCAGCCCTCACCTCCCAGACCCCCAAGTGACTCAAAAAAAATGGGTGTTGGGACATGAAGCCCCACCCCTTCCCACAAAGCCCTGCCCCTTTTTGGCCCTTCAATAGATTAAAAATGGGTGCTATCTGCAAAGCCCCGCCCATCCAATTAAGCCCTGCCCATTCACATGAAGCCCCACACCCTTTTTTCGCCGCAGCACAAAGTGTCCAGGAGGTGAGTGACGCCTCTGTGACCAATTATATATAATATTTAGTACTGTCCCTTATTGCAGAGGCTGCAGTATCCTCATGTCACAACTGAGAGCCTGAGCTGACGGGAGGCAGCCTCAGTTGTAGGGGCTGAGGTGTAGTGGAACCTGGAAGGTTGTATCAGACCCCTGGACATGTAAGTTACACGTAGAAGAATTGCCCGAAGGCGTGACCACGACAACCAGAATAAAAGTCAATTATGTTTATTATGACAAACTCCGTATCACAGCAGCAATAAAAGGAAAACATAAAATCAGCAGTGAAATAATACAGTTCCTGGGTACTACAGGGTGGCAAGGGCCACAGGGCACTGTTAGTATGAGACAGTTCTTATTATCTTCTAGTTGGAAAGTCCTTACCAGGCCCGACTGTAGCAATGGAGATAGCCCAGGATCGTACCAGCTGGTGTTCCAGGAAAAGCTGGGCTGCTGTGGGTAAAATGGCTGCTGTGGGTACTGGCTGGAACCAGACTGATGTTAGCACGGAGTGGATTGCTGGATGGAACCAGCCAAATAATAAATGAAGCTTGAGAGCGATGAAATAGGATGGATATATGGAGCTTGAGAGCGGTGAAATAATAGTAACGGTGGTGAGTGGTAATCTGCAGAAATGATACCGGCACTTTAAGAAGAGCTGAACTCTGCTGGAAGCAGGTAATTCTGTAACTGGAAACAGATGAGTCCCAGAGGACTGGAGAGTCAGGCTGCACCACAGATGATAAACTGGAGCGGGTCTCTTTAGTGGAAGTTTGGAGATGGTAACTGGAACCTGGAAAACAACCACAGGAGAGATAGACAAACTGGAACTAGGTTTGACAACCAAAGCACTGACGCCTTCCTTGCTCAGGCACAGAATACTTATACCTGCAGCAAGGAAGGGATTGGCTAGGCAATTATGCAGATTACAATGCAAACAACGGATTGGAGGAATTTGAGCAGGTGACAGAATCCAACATGGCTGCGCCCATGCAGATACTTGGAGGGAAGATCGGTTTGTAATCCATGTGGGAACTTTAACAGTAATGGCAGCGCCGGCCACAGTAAACAGGAGATGCCAGACTGATGAGTGCACAATTGAACCATGCGGGCAACAGCGGAGGCCGCGGCTGACGTAAACGCCACTCTGACATCCTGCATGCAGAAACTCAGGGATGGCGGCGGAGGCCGCGGGAGACGCCATTCAAGATGTAACATGGCGCCACTGTGACAACATCTCAGAGTAACAGGAGAGGAGGCAGGAATGTGGACATCAGAATAACAGATGGGATCCGGTCCTGGAGCGCTGAGCCAGCCTTAGGAGGCATCTGAAAGGTAAGTAATGGCGTCCAGATACCCGGATCGTGACAGCACCCCCCCCCCCCCTTTAGGAGTGGCCCCAGGACACTTCTTTGGCTTTTGAGGAAACTTGAAGTGGAAATTCCGGACCAAGGCAGGAGCATGGACATCAGAAACATTGGTCCATGAGCGTTCCTCAGGGCCGTAACCCTTCCAGTCAATAAGATACTTTAATTGACCGTAACGGTGACGTGAGTCCAGAATCTTGGCCACTTCATACTCAACTCCTCGTTGAGTTTGGACTTTCGGAGCTGGAGGAAGTGTAGAATGAAACCGATTCAGGATCAGCGGTTTCAACAGGGAAACATGGAATGTCCTGGGTATTTTTAAGAAGGGAGGTAACTGGAGTCTGTAAGCAACAGGATTAATGATTTGTTCAATTTTGAAAGGACCGATGTAGCGAGGTGCAAACTTCATGCTGGGAACTCTTAACCTCAAATTCTTCGTGGATAACCACACCCGATCACCCACCTTGAGAGCAGGGACCGCTCTACGCTTCTTATCCGCAAACTTTTTGTACCTGAACGATGCTTTGAGCAGAGCCGCACGTACATTCTTCCAGTTGTTTGCTAACTGACGCAAGGTGATATCCACTGCTGGAACAGAAGTTGCTGGAAGCGGTTGGAATTTAGGAACTTTAGAGTGGAATCCATACTTAGTGAAGAATGGTGTTGAAGAAGATGAGGAATGATATTGGTTGTTATGACAGAACTTGGCCCAGGGAAGTAGTTGAACCCAGTCATCTTGAGAGGAAGACACATAGATGCGGAGGAAAGCCTCCAAGTCCTGATTCACCCTCTCAGTTTGACCATTGGTCTGAGGATGGTAAGCCGTGGAAAACTTTAGTTTGACTTGGAGGACTTGACATAAACTTCGCCAGAATTTGGCTGTGAATTGGACTCCTCGATCTGAGATAATTTCTTCAGGAAGACCGTGGAGTCGGAAGATCTCTTGTATGAACACTTGAGCCAACTTGGAAGCTGATGGAAGACCGGTAAGAGGAATGAAGTGTGCCATCTTGGTGAACCGGTCAACTACCACCCAGATGGTATTGAACTTATTGCACATAGGTAAGTCTGTAACGAAATCTATTGACATATGGGTCCATGGTCGACGGGGAACGGATAGTGGAATCAGTTGCCCCACAGGCGACTGGCAGGATACTTTGTGTTGGGCACACTTTGGGCAAGATGCAATAAACTCCATGACGTCCTTTTTCAGAGTTGGCCACCAATAGGACCTAGAGATAAACTCCAGGGTTTTTTGGATACCTGTATGTCTGGCAAAATGGGAAGCATGGGCCCAATGCATGAGCTTCTTCCTTAGCACCGGCTCACAAAACTTTTCCCTGGTGGGGACGTAGAGTCCATCCCTACCATGGAGAATGCCAACGGATTAATAATAGGATGCCATGAGAGGGAAAGGGCATCGGCCTTGCGATTCTGAGAGCCCGGACAGAACTGGAGTTTAGAGTCGAACCTGGAAAAGAAAAGTGCCCATCTGGCCTGACGAGGGTTAAGACTTTGTGCGCTTTTCAGATATAAAAGATTCTTGTGGTCGGTAAGGTTAGTGATTGAATGAGAAGCTCCCTCCAACAGATATCTCCACTCCTCTAGAGCGAGCTTGATAGCTAGCAACTCCTTGTCGCCAATGGCATAGTTGTGCTCAGCTGGGGAGAACTTCCGGGAGAAGAAACTGCAAGGATGTAGATGGCCATCTTTAGCCCTCTGAGATAACACCACTCCTACTCCAACGGAGGAGGCATCCACCTCTAAGATGAAAGGAGAGTCAATGTCTGGATGTTTCAGAACTGGTGCAGAGATGAACCATTGTTTTAGGAGATGAAAAGCTTGCGTAGCTTCTTTAGACCACTTGGACGGGTTAGCACCCTTCTTGGTTAATGCAGTGATAGGCGCCACAATGGTGGAAAAGTCTCGTATAAACTTTCTGTAATAATTGGCGAACCCTAAGAACCTCTGGACCCCTTTGAGGGTTAAGCAATTCTGGATTGCTTGTAGTTTCTCAGGATCCATCTCTAGTCCGGAACCGGACACAATGTAACCTAGAAACGGAATGGATTTGACTTCAAAGACACATTTCTCTAATTTGCAATAGAGATGATTGACACGGAGACGGGACAGAACCTCCTTTACCCAGAAATGATGTTCCTCTAGATTATTGGCAAAGATGAGGATATCATCTAGATAGACAACGACATGGCGGTATAAGATGTCTCTGAATATCTCATTCACGAAATGCTGGAAGACAGCTGGAGCGTTGCTCAATCCGAAGGGCATGACGAGGTACTCATAATGTCCGTCACGGGTGTTAAAGGCGGTCTTCCACTCGTCACCCTCACGGATCCGGATGAGATTGTATGCACTTCTCAAGTCCAACTTTGTGAAGATGGTGGCTCCGCTAACTCTATCAAAGAGCTCAGTAATCAGGGGTAAAGGATAGCGGTTCTTGATGGTAATGTCGTTCAAACCTCTGTAGTCGATGCACGGCCGCAGACCACCATCTTTTTTCTTTACGAAAAATAAGCCTGCGCCGGCTGGAGAAGAGGAAGGTCGGATGAACCCCTTCGCTAGGTTCTCTTTAATGTATTCCTTCATGGAATGCGTCTCAGGCAGAGACAACGGGTAAGTTCGGCCTCGAGGTGGAACCTTCCCTGGAACGAGATCAATCGGGCAGTCCCATTCTCTATGAGGAGGAAGGATATCAGCAGAAGCTTTACTGAACACATCCGTGAAATCTTGATATGGAGGAGGTGGAACATCAGACGACCTGGGGGAGGAAGCACAAACAGGCAATACTTTAAACAAACATGTATCAGCACAGGAGGGACCCCATGCCAGAATTTGCGTAGTCGTCCAGTCAATTGATGGATTGTGGAGATGGAGCCACGGAAGGCCCAGAACCACTGGATGTGTGGCTCTTGGAATCACTAGAAAAGAGATAAATTCAGAATGAAGAACTCCCACTCTCAGACGAACTGGTAGAGTCCTTAGAGAAATAACTTGTGTCAAAAATCTTGCTGCCATCCACGGCAGTTAAGGAGATGGACGAAGGAAGTCTCTCTGTGGGTAGGGACCACTGTTTAACATAGGCTTCGGTTATAAAGTTCCTAGCTGCTCCGGAATCAAGGAGGGCAATGACGTTCCTGTAACATTGAGCAATTTGGAGCGAGACTGGGAGATTACAATCATGAGGAGATGGAGAGGAGATCATTACTCCTAGCCGGCCCTCTCCTTGGCGGGCTAGGATTTGGAGTTTCCCGGACGTTTGGGACAGGCATTGATGGTGTGAGACGGAGCTGCACAGTAAAGACAAAGAGACTCAGAGAGACGTCTTCGGCGCTCAGCAGGAGTTGGACGGGAATGACCAATTTGTATGGGCTCATCTTTGGATGGTGACAGTTGGCGAGGAGGAGGAGCAGAAGATTTTGGAGCAGATGATCTTCCACGCTCAGTTGCTCTTTCTCTGAAACGTAAATCAACTTTCGTGCAGAGTGAGATTAGCTCATCTAACTTAGAAGGCAAGTCTCTGGTAGCTAACTCATCCTTAATGCGCTCTGATAAGCCATGCCAGAATGCAGCATACAGGGACTCGTCGTTCCATGCCAGTTCGAATGCCAGGATCTTGAACTGTATAAGATACTGTCCTACAGTACGTGATCCCTGGCGTAAACGGAGAATCTCAGATGAAGCTGAAGTTACCCGGCCTGGCTCGTCGAAGATACGCCTGAATGTTGACACAAAATCAGTATAGGAGAACAGCAGGGTATCAGACCTCTCCCATAACGGTGATGCCCAATCAAGGGCTGAGCCACTGAGAAGAGAAATAATGTAGGCAATTTTAGTACAGTCACTAGGAAAATTGCCAGGTTGTAGCTCAAAATGAATTTCACACTGGTTGAGAAATCCCCTGCAGAGTCCTGGAGATCAGTCAAATTTTGCTGGCGTTGGAAGATGAAGACGTGGAGCAGAAATGGGTAAGGTGGGTGGGGTTATAGCTGTAGTCACTGTGGCTGACGCGCCTGATCCACGGAGGGTTGTCTGAATCCCATCCAGCCGAGTAGAGAGATCCTGGAGACAGCGGATGATGTGGCCCTTTGCAGTCTCCTGATGTTCAAGTCAGGCTGCCAGTACTTGCATCGGCCTGGCCGCTTGATCCTGGTCTCCGGCTGGATTCATATGGTAAGTGCTTACTGTCACAACTGAGGGCCGGAGCTGACGGGAGGCAGCCTCAGTTGTAGGGGCTGAGGTGTAGTGGAACCTGGAAGGTTGTATCAGACCCCTGGACATGTAAGTTACACGTAGAAGAATTGCCCGAAGGCGTGACCATGACAACCAGAATAAAAGTCAATGATGTTTATTATGACAAAAACTCCGTATCACAGTAGCAATAAAAGGAAAACATAAAATCAGCAGTGAAATAATACAGTTCCTGGGTACTACAGGGTGGCAAGGGCCACAGGGCTCTGGTAGTATATGAGACAGTTCTTATTATCTTCTAGTTGGAAAGTCCTTACCAGGCCCGACTGTAGCAATAGAGATAGCCCAGGATCGTACCAGCTGGTGTTCCAGGAAAAGCTGGGCTGCTGTGGGTAAAATGGCTGCTGTGGGTACTGGCTGGAACCAGACTGATGTTAGCACGGAGTGGATTGCTGGATGGAACCAGCCAAATAATAAATGAAGCTTGAGAGCGATGAAATATGATGGATATATGGAGCTTGAGCGGTGAAATAATAGTACCGGTGGTGAGTGGTAATCTGCAGAAATGATACCGGCACTTTAAGAAGAGTTGAACTCTGCTGGAAGCTAGGCTGAAAGCAGGTAATTCTGTAACTGGAAACAGATGAGTCCCAGAGGACTGGAGAGTCAGGCTGCACCACAGATGGTAAACTGGAGCTGGTCTCTTTAGTGGAAGTTTGGAGATGGTAACTGGAACCTGGAAAACAACCACAGGAGAGAGAGACAAACTGGAACTAGGTTTGACAAACAAAGCACTGATGCCTTCCTTGCTCAAGCACAGAATACTTATACCTGCAGCAAGGAAGGGATTGGCTAGGCAATTATGCAGATTACAATGCAAACAACGGATTGGAGGAATTTGAGCAGGTGACAGAATCCAACATGGCTGCGCCCATGCAGACACTTGGAGGGAAGATCGGTTTGTAATCCATGTGGGAACTTTAACAGTAATCGCGGCGCCGGCCACAGTAAACAGGAGACGCCAGACTGATGAGTGCACATTTGAACCACGCGAGGCAACAGCGGAGGCCGCGGCTGACGTAAACGCCACTCTAACATCCTACATGCAGAAACTCAGGGACGGCGGTGGAGGCCGCGGGAGACGCCATTCAAGATGTAACATGGCGCCGCTGTGACAGCGTCTCAGAGTGACAGGAGAGGAGGCAGGAATGTGGACATCAGAATAACAGATGGGATCCGGTCCTGGAGCGCTGAGCCAGCCTTAGGAGGCATCTGAAAGGTAAGTAATGGCGTCCAGATACCCGGATCGTGACACCTCACAGGTGATTTAGGCTGTTTTGATGAAGACACATTGTACCGGTGTTATTTATATTAATAGTATGCTATTTTTTTATATCTGCTGACTGAGGGATGACTCCTGGGGAGTGCTGTACCTGCAGTTCTAGCAGTCTCAGGTAATTTAAAAAAAAAAAACTCAGTAAAGACACATTTTGCCAGTTTCATTTAAACGGATGGCAATTTCTACTTATACACTTAAGGTTCCAATTGTATATTGTACTTTGTACTGTTCTTTATTACAGGGGATTCAGTGTCTGCCTTTTCATGTAATGTAAGCAGCCTCAATAAGGACACATAATGGGTCAAATTCAGGTTGGATCGCAAATCGCGATCCAGCCAGAAATTTTGTGGAGGGGCCGTGGGCGCTTGCGCAGTGGGCTGTACTGCGCATGCGCCCGCAGAAAATGTGATCACTTCTGCCTGTCAATCAGGCAGAGGCGGTCGTGAGGCGGGAGTGGGGTGGCAATGCTCCATTTCCAGGGAGGAGATGGAGCATTGCGGGGGGCGGGGCATCTCGAACAGTGGGCGTACGGCGCTAACGGGGGGTTTCGGGGACATGGTCACCGCAGCTGCGTGACGTCACATGGAGCCGCCGCACAGGTAAGATGGCGCCGGGACTCCTGCGGCCACAGCTAAGCTGCGCCGGCAGGAGTCATCCTTAGTTTCTGCTGACAAGCAGAAATTGCATGCTGTTCGCAATATCTGCTTCTAGCAGGGGGGAGGTGCCGGTCGCAGCCTTGCCCAGCACTGGGTGCCTCCCAGAATGTGTGCAAAAGGATAGCAAATTCTACTGATTACCAGAATTTGCTATCCTTTCTGAATTGGCCCCTATATCAGTGTCATATATGGTGATAGTGTATTGCATACCAATTTTTTTGCAAAATGCCTCATTAGGTCCAATTATATGATGTTCTTTATTACAGCAGCTACAGTGACCATACCATCCAACTGTACCTTTTTGGCCGGTACAGTAAAGGTTTTTTTATGGTCTGTACCGGCCAAAAGGGGCCTTGTACCATTTTTAGCATCTCCCTAGCCCTATAGATTCCTATGGCAGCGCCGTCTGACCACACACCCTTTATCAATGACCATGCCCCTTTTCTGAGTCTGTACCGAATTCTTGATTAAGGATGTTGGAGGGTGTGCAGTGACTGCCTCCTCAGGTAACATGAATTACCTCAATAGTAAATATGTCTGTATCTTATAGTGATAGTGTATTACACACCAATTGTTTGCAAGCTGCATATATAGGTCTGATTATACAGTATATTGTACTGTGCTCTGGGGGTCATTCCGAGTTGATCACACGTAGCAACTTTTTGCTGGCCGTGCGATCAACTAGACGCCGGCTATGGGGGAGTGTATTTTAGCTTAGCAGGGCTGCGATCGCTTGTGCTAGCCCTAGACATACTTACCCTGTGCAATGGATTCAGCGATGAAGGTCCCGGAATTGACGTCAGACATCCACCCTCCAAGCACCTGGACACGCCTGTGTTCGGATCTCCACGCCCGGAAAACGGTGAGTATCCACCACAGAACGCCTCCCCGCTGTCAATCTTCTTGCGATCGCGCTAGTGATCACTTTCTTCTTTCTTCTGGTCGTTGCCCGGCTACGGCTGTCACCGGGCAATGGCGCGCATGGCCATTGCGGGCAGGGCCGTTTCTAGACAATTTGGCTCCCAGTGCGAGATTTCAAAATGTGCCCCCCCCCCTCATTGCTATAAAAAAAAATTGCGTGCCCCCCCCATATAGCCAGGCGCGCGCGCTCCCGACAAGGCTGTGTGGCCTGATTAAAATGGGCGTGGTCTCATTTCAGTGGGCGTGGCCTCGTCTGATATCACACCCACCACAGGGGGAAAAAATAAAAATAAAAAAGTCCCCTTTTTACACATTACACCAGGCAAGTGTCCCCATATTACACAGCGCGGCAGGCAGGTGTCCCCATTTACAAAGTGCGGCAGGCAGGTGTCCCCATTTTACAGAGTGCGGCAGGCAGGTGTCCCCATTTAACAAAGTGCGGCAGGCAGGTGTCCCCATTTTACACAGTACGGTAAGCAGATATCCCCATTTTACACAGTACGCAGGCAGGTGTCCCCATTTTACACAGTACGCAGGCAGGTGTCCCCATTTTACACAGTACGCAGGCACGTGCCCCCATTTTACACAGTACGCAGGCAAGTGCCCCCATTTTACACAGTGCGGCAGGTATCCCCATTTTACACAGTACGCAGGCATGTGTCCCCATTTTACACAGTGCGGAAGGTATCCCCATTTTACACAGTGCGGCAGGTATCCCCATTTTACACAGTACGCAGGCATGTGTCCCCATTTTACACAGTGCGGAAGGTATCCCCATTTTACACAGTGCGGCAGGTATCCCCATTTTATACAGTGCGGCAGGTATCTCCATTTTACACAGTGCGACAGGTATCCCCATTTTATACAGTGCGGCAGGTGCCCCCATTTTACACAGTGCGGTAGGTGCCCCCATTTTACACAGTGCGGCAGGTATCCCCATTTTACACAGTGCGGCAGGTATCTCCATTTTACACAGTGCGACAGGTGTCCCCATTTTACACAGTGCGGCAGGTATCTCCATTTTACACAGTGCGACAGGTGTCCCCATTTTATACAGTGCGGCAGGTGTCTCCATTTCATACACTGCGGCAGGTGCCCCCATTTTACACAGTGCGGCAGGTGCCCCCATTTTACACAGTGCGGCAGGTGCCCCCATTTTACACAGTGCGGCAGGTGCCCCCATTTTACACAGTGCGGCATGTATCCCCATTTTACACAGTGCGGCAGGTGCCCCCATTTTACACAGTGCGGCAGGTATCCCCATTTTACACAGTGCGGCAGGTGCCCCCATTTTACACAGTGCGGCAGGTGCCCCCATTTTACACAGTGCGGCAGGTATCCCCATTTTACACAGTGCGGCAGGTGCCCCCATTTTACACAGTGCGGCAGGTATCCCCATTTTACACAGTGCGGCAGGTGCCCCCATTTTACACAGTGCGGCAGGTGCCCCCATTTTACACAGTGCGGCAGGTGCCCCCATTTTACACAGTGCGGCAGGTATCCCCATTTTACACAGTGCGGCAGGTGTCAAGTGGGGGGGGGGAGGGAGAGAGAGAGAGAGAATACTTACAACTTGCCGCTCTTCAGGTCCCGCGCGCCGGCCGCCTCCTCCGTCTTCTCTAGTCCCCTCCTCCCTCTCTCTTCCCCCCCCCCCGAGCGCTCCTGCTCGGGGGGCGGGGCTTCGCGGAATGACGCGTTTGCGTCATGACGTCACGACGCAAACGAGTCATTCAGAGAGAGAGGGAGGAGAGTAGTCACGAAGTGCCGCGGCGGGCGCCCCGTGCGGTTGCACGGCTCGCCCGCCGCTAGAAACGGCACTGTACATAATAAAACATTAGAACAACAAAGAATGATGCTATAATTCTTAGTCAGTACTGCAAACCAACTAGAGCCATATCATTTTTTTTAGCAAATGGCATCAATCAGACAGCTAGTAAAACAGTTACATTTAAGTAAAGGAAGAAAAAAGAGAAGAGAGGGAGGATGGATGGAGAAGGGAGAGATTCCACTCGTCAGAGGATTCCAAATTCTGGTATTTCAAAGCCTCTTTTTGAATAGCCTGATTGAACCATGAGTGAATGTTAAAATGGAGGATGTCACCTAGAACTAATTCCATGACATTTTCAATCATATCAATCAATCAATCAATCAATCAATCAGTCAGTGAGGGTCTATTGGTAATAAGGCCTCATATGAGATGGACGATTTGAACTCCAACCACCCAAACCAAATAGACTCATATATACCATGTTTCTTAGGGGAGAAGTAATAGATTTCATCTATTGCCATATAGAAGTACATACGTTGGCACCATTCCCACATGGTAAGTGGTGAGGACAAACGCCAGAGAATCAGCAATCTCAGACTTGCTGCATTATTCATATGCCTGAGTAGTGACTTTTTCTATTAGATATAGGTATATCAGAGTGGGTCAATAACCAAAATTCAGGCCCCATTGGAGCAGGAAAACCCAGTAACTCTATAGCCAGCCGTCTGATCTTATTCCTAAATGGAATGATCAAAGAACAATCCCACCAAATATGCATTCATGAATCCTGCTCCCGACCACACCTCCAGCAGAGAGGGGATACAGCAGGGCAATATTTATGAACAATAGTTGGGCAGCGATACCATCTCGATAAAAGTTTGTACTGGGACTCCACTACGTTCATACTAGACGAGCAGACACTGGTTATCTGATATACATGGATTCCTTTAAGAGTGGAATCATTATCCAAGGACGCTTGATATGATGCGCTAGAGGGCAAAAGTGCTGTTAGGAGAATTTGGTATATGTTGGATATAACATGGGTGGGGTTGTGCAATTAAGTACACAATTCTTCAATCGGGGTCAGATCCCTGTTCCTTCCAACACGTCTCCCCAAAGTTAAGATAAAATTATGAGCCTGTAGATAGAACCAATGATCTTCTTTTGTTAGACTTGACTCCTCCAACAGTGACTCAAAGGATTTGTATGAGCCAGTTGAAATCAAATGGCATATTCTGGTAACTCCTGCTAACTTCCAAGAAGCAGTGGTTCTACCTGAAGTGCCTGAAAAGAACAAAGAGATTATGCACTATGGAAGTCAGTCGGGGACACTGCTGTTAAGAGGTTCAGTTAGTCTCTCAACATTTTCTGCATTTCCAAAGTAGGACCCACCATCGGGTGATCAATTCGTCCAATCTTTGAACACCATGACAAAAAGTTGATGTGTAACTTAGTGGAGAGTGATTCTATTGTCATCCATTGTTTGCACCCAAAGTCTCTTGTCCATTCCAAGATCCTGCTCAGTGAGACAGCCTGATAACAGCCTGAATCCATAGGCAGCTGTTTGCCACCTTGAGATTTACGTCTAAAAAGTACTTGATGCTTAAATCTCGGTTTTCTCCCTCCCCAAACAAAATCACGTAAAACGTTATGTAGTGCAGAAAGGAAATATGGAGGTACATTTATTGGAATCATCTGGAATTGTGTAGTCTAGGGTGTACATTCATTTTTATTACATTAATACAACCAAACCACAAGATTTTCTGTGGAAGCCAGTGTGAGAGGTCCAAGTGTATCCTATGAAGCATAGGGGCCAATGGTGCAAGTAGAAAAAAAATCTTAGTGTTACCATTTGCGCGTGCCCAAGGCATGCGCATGCTAAAAAATGGTGTGTGGCCAGTGGAAATGGGGGCATGATACACATATGACCCCATTAGTGCAGTGCCAGATACACATATGCCTCCAATAGTGCCAGATACACATATGCCCCCACAGTGCCATATACACACATGCCCCCACAGTGCCAGATACACATATGCCCCCACAGTGGCAGATATGCCCCCACAGTGCTAGATATGCCACCACAGTGCCAGATATACCTGCACAGTGCCAGATACACACATGCCCCCACAGTGCCAGATACACATATGACCCCACAGTGCCAGATATGCCCCCACAGTGCTAGATATGCCCACACAGTGCCAAATACACATATGCCCCCACAGTGCCAGATATGCCCCCACATTGCCAGATACACATGCCACCACAGTGCTAGATATGCCCCCAGAGTGGCAGATACACATATTCCCCAAAGTTGCCAAATATGCCACCACATTGCCAGATATGCCCCCACATTGCCAGATACACATGCCCTCATAGTGCCAGATATGCCCCCAAAGTGCCAGATACGCCCCCACAGTGCTACATATGCCCCCAAAGTGCCAGATACATATATGCACCCACAGTGCCAGATATGCCCCCACGTTACCAGATACACATGCCCCCACAGTGTTAGATATGCCCCAACAGTGCCTGATACATATATTCCCCTACATTGCCATATATGCCCCCATGTTGCCAGATATGCACCCACATTGCCAGATACACAAGCCCTCATAGTGCCAGATATGCCCTCATAGTGCCAGATATGCCCGCCAGTGCCAAATATGCTCACAGTGCCAGATATGCCCTCAGTGCCAGATGCACGTCCCGTCAGTGCCAGATAAACCCCCAGTGTGTTACGTTCTCTGTACTTGGAACCCAGGAGATAGGGTGGCAGCAGAAGAGTTCCAAGTATGGATGCATGAAACTGTGACAGAACTGGTGTATGCAGCAATACCTTATGGGAAACCTTGACTCCGCTGTCCTTCCCTAGTGGTCTGTTAACGCCTGCGAGACTATCGTTTCTTGGGCCCACGGCAGCTGCAATTGAATGGGCAGATTAGGTCTGCCCGAACTCCGATGCCCCCGGGTCTTAGTTGGTGACAAGGCGTTAACCGAGACAGAGAGAGAACAAGGGGAAAACTAACTAAGAAAGACACAAGAGCGAAAGGGGAAACCACAGAAAATAATAAACTAATTTATGTGCGGAACGGCCGCCAAGGAAAACAAAGTAACGCTGCCCAAATGCTTCAGCCGTAAGGTGCGGCAGAGCCGCTACTCACGACACCATGGAAGGTGTCCGAGGCTTCGGACACCAGACCACTCCACTGAAAGACAAACTCGAAGGACAGCAGGAAACGATCCCTCAGTCCGTGCTATGGAAACTGGACACAGGACACTGGAGTACACAAGCTGGATGCAGGAAGACAGGCTCCACTGGAAGCTACTGACAGGGACCAGGAACAAGCTTGCAGGAAGCTAACCAAGAACTGGAACATACAGGTATCATAACAAACTTCTATCACCGGCGCTGGACTGCAGGGCTAGCTGTGTAATAAGGAAAGCACGCCCCAATAAGGATGGTTGGAAGTCAGGCACAAGGTACTGGCCAAAATACTGGCAGGTAAGGCTACACAAAGAAGAGCCAGACTGCAGTACACAGACTCACCACATAATGACCAAATATCTGACAGGTGAGGCTTAACACATAGAAAACAGGCTGCAGTTACACAGACTCACCACCGATGGCCAACAAGTACAAGAGAAATCCTGGCATGCAAACAGAAATATAACATAAAATTCATGAACAGAAAGCAAACAGGAATGAACCACTGCTTGTATTTCATAACAGTACCCCTTCCTTAAGGGTGGACTCCGGACGCCCCATAAAAGCCAAGGGGAACAGAAACAATAGTATAACATAAAATACATAACCAAAATGCAAAACAGTAACCCCCCCCCCCCTTCTTGAGGAGGGGTCAAAGGACCCCAAAATTCAGGTTTTCCAAATCAAGGGATACATTTTAAAAAAACCTGACATACTGGAATAAACAGACAATGGCAAGAAAACAGAAACAAGCTGTGGCAACAGCTTGTAAAAGTGCCCTCCCCTTGACGGTGTCCACTGGACACAAGACAAAATATTTTTTTTATAAACAACAAGGCAAGAGTCAGCAATTATTTCTTTTTCTTCTTTTTTTCCCCCTGTACTTGATTGGAGTCACCAGGAAAGGAAGAAATCTCTGACTTCAAAAAGTCTTCAAAATATATAGGTCGAGCAGTCAGATGATTCTTCCCTTTCCTACTAGAATGCCTAGGCACATAAGAAATCTCATCAGTTTCAGAATCTGAGAACAGACCATAGATTGGTTCCATTCCCCTAGGTACTGAAACTTTTGAGAATTCTTGTAGGGAGAAGACAGGAAAGCACATCCAGCAGCAATGGCAATAGGCTGAGATTTTTGTGCCAATTTTATAATATTCGGTGGACTCTCTGCAGATAAGATGGGTGACTTAGAGGAACTTGAACCAATTTCTTTGGAACCATATTTCTTAATAACTGCACCACTGAATGCCCCGGCATCCTGAAGAATGGGAACTTCAGTTTTAATTAAGTTGGACGCCCATTTAAAAGGCTACCCTCTAAAGGAATATATCAAATAGAGCACAAGGTTCTCTGAAGTGATGCCAAAAGATGGTCTAGACAGCATAATGGTGACGTAGTGTTTGGTGAGCGCAAGAAATTGGAATAAGTCCCCATCAAAGACTATAGATTTTAAGATATCAAAAGAGTCAGGATCTGCTTCATTCCTATCTGACTGAACTGGAGTGCATTGCTGGGACCAGGTCACTACCGACCTTACTCAAGGCTGTGGCCTTTGGGACCCTCTTTGGGGCAGTGGTGTTCAGGACCCCTTCTGGGGCAGTGGCCTCCGGGACCCCCTCTGTGGCAGTGGCCTCCGGGAACGCCTATGGGGCAGTGGCCTTCGGGACCCCCTCTCTGGGGTAGTGGCCTTCAGGACACCCTCTCTGGGGCAGTGGCCTTCAGGACTCCCTCTCTGGGACCGTACCATCGGGACCCCTCTCTGGGACCGGACCATCGGGACCCCCTCTCTGGGACCAGACCATCGGGACCCCTCTCTGAGACCGGACCATCGGGACTCCCTCTCTGGGACCGGACCATCGGGACTCCCTCTCCTGGACCGGACCATCGGGACTCCGTCTCTGGGACCGGACCATCGGACTCCCTCTCTGGGACCGGACCATCGGACTCCCTCTCTGGGACTGGACCATCAGACTCCCTCTCTGCGATAGAACTGAGATACGCAGCTTCCCCTAACAAAAATCTCTCACTCCGTTGTCCTTCCCAGTGGTCGATTAACGCCTGCAAGACTATGGTTTCTTGTGCCCACAGCAGCCGCAGTTGAATGGATGACTTATGTCCGACCAGACTCCGATGCCCCCCAGTCTTAATAGGAGACAAGGCGTTAACCGAGACCAAGGAGAACAAGGGGAAAACTAACTAAGACGGACACGACTAAAACAGAGAAGGATACAAAAATAATAAAGTAGTTATATTTAGATAGGGGTCAGTGGGGTCAGCACCTTGGACTGTCTTGCTGGGACCGGATCATCGGACTCTCTCGCTGAGACTGCATCATCGGACTCCCTCTCTGGGACCGGATCATCGACTCCCTCTCTGGGACCAGACCATCGGACTCCCTCTCTGGTACCAGACCATCGGACTCCCTCTCTGGTACCAGACCATCGGGCTCCCTCTCTGGGACCGGACCATCGGACTCCCTCTCTGGGACTGGACCATTGGACTCCCTCTCTGGGACCGGACCATTGGACTCCCCCTCTGGGACCGGACCATTGGACTCCCCCTCTGGGACCGGACCATTGGACTCCCTCTCTGGGACCGGACCATCGGACTCCCTCTCTGGGACCAGACCATCGGTCTTCCTCTCTGGGTCAAAAATGATTAAGACTTCTCCCGGGGTTTTTCCACCGAGGTGGAGGAGGGAATCCGGCTTGTGAGGACACTGACACTTTACCATTGGCACAGACGGTATACCCGGGACCGACAGTCACCATTTAAGAAAGCAATTGAACTGTGTATATCACAGTTCCCATCTATCTGGTAATCATTCCATTTATCACCTGCCTGGAAAGCCTCCTTAAAAAAGAAGGACTGCCTTGCACTGCACTTTATGCATTTTGTTGAATTTTTAAACATTGTACTGCTTTATCTTATGTATTGTGTGTCAAATATACGTGCATTAAACTGTGTTACACTATATGCACTTTTTTCATTTCCATATTCCCATTTGAAATAACGGGACGGTGTATGAAAACCAATTGGAAAAGCGCTGGTTAAGTTATTACTTCATTTTCTCATATTTTGCACTATTGGCGAGGGGTTTAGGATACCTCTAGAAGTAATTGACTGATTAGCTGCTACATGCGCACAGGACTCCTCCTTTAACCTTTGTTTTATCTATATGTTATAGTATATTGTAAGAAAACTGTCTTTACACAGACACATTAAAAGGTGATGTAGTCAAAAGGTCAAAAATGCAAGTGACAACATTTATAATGTCAACATTTATGGTGTCGACATTATTAAAATGACATCAGGCAATGTAGCAACATTCTCAGAATGAAGGCATTAGGGTTAGTCTGTTGTCAGGAGGGATAGGGTTAAGATGAGGGAGGAGATTAGTGTAAGGTTGCGGGAGGGGGGGCAGGGCACTAAGGGGAATGGTTAGGGTTAGGGATAAGGGAGAAATACTCAGCAGAATGTCACCATAGGATCAGAGGTCTGTCCTTGAAGTGATGGTCACATGACCACTGGGACTCGGAAGATGCTAGTGGAGACGCTGCAGCAGCCAGGAGCAGGACAATCACCATGGGACTAACAGGGATAGGAATTTTATGTCAACATCCTAACATATTAATATTTCATCATTGTCTACATGATGAATGTCAGCATGGTCAATGGCCATCTCGACATAAATGGTAACAGATGACATATCATACCCATCCCAAGAAAAGGATCATATTAGAGAAAGCATTGACACAATAAATTAAGCTTTATTACAGGCAATTAATTATGTGGGCACTGATGCTGCCAGGGTTATGGCTGTAACCAATTGGCCTGTGCAGGTGAGTTTTTGTGACTAGAGACCCTTCCTAGGTATGTGTGTGTATTACAGAACATGTATTTCCCAGTTTTGAGGAGTCACAAAGCCTCTTACCAACATCAGCCTGAGCTATTGTCGCTCCAAGGAGAATCCCCAACCAAGGAACTGGGTAGGAGAATGTGGCTACTCTACAGTAGAGATGAGCCTGTTCAGTTCTCAGAGAACTGAACCCCCCCCCCCTGCCAGACTTGGAAACCAGAACGAGGCAAAACATCATCATCCCGCTGTCGTATTCTCGTGGGTTTTGGATTCAATATAAACAGCCGCACGTGATTTTCACTCCGGACTTGGAGAGTGAGGGAGACAGACCTCTGTCTCTCTCTATGGGTGGTGGCGTCGGGTGGGGTCAGTGTGTGCTCTCTAGGGGTGCTGTTCCTGTCACTGTGGTGTCCCTGTGATGTTAGGGGTGCTGTCCTGGCTGTCACTGTTGTTTCATGGGCTGTTAGGGGTGCTGCAGCTGTACATGGGTGTTGCTGTCCTGACTGTCACTGTGTTGTACAGGGGGCAGAGGCACTGTCCTCCTGTATGTGGTGAAAATACAGGGGTGCTGGCCTTGTATTGTATGCTGTAATAATTCTGGGTAGCAGTGAAAATAAATGTACACTGGCCCTTTCTTGTATGCTGTAAATTCAGGGATGCTGTTGTTAAAATAAAAGTACACTGGTCCTGTATGCTGTAAAAATAAAGAGGTGCTGTTGTTAAAATAAAAGTACACTGGTCCTGAATGATGTAAACATACAGGTGTGCTGATGTTAAAATAAAAGTACAATGGCCCTGTCTTGTATGCTGTAAAAATTCTGGGGTGCAGTGAAAATAAAAGTACACTGGCCCTGTCTTATATGCTGTAAAAATACAGGGGTGCTGTGAAAATACAGGGGCACTGTTCTGTGTGCTGCAATAATAAAGGGGTGCTTCCTGTGAAATGGGGAACAAAAATTTGGAGGCAAAAATAATGGAAGATCAGGAACCACTTCCAGTTCCTAGTACTAGTGCTGAAGCTGGTGCTTCCACCAGTCATGACATTAATGATGCAATTCCATAAACATCGTCTACTAAGGCCGATGCCCAATGTCATAGAGGGCATGAAAACTCCAAGAAGCAAAAAATAATCAGAAAAAAAAATTCAATTATCCGATGAGAAACGTGAAATTGGCAATATTCTATTCATGACACGAAGTTGCAAGGAAAAGCTAAGGCCTTGGCCAATATTCATGACTGGTGGCTCAGTTTCTCATGAGGATAAAAGCCCTCCTCCCTCTCAAAAAATAAAAAAAATTAAGCTTGTTAAAGCACAGGAAAAAACAACTGTGCATTCAGAGATATCACAAATCCCGCAAACACAAAGGAAAGTCCAAGTGTGTCCGCGGTTGCGATGTCTAGGCCTGACCTTCACAACGCTGTATGGAAAGAGGAGGCTCCTACCACCATTTACACCCCCCCCTGCAAGTGCTGGGAAGACCACCACCAGTCCAGTTGCTGATATTGAAATTGATTATGTCACTGAAAAAGTACACCAGGATGAGGAGGATATTGGTGTAGCTAGGGCTGAGGAGGAAGTTGACAATGAGGATTCTGATGGTGATGTGGTTTGTTTGAATAATGCACCAGTGGAGACAGGTGTCAAGCCATATGTTGCCTTTGTCAATCCATAATAAGTAGGGGTAAGGACTTTAACCACCTAGGAACATTCTCCCTTATATGTCACCTGCAGTGCATTCATCATAAGTCATGTCAAGTTCAGAAACTTTGGGTAATAGTGTAGGCAGTCCACTGACATCTAAATCCCTTCTTCCTGTTGCTCCCAAGCTCCTGCAAACCACACCACCAACTCCCTCAACGTCAATTTCCTCCTCAGTCAAGAATGTAAGTAGTCCTGCATGCCATGCCACTGGCATGACTGATGAGTCCTCTCCTAACCGGGATTCCTCTAGAGGATCCTTGAGTGGTACGCCTACTGCCACTGCTGTTGTTACTGCTGAGAGTCGATCGTCATCCCAGATGGGAAGTCAGAAGACCACTTGTACTACTTCAACTAAGCAATTGACTGTCCCACAGTCCTTTGCGAGGAAGATGAAATATGATAGCAGTCACCCTGTTGCAAAGTGGATTACTGAAGCCATAACAACTATGCTGGTGTTAGACGTGCCACGGTATCCGCAATTAGTGCTGCATTATTTAGACAGTCGATGGACGTACTGTGTCCCTGGTACCAAATCCCATCTATATTCCACTTCACTAGGAAAGCGATTCCTGTACTGTACAGGGACATTAAGAAAAGTGTTCTCAGTGTCCTGAAAAATGCAGTTGTACCCAGTGTCCATTTAATCACGGACATGTGGACAAGTGGAGCAGGGCAAACTGAGGACTACATGACTGTGACAGCCCACTTTGTAGATGTATTGCCTCCCGCAGCAACAACAGCAGCAGCAGCAGCACCAGCAGCACCAGCAGCAGCTCACAAACACAAACTCGTTCCTAGGCAGACTACGCTGTGTATCACTGGTTTCCATAAGAGGCACACCGCTGACAACCTCTTACAGAAACTGAGGAAGATCATCGCACAATGGCTTACCCCACTTAGACTCTCCTGGGGATTTGTGATATCTGGCAACCCCACCAATATTGTGCGTGCATTACATCTGGGCAAATTCCAGCACGTCCCATGTTTTGCACATACAATAAATTTGGTGGTGCAGAATTTTTTTAAAGGAGGGGGAATGCACCTGGCTCAAGTGCAGTGGAGAATGATTTCCATGTTGTGCAAGGTTCTCCAACCTTTCGAACTTGCCACACGTGAAGTCAGTTCAGACACTGCCAGCTGGAGTCAGGTCATTCCCCTCATCAGGCTTTTGCAGAAGCAGCTGGAGAAATTGAAGGAGGAGCTAAGATGGAGTAATTCATACTAAGTATGTGGGACTTGTGGATGGAGCCCTTCATTTGCTTTGCCAGGATTCAAGGGTGGTCAATCTGTTGAAATCAGAGCACTGTGCTCGATCCTAGGTTTAAAGCAGGCATTCCCAACTGCGGTCCTCAAGGCACACTAACAGTCCTGGTTTTAGTGATATCCAGGCTTCAGCACAGGTGCCTTAATTAGTAGCTCAGTTATTTTGATTCAACCATCTGTGCTGCTGCCTGGATATCACTAAAACCTGCACTGTTGGTGTGCCTTGAGGACCTTGGTTGGGAATACCTGGTTTAAAGCCTACATTGTATCTTTCTTTGCGGCAGACACAAGTCTGCAGAGGTACAAAAACCTGCTGGTGAGAAAATTGTCAGCTCAAGTGGAACGTGACCCGTCAACAGCTCCGCCTTAATTTTCTCCCACAACTGGGGCTGCGAGGAAAAGGATAATATTTCCTAGCCCACCCGCTGACGGTGATTCAGGGCCGTAAGGAGCAAGTGTTGACATCTGGTCTGGACTGAAGGAGCTGCCAACAATTACTGACATGTCTACTGTCACTGCATATGATGTCACTGTTGAAAGAATGGTGATTGATTATATCAGTGATAGCATCACTGTAGGCATGTCAGCCAGTCCAAATGTATACTGGCAGGAACAAGAGGCAATTTGGAAGCCCTTGCACAAACTGGCTTTAATTTACCCAAGTTGCCCCCCCTCCAGTGTGTACTCCGAAAAAGTGTTTAGTGCAGCTGGTAACCTTGTCAGCAATCGGTGTAGGAGGTAACTTCCACAAAATGTGGAGATGATGTTCATCAAAATTAATTATAAATTCCTCCAGGAAGACCTTTACCAGCAATTGCCCCCAGAAAGTACAGAGGGACCTGTGATGGTGGATTCCAGTGAGAACAAATTAATACTCTGTGAGGATGACATCTTGCCTCTGTAGAGCCAGTTTGTGCAAGGAGAGATTAATTACTTATTTTTTGGTGGTGGTGGGGCGGGGGGAGGGGGGATTAAATGCTTCATTTTTAGTGGGGTCCCAAACAAAGCAATCATTTCAGCCACAGTCGTGTGGCAGACCCTGTCGCTGAAATTATTGGTTTGTTAAAGTCTGCATGTGCTGTTTATACAACATAAGGTCCGTCTTGCACCTCTTTTTTTCTTTGCATTATGTGCTCTTTGGGGGCCTAGTTTGCCACTGCAGTGCCACTCCTAGATGGGCCACTTGTGTTGCTTAGCTTAGTCATCCATCGACCTTGGTGCATCCTTTTGGCATAAAAACAATGGCCCTCATTCCGAGTTGATCGCTCGCTGCGCAGCGATTAGGTCTAAAAATGGCAAAAATGCACATGCGCATGGTACGCAGCGCGCATGCGCTAAGTATTTTCACACAAAACTTTGTAGTTTTACAGAAGCTCGAGTGAGGTTTTTCCATCGCTCGAGTGATCGTAGTGTGATTGACAGAAGTGGGTGTTTCTGGGCGGAAACTGACCGTTTTCCGGGAGTGTGCTAAAAAACGCAGACGTGCCTGGTAAAAACGCAGGAGTGGCTGAAGAAATGGGGGAGTGGTTGGCCGAACGCAGGGCGTGTTTGTGACGTCAAACCAGGAACTAAACAGACTGCATTCATCGCAAGCTAGGAGTAAGTATTGAGCTACTCTGAAACTGCATGAAATTATTTAGTAGCAGAACTGCTAACCTTTCGTTCGCACTTCTGCTAAGCTAAGATACACTCCCACAGGGCGGCGGCCTTGCGTGTGCACAGCTGCTAAAAGTAGCTAGCGAGCGATCAACTCGGAATGAGGGACAATATTGTGAGGTGTTCAGAATAGACTGGAAATTAGTGGAAATGAATGATATAGAGGTTAATATTACCCCAAAAGTCTGTGATTTTAGCTGTTTTTATGGGTTTTTTTTTAAAAAATATCCAGATCCATAACACGAAGATTCAGATCCAAAACCAAAACATAAAAAAGTTTCTGCTGCACATCTCTACTCTACAGCAAATTGACCTTTGGAGATAGATGGACCTCTAATAGGCCCTACACACTTGTAGATAATACTGCACGATTTGAACGATCTCGTTCATTAATGAACGAGAACTCGTTCAAATCGTGCAGTGTGTATATACCAGCGATGAATGATGCGCGACCCCGCGCTCGTTCATCGCTGGTCTATCATCGCTGATACATGCAAGTCAATCTGAACGATACCGACATATACAATGTGCGGTATCGTTCATTGTGTATATATGAGCGATGAACAATACTCACGATCCTCCTTCCCCCCGCCGCCGGCACGCCACGCCCGTCCATCCGTGATCAGAGGAACTCCCGGCCGTCACTGAAGAGGAGCGCAGCACAGCCAGCCGCAGCATCGTGGAAAAGGAGCAGCGCGCCTTCGGTAAGTATAGCAGCACAGTGTTCCCACTGGCCACCAATGTATAAAACACTGGCCACCAATGACACACTGGCCACCAATGAATTTAATAAAATACACTGCCCACCAATGTATATAATATATTTCCCCCTGCCCACCAATGTATATAATATATTTCCCCCTGCCCACCAATGCATTATGTCCCCCGGCAATGTGCATGCAGCATGTGTTCCTAGTTCACAGCATAAATACTGATATGCTGTGTACTGAGAACACATGCTGCATGCACACTGCCGGGGGACAAACCGCTGCCCACCAATGTATATAATATATCCCCTGGCCACCAATGCATTATGTCCCCCGGCAGTGTGCATGCACACTGCCGGGGGACATAATGCATTGGTGGCCAGGGGGAAATATATTATATACATTGGTGGGCAGCGGTTTGTCCCCCGGCAGTGTGCATGAAGCACACCCATGGATTCTACGTGGACAAGGGGACCGAGCCTCGTGTCAACATAGGTAAGTATGTATGAATGTAAGTGTGCATGTATGTAATAAAGTTGTACTGTCACGGTGTGTGTGTACTGTTTTTATTTGGGTATTTTTCTTGTAGTAGAACTACAGGTACCAGCGGGCCCGTTCCCCCCCACATGCTGGTACTTGTGGTTCTCCAAGTACCAGCTTGCGTGGGAGGCTTGCTGGGACTTGTAGTTCTGCTGCAAAAAACAATATTCTTTTATTTGACACAAGGCTATCAGCCCCCCATCCGCAGCCCATGGATGGGGGGGACAGCCTCGGGCTTCACCCCTGGCCCTTGGGTGGCTGGAGGGGGGGACCCCTTGATTTAAGGGATCCCCACTCCTCCAGGGTACCCCGTCCAGGGGTGACTAGTTAGTGATTTAATGCCCGGGCCGCAGGGACCGATATAAAAGTGTCCCCCGGCTGTGGCATTATCTCTCTGACTAGCGGAGCCCGGTGCTGGTTCAAAAAATACGGGAGACCCCTATGCTTTTTGTCCTCCGTATTTTTGGCACCAGGACCGGACGCAGAGCCCGGTGCTGGTTGTTAAAATATGGGGGATCCCATGTCATTTTTCCCCCAAAATTTTTACAACCAGGAACAGCTCAAGGAGCCCGAGGCTGGTTATGCTTAGGAGGGGGGACCCCACGCAATTTTTTTCAGGGCTTTTTTTTAACTCTTTTGTGCCATCCATGAAGTTGAATCCAGGATGCACACTATCGTCAATTGGTCCGTTTTTCAACAGCGGGACTGTACAATCCGTTTTTTATTGAATATGTTGAATTATTGACATATTGTCATTATGGGGTATTGTGTATAGAATTTTGAGGGGAAAAGTGTTTTTTATCCCTTTTTTGAATGAAGTTGTAATATAACAAAATGTGGAAAAAGTGAAGCATATATAAATATATATTTACACAGGAGCAAAGGACTGCCACTCCAGGAAAGCAGAAATCAAATCAAATCACAGTTATATACACATCACTGGGCTAATCTGCTTTATTAAGGTACGTTTTTGTATTAAATATATAACAAGTCAGAACTAAATCATGCAAATTCACGTATCCTGTATTGTCAATTTTTAAACAGGCTTCTGATTTTCATCCACTGAATGATTTCCCTGCAGTGTCCTCCCGATAGAGCCGTACCACAAGTTCAATGATGCACATTTAGAGAAAACAAATGGAGGGCGCAGGGAGTGAGTATACAACTAATAACTCTTTTAATACGAGTATATGTGTATAAGAGTTATAAGTCGTGTACTCATTGCCTGCAGCCTCCATTAGTTTTCTCTCTCTCTCTCTCTCTCTCTCTCTCTCTATATATATATATATTTATTTTGTAACATGGGTATTGTAAATAAGGACTCGTAGGCATATTTTCAGGTAATAACCACAGTGTCTTTAATGACATCAGACACTGTAGCAGAGCATACACAGGCTTGGGCCTGGTCACAGAGGTACATAGAGAAAGCTCCTCACCACGATATATATATAATTAGTTGAACTTATTATTTCTGATTACTGTGTTAAGTTCTGATTTTAATATTTTGAAATTAAATCTCACCTTTCTCAGAGACATGGATGCAAACCGTGAGTTCTGGGCTGGATTCATCGATCTATACCAGACCAATGAGTGCTTGTGGCGTGTGGGAACAAGGGATTACGCCAACAGAGGAAAGAAAAATCTGGCATACCAGCAATTAGCCAGGTACAGCCTTGTCCAAGATGTGGTGTCGACATCAAGTGGGTGAAGAGGAAGATCCAGAATCTGAGGACAGTATTTCCTAAGGAGCACAGGAAATACAAAGATTTCCAACGTTCAGGAGCCGGGTCAGATCAAGTCAAGAAGCCAACATTATGGTATTATGACTTGATGAAGTTCGTATTGGATGAGGAGCCTTCGAGGACAGCGCGGAGCACGGAGGAGCCGAACACGCCCAAGATGTTCGAGCCTGAGGAAGAGGAGAGTATGGATCCGGTAAGTGTCCGCACAATACAGATGTCACTGTTTCTTGTTTACTTTGTTGCCTTATTATTTTCACATATTTTTCTTAATTTTTTTGGATAACTCAGTTGTCTTCGAGGGAGCTGGACGTGGAACCTGCAGTGGATGAGCCGGCAGACCAAGCCACTGTAATGCCGAGGCTGCAGCAGAGTGAGGCGGCAATGGGAACGCCCCAGCCTCTGGCTAGAAAGAGACGCCGGCCGGCTATCCCTGGAAGATCTGTCTCGTCCAGCAGGTCAGATACAATTCTGAGGCAGGCAGAGGAGGTCCTAAAAAACAGACCTGATAGATTTGAAGCTATTGGAGACCATTTAGCCTGTGAGTTGCGGGAGATGAACCCCACTCAGCAAAAATACGCCCAGCGTCTGGTATATGCCATTATATCACATGGCCAGGATGATGAATTGACCAACCACAGTGGTGTTGTGTTAGATACCAGACAGGTGCCTAGTACATCTTATGCCCCTCCCCCAACTCACCCTCCCATGTATTCCGCGCCGGTAATTCCTCCTCAACAATACCCCACATATCCTGCTCCGGGTTACCAAATGCCACAATCCCCCTTCCCTGGCTCCTCTTCAGGTGGAGTGTTCACCACTCTGTTGAGTGCACACTCCACTGTTCAAGGCGACCAAAATTTTTAATCAAAATGTTTTTTAATTTTTTAATTTGCGTTTTTGTTTGCTGTCTTCAGATTTGTATTTGACCTTCCTCATCCAATATGTTTTTTTCTTGAAGTCAATTGCACCATAATGTTTGTTTTCTACACTTCATTTGACCCTGTAATAGAACGTTGGGAATGCTTTTATTTCATGTGCACTTTTGAAATACTGTCCTCAAATTCTTTTACTTCTTCTTCATCCCAAGTTATGTTGGCACCACTGTTTTTGCTGCACTGTATCTGGCTAATTGTTGGAATGCCTGATGCCTCTATTGGTGTAATCCCTGCTGTCATGGCACTCATTGGCTCAAAAATCGATGAATCCAGCCCAGAATGTTTCTAATTTATTATTTTTCTAAAATTTATAATTACAAATTGTTACTAAAAATTGTGTGGAGTCTTTATTTATGGGTAGTGCTAAAAGGTTTACCAGGTATACACTGCAGCAAACAAACTACAGAGCAGATATGCAGTGATTTTAAATGGATGCTGTTATTTATTGTACAAAGAAGACCTGCCCACCTTCCTAAAACCATGCCCAGTATTTAAATGAAGCTGGATCTTTCAAATCTTTCAAATCTTTCATCAGACATTGTTCAGTGTGTATGCACATAATCGTTCATGGGAAATCTTTCATCTATCATATCTTTCATCTTTTAAATCTTTCAAATCTACAAGTGTGTAGGGCCCATAAGTGTGAGTCAACAATATCAGGTATCGGGAGGAAAATCAAAGCACCTAATAGTGTATACTCATCATGCTCTTCACCTCCCAGCACACAGTTGAGCACATAGTAATACATATATCTGCTTATCTAATGGGCCCTACTCACTTGACGATCCGCCGCCGAGCTGCCCGACGGCCGATACGGCCGACGAGCGACCCGGCGGCGGGGGGGGGGGGGCAGTGACGGGGGGAGTGAAGTTTCTTCACTTCCCCCGTCACGCGGCTGCATAGAAGTGCAGGCAAATATGGACGAGATCGTCCATATTGGCCTGCATGCACAGCC
The DNA here is from genome assembly GCF_028390025.1 of Pseudophryne corroboree. Taxonomy (NCBI): domain Eukaryota; kingdom Metazoa; phylum Chordata; class Amphibia; order Anura; family Myobatrachidae; genus Pseudophryne; species Pseudophryne corroboree. Next base: position 56,514,289 of record NC_086446.1, on the reverse strand, counting down.
GACGGGAGACCAGCGATGAACGAGCGCGGGGCCGCGCATCGTTCATCGCAGGATCCTCCACACTGAAAGATATGAACGAGTTCTCGTTCATTTATGAACGAGATCGTTCATATCTTTTAAAAAATCGGCCAGTGTGTAGGGCCCATTAGTCTAGTTTTCATCGGTCATAAGCAGTAGCGGCTCTTGAGCCGCTACTAACTAGGATGGCAGCGGCAGTTATGAAAAGGTCCTCTCTGCGAAGGGAATCTAAACTCAGTAGCATCTAGATTCCCTTCGCGGAGAGGACCTTTCTGTACAGCGCAATGGTAGAGGCGTCATGACGCCTCTCCCATAGTTCAGAGGAGCGGCGTCGGCGGCGGAGACGGAGTGCAGTGGTCGGGAAGCTGGAACGGGTCTGGTAAGTATTTTTTTTCTTTTCTAGGTGACCAGCAACTGGTGGGCACAACTACTGGGGCCACAACTAATGGGGGCACACAAAGGGGGCACAACTACTGAGGCCACAACTAATGGGGGCACAGCTGCAGGGTGCACAGATACTGTGGCCACAACTAATGGGGGCACATCTGCAGGGGGCATAACAGCTACTGGGGGCACAGCTGCAGGGGGCACAACTACTGGGGGCACAGCTGCAGGGGGCATAACAACTACTGGGGGCATAACAGCTACTTGGGGTACAGTTGCAGGGGGCACAACTACTGGGGGCACAGCTGCAGGGGGCATAACAGCTGCAGGGGACACAACTACTGGGGGCACAGCTGCAGGGGGCATTACAGCTTCTGGGGGCACAACAGCTGCAGGGGGCACAACAGCTACTGTGGGCACAGCTCTATAGGGTGCACAACTCTACAGGGGGCAAAACTGACCATGCCCCTTTCCTATGAGGCCACGCCCCCATTTTCTCACGCTCACCAACTAACCTTGTTTTACCATCAGGGTAACTTTCGCCCTGGACGCTCCAAGGTCTAGAACCGTCCCTGGTCATACGACCCAACATAAATATCCCAAACTTTTTTTAATCATGGCGCCCTAGATTATCAGGATTTTTTTCACAGCACCCCCTAAAACAAAAGTTTCTTATTGAGAAATTTAGAAAGAAATATTAAATTAACTATATTGTGTTTACGTTATCCTTAGCTTCAGTTATGTGGTGAGAGACAAGATTTGCTTTGTTTGTCCACATATTTATGATTGACAGCCACCAGGACTAATTTTGCTATTACATGACGAGAAATAATTTCAAAATGGTCCTGGACCACCAACCCAGGGCTCCCCTGCAAGTATCCTGAAGCACCCCATGATGCCACAGCACACAGTTTGAGAACCACTATAATAGACAAAACCAGTGCTGGTGGTTGCCAATCATAAAATATGTGTACAACCAGCAGCAAATCTTGTCCCCACACCATACAAGTGAACTTAAGGATAACATATACACACAATTTGTTTAATTTAATATTTCCTTAAAAATTCTCAATAAGAAACTTTTGGCCTATGGATGCCATGAAAAAAAATCTAAAACTCAAGAGCGCCTGATTCAAAAAAGATTGGGAACCCCTGCCCTAGACACTCTTTTGTCACATCCCACACCCAAATATAAAGCTATTTTCCTCCAGTATAACTTAGACTATACCGAAACCTGGTCAGGTCTGCCCCAGTAGTTGGAATGTTTCCCAAATCTTACAATAAACAATTTACTCAGAGCTGACTCCTGCCATCTCCTCCCCGCACGATCTTATAAGGATCTATTGTAAATGTCTTTCATAGGACATATACAGTATTAGCAAACATCATGGATTTCTGATGTATTTTGTATTTTAATTTGTGTACTTTATTTCTAGGTATGTGTTAGGTAAATGTAATTTTTGCTTTGGCACATGTTATTCATATGATATATCAGTCAAATAACCTCAAGTGTTATCTCTATCTGTTCATGATGGGTTCCTCTTCTTCCCACAGATGTCCTCAGTGTGGAGAACATAATACAAACCTGTATCACTGTTTATGGTCTAGTTCAGCCTTTTTCAACAGGTGTGCCGCGAGCAGTTTCCAGGTGTGCCGCCTGCACACAGACCCGCTGCAGCCTGCATACAGACCTGTCGCCGACCGCACACAGACCCGCTGCCGCCCGCCACACAGCCTTGCCGCAGCAGCGAGCCAGATATGCCTGGTTGCCGGGCAGCGCTGCACTTCAGTGACAGCCGGCTCGTGACCTATGGTGACTCATAGGTCACGCACCGCACGTCTCGTTCCCCCGTTTGCAGTGCACAGTACACTCGACACTCACTCGCTACTGCTCCTCCTCAATGCTGCCTCGTCCCAGTGCTCCTCACTTCTACCCACAGAGAGGGCAAGAGTTAAGGTTGCTATATATATATATAACATTAATGTGAGGAATTACTATGGCGGGGGGAGGTGTGTGGAATTACTATAGGGTGGGGAAGGTGTGTGGAATTACTATAGGGTGGGGAAGGTGTGTGGAATTACTATAGTGGGGGAGGTGTGTGGAATTACTATAGGGTGGGGAAGGTGTGTGGAATAACTATAGGGAGGGAGGTGTGTGGTATTACAATAGTGGATAAGATGTGTGGTATTACTATAGGGAGGGAGGTGTGTGGAATTACTATGGGGGGAAGGTGTGTGGTATTACTATAGGGGGGGAGGTGTGTGGTATTACAATAGTGGATAAGATGTGTGGTATTACTATAGGGAGGGAGGTGTGTGGAATTACTATAGGGGGGAAGGTGTGTGGTATTACTATAGGGGGGGAGGTGTGTGGTATTACAATAGTGGATAAGATGTGTGGTATTACTATAGGGAGGGAGGTGTGTGGAATTACTATGGGGGGAAGGTGTGTGGTATTACTATAGGGGGGGAGGTGTGTAGTATTACTATAGGGGGGGAGGTGTGTGGTATTACTATAGGGGGGGGTGTGTGGTATTACTATAGTGGGGAAGGTGTGTGGTATTACTATAGTGGGGGAGGTGTGTGGTATTACTATAGGGGGGGAGGTGTGTGGTATTACTATAGTGGGGAAGGTGTGTGGTATTACTATAGGGGGGGAGGTGTGTGGTATTACAATAGGGGGGGAGGTGTGTGGTATTACTATGCAGGGGTGCAGGTGTGTGTGTTTTATTACTGCGGGCCCGAAAAAAAAGATGGTGTGCCTTGGCAATTTTAAAATCTTGGTTAGTGTGCCACGAGTTTAAAAAGGTTGAAAATCACTGGTCTAGTTAAAGACTTTTGGCTTTGGATCTGCAGGTTTACTCTGGAGCATTTGGTAATGTTCTACCTTTTACTCCTGAATGGGCCATACTGTGTTTTTTCCCCTCAAGGTCAGTAGGTGTCAACTGGGAGTTGGATACTCCTAATTGCGTTGAGTGCAGCTACAAAAAAGAAAACACCATACGGGTATGCAGGTATAGATTCAGATTAAATTGCATCCTTTCTCTAAAATTTTTGTTAAGGATGAATTGCCTGGATGCTTTTTTGGCTTAAGAATCTAGATTCACCAACATTTTTAATATCTGGGAAAGTATTACCCCTTTCAGACTGCCAGCAAGAACTCAGGTTATTGCACATAAGCGCTCAGCAACCCAAGTTGCTGTGTGGTCTGAAAGGGTCCAGTTGAAATAATCCAGGTTGAGTGACCTGGTATTTAAACCCAGGTAGTGACCTGGGTTTAATATGGCTTCAACCTGGGTTGCTATGCGGTGTGAACGTGTAAGCCGGGTCAATTCAACCTGGTAACCATTTACTATATAGGAAGAAGCGGCGCTTGGAGATCATCTGATCTCCAAGTGCCTCCTCTAGGATGCATCATGGTGACGTCACCAACCTGGCAATGTGTCGAGTTGGGGACGCTGTCTGAGGGGTCTCTTGCTGGGTCGCACCCAGGAAGCACCCGTGTACTTCTGGATGCGACCTGGCAACGCGGTCTGAAATGGGTATTACATAGCTATAATCCCACTGCAGACACAATTGCTGCTAATCCAATGCTTTTCATCCACCTGGTGGCATTTACTATGTCTAGTAGATAATGACTCTTCTATATCCTTAATGGGGGTCTCCTAGTCTTCACGGAACTTTCATCCTACTAAATTTATGTATTTTGTATTTTACTGTGTGTACTTTATTTCTAGGTATGTGCTAGGTAAATGTGATTTGTTTGCTTTGGCACATGTCATTCATATGTTATATCAGTAGGATACTTCCATGTGTTATCTCAGTCTCATCATGATATACTCCTTACATTGTACATTACAATATTAGATTTATTTTATCAAAATGTTTCAGAATCAAGCAAACACATACTAATAAAACATGAAGCTACCAGATAGAAAATGCCAACAACTATAATGTCTACAGCACAAAGGTTAGACAACCATAAGATTGACAAATAAAATCCATCTGATCCCATAGGCGGCAAATCACAGCGGTGCGCAGTGCGGGGTTTTATCTGTCTTGATAAATAAAATGTTGATACATATAAAATGTTGACAGCAAAACTCACAGGTGGATTACCATAATCTCCATAAACACAATGGTAATAAAACAAGAAAAAATTCATAATAGCACAAATAAGACCTGTTGCTGGTTAATGAGGACTTTATTCCCCACCTCCATCATTCCAGCATGCTGCATGAATGAACAAACAAATAACAAGTGGCGCTTGACGATCAAGAAAATTTTAAAGACATTTATTTGCATAAAATTATAAAAGAATTTACAACAACCTCCCGGGGGTAGATAGTAATATTAAAACATCACAATCGTATAAATATGCACTATATTATAGCTTCATATTCAATTGGTGATAAACAGCATCAATGATCAATGATCTTATTTGCATATAATTAATTAGTGACGCCTGGAAGGTCATAAACCATATTATGTTAGGTGTATGCACAAATAATAAAAGAATGCTCAATCTGAGCAAGAATCACTCACGACTATATGTTTGGAAGATTGTAACTGTCACAGATTTCACGGCAGAGAGCAGTTGATGCCAAAAAACAAATGAGTGTGTGCAGTGACCGCTGGGCAGGAGCTTCTTCAGTCCCTGCTCCCTGGTGTTGTCCTGCTATCCAGACTGAGACACACACCAGAGCCTCAGCGGATGAATAAAGTGCCGCGCCGTGCAGGGTGTCCCGTTATGCCGTCTTTAACCGATCCACACTACCTCCGGTACCTCCGTGTTTCCAAACGGAGGCTGTAGGCTGGTAATTCCGGAGTGTTTCGGTAATCGGTCTGGGTATATTAAGCTGACAATCGCCTTGTCTTCCGTACGGCAATAGCCAGATGTAAGCTCCGTACCCCGGTCTGCGCCGGGTTAAGAAGAACCGGCCCCTGCAAATTCTACCGTCCCGACCTTAAGTGGACGGCTGGGGCTGGAAAGATGAAGACAGCAGTGTAGATGTTCCTAGCGGCAGTCGTTAGAGCCGGGCTCCCCTGCACGGTACCAAGGTTATTGAGGTAGACAGTGGTATCGGTCTAGGTGAAGCAGAGCCTGTATCCTTATAGGGGCCGGTTCTTCTTAACCCGGCGCAGACCGGGGTACGGAGCTTACATCTGGCTACTGCCGTACGGAAGACAAGGCGATTGTCAGCTTAATATACCCAGACCGATCACCGAAACACTCCGGAATTACCAGCCTACAGCCTCCGTTTGGAAACACCAGGGAGCAGGGACTGAAGAAGCTCCTGCCCAGCGGTCACTGCACACACTCATTTGTTTTTTGGCATCAACTGCTCTCTGCCGTGAAATCTGTGACAGTTACAATCTTCCAAACATATAGTCGTGAGTGATTCTTGCTCAGATTGAGCATTCTTTTATTATTTGTGCATACACCTAACATAATATGGTTTATGACCTTCCAGGCGTCACTAATTAATTATATGCAAATAAGATCATTGATCATTGATGCTGTTTATCACCAATTGAATATGAAGCTATAATATAGTGCATATTTATACGATTGTGATGTTTTAATATTACTATCTACCCCCGGGAGGTTGTTGTAAATTCTTTTATAATTTTATGCAAATAAATGTCTTTAAAATTTTCTTGATCGTCAAGCGCCACTTGTTATTTGTTTGTTAGTTTTGTTTTAAGGGACTGGCAATTCCCTTTTACAAGAGGCTGCTGACAATCAAAGTGCAGTGCTATTCACCAGAGCGCATAGTTTTTTCCTTTTCATGCTGCATGAATGGCCTGTGCCACTGTCTCTTGGCAGATATATTTGCACCGGGTCAGTATGAATTGCCAGCGCACGGGATCCAGGTGGTCATTATACTGACACTGGGATCCTGATCACTGTAATGCTGACAGGGGTGAGTTATGGCTGTTCTCCCCTCTCCCTAACCCTTTCTTCCTGCAGCCTAACCCTTACATCCCCCTTAGTGTCTGCATCTAGCCTCCCCCAGGAGGTTCCTAAACATAACCCTCATCACTGCTCCCTAACCATAACCCTCCCTACCCTGCAGCTTAACCCTAACCCTCACTCCCCACAGCCTAACCCTAACCTACCCCCTGGCACCTTAACCACCACCCGGTTGGTGCATAAACCTAACCCGCCCGCTATACTTACAGTTTGGATGCCAGCTGTTGGGATTCTGGCATCGGTCTCTTGTTCTTTTCGGGATTCTGGCATCAGCATTCTGACGGCTGTTGGGATTCTGGCATCTTAACCGCATCCCTTCTGTACATATTTACCCCAATCATTGCATGATGCACTTTGCCACTTGTCTGTGGGCCAACTACTAGACTCCATACCTTCCAACTGTACTGATTTTGGCTGGACAATTTCATTTTTTGGGACTGTCCCATGTGCAGGCCACAGTGTCCCTCTGTGGGGGAGAGGTCCTCTGTCACCTGCTGTTCTATTCAGCAAAGCAAGTGGTGAATAGATACCATGTGCATGGGTGCAGTTTCAATTCCCTGGACTCTGGCCATACTCAGTGAGTCCAAGAGCACTGTCCATGTCTCCAGCATGAAAACATCAAATAAAAGGATCACTTTTATTATTGGTCAATTATACACAATTATCCTAATTTACACTGCTCAAAAAAATAAAGGGAACACTAAAATAACACATCCTAGATCTGAATGAATGAAATATTCTTATTAAATACTTTGTTCTTTACATAGTTGAATGTGCTGACAACAAAATCACACAAAAAGTATCAATGGAAACAAATTTATTAACCCATGGAGGTCTGGATTTGGAGTCACCCTCAAAACTAAAGTGGAAAAACACACTACAGGCTGATTCAACTTTGATGTAATGTCCTTAAAACAAGTCAAAATGAGGCTCAGTAGTGTGTGTGGCCTCCACGTGCCTGTATGACCTCCCTACAACCCACACAAGTGGCTCAGGTAGTGCAGCTCATCCAGGATGGCACATCAATGCGAGCTGTGGCAAGAAGGTTTGCTATGTCTGTCAGCGTAGTGTCCAGAGCATGGAGATGCTACTAGGAGACAGGCCAGTACATCAGGAGATGTGGAGGAGGCCGTAGGAGGGAAACAACCCAGCAGCAGGACCGCTACCTCCGCCTTTGTGCAAGGAGGAACAGGAGGAGCCCTGCAAAATGACCTCCAGCAAGCCACAAATGTGCATGTGTCTACTCAAACGATCAGAAACAGACTCCTTGAGGGTGGTATGATGGCCCGACGTCCACAGGTGGGGGCTGTGCTTACAGCCCAACACCGTGCAGGACATTTGGTATTTGACAGAGAACACCAAGATTGGCAAATTCGCCACTGGCGCCCTGTGCTCTTCACAAATGAAAGCAGGTTCTCACTGAGCACATGTGACAGACGTGACAGAGTCTGGAGATGCCAAGGAGAACGTTCTGCTGCCTGCAACATCCTCCAGCATGACCGGTTTGGCAGTGGGTCAGTAATGGTGTGGGGTGGCATTTCTTTGGGGGGCCGCACAGCCCTCCATGTGCTCACCAGAGGTAGCCTGGCTGCCATTAGGTACCGAGATGAGATCCTCAGACCCCTTGTGAGACCATATGCTGGTGCGGTTAGCCCTGGGTTCCTCCTAATGCAAGACAATGCTAGACCTCATGTGGCTGGAGTGTGTCAGCAGTTCCTGCAAGACGAAGGCATTGATGCTATGGACTGTCCCGCTCGTTCCCCAGACCTGAATCCAATTGAGCACATCTGGGACATCATGTCTCGCTCCATCCAGTGCACCACAGATTGTCCAGGAGTTGGCGGATGCTTTAGTCTAGGTCTGGGAGGAGATCCCTCAGGAGACGATCCGCCACCTCATCAGGAGCATGCCCAGGCGTTGTAGGGAGGACACACACACTACTGTGCCTCATTTTGATTTTTTTAAGGACATTACTTCAAAGTTGGTTCAGCCTGTAGTGTGTTTTTCCACTTTAATTTTGAGTGTGACTCCAAAACCAGACCTCCATGGGTTAATAAATTTGATTTCCATTGATATTTTTTGTGTGATTTTGTTGTCAGCACATTCAACTATGTAAAGAACAAAGGGGGTAATTCTGAGTTGATCGCAGCAGGATCTTTGTTAGCAATTGGGCAAAACCATGTGCACTGCAGGAGAGGCAGATATAACATGTGCAGAGAGAGTTAGATTTGGGTGGGTTATTTTGTTTCTGTGCAGGGTAAATGCTGGCTGCTTTATATTTACACTGCAATTTAGATTGCAGATTGAACACACCACACCCAAATCTAACTCTCTCTGCACATGTTATATCTGCCTCCCCTGCAGTGCACATGGTTTTGCCCAACTGCTAACCAAATTCCTGCTGCGATCAACTTGGAATTACCCCCAAAGTATTTAATAAGAATATTTTATTCATTCAGATCTAGGATGTGTTATTTTAGTGTTCCCTTTATTTTTTTGAGCAGTGTATTATTGTAATCCGAATATCACCACCCCACTCTGGGATCAGAGGTCCAAGTGTAATCTACAGTACCTAAATTATATGCTCTGTTGTTTGCCCCACTTTATTACTGAGATCAGTATGACCCAAGCATAGCTCCTATGCACATCAGGAACATTTCACATTAGTAAAGGTGCCCGCTGCCCATACAGTACTGCGATTTTTGTCCAATACATCGTATGCAAAAGGACCATATGTTGTATCATGGCCCTCATTCCGAGTCGTTCGCTCGGTAAATTTCTTCGCATCGCAGCGATTTTCCGCTTAGTGCGCATGCACAATATCCGCACTGCGACTGCGCCAAGTAATTTTGCTATGAAGATAGTATTTTTACTCACGGCTTTTTCATCGCTTCGGCGATCGTAGTGTGATTGACAGGAAATGGGTGTTACTGGGCGGAAACAGGCCGTTTTAGGGGCGTGTGGGAAAAAACGCTACCGTTTCCGGAAAAAACGCAGGAGTGGCCGGAGAAACGGGGGAGTGTCTGGGCGAACGCTGGGTGTGTTTGTGACGTCAAACCAGGAACGACAAGCACTGAACTGATCGCAGATGCCGAGTAAGTCTGGAGCTACTCAGAAACTGCTAAGAAGTTTGTAATCGCAATATTGCGAATACATCGTTCGCAATTTTAAGATGCTAAGATACACTCCCAGTAGGCGGCGGCTTAGCGTGAGCAACTCTGCTAAAATCGCCTTGCGAGCGAACAACTCGGAATGAGGGCCCATATGCGATCCTGCTGCCCGGGAAGCTACCGGGAGGCTCAAGGGAAATTTTAAGCAACTTCTCCCTTGGAGAAGTCGCACAAGTGTGTGGGCACCTTAAGAAGTAAAATATAAGACATTCAATCTTTATTCCAAGCATTTTATACCAAAAGCTGCAAGCTAAGACCACACCTATACAGATTAGAGATGTACGCTAGCCGCAAACTTCCCACCATTGAAAGTAATGGAGCGGCTTTGCGATGCGCTGTCTGACAGCTCAGACAGTGCACAGCCAATCAGGTGAGCGTCACGGAAGTAGCGCTTCCTGATTGGCTGAAGGGACTTCAGTGACAGGAGTCACGTGATGTCCCGGCATTCGGGGAGAGGGGTCTCATATGTTAGCATGGGACCCCTTTCGGTCCGCAGGTCCGGGTGTTCGTTTTCTTTTTTTGCCAAGTCCATGGATTTATCTCTGGACCATGGCTGAGATGAGTATATTGAACTTTTATTTTCAGGTACCCCTGGATTCTACATGGAGAAGAGGACCGATGTCGGCGTGTGAACATAGGTAAGTATGTGTGTGTCGGCAGTGTGTAATAAAGTTTTACTGTCGACGGTGTCTGTGTCCTGTTTTTATTTGGGTATTTTTTTTCCATTAGAACTACAGGTACCAGCGGGCCAGTTTTTCTCCCGCATGCTGGTACTTGTGGTTCTCCAAGTACCAGCTTGCGGGGGAGGCTTGCTGGGACTTGTAGTACTACTGGAAAAAACAATATCTTTTCATTTACAACAAAGGCTATCAGCCCCCCCATCCGCAGCCCATTGGATGGGGGGGGACAGCCTCGGGCTTCACCCCTGGCCCTTGGGTGGCTGGGGGGGGGGACCCCTTGATTGAAGGGGTCCCCACTCGCCCAGGGTACCCCGGCCAGGGGTGACTAGTTGGATATTTAATGCCACGGCCGCAGGGCACGGCATAAAAGTGACCCCCGGCTGTGGCATTATCTGTCCAGCTAGTGGAGCCCGATGCTGGTGTGAAAAATACGGGGGACCCCTACTCGTTTTGTCCCCCATATTTTTTGCACCAGCACCAGGCGCAGAGCCCGGTGCTGGTTTTAAAAATACGGGGGATCCCCTGTCAATTTTCCCCCCCGCATTTTTAGAACCAGGACCAGCTCGAAGAGCCCGAGGCTGGTTATGCTTTGGAGGGGGGACCCCACGCCATTTTTTTCCGTGTTTTTAACCATTCCATCTTAAAAAAAATAATAATAATTTTAAAAAATATATAAATAATACTTGTGCCTCCAAAAAAGACAAACCAAGTACCTAATCCCATCTAATAAAAATAGATATGCTTCAAGCTGCTGGGTTCCATCGTACGACTATCCAAATTATTAATAATGAATTAATTAGTGATTAATAATAATGTGTGGGCCAGAAAAGTCCATTTATAATGACAACCACTGTTTTCTATGGGTGAAACGGGTTCAGTGTGAAAGGTACCAAAACGGGAATGAAATGGTAATTTACTGGTTACAACATGAGATGTGAAAGGGGTTTAACTGCTCAGACCCGTTTTAAGAACCGTTTCAAATACCATTTCAAAAGCAGGTTTTGCGATGTGAAAGCAGCATAAGTCACAGAGCAACAGCACAAACACATGACAGTTTTTAGCACATCTATGAAACATTGCCAAACAGAAGTGGCAGAAAAGTTGTGCAACATGGAATTCACCATTAACCCTCCCTTCCACCCTTATGTAGGATGTTAAAAATTACATGCACAGCACAGTTTAACAAATCAAGCACTGCAGCAACAGCCAGGGACTGAGAAAGAAAGACTGTGTGAACCGGGGACTTCTTATCCCAAACTTACAGCATCCAGCAGCTTGACAATTTTGCTGTGGCATATTTGGAACGATCATATTAAGGAGTGCAATATGCCCACATATATATATATTCTTTCCATGTGCATATATAAAGTGATTTTTTCTTGGCCATAAAAATTGATCATTTGGATATCCCATGAGGCTATATCACCAAAGAGGGGAATTGTGTTACAACAGCGGAGCCTAAAAGGACTTTGTAATCTAGGGAGACTGGATACATTTTTCCCTCTCTGCTATATCCTCGCAGTGATTGTTCTTTTTTATTTGTATTTATTATTCATTTTTATTGTGTTGTGTTTTAATGTGCTATAAAATAAATATAAAAATGTTTTTGACATATACCGCTAATGAATATTAATTTGAACTAATTATTTAGGCTCATCCATAAGTGATGCCAACAGCGCTCCCATTTTCCTTTTGTTTTTGTGTTACAATTAGGGGGAGCGCAATCACCCCCTTTTTTTTTTTGAGTAGCAGCAGTGGTACCACTCTGAGTTAGAGCATTATTTCAAGTATTTCTCCACTAGTAGGTCAGCGCAAAACCTTATCTACTTTACATTGTCTGATTTTGATGAACATCATCTTTCTCTTATGTCCTAGAGGATGCTGGGGTCCACATTAGTACCATGGGGTATAGACGGATCCCTTGGGATCCATGGGCACTTTAAGAGTTTAATAGTGTTGGCTGGCTCCTCCCTCTATGCCCATCCTACCAGACTCAGTTTAGAAAATGTGGAGTTCTTTCAGTTTTATTGTTTTTTAAAGAGTTAGGTACAGGGAGACTGCTGGCAACAGCCTCCTTGCTTCATGGGACTTGGGGAGTAGGATCCAACCCTAGAGGTTAATGGCTCCTATCTCAGCTGACAGGACACTGAGCTCCTGAGGGTGATGATTGCAAGCCCACGAGGCGACCGCTCACTCCCGCAGCACTGCCACCACCCTCTAACAGAGACAGAAGATGGAGTGGTGAGTATGACGCCGGCGCCCCGGTAAGCGGGTCGCCAGCAGGAATGGTGGCAAAAGGATGGGAGCGCAGCTCTGAGAGGCTGCGCTCCAGAGGGCTCAGAGGTACATGATGTACGGCGCTGTGAAGGGCAATACCCTAACACTGGTCAACTATGCTAACAGGGGCTAATCCCACTATTAGCAGCAAGAAAACCTCAGACCAGTATAATACAATAAGTGCAGGAAGACGCGCCATTACAGGGGGCGGATCCAGCACTCACCAGCTCCATTTTCTCCCTGCAGATAACACTATAGAGACGCTGACAGGGAGTGCTGCTCTTCCCATAACTTCAGCTATCCTCTGCGGTACCAGGGTGTTTCGTGTGTGTGTGTGTGTGTGTGTGTGTGTGTGTGTGTGTGTGTGTGTGTGTGTGTGTATATCTCACATTACCAAGTCTAGGGACTCTGGAGATCATTCTGAGTTGATCACTAGCTGCTTTTGTTCACTGCGTAGCGATCAGGAGAAAAACGGCAATGCGCACGTGCGTTATACTATTACAACGAACGATGTAGTTTCACACAAGGTCTAGCGAACCTTTTCAGTCGCACTGCTGGCCGCAGAGTGATTGACAGGAAGAGGGCATTTCTGGTTGTCAACTGCCCGTTTTCTAGGAGTGTTCGGAAAAACGCAGGCGTGCCAGGAAAAACGCAGGCGTGGCTGGGCGAACGCAGGGCATGTTCGTGATGTCAAAACCGGAACTGAACAGTCTGTAATGATCGCAAGTGCTGAGCAGGTCTGAAGCTACTCTGACACTGCACAAAATAATTTTCTAGCCACTCTGCGATCCTTTCGTTTGCAATTCTGCTAAGCTAAAACACACTCCCAGTGGGAGGCGGCATAGCATTTGCACGGCTGCTAAAACCTGCTAGCGAGCTATTAACTCGGAATGACCACCTCTGTGTCTTATGCTCAGAGGCGTAACTAGGGTTTTCGGAGCCCAGGGGCAAGATGGAAAATGGCGCTCCCCCCCACCCACAAAAAAAAAAAAAATCAACAGAAGCATGTGCGCGTGCCTCCGGCGCATGCACCGAAAAATGGGCATGGCCACACACCAGAAGGGGTGTGGCCATGCTCCAGAAGGGGTGTGGCCACTGAAAATGGCCCACAGTGCCAGTTACATTGCCCCATGGTGCCGGATACATGCCCCACGGTGCCAGATACATGCCCCACGGTGCCGGATACATGCCCCAGTCAGTGCCAGATACATTGCCCCACAGTGCCGGTTACATTGCCCCACAGTGCCAGTTACATTGCCCCACAGTGCCAGATACATGCCCCACAGTGCCAGATACATGCCCCACAGTGCCAGATACATTGCCCCACAGTGCCAGATACATTGCCCCACAGTGCCAGTTACAATGCCCCACAGTGCCGGATACAATGCCCCACAGTGCCGGACACATGCACCACAGTGCCAGATACATGCCCCACAGTGCCAGATACATTGCCCCACAGTGCCACATACATTGCCCCACAGTGCCAGTTACATTGCCCCACAGTGCCAGTTACATTGCCCCACAGTGCCAGATACATGCCCCACAGTGCCAGATACATTGCCCCATAGTGCCAGATACATTGCCCCACAGTGCCAGTTACATTGCCCCACAGCGCCAGTTACAATGCCCCACAGTGCCGGATACAATGCCCCACAGTGCCGGACACATGCACCACAGTGCCAGATACATGCCCCACAGTGCCAGATACATTGCCCCACAGTGCCAGATACATTGCCCCACAGTGCCAGTTACATTGCCCCACAGTGCCAGTTACATTGCCCCACAGTGCCGGATACAATGCCCCACAGTGCCGGATACAATGCCCCACAGTGCCGGATACATGCCCCACAGTGCCAGATACATTACCCCACTCAGTGCCAGTTACATTCCCCCACTCAGTGCCAGTTACATGCGCCACAGTGCCAGTTACATGCCCCACAGTGCCAGTTACATGACCCACAGTGCCAGTTACATTGCCCCACAGTGCCGGATACAATGCCCCACAGTGCCAGATACAATGCCTCACAGTGTCAGTTACATGCCCCACAGTGCCAGTTACATTGCCCCACAGTGCCAGTTACATGCCCCACAGTGCCAGTTACATTGCCCCACTCAGTGCCAGATACATGCCCCACAGTGCCAGTTACATGCCCCACTCAGTGCCAGTTACATGCCCCACTCAGTGCCAGTTACATGCCTCACAGTGCCAGTTACATGCCCCACTCAGTGCCAGTTACATGCCCCACAGTGCCAGTTACATGCCCCACAGTGCCAGGCCCCACTTGGTGCCAGATACTTGCCCCCCCCCCCGTGCCGCCGCCGGACCCCCCCCCCCCCCGTCACTCACCTCACCGGCCGCTGGAGTGGCTTCTTGTTGTGAGGGGAGGAGAGCGCAGCGCCTCTCCTTCCCCTCGCTGCTCCAGGCCTCCGGTGGCTCTCTGGCGCCGGTTCGCTAGCCAATCAGAGCTCGCGGACCGGCAGCCAATCAGGAGCCGGTCCGCAAGCTCTGATTGGCTAGCGCCGGAGACCGGACACGGCAGCTCTGCTGGCAGCGCTGCTAGTGCTCCCAGCGGCAGTGAGGGGAGGGAGAGACGCTGCACTCTCCTCCCCTCACATTTAGGGTTAAAGGGGGCGAGTGGGGCATGATGCCCTGGACGCCGGTGGCGCCCCCCTCTCCTAGGCCTGCCAGGGCACCCAGGGCACGTGCCCCACTCGCCCTACCCTAGTTACACCTCTGCTTACGCTGCAGAGTGTGTATCTTCTCCGGAAGAGTCTATTCCATGTACTCAGGAATGCAATATACTGTCTCAGTCTTCTGAATCCGAACCCCCATGGGTGGTTACTATTAAGGGAATAATATCCCAGATTTAAACTTGGATAGCTCACAATGAGACTGAAACACAGGTTTTGAGAAAATCTGTAGAGGTTTTATCGTATTCTGCTCCCACTAACTCATCCAAAACCCCTGGTATATACCCGAAAAAGCGTGCTCTTGCCCAAATAATGCAAGCCGACACACATACTGACTCTGATACTGTTATGTTCTGTGTACTGGGAACCCAGGGGATCGGGTGGCAGCAGAAGAGTTCTGAGTATAGATGCGAGAAGCTGCGACTGAACTGGAGCACGCAGCTACACCTAATGAGAATCCCTGACTCTGTTGTCCTTCCTTGTGGTCGATCAACGCCTGCAGGACTATAGTTTCTTGTGCCCACAGCAGCCGCATTTGAATGGGCGGATTAGGTCCGCCCAGGCTCCGATGCCCCCCAGTCTTAATTGATGACAAGGTTTTAACCGAGACAAGAGAGAACAAGGGGTAAACTAAGGCAGACACAACGAAAATGGAGAAGGATACAAACAAAATAACAAAGTAGTTATGTGCGGCACAGCCACCAGAACAACAGCAAACAAAGTAATGCAGCCTAACTGCCAAATACGACCCTGTCGCAATCAGACGAGGACAGCAATGCGGGAACCTCCGCAAAAATGACACAACCAAAAGTAAATAAATAAAATACGGCTTCTGCAATAAAGTGCGGCAGAGCCGCTACTCACGACACCACGAGAGGTGCGCACAGGAAACGACCGAACCTTGAAGCTTCAGATACTGGACCACTCCAATGGATAGCAAACCAGGAGAAAGGCAGGAACTGATCCCTCAGGCCGAACTCGGGGAACTCGACACCGGATACCAGGGAACACGAGTTGGAAGCAGGGACACACCAGAGTACAGGAAGCTCCGTGTATATAAAGCACTTAAGGTGATAAATCTTCTGTGCAAAAACCCCCAGGCAGCCTTATCTAGCAGATTCAAACAGTGAGTGTCCCTCCAAT
Source organism: Pseudophryne corroboree (assembly GCF_028390025.1). Lineage (NCBI taxonomy): Eukaryota > Metazoa > Chordata > Amphibia > Anura > Myobatrachidae > Pseudophryne > Pseudophryne corroboree. Next base: position 56,497,949 of record NC_086446.1, on the reverse strand, counting down.
ACACTCAAAAATTGTTTTGGAAAATGTGATTATGAACCCACCTCAAAATTGTGCAACCATCACTCTATGGTGGAAATATTTGGAATGAATTTACGTTCCTTATGTACCAATCTCCTCTTCACTTCAGAGCTCGGACCTCATCAGCTCAGCATATGTAAAGAGAGTATATTCTCATGTGTAGTAATATCAAATTAATACATGAATTATACAAATCACACATGAATGTACATAAAAACAATACAACAAATTCCCACTATGGTTCCATTTTAATGTCCCCAGAGGACTAGAACAATTACCAAATGTTGTGGAGAACTGGTAAATGGACAGTTATCAAACAAGCATTGTTAAACACCCAAAGCAAATCCACCCGGGAAGGCAACTTCGGATGAAATGTACGGGTACCGTTCAGTGCTCTCAAGACAGCTCTAGAACCAAGGGGTCTGCAACACTGTGTAACCAACGCGTTTCAACCCCTGCAATCAGGGTCTTTCTCAAGGCAGGACTGGGTGGACTTTCTTTGGGTGTATAACAACGCTTGTTTGAGAACTGTCCATTTACCAGTTCTCCACAACATTTGGTAATTATTCTAGTCCTCTGGGGACATTAAAATGGAACCATAGTGGGAATTTGTTGTATTGTTTTTATGTACATTCATGTGTGATTTGTATAATTCATGTATTAAATTGATATTACTACACATGAGAATCTACTCTCTTTACATATGCTGAGCTGATGAGGTCCGAGATCCACAGGAAGCTATCACCGGTAGGGCTGTCCTATTCTGGCTCCCAAAAGAACCCCTGCAGACCAATCAGCAGGCAGCCCAGTCCCCCGAATCCTGATTAAAGCAGCTGCCCGCTGGCGCGCAGTGTGCGGCGTACCGGCTGCTTAGTAACAGCCGGGACTGCAGTGCAGGGCCGCCACCTGGCGTCTCTGGTTGCTAGGCAACCGGCCGGGTACATGGAGTCAGCGGCGGAAGTGACGCGCCAGCCCCGTTGCCTAGCAATGGCTGGGAGCCGGCGCGACCTGCCGCCGCTGACAGATACGGGGGACGGTGAGGTGGATATACTGGGGGGGAGACATCCCTTGCAGAGGGGGTGCAACTCATGACTGAGGCCATTAGGGACATTTTACACATTACTGAGAAGGTACCTGAGCAGGTAGAGGAGGCTTACTTTACAGACAATAAGAAATTCTGCCTTACCTTCCCTGCGTCTAAGGAGCTAAACGCATTGTTTGAAAAAACCTGGGAAAACCCGGAGGAAAAATTCCAGATCCCAAAAGAGGGTTCTCATTGCTCTTCCTTTCCCCCGAGGAGGTCAGGAAAAAGTGGGAAAACTCCCCAATAGTAGATGCTTCTGTATGTTGATTGTCTAAAAAGGTGCTTTTACCTGTCCCTGGGTCCACCGCTCTGAAAGAACTGGCGTACCACAAGATTGAGACCACGCTCAAATCTATATACACTGCTTCAGGCGTTTCTAAAGCCATAGTAAAGTGGTCAGGAATTAGATTCTATGGATAGAAGTGACATTGGATTGTTTTTACGTCACATACAGGATTCTGCAGGCTTCATGGTGGAGGTCATCTTAATCCCAGGATGTTTTCCATGGCTGTCTCGGCCCGCAGGGGACTCTGGCTGCGCCAATTACCTGCAGATGCGGAATCCTAGAAGCGTGTGGAGAACCTACCCTTCACAGGTCAGGCTCTGTTTAAGGAAGCATTGGATGCGTGGATCTCCATGGCAACCTTTCTTCCCTCAGCCACTCTGCCGACGAGGAAATATTATCCTCCATCTACAATGCAGTCCTTTCGGACCGCAAAGGTTAAAATGTCCAAGCCCCATTCCACTTTCTTAAGAGGTGGTCGGGGGAAATCCAGAAAACCTGCATGAACAAGTTCCCAGCAACAGAAACCCGGTTCTGCTTCCTCAAAATCCTCAGCATGACGGTGGACCTCCCAGCCTGGAGATCGGGCAGGTAAGAGCAAGACTAAGAAATTTCAGTCACGTCTGGGCGTCATCAGTCCTGGACCCCTTTGTACAAGATATTGTGTCCCAGGGATACAGACTGGAGTTTCAAGAACTCCCACCTCACAGATTCTTCAAATCAGGCTTACCAGCTTCTCTGACAGACAGTGCTATCCTGCAGGAAGCCATTCAAAAATTGCTAAAGTCAAATGTCATTGTCCCAGTTCCACCTCACTTAGCAAACAAAGGTTATTTCTCAAACCTGTTTGTGGTACCGAAACCGGATGGTTCGGTCAGGCCAATATTAAATCTAAAGTCTTTGAACCCTTACTTGAGCGAATTCAAATTGAAGATGGAGTTTCTGAGAGTGGGGATCTCAGGTCTGGAGGAGGGGGATATTTCTGGTATCCCTGGATATCAAGGATGCGTAACTTCACATTCCGATCTGGCCGCCTCACCATGCTTATCTAAGATTTGCACTGCTGGACTGTCACTATCAGTTCCAGGCACTACCGTTTGGCCTCTCCGCGGCACCAAGGGTGTTCACCAAGGTCATGGCGGAGATGATGCTACGCCTCCGCAAGCAGGGTGTGAACATAATTCCTTATCTGGACGATCTGCTGATAAAAGCGTCTTCCTGGGAGAAGCTGTTACAGAGCATTGCTCTCTCAACTGAACTAATCCAGGATCATGGATGGATCCTGAATCTTCCAAGGTCACATTTGGAACCAACAAGGAGACTGTACTTCCTGAGGATGGTCCTCGACACGGAAGTACAGAGGGTGTTTCTGCCAGAGGAGAAAGCGTTGGTGATACAAACAATGGTCCGGGATGTCCTGAAGCTAGCCCGGTATCAGTACATCAGTGCATTCGCCTTCTGGGGAAGATGGTTGCCTCCTACGAGGCTGTACAGTATGGAAGATTTCATGCACGGTCTTTCCAACTGAATCTCCTGGACAAATGGTCGGGATCTCATCTTCACATGCACCAGAGGATACGTCTGTCACCAAAATCCAGAATCTCACTCCTCTGGTGGCTGCAAACCTCTCACCTACTGGAGGGCCGCAGGTTTGGGATTCAGAATTGGATCCTCCTAACCACGGATGCAAGTCTCAGAGGTTGGGGAGCAGTCACCCAAGGGGAAAACTTCCAAGGAAGGTAGTCCATCCAGAAATCTCTCCTTCCAATAAACATTCTGGACCTAAGGGCCGTGTACAATGGTCTTCTACAAGCGTCATATCTTCTCAAAGATCAGGCCATTCAGGTTCAGTCGGACAATGTAACAACAGTAGCCTACATAAACCGACAAGGCAGAACGAAGAGCAGAGCTGCAATGTCAGAGGTAACAAGAATCCTCCTCTGGGCAGAAAAGCACATGGTGGCGCTGTCAGCAATTTTCATTCCGGGAGTGGAAAACTGGGAAGCCGACTTCCTCAGCAGACACAATCTCCATCCAGGAGAGTGGGGCCTCCACCCGGAGTTGTTCGAGGAGGTGACATGTCTTTGGGGCGTACCTCAAATAGACATGATGGCCTCCCGCCTCAACAAGAAGCTTCAGAGGCACTGTTCCAGGTTGAGAGACCCACAGGCAGTGATGGTCGACTCCCTGGTGACTCCCTGGGTGTTCAAGTCAGTGTATGTGTTCCCTCCACTTCCACTCATCCCAAGGATTCTCAAACTCATAAAAAGATCAAGAGTTCAGGCGATCCTCATTGCTCCGGACTGGCCAAGATGGGCTTGGTACGTGGATCTTCTGGAGTTACTGAGGCCTCTTCCTCTTTGTGAGGACCTTCTGCAACAGGGGCAATTTGCTTATCAAGACTTACCTCGGCTACGTTTGACGGCATGGCGGTTGAACGCCAGATTTTAGCTCGGATGGGTATTCCAAACAAGGTAATTCCTACCCTGATACAGGCTAGGTGTTATGAGCCACGGCTGTGGCTCATTCCTGTTTTGCAGTTTTGTTCTGTATTTCATGTTATACTTCTGTTTATGTTCCCCGTGGGTGTCATGGGGTGCTCGGAGCTCACCCTTAAGGAGGGGATACTGTTATGAACCACAGGTAGTGGTTCATTCCTATTTTATGTTTATTTAGTTGTCTTGCATGCCAGGATTTCCCATTGCTCTGTTTTGGATTACTCTTGTCTGCTGCCGCTGGTGAGTCTGTGCAATTGCAGCTTGTTCCCATGTGTTCAGCCTCATCTGGCTGCTGATTGCATCTTGTCAGCTTAGTCGTGCAGCAGGCCAGCTGCAAGAGATAATTAATTAGGCCTCTCTGATATATGCTGGCTCACTGCAGTTAGCAGATGCTGATGATATTCCTTGGTTTGCAGTCTGCTTTAAGTTTGAGCTGGTTCCTGTCAGCCCCTGTGTGGATTCCTGTGTCAGTCCCTGTGTGGATTCCTGTGTCAGTCCCTGTGTCTGATCCCGTGTCCTACCCTGAGTTCCAGTGGATTCTGCCTGTCCTCCAGTTCTGAAAGTCGGTGTCGGCAGCTTCCTGTTTGCCTATGTCAGTTGCAGAAAGTATCCAGTCCTGCTCAAGCCGGTTGTTCCTGTCCTCAGTGGTCCTGTACTCAGCGATTTGTCATCTTTTCCTGGAGTCTGACTGAGCACCTTTAACATCCTGTGGTGTTCGTGAGTCACGGCGCAGCCGTGTGTTGCGGCTTGTCCGCTTACTGTTTATTATTTAGTATATTTGTGTCCTGGAGCTTTTGCGGAGGATTCCGCTCTCCCTGATCCACTCTGGTATCCAGCGGTGCTGGATAGGAGTAACGGATCAGTGGATCTTTGGTTGTCCTTTTCCCTGGCGGCTAGTCCGCACATACCTTTTTGATTTAGTTAGTTAGCTTGTAACCCTTGGCCTGGTTGCTTAGTCAGAGGGCCCCTTGTTATCACCCTGTCTCGGATTTCCCTTTGTCTCCCATTAAGACCTGAGGGGGCATCGGGGTTGGGCAGACATAATCCGCCCTTCGAACGCGGCTGCCATGGGCTCAAGCAACCATAGTCTCGCAGGGGATTTCTGATAACACGGGCGAGACAACGGAGTTGGGGCGCCAGGGGTTACTAGGCTTTCCTGCTCCCACAACCAGCATATCTTCCCAGTACTCTGACCTCAGCCATACGATCTCCTCTGGTCTGGAGTACGGGAATCATAACATTATCATCAGCCATACCACAAAAAAGAAATAAAACTTTTTTTTTTCTTTTTTGGCCCAGTCCAGTGTCTAGTCTAGAATCCAGTCCTGTCTAGAATTCAGTGTGCAGAATCCAATCCGGTGTCCAGAATCCAGTCCTGTCTAGAATTTGGTGTTTAGAATCCAGTCCGGTGTTTAGAATCCAGTCCGGTGTTTAGAATCCAATCCAGTCCGGTGTTTAGAATCCAATCCAGTCCGGTGTTTAGAATCCAATCCAGTCCAGTGTTTAGAATCCAGTCCGGTGTTTAGAATCCAGTCCGGTGTTTAAAAAAAAAAAAAAAAAAAGGTCTTGTTTTGTTTAGCAAAATTTAGTCTTGCCTTGTCTTGCCTTGCCTTGTCTTGCCTTGCCTTGCCTTGCCTTGCCTTGCCTTGCCTTGTCTTGCCTTGCCTTGCCTTGTCTTGCCTTGTCTTGTCTAGTTTTAAATCCTCCTATGTCTACTATGCAAGCCCTGCAGGCATCTCTCGCAGCCCTGAACTCTGTATTCAGTGCTTTGAGACCAGAGCGACTAGAAGTTTTGCAGCAATCCCTAAAGCAACTGCAAACCAAGGAATATCATCAGCATCTGCTAACTGCAGTGAGCCAGCATATATCAGAGAGGCCTAATTAATTATCTCTTGCAGCTGGCCTGCTGCACGACTAAGCTGACAAGATGCAATCAGCAGCCAGATGAGGCTGAACACATGGGAACAAGCTGCAATTGCACAGACTCACCAGCGGCAGCAGACAAGAGTAATCCAAAACAGAGCAATGGGAAATCCTGGCATGCAAGACAACTAAATAAACATAAAATAGGAATGAACCACTACCTGTGGTTCATAACACTAGGAAGGGAGTAACGTCTAAACATTACCATCGCATTTGAAAAAAGTGTGTCTTGATGTGTATCCAAGAAGATTCCTACGGTGGAGGTTCAACTAGGACGGTTTCTCCTCTTTCTGCAAGCAGGTGTGGATGTGTGCCTGCGTTTGGGCTCCATAAAAGTCCAGATTTTGGCCTTGTCCATTTTCTTCCAGAAACAATTAGCTGCCCTCCCTGAGGTTCAGATTTCTTGAAAGAGGTTCTGCACATCCAACCTCCCATTGTGCCTCCTACGGCACCTTGGGATCTTAATGTGGTGCTGCAGATCCTGCAGTCAGACTGGTTTGAGCCTTTACAGGCGGTTGATGTCAAGTTTCTTACTTGGAAGCCGGTCACACTGTTGGCATTAGCATCTGCTAGACGTGTGTCAGAATTGGGGGCATTGTCCTGCAAGAAACCCTACTTGATTTTCCATGAAGATATAGCTGAACTCAGGACGCGTCAGCAATTTCTTCTGAAGGTTGTGTCGGCTTTTCATATCAACCAACCTATTGTGCCAGTGGCTACTGACTTCTAAATTACCTCAAAGTCCTTGGATGTTGTGAGAGCTTTGAAGATTTATGTGACGAAAACTCCTTGTCACAGAAACTCAGATGCTCTGTTTGTCCTGTATGATCCCCACAAGGTTGGGTGTCCTGCTTCTAAGCAGATGCTTTCTCGCTGGATCAGGTTTACTATCCAGTATGCTTATTCAACAGCAGGCTTGCCGTGTCCAAAATCCGTTAAGGCCCACTCTACTCATAAGGTGGGTTCTTCCTGGGCGGATGCCTGGGGTGTCTTGGCTTTACAGCTTTGCCAAGCAGCTACTTGGTCAGGATCGAACACATTTGTTAAGTTTTATAAGTTCGATACTTTGGCCTCTGAGGACCTAGAGTTTGGTCACTCTGTTCTGCAGGAGCCTCCGCGCTCTCCCTCCCTTACTGGGAGCTTTTCGCACATCCCCATGGTACTAATGTGGACCCCAGCATCCTCTAGGACGTAAGAGAAAATAGGATTTTAATTACCTACCGGTAAATCCTTTTCTCGTAGTCCGTAGAGGATGCTGGGTGCCCACCCAGCGCTTCGTTTTCCTGCAGTTGTTTCTTGGTTCAGTACTGCCTTGTTACTTGGTTAAGTACTGCATTGTTACTTGGTTAAGTAATGTTGTTCAGCCATTGCTGACTTGTTTCAAGTTGGTTAGATTGATTTTCTGTTGTTATGTGTGAGCTGGTTTGAATCTCACCACCATCTGTGTATTTCCTTCTCTCGAAGTATGTCCATCTCCCCGGGCACAGTTTCTAGACTGAGTCTGGTAGGAGGGGCATAGAGGGAGGAGCCAGCCCACACTATTAAACTCTTAAAGTGCCCATGGCTCCCAATGGACCAGTCTATACCCCAATGGTACTAAAGTGGACCCCAGCATCCTCTACGGACTACGAGAAAAGGATTTACCGGTAGGTAATTAAATTCCTACTTTTCTCCATTTTGAGGAAGTAGCCTTCTACACTGATCACCAGCAAGGTTTCTGGCTGTGTTGAAAAATGTTGGAATACACATTGGAGAATAGGTAGTTTAAGTATTGCAAAGCAAGTTTGCACAAGGGCCTCCACATTCTTTTTTTCTTTCCAATAGTCAAAGGGACTGTCTGACATGCCTATTTGTACACTATCATTAAAATAAATCTCCACCATTCTTTGGATGTTTACTGTATAAGATGGAGTTACAGTAAAGGTGTCACTAATTTTGGACAATTCTTTTAGACCCAAACTGATGTCAAAACTAGAGATGAGCGGGTTCGGTTCCTCGGAATCCGAACCCGCCCGAACTTCAGCTTTTTTTACACGGATCCGAGCGACTCGGATCTTCCCGCCTTGCTCGGTTAACCCGAGCGCGCCCGAACGTCATCATGACGCTGTCGGATTCTCGCGAGGCTCGGATTCTATCGCGAGACTCGGATTCTATATAAGGAGCCGCGCGTCGCCGCCATTTTCACACGTGCATTGAGATTGCTAGGGAGAGGACGTGGCTGGCGTCCTCTCCATTTAGATTAGAAGAGAGAGAGTGAGATTGAGACAGAGGCACTTGATTTACTGGAGCTTAGGAGTACTAGAGAGTGCAGAGTTTACTAGTGACTGACCAGTGACCACCAGTGCAGTTTTATTTAATATAATCCGTTCTCTGCCTGAAAAAAACGATACACAGTGACTCAGTCACATACCATATCTGTGCTCAGCCCAGTGTGCTGCATCATCTATGTATAATATCTGACTGTGCTCACACAGCTTAATTGTGGGGGAGACTGGGGAGCAGTTATAGGTTATAGCAGGAGCCAGGAGTACATATTATTAAAATTAAACAGTGCACACTTTTGCTGCAGGAGTGCCACTGCCAGTGTGACTGACCAGTGACCTGACCACACTGACCACCAGTATAGTATACTATATTGTGATTGCCTGAAAAAGTTAAACACTCGTCGTGTGACTTGTGTGGTGTTTTTTTATTCTATAAAAAACTCATTCTGCTGACAGACAGTGTCCAGCAGGTCCGTCATTATATAATATATACCTGTCCGGCTGCAGTAGTGATATATATATATTTTTTATATCATTATTTATCATCCAGTCACAGCAGACACAGAACGGTAGTTCACGGCTGTAGCTACCTCTGTGTCGGCACTCGGCAGTCCATCCATAATTGTATACCACCTACCCGTGGTTTTTTTTTTCTTTCTTCTTTATACATACTACATCTCATTATCATCCAGTCTATATTAGCAGCAGACACAGTACAGTACGGTAGTCCACGGCTGTAGCTACCTCTGTGTCGGCACTCGGCAGTCCATCCATAATTGTATACCACCTACCCGTGGTTTTTTTTTTCTTCTTTATACATACTACATCTCATTATCATCCAGTCTATATTAGCAGTAGACACAGTACAGTACGGTAGTCCACGGCTGTAGCTACCTCTGTGTCGGCACTCGGCAGTCCATCCATAATTGTATACCACCTACCCGTGGTTTTTTTTTCTTTCTTCTTTATACATACTACATCTCATTATCATCCAGTCTATATTAGCAGCAGACACAGTACAGTACGGTAGTCCACGGCTGTAGCTACCTCTGTGTCGGCACTCGGCAGTCCGTCCATAATTGTATACCACCTACCCGTGGTTTTTTTTTTTCTTCTTTATACATACTACATCTCATTATCATCCAGTCTATATTAGCAGCAGACACAGTACAGTACGGTAGTCCACGGCTGTAGCTACCTCTGTGTCGGCACTCGGCAGTCCTTCCATAATTGTATACCACCTACCCGTGGTTTTTTTTTTCTTCTTTATACATACTACATCTCATTATCATCCAGTCTATATTAGCAGCAGACACAGTACAGTACGGTAGTCCACGGCTGTAGCTACCTCTGTGTCGGCACTCGGCAGTCTGTCCATAATTGTATACCACCTACCCGTGGTTTTTTTTTTCTTCTTTATACATACTACATCTCATTATCATCCAGTCTATATTAGCAGCAGACACAGTACAGTACGGTAGTCCACGGCTGTAGCTACCTCTGTGTCGGCACTCGGCAGTCCATCCATAATTGTATACCACCTACCCGTGGTTTTTTTTTCTTTCTTCTTTATACATACTACATCTCATTATCAACCAGTCTATATTAGCAGCAGACACAGTACAGTACGGTAGTCCACGGCTGTAGCTACCTCTGTGTCGGCACTCGGCAGTCCGTCCATAATTGTATACCACCTACCCGTGTTTTTTTTTTCTTTCTTCTTTATACATACTACATCTCATTATCATCCAGTCTATATTAGCAGCAGACACAGTACAGTACGGTAGTCCACGGCTGTAGCTACCTCTGTGTCGGCACTCGGCAGTCCGTCCATAATTGTATACCACCTACCCGTGGTTTTTTTTTCTTTCTTCTTTATACATACTACATCTCATTATCATCCAGTCTATATTAGCAGCAGACACAGTACAGTACGGTAGTCCACGGCTGTAGCTACCTCTGTGTCGGCACTCGGCAGTCCGTCCATAATTGTATACCACCTACCCGTGGTTTTTTTTTCTTTCTTCTTTATACATACTACATCTCATTATCATCCAGTCTATATTAGCAGCAGACACAGTACAGTACGGTAGTCCACGGCTGTAGCTACCTCTGTGTCGGCACTCGGCAGTCCGTCCATAATTGTATACCACCTACCCGTGGTTTTTTTTTCTTTCTTCTTTATACATACATACTACATCTCATTATCAACCAGTCTATATTAGCAGCAGACACAGTACAGTACAGTAGTCCACGGCTGTAGCTACCTCTGTGTCGGCACTCGGCAGTCCGTCCATAATTGTATACCACCTACCCGTGGTTTTTTTTTCTTTCTTCTTTATACATACTACATCTCATTATCATCCAGTCTATATTAGCAGCAGACACAGTACAGTACGGTAGTCCACGGCTGTAGCTACCTCTGTGTCGGCACTCGGCAGTCCGTCCATAATTGTATACCACCTACCCGTGGTTTTTTTTTCTTTCTTCTTTATACATACATACTACATCTCTTTATCAACCAGTCTATATTAGCAGCAGACACAGTACAGTACGGTAGTCCACGGCTGTAGCTACCTCTGTGTCGGCACTCGGCAGTCCGTCCATAATTGTATACCACCTACCCGTGGTTTTTTTTTCTTTCTTCTTTATACATACATACTACATCTCTTTATCAACCAGTCTATATTAGCAGCAGACACAGTACGGTAGTCCACGGCTGTAGCTACCTCTGTGTCGGCACTCGGCAGTCTGTCCATAATTGTATACTAGTATCCATCCATCTCCATTGTTTACCTGAGGTGCCTTTTAGTTGTGCCTATTAAAATATGGAGAACAAAAATGTTGAGGTTCCAAAATTAGGGAAAGATCAAGATCCACTTCCACCTCGTGCTGAAGCTGCTGCCACTAGTCATGGCCGAGACGATGAAATGCCAGCAACGTCGTCTGCCAAGGCCGATGCCCAATGTCATAGTACAGAGCATGTCAAATCCAAAACACCAAATATCAGTAAAAAAAGGACTCCAAAACCTAAAATAAAATTGTCGGAGGAGAAGCGTAAACTTGCCAATATGCCATTTACCACACGGAGTGGCAAGGAACGGCTGAGGCCCTGGCCTATGTTCATGGCTAGTGGTTCAGCTTCACATGAGGATGGAAGCACTCAGCCTCTCGCTAGAAAAATGAAAAGACTCAAGCTGGAAAAAGCACAGCAAAGAACTGTGCGTTCTTCGAAATCCCAAATCCACAAGGAGAGTCCAATTGTGTCGGTTGCGATGCCTGACCTTCCCAACACTGGACGTGAAGAGCATGCGCCTTCCACCATTTGCACGCCCCCTGCAAGTGCTGGAAGGAGCACCCGCAGTCCAGTTCCTGATAGTCAGATTGAAGATGTCAGTGTTGAAGTACACCAGGATGAGGAGGATATGGGTGTTGCTGGCGCTGGGGAGGAAATTGACCAGGAGGATTCTGATGGTGAGGTGGTTTGTTTAAGTCAGGCACCCGGGGAGACACCTGTTGTCCGTGGGAGGAATATGGCCGTTGACATGCCTGGTGAAAATACCAAAAAAATCAGCTCTTCGGTGTGGAAGTATTTCACCAGAAATGCGGACAACATTTGTCAAGCCGTGTGTTCCCTTTGTCAAGCTGTAATAAGTAGGGGTAAGGACGTTAACCACCTCGGAACATCCTCCCTTATACGTCACCTGCAGCGCATTCATAATAAGTCAGTGACAAGTTCAAAAACTTTGGCCGACAGCGGAAGCAGTCCACTGACCAGTAAATCCCTTCCTCTTGTAACCAAGCTCACGCAAACCACCCCACCAACTCCCTCAGTGTCAATTTCCTCCTTCCCCAGGAATGCCAATAGTCCTGCAGGCCATGTCACTGGCAATTCTGATGATTCCTCTCCTGCCTGGGATTCCTCCGATGCATCCTTGCGTGTAACGCCTACTGCTGCTGGCGCTGCTGTTGTTGCTGCTGGGAGTCGATGGTCATCCCAGAGGGGAAGTCGTAAGCCCACTTGTACTACTTCCAGTAAGCAATTGACTGTTCAACAGTCCTTTGCGAGGAAGATGAAATATCACAGCAGTCATCCTGCTGCAAAGCGGATAACTGAGGCCTTGACAACTATGTTGGTGTTAGACGTGCGTCCGGTATCCGCCGTTAGTTCACAGGGAACTAGACAATTTATTGAGGCAGTGTGCCCCCGTTACCAAATACCATCTAGGTTCCACTTCTCTAGGCAGGCGATACCGAGAATGTACACGGACGTCAGAAAAAGACTCACCAGTGTCCTAAAAAATGCAGTTGTACCCAATGTCCACTTAACCACGGACATGTGGACAAGTGGAGAACAACAAGAAAAGACGTCAAGCGCTCATGGGTTCATACTTATATTCCAATAAACATATTCAGAGCCGGTAAATATATATTAAAAATAATTTGTTTTTTTTTATATAATAGCATCTATAGTTAGTGATCTTAAAATATAGAAAATACTTTATACAATAAATAATATTACTTGCTGGCCAGCAGTTGTATCATTGGCATAAATAAAATCAGTTTCCCTCTGCGGAGAGTATTGTATTACGGAGGCTGTGTTGTAACACTGTCAATATTGGCAACTTAGTATCAGTTCATATAGTAACTGTTGCACGTGAATAGTATAGCGGCTACAGACGGAGTTAGAATGTATCCAATTACCTCCTTTGTAGGTCCAGCGGTGTGGTCCTACCCCTTGTGCCGAGCGTCCTCGGCAATGTTTGATATGTCTGTGGGGGTTTGCCTTTTATTTTCACCAGCTGTAAATTCAGATTGATCCACGGGAGGGTGGATGTAGAGCCGTTCTGCTAGTAGAGCCGCTTGACCCAGTAGAAAGTGACAGAGCTCGTGGCAGGATGGACTGATGGCAAAGTCCTGTATTAATCCCGCTCTGCTGAGCCGTACGCCTCCGTACTTGCCAAAGACACTGCTGCAGCAACCAACTCCGTCTGTAGCCGCTATACTATTCACGTGCAACAGTTACTATATGAACTGATACTAAGTTGCCAATATTGACAGTGTTACAACACAGCCTCCGTAATACAATACTCTCCGCAGAGGGAAACTGATTTTATTTATGCCAATGATACAACTGCTGGCCAGCAAGTAATATTATTTATTGTATAAAGTATTTTCTATATTTTAAGATCACTAACTATAGATGCTATTATAAGTATAAATAAAAACAAATTATTTTTAATATATATTTACCGGCTCTGAATATGTTTATTGGAATATTAGTATGAACCCATGAGCGCTTGACGTCTTTTCTTGTTGTTCTTTATTGTTTAAAATAGGGGTGTATACAGCCCCTTTAGTCAAGCGAACGTGGGCTCAACAATTATTATTTAAAGAATATTAACTCATTCAATACTGACACAGGCGCTTCATTTAATCTCCTCTTTTTTGTTGTTCTATTCTTTAAATGTGGACAAGTGGAGCAGGGCAGGGTCAGGACTATATGACTGTGACAGCCCACTGGGTAGATGTATGGACTCCCGCCGCAAGAACAGCAGCGGCAGCACCAGTAGCAGCATCTCGCAAACGCCAACTCTTTCCTAGGCAGGCTATGCTTTGTATCACCGGTTTCCAGAATACGCACACAGCTGAAAACCTCTTACGGCAACTGAGGAAGATCATCGCGGAATGGCTTACCCCAATTGGACTCTCCTGTGGATTTGTGGCATCGGACAACGCCAGCAATATTGTGTGTGCATTAAATATGGGCAAATTCCAGCACGTCCCATGTTTTGCACATACCTTGAATTTGGTGGTGCAGAATTTTTAAAAAAACGACAGGGGCGTGCAAGAGATGCTGTCGGTGGCCAGAAGAATTGCGGGACACTTTCGGCGTACAGGCACCACGTACAGAAGACTGGAGCACCACCAAAAACTACTGAACCTGCCCTGCCATCATCTGAAGCAAGAAGTGGTAACGAGGTGGAATTCAACCCTCTATATGCTTCAGAGGTTGGAGGAGCAGCAAAAGGCCATTCAAGCCTATACAATTGAGCACGATATAGGAGGTGGAATGCACCTGTCTCAAGCGCAGTGGAGAATGATTTCAACGTTGTGCAAGGTTCTGATGCCCTTTGAACTTGCCACACGTGAAGTCAGTTCAGACACTGCCAGCCTGAGTCAGGTCATTCCCCTCATCAGGCTTTTGCAGAAGAAGCTGGAGACATTGAAGGAGGAGCTAACACGGAGCGATTCCGCTAGGCATGTGGGACTTGTGGATGGAGCCCTTAATTCGCTTAACAAGGATTCACGGGTGGTCAATCTGTTGAAATCAGAGCACTACATTTTGGCCACCGTGCTCGATCCTAGATTTAAAGCCTACCTTGGATCTCTCTTTCCGGCAGACACAAGTCTGCTGGGGTTGAAAGACCTGCTGGTGAGAAAATTGTCAAGTCAAGCGGAACGCGACCTGTCAACATCTCCTCCTTCACATTCTCCCGCAACTGGGGGTGCGAGGAAAAGGCTCAGAATTCCGAGCCCACCCGCTGGCGGTGATGCAGGGCAGTCTGGAGCGACTGCTGATGCTGACATCTGGTCCGGACTGAAGGACCTGACAACGATTACGGACATGTCGTCTACTGTCACTGCATATGATTCTCTCAACATTGAAAGAATGGTAGAGGATTATATGAGTGACCGCATCCAAGTAGGCACGTCACACAGTCCGTACTTATACTGGCAGGAAAAAGAGGCAATTTGGAGGCCCTTGCACAAACTGGCTTTATTCTACCTAAGTTGCCCTCCCACAAGTGTGTACTCCGAAAGAGTGTTTAGTGCCGCCGCTCACCTTGTCAGCAATCGGCGTACGAGGTTACATCCAGAAAATGTGGAGAAGATGATGTTCATTAAAATGAATTATAATCAATTCCTCCGCGGAGACATTGACCAGCAGCAATTGCCTCCACAAAGTACACAGGGAGCTGAGATGGTGGATTCCAGTGGGGACGAATTGATAATCTGTGAGGAGGGGGATGTACACGGTGATATATCGGAGGATGATGATGAGGTGGACATCTTGCCTCTGTAGAGCCAGTTTGTGCAAGGAGAGATTAATTGCTTCTTTTTTGGGGGGGGTCCAAACCAACCCGTCATATCAGTCACAGTCGTGTGGCAGACCCTGTCACTGAAATGATGGGTTGGTTAAAGTGTGCATGTCCTGTTTTGTTTATACAACATAAGGGTGGGTGGGAGGGCCCAAGGACAATTCCATCTTGCACCTCTTTTTTCTTTTATTTTTCTTTGCGTCATGTGCTGTTTGGGGAGGGTTTTTTGGAAGGGCCATCCTGCGTGACACTGCAGTGCCACTCCTAGATGGGCCCGGTGTTTGTGTCGGCCACTAGGGTCGCTTATCTTACTCACACAGTCAGCTACCTCATTGCGCCTCTTTTTTTCTTTGCGTCATGTGCTGTTTGGGGAGTGTTTTTTGGAAGGGACATCCTGCGTGACACTGCAGTGCCACTCCTAGATGGGCCCGGTGTTTGTGTCGGCCACTAGGGTCGCTTATCTTACTCACACAGTCAGCTACCTCATTGCGCCTCTTTTTTTCTTTGCGTCATGTGCTGTTTGGGGAGGGTTTTTTGGAAGGGACATCCTGCGTGACACTGCAGTGCCACTCCTAGATGGGCCCGGTGTTTGTGTCGGCCACTAGGGTCGCTTATCTTACTCACACACCTACCTCATTGCGCCTCTTTTTTTCTTTGCGTCATGTGCTGTTTGGGGAGGGTTTTTTGGAAGGGACATCCTGCGTGACACTGCAGTGCCACTCCTAGATGGGCCCGGTGTTTGTGTCGGCCACTAGGGTCGCTTATCTTACTCACACAGCGACCTCGGTGCAAATTTTAGGACTAAAAATAATATTGTGAGGTGTGAGGTATTCAGAATAGACTGAAAATGAGTGGAAATTATGGTTTTTGAGGTTAATAATACTTTGGGATCAAAATGACCCCCAAATTCTATGATTTAAGCTGTTTTTTAGGGTTTTTTGAAAAAAACACCCGAATCCAAAACACACCCGAATCCGACAAAAAAAATTCGGTGAGGTTTTGCCAAAACGCGGTCGAACCCAAAACACGGCCGCGGAACCGAACCCAAAACCAAAACACAAAACCCGAAAAATTTCCGGCGCTCATCTCTAGTCAAAACGTTGTGTTGACTCATCTGCATCACCAGTTGGTCTCTTGGGAAAGCTCAGTTTTTTTCCTGGCAGCAGCAGTTGCTGGAGATACTGAAGAAGGAAACACGCTTGTGTTTGTTTGTGGAACTGGCATCAGGGAAAAGTTTGTATATGTATTTGGAGATGTGTATGTAAAGATGGCAGGCCTGAGGATACCTCCTGGAATGAATAAAGGTACCTCCCTGGCTGGGAATTGAACCTGGGTCTTGGCAGAGAGAATCCGGATCATACACACAAGACCACCAAGGACAGTGTTGGACTGGGGCATGCAGGGCCCACCGGGGGGCTGTGTTAGGGGCCCATGTTAGGGGTGTGGCCAGTCTACAGAGGGGGTGTGGCCTGCCACCTCATTGGTTTGACTAACCATTAGAGAGTGCAACGTCTGGCCCCTTCATAAATATATACAGTAAATTCAGCTGATGCATGCATGATAATGTACCAGATTAATAACAGTAATGCACTGTACAAAATACACTATAGTCCAGTATAAGGTAACATATGTATAATGTATCATTCAACTGCACAGTATGGAACCTGAACCTTAGAGCAGGAGCAGGGCCCCCAGGCAGAGGGGCCCACCGGTGGTTTCCCCTGTACCCCTGTGGGCCAGTCCAAGCCTGACCAAGGATTTGGTATTGGTGACATGATGATTTATGTAGCAGAGGAGAGTATAGCAATTGATTAATCAGGGTGATTACTGGGATGTTACTGTTGATATAATATAACACTCTTCTTACTTGGTACTGTAGTCCGGGATGAGTGGCAGAACTTGGCAGTGTATTAACCAGGCTTGAACTGGTATGTCACTGTAGTCCAGGAGGACCAGATGCAGACTGTACATCAGGATGGATGGTAGCTGTGGATAACCAGGGATGGATCCAAAGCAGCAGGAATGAACTGGTATTATCTGTGCAGCTAGAGATAGTGGGGGTAATTCCAAGTTGATTGCAGCAGGATTTTTGTTGGCAGTTGGGCAAAACCAAGTGCACTGCAGGGGAGGCTGATTTAACATGTGCAGAGAGAGTTAGATTTGGGTGTGGTGAGTTCAATCTGCAATCTAAATTGCAGTGTAAAAATAAAGCAGCCAGTATTTACCCTGCACAGAAACAAAATAACCCACCCAAATCTAACTCTCTCTGCAAATGTTAAATCTGCCCCCCCTGCAGTGCACATGTTTTTGCCCAACTGCTAAAAATTTTCCTGCTGCGTTCAACTTGGAATTACCCCCAGTGTTTGCACATCTGTGTAGTTGGTTCAGGTTACAGGAACTGGCTCAATTATCTGTGCAGCCCGAGATACAGTTGGCACAGGTATACTATAGAGCATGAGTATGGATCTGTACAGCATACAGTAACAAAACTGCACCAATAGGTTATAAAAATAAATGCAGGAGCACAGTTATTACTGAGCTAGATATCATTCTGGTGATAATTGAGAGCCAGAGACTAGAATATAAACTCCAGGACTGGCCAGGATTGGCTGAGCATTGTCAGGTGGTACGGGATGGCTCAGGCTGGATAGTGAGTGGCTGGATTTCAGTCATGTGATGAGCAGTACTGTGGGTCTGGCTGGCTATGGGGGGTAATTCAGACCTGGGCCAATATTTACTAATATTCGTGTTTGTGTCGGTTTGAGTAGTGTTTAAACTCATCTTGTATCGGGTGCATTTTCATGCAACTTTTTGAAACTGTATACGCCAAGTTACGAAGCAGTCGACGTTATGGTTTTCGTGTTTTCCGATGTCGATGCCAGTCGTTTTTTTTTCTACATTTACGTCCGTCATTGTCGTTTGCGTTCGTGTTTTTGTATTGTTTTTAAACGCGGCAGGTTTTTTTTTTCCGCGGCCGCATTTTCACGTTTAGTTTAGTTTTTCATCCCCGTTCGTGATTGGTTGTGTTTCAGATGGTAGGAGTGTCTGTGCGCAACCATATAAATATGCCCCAAACTGTCCGCACCTCGTGGGTTTAGTTAGTGGTGAGGAGGAGGGAGGTTGTGCTGTGGAGGTAGGTGAATTTGTGGTTTGGTGAGGAGTGTTGGTAGCGATTTCTGAGTGTAGTATTGTGTTTGAAAGT
Organism: Pseudophryne corroboree; assembly: GCF_028390025.1. Classification (NCBI taxonomy): domain Eukaryota; kingdom Metazoa; phylum Chordata; class Amphibia; order Anura; family Myobatrachidae; genus Pseudophryne; species Pseudophryne corroboree. Next base: position 56,479,574 of record NC_086446.1, on the reverse strand, counting down.
CATCTTGTCATTCTTGTAGTCTTGTTTTTTGTGGTTTTATCTCATTTTTTGTCCAAGTTATTTTTCTTTATAGTCCCTTGTCAGTGTTTAGAGCAAGAAAATGGATTTAGATACTATGTTCAGTGCGCATTGATTTAGAGCAGCTTAGTGGTGTACCGCGGTGACCTCGAGGTAACTCTCTAACCAATACCTCCAACCCCAACTAGTGGGATATGCATGCAAAGAAAAAAATGTTACCAGTACATACACCAAGCGCGTCAGATGGAGATCCAAGGGCCACTAGTATCAGTAGTCCTCATATGTGGATTTTCCCAAAAAGAAACGGAAAAAAGTGCATATAGTGAAGCACAATTTTTAAATATACATGGGGATTTTAGTGGTTAAAAGGCATTTATTATACACATATAAAAACATCAATCCCCACACGGTTAAAAGTGTGATGGCAGTAATAAGAGTGACACAAAGTGCAGTGTGTCTAGCAGCAATTGGAGTATCCACACAGGGAGTCCGAATGGACAATTACCAGCATTGGATGAGAAGAGTGCATATAAGTGTAAAGTCCACAGCAACTGCAGCAACTCCTTCACCTCCCCTCTGATAGGACATCCAGGATCTGCCTCCAATGGTCAAGTCGATATACCAACGCGTTTCTCCCCTGTTCATCGGGTCTTTGTCAAGGCTTTCCAGCGTGTTGTTCAGTGTAACATTTCCTCCCTTTTAAATGTACATCCACTAATCCCTATACAACTGTCCCTGGTGTATCGCATTAACATCATCACTGTGGAAACTACACTTCCCACAATCCCATGCTCCATTTCCGTTTAAGTGGGGAAAACTATTTGTCCCTGTGCTGGCTGGGCGGGCACTGTTGGCTCCTATATAAAGAAATCCTACAAGTCCCATGAGCCTCCTTGTGCCCCGCCCGCCGCTTCCGCTCTCCTCTTCTGACGGCTTCACGGACTTCAGCCGCTCGTTGTTTCCCCGTCATGTTCCTATGGTGACAGATACGTAATTTCTGCCGCTGTGTTTAGCCGTTGTTATGGCGACGCATCCGTTGGTCTAGCTCCATAGGATTAATTGTCCCGTTCTTTATGTATGTGTAATCTCATATTGGTTGAGTCCATATTTTTCAGGCACCCAGGGATATACAAAGACAGGGTATTAATAATGATTCTTGTCAGTGTTTGTGTGGGTGTGTGTGGGTGTGTGTGTGTGAGTTGTGTAGTGATAGTGGAGGAGTGTGTTGTTTGTCTATTTTTTTTTTCTCTGTTAAGTGTTTAGACACACAATTATGTGTGACTCAGAGGTGGGTGAGGTGGAGAGTGTGAGTGAGGGGAAGGAGGTCGGTCAGGTGGAGGAGGTGAGTGAGGTTAGTGAGGTGGAGGAGGTGGGTGAGGTTGCTGCAGCAGCCTCAAGTGACAGTGATAGTGACAGTCAGACAGCTCCGCAGCCACGCACCACTACTAAGACTGGGCGGAATGTAAAGTTTAGTTATGCAGAAAATGTGGCATTGGTGCGTGAGCTGATGAAGTATCAGAGGCAGCTATTTGGTCCTGAGTCCACCAAGGTGCCAACACGGAGGAAGACGGTGTTGTGGGCGAAAGTTGTTGCTGCTGTCAATAGTGAGGGGGTGGTCAAGCGGACGGAGGACACGTGCCGCAAATGGTACTATGACATAAAGCGACGTGTCAAGTCCAAAATGGCCAAGGAGGCAAAGTCGGCTAGAAAAACCGGTGGTGGGCAGCCCTATATTGCAAGATATCTGGAGTATGAGGAGCCCATGTGGAGTGTAATACCTCCTGAAGTAGTCTCTGCAACCCATGTCCGGGATTCAGATAGGCCCAGGAAGAATGGTGAGCATGTGTATTTACTATTTACATTTACATTCTATGACCTTATAATTTTTTTTATTTTTTTTTCCCATCTTCAAGTGTGTGTCAGCAAATACATTGTTTTGGGTAATGTTTTTTCCAAAAGCCAATGTAACATCTTACTTCATTATATGTCATGTGTTTTTTCCCTGTGTAGTTTGGACTTGGTGTGTCATTGAATTGTCCTGCAATAATGGTTTCCTTTTAGACTTTTTTTTATTTTTACATTTGGACTATGTTTTATATTTAGGTTATCCATGTGCAATGTTTCAAAAACAGTGGTTGTCATGTTAGAGGCTGGAGTAGTGGAAAGTGGTTTAGAAACCACTTACATGTGTAATGTCATTATTACAGAATGTAATATTTTTTTTTAAAAACCCACTATTTGTTTGTTCAGTTTGAATTTGTATTTGTACCCTGACCCAACACTGCAGTGTAAAATTTTAATTTGTGTTTTGTTTTTGTTTGGCTCATATAGTGGTTATGTGTGTTTGGAGTGCACATCACAGAGCAATTTATATATTGCATCTGTAATATTTTTACTTTCATTACAAAATGAAGATGTGTGTGATTTTGGTTGTTAATGTATGTATTTTTACATGTGGCCAATGTCAGTGTCCTGTACATGTTTTCCTGTGTTGCACTTTCCATATTGCATATGGCTATTGGACAATGTTTATTGTTTTATGTAGTGTTTTTTTTTGTTTCCGGTCCTTATGTATTTATTAAAAATAAAGCAAGCATTTCTTAAAGAATAAATTTTTATAAGCATAATGGGTGGATGTATCAACAATAGCATGAATACAGTTTTTTTTATTTATTTTACAGTGTTTGAAAAAAGCAGTACTACTCGTCAGGGGCGGATCCAGAATAAAATGATAGGGGGGGCACCATGGAAGGGGCAAGTACATTTGCGTGCGGCTTCGGTGCATGGTGCAGTGTGCAGGGGGCAGCGTGTGAGGGTCAAGGTGCAGGGGGCAGTATGTGAGGTGCTGGGTACAGGGGGCAGTGTGTGAGGGGCAGGGGGCAGCGTAATAATGCCCACAGTAGCAGCACCCCATAATAAACATAATACCCACCACAGTAGCGCTTCTTATACAATGCCCACAGTTGTAGCGCTCATTATGCAATGTCCATTGTATTGGTAGTGCCCCTTATATAGACCCCATAGTAGTGGTGCCCCTTATGCAATGGCCGTATTGCCCCCAGTAGTAATGTTGCCTGTAGTAATACCCCCAGTCATTTAGCACCCATAGTAGTTATGCCCCCAGTGGTAATGCCCCTGCATATGACCCCAGTAGTTTACCCCCCCTTTAGTTTAGCCTCCCAGTAGTAATGCCCCCAGTAGTTTGCCTGCTTGTAGTTTAGCCACCAGTAGTAATGCCCCCCTGTAGTTTGCCCCATTGTAGTTTAGCCCCTGTAGTTATGCCCCCTTGTAGTTTAGCCCCCAGTAGTTTGGCCCCTGTAGTTATCCCCCAGTAGTTTGGCCCCTGTAGTTATGCCCCCAGTAGTTTGGCCTCCCTGTAATTTAGCCCCCAAGTAGTAATGCCCCTGTAGTTACGCCACCAGTAGTAATGCCCCTGTAGTTACGCTGCCAGTAGTAATGCCCTCCTGCAGTATGCCCCCAGTAGTTAGCCCTTTTTTTTTAAATTCAATACTTTTTATTATTTGCTTTTTTGACAAACAAACAAACCGTAACAATAATTAAAAACAGAAACAAAAAGAATACATTAGCATGTGTTATGTGTTGACATATTAGTTTCATCCCACAGTTGTATGTATTAACTTATCAACATATACATAGGGTTGCAGACATCTACGTAAGTGAGTATCGGACAGCTTATTTGCAGATCATTTATACAGACAATGGTACTACTAGATTTAAGGAGCATGGGTATATCGGCACAGTGGTGACGTTAGCCATCTGTCCCATATCTTGTAATATTTATCTGGGGCTTTCCTAGAGATATAGACGAATTTTTCATGAGATACAACCGAATTTACTAGTGGTATCCATTTATTAATATCAGGGCCAGTAGTCGCCATCCATGATCGTGCTATCAGTACCTTGGCCAGAGCACATAGGTTGAGAATATATCTCCTGGACTGGGCCTCCAATATCTCCTCATCTATGACCCCGAGAGTACATACGAGAGGGGTAAGCACATCCAGGGGGATTCCTGTAGTGTGTATAATCCGTATCACCTCCTGCCAAAAGTCCCGCACCACCGGACAGGCCCACAAAAGATGCCAGAAGGTACCGTCCAAAGAGGCACATTTCGGGCACCCAGAGTCGCCCCGTCCCCCTATATTAAGAAGGCGTCTGGGAGTAATATAGACTCTGTGTAAGATAAATAAGTGTATTTGTTGAAAACGAGCTGATGTGGTGGCCGCACGCGCAGCCCCCAGGGCCTCCTCCCATACTTCTAGGGGGATCGGTCCTAAGTCCACCTCCCACTTAGCTTTCAGGTGTGAAAGGCTGTCAGAATGATGGGCACCGAGCAGAGCGGCGTAGAGAGCGGATACAGATCCCGCTCCTAAGTTATCAGTAAGGAGCAGGTGGGTCGGAGACTTCCGAAGGAGAGGTGGAGCAGCCCCAAATTGAGACGTGCACGCGTGGCGAAGCTGAATGTATCTATAGTAATAGGACGCGGGTATATTGAACTCAGTTTGCATGTGTCCAAATGAGAGGAGTGTGCCGGAGGAATATAAGTGATTGATGGAATCAACACCCCAGCGTCCCCATACCGAACCCATATGTAAGGATGAGAAATGTGTGAGAGCCCGATTATGCATCAATGGGGTGTCAGGATCCCATCCCTCCCCCCCCAACATGGAGTGTATCTGCCTCCAAACCATGATTGCTTGTTTGACCACCGGCATCTTTAGGAGTGCAACATTATCACTAAACAGAAGCTGGAGGGGTGACAAATTAATATTAAACGCTATTAAGACATTGGTTATTAATAAACCCCTAGACGAGTCAGATACCCAAGGAATTAGATGGAACAGCTGAGCTGCCAGGTAGTAAAATCTAAGTTTCGGGAGAGCCAGACCACCCGAGTCCCGGGGCCTAGTTAAAGTATCCAGCCCAATCCGAGCTCTGCGATTGGACCAGATCAGTGAGGACAAGATACCATCCATGATACCAAACAGTTTTTGGGGGAGGTAGACAGGGGAGTGTTGGAGGACATATAGCATTTTAGGTAATACAACCATTTTAATTAGGTTTATTCTACCCGTGACAGTAAGTGGGAGTTTACTAGAGATGAGCGCCTGAAATTTTTCGGGTTTTGTGTTTTGGTTTTGGGTTCGGTTCCGCGGCCGTGTTTTGGGTTCGACCGCGTTTTGGCAAAACCTCACCGAATTTTTTTTGTCGGATTCGGGTGTGTTTTGGATTCGGGTGTTTTTTTTCAAAAAACACTAAAAAACAGCTTAAATCATAGAATTTGGGGGTCATTTTGATCCCATATTATTATTAACCTCAAAAACCATAATTTCCACTCATTTTCAGTCTATTCTGAATACCTCACACCTCACAATATTATTTTTAGTCCTAAAATTTGCACCAAGGTCGCTGGATGACTAAGCTAAGCGACACTAGTGGCCGACACAAACACCGGGCCCATCTAGGAGTGGCACTGCAGTGTCACGCAGGATGTCCCTTCCAAAAAACCCTCCCCAATCAGCACATGACGCAAAGAAAAAAAGAGGCGCAATGAGGTAGCTGACTGTGTGAGTAAGATAAGCGACCCTAGTGGCCGACACAAACACCGGGCCCATTTAGGAGTGGCACTGCAGTGTCACGCAGGATGTCCCTTCCAAAAAACCCTCCCCAATCAGCACATGACGCAAAGAAAAAAAGAGGCGCAATGAGGTAGCTGACTGTGTGAGTAAGATTAGCGACCCTAGTGGCCGACACAAACACCGGGCCCATTTAGGAGTGGCACTGCAGTGTCACGCAGGATGTCCCTTCCAAAAAACCCTCCCCAATCAGCACATGACGCAAAGAAAAAAAGAGGCGCAATGAGGTAGCTGACTGTGTGAGTAAGATTAGCGACCCTAGTGGCCGACACAAACACCGGGCCCATTTAGGAGTGGCACTGCAGTGTCACGCAGGATGTCCCTTCCAAAAAACCCTCCCCAATCAGCACATGACGCAAAGAAAAAAAGAGGCGCAATGAGGTAGCTGACTGTGTGAGTAAGATTAGCGACCCTAGTGGCCGACACAAACACCGGGCCCATTTAGGAGTGGCACTGCAGTGTCACGCAGGATGTCCCTTCCAAAAAACCCTCCCCAAACAGCACATGACGCAAAGAAAAATAAAAGAAAAAAGAGGTGCAAGATGGAATTGTCCTTGGGCCCTCCCACCCACCCTTATGTTGTATAAACAAAACAGCAATTAAACAAAAAGAAAAAGGGGTTGTACTACAAGGTGCACTAAATTAAAATAAAATTTAACTTTTATTGTTATGTTATATTAAAAGACCGATATTTCGGACCGTGTGCGAAAAATAGGGTTAAAAATTGAATAAAGAATCCAACTATGTGCTCAAAGATATAAACGTGATAAGAAGTAAAAAGTGTGTCTGCTCCTCTGATTGCACTGACTCACTGTTGGGGTTTTTGAAATATATTTAATGTGTCTCACATATGTTATATACCCCTAATAGAGAAAAAGACCCAATCACTTATATTTAAAGGGTACCGATCCTATCGTAACACACCATATATTGGGTAAGGATGTATTGTATCTGGTAAGAATAGACTCTGTTATTTCTATTGATCCCACTCGTTACATTTGTCTATATTTATTGGGTGTTTTGGAATTCAAATTATATCGTAAGATATCAGATGCTCATTAGCCATAATGGTAAGATGCCAATTACTGTCTATGAAGTCGACCACTGCAGATCCACAGACTGCTGATCCTACGTCTGCAGTAAGAGATATGTACTGGATTCTGTATGCTGATATACCAAATCTCAGGACTGGTCACAGTATGTACCACACCCCACAGACCCACAGATATTGTGTATCACTTCACATAAACAGTACCCTAGTGATTCAACTGTAACAGCTGATGCAGGTAAGTTTATGATGATACTGATAACATTGGACAGATGACAGTATCTGTATGTATTCATTAAACCTCTATCCCATGAATTGCTGGTGTTGTGTTTTTCTTATGTTACTGGTATGGGTATTCTATACGTTTAATACATCTGGTATTGTTTTATAACATGAAATAAACTGCCACAGACAAACAGTCCATTGAGCCCATAGGATAATTAATTATAATGCAAATTGCACTACTACAGACATATAGACCATAAAGCCTGTATCAATGGCGGCTATATCTATGAAGAGCCCTGTATGATGTATAAGTGAATCACACATTAGCTATGGATTACCCTGAGCTTTATTGATGTATATCCACTTCGTACTGATTCACATCAATATTGCCCCAGTATTTATATACTGATAGGCTGCCTACAATTTAACAGTGGCAGTGATGGTAACCAGTATGTGGAATCTGCACATAAGACAGTTTTGGTATATGTGATTGGTCAGGCTAGTTTATTCAGCAGTCACCGGCCACTGATCATTGTCAGTTGTATAATATTATATTACAATGGACCGTGTGTGTTCATATAACAGATTCCTGTATTTGTACAATACTGCTACACCAGATCTGTGAGTTAATCCACAGTTATATTATTAACAGTATGTTTATTATTCCTGATATTAGGCTGTTTTATTGGATCAAAAAATAAATGTGGGGTACCCCGTGCCTATTGGATCTGAATCTCCTCAATATTAATTTCAATACATATCGCTCTGCAATTATGTAATATCAATTATCTTAAATACCATGAAATTGTCAGGAGCAATGCTAATCTGCTATGCACATGAGACACATTCAATGTCTGTTATGAGGCAAACTGAAATCCTACTTGTGCATGGCCCGCTGTGTCTGCACTATCATTATACCTGTGCACAGACCGCTGAGCCTGCACTGAAATTCTACACAAACATAGACCGCTGAGCCTACATCTGCTGGAGACTGTGTGTGCTAATGGTTATATAGATGTGTGTGACAATTGTATGTAGAGATGTGATATCGCACCTGGAATCTATAAGTAAATCAGCATTAGTATGATATGCAAAATATATCTGGACTTCTGGTGCTTGGCTCTACACCAATATCACACTTTCTCTAGTATATTGAAATCTAATCCTGGCATAAATAACAGTACTCCAACAGTGTCAATACTATTCAATGTTAGCATCAGCTTTTGGTCAGCATTTGTCCGACCCACGGGTATTCCCGTGTTCGCTGTGCAGTGCTCCAATACCCCAATGTATATAAGAGATATAAAGTGTTTTATTATGGGTATTACAGCTGCATCAGCTTGTAGCCGGCATTTGTCCGACCCACGGATGTGCCCGTGTTCGCTGTGCAGTGCTCTAATAACCCAGTATATGGTATAGATAGGTTTCACGGAACCCCAGAAAAAATCAAAAGAAAATCAATATCAGGTCAGTGCAAGAGCATCGGAGCAGACTACAATGCCGATGCGCGCATTTCGCAACTAGCTTTTTCAGGGCTTAACCCGAATGTCTCTACTAACAGGGATTTATCCTATCAAAGAGCCAATCTCCTCATGTCCTGCGGTCACGTGATCTTCTCAGCTGAATTAATTAGGTACTCAGTAATTACCTTGTCCTGGATAGCATTGAGATACAAATCTTTGATGCTAATTATTCCTGATAGCGTCTCAGCTGCTTCTCTGGCAGCCTATTTGACCCACTCCTATTCATGATACCAATAAGTAATTTACGTCCTGTTCTGGTAATATTATTTCTCAATGAAATCAGGGATGTGTATAAAGACATTATCACCGATGTCATATTTGTTCAGTATATATTGTACCCTTTATTGGTGTGGTATGAGTACTTGATAATTATCTTATCCTGGATAAATTTAAGATGCAGATCTTTAGTACTGATTGTTCGTGATAGCGTCTCAGCTGTTACTTATAACAGTCTGACCCGCTCCTGCTCATAATGCCAGCGGGCTATTACCGTAATATTGTTAGGCATCACATTGATGTCAGGGGTATACAGTACAATATTGTTGATGTCATGTTAGTCAGAACTTAAGCTAAATATCCTACTTATTATTTAATTTATTGATCCTGCACTACTCCTCATTATGGTTGTGCTGATGAGATCAGATTCATTTGGTGGCATTCCCACCTGCTGATTGTTCTATTTGATTGCCCACTCATTCATATCATATATAAATATAGTTACTGCCGAGGTTACTGGATAATCAGTTCATCCTGTTAATTTCTATATACTCAAGTAGAAATGGAAATACACTAATATTACTTATGAGGCATATAATTTAGATTTACTAATTTGTAATAATATATAAAGCGCAGCATAGGGGAATTAATAATAAATGATCCATATTAATTAAAATAGTGTGCTTATGTGAAAGTGAGACATAAAAAAAGACGGAATTACATATTGATTGTTAATGAATACCGGTTGCTAAGTGCTCTAATGTGAATAAAAACTGGTGCTAACAAAGAACAACAAAATCAAAACCAAATAATTATGTGCATAGTGTAAAAAAACCCTAAACAAGTGATAAATTTAATTATCTGTAGTGAAATAACTGTAGATGGTTGGTAGTAAATAAAGGTGTTTGTGTATTAATAGGTGATTTAAGGATAGTTCTGCCATCTATGCCTCCTGATATCGAGGCAAGATGACAGATTGCAATCCATTGTATAAGTGCTGTTAGAAAAACATAGTGACTAGGTGCATTAATAAGTGAAGATTGCCACTACTGTTGCTGCCTCAAGATATTATACTTTGTTGTAATATCTATGTGCAGTACTCATTAAGTATCTTTCAAATAGATGTATATTAACAGTTGAGCTAGATTGTATAGCTGTCGGCAGATTTGTACAGTATTCATAGTGTTTTCTTAAGAATAATTATATCTGATCATATTAGATGTATATAATGTCGGTAGGAATAAATATAGCCTAGGAGTACATGGCTGTTGCATTATGCTTATATAATTCAAAGGCTACTTGTTATAACTCTAATCTAGTAACGTAATTAGGTTTGATATAAAATCGGGATTGCTTTAAAATATACTCATAATAGTTCTGACTATATTAAATCCCCTGTTATAATACTATGCGAACAATACATAATGAACAGGAAGGATACAAGAAGGAAATGGACCATTGACATGAGAGTTTTAATTCTCAATTCTTGATTGGATATATGAAAAATAAGAAAATTAATAAATTAAATAAAGAGGTTTTGTTGATCAAAGGATAGATGTGAGAAGGGGGGAAGGAGGGGGGGGGGGGGGGAAAAGACAAGAGGTATACTGTACTTAGATTAATCTTCTCCAGGTATTCATAGGAAAGAGCTAAAGCTGTTCGTCTCATTTAGACCATGTGGATGCAAGGTATTCATAAGGAATATCATTTTGGTCTCAGCTTTAAGAAGTTCTAGGTCCAAGTCCCCACCACGTATTCCTAATTTGATGTGCTTCATCCCAAAGGCTCTAAGTCCACTGGGGTCGCAGTTGTGGAACTGTTGAAAATGCCTTGCCACCGGTGATATAATTCTGAAATTACTTCGGTCCCTGTCTACATTGCGTATATTGCCTACATGTTCTAATAATCTGACTTTTAAGGGCCTGATAGTTTTCCCAATGTAGGCTTTTTTGCAAGGGCACTCAAGATGATAAATTGTGCCCACTGTTGTGCATGTAATGAGACTGGGTATGGTCCATTTTTTGTCAAATTTATCCATGTAATGTTTTACAGGGACCATGTATTTGCAAGCCTTACAACGCCCGCAGCACATGGAACCCTGAATGGTGGTTTTAGAATCTATTTTTGACATGTGACTGTGGACCAACCTGTCCCTTACATTGGGTGATCTCCGCCAGCTACATTTAACTTTAGCTGGTAGAATTTTGTTGAGATCACTATCTGTTTTCAGCACATGCCAATGCTTTTGTAAGGTGGAATCTATGTTCCGCCATTGGGCATTAAAGGTGCCAATGAATCGAATGGGTTCTTCGATTTGGGACCGCAGTTTGGGTTTCAGAAGGGATTCCCTGGGATACTGTTCTGTCATCCTAATTGCTTGTTTTATGGTCCTCCCACTATAACCTCTATCTTTGAATCTTCTGCTTTGCTCCGTTTTCCTATTCTCATAGGTTTCATTCTCCGAGCAGTTTCTCTTGATACGCAGAAGTTCACCCTTTGGGATGGCACGGATAGTGGGGGGAAAATGTGAACTTTGAGCATGCAGGATACTGTTTGTGGCAGTTGTTTTCCTAAAGTTGTCTGTAGATAGAAAACCCTCCTCATCCAATTTGATAGTTAGATCAAGAAAATTGATCTGTTCCTGACTCATTTCACATGTCAATTTGAGATTTAGGTCATTAGTATTAAGCAATGAGATGAAATGTTTTAAATCTCGGCATTGACCCTCCCATAGGAAAAAGATGTCATCAATGTATCTGCAGTATAAAATGATGTTTTCCGTATACTTTTCCATCGATTCATGGAATACAAATTCCCTCTCCCACCACCCCAGGTAGAGGTTAGCATACGTGGGGGCACATGCAGTCCCCATCGCTGTTCCTCTTACCTGGAGATAGTGGGATTCATTGCAGACAAAATAATTCCTAGTTAGGACAAATTGCAATAGGCTAATGATGAAGTTGTTAAATTCACTATGTGCCTCCATGTCTAGGAAGAATTTGGATGCTTGGATGCCTTGTCCATGCTGTATGCTGGTGTATAGACTTTCAACGTCACATGACACCAGCCATACACCAGGATTCACTCGCAAATTTGCTAACTTATTCAGGACATCCATAGTGTCTCTTAAGTAAGATGGAAGGGTTATGACATGTTTCCTGAGAAATTGGTCTACAAAGACACTGGCCTTCTCAGTGAGACTGCCCTTGCCAGACACAATAGGTCTTCCTGGGGGTTTTTTCTCATTCTTGTGGACCTTGGGGAGGAGATATAGTGTAGGCGTCTTGGGGCTGTTAATTTGAAGAAAATCAAAATCTTTCTTTAGGATCGTGCCACTCCCAAATGCCTCTTAGAGCAGCTTGTTATATTCCCTCAAAAATTGCTGTGTGGGGCTAAAGATTAGTTTTTTGTAGCAGTTGGTATCATTTAGTTGTTTTTCTAATTCTTCAATATACAGATCCCTTGGCCATAACACTATATTCCCCCCCTTGTCAGATGGTTTAATTATGACATCCTTCCATTCCGCCAGTTCCTGCAATGCTGCTCTCTCCTCTTTAGTAATATTATCTGGATGGTGTCTATTATGCTGATATAGAAGATCCAAGTCTCGTGATACCAACTTTTGAAAGACCTGTACCTGTGGGCATATCTTACTATCAGGAAAAAAAGTTGATTTTTTCTTGATTTTGTCCTTGTCAAAAGGCATGGATTGAGTTTGGTCAGCTCCACTAACTTGACCCAGATCTTCTAATATTTCCAAAGCTGCCTGATCATCAGGACCCAATTCCAAGGTGGTATGAGGATTGGAATTAAGATTGGAGTTGCTGAAGAACTTCTTCAGGAGAAGCTTACGTACGAAGAGATTCAGGTCCTTCTCACATTCAAATCTGTCAAGATTGTAAGTAGGTGAAAATGAGAGGCCTTTACTGAGTATTGACTGCTGATGTTCTGTTAAAATTCTATCTGTGAGATTGATAATCCTGAGGGAGTCTGAGGTGATCAGACTATCTGTACCTCTTACTTCCTGTACTTCCTTCTTTCCCTCGGTTCCTCTCTCCAATCTAATGCGTCCCTCTTTCTTCTTCCCCCTCTGGCCCCTCCTGATTTTGCCCCTTCTTTCCCCACATCGTCCCATACGTCCCTGGGGGATTTGCCTAAAAAATCCCTTCCTTGGAACCTGTTGACATTTCTAGAGCTTTCTCCCTCAGACGATTCTGGCTCTGATGTGGAGTAGTTCGAAGATTGTGTACTCCTAGTTCGGCCATTTTTAATAGTGGGGTTATTCCATCTAAATACCCTATTAAGAGAATAGTCAGTTTTATCTCTTTGATATTTCCTTCTCTTTCTTTCGATGATCTCATTTTCATACTCTTCCACTTCCTTTTTGTATTTTTCATAGCGTTGTTGAAATGCATCTAATGATTCAAAATTTTTCAATTTTTCCCCAAGCTGAACAATTTCCTGATTGAGTTGATTGAGAATAATCTCATCATGCTTCATGAGGATTTTGATTAGATCCCTTGAACATTGGGTTAATACTTTCTCCCATTCTGTTTTTAACTCACTATTGGCCAATTCATAGGCAGGGAATAGTTTGGGTCTTAGACCTCTGGGAATGAGATGATTTTTCAAATAATTGTCAAATGTGGATCTGTTCCATCCCGTTTTGCTCTGCTTCATCAATGCTAATTTGAGGGAGAATAAATCATCAGTCCAATTTGAGGTACCACTATCAAATCTATCAGTATCTCCTCCAAACATGGTTTCCATATCATTTTTTAATTTATCTCGCCTGGTTTCTAAATCCCTAGACAGACTAAAGGTGGACATTCTGTTAGAGAGTATTCGAGTTATGAAATGAACAATTTTTATTAATTGTATATAGAATCGTAAATATACTGAATATCTATTAAATATAGTGATTAATAGTGAGGTGCTAGATTGTAGGAAACTGATTGCTCAGTATGTAGAAATCCGACAACAAGAAGCAAGAAAGAAATCTGCACTCTCCAAATGCCATATATTGTATTCAAACAGGACCCCGATTGTAATCTCTGGAAAGATCCTATAGTCTAGTATCGGGGGTGCTACCTAAGACAACCATGTATAACACCAATTAAACAAAAAGAAAAAGGGGTTGTACTACAAGGTGCACTAAATTAAAATAAAATTTAACTTTTATTGTTATGTTATATTAAAAGCAATTAGGATGACAGAACAGTATCCCAGGGAATCCCTTCTGAAACCCAAACTGCGGTCCCAAATCGAAGAACCCATTCGATTCATTGGCACCTTTAATGCCCAATGGCGGAACATAGATTCCACCTTACAAAAGCATTGGCATGTGCTGAAAACAGATAGTGATCTCAACAAAATTCTACCAGCTAAAGTTAAATGTAGCTGGCGGAGATCACCCAATGTAAGGGACAGGTTGGTCCACAGTCACATGTCAAAAATAGATTCTAAAACCACCATTCAGGGTTCCATGTGCTGCGGGCGTTGTAAGGCTTGCAAATACATGGTCCCTGTAAAACATTACATGGATAAATTTGACAAAAAATGGACCATACCCAGTCTCATTACATGCACAACAGTGGGCACAATTTATCATCTTGAGTGCCCTTGCAAAAAAGCCTACATTGGGAAAACTATCAGGCCCTTAAAAGTCAGATTATTAGAACATGTAGGCAATATACGCAATGTAGACAGGGACCGAAGTAATTTCAGAATTATATCACCGGTGGCAAGGCATTTTCAACAGTTCCACAACTGCGACCCCAGTGGACTTAGAGCCTTTGGGATGAAGCACATCAAATTAGGAATACGTGGTGGGGACTTGGACCTAGAACTTCTTAAAGCTGAGACCAAAATGATATTCCTTATGAATACCTTGCATCCACATGGTCTAAATGAGACGAACAGCTTTAGCTCTTTCCTATGAATACCTGGAGAAGATTAATCTAAGTACAGTATACCTCTTGTCTTTCCCCCCCCCCCCCCCCCCCTCCTTCCCCCCTTCTCACATCTATCCTTTGATCAACAAAACCTCTTTATTTAATTTATTAATTTTCTTATTTTTCATATATCCAATCAAGAATTGAGAATTAAAACTCTCATGTCAATGGTCCATTTCCTTCTTGTATCCTTCCTGTTCATTATGTATTGTTCGCATAGTATTATAACAGGGGATTTAATATAGTCAGAACTATTATGAGTATATTTTAAAGCAATCCCGATTTTATATCAAACCTAATTACGTTACTAGATTAGAGTTATAACAAGTAGCCTTTGAATTATATAAGCATAATGCAACAGCCATGTACTCCTAGGCTATATTTATTCCTACCGACATTATATACATCTAATATGATCAGATATAATTATTCTTAAGAAAACACTATGAATACTGTACAAATCTGCCGACAGCTATACAATCTAGCTCAACTGTTAATATACATCTATTTGAAAGATACTTAATGAGTACTGCACATAGATATTACAACAAAGTATAATATCTTGAGGCAGCAACAGTAGTGGCAATCTTCACTTATTAATGCACCTAGTCACTATGTTTTTCTAACAGCACTTATACAATGGATTGCAATCTGTCATCTTGCCTCGATATCAGGAGGCATAGATGGCAGAACTATCCTTAAATCACCTATTAATACACAAACACCTTTATTTACTACCAACCATCTACAGTTATTTCACTACAGATAATTAAATTTATCACTTGTTTAGGGTTTTTTTACACTATGCACATAATTATTTGGTTTTGATTTTGTTGTTCTTTGTTAGCACCAGTTTTTATTCACATTAGAGCACTTAGCAACCGGTATTCATTAACAATCAATATGTAATTCCGTCTTTTTTTATGTCTCACTTTCACATAAGCACACTATTTTAATTAATATGGATCATTTATTATTAATTCCCCTATGCTGCGCTTTATATATTATTACAAATTAGTAAATCTAAATTATATGCCTCATAAGTAATATTAGTGTATTTCCATTTCTACTTGAGTATATAGAAATTAACAGGATGAACTGATTATCCAGTAACCTCGGCAGTAACTATATTTATATATGATATGAATGAGTGGGCAATCAAATAGAACAATCAGCAGGTGGGAATGCCACCAAATGAATCTGATCTCATCAGCACAACCATAATGAGGAGTAGTGCAGGATCAATAAATTAAATAATAAGTAGGATATTTAGCTTAAGTTCTGACTAACATGACATCAACAATATTGTACTGTATACCCCTGACATCAATGTGATGCCTAACAATATTACGGTAATAGCCCGCTGGCATTATGAGCAGGAGCGGGTCAGACTGTTATAAGTAACAGCTGAGACGCTATCACGAACAATCAGTACTAAAGATCTGCATCTTAAATTTATCCAGGATAAGATAATTATCAAGTACTCATACCACACCAATAAAGGGTACAATATATACTGAACAAATATGACATCGGTGATAATGTCTTTATACACATCCCTGATTTCATTGAGAAATAATATTACCAGAACAGGACGTAAATTACTTATTGGTATCATGAATAGGAGTGGGTCAAATAGGCTGCCAGAGAAGCAGCTGAGACGCTATCAGGAATAATTAGCATCAAAGATTTGTATCTCAATGCTATCCAGGACAAGGTAATTACTGAGTACCTAATTAATTCAGCTGAGAAGATCACGTGACCGCAGGACATGAGGAGATTGGCTCTTTGATAGGATAAATCCCTGTTAGTAGAGACATTCGGGTTAAGCCCTGAAAAAGCTAGTTGCGAAATGCGCGCATCGGCATTGTAGTCTGCTCCGATGCTCTTGCACTGACCTGATATTGATTTTCTTTTGATTTTTTCTGGGGTTCCGTGAAACCTATCTATACCATATACTGGGTTATTAGAGCACTGCACAGCGAACACGGGCACATCCGTGGGTCGGACAAATGCCGGCTACAAGCTGATGCAGCTGTAATACCCATAATAAAACACTTTATATCTCTTATATACATTGGGGTATTGGAGCACTGCACAGCGAACACGGGAATACCCGTGGGTCGGACAAATGCTGACCAAAAGCTGATGCTAACATTGAATAGTATTGACACTGTTGGAGTACTGTTATTTATGCCAGGATTAGATTTCAATATACTAGAGAAAGTGTGATATTGGTGTAGAGCCAAGCACCAGAAGTCCAGATATATTTTGCATATCATACTAATGCTGATTTACTTATAGATTCCAGGTGCGATATCACATCTCTACATACAATTGTCACACACATCTATATAACCATTAGCACACACAGTCTCCAGCAGATGTAGGCTCAGCGGTCTATGTTTGTGTAGAATTTCAGTGCAGGCTCAGCGGTCTGTGCACAGGTATAATGATAGTGCAGACACAGCGGGCCATGCACAAGTAGGATTTCAGTTTGCCTCATAACAGACATTGAATGTGTCTCATGTGCATAGCAGATTAGCATTGCTCCTGACAATTTCATGGTATTTAAGATAATTGATATTACATAATTGCAGAGCGATATGTATTGAAATTAATATTGAGGAGATTCAGATCCAATAGGCACGGGGTACCCCACATTTATTTTTTGATCCAATAAAACAGCCTAATATCAGGAATAATAAACATACTGTTAATAATATAACTGTGGATTAACTCACAGATCTGGTGTAGCAGTATTGTACAAATACAGGAATCTGTTATATGAACACACACGGTCCATTGTAATATAATATTATACAACTGACAATGATCAGTGGCCGGTGACTGCTGAATAAACTAGCCTGACCAATCACATATACCAAAACTGTCTTATGTGCAGATTCCACATACTGGTTACCATCACTGCCACTGTTAAATTGTAGGCAGCCTATCAGTATATAAATACTGGGGCAATATTGATGTGAATCAGTACGAAGTGGATATACATCAATAAAGCTCAGGGTAATCCATAGCTAATGTGTGATTCACTTATACATCATACAGGGCTCTTCATAGATATAGCCGCCATTGATACAGGCTTTATGGTCTATATGTCTGTAGTAGTGCAATTTGCATTATAATTAATTATCCTATGGGCTCAATGGACTGTTTGTCTGTGGCAGTTTATTTCATGTTATAAAACAATACCAGATGTATTAAACGTATAGAATACCCATACCAGTAACATAAGAAAAACACAACACCAGCAATTCATGGGATAGAGGTTTAATGAATACATACAGATACTGTCATCTGTCCAATGTTATCAGTATCATCATAAACTTACCTGCATCAGCTGTTACAGTTGAATCACTAGGGTACTGTTTATGTGAAGTGATACACAATATCTGTGGGTCTGTGGGGTGTGGTACATACTGTGACCAGTCCTGAGATTTGGTATATCAGCATACAGAATCCAGTACATATCTCTTACTGCAGACGTAGGATCAGCAGTCTGTGGATCTGCAGTGGTCGACTTCATAGACAGTAATTGGCATCTTACCATTATGGCTAATGAGCATCTGATATCTTACGATATAATTTGAATTCCAAAACACCCAATAAATATAGACAAATGTAACGAGTGGGATCAATAGAAATAACAGAGTCTATTCTTACCAGATACAATACATCCTTACCCAATATATGGTGTGTTACGATAGGATCGGTACCCTTTAAATATAAGTGATTGGGTCTTTTTCTCTATTAGGGGTATATAACATATGTGAGACACATTAAATATATTTCAAAAACCCCAACAGTGAGTCAGTGCAATCAGACGAGCAGACACACTTTTTACTTCTTATCACGTTTATATCTTTGAGCACATAGTTGGATTCTTTATTCAATTTTTAACCCTATTTTTCGCACACGGTCCGAAATATCGGTCTTTTAATATAACATAACAATAAAAGTTAAATTTTATTTTAATTTAGTGCACCTTGTAGTACAACCCCTTTTTCTTTTTGTTTAATTGGTGTTATACATGGTTGTCTTAGGTAGCACCCCCGATACTAGACTATAGGATCTTTCCAGAGATTACAATCGGGGTCCTGTTTGAATACAATATATGGCATTTGGAGAGTGCAGATTTCTTTCTTGCTTCTTGTTGTCGTATAAACAAAACAGGACATGCACACTTTAACCAACCCATCATTTCAGTGACAGGGTCTGCCACACGACTGTGACTGATATGACGGGTTGGTTTGGACCCCCCCCAAAAAAGAAGCAATTAATCTCTCCTTGCACAAACTGGCTCTTCAGAGGCAAGATGTCCACCTCATCATCACCCTCCGATATATCACCGTGTACATCCCCCTCCTCACAGATTATCAATTCGTCCCCACTGGAATCCACCATCTCAGCTCCCTGTGTACTTTGTGGAGGCAATTGCTGCTGGTCAATGTCTCCGCGGAGGAATTGATTATAATTCATTTTAATGAACATCATCTTCTCCACATTTTCTGGATGTAACCTCGTACGCCGATTGCTGACAAGGTGAGCGGCGGCACTAAACACTCTTTCGGAGTACACACTTGTGGGAGGGCAACTTAGGTAGAATAAAGCCAGTTTGTGCAATGGCCTCCAAATTGCCTCTTTTTCCTGCCAGTATAAGTATGGACTGTGTGACGTGCCTACTTGGATGCGGTCACTCATATAATCCTCCACCATTCTTTCAATGGGGAGAGAATCATATGCAGTGACAGTAGACGACATGTCCGTAATCGTTGTCAGGTCCTTCAGTCTGGACCAGATGTCAGCATCAGCAGTCGCTCCAGACTGCCCTGCATCACCGCCAGCGGGTGGGCTCGGAATTCTGAGCCTTTTCCTCGCACCCCCAGTTGCGGGAGAATGTGAAGGAGGAGATGTTGACAGGTCGCGTTCCGCTTGACTTGACAATTTTCTCACCAGCAGGTCTTTCAACCCCAGCAGACTTGTGTCTGCCGGAAAGAGAGATCCAAGGTAGGCTTTAAATCTAGGATCGAGCACGGTGGCCAAAATGTAGTGCTCTGATTTCAACAGATTGACCACCCGTGAATCCTTGTTAAGCGAATTAAGGGCTCCATCCACAAGTCCCACATGCCTAGCGGAATCGCTCCATGTTAGCTCCTCCTTCAATGTCTCCAGCTTCTTCTGCAAAAGCCTGATGAGGGGAATGACCTGACTCAGGCTGGCAGTGTCTGAACTGACTTCACGTGTGGCAAGTTCAAAGGGCATCAGAACCTTGCACAACGTTGAAATCATTCTCCACTGCGCTTGAGACAGGTGCATTCCACCTCCTATATCGTGCTCAATTGTATAGGCTTGAATGGCCTTTTGCTGCTCCTCCAACCTCTGAAGCATATAGAGGGTTGAATTCCACCTCGTTAACTTACCACTTCTTGCTTCAGATGATGGCAGGGCAGGTTCAGTAGTTTTTGGTGGTGCTCCAGTCTTCTGTACGTGGTGCCTGTACGCCGAAAGTGTCCCGCAATTTTTCTGGCCACCGACAGCATCTCTTGCACGCCCCTGTCGTTTTTTAAATAATTCTGCACCACCAAATTCAAGGTATGTGCAAAACATGGGACGTGCTGGAATTTGCCCATATTTAATGCACACACAATATTGCTGGCGTTGTCCGATGCCACAAATCCACAGGAGAGTCCAATTGGGGTAAGCCATTCCGCGATGATCTTCCTCAGTTGCCGTAAGAGGTTTTCAGCTGTGTGCGTATTCTGGAAAGCGGTGATACAAAGCGTAGCCTGCCTAGGAAAGAGTTGGCGTTTGCGAGATGCTGCTACTGGTGCCGCCGCTGCTGTTCTTGCGGCGGGAGTCCATACATCTACCCAGTGGGCTGTCACAGTCATATAGTCCTGACCCTGCCCTGCTCCACTTGTCCACATGTCCGTGGTTAAGTGGACATTGGGTACAACTGCATTTTTTAGGACACTGGTGAGTCTTTTTCTGACGTCCGTGTACATTCTCGGTATCGCCTGCCTAGAGAAGTGGAACCTAGATGGTATTTGGTAACGGGGGCACACTGCCTCAATAAATTGTCTAGTTCCCTGTGAACTAACGGCGGATACCGGACGCACGTCTAACACCAACATAGTTGTCAAGGCCTCAGTTATCCGCTTTGCAGCAGGATGACTGCTGTGATATTTCATCTTCCTCGCAAAGGACTGTTGAACAGTCAATTGCTTACTGGAAGTAGTACAAGTGGGCTTACGACTTCCCCTCTGGGATGACCATCGACTCCCAGCAGCAACAACAGCAGCGCCAGCAGCAGTAGGCGTTACACGCAAGGATGCATCGGAGGAATGCCAGGCAGGAGAGGACTCGTCAGAATTGCCAGTGACATTGCCTGCAGGACTATTGGCATTCCTGGGGAAGGAGGAAATTGACACTGAGGGAGTTGGTGGGGTGGTTTGCGTGAGCTTGGTTACAAGAGGAAGGGATTTACTGGTCAGTGGACTGCTTCCGCTGTCACCCAAAGTTTTTGAACTTGTCACTGACTTATTATGAATGCGCTGCAGGTGACGTATAAGGGAGGATGTTCCGAGGTGGTTAACGTCCTTACCCCTACTTATTACAGCTTGACAAAGGGAACACACGGCTTGACACCTGTTGTCCGCATTTCTGTTGAAATAGTTCCACACCGAAGAGCTGATTTTTTTGGTATTTTCACCAGCGCCAGCAACACCCATATCCTCCTCATCCTGGTGTACTTCAACACTGACATCTTCAATCTGACTATCAGGAACTGGACTGCGGGTGCTCCTTCCAGCACTTGCAGGGGGCGTGCAAATGGTGGAAGGCGCATGCTCTTCACGTCCAGTGTTGGGAAGGTCAGGCATCGCAACCGACACAATTGGACTCTCCTTGTGGATTTGGGATTTCGAAGAACGCACAGTTCTTTGCGGTGCTACTGCTTTTGCCAGCTTGAGTCTTTTCATTTTTCTAGCGAGAGGCTGAGTGCCTCCATCCTCATGTGAAGCTGAACCACTAGCCATGAACATAGGCCAGGGCCTCAGCCGTTCCTTGCCACTCCGTGTGGTAAATGGCATATTGGCAAGTTTACGCTTCTCCTCCGACAATTTTATTTTAGGTTTTGGAGTCCTTTTTTTACTGATATTTGGTGTTTTGGATTTGACATGCTCTGTACTATGACATTGGGCATCGGCCTTGGCAGACGACGTTGCTGGCATTTCATCGTCTCGGCCATGACTAGTGGCAGCAGCTTCAGCACGAGGTGGAAGTGGATCTTGATCTTTCCCTAATTTTGGAACCTCAACATTTTTGTTCTCCATATTTTAATAGGCACAACTAAAAGGCACCTCAGGTAAACAATGGAGATGGATGGATACTAGTATACAATTATGGATAATAATGGTTGATAAAGAGATGTCGTAGTATGTATGTATGAAGAAGAAAGAAAAAAAAACCACGGTTAGGTGGTATACAATTATGGACGGACTGCCGAGTGCCGACACAGAGGTAGCCACAGCCGTGAACTACCGTACTGTACTGTGTCTGCTTCTAATATAGACTGGTTGATAAAGAGATGTCGTAGTATGTATGTATGAAGAAGAAAGAAAAAAAAACCACGGTTAGGTGGTATACAATTATGGACGGACTGCCGAGTGCCGACACAGAGGTAGCCACAGCCGTGAACTACCGTACTGTACTGTGTCTGCTGCTAATATAGACTGGTTGATAAAGAGATGTCGTAGTATGTATGTATAAAGAAGAAAGAAAAAAAAACCACGGTTAGGTGGTATACAATTATGGATGGACTGCCGAGTGCCGACACAGAGGTAGCCACAGCCGTGAACTACCGTACTGTACTGTGTCTGCTGCTAATATAGACTGGTTGATAAAGAGATGTCGTAGTATGTATGTATGAAGAAGAAAGAAAAAAAAACCACGGGTAGGTGGTATACAATTATGGATGGACTGCCGAGTGCCGACACAGAGGTAGCTACAGCCGTGAACTACCGTACTGTGTCTGCTGCGACTGGATGATAAATAATGATATAAAAAATATATATATATCACTACTGCAGCCGGACAGGTATATATATTATATAATGACGGACCTGCTGGACACTGTCTGTCAGCAGAATGAGTTTTTTATAGAATAAAAAAAAAAACAACACCACACAAGTGAAGTCACACGACGAGTGTTTAACTTTTTCAGGCAATCACAATATAGTATACTACTAACTATACTGGTGGTCAGTGTGGTCAGGTCACTGGTCAGTCACACTGGCAGTGGCACTCCTGCAGCAAAAGTGTGCACTGTTTAATTTTAATATAATATGTACTCCAGGCTCCTGCTATAACCTATAACTGGCACTGCAGTGCTCCCCAGTCTCCCCCACAATTATAAGCTGTGTGAGCTGAGCACAGTCAGATATATAATATATACATAGATGATGCAGCACACTGGGCTGAGCAGTGCACACAGATATGGTATGTGACTGTCTTGTACTCCTGGCTCCTGCTATAACCTATAACTGGCACTGCAGTGCTCCCCAGTCTCCCCCACAATTATAAGCTGTGTGAGCTGAGCACAGTCAGATATATAATATATACATAGATGATGCAGGCATGCAGCACACTGGGCTGAGCAGTGCACACAGATATGGTATGTGACTGAGTCACTGTGTGTACCGTTTTTTTCAGGCAGAGAACGGATATATTAAATAAAACAACTGCACTGCTGGTGGTCACTGTGGTCAGTCACTAAACTCTGCACTCTCTTCTACAGTATCAGCCTCAGGTCAATCTCTCTCTCTCTCCTAATCTAAATGGAGAGGACGCCAGCCACGTCCTCTCCCTATCAATCTCAATGCACGTGTGAAAATGGCGGCGACGCGCGGCTCCTTATATAGAATCCGAGTCTCGCGATAGAATCCGAGCCTCGCGAGAATCCGACAGCGTCATGATGACGTTCGGGCGCGCTCGGGTTAACCGAGCAAGGCGGGAAGATCCGAGTCGCTCGGACCCGTGAAAAAAAACATGAAGTTCGTGCGGGTTCGGATTCAGAGAAACCGAACCCGCTCATCTCTAGAGTTTACTCCACACCCTGACACGAGACCGTAGATAGTCTATTTGTGGACGTATATTCAAATCAATAAACTGCGAGGATCGGTTAGTAACCCACACCCCCAGATACTTAAAAGAATCCACCCAGCGAAGCGGCAGGCCCCCGGGAGGGCAAGCAGGGCAGAGGCCTCTCAATGGAAGGACACAGGACTTGTCCCAATTAATGGACAGACCGGAAAAACCCCCAAAGGTGACAATCATATCCAAAAGATGAGGCATTGTGGCGGAGTAATCAGGTACAAACAACAAAATATCGTCTGCATAGAGAGCAATTTTGTCCTCCCTGCCACCCAACCGGAGGCCCGCCGTCCGCGGGGAAGATCTAACAATACCGGCCAGAGGCTCTATTGCCAGGGCAAATAAAATCGGGGACAGGGGACAGCCCTGCCTCGTCCCTCTCTGTAGAGAGAAAGTGGAGGATATGTGGCCGTTAACCGACACCCTAGCCCGCGGAGCAGAATAAAGCAACTGGACCCACTTTTTAAAAATAGGGCCAAACCCAAATCTGTCCAACGTCCCCCACAAGAAGCCCCACTCCACAGAATCAAATGCCTTAGCTGCATCCAGGGAAACTATAGCTGAGGAGCAGGACCCCTCGCGAGGGGCCTGGAGGTGAGTATAAAGTCTACGTAAGTTAGGTAAGGTGGACCGGCCAGGCATGAACCCCGACTGGTCCTCATGTATCAATTGAAGAATCACCTCGCTGAGCCTTGTTGCTAGTATTTTAGCTAAGATCTTAACGTCTGTTGTTAACAGAGAGATCGGGCGATAGGATTCCACCCGTGTTGGGTCCTTATCTGGCTTGAGGAGGACTATGATCAGGGCCTCTGCCATAGAGTCAGGCAGCCCTCCCTGCGCAAACAGGGGCGTCCCCACTCCCATCCGACGCCGCCGCGCGCCCCCTAGGAGTATGCGAGTATTGTGCGAGCCGGGTCGCAGCGGATTTATGGTGATTCTTCACCATTTTGTAGATATCTTAGAATAGTGCAGAATCGATGATTTTGAGAATATCAATCAGCAACCCAGAGGTTATGTGGATAGTAACGGTGAAATGTGCACACACTGGAATCAACAGGACACAGTCTCAGCACCTCAGACACCCATATATAGCAGTTTAGTGCAGTTCCAGGGATGCAGGCAGGGGAGACCACTGAGAACCCGACCCCTTTATCAAATGGGCCTTCCAGCCCTAGGCCTTCCAGCACCCAGGCAACACAGGGGGTGTGAAGGGGGGTTGAGGGTACCTCAGAGTGCAGCCGCACTGGATGGAGCCAGGAGAGCGGTGTGTAATTCCAGCCGTCCAGCACTTTATTCCCCCGGGAGAGGGGGGGCCGTGGGTAATATAGTATTCAGCAGCCACCAGCAGACGCTGCAGGAGAAGTCTCAACACGCTCCCGCAGGGTCTCTCCGTGTGAGCGGGACCCTCTCGGCGCGTACACGCTCGGCCGCACTAGAGAGCCGAGGCCGGAAGTCCCGGCGCCATTTTAGATATGAGGTAGGAGCAGGGGAGAGATTTTTCGGCGCTCTGTTACTCCGCGGTCCGTGCCCGTCCGGCGGCTCACGATGTCTCTGCAGCCGCCCGGGGCTTTCCGCTATCAGCCAGGGTATTATGGGCTCGGGGAGGTCCCCTCAGGATATGGTTACGGATGATCGGGAGCGGAGAGCACTCACGCCGAGCTGCTACTCCATGTCCCGCTAGGCCACGCCCCCAGTAGTTAGCCCTTTTTAGTTTGCCCCCTTGTAGCTTACCCCCAGTAGTTTGCCCCCTTGTAGTTGGCCCCAGTAATAATGCCCCCCAGTGATAATGTGCCCCAGTAGTTTGCCCTCCAGTAATAATGGCCCCCAGTAGTTGCCCCCCAGTAAAAATGTCCCCCAGTAGCTGCCCCCAGTAGTAATGCCCAATAGATGACCCCCCATTAGTAATGCCCCCAGTAGATGCCCCCCAGTAATGCCCCCCGGTAGTAATGCCCCCCCAGCAATAATGCCCCTTGTTGATGCCCCCCAGTAGTAATGTCCCCCCGTAATTTGCCCCTAGTAGATGCCCCCGCTGTACTAAGAAAGATAAAAAAAACTACATACTTACCGAGCCCCGTTCCCGCTTTTAGATCTCCTCCTGGCGTCCTCTCCTCAGCACTATGAGAGAGACATCATGACTGACGTCTCTCCCATAGCGCACGCCACACAGTGACAGCGCCGGAAGCCAGAGCTCAGTACTGAGCTCCTGCCTCCGGCTGCCGCTGTGCAGGGAGACGGGCGCCCGCTGGTAAAACAATCTCAGCGGGCGCCGGTCATCTCCCAGTGCGGTGGCGGCGGGGACGGACGGAGGGTGGGAGAATGGCCACAAATGACAGGGGGGGCACGGGCCCGAATGCCCTCCCCCTGGATCCGCCACTGCTACTTGTCCTCCAGTAACTCCCATCACATCTGATGATGATGATGATGCTGCGGAAGCAGGTAAAGTGTCCATTGTAGTATAGGGTATGTTTGTAAAGGAATGGCCATAACAAAATTTCACTTTCAATAATAGGTCCATCAAAAGAAGTCTGGAGCAGCAGAAGTGGGACTTCTGTAAGACACCACCACAAAAAACCTGTGGCAGCAAAGAAAGCAAGTTCTGATGTCCAGGGCCAACCACAGCAGGCTACCCCGCCATGAAGATTATCGACAGTATGTTCGGTCCCCCCACTCCAAATTTTGGACACACCTCCAAGACGTCAACCACACTCCCCTCATCTTGATTGTGAGTATCCAACTGAAATAAATATAAACAATTTCAGATCATAATCAAACTTTTTCTTCACCGCATTAAGTCAAAACACATTAAAATCTTATATACTTACCGAAGTAAGTAAAACATGAAATGGAATCCAAGCAAAATGTCCTTGTGCACATCCAGTAAAGATATGTATGTCCATTTGAGCCATACAGTAGCACATTGTGTGTAAGAAGCTGCAACAGAAACTCATGTTTAATTTTTTAAAATAGTAAGGTTGTTTAACAAATTTTCACATGTGTGTTTGACCTCACATTGCCACATACATATAAAAACATTACTATGTTTGTTTTAGAAAAGCTATAAGGTAACACATTATGGATTGCAGTGTGTTTTTATGGTTGAAAAAGCTGATAGTTGATTGCAGCGAAAAGCGTCAGATGCACAAGGGACCCAAGCCAGATACACTTTGCTGGAAGACTGAACCACCCCCACCAAGATCCGGACCATCATATGTATTCTGAGGATTTCAATAGCAGACTGAACCGATGATTTCTATACACCGCACTGCATGAGGAGCTCATCATCTAAAATTCAGGAGCATCACATCTTCTAGTGGTAATTGCTATTATATGGGACACTGCTTACCTCTCAAATACCTACATATACTGGACTTGGACTAATCTGGGGGAATACTTTGGAACTGACTTTCCACCTACAAACTTCTTCCATTGCTGGCAAATTGGGAAACCCTTTAAATGTTCATACCCCAACTGTATGTTTTTATCAAGCTATATTGATGTTGCATGTATTTTACGGTATACTTACCACAATATTTTAGCGATAATATTTTTTATTATTAAATTGTGCAATTAATAGACTAATTATCAATGTTGTTATATATATATTAATTTAGCGCAGCCTCCCAGTTTCTTTTTTGTTCACTTTGTGGGGGTGACTCCGCTCTAATTTGAGGCAGCAGCTTGGTGAAACACCTTATACCTAAAGCGCCTGAGTACCCTTTGGGTAATCGAACTTCTACTTATGGTGGAGTATGTCTGATCTACAATAAAACTAAAGTGTTTGCTTTCACAATTAAGTAACCAGACACATTTGCCACAAACAGGCATATGTATGTATTTAAGTTATGAGTGATGATGTTGCTAGGCAGAATATCTGAAAGCAACAGTGAATGACGTGTTCCATGTATAGTTATTTGTTTTCATTTATCAAACATATGGATAGCTAACAGAGATTTTTTCTACATTTCAGCTTCTAGTCCTGGTAACAGCATCCCTCCGCAACAACAGCAACACAGTGACATGGATGAGACAATCATGTTAGAAATGCAGCCATTAAGCTAAGGAATCAGCCCCCCAGCACCTGTGAGTACACCACCACAGCAAAGCACACCACCAGCACAACACAGCCCAACAACACCAGTAACACAAGGCCCGAATCACATGTTTTGGAACATTTGGGCTAGACAGCAGGCCACTAATGAAGATTCTAGAAAGAGAAAAGAAGACTCTATCTTGGGGGCACTCTTTGAAATATAAATAGGGCCAGATATACCCTTAGGTATCATTAAAATATAACCTTTAATTGTATCTTTAAAATTAATAGGAATTTGAAAAGGAAAAATATATAAACACACACACAGGTTTATTCATATACACCTTGGGATCACTTGTCTATCACAAGGAGTTCAAAGAACACTGATTGCTCACTATGGAGCTTATTGGCTCAGAGAACACTGATTGCTCACCGAGGAGCTTGTTTTAATTATTTTTATTCAGATTTTTTTATAACCAATTATGATCTCTCACTGTTTAAACAACCATATCATGAATAGGTATTGATTTACCGAACGTCAGCTCCTATATTCTCAAACACATGTATAATTATAAAAATTCAAAATTTGCCCAAATGGTATATACACAGTGTTGAGAGAAGCAGAATGCCCATCATATTTATATGGTATCTTATGCGCTCATTAGTAGCCTGACATTTATAGTTGGTATAGAGAGAAAAAAGGAAAGAGTAAAAAAGATGATCAGTATGCCATGGTACATTGCTTCTACTGTCTCACCGTCATGAGCTCAAGGTTTTTGTTAGCTCAGCGGCCGGTGGATGAGAGGGCAGCGACCTTGAAATTTCTGACCAGAAAGAGGATAAGTGGCCGTACTGCTTTCCCTGTTAGAGCGGATGGAATGTCTCGATATCCTAGGACATTGCAGGACACTGCACCGCAATCCAGGGATGAGTGTTAACCGAAATTGAGTACAATTCCTGCCTGTTTAATTTTCAGGTAATTGCAGGGAGATGATAGGGAGTGGTTCAATGTTAAACCAGTGCCGTGCACATTCTCACATAGAAATGCATTTATCAAAAAAGCCGTTCTCCACACAGGCTATTAGCAAAGTACTTTCCCAAATTTATTTTCAGGTATACTTTATCGGTATACTAATATTGTTAGGCTCACTTAACATAATTCATTATTTTCTCTAACATTTGACCATAGGTCACTGAACAATATGTGTTGGGCTAAAAAGTAGCAGCAAACCCAGCTAGAATGAAAAGTTTTTATGACCGCAAAGTCCAGCCGCTGAGATCTCTTTTCGTCATGTACTCTGGTCACTAGGACCGGTGCAGCGGACGGCAAATATGAAAACAGCAGCGCTTCGGGTATTACTGGCCGGAAAAAAGATTAGTAGCTGTGCTGCTTTCCACGTTAGAGCGGTTGCAGCGCCTTGATATCATAGGACAGAGCAAGGACGCTGCACCACAATCCGTGGATGAGAGCTAGCTGAAAATAGGAAGATTACCGTTCTAAAGGCAGCAGGACTTCTGGACGGAGCAGCGTATGTTGGTTGTAGGACCAGTGATTCTAACTTTCACAAGGCGACATTGCCATGCTGATTCCAGCTGTGCCAAAACGCGTGTTCACCCGTAGGCTTGCTCACTTCACTGCACTATCTGGCATCAAAAGAGAGACTCTCACTAGCAGTCATTATATTGGCTTATTCATCCTATCAATGATTAGTGTGAGTGATTGACATCAGTACCAACCAATAAAACAGGATGTATGTTAAACTTTCAGTGTTCACTCAATCATGACCTAATCGTCAGCTCCTGTGGATATTCCAAACACTGATTACCCTTTCCAAAGCAAGGATTGTTTGGACAAATTTTATACCCCCATTCTGTGTCATATGCTTACACATATGTGGGAGTTAAATTACCAGGCACCATTTAATATTCTGCTAAATTCAATTTGTTGTTTGAAACATTCCCTTTATATAACTTTTATGTTACCGGTATTGTTGCTCCAAACATAATAAACTGAGTACAAACGGTTTGTGTACAGTCATATCTTGCTCTGGAAATTCCCTGAGTAGAAAATTATATGTTACAGAGGACATAAATTAATTCTTCAGTAATTTTATCACAGTAACAGACTCCCCATAGGAAGAGGTAGTTTCCAAACAGAAAACGTTTTTTCAAAAAAGAGAAAAATATAAATATATATATATAATATAATAAAATAATTTGAAGCATTTCATCAAACTCCAATAAGCTTGTGGTCATATGAAATTTCAGCTGAAATTTGTTGCTACCTCTAATTTCACCAAAACCACATCAGTTGACTGATTTCTTATTTCTGACATATTAAATCAAAAGTACTGAGCAGTTTTTTTGGGACTTTCGATGCATTAGAATCCATAGGGGAATTCAGAGGGTGTAGAGTTTGTATGTACATTATTTATATGCGAAGAAATTCCACATTTTATATAGAATTTCCACACATAGACAATATACATACATTTTAAGAGGTTGCCGTGGCTAATAATAAAGACAAAGGTGAATAAAGATTGATGATACACACGGTATAGGCTGGTAGGATAACAGTGAGTCTAGATTGATGATACATATGGTGTACGCTGGTAGGAGAAGGGGGCCATATTTAAATAAAAGCACTATAGTTGATGTATTCATTTAGACCATCTGGTGCCAATGCACCCAGTCTGAAGGTCCAGAAACTTTCTCGTTTCAAAAGCTCGTTCGTCAAATCGCCTCCCCTAATGCCAAGATGTATTTTTTCTAAACCAAAGGCTTTGAAATTTCTAAGGTCTCCTTTGTGTACAAAATGAAAATGCCTAGCCACCGTGGTTATTTGTTTTCCCCTGCTCAGATCCAGGGCAGCATTTCTAATTGTTCCCACGTGTTCCAGGATACGCTGTTTCATCATCCTGGTGGTCATGCCAACATAACGCATCCCACAATCACATGAGATACAGTAGATCACACCTGTTGTTCGGCAGTTAATGTAATCCTTGATTTTGTTTTTGGTGCCATATTTATCCACCACTTCTTTAGTTCTATGCATATGTTGACATGCCTTACAGGCACCACAGGGAAAAGATCCGGCTAGGGTTGGTGGTTTGGGGGCTATACGAGTGTAATGGCTCTTCACTAGATGGTCTCGTAGGTTTGGGGCACGCCGCCAACTCATTGAAACATTCGTGCCAATATGTTTTGATAAATCACAGTCTGACAAAAGGATGTGCCAATGTTTTTGAATACATCTCTTGATCCAGTCCCAATCATGATTGAAATTCATGACAAATCTTAATTTGTCATCTATTTGCTTTATATTTTTCTTCTGACTGAAAATGAGTACTTCCCTATTGATATCCCTTAAAGAGCTCTTTGCTCTTTTTATGGATCTATGACTATACCCTCTTTGTCTAAGCCTGTTAGTTAGTTCGTCACTTTGTTCTTTAAAAACAGCATTTTCAGAGCAATTCCTACGAAGTCTCAAAAATTCTCCCTTCTGTATATTTTCCACCGTGGGTGGGAAATGATGACTAATCTGATGTAATAATGTGTTTGTGGCCGTAGTTTTTCTGAAAAGTTTTGTTTCCAATTTGTTCTGTAAACCTTTGTATATCTTCACATCCAAAAAGGAAATTTCCGTACTGCTAATCTCTGATGTTAACCTCAAATTGAAATTATTGGTATTTAGTACCGTAATGAACTCCATTAGCAGATCCAATCCTGCATTCCATACCATGAAAATATCGTCTATGTAGCGATACCACATTGATATGTGTCTGGTGTAATGTTCATTACCATCACAGAAGACGTGCTCACGCTCCCACCATCCCAAAAAGAGATTTGCGTAGGTAGGAGCACAAGCCGCCCCCATAGCAGTCCCCCTTACCTGTAAATAGAATTTTTCATCAAAGGTAAAAAAATTGTTATTCAAAACAAAGTGCAGTAAATCCACCAAAAAGTCTTGGAAAGCATCATGGTCACCCATACTTAGGAAGTATTTGATAGCAGATATACCAGCCACATGATCAATGCTGGTATATAATGCTTCCACATCAAGACAAACTAGCAGTTGATCATTATCCAAGGTCGTCTCCTGAATCTTCCTAAGGATATCCCTAGTGTCCTGTATGTATGAGGGTAATCCCAAAACGAAATCTCTCAAGTGTAGATCAATAAATCGACTAGGTTTCTCAGATATGCCATTGATCCCTGAAACGATCGGCCTGCCTGGGGGAGTGTTAGAGTTCTTGTGGATTTTTGGGAGCAAATACAGGGTTGGTGTTTTCGGGTTTTCTGTCCATAGATATTCATATTCTTGTTTTGTTATAACTCTGTTGTCAAGAGCCTCATCCAAAAGAGATTTAAGTTTAGATTTAATGTATTGTGAAGGATTGAGCAGCATGAGTTTATAGCATTCTTTGTTGTTAAGTTGTTTGTATGCTTCCTTCATGTACTGTTCCTTCGGCCAGATTACTACATTCCCGCCCTTGTCCGAGGGTTTTATCACTACATCACTCCAGCTCTTGATGTTTTTTAAGGACTCCCTCTCGTCCCAGCTGAGATTGTTATTCATTTTATGGAGGGACCGGTTTTGATATAACTGGTCAAATTCTTTTGAGACCAGGCTAGTAAAAACCTTTACCTCAGGACATATCGTCTCAGACGGAAAAAATGTGGATTTTTTCTTACAAGATATTTTATCCCTTATCATCCCTGTTTGCTCACCACCTTCAGATTCTTCGTATAGATCTTCCAGTGCAGCTAATGCGGCACACTCTTGCTGTATAATCTCATCATCATTAGTCATAGGGGGATCAGTCTTTTTTGTAGCAAAGAATTTTTTTTTTAGTAATAGTTTACGCTCAAAGAGCTTTAAATCCTTCTCTAGTTGGAACCGATCCATTTTGGTGCTTGGTGAGAAGGATAGGCCCCTGCTAAGTACCCCAATTTCCGTCTCGGTCAATGTCCGATCAGATAAGTTGACAATTTGTAGAGTATCCACTACTTCTCTTTCCTGGCACGAATCGGATATCTGTTTGGGGATGGAGAGCCCCATCTTGCCCTTCCTCTTCTTTGTTGACCTCCTCGTCTTCCTTTTGTGTCCTGGTGCCCTCCCTTGGCACCACGATTCTTGTCTAAAAAACCCTCTGAGTCTTTTGCACTTTTTCTATTATTGAAAAACTGCGTCTCATTTGACTCTTCTCCAGAGGATTCAGCCTCAGATGATGTATAATTGTAGTTTGCACGAGTATCCTTATTGTACACTCTTTTCTGTATATTCCTCCATTTAAATACTTGGCCACTTGCAAAATCCTTCTTATCCCTCAAAAATTTATTCTTTTTACGTTCAATTATAGTTTTTTCATAACTGTCTAGGTCTCTCTTGTTTTGTTCAAAAACCCTCTGGAATTGACCATCCTGTTCCCATTGTTCTAAGGTTTTACCCAATGTATCAATTTCTTTTTCACATTCATCCAGCATTAAATTATCATGCTTCAGTAAGATGTTCGTAAGTTCATGTGAACATCTTAACAAGCATGTTTCCCATTCTGTTTTTAATGCTTCTGTGGCCAAGGGAAAAGCAGGAAAAACTTTCGGTCTCAAACCCCTAGGGTAAATGCGTTGTTTTTGATAATTCTCTAATGTGGTCAAATCCCAGCTGATTCTCAACTGTTTTTGAAGAACATATTTTAACTTATTAAAGTCTTCTTCCCACTTGGGGTTTGTGTCCGTGTGATTAATGTCACTGGGAAATATGGTACTGATGTCCTCATTAATTTTACGCCTTACAGTCAATTCATTTTTTAAGCTGAAGCTAGTCATCTCAAAGAAGTATTATACAGTGTTCAACTCTACAATCCTATCTCAAACTCTTCCCAAAAGAAAATAACGATATCAGTCAAGTATATTGGCCTATAAAAATATATAATATTTATATATATATACATATATATGTGCATATACAATATATATGCACTGTTGTATCTTAGATTGGTACAGTATTATTAACTCTAATGATATAATCTGTGCTGGATCTTCAGAGAGCTAGTGAGAACTAGCAGAAACAGTAGGAAGAAACATTTGTGATGATCCGCAACAAGATACCCCCTTGTTTGTGCCTGGATGACACAGTTACACACAAAATGAACACACGAGGGGGGTTAATTCTTTAAAGAAAACCAAATACCTATGATTACTCGGGTAGATTCACCATAATACAGGGTTGGTGTTGCTCCCCAGAGTCAGAAAACCAAATATTCTAGAAAGAGAAAAGAAGACTCTATCTTGGGGGCACTCTTTGAAATATAAATAGGGCCAGATATACCCTTAGGTATCATTAAAATATAACCTTTAATTGTATCTTTAAAATTAATAGGAATTTGAAAAGGAAAAATATATAAACACACACACAGGTTTATTCATATACACCTTGGGATCACTTGTCTATCACAAGGAGTTCAAAGAACACTGATTGCTCACTATGGAGCTTATTGGCTATTCTAGCTGGGTTTGCTGCTACTTTTTAGCCCAACACATATTGTTCAGTGACCTATGGTCAAATGTTAGAGAAAATAATGAATTATGTTAAGTGAGCCTAACAATATTAGTATACCGATAAAGTATACCTGAAAATAAATTTGGGAAAGTACTTTGCTAATAGCCTGTGTGGAGAACGGCTTTTTTGATAAATGCATTTCTATGTGAGAATGTGCACGGCACTGGTTTAACATTGAACCACTCCCTATCATCTCCCTGCAATTACCTGAAAATTAAACAGGCAGGAATTGTACTCAATTTCGGTTAACACTCATCCCTGGATTGCGGTGCAGTGTCCTGCAATGTCCTAGGATATCGAGACATTCCATCCGCTCTAACAGGGAAAGCAGTACGGCCACTTATCCTCTTTCTGGTCAGAAATTTCAAGGTCGCTGCCCTCTCATCGACCGGCCGCTGAGCTAACAAAAACCTTGAGCTCATGACGGTGAGACAGTAGAAGCAATGTACCATGGCATACTGATCATCTTTTTTACTCTTTCCTTTTTTCTCTCTATACCAACTATAAATGTCGGGCTACTAATGAGCGCATAAGATACCATATAAATATGATGGGCATTCTGCTTCTCTCAACACTGTGTATATACCATTTGGGCAAATTTTGGATTTTTATAATTATACATGTGTTTGAGAATATAGGAGCTGACGTTCGGTAAATCAATACCTATTCATGATATGGTTGTTTAAACAGTGAGAGATCATAATTGGTTATAAAAAAATCTGAATAAAAATAATTAAAACAAGTTCCTCGGTGAGCAATCAGTGTTCTCTGAGCCAATAAGCTCCATAGTGAGCAATCAGTGTTCTTTGAACTCCTTGTGATAGACAAGTGATCCCAAGGTGTATATGAATAAACCTGTGTGTGTGTTTATATATTTTTCCTTTTCAAATTCCTATTAATTTTAAAGATACAATTAAAGGTTATATTTTAATGATACCTAAGGGTATATCTGGCCCTATTTATATTTCAAAGAGTGCCCCCAAGATAGAGTCTTCTTTTCTCTTTCTAGAATATTTGGTTTTCTGACTCTGGGGAGCAACACCAACCCTGTATTATGGTGAATCTACCCGAGTAATCATAGGTATTTGGTTTTCTTTAAAGAATTAACCCCCCTCGTGTGTTCATTTTGTGTGTAACTGTGTCATCCAGGCACAAACAAGGGGGTATCTTGTTGCGGATCATCACAAATGTTTCTTCCCACTAATGAAGATTGCCTGTCTAGGCAGACACAAATGTTTACAAGCCTACCATGTCACCTCAGAAGAATAACCAGAAATATGAGTAGACAAAATGAACAAACCATGAGAATTGGCAATACCATGGAACTCATGCGTGCAGACATTACACAGGTCAACTTACAGCGCATAATGGAAGAACAGCACAGACTAATGGAAGAACAGCACAGAAAACAGCAAAGTTATATGAACATTTTTCAAAACAATCAAAAGATGAATGAAAGTTTATTCCGAATTGTAGACAATCAAAATGCTGCTACACATGAACTCGATGCCACCCTCACTAACCTGAATGAAACACTCAGATCCATGCACCAACAGCAAACAAGCAGCAGTTCTGGTATGACTACTCCAAATATCACGCCAGTCTCATCACCACCAAGACGCTCCACCAGAGCATGACAACATGACAGTGCTAAAGGCAAAGGGCAGGACAAGCAGGCACCCAAAAAAAATTAAAACAAAAACAACAAATTTTACATTTCTGATAAGTAAATCAAAATAGTTGTAGTAGTTTGTTTTGCAAAATATATATAACACTTATCTCCTTGACAATTTATACAACATCATTCATTATAAGTGGTACAAACAACATGAAATTTGTACGCATATTTATTCTTTATTGGTTTTTTTTTGGAGGAGGGAAATGTTGTTGGAGCGGCACATACATGTTAGCAGAAAGTAACCAGACCACTTGATTTTTTTCTAATCATTACTCTTTCTAGATTCCAATCATTCTCATATCCTTCAGCCAATACAAATTACAATGTGATTGTTAACTATTTTACCTTTCTTCTCTATACAACATTACAGGAAAAACACAATTGAGTTGTGTAAAAAGCTTTTAATATGTTGTCATTGAATTGAGATAATTCGTTGCCAAAATGAATGTCATTATTGTTGGTCCATGTTTGTGTGTGTTAAAAATGAGTAATAATGTTATTACACATGATGCAGAAACCAAAAAATAAGAAATTTTAAACCAAAAAAACAAATAATGTGTATAATCTCCTATATATTAGCCCAAGTCTGTGACTCTGTGCTGTAACGCTGGGCGGAGTTACAGTGGTGGGTGGAGTTATTCAAATGAGTCACAGAACTGGGCAAATCTATAGGAGACCAGCAGCAGAAGCAGACGGTATGGGCATGGCACAGGCAGGGGTGCATACCTCCCAGCTTTCTTCAGACAGAAGGAGGGACACACACACACACACACACAAAACACCACACAGCGAAAAGGGGGCGTGTTCAACGAAAGGGGCGTGGCTTCACAGGAGGGCACCCATTTTCGTCAGTGAGGGGGCATGCCCAGCGCTCTGTGAGCTGCTGGCATGCCCCCAGGGGCAGATTATGAGTCTGGGGGGCCCAGGGCATTCAAGACAAGGGGCCCTATCTCATTGCTGTGCCTGCTGTGGGATTGGGGGCGTGGCCTAATCACGCCCAGGAAGCCACGCCCCATTATGCAAATTCCAGGAATATTTTTTTTAATGGAATTTTGGCCCCTCAGCTAGAGGTAAATCCAGAGGGGGTGGTCGCTCCCCCCTACACTCCCGCACAGGCAGAAAAAAGCAGGGAGACTGCTGCCTCCCTGCACCACCACAGACCTGCCTACACGTAGCAGCGTGTGCTGACTGTAGCACAATGCTGCCGCTGTTGCTGGCAGGACGGGGGAGCTTCAGAGCTGGGACAGAGCTACTCCAGCTGGGGGGCCCCCTAAAACTGTGGAGCCCATGGTACGTACCCCCTGCCCCCCCTTAATCCGGCTCTGCTGCTGGAACCCCCCTTAATCCGTACCCCCTGATGCCCCCTGTCCCTCTGTCTCCACTAAATTCACCGCTGCTCTGCTAAGCAAAACAGAGAGTACAGGAGCTTCCCAACTGTCCCCCCCCCCCAACACCACCACCACCGCGGGACACTGTGGCCCACGGGTGGGACAGCGGGACAGACCCTAAAAAATGGGACTGTCCCGCGAAAATCGGGACGGTTGGGAGGTGTGGGGGTGTGTGAGGGGGTATGCCGTACAGACAGACGGGCACCGGCTCACTGTGTGCTTGACCCCCCACATCAGCATACTCAGCAGGGTCTCTCTGGCGCAGAGGAGCGTCACTTTCTGGCACACTTCTTAGCTGCAGTTTTGTGGGGCACCTGCCGCTGTGCAGGTTCCGTACTGCCTCTGTTATCTCCAGCCCCGGCAACCCCACCGCTAGCTGCAGTGCTGGCGCCCGCAGTGAGGTGCGCCCAGCTCCTTCACATACTTTGGCTGGCGGGCAGCGCTGCAGAAGTCCGCGCTGCTTGCAGGCTCCGACCCCCTCCTCCCTCCAGCCACAGCGTCTCCTGGGGGCTAACCAGTCACTCCCAGTCTCCCCTTACCACAGTGCCCGGCAGCTGCTCGAGGTCTGCGGTGTGTGACTGAGGAGGGGGGGAGGGATGCGGACGGACAGAGGAAGCAGGACTACAGCCTGAGAGAGTCAGCCATGCCAAGTCTCCACCAGCAGCAGATCCCAACAGGTTGGAGTGGAACAGCAGCAGCCAGCAGCAGTGACTCCGGTAAAACACATCTGTCTGTCACCACTGTTCTGTCCCTAATACCAATCTCTCCCATGCCCTGTGTTCTGTCATGTCCCTGTCACCGTTATCCTGGCCCTGTCACCCTTATCCTGGCCCTGTCACCCCTATCCAGGCCCTGTCACCCCTGTGCTTGCCCTGTCAACCCTATACAGGCTCTGTCACCCCTGTCCTGGTCCTGCCGCCCCTACCATGGCCATCTCACCCCTATCCTGTCTCTGTAATTTCTGTCCTGGCCCTGTCGCCCCTGTTCTGGCCCCGTCACCCCTGTCCTGGCCCTGTCACCCCTGTTCTGACCCTGTCACCCATATTCTGACCCTGTCACCCCTGTCCTGGCCCCGTCACCCCTGTCCTGACCCTGTCACCCCTGTCCTGGCCCTGTTACTGCATACCCTCCAACTACCTTTTTGGCAGGTACAGTACCCGTAGCACCTCCAGACCCCTCCCCAATGCACCGCACCTTCCCCTCTACCACATGCGGCACCCCACCACTCCCCCACACGCTGTGCCTCCAGACCCCCTACACCACCCGCGGGTTCCACTCCTCCGCCCCTCCACCACCCACAGCACTTCCAGACCCCCTCCACCATCCACCCCCCATATATGTCTCCCCCCACACCTGCCCCCCCTCCACCCGCAGCATCTGCAGACACCCTCCTCCATCCGCGGTGCCCCCCTCATCCACACCTCCCCCACCTGCCCCTCCACCACCTGCAGCACCTCCGGACCCCCTTCCCCATCCGCCGCACCACCTGTACCTGCCCCTCCCCTACTCACGGCACCTCCGGACCCTCACCCCCGCCTCTTCCCATCCCACAGCACCTCCGGAACCCTTCACCCATCCGCAACATCCCCGCACCTGCCCCTCTCCCACCCTTGGCACCTCTGCCCTTCCCCCACCGGCAGTGCCTCCGGACCCCATCCCCCATCTGCAGCCCCCACTCCTCTGCTCCTCCCCCACCCACAGCATCTCCCGACCCTTCCCCATCCGGGCCCCCCCGCTTCCACCCCCCCTCTACCCGCAGCATCTACAGACACCCTCCCCCATCCACAGCCCCCCCCCCCCGCACCTGCTACATTCTGTACTTTGTGCCCTGCAGGTGCTGTTCACGCCGTCGCAAGGGGCTGCGCCTCCTTCACCATCGCACGCCCTTTCATTGTGCAATATTTAACCACTAACAAATGAATGCAGGTAATACTCCATATAATACAAATATTGAACCCCAGAAAGGCATGCAAGGGTTAAGGGGGCGTAGCCCCTTGCGACGGTGTGAAGAGCGCCTGTAGGGCGCGATGAAGCACCTAGTAATATATATATGTGGCAAGCTGTGTATTTACTTACAAATCAGCAAGTTTACTGCAGCAAAAATTACAAAATAAATTATTTTTCATGAGAGTAAGTTTGTATCCCTTAAATATGATGGAGCATCACACATAGGGACACATGTATTCCTCAAGGCTAACATATTATATGTTGAGGACTGTTTATTTAGAACACAGGTTCTCAAACTTGGACCTCAGGACCCCCCACAGTGCATGTTTTGAAGGTCTCCTCACACAATTACAAGTGCCATAATTAGCTCCACTTGTGAATCATTTAAAATGTGTCTGTGAGTAATTCATACACCTGTGCTTCTACTGGGTTACCTGCAAAACATGCACTGTGTGGGGTCCTGAGGGCCGAGTTTGAGAACCTGTGCATTAGGACATTACACACAATTATAAAGTCAAATAGTAAATAAATTACTATGTGGATTATGTGTGCTTGTAATAAATTAGCAGTGCAAGTTTACGAACACTTATCCAGACTTAATGCATGCCACTCACAATCTGTTGTTTTGAGTTTTAAAATAAACACAATACACATGCCACATTTGTTTTGCATAAAGCGAGGGTATGTTTGTATGTCTCAAGGAGACAGACACATTCTGAGTAATGGTTTATAAATTAAAAATGGGACAACATCTATTTATGATTACACAACAAATGAAATAAGCAAACCAAATTTACCTTAGAAATAGCGAGTGATTAGCTCTTGCCTAACCTGCCTCCCTACATCTGTACTTCAAGTATCACCAGATGTCTCTAATTCCTCTGCTTGCTGGCTGCTTTCTTCATCCTCCTCCTCCTCCTCAACATGTGGCAGATGTTGTTGCAAACACATGTTATGAAGAAAGCAGCAGCAGAACACAATTTGAGTCACCTTCGAGGGACTATACAACAAAAGGCCACCAGACTTATCCAGACACCGAAACCTAGATTTCAGCACCCCAAAACATCTTTCTATCACATTCCGAGTGGACTTATGTGCATGATTGTAATTGTGTTCAGCAGGGGTATCAGGTCGGGACAATGGAGTTAGAAGCCAAGAGAAACAGCCATATCCTTCATCACCTAAAAGACAGATATAGTAACGCAATTCATGTTAAGATACAGCAACACATAAGTAACACACTGTGGGGCAGATGTATTAACCTGTAGAAGGCATAAGGAAGTGATAAACCAGTGATATGTGCAAGGTAATAAAGGCAGCGGACAATCTGTTCCTAAATGTTCATTTACATATTGGAGCTGATTGGCTGGTGCCTTTATCATCTTGCACATATCACTGGTTTCTCACTTCCTTATGCCTTCTACAGGTTAATACATCTGCCCCTGTATTTGGACAAAATATACGCAGGCCTACACATATCAAATTACATACCCAGCAGCCATCCATCTGGCATTTGTCCATCCTCAAACTTATCAAAGAGCGATGACTGACTGAGGATGAAGGAGTCATGGCAGCCCCCAGGGTAACCAGCAACAACACTCATTATTTTGAGATTTGCATCACAAACCACCTGCACATTTGTGGAGTGTTCTAGATGGCGATTTGTATATATGTGCTTCCTGCCCCTAGGTGGTCTCAGTTGAATGTGTGTGCAATCTATGGTTCCAAGCACATTGGGCATGCCAGCCAGCTCATAGAAATCTACCCAGAAGACATGCCACTGAGACTCCTGGGTAGGGAAGCAGATTGAGGCATCGATGTGGGGCTGCAAAACAGCCAACACCTGTGTGTATATTTGATAGAAAATTATACATGAGATTTTAGCACAGAACTGGCCACTGAGTAATTAAAACCAAGCAAAAACAGAGTGGGTAGTTAGGTATACATCACCTGTGTTAATATTCTAGAAAATGAGGGCTGTGAGATTCCTATGACATCCCCAGACACAGCCTGAAAGCTGCCAGTAGCAAGAAAGTGCAACACAGCCAGGAGTTTGTGCAGGCCTGAGACAGAGCGAGAGCGTGCTGTCTCAGGGTCTAGGCCCAGTTTGACAAGGTCATACAGATGGAAAATGTTGTTATGATTTAGACGGAACATCTGTATGACCTTATCATCGGACAATGCGTTCAAGTTTAAACGCCCCCTAAAAAAACGAGGCCTGCGCAGCCTCCGCGGAACCTGTACAACCTGCTGACCATGTTCATTTTCTTGGCCCTGGGTACTTACAGGCTGATGTCTGAGTCTGAGGAATCCCACAGCACAAAAAATATCACTGGTCCACAGTCCTGCTGCCATTTCTGAGTGTAGGTGGATTGAATTGGGTCTAACATCCTTTTATAGGCATCCGTATTCAGGTGTGATTGATTTTTGAGTTGCAACACATGTAAACACGGCTGAAAAAAGCAGGTCTATTTTTTTGCAGCTTTTTTTAACGAATCGCAAAAAAATACGACCGCATTTTAGCACTCAGAGACTAACACCCAAATATAAATGAATAGTGAATTCCCGTATTGTATGTAATAACAGCCGCGTTTGACCGATGGTCTATTCATTCGTATTTCTGAAGTTTGCAAATCAAACCATTACGAATAGTCCAAACACTGCCGAGATTTGTGCTTAGTGTATTCCCGGATTGGGACTTAGAAAAAAAAACACAAATCGGGCAAACTCGGATTTTTAGTAAATACTGGCCCTGATCATAGCAGCAAATTTGTTAGCCGTTGGACAAAACCATGTGCACTGCAGGGTGTGCAGATATAACATGTGCAGAGAGAGTTAGATTTGGGTGTGGCGTGTTCAAACTGAAATCTAAATTGCAGTGTAAAAATAAAGCAGCCAGTATTTACTCTGCACAGAATCAAAATAACCCACCCAAATCTAACTCTCTGCAAATGTTATATATGCCACATCTGCAGTGCACATGGGGGGTCATTCCGAGTTGTTCACTCGTTAAAATGTTTCGCAAC
This sequence comes from Pseudophryne corroboree, assembly GCF_028390025.1. Classification (NCBI taxonomy): domain Eukaryota; kingdom Metazoa; phylum Chordata; class Amphibia; order Anura; family Myobatrachidae; genus Pseudophryne; species Pseudophryne corroboree. Next base: position 56,437,128 of record NC_086446.1, on the reverse strand, counting down.
GGAGCGAATAGTCGCCAACTGCGCATGCGCATGGTACACAGCGCGCCTGCGCCAAGTTATTTAACACAAAAAGTTTGGTACTTTACTCACGGCGTAACAAAGCTTTTCAATCGCTCTGCTGATCGTAGTGTGATTGACAGGAAGTGGATGTTTCTGGGCGGAAACTGGCCGTTTTATGGGAGTGTGCCGAAAAACGCAGGCGTGCTAGTTGAAAACGCAGGAGTGTCTGCAGAAATGGGGGAGTGGCTGGCCGAACGCTGGGCGTGATTGTGACGTCAAACCAGGAATGAAGAGGACTGAGCTGGTCGCAATGGAAGAGTAATGTTATGCACACCAGTGCCTGCAGGAATGTACTGGTGTCTGAACGGATAGGTATGCAAAACAAATGGACTCACAGACAGACTAGGGAATATGACATAACGTACACAGAAGGTGATAGGGTAACAAAATACACACAAAGTGAACAGAGAAGCCCAGAGGCTAAGGAACTGGGTATCTCCCTTGTATTAGAAATGCTCAGATGGGAAAAGCAAGATGTTGTGTTTTAATACGTAGAGAACCCGAAATGCTGTTGCTAAGGGCAACAGCAAAGCCCTAAAGGGTTACCAACGGGTGTGGCAGTAAACTCCTTGGTCAGAGATGGAATGATAGACACAAGGAGAGTCTCCACAATCCTAATTCTCACTTGCAGTGCACAGGTTCAGCTTACTGCCACTAAACTGACCCCTGACACCTAGCACAGTGAGACAGGATTAGACAGGCAAGTCTTAGAATACAGCCGCAAACTTGCTAAGTTCACAGAGTAGTAACAGAACCCCAGCAAGCTAAACGACTGACTCCAGTCTTACTGCTAGGTCTGGATTGGCAGAGTGTAATACCAAATCCCCAGGCCTATTTGCAGTAAGCAACAAACAAATACAAAGCTACACAGTACTGGCTAACTTTCAGGAACTGACTAACCAACAAAGATTCAGCAGCATCTGCTTAAACTGAGAAGAGGCCTTATAAAGCAGGTGCTGTCCACGCCCCACTCAGACCTCACAGACTGTGAGCACAAAAACCAGCACCGGATCCCCTGCCGTGCACAGAGCCTATAACCACTGCACAGCAAAAGACCCGAACCGGAGTATCAGCTGCGCTCAGGTTACTCCACTAGCACTTGTCTCCTGGTTGCCATGATGACGTGGCAGCACAGGGCAGGAGACCCTAACAGTACCCCCCCTCTGACGAGGGGTCAAAGAACCCCTACCACCGGGTTTATAGGGGAACTGCGAGAAGAAAGAGCGTATCAGTCTAGGGGCATGAAGATCACAACTGCGCACCCACGACCGCTCCTCCGGGCCATACCCCTTCCAGTGCACCAAAAATGACAGCCGACCCCGAACCACCTTGGAGTCAAGAATCCTTTCAACAACAAACTCCCTTTGGCCACGTATTAGAAGAGGGGAAGGTCTTCCACTGGAAGAAGGATTGCTAATCGCCCGTTTTAAAAGGGAACAATGAAATGTTTTATTGATACCCAAAGAACGGGGCAGATCTAACTGAAATGCCACCGGATTAATAACCCTGGTGATCTTATAAGGGCCGATGAACCGGGGGCCTAACTTATGAGAGGGCTGTCTCAACTTCAAATTCTTGGTAGACAACCAGACGAAGTCTCCTAATTTGAAGCTGCAGGGTCTTTTCCGCTTATCAAAAACCCTTTTGGTCACTAATGACACAGACACAAGGGCTTTCTTCACTTTCCGCCAAATACCTCTAAGGACCGAAACCACAGAGGAACCACCAGGCGTGGAGTCCAGGGGGTCAAAAGAATTGGCCTTAGGATGATACCCATACACACAAAGGAAGGGAGAGATCCCTGTAGCAGAGTGAGCCGCGTTGTTATAGGCAAACTCCGCCATGGACAGATGAGCAACCCAGTCAGTCTGACACTTGGAGACATAACACCTGAGGAACTGCTCCAGGGACTGGTTCACCCTTTCAGTCTGCCCATTAGACTGCGGATGGTAGCCTGACGACAAGCTGACAGAAATCTGGAGATCGGAACAAAATGCCCTCCAGAATTTGGCCACAAACTGGGATCCGCGGTCAGAGACCACATCAAGTGGCAACCCGTGGAGACGCACAACATGCAGCATAAATAATTCAGACTGGCGTCTGGCCGATGGCAGCCCAACCAGTGGAACGAAGTGCGCCATCTTCGAAAACCTGTCAACGACAACCCAGATGGCTGTCATCCCCGAGGATTTGGGCAAGTCCACCACAAAATCCATTGAAATGTGGGTCCATGGCTTAGATGGGATAGAGAGTGGATGTAATGGGCCAACAGGAACCCCTCTAGGAGTCTTATTTCGGGCACAGATGTCACATGCCCGAACCCACTGATCCACATCCTTAGCCACCGAGGGCCACCACACCGCCCTAGATAGCAAATCCCGAGTTCTGGCAATACCCGGGTGACCTGCCGACTTCTTGGCATGGAATTCCAGGAAAACTCGCTGTCTTAACCTAGGAGGCACAAACAAAAGACCTACCGGAAGGTCTGGAGGAGCCTGCTCCTGTGCTCTAAGGACTAATGATAAGAGGTCCTGGGTAATGCCCACTTTAATACATGATGGGGATACAATGGGCAACGGCTCCTCGGTGGTCTCCTGGATTGGAGCAAAACTCCGCGAGAGCGCATCAGCCTTGATGTTTTTTGACCCAGGGCGATATGTTATCAAAAAATTAAAGCGAGCAAAAAACAAAGCCCATCGTGCCTGCCTGGCATTGAGACGCTTCGCTGACTCTAAATATGCCAAATTCTTATGGTCGGTGAGAATTGAGACCACAAACTTAGCCCCCTCAAGCCAGTGTCTCCACTCCTCGAGTGCATCCTTAATAGCCAACAATTCCCGGTTACCCACGTCATAATTCATCTCGGCAGGCGAAAATTTACGGGAAAAGTAAGCACAGGGATGAAGGCGATTATCAGACACTCCCATCTGAGAAAGCACTGCCCCAATACCCATCTCAGAGGCATCCACCTCCACCACAAAAGGACGCTCTGGATCTGGGTGTCGCAGCACCTTGGCCGAAACAAATGCCCTTTTGAGACGGGCAAAAGCCGCTTTAGCCTCACAAGACCAGTGAGCAACATCCGCCCCTTTCTTAGTGAGTGCCACCAAGGGCGCCACTATAGACGAAAATCCAGCGATAAATCGTCTATAAAAATTCGCAAAGCCCAGGAAACGCTGAAGCGCCTTCAAACTAGTGGGCTGCACCCAATCCAGGACTGCCTGTACCTTGGAACCCTCCATTTGGAAACCTTCTGGGGAGATAATATATCCTAGAAATGCGATTTGCTGAACTTCAAATTCGCACTTCTCCAGCTTCGCCCCAAGCCGGTGGTCTCTGAGTTTCTGGAGGACTAAGCGTACATGCTTCCGATGTTCCTCCAGGGAATGGGAGAAGATTAGGATGTCATCTAAGTATACAACTAAGAATCTATCCAAATATTCCCTGAGCACATCATTCATGAAATCCTGGAAGACTGCCGGGGCATTACAGAGCCCAAAAGGCATCACCAAATATTCATAATGCCCTGAGTGGGTATTAAAGGCAGTCTTCCATTCATCCACCTCTCTTATTCGGATTAGATTGTACGCACCGCGTAGGTCAATCTTAGAAAAAATGGTGGCAGTACGAAGCTGGTCAAACAAGACCGAAATGAGAGGCAGTGGGTATGAGTTTTTAATCGTGATACGGTTCAATTCCCTGAAGTCGATGCAGGGACGCAACGAACCATCCTTTTTACCCACGAAGAAGAACCCCGACCCAACTGGAGACTGTGAAGGTCTGATAAATCCCTTAGCCAAGTTCTCCTGAATGTACTCTGCCATAGCCTGAGTCTCAGGACGTGACAGGGAGTACAACCTGCTCTTGGGAAGCTTAGCATTTGGCAACAAATCAATGGCACAGTCATAGGGGCGATGGGGAGGTAGTACCTCTGCAACTTTTTTGGAGAACACGTCCGCAAAATCTGCATAACACCCTGGCAATCCTGGCTAACTTAGCTGCGAGAGCCTGACTGGAAGGCTCAAGCAACTCCTGAAACAATCAGTACCCCAACTAAGAATCTCCCCAGAGACCCAGTCAAATTGAGGATTATGGGCCCTTAACCAGGGTAACCCCAACACCAATGGGGCAAAAGTACAGACAGTCACATAAAAGGACAATTTTTCAGAGTGTGTGGCTCCAATAAACAAAGAAATCTGGCTAGTGCAAGAGGTAATTTTACCTTGGGATAATGGTTCCCCGTTTAACCCACAAATCTCAATTTCCGATGCCAAGGGTACTAAGGGAACAGAGTGTTTCAGGGCGAATTGGCGGTCCATAAAAACCCCGTCGGCCCCACTGTCCACAAAGGCCTCAGTCTTGACAGTTTGACCGAGGATCTTCAAGGTCACCGGAATGATAAAAGTCTTCTTGGGAAATTCTGACTTCTGGCCTGACAAAATATTTCCCATCACCCTCAGGCCTGAAGTTTTCCGGCTTTTCTGGGCATGATACTACCACATGACCTTTATTCCCACAGTACAAACACAACCCCTGCTGTCTCCTCCGCGTCTTCTCACGCGAGGAGAGGCGGGTAGCCCCAATCTGCATAGGCTCCTCGGAAAATTCCTCAGAGTCTGAGGTTCCCTTGGGAAGGAAGGAAATCTCAGTCTCCCTTTCAAGCCTACGCTCTCTCAGCTGTCTATCCACCCGGATGGATAACTGCATGAGCTGATCCAAGCTATCAGGCAAGGGATATTGTACCAGTTGGTCCTTTATCTGGTTAGAAAGACCTCTTCGGTACTGGTGTCTCAGGGCTGGGTCATTCCACTGGGTATCATGGGCCAACCTCCGAAACTCCGTACAGTAAACCTCAACTGGCCTTCGCCCTTGCTTAAGGATCGAAATCTGAGCCTCGGCTGAGGCCGTCTTGTCAGGGTCATCATATAACATGCCCAGTGCCGTAAAAAAAGCATCAACACTTTTAAGCGACGGACAGTCAGGCTGCAACCCATATGCCCAGACCTGTGGGTCTCCTTGTAGCAAGGAAATCACTATGCCCACCCGCTGAATCTCCGACCCAGAAGACTGAGGCCTAAGCCGGAAGTATAGCTTGCAGCTCTCCTTGAAACAAAAGAACTGCGAGCGATCTCCAGAAAAACGATCCGGGAGATTTACTTTCGGCTCCTTAACCCCTGCAGGTGCTGCTGCTGCGGGAGCTCCGCCAGCAGCCTGGGAGGTGTGTATTTTAATGGACAAATCATTAAATTGTCGAGTCAGGACCTGCACCTGATCGACCGCCTGTTGCAACGTATTTTGAGGGGTATACTCCATATTCCCACAAAATTTCAACAGGAGTATTAGGCTGCTGAATATGTTATGCACACCAGTGCCTGCAGGAATGTACTGGTGTCTGAACGGATAGGTATGCAAAACAAATGGACTCACAGACAGACTGGGGAATATGACATAACGTACACAGAAGGTGATAGGGTAACAAAATACACACAAAGTGAACAGAGAAGCCCAGAGGCTAAGGAACTGGGTATCTCCCTTGTATTAGAAATGCTCAGATGGGAAAAGCAAGATGTTGTGTTTTAATACGTAGAGAACCCGAAATGCTGTTGCTAAGGGCAACAGCAAAGCCCTAAAGGGTTACCAACGGGTGTGGCAGTAAACTCCTTGGTCAGAGATGGAATGATAGACACAAGGAGAGTCTCCACAATCCTAATTCTCACTTGCAGTGCACAGGTTCAGCTTACTGCCACTAAACTGACCCCTGACACCTAGCACAGTGATTTGAAAAAAAGAATTGGAAACCGCACTGGTATAGTAGGTGTATGTGTGAAATGGTAGACTATCTGTAATTAGCTGATAACAAAATTCAGGAATAGATTCTCATTTTGGGAAGTAGACACTTAAGGTAATACACTCCTTATTTTTATGTGTCAAAAACACTGCCCATCAGCGGTGCTCCCACGAGTCAGAAATATATTGTAAACACGACAACAAGAGAAGAAAGGAGACTCTTTTTGGGAAGCACTCTTATACAGATAGTAATGTGTGGCTAATTGCCACAATAGCTAACTAAAATTCAATACTTTAATGATTTTCGTTAAAAAATTAATTACTGAGGAGTTCAATAAGCGCCAGTATCTGTTTAAATAGTGACATTGCGAAAATATGAAGAAAATATTTTTAATCAATAAGGTACAAATACCTAATATAAGCCGGGATGGGTAGCTTTGTGATTTAGTGACTTGAAAAACACCAGCTATAAGACAACTTGTGGTCAGAAATATATTTATTCAATGTATATATATGACCATCATTTGAAGACTGCTGTGTATCCCAAACTGGGAATTGAATCCTAGCAGGTAGTTAAATCATAGGTCATGACCGATAGGCGAATCAATGCTCTATTTCAGTGACAGACAGGGTAGCAAATACTTGCAGTACCAGGGTGTTCCTTGGTGGTCTCCCATCCAAGTACTTAAACCGGCCCTCCACTGCTTGGCTTCCAAGATCAGATGAGATTGGGCATCTCCAGTGGGGTATGACCGCAGACCTTATGCTTACCCTTGTCACACTGTGTCCTTAATTGGGCACAGGTAAGAGCCAATTTGTGATATCATGTAGACCACAGGTGTCTAAATAGCTGATGAAAAGGAATATGAAGTTATTTATCAACGATATAAACAATGACACAAATGTCAGATACCCATCAAAGTATTCACGGTGGAGGTGGTCGCAAATACAAGTAGAAAAACACACCTATTCTGCACAAATAATTAAGAGTATCTCTAATGTCTATTTCTAGGTAGAGCAGAAAGGGAGGCCTCCAAATTTGGACTCCAAGATCTCAAATATAGTTGTATCCCACATATACTCCGGATTATACAGTAAGGTATACCAAATTGGTGATATTCCAGCTCCAATACCCCACCATAATTAACCTTCAAATAGCGGGGAGACAGTACAACAAAATTTATGCCACATTATGTGGCATAAATTTTGTTGTACTGTCTCCCCGCTATTTGAAGGTTAATTATGGTGGGGTATTGGAGCTGGAATATCACCAATTTGGTATACCTTACTGTATAATCCGGAGTATATGTGGGATACAACTATATTTGAGATCTTGGAGTCCAAATTTGGAGGCCTCCCTTTCTGCTCTACCTAGAAATAGACATTAGAGATACTCTTAATTATTTGTGCAGAATAGGTGTGTTTTTCTACTTGTATTTGCGACCACCTCCACCGTGAATACTTTGATGGGTATCTGACATTTGTGTCATTGTTTATATCGTTGATAAATAACTTCATATTCCTTTTCATCAGCTATTTAGACACCTGTGGTCTACATGATATCACAAATTGGCTCTTACCTGTGCCCAATTAAGGACACAGTGTGACAAGGGTAAGCATAAGGTCTGCGGTCATACCCCACTGGAGATGCCCAATCTCATCTGATCTTGGAAGCCAAGCAGTGGAGGGCCGGTTTAAGTACTTGGATGGGAGACCACCAAGGAACACCCTGGTACTGCAAGTATTTGCTACCCTGTCTGTCACTGAAATAGAGCATTGATTCGCCTATCGGTCATGACCTATGATTTAACTACCTGCTAGGATTCAATTCCCAGTTTGGGATACACAGCAGTCTTCAAATGATGGTCATATATATACATTGAATAAATATATTTCTGACCACAAGTTGTCTTATAGCTGGTGTTTTTCAAGTCACTAAATCACAAAGCTACCCATCCCGGCTTATATTAGGTATTTGTACCTTATTGATTAAAAATATTTTCTTCATATTTTCGCAATGTCACTATTTAAACAGATACTGGCGCTTATTGAACTCCTCAGTAATTAATTTTTTAACGAAAATCATTAAAGTATTGAATTTTAGTTAGCTATTGTGGCAATTAGCCACACATTACTATCTGTATAAGAGTGCTTCCCAAAAAGAGTCTCCTTTCTTCTCTTGTTGTCGTGTTTACAACCTAGCACAGTGAGACAGGATTAGACAGGCAAGTCTTAGAATACAGTCGCAAACTTGCTAAGTTCACAGAGTAGTAACAGAACCCCAGCAAGCTAAACGACTGACTCCAGTCTTACTGCTAGGTCTGGATTGGCAGAGTGTAATACCAAATCCCCAGGCCTATTTGCAGTAAGCAACAAACAAATACAAAGCTACACAGTACTGGCTAACTTTCAGGAACTGACTAACCAACAAAGATTCAGCAGCATCTGCTTAAACTGAGAAGAGGCCTTATAAAGCAGGTGCTGTCCACGCCCCACTCAGACCTCACAGACTGTGAGCACAAAAACCAGCACCGGATCCCCTGCCGTGCACAGAGCCTATAACCACTGCACAGCAAAAGACCCGAACCTGAGTATCAGCTGCGCTCAGGTTACTCCGCTAGCACTTGTCTCCCGGTTGCCATGACGACGTGGCAGCACAGGGCAGGAGACCCTAACAAGTTAGTCTGGAGCTACTCAGAAACTGCGGGTTAATCGCTATGAGAAACTTAGCAAAGCATTCGTTAGCAATTCTGCTATGCTAAGATACACTCCCAGTAGGCGGCGGCTTAGCGTGTGCAATGCTGCTAAAAGCAGCTAACGAGCGAACAACTTGGAATCACCCCCATGGTTTTGCTCAACTGCTAACAAATTTGCTGCTATGATCAGGTCTGAATTACCCCCATGGACTGTATCTTATAGGCCAGAAACAATTAAGCCTGCATACCCTAGGGATGATAGTGGGCACATGTACTATGATCAGAGAGTGAGTTATCAGGTGACAGAAGCTGTAAGTGATCCAGAGGCAGGGGTAACAAACCGCAGGTTGTGACAGAGACTTTGTTGTGTCATGTACTGCTTGAGCTGACAACTTCCTCTCCAGGAGCTCTTTGAATCTTTTAAGGTATGGCACATCTCCCAGCTTTTTAGACCTGGAGAGTGGGCGTGGCCTCGACCGAATGGGCGTGGCCGAGCATTACAGACCTGTTTTTTTTGACTAGTACTCCACAAGCAGTTGGGCAGCCCCCTGATCCCCTCTCAGTACTGAATAGATGCCATGTGCATGGCATCTATTCAGAGATCACTCGCTGCTTTGCAGAGCAGCAGGTGATCAAAGCCTCCCACAACTGCTGTGACCTACGGAAGGGACAGCGGGACAGTGTCCTAATAGCGGGACTTTCCTGCTGAAATCGGGACAATTGAGAGGTATGATATGGGTCAGCTTGAAGGAAAGATATGATATACAACTTAAACCTAGGATCAAGCAGGGCTGCCAAAATGTAGTAATCCCATTTCAATATGCTGACAACCCTTGGATTCTGGTGAAGCAAATTAATGACTTGATCTACAAATCCAACATTCTTAGTGGAATCACTTTGTTTTATCTCCTCCTTCAGTTCACTGAGCTGCTTTTCAAATGTCTAATTATGGGAATCACTTGACTCAAGCTGGTAGTGTCTGAACTCACTTCACAGGTGAATACTTTGAATAGTTTCAGCACCTTGTCTAACACAGAAAGTAATCTCTACTGACCCGGACTAAGGTACATTTCCCCTACTCTCCCTGTGTCATGGCTTGTTGCTGTTCCTCCATCTGCTGTAACATATAACGGGTGGAATTCCAAATTGATACTACCTCTTACTTCAGTTGGTGGCAGGGCAAATTGAACTATTCTTGCAGGTGCTGCAATCTTCTACATGCAGTTGCAGAATGCTGAAAATGTCTCAAACATGTTGGGGCCACAGACAGCATCTCCAGCACACTCCTGTCATTTTTGAAAAAAAATCTGTATCACCAAGATGATTGTGTGTGCAAAACATGGAACATTTTTGAATTCACCCAGCTGTAATGCTTTCACAATATTTTTGTTGTTATCAGAAATGACAAATCTGTAGGAGAGTCCAAGTGGGGTAAGCCATATTGTTCTTATATCCCTTCTAAGAGGTTGACACCGGTATGCTTCTTAGTGAAGCCAGTGACAGTAGCCTGAATGTGAATAAGCGGGTGTTTTGGGTTATATGCTGCTAATGAAGGTGATACACCCAACCAGTGGGCTGTCACAGTCATGTAATCTTTAGTTTGACCAGTACCTCTTGTCCACATATTTGTGGTTAAGTTGACAGTGGGTGCAATGGCCCCCAATAAGGGTTTTTTTATGTGCTGGTACAGGCAAGGAATTGCTTTAGTAGTAAAATGGAATCAAGATGGAATTTGGTAGTGGAGCATAGGACTTCAATTATCTGCCTAAAACCCAAATCATGAATGTCTGATATTGGATGCAGGTCTAACACTAGCATAGCTGTCTTGGCGTCAGTGATCCACTGTGCAACTGGGTTACAACTGCCTTACCTGCTTTGTTTTGCAAAGGATTGTTTAACAGTCAATTGTTTTTTAAACTACTGTTAGAATTCTTCTTGGACCCCTTTTGGGATGAAGATTAACCCCCAACAGCAGCAGTCCTAGTGATGAAGAAATCATGGCTAGGGGAGGAGTCAGTAAGCTTAAGCAAATTGGATGCAGGACTTCCTCCATACCTTAATGAGGATATTGATGATGAAGGTATTGTTAGCGCAGGGGATCTAGCTGAGAGAAGTGAGTTAGCTGATGCTGGGTTGCTTATTGTTATTTTTATAGTATACATTTCTGATTTTGCTGCTTTGTATGAACTTGCTACAAATGAAGTAACTGACAGGGAGGAGGTTCCGATTTATTTATTTATTTATTAACAGTTTCTTATATAGCGCAGCATATTCCATTTCGCTTTACAATTGGAAAAACAGTAATAGAACAAAACTGGGTAAAAACAGACAGACATAAAGGTAGGAAGGCCCTGCTCGCAAGCTTACACTCTATAGGATGATTAATGTATCTACCTCTACTTACTGTGGAATTACAAATGCTACAGATGACTTGTATGTATTGAGGATTTGGGTAAAAATAATTCCATACAATAAGGGGGAATTTTTGGTCTTATGCCCAGGCATAAAAATGGCCTTCTTCTTATCACAGGCAAGAACTGATGCCAATGGTGCCTGACTTACCAAATAACATCCTCAACATCAACATCCTCATTAATGGCGTCAACTACACACATATCTTCCCTCATCCAGTTGCATGTCCACAGTGGCATCCTCGTATGTCAACAGCTATAATTATGCTGCTCTTCTCCAAATTTGCAGTAGGTGCAGAAATGGTGCAAGGAGGCTTCTCTATGACTACAGTATCAGAAATGTCATGCTCACACACAGCTAACGTGAAAAATTATAAACACATACAGCTAGAGATAAATCTCAAACTGTATATATATATCTGGCGCTGAAATACAATAATGGTGATAATTTACCAGATGGTAATTAATAAGAATCGTGACCTATAGGGCTGCTGAGCAAAACAGCTGGTTAGGCTGAACAACTAATTGAAGCACAAGAAAAGGGAAAAAATGCTCTGCGCACCAAAAATCACTTAGAATTGATTAATTGATTGATTAAGTGCAGTCTAGCAAGGAGAATAATTGACTCAATGAAGCTTGACCTTTTTTTTAAATATTTTTTTTTTATCAAACAATAAATGACACAAAACAAAATATATAGGACAAACAATACATATATATATATATATATATATATATATAGCAATTTAAAAACCAGAGGTTTTCACCTCTTGTATATGTAAACAGAAACACTGTATTAGATTTTATGAACGTGCTGTTTAAACAGCATACAATGTATCTAAAATGCAGATCCGATATCTTAAGTAAAGGAAGCTCTCTACAGAGAACAACAATTGATTCTAACACTGGCGTCCCAGTGTGGAATCATATATAATGTCCACAGATGGCTCCACAATATGAAATTATTAAAAGCAAGGCAAACGGTAATAATTACCCCCGTGCTGATACCTGAGATGTAATGCAGAGTCCTGTATGCATTTGCACGAGGAAGATGTAAAGATTTGTGATTGCTGCCACAATATTAATTAAAGGACAGACTTGCTGGAATACTTATTCTCCGTTGTGAAAAGCCGTCAGTTGACCATCAGATGATGAGATATAGGGAGTTTCCCAGCGAGGGACGTGATCCGTATAGCTAGCGGTAACAGCATGAAACGGCAGCTGATGGCTGGCGCCGCAATGGTCTCACAGCGGAGAACCGTCTGTGTCCAGCTGATCGCTGCAGGACTCTGATGCAGGAACGCCGTTAGCAACTGAACTCCCTTTAACCTCACTGCGGAGGTAGGATCTTGTAGGTCACTTGGCTTAGATGTAAACAAAGCCGGAGTATCGGAACCGAGTAGTAGGAGCCCGTCTATGGAGTAACAGATATCCACTGCACTGAACTTGTAAAAAGCTAACATGGATGTAATTAGACTCACCTCAGGGATTTGTGTTGTTTCTGAACACACAGTTTGTTCATTAGACTTAGTGATTTTTTTTCTACACTGATTTGCATGTTTTACATTTGACACCTCTTCTAGACTCTGAGTAAGAAAGTTCTGCATCATCATGTGAGGTTACAGAAGATGATGCCTGACTGACAGCAGTTCCAGAACCACCAATCTCAAATAAAAGACATGGCCTGTGTCTTTACTTGCCACTGTGTGTGGTAAAGGGCAAGTTAGCAATTTAATGTTTTTTGGCAGTAAACTTTCCCTGTATTGTGACATATTATTTTGATTTCAGGTTCCCTGTCTTAAACCCTCTATGCTCTTGAGCACCGCTTTAGTAGATGTTGAAGTACTAATATCACAATCATCATGACTAAAAGCAGCCAAAGCACTAGTACTTGTTTGCTGATCCTGCTCCTCCATCAATTGATCATGATTTATATTGATCCATAGTGCTGTATCACTGCCTGTCTGATGTTTGCTGAACAAATTCATTTAAAAAAAAGATTTTTTATTTATTTTTGAGGTTTATTTTTAACAACAACAACAACTGCAACTCACTATGCAGATATTAAGGTGGTGGCCCTGGACCTACTGACCATTATAAACAGACTGTATCACTGCCTGCCTGAAGTTTGCTAAACACACACAATCTTTTTAAATCAGTTTTAAATAAGTAACACTGACCATTGACCACAAACAGTAGATTTCTGTACAAATAGTTTGTTTGACGAATACACAGTGTACAGTGACAGACAATGTGCTCCAGCCTTCAGTCCTATAGGTGTTTTAATCCCCTGTGACTTGTGACACAACCTTGACTTGAACACACAATGCTCCACACACAGACATTACCCCTGCATTCATACACTTTATAGACTTTAAGGGACACTGTGAGATTGTGCAGTAGTTTAGCTGCTGCTAACTAACTATTAAACTTGCTTTAAAAAGCCCTTGACTGCCTACACCCTATCCATCAGATCTATAGTATGAATTGGTGCCCGATGGAAATATATATTAGGTTTTGGCTGCAGGCTCGTTAGGATTAGGCTGCGGGGGTGGGAGGGTTAGGCTGGGAAAGTAGAGGTGTCAGTGTCTCCAGCCATTAAATATCACCCCTTGAGTATCTCCAGCCATCAAGTCTCTCCCCTTGCGTGTTTCTAGCCATCAAGTCTGTCCCCCTTGTGTGTCTCCATCCATCAAGTCTCACTCCACCTTGTGTGTTTCTGTCAAGTCTCTCCCCTTGAGTGTTTCTAATCATCAAGCCTGTCCCCCTTGTGTGTCTCCAGCCATCAAGTCTCACCCCGCCTTGTGTGTTTCTGTGAAGTCTCTCCCCATGTGTGTTTCTAGCCATCAAGTCTGTTCCCCTTGTGTGTCTCCAGCCATCAAGTCTCACCCCACCTTGTGTGTTTCTGTCAAGTCTCTCCCCTTGCGTGTTTCTAATCATCAAGTCTGTCTCCCTTGTGTGTCTCCAGCCATCAAGTGTCACCACATCTTGTGTGTTTCTGTCAAGTCTCTCCCCTTGTGTGTCTCCAGCCATCAAGTCTGTCCCCCTTGTGTGTTTCTGTCAAGTCTCTCCCCTTGTGTGTCTCCAGCCATCAAGTCTCACCCCACCTTGTGTGTTTCTGTGAAGTCTCTCCCCATGTGTGTTTCTAGCCATCAAGTCTGTCCCCCTTGTGTGTCTCCAGCCATCAAGTCTCACCCCACCTTGTGTGTTTCTGTCAAGTCTCTCCCCTTGCGTGTTTCTAATCATCAAGTCTGTCTCCCTTGTGTGTCTCCAGCCATCAAGTGTCACCACATCTTGTGTGTTTCTGTCAAGTCTCTCCCCTTGTGTGTCTCCAGCCATCAAGTCTGTCCCCCTTGTGTGTTTCTGTCAAGTCTCTCCCCTTGTGTGTCTCCAGCCATCAAGTCTCACTCCACCTTGTGTGTTTCTGTCAAGTCTCTCCCCTTGCGTGTTTCTAGCCATCAAGTCTGTCCCCCTTGTGTGTCTCCAGCCATCAAGTCTCACTCCACCTTGTGTGTTTCTGTCAAGTCTCTCCCCTTGAGTGTTTCTTATCATCAAGTCTGTCCCCCTTGTGTGTCTCCAGCCATCAAGTCTCACCCCGCCTTGTGTGTTTCTGTGAAGTCTCTCCCCATGTGTGTTTCTAGCCATCAAGTCTGTCCCCCTTGTGTGTCTCCAGCCATCAAGTCTCACCCCACCTTGTGTGTTTCTGTCAAGTCTCTCCCCTTGCGTGTTTCTAATCATCAAGTCTGTCTCCCTTGTGTGTCTCCAGCCATCAAGTGTCACCACATCTTGTGCGTTTCTGTCAAGTCTCTCCCCTTGTGTGTCTCCAGCCATCAAGTCTGTCCCCCTTGTGTGTTTCTGTCAAGTCTCTCCCCTTGTGTGTCTCCAGCCATCAAGTCTCACCCCACCTTGTGTGTTTCTGTCAAGTCTCTCCCCTTGCGTGTTTCTAATCATCAAGTCTGTCTCCCTTGTGTGTCTCCAGCCATCAAGTGTCACCACATCTTGTGTGTTTCTGTCAAGTCTCTCCCCTTGTGTGTCTCCATCCATCAAGTCTGTCCCCCTTGTGTGTTTCTGTCAAGTCTCTCCCCTTGTGTGTCTCCAGCCATCAAGTCTCACTCCACCTTGTGTGTTTCTGTCAAGTCTCTCCCCTTGCGTGTTTCTAGCCATCAAGTCTGTCCCCCTTGTGTGTCTCCAGCCATCAAGTCTCACTCCACCTTGTGTGTTTCTGTCAAGTCTCTCCCCTTGAGTGTTTCTAATCATCAAGTCTGTCCCCCTTGTGTGTCTCCAGCCATCAAGTCTCACCCCGCCTTGTGTGTTTCTGTGAAGTCTCTCCCCATGTGTGTTTCTAGCCATCAAGTCTGTCCCCCTTGTGTGTCTCCAGCCATCAAGTCTCACCCCACCTTGTGTGTTTCTGTCAAGTCTCTCCCCTTGCGTGTTTCTAATCATCAAGTCTGTCTCCCTTGTGTGTCTCCAGCCATCAAGTGTCACCACATCTTGTGCGTTTCTGTCAAGTCTCTCCCCTTGTGTGTCTCCAGCCATCAAGTCTGTCCCCCTTGTGTGTTTCTGTCAAGTCTCTCCCCTTGTGTGTCTCCAGCCATCAAGTGTCACCCCACCTTGTGTGTTTCTGTCAAGTCTCTCCCCTTGCGTGTTTCTAATCATCAAGTCTGTCTCCCTTGTGTGTCTCCAGCCATCAAGTGTCACCACATCTTGTGTGTTTCTGTCAAGTCTCTCCCCTTGTGTGTCTCCAGCCATCAAGTCTCACCCCACCTTGGGTGTTTCTGTGAAGTCTCTCCCCTTGTGTGTCTCCAGCAATCAAATCTCTCCCCCTTGTGTATGTCCAGCCATCAAATATCCCTCTTTTTTGCATCCAACCATTAATTCTCTCCCTCTTGTGTATCTCCAGCCAGCAATTCTCTCCATCTTCTGTGTCTCCACCAATCAAATCTCTAAACAATGTTTATCTCCAGCAATCCAATTCTCAGTTTTCAAACTTACTTACTTCTGCTGTCTTCCCTCTGCTTTTCTCCTCCATGGCATGATCTCTGATGTAAAAGATGCTGATGTGACCTTAGGTCATTCCAGCATTATACTGATGGAAGC
This sequence comes from Pseudophryne corroboree, assembly GCF_028390025.1. Classification (NCBI taxonomy): domain Eukaryota; kingdom Metazoa; phylum Chordata; class Amphibia; order Anura; family Myobatrachidae; genus Pseudophryne; species Pseudophryne corroboree. The sequence goes on along the minus strand of NC_086446.1, from coordinate 56,421,077 downwards.
TGCAGGAGCTGTATGATAGGTGCTGGGCTGTAGAGACTTTCAGCTGCTGCTCTGTTGCCTCTCATATTTATTTATTACCAGTTATTTATATAACGCACACATATTCCATAGCACTTTCCAGAGAATATTTGCCCATTCACATCAGTCCCCGCCCCAGTGGAGCTTTCAATCTTTATTCCCTACCACATGTACACACACATTCACACTAGGATTAGTTTTGTTGGGATCCAATTAACCTATAAGTATATTTTTGTATTGTGGGAGGAAACTGGAGTACCTGGAGGAAACCCATGCAAGCACAGTGAGAATATACAAACTCCACACAGTTAGGGCCATAGTGGGAATCGAACCTATGACCTCAGTGCTGTGAGGCAGTATTGCTAACCATATAATATGGCAGCCAATGGTGCAGCTGTGCCAGAAAGCCTGGGCAAACCGTCAGAGGACAACCACTGTCAGCCAGGCCCTCAGAAATCTGGAGCTGATGAAGTGGAGCTTCGATGTCCAGCCTTCCCAGATGCCCCTAGGCTTTTGCAGATGTCCCTTGGCATTTGCCTCTGCTGCCTATGCCTAGGATGAGCTCTGATACAGTGATAATGTGATTCATTCTGCAAGAAGCACCCTGTATCAACCAAGATTATTCCATATTAAAGAAGAGCCCCATATTATATGGGGTGCTTCTACCAGGAACACCATGAGGTGGGTGGGGCAGGTGCAGATTACTTGTGGGGGTCCCAGATCAGCCTGCATGGCAGAACCTTGGTGAGATGCACATTCTCACCAGCACAGAACATGCTGAGTGGCCAATGGCCACACCCCTACAATTAGCCACGCCTCAACTGGAGCACCAGGGCCCGTCTAACGTCTTGGTGGCCCTGGCTAATGCTTAACTTATACACATATACTGAAGCAGATAAATAAGAAAAAGTTAATTCATATTAGATGAGCTTCATATGCACTTCCGGTACACTAGGGACTGTGTTTATTTGTTACTATCATCTTTATTAATGCGATTAGAAATATAATATTAATTAATCAAAGTATATTCATAGGATACTTTTTAGATGAAACAAAATTTAATGGAATTAGAATGTTTTTAAAAACTGCTGTGTAATGCACCTGTGACCTGCAACTTAATTTGTCAGTAATAAGTGATAAAATAATGTAATAAGCATCCAGTCCTGCCACATTATTCATTTCTATGCTCCCTCTAGTGGATGAATGAAGGTGTCACACAGTTACTGAGACAAATTATTCCTTATTTATTTCTGTTTACTGATATAACGCCAGCATACTCAATTGTGTTGTACAATTTAGAAGAAAACAGTAATAAAACTATACTGGGTAATAACACAGAGAAGGAAGAGAGTCCAGCTCACAGGCTTACACTGTGAGGGAGGAAAACCTGATCACATATTACAGCTCAGTCTAACAATAATATTAAACCCAGTGCTGTAACTAGACATGTTGGTGCCCTGTGTCAGAAAGATAATTGGTGCCCCCCCTGCTTAAAATAGGGACAGTACATGACAAAAGTATAGGGGTGTGGCTATGTGGGGAAGGGGCGTGGCCACAAAATACTTCCAATTCACATTTAACCACACAGTATGTCCGTTAGTCCCATTACACCACACAGAATGTCCGTTAGTCACATTAAACCACACAGTATGTCCGTTAGTCACATTACACCACACAGTATGTCCGTTAGTCACATTACACTACACAGTATGTCCGTTAGTCACATTACACCACACAGTATGTCTGTTAGTCACATTACACCACACAGTATGTCCGTTTGTCACATTACACTACACAGTATGTCCGTTAGTCACATTACACCACACAGTATGTCCGTTTGTCACATTACACTACACAGTATGTCCGTTAGTCACATTACACCACACAGTATGTCCGTTAGTCACATTACACCACACAGTATGTCCGTTAGTCACATTACACCACACAGTATGTCAGTTAGTCACATTACACCACACAGTATGTCCGTTAGTCACATTACACCACACCACTCGGGTCCATGCCGCCCCCCCCCCCCCCTGTCATTTCTGACTACCTTTTTTTTTTTTTACAAAAGGAGAACAGCAGCAGCACTACTGCTATTTCCGTCAGTCAGATTTGATAAAAGAGTCGGCAGGTACTGGGACCTACTGCGGCTCTAAAAGCAAGTTAGTGTGGTAACCAATGGGGAGGCTGGAGCTGCAGCTCCAGCCTCCCCCTGCTCACACCGCAACCTACCTCCCCCACCGCCAGCCGGTCAGAGTCCAGCCCATTCACGGGTTCAAATGCCAGGATCTAGTAAGACTCTTACTTATTATGGCTCAGAAGGCTTCATTAGCCCTCACTGCACCGCACAGTTTCCCAGCGCTTCCTCCTCCACTTCCTTTACCACCGTGCAAGGTGCAGTCAAACAGCCTCAGTTTTGAAAAGGCGGCCAGCTGGCTGCTTCTGCTAATCAAAGATGGGCAGTTCGTGTCCTGCAGTCTGAGTCTCAGTGCAGTGCAGTGCCCAAAACAAGGTATGCTGCACCTGCCACCACCACCTAAAAACTATAATAATTAAATTGTTCTGGGGTGCCTTCCAGGCTCCCATAACTAATGGAACACTTCAAGGCCCAATCAGCCTTTTCATCGGGGTGTAACATTGACAATAAACCAGGTTGCGCTCTAATCATTACCTGATGGCGTATTCTGTGAGGCCAAGCCTCCTGTGATACCACAACCCTTATCTGGGAGCACACGTGCCTTAGGTGCGTGTAAATATAACTATTACCGTTCCCCTATCATGGTGCCCCCCCTTTCATTTTCTTCTGGATCCACCCCTGAGTGTGTCCATCTATCTCCTACTGCTGGCGAAGCAACAAGTGAGTTACTGTACCTCAGCGTCTCCTCACTTTCCTCTACAGCTGGCTCCAATACCGAGAAGTCCCACTTCAAAGTGTTCACATCACAAGAGCAGGAGGTGGGCCTGAGCACACGGGGAACAGACTGACTGATCAGCACCATCTGCTGTAATGTACACAGCGGCCAGCATAGCAGGTGTCTGAGGATACAACGGCGGCCGGCTAATCAGGGTGGATGCAGATGGTGTCCCCACAGGGCAAATGCACCATCTGCCAACACCTAGTTATGGCCCTGATTATACCCACAAGCCACATGCACAGCTGCAGGAAAACCATATCACACAGGAAAACCATATCACACATGCCATGCTAGTATAAACACTTTTAAACATTATACATTAATTGGATGTAATTCAATAATCTTGCAGACGAAGCTCCAGAGGCGGACTCACACAGTTCTTAAGCTTTGCTGCACAGTCCTGGAGATCGTTCTCTGACAGGACCAGTCTGGTCAGTGTCCGGTTTGTAGTAATAACAGAGAGGAGATCATCACAGCAGGAGGGGGTCAGACCACAGTCCTGTAACCTGATGGGAGATGAGGGATCTGTATTAATATTTTTTTTTTTTCATTATGAATCTCACACTCAGCATAAATTTATAACTGAAAGAATCTAACCATGTGAAGTCACTCTTGCCTAGATTTGTATGTATCCCTGCCTGAAGTGCCCAGAGGGGAGGTCCAAGGGGCAACCATCACCATGACTCCATCCACTTCACAGGGGAGATCAATGGCCTCTGAATAGCGATAATTAATTTTTGCATTAGACATTTCCCAACCATGAAATTTTATATTAACGCCCCCAACCCGTATTATTAGCCAGGTATTCCCATTGTCTGCTTTAGAAACAATACACAGTTTAGTAAAACAACATCTCCACACATCAGGACTTCATAAGGAGCAGAGTTACACCCAAAAAGGCCATTTCTGTGCAGGTCAGGGTGGAAGTTGGGCTGATTGGGGAGAGTTTGGGTGCATCAGGGTAGGGGCTGATTTTGTACTGTATTCACATGTATAAATTAGATTATATGCATTTGTCTATTTCTATTTTTAAATCCACTATTTATCTGATCTCATATATTACAGCTCACATCATATATGATTGTCAACATATGGAAAGAAATTGTATTAACTCAATATGCATCTATGTTTGGCAGTCTCTGGATAGACCTGAAAATGAGCCTGGTGAGAACGGTAACAAACACCACCTCAGAGTCCACCTACCAACACTAGATCCTCCCCAACCTACCAACACTAGATAATCCCCAACCTACCAACACTAGATCCTCCGCAACATACCAACACTAGATCCTCCCCAACCTAACACTATATCCACCCCAACCTACTAACACTATATCCTCCCCAACCTAACACTATATCCTCCCCAACCTACCAACACTATATCTTCCCCAACCTACTAACACTATATCCTCCCCAACCTACCAACACTATATCTTCCCCAACCTACTAACACTATATCCTCCCCAACCTACTAACACAATATCCTCCCCAACCTACCAACACTATATCCTACCCAACCTATTTACACTATTTCCTCCCGTACCTACTAACACTATATCCTCCTCAATCTACTAACGCTATATCTCCCCAACCTACCAACACTATATCCTCCCCAACCTACTAACGCTATATCCTCCTCAACCTACTAACGCTATATCCTCCTCAATCTACTGACACTATATCTTCCCCAACCTACCAACACTATTTCCTCCCCAACATACTAACACTATATCCTCCCCAACCTACTAACGCTATATCCTCCTCAATCTACTAACGCTATATCCTCCCCAACCTGCCAACAATATATCCTAACCAACCTACCAACGCTATATCCTCCTCAATCTACTAACACTATATCCTCCCCAACCTACTAACATTATATCCTCTCCAATCTACGAACACCATTTCCTCCCCAATCTACTAACGCTATATCCTCCCCAACCTACTAACACTATTTCCTTCCCAACCTACTAACACTATATCCTCCCCAACCTACTAATGCTATATCCTCCTCAATCTACTAACACTATATCCTCCCCAACCTACCAACACTATATTCTCCCCAACCTACTATCGCTATATCCTCCTCAATCTACTAACACTATATCCTCCCCAACCTACTAACACTATATCCTCCCCAACCTACTAACACCATATCCTCCCCAATCTACTAACGCTATATCCTCCTCAATCTACTAACACTATATCTTCCCCATCCTACTAATACTATATCCTCCCCAACCTACTAACTCAATATCCTTCCTAACCTACTAACACTATATCCTCCTCAATCTACTAACACTATATCCTCCCCAACCTACTAACACTATATCCTCCCTAACCTACTAACACTATATCCTCCTCAATCTACTAACACTATATCCTCCCCAACCTACTAACACTATATCCTCTCCAATCTACTAACACTATTTCCTCCCCAACCTACCAACACTATATCTTCCCCAACCTACTAACACTATATCCTCCCCAACCTACTAACACTAAATCCTCCCCAACCTACCAACACTATATCATACCAACCTACCAACACTATATCCTCCCCAACCTACTAACACTATATCCTCCCCAACCTACTAACACTATATCCTCCCCACCCTACCAACACTATATCCTCCCCAACCTACCAACACTATATCCTCCCCATTCTAACACTATATCCTCCCCAACCTACCAACGCTATATCCTCCCCAACCTACCAACACTATTTCCTCCCGTACCTACTAACACTATATCCTCCTCAATCTACTAACGCTATATCTCCCCAACCTACCAACACTATATCCTCCCCAACCTACTAATGCTATATCCTCCTCAACCTACTAACACTATATCCTCCTCAATCTACTAACACGATATCTTCCCCAACCTACCAACACTATTTCCTCCCCAACTTACTAACACTATATCCTCCCCAACCTACTAACGTTATATCCTCCTCAATATACTAACGCTATATCCTCCCCAACCTGCCAACAATATATCCTCCCCAACCTACTAACGCTATATCCTCCTCAATCTAATTACACTATATCCTCCCCAACCTACTAACGTTATATCCTCTCCAATCTACTAACACCTTTTCCTCCCCAATCTACTAACGCTATATCTTCCCCAACCTACTAACACTATTTCCTTCCCAACCTACTAACACTATATCCTCCCCAACCTACTAATGCTATATCCTCCTCAATCTACTAACACTATATCCTCCCCAACCTACCAACACTATATTCTCCCCAACCTACTAACGCTATATCCTCCTCAATTTACTAACACTATATCCTCTTCAACCTACTAACACTATATCCTCTCCAATCTACTAACACTATATCCTCCCCAACCTACTAACACCATATCCTCCCCAATCTACTAACACCATATCCTCCCCATTCTACTAACGCTATATCCTCCTCAATCTACTAACACTATATCTTCCCCATCCTACTAACACTATATCCTCCCCAACCTACTAACTCAATATCCTCCCTAACCTACTAACACTATATCCTCCTCAATCTACTAATACTCTATCCTTCCCAACCTACTAACACTATATCCTCCCTAACCTACTAACACTATATCCTCCTCAATCTACTAACACTATATCCTCCCCAATCTACTAACACTGTATCTTCCCCAATCTACTAACACTATATCGTCCCCAACCTACTAACACTATATCCTCCCCAACCTACTAACACAATATCCTCCCCAACCTACCAACACTATATCCTACCCAACCTACTTACACTATTTCCTCCCGTACCTACTAACACTATATCCTCCTCAATCTACTAACGCTATATCTCCCCAACCTACCAACACTATATCCTCCCCAACCTACTAACGCTATATCCTCCTCAACCTACTAACGCTATATCCTCCTCAATCTACTGACACTATATCTTCCCCAACCTACCAACACTATTTCCTCCCCAACATACTAACACTATATCCTCCCCAACCTACTAACGCTATATCCTCCTCAATCTACTAGCGCTATATCCTCCCCAACCTGCCAACAATATATCCTAACCAACCTACCAACGCTATATCCTCCTCAATCTACTAACACTATATCCTCCCCAACCTACTAACATTATATCCTCTCCAATCTACTAACACCATTTCCTCCCCAATCTACTAACGCTATATCCTCCTCAATCTACTAACACTATATCTTCCCCAACCTACTAACACTATTTCCTTCCCAACCTACTAACACTATATCCTCCCCAACCTACTAATGCTATATCCTCCTCAATCTACTAACACTATATCCTCCCCAACCTACCAACACTATATTCTCCCCAACCTACTATCGCTATATCCTCCTCAATCTACTAACACTATATCCTCCCCAACCTACTAACACTATATCCTCCCCAACCTACTAACACCATATCCTCCCCAATCTACTAACGCTATATCCTCCTCAATCTACTAACACTATATCTTCCCCATCCTACTAATACTATATCCTCCCCAACCTACTAACTCAATATCCTTCCTAACCTACTAACACTATATCCTCCTCAATCTACTAACACTATATCCTCCCCAACCTACTAACACTATATCCTCCCTAACCTACTAACACTATATCCTCCTCAATCTACTAACACTATATCCTCCCCAACCTACTAACACTATATCCTCTCCAATCTACTAACACTATTTCCTCCCCAACCTACCAACACTATATCTTCCCCAACCTACTAACACTATATCCTCCCCAACCTACTAACACTAAATCCTCCCCAACCTACCAACACTATATCATACCAACCTACCAACACTATATCCTCCCCAACCTACTAACACTATATCCTCCCCAACCTACTAACACCATATCCTCCCCAATCTACTAACGCTATATCCTCCTCAATCTACTAACACTATATCTTCCCCATCCTACTAACACTATATCCTCCCCAACCTACTAACTCAATATCCTCCCTAACCTACTAACACTATATCCTCCTCAATCTACTAACACTCTATCCTTCCCAACCTACTAACACTATATCCTCCCTAACCTACTAACACTATATCCTCCTCAATCTACTAACACTATATCCTCCCCAATCTACTAACACTATAGCTTCCCCAATCTACTAACACTATATCCTCCCCAACCTACTAACACTGTATCTTCCCCAATCTACTAACACTATATCGTCCCCAACCTACTAACACTATATCCTCCCCAACCTACTGACACTATATCCTCCCCAACCTACTAACACTATATCCTCAACAATCTACTAACACTATATTCTCCCCAACCTACTAACACTATATCCTCCCCAACCTACTAACACTATATCCTCAACAATCTACTAACACTATATTCTCCCCAACCTACTAACACTATATCCTCCCCAAACTACTAACACTATATCCTCCCCAACCTACTAACACTATATCCTCCCCAACCTACTAACACTATATCTTCCCCTTCATTCATTTAAATTTCCTTAGAATTGGCAATTAATGTGAAACTGGGATACTTATTATGTAGCCTCTTCCATAAGCCCACAGTTCAAAATACATTGCTATTGGCAACAACAAATCATCTGCCTGCTTTGGAAAACAATTTACCAGTCTCCCAGTTCCTTAGGTTATTTCCTGAATAATTTCAATACAGAAATAATGGAACAGCAACAAAGAGGTGGAGCGTCTATTCATACAGAGGGGCTGTCAGAAGAGGGTCAGTGACAATCAGGGCTGTAACTGGAAGCAGTTTCATACTGGAGCATGAAGGGGCCATCAGGGGAATGCAGTGATAAGGGCCCATGTTTAGGGGTGTGGCTAGTGTACAGAGGAGGTGTGGCAAGCCACCACATTGGTTTGTCTAACCATTATAGAGTGCATGGACTGGCCCCTTGATAAACATATATACCAGATTAATAACAGCAATGCTCTGTAGAAAATACACCAATAGTCCTGTGCGTTATAATGTAACATATGTATAATGTGTAATTCAAGTGTACAGTCTGGATCCTAATCCCTAGGAGGTGGAGCCCCAGGCAGTGTCGCCCACCAGGGGTTTCCCCTGTACCCCTGTGGGCCAGTCCAACCCTGACTGGAAGGACATCCCGCAGCTGATAGAGCTCCTGCAGAGCTACCCAGGTATACACCCTTCAGACTGTAGAGTAGCCCGGAGAGACCTAAGAAAGCTATGGGCAGTGTTCTTCTTTTTATTCCAAAAATCACACGCCCCTCCGGGTCTTCAATTCATTCATATACAGTATATTATAAAGTAGTACAAGAAATAGACCAACATTTCATGGCTTCACCATAGCATTTACTTCAGAGTAATGTTGGCCTAGTTCTTATTCTACTTAGAATGACAGACATGTGGCATGAAATCCAACCCAGTTCCTATATCTATAATATCTACCAATATACAGTACTAAGCCTCTACATTATGCACAGGTATCTCCAACTTAACCAGACATTATAACATTATAATCCAAATATACATATACAGATGACACCGTTATTATCAAAGCAGTGGCGGAACTAGTGAGCGGTGAACCCAGGTGCAACAAAATGCTTTGCCCCCCCCCCCCCCCCCCATCCCATCCAAGTCCACCCCCTCACCCCTGGAGAGGATCTGGTGAGGGGGACCTGCTCAGGGCCAGAGAAATGGATACCTAGCAACAGTGCCGTAACTACACGTTTTAGCACTGTGTGCAAGAAACAGCATCGGAGCTCCACGTCTGCATGCAAAAATACATAGGGGCGTGGCTTTGTGGGGGAGGGGTGTGGCCCCAAAATAATACAAATTCATAAAACGGTGCACAGTAGTCTCCATTATTCAAATTACGCCGCAGAGTAGCACAACTATACCAGGTAGAGACCCTTTTACACCTTACGGCGTACAGATTCCCCTTTTTACACATTACGGCAGATAGCGTCCCCTTTTTACATATTACGGCAGACAGCGTCCCCTTTTTACACATAACGGCAGACAGCGTCCCCCTTTTTACACATAACGGCAGACAGCATGCCCTTTTTACACATAACGGCAGACAGCGTCCCCATTTTTACATATAACAGCAGACAGCGTGCCCTTTTTACACATAACGGCAGACAGCGTCCCCCTTTTTACACATAACGGCAGACAGCATGCCCTTTTTACACATAACGGCAGACAGCATGCACTTTTTACACATTACGGCAGACAGCGTGCCCTTGTTACACATAGCGGCAGACAGCGTACACTTTTTACACATAATGGCAGACAGCATGCCCTTGTTACACATAGCGGCAGACAGCGTGCACTTTTTACACAAAACGGCAGACAGCGTGCCCTTGTTACATATTACGGCAGACTGCGTGCCCTTGTTACACATTACGGCAGGCAGATTCCCCCATTTTACACATTACGGCAGACAGTCCCCCTTTTTGGAAAGAAAGGAAAGAAAGGAAAGAAAGGAAGACAGAAAGAATGTATTATACTTACTCTCTCCGCTGGCTCAGGTTCCTCGGTGCAGCTTCCGGCAGAGATCACGATTCCCGGGCAGGAGAGAAGGAGGAGGAGGGAGATGGAGGAGGGATCCGCAGCAGCGCTGTGTTATTGGTGGAGGCGCTGCTGCTGCAGTCCCAGTCCTTCACCATAGGCTGTTCTCCGCCACTGTGAATGCTGGGATTCGCTTCACAGCGGCGGATGACAGCCTATAGTGAAGCAGAGGGACAGCAGCAGCAGCGCCTCAACAAATAAAACAGCACTGCTGCAGCTCCCTCCCCCACCTCCCTCCTCCTCCTACCCCCGTGTCTGCTGTGCTCCTCTCCCGGCGGCTATGTGCTGCGGGCAGCGGTTGCCCGCAGCACACAGCGGCATGTAATGAGAGTATGACTCATTACATGCTTTGGGCCCCTGGACAGTGGCGGGCCCCAGTGCAACGCACTGGTTGCACTGGCGGTAGTGACACCTCTGTATCAAAGCTTGGTCCTCGTAACCCACAAGAAACTTACCATCATGTCTGTGTATATATATATATATATATATATATATATATATAAAACACAAAAAAAAATTATCCTTATCTTGCGCCTAAAGGAAAAGAGCAGCACTACAGGTGAGATCTCCGTTGCCAAATCTCAAACTTACATAAACAGAAAAAACAATTCCAGAGTGCGCTAAAGTTCTTGTAAAGATTGAACGGTTGTCCTTCCAAATGGATATATCTTATACTGTAGAAGATGGGGTTTTCTGGATTCCTACAGTGGATAACCCCTCACCAAAAAGTCACCCAAACAAACAATTAGAATAAAATTATTTAATAACAAAATGAATTCATAAAAAGCCTTATACAGAAGGTCTTATGAACTATTGTACATGAAAACAAATTATTTTATGATTCCATAAATATCCAGTAGGTGATATGGATGTACGAACTCCCTCACCTTACATGGTGTAAACTTGGTACAAGGGAGCGTTATCCTCAACTGGATTACTGATTTGTAGCTGATAAACCCAATGCGTTTCGTCTATTTGACTTCATCAGGGGTAGCTTGTTTGGGGACATAAAAAAACTAATTATAATTCTTGAAAAAACTGATATTCTTAGGGTATAATATTAAGTGAAAAAAAGGAAATTAATGAGCACCTACCAAAAATGTTAGGATCAAAATATTACATCAATAGTTCTGCAGTAAAGATGTTTTTAAAACAACCTAAGTAAAAAGAAGACTCATTGTGAGGGGTTGTGCCTTCCTTCAACTAAAAAACTGCTGTGAATAAATGGAATGAAATAAAGTACCTTTATATAAAGGCAAGCTCTTCATATATAAAAGGAACATGGACCTAAAAAAGTGGCTTCCCACTTTGACTCTAAAAAGAGCCTTTCCATCTTTAGTACTGGATCACCCTGCCAAAATAGAGTGAAAATGGGCCATGTACTATATGATTAGCTGAGAAAAAAAGATTTATGAGTATACTGAAAACAATAAAAATAAAGATGAAAAAGGTACTCCAAAGGCACATACCTAAAACCATGTACTGATTCAGTGCAATGGAAAAATATTTTTTTTTATATATATATAGATACGGAAGCATCTGCAAAAAAAGGGGACATAATTTGGTTTGCATAAGGTGTATCAGCTATTACAATTTTCATCAGCAAAGAATACAGAAAGTATATACATACCAAAAGGTATATCCAGAGTAAAGATAATTATTAATAAACTGGAACTTCCAAAAGGACCCAGAGCTGTATCTTAAAATAAAAGATAATTTAACTATTGTAACATATAAGTACAATCATTTTAAGATAATGATTTAACTGCAGCCTTTAAACACAAATGTATCAGAAAAAAGCACTCACCATAAAGGATCTCCTAACTTGGAACCATGGGTGTGGAAATTTCAGACTGAAATGCCTCTCACCCTGGCTGCTATTTAAACTCCTAGTGTGATTACATCATTTCCCTTAATTAGCTGCATTTTGCATTACTGCTGACTAATAAAACTTATGTTTAAATTTACTACAACGAGGCTTAGTGGTCTGTTTAAAAAACCTAGATGTCCTGTGTAAAATAGGGATCATTCTTATGCTACAACATATTGGCAAAAAAATCTCTATTTGAAGTTAAACCAGACTGAAAATGACTTCAGCTGGTAAGGAACTAATGATTCTGGTATGCGTTTCAGCTCGAACGCATCACATGCCCGGAAATACATTTCTATCTCCTTCAGAACAGGGAAGAATAGTATGCCTGCATTGCATAGCCAAACTGCGCCCCCATCGGTCACCTGACGAGAACCGCGTTGATGCCACGGACTCTGTCAGCGCGCCGGGCTTAGTGTCTCCGGCGTTGCTTGCGTCACAGACCCCAGCTCATTAGATGACGAATCAACATATACGAAGCTCAGGGAGGACCCCACAGCAGCATTAAAGGAAGATTTACGAGTCTTGCTATATGATGCTCAGCGTAACAAAGTAATTTGTAAAAAATAAATGGATTATTTATGGGTAGAACATCCAACTACGGCCATTTTTTATCATCTCCCAAAAGTCCATAAGAGCTTGCAGTCACCTCCAGGGAGGCCAATCATCTCTGGATTTGATTCTTTGACTGCAAATCTCTCTCACTTTATTGATTTAAAATTGCAGCCTTTTGTTAAAGCCATACCTTCCTACTTAAAGGACTCTACAAGTTTACTACAATGGTTGGACAAATACACGTGGTCAGTTGAGGACAGATGGCTGACTATCGATTTCCAAGCCCTCTACTCCTCCATCCCACATACCAAGGGAATGGAGGCAGTAAAATAATTTCTGATGGGTGACTTGGAGAAGTCCCAAGTAGAAACTAATTTTATTATGAATAGAATAGCTTTCATTATAAAACATAATTATTTTCAATTTCAAGACTCCCGCTACCTCCAGCAGCAGGGGACTGCAATGGGAACTAAATTTGCCCCATCGTATGCGAACCTGCTGATGGGGGTGTGGGAGGAAACTTTCATTTATGGAATTGATTTTGAGAAAGAACATATTAAAGTCTACCGTAGATATATAGATGATTTGATTATCATATGGAAGGGAGATGAACAGAGTGTAGATCAGTTCATGAGCCATCTGCAAATGAATCCCTTCAATTTAAAGTTCACCTTCAGAACAGATCTTACCAAAATTGACTATTTGGATCTCAAGTTGGTGAGTGAAGTAGGAAAAGTAGTGAAGACATCCACTTTCTTTAAAGAAGTAGACGCAAACAATTTTATTCCAGTGTCAAGCTGCCACCATCCAATTTGGATAGATGGAGTTCCATACTCGCAGTTCCTTAGGCTAAGAAAAAGTGCAGTGAATTCAGCGAATTCATAACACAAGCAGAAGTTCTCAAGGACAGATTTCTAGCACAAGGTTATAATCCAACCAAAGTGGAGGAGGCCTTGCAGAGAGTGATTAATGTTACTAGAACCAGTCTCCTGGACCAAAACAGGATACAAAAAGATAAGAAGTTGAATAAGTGTAGACCCTTTATAACACAATTTAATAGGGAAAACAGATTAATAGCAAAGATTTTGGAAAAACATTGGCCTATTTTATTAAAAGACACTATACTTGGGCCATCATTACCTCTGAAAACGCAATTAGTATTTAAAAGGGCTAGTAATTTAAAGAATATCTTAGCCCCTAGTAGGTTACGTTCTAGGAGTGTAACAAAACAGTTAGAGAATGGTTCCTCCTTTTTGAAAACAAATGTTGGATGCTTCCCTTGCAAGCATATGGAAAAAACTTCCTTTTCATGGATTCATGAAAATGGGTTTAAGTATACTTTAAGAGAGAGAGTGAATTGCAACAGTGAATTCGTAATCTACAGAATTACATGTAGTTGCAATTTAATGTACGTCGACAAAACTAAAAGAAATGTTAAACTTAGAATACAAGAGCACTTGCGAGGAATAAAGAACAAGGTCACCAATCACAGCTTGCCACATAATTTTTCAGAAATACACAAATCTAATCCTAAAGATTTGAAGTTCACAATTCTTGAATTAGTTAAATTGGGACCAAGGGGAGGGGATAGGGAACTTATGCTATCTAGAAGAGAATCTTTTTGGATTTTCACCCTGAATACCCTCTCTCCCAAAGGGCTCAATGAAAGCATAGACATTGGGGTATATTTACTAACATTCTTAATTTTCCGTTTGAGGTCAAAGTTCAATCACGAATGACATCGAAAGTGTAAAATTGCAACTTTTTGAATTGATTACGACTAATTTACTAAGCTGTCGTATTCTGCATTTTCGTTTGTTCCGATGTCAATGTCATTAGTTTTTTTCCCTGTGCTTTACGGCAGTGATTAGCAAAACACTGCCAACTTTAACACAATGAATCACGTCCGGATCTGTGAGATCCGTGCTGGGGTTCATTGTGCATTTAAAAAAAATAAAAAATAGTGTAAAACAAAAAAAAAAATTGCGTGGGGTCCCCCCTCCTAAGCATAACCAGCCTCGGGCTCTTTGAGCCGGTCCTGGTTGCAGAAATATGGGGAAAAAATGGACAGGGGTTCCCCCATATTTAAACAACCAGCACCGAGCTCTGCGCCTGGTCCTGGTTCCAAAAATACGGGGGACAAAAAGCGTAGGGGTCCCCCGTATTTTTTAAACCAGCACCGGGCTCCACTAGCTGAACAGATAATGCCACAGCCGGGGGTCACTTTTATACAGTGCCCTGCGGCCGTGGCATCAAATATTCAACTAGTCACCCCTGGCCGGGGTACCCTGGGGGAGTGGGGACCCCTTCAATCAAGGGGTCCCCCCCCAGCCACCCAAGGGCCAGGGGTGAAGCCCGAGGCTGTCTCCCCCATCCAATGGGCTGCGGATGGGGGGCTGATAGCCTTTTGGGATAGTTATGAATATTGTTTTTAGTAGCAGTACTACAAGTCCCAGCAAGCCTCCCCCGCAAGCTGGTACTTGGAGAACCACAAGTACCAGCATGCGACGGAAAAACTGGGCCGCTGGTACCTGTAGAACTGCTACTAAAAAAATACCCCAAAAATGACAACACACACTCACCTTGAAAGTAAAGTTTTAATACATCCATCCACACAAACATATACACATACTTACCTTATGTTCACACGCAGGTCGGTCCTCTTCTCCAGTAGAATCCATGGTGTACCTGTTGAAAAAATTATACTCACCAAATCCTGTGTAGAAGGCTCCTCGGATAATCCAGTTGTAATCCACGTACTTGGAAAAAATAAAAAAACGCAGACCCGACCTCGCACTGAAAGGGGCCCCATGTTTTCACATGGGACCCCTTTCCCCGAATGCCAGAAACCCCTTCTGACTTCTAAGTGGGTTTCTTCAGCCAATCAGGGAGCGCCACGTTGTGGCACCCTCCTGATCGGCTGTGTGCTCCTGTACTGACTGACAGGCGGCACACGGCAGTGTTACAATGTAGCGCCTATGTGCTCCATTGTAACCAACGGTGGGAACTTTCTGCTCAGCGGTTGACCGAAAGTGACCTCACCGCTGAGCAAAAAGTTCCCACCATTGGTTACAATGGAGCGCACAGGCGCTACATTGTAACACTGCCGTGTGCCGCCTGTCAGTCAGTACAGGAGCACACAGCCGATCAGGAGGGTGCCACAACGTGGCGCTCCCTGATTGGCTGAAGAAACCCACTTAGACAGAAGTCAGAGGGGGTTTCTGGCATTCGGGGAAAGGGGTCCCATGTGAAAACATGGGGCCCCTTTCAGTGCGAGGTCGGTCTGCGTTTTTTTATTTTTTCCAAGTACGTGGATTACAACTGGATTACTTGAGGAGCCTTCTACACAGGATTTGGTGAGTATAATTTTTTCAACAGGTACACCATGGATTCTACTGGAGAAGAGGACCGACCTGCGTGTGAACATAAGGTAAGTATGTGTATATGTTTGTGTGGATGGATGTATTAAAACTTTACTTTCAAGGTGTGTGTGTGTTGTCATTTTTGGGGTATTTTTTTAGTAGTAGTTCTACAGGTACCAGCGGCCCAGTTTTTCTGCCGCATGCTGGTACTTATGGTTCTCCAAGTACCAGCTTGCGGGGAGGCTTGCTGGGACTTGTAGTACTGCTACTAAAAACAATATTCATAACTATCCCAAAAGGCTATCAGCCCCCCATCCGCAGCCCATTGGATGGGGGGGACAGCCTCGGGCTTCACCCCTGGCCCTTGGGTGGATGGGGGGGGACCCCTTGATTGAAGGGGTCCCCACTCCCCCAGGGTACCCCGGCCAGGGGTGACTAGTTGGATATTTGATACCACGGCCGCAGGGCACTGTATAAAAGTGACCCCCGGCTGTGGCATTATCTGTCCAGCTAGTGGAGCCCGGTGCTGGTTTCAAAAATACGGGGGACCCCTACGCTTTTTGTCCCCCGTATTTTTGGAACCAGGACCAGGCGCAGAGCCCGATGCTGGTTGCTTAAATATGGGGGAACCCCTGTCCATTTTTTTCCCATATTTCTGCAACCAGGATCGGCTCAAAGAGCCCGAGGCTGGTTTGCCTTAGGAGGGGGGAGCCCACGCAATTTTTTTTGTGAAAATTAGCACTTTCCCACCCCTTCCCACTGATATACATGCACGGATCTCATGGATCCGTGCATGCCTATCCAATCACGGCTCAAAAAAGCAGGTCTGGTTTTTTTTAGCACTTATTTACGATTTGTAATTTTTCACGGCAGTGTTTGGCTATTTTGAGATTTGCACTTTTTAGTAAATGACCGAATTCTGCTAATTTGCTGGCGTATTTGACCGATGGTGTATTCATTCGTATTTTTTTTCTTGGACTTCCAAAAAAATATGAATGCCCTCATCACTGCCGTGATTTGAGTTTAGTAAATGACCGAGATGACACTTTGAAGAAAAAACGGCATCTCGGTCAAAATCGGGATCTTAGTAAATATACCCCATTGTGTCATTTCTGTAAAAATGACTTCCTCACAGATAACAATAAATAAGAATTTACTTACCGATAATTCTATTTCTCGGAGTCCGTAGTGGATGCTGGGGTTCCTGAAAGGACCATGGGGAATAGCGGCTCCGCAGGAGACAGGGCACAAAAAGTAAAGCTTTTCCAGATCAGGTGGTGTGCACTGGCTCCTCCCCCTATGACCCTCCTCCAGACTCCAGTTAGGTACTGTGCCCGGACGAGCGTACACAATAAGGGAGGATTTTGAATCCCTGGTAAGACTCATACCAGCCACACCAATCACACTGTACAACCTGTGATCTGAACCCAGTTAACAGTATGATAACAGAGGAGCCTCTGAAAG
Source organism: Pseudophryne corroboree (assembly GCF_028390025.1). Lineage (NCBI taxonomy): Eukaryota > Metazoa > Chordata > Amphibia > Anura > Myobatrachidae > Pseudophryne > Pseudophryne corroboree. The sequence goes on along the minus strand of NC_086446.1, from coordinate 56,403,338 downwards.
ATGGCTCACCGAATTAGTTAGCAATAACTACGTACAAGTATTGCAGATAATCCGCACTTGGGATGGGCGCCCAGCATCCACTACGGACTCCGAGAAATAGAATTATCGGTAAGTAAATTCTTATTTTCTCTATCGTCCTAGTGGATGCTGGGGTTCCTGAAAGGACCATGGGGATTATACCAAAGCTCCCAAAACGGGCGGGAGAGTGCGGATGACTCTGCAGCACCGAATGAGAGAATTCCATGTCCTCTTTTGCCAGGGTATCATATTTGTAGAAATTTACAAACGTGTTCTCCCCCGACCACGTAGCTGCTCGGCAGAGTTGTAATGCCGAGACCCCTCGGGCAGCCGCCCAAGATGAGCCCACCTTCCTTGTGGAATGGGCCTTAACAGATTTAGGCTGTGGCATGCCTGCCACAGAATATGCAAGTTGAATTGTGCTACAAATCCAACGAGCAATCGACTGCTTAGAAGCAGGAGCACCCAGCTTGTTGGGTACATACAGGATAAACAGCAAGTCAGATTTCCTGACTCCAGCCGACCTGGAAACTATATTTTCAGGGCCCTGACAACATCCAGCAACTTGGAGTCCTCCAAGTCCCTAGTAACCGCAGGTACCACAATAAGCTGGTTCAGGTGAAACGCTGACACCACCTTAAGGAGAAACTGGGGACGAGTCCGCAGCTTTACTCTGTCCGAATGGACAATCAGATATGGCTTTGTGAGACACAGCCGCCAATTCTGACACTCACCTGGCCGAGGCCAGGACCAACAACATGGTCACTTACCATGTGAGATATAACAAATCCACAGATTTGAGTTGTTTAAAACAATGTGATTTTAGGAATCCCAAAACTACATTGAGATCGCCCAGTGTCACTGGAGACATCGAAGGGGGTTGTAGTACTCCCTTAACAAACTTCTGGACTTCAGTAACTGAAGCCACTTTCTTTCTGGAAGAAAATCGACAGGCCGAAATTTTGAACCTTAATGGACCCCAATTTTAGGCCCATAGACACTCCTGTTTGCAGGAAATGTAGGAATTAACCTAGTTGAAATTCTTCCGTGGAGCCTTCCTGGCCTCACACTATGGAACATATATTTTCACCTAAGCGGTGATAATGTTGTGCGGTCACCTCCTTCCTGGCTCTGATCATGGTAGGGATGACCTCTTGCGGAATGCCTTTTTCCCTTAGGATCCGGCGTTCCCCCGCCCTGGCGTCAACGCAGCTGCGGTAAGTCTTGGAACAGACATGATTCTTGCTGAATCAAGATCCTTCCTAGTATCTCTTGAAGTTCCGGGTACCAAGTCCTTCTTGGCCAAACCGGAGCCACGAGTATAGTTCTTACTCCTCTTCTTCCTATCATTTTCCATACACTGGGTATGAAAAACAGAGGAGGGAACACATACACCGACTGGTACACCCACGGTGTTACCAGAGCGTCCCAGCTATTGCCTGAGGGTCTCTAGACCTGGCGCTTATGTGGGACGCCAGCATAACCACCTTTGGTCTTTCCCAATGGTTTACAATCATGTGGAAACTTCCAGATGAAGTTCACACTTTTCCGGGTGGAATTCATTCATGCTGAGGAAATCTTCCCAGTCGTCCACTCCCGGAATGAACACTGCTGACAGTGTTATCACATGATCTTTCGCCCAGCGAAGAATCCTTGCAGTCATTGCCCTCCTGCTTCTTGTGCCGCCCCGTCTGTTTACGTGGGCGACTGCCATGATGATGTCCTACTGGATCAGCACCGGTTGACTTTGAAGCAGAGGTCTTCCTAGGCTCAGAGCAGTGTAACTTGCCCTTAGCTCCAGTATATTCATGTGGAGAGAAATCTCCAGACTTGACCACACCTCCTTGGAAATTTCTTCCCTGTGTGGCTGCTCCCCAGCCCCTCAGGCTGGCATCTGTGGTCAGCAGAACACAGTCCTGAAAGCTGAATGTGCTGCCCTCTAGAAGATGAGCACTCTGCAGCCCCCACAGAAAAAACACCCTTGTCCTTGGAGACAGGGTTATACGCTGATGCATCTGAAGATGCGATCCGGACCATTCGTCCAGCAAATCTCCCTGAAAAAGTTTTGCGTGAGATCTGCCGAATGGAATCGCTTCGTAAGAAGCCACCATTTTTCCCAGGCCTCCTGTGCATTAATGCACTGATACTTGGCCTGGTTTTAGGAGGTTTCTGACTAGGTCGGATAACTCCCTGGCTTTCCCCTCCAGGAGAAATACCTTTTTCTGGACTATGCCCAGAATCATTCCTAGGAACAGCAGACGTATCATCGGAAAAACAGCTGCGATTTTTGGAATATTTAGAATCCACTCGTGCTATCGTAGAACTACTTTAGATAGTTCTTTTCCGACCTCCAACTGTTCTCTGGAACTTGCCCCTTTCAGGATATCGTCCAAGTAAGGGATAATTAAGATGCCCTTTTCTTTGAAGAGAATCATCTTTTCGGCCATTACCTTGGTAAAGGCCCGGGGTGCCGTGGATAATTCAACGGCAACTTTTGAAACTGATATTGACAGTTCTGTATCACGAACCCGATGTACCCTTGTTGAGAAGGGCAAATTTGGACATGGAGGTAATCCTTGATGTCCAGGGACACCATATAGTCCCCTTCTTTCCGGTTCGCTATCACTGCTCTGAGTGACTCCATCTTGATTTGAACCTTTATGTAAGTGTTCAAAGATTTTAGATTTAGACTATGTCTCACCAAGCCGTCTGGCTTCAGTACCACAATATAGTGTGGAATACTAATACCCTTTTCCTTGTTGTAGGAGGGGTACTTTGATTAACACCTGCTGGAAATACAGCTTGTGAATTTTTTCCCAATACTGCCTCCCTGTTGGAGGGAGCCATTGGTAACGCAGACTTCAGGAACCTGCGAGGAAAAGATGTCTCGACTCTCCAATCTGTACCCCTGGGATAATACTAGTACGATCCAGGGGTCAACTTGCGAGTGATCCCACTGCGCGTTGAGACTCTTGAGACTACACCCCCACCTAACCTGAGTCCGCTTACACGGCCCCAGCGTCATGCTGGGGACTTGGCAGACGCGGTGGAGGGCTTCCTTTCCTGGGAAGTGGCTGTCTGCTGCAGTCTACTTCCCTTTCCTCTATGTCTGGGCAGATATGACTGGCCTTTTGCCCGCTTGCCCTCATGGGAACGGAAGGATTGAGGCTGAAAAGACGGTGTCTGTTTCTGCTGAGATGTAACTTGGGGTAAAAAGGTTGGATTTCCAGCTGTTGCCGAGACCCCCAGGTCCGTTGGACCGACCCCAAATAACTCTTTCCCTTTATACGGCCATAGTTCCATGTGTCGTATGGGATATGTATCACCTGACCACTGTCGTGTCCATGACATCTTCTGGGAGATATGGACCACGCACTTATTTTGATGCCAGAGTGCACATATCCCTCTGTGCATCTCGCATACATAAATATATAATGCATCCTATTAAATGCTCTATATCAATCAAATATTTTCAGTCAGGGAAACCGACCAAGCCAACCCAGCACTGCATCTCCAGGCTGATGGCGATCGCTGGTCGCAGTATAACCACATTATGTGTGTATATACTTTTTAGGATATTTTTCCAGCTGCCTATCAGCTGGCTCCTTGAGGGCGGCCGTATCTGGAGACGGTAACGCCACTTGATAAGCGTGTGAGCGCCTTATTCACCCTAAGGGGTGTTTCCCAACGCGCCCTAACTTCTGGCGGGAAAGGGTATAACGCCAATATTTGCTATCGGGGTAAACCCACGCATCATCACACACTTCATTTTATTTTATCTGATTCAGGAAAAACTACAGGTAGTTTTTTCACTCCCACATAATACCCTTTTTTGTGGTACTTGTAGTATCAGAAATATGTAACACCTCCTTCATTGCCCTTAACGTGTGGCCCTAATAAGGAATACGTTTGTTTATTCACCGTCGACACTGGATTCAGTGTCGGTGTCTGTGTCTGTGTCGACCGACTGAGGTAAATGGGCGTTTTTAAAGCCCCTGACGGTGTTTCTGAGACGCCTGGACCGGTACTAATTGTTTGTCGGCCGTCTCATGTCGTCAACCGACCTTGCAGCGTGTTGACATTCTCACGTAATTCCCTAAATAAGCCATCCATACCGGTGTCGACTCCCTAGAGAGTGACATCACCATCATAGGCAATTGCTCCGCCTCCTCCAACATCGTCCTCATACATGTCGACACACACGTACCGACACACAGCACACACACACCGGGAATGCTCTGACAGAGGACAGGACCCCACTAGCCCTTTGGAGAGACAGAGGGAGAGTTTGCCAGCACACACCAAAAAAACGCTATAATTACATAGGGACAACCTTATATAAGTGTTTCTCCCTTATAGCATCTTTAATATATTTATATCGCCAATTTAGTGCCCCCCCTCTCTGTTTAAACCCTGTTTCTGTAGTGCAGTGCAGGGGAGAGCCTGGGAGCCTTCTCTCCAGCCTTTCTGTGAGAGAAAATGGCGCTGTGTGCTGAGGAGATAGGCCCCGCCCCTTTTTCGGCGGGCTCGTCTCCCGCTATTTATTGTATTTAGGCAGGGGTTAAATATCTCCATATAGCCTCTGGGGGCTATATGTGAGGTATTTTTAGCCTTATATAGGTTTACATTTGCCTCCCAGGGCGCCCCCCCCCAGCGCCCTGCACCCTCAGTGACTGCCGTGTGAAGTGTGCTGAGAGGAAAATGGCGCACAGCTGCAGTGCTGTGCGCTACCTTTAGAAGACTGCAGGAGTCTTCAGCCGCCGATTCTGGACCTCTTCTTGCTTCAGCATCTGCGAGGGGGCCGGCGGCGCGGCTCCGGTGACTATCCAGGCTGTACCTGTGATCGTCCCTCTGGAGCTTGATGTCCAGTAGCCAAGAAGCCAATCCATCCTGCACGCAGGTGAGTTCACTTCTTCTCCCCTCTGTCCCTCGTTGCAGTGATCCTGTTGCCAGCAGGAATCACTGTAAAATAAAAAACCTAAGCTAAACTTCTCTAAGCAGCTCTTTATGAGAGCCACCTAGAATTGCACCCTTCTCGGCCGGGCACAAAAATCTAACTGGAGTCTGGAGGAGGGTCATAGGGGGAGGAGCCAGTGCACACCACCTGATCTGGAAAAGCTTTACTTTTTGTGCCCTGTCTCCTGCGGAGCCGCTATTCCCCATGGTCCTTTCAGGAACCCCAGCATCCACTAGGACGATAGAGAAAATTCTTTATGTAGAATAGTCCAATATATATAAATATTACTAATTTATTTACACTATTTAAATTTTTTAATAAACACACTATAAAAATACTTTAGTACAATTGGATTAAGTTAGTTCACCAATATTAAGTAATTACCAGCCAATTACTGGCTACCCATTTATGGTATATTCATTTATTATTATTTTTTTGTAATTATATAGTAGTTATGTTGAACACACTGAATTGTTGAAATAACTGTGTATGATTATAATTATAAGAATTATTTTCTGTTCTGTATGAAGTCTCTGCCTTGTATGAATTTAAGTGCAATTAGCTTCATGTCTTGTCGACCTAAACTTTACCATGTGAGAATTAGAACTTGACTTTACAATAGAAGAAGTGTCCTACATGTTTTGTACATTGGGCTATGTAAAATTGCAGCCTTTTAATACGAATTTTCGGAATAAATGGGGCGGAACGCAGCTATTTTCGGTTTGCGTACCAGCTAGCATATGATCTCAATACAATTCCTCTTTTCTTTAGTATAAAGATTTTCATTCGCCGCGAGACGTTCCTAGATATTATGACATCATCATCTGACGGGGCCGCGGGGTGGTCCGGGATCTGGGGGCGGCGCCGTGAGCTGGGGTCTCTGACGCAAGCGAAGCCGGAGACGCTAAGCCCGGCACGCTGACGGAGTCCGTGGCATCAACATGGTTCTCGTCAGGTGACCGATGGGGGCGCAGTTTGGCTATGCAATGCAGGCATAATATTCTTCCCTGTTCTGAAGGAGATAGAAATGTATTTCCGGGCATGTGATGCGTTCCAGCTGAAACGCATACCAGAATCATTAGTTCCTTACCAGCTGAAGTCATTTTCAGTCTGATTTAACTTCAAATAGAGATTTTTTTGCCAATAGAATGTAGCATAAGAATTATCCCTATTTTACACAGGACATCTAGGTTTATCAAACAGACCACTAAGCCTCGTTGTAGTAAATTTAAACATACGTTTTATTAGTCAGCAGTAATGCAAAATGCAGCTAATTAAGGGAAATTATGTAATCACACTAGGAGTTTAAATAGCAGCCAGGGTGAGAGGCATTTCAGTCTGAAATTTCCACATCCATAATTGCAAGTTAGGAGATCCTTTATGGTGAGTGCTTTTTTCTGATACATTTGTGTTTAAAGGCTGCAGTTAAATCATTGTCTTAAAATGATTGTACTTATATGTTACAATAGTTGAATTATCTTTTATTTTAAGATACAACTGTGGGTCCTTTTGGAAGTTCCAGTTTATTAATAATTATCTTTACTCTGGAAATACCTTTTGGTATGTATATATTTTCTGTATTCTATGCTGAGGAAAATTGTAATAGCTGATACACCTTATGCAAACCAAATTATGTCCCCTTTTTTTGCAGATGCTTCCGTATCTATATATATATATATAAAAAAATATTTTTCCATTGCACTGAATCAGTACATGGTTTTAGGTATGTGCCTTTGGAGTACCTTTTTCATCTTTATTTTTATTGTTTTCAGTATACTCATAAATCTTTTTTTCTCAGCTAATCATATAGTACATGGCCCATTTTCACTCTATTTTGGCAGGGTGATCCAGTACTAAAGATGGAAAGGCTCTTTTTAGAGTCAAAGTGGGTAAGCCACGTTTTAAGGTCCATGTTCCTTTTATATATGAAGAGCTTGCCTTTATATAAAGGTACTTTATTTCATTCCATTTATTCACAGCAGTTTTTTAGTTGAAGGAAGGCAAAACCCCTCACAATGAGTCTTCTTTTTACTTAGGTTGTTTTAAAAACATCTTTACTGCAGAACTATTCATGTAATATTTTGATCCTAACATTTTTGGTAGGTGCTCATTAATTTCCTTTTTTTCACTTAATATTATACCCTAAGAATATCATTTTTTTCAAGAATTATAATTAGTTTCTCCATGTCCCCAAACAAGCTACCCCTGATGAAGTCAAATAGACGAAACGCGTTGGGTTTATCAGCTACAAATCAGTAATCCAGTTGAGGATAACGCTCCCTTGTACCAAGTTTACACCATGTTAAGGTGAGGGAGTTCGTACATCCATATCACCTACTGGATATTTATGGAATCATAAAATAATTTGTTTTCATGTACAATAGTTCATAAGACCTTCTGTATAAGGCTTTTTATGAATTAATTTTGTTATTAAATAATTTTATTCTAATTGTATGTTTGGGTGACTTTTTGGTGAGGGGTTATCCACTGTAGGAATCCAGAAAACCCCATCTTCTACAGTATAAGATATATCCATTTGGAAGGACTTCCGTTCAATCTATACAAGAACTTTAGCACACTCAGGAATTGTTTTTTTTATATATATATATATATATATATATATATATATATATATATATAGAATGTAATGTCCGCACTCCATACAACAGGGGTTCCAACAGCGGGGTGCTCCAATAAAGATACTAGATCCAAGTATATAGAATTGTTTGAATTGCGCACTCACCATTTGATGAATAAAAAGTTCTTTATTGATAGGCAAAATACTCACAAAAAACGACATAGCAGAAAGTGCATATGTGCAAAGTCGACGTTTCGGTCCATCTTCAGGACAGTCAACAGGACATCCTTGAGGCAGCTCAGCAAAAAACAGAATCCAAACCCCCCGAACTTCTCCTATTTTACACAGGTCCGGGGCAGCCTCGGATCTTCTTGCCTTACTCGGTTAACACGAACGCGCCCAAACATCATTCCGCTGTCAGATTCTCGCGAGATTCGTATTCTATATAAGGAGCCGTGCATCGCCGCCATTTTCACTCGTGCTTTGGAGATTGAACGGAGAGGACGTGGCTGCGTTCGCTCCCTGAAAAGCTCCGTATCTGTGCTCAGTGTGCTGCAAATATCTGTGCTCAGTGTGCTGAAAATATCTACGTTCTCTGCCTGAAAACGCTCCATATCTGTGCTCAGTGTGCTGCAAATATCTACGTTCTCTGCCTGAAAATGCTCCATATCTGTGCTCAGTGTGCTGCAAATATCTGTGCTCAGTGTGCTGCATTTTGGTGACCAGCAGTATACATATAGTACAGTACAGTAGGCCATTGCTGTATCTTGCAGCTCTGTGTCAAGTATACTATCCATATCTGTGCTGCGTTATTGATGTGAGCAGTATATAGTAGGACAGTGCAGCATTTTGGTGACCAGCAGTATATATATATAGTAGAGTACAGTAGGCCATTGCTGTATCTTGCAGCTCTGTGTCAAGTATACTATCCATATCTGTGCTGCATTATTGTTGTGAGCAGTATATAGTAGGACAGTGCAGCATTTTGGTGACCAGCAGTATACATATAGTAGAGTACAGTAGGCCATTGCTGTATCTTGCAGCTCTGTGTCAAGTATACTATTCATATCTGTGTAGCATTATTGTTGTGAGCAGTATATAGTAGGACAGTGCAACATTTTGGTGACCAGCAGTATACATATAGTACAGTACAGTAGGCCATTGCTGTATCTTGCAGCTCTGTGTCACTTCTTGTATCCTGATCAGTGCTCAGTATCTGCTGTATTGTAGTGACCAGTATGTATACTGTACTGTGCGACGTGTGTTATACACCTGGTGATTTTATACATCCTGTAATCTGTACTGAGCGATGTGTGAGATACACCTGGGGATTATACACCCTGTATACTGTAGTGTGCGGTGTGTGATACACCTGGTGATTATACACCCTGTATACTGTACTGAGCGATGTGTGAGATACACCTGGTGATTATACATCCTGTAATCTGTACTGAGCAATGTGTGTACACCTGGGGATTATACACCCTGTATACTGTACTGTGCAGTGTGTGATACACCTGGTGATTATACACCCTTTATACTGTACTGAGTGATGGGTGAGATACAACTGGGGATTATATACCCTATATTATTATTATTATTATTATTATTATTATTATTATCCTTTATTTATATGGCGCCACATGGGTTCCGCAGCGCCCAATTACAGAGTACATAAATAATCAAACAGGAAAACAGCAACTTACAGTTGATGACAGTATAGGACAAGTACAGGGTAAATAAAGATCCTCTGTTTCAAACATATACTCCACTGCTTTATTGTGTCAGCCAAATGGGCATCGCTGATTCGGGATGAGGCAACTCTGTCTGGTAGAACTTCAAGAGCAGACACCCTTTCATCCTTGTGAAGCTCAAGTCCGTAGACACAATGAAATCCATCATACTTTATAAGATAGAGGGAAGGATTCACTGGTACTTGATCCAGAACTGTTCCTTTCCACTGGGTTATTGGCCCACTGCCCTCTTTCCACGCATGCTGTATTCTACAGCCTACAATATTTCGCCTTGGCTGGGAGATTGGTTTACTTGGTCCCATATTGTTTCGATGTTTCTTATGAGATGTTCTTTTCTTCATCATATTTGCAGAAACACCTGCATGTGCTGCATCAGCTCTTGATCGCTGAGCGGCCGCCTTTCCAAATGGAGTCTTCATTCATCTGTCTATTAAAGGGCAGCAGGGCTGCCGAACTAGGGTGAAAAGTGAAGTCACTCCAAGTTGATTAGAACGAATAATTCCAGTGATTTTGTAATTTTCTTCCAGTGATTTGGACCAATAATACCATTGATTTGAACGAATAATTCCAGTGATTTTGTCATTTTCTTACAGTGATTTGGACCAATAATACCATTGATTAGAATTAATAATTCCTCTGATATTAAGGTGTTTGTGTCGCTTAGATTGGCGACCACAGTGCACCTCTTTTTCTCTTTTCTTTGCATCATGTGCTGTTTGGGGACAATTTTTTTAAGTGCCATCCTGTCTGACACTGCAGTGCCACTCCTAGATGGGCCAGGTGTTTGTGCCGCCCACTTGGATCGCTTAGCTTGGTCATCCAGCGACCCAAGTGAGGTGTTCAGAATAGACTGGAAATGATTGGAAATTGTTGTTATTGAGGTTAATAATACTACAGGATCAAAATTAGCCCCAAATTTTATGATTTTAGCTGTTTTTGAGGGTTTTATGAAAAAAATCACCCGAATCCAAAACACACCCGAATCCGACAAAAAAATTTCCGGGAGGTTTTGCCAAAACGCATCCGAATCCAAAACACGGCCGCGGAACCGAATCCAAAACCAGAACACAAAACACGAAAAATGTCCGGTGCACATCTCTACTATATACACACACACACACACACACACACACACACACACACACACACACACACACACACACACACACCATTCTAGAGTTCATTAAACCATACTGTAGGGGTGGTGATACAGGTTTGGCGTTATCACGCCGTGAAACATTTTGGAAATATACCCTGGACACTCTATCTCCAAGGGGACTTAATGAGGGTCTGGATATTGTTTTATTTCTGTAAATTTATACTACTTCATGCTGGTTATATTTATATCATCAGTTGGATGTATACAGTGAAGTGGTATGGATAGTATGACATTTTTGTGCTATGTAATAGTGACGATGGAAAAGGTACTGCCTGAATATAAAAAATTAATAAGAGAAATAATTAGATCCATTGCATTTCATTAAGGGTTCTTATTAAAATTTAGAGGGAGTACCTTAGGCTTATAGAACACAAGCAATACCTGAATTGTGAGTTTGGAGATCACATATATTGTTTGAATCATGAGAATGGACTTTATTTTAATATGTATTTCAGCAATTACAATTTGCGTTTCACAGTACTAACCAGTGGAACGCATAAAGGAAGTCTAAATTACTTCCACAGAACCAAGTGCGCTCCACCGTTGATACGAGTTGAACGCAAGATGGGTGATATATGCGTTACACCGATATAATGGGTGGAATGCTGAGCGGAAGTGATGCCACTTCCAGCTAGAGTCCAGCGAGTAACATCGCGTGCATTCCACCATTATCGTAGGTGGAACGCAAAGCGGAGATAATGTTATTCCGGAGATTCGGAATTAATGCTGTCGCTGCCATACAACTATATTGTATAATTTTCCTTTTAGGACATCTTTGGTCTTTTATAAGGGATATTTTGGTCAAGTAATATGACCCATTGCTCCCATGTATAGATAGTATTGGAGGAGTTTCTTATGCGTTCCACCGCGTTAATGGGTGGACCGCAAGGCGGAAGTGATGTCACTTCCGGTATCTCCGGGAATGAACCAAGGGAATTATTTATAAGGATTTTTCGATTTATAAAGTTTAAGAATAAATCCACAACGCTCTCTAGAAAGTGTAATTTGGTTTTCTCACATATTTTTTAATGTAGCATCACATTAGACTAATAGGCACTTAGCTCATATCCTTATTTGATTGGTTAGGAAATTCAGGAAATGATGTAAGATCTAAGTTGGGTATAAATAGACACATCACTTATACTGACGTTCACTTGCACTTTGGGAGGTGAACACTGCACGTCATAAAACTCTGTAAGCACATTGAATGGGAGGATATTGTCTTTACTATTCACTTTAGTATTTAATTTAACATATTCTTATTTTATTCACAGAATACCATAGACTTAGAGAATATTAGACTATCACTCAAAGTGGGTATGTATATTACATTTCACTTATAATAATTGTATACAAGTAAGATTTACATTTGACACAATTTATTTTGTATTTAGGGGTTTGTCACGCGCGCCGCGGCCACCGCGCTTACTTCCTTGAGTGCGCTGGGTCTCCTGGTGGTCGTCCCCTCTGGTGGGCTCCGGGTCCTGGCGTCCCGTTGGCACTAGTCCCGGCGGTCTTCCAGAGTGTGGACGCTGCCGGTACACCTGGCATCCACGAAGATGCAGTGGGCGGGTGACGTCATTGGCTCCCCCCGCCAATCAAACCAGGGTGGGAAGTTCAAAAGCAGACGCCAGGCAGAGGCCCGGCGCCTGAGTATCATCTTTCTTCGAAAGTGAACTCCAGTGCTCCAGCGTTCAGTGTCTACTACCACTGCTTCAACTCTTGTGCTTCCAGCATTCAGCGTGCTCCTACTGCTGCTTCAACTCCTGTGCTTCCAGCATCCAGTGAGTCTCTCTGCAGCATAGACACCAGTGCAAACAGTGTTCAGAGAGACTTTCTGCCTAACAAACTCCAGTACTTACAGCATTCAGCGTGTCTCCTAGCTGAAACAAACTTTAGTGCTTTCACCGTTCAGTGTGCTTCAGCAACGCTCAAAATCCTTTGCTACAGTGTGCTTCAGCAACGCTCTCAATCCTTTGTCACAGCATGCTTCAACAACGCTCTCAATCCTCTGTCACAGTGTGCTTCAACAACGCTCACAATCATTTGTCACAGTGTTCTTCAACATCGCTCACAAATCCTCTAATTCACCGTACTTTCAGCATCGTTCTTAAATCCCTGTCTCTGTGCTTGCCAACCTCACTCCCAGTGCTCTTCAGCATCGCTCAAAGTGATTCTTTAGCATCGCTCACAGTATTCACCAGCACCGTTCTCAAGTCCTTGTCTTTCAGGTGGACTCCAGTATCCGTCACGAACTTTGTCTGCCGCTAAGTCCTGCATGAAGAAAACCTATATTCGGCCATCTCTACTTCGGCCCAGCTGTGGTTCCCCTTCCCGATCACCGGAAGAACCCCCGAGTTCACAACACTCTCAACCCAGGTCAGTAATAAGGTTCTTATATTGGGACACACAATAGTGCTGGACCTTTTCACAGTTCACATTGGGATCAATACACCACTAAGTAATTGTAAGATGGATTAATATGGGAGTTAACTTTTCTATTTAAACTAAGAAAATGAAAGCACTTTATAATGATGTAGTATTGACCAATTCTTATCAACACCTTTAAATGATGTTATGATATTTTTGTCATTTTTGTATTCATTTATTGTAGCTATTACGATTTGTACCACGTTATTTAGATTTATTAAACTGTATTAAGGCAACATACAATATGGAGGTTTTATCGATCTTCGTCTATGATACAAAATTTGGTATTTTTCCATACCTTGGCATTTAATATGTATTATACCACCTTTATTTATGTTGTTGTACATATTGGAAACCATTTGTTTATGCATACTAAAGCCCATGTTTATGTCCTATGTTTTATAAATTTTTTATTGTTTTTATTTATTGTATATTATATTGTAGTTTTTTTTTACCAGCTGTACAGATTACCCCTCTGAAGAAGTCATTTCAGGACGAAATGCGTAAGGTTTGTGAAGAGCGATACCCCTCCAAAACCTATATTAACATGAATATATGTTAAAATCTAAATGTATGTGGAAAGGGTTCACTTTTTATCTATGAATGAGGTGTATACAGGTTGAGTATCCCTTATCCAAAATGCTTGGGACCAGAGGAATTTTGGATATGGGATTTTTCCGTATTTTGGAATAATTGCATACCATAATGAGATATCATGGTGATGGGACCTAAATCTAAGCACAGAATGCATTTATGTTACATAAACACCTTATACACACAGCCTGAAGTCAATTTTAGACAATTATTTTTATAACTAAACAAAGTGTGTGTACATCCACACAATTCATTTATGTTTCATATACACCTTATACACACAGCCTGAAGCTCATTTAATACAATATTTTTAATAACTTGTGTATTAAACAAAGTTTGTGTACATTTAGCCATCAAAAAACAAAGGTTTCAGTATTTCACTCTCACTCAAAAAAGTCCGTATTTCGGAATATTCCGTATTTCGGAATATTTGGATATGGGATACTCAACCTGTATTTATTTTTAATTAAAAAAAAATTCTACTAAACTAATGGATTATCTGTATATCATGCTGGTTTAATTATTGAAGTGAACGGAGTGCCCTCTAATTCATTTTGTGGTTATGTGTTGGTTGAATCCTTGCTAATAGGAGGATTGAATTGGAGGTGCTGCTGATTTAACAGCATGACATAAGGGCAAATTTGTGATTATTGTACTGTTCTTTTCTGTTAGTTGCCTGTAATTGCTGCTGTTCACCTGTTAAATAATTAACTTATTATTATAATGCCTATTTTTAAAGATAGGACAAAAAGATCACAAAATGCTAGGCATATTTTTATGGAGGATGACCATTTTGAAGTTTTAGAGGAGAATGAGGAGGACTATTATTGTTTTTTTAATTCTATGGATAAATTGGCTACGAAAGAACTTATTGGGTGGTATGATATTATCACAATGGAGAAGTACTTGGAAGTAGGGAGGACCCTAAAGGTTTGAGACTCATGAAGACCCCCACATATGGGGGCAACAATTAATCTTTTGTCTTGGAATGGAACACCATTTTGGATGAGTGTTCTGTTAAATTAATGGGTCATATTATTGCTGAGAGGAAAAAAAGAACTATTGAGATTAGATGAAGAGATATCTAAATTGGAGTTGGCCATGAGAAAATTTTACACAAGTGAGGAGTTTAAAAAAGATGCTAATGGTTTACAGTATAAACTTGATGAGCTAGAGAGTGAAATAATTAATAGAAAGCATAAGAAATTCTTAAGAGATAAAAGCAATTATACCAATGGGAGAGTACGGAATTGGTCTAACTTTGAGAAAAAGCCTGACATTATGTATAGGGATAATAGGGAGGCTGGAAAGCAATCCCAAATTGAACGGCAAAAGGTTAGTTATAGACAAAAGAAAAGATCGATTGTAGAGTCTCCATATGAAGGAAGATGGGAAACACTCCCACGGAAGATAATAAGGAATGAGCCCTCATCTAATTATGGGAGAAATAATAGCTTTCCCTTTCGGGGACAAAATTGGGGAGAACGCACCCCCCATTGATCTAACCAGTATGAGGTTTTGAGATCACCCTCCCCTGTTGATAGACAAAAAGTTTTTTTTAGGAGGACAGATAGTACAATTTCAGGTTCAAAATAGAAGACCTTTTTGGGAAGATTTATACCTTGCAAGGTTTAAAAAGAGGGTATCAAGAGGAAGACGTGGAAAGAGAGGTGGAAGACAGAAGTCCCAAAATAAGAAGAGCCCTTCAAAATCAGGTGAATGTAGGACAGGGGTCACCAACCTTTCAAAGAAAGAGCTTTCTACAGCTGAGGTCTCAGTTTTAAATAAAGGCCTTAAATTTGCACCAGATGAAAATGTAAATAAATGTAATTTGTTTATTGATTTGAACAAATTTGTAAGAAAGTTAACTATCCAGCGTCATTTTCTTAGGAACCCGGTTCCCAATTTGTCATATATACCGAAAGATAAACTTTTTTCTCACTCCCATCCAAATTTTATCCCGTTGAATCACGGGGGAGTCATCTGAACATCTTCTATGAGTCAGAAAGAGATGACTTTAGAAGTTTGAAGGTGTATGATAAAAAATACAATCATAACCTCAATTCGCAAGAGGTAAGGACCATCAAAGAGATTAAAAAAGATCAGAATTTGATTATTAAGTTGGCGGATAAGGGGAGTTCTGTCGTCTTACAGGATAGATAGTCATACACTGATGAAGCATATAGAATATTAAATGACCCGGGTACATATGAGAAATTGGAGTGCAACCCTATAGATGAATTTCAGGGATCTCTACAGAAATTACTCTTTAAAGCTAAAAATTCCAATCTAATTTCTAAAGAAGAGTTGGACTACCTTAATACCAAACGATCCTGCATCCCAGTCTTTTATCAGTTACCGAAGGTCCACAAAAATAAAGATCGTCCTCCTGAACGTCCTATTATTGGAGGAATTGATTCTCTTACTGCTAACATCTCCCATTACATTGACATCAAATTACAACCATATGTGAAAAAGATTAAATCTTATCTTAAGGATTCCACAAGTGTCTTGAGAATAGTTGAGAATCACATATGGACTGAGAAAGAATCTTGGGTTACAGTGGATATGCTATTCCTCACAATAAAGGAATTAGTGCTGTAGAAAAAGTATTGAAGAGGGATCCTGAGAATTCATTGGAGGAAGTAACATTAATAATAGATTGTATTAAATTAATTTTGGAACATAGGAGGTCATTCCGAGTTGATCGTAGCCCTGCAAAATTTTGCAGGGCTACAATCAAGAAAAGATGTGGGGGGACGCCCAGCACAGGGCTAGTCCGCCCCGCATGTCAGTGCCGCCCCCCCCCGCAAAAGTGCAAATGCATAGCACAGCGGCGATGCCTTTGCACTTAAAGAGTAGCTCCCGACCAGCGCAGCTTTAGCTACTCTTTGCTTCCCTGCCCGCAGTTGCTGCATGTGACGTCACGCAGACGCTGCGGCCCACTCCCTGCATGGTCTGGCCATGCCTGCGTTGGCCGGACTGCGCCCACAAAACAGCGACCAAGTGCCGCCGTTTTGCCCGCTCGCCCATCGACCGCCTCTGCCTGTCAGGCAGAGGCGATCATACATCAGCGATGGGCGGCCATGCGCCGATGCACTGCGGTGCCGCCGAATGCGCAGTTCCGACCCGATCGCTGCGCTGCAATAAACTGCAGCGAGCGATCGGGTCGGAATGACCCCCATAATGTATTTGAATGTTCCCTTTTCCTACAAAAACATGGCACAGTGATGGGGAATAAGCTTGCCCCATCGTAGGCCAATATTTTGATGGGTGAATGGGAGAATTATATTTACAGCACAGTGTATGAAAAAGAAAATGTTAGATTGTATCGTAGATATATTGATGACCTCCTGTTTATTTGGCAGGGTGATGACCTTAGTATTGGGGAATTTAGTAATCATTTGAATGATAATGACTTCAATCTTAAATTCACTTATAAGTGTAGTAGAACAAAGTTTGAGTATTTGGATTTAGAATTGGAAGGGACACCTTCCAAACTAATGTCCAGCTGGACATTTTTCAAAGCAGTAGACGCCAATAGCTTCATACCTAGAAATAGTTGTCATCATACCGCATGGAAAGATGGATCAGATTATTGGGTGCAAACTGAGGTCTTGAAAGATAGATTTGTGGAAAGAGGGTATTGCTCAAATTTTGTTGAAGAGGCAAGATATAAGGCATCTTTAAGAAATAGGGAAGAACTCATTAGGGATAAACCCAAGAGGGAAAATGGGTCGAAACAGGAGAGTAGGTCCTTCATTACTCAATACTGTCATGATGTTAGTTATATCAGGAGAATAATTTAAAAACACTGGGGTCTCCTTTTGATAGATCCAGTGTTGGCCCGAGTCTTCGCACTAAACCAAATATGGTTTATAGACGTGCGACTAACCTGAATATCTTTTCTCCCAGTCAACTAAAACCCATTAAGATGTTCAATACTTCGGATAGAGTTAATTTAGGAAATTGGAACCACTGCATATGCTGTAACCATATGTCCAAAACTCAATTTCAGTACAAAATGGATAATGGGAAGGTGTACAAATTAAAGGATAGGGTGACGTACAACCGAATATGTGATATACAAAATAGATTGTAGTTATGGATTATCTTATATTGGTAAAACGAAAAGACAAAATTACGTATTAAAGGGCATTTACGCAGCGTTAAAAATAAGGTGATTTCACATAATTTACCTAGACATTTTATGGAGACCCATGATTCCAACATTAATGATGTAAGTTTTACCATTCTAGAGTTGATTAAACCACACAGTAGGTGTGAAGATAGAGATTTGGTGTTATCACGCCGTGAAACATTTTGGAAATATACCCTGGACACTCTATCCCCTAGGGGACTTAATGAGGGTCTGGATATTGTTAAATTTCTGTAAATTTATCCTACTTCATGCTGGTTATATTTAATGTATATTATCAGCTGGATGTATACAGTGAAGTGGTATGGATAGTATGACCTTTTTGTGCTATGTAATACTGGCGATGAAAAAGGTACTGCCTGAATATAAAAAATTAATAAGAGAAATAATTAGATCCATTGCATTTCATTAAGGGTTGTTATTAAATTTAGAGGGAGTACCTTAGGCTTATAGAACACAAGCAATAACTGAATTGTGTGTTTGGAGATCACATATATTTTGTGAATCATGAGAATGGACTTTTTTTAATATGTATTCCAGCAATTACAATTTGCGTTTCACAGTACAAATGAGTGGAACGCATAAAGGAAGTCTAAAATTACTTCCACAGAACCAAGTGCGCTCCATCGTTGTTACGAGTGGAACGCAAGGTAGGTCATATATGTGTTCCACCTTTATTATGGGTGGAACGCTGACCGGAAGTGATGTCACTTCTGGCTAGAGTACGGCAGGTAACATCGCGTGCGTTCCACCATTATCGTAGGTGGAACGCAAAGTGGAGATAATGTTATTTCTGGAGATTTCTGAATTAATGCTGTCGCTGCCATCCAACTATATTGTATCATTTTCCTTTTAGGACATCTTTGGTCTCTCATAAGGGATATTTTGGTCAAGTAATATGACCCGTGGCTTCCATGTGTAGATAGTATTGGAGGAGTTTCTTATGCATTCCACCGCGTTAATGGGTGGAACGCAAGGTGGAAGTGATGTCACTTCCGGTATCTCCGGGAATGAACCAAGGGAATTATTTATAAGGATTTTTTGACTTATAAAGTTTAAGAATAAATCCACAATGCTCTGTAGAAAGGATAAATTGTTTTTTCTCACATATTTTTTAATGTAGCTTCACATTAGACCACAGGTTCTCAAACTCGGTCCTCAGGACCCCACACAGTGCATGTTTTGCAGGTCTCCTCACAGAATCGCAAGTGAAATAATTAGCTTCACCTGTGGACCTTTTAAAATGTGTCAATGAGTAATTAATACACCTGTGCACCTGCTGGGTTACCTGCAAAACATGCACTGTGTGGGGTCCTGAGGACCGAGTTTGAGAACCTATGCATTAGACTAATATGCACTTAGCTCACATCCTTATTTGATTGGTTAGGAAATGCAGGAAATGATGTAAGATCTAAGTAGGGTATAAATAGACACATCACTTATACTGACATTCACTTGCACTTTGGGAGGTGAACACTGCACGTCATAAAACTCTGTAAGTACATCGAATGGCAGGATATTGGGGCCAATTCAGTAAGGATTGTAAAAATTACAAATTTACATGTTTAGAAGTTTCAATACAGCTGAATGAAGTGATTTGTGGTCTGAGGTGTGTCTAATCCTACTTTAACCTACTTTAACATTGTGTTGCCGTGGTTGTTGTTATTAAGTAAATGACTGAATTGAAGTCAGATTTAGAAAAACTATTATTTATTAAAAAGACCACGCCCGTATACAGGCTGAGAGACCACATTGTCTCAGCCTGGGTCAAAATTAATCAACCCAGAAAACACACAATACACTGGTTTTTTAATGATATTCGGTTATACCCACTTCTCATCACACTCCCAGATGATCTCATGCATCTGGAGTATAATGTTATACCCAGATTAGGACAATTGGTAAGAACAAACAAGAAATATTCACAAACACATCCTTGTGACGAGGTTGTCTCTTGCTTTTCAACTATGTGTCCATATTAGGAATTTTACTGGACTTCATGAGCCTTTCGGATGTGTGTACGTGGCTCTTCAAACCAGCTAACTAACTTGTTTTTGTACTAAATGTATGCCAAAGGTACTTTAGTCTGTATAAAGTTCATATGATTATACTTTCCTATATAAGATGAATACAGATGGGGGGATATGCTTTTAGACTACACTGGTGAATATTGTGCTATATATGCATGCACAGATATACGTACTCTCCAGCAAAGCATATATTTGGGCCTTTAGAATGTTGTCTCTGTCACGGGATTTAACAGGTGTGAGCTTCATCATCTGGGTGTAATGAAGCAATGATTGCAGTATACATCGAACATTCTACAACTGAGGTCAGCTTGTGCAGTTTTTAAGGTAGACCTATAGTCACTCAGAAACTGCACACCATAAATGTGCGATCAGTTGTAAAAAATTGCATATGCACCACCCACCGAAAATCAGCATACGCCCACAACACGCCCCACAAAACGTCCCTGCTCGTAGTTTTTGCGAATCCAGCCCTTTAGTACACCCTCTACACGCCTACTTTTCATAGTGCATACGCAGTTTTTGCTTTGTCTCAGAAGTTGCATTTTTTTTCTCAGTTTTTGTGGTATATCATGCAGATTTTGCGATTTGTCGCATTTTCTGCGATTTTTGCTGTTTTGCGATCCTTGCTAAATTAGGCCCATTGTCTTTACTATTCACTTTAGTATTTAATTTAATTTAACATATTCTTAATTTATTCACAGAATACCACAGAATTAGAGTATATTAGACACTCACTCAAAGTGGGTATGTATATTACATTTCACTTATAATAATTGTATAAAAGTAAGATTTACATTTGACACAATTTATTTTGTACTTAGAGGTTCTTATATTGGGACACACAATAGTGCTGGACCTTTTCACAGTTCACATTGGGATCAATACACCACTAAGTAAGTGTAAAATGGATTAATATGGGAGTTATCTTTTTCCATTAAAACTAAGAAAATGAAAGCACTTTATAATGATGTAGTAATGACCAATTCTTATCATCACCTTTAAATGATGTTAAGATATTTTTGACATTTTTGTATTCATTTATTGTAGCTATTATGATTTGTACCATATAGTAACATAGTATTTGAGGTTGAATAGAGGCAAATTGCCCATCGTGTTCAACCTGTTTTAAGTTGTGATGATTCTACATACTTGCTGAATAATGTTTTATGACTAGTTAGCTACTATAACTCATGTTACCCCCGGATTAACCATGTTGATATTTTAAGTATTATAACCTTGGATAGCTTTTTCATTCAGAAATTTATCCATTCCTTTTTTAAATCCAATTACAGAGTCCGCCATTACCACTTTCACTGGCAGGGAATTCCACATCCTGATTGCCCTAACTGTGAAGAACACTTTCCTCCGTTGCGTTCGGAACTTTCTCTCCTCCAGTCGCAGCGAGTGCCCACGTGTCATCAACTGTGTTCTTTTAATAAATAATTCCTCTGATAACTCTTTGTGATGTCCCTTTACATATTTGAAGATATTAATAATGGCCCTCATTCCGAGTCGTTCGCTCGGTAAATTTCATCGCATCGCAGCGATTTTCCGCTTAGTGCGCATGCGCAATGTCCGCACTGCGACTGCGCCAAGTAAGTTTGCTATGAAGATAGTATTTTTACTCACGTCTTTTTCATCGCTCAGGCGATCGTAGTGCGATTGACAGGAAATGGGTGTTTCTGGGCGGAAACATGCCGTTTTATGGGCGTGTGGGAAAAAACGCTACCGTTTCCGGAAAAAATGCAGGAGTGGCCGGAGAAACGGGGGAGTGTCTGGGCGAACGCTGGGTGTGTTTATGACGTCAAACCAGGAACGACAAGCACTGAACTGATCGCAGATGCCGAGTAAGTATGAAGCTACTCTGAAACTGCTAAGAAGTGTGCTAATCGCAATATTGCGAATACATTGTTCGCAATTTTAAGATGCTAAGATACACTCCCAGTAGGCGGCGGCTTAGCGTGAGCAACTCTGCTAAAATCGCCTTGCGAGCGAACAACTCGGAATGAGGGCCAATATATCTTCTTAGGCGCCTCTTTTCTAGTGTATACATATTCAGCCTAGTAAGTATTTCCTTATAGTCCAGTCCTTCTAGGCCTTTAATCAGTTTAGTAGCTCGCCTTTGAACACTTTCGAGCTCACTGATGTCTTTTTTTATACAATGGCACCCAATGTTATTTAGATTTATCGCACTGTATTAAGGCAACATCCAATATGGAGGTTTTATCGATCTTTGTCTATGATACAAAATTTGGTATTTTTCCATACCGTGGCATTTAATATGTATTATACCACCTATATGTATGTTGTTGTATATATTATCTAAACCATTTGTTTATGCGTACTAAAGCCCATATTTATGTCCTCTGTTTTATACAATTTTTATTGTATTTTTTATTGTACATTATATTGTATGATTTTTTTTTACCAGCTGTACAGTTTACATCTCTGAGAAAGTCCTTTCAGGATGAAATGCGTAAGGGTTGTGAAGCATGAGACCCCTCCAAAACTATATTAACATGAATATATGTTAAGGTCTATATGTTTATGGAAAGAGTTCGCTTTTTATCTATAAGTGAGGTGTATATATTTATGTTTAATAAAAAAAAGTTTATACGAAACTAATGGATTATCTGTATATCATGCTGGTTTAATTATTGGAGTGAACGGAGAGCCCTCTAATTCATTTTGCGGTTATGTTTTGGTTGAATCCTTGCTAACAGGAGGATTGAATTGAAGGTGCTGCCGATTTAACAACGCGAGATAAGGACAAATTTGTGATTATTGATTAATATATATATATATGGTCCGTATTTTTCGGACCATAAGACGCACCTGACCATAAGACGCACCTAGTTTTTAGAGTAGGAAAATTGGAAAAAAAATATTCTGAACCATTTCTGCTCTATCATCCTTGCGCTGCCTCTCTAGTTTTCACCAACCTCTAAGAGATATTTCTGTGTGATTTCTCAGACTCCTACAAGGATTCTGTACAGTGCAGCCTTCTGTCAGAGCCAGCATACAGAGACACACACACATCAGAGCCAGCATACACATAGACACACACACACACACACACACACACACACACACTGATAGTACCAGTGGTTCCCCGCTTCCAGGCTCTCAGCTAACGCTGCCCGCGGTGCACTCCTGAGGAGGGAGGAGGTGGGGGGGAGCGGGGGAGTCACATGATGCCGGCTCTGCTGCTGAGATGGGCTCTGAGATGCGGGCGATCTGCGCTCTGCTGATGACGGCGCAGCAGCAGCATCCAGGACCCGCCGCTACCCACCGGCCGCCGGCGCTACCCGCAAACACGTCTTATTCGCTCCATAAGACGCACATACTTTTCCCCCCCACATTTTTGGGGAGAAAAAGTGCGTCTTATGGTCCGAAAAATACGGTATACATACATACATATAAAAATATATAGAAACATAGAATGTGGCGGCAGCTAAGAACCATTTGACCAATCTAGTCTTCCCCTTTATAACCATATTGTTACTGCAAACCCTATTTCATACTTATTTCTTTGTAAGGATATCTTTTTTTCCTGGAATTCTGTAATATAAAGTGATAGGATATATTGGATGTGCAGTAAACGGGATGGGGTCAATTTACCTACAATCAAAATCCCAACGGTCAAAATACTGACAACCATTAACCGACGGTCAAAATACCAACAAGGTCAACATACCGTCATTTAAAATACCAACAAGGTCAAAATTCCGACATTTAAAATGTAGACAGGTCAAAACGTTGACATGAGTTTTTCATGATTTTTTAATTGAAACCAACTTGTTCATACTTTACCATCCCAGTGGACCTGGAGGGGGAATATAGTAGTGTGCCCAAACCATGGTGAGGCGAGGGCAGTGAGCCATGCGGGGGGACGCAATATACTTATACGGTGTCCTTGTCGACCTATGTTGACATACACACCAAAAAAAATGAAAAACTTGTGTTGACTTTTTGACCTGTCGACATTTTAAATGTCTGGATTTTGACTTTGTCTGTATTTTGAATATCGGTCAATTGCTGTCTGTATTTTGACCAGCAGGATTTTGATTGTAGGTATTTCATACTAAACCCCAGTAAACAGGGTATATGCAGCAAAGGTTATTACCAAACAAAAGAGACACCTAATTAATTGTAAAGCATATAGTACCAGAATTGGTTATAAAAACCTTAGTGCTTGTCCCTGATAGATACTATTTCTAAGATAATAAAAATGAGAATTAAATTGGAAATAGCATCTATCAAGATCAAGCGCTAAGGTTTTTTACAACTACTTCTGGTACTTTTACCTGAAACTCGGCCAATGTAATGGCGTGCGTATTCTATGCTCACAATGCAAATCAAATCAGACTTCTTGCGGGATTTTTAGACCAGGAAAAGTGATTTTTCAGATCAGCCAGAAAGTGTCTTTTAGTATAACAGTTGCATAGAGTGAAAGTCTCCCATTGGCAGTGCTGCAAGTAGAAATATTTTCTTAGTCGTACTGAGTGCTGAAAAACGGGCATGGTCACATGTTGTGAGGGGGCGTGGCTGCATGACACAGCAAGGCTAGAAATATATAGTAATGCCTACATTATAATAGAAATATATGATACCCCAGTATAATAAATATATAGAAATGTCCCCCAATTTAATAACCATATATAGTAATGCCTTCATTATAACAGGAATATATACTGTAGTAGTGCCCCTGGTATAATATAAATATATAGTAGTGTCCACATTACAATATAAATAATTAGTAATACCCCCCTAATAATAGAAATATATAGCAGTGTCCACATTACAATAGAAATATTTAGAAATAGCCTCATATTAATAGAATATATAGTAGTGTCCACATTATATTAGAAATAAATTACTGCACACATTATAGCCAGAGATAGGCCCAGCAGCCCAGCCTGTGAAGAACAAAAGCCGCTTAGTGCTGGTGCATCACATGAGCTGAGTGAAGGGAAACAGCTGCACTGCTGCACCGAGCAAGGGACACGCAGGAAAGTGCATCCAGGCTCCTCTCTTCACGTCAGCCACAGCCACCAGAGGAAGAAGCGTGATGTGATGCTGTGACATCGCCGTCGTGCTCTCAGTAACCCTGACAAAGAGGCAGATGCCATCATGCTGCCAAACACCACAGTCTTGTTGCTTGGTGGTGCATTATAATTAATGGTGGTCACAGATACAAATTCTTAAGGGTTTGCCATTCCCGAGCGTACCCGCATAGTTTCACCACTGCCCATTGGAATCAAAAAGTCCCATTATTGAAGTATCACAAACCCTATTTAAACTCCAGTCCACCATTCTGTCCTTTGAAAGATATTAGGCATTTTTGAGAGGAGGTGGTGGTGATTTGTGATAGACAGAGAGTGAAGTTGGTATATTGTTTGGAGAAGTGGATCTGAAAGTTGGAGTAGGCATCGCATCCTGGAGAGTGGGCAGAGAGTGGAGGATGCCGGTGGTGGAGAAGAAGGAGGAAGCCATGTCCCAGCAGCAGCCTGTGTGTCTGACACAGGGCAAGAAGAGTGTGAGGAGAAGGAGGTGGTGCTGGAGAGTGTTGTGGAGGACAGTGATGAGGAGGCTGGTGGTGAAGACGGAGAAGGAGGAAGCCATGTCCCAGCAGCAGCCTGTGTGTCTGACACAGAGCAAGAAGAGTGTGAGGAGAAGGAGGTGCTGGAGAGTGTTGTGGAGGACTGTGATGAGGAGGCTGGTGGTGGAGGAGAAGGAGGAAGCCATGTCCCAGCAGCAGCCTGTGTGTCTGACACAGGGCAAGAAGAGTGTGAGGAGAAGGAGGTGGTGCTGGAGAGTGTTGTGGAGGACAGTGATGAGGAGGCTGGTGGTGAAGACGGAGAAGGAGGAAGCCATGTCCCAGCAGCAGCCTGAGTGTCTGACACAGAGCAAGAAGAGTGTGAGGAGGAGGTGGTGCTGTAGAGTGTTGTGGAGGACAGTTATGAGGAGGCTGGTGGTGGAGGAGAAGGAGGAAGCCATGTCCCAGCAGCAGCTTGTGTGTCTGACACAGAGCAAGAAGAGTGTGAGGAGAAGGAGGTGGTGCTGGAGAGTGTTGTGGAGGACAGTGATGAGGAGGCTGGTGATGGAGAAGGAGAAAGCCATATCCCAGCAGCAGCCTGTGTGTCTGACACAGAGCAAGAAGAGTGTGAGGAGAAGGAGGTGCTGGAGAGTGTTGTGGAGGACAGTGATGAGGAGGCTGGTTGTGGAGGAGAAGTAGGAAGCCATGTCCCAGCAGCAGCCTGTGTGTCTGACACAGAGCAAGAAGAGTGTGAGGAGGAGGTGGTGCTGGAGAGTGTTGTGGAGGACAATGATGAGGAGTAGGTGGTGCTGGAGAGTGTTGTGGAGGACAGTGATGAGGAGGAGGTGGTGCTGGAGAGTGTTGTGAAGGACAGTGATGAGGAGGCTGCTGCATCTGAATCTGGCCAGACCAGGTCAGGGTACAAGGTCAGGGTTTGTTATGAAGAAAACTGTGTTCTGGTCCATGCCATGGTGCAGGTGTTCCCAGGCCTGCTGGGTGCCCAGGCATACAGTACCCCTGCATCCCAGAAGAAGGCCATGTGGAAGGCGATCCTTTATGCAGTAAATGCAGTCAGCTTTTGAAGTTGGGATCTCAGGAGCATTTAGAAGAGGTACAGGAAAATCAAACGAATCCTGAAGGCGATGATGGCTGTGGAGCGCCACAAGAGTCGCAGGACAGGAGGAGGACAAGATGCACCGTTCAACTACATGGAGTTCAAGAAGGAATTGAAGCAGACAATTCCTCTGGAGGTGCTGCCAGGAGTGCATGTAGTGGCCTCTGACCGACCAACGTCCCCATCTTCTCCTGGTGAGTATATAAATGGGTTCACTACGATCTGCCGGCGGTCGGGCTCCCGGCGACCAGCATACCGGCGCCGGGAGCCTGACCGCCGGCCAACCGACAGTGTGGCGAGTGCAAATGAGCCCCTTGCGGGCTCGCTGCGCTTGCCACGCTACGGGCACGGTGGCGCGCCACACTATTTTATTCTCCCTCCAGGGGGGTCGTGGACCCCCACGAGGGAGAATAAGTGTCGGTATGCCGGCTGTCGGTATGCCGGCTGTCGGGATCCCGGCGCCGGTATACTGTGCGCCGGGATCCCGTCAGTCGGCATTGTGAAGACCACCCATATAAATAATCTTCCCTTTTAACTGTAACACCTAAATCAGTGGTAATTGTGTTTTTTTGTTCCTATTTACAGATACATGTATATATTTCACATCATTTTTAGGTGTAAATAAAATAGAACAACCATTTTTTTTGTCATATTAGGTAAGCATTAATGCTTGCACTGGGTAAATAAGTTGCAATGGATCTCATTCAGCTTCAGTTACAGTTCGGCAATTGTAACAGTACTGCAACTGCAGATAATCATCAGATGCACCCCCTGAAAACAGACATGTGTACACCCACGAATACCTGCCACCTGTCAATCAACCTACGATCGCATCCCGGCAAAATGTGATATCTGCAAAATCGCAGATTATGGTAGTGCACAGCGCAGATGGCCAATAATCAGCCAATCTCCAATTTTGCAACTAAAGCTGAATAAGGCCACTGTCCCTGAAAAGGTTAAGAGTTTGTGTATGTAATTACTGCAAATGTTATTTTTATTAAAGCCAGTGCTGGGTGGGGAGAGTGAGTGCAGCTCTGGTGTCGTTGCGCGGCCGGGAAAGGAGGAGGCTGTGCAGGGAGCAGGAGATGGTGGGAGAGGTGAGAGGCAGCAGTGCTGCTCTGGGGGAGTAGGAGGTGGAGGGTGGGGGCTGTGGAGCAATAAGAGGGCTGTTAGCGCAGTGTAACATCTTAGTACATCCCGCCCTTGAGGTCCAGATGGTGGTTCAGCGTATAGTGAAGGCCACACAGGAAAAGCAAATTAAGTCACAATGTCCTTGGAATAAACTTCAGAGCACTACTTTGGATGGACTTAATAGAATCATAGAAATGCTGTATCTAGACATTTTAGCGCTGTGTGCAAAAAAACAGCATTGCCCTTCCCCCCCCACACACTTTATGTAAAATAGGGGCAGTGCGAGCCATAGGCACACGCAAAAAATATAGGGCTTCATGGGGAAGGGGTGTGGCCACAAAATAATACCAGTTCATACTACGGTGCACAGTACTCTCCATTATTCAAATTACACCGCACAGTAGCACCACTACACCAGGTAGAGCCCCTTTTACACATTACGGCAGACAGATTCCCCTATTTACACATTATGGCAGACAGCATCCCCTTTTTACACATTACACCAGACATCGACCCCCTTTTTACAAATTACGGCAGACAGCGTCCCCCTTTTTACACATTATGGCAGTGTCCCCTTTTTACACATTACGGCAGACAGCGTCCCCTTTTTACACATTACGGCAAACAGCGCCCCCCTTTTTACGCATTACGGCAGACATCGTCCCCCTTTTTACACATTACGGCAGAAATCTTCCCCCTTTTTATACATTAAGGCAGAGAGCGTCCCACTTTTTACACATTACGGTAGACAGCGTGCCCTTTTTTCACATTACGGCAGTCAGTGTCCCCTTTTAACACATTACGGCAGACAGCAAAATTGTACAGCCTTCTCCTAATAGGATAAAACTGTATAAACTATTTATTAACAGAGCATAATGTTTTTATGTTTGACATACAGCAGCTCCCACATATGTGTACTTCTGTAACTACATACCTGGGTAGGACACTTTGGATGGGGAACCAGGCATTCCATTTACACAAGTGGTAAATGGTAGCTACTGCATCAGAACTAATCACAGGAGGGACATTGACTTCCATGCCACATCACTATTTCATCCATATAACGTTTTGGTTTTCCCCTAAAGCGTACTTACGATGGCTGGCTGGCATGCAGGATTATTCTGTAGCTGACTGGCCCCGTGTAGCTCTGCCCCCTCAACACGGCGTAGCTCCGCCCCCTAACAGCCGAACACTGCTGTTATCACAGGGGAGTGGGGAGGAGGAGGCTACAAGTTGCCGGCGCCGCTGCCTGTCAGTGTGACAGGCACAGCAGCCGGCTGCAGAGGGGACAGACGCGCAGTAGGGATGCAAAGCGGGGGCAGCGCCTCTCCTACCCGGTGCCTACCTGCTTTGCATCCCTTTGCTGAGTGGATAGCGATGGGCCTGGACTCAAGTATCCTGCCAGCGACCGAACTCACACAGTCTGTTTTTACGGCTTGTCCTGGTGCTGCTGCCAGCATCTTGCCTGGATCCCCCTTGGTGACTCAGAAGCCCCCTCCTCCCCCTGTGGCTCCCGAGACAAATGGCTGCCGACTAGACCTACAGCAACACTGCCAGTGAGGAGACCAGCAGGTATGCAGCTGATGTGGGGCAATGCGTGGGCTCAGCTCTCCCACATTAAATTGATGGGAGTACTTACACTGAATGAGAGCGGTACAGACACTGGAACAAGTATAGGTCATTTGGTAATGTGTGCTATGGTCTTTGTTCAGGTTTGTTAGCTAACCAAAAAAGTTAGCAATCAGGCAAAACCATGTTGCATTGCAGGTGAGGTAGATGTAACATGTGCAGAGAGAGTTAGATTTGGGTGTGGTGTGTTCAAACTGAAATCTAAAAATTGCAGTGTAAAAATAAAGCAGCCAGCATTTACCCTGCACAGAAACAAAACAACCCACACAAATCTAACACTCTCTGCACATGTTTCATCTGCCCCACCTGTAGTGCACATGGTTTTACCCAATTGTTAACTTTTTTTGTTTTGCTAACAAACCTGAATAACCCTCTAAGGAACTTTATCAGTAACGATTGCAAATTTTAGGGGGGTTTTTTGCAGAATTTTCTATCCTTTGAATCACATGCTGGGTGCCGCCCATCGCAGGGCAAGGCCGTTCAGCATGCAGACCACCACTCACCCACTGCGATCACGGTGAAGTTGCGATCAC
The DNA here is from genome assembly GCF_028390025.1 of Pseudophryne corroboree. Classification (NCBI taxonomy): domain Eukaryota; kingdom Metazoa; phylum Chordata; class Amphibia; order Anura; family Myobatrachidae; genus Pseudophryne; species Pseudophryne corroboree. Next base: position 56,373,713 of record NC_086446.1, on the reverse strand, counting down.
ACTGCAAATTCAGCGTGATCGCTGAAACTGTGGATTCCTGTCAGCGCAGTCTGCCTTGGAAGGAAGGAGACCTGCCGCCTTTTTCTAGTTCAGAGCGGCTGCATGTGATGACACGCAGCCACCCAGAAAATGCCGTCACACCCCAATTATGGACCGCCGCCCGCCCTTTGAACACCTCTGCCTGTCAATCAGGCAGAGCCATTCGCAGTTAATGGTAACAATTAGCATTCACTGTGTATGCATGCGCAGGAAAGAACCTGCGCGCGCGCAGTGAGGGCCATCCAGGGGCGCTTTAAGAGAGGTGGAGACCCGTGTGCTGCCTCCTCCGTACGGGACCCCCTCCTCTCTGCAGGAACGCTGTAGAGTCTGAGCTCTAGAGGGCTCAAACTCTACTGCGCATGCTCAGATCTCCGGGAAAATGGCGTGGCGGACATTTTTCCAGAGATTTCTCTAATGTGCATGCGCAGAACTCCGTTAAAATGCCCGCTGCGCCATTTTCACAGGATTTTAACAGCGCCAGTGATGCCGGCGCGGACTCCAGAGGGGAGAGTATTAAAATAATGGGTGCAGTGTGGACCCCCTCTGGACTCAGTGGCCCTGTGCACCGCACACACTGCACCCATCATAGAAACGCCAGTGGGGCCATCGTGAAAACTGCGGTTGGATCGCAATTTGTGATCCAACCTGAATTAGGCCCTATATGCAGATTCACACACACCAACCAGTTTTTTTGTGCTGGGAAGGCCATTTGTACATTATGTAAGAATTCATTTTTACTGGAGAATGCATCCAGAATGTTTTTTACATATTAATACCTTTGCCACATGACTAAATGTGTCTTTTTTCACCACAGTTGCTGTGCGCCAGCGTATAGTGGGGGTAATTCCAAGTTGATCGCAGCAGGATTTTTGATAGCAATTTGGCAAAACCACACTGCAGGGGAGGCAGATATAACATGTGCAGAGAGAGTTAGATTTGGGTGGGGTGTGTTCAATCTGCAATCTAATTTGCAGTGTAAAAAAAAAGCAGCCAGTATTTACCCTACACAGAAACACTATAACCCACCCAAATCTAACTCTTTCTGCACATGTTATATCTGCCTCCCCTGCAGTGCACATGGTTTTGCCCAATTGCTATAAAAAATCCTGCTGCGATCAACTTGGAATTACCCCCAGTGTACAGCTCAAGCAAAGAGGCAGCAACAAGTGGAGGCTGGTAAATGTGGGTTTAAAACACACACACACACACACACACACACACACACACACACACACACACACACACACACACACACACACACACACACACACACACACACACACACACACACACACACACACACACACACACGTTCCTGATAGTCAAATTGAAGATGTCAGTGTTGAAGTACACCAGGATGAGGATATGGGTGTTGCTGGCGCTGAGGAGGAAGTTGTCGATGAGTATTCTAATGGTGATGTGGTTTGTTTAAATCAGGCACCGGGGGAGACAGTTGTTGTCCGTTGGATTAATAAGCCCATTGTTATGCCTGGGCAAAATACCAAAAAAGCCACCTCTTTGGTGTGGAATTATTTCTCCACAAATCCGGACAACAGGTGTCAAGCCGTGTGTTGCCTTTGTCAATCCGTAATAAGTAGGGGTAAGGATGTTAACCACCTAGGAACATCCTCCCTTATACGTCACCTGCTGCACATTCATCAGAAGTCATTGTCAAGTTCAGAAACTTTGGGTAAGAGTGTGAGCAGTCCACTGACACCTAAATCCCTTCTTCCTCTTGTACCCAAGCTCCTGCAAGCCACACCACCAACTCCTTCAATGTCAATTTCCTCCTCAGTCAGGAACATCAGTAGTCCTGCAGGCCATGTCACTGGCATGACTGAGGATTCCTCTCCTAACCGGGATTCCTCCGGAGGATCCTTGAGTGGTACGTCTACTGCTGCCGCTGCTGTTGTTGCTGATGCTGGGAGTTGATCGTCATCCCAGAGGGGAAGTCGGAAGCCCACTTGTACTACTTCAAGTAAGCAATTGACTGTCCAACAGTCCTTTGTGAGGAAGATGAAATATGACAGCAGTCATCCTGTTGCAAAGCAGATAACTGAGGCCTTGACAGCTATGTTGGTGTTAGACGTGCGTCCAGTTTCCGCCATTGGTTCAGTGGGACTTAGAGAATTGATGCAGGCTGTTTGTCCCCAGTACCAAATTCCATCTATATTCAACATAATTAGGCAGGCGATACCGAGAATGTACAAAGACATCAGAAAAAGTGTCCTCAGTGTCCTAAAAAATGCAGTTGTACCCACTGTCCACTTAACCACGGACATGTGGACAACTGGAACAGGGTAGACTAAAGACTATATGACTGTGACAGCCCACTGGGTAGATGTATTGCCTCCCGCAGCAAGAACAGCAACGGCGGCACCAGTAGCAGCATCTCACAAACGCCAACTCATTCCTAGGCAGGCTACGCTTTGTATCACCGCTTTCCATAAGAGGCACGCTGACAACCTCTTACGGAAACTGAGGGACATCATTGCACAATGGCTTACCGCACTTAGTCTCTCCTGGGGATTTGTGATAGTGGACAACGCCAGCAATATTGTGCTCAGCTTCTACAGAGGCTTGACTAACCATTAAAGAATGCATTGTCTGGGATCCTTGATAAATATATATAGTAAATACTGTTAGTGCATGCATGATAATATACCAGATTTATAACAGTAATGTGCTATAGAGAATACACCACAGTCAACTTCACAGTTTTGAACATAGGGCCTCATTCAGACCCGATTGCAAGCTACAGATTTTTGCAGCAGTGCGATTGGGTCTGAACTGCGCATGCGCTGCTCCCGCAATGCGCAGGCGCGTTGCTGACCGGTGACAGGGGATGCTGAGCAGCGCGGAACCATATGAAGATCGGGATCTCAGCAGCGAATGCAAGGTGACTGACAGCAGGAAGGCGTTTCTGGGTGGCAACTGACCGTTTTCTGGGAGTGTCATGGAAAACACAGGCGTGTCCAGGTGTTTGCAGGGCGGGTGTCTGACGTCAAATCCAGAACCTGACAGGCTGAGGTGATCGCAGTGGCTGAGTAAGTTCAGACCTACTCAGAAATTGCACAAACTGTTTTTGTACTGCTCCCCTGCACAAGCGATTGCACACCTGCAATACATTCCCACATAGGCCGCGACTATCTGATCACACGGCTGTAAAACCTGCTACCGTGCGATCAGGTCTGAATGAGGGCCGTGATCCCTAGAAGAAGAGGTAGGTTCCCAGGCAGTGGGGCCCACCAAGGGTTTCCCCTGTACCCCTGTGGGCCAGTCCAACCCTCTCCAAGTTGTGTGTTTAACAGGTAGAAAAAATCTGTATCCAATGTTTTACCAGGCACACTTTTTTCTTCTTTCTGCAATTAATTTTTATTGAATTTTTACAGAACTACATCACACACATATATACATTATATGGTATCCGGATTCCAGGTCGACAACAAAAAGGTCGACACCTTAGGTCGACGTCAATTGGTCGACACACCTTAGGTCGGCATGGACACAAGGTTGACAGGAACAAGGTCAACATGCAAAAAGGTCGACATGAGTTTTTCACAATTTTGTTCTTTTTTGGAACCTTTTCATACTTAACGATCCACGTGGACTACGATTGGAACGGTAATCTGTGCCGAGCGAAGCGAAGGCACCATGCCCGAAGCAACCCAGTGGATCTTGCTTGTTTCTGAAATAGTCAGAACCCATGGGTGAGGAGGACACCATGGTAACGAATGATGAACTGTTCCGTGAGCTATTCAAACTACGCAAGCGTGAGATTGATTTCATGTATCACGGGAAGACCCTATCTGATTATTTCAGAAACAAGCAGATTCCACAGGGTTTTCGTGTACAGAATACCCCCACAATTGGGCGGTACAATGCTCTATTCTGTAAGCGTTGGATTTCGGTCCTTAACAAATGTGCAATGGACCTGATGCTGCTTGTCATCGAGGAGTCCACCCGTGAAGTCAATCTCACTAAGGAGAAACTACAGAAATTTGAAGAACAACATCTACGGACATTGATGGATGATAAATCCACTAATTGGCTGGAAAAGTTGAAGTCACAGGTGGATACGTACAGAATTGAACTCACCAAATACAAAAAAGAGAAACTGCGCAAGGTGCAGGCTGATTACGAACAGCATCGCGTATACAAATGGCTATCCAATACCGCCAGTAATCAAGGAGGCCCACGCCCCATCAGGGGACGTAGACGGAGAACACCAAGATATCAACAAAGTACATCAGCCAGTGATACCGACGATACAGCCGCATTAGAAGCAGTATCTACCTCTAAGGAGGCCCCTTTAGGGGCTATTACTCGGGAAGTGGCCTCAGGAAAGAGAAAAAAACCCACAAGGCGGGGCGGCTAGTCGAGGAGGCAGGCGGGGAGGAAGACCCCCCGATCGAATCGGACTTAATTTTTCATTTGTCCACTTCGCCACTTTCCCCAGCAGAAACATCTGTGCTTAGCAAGGGCCTCTCATACATACCCACCAACTCACCTAGCAAATTTGGTTGGAAGCTTGAGTCATACAAATTCCATAGGACATTGAAATTAAAAGAGCATTTCGGTAAAGCCTCAGAGAAACCTACTGAGAGTGTCCTGAAGCCACAGATCAGGAAATTGGGACAGCCTTCTCAATTTGACCCAGTGTCACACCATCCCTCAATTAGAACCTTCGCACGCATGATGGATTCCCTACAAGATGAACCAACTCCAATGATGTTTAAAAATCTCACTAAAGAAGAAAATCTCGCCCTGAAGTCCCTACGGGGCAGGCAGGACATCATCATTAGGGGGGCGGACAAAGGGGGTGCCATAGTAGTGATGAACACTACAGATTACATTAAAGAATGTGACTGGTTATTATCTGATCGCGATACATATCGGGCATTGGATGGAGATCCCACCATGGCTTTTAAGGCTGAACTTGACTTCATATTAGTGGAGGCCAAGAGTGAGGGGCTCATCTCAGTAGAAGTTTATAACAAATTGATCTGTTTACACCCGGTTGTGCCTGTTTTCTATATTATTCCAAAGGTCCATAAGGACGCAAGGAATCCCCCTGGGCGACCGATTATTTCGGCCAGGGGTTCTCTTTGCGAACCCATATCGATCTTTTTAGACACGTTTTTGCAACCTTGTGTACAGGCCACATTTTCACATCTCAAGGACACAAATATGCTCTTAAACAAGCTGCTGTCCATTGATAGAACACCAACAGGGATGACTATGGCATCCCTTGATGTAACAAGTTTGTACACATGCATTCTCCACCAGGCTGGGATTATGGCTGTAAAGCATCTTATTTCGAATAACATAGCCTATGAGGGTCCTGATGTTGAGTTGTTTTTGCAGTTATTAGAGTTCACATTAACAAAGAATTATTTTCTGTTTAATGGGCGGTTCTTCCAACAAATCACCGGTTGTGCCATGGGGTCAGCAGTGGCTCCATCTCTAGCCAATGCCTATATGTGGGAGGTTGAGAGACAGCTGGTCTTTACGAACACGGCCATCTCCACACATGTGTTATTGTATTATAGGTATATAGACGATCTGCTGCTGTTCTGGGATGGGGATCCAGAGGTCTTGACATCCCTGGTTGATAAACACAATCTTTCAGACAGCCCTGTCAAGCTCACTCTAGTCATGAATGAACAAGAAATCTGTTTCTTAGATGTCAAAATTATGGTCAAGGAAGGCAAACATCCATCTATACAAAGCCCACAGACCTCAACACTTTGTTGCGGTTTGATAGCTTCCATCCCCCAGCTACAGTCAGGGGTTTACCTTTTTCCCAATTCCTCAGAGTTCGCAGGATTACCAGTGAACCCGAGGAATTGGAGTTACAGCTAAACTGCATGACAGAGAAATTCTTACAAAGAGGATACCCCCTGAAACTGTTACAGACAGCGAGGAAGAAGGCAACCGCTAAGAACAGAGTGGAGCTACTCCAAAGTCAGTCAGTTAAATCCTCTGACAATAGGGTACCATGGATTAATGAATTTAATACAGCCAGTCAAAGAACGTGTAAACAAATGAAACAATTATGGCCGATGGTAGCATCGGATCCCAGTTTACCCACTTTACAGTATAAAAAAATGATGCCATGCTACACCCGTAGTGCAAACTTGAGAGATCTGTTAGTGAAAAGCGACGTTACAGGGTTTAAAAGTACACCAACTGTCACAAATTTCCTTAGTCGCAAGCCGGGATGCTACAAGTGTCTCGGATGTACGACCTGCAGCTATATGCTGACAGGGAATTACATATCACATCCCCACACTGGGAAAAAGATCCCCATTAGATGGCCACTGACATGCAGTTCCAACTTTGTAATTTATGTTCTAATCTGTCCGTGCAGTTCCTATTATATAGGAAAAACACAATGCCAGTTCAAGGAAAGGATGGCCCAACATAGATCGGCCATCCGGGCAGCTTTAGAATCGGGTGACAGTGAGCAACCCGTGGCGCGCCATTTTGCCCATTTGAGGCATCCATTGGCATCCTTGCGATATAAAATTGTAGACCAGGTCCCAGCCTCCCTTCGGGGTGGGAATAGGGCAAAAAAATTCCTACAACTCGAATAACGATGGATCTATAAATTGGATACCATCAACCCAAGGGGTTTGAATGACAGTTTAGGCCTGAGCTGTTTCCTTTAATTGAAGTGGTTTACATATAGATTAATAGTCTATTCAGAATTTCCTATGTAGTTTGTGCTAGTCAGGAGGCGATTATGCCCCACAGTGTAAAGATAGACATGGTAATTGCACACAAGTAATATTATTGAGCTAGGAGCCATTATAATGGGAGCTATGTTTCTAACATTTTCATGTGCAGCTGTGCTAGTCACTTGCATGTTCCAGTGTATTATACAGTTTTTTTACTTCACCACGCTTCACACTTGGGCAATGTTGCCCAGTGTGTCTTATCAGTCACTATTTATTATATTACATACACTTATGTTTGTCTATTAATAACAGTTTTTCAGCATCACAACTGTTTAGCCCTGCTGGCGCTGTGCTAACGGGCTTTACAGTGCCTTATTTTTTATTTACACATTGTTTGTATTGTAACCATGGAGTTATTGACATGTTTTCATGCCAACAGCCGCTGCAGGGCGCCGTCGGGCTGCGTGGTGACGTAGCTTCCGAGGTCAGAGGAGAGACGTGACCGGAAGTTCGGTACTCGGGGCCGCGGGCGGCGCCTTCGCACCGGAGGCTGGCGTTCCATGGAGGGGTGAGTTATTTAAAGTTTGTACACTGTGTGCCACGCTTATATTGTGTTTCCTGAAGACGGGGGTCCGTCCCCCGAAATGTTGAAATAAACACGGGTCGTTTTTTAACTTATCTTTGAGACTCTGAGTGCCGCCTCCTTTCTTTGGCTGTATAAGGATTGATGCTCCTTGAGGAGGGCACCTGAGCAAGTACCCAGGTGGAGAGAGAGTGCCGGACTACAGCGAGGAGTATATATATATATATTTATATAAATAAAAGTAGAGAATTTATTTCATGTCATCTTCATCAGTCACAAAGGCGAGTAGTAAACATCAGATTTTTCATGTACTCAGACGCTATTACATTGGACGGTTTGCAAAATGTCCAACTTTTGCAGCAAAATCAGACATTTTAGAAACTCAGCCTTGGATCCCATTACATCCTGGTCTGTGACATTGGGGGTGATTCCGAGTTGATCGCACGGTGCAATTTTTTGCTGTCCATGCGCTCAACTTGACGCTGCTTATGGGGGAGGGTTTTTTTTGCATAGCAAGGCTGCGATCGCTTGTGCATCCCTGCTATGCAAAAAAAGTTTTGTGCAGATCAAAACCAGGGAAAGAATTACTTACCCTGTGCGATCAATCCAGCGATCCAGGTCCCGGAATTGACATCAGACATCCGCCCTCCAAATGCCACGACACTCCTGCATTTTCTTCTCCACTCCCAGAAAAGTCAGTTGCCCCACCCCCAGAACGCCTTCCTCCGTCAATCTTCTTGCGATCGCCGCTGTGATCGCTTTCTTCGCTGTGCTGACCTGCACATTGGGGCCGTCGCACATGTGTAGTTCCGAACCGTTCGCATTGGCAACACTCCCTAGTTTTCAGGCATAGGGGACACTGCGACCATCATTGCAGACACAGATCTACACATGCATCAGTGGCGGAACTCCAGCAAGAGCAAGCAGTGCCTTGCTCTGGGGCCCACCGCTGTCAAGAAGCCAAAAGCATAGGCGCCGATTCCAGCCGCCGCAGGGAGTGAACTGAGATGCGCTGGCGACTGCGGCAGCACTTCCGTGCTTTGCAAAATAAAAACACCAAAAAAATGTCCGCTGCCAAGGCGGAGACAGACACTAGAAGTCACATTTGACCTCTAGCGCCTGTCTCCCTGGCGGCGGGCATTTTAAGGTGTTTTTTTTTACACACTTTAATGTATGGAAGCGCTACCGCAGCCACCAACGCATCTCAAAACACTGCGGGGGCTAGAATTATACAGCCTGCCCACACACACCCTCCCATACTGGAACAGCGGCCAGGAGACCCCTAGCAACTTGCAGAGGACCCCCCCCCCCCCTGGTAACGCAGAGGAGACTCCTGGCAACGCACATGAAACTCCTGGCAATGCGCATGAAACCCCCCTGGAAACGTGCTGGAGACCCTGGACAATGCGCATGAAACCCCTGGCAACGCGCAGGTAAAATTATCTAAACTGGCACTGTGGGGACAAAATATGTGTATCTGGTACAGTGGGGGCATATCTAGCACTGTGGGGCATGTATATTTGGCAATGCGGGGGCAAATATGGCAACGTGGCAGATTATGTGTATCTGCTCTGGCACAGTTGGGGCATGTCTGGCACTACGGGGGAATATGTGTATCTGGCACTGTGGGGGCATATCTAGCACCTTGGGGGCATATCTGGCACCGTGGAGCATATGCGTATCTGGCACTGCTCTATTTGGGTCGTGTATTACGTCCCCATTTTCAATGGCCACACCCATTTTTTGCCTTTGGCGCACACACACAGCACAACTAACTATTTTTTTCTACTTGCGTCTGTCTGTCTGTCTGTCTATATATATATATATATATATATATTAGTGATGTGCACCGGACATTTTTCGGGTTTTGTGTTTTGGTTTTGGATTCGGTTCCGCGGCCGTGTTTTGGATTCGGACGCGTTTTGGCAAAACCTCACCGAAATTTTTTTTGTCGGATTTGGGTGTGTTTTGGATTCGGGTGTTTTTTTCAAAAAAACCCTAAAAAACAGCTTAAATCATAGAATTTGGGGGTCATTTTGATCCCATAGTATTATTAACCTCAATTACCATAATTTCCACTCATTTCCAGTCTATTCTGAACACCTCACAATATTATTTTTAGTCCTAAAATTTGCACAGAGGTCGCTGGATGGCTAAGCTAAGCGACACAAGTGGCCGACACAAACACCTGGCCCATCTAGGAGTGGCACTGCAGTGTCAGACAGGATGGCACTTCAAAAAAATTGTCCCCAAACAGCACATGATGCAAAGAATAAAAGAGGCGCACCAAGGTCGCTGTGTGACTAAGCTAAGCGACACAAGTGGCCTACACAAACACCTGGCCCATCTAGGAGTGGCACTGCAGTGTCAGACAGGATGGCACTTCAAAAAAATTGTCCCCAAACAGCACATGATGCAAAGAATAAAAGAGGCGCACCAAGGTCGCTGTGTGACTAAGCTAAGCGACACAAGTGGCCGACACAAACACCTGGCCCATCTAGGAGTGGCACTGCAGTGTCAGACAGGATGGCACTTCCAAAAAATTGTCCCCAAACCGCACATGATGCAAAGAAAAATGAAAGAAAAAAGAGGCGCAAGATGAAATTGTCCTTGGGCCCTCCCACCCACCCTTATGTTGAATAAACAGGACATGCACACTTTAATGAACCCATCATTTCAGCGACAGGGTCTGCCACACGACTGTGACTGGAATGACTGGTTGATTTGGGCCCCCACCAAAAAAGAAGCAATCAATCCCTCCTTGCACAAACTGGCTCTACAGAGGCAAGATGTCCTCCTCCTCATCATCCTCCGATTCCTCACCCCTTTCACTGTGTACATCCCCCTCCTCACAGATTATTAATTCGTCCTCACAGGAATCCACCATCTCAGATCATAGGCAATTGGACTTATAATTCATTTTGAGTGAACATCATCTTCTCACATTTTCTGGAGAGTAACCTCGTACGCCGATTGCTGACAAGGGTGAGCGGCTGGCACTAAACACTCTTTCGGAGTACACACTGGGGAGGGAGGGCAACTTGAGGGTAGAATAAAGCCAGTTTGTGCAAGGGCCTCCAAATTGCCTCTGTTTTGTCCTGCCAGTATACGTACGGACTGTCCTGACTGTGCCTACTTGGATGGCGGGTCACTCATAGAATCCTCCACCATTCGTTGGTTTGAGTTGAGAAGGGGAGGTTTCATGGTGAGATGAATCATATGAAGTGACAGTAGACGACATGTCAGTAATTGTTGGCAGGTCCTTCAGTCTGGACCAGATGTCAGCACTCGCTCCAGACTGCCCTGCAGCACCGCCAGTGGGTGGGCTCGGAATTCTTAGCCTTTTCCTCGCACCCCCATTTGCGGGAGAATGTGAAGGAGGAGATGTTGACGGGTCACGTTCCGCTTGACTTGACAATTTTCTCACCAGCAGGTCTTTGAACCTCTGCAGACTTGTGTCTGCCGGAAAGAGAGATACAACGTAGGTTTTAAATCTAGGATCGAGCACGGTGGCCAAAATGTAGTGCTCTGATTTCAACAGATTGACCACCTGTGAATCCTGGTTAAGCGAATTAAGGACTCCATCCACAAGTCCCACATGCCTTGCGGAATCGCTCTGTTTTAGCTCCTCCTTCAATGTCTCCATCTTCTTCTGCAAAAGCCTGATGAGGGGAATGACCTGACTCAGGCTGGCAGTGTCTGAACTGACTTCACGTGTGGCAAGTTGAAAGGTTTGCAGAACCTTGCACAACGTTGAAATCATTCTCCACTGCGCTTGAGTCAGGTGCATTCCCCCTCCTTTGCCTATATCGTGGGCAGATGTATAGGCTTGAATGGCCTTTTGCTGCTCCTCCATCCTCTGAAGCATATAGAGGGTTGAATTCCATCTCGTTACCACCTCTTGCTTCAGCTGATGGCAGAGCAGGTTCAGGATTGTTTGGTGGTGCTCCAGTCTTCTGTACGCGGTGGCTGAATGCCGAAAGTGGCCCGCAATTCTTCGGGCCACCGACAGCATTTCTTGCACGCCCCTGTCATTTTTTAAATAATTCTGCACCACCAAATTCAATGTATGTGCAAAACATGGGACGTGCTGGAATTTGCCCAGATGTAATGCACGCACAATATTGCTGGCGTTGTCCGATGCCACAAATCCCCAGGAGAGTCCAATTGGGGTAAGCCATTCTGCGATGATCTTCCTCAGTTTCCTATACAAAAAGGAGGGTTTTTGATCCTGCACCGATATGCGTTTATCCAGGCATAATTAAGATCTGAACATTTTTTCCAATCCTAGGAGACATTTCTCTCCAGCTGGCACATCAATGCCTGTCCAAATATCATTTAGTTTGTTTTGTTGAATTTTCGTGCATTTTAAAAAGTAGAAATAAAGACTTTATTATTTTTTAGACACTATTAACTTACATTTAGTTAACACAAGAGTGCGCCTAAACAAGAGTCATACTTTTCTCTTTCCGTACATACCTGCTTCCTCAGTTTCCGTAAGAGGGTGTCAGCTGTGTGCCTCTTCTGGAAAGTGGTGATACAAAGCGTAGCCTGCCTAGGAACGAGTTGGCGTTTGCGAGATGCTGCTACTGGTGCCGCCGCTGCTGTTCTTGCTGCGGGAGGCAATACATCTACCCAGTGGGCTGTCACAGTCATATAGTCCTGAGTCTGCCCTGCTCCACTTGTCCACATGTCCGTGGTTAAGTGGACATTGGGTACAACTTAATTTTTTAGGACACTGGTGACTCTTTTTCTGACGTCCATGTACATTTTCGGTATCGCCTGCCTAGAGAAATGGAACCTAGATGGTATTTGATACCGGGGACACAGTACCTCAATCAAGTCTCTAGTTGCCTCTGAATTAACGGTAGATACCGGAACTATGTTTCTCACCGACCCAGGCTGCCAAGGCCTGAGTTATCTGCTTTGCAGCAGGATGACTGCTGTGATATTTCATCTTCCTCGCAAAGGACTGTTGGACAGTCAATTGCTTACTGGAAGTAGTACAAGTGCTCTTCCGACTTCCCCTCTGGGATTATGATCGACTCCCAGCAGCAACAACATCAGCGCCAGCAGCAGTAGGCGTTACACTCAAGGATGCATCGGAGGAATCCCAGGCAGGAGAGGACTCATCAGACTTGCCAGTGACATGACCTGCAGGACTATTGGCTTTCCTGGGTAAAGAGGAAATTGACACTGAGGGAGTTGGTGGTGTGGTTTGCAGGAGCTTGGTTACAAGAGGAAGGGATTTAGTGGTCAGTGGACTGCTTCCGCTGTCACCCAAAGTTTTTGAACTTGTCACTGACTTATGATGAATGCGCTGCAGGTGACGTATAAGGGAGGGTATTCCGAGGTGGTTAACATCCTTACCCCTACTTATTACAGCTTGACAAAGGCAACACACGGCTTGACACCTGTTGTCCGCATTTGTGTTGAAATAATTCCACACCGAAGAGCTGATTTTTTTTGTATTTTGACCAGGCATGTCAATGGCTATATTCGTACCACGGACAACAGGTGTCTCCCCGGGTGCCTGACTTAAACAAACCACCTCACCATCAGAATCTTCCTTGTCAATTTTCTCCCCAGCGCCAGCAACACCCATATCCTCATCCTGGTGTACTTCAACAGTGACATCTTCAATTTGACTATCAGGAACTGGACTGTGGGTGCTCCCTCCAGTACTTGCAGGGGGCGTGCAAATGGTGGAAGGCGCAAGCTCTTCCCGTCCAGTGTTGGGAAGGTCAGGCATCGCAACCGACACAATTGGACTCTCCTTGGGGATTTGTGATTTAGAAGAACGCACAGTTCTTTGCTGTGCTTTTGCCAGCTTAAGTCTTTTCATTTTTATAGTGGGAGGATGAGTGCTTCCTTCTTCATGGGAAGCTGAACCACTAGCCATGAACATAGGCCAGGGCCTCAGCCGTTCCTTGCCACTCCGTGTCGTAAATGGCATATTGGCAAGTTTACGCTTCTCATCAGACGCTTTATATTTTGATTTTTGGGTCATTTTACTGAACTTTTGTTTTTGGATTTTACATGCTCTCTCCAATGACATTGGGCATCGGCCTTGGCAGACGACTTTGATGGCATTTCATCGTCTCGGCCATGACTAGTGGCAGCAGCTTCAGCACGAGGTGGAAGTGGATCTTGATCTTTCCCTATTTTAACCTCCACATTTTTGTTCTCCATTTTTTAATGTGTGGAATTATATGCCAGTATCAATAGCAATGGCCTACTACTATATATACTGCGCACAACTAAAATGCACCACAGGTATAGAAAGTAGATGGATAGTATACTTAATGACGACACAGAGGTAGGTATAGCAGTGGCCTTCCGTACCGTACTGCTATATATACTGGTGGTCACTGTGTCAGCAAACTGCAAAACTAAAATGCACCGCAGGTATAGAATGTAGATGGATAGTATACTTAATGACGACACAGAGGTAGGTACAGCAGTGGCCTTCCGTACCGTACTGCTATATATACTGGTGGTCACTGTGTCAGCAAACTGCAAAACTAAAATGCACCACAGGTATAGAATGTAGATGGATAGTATACTTAATGACGACACAGAGGTAGGTACAGCAGTGGCCTTCTGTACCGTACTGCTATATATACTAGTGGTCACTGTGTCAGCAAACTGCAAAACTAAAATGCACCACTGGTAAAGAATGAAAATGGATAGTATACTTAATGATGACACAGAGGTAGGTATAGCAGTGGCCTTCCGTACCGTACTGCTATATATACTGGTGGTCACTGTGTCAGCAAACTGCAAAACTAAAATGCACCACAGGTATAGAATGTAGATGGATAGTATACTTAATGACGACACTGAGGTAGATACAGCAGTGGCCTTCCGTACCGTACTGCTATATATACTGGTGGTCACTGTGTCAGCAAACTGCAAAACTAAAATGCACCACAGGTATAGAATGTAGATGGATAGTATACTTATTGATGACACAGAGGTAGGTACAGAAGTGGCCTTCTGTACCGTACTGCTATATATAGTATACTGGTGGTCACTGTGTCAGCAAAACTGCAAACCTAAAATGCACCACAGGTATATAATGTAGATGGATAGTATACTTAATGACGACACAGAGGTAGATACAGCAGTGGCCTTCCGTACCGTACTGCTATATATAGTATACTGGTGGTCACTGTGTCAGCAAACTGCAAAACTAAAATGCACCGCAGGTATAGAATGTAGATGGATAGTATACTTAATGATGACACAGAGGTAGGTACAGCAGTGGCCTTCCGTACCGCACTGCTATATATAGTATACTGGTGGTCACTGTGTCAGCAAACTGCGAAACTAAAATGCACCACAGGTATAGAATGTAGATGGATAGTATACTTAGTGACGACACAGAGGTAGGTACAGCAGTGGCCTTCCGTACCGTAGTGCTATATATACTGGTGGTCACTGTGTCAGCAAACTGCAAAACTAAAATGCACCACAGGTATAGAATGAAGATGGATAGTATACTTAATGACGACACAGAGGTAGGTACAGCAGTGGCCTTCTGTACCGTACTGCTATATATACTGGTGGTCACTGTGTCAGCAAACTGCAAAACTAAAATGCACACAGGTATAAAATGTAGATGGATAGTATACTTAATGACGACACAGAGGTAGGTACAGCAGTGGCCTTCCGTACCGTACTGCTATATATACTGGTGGTCACTGTGTCAGCAAACTGCAAAACTAAAATGCACCACAGGTATAGAATGTAGATGGATAGTATACTTAATGACGACACTGAGGTAGATACAGCAGTGGCCTTCCGTACCGTACTGCTATATATACTGGTGGTCACTGTGTCAGCAAACTGCAAAACTAAAATGCACCACAGGTATAGAATGTAGATGGATAGTATACTTATTGATGACACAGAGGTAGGTACAGAAGTGGCCTTCTGTACCGTACTGCTATATATAGTATACTGGTGGTCACTGTGTCAGCAAAACTGCAAACCTAAAATGCACCACAGGTATATAATGTAGATGGATAGTATACTTAATGACGACACAGAGGTAGATACAGCAGTGGCCTTCCGTACCGTACTGCTATATATAGTATACTGGTGGTCACTGTGTCAGCAAACTGCAAAACTAAAATGCACCGCAGGTATAGAATGTAGATGGATAGTATACTTAATGATGACACAGAGGTAGGTACAGCAGTGGCCTTCCGTACCGCACTGCTATATATAGTATACTGGTGGTCACTGTGTCAGCAAACTGCGAAACTAAAATGCACCACAGGTATAGAATGTAGATGGATAGTATACTTAGTGACGACACAGAGGTAGGTACAGCAGTGGCCTTCCGTACCGTAGTGCTATATATACTGGTGGTCACTGTGTCAGCAAACTGCAAAACTAAAATGCACCACAGGTATAGAATGAAGATGGATAGTATACTTAATGACGACACAGAGGTAGGTACAGCAGTGGCCTTCTGTACCGTACTGCTATATATACTGGTGGTCACTGTGTCAGCAAACTGCAAAACTAAAATGCACACAGGTATAAAATGTAGATGGATAGTATACTTAATGACGACACAGAGGTAGGTACAGCAGTGGCCTTCCGTACCGTACTGCTATATATACTGGTGGTCACTGTGTCAGCAAACTGCAAAACTAAAATGCACCACAGGTATAGAATGTAGACGGATAGTATACTTAATGACGACACAGAGGTTGGTACAGCAGTGGCCTTCCGTACCGTACTGCTATATATACTGGTGGTCACTGTGTCAGCAAACTGCAAAACTGAAATGCACCACAGGTATAGGATCTAGATGGATGGTATACTTGACGACACAGAGGTAGGTACAGCAGTGGCCTACTGTACCGTAATGCTATATATTATATACTGGTGGTCACTGGTCAGCAAAACTCTGCACTGTACTCCTCCTATATAATATTATACTGGTGGTCCCCAGTCCTCACAATAAAGCAGCACACTGTGCACAGATATGGAGTGTTTTTCAGGCAGACAACGTATAATGGTGGTCACTGTCAGCAAAACTCTGCACTGTACTCCTGCTGTATAATACAGCTGCTCCCCAGTCCCCACAATTAAGCAGTGTGAGCACAAATATATGCAGCACACTGAGCACAGAAAAGGAGCATTTTTTTTCAGGCAGAGAACGGATAAACTGGTGGTCAATGATCAGCAAAACTCTGCACTGTACTCCTCCTATATTATACAGCTGCTCCCCAGTCCTCCCCACAATTAAGCAATAAAGCACAATCAAGTTCAACAATAATGGAGAGGACGACAGCCACGTCCTCTCCCTATCATTTCCAATGCACGAGTGAAAATGGCGGCGACGCGCGGCTGCTTATATAGAATTCGGATCTCGCGAGAATCCGACAGCGGGATGATGACGTTCGGGCATGCTCGGGTTACCCGAGCCATACGGGAGAATCCGAGTATGGCTCAGACCCGTGTAAAAAGGGAGAAGCTTGGGGGGGTTCGGTTTCCGAGAAACTGAACCCGCTCATCACTAATAAATAAATATATATATATATATATATATATATATATATATACTGCTAAAATGTCGTAGGATTACCATAGAAAAGCACACATAACCTTATTATAGGTGTCAGCCAGCCCCTAAAAATGCAATACTGGTATGGCACTGCTATGCGTATGGAAAATGGAGGGATAGGGGTATCGGCGACAAGTGTTGCTAAAAAGTAGATAATAAACGTATCATTTTAAGAGCCAAACAATGTATAGATATTAAAAAAAGTTTAATACATATGAGAGAATTTTTTTTTTTTATGGAATTTTTTTACTCTCATATGTACTAAACTTTTTTAATATCTATACATATCTATACATTCTTTGGCTCTTAAAATTATATGTTTATTATCTACTTTTTAGCAACACTTGTCGCCGATACCCATATCCATATATATATATATATATATATATATAATATGCAATCTCTACTTTGGAGTTGGGGGGGGGGTAGACTTGGACGGGGTGAGAGGGGGGCCCAAAGTATTTTGTTGCACCTGGTCCCACCGCTCGCTAGTTCCGCCACTGACATGCATAACAGATCCTGCAAATGCACATATTTACAACCATCACAGATGTACCTAAACCATCAGGTCTGCATACATTTCTCATTTAGGTCTAATGCTTTGTATTCAGAGGACATTTATATATATACTAACAGATCTTACCTAACATCCTGCAGGGCACATGCTGGATGTCTCAGTCCCTCACACAGAAGTTTTATTCCAGAGTCCCATAGAGCATTGCCTGACAGGTCCAGTGTGGTCAGAGAGCGGTTTGTAGTAATAACAGAGCGGAGATCATCACAGCAGGAGGAGGTCAGACCACAGCGCCATAACCTGATGAGAGATGAGGGATCTGCATTAGGTCATTTCTTATCATTTCCAGCCTCACACTCAGCATGAGGTCATCACTGACAGAATATACTGGGTAATGTAGATACAATGGGGTATATTCAATTGGTGTCGAAACTGCCGTCTTGTCGAAAAGACGGCAGTTTTCGACTTTCAGGCCAGAAGGAGGTCCAACGTATTCAGTCCCCGCATTTTTTATTTCGACATGTCTGGGAATTCGACTTGTGGAATAGCACGTGAATCGGCGGTACTTCTGAGGGAAATGGGGCCAAATTCCACAGGATTTGGCCCCGTTACCGACCATCTCAGTCTGACTTACAAAAAAGTCGGACTGAGATGAGGGACCTGAGCGGAAGAGAGGGGGGAGAGCCGCAGGTAGACACGGGTCAGCAGCGCTTCAGCACAGCGCTGCAGGAGGATGCCGCTCATGGCAGCGTCCACCCGGCTCCAGCAGGTGAGTTCCCGCTTGCTGGAGTCGGGTGGATGCTGCTGTGAGGTCTGGCAGCTGTGCCACATCCTCCTGCAGTGCTGCTGTTCCCCGTCTGCCCGCTGCTCACCCCCCTCTCCTGCGCTCAGGTCCCTCATCTGAATTCAACTTTTTATAAAGTCGAACTGAGATGAGGAATTGCAGAGACCTTGTCAGATCCATTCCAACAAATGCATGTCGGAATGGATCCCACCCTAATTGAATAAAACCCCAATGTTGGTGTATACAGTATATCAGCTATTAGGCTGTAGGTGTAGTCACTGATAATATGCTTATTAAACTACTGATTATGGTCTAATGTGTAGCTGCTTCATAGCTCCTTAGAGTATTGATCATTAAATGACCTCAGATTACCTTAGACATACAGTATTGTACCACACAATGGGGGTCATTCCGACCTGATCGTAGCTGTGCTAAAATTTAGCACAGCTATGATCATCTTCCCTGACAGCTCAGGGCTAGTCTGCCCCATATGTGAGGACGTCCTCCCCCGCACAAGGGGTTAGTGGCCAGACCATGCCCCTAAAACAGTGGCCAAACGTCGCCGTGCCACCCCCACCCACCCAGTAAACACCTCTGCCTTTCAATCAGGCAGAGACGTTCGCTAGCCAACAACGGCTGTTGGCAGCAGTGCAAACGCTAAGCCGCTGCCCATTTCCCCAGGCACTCCTGCGTTTTTCCACACACTCCCCGAAAATGGCCAGTTACCTCCCAGAAACACCCACTTCCTGTCAATCACTCTGCGGCCTGCAGTGCGACTGAAAAGCGTCGCTAGACCTTATGTGAAAGTACTACAGCTGTTGTGAAAGTTTGTCACGCATGCGCATTGCGCCGCATGCGCAGAAGTGACACTTTTTTCCCTAATCGCTGCTCTTCAAACGAAAACAGCTAGCGAACAATTCAGAATAGCCCCCTATGCCTGGCTGCTGGATGGACTGAAGATACAGTAAGTTGTGGAACTTGAAGTCAAGTGGATAGCTTTCAGTTTCTTGAACTTTTTCTTCTGGTATCTGGTTCTCTAGTCAGGATGGTAATGATATCCCAGCGGATGGTATGCCAACTGTCAATATACCAACTGGGGCATACTGGCCGCCAGAAAACCGGCAGTGGAGCAAGCGCAAAGAGTGCGATCGCCACGGCACAGTGGCTCACTGCACTCACCACAGGTTTTATTGTCACTCTATTGGTGTTGTGGACACACACAAGTGGGAAAACCTGTGGCGAGCGCTGTCGGCATTCCCATCTGTCAGGATTTTGACATCAGGATCCTTAATGCCGGGATCCCGACAGCCGGGTTAACTACATCCCCTCCAGTCAGTGGTAGACATTATGGGCCTTATTCAGACCCTGACAGAGACTGATTTTCAGCCACCTGCGCACGCAGTGGCTGTTTTCAGGGCCGGCCAATGATGTCGCCTGCATTTCCTGCGATTGGAAACATGGCGGCGGTGCCACCGCTATTTGAATTGAGATCGCATTGCAGGGCAGCACTACACATGCTGGGTGGCCTTGCCCTATTCTGGGCGGCCCCCAGCGTGCGATTTTGGTGGTCCCAGACTCTGAATAATCTTCTTAGCTTGCAGAAAAGCACTTGCTTACTATCATTTTTTCACTGTCACTTCACAGCCATTTGACACAATTTAAGACCCTCCAATTAATCTATTAATCCACAGCTTCTCACCTATGTCTTTTTGGGTATCTGTGTTGAATGACTACCTCTGATGGTCGATGCGAGTGGTACCTTTAAATAAATAAAATTAAAAAAAGCCCCAAAGCAAGCAGCAAAAACGGTAGAAGCCAGGGTCCTGTTCGCATTCCGGAGTGGGTGGAGCCACGGACGACCTCTGATGTATGTTTCATGCTAGGCTAGGGATCCATCCCTCCTGTGAAATCCTGTACCCTGTAACGGAGCTGTTAACCAATCTCTGGGCTGCTCCAATTGATTGGCAGCCTGATTAACCTATATAAAGAGTTGCACAAAGCTAATCGCTGTGTCACTAGAGTTAATTACTCATTGTTACCATATGATCCATAAGTCTCCATTCAATCATGATGCAGCTATTGATCATATTATGTAGATCTATAGTATAGTATTTTGGATATCATATTTTTCAGTATTTTGGAATAATTGCATACCATAATGAGATATCATGGCGATGGGACCTAAGTTTTAGCACAGAATACATTTATGTTTCATATACACCTTGGGGGTAATTCCAAGTTGATCGCAGCAGGTTTTTGTTTTAGTAGTTGGGCAAAACCATATATAACATGTGCAGAGAGAGTTAGATTTGGGTGTGGTGTGTTCAATCTGCAATCTAATTTGCAGTGTAAAAATAAAGCAGCCAGTATTTACCCTGCACAGAAACAAAATAACCCACCCAAATCTAACTCTCTCTGCACGTTATATCTGCCTCCCCTGCAGTGCACATGGTTTTGCTCAACTGCTAAAAAAAATCCTGCTGCGATCAACTTGGAATTACCCCCCTTATACACACAGCCTAAAGGTAATTTTTGCCAATATCTTTAATGACTTTGTGTATTAAACAAAGTTTGTGTACATTGAGCCATCTGAAAACAAAGGTTTCATTATCTCAATCTCACTCAAAAAAATCTGTATTTCGGAATATTCCGTATATCTAAATATTTGGATATGGGATACTCAACCTGAACAAATTCCTAATTAACAACAGTGATTACCCCTGACTGTACAGTGCCCCATTCAATTAGTTAAAACTGAACTTTATGTGTCATAATTATGATGTCAAATAAACATACAAAAACTACTATATATGCTGATTATTAGATCATATACATTTTATAATTACCCCTCAGGGATAGTTCAAAAACTACTTCTAGTTGATCTGTGTCAGACAAAAGTGTGAAAGTGAATGAATATTTCTAAAATACTTGACCCAAACTTCTATTATCAAGTATCAAGTGGTAATTTAGTGAGTGAGGGAAGTGTCAGTACTGACCGACAATCCAATGTATAACTGTTAGAGTATAAATTCTTAAAAAGGATATGTAAATTAAAATTAGGTGATGTGCCAGACCGTGAAGCCATAGAAAATTGTGACTAAACTGTGAAAAGTGATGAAGTGAAAAGCCATGTGAAATAAAATGTGAATGTGAACATTTAATTTAGATCTAAAAGATAAATAAATATCTGGAGCTATTTAAGTAGGGTACAGAGAGCCTGTACAGTTCTGGAGTACAATCACAATGTCACTCTTCTATTAGAGTTGATTTGTTGGTACTTTCATTATTGCAAGGACTGGTTTGATCTAAATGGGAAGGAAAAGGAAAAAGAGGAAAGTGTTGATAATTTACCAGAGGGCAAGTATTTATAAAAAGGCACTATAATTGATATTTTCATTTAGTCCTTTTGGCATCAGGGTTCCTAGCCTGAATATACACTCACTCTCCTTTTTCTGAAGGGTGGAAGTGATATCGCCCCCTCTCAGACCTAAGCAGATTTTTTCAAGTCCAAAGATTTTAAGGTCCTGAATTCGACAGGCGTGTGTCTGAAAAAAGTGTCTCGATACATCGTAAGTTGTTTAAACCTATCAATGTAAGTCTGGGCATTCCTCACTGACCCTATATGTTCCAAGGCCCACACCTTCAACATTCTTGTTGTCATGCCTACATATCGTATTTGGCATGGACACATAACGCAATATATTACGTTAGTTGTAGGACAATTGAAAAATCTTTAATTTCATGTCTATGTCCATACTTATCCTGCACCTCAGTTATATTGAAGATATGAGGGCACTCTTTACAGCTACCACATGGGTGAGTGCCTTTAGTCACTACCGGGGTTCTTGAGGTTGTAGTTAGATGACTCGTAACTAATGTGTCCTTCAAATTTGGTGGTCTCCGCCAGCTGACATTGATGTTATCCCCGATCACCTTGGTTAGATCATCATCCATGTGTACCAAATGCCAATGTCGTTGTAAAATATTTTTAGCTTCTTTCCACCCTTGACAGAATTCTCACATGAACCTTGTGATTTCCGTTTTTTTGGTATGGTCTTGGAAAACTAAGGATTCCCTTTCAACCTTCCGTATTTCTGTTCAGTTCTTTTAGGTTCTGTCAGGTTAGAAGATAGGTTAGGGATTTGTTGGACGCTTCACTTGCTCCGGTGGCCGCCTCTTAAATGCACTCTTGGACCCAAGGGGGTCTAAAAGGATGCAAAACTAGGAAAGATATAAATTAATAATATGGCGCTACTGTGTTGTAAGGTGGGTGTCAAAGATCAAAAATATTGAGACTTATCTAGATGATTAGGCTTTGGGTTCTTTTACCAGGTTTGTTCATCCTCATTCTTTCTATTTGGTGGGATGCTGGTATAGACATGCAAAAAATAATGTAAAAAAGATAATGTGCAGTGAATCCTGGTGTTGGAGGCCTGTCTATATGAGCTGATATTCAATTTTGAGGTAAATGTTTAAGTGCAAGGAATGGATTCCGTGTGTAAAGTGTCTTGCTCGTGCAGTGAATGGTAGGATTAATGGCCATGCCAATGGATCATTATCAAGGGCATACCGAATTTGCATAGTCAGGGAGTATATAGCTCTTCAATCGGGTGTTGTACCTAATTTACACAGTTAAATTGTATAATCAAGCCCCTAACAGTGTCTTTAGGCCACTTGTGGTTTCCACTTGCCAATGGTTTGCTCTGTCCGTGACAGAATATCGATGGCATACCTAATTTACATGGTGAGATGATGCGGTGATGCTCATAAAGGTATCTTTAGTAAAAGGAGGCCAAATTAGATGTCTCTGGTTATTCCATCATGTGGCATACCTGACTTATGCAAAACATTTGTATAGTCAAGCTCCTTAAGATATCTTTAGTCCCCTTCTGATTTTCTGTGATGTTTAATGAATTGGACCTGGTGATGTCTCTAAATTGGGGGTGCAGAATTGGAGATTCTCTCCTAAAGTGGTGGAGGGTGCGTACCACTACTCACAATTTAAATTGTTTTGTTCTTGCCATCATGGTATCTTTGGTCCCATAGATGACTTGGTACAGCATGTAGTAAAAACACATTTTTTACATACAACAAGTAAAAAACAAATAAAATCTTAAAAGTATTGTGCATGGGATGTGTGTTAAAAGAGAACAAAAGGTCCAGTTCCTATGATCCACATAACTAAAATAAGTGGGTCATACCTTCCTCCAGACCAGCAACACTGAGCCCTCCTTTCCAATACCTCCTACAGTTGACGCGTTTTGAGTTGGGGTAACTCTTTTTCAAGGCAGGTGTCAGATGTTTAATGAGGGGAGGGTACTGTGAGGTGATTAAGGAAAGGGGGTGCCTGTTATTACTGTAAGGCCAATTGTCAAGGATTCCCCACTCCATTCACCGCCATTTGGGCCTCAACGTCCTTGCAATGTCCTTAGATATACTGTACCTCACAATGACATTCCATGACCTGAAGGTGCTTTAAATATCATAAAGTTTGGAAACAAGTAAAACATATTGTACTAAGGGTCTGACACAGCGATGGACGCAGTACACACAGCAGCTGCATCATTGGCACAGCTGCTGTGTGTAAATATGCTAATGCTGCCGGATGTGTCTTGATGGCTTATGTGATCTGCAGCTGTTACTAAAATTGCAGCATCGGATCATCTGTGTGAACATTGGCCATCTTTGTAACCCTCAGGTTCCTTAGGGTGTCCGGTAAATTCACACTGCTAAAGACAGTGACGCTGTGTACAAAGATGAAGCCACTGGCTTCAGTGTGCCAAATGTACTTCGCCAATATGCCCAGTATTCAGGAAGGCTGCCCATCCCTGACCTTGCCCCTCAAACAGCCGCAACATCTCAAACATGATGTGCTCAGGGGGCACTGCGACCATCATTACAGACACAGACCTGGATCCATCAGATCTGTACATAAACCATTGGCGATGCATCCATTTCTCATTTAGGTCTAATGTTTTGTAGTAAGAGAACATTTATATAAATAAAAAGACAGATCTTACATAAGATCCTGCAGGGCACAGGCTGGATGTCTCAGTCCCTCACACAGAAGCTTTATTCCAGAGTCCCCCAGAGCATCCCTTGACAGGTCCAGTCTGGTCAGAGAGCGGTTTGTAGTAATAACAGAGCAGAGATCATCACAGCAGGAGGAAGTCAGATCACATTCCTGTAACCTGATGAGAGATGAGGGATCTGGATTAGATAATTTCTTATCAATTCTAGCATCGCTCAGCATGACATCATCACTGACAGAATACACTGTGTAATGTAGATACAATGTTGGTGTATACAGTGTATAAGCTATTAGGCTGTAGGTGTAGCCACCGATAATCTGGTTATTGGGTTACTGACTATAACTGAGGGTAGTCTGATGTGTAGCTGCTTCATGTCTCCTTAGAATATTGATCATTAAATTACTTCAGATTACCTTACATACTGTACCACACAATGACATGACCTGCAGGTGCTTCTAATATTGTTCAGTTTAAAATTGTACAAAGCATATCTTGTACTAAGGGCCTGACACAGAGATGGACGCAGTATACACAGCAGCTGCATCATTTGGCACAGCTGCTGAAATATGCTAATGCTGCAGGAGGTGTCTTGCTGGCATATGTGACCTACTGCTGTGTCTGAGGGTGGAGCATTGGATCATCAGTGTGAACATTGGCCATGTGTGCAACCCTCTGGCAGTGCCAGATTAAGGTCCACATGGGCCTGGAGCTGAAATTTACAAAGGGCCTAATTGTGTGCGGCAACAAGGGATATGGCTAGTGATATGAGGGGCATGGGGTGCAGTGATCGCGCTGAATGAAAAAAGTTGTGGGTCCCAGGGACTCCTCACTTTAAGAAATTGGGGTCCTACTTCACGGGTTCTGGGTCCCATCACAATTTATGCATTATAGGCAGTGCTGGGGGAAGGCAGCAGTTGGGGTAGAGCTGGGGGTTGAGGCAGGGAACACTTGGGCAGGGAGGGGGTTAAGGGCGGGCAGTGCTAGGGGTAGTGAGGAGGTAAGAGCAGGCAACAATTTGAGAAGTGCTGTGAGTGGGTAGCAGTTGGGGTAGAGGGAGATAAGGGCATGCGGGTGAGGGTAAGGAAAGACAGCAGCTGAGGCAATGCAGGGGATAGGTAGGGTATAAGTGTAGGTAGGTACTGGAGGCAGTACTGGAGATAGTGGTAGATTGCAGCTGGGGCAATATTGGGGCAAGGAGTGGGTTAGGTGCAGACATTACAGAGGTAATGCTGGGGGTAGAGAGGGGGTAAATTTGGGGGGTTGAAAGTACACTGCTTTGTAATTATACCACTAAATCACGGTGAAAGGTAGTTTTTTATTGCAGCAGTAACTGGCAGAGGTAGAGGGTGATGCCTTGTGGAGACAGAGAGTGACAGGAGAGTGGGTGATGGGGAGATAGTGATGCAGGGGAGAAGCAGAGGGTGAGGCAGTGGGTGACAGGGAGAGACAGTGCCCCTCACGACCCGCCCTCCCACACAGCTATTTACCCTATTATAGCTATCCCTTCCTCACACACACTCTCCCCCCATAGCTCCCCAGAAACACACATACAGCGCACCACCCTCACACAATCTCCCATCACAAAGCTTCTCCCCCTTCCTGCTGCTCATTATCTACCCTCTGCCCGCTCCCTCCTGACCGGTCAGTGGACCTCCTTAGGTGACAAAACGGGGTGGGGCTCACTCACTGCTCCCCCTAATTTTCGTGCCACCTAGCTCCTCTCTCCCTTAGATGGCTCTAGCACCATCTTGGCATCCTTTGCCCCTAATACAGACACACAGACCCTCCCCCACACATACAGCTCTCACCCACTACAGTCAGCTCCCTTGAAACACACATACAGTGCACCACCCTCACACAATACCCCATCAGAAAGCAGTCCTGTCCTCACACAGACCCAAACCCCCCTTACTCAGCACCACTCAAACTGCCACGCCCTCTCACATACACCGTAGGTCACTTTTCCTCATACACACAGCATGCTATCCTCCCCACAGACACACAAACTTTAGTTCACCCACTCAGATCAGCTCCTCTACACTGATATCTCCTCCAGGCGCAGTCATAACGGCCGGCTTTCACTTCCGCCGCAGGAGGATCATCTGCTGAGCGTCTGTTTCCAGTGCAGACTGTGCTGCACTGCGTGTCCCGATCACTGCTGCCGGAGAGATCCGTATTAAAAATCTAAGCAATCTGACTAGATTTCATGCACGGATCTGCCATGTGTATGCACCCCAGCGATTGTGATGCTCGGCCCAGTGCATCGCTATTGCCGGTGCTAGATTGAGCCTGCATGCACTCAGGTGAGGAGGGGCACTGCAAATGGAGGATCACCACCCAGGACGAAGGACTGTTTTCCAGGGACGGCTGAGGTCTTTTCAGTAATCCTGTGATAAAGTCTACTTTATATGGTAGACCATTCCATCTGGTAGGAGTCCTGTGTTTGCAGTTTCAACAACTTGGCCAATTTTAAGCTGTTTTGTCTACTTGCTGTTAGTAGACCACCTATAAGGGTAGGAGGCTAATTTTTATCTTTATTTGTGAAAATAAATGTTATGGTTTTATACTATGGCGGTGATTTTCTGTTTACACATGTGAAATCCGAAGGAGTTATTGTTGGAAGGTTCGGAAGGAAGGTCCATTAAGAGGAGGAATTCTATGGGATAATCCTGAGTCTGAGATATGCTTTTTTGTCCATCACTAACCCGGTAGACAAATTTAAGGGTACGAGTTTCCTCATAAAGACTAAGAAATGTCATAGAGATATAACAGTATATTGTACGGAGACTAAGAGGGGATATGATCAACATCTACAAATATATAAGGGGACAATACACAGAGCTTGCGCGGGACCTGTTTTTGGTTAGATCAACACAGAGGACTCGTGGACACTCGCTCAGGTTAGAGGAGAGGAGATTCCGCACAATACGGCGTAAAGGCTTTTTCACGGTAAGGACAATACGTATTTGGAATTCCCTGCCTGAGGGAATTGTAATGGCGGAATCTGTCAACACCTTTAAGAATGGGTTAGATAAATTCCTAATGGATAAGGATATCCAGGGGTATGGTGCATAGTCATGCATTATAGTTACTATAAATAGGGATAAAATGCAACGGCTGACAGCAGCATCAGTCAGAAATTTTAGTCAAATCATCATGCATAGGACACCACAAATAGGTTGAACTCGATGGAAAATTGTCTTTTTTCAACCTCAGATACTATGTTACAGATACTATGTTACTATGTTACTATGTATTTCTGTCTCCTTTTGAGGTTATATAAATCCTCTGAAAGACCTTTGGGAGACTCATCAAATGATATAAGTATCCTCTGTGTGCGCTATTCTGTGTAGAGGTTTTCTATTTCTGTTTGTTCTATATCTGTGAAGTGTTGGTGGAACTTCATTTCCTTCACTAAGAAAAGCAGCCACGTGTGCGCAATTGTGATTTTCTGCCTATATTTGTTTGGGGGATGTGGGCTGCCTGATCACTGACCAGCAGTGATTGGGACATGCAGGAGGCGGAGCCGCGGCTGCAGGAGGACTGACCGGGTCTCAGGTGGCGATTAAATGTGGAGATGGGAGGCGCTGCTGGCAGTGATTGAATGTGGAGACGGGGACGCTGCCAGCGGTGATTGGCTGAGACAGGGAATGCTGCTGATTGGTTGGGGAGTCAGAGCGCATCCTGCAGTACCCGCTCATATTTCAAAATTGAGTCCCTCACTGCCTATATCATGTAAAATACACACACAAAGTACACAAACGTACACCACCTCAACATATACACACAGTACACACTACACACACATGCCGTACGTACACACCACATGCACATACAGTACACACACACCACCACATATACACACACATAGTACACACTACACACATACAGTACACAGACACAGTGGCCTCACCGGGTGTGGTGACACCCGGTGGGCAACTTTCATACCCTAGCACGCCGGGGAGCACGTTCGCGACAAAGGGGGGCATGGTCATTAACAAAGGGGCGTGGCCTCGTGTGGACGTCATTCCGGGGGCGTGCCCAGCATCCCTGGAGATGCTGGGCTGTACTGGGCTGCCTCCAGAGACTGTCTCCCAGCGCTGTCGGCTCCTCTTCTATGACAGGAGCCGGGTGCTGTAGCAGAATTTCACACTGCAGCGCTCGGCTCCTGTCACTGCGGTGGAGCCCACAGTGTGGTGTCACCCCTTCTAGGCGTCACACCCGGGTGCGGGCCGCACCCCTCGCACCCGGCTTGTGACGCCACTGCACAGGCACACACACTACTGCTGCATATACACACATAGTACACCAACATACACCACCACATATACACACACATACAGCACACACACACACACACACACACACACACACACACACACACACACACACACACACACACACACACACTACTGCTGCTTATATACACACACATACCACCACATATATACACACAGTAGAGTACGCACTACACACATACAGTACACACACACACCACTGCAGAATATACACTCAGTACAACACACACACCACTGCTGCAAGCATATACACACACCACCACCACATATAAACACACACACAAACAGTACACACTACATACACCTTCAGTACTAGGCTTCCTGCAGCAGCTGCAGCTCCTCGTGTAGTCTGGGGGCGGAGCTTGTGACAGGCTCAGTCAGGACCCCGGTCAAGGAGAGACTAGAGGGGAGGGGTGGCCACCACACTGCCTGCATGGCTCTCTGTGATTCATCTCAGAGAGTGCCGGAGCTGGAGTAGGCGAGGTAGGAGAGAGAGGGCAGCCACTTCCGCTGGCAGTGTGTGACAGGAAAAAGTTTTTTTTCCAGTCAACGCTGTCAGTGAGTCTCCTGTGGGCCTATTTTCAATGGGGAGCCTGGAGCTGCAGCTCCATCCGCCCCATTGTTAATCTGGCCCTGTTCTCTGGTTACTCAGGGTGACCGGTAAATTCACACAGCTAGAGCCAGTAATGCTGTGTACAAGGATGCAGCCACTGACTTCAGCATGCCAAATACACAGGGCCCCAGTTTTCAGGAAGACTAGCCATCACCACCCTTTCCCCCCAGGCAGCCACAGCATCTCAATCATGCTGAACTCAGGAGTCACTGTGACAGTCATTGCAGACACAGATTTAAAACCATCAGAGATGTACCTAAATAGGTTTGCATACATTTCTCATTTAGGTCTAATGTGTGATAGAGATGTGACATTTTTAAGCCGTCAGCAGGATCAGAATTGTATCTTACGTAAGAGTATATAAACAATTGTTTTTATTTCATTTAGATGGAAAAACATGGCTGCTAAGCTGTGTCCTGTAGGTGACCTAACTTTATCCAGGGAAATGGGAGAAGGAGAAATGTATGTTCAGGGATCATATAATGATCTCTTATTTCATACCAGTCATACAGTAAATGTTTGGGGGTGGAAAACTGCATCCTTAATTCTCAAACAACCAGACCTGGTCAAGATAGGATAGTAATAATTAAAGTAGAATGTCACCTGCAGGGAGTGGTGGAATTTATGTGCCCTTCTGTGCTAGCTTCCCCTCCCCTATCTATTCCAAGAAAGCTATGTGGAGAAGGCACATGATCCCTTCATGTCCAGTGTCCAGCATTAAGCTAATTACAAAACAAAAAGGTGGGGATTCAGCTATATGTTGGAACTGAACCTAGATAATCAATTGTGAAGATCCCTGAATCTGAAGTTCCTTTGAGTAAGTGTTAGGCTTCTAAAAAATTATTTTCTCTGACGTCCTAGTGGATGCTGGGGACTCCGTAAGGACCATGCGGGGGGAATAGCGGCTCCGCAGGAGACTGGGCACATCTAAAGAAAGCTTTAGGACTATCTGGTGTGCACTGGCTCCTCCCCCTATGACCCTCCTCCAAGCCTCAGTTAGATCTCTGTGCCCGAACGAGAAGGGTGCACACTAGGGGCTGTCCTGAGCTTCTTAGTGAAAGTTTTAGTTTAGGTTTGTTATTTTCAGTGAGACCTGCTGGCAACAGGCTCACTGCATCGAGGGACTAAGGGGAGAAGAAGCGAACTCACCTGCGTGCAGAGTGGATTGGGCTTCTTGGCTACTGGACATTAGCTCCAGAGGGACGATCACAGGCCCAGCCTGGATGGGTCCCAGAGCCGCGCCGCCGGCCCCCTTACAGAGCCAGAAGGCAGAAGAGGTCCGGAAAATCGGCGGCAGAAGACGTCCTGTCTTCAACAAGGTAGCGCACAGCACTGCAGCTGTTCGCCATTGCTCTCAGCACACTTCACACTCCGGTCACTGAGGGTGCAGGGCGCTGGGGGGGGGCGCCCTGAGACGCAATAAAAAACACCTTGGATGGCAAAAAAAATGCATCACATATAGCTCCTGGGCTATATGGATGCATTTAACCCCTGCCAGAATACATAGAAAAACGGGAGATAAGGCCGCCGATAAGGGGGCGGAGCCTATCTCCTCAGCACACTGGCGCCATTTTCCCTCACAGCTCCGTTGGAGGGAAGCTCCCTGTCTCTCCCCTGCAGTCACTACACTACAGAAAGGGTTAAAAAAGAGAGGGGGGGCACTAATTAAGCGCAGTATTAAAGATACAGCAGCTATAAGGGGAAAAACACTTATATAAGGTTATCCCTGTATATATATAGCGCTCTGGTGTGTGCTGGCAAACTCTCCCTCTGTCTCCCCAAAGGGCTAGTGGGGTCCTGTCCTCTATCAGAGCATTCCCTGTGTGTGTGCTGTATGTCGGTACGTTTGTGTCGACATGTATGAGGAGAAAAATGATGTGGAGACGGAGCAGATTGCCTGTAATAGTGATGTCACCCCCTAGGGGGTCGACACCTGAGTGGATGAACTGTTGGAAGGAATTACGTGACAGTGTCAGCTCTGTATAAAAGACAGTGGTTGACATGAGACAGCCGGCTACTCAGCTTGTGCCTGTCCAGACGTCTCATAGGCCATCAGGGGCTCTAAAGCGCCCGTTACCTCAGATGGCAGATATAGACGCCGGCACGGATACTGACTCCAGTGTCGACGGTGAAGAGACAAATGTGACTTCCAGTAGGGCCACACGTTACATGATTGAGGCAATGAAAAATGTTTTACACATTTCTGATAATACGAGTACCACCAAAATGGGGTATTATGTTCGGTGAGGAAAAACTACCTGTAGTTTTCCTGAATCTGAGAAATGAAATGAGGTGTGTGAATGCGTGGTTTTTCCCCGATAACAACTGATAATTTCTAAAATGTTATTGGCATTATATCCTTTCCCGCCAGAGGTTAGGGTGCGTTGGGAAACACCCCCTAGAGGGGATAAAGCGCTCACACGCTTGTAAGGGCTCTATCCTCTCCTGAGATGGCCGCCCTTAAGGATCCTGCTGATAGAAAGCAGGAGGGTATCCTAAAATGTATTTACACACATACTGGTGTTATACTGCGACCAGCAATAGCCTCAGCCTGGATGTGCAGTGCTGGGTTGGCGTGGTCGGATTCCCTGACTGAAAATATTGATACCCTAGATAGGGACAGTATATTTTTGCCTATAGAGCATTTAAAAGATGCATTTCTATATATGCGTGATGCACAGCGGAATATTTGCCGACTGGCATCAAGTCTAAGTGCGTTGTCCATTTCTACCAGTAGAGGGTTATGGACACGTCAGTGGTCAGGTGATGCGTATTCCAAATGGCATTTGGAAGTATTGCCTTATTAAGGGGAGGAGTTAGTTGGGGTCGGTCTTTCAGACCTGGTGGCCACGGCAACAGCTGGGAAATCCACGTTTGTACCCCAGGTCGCCTCTCAACATGAGAAGACGCCATATTATCAGGCGCAGTCTTTTCGTGGACAAGGGGCAAAAGATTCCTTTTCTGCCCCGTGACAGAGGAAGAGGAAAAAGGCTGCAGAAATCAGCCAGTTCCCAGGAACAGAAACCCTCTCCCGCCTCTGCCAAGCTCTCAGTATGACGCTGGGGCTTTACAAGCAGAATCAGGCACGGTGGGGGGCCCGTCTCAATAAATTACAGCGCGCAGTGGGCTCACTCGCAAGTAGACCCCTGGATCCTTCAGGTGATATCTCAGGGGTACAAATTAGAATTCGAGACGTCTCCCCCTCGCCGTTTCCTAAAGTCGGCTTTACCGATGTCTCCTTCTGACACGGAGACAGTTTTGGAAGCCATTCACAAGCTGTATTCCCAGCAGGTGATAATCAAGGTACCCCTCCTGCAACAGGGAACGGGGTATTATTCCACACTGTTGTGGTACCGAAGCCAGACGGCTCGGTGAGACCGATTCTAAATCTAAAATCTAAAATCTTTGAACACTTACATACAGAGGTTCAAATTCAAGATTGAGTCACTCAGAGCAGTGATTGCGAACCTGGAAGAAGGGGACTACATGATGTCTCGGGACATCAAGGATGCTTACCTTCATGTCAAAATTTACCCTTCTCACCAAGGGTACCTCAGGTTTATGGTACAGAACTGTCACTATCAGTTCAGACGCTGCCGTATGGATGGTCCACGGCAACCCGGGGTCTTTACCAAGGTAATGGCCGAAATGATGATATTCCTTCGAAGGAAGGGAATTTTAGTTATCCCTTACTTGGACGATTCCCTGATAAGGGTAAGATCCAGGGAACAGTTGGAGGTCGGTGTAGCACTATCTCAGGTAGTGTTGCGGCAGCACGATTGGATTCTCAATATTCCAAAATCGCAGCTGGTTCCGACGACTTGTCTTCTGTTCCTAGGGATGATCCTGGACACAGTCCAGAAAAAAGGTGTTTCTCCCGGAGGAGAAAGCCAGGGAGTTATCCGAGCTAGTCCGGAACCTCCTAAAACCGAGCCAAGTCTCAGTGCATCAATGCAAAAGGGTTCTGGGTAAAAATGGTGGCTTCCTACGAAGCAATCCCATTCGGCAGATTCCACGCAAGAACTTTCCAGTGGGACCTACTGGACAAATGGTCCGGGTCGCATCTTCAGATGCATCAGCGGATAACCCTGTCACCAAGGACAAGGGTATCCCTCCTGTGGTGGTTGCAGAGTGCTCATCTTCTAGAGGGCCGCAGATTCGGCATTCAGGACTGGGTCCTGGTGACCACGGATGCCAGCCTGCGAGGCTGGGGAGCAGTCACACAGGGAAGGAATTTCCAGGGCTTATGGTCAAGCCTGGAGACATCACTTCACATAAATATCCTGGAGCTAAGGGCCATTTACAATGCTCTAAGCTTAGCAAGACCTCTGCTTCAAGGTCAGCCGGTGTTGTTCCAGTCGGACAACATCACGGCAGTCGCCCACGTAAACAGACAGGGCGGCACAAGAAGCAGGAGGGCAATGACAGAAGCTGCAAGGATTTTTCGCTGGGCGGAAAATCATGTGATAACACTGTCAGCAGTGTTTATTCCGAGAGTGAACAACTGGGAAACAGACTTCCTCAGCAGAAGTCTTCCACATGATTGTAAACCGTTGGGAAAAACCAAAGGTGGACATGATGGCGTCCCGCCTAAACATAAAATTGGACAGGTATTGCGCCAGGTCAAGGGACCCTCAGGCAATAGCTGTGGACGCTCTGGTAACACCGTGGGTGTACCAGTCAGTGTATGTGTTCCCTCCTCTTCCTCTCTTATCAAAAGTACTGAGAATTATAAGACGGAGGGGAGTAAGAACTATACTCGTGGCTCCAGATGGGCCAAGATGGACTTGGTATCCGGAACTTCAAGAGATGCTCACGGAGGACCCGTGGCCTCTACCTTTAAGAAGGGACTTGCTCCAGCAAGGACCCTGTCTGTTCCAAGACTTACAGCGGCTGCGTTGACGGCAGGACGGTTGAACGCCGGATCCTGAAGGAAAAAGGCATTCCGGATGAAGTCATCCCTACCCTGATCAAAGCCAGGAAGGATGAAATCGCAAAACATTATCACCGCATTTGGCGAAAATATGTTGCGTCATACGAGGCCAGTAAGGCCCGATGGAGGAATTTCAACTAGGTCGATTCCTGCATCTCCTGCAAACAGGAGTGTCTATGGGCCTAAAATTGGGGTCCATTAAGGTTCAAATTTCGGCCCTGTCAATTTTCTTCCAGAAAGAACTAGCTTCAGTTCCTGAAGTTCAGACGTTTGTAGAAGGGGTACTGCATATACAGCCTCCTTTTTTGTGCCTCCAGTGGCACCATTGGGATCTCAATGTAGGGTTGGGGTTCCTAAAGTCACAATGGTTTGAACCGCTTGAATCTGTGGAGTTAAAATATCTCACATGGAAAGAGGTCATGCTGTTGGCCCTGGCCTCGGCCAGGCGCGTGTCAGAATTGGCGGCTTTATCCTGGAAAAGCCCTTATCTGATCTTCCATTCAGACAGGGTGGAATTGAGGACTCGTCCTCATTTTCTCCCTAAGGTGGTTTCAGTGTTTCTTCTGAACCAACCTATTGTGGTACCTGCGGCCACTAGTGACTTGGAGGACTCCAAGTTGTTGGACATAGTCAGGGCCCTGAAAATATATGTTTCCAGGACGGCTGGAGTCAGAAAATCTGACTCGCTGTTTATCCTGTATGCACCCAACAAGCTGGGTGCTCCTGCTTCTAAGCAGACTATTGCTCGTTGGATTTGTAGTACAATTCAGCTTGCACATTCAGTGGCAGACCTGCCACAGCCAAAAATCTGTAAATACCCACTCCACAAGGAAGGTGGGCTCATCTTGGGCGGCTGCCCGAGGGGTCTCGGCTTTACAACTTTGCCGAGCAGCTACTTGGTCAGGAGCAAATACGTTTGTAAAATTCTACAAATTTGATACCCTGGCTGAGGAGGACCTGGAGTACTCTCATTTGGTGCTGCAGAGTCATCCGCACTCTCCCGCCCGTTTGGGAGCTTTGGTATAATCCCCATGGTCCTTACGGAGTCCCCAGCATCCACTAGGACGTCAGAGAAAATAAGAATTTACTTACCGATAATTCTATTTCTCGTAGTCCGTAGTGGATGCTGGGCGCCCATCCCAAGTGCGGATTGTCTGCAATACTGGTACATAGTTATTGTTACCAAAAAATTCGGGTTATTGCTGTAGTGAGCCATCTTTTCTAGAGGCTCCTCTGTTATCATGCTGTTAACTGGGTTCAGATCACAAGTTGTACAGTGTGATTGGTGTGGCTGGTATGAGTCTTACCCGGGATTCAAAATCCTTCCTTATTGTGTACGCTCGTCCGGGCACAGTATCCTAACTGAGGCTTGGAGGAGGGTCATATGGGGAGGAGCCAGTGCACACCAGATAGTCCTAAAGCTTTCTTTAGATGTGCCCAGTCTCCTGCGGAGCCGCTATTCCCCCCCCATGGTCCTTACGGAGTCCCCAGCATCCACTACGGACTACGAGAAATAGAATTATCGGTAAGTAAATTCTTATTTCTCTAACGTCCTAAGTGGATGCTGGGGACTCCGTAAGGACCATGGGGAATAGCGGCTCCGCAGGAGACTGGGCACATCTAAAGAAAGCTTTAGGACTATCTGGTGTGCACTGGCTCCTCCCCCTATGACCCTCCTCCAAGCCTCAGTTAGATCTCTGTGCCCGAACGAGAAGGGTGCACACTAGGGGCTCTCCTGAGCTTCTTAGTGAAAGTTTTAGTTTAGGTTTGTTATTTTCAGTGAGACCTGCTGGCAACAGGCTCACTGCATCGAGGGACTAAGGGGAGAAGAAGCGAACTCACCTGCGTGCAGAGTGGATTGGGCTTCTTGGCTACTGGACATTAGCTCCAGAGGGACGATCACAGGCCCAGCTTGGATGGGTCCCAGAGCCGCGCCGCCGGCCCCCTTACAGAGCCAGAAGGCAGAAGAGGTCCGGAAAATCGGCGGCAGAAGACGTCCTGTCTTCAACAAGGTAGCGCACAGCACTGTAGCTGTGCGCCATTGCTCTCAGCACACTTCACACTCCGGTCACTGAGGGTGCAGGGCGCTGGGGGGGGGCGCCCTGAGACGCAATAAAAAACACCTTGGATGGCAAAAAATGCATCACATATAGCTCCTGGGCTATATGGATGCATTTAACCCCTGCCAGAATACATAGAAAAACGGGAGATAAGGCCGCCGATAAGGGGGCGGAGCCTATCTCCTCAGCACACTGGCGCCATTTTCCCTCACAGCTCCGTTGGAGGGAAGCTCCCTGTCTCTCCCCTGCAGTCACTACACTACAGAAAGGGTTAAAAAAGAGAGGGGGGGGCACTAATTAAGCGCAGTATTAAAGATACAGCAGCTATAAGGGGAAAAACACTTATATAAGGTTATCCCTGTATATATATATATATATAGCGCTCTGGTGTGTGCTGGCAAACTCTCCCTCTGTCTCCCCAAAGGGCTAGTGGGGTCCTGTCCTCTATCAGAGCATTCCCTGTGTGTGTGCTGTGTGTCGGTACATTTGTGTCGACATGTATGAGGAGAAAAATGATGTGGAGACGGAGCAGATTGCCTGTAATAGTGATGTCACCCCCTAGGGGGTCGACACCTGAGTGGATGAACTGTTGGAAGGAATTACGTGACAGTGTCAGCTCTGTATAAAAGACAGTGGTTGACATGAGACAGCCGGCTACTCAGCTTGTGCCTGTCCAGACGTCTCATAGGCCGTCAGGGGCTCTAAAGCGCCCGTTACCTCAGATGGCAGATATAGATGCCGACACGGATACTGACTCCAGTGTCGACGGTGAAGAGACAAATGTGACTTCCAGTAGGGCCACACGTTACATGATTGAGGCAATGAAAAATGTTTTACACATTTCTGATAATACGAGTACCACCAAAAAGGGGTATTATGTTCGGTGAGGAAAAACTACCTGTAGTTTTCCTGAATCTGAGAAATTAAATGAGGTGTGTGATGATGCGTGGGTTTCCCCCGATAACAACTGATAATTTCTAAAATGTTATTGGCATTATATCCTTTCCCGCCAGAGGTTAGGGTGCGTTGGGAAACACCCCCTAGGGGGGATAAAGCGCTCACACGCTTGTAAGGGCTCTACCCTCTCCTGAGATGGCCGCCCTTAAGGATCCTGCTGATAGAAAGCAGGAGGGTATCCTAAAATGTATTTACACACATACTGGTGTTATACTGCGACCAGCAATAGCCTCAGCCTGGATGTGCAGTGCTGGGTTGGCGTGGTCGGATTCCCTGACTGAAAATATTGATACCCTAGATAGGGACAGTATATTTTTGCCTATAGAGCATTTAAAAGATGCATTTCTATATATGCGTGATGCACAGCGGAATATTTGCCGACTGGCATCAAGTCTAAGTGCGTTGTCCATTTCTACCAGTAGAGGGTTATGGACACGTCAGTGGTCAGGTGATGCGTATTCCAAACGGCATTTGGATGTATTGCCTTATTAAGGGGAGGAGTTATTTGGGGTCGGTCTTTCAGACCTGGTGGCCACGGCAACAGCTGGGAAATCCACGTTTGTACCCCAGGTCGCCTCTCAACATGAGAAGACGCCGTATTATCAGGCGCAGTCTTTTCGTGGACAAGGGGCAAAATGTTCCTCATTTCTGCCCCGTGACAGAGGGAGAGGAAAAAGGCTGCAGAAATCAGCCAGTTCCCAGGAACAGAAACCCTCTCCCGCCTCTGCCAAGCCCTCAGTTTGACGCTGGGGCTTTACAAGCAGAATCAGGCACGGTGGGGGGCCCGTCTCAATGAATTTCAGCGCGCAGTGGGCTCACTCGCAAGTAGACCCCTGGATCCTTCAGGTGATTTCTCAGGGGTACAAATTAGAATTCGAGACGTCTCCCCCTCGCCGTTTCCTAAAGTCGGCTTTACCGATGTCTCCTTCTGACACGGAGACAGTTTTGGAAGCCATTCACAAGCTGTATTCCCAGCAGGTGATAATCAAGGTACCCCTCCTGCAACAGGGAACGGGGTATTATTCCACACTGTTGTGGTACCGAAGCCAGACGGCTCGGTGAGACCGATTCTAAATCTAAAATCTTTGAACACTTACATACAGAGGTTCAAATTCAAGATTGAGTCACTCAGAGCAGTGATTGCGAACCAGGAAGAAGGGGACTACATGATGTCTCGGGACATCAAGGATGCTTACCTTCATGTCAAAATTTAAAAATGGATGGTCCACGGCACCCCGGGTCTTTACCAAGGTAATGGCCGAAATGATGATATTCCTTCGAAGGAAGGGAATTTTAGTTATCCCTTACTTGGACGATTCCCTGATAAGGGTAAGATCCAGGGAACAGTTGGAGGTCGGTGTAGCACTATCTCAGGTAGTGTTTCGACAGCACGATTGGATTCTCAATATTCCAAAATCGCAGCTGGTTCCGACGACTTGTCTTCTGTTCCTAGGGATGATCCTGGACACAGTCCAGAAAAAGGTGTTTCTCCCGGAGGAGAAAGCCAGGGAGTTATCTGAGCTAGTCAGGAACCTCCTAAAACCGAGCCAAGGCTCAGTGCATCAATGCAAAAGGGTTCTGGGTAAAAATGGTGGCTTCCTACGAAGCAATCCCATTTGGCAGATTCCACGCAAGAACTTTCCAGCGGGACCTACTGGACAAATGGTCCGGGTCGCATCTTCAGATGCATCAGCGGATAACCCTGTCATCAAGGACAAGGGTATCCCTCCTGTGGTGGTTGCAGAGTGCTCATCTTCTAGAGGGCCGCAGATTCGGCATTCAGGACTGGGTCCTGGTGACCACGGATGCCAGCCTGCGAGGCTGGGGAGCAGTCACACAGGGAAGGAATATCCAGGGCTTATGGTCAAGCCTGGAGACATCACTTCACATAAATATCCTGAAGCTAAGGGCCATTTACAATGCTCTAAGCTTAGCAAGACCTCTGCTTCAAGGTCAGCCGGTGTTGATCCAGTCGGACAACATCACGGCAGTCACCCACGTAAACAGACAGGGTGGCACAAGAAGCAGGAGGGCAATGGCAGAAGCTGCAAGGATTCTTCACTGTGCGGAAAATCATGTGATAGCACTGTCAGCAGTATTCATTCCGGGAGTGGACAACTGGGAAGCAGATTTCCTCAGCACGACCTCCACCCGGGAGAGTGGGGACTTCACCCAGAAGTCTTCCACATGATTATAAACCATTGGGAAACACTCGACAGGTATTGCGCCAGGTCAAGGGACCCTCAGGCAATAGCTGTAGATGCTCTGGTAGCACCGTGGGTGTACCAGTCAGTGTATGTGTTCCCTCCTCTGCCTCTCATACCCAAGGTACTGAGATTGATAAGATGGAGTGTGTCACAACTGAGGGCCTGAGCTGACGGGAGGCAGCCTCAGTTGTAGGGGCTGAGATGTAACGGAACCTGGGAGGTTGTATCAGACCCCTAGACATGTAAGTAACATGTAGAATAACTGCCCGAAGGCGTGACCACGACAACCAGGATAAAAGTCAATGATGTTTATTATGACAAACTCCGTAACACAGCAGCAGTAAAAGGAAACATAAAAGTCAACAGAGGATAAATACAATTCCTGGGTACTACAGGGTGGCAAGGGCCACAGGCACTGGTAGTGTGAGACAGTTCTTATAATCTTCTAGTTGGAAAGTCCTTACCAGGCCTGACTGTAGCAACGGAGAGAACCCAGGATCGTACCAGCCGGTGTTCCAGGAAAGGCTGGGCTGCTGAAGATAAAACGGCTGCTGTGGATACTGGCTGGAACCAGACTGTTGTTCATACGGAGTGGATACTGGCTGGGACCAGTTAAATAATAAACGAACTTGAGAGCGATGAAATAATAATGAAGTTTGGAGTTTGAGAGCGGTGAAATAATAATACCGGTGGAGAGTGGTAAACTGCAGAAAAGGACACTGGCCCTTTAAGAGAAGCTGTACACTGCTGGAAGCTGGGCTGGAAGCAGGTGATTGTTTGAGAGCGGTGAAATAATAATACCGGTGGAGAGTGGTAAACTGCAGAAAGGACACCGGCCCTTTAAGAGAAGCTGTACACTGCTGGAAGCTGGGCTGGAAGCAGGTGATTGTTGTAGCTGGAAACAGGTGAGTCCAGAATGGATCGGAGAGTCAGGCTACACCGCAGATGGAATGCTGGTGCGGGTCTCTGTAGCAGAAGTCTGGAGACAGGAGCTGGAACCTGGAAGACAACCACAGGAGAGAGACAAACTGGAACTAGGTTAGACAACCAAAGCACTGACGCCTTCCTTGCTCAGGCACAGCTTACTTATGCCTGCAGCAAGGAAGGGGTTGGCTAGGCAATTATGCAAATCAACAATACAGACAGCAGATTGGTGGAAATGATCAGATGACAAAATCCAAGATGGCTGCGCCCATGCAGACACTTGGAGGGAAGTTTGGTTTGTAATCCATGTGAGAATTGAAACAGTAATGGCGACGCCGGCCACAGGAGACAGGAGACGCCAGACTGACAAGCGCACATTTAACCACGCGGGCACAGCGGAGGCCGCGGCTGATGAAATCACCACTCTGACATTCTGCATGTGGAAACTCAGGAACAGCGGGATCCGGTCCTGGAACGCTGAGCCAGCCTTAGGAGGCATCTGAAGGGTAAGTAATGGCGTCCAGATACCCGGATCGTGACAGTACCCCCCCCTTTAGGAGTGGCCCCAGGACACTTCTTAGGCTTTAAAGGAAACTTTGCGTGGAAATTTCGGACCAAGGCAGGAGCATGGACGTCTGAGGCATTGGTCCAAGAGCGTTCTTCAGGACCATAGCCCTTCCAGTCAATGAGGTATTGTAACTGACCGTAACGGAAACGTGAGTCCAAAATCTTGGCCACCTCGTACTCGACTCCCCGTTGAGTCTGAACTTTGGGAGCTGGAGGAAGTGCGGAATGAAACCGATTCAGGATCAGCGGTTTCAACAAAGAAACATGAAATGTCCTGGGTATTTTCAAGAAGGATGGTAACTGTAACCTGTAGGCAACAGGATTGATGACTTGTTCAATCTTGAAGGGTCCGATGTAGCGAGGTGCAAATTTCATGCTGGGAACTCTCAACCTCAAATTCTTCGTGGACAACCACACACGATCACCCACCTTGAGAGCAGGAACCGCTCTACGCTTCCTATCGGCAAACTTCTTATACCTGAATGAGGCTTTAAGCAGGGCTGCGCGGACGTTCCTCCAGTTATTTGAAAACTGACGCAAGGTGACATCCACTGCTGGAACAGAAGTTGCGGGAAGCGGTTGGAATTCTGGGACTTTAGGGTGGAATCCATAATTAATGAAGAATGGTGTAGAAGAAGATGAGGAATGGTATTGATTGTTGTGGCTGAACTCGGCCCAAGGAAGGAGTTGAACCCAGTCATCTTGAGAGGAAGACACATATATACGGAGGAAGGCCTCCAAGTCCTGATTCACCCTCTCGGTTTGACCATTGGTCTGAGGATGGTAAGCCGTGGAAAACTTTAACTTGACTTGGAGGGCTTGACACAAACTTCGCCAAAATTTGGCTACAAATTGTACTCCACGATCCGAGATGATCTCTTCAGGAAGACCGTGAAGTTGGAAGATCTCTTGTATAAACACTTGAGCCAACTTGGAAGCTGACGGAAGACCGTGAGAGGAATGAAATGTGCCATCTTGGTGAACCGGTCAACTACCACCCAAATGGTATTAAACTTGTTGCAGATAGGTAGATCGGAAACAAAGTCCATCGACAAATGGGTCCATGGTCGACGGGGAACAGATAATGGAACCAGTTGCCCCGCAGGCGACTGGCGGGAGACTTTGTGTTGGGCACACTTTGGGCAGGAGGCAATAAATTCCATAACGTCCTTCTTCAGAGTTGGCCACCAGTAGGACCTAGAAATAAATTCAAGGGTTTTTTGAATGCCTGTATGTCCAGCAAAATGGGAAGCATGGGCCCAATGCATGAGCTTCTTCCTTAGAACTGGCTGAACAAAACTTTTCCCTGGTGGAGGCGTAGAGTCCATCCCTACCGTGGAGAATGCCAACGGATTAATAATAGGATGCTTGTCTGCAGACTCGGACTCATTTTCTTGCTCCCATGAGCGGGAAAGGGCATCGGCCTTACGATTCTGAGAACCCGGACAGAACTGGAGTTTAAAGTCAAACCTAGAGAAGAAAAGTGCCCATCTGGCCTGACGAGGATTCAGACATTGTGCGCCTTTGAGATATAAAAGATTTTTGTGGTCGGTGAGTATGGTGATTGAGTGGGAAGCTCCCTCCAACAGGTATCTCCACTCCTCCAGAGTGAGCTTGATGGCTAGCAACTCCTGATCGCCAATGGCATAGTTGCGCTCAGCTGGAGAGAACTTCCAGGAGAAGAAACTGCAAGGATGTAGATGTCCATCTTTGGCCCTCTGGGATAACACTGCTCCTACTCCAACGGAGGAGGCGTCTACCTCTAAGATAAAAGGAGAGTCGGTGTCAGGCTGTTTCAGAACTGGTGTCGAGATGAACCGTTGCTTCAGAAGGTGAAAGGCCTGTGTAGCTTCCTCGGACCACTTGGACGGATTAGCACCTTTCTTGGTTAATGCAGTGATAGGCGCCACAATGGTGGAAAAGTCTCGTATAAATTTTCTATAATAATTGGCGAACCCTAAGAACCTCTGGACCCCTTTGAGGCTTAAGGGTATAGGCCAATTCTGGATTGCTTGGAGTTTCTCAGGATCCATCTCTAGTCCGGAACCGGACACAATGTAACCTAGAAACGGAATGGTTTTAACTTCAAACACACACTTCTCCAATTTACAATAGAGGTGATTGACACGGAGACGGGAAAGAAACTCTTTTACCCAGAAACGATGATCTTCGAGATTATTAGCAAAGATGAGGATGTCGTCTAGATAGACCACGACATGGCGGTACAAGATGTCCCTGAAGATCTCATTCACGAAGTGCTGGAAGACTGCTGGAGTGTTGCTCAATCCGAAGGGCATGACGAGGTACTCATAATGTCCGTCACGGGTGTTAAAGGCGGTCTTCCACTCGTCACCCTCACGGATTCGGATGAGATTGTAGGCACCCCTCAAGTCCAGCTTTGTGAAAATGGTTGCACCACTAACTCTATCAAAGAGCTCGGTAATCAGGGGTAAAGGGTATCGGTTCTTGACGGTAATGTCGTTCAGA
This sequence comes from Pseudophryne corroboree, assembly GCF_028390025.1. Taxonomy (NCBI): domain Eukaryota; kingdom Metazoa; phylum Chordata; class Amphibia; order Anura; family Myobatrachidae; genus Pseudophryne; species Pseudophryne corroboree. Next base: position 56,330,446 of record NC_086446.1, on the reverse strand, counting down.
CCTCTGTAGTCGATGCACGGACGCAGACCACCGTCTTTCTTCTTAACGAAGAAGAAGCCTGCGCCGGCTGGAGAAGAAGATGGTCGGATGAAACCCTTCGCCAGGTTCTCTTTGATGTACTCTTCCATGGAGTGTGTCTCCGGCAGAGACAACGGATAAGTTCGGCCTCGCGGTGGAACCTTCCCTGGAATGAGGTCGATTGGGCAGTCCCATTCTCTATGAGGAGGAAGTATATCAGCAGAGGCTTTACTGAACACATCCGTGAAGTCTTGATATGGAGGAGGCGGAACATCAGTTGACCTGGGGAAGGAAGAACAAACAGGAAGAACTTTGGCTAAACAAGTCTCAGCACAGGAGGGACCCCATGCCAGTATTTGCGTAGTCGTCCAGTCAATTGATGGGCTGTGGAGACGGAGCCATGGAAGGCCTAAAACCACTGGATGTGTGGCTCTTGGAATCACTAAAAAAGAAATATACTAAGAATGAAGAACTCCCACTCTCAGACGAACTGGAAGAGTCCTTAAGGAAATGACTGCGTCAAAAATCTTGCTGCCATCCACGGCAGTCAAAGAGATGGACGAGGACAGTCTCTCGGTGGGTAGGGACCACCGTTTAACATAAGCTTCGGTTATGAAATTCCCAGCTGCTCCGGAATCAAGGAGGGCAATGACGTTCCTGTAACGTTGAGCAATTTGGAGCGACACTGGGAGGTTACAGTCATGAGGAGATGGAGAGGAGATCATTACTCCTAGCCGGCCCTCTCCTTGGCGAGCTAGGATCTGGAGTCCCGGACGTTTGGGACAGGCATTGATAGTGTGCGACGGAGCTGCACAGTAGAGACAGAGAGACTCAGAGAGACGTCTTCGGCGCTCAGCGGGAGATAGACGGGAACGACTAATTTGCATAGGCTCATCCTTGGCTGGAGATGATTGACGAGGAGGAGGAGCAGAAGATTTAGGAGTAGATGATCTTCCTCGCTCGGTTGCTCTCTCTCTGAAACGTAGATCAACCTTCGTGCAAAGAGAAATTAGCTCATCCAACTTAGAGGGCAAGTCTCTGGTAGCTAACTCATCCTTGATGCGTTCTGATAAGCCATGCCAAAATGCAGCATACAGGGCCTCGTCATTACATGCCAGTTCGGATGCCAGGATTTTAAACTGTATAAGATACTGTCCCACAGTACGTGTTCCCTGGCGTAAACGAAGAATCTCAGATGAAGCAGATGTTATCCGGCCTTGCTCGTCGAAGATGCGCCTGAATGTAGCTACAAAGTCAGTATAGGAGGATAGCAGGGGATCAGACTTCTCCCATAAAGGTGATGCCCAGTCAAGGGCTGAGCCACTGAGAAGGGAGATGACATAGGCAAATTTGGTACGGTCACTGAAGAAATTGCCAGGTAGAAGCTCAAAGTGGATTTCACATTGATTGAGAAATCCCCTGCAGAACCTTGGAGATCCATCAAATTTTGCTGGCGTTGGAAGATGAAGATGTGGACTGGAAATGGGTAAGGTGGGTGGGGTTACAGCTGGTGTCACTGTAGTGGACGCACCGGACGTGCCAGGTCCACGGAGGGTCGTTTGAATCCCATCCAGCCGTGTAGAGAGATCCTGGAGACAGCGGATGATGTGGCCCTGTGCAGCCTCCTGATGTTCAAGTCGGGCTGCCAGTTCTTGCATCGGCCTGGCCGCTTGATCCTGGTCTCCGGCTGGATTCATTAGGTCAGTGCTTACTCTTACTGTCACAACTGAGGGCCTGAGCTGACGGGAGGCAGCCTCAGTTGTAGGGGCTGAGATGTAACGGAACCTGGGAGGTTGTATCAGACCCCTAGACATGTAAGTACCATGTAGAATAACTGCCCGAAGGCGTGACCACGACAACCAGGATAAAAGTCAATGATGTTTATTATGACAAACTCCGTAACACAGCAGCAGTAAAAGGAAACATAAAAGTCAACAGAGGATAAATACAATTCCTGGGTACTACAGGGTGGCTTCCTACGAAGCAATCCCATTTGGCAGATTCCACGCAAGAACTTTCCAGCGGGACCTACTGGACAAATGGTCCGGGTCGCATCTTCAGATGCATCAGCGGATAACCCTGTCATCAAGGACAAGGGTATCCCTCCTGTGGTGGTTGCAGAGTGCTCATCTTCTAGAGGGCCGCAGATTCGGCATTCAGGACTGGGTCCTGGTGACCACGGATGCCAGCCTGCGAGGCTGGGGAGCAGTCACACAGGGAAGGAATTTCCAGGGCTTATGGTCAAGCCTGGAGACATCACTTCACATAAATATCCTGAAGCTAAGGGCCATTTACAATGCTCTAAGCTTAGCAAGACCTCTGCTTCAAGGTCAGCCGGTGTTGATCCAGTCGGACAACATCACGGCAGTCACCCACGTAAACAGACAGGGTGGCACAAGAAGCAGGAGGGCAATGGCAGAAGCTGCAAGGATTCTTCACTGTGCGGAAAATCATGTGATAGCACTGTCAGCAGTATTCATTCCGGGAGTGGACAACTGGGAAGCAGATTTCCTCAGCACGACCTCCACCCGGGAGAGTGGGGACTTCACCCAGAAGTCTTCCACATGATTATAAACCATTGGGAAACACTCGACAGGTATTGCGCCAGGTCAAGGGACCCTCAGGCAATAGCTGTAGACGCTCTGGTAGCACCGTGGGTGTACCAGTCAGTGTATGTGTTCCCTCCTCTGCCTCTCATACCCAAGGTACTGAGATTGATAAGATGGAGTGTGTCACAACTGAGGGCCTGAGCTGACGGGAGGCAGCCTCAGTTGTAGGGGCTGAGATGTAACGGAACCTGGGAGGTTGTATCAGACCCCTAGACATGTAAGTAACATGTAGAATAACTGCCCGAAGGCGTGACCACGACAACCAGGATAAAAGTCAATGATGTTTATTATGACAAACTCCGTAACACAGCAGCAGTAAAAGGAAACATAAAAGTCAACAGAGGATAAATACAATTCCTGGGTACTACAGGGTGGCAAGGGCCACAGGCACTGGTAGTGTGAGACAGTTCTTATAATCTTCTAGTTGGAAAGTCCTTACCAGGCCTGACTGCAGCAATGGAGAGAACCCAGGATCGTACCAGCCGGTGTTCCAGGAAAGGCTGGGCTGCTGAAGATAAAACGGCTGCTGTGGATACTGGCTGGAACCAGGCTGTTGTTGATACGGAGTGGATACTGGCTGGGACCAGTTAAATAATAAACGAACTTGAGAGCGATGAAATAATAATGAAGTTTGGAGTTTGAGAGCGGTGAAATAATAATACCGGTGGAGAGTGGTAAACTGCAGAAAAGGACACTGGCCCTTTAAGAGAAGCTGTACACTGCTGGAAGCAGGTGATTGTTTGAGAGCGGTGAAATAATAATACCGGTGGAGAGTGGTAAACTGCAGAAAGGACACCGGCCCTTTAAGAGAAGCTGTACACTGCTGGAAGCTGGGCTGGAAGCAGGTGATTGTTGTAGCTGGAAACAGGTGAGTCCAGAATGGATCGGAGAGTCAGGCTACACCGCAGATGGAATGCTGGTGCGGGTCTCTGTAGCAGAAGTCTGGAGACAGGAGCTGGAACCTGGAAGACAACCACAGGAGAGAGACAAACTGGAACTAGGTTAGACAACCAAAGCACTGACGCCTTCCTTGCTCAGGCACAGCTTACTTATACCTGCAGCAAGGAAGGGGTTGGCTAGGCAATTATGCAAATCAACAATACAGACAGCAGATTGGTGGAAATGATCAGATGACAAAATCCAAGATGGCTGCGCCCATGCAGACACTTGGAGGGAAGTTTGGTTTGTAATCCATGTGAGAATTGAAACAGTAATGGCGACGCCGGCCACAGGAGACAGGAGACGCCAGACTGACAAGCGCACATTTAACCACGCGGGCACAGCGGAGGCCGCGGCTGATGAAATCACCACTCTGACATTCTGCATGTGGAAACTCAGGAACAGCGGGATCCGGTCCTGGAACGCTGAGCCAGCCTTAGGAGGCATCTGAAGGGTAAGTAATGGCGTCCAGATACCCGGATCGTGACAGAGTGGAGTAAGCACTATATTCGTGGCTCCGGATTGGCCAAGAAGGACTTGGTAACCGGAACTTCAAGAGATGCTCACGGAGGATCCGTGGCCTCTACCTCTAAGAAGGGACCTGCTCCAGCAAGGACCCTGTCTGTTCCAAGACTTACCGCGGCTGCGTTTGACGGCGTGGCGGTTGAACGCCGGATCCTGAAGGAAAAAAGGCATTCCGGATGAAATCATCCCTATCCTGATCAAAGCCAGGAAGGATGTAACCGCAAAACATTATCACCGCATTTGGCGAAAATATGTTGTGTGGTGCGAGGCCAGTAAGGCCCGACGGAGGAAATTGTACTGGGTCGATTCCTACATTTCCTGCAAACAGGAGTGTCTATGGGCCTGAAATTGGGGTCCATTAAGGTTCAAATTTCGGCTCTGTCAATTTTCTTCCAAAAAGAACTAGCTTCAGTCCCTGAAGTTCAGACGTTTGTAAAAGGGGTACTGCATATACAGCCTCCTTTTGTGCCTCCAATGGCACTATGGGATATCAATGTAGTTTTGGGTTCCAAAAGTCACATTGGTTTGACCCACTTAAATCTGTGGAGTTAAAATATCTCACATGGAAAGTGGTCATGCTGTTGGCCCTGGCATGGGCCAGGCGCGTGTCAGAATTGGCGGCTTTATCCTGTAAAAGCCCTTATCTGATTTTCCATTCGGATAGGGCGGAATTGAGGACTCGTCCTCAGTTTCTCCCTAAGGTGGTTTCAGCGTTCACCTGAACCAACCTATTGTGGTGCCTGCGGCTACTAGGGACTTGGAGGACTCCAAGTTGCTAGACGTTGTCAGGGCCCTGAAAATATATGTTTCCAGGACGGCTGGAGTCAGGAAATCTGACTCGCTGTTTATCCTGTATGCACCCAACAAGCTGGGTGCTCCTGCTTCTAAGCAGACTATTGCTCGTTGGATTTGTAGTACAATTCAGCTTGCACATTCTGTGGCAGGCCTGCCACAGCCAAAAATCTGTAAATGCCCACTTCACAAGGAAAGTGGGCTCATCTTGGGCGGCTGCCCGAGGGGTCTCGGCTTTACAACTTTGCCGAGCAGCTACTTGGTCAGGAGCAAATACGTTTGTAAATTCTACAAAATTGATACCCTGGCTGAGGAGGACCTGGAGTTCTCTCATTTGGTGCTGCAGAGTCATCCGCACTCTCCCGCCCGTTTGGGAGCTTTGGTATAATCCCCATGGTCCTTACGGAGTCCCCAGCATCCACTTAGGACGTTAGAGAAAATAAGAATTTACTTACCGATAATTCTATTTCTCGTAGTCCGTAGTGGATGCTGGGCGCCCATCCCAAGTGCGGATTGTCTGCAATACTGGTACATAGTTATTGTTACCAAAAAATTTGGGTTATTGCTGTAGTGAGCCATCTTTTCTAGAGGCTCCTCTGTTATCATGCTGTTAACTGGGTTCAGATCACAAGTTGTACAGTGTGATTGGTGTGGCTGGTATGAGTCTTACCCGGTTTTTAAAATCCTTCCTTATTGTGTACGCTCGTCCGGGCACAGTATCCTAACTGAGGCTTGGAGGAGGGTCATAGGGGGGGGGGAGCCAGTGCACACCAGATAGTCCTAAAGCTTTCTTTAGATGTGCCCAGTCTCCTGCGGAGCCGCTATTCCCCATGGTCCTAACGGAGTCCCCAGCATCCACTACGGACTACGAGAAATAGAATTATCGGTAAGTAAATTCTTATTTTTCCTTATATTTTCTGAGGTTTATGTTCTGTATTTCTGTCCATATTTGTAATCTATTTTGTTATAATAATACCTTGGATTATTTTGTTCAAATTAAAAGATAAGTCTAGCATATTTTCCGTGTCTCTTGGTGAAGCTGCGAGCCTGTGAGGCCAAAGCTACTACTGAAGTGTAATAGGCCCTACACACTGGCCGATTTGTTTGAAAGATATGAATGATCTCGTTCATAAATGAACAAGAACTCGTTCATATCTTTCAGTGTGGAGGCTCCAGCGATGAACTATGAACTATGCGCGGCCCCGCGCTCGTTCATCGCTGGTCCCCCGTAGTCTGTGCATGCAGGCCAATATGGACGATCTCGTCCATATTGGCCTGCACTTCAATGGAGCCGCGTGACGGGGGGAGTGAAGAAACTTCACTCCCCCGTCACTGCCCCCCGCCGCCGGGTCGCCCGCCGTCGGGCAGCTCAGTGGCAGATCGGCCAGTGTGTAGGGCCCATAAGGGAGTGTGCAATTAATAATTCTGGATGCAGATAGCTGCTATCCATGCATTCATGCTTTGCATTTCTTTTGTTTGTGGCAGTTACCGGGTTTCATTAACCACAAGTGCTCAGGTAACCATAAGTCACTGGTGGCAATTTTCAGATTGAAGTATCTGGGAAATTCGGCCAGCCAGTTGTGACATAATGTTTTGTAGTAAGAGGACATTTATATAAACACAAAGCCAGATCTTACGTAAGTTCATGCAGGGTACAGGCTGGATGTCTCAGTCCCTCACACAGAAGTTTTATTCCAGAGTCCCCCAGAGCATTCTCTGACAGGTCCAGTCTGGTCAGAGAGCGGTTTGTAATAATAACAGCGTGGAGATCAGCACAGCAGGAGGAGGTCAGACTACACTTCTGTAACCTGAGAGATGATGGATATGTATTAGGTCATTTCTTATTAATTCCAAACTCACACTTAGCATGATGATATCACTGACAAAATATACTGTGTAATGTAGATAAAGTTACGAACCGGCCATTGTGGTTTCCTTTTCTAACCATAAAGTCATTTAGGGCTGACACTTGTGGTTTCTCCAATTTAGCGGTTCCCAGCTTAGTAATGAATGGAGCAGAGCGTCTCCATTCATTACTATGGGCAAGCCACTATTGTCTGTGCTCTCGGAGAACAAAGCTAATCAGAAAGCTGCTGCTATGGCAGTGGCTCCTGATTGGCTGGGGGGGGGGGGGTCCATCTAGAGACATTAATCATGTGGAGGTACCCCATTTGCGTAGAAGTGTATGTGTAATCATACACTTCTACATGTACGCTAGAATGCGGGGCTGCGGTTTGTAATTTTTAATCCCTGGGATGCCTACTTGGAATGAAGAGGGCCAATCTACACCAGATTAGGTGAATATACTTTTTTATTTACAGGTACCCATGGATTTTACTAGACAAGCGGATCAAGGGGCTCAGTGGGAAACTAGGGATTTATGTGTGAGTGTGTAAGTGTGCATGTATCTTTAATTAAAGTTGGACTTTCACAGTGTATGTGTATTGTCTGACATAAGTCACGTGGAGGTACCCTATTAGCAATAGCATAGTAGAAGTGTATGTTTAAACATATACTTATACATGTCCGCTGGATCGGGTTGCTTGCGGTTTGTCATTTTTATCCCCTGGGATGCCAACTTGGAATGAAGAGGACCAATCCACACCAGATTAGGTACTGTCTTTCTTATAATATTTATTTTACAGTTGGAACTAGAGGTACAAGCAGGCCCTTTAATGCCCCACAGGCTGGTATTGTGGATCTCCAAGTACCAGCATGTGGGGGATGCTTGCTGGGACCTGTAGTTCCACAGGTAAAAGACAATATGATTTTTTTACACAATGGCTGCCATCTACAGCCCACGGATGACAAGGACAACCTTGGGCTTCATCACTTGCCCTTGGGTGCGTGGAAGGGAGGGACCCCCCCACAGAACCCTGGCCAGAGCTGACTAGTTGGGGGGTTAATGCCATGGATTAAGGGACCTATATAAATATGTCCACCAGCTGTGCCATTGTCTCCTTGGCTAGTTGAGCCTGGTGCTGGTTTTAAAAATACAGGGGACCCCTATGTCCTTTTTCCCCCATATTTTTGGAACGAGGACCAGTCCAAGAGCCCGGTGCTGGTTGTCAAAATACTGGGAACCCCTACACAATTTTTTCACTGTATTTTAATGGTATACAGTTACAATATCGCCCACCTTGATCCCGCTCGTTATAGCTTGAAGAAATTAGGAGAAGTGAGTGGCACAAAAGCGAGCCAATCAGTGTGAGTTGAGGTTATGTCCAGAAGTAAAGTGTAACAAATGGGACCAGGGCTGCAGAAGGGGTATAGGAGACATAGGAGCTGTGGAGACAAGGGACTGAGTGGCATATTTATCAAAGTTTTCTTGGGAAAAGTAGTCATTTTCAGTGGATACCCACAAAAAGGTAAGTATGCTCTGGCTATAACTGTGGGACCACAGTAGATATCCCTATTGCCTGCCCTCCATTTCTGACTGCCAAATCAGCTCCTACTGGACAGGATTCTATGGGGGCTGTCCAGATGCTAAGCTGTCAGATTTACCAAGCATCAGATGGAGTTAGACTATAGTAACCTATGGACTACCCTTAAACATTTGCTTTCAGAAAAGAAACATTCAGATCCCTCTACATCAGCCCATACTGATGCATGTGCAGTTCATGCGCTAAGTCCAAAGCCAGGAGAACACTGATAGAGGTAGCTCTCACTCTGCTCCAAACCTTTTATCAAAAGCTCGGTCCTGGGATCCCAACTTTAATAAATTTGTGTGGTCTTTTTCATCAACAAAAATGTGTAGGTTGATAAATAGGCCCCCGTCAGCCCAGGGAAGAGGTAGACGGCTAATGAAAATAAATAGAATTAATAAATAAAGAGTTGTAGTGATGTTGTAGAGGAGGAGAACACAGGGGAAGATGTCTCTAATCATTTGAACGTACAGTCAAAATGGGAGTGATGACAACAAAGACATGGATCATTAGGTCAACCAATATTAGGTTGACAGTCACTAGGTTGACCCCATATGGTTGACATACAGATTGATCAACAGAGTCATAAGGTTGACAGGGTCAAAAGGTCGACAGTAAAATGGTACAAAAGGTTCGCACAATAAAAAGGTAGACAGGAAAATGGTCAGCACAAAAAAGGTCAACAGTTATTTTGCTTTTTTTGGGTGTCATTTTGTATGTTAATCCACATGTGACCCCAATTAGTGTACCGCTTTTCTTCAGACAAGGTGGCTCACTCTGCTACCACTGTGCTGGGTGGGTCGTTGGGTCAACACAACTTAGTTCGACAGTCATTAGGTCGACCACTATTGGTCAATATGCATTAGGTCGACAGGGTCACTTGGTAGACTGGGTCATTAGGTCGACATGTACTAGGTCGACAGGTCAAAATGTGGACATGAGTTTTTTAACTTTTTTTGGTGTCGTTTTCATTGTAAAGTGACGGGGAACCCTGATTAGTGCACCGTGTCTCTTCGCATGGCTTAAGGCAAGGTGCATCGCTCTGCATACCACTGCGTTCAGCACAGGTTACTATTCCCAATCATAGTACACGTGGTTCGTAAAGTATGAAAAAGTAAATTTTTTTGAAAAACTCATAGCGACTTTTGACATGTTGACCTAGTACGTGTTGACCTAATGACAATGTCGACCTAATGCATGTCGACCAAACAGTGGTCAACCTAATGACTGTCGACCTAAGATGTGTCGACCTAATGACCGAATCCCACGCTGGGCACAGGTTTCTGCTCCAAATTGTAGTCCACGTGGATGGCAAAGTATGAAAAAAGTTTTTAAAAAAACCCTTGTGTCAACCATATGTGTGTCAACCATTGTCATGCCGACTATTTGAACCTGTCAACCTTTTGTACCTGTTGATCTTAAGCACTCTCAACCTATTACATGTTGACCTATAGACCATGTCGACCTTTTGTATCTTTCACCCTAATACATGTTGACCATATGGGTCAACTTATTGACTGCCAACCTTATTACTGACGACCCATCATCCAATTTCCATACAATAGTGATACTCAGTGGGAGAGTAAGCGGCGGATGATGATGGTGGAGAAGATTAGGATCATGGTTGGTAGGATTTTATGAAATGGTAAGACAAATCAAGACCTTTTGACTGGAGAAAATTGCCATTCTACAACCCAAGGAAAAAAAAACCCAAATAAACCATCTTCACCCCATTATCTAATTTCAATAATCATAAATAGTGGTATGATTCTGGGTGTAACCAAAACAGAATTTGCACTAACATTTTCCACTTTTGGGGGTAAATTTACTAAGGTGGCAGTTTTTTTTAGAACTGGTGATGTTGCCTATAGCAACCAATCAGATTCTATCTATTATCTTCTAGAAGCAGCTTGATAAATGTTAAGTAGAATGTGATTGGTTGCTATGGGCAACATCACTAGTTCTAAAAAAAACTCCCACCTTAGTAAATTTACCCCTTGGTGTTTGTACATGAGCCTTATTGTATTAATGTTGTTTCTAATCACCGTTACTTATGAAGAATACAATTGTTCCCAGTATGTCCGTCTCTGTCATCAAATACTGCACCCAATCAGATAGTAAGTTGTGCCAGTATTATAGTTTAATTAGTAATACTAATGACTAATGGAAGAAAACCCAATAAGGAAAATATTGCAGGAGGTCAGATGACAGCCACAAAACTTGACGAGAGATCTGTATTAGTTTGTTTTTTAGCATTTTCCGCCTAAAGCTCATTGTGATTTTATAACTGAAATAATAAAAAAAAATGCATGAAAAGATCTGAAAGCAGCGCACTGGTTCACCTGATTGTACACTGGTGCTTACAGAATTGCTGGCATCAGAACATGTAAGACATATACATGGGTGATTCCAGCAGGACAGTCCTGCTAATCAGATACTGTCCCTCTGACCCACCCGCAGACCACAGTGTTCCGTGGGGAGAGGAGAAAGTTGCGGGAGCCTGTTTCAACCACTACTCTGCACACCAAAGCAGCAAGTGATTCCTAACTAGATGACATGTCCACAGCACCTATAAAGTGCAGGGAACAGAGCTGGGCACTGCTCAGCTGCTCACAGAGTGCCAGGCATGCCCCCATTATGCAGAAATCAGATCCATGCCGTGAGGACATGCCCCTTTCAGCCAAGGCCACGCCCACTTGTCGGACAAGCACACCTTCTGCACGCAAGAGAGTCCCTACTGTGTAGGTCTACAAGTTGGGAGGTATGCCCTAACACACGTAATATTGAGAGGGCTCTGTGTGTCAGAGGTAACACTACTGCTTTGTACTTCCCTGCATCTATCTATCTATCTATCTATCTATCTATCATATATATGTGATACGATTAGTGTGGCTCCATACACAGATGGGGCCACATTAATCGTGGCTCCATCTGTGCTGCAGCGTGTCCACCAAGTCCCGCCTATTGCAGCGTCTGGGAAATGCGTGCATGTGAGATGCGCACGCACCCCATTCACTGCAATGGGAGTGTCTCTGTGCACTCCCGTAGTGTAGCTAGGCGCTGGATCGCCTAGTCGAGCCGGTAGTGCACATTTGCGAGTGCGGCTCCATCTGTATACTGTGTGTGTGTGTTTATATATATATATATATATATATTGTAACACTGTAAGGGTGCAAGGTGCCGTTTCCTGGGGTAGATGGCAGCACGCAGCAGCTGAGGAACCACACAAGTCCAGTTTCTGGTACAACTGGCCCCAGCCAGTTTTATTGTACAGAAAAGAAAACAAACACCAAAAGAAGATACCTTGCCTGTCCAGCACTAACTAAACACAAGATGTTCCTGACTATCACTAAACAAAAACACAGAGTTCTCCAGCAAACACTGTATAGCTCACTTGTATCAGGAAGCGTGTTTCTCTCACAGAGATCCTGCAGTCTTCCCAGGCAGTCTGCACACCCTAATCAGGCCAGCAGCTCTATAACACTCTTACACAGCTAAAAGCCTGATTAGCCTTCTGTGAGACCAAAGACCCGAACTGGGCCCAATGTCTGGAACTTGCCCCATCTCTCTTTCAGGGCCCTTACCCAGCTTTTCCAACAAACTGAAAAAGGTTCTAACAAAACAAAACATATTCCTAGAAGTTTTCATTTTTCTAATACATGTAAGACAAGAACCTGGGACAAACATACCTGCCCTCAAACACTATCCCAGTGTTCTTGTCACATATCCCCCTCCCCTGTTTCGAACTAGGGGCCGGAACACTTGTAGCCCCCAAACAGAAGATGCGGGACAATGCATCTGCGTTGGACAATTATTATTATTATTACATTTTATTTATAGGGCGCCACAAGTGTTTCGCAGCGCAGTACAAAGGACAGTACGGGGAGACAAAACTTAGCATAACAGTAAATAAATAACAAAAATGGAGTGCAGGTAACAAAGAGCAACACAGTTCTCAAAACATAATACAGCTTAGATGTAAGTAGCGAAGGAGTGATCATTGTACTACTTGGGGCTGGCGGCCATAGATAGAGATGAGCCTTTACCAGCAGGAGAGAAAGCAGGTAAAGATGGTCGCTGAGTGAAATGTGTCAAGAAGAGGGTTTAGACAAGAGGAAAGAGGGCCCTGCTCTGAAGAGCTAACAATCTAGTGGGGAGGGGCAACAGACAGATGACATGAGGTACAAGCAAGCAGGTAGAAGCCTGATGGTGGTATGCGAGCAAAGCAGAGATGTCCAAGGCATGGGGCAGGGGGATGGAGGAGCAGCCTAAGGACTAGGTTATGCATTGGAGGGGTACGCTTTGATAAATAGGTGGGTTTTCAATGACCGTTTGAAGCTTTGCAAGGTCGGGGAGAGTCTAATGGAGCGGCGGAGCGCATTCCACTGAAGGGGTGCAGCACGGGTAAAATCCTGAACTCGTGCATGGGAAGCAGTGACCAAGGCAGAGGAGAGGCGACGGTCATCAGCCGACCGTAGTGGGCGGGAGGGAGTATGAAGGGAGAGGAGGTTGGAGATGTAGGGAGCAGTGGAATTAGAGATGGCCTTTTATGTGAGGGTGAGGAGTTTGAAGAGGATTCTGTAGGGGAATGGGAGCCAGTGTAGATTTTGTTGAAGGGGAGTGGCAGAAGTGGAGTGGCGGGAGAGGAAGATGAGCCTAGCTGCAGAGTTGAGGACAGATTGGAGGGGAGCGATGTGGGAGCAAGTGAGGCCAGTGAGGAGCACATTGCAGTAGTCAAGTCGTGAGATGACCAGTGAGTGGATGATAAGTTTAGTTGCACTCTGGGAGAGAAATGGCGTGATGCGAGCAATGTTGCGTAGCTGGAACCGACAAGATTGCGCCAGAGCTTGGATGTAGGGTGCAAGGGAGAGGGAGGAGTCAAGAGTGACGCCCAGGCAGCGGAGTTGGGGAACGGGGGAGATGATAGTGTTGTCAACAGTGATAGAGATATTTGTAGGGGGTGTTGCTCTGGCTGGGGGAAAGATAATAAGTTCAGTTTTATCCATGTTGAGCTTCAGAGAGCGCTCAGACATCCAGGAGGAGATGGCAGAGAGGCAGCTGGAGACCTGAGAGAGGACAGAGGGGGACAGATCAGGAGAGGAGAGGTAGAGTTGTGTGTCATCAGCATAGAGGTGGTATTGAAGGCCAAATGAGTTAATGAGCGCACCCAGGGAAGAGGTGTAGAAGGAGAACAGAAGGGGGCCTAGGACAGAACCCTGAGGGACACCAACAGGAAGGGTGTGAGGTGGTTCCGGACACCAACAGGAAGGATGGAAGGGTGTGAGGTGTACCCGGTCTATGTTCGACAGTAAACTTAAAATCCTGCAATGCTAGAAACCATCTAGTTACACGAGCATTCTTGCCTCTATTTACATACATCCATTTTAAAGGGGCATGATCCGTCACTAGTCTGAATTGTCTACCCAAGAGGTAATATCTCAAGGTATCTAGTGCCCACTTAATGGCCAAAGCCTCCTTTTCCACAATGGCATACCTTTTTTCATGCTCATTGAGTTTCCTACTCAAATAAATGATAGGGTGTTCGTCCCCATCTCTGGTTTGGGACAGCACAGCGCCTATCCCTACCTCTGAGGCATCTGTCTGTACCACAAATTCTTTTGAAAAATCTGGTGTTATCAATACCGGTTGTGAACACAAAGCCACTTTTAACGCTTTTTGTGCATCAGGGTTCCATTTCACTAAATTTGACTGCTTCCCTTTGGTAAGGTCTGACAACGGCACCGCTGTGGTCGCAAAATTGGGAATAAACCATCTATAGTACCCAGTTATTCCCAAAAAAGCCCTTACCTGTTTTTTATTCACTGGACGAGGCCAGTTTTGAATAGCATCAATTTTATTCAATTGGGGCCTAATTAGACCTCTGCCTATGGTGAAGCCAAGTATTTGACCTCCTCCATTGCGAGGCAGCACTTCTTTGGGTTAGCAGTTAACCCTGCCTCTCTGATTGAGTCCAGTACTGCTTGTACTAAAACCAAATGGGACCCCCAGTCTGTACTGTGAATTACCACATCATCCAAATAGGCAGCTGCATATTTTCTATGGGGCCTCAAAATTTTATCCATCGCCCGTTGAAAGGTTGCTGGAGCCCCATGCAACCCAAAGGGTAACATCTTATACTGGTACAGCCCCTCTGGAACCAAAAAGGCTGTTTTTTCTTTTGCGCTATCAGATAAAGGTATTTGCCAGTAACCTTTGGTCAGGTCCAAAGTGGTGAGAAATCTGGCTGTTCCCAGCCTTTCTATAAGCTCATCCACACGGGGCATGGGGTACGCGTCAAACTTTGACACCTCATTTAACTTACGAAAGTCATTACAGAAGCGTATGCTACCGTCGGGCTTCAGGATGAGAACTATGGGACTGGACCACTCACTGTTAGATTCCTCTATGACTCCGAGTTCTAACATGGTTTTAACTTCTTTAGTAACAGCTTCTCGCTGAGCTTCAGGAATCCTATATGGCTTTAAATGAACCCTGACCCCTGGTTCTGTGACAATGTCATGTTTTATTATGGTCGTTCGGCCAGGCAGCTCTGAAAATATCTCCCTATTTTGGATGAGAAATTCTTTAACCTGATTGTTCTGGTCAGCTGATAATGTCTCTGACACCTTTACTGCGAGAAGCAACCGAGGTGAAGACACCGAAGGGCAAGGCTCCGCTGACAGAGACAACCTATCTTTCCAGGGTTTGATTAAGTTAACATGGTAGAATTGTCCGGGTTTTCTCTTTCCTGGCTGGTATACTTTGTAATTAACCTCATTCACTTTTTCCCTAATCTCAAATGGACCCTGCCATTTAGCTAGGAATTTGCTTTCCACAGTGGGTACCAAAACAAGAACTCTATCTCCAGGAGCAAATTCCCGTATCTTAGCACTCCGGCTATATACCCTCTGTTGAGCACTTTGGGCCTGTTCCATGTGCTCTCTGACAATAGGTACCACGGCTGCAATCCTATCCTGCATTTGTGATACATGTTCAATAACGCTTCTATAAGGAGTGGGCTGTCTTTCTCTTTGGCAATGTCCAACAGCCCTCTGGGGTGTCTACCATACAACAAATCAAATGGAGAAAACCCCGTAGAGGACTGAGGAACTACTCTGATGGCCATTAACAAGTAAGGCAACAAACAATCCCAGTTTTTCCCATCTCTCTCAACAACCTTTTTTAACATACTTTTTAATGTTTTATTAAACCTTTCCACCAACCCGTCTGTTTGGGGATGGTAGATGGACATCCTGAGGTGAGTGACCTTAAATAATTTGCACAATTCCTTCATGATCCTTGATATAAATGGAGTAACTTGGTCAGTCAAAATTTCTTTTGGTATTCCCACTCTACTAAAAATCTGCACCAGCTCCCTAGCTATTGCCTTGGTTGTGATAGTGCGTAAAGGGACAGCCTCAGGATATCGAGTGGCATAGTCCATAATTACCAGGATATACTGATGGCCCGAGCAGACTTTAACAAGGGCCCCACGAGATCCATGGCTATTCTGTCAAACGGGACCTCTATAATAGGCATGGGAACTAGTGGGCTCCTGAAATGGGGTCTAGGGGCATGATACTGGCATTCAGGACAGGAAGAACAATATTCAGACACTTCTTTATAAACCCCTGGCTAAAAGAACCTTTGTAAAACTCTTTCAGTGTTTTTTTCTGCCCCTAAATGTCCTGCGGTAACATGACTATGAGCTAAATCTAGTACCGTTTTCCGATAAGGCTGGGGAACTACCAGCTGTTACCCCACATCCTCACCCCTTTTGACAATGTGGTACAAGAGCTCATTACAGATGGCCATGTGGGGATACGTAACCCTGTCACCTGGTACCACAGGTTCCCCATTAACAACCTTAACATTCTCCCTAGCCTTTATTAAGGTAGGATCCTTTAACTGTTCAGACGCAAACAGATCCTTCTTTACCTCCAGCTCAGGCACGCTTTCAGTTCTAACTACTATGTCTCTGTTCCCAGCAAGAGGGTCCTCACTGGACTCCCCATCTGTCACTTCCCCAGCCAAACTAGCAAAAGGCAAAGGGTCAGAAAGTTACGAAGACACACGTACATCCATAAAATCACTGGTATTATCAACTGGCTCTTTACTTCTCACATCTGTTGATAACCATGATTCCCACAGTTTCCAAAAATGAGGAAAATCCCTCCCTATTATGGCCTCATGCACCAAGGTTGGGACCAGTCCTACTTTAACAATTGCTGACCCACAACAAGTTTCTATATTCACTTCAGAAGTGACATAATGTTGGGTATCCCCATGTATGCAAGTTACCCCAATAGGTATTTGCTGGACCTTTAAGGGGTTCACTAACCCAGCTTTCACGAGGGTAACTAAACTTCCTGAATCTAGCAAGGCCTCTACCCGGTTACCCTCTAAGAACACATCACACATATGTTTTTCCAGCTCAGGTGAAGGTACCACAGTACAGGCTAACCTAGCAAAGAAAGACATTCTGGGACATTCAAAGGCAGCATCACATTGCATGGGTTCTTGCGTGACTGGGCAATTGACAATAACATGACCTGGCATACCACACCTAAAACATTTAACCACACGATTATCAACCCGTTTGGGCAGCATAGACCATTCTAGCCCCATTGGCCTGTCTCCAGGGCCAGTGTTTTGTCTCTCCAGCCTTGCGTTCTCTTATCCGCCCAGCAACATTTTCCCAAGGAACAGTCTTACCAGTCTTTACTGAAGGGCGCTGTCGAGGATCTATGGGTTGCTGGGTGGTCATCAGTAGTTCCTCTGCTGCCAAATACCTCTCTACCATGTCCACTAATTGGTCAGCAGTACCCGGGTTTCCATGGCTCACCCACTTGCGCAGGACCATGGGCAAAGATCTCAAGTAGCGGTCCATGACAACTCTTTCAACCATCTGGGGACCAGTTAATGTCTCTGGCTGTAACCATTTTTTTGTTAGCTGAATAAGGTCGTGTATCTGGGAGCGAGGAGGCTTCTCCGTGGCGTACACCCACCGGTGCACCCGTTGTGCTCGTACTGACAGCGTGACTCCCCGGTGGGTCAGGATCTCAGTCTTTAGTTTATCATAGTCCCGAGCCTCAGCAGGGCTTAAATCAAAGTACGCTTTTTGGGATTCACCTGACAGGAAAGGTGCCAGCAGACTGGCCCAGTGTGCTTTTGGCCAGTTCTCACGCTCTGCAGTCCTTTCAAACGTGGTCAGGTAGGCCTCCACATCATCAGCCTCTGTCATTTTCTGCAGGAAGTGACTGGTCCGTATAGAACTAGAGCTGGTTGGAGCACTGACGGCCACATCTCCAATCCGTGCTGCAAGGCTCTGCACCACTTCTGTTAAGGCCTCTCTATCCTGACGCTGTTGCCTGTAAAGTTCGTCAACATCTGCCTGCTGTTGTCTCCTATTTTCCTCCATTGCCACCTGCTGCTGTCTGTTGGCCTCCTGCTGAGTCGCTGTAGCTTGCAGCAAGGCTTTAAGCAGTTCCTCCATGTCGACAGAAATTTCAGGCGGCTTTGTAGCTGCTTTCACCCAGGACATATATCAAACCCTCAGGGGTGAGTCTCAGCAACTTCACACTGGGCTGTATCTGCATAAACCACCGTTTTCTGCAGGCCTCATAAAGCTGCTGCTTTCACTTATGCGCAGAACGGACTGCTCGCATTCTCCACCAAGTTGTAACACTGTAAGGGTGCAAGGTGCCGTTTCCTGGGGTATATGGCAGCACGCAGCAGCTGAGGAACACCACAAGTCCAGTTTCTGGTACAACTGGCCCCAGCCAGTTTTATTGTACAGAAAAGAAAACAAACACCAAAAGAAAATACCTTGCCTGTCCGGCACTAACTAAACACAAGATGTTCCTAACTATCACTAAAACAAAAAACACAGAGTTCTCCAGCAAACACTGTATAGCTCACTTGTATCAGGAAGCGTGTTTCTCTCACAGAGATCCTGCAGTTTTCCCAGGCAGTCTGCATACCCTAATCAGGCCAGCAGCTCTATAACACTCTTCCACAGCTGAAAGCCTGATTAGCCTTCTGTGAGACCAAAGACCCGAACTGGGCCCAATGCCTGTAACTTGCCCCATCTCTCTTTCAGGGCCCTTACCCAGCTTTTCCAACAAACTGAAAAGGTTCTAACAAAACAAAACATATTCCTAGAAGTTTTCATTTTTCTAATACATGTAAGACAAGAACCTGGGACAAACATACCTGCCCTCAAACACTATCCCAGTGTTCTTGTCAAAATATATATATATACTAGGCGATTAATCGCGGCCTACGGGCGCTCTTCACACCGTCGAAAGGGGCTACGCCCCCTTAACCCCTGCACGCCTTGCTGGGGTTCAATATTTGTATGAGTATTACCTGCATTCCTAGGTTTGTCAGTGGTCAAATATTGCACGACGAAAGGGCTTGAGATGGTGAAGGGGGTGTAGGCCCTTGCGACGGCGTTAACGGTGCCTGCAGGGCACGATGTACAGAATGTAGCGGGTGCGCAGGGGGGGGGGGGCGGATGAGGCAGGGAGTATGTAGATGCTGGGGGTGGAGGGGGAGGTGGATGCAGGTGGGGGGTGGGTGCAGGACCTATAACTATGTGATTGTATGTGTAACAATATATAGGACACGGATAAGGATGTATGTGATATACACATACCCGCATGAAGAGGTATACGGTGTCATTAGACACAGAGAGGAGTGCTGGTACAATGCGGAACAGAGGCAGCTGTGTCCAATCTAAACTGTGCCATCCTTCAGGTGTAGCAACGCGGACATGTTGCGCACGCAATGTCTCCACGCGGCCGCAGGTGCACCAGTCCCCTCTGCATGCGCTATGTGCGTGCCCCCCTCAGGTGCAGTAAGAGGAGGGTGCGCAGGCTGGTGCTGCTCCCAGGGCCAATGGACATGTACAGCACGGTCATGTGCTCGGTGCTGGGCTTGCGCCCTGCGCTTGCTGAGTGAGGGATAGGGAGGAGGCGGCACAGCGGAGCATCACCAATATAACGGTAACTATGGGGGGCACCGCAGGGGGTTATGGCTCCTGTCCTCCTGGTGAGGGTTTGTCAGGGAGGTATCAAGGAGCCGGTGGTATGGACCGTGTATGAGACGCAGAGGGGTAGGGAGAGGATACAGAGACGCAGGGTGGTAGGGAGGGGATACAGAGACGTGGGGCGGTAGGGAGGGGATACAGAGATGCGGGGCGGTAGGGAGGGTATAGAGAGACGCGGGGCGATAGGGAGGGGATACAGAGACGCAGGGTGGTAGGGAGGGGATACAGAGATGCGGGGCGGTAGGGAGGGGATACAGAGACGTGGGGCGGTAGGGAGGGGATACAGAGACGCGGGCGGTAGGGAGGGGATAGAGAGACGCGGGTGGTAGGGAGGGGATAGAGAAACGCAGGGTGGTAGGGAGGGGATAGAGAGAAGCGGGGCGGTAAGGCGGGGATACAGAGGCATAGGGAGGAGGGGATACAGAGACATGGGGCCTTAGGGAGGGGATACAGCGACGCAGGGCGGTAGGGAGGGGAAAGAGACGCGGGGCGGTAGGGAGGGGAAAGAGAGACGCGGGGCGTTAGGGAGGGGATAGAGAGACGCAGGGTGGTAGGGAGTGGATACAAAGACGTGGGGCGATAGGGAGGGGACAGAGAAACACGGGGCGGTAGGGATGGGACAGAGAGACGCAGGGCGGTAGGGAGGGGATAGAGAGACGCGGGGCGGTAGGGAGTGGATACAGAGATGTGGGGCGGTAAGGAGGGGACAGAGACGCGGGGTGGTAGAGGCGGGGCGGTAGGGAGGGGATACAGAGACGCAGGGCGGTAGGGAGGGGACAGAGAGACGCGGGCGGTAGGGAGGGGACAGAGAGACGCGGGCGGTAGGGAGGGGACAGAGAGACACGGGCGGTTGGGAGGAATAGAGAGACGCGGGGCGGTAGGGAGGGGACTGAGAGACGCCGGCGGTAGCGAGGGGACAGGGAGACGCGGGACGGTAGGGAGGGGACAGAGACGCGGGGCGGTAGGGAGGGGACAGAGAGACGTGGGCGGTAGGGAGGGGACAGAGAGATACGGGGCGGTTGGGAGGGGATAGAGAGACGCGGGGCGGTTGGGAGGGGATAGAGAGACGCGGGGCGGTAGGGAGGGGAAAGAGATGCGGGGCGGTTGGGAGGGGATAGAGAGACGCGGGGCGGTAGGTAGGGGAAAGAGACGCGGGGCGGTTGGGAGGGGATAGAGAGACGCGGGGCGGTAGGGAGGGGATACAGAGACGCGGGGCGGTAGGGAGGGTCCCCAGTGAGGAAGCTGATGAAGAAAGGGGGGAAGTAGTGGAGGGGGTGGAGTTGTGTAAAGTGGTGACCAGACATAGATACAGTGGCTAGGATGGCCGGAGGGACTCACCGTTGGAGCTGTGGGTGGCTGCTGCAGGCTGTGAAATAGTCCAGTATCCAGAGGCGTCAGCAGGTGTGGGAGAGCAGTCTGTACTATGACATTTCCTCCCCCAGCCCCCCCCTCCCTCGCACGGCGAAATGGGGGCGTGGCCTAGAGTAAAAAGGGCGTGGCCTCACGGGTCTTTTCTCTCTCGCTCCGGGGGTGTTTCCAGCTTGCCTGTAGATGCTGGCAGCCCCCGGAGACTGGAGAGTGTGTGTGGCGGCAGTGTGACCGGAGGAGAGTGCTGCAGGAGATGACGTCACTGCAGCACTCGGCTCCTGACAGCGGGATGTGTGCGGAGGAGGTGGCGGGTCTGTGTACGCGGGGCAGGGAGGGCTATGAGAGCCTTCTCCTGCGCCACCCGTCCCTCCTAATGTGTATGCCGGGGGCAGCAGTTGTTGTTGTTCGACGCGCCGTGGCTGGTTAGTAAGATTTGCTGGGTGGGGGAGGGGAAGGTGTGTGACATGGACAGGCAGCAGGAGCAGAGACTTGCTGCACATGTGGTGGACGGGCTCTGTGACTCCGCCCACCGCTGTGACTCCGCCCAGCGTTACAGGCACAGAATCACAGACTTGGGCAAATATATAGGAGATATATATATATATATATATATATATATACACACACATTTATGATAAAAAAAAGTCTCAAAAATGTCTTTACATATAAAAATATATTTAAAAAAAAAACCTGAGATGACGCTAACAAAACAAGGAATGCGGCAGTGCAAGAACCACTACAATACCAGTTAAATAGGGTTCCCCATGCAAAGGCTGCGGGAAGCCTTTACCAGACAGGAAGTGTTATCACTTTGCAGTCGTACATTTTATGTTTATAGAAAATGTCACTGATTAGGATTTTTGAGTACTATGTTATATATATATATATATATATATATATATATATATATAATACAGGTTGAACCACTAAGTGGAACAGATAGCACTCACCAGATTTCAAATCAAAAATTCTGAATATTTAATGTAAATGGTAATCTCACAGTTCAAAAGTATTGTCCATATTCATCCGATGTTTCGGTCCAAACCAGGACCTTTGTCAAGGATTCACAGCTTTGTCAAACCAGTCAGCATCACAGCAGAGTTAATATAATAGGTACTGGAGTCTGGGGATAATGCCTCATCGGCCCCTGTAATTGCCGTTTTCAGCGCCTGGATCCAGCCCCATTAGCACAGGAAGTGGGGTGGAATACATGGTGGAACGCAGACGTCACTTCCGCCATTGCCGGAAGTGAGCTGGATCCACAATAGTAAGAGGAGTAATCGAGCGCAATCAGGAAGTGCATTGGAACGCAAACGTCACATCCGTATATACCGGATGTGCGTTGTGCCCGAACTGCTGTCTAATGTGTCTCGCGGGCGTGCCGTGGAGCGCAACCCGGAAACTGTGACGGGCATTTGGTGGAGCGCACCGCGTCATTCCCCGTGTTGCCGGAAATGAGCCGCGTCTGTCCACATACCAGCATAGTTGTACAACAACTTGTTGAAATGATGAGAGGATGCCTCACACGAGACTGTTAATTATATATAATACCCACCTTAAGATTGATGGGTTAATCTAAGGGCTAATGACATAGCAAATAGGGCATATATGCTTTGACAAGAGCTGGGCATAAACTGAGGCCAGTGAGTTCACAAGTTGGGGCTATATCTATTTCTACAGTGAAACAAAACACAGAATAGATCAATCAACCAAATAATGAAAATATTAAATAAATACATAGAATAAACAATACAGTAAACAAAGTGACTAAGATAAACAACGGCCCTCATTCCGAGTTGATCGGTCGCAAGGCGAATTTAGCAGAGTTACACACGCTAAGCCGCCGCCTACTGGGAGTGAATCTTAGCTTCTTAAAATTGCGACCGATGTATTCGCAATATTGCGATTACTAACTACTTAGCAGTTTCTGAGTAGCTCCAGACTTACTCTGCCTGTGCGATCATTTCAGTGCTTGTCGTTCCTGGTTGACGTCACAAACACACCCAGCGTTCGCCCAGGCACTCCCACCGTTTCTCCGGCCACTCCTGCGTTTTTTCCGGAAACGGTAGCGTTTTCAGCCACACGCCCCTGAAACGCCGTGTTTCCGCCCAGTAACACCCATTTCCTGTCAATCACATTACGATCGCCGGAGCGAAGAAAAAGCCGTGAGTAAAAATACTTTCTTCATAGTAAAGTTACTTGGCGCAGTCGCAGTGCGAACTTTGCGCATGCGTACTAAGCGGATTTTCACTGCGATGCGATGAAAAAGAACGAGCGAACAACTCGGAATGAGGGCCAACAATCCCACACCCAGTGGGACTTATACCAGGTGCACTTTATAATTGACTAGGTAATTGTCATGAAAATTATCATTAAGCAGTTCGTTGATTTATTTTAAAAAGATTGATAAAGGATTATTTTCATTCATTCCTCTTGGTGCTATCGTGTCCAATTTATGTATCGAAAGGCAAAAGCGGCAGTCCCTTTAGTGATTGCCTGATGTATCGACGTTCTGTGGTTCGACATCCTATCGTTAAACCTTCTGGTCGTCATCCCGACATAGTACAATCCGCACGGACATGTTAAGATAGATATCAGATGGTCCATAGAGCAGTGTAGTCTGTATCTGATGGCTATTGGTCTCCCCGAATGAGGGTGCGGGAATGTTGGATCTGTCAACATGCCCCTACACGTAGTGCACCCAATACACTTAAAGCAACCTGGTCTTCTTTCATGCAACCATGTCGTAGTAATGGGTGATTCCTGTCCAGCCATAGGCCTTAGTAGTAGTTGTTTTAGGTTGGCCACCCTACGATAGGCCATAATCGGTGGAGGGCTTTTTTCAGTTTCAGTTGATCATCTGTGGTTAAGATAGGCCAATTCTTCCGAATGGCTCCTCTGACCTAATTCGATAAATGGTCATATGTAGTTGTGAAAACCATCCTATCTGGTGTTGGTGTAGCTTGTGCAGTGGCAGTTGGGGTTTCAAATTTCTTCCTCGCCTTCTTGAGACAATTCAGGACAGTCTTCTTTTCATATCCCCGCTCGAGGAATCGTGAGGTCATTTCGGATAATTGTGTTTCCATGATGTCCTTGTTAGTGTTGTTACGCATTACCCTCAGGAATTGGGAAACAGGGAGGTTGTCCTTAAGAGCAGGCGGGTGTTGACTAGTTGCAAGCAGCAAGGTGTTTCTGTCAGTGGGTTTTCTGAACAGACTTGTGTTGATGCGGCCTCCTTCCAGTGTGATGGAAATATCCAGAAAATTATTACTGGCGGCATCAATCTGGTGAGTGAATTTTACTGGACTGTCCAGGCTGTTCAACGTGCTAACCATTTGGTTAAATGAGTCCATTGTCTCTTTCCACAGCAGGAAAATGTCGTCAATAAATATTTTGTAGAATAGGATCTGTGTTCCATATTTCGGGAAGATGTGCCGTTGCTCATATTCGATCATGAAGATATTGGCGTAGGCCGGCGCAAGGTTCAAGCCCATCGCGGTCCCCTCACGTTGCAGGTAATACCTACCTTGATAGAGGAAATGGTTGTGCTTGAGGACTACCGTTGCCAGGTCCAGGAGAAAACCAGTAGATGGTCCAGTAGGTGGGTATTGTTGCCAGGCATTCGAAAGAGCTTGTAGACCTTGTTCATGGGGAATGATTGTGTACAGGGAACACACATCCATGGTGGCCACCAGTGTATCCTCGAGATCATAAGGGAAGGCCATCAGTGTTTGTAAAAAATCGGACGTGTCACGTACGTAGCTATCTCCCTGTTGTACTATGGGTTGTAGGAATGTATCCACATAGATGGCAAGTGGCTGTAGCAAAGAGTTCCTAGCTGAGATTATGGGTCTACCCAGTGGCTGTGATAGGCTCTTGTGGATCTTGGGGAGGGTGTAGATTATAGGGCATACAGGATGTTCAACCGTAATGTCAAAGTCAGAAAAATATCTCTATGCACACTGCCATATTTGCACCTCATTCAGGTCCGCGCTGCGCATGCGTGCGCTCTCCCGTGAGTGCGCATACCCGCTGTTGCGTGCACCCGCTGGTGCTCGGTATGCGTATTTACGGTAGAGTTTGGGTAGTCGTAGCGTGCGACTCAATCGTTACATATTTTCACTAATAAGGTATTTTATAGATCATGGTCCCTTTGATAGATTCTGAAAGTTTGGTTAACATAGCATGTTCCTGAACGGAGAGATTCCTCTTTGTATTGTACGAAGGGTCTAACAGGGGTCATACAGTAGTGTTTGGTACCCATCGGAAGAGTATTTAAATAGCAATATTCCGGTGTTGGTTTGGAGCGGATTAATCGCTCGTGCGAATAGTTATGGACATAAGAAGTTTATGTCCATTTACTATTATTTGTTCTTACTTAGTCATGCGGCGGGAAACCCAGTATCCCACCCACCTGAACAGTTGGAAACAGTCACAGCCCACCTGTATGAATCAACCTATGACCTTTTGTTATAATGCGAAGCCGAATTCCTGTGTCCAATGAACAATGAGATTGTAGGGACCATTGAATTGTATTGTGTGTGGGGCATAAATAGGCAGGCCGACCATATCCAGATTCACTCTCATCAACGGTTCTCATTGCTGATAATCGGGAGCTGGATATCGAGGCGCATGCGATCGTTTCCCCTTGTGCGTAAGTTTTCTCCGTAATCATATTGTCTTACTGTGAGCCACATCTATCTCTCTCTCTCTATCTCTCTCTTATTTTCCCTTGATTGTATTGTATTGTATTTCCTGTGTAGTTATCTGGTTAGTTGGTTTATGTTATATTGTAGTGTATGCTTTGTACTGTGATTCTTTTTGCAAGTATAATAGTCATAATACATATAATAGGTTTTGGACCCTAAGCCCAGGTATCTGTGTATTCATTATAGTGTTAAGTATACTCTGAGCGTCGGTGACGCTCAAGCAGCTTTGTAGTTAATCAGGTTACACCAGGTTGCACTTACACTCTGTCTCTACACTAAGGTTTACTGCGTATCTCATTGTTAAAGGTATAGATATAAAGGTTTAACGTTGTGAGCGTCTGCATCGCTGGTGATCTCCTCGTGGTCTCGAGCGTCCGCTACGCTACAGCGAATCATTACGTTAGTCGGCAGCCAATAGCGTGCCTGCCTGTGATCACTAGGCCGCAAGCGAACGTGACGCTTGAGCGTCTCGACTACGGTTGAGCGATCGCTACGCAACTTACGTACCCTTACGGTACTTCTTACGTAGATAGCGTACAGTGTTCTTAGACCTCTTAAAGTGTTTTATATACGATAAATATTCAGCTTTATCAATTGGCGGCTTGCCCGTCCTTCACATATCTGCACTAGGTAGATCAGCAGACATTATCCCTCAGCAAAGGGCGGGAGGTTGTATCCCTCGTAGTGCTGACGGGATAAGCGTCTGCTTCGCTTAGGTAAAAAGTGCTGAAGGATTCCGGGAACCGGAGGTAAGAACAAAACGCTAGTGTTTTTTTAAAACTGTTTATTTTTCTGTCTTGCGTACACACGCACGCACATATATATATATATCTGTATTTCTTTTTCATTTTCGTATATCACTCTCCTGTCTGCCAGTTTTATAGTTGATAAAAGTGCTAAAAGAGATTTGCCGTTATTTCATAGTTTAAGAGTAAAGGTAATATAGTTAAAGGATAGACAAACACACAGTTTTGCCTGGGAGATAAGGCGAAGTCAGTGTGGTGTGTGGTAGATGATCAGGGATCATCTACATTGATAAAAATATAAATTGTGTTACGGTGGATCCTTGCTTTGCGTACACGTGTCCCTAACAAAGACTTGTGTACGCAATCCAAAGGCCGACGCACGCAGCGTATATTACGCAACAGAGCGTCCGGTTACGCCCACGTAGCTCAAGTCACGATAAGTTGATTTTTAATGCAAAGCGATAAATAACGCAAAGCGGTAAATAGCGCAACAGGCGGTAAATAAAGCAAGTCTATTATTGGGTGTCCGAAATTTAATTAACAGATCCTGCTCCTAATTGGTAACACACCTGATCTAAAGAAAAATTTCTGCGCAGAAAT
This sequence comes from Pseudophryne corroboree, assembly GCF_028390025.1. Classification (NCBI taxonomy): domain Eukaryota; kingdom Metazoa; phylum Chordata; class Amphibia; order Anura; family Myobatrachidae; genus Pseudophryne; species Pseudophryne corroboree. The sequence goes on along the minus strand of NC_086446.1, from coordinate 56,303,662 downwards.
AGAAATAGAAACAAAAGTGTACATGTGATGAGTGAGTGTTTTTACAATTTTAAAGGTTGAACCACAAGAAAAGTCGAGTACTCGTGAGGTACATGCGTGTAAGTGACGTGCACGGTGGCTAGGGAGGCATCTCTGGTTAAATATACAATTTTGAGCATTAGAGTGTAGCAGACCAGGAGGTCATACTGTAACAAGACCAGGAGGTCATAACAGACCAGGAGGTCCAGGTACAGCCGACAAGGAAGTCCGCTATACAGTTCACAGGCACAACACCAAGAAAGGGTTGGTGCAACACCCATATAGGCCATATAAGCTCTGGCTGAAGGAATTCGCAGCCGTAATTTTCGATTCCATTGGTCTTTCCGTACATAAGCTTAGTTGTTTGTGTATTGAACGATTGGACCGCACGTAATTGTGTACATTAGTTAGTAATCTGACCTAATACCATTAGAGTAAAGGGGTCACAAACGCTATTTGTACACTCTAATGTGATTTGTGTAATTTTTTTATTTTAAGGGAAGTTTGCTGCTCACTCAGGAACTATCCAGCAACCAATAGTTACTGGAAAGAGTAAGTGTTCTTCGGATAACCCTCGCAGGTTCCAGTAAATAGAGGTTCAGGTCGCAGGGGCCCTAGGTCGAGTACACCAGCACCATATTGGTGTGATCAGGTCGTATTGGTCGGCGTGGGCGAGTGAGTGGGGTACTCGGTAAACCGCCACCGTCAGCCTATTGCGGACATTTGGTTTTGCGTAAGGGTTGGCTGAGTAAAGCAACACTTTCGAACTATGGGGGCCACTTGTTCAGGTAGGGGGCGATCAACCTCGGTTCGGGTTGATTCAGTGGTCCGACCAATTGGGTAGGCCAGGTATATAATGTGTGAGAAATACGGAAGTCACACAGAAACTTTATGTGATGAATGGGAGAGAATGACTGTACATGACGGGGAGAAATTCCCAAGAGTAGGTAGCTTCAGCTCAGAAGTGTTACAAAATTTAAGGAGGAGGATATGTCTCATAAAATCAACAAAGAGACGAATTCAACATTATGATTGTTTACAGTTGTGGCATCAGGAAGGTGAGATACAGAGAGGATTGGCTCAGGCGGCGGGATCTGGCTCTAACAGAAAACTGATTGCCACGGCCCCACCGCCACCATATATATCAGGAGAGAAGTTGATTGCGGAGAAAGACGCACTAAGGTGTAACACACAATCACTTAGTAACTGTGTAAATGTTAATGATAATGTTAACCCATTAACCCATGCAAGTATTAACCCGTGCAAGTTGTACCCTGTTTTGAACTTTCCTCAGGAGTGTGATCAAGATGACGAATCGGCAACGATTTCAGCGCTCTCTCTCGCAGCCACCATAGCAGAGACCACAGTAGGCACAGCTCCACCCACGAGATTAGTAAAGGCCCCTAGCGGAGGGATAGGTGAGGTCGTATCAACTGGTAAGTACGGCACCATGCATTATGCTGAAACTATTTCACCACAGCCTGTAGAATCTACACAGAATGAGGTTGTTAGAATTACTCCTGTTAGAGTAATAGCAGTGCCAAATGGGAAAACAGAAGCATCAGGAGCCACTCCCATTAGGAACATTGCCATGTACACCCCATTTTCCCGAATGGAATTAAGGACCATAGTGTCTGAATTTCCTGACCCTAGAAAAGATTTAGTTGCCAGTCAAAAATACATCAGAGACTTAGGTAACACTGTAGAGCCCAACAATAAAGACTGGCAGATATTGCTGAGAGCATGTTTACCCTCAAATGTCGACGCAACTCAATTTTTAGCTGATTGCGGAGTAGATCATGATGTACCTCTTACAGATGTGTACAACCAAGATAATGTGAAAAGAATAAACTTGCAGTTAAAAGAGTATTTCCCAGCGGTAGCTAAATGGAATAAGATATTCTCCATTAAACAGAGGGAGTCAGAGACAGCTGCAGAGTATTTTCACAGAGCATTATTAGAAATGGAAAAATACACAGGCATAGAGGACATTAAAACAGACACAAACCATCGGGAAGTAGCAGTATCGGTACTGATGGATGGTTTAAAAGAGTCATTGAGGACTAGGGTACAGACCACACAACCATGTTGGCGAGGTCTGTCTGTGGCTACTTTGAGAGAGGCTGCTATTGATCACGATAGAAACATCACCAGACACAGGGAGCAACAAGGTGATAAATTAATGTCAGTAAGTATACAGGCACTGACCACAAGGCAGCCTTTGTTTGTATCACCAAACCCTGTGGGTAAGTCAAGTATGGTTACTTGTTATTCTTGTCACAAACAGGGACACATGGCACGAGATTGTAGAGTAAAGAATCCACGAAACTCATACCAACCCCCTAGACAACGACACGACACACGACATTGGGATCGGGGTCCACAGAAACGGAGTTATGAGCCACATACAGGGGAAACAAAAAGATATCCCCCGAACAGAGATTGGCATGCCTCTGGTAGTTCCCAGCTATCTCCCTCACAAGTAGTTGCTGCCAGCGGGATTCAGGAAGGTCACCATACCCAATAGGGGTGTGGCCATACCTGTAATCTGCAGCCAGTAAAATTGATTGCCAACCTTGGAAGTGAACCCGAGATCGCAATTAATGTAGCTGGTAAAACTTTAAACTTTCTTGTAGACACAGGGGCGGCCAAGTCAGTGATAAATTCGACAGTGGGCATGAGAACCACTGGTAGGACAATTCCAGCCATGGGAGTAACAGGAGTAGTCCAGCACTACCCTGTTAGCAAACCAGCCGGGATTACAATAGGGCCTTTGCATACCAAGCATTCCTTTTTGCTGGCTGCATCGGCACCAACCAATCTCCTGGGAAGAGACTTACTGTGTAAAATGGGGTGCGTCATTTATTGTACTCCTGAAGGTGTATTCTTGGACATACCTGAGAATCACGCTCAGGAAGTGCGAGACATGTTAGACTCCCCATCAAAATTAATGTCACATACCATTATGACAAATAGGAATCCATCCCAAATAGAAGAGATGACATCTCAGACACCAGAGTCACTTTGGACAAAAGACGGACAAGACACTGGATTAATGGCAAACGTAGCTCCAGTAGTTGTACAAGTAAAAGATGGTAGGATAGCTCCAAAAATCCCACAGTACCCTCTGAAGCCAGAGGTGGAGTTAGGAGTTTACCCAGTAATAGAGCGCTTGCTACAACAGGGCATTCTGGTAAGAACGTCCAGCACTGCCAATAGTCCCATCTTCCCTGTTAAAAAGAGTGGGGGGAGGGGTTACAGGCTAGTGCAGGATCTAAGGGGGATTAACAAAATAGTTGAGAGTCAGTTCCCCGTAGTGCCAAATCCAGCTGTCATCCTAATGCAAATACCTCCAACTGCCAAATTTTTCACTGTTATTGACCTCTGCTCCGCTTTCTTTTCGGTACCTCTGCACCCTGACAGCCAATATTTGTTTGCATTCACATACAGAGGAGTCCAATACACGTGGACTCGATTACCCCAAGGTTTCATAGATAGTCCAAGTATATTTTCTCAGGCTTTGCATGATTGTTTACAGTCTTTCCAACCAGAGAGTGGATCAGTATTGATACAGTATGTGGACGATTTACTGCTGTGTTCAGATTCACTGGAAGCATCCCTGAAGGATACGAAACAGCTCCTGTTTCATCTTTCAGACACAGGACACAAGGTTTCCAAAGACAAGTTACAATTATGCCAAACTAAGGTAAAATATTTGGGACACTGTCTAACACAAGGACTGAGACACCTGACCGCTGATAGAATCCAAGCAATTAGAGACATGACTCTGCCACAAACCCAGCAACAGATCAGAACGTTTTTAGGAATGTGTGGGTATTGCCGTAATTGGATCCCAGGGTTTTCCATTTTGGCGTTACCTTTGCAGGAAATGGTTTCCTCAAACAAACCTGATAGGATTTCGCATACAGACGAGTCCGAAACAGCATTTGAGAGACTCAAACAGTGCCTAACGCAGGCACCAGCACTAGGTATGCCAGACTATGGGAAACCCTTTGAACTATACGGAACAGAAAGTGCTGGTTGCGCGGCAGGTGTACTAACCCAAAAACACGGTGATGCCAGTAGGCCAGTTGCATACTACAGCGCTCAGCTAGACACGGTAGCGCGATCCCTCCCCACATGCTTGCGAAGCGTTGCTGCGATAGCATTGCTAGTGACAAAAAGCGAAGATGTCGTACTAGGCCACAACCTCACAATCCATACGCCACATGCAGTATCAGCCTTATTGAATTCTGCCCAAACCAGACACGTCTCATCAGCGAGGTTTACAAGATGGGAATTGGCACTAATGGCCCCCGTAAACATCACCATAAGGAGATGCAGTGCATTAAATCCTGCAACGTATCTCCCAGGTGTGCCTGGTCAGGCACAAAGGGTGGAAGGTGAGAGTGATGGGGAAGGAGGATTTAATACAAAGGAAGATACACATGATTGTATGGAATATTTGACCCAAAATTTTACCGCAAGGCCTGACATCAGTGACAACCCACTGGAAGATGCAAAACTCACGTTCTACACGGACGGTAGTTGTCATAGACAGTCAGACTCGGGAGACTTGTGTACTGGATACGCAGTCGTAGATGACCAAAACACCATAGAAGCGGAAGCGCTAGGCCCACCTCACTCAGCCCAGGTTGCTGAACTGGTTGCCCTAACCAGAGCATGTGAATTGGCTAAGGGTAAGTCAGCCAATATCTACACCGATTCTAGGTACGCATTCGGGGTAGTCCATGATTTCGGAGCCCTATGGCGCCTCAGAAATTTCATGACGGCCGCTGGTACACCGGTAGCGCATGCAGCTCACATAAAAAGGCTTCTAACAGCGATACAGGAACCCGACAGAGTGGCTGTTATCAAGTGTAAAGCACACACATATAGCCAGGACCCAGTATCACTTGGTAACAGCCGAGCAGACGAAGCTGCTAAGTTAGCAGCTGCTACCCCCATACAGACAGACACCACACAATTGATGGTATTTAATACCATCAACACACAGAAGTTGTGTGAAATGCAGAATTTGTGTTCCACACAGGAAAAGGCAGTCTGGAAGGCAAAGGGATATGGCCAGGAGTCTTCAGGACTCTGGACGGATGGACATGGTAAACCAGTGGCCCCCAGAGCATATCTTCCATGTCTGGCTGAAGCAGCTCACGGGCTGACTCATCTAGGCAAGGAGGGAATGTGCAAGTTGGTAAGAGCATATTGGTGCGCCCCAGGATTCTCCTCTCATGCGAGTAAAAGAGCAATGTCATGCCATACCTGTTTGAGAAAGAATATTGGAAAGGCAATACCTACAGAACCATCCCATATCCCACCTGCCGGCGGCCCTTTCCAGGTAATACAGATTGACTTCATCCAATTACCCCCTTGTCGGAATTTGAAGTATGTACTTGTCTGTATAGATGTTTTCTCGAATTGGGTCGAAGCATTTCCTGCGGCTACAAATACCGCTATGTTTACTGCTAAGAAAATTGTGCAGGAATTTGTATGTAGATACGGTATCCCTAGAATAATCGAAAGTGATAGGGGTACCCATTTTACAGGTGATGTCTTTCAAGGAATGTGTAAGTTGATGGGAATTGATAGCAAGCTGCACACTCCGTACCGTCCACAGGCGAGTGCGAAGGTCGAAAGAGTGAACAGCACTATTAAAAATAAATTGAGTAAAGTGATGGCAGAGACAGGATTGACATGGCCAGAAGCTTTACCCATTGTATTGTACAGTATCAGAACCACTCCCAGAACCCTCTTAATCTGTCCCCCTTTGAAATCTTGTTTGGTCGACAACCGCATGTCATGATTAACCCTCAGGATGATTTGAAATGTAACAATGAAGTGACTGTAAAGTACTTGATTAACATGAGTAAACAGTTAAGGAATCAAAATGATAATCTGAAGTTGGTGATTCCCGATCTACCTGATAGTAATTGTCATGACATTGAACCTGGGGATTATGTAATGATACGGAATTTTCTACGCTCAGGTTGCCTTATTGACAGATGGGAAGGACCATACCAGGTCTTATTGACTAGCACTACAGCATTGAAGGTTGCTGAGAGAGAGACTTGGGTCCATTCATCCCACTGCAAGAAGGTTGCTGATCCAGAGAAGTCCCGTGATAAGGAACAGACGGTAGAGGTTGTATCACTGGAGTGTCTGTTCCAGGAGGACTGAGGCGGCACCTGAGCCTTGAAGACCGAGAGCTGTTGTCGACTCCCTATTCCCTTTTATTGTTTTTCTCCACTTCCCATCCCCTCTCCCTCAAATTTCTTTTTCCCCCTTCTCATTCTTCTCCGTTTCCTCCTATAAGATGGACTTGCCCCAAGAGACTGTGATCCGGATTTTCCTGTTGACCATGATGTTGACCAGAGCAGTCTGTTCCGGCGAGAGTACCATGGAGGTCGAGAGAGGTTCTGGAATGGGTTCTGATGATAAAGATGGAGGCGTAGTTTTCCAAGATCAACCTAACCAACAAGCAAAGGCGAGTATCAGAAAACGATCCGATAGCATTGACCATAGAAGAAATTGTGACGGATTGTTAGCTGAAGAAAACTGTATCTGTAGGCTCTGTAACAATGTCATTGAGGATGGGTGCATTAAGAAATGCCAATCCAGTTTTAATATCCATATGGACCGGCATCCATTGAGTGACTATCACTCCTTAGTGGGTAATGTGTTAAACAAAACAGATTGTTGGGTATGCTCTCAAGTACCTCAAGGTCATAGCAAATCAGGGCTAGTACCATTTCCTTTAACGATAGGGGAGGTACTTGAGTTAAATGGTGGGAGACCGGAGGACCGGAGGTTTAATATCTCCAGCCCTCCTAGTTTGAAGCTCCACCAATACCATGTGGATAGGTCCCTATTATGTTTCAACATCTCCAATCCCAGAAAGCCGGGAAATTGGGAAGTGTCATGGAGTAACCACACCATGACCTTTTCGCATAGAGCAGATAGAATGCCTACAGATACAGAGCTTGTACGCCACATAGCCAGTAGAGGAAAATCTTTCAGGTATAGGTATACCTTAGGAAATAGAATTACTAGAGTTGGAGAAGTATCACCAGGATACTGTGCACATATCGTACAACCTGATACGTGTATTAAGCAGATGGAAGAATTAGGGTCAGGAGATTTCACATGGAAGGTGTGTAATATGGTTATGTCCTTCTCCGTCCCATATGTTCTCCCCGATGATGCATATTTCATATGCGGGAGAAAGGCGTACAAGTGGCTTGCCCCAAACTCTGAAGGATTGTGTTATATTGGAAAAGTACTGCCTGAAGTAATGACTGTAACACATGACAAAATGAAAGACATACATCGTGGTGCCCAAGCTCCTTATACTCACACCCATTACGAGCACGTTGTTAAAAGACACCTGATAGAGAAGACAGAGCATCCGGCCACTGATCTGATAAGTGAATCCACCGGGATTCAATTCCTAATCGCGTTAGATTTCACCCGCACCGCTAGAGGAGTGCTAAATTATAAATACATATCGGCGCTCGCAAATTTGTTAGATAATATCACTGAAATGTATGATGACACGTTTAGATATACTGGAAGGGAACTTCAAGCTTATAAAACAGAACTGGTGCAGCATAGAATGGTTCTTAATTACCTCACAGCAGTGACAGGCGGATATTGTGTTACATTGGCAACACAGTACGGCGTGAAGTGTTGCACGTATATCACGAATAGCACCGAGGATCCGGTCGAGGTCATAGACCAAAAGATGGACGATATTCTCCAATTGAAGTGGGAATTTCGCCGAAAACACAATCTCACTCTTGCTGCTGTAGGTAATGAGCTGACTGGTTGGGTGTCATGGTTGAACCCGCGAAATTGGTTCTCCGGTTTGGGAGACTGGGCTCAAGGAGTCATAATGGATGTTGGGAAGTTCCTCCTATGTATCATAGGTGTTGTCATATCAATTGGCTTGATATTTAGATGCGGTCAGGCTTTAATGAAGTGCAAACATCGTACCAGGGTAATGAGTTTGAGGAGTGAGGAAACTGTAATTAACCTGGATTTGATTTATGACCCAACGATAGAAACAATGATGTGATGAAAATGCGATTATACGGTCCGTTTCTTTCACCTGTTTTTCTGTTTTTTCTCCAAGATAAAAAGACCCACTTGGACGAGGAAGTTGACGAGACGCTATACAGACAACGGATAGACCAAAGAAGAAGTTTTGACCACTTGAGATACGGACATTTGATGAACTTTGCCATGGATCCCCAGTTTCCCTAGAATTCTTAAACTTACGCTAGCCCAACATTTTTTGTAAATCTAATGGCATTGACAAAGCTTTTTGCTCACACCTAATGGGCAAAACAGCGCAAAGAAGACGACTTTCAACTGATACCGAACAAAACTTCAACCGACAGATGTACATTAACCTGACATAGAATACCACTGCATTTTCCATAAGTGTTCTTTATCTTCATCTCTACATCCCTCAGGTAATGACACACATAGTCGATAGGGAATACAGGCACAGATATCAGCAACCACATACCTCCCCCATTCATGTATCATCAACTAAAATGTGCTTCCCCATTTTGTTACAACTGAAAGCCGAAATGAGCTCGGTAGAGTTTGACAGCCCATCCACAGACCCTTAATACGGGATAAGAAGGAATTCAAATGTATACTTCGCAATACCTCGAAGCTTGATTTACAACACGTACGGCACGATGATACATGACCCCCCAAACATGGATTCATACACACATGCTTCTGCTATCTCACTAGGTCATACCCTCTTCCCACCTACTCCTCTCTCCTCCCTTACCCAACCATGGAAATGAATTAACCCCTGACATATATTTTTCTCCTTTTGAAATGTTTTAGAAGGTGGCAGTTATTATTGACTGCCAAAGGGTGGACTGTCAAAGTCAGAAAAATATCTCTATGCACACTGCCATATTTGCACCTCATTCAGGTCCGCGCTGCGCATGCGTGCGCTCTCCCGTGAGTGCGCATACCCGCTGTTGCGTGCACCCGCTGGTGCTCGGTATGCGTATTTACGGTAGAGTTTGGGTAGTCGTAGCGTGCGACTCAATCGTTACATATTTTCACTAATAAGGTATTTTATAGATCATGGTCCCTTTGATAGATTCTGAAAGTTTGGTTAACATAGCATGTTCCTGAACGGAGAGATTCCTCTTTGTATTGTACGAAGGGTCTAACAGGGGTCATACAGTAGTGTTTGGTACCCATCGGAAGAGTATTTAAATAGCAATATTCCGGTGTTGGTTTGGAGCGGATTAATCGCTCGTGCGAATAGTTATGGACATAAGAAGTTTATGTCCATTTACTATTATTTGTTCTTACTTAGTCATGCGGCGGGAAACCCAGTATCCCACCCACCTGAACAGTTGGAAACAGTCACAGCCCACCTGTATGAATCAACCTATGACCTTTTGTTATAATGCGAAGCCGAATTCCTGTGTCCAATGAACAATGAGATTGTAGGGACCATTGAATTGTATTGTGTGTGGGGCATAAATAGGCAGGCCGACCATATCCAGATTCACTCTCATCAACGGTTCTCATTGCTGATAATCGGGAGCTGGATATCGAGGCGCATGCGATCGTTTCCCCTTGTGCGTAAGTTTTCTCCGTAATCATATTGTCTTACTGTGAGCCACATCTATCTCTCTCTCTCTTATTTTCCCTTGATTGTATTGTATTGTATTGTATTTCCTGTGTAGTTATCTGGTTAGTTGGTTTATGTTATATTGTAGTGTATGCTTTGTACTGTGATTCTTTTTGCAAGTATAATAGTCATAATACATATAATAGGTTTTGGACCCTAAGCCCAGGTATCTGTGTATTCATTATAGTGTTAAGTATTCTCTGAGCGTCGGTGACGCTCAAGCAGCTTTGTAGTTAATCAGGTTACACCAGGTTGCACTTACACTCTGTCTCTACACTAAGGTTTACTGCGTATCTCATTGTTAAAGGTATAGATATAAAGGTTTAACGTTGTGAGCGTCTGCATCGCTGGTGATCTCCTCGTGGTCTCGAGCGTCCGCTACGCTACAGCGAATCATTACGTTAGTCGGCAGCCAATAGCGTGCCTGCCTGTGATCACTAGGCCGTAAGCGAACGTGACGCTTGAGCGTCTCGACTACGGTTGAGCGATCGCTACGCAACTTACGTACCCTTACGGTACTTCTTACGTAGATAGCGTACAGTGTTCTTAGACCTCTTAAAGTGTTTTATATACGATAAATATTCAGCTTTATCAGTAAGAAACTCCAATGTATTCTTGTCTATATGTTGATCCTTATGCCCTTTATCTAACAATTGATCGATGATCAATTTAATTTCGGGGATGGGGTTGTGTTGTAGGCTAATGTAGGTAGCCTCATCCTGTAGTTGCCTCAAAATCTCACTGTTGTAGTCAACCCAATCCTGCACTACCACTGCCCCTCCCTTGTCAACCTGCCTAACCACAAGACTCTCATCTTGTTTAAGTGAGGCCAGGGCCTTGCGTTCTGCGAGTGATAAATTGTCAAAACGCTTAGTAGGAGACTGGACATGGACATCATGTTCCATAAGGCGGGTAAAGGTTTTAATACTAGGATTGGAGGAGGCTGGGTCGAACGTGGAAGGTTTCCGAAATTGTGCACTTTCCTTACTCAGTCCTGTTGAGAAATGTTCACGTAATCTTAACTTGCGACTGAATCTATATATATCAACTGTTGTGTCAAAGCGTCGGTGTGGAGCTGTGGGTACAAATGAAAGGCCCCTAGAAAGGAGTCATGTTGTTGCCTCATCAAGTGTCTTACTCGACAAGTTAAAGACTAAGTCCTGGGTTTGTCCCTGCATCTGCGCCAAGTGTCTGCCCTTCCTTGGGTGCGGTCTCCGCGGCCTGCAACTGGAGGTAGGTTGGGGGTAGTGGTATGGTCTCAAAAAGGCCTCTGTGTTGGGCGACTGTCGGACAAATCAGTGTCAGACGCAGAGGACCCAGTCGCATCATCGTCCGTGAGGGATACTATACCATGTTCTGCTTGTGCAAGCAGGTTATCATCAAGGAAGCCCAACTGGCTTTGCGCCATGCCAAACTGGAATACTGTCACTGCCAATCGTTCTATATTAAATAAATATACTTACTGTACCTAGTATTCCACATAGTCTCCTAGCGTGTACTGACCAGGCCCAGCACTGCTTAGCTTCCAAGTTCGGGTGGTGTCGAATGAAAATAATCCTTTATCAATCACAACGGATTACCAGAATCATAACGTTTACAGATGGTTAACGGGTGACTCTAGGCCCAATAGACCACAAAGGCCTTATATTACTAGACGCCAAGGCCGTAGACAACCTTACACTAATGAGACTGGGTCCTCTGCGTCTGACACTGATTTGTCCGACAGTCGCCCAACACAGAGGCCTTTTTTAGACCATACCACTACCCCCAACCTACCTCCGGTGGCAGACCGCGGAGACCGCACCCAAGGAAGGGCAGACACTTGGCACAGATGCAGGGACAAACCCAGGACTTAGTCTTTAACTTGTCGAGTAAGACACTTGATGAGGCAACAACACGACTCCTTTCTAGGGGCCTTTCATTTGTACCCACAGCACCACACCGACGCTTTGACACAACAGTTGATATATATAGATTCAGTCGCAAGTTAAGATTATGTGAACATTTCTCAACAGGACTGAGTAAGGAAAGTGCACAATTTCGGAAACCTTCCACGTTCGACCCAGCCTCCTCCAATCCTAGTATTAAAACCTTTACCCGCCTTATGGAACATGATGTCCATGTCCAGTCTCCTACTAAGCGTTTTGACAATTTATCACTCGCAGAACGCAAGGCCCTGGCCTCACTTAAACAAGATGAGAGTCTTGTGGTTAGGCCAGTTGACAAGGGAGGGGCAGTGGTAGTGCAGGATTGGGTTGACTACAACAGTGAGATTTTGAGGCAACTACAGGATGAGGCTACCTACATTAGCCTACAACACAACCCCATCCCCGAAATTAAATTGATCATCGATCAATTGTTAGATAAAGGGCATAAGGATCAACATATAGACAATAATACATTGGAGTTTCTTACGGTTGAACATCCTGTATGCCCTATAATCTACACCCTCCCCAAGATCCACAAGAGCCTATCACAGCCACTGGGTAGACCCATAATCTCAGCTAGGAACTCTTTGCTACAGCCACTTGCCATCTATGTGGATACATTCCTACAACCCATAGTACAACAGGGAGATAGCTACATACGTGACACGTCCGATTTTTTACAAAAACTGATGGCCTTCCCTTATGATCTCGAGGATACACTGGTGGCCACCATGGATGTGTGTTCCCTGTACACAATCATTCCCCATGAACAAGGTCTACAAGCTCTTTCGAATGCCTGGCAACAATACCCACCTACTGGACCATCTACTGGTTTTCTCCTGGACCTGGCAATGGTAGTCCTCAAGCACAACCATTTCCTCTATCAAGGAAGGTATTACCTGCAACGCGAGGGGACCGCGATGGGCTTGAACCTTGCGCCGGCCTACGCCAATATCTTCATGACCGAATATGAGCAACGGCACATCTTCCCGAAATATGGAACACAGATCCTATTCTACAAAAGATTTATTGATGACATTTTCCTGCTGTGGAAAGGGACAATGGACTCATTTAACCAAATGGTTAGCACGTTGAACAGCCTGGACAGTCCAGTAAAATTCACTCACCACATTGATGCCGCCAGTATTAATTTTCTGGATATTTCCATCACACTGGAAGGAGGCCGCATCAACACAAGTCTGTTCAGAAAACCCACTGACAGAAACACCTTGCTGCTTGCAACTAGTCAACACCCACCTGCTCTTAAGGACAACCTCCCTGTTTACCAATTCCTGAGGGTAATGCGTAACAACACTAACAAGGACACCATGGAAACACAATTATCCGAAATGACCTCACGATTCCTCGAGCGGGGATATGAAAAGAAGACTGTCCTGAATTGTCTCAAGAAGGCGAGGAAGAAATTTGAAACCCCAACTGCCACTGCACAAGCTACACCAACACCAGATAGGATGGTTTTCACGACTAGATATGACCATTTATCGAATAAGGTCAGAGGAGCCATTCGGAAGAATTGGCCTATCTTAACCACAGATGATCAACTGAAACTGAAAAAAAGCCCTCCACCGATTATGGCCTATCGTAGGGCGGCCAACCTAAAACAACTACTACTAAGGCCTATGGCTGGACAGGAATCACCCATTACTACGACATGGTTGCATGAAAGAAGACCAGGTTGCTTTAAGTGTATTGGGTGCACTACGTGTAGGGGCATGTTGACAGGTCCAACATTCCCGCACCCCCATTCGGGGAGACTACACTGCTCTATGGACCATCTGATATATATCTTAACATGTCCGTGCGGATTGTTCTATGTCGGGATGCCGACCAGAAGGTTTCGCGATAGGATGGCAAACCACAGAACATCGATACATCAGGCAATCACTACAGGGACTGCCGCTTTGCCGGTAGCCAGACATTTTATGACTTTACGGCATCAAGTATCAGACCTGAGGTCCAAACTGATCGACTGGATACCCCCATTGCCACGAGGTGGTGACCGTGCCCTATTGCTTAGAAAAAGAGAAAGCCTTTGGATACATAAATTGGACACGATAGCACCAAGAGGAATGAATGAAAATAATCCTTTATCAATCTTTTTGAAATAAATCAACGAACTGCTTAATGAAAATTTTCATGACAATTACCTAGTCAGTTAGAAAGTGCACCTGGTATAAGTCCCACTGGGTGTGGGATTGTTGTTTATCTTAGTCACTTTGTTTACTGTATTGTTTAGTCTATGCATTTATTTAATATTTTCATTATTTGGTTGATTGATCTATTCTGTGTTTTGTTTCACTGTAGAAATAGATATAGCCCTTGTGAACTCACTGGCCTCTGTTTATGCCCAGCTCTTGTCAAAGCATATATGCCCTATTTGCTATGTCATTAGCCCTTAGATTAACCCATCAATCTTAAAGTGGGTATTATATATAATTAACAGTCTCGTGTGAGGCATCCTCTCATCATTTCAACAAGTTGCTGTACAACTATGTTGGTATGTGGACAGACGCGGCTCATTTCCGGCAACACGGGGAATGACGCGGTTCGCTCCACCAAATGCCCGTCCCAGCTTCTGGGTTGCGCTCCACGGCGCGCCCGCGAGACACATTAGACAGCAGTTCGGGCACAACGCACATCCGGTATATAAGGATGTGATTGGATATAAGGATATTGTGGATCCAGCTCACTTCCGCAATGGCGGAAGTGACGTCTGCGTTCCACCATGCGTTCCACCCCACTTCCTGTGCTAATGGGGGTGGATCCAGGCGCCGAAAACGGCAATTATGCTGGCTATATAACAGGGGCCGATGAGGCATTATCCCCAGACTCCAGTACCTATTATATTAACTCTGCTGTGATGCTGACTGGTTTGACAAAGCTGTGAATCCTTGACAAAGATCCTGGTTTGGACCGAAACGTTGGATGAATATGGACATTACGTTTGAACTGTGAGATTACCATTTACATTAAATATTCTGAATTTTTGATTTGAAATCTGGTGAGTGCTATCTGTTCCACTTAGTGGTTCATCCTGTATTGTACTATGGGTCCCACCTCTGTGTGGGTCGGACTCTTATTGGCACCCCAGTAGTTGGCTGAGCGGTGTGAGAGTGCAGGGACTTTTTGCCTTATATATATATATATATATTGAGAATTGCAGATAAGATCAGAGCGACCATAGGTGGTAAATAATCTAGGAGACTAAAAAGATAAAAAAAAAATTAAAAAAATTAAAAACAATGCAGGGTTTATTTATAACGAACGTTTTAAAAGGTTTTTTGGACATAAAAAGGCAACATATAGGAATGCTTTTTTTTAAGATTTGTTACAAAGTCATTTAAAAAGCATTCTAAAGGACATGAAGATAATAATATAAAAAATAGAAGCGATAAAAAATAGTGCTAAAAAATTCCCGTATTCAGAAAATAAGAGTCATTAGAGACAATCGTATGTCTAAAATTATGTAAAAAAAATAAAAATTATTAATACAAATACGTATAAAAGATCGGATAAATAGAAAAAGCAGCTTAACTTGAGGATTTCAGTAGTAGCAGGAATCACCCAACCGGTTTCGTCTGGTCTGACTTCATCAAGGGGTAATGAGCACAGTGAGACACATCATCTATATATACCACTGTGGGTAAGGAAGTGATTAGTGACAGACACATCATCTATATATACCCCTGTGGGTAAGGAAGTGATTAGTGACATCACTTCCTGTAATTGAATGACATTTGTGGAAACAGGATGTAAACATACTAGTATAGTTCAGGAACACATAATAAGTGTGGCCAATAATGAGGTAGGCTGTAGATGTGATGAAGCGCTTTACTTGCGCTTAGAAACTGTGTGTGGAGTCTTTGTGAATCATAAAAGACTTTTGCGCTTGTTTAGTCCGATGTGTGACGCTAAACGCGTCATTTCCGCCCCACTTCCGGTGTCCGTGGCTTCCTCCTGCGCATGCGCCGGTCATTGCGAAGGGAAGTGTGGTGGCCATTTTCTGGGAGTCCGTGAAGCGTGACAGTAGCTCGTGCTGGAAGCGGGTGCCGGCGGCCATATTTTCATGGATAATGTTCATGTAGTTTAATAGGTCTAATATATTCACACCGTCTCCACACCGGAAGCCGCATATGTAAATAAGATAAGATCGAGAATCAGTACATATATACGATTCCGAGGTCACATATAGTTCATCGTTTATATACAGATTCTACAGACTAGGTGTAGAGTATGTTACAATGTAGTTCACACTCCTAATCTGATAGACATAAATAAAGTGTTTCTCCTATAAAAATGACATCCATTTAGGACATCTAGCATTTTCTATTGGAGTATAAATTGTATATGCATTGGATAAAATTAGTAAGATTAATAAATAAATAGAGAGTGGATGTTGCGGTGAGACTTATATTTAGGAGTATATAGGCATAGGCATATACCATCATGGACAGAGAACTTAGTTTCTTTGAATTGAGAGATAGAAGAAAGAGAGATGTATAGCGAGATATAGGAATAGCACGCCACTGATCTGATTGTTATTACAGCACCCGGTCTTCTTGGGAAGTTTCCTTACCCAGTACTGGCCGGGCCAACACTGCTTGGCTTCCAAGATCGGACGAATTTGGGCATATCCAGTGTGGTATGACTGTAATCTAAGATCTGGGTAGTGGGAGAGGTGGTCCAGGGGTAGGGGAGCCTCCGCTCCGTGTTCCAAGCTGGACCTAGCTGGAAGAAGGCAAGTTGAGAATGTCAGGAGTTTAAGGATTGGGAATGAAAGGCTTACGTTTATAAAAAGGGGGCTATTTTGTAGCCTTCATTCAGTCCGTCCGGATGAAGAGATTTCATTTCATGTATCCAGAACATTTCTCTCCTTGATAGAAGGTTGGAGAGGTCCCCCCCTCTTTCTCCAAGTGTCACTAGTTCCAAACCCTTGAACGTGAGTTCCTCCGGGTTAGAGCCGTGGTATTGTAGGAAGTGTCTGGATACAGCATGTGTTTGGACCCGGTTCTTTATATTTCTGACATGCTCCTGTATGCGGATTTTCAATGGCCTCTTTGTCTTGCCGATATACTTCATCTTGCAAGGGCATTCTAGGAGGTAGATGACGGAAGATGTGTTGCAGTTGATAAAGTGCTTAATTTTGTACTCATTAGTTTCACCTGTGTTCTTGAAGGTTTTTCTATTTGGGTTCACATACTTGCAGATGTTGCAATGACCACATTTGAAACATCCCACACATTTCGGTAGTGTGCTTTTTGGAGTATCATGGTTTCTTAACATGCTTGGTGCCAGGAGGTCCTTTAGATTCTGTGATTTCTTAAATACCACTTGGGGTTCAGTTGGTAAATAATCTTTGAGAATCGGGTCCATTAACAGTATATTCCAGTGTGATTTGAGTGTTTGTTTAATCAGGTTGTCATGTTTACTGTAAGTGGTGATGAATCTAACATTGTCTTTATTGTTCTCCTTAGGTTTGTATTCCAGAAGTTTGTTTCTTTCCAGGGTTTTTGCTTGGGCATTAGCTGCTGCGAGAATATGTTCAGGGTATCCTTTTTCTTTGAATCTCTCTGTGTAGACTGACAGTTGGGCATCACGATCATCCGTTTTCTTGCAATTTCGTGCAATCCTGGTGAACTGGGAGAGGGGAATATTATTTTTCCATCGTTTAAGATGGTTGCTCCGATAATGAACATAGCTGTTTGTATCCACCTTTTTAATGAAGTTCTTCGTAATGACATTGTTTGCTTGGTGGGTCAGTATCAGATCTAAAAACTCTATTTGTTCCGTGTTGTTGTTGGATGTGAACTTCAAGTTCATGGTATTGTCGGATATATAGATGAGGAAGTCTTTAAAAGAGGGTTCATCGCCATCCCATATGATTAAAATATCATCTATATACCTTTTATAAAAGATGATATTCAGATTAAAAGGATGATTCGTAAAAATATATTCATTTTCCCAGTGACCCATAAAAAGATTGGCGAAGCTTGGCGCAAAGATAGTGCCCATCGCTGTCCCACAGGTCTGAAGGTAAAATTGATCCAGAAATTTAAAATAATTGTGTTTCAGGATAAAATTCATAATCTCACAAATAAAAATCGGTGGTCGTCTGTGATAAGGTGATCCTTGCCCATAAAAAAATTACAAGCCTGAATTCCCTTCTCGTGTTCGATGCACGTGTATAAGGACTGTACATCTATCGTGACCCATCTGTACGTGTCTTTCCATCCTTGTGATTCCATTAAATTAAGAACTGAAGTGGTGTCTTTAAGATATGCAGGTAGGTCCATAACATATTTTCTAAGGAAGATGTCCACGTATTCCGACAGGTGGGATGTTAGGGAATCTATTCCTGCCACAATGGGCCTCCCTGGTGGGTTGGTCATCGATTTGTGCACCTTTGGGAGAAAATAGAAGATGGGGGTGACGGGGTTGGTGTTAAGGAGGTACTGGTACTCTTCCTTAGACAGTGTCTCGTTTCTGAGGCCTCTAAGGAGAATGACTCTAAGTTCCTCCACGAAGGATTCCTTTGGATCCGCTGCTAGTGGTTCATATGAAGACCTATCTCCTAATAGTCTTTTGGCTTCCACAATGTATGCCGTACGGTCCATGATCACCAGCTGGTTTTAAAATGATGTCTTTGTTTCCCTGGATTTGTTTGATCGCTTGTCTTTCTTTGTTGGTTAGATTCTTTTCCTTAATAGGTTGGATCTCTGCCTCACATAGGTCTTTCATCACTAGATCGTAAAACATGCCTATGTTATTTCCCTTAGATTCCAATGGGTAGAATTTTGATACCGGTCTTAGTCCTGATTTTGATTGTTCATAATTCCTTAGAACCGCGTCTTCTTTCCTTAGGATGTGACGTTTCAGAGTGAGTTTCCTCACAAATTTGTTTAAATCCACGAAAGTGTCGAATTTATTAATCCCTTTAGTGGGTGCGAATGACAATCCTTTGTTCAAGAGAGAGATTTCATGTGCAGTTAGGTCATGGCTCGATAGATTGAAGATGCCCTTGGATGCGGGGTTTTCTACTGCAGATACCTTCGTTTGAAGCGACTTTTTCCTGCCACTCCCACGGCATCCTCTTCTTCTAGTTGCCTTTTTCGTGGTGACGCATAACTTGCTCCCTCCTTGATGGTCCTTGCCGTGTCCCTGACCTTTGTGCTTGGTCCTGGGGATAAAAAAACCTCTCCTGTTGAGTCCAATTTGTGTTTTGCTGTAAATCTGTTGGAAGTTTGTATGTGTCTCCTTTCTTGTGGAACTTGACTTGGCAGTCTCCTTTTTCCTTTTTGTGATACTGATTGCCAATATTCCTTTCTCACCTTTTGTTCTTGTGGTCCCTCTTTGTTGAACCTGTTCCAGTTTTTCACTTCGTTGTTTTCGTAATCCTGTTTGTCCATACTGAACTTTTTTTCTTTATTCCTGATTACTACGTCCTCTATGTGTTCTAGCTTTTTATTCAAAACATTCTCGTTTATCTTAAAGTCTTCCTTCTCCTTGAAGGTCTCAAAACCTTTCTCGGTTTCATTGATTTCCGTTTCTAGATTGACTAGAATAAGTTTTTTTTCCGTGATAAGCAATCTCATTAAATTAATTGAGCAGTTATGCAGAATATTATCCCAGTCTTTCATGAAGGCCTGGTTTTCAGTACCAAAGGTGGGTTGTTTAAGAATTCTAAGGCCTCTGGGGACTCTGTCCACACTGACATAATGTTCTAAACCTTTGATGTCCCACCATGCTTTTATTTCCTTAACGAGTAGTCTCTCAATGTCCCAGAACATATTGTCAAGGTTGTCAGATGTGGGTGCCTCCTCAGGTTTATTGGTTTCATTGAAAATTCTATTGCATAAATTGCTTCTCTTGTCCGTACGTTCGTTTATTCTGAACATATTGTGTTTTTATTGTACTGGCCCAATTTAAGGCAGCTGTAAGAAATAGTACAGAGGTATGTGTATATAGGGTGAGCTAACAGCGCCAAAAAATAGTAGAAAATCATTTTTCACAGTATGTCTATTATATGCCCCAGTATGATGTCTACTCTCTATATGCCACTCCCCTTTCTTTATGGGGCGTCTGCTGGATCTTAAATAAAACCTGCACTTGTACGTGTGCAGGATGGAAGAAAATTGAGAATTGCAGATAAGATCAGAGCGACCATAGGTGGTAAGTAATCTAGGAGACTAAAAAGATAAAAAAAATTAAAAACAATGCGGGGTTTATTTATAACGAACGTTTTAAAAGGTTTTTTGGACATAAAAAGGCAACATATAGGAATGCTTTTTTTTTTTTTTTTTTTAAGATTTGTTACAGTCATTTAAAAAGCATTCTAAAGGACATGAAGATAATAATATAAAAAATAGAAGCGATAAAGAATAGTGCTAAAAAATTCCCGTATTCAGAAAATAAGAGTCATTAAAGACAATCGTATGACTATAATTATGTAAAAAAAAAAAAATATTAATACAAATACGTAAAAAAGATCGGATAAATAGAAAAAGCAGCTTAACTTGAGGATTTCAGTAGTAGCAGGAATCACCCAATCGGTTTCGTCTGGTCTGACTTCATCAAAGGGTAATGAGCACAGTGAGACACATCATCTATATATACCCCTGTGGGTAAGGAAGTGATTAGTGACATCACTTCCTGTAATTGATTGACATTTGTGGAAACAGGATGTAAACATACTAGTATAGTTCAGGAACACATAATAAGTGTGGCCAATAATGAGGTAGGCTGTAGATGTGATGAAGCGCTTTACTTGCGCTTAGAAACTGTGTGTGGAGTCTTTGTGAATCATAAAAGACTTTTGCGCTTGTTTAGTCCGATGTGTGACGCTAAACGCGTCATTTCCGCCCCACTTCCGGTGTCCGTGGCTTCCTCCTGCGCATGCGCCGGTCATTGCGAAGGGAAGTGTGGCGGCCATTTTCTGGGAGTCCGTAAAGCGTGACAGTAGCTCGTGCTGGAAGTAGAGATGAGCGCCGGAAATTTTTCGGGTTTTGTGTTTTGGTTTTGGGTTCGGTTCCGCGGCCGTGTTTTGGGTTCGACCGCGTTTTGGCAAAACCTCACCGATTTTTTTTTGTCGGATTCGGGTGTGTTTTGGATTCGGGTGTTTTTTTCAAAAAACCCTAAAAAACAGCTTAAATCATAGAATTTGGGGGTAATTTTGATCCCAAAGTATTATTAACCTCAAAAAACATAATTTACACTCATTTTCAGCCTATTCTGAACACATCACACCTCACAATATTATTTTTAGTCCTAAAATTTGCACCGAGGTCGCTGTGTGAGTAAGATAAGCGACCCTAGTGGCCGACACAAACACCGGGCCCATCTAGGAGTGGCACTGCAGTGTCACGCAGGATGTCCCTTCCAAAAAACCCTCCCCAAACAGCACATGACGCAAAGAAAAAAAGAGGCGCAATGAGGTAGCTGTGTGAGTAAGATTAGCGACCCTAGTGGCCGACACAAACACCGGGCCCATCTAGGAGTGGCACTGCAGTGTCACGCAGGATGTCCCTTCCAAAAAACCCTCCCCAAACAGCACATGACGCAAAGAAAAAAAGAGGCTTTTTACTGATATTTGGTGTTTTGGATTTGACATGCTCTGTACTATGACATTGGGCATCGGCCTTGGCAGACGACGTTGCTGGCATTTCATCGTCTCGGCCATGACTAGTGGCAGCAGCTTCAGCACGAGGTGGAAGTGGATCTTGATCTTTCCCTAATTTTGGAACCTCAACTTTTTTGTTCTCCATATTTTATAGGCAGAACTAAAAGGCACCTCAGGTAAACAATGGAGATGGATGGATTGGATACTAGTATACAATTATGGACGGACTGCCACGGTTAGGTGGTATAAAAAAACCACGGTTAGGTGGTATATATTATAATAATAATACAATTATGGATGGACGGACTGCCTGCCGACTGCCGACACAGAGGTAGCCACAGCCGTGAACTACCGCACTGTACACTGGTTGATAAAGAGATAGTAGTATACTCGTAACAACTAGTATGACACTATGACGACGGTATAAAGAATGAAAAAAAAACCACGGTTAGGTGGTATATATTATAATAATAATACAATTATGGATGGACGGACTGCCTGCCGACTGCCGACACAGAGGTAGCCACAGCCGTGAACTACCGCACTGTACACTGGTTGATAAAGAGATAGTAGTATACTCGTAACAACTAGTATGACACTATGACGACGGTATAAAGAATGCAAAAAAAACCACAGTTAGGTGGTATATATTATAATAATAATACAATTATGGATGGACGGACTGCCTGCCGACTGCCGACACAGAGGTAGCCACAGCCGTGAACTACCGCACTGTACACTGGTTGATAAAGAGATAGTAGTATACTCGTAACAACTAGTATGACACTATGACGACGGTATAAAGAATGCAAAAAAAACCACAGTTAGGTGGTATATATTATAATAATAATACAATTATGGATGGACGGACTGCCTGCCGACTGCCGACACAGAGGTAGCCACAGCCGTGAACTACCGCACTGTACACTGGTTGATAAAGAGATAGTAGTATACTCGTAACAATTAGGATGACACTATGACGGTATAAAGAATGAAAAAAAAACCACGGTTAGGTGGTAGGTATATAATAATAAATAATACAATTCTGGTCGGACGGACTGCCTGCCGTGTGCCGACACAGAGGTAGCCACAGCCGTGAACTACCGCACTGTACACTGGTTGATAAAGAGATAGTAGTATACTCGTAACAATTAGGATGACACTATGACGGTATAAAGAATGAAAAAAAAACCACGGTTAGGTGGTAGGTATATAATAATAAATAATACAATTCTGGTCGGACGGACTGCCTGCCGTGTGCCGACACAGAGGTAGCCACAGCCGTGAACTACCGCACTGTACACTGGTTGATAAAGAGATAGTAGTATACTCGTAACAATTAGGATGACACTATGACGGTATAAAGAATGAAAAAAAAACCACGGTTAGGTGGTAGGTATATAATAATAAATAATACAATTCTGGTCGGACGGACTGCCTGCCGTGTGCCGACACAGAGGTAGCCACAGCCGTGAACTACCGCACTGTACACTGGTTGATAAAGAGATAGTAGTATACTCGTAACAATTAGGATGACACTATGACGGTATAAAGAATGAAAAAAAAACCACGGTTAGGTGGTAGGTATATAATAATAAATAATACAATTCTGGTCGGACGGACTGCCTGCCGTGTGCCGACACAGAGGTAGCCACAGCCGTGAACTACCGCACTGTACACTGGTTGATAAAGAGATAGTAGTATACTCGTAACAATTAGGATGACACTATGACGGTATAAAGAATGAAAAAAAAACCACGGTTAGGTGGTAGGTATATAATAATAAATAATACAATTCTGGTCGGACGGACTGCCTGCCGTGTGCCGACACAGAGGTAGCCACAGCCGTGAACTACCGCACTGTACACTGGTTGATAAAGAGATAGTAGTATACTCGGAACAATTAGGATGACACTATGACGGTATAAAGAATGAAAAAAAAAACACGGTTAGGTGGTAGGTATATAATAATAAATAATACAATTCTGGTCGGACGGACTGCCTGCCGTGTGCCGACACAGAGGTAGCCACAGCCGTGAACTACCGCACTGTACTGTGTCTGCTGCTAATATAGACTGGTTGATATTTAAAGAGATATTAGTAGTATACAACAATACTATACTGGTGGTCAGGCACTGGTCACCACTCCTGCAGCAAAAGTGTGCACTGTTAATTAATATAATTGTACTCCTGGCTCCTGCTAACAACCTGCAGTGCTCCCCAGTCTCCCCCACAATTAATTATAAGCTTTTAATTTATACATTGATGACTGTGCAGCACACTGGGCTGAGCTGAGTGCACACAGACTGAGTCACACTGTGTGACTGACTGTGCTGTGTATCGTTTTTTTTTTCAGGCAGAGAACGGATATAGCAGAGAGAAGTGAACGGATATATTATATTAAATAAAAGTTAACTAGCAACTGCACTGGTCACTGACTGTGGTAAACTAACTCTGTCTGCGACTCTGCACAATCTCTCTCTATCTAATCTATCTATCTCTATTCTAATGGAGAGGACGCCAGACACGTCCTCTCCCTATCAATCTCAATGCACGAGTGAAAATGGCGGCGACGCGCGGCTCCTTATATAGAATCCGAGTCTCGCGATAGAATCCGAGCCTCGCGAGAATCCGACAGCGTCATGATGACGTTCGGGCGCGCTCGGGTTAACCGAGCAAGGCGGGAAGATCCGAGTCGCTCGGACCCGTGAAAAAAAACATGAAGTTCTGGCGGGTTCGGATTCAAAGAAACCGAACCCGCTCATCTCTAGCTGGAAGTGGGTGCCGGCGCCCATATTTTCATGGATAATGTTCATGTAGTTTAATAGGTCTAATATATTCAAACCGTCTCCACACCGGAAGCCGCATATGTAAATAAGATAAGATCGAGAATCAGTACATATATACGATTCCGAGGTCACATATAGTTCATCGTTTATATACAGATTCTACAGACTAGGTGTAGAGTATGTTACAATGTAGTTCATACTCCTAATCTGATAGACATAAATAAAGTGTTTCTCCTATAAAAATGACATCCATTTAGGACATCTAGCATTTTCTATTGGAGTATAAATTGTATATGCATTGGATAAAATTAGTAAGATTAATAAATAAATAGAGAGTGGATGTTGCGGTGAGACGTATATTTAGGAGTATATAGGCATAGGCATATACCATCAGATTAGGAGTATGAACTACATTGTAACATACTCTACACCTAGTCTGTAGAATCTGTATATAAACGATGAACTATATGTGACCTCGGAATCGTATATATGTACTGATTCTCGATCTTATCTTATTTACATATGCGGCTTCCGGTGTGGAGACGGTATGAATATATTAGACCTATTAAACTACATGAACATTATCCATGAAAATATGGCCGCCGGCACCCGCTTCCAGCACGAGCTACTGTCACGCTTCACGGACTCCCAGAAAATGGCCGCCACACTTCCCTTCGCAATGACCGGCGCATGCGCAGGAGGAAGCCACGGACACCGGAAGTGGGGCGGAAATGACGCGTTTAGCGTCACACATCGGACTAAACAAGCGCAAAAGTCTTTTATGATTCACAAAGACTCCACACACAGTTTCTAAGCGCAAGTAAAGTGCTTCATCACATCTACAGCCTACCTCATTATTGGCCACACTTATTATGTGTTCCTGAACTATACTAGTATGTTTACATCCTGTTTCCACAAATGTCAATCAATTACAGGAAGTGATGTCACTAATCACTTCCTTACCCACAGGGGTATATATAGATGATGTGTCTCACTGTGCTCATTACCCCTTGATGAAGTCAGACCAGACGAAACCGATTGGGTGATTCCTGCTACTACTGAAATCCTCAAGTTAAGCTGCTTTTTCTATTTATCCGATCTTTTATACGTATTTGTATTAATAATTTTTTTTTTTTTACATAATTTTAGACATACGATTGTCTCTAATGACTCTTATTTTCTGAATACGGGAATTTTTTAGCACTATTTTTTATCGCTTCTATTTTTTATATTATTATCTTCATGTCCTTTAGAATGCTTTTTAAATGACTTTGTAACAAATCTTAAAAAAAAAAAAAAGCATTCCTATATGTTGCCTTTTTATGTCCAAAAAACCTTTTAAAACGTTCGTTATAAATAAACCCCGCATTGTTTTTAATTTTTTTTTATCTTTTTAGTCTCCTAGATTATTTACCACCTATGGTCGCTCTGATCTTATCTGCAATTCTCAATTTTCTTCCTTCCTGCACACGTACAAGTGCAGGTTTTATTTAAGATCCAGCAGACGCCCCATAAAGAAAGGGGAGTGGCATATAGAGAGTAGACATCATACTGGGGCATATAATAGACATACTGTGAAAAATGATTTTCTACTATTTTTTGGCGCTGTTAGCTCACCCTATATACACATACCTCTGTACTATTTCTTACAGCTGCCTTAAATTGGGCCAGTACAATAAAAACACAATATGTTCAGAATAAACGAACGTACGGACAAGAGAAGCAATTTATGCAATAGAATTTTCAATGAAACCAATAAACCTGAGGAGGCACCCACATCTGACAACCTTGACAATATGTTCTGGGACATTGAGAGACTACTCGTTAAGGAAATAAAAGCATGGTGGGACATCAAAGGTTTAGAACATTATGTCAGTGTGGACAGAGTCCCCAGAGGCCTTAGAATTCTTAAACAACCCACCTTTGGTACTGAAAACCAGGCCTTCATGAAAGACTGGGATAATATTCTGCATAACTGCTCAATTAATTTAATGAGATTGCTTATCACGGAAAAAAAACGTATTCTAGTCAATCTAGAAACGGAAATCAATGAAACCGAGAAAGGTTTTGAGACCTTCAAGGAGAAGGAAGACTTTAAGATAAACGAGAATGTTTTGAATAAAAAGCTAGAACACATAGAGGACGTAGTAATCAGGAATAAAGAAAAAAAGTTCAGTATGGACAAACAGGATTACGAAAACAACGAAGTGAAAAACTGGAACAGGTTCAACAAAGAGGGACCACAAGAACAAAAGGTGAGAAAGGAATATTGGCAATCAGTATCACAAAAAGGAAAAAGGAGACTGCCAAGTCAAGTTCCACAAGAAAGGAGACACATACAAACTTCCAACAGATTTACAGCACAACACAAATTGGACTCAACAGGAGAGGTTTTTTTATCCCCAGGACCAAGCACAAAGGTCAGGGACACGGCAAGGACCATCAAGGAGGGAGCAAGTTATGCGTCACCACGAAAAAGGCAACTAGAAGAAGAGGATGCCGTGGGAGTGGCAGGAAAAAGTCGCTTCAAACGAAGGTATCTGCAGTAGAAAACCCCGCATCCAAGGGCATCTTCAATCTATCGAGCCATGACCTAACTGCACATGAAATCTCTCTCTTGAACAAAGGATTGTCATTCGCACCCACTAAAGGGATGAATAAATTCGACACTTTCGTGGATTTAAACAAATTTGTGAGGAAACTCACTCTGAAACGTCACTTCCTAAGGAAAGAAGACGCGGTTCTAAGGAATTATGAACAATCAAAACCAGGACTAAGACCGGTATCAAAATTCTACCCATTGGAATCTAAGGGAAATAACATAGGCATGTTTTACGATCTAGTGATGAAAGACCTATGTGAGGCAGAGATCCAACCTATTAAGGAAAAGAATCTAACCAACAAAGAAAGACAAGCGATCAAACAAATCCAGGGAAACAAAGACATCATTTTAAAACCAGCTGACAAAGGGGGGGGGGGGGCTGGTTATCATGGACCGCACGGCATACATTGTGGAAGCCGAAAGACTATTAGGAGATAGGTCTTCATATGAACCACTAGCAGCGGATCCAAAGGAATCCTTCGTGGAGGAACTTAGAGTCATTCTCCTTAGAGGCCTCAGAAACGAGACACTGTCTAAGGAAGAGTACCAGTACCTCCTTAACACCAACCCCATCACCCCCATCTTCTATTTTCTCCCAAAGGTGCACAAATCGATGACCAACCCACCAGGGAGGCCCATTGTGGCAGGAATAGATTCCCTAACATCCCACCTGTCGGAATACGTGGACATCTTCCTTAGAAAATACGTTATGGACCTACCTGCATATCTTAAAGACACCAATTCAGTTCTTAATTTAATGGAATCACAAGGATGGAAAGACACGTACAGATGGGTCACGATAGATGTACAGTCCTTATACACATGCATCGAACACGAGAAGGGAATTCAGGCTTGTAATTTTTTTATGGGCAAGGATCACCTTATCACAGACGACCACCGGATTTTTATTTGTGAGATTATGAATTTTATCCTGAAACACAATTATTTTAAATTTCTGGATCAATTTTACCTTCAGACCTGTGGGACAGCGATGGGCACTATCTTTGCGCCAAGCTTCGCCAATCTTTTTATGGGTCACTGGGAAAATGAATATATTTTTACGAATCATCCTTTTAATCTGAATATCATCTTTTATAAAAGGTATATAGATGATATTTTAATCATATGGGATGGCGATGAACCCTCTTTTAAAGACTTCCTCATCTATATATCCGACAATACCATGAACTTGAAGTTCACATCCAACAACAACACGGAACAAATAGAGTTTTTAGATCTGATACTGACCCACCAAGGAAACAATGTCATTACGAAGAACTTCATTAAAAAGGTGGATACAAACAGCTATGTTCATTATCGGAGCAATCATCTTAAACGATGGAAAAATAATATTCCCCTCTCCCAGTTCACCAGGATTGCACGAAACTGCAAGAAAACGGATGACCGTGATGCCCAACTGTCAGTCTACACAGAGAGATTCAAAGAAAAAGGATACCCTGAACATATTCTCGCCGCAGCTAATGCCCAAGCAAAAACCCTGGAAAGAAACAAACTTCTGGAATACAAACCTAAGGAGAACAATAAAGACAATGTTAGATTCATCACCACTTACAGTAAACATGACAACCTGATTAAACAAACACTCAAATCACACTGGAATATACTGTTAATGGACCCGATTCTCAAAGATTATTTACCAACTGAACCCCAAGTGGTATTTAAGAAATCACAGAATCTAAAGGACCTCCTGGCACCAAGCATGTTAAGAAACCGTGATACTCCAAAAAGCACACTACCGAAATGTGTGGGATGTTTCAAATGTGGTCATTGCAACATCTGCAAGT
Organism: Pseudophryne corroboree; assembly: GCF_028390025.1. Lineage (NCBI taxonomy): Eukaryota > Metazoa > Chordata > Amphibia > Anura > Myobatrachidae > Pseudophryne > Pseudophryne corroboree. Next base: position 56,275,192 of record NC_086446.1, on the reverse strand, counting down.
ATGTGAACCCAAATAGAAAAACCTTCAAGAACACAGGTGAAACTAAGGAGTACAAAATTAAGCACTTTATCAACTGCAACACATCTTCCGTCATCTACCTCCTAGAATGCCCTTGCAAGATGAAGTATATCGGCAAGACAAAGAGGCCATTGAAAATCCGCATACAGGAACATGTCAGAAATATAAAGAACCGGGTCCAAACACATGCTGTATCCAGACACTTCCTACAATACCACGGCTCTAACCCGGAGGAACTCACGTTCAAGGGTTTGGAACTAGTGACACTTGGAGAAAGAGGGGGGGACCTCTCCAACCTTCTATCAAGGAGAGAAATGTTCTGGATACATGAAATGAAATCTCTTCATCCGGACGGACTGAATGAAGGCTACAAAATAGCCCCCTTTTTATAAACGTAAGCCTTTCATTCCCAATCCTTAAACTCCTGACATTCTCAACTTGCCTTCTTCCAGCTAGGTCCAGCTTGGAACACGGAGCGGAGGCTCCCCTACCCCTGGACCACCTCTCCCACTACCCAGATCTTAGATTACAGTCATACCACACTGGATATGCCCAAATTCGTCCGATCTTGGAAGCCAAGCAGTGTTGGCCCGGCCAGTACTGGGTAAGGAAACTTCCCAAGAAGACCGGGTGCTGTAATAACAATCAGATCAGGGGCGTGCTATTCCTATATCTCGCTATACATCTCTCTTTCTTCTATCTCTCAATTCAAAGAAACTAAGTTCTCTGTCCATGATGGTATATGCCTATGCCTATATACTCCTAAATATAAGTCTCACCGCAACATCCACTCTCTATTTATTTATTAATCTTACTAATTTTATCCAATGCATATACAATTTATACTCCAATAGAAAATGCTAGATGTCCTAAATGGATGTCATTTTTATAGGAGAAACACTTTATTTATGTCTATCAGATTAGGAGTATGAACTACATTGTAACATACTCTACACCTAGTCTGTAGAATCTGTATATAAACGATGAACTATATGTGACCTCGGAATCGTATATATGTACTGATTCTCGATCTTATCTTATTTACATATGCGGCTTCCGGTGTGGAGATGGTATGAATATATTAGACCTATTAAACTACATGAACATTATCCATGAAAATATGGCCGCCGGCACCCGCTTCCAGCACGAGCTACTGTCATGCTTCATGGACTCCCAGAAAATGGCCGCCACACTTCCCTTCGCAATGACCGGCGCATGCGCAGGAGGAAGCCACGGACACCGGAAGTGGGGCGGAAATGACGCGTTTAGCGTCACACATCGGACTAAACAAGCGCAAAAGTCTTTTATGATTCACAAAGACTCCACACACAGTTTCTAAGCGCAAGTAAAGCGCTTCATCACATCTACAGCCTACCTCATTATTGGCCACACTTATTATGTGTTCCTGAACTATACTAGTATGTTTACATCCTGTTTCCACAAATGTCAATCAATTACAGGAAGTGATGTCACTAATCACTTCCTTACCCACAGGGGTATATATAGATGATGTGTCTCACTGTGCTCATTACCCCTTGATGAAGTCAGACCAGACGAAACCGATTGGGTGATTCCTGCTACTACTGAAATCCTCAAGTTAAGCTGCTTTTTCTATTTATCCGATCTTTTATACGTATTTGTATTAATAATTTATTTTTTTTTACATAATTTTAGACATACGATTGTCTCTAATGACTCTTATTTTCTGAATACGGGAATTTTTTAGCACTATTTTTTATCGCTTCTATTTTTTATATTATTATCTTCATGTCCTTTAGAATGCTTTTTAAATGACTTTGTAACAAATCTTAAAAAAAAGCATTCCTATATGTTGCCTTTTTATGTCCAAAAAACCTTTTAAAACGTTCGTTATAAATAAACCCCGCATTGTTTTTTAATTTTTTTTATTTTTTAGTCTCCTAGATTATTTACCACCTATGGTCGCTCTGATCTTATCTGCAATTCTCAATTTTCTTCCATCCTGCACACGTACAAGTGCAGGTTTTATTTAAGATCCAGCAGACGCGCCATAAAGAAAGGGGTGTGGCATATAGAGAGTAGACATCATACTGGGGCATATAATAGACATACTGTGAAAAATTATTTTCTACTATTTTTTGGCGCTGTTAGCTCACCCTATATACATATATATATATATATATATATATATATATATATATATATTTATACTGCTCGTCTGATTCGGCCCTCAATTAGCCATGAAAACTTACTGCGGTGCCCTCACTGAATGCAAAACACATAACTCTGAAGGAGCAGTACCTGGAAATAAAGCGACACATACACTGTGGCGGAGTATCAACGTTTCAATCAATGCTGAAGAAAATCATATTGATTGAAACATTGATACTCCGCCACAGTGTATGTGTCTTTTTATTTCCGAGTGCGCACCTTCAGAGGTTTTATATATATACCTTAGTGATTTATCCCATTCCATACATAGGGGGTCATTCCGAGTTGTTCGCTCGCTAGCTGCTTTTAGCAACATTGCACACGCTAAGCCGACGCCTACTGGGAGTGTATCTTAGCATAGCAGAATTGCGAACGAAAGCTTCGCTAATTTTCTCGTAACGATTACCCCGCAGTTTCTGAGTAGCTCCAGACTTACTCAGCCATTGCGACCAGCTCAGTCCTTTTCGTTCCTGGTTTGACGTCACAAACACACCCAGCGTTCGCCCAGCCACTCCTGCGTTTTGGAACTCGAACGCCTGCGTTTTTCCGCACACTCCCAGAAAATGGACAGTTTCCGCCCAGAAACACCCACTTCCTGTCAATCACACTACGATCACCACAACTATGAAAAAGCTTCGTAATGCCGTGAGTAAAATGAAGCAGTCCTTCCTATAAACATTCTGAAACTTATTCTGCAAGCGGCAGATCTTCTTCAAGATCAGGCCATTCAAGTTCAGTCAGACAATGTAACAGCAGTGTCTTACATAAACCGTCAGGGTGGAATGAAGAGCAGAGCTGCAATGTCAGAGGTAACAAGAATCCTCCTCTGGGCAGAAAGACATGCAAGAGCGCTGTCAGCAATCTTCATTCTGGGAGTGGACAACTGGGAAGCAGACTTCCTCAGCAGACATGATCTCCATCCAGGAGAATGGGGCCTACATCGTGAGGTGTTCGCAGAGGTAACAAGCCTTTGGGGCATACCTCAGATAGACATGATGGCATCTCATCTCAACAAGAAGCTTCGGAGGTAATGCTCCAGGTCGAGAGACCCACAAGCAGTGGCAGTGGATGCCCTGGTAACTCCGTGGGTGTTCAAGTCAGTGTATGTGTTCCCTCCACTTCCACTCATCCCAAAGATTCTCAAACTAGTAAAAAGAACAAGAGTTCAGGCGATCCTCATTGCCCCAGATTGGCCAAGGCGAGCTTGGTACCCGTACCTTCTGGACTTGCTTCTAGAGCAGGCATGTCCAAACTGCGGCCCTCCAGCTGTTGTGAAACTACATATCCCAGCATGCCCTGACACAGTTTTGCTGTCAGAGAATGCTAAAGCTGTGTCAGGGCATGCTGGGATGTGTAGTTTCTCAACAGCTGGAGGGCCGCAGTTTGGACATGCCTGTTCTAGAGGATCCAAGGCCTCTTCCTCTTCGCGAGGACCTACTTCAACTGGGGCTGTTTGCTTATCAAGACTTACCACGGCTACGTTTGACGGCATGGAGGTTGAACGCCAGATCTTAGCTTAAAAGGGTATTCCGAACATCATTTCTACGCTCATCCAAGCTAGAAAAGGAGTAACATCTAAGCATTACCCTCGGATTTGGAAAAAAATATGTATCTTGGTGTGAAACCAAGAAGTTTCCTATGGTGGATTTTACACTAGATCTCTTGCTCCTATTTCTGCAGGCGGTTATGGATGTGGGTCTACACTTAGGCTCCATCAAGGTTCAGGTTTCAGCTTTGTCCATTTTCTTCCAGAAACAACTGGATGCTCTACCTGAGGTTCAGACATTTCTGAAAGGGGTTCTGCACATCCAACCACCTTTTGTGCCTCCAACGCCACCGTGAGATCTTAATGTGGTGTTGCAGTTCCTGCAATCGGATTGGTTCGAACCTTTACAGGAGGTGGACTTAAAGTTTCTTATGTGGAAGGTGGTCACACTGTTAGCCTTAGCATCGGCAAGGCATGTGTCAGAATTGGGAGCCTTGTCTCACTTGAGCCCCTACTTGATCTTTCATGAAGATAGAGCTGACCTTAGAACACGTCAGCAATTTCTTCCAAAGGTTGTGTCGGATTTCCATATCGACCAACCAATTGTGCTGCCAGTGGCTACTGACACCTTGGCTACTTCAAAGTCCCTGGATGTCGTGAGGGCTTTGAAGGTGTATGTGATGAGGACTGCTCGTCTCAGGAAATCGGAAGCATTGTTTGTGCTTTATGATCCCAGCAAGATTGGGTGTCATGCTTCTAAGCAGACTACTGCTCGCTGGATTAGATTGACTATCCAGCATGCTTATTCCACGGCAGGATTGCCGGTTCCTAAATCTGTTAAGACCCACTCTACTCGTAAAGTGGGTTCTTCCTGTGCTAGCCTCGCTGTGGGCATTCTTTCGGGCAGGCTACCGCTGTCGGGATATGGACAGCCGACATCCTGTCCACCGGTATTACATACTGAAACCTTTTAAAATTCTATAGTCTATGTCTTGTACTGAAAGAACAGTTTATAACACTGATACAGATCTTACCTAAGATCCTGCAGGGTACAGGCCGGGTGTCTCAGTCCCTCACACAGCAGCTTTATTCCAGAGTCTCCCAGAGTATTCCCTGACAGGTCCAGTCTGGTCAGAGGGGGTAATTCAGACTGGATCGCTGCAGCGATAGCAGTCTGAATTACTAAGCGCAGTGTGCTCGCACGGTGTGCGCACTGCGCATGTGCACCAGTGATATGCTATCAGCATCTCACTGGTGCGATCACCTCTGCCTAATTGATAGGCAGAGGCAGTCACGGGGTGGGAGGGGGCATGCCAATGGCGTTAGAACGCGGGGCGCGGTCCAGACTGCAGAGGTGTATCCGGACCGTTGGAGGAGGCGGCCCGTGGCGGCTGCGTGACATCGGACCCAGCAAGCTGCACAGGTAGGGAGCCACTCTTCAGGTACAAAGCATTACGCAGTGCAATGTATTTGAACCTGTGCGGTGGGGGGGAAGGCAGAGCCAGATAAGCTGGGCGGGCTATCCCTGTGCTGGGCGTCTCCCTGCATGTCTGTGAAACTGATCATAGATGTGCTAAATTTAACACATCTACGATCTACTCTGAATTATCCCCAGAAAGTGGAGTGTAGTAATAACAGAGTGGAGATCATCAGAGCAGGAGGAGGTCAGATCACAGCGCTCTAACCTGATGGGAGATGAGGGATCTTCATTTAGTCATTTGTTATCATTTGTTATTTTCAGTTTCAAACTGAAAATAACAAATGATAAGAACAAATGAAATTATAACTGAAATAATAATGTAATGTAGACACAATTACTATGCTGTAGGTGTATGTCACTGAGTAAAAAAAGCTAAATACAAGATAGAAAAGTACTATACAAAAGCATTTTAAAATCCCAATTGTGCCTGGATGAATATTCAAACATCTAATTTTCCTGGACCCCACCCATATTCTTATCATATAATGAGACAGTCACCCCCATTATCTGGCTCAAGGGTTATGTATTTTAGTAAAATAACATTACTGCTATTCATCTGACCCCAAATATAACATATTGCACAGTGGTTTGGGGCTGGGAGAGCGGCTGCGTTTGCCACAGATTCTATTTCCACTCTATGGGTATTGTGGATGCAGAGAGGGTGTGATACAATATCCCGGAAGCCCGGATCAGGAGGCCGCAGTCGGAATCCTAACAGCCAGAATGCCAGCGGTGAGCGCAGCATGTCAGGCATCGGCTTTGGGCCTGGTGGCGAGTCTCAATCACCATATTATTTTATTCCCCCTCGGGTGGTGGTGTGGACTACCACCCGAGTAGGAAATTGGGGCAGCAGTCGGAAATAGGTTGCTGCGATTGTAATTTGTAATTTGAGCTGCTCAGTAGGAAAGAGTTTACATGTAAAGACACAGTTTATCCAAGCGCTCAAAATTTGTGATGTATAGGGTAATAAGGGGAGAGGGGTTGGGAGGGTGAAGGGGGGAATTGGGTGAAATAAATTAAAGAAAAGGAAAAAAAGGGGTTTTGAAAAATGCATAATGCTCTTGTTTTGTCATTGTGGAGGGTGCGGAAAGTCCGGGAGGTTGATAACTTGCCCTGATCTTACCCTAGGGAGGTTTGGATCTGCACCGGAGCAGGCTGCGGCACCTGCTAATGATGTCAGACAACAGGGAAAACATTCCTGATCACTGTGCGGCTGTAACCAGCAGGTCTTCTTGTGCTACCCTTCTCTCCAATGCGTTTCAAATCCCAAGGGCATTCTATTTCAAGGATGGGGGTTTTCTTGTTTAATGCTCTTTAAATAGTGCATTCTTTATTGATAAAACAGGAACAGGAAGTCCATTTTTTGGCACAAACCACATGTTCCTTTTACGCTTAAAATCAATGCTTCCTTGGCAATTGGTCTTTTGTATTGGTGCAAATATAAAAAAGAGATGGTAAAAGCAAATGAATAAATAGATAGTAAAATAAATAATAAATAATACAAATAAATTGAAAAAGTGCTAAAAATTGTTCTAAATATTGTGCCTTTTTCCAAACCCCCTTTTCTCCTTTTCATTAATTTATTTAACCTAATTCCCCCCTTCCCCCTCCTAATCCCTCTCCCCCTTGTTACCCTGTACACCACACACTTTCAGTGCTCAGAAAAACTGTAATTTGGAGGGAAAGATTCAATTTTGCCTTGTTCTAAAATCCAAACTTGTCATAAGTGCAGGATGAAGCTCAAATCTTATTTAAATAATCTCATCCCACACAGGGCCACTGAGAGTTCTGGTGTGCCTCACTGCTGGTCTGGAGTGACCAGTGGCAGCTACTACCTGTTTTGGGTAGGGGGCTGCCACTACCAATGCTAGGAGTGTAGGAGGATGAGAGGAGACAGCCAGGTCCTAGCACCTGAGCAATGGATCTGCCAGGCACAGGGACCAGCACATGCACACAAGCAGCAGCATGACCGCACATGTGCAAAACCCTGGCTTATAAGGGCTGCATAGGCTTCAGCCCCATGGAAGCCAGATTGGGATACATTAAAAGGCAGGGAGTGGCCTCACACAATAAGTATGCTCTCTGCTAATTGCAGTCTGGTCAGCAGTCCCTTTGGGAAGAAACACCTCCCGATGGGACTGCCTGTCCTGTGGGGTGACTGGCAGGTAGCACTTCCAACAGGAAGTCACTGCCAGTCACAGTTAATACAGTGTAGTCACAGACTTCAAAAGGCTTTGGTGAGCTTACTGAGGTGGTGGATTTTAGTGGGGACTGCAGTCCTACAGCTCATAGGTAAAAACCTCCACTTGACATGACCATAGCTAGTCATAGCTAAGCCCCCTTGTACATTAGTTATCTTAAAATATGTTGCAGTGGTGTGATATGGAAATATTGCTATGCCTCCCTGCAATCCCAGGATCCTACAGAAGACTGTGCAATCACTACCCTTGTCCTCTGCATCTGTGATCCCACAGTATGAAGTGTCATGTCTGTATGTGCCTAATTCATACTTGGCTAGGAAATCCCCAGATCAGTCTTACTCCTCCTATCAGATGTGCTCCTTTTCTCCTGAAGGGTTGCAACTTAACAAATATAATATGGTGAAACAGTTCCATAAATATATATATACTCTGCTGACTGATTATAGTAGGACATTTTCCTGTCTTACCTAAGATCCTGTAGGGTATAGGCCGGGTGTCTCAGTCCCTCACACAGAAGCTTTATTCCAGAGTCTCCCAGAGCATTGTCTGACAGGACCAGTCTGGTCAGGGAGTGGTGTGTAGTAATAACAGAGCGGAGATCATCACAGCAGGAGGAGGTCAGACCACAGCGCTTTAACCTGATGAAAGATGAGGGATCTGTTTTAGGCCATTTCTTATCACTTACAGCCTCACACTCAACAAGATGTCATTAGTGGCAGAATAACACTCTTTAATCTATTTACATAGTTGGTGTATATATCAGCTATTAGGTTGTAGGTGTAGTAACTGATATAAAATACTGTATATATAATTTTTATTTCATATATTTATTTTACACATTTTTATCTCAAAACAGTTTTCCTTCCCCACACTAATACCCCAAGTCACATATGTATTTGTTATACACATTTTCATCACCCGATAATGATTAAATATTTAGAACATATTATAGGGTCTCATAATTGGCCCTTTATATGGTGTGGACGGATGTTATTAGTTTGCCTTTCTATGAAGTGTTTGTTCTATACTGCGAGATATTTGACCACACATATGTTATTGTCACCTCTCTGAGATGAATTTATGTAAATATAGCACTTTGCTTTTCTGCTAATGAGAGGTGATATAACCATTCGTGCATCTATAATGGGTGCGGATTGTGCGGTCCAGTGTAGCCCACAAGGCACACATTGCTGCCATATGATATTAATTAGCCCTCTGCAGTTCCACGGTGTCCAGCACTGCAGACAAAAATTGTTGACTTGGCTGTCATTTTCCCGGTAATTTATGTGCAGTAGAGATGTCCCCAGGAATAAGGGGTGGTCACCTTGTTCCTGGAGACATGTGCATGCACAGTCTACTCTGACACAAAGCCAGAGACTACAGCGCTGCAGCCACTGCCAGAGAGGATGGGTCTCACGTGGAGCTTGCATATGGGCCCTTTCCTTTATTAATCCACCACTGCTTATAAAGAAACAATTACTCCTGTTTGCTGCCATTTGTGAGGGAACATTATCCATCTCATCACAGATTGTTTCAGGATAATGATCCTAAACACTCTGCCTCAGCCAAATTCCTGGAAGAGAAATATATCAATTGGCAATGCACACCACCAGACTAGAGTGAGTATTCAATGATTAAGTAATGTTGCTAGTAAACTTTTTTTATTGACTTTCTGAACAGCACTTAATGTATGTTTAATTTTGCTGACATTTCTTTTATACTGTAGGTCACCTGACATGAAACCAATTGAATTGGCAATATACATCAGATATGATGTGAAGCCAACGACTAAACAGCAGCTGATGAATACGTTGTAATAATGATATTAATTATATAGTATAAAGTCTTGCCTGTTATAGTTGAAAGAAATGGCCAAACCACTGGTATGTAGTTCAAATTGTACTGTACACTGCATTTTCTGCATAGAATACTCCTGTATACATTCATGAAACAGTTTTTAGAATATACTGGTTTTGTCTGACAATAATGAAGTACTGTACCTGTATTTATCAATAAATAAATAAACCTTTGTGTGTGGTTTTGTATCTACACTTTATTCTGCAGTAATGTACTACTGAGTATACCCTTTTGGAATCTCCTATACAATAGCCCAGATCTGTGACTTTGTGCCTGTGTGTATAATGCTGGGCTTGGCTAGGAGCTCTCATTGGGTTTGTGGCAGGTCTATCACACCCAGTCCACAGCTGATTGGGAGAGAAACGTCCTCTCACACAGGTTACATCCAATGGGAGGCTCTGCCATTTGCCTGCTGTGTTTTCACAGAGCAGGATTAGCAATGGGACTGATGGAGCTACAGCTCCAGGTCCACGCCCCAAAATAGTCCCACTGCATCTGCAGCAACATACTCTCCAACAATTTACACATAAAAATTTATACAAATTTGGGATGGGGGCATGGCCACGGGTACAGCCGCATGGTCACGCCCCTTTTCCTATACTTTCAATGGAAGCTTGGAGAGTCAAAAATTGGTACAGACCATAAAAAAATGTAATGTCTGGACGCTGAATCAATGTAAAGGGTGACAGTGCTGTGCAGTGCAGTGGGTGTGGGGGCCGCTGCTAGGATGTTCGGCGCCCCCCTGCAAACTATAAATTTGCACCCTAGCATACTTTACAAAGGCACAGCGCACATAATACTACCTGTAGTAGAGACACTTACACATGTAACGTCCCCTGTACCAGTGACGCTTACACATGTAACGCCCCCCTGTACCAGTGACCATACACAAGTAACACCCCCTGTACCAGAGATGCTTACACACGTAACGCCCCTTGTACCAGTGATGGTTACACAAGTAACACCCCCTGTAGCAGTGACGCTTACACACGTAACGCCCCCTGTACCAGTGACGCTTACATAAGTAACACCTCCCTGTATCTGTGCCGCTTAGATACGTAACGCCCGCTGTACCAGTGCCGCTTACACACGTAACGCCCTCTGTACCAGTGACGCTTAGACACATAACGCTCCTGTATCTGTGCCGCTTAGATACGTAACGCCCGCTGTACCAGTGCCGCTTACACACGTAACGCCCTCTGTACCAGTGACGCTTAGACACATAACGCTCCTGTATCTGTGCCGCTTAGACATGTAACGCCCCCTGTAGCAGTGATGCTTACACACATAACGCCCCCTGTACCAGTGATGCTTACACACGTCACGCCTCCTGTACCAGTGCCACTTACACTCGTAACGCCCCCTGTACCAGTGCCGCTTACAAACGTAACGCCCCCTGTACCAGTGCCGCTTGCACACATAACACCCCCTGTACCAGTGCCGCTTACACACGTAATGCACCCCTATAGCAATGCTACTTACACACGTAATGCCCTCTGTACCAGTACCGCTTACACACGTAATGCCCTCTGTACCAGTACCGCTTACACACGTAATGCCCCCTGTACCAGTGCCGCTTACACACATAACGCCTACTGCCCCAGTGACGCTTACACACATTATGCCGCAGTCACACATACACACACAACAGACAAACACACACACACACACACACACTGTACATACATTACACACGTACACAGTCACACATATATACAGTATACACAGACACTGTATACATTATACACACACACACACACACACACACACACACACACACACACTCACTCTCTTTCCAGACACTTACCTAATGAAGTCTGGCTGACTGAAGCTGTAGCAGCTCATCCTCCTGCTACAGCATGGTCCCATATAGCTCCGCCCCTTATTCCCATCTAACTCTGCCCCCTTTGGCTCCTGCCCACTGAATGTCACACAGGGGTGCGGGGGTAGAGAGGAGGCTTTGTGATGCTGGCGCCGAGGGGGAAAGGAGGTTTTGTGCTGCTGGTGCCGCTGCATGTGTGACAGCAGCAGACAGCAGCAGTAGGGATAGCAGCAGCAGCTCAGCACAGGGATGCAGAGCAGGGAGAATGCCTTTCCTTCCTGGTGCCTCCCTTCACTGCATCCCTTTGCTGAGCGGCTAGTGCCGGGCCTGTGTGCAGTGTCACTGACACTGGACAGCACTCTCACCTTTTACATTGATTCAGCAAGTCAGTCAGTTCTGCCAACCAGTCATTATTGTTAGCACCAGTGTCCCAATGTGCCGCATTACAGGGAAGTAGATGCTCTAAATAAACTACAGCTCCCAGCAGTCCATAGCACCGAAGCATTCTGGCCCTTAGGGCTGCTGGGAGCTGTTGTTTATCGAGTGCATCTTATTCCCTATAATGCAACGCATTGGGACACCGGCGCTAACAATAGTGACTGGCTGCTGAGCGAGTCTCCGGGAGAGCCACTGCGAAAGGGAGGACAGCAGCTTAGCTGCTGACAGGAGGAGAAGCAGGATAAGCATTACCCGCATCTCCCTCACTCACAGTACCTACGGGCCCCATCTGCGGCACCCCCACACACCCCCTCCAGTACCGTTGGTAGCTCTGGACCCCTCCCCCTCCCGCAGAAACCCTGCACCCGCCCCTCCCGCCGCACCACTGCATTTGCCCCTCCCCTACCCGGGGCACCCCCGCAACTGCTCCTCCCCCACCTGCGGTGGCTCCGGACCCGACCTGTGGCACCACTGCACCAGCCCCTCCCCCACCTGCAGCAACATCGCAACTGCCCCTCCCGCAACCCGCGGCACCCACGCACTCCATGCACGTCTTCCCCGCACCTGCCACTCCCCCAACCAAAGCACCTACTACGTGATTCATCAGGCCCTGCGTGCACTGTTTATGCAATATTTAACCACTCACAATTATGATTCGAGGTAATACTCCATATAATAAAAATATTGCACGCTACAAGGGTGTGCAAGGGTTAAGGGGGCGTAGCCCCTTATGACGGTGTTAATAGCGCCCGTAGGGCGTGATGAATCACCTAGTGTATAAATATATTGCTGCTGTATAATTAATTACGACTGTCCTCTTATGCAATTGTAGAATTTTATTAATTTTACCACAAATCAAGTGCTCCCAGGTTTATCCAAATTTTTGTATACCCTACTCTTTTTTACTTCAGGAAAATTTAAAACAACGTTTTCTGTGATTGGCGGCATTTCCCTTTCATCTTTGGCCAGGATTTTATCCCAGGTTTTTAAGGCTTTCCATAAGCAAACTCCCAATTTCAACAAGTGGCCATCTAAAAGTGAATGGGGGGGAGATAAAACATGATTTTTTACAAATTGCTGCCATGCCTAATGTCATGGGTGCAATTGATTGTATTCATGTAGCATTGACACCACCACAGAGAAGTAATGAATTTTCTAGAATCAAACATTTCCATCCCATCAATGTCCAGATGGTCTGCGATTTCCTTATGAAAATAGAAAACATTTTGGTTAGCTACGACTCGTTCATTCTGATCCAATACTTTTTGTAATCATTCATTGTTTACAGCAGTGGTTCCCAAACTTTTTGGAATCATGACGCCCTAGAGTATCAGAATTTTATTCACGGCACCCCTTGGCCCAAAAATTCTTAGCAAGACATTTTTAAATAAATATTAAATCAAACATTAAATATATAGGTCATCTTTAGGTTCCATTATGTGGTGAGGAACAAGATTTGACTCTGTTTGACCACATATGTTATGATTGGCTGCCACCAGCTCTGGTTTTGTTAATTACATTAACCAGAAATAATTTTGATTGGTCCTGGACCACCAATCCACGGCACCCCTGCAAGTGTTCTGAGGCACCCCAGGGTGCCACGGCACACAGTTTGGGAACCACTGGTTTACAGACATGAACCTGGATGGCTGGATGTTGTTTTTTTTGTTTTCCATCTTTACTCTTCCTCAAGATTACCAAAAATTGTTCTGAAGTAGATGGATGGAGGATCTCTGTGGCTTTTCTCCCTATCCAAAGGAACTGTCATAATTGTGGCTTATTAAAGCATGGGTATTAGGAGGGGGGGGGGGGGGGGGGGGCTGAACTGAATCCATAAAAGTTGATAGCTTTTTAAATAGGAATACCTTCACCAGGCGAGCAGCTAGTACAGTAGGCCCATTAGTCTCTTTCTTCTTTGCAGGCTGATCCCTAATATACTGCTAATTTAGTTTAAAGGTGTAGATCAGATGCCAGTGCTGTAACTACGTGTGTGCCAGGTGTGCCTGACACACAGTGCAGTTGCCCTGAGGGCGCAACAGCCCCCATTCCCTAAAGTCAGTGGCTTGTAATGAGTCAAAATGAGTCTGCCATAATGTGTAAAAAGGGGTCGCTGTCTGCCGAAATGTGTAAAAAGGGGGATGCTGTCTGCCGTAATGTGTAAAAAGGGGGATGCTGTCTGCCGTAATGTGTAAAAAGTGGGACGCTGTCTGCCATAATGTGTAAAAAGGGGACGCTGTCTGCCGTAATGTGTAAAAAGGGGGACGCTGTCTGCCGTAATGTGTAAAAAGGGGACGCTGTCTGCCGTAATGTGTAAAAAGGGGACGCTGTCTGCCGTAATGTGTAAAAAGGGGGACGCTGTCTGCCGTAATGTGTAAAAAGGGGACGCTGTCTGCTGTAATGTGTAAAAAGGGGGATTGGCTGCCGTAATGTGTAAAAAGGGGACGCTGCCTGCTGTAATGTGTAAAAAGGGGGACTGTCTGCCGTAATGTGTAAAAAGGGGTTGCTGTCTGCCGTAATGTGTAAAAAGGGGGGCGCTGTCTGCTGTAATGTGTAAAAAGGGAACGTTGTCAGCTGTAATGTGTAAAAAGGGGGACGCTGTCTGCTGTAATGTGTAAGAAGGGGGTCTGTCTACCGTAATATTACATATTATAGTAGTTTCCATTATTCAAATTACGCCGCACAGTAGCACCACTACACCAGGCAGAGCCGCTTTTACACATTACGGCAGACAGCTTCCCCTTTTTACACATTACGGCAGACAGTCCTCCTTTTTACACATTATGGCAGACAGCTTCCCCTTTTTACACATTACAGCAGACAGTTCCCCTTTTGACACGTTACGGCAGACAGTTCCCCTTTTGACACGTTACGGCAGACAGCGTCCCCTTTTTACAGATTACAGCAGACAGTCCCCCTTTTTATACATTACGGCAGACAGCGTCCCCTTTTTACAGATTACGGCAGACAGCGCCCCCTTTTTACAGAGTACGCAGACAGCGTCCCCGTTATACACATTACGGCAGACAGTTCCCCTTTTTACACATTACGGCAGACTGTCCCCCTTTTTACAGATTACGGTAGACAGTACCCCTTTCTACACATTACGGCAGACAGCATCCCCCTTTTTACACATTACTGCAGACAGCATCCCCTTTCTAGACAGACAAACAGATAGAATAGAATAGATGATACTTACCATCTCTCCGGCAGTAAGGCTCCTCGGTGCTGGCAGCTCCGGGTGGCAGGGGAGAAGGAGGAGGAGGAAGGGGGACTCTGGAGCCACAGCAGTGCTATGTAATTGCCAGCGGCGCCGCTACAGCAGTCCCTCTCCTTCCACATAGGCTGGTCGCCTCTGCTGTGAATGCTGGGATGTGCTTCTCTCATGCCATAAACTCCATAAACTCCCATAATGCCTTACCGTCCTGCCTCCCAGACTAGCTGAGGTTTAACCCACTCCTCTCCTATTCTGTCAATTTGTTCTCCATCCCAGTGTCATGTGGATAGTATCTTTGTCAAGAGTATCCCAACCTGAAGACAATTCATCCGCCCACTTCTCAACCGCGCTACTCACCCACGCAGACGCAAACAGAGGTCTGAATTGCGTCCCCGTGGCAGTAAAAATAACTTTCAAAGTAGCCTCCTGCTTACAGTCAGCCGGCTCCTTAAGGGTCGTGGACTGAGCTGCAGGGATGGCTACCTGTTTAGACAAGCGCGCCAGGCCTTGTCAACCGTGGGGGGTGTCTCCCATTTTTCCATATCAGCAGCGGGAAAAGGGTATGCCACAGGAATTCTTTTAGGTATCAAGAATTTCTTATCAGGGGTATTCCAAATGCCCTCACATAGAGAATTCAGTTCAAAACAAGGAGGGAACGTTACTGCGCGTTTCTTCTCCCCGTAAATGAGGACCCTGGTTTCAGGCGTAAACGGGTCCTCATTAATGTGCAAAACATCTTTAACTGCCACAATCATATATTGAATACTCTTTGCCAATTTACGATCTAACCTAGAATCTGCATAGTCGACATCGGCTTCTGAGTCCGTGTCGGTATCAGTGTCAACTAACTGGTCAATATTACACTTGAGGGACCCCGCAGGGTCCTGTAATAAAGCATCCTCCACAGATCTCCGCCATACTTGGATCATGGATTGCGACTGAGCAAATTGTTGACTTAACAGTGCTACATTTGCATTTAAAACATTCAATGAAGAAACCCAGTCAGCAGTCGGCTGCTCCGACGACGGGACCCCCAACACAGGAGGTGTCCCCAATAAGTTATCCCCTGGTGAGGAGAACTCTACCTCAGACATGTCTACCACTCACAGACAGCTCTACAAACACACAGCCTGTCAGGAACACAAAGGGGGATAGCCAGCTCACACGCCAGCGCCAAATGTGCAGGTCTAAAAACACCCTTGAGTATCACAGAGCTGCAGCGCTATAAATATATAATTTTATAATAAATGTGCCTCCCCACGTTTTCAGTATAACCCCCTGGTACTTGCTGCTGTGAGGAAGGACCAGCGGTACAGCCTGGAGGAGGAAATGGTGCCAAGTGAGCTGAGGGGACGAAGCTCCGCCCCCAAAATTGAGCGCTTCGGTCCCGCAATTTTTTACTTATTTATCCTGGCGGGGGTTACTGTACAGTGTCTAGACACTGTACCTACAATTGCCAGCCTTATGTGAGGTCTAAAATGCTCCCCAGAGCGCCCCCCCCCCCTCCCCAGAGCCCTGCACCCAGCGGTGTATTCAGTCCGGGGAGCACTGGCGCGCACTTTGCGAAAAAACGCCGAGCGGTACCTCTTTTTGCCGTCTTTGTCGTTGAAGAGATGTCTTTTCTTCTTAATACTCACCTGTCGTCTGACTTCTGTCTTGAAGATGGGGGACGGCAAGCTGTGGGAGGGAGCATCCAGGAGCGCCTGTCGTTCTTCTCCCCTCAGGAGCTGAAGGCATCCTGTCAGTAGCAGCAGAGCCCTGAAACTCAATAGAAGTGGGTCTAGACTGCTCTCCCCTCTTTCCTATGAAGCAGGGAGTCTGTAGCCAGCAGATCTCCCCAAAATAAAAAAACCTGATATTAAGTCTTTTCAGAGAAACTCTAGGAGCTCCTCCTAGTGCCAGCCATCTCGCAGGGCACATTTTCTAAACTGAGTCTGGAGAGGGATATAGAGGGAGAAGCCAAGTCACGCCCCTTTGAAAGTCTTAAAGTGCCCATGTCTCCTGCGGATCCGTCTATATCCCATGGTTCTTTGAGTGACCCCAACATCCTCATGGACGTAATAGAAAAGGGGACGCTGTCTGCCGTAATCTGTAAAAAAAGGGGACTGTCTGCCATAATGTGTAAAAAGGGGTTTGCTTTCTGCCGTTATGTGTAAAAAAAGGGGATCCTGACTGCCGTAATGTGTAAAAACGGGAAGCTGTCTGCCGTAATGTGTAAAAGCGTCTCTGCCTGGTGTAGTGGTGCTACTGTGCGGCATCATTTGAATAATGGAGACTACTATGATATGTAATATGAATTTGTATTATTTTGTGTCCACACCCCTTCCCCTAAATTTTTTGCGTACACCCACGGTGCGCACTGCCCCTGTTTTACATAGGGGGGGGGCCGATGCCTTATCTTGCACACAGTGCTAAAATATCTAGTTACGGCACTGTCAGGTGCTTTACTTGTGATATTTTCCATATACACATCCTACAGTGTATCCTAAAATTTAAATTATTGTCCAACCGTCATCTGACTTCTCAGTCACATGGATTTGTGCACCACAATAGAACTAAGACTATCCCTGGGAGGTGGAGCCTATCCTAGTTACCAAGCCAGCATCTATGGACATCCAATACTCCAGTGAATTGTCTCCGAACCCCGGCTGCTTCCTGACTGCTGCACCCAGCACCCCCTCTGCCCTCATCAGGAAAATCAGTGGCACCATCAGTCCCAATGCCACCCTCATACAGTACCTGAGGCTGCTGAATCTCGGTCTGCGGGATGCAGCAGTAGCTGCACGTACACAAATTAATCATTTTAAACATTAATAATTATAATTTGTATAATGTAACCTTTGCATCCTCATCCTTTTCAACTAATTTTATTACTGTATATTATGCACCTTTGTTTTGGGAATCCCACACACCCTTTGTAATGGGTGTGTACTGCAACATGGCTCTGTACTACTGTACCTTTTTGTTATGCTGTTATTGTGTACCAGAGCCATGTAACAATACTGTAATAATAAACTAAATGTCAAACCGATCATCTGTAGTCATAAGTGCAGGAAGAAGCTCAAATCTTATTCAAATAATATCATCCCACACAGGGCCACTGAGAGTTCTGGTGTGCCTCACTGCTGGTACGGTGTGACCAGTGGTAGCTCCTGCCTGTTTTGGGTAGGGGGCTGCCACTACCCATGCTAGCAGAGGGGGAGGATGAGAGCACCTAGCACCTGAGCAATGGATCTGCCAGGCACAGGGACCGGCACATGCACACAAGCGACACCATGACTGCACATGTGCAAAACCCTGGCTTATAAGGGCTGCATGGGCTTCAGCCCATAGAAGCCAGGTTGGGATGCATGAAAGGCAGGGTGTGGATTCACACAATAAGTATGCTCTCTGCTAATTGCAGCCCGGTCAGCAGTCCCTTAGGGATGAAACACCTCCCAATGGTACTGCCTGTCCTGTGGGGTGACTGGCAGGTAGCACTTACAATTAGTGATGAGCGGGTTCGGTTCCTCGGACTCCGAACCCCCCCGAACTTCACCCATTTTACATGGTTCCAAGGCAGACTCGGATCCTCCCGCCTTGCTCGGTTAACCCGAGCGCGCCCGAACGTCATCATCCCGCGGTCGGATTCTCACTAGATTCGTATTCTATATAAAGAGACGCGCATTGCCGCCATTTTTCACTCGTGCATTGGAGATGATCGTGAGAGGACGTGGCTAGCGTCCTCTCAGTTTCTGTGCTCAGTGTGCTGCAAATATCTGTGCTCAGTGTGCTGCAAATATCTGTGCTCAGTGTGCTGCAAATATCTGTGCTCAGTGTGCTGCAAATATCTATGTTTTCTGCCTGAAAAACGCTCCATATTTGCTCAGTGTGCTGCAAATATCTGTGCTCAGTGTGCTAATTGCTTTATTGTGGGGACTGGGGACCAGCAGTATTATATAGGAGGAGTACAGTGCAGAGTTTTGCTGACAAGTGACCAGTGACCACCAGTATTATACGTTCTCTGCCTGAAAAACGCTACATATCTGTGCTGCATTGCAGTATATATAGTAGGAGTAGAGTGCATTATTTTGCTGACCACCAGTATATAATATATAGCAGTACGGAACAGTAGGCCACTGCTCTACCTACCTCTGTGTCGTCAAGTATATTATCCATCCATACCTGTGGTGCATTTAAGTTGTGCGCAGTATATATATAGTAGTAGGACAGTGCATAATTTTGCTGACCACCAGTATATAATATATAGCAGTACGGTACAGTAGGCCACTGCTCTACCTACCTCTGTGTCATCAAGTATACTATCCATCCATACCTGTGGTGCATTTAAATTGTGCGCAGTATATATATATTTATTTATTTATTTATTAACAGTTTCTTATATAGCGCAGCATATTCTGTTGCGCTTTACACTTAGAACAACAGTAATAGAACAAAACTGGGTAAAAACAGACAGACATATAGGTAGGAAGGCCCTGCTCGCAAGCTTACAATCTATAGGGAAATAGGCATAGATACACAAGGATAGATGCTACCTATTGCATAATGGTCCACCAGATTGCTAGGTTCTTAATGGGTTGTATGATGATACCCCACAAAGTTATCCAAGTGTCAGGAGGGTGTGAGACTAAAGAAAGACAAGATATGTGATGTTATGAATATTCTACAGAGGATGTAATTAGATAGGGAAGCATTAAGTTATATATATAGTAGTAGGACAGTGCATAATTTTGCTGACCACCAGTATATAATATATAGCAGTACAGTACAGTAGGCCACTGCTCTACCTACCTCTGTGTCATCAAGTATACTATCCATCCATACCTGTGGTGCATTTAAGTTGTGCGCAGTATATATATAGTAGTAGGACAGTGCATAATTTTGCTGACCACCAGAATATAATATATAGCAGTACGGTACAGTAGTCCGCTGCTCTACTTCTGTGTCATCAAGTATATTATCCATCCATACCAGTGGTGCATTTTAGTTGTGCGCAGTACTATACTATGCTGTTTGGGGACTATTTTTTTTAAATCTGTCATCCTGTCTGACACTGCAGTGACACTCCTAGATGGGCCAGGTGTTTGTGTCGGCCACTTGGGTCACTTAGCTTAGTCACACAGCGACCTTGGTGCACCTCTTTTTTTTTTCCATCATGTGCTGTTTGGGACTATTTTTTTTAAATCTGCCATCCTGTCTGACACTGCAGTGACACTCCTAGATGGGCCAGGTGTTTGTGTCGGCCACTTGGGTCGCTTAGCTTAGTCACACAGCTACCTCATTGCGCCTCTTTTTTTCTTTGCATCATGTGCTGTTTGGGGACTATTTTTTTAAATCTGCCATCCTGTCTGACACTGCAGTGCCACTCATAGATGGGCCAGGTGTTTGTGTCGGCCACTTGGGTCGCTTAGCTTAGTCACACAGCTATCTCATTGCACTTCTTTTTATCTTTGCATCTTGTGCTGTTTGGGGACTATTTTTTGAAGTGCCATCCTGTCTGACACTGCAGTGCAACTCCTAGATGAGCCAGGTGTTTGTGTCGGCCACTTGGGTCGCATAGCTTAGTCATACAGCGACCTTGGTGAACCTCTTTTTTTCTTTGCATCATGTGCTGTTTGGGGACTATTTTTTTTAAATCTGCCATCCTGTCTGACACTGCAGTGACACTCCTAGATGGGCCAGGTGTTTGTGTCGGCCACTTGGGTCGCTTAGCTTAGTCACACAGCGACCTTGGTGCACCTCTTTTTATCTTTGCATCATGTGCTGTTTGGGGACTATTACTTTAAATCTGCCATCCTGTCTGACACTGCAGTGCAACTCCTAGATGGAATACACAAGGTGGGAAGCTGCTCAATCAGATTGTAATGTCACTCAGGTGCTAAAAGGGGAGGGGTAATTCTGTGTAGGAAAAAAAACTGTGTTCCCTAATGCACACCGAGTGAATAATATTACTATATAATAATCAGATAATACGGAGATCTTAGTTGCATATATCTGCAGATATAGGGTGGGCTGCTGCAGGTCGGCACACCCTAACACTTTATTAACACTTATTATTTTTCCTATCACTTTGTATATATTATTTTAATCACACCACTTACATAGCACTTCTGTGCTTCTTATTAACCCCTATTAATTTTCACCTGTGTGCTGACCTGGGGTGGCCGACCTGTGCCGACATTGTGGGGTCCTGCGCCCCAGGCCCATACCTAGTATTAGGGACCCCCAGTGACGGAGAAGCCTTGTCGATCGGCCTGGGGGCTTAACCCTATATCTGCAGATATATGCAACTAAGATCTCCGTATTATCTGATTATTATATAGTAATATTATTCACTCGGTGTGCATTAGGGAACACAGTTTTTTTTTCCTACACAGAATTACCCCTCCCCTTTTAGCACCTGAGTGACATTACAATCTGATTGAGCAGCTTCCCACCTTGTGTATTGTATATAGAGAGGCACAAATGGGTCAGCATTAGGAGGGATTGCTGACTCTAGTAGTGCCATAGGGGAAGTCAGGGGTATCCCCAGGTAAGCTGGCTCTCAGATGCTGTAGGTGCCATTACCATGTGGCCTTACACTGGGAATTTAACCCAGATATATATATATGTAATTATTTATGGGGTGGGTGTGGGGTGCAGTGGCCCCTGTGTCGGTATGGGTGGGCTGCTGCAGGTCGGCACACCCTAACACTTTATTAACACTTATTATTTTTCCTATCACTTTGTATATATTATTTTAATCACACCACTTACATAGCACTTCTGTGCTTCTTATTAACCCCTATTAATTTTCACCTGTGTGCTGACCTGGGGTGGCCGACCTGTGCCGACATTGTGGGGTCCTGCGCCCCAGGCCCATACCTAGTATTAGGGACCCCCAGTGACGGAGAAGCCTTGTCGATCGGCCTGGGGGCTTAACCCTATATCTGCAGATATATGCAACTAAGATCTCCGTATTATCTGATTATTATATAGTAATATTATTCACTCGGTGTGCATTAGGGAACACAGTTTTTTTTCCTACACAGAATTACCCCTCCCCTTTTAGCACCTGAGTGACATTACAATCTGATTGAGCAGCTTCCCACCTTGTGTATTGTATATAGAGAGGCACAAATGGGTCAGCATTAGGAGGGATTGCTGACTCTAGTAGTGCCATAGGGGAAGTCAGGGGTATCCCCAGGTAAGCTGGCTCTCAGATGCTGTAGGTGCCATTACCATGTGGCCTTACACTGGGAATTTAACCCAGATATATATATATGTAATTATTTATGGGGTGGGTGTGGGGTGCAGTGGCCCCTGTGTCGGTATGGGTGGGCTGCTGCAGGTCGGCACACCCTAACACTTTATTAACACTTATTATTTTTCCTATCACTTTGTATATATTATTTTAATCACACCACTTACATAGCACTTCTGTGCTTCTTATTAACCCCTATTAATTTTCACCTGTGTGCTGACCTGGGGTGGCCGACCTGTGCCGACATTGTGGGGTCCTGCGCCCCAGGCCCATACCTAGTATTAGGGACCCCCAGTGACGGAGAAGCCTTGTCGATCGGCCTGGGGGCTTAACCCTATATCTGCAGATATATGCAACTAAGATCTCCGTATTATCTGATTATTATATAGTAATATTATTCACTCGGTGTGCATTAGGGAACACACTTTTTTTTCCTACACAGAATTACCCCTCCCCTTTTAGCACCTGAGTGACATTACAATCTGATTGAGCAGCTTCCCACCTTGTGTATTGTATATAGAGAGGCACAAATGGGTCAGCATTAGGAGGGATTGCTGACTCTAGTAGTGCCATAGGGGAAGTCAGGGGTATCCCCAGGTAAGCTGGCTCTCAGATGCTGTAGGTGCCATTACCATGTGGCCTTACACTGGGAATTTAACCCAGATATATATATATATGTAATTATTTATGGGGTGGGTGTGGGGTGCAGTGGCCCCTGTGTCGGTATGGGTGGGCTGCTGCAGGTCGGCACACCCTAACACTTTATTAACACTTATTATTTTTCCTATCACTTTGTATATATTATTTTAATCACACCACTTACATAGCACTTCTGTGCTTCTTATTAACCCCTATTAATTTTCACCTGTGTGCTGACCTGGGGTGGCCGACCTGTGCCGACATTGTGGGGTCCTGCGCCCCAGGCCCATACCTAGTATTAGGGACCCCCAGTGACGGAGAAGCCTTGTCGATCGGCCTGGGGGCTTAACCCTATATCTGCAGATATATGCAACTAAGATCTCCGTATTATCTGATTATTATATAGTAATATTATTCACTCGGTGTGCATTAGGGAACACAGTTTTTTTTTTTTTTTCCTACAACTCCTAGATGGGCCAGGTGTTTGTGTCGGCCACTTGGGTCGCTTAGCTTAGTCACACAGCTACCTTATTGCACTTCTTTTTTTCTTTGCATCTTGTGCTGTTTGGGGACTATTTTTTGAAGTGCCATCCTGTCTGACACTGCAGTGCCACTCCTAGATGGGCCAGGTGTTTGTGTCGGCCACTTGGGTCGCTTAGCTTAGTCACACAGCGACCTTGGTGCACCTCTTTTTATCTTTGCATCATGTGCTGTTTGGGGACTATTACTTTAAATCTGCCATCCTGTCTGACACTGCAGTGCAACTCCTAGATGGGCCAGGTGTTTGTGTCGGCCACTTGGGTCGCTTAGCTTAGTCACACAGCTACCTTATTGCACTTCTTTTTTTCTTTGCATCTTGTGCTGTTTGGGGACTATTTTTTGAAGTGCCATCCTGTCTGACACTGCAGTGCAACTCCTAGATGGGCCAGGTGTTTGTGTCGGCCACTTGGGTCGCTTAGCTTAGTCACACAGCTACCTTATTGCACTTCTTTTTTTCATTGCATCTTGTGCTGTTTGGGGACTATTTTTTGAAGTGCCATCCTGTCTGACACTGCAGTGACACTCCTAGATGGGCCAGGTGTTTGTGTCGGCCACTTGGGTCGCTTAGCTTAGTCACACAGCTACCTCATTGCACTTCTTTTTTTCTTTGCATCTTGTGCTGTTTGGGGACTATTTTTTGAAGTGCCATCCTGTCTGACACTGCAGTGCCACTCCTAGATGGGCCAGGTGTTTGTGTTGGCCACTTGGGTCGCTTAGCTTAGTCACACATCGACCTTGGTGCACCTCTTTCTTTCTTTGCATCATGTGCTGTTTGGGGACTATTTTTTAAATCTGCGATCCTGTCTGACACTGCAGTGACACTCCTAGAAGGGCCAGGTGTTTGTGTCGGCCACTTGGGTCGCTTAGCTTAGTCACACAGCGACCTTGGTGAACCTCTTTTTTTCTTTGCATCATGTGCTGTTTGGGGACTATTTTTTAAATCTGCCATCCTGTCTGACACTGCAGTGACACTCCTAGATGGGCCAGGTGTTTGTGTCGGCCACTTGGGTCGCTTAGCTTAGTCACACAGCTACCTTATTGCACTTCTTTTTTTCTTTGCATCTTGTGCGGTTTGGGGACTATTTTTTGAAGTGCCATCCTGTCTGACACTGCAGTGACACTCCTAGATGGGCCAGGTGTTTGTGTCGGCCACTTGGGTCGCATAGCTTAGTCACACAGCGTCCTTGGTGCACCTCTTTTTTTCTTTGCATCATGTGCTGTTTGGGGACTATTTTTTTAAATCTGCCATCCTGTCTGACACTGCAGTGCCACTCCTAGATGGGCCCGGTGTTTGTGTCGGCCACTTGGGTCGCTTAGCTTAGTCACACAGCTACCTCATTGCGCCTATTTTTTTCTTTGCATCATGTGCTGTTTGGGGACTATTTTTTTAAATCTGCCATCCTGTCTGACACTGCAGTGCCACTCCTAGATGGGCCAGGTGTTTGTGTCGGCCACTTGGGTCGCTTAGCTTAGCCATCCAGTGACCTTGGTGCAAATTTTAGGACTAAAAATAATATTGTGAGGTGTGAGGTGTTCAGAATAGACTGGAGGTGAGTGGAAATTATGGTTATTGAGGTTAATAATACTATGGGATCAAAATGACCCCCAAATTCTATGATTTAAGCTGTTTTTGAGGGGGTTTTATAAAAAAAACACCCGAATCCAAAACACACCCGAATCCGACAAAAAAATTTCAGGGAGGTTTTGCCAAAACGCTTCCGAATCCAAAACACAGCCGCGTAACCGAATCCAAAACCAAAACACAGAACCCAAAAAAATTCCGGTGCACATCACTACTTACAATAGGAAGTCACTACCAGTCACAGTAAATCCAGTGTAGTCACAGACTTCAAATGGCTTTGCTGAGCTTACTGAGATGGTGGATTTTAGTTGGGAGGGACTGCAGTCCTACAGCTTATAGGTAAAATCCTCAGCTTGACATGACCATAGCTAGTCATAGCTAAGCCCCCTTGTACATTAGTTATCTTAACAATATGTTGCAGTGGTGTGATATAGAAATACGGCTATGCTCCCTGCAATCCTAGGATCCTACAGAAGACTGTGCAATCACTACCCCTGTCCTCTGCATCTGTGATCCCACAGTATGAAGTGTCATGTCTGTATGTGCCTAATTCATACTTGGCTAGGAAATCCCCAGATCAGTCTTATGGGCCCTACACACTGGCCGATTTTTTGAAAGATATGAACGATCTCGTTCATAAATGAACCAGAACTCGTTCATATCTTTCAGTGTGGAGACTTAAGCGATGAACGATGCGCGTCCCCGCGCTCGTTCATCGCTGGTCTCCCGTCGGCTGTGCATGCAGGCCAATATGGACGATCTCGTTCATATTTGCCTGCACTTCAATGCAGCCGGATGACGGGGGGAGTGAAGAAACTTCACTCCCCCCGTCACTGCCCCCCCGCCGCCGGGTCGCTCGTCGGCCGTATCGGTCCGTCGGGCACCTCGGCGGCGCATCGTTTAATGTATAGGGCCCATAACTCCTCCTACCAGATGTGCTCTTTTCTCCTGAAGGGTTGCAACTTAACAAAAATAATATAGTGAAACAGTTCCATAAATATATATACTCTGCTGACTTACAATGATTATAGTAGGACATTTTCCTGTCTTACCTAAGATCCTGCAGGGCACAGGCCGGGTGTCTCAGTCCCTCACACAGAAGCTTTATTCCAGAGTCCTCTAGTTTATTCCCTGACAGGCCCAGTCTGGTCAGAGAGCGGTTTGTAGTAATAACAGAGCGGAGATCATCACAGAAGGAGGTCAGATGACACCACCCTAACCTGATGAGACATGAGGGATCTGTATTAGGTAATTTCTCATCACTTACAGCCTCACACTCAACAAGATGTCATCACTGACAGAACAACACTCCTTAATCTATATACATTGTCGGTGTATATATCAGCTATTAGGTTGTAGGTGTAGTCACTGATATAATGTGTGTGTGTGTGTGTGTGTGTGTGTGTGTGTGTGTGTGTGTGTGTATATATATATATATATATATATATATAAAATGTTTTTAAACAAAATAGTACCAAATTGTGCTCGGGATTGGTAAATAAGAAGCACCTCTAGATGAATCCTCTGTTAGCAAAGATTCAAAGAATATTACATACAAAACAAATCTGAGGGCGCTAACAGAACTATGAACTTTAAAACATCGCCAACAGTCAATCAGACATACCGTGTTTCCCCGATAATAAGACCTATCCCGAAAATAAGCCCTCCCCTTACTGTGTAAGATTCCTTTAAAATAAGCCCTCCCCCGAAAATAAGCCCTATTGAGATTGCTACTGTAGTGAAGGTGATCCCCTGCGCTACACGCGACATTACGGTACCCTCTGTATGCACCGTCCCCCCCCCCCCCCCCTCGGGTGAAACGCACGCCGCGCTCCGAGCTGCATCCAATCAGAGCTGCAGCAGTGAGCGCGTCATGCTGTTCTTCCCCAGTGATTTGCTTGCTGGCGCCATTGAGAGCAGTGCCGCGGAGGAGAGCTGAGGCAGGACAACATAAAAACCCGGTATGTAAGCGGGAGTGAGGGGGCATGATGGAGGATAAAAGGGGCATAATGGAGAATAAAAGGGGCATGATGGAGGATAAAAGGGGCATGATGGAGGATAAAAGGGGCATGATGGAGGATAAAAGAAGCACTCAGGGGGCATGATGGCGGATAAAATAAGCACTCAGGGGGCATGATGGAGGATAAAAGAAGAACTCAGGGGGCATGATGGAGGATAAAATAAGCAGAAGAAGATGACATGATCATTATTAAATAAAGGTAAATTTTTTTTGTTCACATTTACCTGTTTATTAAAATTGCTGTCAATGTTCATTAAAATAAGCCCTCCCCTGAAAATAAGCCCTCTGGTGTTTTTCTGTCCCAAAAAAATGATAAGACAGTGTCTTATTATCGGGGAAACACGGTAGTTTAAAATGTATTCATAAAGCAGAAATTCTTTCTCCATTTCACAGTGTTTACAGATTTTTCATCATACAGAATTGATATTCAATCTGGAATAAACGAACTCCAATAAACACCATTTTGGTTTGATCAGATGCAGAAACCAACGCGTTTCGTCCCTTAGGACTTCCTCAGGGATATTAAATCTGAACAATAAAGACATAATAACTTAATCAATTCACAATATATAGTACATAATAACATATAACCATCCGGACTCATTGGTTAGATACAACGTATTTGAGGCAATTATCTAAAAATTTATTAGGACAGATACGGTGAGCAGCTACATCCTCTCCTTGGGCTTCTGAGGTAGAAAACGTTATGATACTTACCTTAAACCAACCTGCCCAATTGGAGATAAGAAAGCTAACATCCCAGACGGCTTAGCTGTCAGACGGTGAGAGACATATTTATAAGAGCGGGAGGTGGTAGCATACCGCTGGCAACAGAATTGCTTATTGCACAAAACTACTCATTTAATTCATACCTTTGACAATGATTCAGGACAAATCATATGGAATGGAAGCATATTAAGTATACATGTGGATGGTAAGACTATGCCTTACGGAATACTACTAATTTTATTGTCATATACAGTATGTTTTCATTCTAAACCATTGTGTAAAATAATAAATTATCAAGCGCTTTCTAATTGAATAAACTCTATTACTCTTTTTTATGCTAAGTATATTTGTGACTGCTAGGTTAGATGGGAGCAGCTTAGAATAAGCACTACCTATGTGGAGACATAATTTGGTCTTTTAATAAAGTGTTATACTGTATTTAAAAAAATCTTTACAGGGCCTGAATTTTTATATTTAATTTTATCCTCATTTATCAATTTACTGTATTATCTAGGAGCAAACTACCCATCCCAGCATGACCTGTCACAGTACTTACAGTAACATCTGGCTCATGAGAAAGCTGCCAGCTGCAAGAGATATGCATTGAGGATATAGATGCTTTGCTGAGACTATGTACAGTAATCCTGACTAGTGCCATAACTAGACATTTTTGAGCCCTGTGCCAGAAAGATAATCTGTGCTCCACCCATATTAGAAACCGGAATAGCGCAGCAAAAATATAGGGGAAGTGACTTTGTGGGTAAGGGCAGTAGCCACAGATTAGTACCATTGCACACTAAACCACACAGTGGTGTCCGTTATTACCATTGAACCGCACAGTAGTACCCCTTATACACATTACACACCACAGTAGTACCCCTTATACACATTACACACCACAGTAGTACCCCTTATACACATTACACACCACAGTAGTAACCCTTGTACACATTACACACCACAGTAGTACCCCTTGTACACATTACACCACACAGTAGTACCCCTTGTACACATTACACCACACAGTAGTACCCCTTATACACATTACACCACACAGTAGTACCCCTTATACACATTACACCACACAGTAGTACCCCTTATACACATTACACCACACAGTAGTACCCCTTATACACATTACACCACACAGTAGTACCCCTTGTACACATTACACCACAGTAGTACCCCTTATACACATTACACACCACAGTAGTACCCCTTATACACATTACACACCACAGTAGTACCCCTTGTACACATTACACCACACAGTAGTACCCCTTGTACACATTACACCACAGTAGTACCCATTATACACATTACACACCACAGTAGTACCCCTTATACACATTACACACCACAGTAGTACCCCTTGTACACATTACACCACACAGTAGTACCCCTTATACACATTACACCACACAGTAGTACCCCTTATACACATTACACCACACAGTAGTACCCCTTATACACATTACACCACACAGTAGTACCCCTTGTACACATTACACCACACAGTAGTACCCCTTATACACATTACACCACACAGTAGTACCCCTTATACACATTACACCACACAGTAGTACCCCTTGTACACATTACACCACAGTAGTACCCCTTATACACATTACACCACACAGTAGTACCCCTTATACACATTACACCACACAGTAGTACCCCTTATACACATTACACCACACAGTAGTACCCCTTGTACACATTACACCACACAGTAGTACCCCTTGTACACATTACACCACAGTAGTACCCCTTATACACATTACACCACACAGTAGTACCCCTTATACACATTACACCACACAGTAGTATCCCTTGTACACATTACATCACACAGTAGTACCCCTTATACACATTACACCACACAGTAGTACCTTATACCAGGGAGGTGCAGTCAGGGGAGGCAGTGCCTCCCCTATCATTAATGACTAAAATAATATAAAGATACTTATGACACATATTCTGTGTCATAAGTATATGCTTTATATTATCCTAATCATTATCCCTGTCTAAATGAGGTTGAGAGGCACTGATCGTGGTGCCTCCCGTTGTGAATGATGAAAGGTGTGGGAGCGGGGGGCGGGCATGGGCGGGGCCTAGCAATGGGCATTAAAAGCCCATTGAAAATACCTGGGAAAGCGCTTTCATACAAGGACGTGCTCTTAATCCATGAAAGCACGCCCCTGTCAGTGAGGCTACAGTGATTGGCCAGCGGATCCTTCACTGGATCCGCTGTCAATCACTGTTTGGGCGCGGCGGAGGTGCGAGCGGCGTTGGGAGGTGCGGGCAGCAGAGGTGCAGGCAGCGGGAGGTGGCGGAGGTGCGGGCGGCGGTGACAGTATTAGCGGCAGATCCGAGATCCCTGCCTGCCATTCTGCAGTGTCAAAGTCAGAAAAATATCACGCTGCACATTGCCATATATGCACCTCATGCGTGTCCCCGCTGCACGTGCATGAGCCCTGCCGTGCATATACTCGCAGTCGCGTGCACTCGCAGGCGCACGGTATGCGCATTTACGGTAGAGTTTGTGTGCATCTAGCGTGCGACTCGATCGTTACATATTTAAGTCATATAATGTATTTTGTAGATTATGGTCCCTTTGATAGAATCTGAAAGTTTAGTTAATATAGCATGTTCAGAGACAAAGAGATCCCTCTTTGTTTGATACGAAGGGTCAGACAGGGGTTACACGGTGGTGTTTAGTATCCATCGGAAGAGTATTTAATTAGCAATATTCCGGTGTTGGATAGAAACAGATTAATCGCTCGTGCGAATAGTTATGACTATAAGCAGTTTATGGACATTTACTATGTTTGCAGTTTATTACCCATGCGGCGGGAAACCTGAGTTTCCCTCCCACCTGAGCAGTTTGAAATAGTCACAGCCCACCTCTATGAACCAACCTATGACCTTTTGTTATAATGCGGAGACGGATTCCTGTGTCCAATGAACAATAAGAATGTAGGGACCATTGTACTGTATTGTGTGTAGTGTATATAAAGACAAGCCGACCTGGGCCAGCTCCACTCTACTTTTCTCAACGGTTCTCATCACTGATAATCGGGAGCTGGATATCCAGAAAGGCTCTTGCGATTGTTTCCCCTTGTGCGTAAGTTCTCTGCAACCATATTTATCTCCTATTTGTTGTAAGCCATTTCTCTCTCTCCTTCCCCTTAAATGTAATTGTGCCACTATTGTATTTTAACGTGTAGTAATTCTGTTAGGCATTTTATGTTAGTTTGGTAGTGTATAAATTGTATTGTGTATTCTTTTGCAATTGAACGTTCATTCTCTCCCTTAAAGGTGTTAGAACCTTAGACCGGTATTTGAGTGTTTATTATATTGCTAAGTGTTCTCAGAGCGTCACAGACGCTCATACAGTTTTTAAACTAACAAGGTTACACTGCGTTGCATTTACACCTTATCACTGCACAAAGGTTTACAGTATAAGTACATTACTTATAATATAGTTATTAAGGTTTAATTCTGTGAGCGTCAGCGCCGCTTGTGATCTCCTCGTTGTCTCGAGCATCCGCTACGCTGGTAGCATATCATTACGGTAGTCGGCAGCATATAGCGTGCTTGCCTCTACGCATTAAGCCGTGAGCGAACGTGCCGCTCGTGCGTCTCGTACACGGCTAAGCGTCTGCTACGCTAAGTGCGTACCCTTACGGTATATCATACGCCAATTGCATACTGTGTTCATTAACCTTTTAGAGTGTTTAAAATAGGATAAATCATTAGGCTTTGTCAGCAGAGTTTGGCAGCGGAGCGGTATCAATTTCAAAAATGGTGCCTCAGCGTCATTTTGTAAATTCAAGATGGCCGCTGCGAGCCAATCACGGCTTGCTGCGTCATCGCCCCCTCCAGCTGACTTATATAAGTCAGCGCGAGGCAGCGGCGCATCACTCCAATGGCGAAGGAGGAGCAGAGAAGAGCTCCTGAAGATTGAAGACGCTGGAAGTCCTGGATGGGTGGCGGCTATGCAAAAGAGCTTAACAACAGCCGCCCACCAGGTGAAGACGCTGGAAGCCCTGAGGAGGCAGCGGCCATGAAAATGAACTTAAAGGCCGCCGCCTCCCAGGTGAAGACGCCGGAGGAAGACGCTGGAAGCCCTGGGGAGGTGGCGGCCCCCCCCAGGTGAAGATGCCAGAAGCCCTGGGGAGGCAGCAGCCGTGCAAAAGAGCTTAAAGGCCGTCGCCTCCCAGGTGAAGACGCCAGAGGAAGACGCTGGAAGCCCTGGGGAGGTGGCGGCACCCCCAGGTGAAGACGCCGGAAACCCTGGGGAGGCAGCGGCCATGCAAAAGAGCTTAAAGGTCACCGCCCCCAGTTAAAGACCCTGACTAATAAACTCTTTTTTTTTTAAATAGTGTGGTGTTTTAATTGTAAGATTTCCTTTACAGGTGGCCTACAGGTGCCAGCGGGCCCATTATGTCCGGGCCTGCTGATACTTGTGGTTCTCCAAGTGTCAGCATGCTGGGGCAGGCTTGCTGGGACCTGTAGGCCACCTGTAAAGAATAATATGAACAATGAACCCTGCACCCACCGCCACCAGGGGTGCGGGGCATAGCACTGGGCTATTGAAATGGAAGAGAAAGAAGATTCTTTTGTGGGTGCACTCTTTGAAATGTCAGAAGATGACAATAGTAATGAAATAATAAAACATACGAGTTTAATGATACAGAGTTAAAAAATTAAACAGTTGGTGTATCCAATATGGACAGAACAATGACAAATAAACACATATAATTAAAATCCGTCATGTAACATGTCTCTCATTGGTAGGCAAATACAAATATTACCTTATATAAGGATGTCACATATATATTATTGTTGGTAATCAGTACCGGTCACAGAAATCATTGATAAATATTGCACAGATCTTTAGGTCTATTGATTATCGTATAAATGTGGATAGATATTGCAAATGACCGAAAGTAGGTAATAAATAGGATGCAAATAGTGAGCAAATAGAAATTCACATAATTGAACAGTACATTCGAGGTTGAATATAAGAAATAGAACCATCAAAGAAGAAAGGAAGAAAAGGGTGAATCTGCTGTCAGCGTTAGGCTCAGAGCATCCTGATAGACCCTCCCTCTACTACACTTGGTCTTCCTGGGGGGTCGTCCATCTCACTACTGACCAAGCCCACACAGCTTCGCTTTCCAAGATCGGAACGGAATTGGGCGTTATTAGTGAGGTATGATAGTAAGGGTTCAAATACCCTTCTCTGGAATTGCCGATGAGAGTTCACATAGAAGAATGAAAGTGTATGCGAGATGAAAGAAAAAATTGTATAGATGGCAGTCAAAGTGGATCTGCTGCCAGCGTTAGACAGAGGTATACTGGTAAAACACCTATTACCTATGAATCACTGGTGAGAGTTCAGAGTAACGGTAGAAAGAAAAAAGATAAAGGGGAGAATCATTATCTATGCACGTGTATGTATCAATCATAGAAAATGGACATGAGTGTCTCTCACTGATCTGAAAACTGTAGTGCCCAATACTTGTGTCACGTGGGCAAAATATGTCAGACTTGCTAAGACCAATGGTGCAGGTCCTAAATGTCTGGAAATATCAAACACTGCAACACTGTAGCCAGATACAGTATCAATGTAGTAAAAACAAGTAACAAGACTGAAAAAGTATAGAGAGGAAATCAAAACATTACTATAGATGTTACGCTATGTACTCCAATGTTGCTGCCAAGGAAAAGAATAACAGCCAGAATTGTATTATGCTGGCTGATAGATTAGATGGTGGATGACAATGATATTCAAATTAGTATTGTGACCATTATGCTAAGTAGCCCATTAATGCTGCCTTTAAACAAATATAACAACCAGATACACTATATAGTGGCTGACAAAACATCTATAATGAGATAAGTACTAATCAATATCAGAATGAGAAAATAAGGAGCATATATAGTTATTGGGAATTGTTACCCACTTTCTCCACCGAACGGATGGCTGGCGGTGTGGGAATGGGCAGCAGTCATATAGTCCTCCACAGAGTCAGGTGAAATGTCCACCGGTCTGGTGTGCACCAGGCGGGATGTGCGTCCGGAGGCAAACTGGAACTGTGTGCGCTGGACTGTAAACGGAGCGGCTAGGCAGAGCGGGAGATCTGGCTGACAGTAAGCAAGGTGAAGCGGTGACCGGACTGAGGACAGTGTTACTGATGGAAGGTGCTGATGGAGCGGAAGACGCGTTTCGCCCTCACGGGCTTGCTCACTTCCTGTTCTGATGTTCTGTAAATCCAGAGACTTTAAACTTTTCGGTGCCGGCTGTTAACCAATTATTTCTTCCAGGTGTAACATATTAATTGTTGAACAAGATGGAGCCCTCCTCATATTAGCATATTTCACCAAATAGGGACTTCTCTTCCATTGTGCAAAATCTCTGAAGAGCCCAGAGTTATGAATGTGGCACCCCACAGCTGTGGAAATAAATGACCGGAAGTCACTGGAGACATGCAGCCCACAGTACCCAGACTTTGCCACACAAGCTGCAGGGAAAACAGGGGTTAACCAAGCTAGGGGATAATACATTGTTGCCAACTACACAGTGTTCATTTCGTCAGGTATTTTCAATTTAATTTTAGTCTTAGTCACTTTCCTAAAATTTGATGAAATTAAATGTCACATTTTAGTCAAATTATTTAATTTTGTCTTAGTCAGGTTTTAGTCAGTGGATCTTGACTAACATTTTCGTCTAATTTTAGTAATTGATTTAGTCATAGCTTTGCAGTTTTATGATACTGTAACTACTGACATTATGTGTTTTAGTTCTGTAGTTAATTAGGTATTAAACAAGTGCAACATAACAGGCACAAATGCTATTTGTTTTTACAGCAGGTTATTTATTTTCTGCAAATATTAATTTATAAATACAATTGTTCTTTAATTAAAAGAGTTAAAACCTTAACCGTCCTTAACCCAACTTAAGTAGTAGTAGTTGACGTTCACTTCACACATCAAGATGTAAAAAGTAATCTACAATTACAATTTATACATTCTAGTACATAATCATATACATAGTCATACTGATACAAGAAATCTATTATTCTCTCTTATGACCCAGCCTTGTTGTATGTATGTATTAAAGTACAGTATTAATTTAAATAATACAATAAAACACTCAAAATATACAAAACCTGTCTGATACAAATAAGTAGTAAGTAGTATACATATCATATGCTAATAATAATATTTAGCTATTTAGCAGCTAACTAGCTCAATTAAGTGATTCTCATCATGACAAAGAGTTGTTGTTGTTGTGTAGCCAAAAAGTACAACCTGGTTAATCCTCCGACTCCTATCTAAGATAATAAGCAGTGGTAGTACTACTACAAAAAATGAAGCTGTAAAGAACGTGGTTGCATAAGATCATATGCTAATAATAATATATAGCTTTTTAGCAGCTAGTTAGCTCAATTGAGTATTTCTTATCATGACAAAGAGTTGTTGTTGTTGTTGTTGTTGTGCTTCCAAAAAATACAACCTGGTTGATCCTCTGACTCCTACCTAAGATATTAAGCAGTGATACTGTAGTACTACTACAAAAAATGAAGCTGTAAAGAATGTGGATGCACATGAATATAATCATATGCTAATAATAATATATAGCTATTTAACTGAACTGAGTAATTTTCAATTGACTTACAGTTGACGTTACTACTTCTCTCTATTTGATTTCAGTAAGGCCCTTCTCTCTAAGATGACCCTTGCCCTGTTGCGATGGGCCCTTGTCAGGTCCCCTGTTACACTAAAGACCCTCTCGGCAAAAGCCTGTGATGCAGGCATTGCAAGGACATCTAGTGCCAGTGGCTTCAAAATTACATATACCATGGAGTACTGGGCCAACCAAAAGTCCATCCCATGTTCCAAATTGGATATCTTCAGAGATGAGAGATCATCTTTGAATTTCCTTATATCTTGGTGAACACTGGGCTTGGGTGGTTTTGACAATGAAGATGCTGACTTTTTAAAACCTAAATTGCGTTCGCTTTACTTCTGAAGGCACCTCTTCAACATTATCCTTCTTTGATGCATCCCCATCATCTTTCTTTAACTGATCCTCCTCCACCTGTGTTGTGGATGTGGATGCATTGAGAACGACAAATCTTTCTGCTTCTTCCAGAAGTTCATTGATTCCATCATCTGTGTTTTAAAAGAATGCATCTATAGCAACTGTTGGGTCAAGAAAAAAAGCAGCGGCTGCAAGTGGAGAGAACTTTGCCTCATTGGGAAAATAGGAAGCAGCTGAAGCATTGTTCCAGGTTCACTTTCCTTTTATCTGCCAGTACACGCAGGTCTCTGTGAGCTGATACAAGAGAGAATTGAGAGAGTTGAGTTTCAAGTCCAGTAAGGCTGGCACTATCAAAGACAGAGACATTGTATCACTGTGAAGTGTTTTTGTGTGGTCAGCAAAGGGCAGCAAGAGGATCCACTCACTTTGCAGGAGACAATCCCAGCCCATCTCATCTGCAACATGGACCACAGAATCCTTCACCTGAAGAAGGCGTGAAACCATTAGAAATTTGCTGGTCCATCTTGTCACACAATCTTTAATTAAAATAAGTCCACAGAGCTGGCAAAGGTTCTCCATTGCAACTGAAGTCCTGCGAAAATGTTTGACAACTGCTTTCACCTTTTCCAAGAGATGGGCAACAGAGACTTCATTGTGGACCATGTTGACGACTAACTGCAATGTGTGAACAGAACAGGGTGTCCGCTCTATAATGCATCCATACCTGAGAAAAAGACTACCAAGCAAGTAGATATAGTACAGCTTTTTATCAAGTTAAATTGGTTTTGACATGTGCCACGCCCCCTTCGATTTAATTTTAATACAACTTGATATAGCTTGCTATCAAGTTGATATGATGTTTACAGAGCTTGATATCAAACTGTATCAAAAGATAATTGCTTTGAAAAGAATGTCACGCAACATGGCACGTCAAAACAATCAGATGAAAGAAGCATTTTACACCATATTAAAACTGGATAGTTTTTGCGGTATTGATAAATATTATGAATCAGTTAAAAATAAATTTAAAAGATCCGACATAAGAAAGTGGTTACAAGAAAAAGACGCATACACATTGCTCAAGCCGGCAAGAAAAAACTATAAAAGGAACATGTTTTGCGTATCGGTTATAAATCAACAGTGGCAATGTGATTTGGTATTGCTCAAAGATCTGTCAAAGTACAAAGACAGTATTAAATATATATTAACCGTCATCAATATATATTCAGTAAGAGGGCCTGGGCTGAATGTCTGACCGCTAAGAACGCCACAACAGTTGCTAATGCTTTTGAAAAAACATTCCAGCAGGGGGACATGCCGAAGAAGCTACAAACGGATAATGGTAAAGAGTTTCTAAACAAGATCCTAAAAAAGGTATTAGAAAAATACGTTATACATCATTTCACAACTAATAACGATGTGAAAGCAGCTGTTATAGAGCATTTCAATAGGACTTTAAAAACACGAATGAGGCACTATTTCACAGCAAATAATACCTACAGATATATAGACATTTTACAAGACATCATATGCAGTTATAATAACACTTACCATAGAACGATTAAGTGCGCTCCATACGATTTGAATGACTCTAACACTTTGAGTGTCTTCAAGACGACCTATGGTGACTACTTTAGAAGTAAGAAAATACCTGTTTGTTTAGGAATTGGTGACCACGTACGTATTTCCAAATATAAGGACATATTTCAGAAAAGCTACGAACAGCATTTCTGAGGAAATATTTGTAATACAAGGCATGAGCACGAAAGGGCTTAAGCTGCTTTACACATTGGCGGATCTCTACGGTGAGACTATTACAGGCAGTTTTTATCCAGAAGAGCTTCAAAGCATACCAAAAAACTGTAACAGGATTTACAAAGTGGAAAAGATTTTAAAAAATAAGACGGTCAGAGGACGGAAATACGCGCTAGTCAAGTGGTGAGGGTACCTCGCAAAATTTAACAGTTGGGTGGCAGCATCATAGATAAAAGATATATAAACAAAGAAGATGATGGATGATGAATGATTCTACATAACACTGCCAAGTAACGCCTCAGCTGCTACATTTCCACAAAATAAGATATCTAAATATACGACAAAGTTGGCTAAGCGGATAGATTTAAACGGCACACATGGAAAACAATCGATATACGCAATTGTGTGTTGAAAGTAACAAGGTGGCCTGGATTGAACGCGGTAGTCATGAGGGTGTGCATTAAACCAGGTTTTTATGAAAAAATCAACGTGCTACTCGATGAATTCAGCGCCAAAATTGATCAGCATAAAATGTATGGTGGGTTAAACCACGGTATGATCAGCTTGAGCACACCGTATCCTTCGACAATAAGTCGATGTGTCAGCTCACAGCCGGAGCTAAACTGATGAGAATACTGGGTTTACAACCTAAAACTAATTGTTTAAAGCCGTGCGCAGACATCAACGGAGGACAATATATGTTGTACATGTACACAAACATAATCGAACACCAGAGGGTCGGTGACAGTTATGTACTGCTGCTGCAGACTGTTGAAATAAAGAGTCATAATAATGAGACGGTCACTATACAATACGAGAAGCCCGATTATGTACCACTGTGCAAAACGCATTTTAACACGATAGTCATAGAGATAAAGTACGACCAGAACGAGAAAATTGCATTTAAGTTTGGGAAAGCGAACGTGAAAACGATGCAAAACCGAATTACTTTAAAGACCACGGTCATCATTAAAAATTATAGCGATCCTGTTATCTATGCGCAATATTATAAAGCTCAAGCCAGTAATGCACGTATATGCATACATGTACGGTTGTGGTTTAGGCGGCATTTTATGAAGTGTGATCACAAAAGCAGTGACGCTTTCCGAAGAGGCCTGGAGTTACCAAACCCCACGTGAAGAAGGCTGCCCGCAATACCGCAAAAGACGTCATCGGACAAGCTATAACGGCCGTTGTGAATAAATTACACGAGACGAATCAAGCAAAGCAAGGTGGCTCCTACTTAATTTATGCACTTCCGCCTTGGTGCATGCCCCTTTTAAACAAAAAACGGGGCAGGTTCAACTTAAATAAAAAAAAGAATCCAAAGCGGAGGGCTGGTGATATTTTTTAAGCATGTCTTTCATACACAACGAATCCATGGAATGCGCAAAATCTGAGCTTGATCTTTTTGACGTGCCCCCGGCGTGAACCAGTGTAGAGAAGAGCCTTTTCACCGAAGTTCAACCTTTAGCCGCATTATCCGAGACAGTGCAGCTTGAATTCTACATAGCGGCCAGTGGTGAGCACTACTACGATCTGAATTACACGTTGCTATACGCGACCTGTAAGATTGTACGGTCCGATAACAATCTGATACCGCAAGGGGCCCTTATTAATTACCCCATAGCAAATCTATTCAATCAGGTGGATGTTTCTTTGGGCAATAGACTCATATCACAATCCAATAATTTTTACGCTTATAGGGCCTACATAGAAACCATATTGAATTATAGCTCAGATGCATTATCCACAAAACACACAACAGGATTATTTTACAAAGATGTGGCTGGAGAACACAACACCAGGGCGCTGGATGGGCTAAACACCGGATTTATAAACAGAACAAACGCCACGGCGCAAAGTCGAGCTATGGAATTACTAGGGCCACTACACTGCGACCTTTTTCATCAACATAAGCTAATCTAAAACGCAGTTTACTTGAAGATAAAACTCACCAGAAACAAAGACTCATTCTGCTTAATGTCGGCGGATCTGGACCTCTTTAAAATTCAGAGTCGCGGCATTCCTATTTGTGAAAAGAGTTCAAGTCTCACCAGCCATCCGAATCGAACACGCTCAGGTGCTGTTAAACGGGAATGTAAAATATGAGATTGATCGTGTTGGTATGAAAATATCATGCGTACCGACTAGAGATGAGCGCCTGAAATTTTTCGGGTTTTGTGTTTTGGTTTTGGGTTCGGTTCCGCGGCCGTGTTTTGGGTTCGAACGCGTTTTGGCAAAACCTCACCGAATTATTTTTGTCGGATTCGGGTGTGTTTTGGATTCGGGTGTTTTTTTCCAAAAACACTAAAAAACAGCTTAAATCATAGAATTTGGGGGTCATTTTGATCCCAAAGTATTATTAACCTCAAAAACCATAATTTACACTCATTTTCAGTCTATTCTGAATACCTCACACCTCACAATATTATTTTTAGTCCTAAAATTTGCACCGAGGTCGCTGTGTGAGTAAGATAAGCGACCCTAGTGGCCGACACAAACACCGGGCCCATCTAGGAGTGGCACTGCAGTGTCACGCAGGATGTCCCTTCCAAAAAACCCTCCCCAAACAGCACATGACGCAAAGAAAAAAAGAGGCGCAATGAGGTAGCTGTGTGAGTAAGATTAGCGACCCTAGTGGCCGACACAAACACCGGGCCCATCTAGGAGTGGCACTGCAGTGTCACGTAGGATGGCCCTTCCAAAAAACCCTCCCCAAACAGCACATGACGCAAAGAAAAAAAGAGGCGCAATGAGGTAGCTGTGTGAGTAAGATTAGCGACCCTAGTGGCCGACACAAACACCGGGCCCATCTAGGAGTGGCACTGCAGTGTCACGCAGGATGGCCCTTCCAAAAAACCCTCCCCAAACAGCACATGACGCAAAGAAAAAAAGAGGCGCAATGAGGTAGCTGACTGTGTGAGTAAGATTAGCGACCCTAGTGGCCGACACAAACACCGGGCCCATCTAGGAGTGGCACTGCAGTGTCACGCAGGATGTCCCTTCCAAAAAACCCTCCCCAAACAGCACATGACGCAAAGAAAAAAAGAGGCGCAATGAGGTAGCTGTGTGAGTAAGATTAGCGACCCTAGTGGCCGACACAAACACCGGGCACATCTAGGAGTGGCACTGCAGTGTCACGCAGGATGTCCCTTCCAAAAAACCCTCCCCAAACAGCACATGACGCAAAGAAAAAAAGAGGCGCAATGAGGTAGCTGTGTGAGTAAGATTAGCGACCCTAGTGGCCGACACAAACACCGGGCCCATCTAGGAGTGGCACTGCAGTGTCACGCAGGATGTCCCTTCCAAAAAACCCTCCCCAATCAGCACATGATGCAAAGAAAAAGAAAAGAAAAAAGAGGTGCAAGATGGAATTATCCTTGGGCCCTCCCACCCACCCTTATGTTGTATAAACAAAACAGGACATGCACACTTTAACCAACCCATCATTTCAGTGACAGGGTCTGCCACACGACTGTGACTGATATGACGGGTTGGTTTGGACCCCCCCCAAAAAAGAAGCAATTAATCTCTCCTTGCACAAACTGGCTCTACAGAGGCAAGATGTCCACCTCATCTTCACCCTCCGATATATCACCGTGTACATCCCCCTCCTCACAGATTATCAATTCGTCCCCACTGGAATCCACCATCTCAGCTCCCTGTGTACTTTGTGGAGGCAATTGCTGCTGGTCAATGTCTCCGCGGAGGAATTGATTATAATTCATTTTAATGAACATCATCTTCTCCACATTTTCTGGATGTAACCTCGTACGCCGATTGCTGACAAGGTGAGCGGCGGCACTAAACACTCTTTCGGAGTACACACTTGTGGGAGGGCAACTTAGGTAGAATAAAGCCAGTTTGTGCAAGGGCCTCCAAATTGCCTCTTTTTCCTGCCAGTATAAGTACGGACTGTGTGACGTGCCTACTTGGATGCGGTCACTCATATAATCCTCCACCATTCTATCAATGTTGAGAGAATCATATGCAGTGACAGTAGACGACATGTCCGTAATCGTTGTCAGGTCCTTCAGTCCGGACCAGATGTCAGCATCAGCAGTCGCTCCAGACTGCCCTGCATCACCGCCAGCGGGTGGGCTCGGAATTCTGAGCCTTTTCCTCGCACCCCCAGTTGCGGGAGAATGTGAAGGAGGAGATGTTGACAGGTCGCGTTCCGCTTGACTTGACAATTTTGTCACCAGCAGGTCTTTCAACCCCAGCAGACCTGTGTCTGCCGGAAAGAGAGATCCAAGGTAGGCTTTAAATCTAGGATCGAGCACGGTGGCCAAAATGTAGTGCTCTGATTTCAACAGATTGACCACCCGTGAATCCTTGTTAAGCGAATTAAGGGCTGCATCCACAAGTCCCACATGCCTAGCGGAATCGCTCCCTTTTAGCTCCTTCTTCAATGCCTCCAGCTTCTTCTGCAAAAGCCTGATGAGGGGAATGACCTGACTCAGGCTGGCAGTGTCTGAACTGACTTCACGTGTGGCAAGTTCAAAGGGCATCAGAACCTTGCACAACGTTGAAATCATTCTCCACTGCACTTGAGACAGGTGCATTCCATCTCCTATATCGTGCTCAATTGTATAGGCTTGAATGGCCTTTTGCTGCTCCTCCTCCAACCTCTGAAGCATATAGAGGGTTGAATTCCACCTCGTTAGCACTTCTTGCTTCAGATGATGGCAGGGCAGGTTCAGTAGTTTTTGGTGGTGCTCCAGTCTTCTGTACGTGGTGCCTGTA
The DNA here is from genome assembly GCF_028390025.1 of Pseudophryne corroboree. NCBI lineage: Eukaryota > Metazoa > Chordata > Amphibia > Anura > Myobatrachidae > Pseudophryne > Pseudophryne corroboree. Next base: position 56,233,173 of record NC_086446.1, on the reverse strand, counting down.
CGCCGAAAGTGTCCCGCAATTTTTCTGGCCACCGACAGCATCTCTTGCACGCCCCTGTCGTTTTTAAAAAAATTCTGCACCACCAAATTCAAGGTATGTGCAAAACATGGGACGTGCTGGAATTTGCCCATATTTAATGCACACACAATATTGCTGGCGTTGTCCGATGCCACAAATCCACAGGAGAGTCCAATTGGGGTAAGCCATTCCGCGATGATCTTCCTCAGTTGCCGTAAGAGGTTTTCAGCTGTGTGCGTATTCTGGAAAGCGGTGATACAAAGCGTAGCCTGCCTAGGAAAGAGTTGGCGTTTGCGAGATGCTGCTACTGGTGCCGCCGCTGCTGTTCTTGCGGCGGGAGTCCATACATCTACCCAGTGGGCTGTCACAGTCATATAGTCCTGACCCTGCCCTGCTCCACTTGTCCACATGTCCGTGGTTAAGTGGACATTGGGTACAACTGCATTTTTTAGGAGACTGGTGAGTCTTTTTCTGACGTCCGTGTACATTCTCGGTATCGCCTGCCTAGAGAAGTGGAACCTAGATGGTATTTGGTAACGGGGGCACACTGCCTCAATAAATTGTCTAGTTCCCTGTGAACTAACGGCGGATACCGGACGCACGTCTAACACCAACATAGTTGTCAAGGACTCAGTTATCCGCTTTGCAGTAGGATGACTGCTGTGATATTTCATCTTCCTCGCAAAGGACTGTTGAACAGTCAATTGCTTACTGGAAGTAGTACAAGTGGGCTTACGACTTCCCCTCTGGGATGACCATCGACTCCCAGCGGCAACAACAGCAGCGCCAGCAGCAGTAGGCGTTACACGCAAGGATGCATCGGAGGAATCCCAGGCAGGAGAGGACTCGTCAGACTTGCCAGTGACATGGCCTGCAGGACTATTGGCATTCCTGGGGAAGGAGGAAATTGACACTGAGGGAGTTGGTGGGGTGGTTTGCGTGAGCTTGGTTACAAGAGGAAGGGATTTACTGGTCAGTGGACTGCTTCCGCTGTCACCCAAAGTTTTTGAACTTGTCACTGACTTATTATGAATGCGCTGCAGGTGACGTATAAGGGAGGATGTTCCGAGGTGGTTAACGTCCTTACCCCTACTTATTACAGCTTGACAAAGGGAACACACGGCTTGACACCTGTTGTCCGCATTTCTGGTGAAATACCTCCACACCGAAGAGCTGATTTTTTTGGTATTTTCACCTGGCATGTCAACGGCCATATTCCTCCCACGGACAACAGGTGTCTCCCCGGGTGCCTGACTTAAACAAACCACCTCACCATCAGAATTCTCCTGGTCAATTTCCTCCCCAGCGCCAGCAACACCCATATCCTCCTCATCCTGGTGTACTTCAACACTGACATCTTCAATCTGACTATCAGGAACTGGACTGCGGGTGCTCCTTCCAGCACTTGCAGGGGGCGTGCAAATGGTGGAAGGCGCATGCTCTTCACGTCCAGTGTTGGGAAGGTCAGGCATCGCAACCGACACAATTGGACTCTCCTTGTGGATTTGGGATTTCAAAGAACGCACAGTTCTTTGCGGTGCTTTTGCCAGCTTGAGTCTTTTCAGTTTTCTAGCGAGAGGCTGAGTGCTTCCATCCTCATGTGAAGCTGAACCACTAGCCATGAACATAGGCCAGGGCCTCAGCCGTTCCTTGCCACTCCGTGTGGTAAATGGCATATTGGCAAGTTTACGCTTCTCCTCCGACAATTTTATTTTAGGTTTTGGAGTCCTTTTTTTACTGATATTTGGTGTTTTGGTTTTGACATGCTCTGTACTATGCCATTGGGCATCGGCCTTGGCAGACGACGTTGCTGGCATTTCATCGTCTCGGCCATGACTAGTGGCAGCAGCTTCAGCACGAGGTGGAAGTGGATCTTGATCTTTCCCTAATTTTGGAACCTCAACATTTTTGTTCTCCATATTTTAATAGGCACAACTAAAAGGCACCTCAGGTAAACAATGGAGATGGATGGATTGGATACTAGTATACAATTATGGACGGGCTGCCGAGTGCCGACACAGAGGTAGCCACAGCCGTGAACTACCGCACTGTACTGTGTCTGCTGCTAATATATAGACTGGTTGATAAAGAGATAGTATACTCGTAACTAGTATGTATGTATAAAGAAAGAAAAAAAAACCACGGTTAGGTGGTATATACAATTATGGACGGGCTGCCGAGTGCCGACACAGAGGTAGCCACAGCCGTGAACTACCGCACTGTACTGTGTCTGCTGCTAATATATAGACTGGTTGATAAAGAGATAGTATACTCGTAACTAGTATGTATGTATAAAGAAAGAAAAAAAAACCACGGTTAGGTCACTGGTATATACAATTATGGACGGGCTGCCGAGTGCCGACACAGAGGTAGCCACAGCCGTGAACTACCGCACTGTACTGTGTCTGCTGCTAATATATAGACTGGTTGATAAAGAGATAGTATACTCGTAACTAGTATGTATGTATAAAGAAAGAAAAAAAAACCACGGTTAGGTCACTGGTATATACAATTATGGACGGGCTGCCGAGTGCCGACACAGAGGTAGCCACAGCCGTGAACTACCGCACTGTACTGTGTCTGCTGCTAATATATAGACTGGTTGATAAAGAGATAGTATACTCGTAACTAGTATGTATGTATAAAGAAAGAAAAAAAAACCACGGTTAGGTCACTGGTATATACAATTATGGACGGGCTGCGGAGTGCCGACACAGAGGTAGCCACAGCCGTGAACTACCGCACTGTACTGTGTCTGCTGCTAATATATAGACTGGTTGATACATACTAGTTACGAGTATACTATCTCTTTATGTATAAAGAAAGAAAAAAAAACCACGGTTAGGTGGTATATACAATTATGGACGGGCTGCCGAGTGCCGACACAGAGGTAGCCACAGCCGTGAACTACCGCACTGTACTGTGTCTGCTGCTAATATATAGACTGGTTGATAAAGAGATAGTATACTCGTAACTAGTATGTATGTATAAAGAAAGAAAAAAAAACCACGGTTAGGTCACTGGTATATACAATTATGGACGGGCTGCCGAGTGCCGACACAGAGGTAGCCACAGCCGTGAACTACCACACTGTACTGTGTCTGCTGCTAATATATAGACTGGTTGATAAAGAGATAGTATACTCGTAACTAGTATGTATGTATAAAGAAAGAAAAAAAAACCACGGTTAGGTCACTGGTATATACAATTATGGACGGGCTGCCGAGTGCCGACACAGAGGTAGCCACAGCCGTGAACTACCGCACTGTACTGTGTCTGCTGCTAATATAGACTGGTTGATAAAGAGATAGTATACTACTAATATTATATACTGGTGGTCAGGTCACTGGTCACTAGTCACACTGGCAGTGGCACTCCTGCAGCAAAAGTGTGCACTGTTTAATTTTAATATAATATTATGTACTCCTGGCTCCTGCTATAACCTATAACTGGCACTGCAGTAGTGCTCCCCAGTCTCCCCCACAATTATAAGCTGTGTGAGCTGAGCAGTCAGACAGATATATAATATATATAGATGATGCAGCACACTGGCCTGAGCCTGAGCAGTGCACACAGATATGGTATGTATGTGACTGAGTCACTGTGTGCTGTGTATCGCTTTTTTCAGGCAGAGAACGGATTATAAATAAAAGTGGTGGTCACTGGTCACTATCAGCAAAACTCTGCACTGTACACTACTGAGTACTCCTAATGCTCCCCAAAATTAGTGTCTAAACGGAGAGGACGCCAGCCACGTCCTCTCCCTATCAATCTCAATGCACGTGTGAAAATGGCGGCGACGCGCGGCTCCTTATATAGAATCCGAGTCTCGCGATAGAATCCGAGCCTCGCGAGAATCCGACAGCGTCATGATGACGTTCGGGCGCGCTCGGGTTAACCGAGCAAGGCGGGAAGATCCGAGTCGCTCGGACCCGTGAAAAAAAACATGAAGTTCTGGCGGGTTCGGATTCAGAGAAACCGAACCCGCTCATCTCTAGTACCGACGGGGAGTAGGTTATTTCATTTTGAAAATCTGTTTTTAGGCCAAGTACCAAAAACAGTAATAGCCGCGTTTGTAGACAACGAAGCGTTTTCAGGAGCCTATGACAGGAACCCTCTATATTTTGAACATAAAAATGTAAACTTTGCATCCCTTTACCTGGATGGAACCCTGCACCAAGCCAAGCCGGTTCAACCCGACTTTGAACTCGGTAATGCGGTTCGTGAGTACATGTCACTCATACAGATCACAAATAAGCAGAAATAAGATTCAGGTATACTAATTGACTGTAAAGAGTACTTCAACGGTTACACGCTATTCGCTTTTGATCTTTCACCTGAACAGGAATGCGCTGAGCACCTCTCGCTGATCAGAACGGGGAATCTACGTGCTGAATTCCGCTTTGCTGAAGCGTTAGACCGGACAGTCAATGTGATTATATATTCATTATTTGATAACATCATCAAAATTAATCAAAGGCTTGATGTGCTGTGTGATTATCTATAAATTAAATAAATAATTTTAATATTTATCACATATTTTAACATATTTATTGCATATTTTAACAAACATCATTACGCAACAGAAAGATGAACACACTGCAGATAAACTGCATGCTGTACGTAGATCCAATGACACGGCTATTTTTTAAAGGGACCTTTCTGTGCGATATGCTACCGACCGGTAAACTGTCGCAATACCCCTGCGCATTTGGAATTGGTTGGCCGTTTATTTTAACGAACGGCGTGAATGTTACATTTTTCATTCTTACGGGCTAGCGCCTGATAGCACCCTATTCCCAAAGGATATTATACAAATTTTGAAACTTCAAAAGGTATTTATCACCAAAATAAACAGTTGCAAAATTTTGCGGCCAATATTGCGTATACTTTATATTTTTCATGTGTAAAAATTACAAATATGCAGATGTACTGGCCCGTTTAAGTGTTGATACAAAACGTAATGATCATTTTGTTTCAAATTTTGTAAGACGTCTCCCAAGAGCTTATTGTCTAAATCATTGGGGGTAATTCCAAGTTGATCGCAGCAGGATCTTTGTTAGCAAATGGGCAAAACCATGTGCACTGCAGGGGAGGCAGATATAACATGTGCAGAGAGAGTTAGATTTGGGCGTGGTGTGTTCAATCTGCAATCTAAATTGCAGTGTAAAAATAAAGTAGCCAGTATTTACCCTGCACAGAAATAAAATAACCCACCCAAATCTAACTCTCTCTGCACATGTTATATCTGCCTCCCCTGCAGTGCACATGGTTTTGCCCAACTGCTAAAAAAAATTCCTGCTGCGACCAACTTGGAATTACACCCATGGGTGGTCATTCCGAGTTGTTCGCTCGGTCATTTTCTTCGCATCGCAGCGATTTTCCGCTAACTGCGCATGCGTAATGTTCGCACTGCGACTGCACCAAGTAAATTTGCTATGCAATTAGGTATTTTACTCACGGCATTACGAGGTTTTTTCTTCGTTCTGGTGATCGTAATGTGATTGACAGGAAGTGGGTGTTTCTGGGCGGAAACAGGCCGTTTTATGGGAGTGTTTGAAAAAACGCTACCGTTTCTGGGAAAAACGTGGGAATGGCTGGAGAAACGGAGGAGTGTCTGGGCGAACGCTGGGTGTGTTTGTGACGCCAAACCAGGAACGACAAGCACTGAACTGATCGTACTGGAAGAGTAAGTCTCGAGCTACTCAGAAACTGCACAGAGAAGTATTTTCGCAATATTGCGAATCTTTCGTCCGCAATTTTGCTAAGATTCACTCCCAGTAGGCGGCGGCTTAGCGTGTGCAAAGCTGCTAAAAGCAGCTTGCGAGCGAACAACTCGGAATGAGGGCCATTATGCAGATAGATATATACAGGCTTGTGTAACTTGTAAACAACATTGGCCCTCATTCCGAGTTGTTCGCTCGCAAGGCGATTTTAGCAGAGTTACACACGCTAAGCCGCCGCCTACTGGGAGTGAATCTTAGCTTCTTAAAATTGCGAACAATGTATTCGCAATATTGCGATAACAAACTACTTAGCAGTTTCAGAGTAGCTCCACACTTACTCGGCATCTGCGATCAGTTCAGTGCTTGTCGTTCCTGGTTTGACGTCACAAACACACCCAGCGTTCGCCCAGACACTCCCCCGTTTCTCCGGCCACTCCTGCGTTTTTTCCGGAAACGGTAGTGTTTTTATCCACACGCCCATAAAACGCCGTGTTTCCGCCCAGTAACACCCATTTCCTGTCCATCACACTACGATCGCCGGAGCGATGAAAAAGCCGTGAGTAAAAATACTATCTTCATTGTAAAATTACTTGGCGCAGTCGCATTGCGAATATTGCGCATGCGTACTAAGCGGATTTTCACTGCGATGCGATGAAAAATACCGAGCGAACGACTCGGAATGAGGGCCATTGTGTTTGAAGCATTTTATGTACAATGCTGCATTGTTTGTGTAACTTGTAATTAACATTGTGTTTGAAGCATTTTATGTGCAATGCGTCATAACTATGATGATTTTCTAATAAACAGCATTGTTTATTAAACTTTATATTGCATGATTGTATGTTTCTTCCGTGTACATCAATTAGAAACAAAGAACAAAACTGTGTATTTTAAAACATAAGTATATTTTATTGGTATATGCAAATTATAGTTAGAGAAATATAGGGTTTGAATAACACGATAAAGCTTTACATTTAAAACATTACATAAAATATTCTTGACACAATACAAGTTGAACATTGTGGTGCAAAATATCCACACAAAATACAGTGTATAAAAATAGTATAAATTATTTATATGTTATAGTTTCAGCCAATGTGATTCCTGAAATAGATTTATGGACCTTTTCCTAGGTAGTAAGTATCCATGCGGTGTTGTTAGACCCGGGGGACTTAAAAAAACATTTATACGGCTATTTTTACAGGTTTGTAGTGACACGGGCAATGTTACACTACCATCAGTGTCGTCCTGCTTCTCGGCTTTTAAGCGATCTAGTGACTCTATTTAATGCATTCCCAATGACTGTGGTCGGAATATTTAATTCAGACATAGCCCGCATAAATTCAGACCAACCATTCGGCGTATTACGGCTCGACATGCCGTGGTTTTGCGTGATGCTTCTTATTAAATCTACCATGTTGGAACCTGGTACAGTGCTACCTTTATACAGAAACTCGCCTTTAGCGTTCCAGTCTGTGATGTGTTTAGAGCATGTCATTTTACCATACCTCCCAACTGTCCCGATTTTCGCGGGACAGTCCCGTTTTTTGGGGACTGTCCCGCTGTCCCACCCGCGGGCCGCAGTGTCCCGCGGTGGGGGGGCAGTTGGGAGGCTCTGTCTGTCGCTGCTCTGCTTAGCAGAGCAGTGGTGAATAGACGCTGTGCGCATGCGCACAGCGTCCATTCACTGAAGTCAGAGGGAGAGGGGGCATGCCAGCGGCTCACAGAGCGCTGGGCATGCCCCCTCAGTGATGAAAACGGGGGCGTGGCTCGCGATCGCGGGTCCTCCTGCGAAGCCACGCCCCTCTTTCTTTAGGCCATGCCCCTTTTCGGGGCTCTTTAGAAGGGGACAAAGTTGGGAGGTATGATTTTACTCAATAGTATTTCACCATGTTTTTTTTATACCTAGCATTAACACCGCTCAAAATCAGATAAACAGCATTGGTAGCATCCGGCTGTGCCGAGTTATTTGATTCATCAACAGCATTTGCAACGGCCGATAAAAGAGCTAAAGTTGACATTTCACTATCAGCCTGTTTACTCAATACCAGCTAATGCATTTCAAAAACAAGCCACTACATGTCACTGTTACCGTATCAGTGTGAAACATTTTTAAATACATCATACAATTTGTACAGTACAACACTCATATTTTTATCTAACAACGCACCAGATATTAATAAATGATAATTACGAGGGCTTAAACACATCACAATCAAGTTAGCGTTATAATAATAATAATAATAATAAAATAATAATAACAATTTTATTTTCTCTATGAGATATGATTCTAGGCAAAAGCTCCACGTTATAATATTAATGCTTATAGGCCCCCATTCCGAGTTGTTCGCTCGCAAGCTACTTTTAGCAGCTTTGCACATGCTAAGCCGCCGCCTACTGGGAGTGAATCTTAGCATAGTAAAATTGCGAACGAAAGATTCGCAATACAGTATTGCGAAAAGACTTCTCTGTGCAGTTTCTGAGTAGCTCGAGACTTACTCTGCCAGTGCGAACAGTTCTGTGCTTGTCGTTCCTGGTTTGACGTCACAAACACACCCAGCGTTCGCCCAGACACTCCTCCGTTTCTCCAGCCACTCCCGCGTTTTTCCCAGAAACGGTAGCGTTTTTTCACACACTCCCATAAAACGTCCAGTTTCCGCCCAGAAACACCCACTTCCTGTCAATCACATTACTATCACCAGAACGAAGAAAAAACCTTGTAATGCCGTGAGTAAATGACCTAACTGCATAGCAAATTTACTTGGCGCAGTCGCAGTGCGAACATTGCGCATGCGCAATAAGCGGAAAATCGCTGCGATGCGAAGAAAATTACCGAGCGAACAACTCAGACTGACCACCCTAATACATAAAAACGATGTGTTAAATAAATAAATTATATATATATATATATATATATATATATATATATACCTCTCAAAAAAATAAAGGGAACACTTAAACAACACAATGTAACGCCAAGTCAATCACACTTCTGTGAAATCAAACTGTCCACTTAGGAAGCAACACTGATTGACAGTCAATTTCACATGCTGTTGTGCAAATGGAATAGACAACAAGTGGAAATTAGGCAGGCAGAGATCCGCATAGGCTCGAAGCCACATAAACTCCCTGAATTTTTCTGACATGTGTTGAGGATAGGCAGGGCTAGCCTTAGTGATTGACAGTGGTGGTCAGGTGACAGATGGGTGCCTATTAGGGATAGGTAGGAGGAGTATGCACAGGGGTATATAGTTCAGGGTTTTGGCAGCCATCTTCCTCTTGACAGTTTTTCTTGGATGAGGGTAAGGCATACTGTCAGCATTTTGTCAGTTATTTCCCCTCTTTTAAATACTGCATATACTACTGCTCCCTCCCTTTATATTACAGTCAGTGTACGCTTTACGTGTTATCCACACTGTTTTGCTGCATCATGCCCCACCCCAGAAGATCAGCGCCCCCCCCCCCCCCCCCCCCCCCGCCTGGCTGAGGCCTCCCGACCGTTCGCGGCAGCGGGCTATCGCCGGCCGCGGGTGCGCGCGGTCCCCCCCTCCGCTTTGCCGCCCGCCGGAGACAGGGTCCTGCTCTCCACGGGCGGCGGTGCTTCCCCAGCGTCGGCCATTCCCGGAGCCCGGCACAGCGGCAGAGCCGCGCGTGCCGGGGCTCCGGCCTCCACAGGCTGTAGTACGCCTCTCCACACGGCCACGATTGGCGGGTCACGTGAATCAGTGGTGAGGAGGGGAATGACGGGGCTTTCACCGGCCAGCTCCACTGCGGGTGCCTGGCTGGTGCAGGATGTAGTGTCCATGCCTTCTGGTCCAGGGACAACGGGGGGTGCGGGGCCTGCGTTTGAGCATGCGCAGGCTCTGTTTCCCCCACCGTTTCCATAGGTGCCAATATCGTGGGGGGCAGCGGGGTGTCTGGCGTCAGCGGGCAGACATCTGGGATTTATCCCGGGTGCGCTCCCGGTGTCCCAGATACTGCTGCCGCCTGTGAGTGGCCTGTGGCCCAGCGAGCTGACGCCATCTGCTGGCCAGCTCCTGGTGCACCTTATGGGGTCAGGACCAAGTTCCTTGGCTGCTCCATTTGCGTACCGGGCGGCACGTATACGGCTTCGCCCGCGGGTTTCCTTCCGGCGGCTTCGGTGTCAGTGGCCTGGTCGGGGTCATTGCAGCTCCCGGTCATGACTTCCGGGGCGGCACCCGCATTCCGCGGGGTTCCTGCCCCCTTTTCGTCCACTTATTTGCCGGCAGCGTTTACGCACGCGCAGGGATCGGTGACCTCATGGCCCACGCCGAGTGGTCCGGGTTTTGCGCAATGGGGGGGTTCTTACTCCAGTGGTTTTACCTCAGGGGTCCTCGGCCAGACACCTTACTGGGCATCGCCGTTTTCACAGGCTCCGTCCACTTGGCACGCTGGTTTTACTTCCCCGGGCACAGTGCCTCCAGCATCTGGCGCTGCGTTTGAAATGACGGGCGTCACGACACCGGGCTTGCCCGCACTCGGTTCGCGGCCCCCACTTGCGGCTCCCCCTCCCCCGCTACCTCCGGTTGTCCCCCCCGGAGGTGGCTGCTTTTGTGCCTCCCCTCCCCCCCACTTCTGTTTCCCCAACAGGTGCAGGTACGGCGAGGGGGGTCTCTCCCCCGGCCGGATTGTCGGGGGCCACGACGACAGCAACATCCACCGAGGCACAGACAGGAGCGGCGAAGCAGGCTGAACATGTGGAGACGGGGGGATCTCGGGTCCCTGAAGAGGTTCCATCCGGCCCCGCCATCGCAGCAGTAGACGCGGGGGGTCCTCCGGGAACGGGTGAGACAGTTAATCCTTCTTCTGATAGCTCGTCTTCCAGCTCCTCTTCTGACACTAGGTCTTCCGGGTCCCCCAGGCGCCCGCGTAAGTTAGCTAGGCTCATTGCGCATCGCTTGCACAAGAAAGAGAGGAAGGCTAAGGGCGCAGCTGCGGCAGCCATGCCTGACCCTCCGCGTTTTACGGAAATGGTGCACTGCGCTAACACTGCGGTCACCAGGGGTTTACGTAAACGGATGAGGGAGAAGATTAAGAAAGGTAAATACGTCGACATGTTCACCCTTACGGATGACATGCGGAAGGCTTTCGATAAGGCCAAGAAGGTTGGTGGCATTGGCGAGAATGCATTTCGCAATTTTCACCAGTGGCTCTGGGGGTTTTTAGTGTTCACGGCGTGCTACGCCGAGACGAGGCCTAAGGAATATCACAACACGGTCAAGTATTTGTACCTGGTGCATGAAATGTACTTGACATCCAAGGGTTACGCGTGGAGGGATTACGATGAGAAATTCCGTCGTAACCAAGACGGTAACTTGACACTACCCTTGGGTTTCAAGGACGTGGAAGTTTGGTTAGAGGTCACTCATCAGAATAGGCCCCTTTATGAAGCCCAGGGCGGTAAGCCGGGTTTAAATGTCCGGCCGAGCCCGCCCACGGGGAATAAAGGGAAATGCTTTGCCTTCAACGAGGGCAAGTGTTCCCGGGGGGCTAACTGCCGTTTTCACAACTCCTGCAAGGCGTGCGGCGGGGGGCACCCGGCCAAAGATTGCCAGTCCCCTTCCGGGTCCAGGCCCTCTGATGCTGCCGAGGTGCCCGGAAGTGGAAAGTAAGGCGTTTTCCCCCATCAACGTCCCCGAATTGGCTAAATGGTTGGGCAGTTACCCCGACACTTCGGGATGGTTTTTGTTGTAAGGTTTTAGTAGCGGTTTCAGGCTTCCCATCCTGGATTCGGTCCTCGTGGTCTCCAGGCGCAATTTAAAATCCGCACGGGATTTCCCCTCCGTGGTTGCCCGTAAGGTTCGGGCGGAAATCGATTTGGGGCGCATGTGCGACCCTTTCCCGTCCCCTCCTCTGCCCCGGCTGTATATTTCACCATTAGGGGTGGTCCCCAAGAAAGCTCAGGGTAAATTCCGCCTCATCCAGCATTTGTCACACCCCCGTGGCGGCTCGGTCAACGACTCCATCCCGGAGGAAGCTTGCAGGGTGCGATATCAATCGTTTGATGAGGCCCTGCGGTTAGTCCAAAGGGCGGGTCCCGGCGCCCTCATGGCCAAGCTGGACATTGAGTCCGCTTTCCGCCTCCTGCCCATCCACCCCGACTCCATGCGTTTCCTTGGTTTCAGGTTAGGGGGTGGGTATTATGTAGACAGGTGCTTGCCCATGGGGTGTTCCATTTCTTGTGCCTATTTTGAGAAATTCAGCTCATTTTTGCATTGGTGCATAGTGTCGGCCTCGGGCCACCCGGGGGTCGCCCACTACCTAGACGATTTTCTCTTTGTGGGTCCAAGGGTGGGGTCGGCGTGCGGGGATGTACTGGGTTTAGCTCAGAGTTTATTCGGTCGCCTGGGTGTTCCTTTGGCCTCGGATAAGGCCCGAGGGGCCCACGGCATGTCTCAGTTACTTGGGCATTGAAATCGATTCGGAAGCCGGCTGTTGCCGGCTTCCGGCCGATAAGGTGCTCAAATTGTTGGGTCTCATAGAGCAGTGCCTCCTCTCGCGCAGGGTCAGACTACAACAGGTTCAGTCGTTGCTCGGGTCATTTAATTTTGCGTGCAGGATCATACCCATGGGCCGGGTTTTCTGCTGTAAACTTGAGAGATCCATAGCGGGGGTACGGAAACCTCACCATACGGTTTATATTTCGCGCGAGGTCAGGGAGGACTTGAGAACCTGGTCCACTTTCTTGGTTTCTTTAAACCGGGAGGTGTTGTGGCCAGCGAAACGCTGTTCCAACGCTGCGTTACAACTTTTCACCGACGCCGCTGGTAGTTCGGGCTATGGGGCTTTTTTTAAAACACAGTGGTGCGCCGCACCTTGGCCCACAGCATGGGTGACCCGAGGGTTTAGAAAAAACTTGCTCCTGCTGGAGTTATTCCCCTTGATAGTGGCGGTTGAGTTGTGGGCACCCAGCTTGTCGGATCGGAGTATTGTATTTCGCTGCGACAATCTGGGCGTCGTGCACGCCGTTAATAACCAGCACTCGTCCTCTCCTGAGGCTCTGCGCTTGTTGCGTTATCTTGTGCTCAAGTGCTTGAGGCATAACATTCATTTCACGGCTGCGCATGTCCCAGGGGTTGACAACAGAATTGCTGACGCACTGTCGCGTTTTGAGTTCGACAAGTTTAGGGAGCTGGTACCCGATTCGGAGGTTGGGGGTCTATTGGTGCAGCCCTTCCTGTGGAGAATCGTTGACTAAGGCCCTCCCCGGTGAGTGGGTCTTGCCCCTGCGGGCGGGATACCGTTTGGGTTTGGGCAACCGGTATTCAGTTGGCTAGGCTTGCGCCTAGTATAAGGAATGTCTGACGGTAAGGAATTTTCTTTTTGCAGCTACTTTGGACATCTCGGATCAGATTTGGCTCATTGGCCATTCTTTTATTTTTTGGGCGGAGAGGCATCCAATGGCAGGAAGAACGGACGAACTATTTGGGGACAAGGTAGTTAGATGGTTAGGAGTTAGAGGTTTACGTTGGATGGGTTTACTTCGCTTGCTGTTTCGCCATGAGCGGAGGTGGGGGTGGCCCGGCTGGGTTGTCATTCACCTCGGGGGGGATGATATGGGGAGGGTCAAAGGCATTGATCTCATCTTGAGTATTAAAGCGGACTTAGTGGCGTTACGGGCATCTTGGCCACGGGTGATAGTGGTGTGGTTCGACATAGTGCCCCGTTTCCATTGGCGGGGTGCCATTCTTTTCTCCGCTATAGAAAAAGCTAGGAAGAAAGTTAATTCCGCGGTGTCAGTATTCATGCAGGCGGTAGGAGGTTTAGTGGTTAGGCATCCGCTTTTGGTGCTGCACAATGTACAGTTTTATAGGGAAGACGGTGTTCACCTTTCCCCTGCGGGTATTGGTGTGTTCTTGGACAGTATTTTTAGACTACTGTCCGGTTGAATCTCTTCTCCTGTTGTTGGTGGATGGCGGTCTGCGTTTTTTTGTTAAAATCCTTGTTGTGGCGGAAAGTCGCTACCAGCCAGCGGTCAAATAGTTACATAAGTGGTCACTGTGGGGCACCCCCTTTTGAATGAACAGCGAGTATGCCCTCCCCTTGCGGGTGGACTACGGATGTTCCCGTGCGGGTTCGTCCACGGCTCTGCTAAAGTAAGGGGGGTGAGCCTGCGCAGTGCAGGTTATGTTAAGGAGGCGGTTGTGAGGCCCCTACTATTTTATGGTTTATTATAGTTGACTGGTGCTGGTGAGTTGGTAGCGCCTTTTTCTTGCCATCCTCCAATATTCTTAGTTTAAACGACAGGTCACCAAACAATAAATATCTGTTTGACCTTTTAAATCTAGCAGTTGGTGTCCGTGTGTTTATTTCTTAGTGATAAGCTAGCTAGTTATAAATGTTAAGTTCGTCGGAATAAAGTCATGGGTGATTTAGGCAGGCAGAGATCCGCATAGGCTCGAAGCCACATAAACTCCCTGAATTTTTCTGACATGTGTTGAGGATAGGCAGGGCTAGCCTTAGTGATTGACAGTGGTGGTCAGGTGACAGATGGGTGCCTATTAGGGATAGGTAGGAGGAGTATGCACAGGGGTATATAGTAGTGATGTGCACCGGAAATTTTTCGGGTTTTGTGTTTTGGTTTTGGGTTCGGTTCCGCGGCCGTGTTTTGGGTTCGACCGCGTTTTGGCAAAACCTCACCGAATTTTTTTTGTCGGATTCGGGTGTGTTTTGGATTCGGGTGTTTTTTTCAAAAAACCCTAAAAAACAGCTTAAATCATAGAATTTGGGGGTCATTTTGACACCAAAGTGTTATTAACCTCAAAAACCATAATTTACACTCATTTTCAACATTTCTGAATACCACACACCTCACAATATTATTTTTAGTCATAAAATTTGCACCTAGGTCGCTGGATGACTAAGCTAAGCGACCCTAGTGGCCGACACAAACACCGGGCCCATCTAGGAGTGGCACTGCAGTGTCACGCAGGATGTCCCTTCCAAAAAAACCTCCCCAAACAGCACATGACGCAAAGAAAAAAAGAGGCGCAATGAGGTAGCTGTGTGAGTAAGATAAGCGACCCTAGTGGCCGACACAAACACCGGGCCCATCTAGGAGTGGCACTGCAGTGTCACGCAGGATGTCCCTTCCAAAAAACCCTCCCCAAACAGCACATGACGCAAAGAAAAAAAGAGGCGCAATGAGGTAGCTGTGTGAGTAAGATAAGCGGCCCTAGTGGCCGACACAAACACCGGGCCCATCTAGGAGTGGCACTGTAGTGTCACGCAGGATGGCCCTTCCAAACCCCCCCCCCCCAAACAGCACATGACGCAGGGGGCGTGCAAATGGTGGAAGGCGCATGCTCTTCACGTCCAGTGTTGGGAAGGTCAGGCATCGCAACCAACACAATTGGACTCTCCTTGTGGATTTGGGATTTAGAAGAACGCACAGTTCTTTGCGGTGCTTTTGCCAGCTTGAGTCTTTTCAGTTTTCTAGCGAGAGGCTGAGTGCTTCCATCCTCATGTGAAGCTGAACCACTAGCCATGAACATAGGCCAGGGCCTCAGCCGTTCCTTGCCACTCCGTGTGGTAAATGGCATATTGGCAAGTTTACGCTTCTCCTCCGACAATTTTATTTTAGGTTTTGGAGTCCTTTTTTTACTGATATTTGGTGTTTTGGATTTGACATGCTCTGTACTATGACATTGGGCATCGGCCTTGGCAGACGACGTTGCTGGCATTTCATCGTCTCGGCCATGACTAGTGGCAGCAGCTTCAGCACGAGGTGGAAGTGGATCTTGATCTTTCCCTAATTTTGGAACCTCAACATTTTTGTTCTCCATATTTTAATAGGCACAACTAAAAGGCACCTCAGGTAAACAATGGAGATGGATGGATACTAGTATACTTATGGATGGACTGCCGAGTGCCGACACAGAGGTAGCTACAGCCGTGGACTACCGTACTGTGTCTGCTGCTAATATAGACTGGATGATAATGAGATGAAATAATATATATATGTATGTATATATAATATCACTAGTACTGCAGCCGGACAGGTAGATAATATATTTATTAGGTAATGATGACTGATGACGGACCTGCTGGACACTGTCAGCTCAGCAGCACCGCAGACTGCTACAGTAAGCTACTATACTATAATAGTATGTACAAAGAAGAAAGAAAAAAAAAAACACGGGTAGGTGGTATACAATTATGGATGGACTGCCGAGTGCCGACACAGAGGTAGCTACAGCCGTGGACTATCGTACTGTGTCTGCTGCTAATATAGACTGGATGATAATGAGATGAAATCAATATATATATGTATGTATATATAATATCACTAGTACTGCAGCCGGACAGGTAGATAATATATTTATTAGGTAATGATGACTGATGACGGACCTGCTGGACACTGTCAGCTCAGCAGCACCGCAGACTGCTACAGTAAGCTACTATACTATAGTAGTATGTACAAAGAAGAAAGAAAAAAAAAAACGACGGGTAGGTGGTATACAATTATGGATGGACTGCCGAGTGCCGACACAGAGGTAGCTACAGCCGTGGACTAACGTACTGTGTCTGCTGCTAATATAGACTGGATGATAATGAGATGAAATCAATATATATATGTATGTATATATAATATCACTAGTACTGCAGCCGGACAGGTAGATAATATATTTATTAGGTAATGATGACTGATGACGGACCTGCTGGACACTGTCAGCTCAGCAGCACCGCAGACTGCTACAGTAAGCTACTATACTATAGTAGTATGTACAAAGAAGAAAGAAAAGAAAAAAACCACGGGTAGGTGGTATACAATTATGGATGGACTGCCGAGTGCCGACACAGAGGTAGCTACAGCCGTGGACTAACGTACTGTGTCTGCTGCTAATATAGAGTCTAGACTGGATGATAAATTATTGATAATGAGATGAAATCAATATAATATCACTAGTACTGCAGCCGGACAGGTACTATATATATTTATTATGTAATGACTGATGACGGACCTGCTGGACACTGTCAGGTCAGCAGCACCGCAGACTGCTACAGTAAGCTACTATAGTAGTATGTATAAAGAAGAATGAAAAAAAAAAAAAACAAGGGTAGGTGGTATACAATATTATATATATATATATATATATATAATATATACAATTATATATATATATATATATATATATATATATATATATATATATATATATATATATATATTAAACTGGTGGTGATTGATTATTAAACTGGTGGTCAGGTCACGTTGCAACTTGCAACTAGTACTCCGAGTCCTAAGCAGACAATCACAAAATATATTATTATACTGGTGGTCAGTGTGGTCACAACAATGGCAGTGTGGCACTGACTCTGGCAGCAAAAGTGTGCACTGTACGTTATATGTACTCCTGAGTCCTGCTCTCAGACTCTAACTGCTCCCCACTGTCAGTGTCTCCCCCACAAGTCAGATAATTAATACAATACACAGTCACACTATCTAATCTATATCACTTCAGCAAGTAGTATAGTAGTATAGTAGTACTCCTCCTAATAGTAATAATGCTCCCCAAAATACTGTGTCTCTCTCGTCTCTACTGTGTCTCTCTCTTCTCTAAACGGAGAGGATGCCAGCCACGTCCTCTACCTATGACTCTCAATGCACGTGTGAAAATGGCGGCGACACGCGGCTCCTTATATAGAATCCGAGTCTCGCGAGAATCCGACAGCGGGATGATGACGTTCGGGCGCGCTCGGGTTAACCGAGCAAGGCGGGAAGATCCGAGTCGCTCGGACCCGTGAAGAAAAAACTGAAGTTCGGGCGGGTTCGGATTCAGAGGAACCGAACCCGCTCATCTCTAGTATATAGTTCAGGGTTTTGGCAGCCATCTTCCTCTTGCCAGTTTTTCTTGGATGCCCTCCCACCCTCCCTATAAGGTTGCTTGAGGCTCGCTTTTCGGGCCTCTAATTCCATTTCTCAGCAGGCTTTGATAGCCAGATGGGCGGAAAGTCGCTACCAGCCAGCGGTCAAAAGTTACATAAGTGGTCACTGTGGGGCACCCCCTTTTGAATGAACAGCGAGTATGCCCTCCCCTTGCGGGTGGACTACGGATGTTCCCGTGCAGGTTCGTCCACGGCTCTGCTAAAGTAAGGGGGGTGAGCCTGCGCAGTGCAGGTTATGTTAAGGAGGCGGTTGTGAGGCCCCTCCTATTTTATGGTTTATTATAGTTGACTGGTGCTGGTGAGTTGGTAGCGCCTTTTTCTTGCCATCCTCCAATATTCTTAGTTTAAACGACAGGTCACCAAACAATAAATATCTGTTTGACCTTTTAAATCTAGCAGTTGGTGTCCGTGTGTTTATTTCTTAGTGATAAGCTAGCTAGTTATAAATGTTAAGTTCGTCGGAATAAAGTCATGGGTGATTTATAGGCAATTAGCAATACACCCCCAATAAAGGAGTTGTTCTGCAGTTGGTGACCACAGACCACTTCTCATCTCCTATGCTTTCTGGCTGATGTTTTGGTCACTTTTGAAAGCTGGTGGTGCTTTCACTCTAGTGGTAGCATGAGACGGAGTCCACAACCCACACAAGTGGCTCAGGTAGTGTAGCTCATCCAGGATGGCACATCAATGCGAGCTGTGGTAAGAAGGTTTGCTGTGTCTGTCAGCGTAGTGTCCAGTGCATGGAGGCGCTACCAGGAGACAGGCCAGTACATCAGGAGATGTGGAGGAGGCTGTAGGAGGGCAACAACCCAGCAGCAGGACCGCTACCTCCGCCTTTGTGCAAGGATTAACAGGAGGAGCACTGCCAGAGCCCTGCAAAATGACCTCTAGCAAGCCACAAATGTGCATGTGTCTACTCAAACAATCAGAAACAGACTCCATGAGGGTGGTATGAGGGCCTGACGTCCACAGGTGGGGGTTGTGCTTACAGCCCAACACCGTGCAGGACGTTTGGCATTTGCCAGAGAACACCAAGATTGGCAATTTCACCACTGACACCCTGTGCTCTTCACAGATGAAAGCAGATTCTCACTGAGCACATGTGACAGATGTGACAGAGAACGTTATGCTGCCTGCAACATCCTCCAGCATGACCAGTTTGGCAGTGGGTCAGTAATGGTGCGGGGTGGAATTTCTTTGGGGGGCCGCACAGCCCTCCATGTGCTTGCCAGAGGTAGCCTGACTGCCATTAGGTACCGAGATGAGATACTCAGACCCCTTGTGAGACCATATGCTGGTGCGGTTGGCCCTGGGTTCCTCCTGATGCAAGACAATGCTAGACCTCATGTGGCTGGAGTGTGTCAGCAGTTCCTGCAAGACGAAGGCATTGATGCTATGGACTGGCCCACCCGTTCCCCAGACCCGAATCCAATTGAGCACATCTGGGACAACATGTCTCGCTCCAACCACCACAGACTGTCCAGGAGTTGACGGATGCTTTAGTCCAGGTCTGGGAGGAGATCCCTCAGGAGACCATCCGCCACCTTATCAGGAGCATGCCCAAGCATTGTAGGGAGGTCATGCAGGCAAGTGGAGGCCACACACACTACTGAGCCTTATTTTGACTTGTTTTAAGGATATTACATCAAAGTTGGATCAGCATGTAGTGTGTTTTTCCACTTTAATTTTGAGTGTGACTCCAAATCCAGACCTCCATGGGTTAATAAATTTGATTTCCATTGATCATTTTTGTGTGATTTTGTTGTCAGCACATTCAACTATGTAAAGAACAAAGTATTTAATAAGAATATTTAATCCATTCAGATCTAGGATGTTTTATTTTAGTGTTCCCTTTTTTTGATATATATAATATTAAAAGTGCATAAAAGCCCCGTAGGGCGTGCTTTATTTGTGACGTTTCGGGGATAACTTCCCCTTCTTCAGAAGGGGAAGTTATCCCCGAAATGTCACAAATAAAGCACGCCCTACGGGGCTTTTATGCACTTTTAACCTACGGCTTGTAAAGTCTCTGAGTGACGCCTAATACTTGGTGAATATGCACATCTGGGGTATTGCCCCCTAAGGAAGGCACTGGAGCTGGTAAAGTGTGGCCAGGAGTGCCGGAGGACTTGGACTGGCATATATATATAATATTATATATAGAATTTTATCTAACAATGCACCAGATATTAATAAATGACAATTACGAGTGCTTAAACACGTCACAATCAAGTTAAAGTAATAATAATAATAATAATAATAATTATTATTATTATTTTATTTTCTCTATGAGATATGATACTAGACAAAAGCTCCATGTAATAATAATAACGTTTATAACACATAAAAAAGATGCGTTAAATAAAATAAAAAAAAGAAATAAAAAAATTAAACTTAAAAATAGACATATGTATCCTCATATTAAAATATGTTATTTTATAATTCGTAGATCGGTTTTATAAACATAATAACAGTACCTAACATACAGTAACAAGGTGTTATAATGCTGATACAGCTTATAATGTATAAAAATTGTGTCATAATA
This sequence comes from Pseudophryne corroboree, assembly GCF_028390025.1. Classification (NCBI taxonomy): domain Eukaryota; kingdom Metazoa; phylum Chordata; class Amphibia; order Anura; family Myobatrachidae; genus Pseudophryne; species Pseudophryne corroboree. The sequence continues at coordinate 56,212,974 of NC_086446.1, read as the reverse complement.
ACAACGCTTAAAATACATAAAAACGATGTGTTAAATAAATAAAAAACAACTTTTAAAACCATTATCTAATATTAATTAAAAACTTATTAAACAAAGCAATGACATAATTAATTATACTACCATGCAAAGATAATAATAATGATTATTATATTATTGATTTCATTTACCGCAACATTGTGTGTGTATAGCAATGTGGCTTCAGTTGAAATTCTGTCTCAGAGCTGTGCCCCATTCTTAAAGCCCTGGCTATGAGCCAACTAGCCACCACCATTCTGTGATATGACCGCCCACATTTCCAGGATACAGGGCGGGGATTTTAAGCATATACATTTTGGGCATAAATTATTAAGTATGATATCTACTTTCAGTTACAATGAATATATAATTTCTTAGCGACATCATAACGGGCTTGTTTCATGCATCAGACACTTATAATTTACCATATCATTTGCGCAAATTGTGTCAATTTTGAGTCAAAACATAGACCAGTAGATGGTGCTCATGTTCTTTGTAGAGCTAAGGACTTTGCAGTACATTGTATACTTGAGAATCATATAGTGGCTGAAAACAGATCTACATCAATCCCTAATATATTGGGTATACCTTATTCTGACAATTTACCTTTTGAGGTTCAAAAAATGTTGCTAATCAGAATGGTTGAAGTAACTGAAAAAGATATGCCATCTTTGTCTTAATTATGATATCAAACTTGGTGCTTAAAGTCCTTATCTGAAGCAACACAGGTCTTGTAAGCTGTTTTTGTTAGATCAGACATGGCTAATACATTTTTTTTAAAATAAACAAAAAATAAAAAAACAAATAAACAAATGTTTGAAGCGAAAGGTAGTTTATATATATATATATATATATATATATAAATATATATATGCCAAACAGAAAACCCAGCACTCTCCTAAGCAGCTTCAATCACCTTAATGCTTTAATGTTACATCTAAATAAACAATGGGGTTTTGGTTTATGAATTGTACAATGCATCTAAGCTTGCGGCCCACTCCACAGGACCCCATTTCACCGCAAGTCCTACTCTACCACAAATTTTCACATAGATTTTATAGAAACCTGGCAACTGCTGTCTCATAGAGGAAAATGTGCTTTTCTGGTTTAGAGCTTACCTGCCACACTTATGGCTTTTGAAAGGTAAGACAGTCACCAACACAACACAACTACACAAGTGTGCTTACCTGGTTTACAGCTCACCTGCCAACAGACTACTGGCTTTCAAAGTGAGACAGTCACCAACACACCTACATAGCAGCTGATCCAGGTTAAAGGTAAATGAGCTTAGGGGTGCATGAGAGAGAGATATGGTCACAAATGGGCCAATTAAAAATTAACCCTGTTATACAAACAAACACGAGGAACCACTGCACTCACCATTCCCAGGGGTTGGGGTGCGGTGGACTGTGACCACCAAACTCAAATATACCAAACAGAAAACCCAGCACTCTCCTAAGCAGCTTCATTCACCTTAATGCTTTAATGTTACATCTAAATAAACCAGGTAAGCACACTTGTGTAGTTGTGTTATTTGTGTTGGTGACTGTCTTACCTTTCAAAAGCCATAAGTGTGGCAGGTAAGCTCTAAACTAGAAAAGCACATTTTCCTCTATGAGACAGCAGTTGACAGGTTTCTATAAAATCTATGTGAAAGTTTGTGAAAGAGTAGGACTTGCGGTGAAATGGGGTCCCATGGAGTGGGCAACAAGCTTACATGCATTGTACAATTCATAAACCAAAACCCCATTGTGTATTTAGATGTAACATTAAAACATTAAGGTGAATGAAGCTGCTTAGGAGAGTGCTGGGTTTTCTGTTTGTTATATTTGAGTTCGGTGGTCACAGCCCACCGCACCCCAACCCCTGGGAATGGTGAGTGCAGTGGTTCCTCGTGTTTGTTTATATATATATATATATATATATATATAATTTTTATAAGTTTTCATTCTGGTTTCTTTTAGTAATAATGTGTAACAGATCTGATGTTAAAATCACCAACTTTGATGCAAAACATAGACCAGTAGATGGTGCTCATGTTCCTTGCAGAGAGATACAGAGTGCAAACACGCTATATACTTTAATGATAACCAGTTGCTTTTGTTATTTTGCCTGCTATTAACAAGCATGGTGACGGACAGACTGTAGTGGATACTCACACCACCGGACCCCTATTGGACATAGGTCATGCTATAATTGTGCCAGGCTGTGCACTGCCAACATTAATTATGGTGTTTTTTTATTTGATGAGTGCTACTGAGTACATCTAAAACTTTTGTCATTTGCTCTGTCTTCATTAATCACACATGGACCTGGTAATTAAAATCAACACTCTTTTTGCAGGATATCGAATGCCCTTATATCGTTCCATATGTAAGCTGGTCTGAAATATTAGCTGTTGGAAATGTCAGACTAACTACATTTGTGTTACTTTAAATCTTTTAATTGTGTCATAATGTGTATCAGTGCTGATGTTGAAATTAACAGTGATGTATTTAACAGAAAAACTTGCTGATTATCTGCCATGGTGCTATGTTACAATTTCAAAGTAATTATCTTTTGATACAGATTTATATCAAGCTCTATAAACTTGATATCAACTTGATATCAAGCTGTATCAAAATTAAAATGTTATCGAATGGGGGCGTGTCACCTGTCACCTGTTAAAATAAACGGCCAACCAATTCCAAATGCGCAGGGGTATTGCGACAGTTTACCGGTCGGTAGCATATCGCACAATAATGTCCCTTTAAAAAATAGCCGTGTCATTGGATCTGCGTACAGTATGCAGTTTATCTGCAGTGTGTTCATCTTGCTGTTGCGTAATGATGTTTGTTAAAATATGCAATAAATATGTTAAAATATGTGATAAATATTACAATTATTTATTCAATTTATAGATAATCACACAGCACATCAAGCCTTTGATTAATTTTGGTGATGTTATCAAATAATGAATATATAATCACATTGACTGTCCAGTCTAACGCTTCAGCAGAGCGGAATTCAGCACGTAGATTCCCCGTTCTGATCAGCAAGAGGTGCTCAGCGCATTCCTGTTCAGGCGAAAGATCAAAAGCGAATAGCGTGTAACCGTTGAAGTACTCTTCACGGTCAATTAGTATACCTGAATCTTATTTGTGATCTGTATGAGTGACATGTACTCGCAAACCGCATAACCGTGTTCAAAGTCGGGTTGAACCGGCTTGGCTGGGCGTGGGGTTCCATTCAGGTAGAGGGATGCAAAGTTTACATTTTTATGTTCAAAACATAGAGGGTTCTTGTCATAGGCTCCTGAAAATGCTTTGTTGTCTACAAACGCAGCTATTACAGTTTTTGGTACTTGGCCTAAAAACAAATTTTCTAAATTAAATACTCTACTCCCCGCAGTACGCATTATATTTTCATACCAACATGATCAATCGTCTATTTTGCATTGCCGTTTAACAGCGCCTGAGCGTGTCTAATCCGGATGGCTGGTGAGACTTGAACTCTTTTCACAAACAGGGATGCCGCGACTTTGTGAATTTTAAAGGGGTCCGGTTCCGTCGACATTAAGCAGAATGAGTCTTTGTTTCTGGTGAGTTTATCTTCAAGTCAACAGCGTTTAAGATTAGCTTATGTTGATGGAAAAGGTTGCAGTGTAGTGGGCCAAGTAATTCCACTGTTCGACTTTGCGCCATTGCATTTGCTCTTTTTATAAATCCGGTGTTTAGCCCATCCAGCGCCCTGGTGTTGTGTTCTCCAGACACATCTTTGTAAAACAATCCTGTTGTGTTTTGTTGATAATGCATCTGAGCTATAATTCAATATGGTTTCTATGGAGGCTCTATAAGCGTAAAGATTATTGGATTGTGATGAGACAATTACCCAAAGAAACATCAACTTGGTTGAAAAAAGCCGCTATGGAGTAATTAATTAGGGTGGCCCGTGCCTCATGTGGATTGGTATCGGACCGTACTATCCTACAGGTCACGTACAGCAATGTGTTGTTCAGATCCAGGGCTGGCTCCAGGCCTACTAGCACCCTGAGCGAAAACATGTAATAGCGCCCCCCCCCCCAAGCGCGCGCGTCCCAGGAAAGTGGGCGTGGCCTCTTGGGAAGTGGGCGTGTCCTCATAACACCATATTATTAGACTATAAATAAATATGTTTTCTCTAACGTCCTAAGTGGATGCTGGGGACTCTGTAAGGACCATGGGGAATAGCGGGCTCCGCAGGAGACTGGGCACAACTAAGAAAGATTTAGGACTAACTGGTGTGCACTGGCTCCTCCCTCTATGCCCCTCTTCCAGACCTCAGTTAGAATTTTGTGTCCGGCCGAGCTGGATGCACACTAGGGGCTCTCCTGAGCTCCTAGAAAAGACGCAGTCTTATACATGAGAGATGCACAGAGGGATATTTGCCGGCTGGTATCTAGAATAAATGCAATGTCCATTTCTGCCAGGAGGGTATTGTGGACCCGGCAATGGACAGGTGATGCCGACTCTAAAAGGAACATGGAGGTTTTGCCTTACAAAGGTAAGGAATTGTTTGGGGAAGGTCTCTCGGACCTTGTTTCCACAGCAACAGCTGGGAAGTCGACATTTTTACCCCATGTTCCCTCACAGCCAAAGAAAGCACCTTATTATCAGGTGCAGTCCTTTCAGCCCCAGAAAGGCAAGCGGGCTAAAGGCGCATCCTTTCTGCCCAGAGGCAGAGGTAGAGGGAAAAAGCTGCACCATACAGCCAGTTCCCAAGAACAAAAGTTCTCTCCCGCTTCCTCTAAGTCCACCGCATGACGCTGGGGCTCCACAGGCGGAGCCAGGTACGGTGGGGGCCCGTCTCTGGAATTTCAGCGACCAGTGGGCTCGCTCACAGGTGGATCCCTGGATTCTACAAGTGGTATCTCAGGGCTACAAGCTGGAATTCGAGACGTCTCCCCCTCGCCGTTTCCTCAAATCAGCTTTGCCAACAACTCCCCCAGACAGGGAGGCAGTGCTGGAGGCGATTCACAAGCTGTACTCTCAGCAGGTGATAGTCAAGGTACCCCTCCTTCAACAAGGACGGGGTTACTATTCCACAATGTTTGTGGTACCGAAACCGGACGGTTCGGTGAGACCCATTTTAAATCTGAAATCCTTGAACACTTATATAAGAAGGTTCAAGTTCAAAATGGAATCGCTCAGGGCGGTTATTGCAAGCCTGGACGAAGGGGATTACATGGTATCACTGGACATCAAGGATGCTTACCTACATGTCCCCATTTACCCTCCTCACCAGGAGTACCTCAGATTTGTGGTACAGGACTGTCATTACCAATTCCAGACGTTGCCGTTTGGTCTGTCCACGGCACCGAGGGTATTTACCAAGGTAATGGCCGAAATGATGATACTCCTTCGGAAAAAGGGAGTTATAATTATCCCGTACTTGGACGATCTCCTTATAAAGGCGAGGTCCAGGGAGCAGTTGTTGGTCGGAGTGGCACTATCTCGGGAAGTGCTACAACAGCACGGCTGGATTCTGAATATTCCAAAGTCGCAGCTGATTCCTACGACACGTCTACTGTTCCTGGGGATGGTTCTGGACACAGAACAGAAAAAAGTGTTTCTTCCAGAGGAGAAGGCCAAGGAGTTGTCATCTCTAGTCAGGGACCTCCTAATACCAAAACAGGTGTTGGTGCATCACTGCACGCGAGTCCTGGGAAAGATGGTAGCTTCTTACGAAGCAATTCCATTCGGCAGGTTCCATGCACGGATCTATCAGGCAAGACCCCTGCTTCAACACCATCCGGTGCTGATTCAGTCAGACAACATCACAGCGGTCGCCCATGTAAACCGATAGGGCGGCACAAGAAGCAGGATGGCGATGGCAGAAGCCACAAGGATTCTCCGATGGGCGGAAAATAACGTATTAGCACTGTCAGCAGTGTTCATTCCGGGAGTGGACAACTGGGAAGCAGACTTCCTCAGCCGACACGACCTCCACCCGGGAGAGTGGGGACTTCATCCAGAAGTCTTCAAAATGCTGGTAAACCGTTGGGAAAGACCACAGGTGGACATGATGGCGTCCCACCTCAACAAAAAGTTAAAAAGATATTGCGCCAGGTCAAGGGACCCTCAGGCGATAGCTGTGGACGCTCTAGTGACACCATGGGTGTACCAGTCAGTTTATGTGTTCCCTCCTCTACCTCTCATACCCAAGGTACGGAGAATAATAAGAAGGAGAGGAGTAAGAACTATACTCGTGGTTCCAGATTGGCCAAGAAGAGCCTGGTACCCAGAACTTCAAGAAATGATATCAGAGGACCCATGGCCTTTGCTGCTCAGACAGGACCTGCTGCTGCAGGGGCCCTGTCTGTTCCAAGACTTACCGCGACTGCGTTTGACGGCATGGCGGTTGAACACCGGATCCTAAAAGAAAAAGTCATTCCGGAGGAAGTCATTCCTACACTGATTAAAGGTAGGAAAGATGTGACCGCAAAACATTATCACCGCATATGGCGAAAATATGGAAGGCCCCAATGGAGGAATTTCAGCTGGGTCGATTTCTGCACTTCCTACAGTCAGGGGTGACTATGGTCCTAAAATTGGGTTCCATTAAGGTCCAGATTTCGGCTCTGTCAATTTTCTTCCAAAAAGAACTAGCTTCGTTGCCGGAAGTTCAGACTTTTGTGAAGGGAGTGCTGCATATTCAGCCCCCTTTTGTGCCCCCAGTGGCACCTTGGGATCTCAACGTGGTGTTGGATTTCTTAAAGTCGCATTGGTTTGAGCCACTTAAAACCGTGGAGCTAAAGTACCTCACGTGGAAAGTGGTCATGCTGTTGGCCTTGGCGTCGGCCAGGCGTGTATCAGAATTGGCGGCCTTGTCATATAAAAGCCCTTATCTGAATTTTCATGTGGATAGGGCAGAATTGAGGACTCGTTCCCAATTCCTTCCTAAGGTGGTATCAGCTTTTCATGTGAACCAACCTATTGTGGTGCCTGTGGCTACTAGGGACTTGGAGGATTCCAAGTTGCTGGACGTAGTCCGGGCCCTGAAAATATATGTGTCCAGGACGGCTGGAGTCAGGAAAACTGACTCGCTCTTTATCCTGTATGCACCCAACAAGCTGGGTGCTTCTGCTTCAAAGCAGACTATTGCTCGCTGGATCTGTAGCACAATTCAGCCTGCGCATTCTGCGGCTGGACTGCCGCATCCTAAATCGGTAAAAGCCCATTCCACGAGGAAAGTGGGCTCATCTTGGGCGGCTGCCCGAGGGGTCTCGGCTTTACAACTTTGCCGAGCTGCTACTTGGTCAGGTTCAAACACATTTGCAAAATTTTACAAGTTTGATACCCTGGCTGAGGAGAACCTTGAGTTTGCTCATTCGGTGCTGCATAGTCATCCGCACTCTCCCGCACGTTTGGAAGCTTTGGTATAATCCCCATGGTCCTTACGGAGTCCCCAGCATCCACTTAGGACGTTAGAGAAAATAAGATTTTACTCACCGGTAAATCTATTTCTCGTAGCCCGTAGTGGATGCTGGGCGCCCATCCCAAGTGCATATTGTCTGCAATACTTGTATATAGTTATTGCCTAAAGGGTTATTGATGAGCCATCTGTTCGAGAGGCTCAGTTGTTGTTCATACTGTTAACTGGGTATAGTATCACGAGTTGTATGGTGTGATTGGTGTGGCTGGTATGAGTCTTACCCAGGATTTAAAATCCTTTCCTTATTGTGTCAGCTCTTCCGGGCACAGTTTCCTAACTGAGGTCTGGAGGAGGGGCATAGAGGGAGGAGCCAGTGCACACCAGGTAGTCCCAAATCTTTCTTAGTTGTGCCCAGTCTCCTGCGGAGCCCGCTATTCCCCATGGTCCTTACGGAGTCCCCAGCATCCACTACGGACTACGAGAAATAGATTTACCGGTGAGTAAAATCTTATTTTCACACCCCCTCTACGCACACAATTAGCAGCCTTACACATAACAGCCACAGTAGTGTTCCTTGCACACAATGTCTCCAGTATAGTGTCAGATACACATAAGGTCTCCAGTATAGTGCCAGATACACAATGTTCAGTGCCAGATAGACATGATATGCTCCCCAGCAGTGCCAGCTACACACAATATGCCCCCGAGCAGTGCCAGCTACACGATAGTGTTCACTTTTTAGGGCAGGGAGGGCACATTTTTAAGTTAGGAGGGCAAAATGATGTACATACTGTAAGGCTTGTTGCTCATCTATCTACACGAAAAAGCATGGACAGTGCGCGCCGAAGGCGCGCCGCAAAAATATAGGGGCGTTGCTTCGTGGGGAAGGTGCGTGGCCACATAATAGTGGCAATTCGCATTACACCACACAGTAGTGCAGTTAATACACACTGCACCAGGTAGAACCTCCTAGACACTTTGCGCCAGGCAGAGCACGTTAGACACTTTGCGCCAGGCAGAGCACGTTAGACACATAGCCTAGCCACAGACGCCTAGCGGGAACACTACATGATATGCTCCCCAGCCGTGCCAGCTACACATGACATGCCCCCCAGCAGTGCCAGATACATAAATGGCCACACAGTGCCAAATATGTAGATACAGAAAAGCCCCCACAGTGCCAGATAAATGCCCCCACAGTGCCAGATAAATGCCCCCACAGTGCCAGATACAGAAAAGCCCCCACAGTGCCAGATACAGAAAAGCCCCCACAGTTCTAGATAAATGCCCCCACAGTGCCAGATAAATGCCCCCACAGTGCTACATAAATGCCCCCACAGTGCCAGATATGACCCCACAGTGCTACATAAATGCCCCCAGTGCCAGATAAATGCCCCCACAGTGCCAGATAAATGTCCCCCCAGTGCCAGATAACAGCCCCCCAGTGCCAGATAAATGCCCCCAGTGCCAGATAAATGCCCCCACAGTGCCAGAAATGCCCCCACTGTGCCAGAAATGCCCCCAGTGTGCTAAATACATAAATGCCCCCACAGAGCCAGATATGCCCCCACAGAGCCAGATATGCCCCCACAGAGCAAGAAATGTACCAGAAATGCCCCCAGTGTGCCAGATAAATGCCCCCGATGTGCCAGATAAATGCCCCCAGTGTGCCAGATATGCCCCCACAGAGCCAGAAATGCCCCCACAGAGCCAGAAATGCCCCCACAGTGCCAGATATGCCCCCCACAGTGCCAGAAATGCCCCCAGTGTGCCAGAAATGCCCCCACAGTGCCAGATATGCCTCCACAGTGCCAGATAAATACCCCCACAGTGCCAGATATGCCCCCACAGAGCCAGAAATGCCCCCACAGAGCCAGAAATGCCCCCACAGAGCCAGAAATGCCCCCACAGTGCCAGATATGCCCACAGTGTGCCAGAAATGCCTCCAGTGTGCCAGAAATGCCCCCACAGTGCCAGATATGCCCCCACAGTGCCAGATATATGCCCCCACAGTGCCAGATAAATGCCCCCGGTGTGCCAGATAAATGCCCCCAGTGTGCCAGATAAATGCCCCCAGTGTGCCAGATATGCCCCCGCAGTGCCAGATATGCCCTTACAGAGCCAGATATGCCCCCACAGTGCCATAAATGCCCCCCACAGTGCCAGATATGCCCCCAGTGTGCCAGATCTGCCCCCAGTGTGCCACAAATGCCCCCACTGTGCCAGAAATACCCCCAGTGTACCAAAAATGCCCCCACGGTGCCAGATATGCCCCCATAGTGCCAGATAAATGCACCCACAGTGCCAGATAAATGCCCCCACAGTGCCATCCATAAATGTGCCCCCCCAATACCTGCGGCGCTGAGAGGGGGAGGAGTACTGCTGTCTGAGTGCGGGAGTGTGGCCGGGCGAGTGCGAGTCCGGGTCCAGGTGCGGGCGGACACTTGTGTGCACTATGCACGCTGCGCGGTGCCGGCATCCGACGTTGGACACCGGCGCCGCGCGCATAGCGCACACACGGCCGAGCCAATGCTGCACAGGGCCGGCTCCAGCTTCGAATATGGCGGCGCCCATTAAGGGTGGCGCCCTGCGCGGCCGCTCTATTCGAACATGCCTAGAGCCGGCCCTGTTCAGATCGTAGTAGTACTCACCGCTGGCCGCTATATAGAATTCTTGCGGTGCTGTCTCGGATAATGCGGCTAAAGGTTGAACTTCGACATATAGACTCTTCTCTATGCTGGTTTGCGTCGGGGGCACATCAAAAAGATCAAGCTCAGATATTGCGCATTCCATGGATCGTTGTGTATGAAAGACATGCTTAAAAAATATCACCAGCCCTCCGATTCAGATTTTTTTATTTAAGTTGCGCCCTCCCCATTTTTTGTTTAAAAGGGGCATGCACCAAGGCGGAAGTTGTGTTGAACGCTTTCGTTTTCTTTTAGCCGCCACTTTCCGCGTATAAATTAAGCTGGAGCTATCTTGCTTCGCTTGATTCGCCTCGTGTAATTTATTCACAATGGCCATTGTAGCTTGTCCAATGACGTCTTTTGCGATATTGCGTGCTGCCTTCTTCACGTGGGGTTTTGCTAACTCCAGGCCTCTTCGGAAAAGTGGCACCGCTTTTCTGATCAGACTTCAAAAAATGCAGCCTAAACCGCAACCGTACATGTATGCGCTGCCTTGAAAGCCTGGTAATCCATTACTGGCTTGAGCTTTATAATATTGCGCATAGAGAACAGGATCACCATAATTTTTAATGGCGACCATGGTGTTTAATAAAATTTGGTTTTGCATCGTCTGAAGTGTAGTTTCACATTTGCTTTCCCAAACTTAAATGCGATGTTCTTGTTCTGGTCTTTCTTTATTTCTATGGCTATCGTGTCAAAATGTGTTTTGCCCAGTGGTACGTAATCAAGTTTCTCGTATCGTATAGTGACCATCTCATTATTATGACCCTTTATTTCAACAGTCCACAGCAGCGGTACATAACTGTCACCAACCCTCTGGTGTTCGATTATGTCTGTGCACACGTACAACGTATATTGTCCTCCGTTGATGTCTGCGCACGGCTTTAAAAAATTAGTTTTAGGTTGTAAACCCAGAATTCTCGTCAGCTTAGCGTCGGCTGTGAGCTGATACAGTGACTTATTCTTGAAGGATATGTCGTGTTCAAGCTGATCGTACCATAGTTTTAACCCACCATCCAGTTTATGCCAATCAATTTCGGCATTGAATGCATCGAGTAGTGCGTCAATTGTTTCATAAAAACCTGGTTTAATGCACACCCTCATGACTTCCGCGTTCAAGCCAGGCCACCTTGTTATTTTCAACACACAATCGCGTATATCGATCGTATTCCATGTGTGTGGATATTGTATTTCTGTATGTGCGACTTCCCATTCACCGTTTAAGTCTACCGGCTTAGCCAACTTTGTCGTATAGTTAGAAATCCTATTTTGAGGAAATGTAGCGGCTGAGGCTTTACTCTGCAATGTTATGTAGAACGATTTATCATCCATTGTCCTCTTTGTTTTTATATCTTTTATCTCTGATTCTGCCACCCAACTGTTACATTTTGCGGGGTATCCACGCCACTTGACTAGCGCGTATTTCCGTCCTCTGACCATCTTATTTTTTAAAATCTTTTCCACTTTGTAAATCCTGTTACAGTTTTTTGGTATGCTTTGAGGCTCTTTGGGATAAAAACTGCCTGTAATAGTCTCACTGTAGAGATCCACCAATGTGTAAAGCGGCTTAAGCCCTTTCGTGCTCACGCCTTGTATTACAAATATTTCCTCAGAAATGGTCTGTTTGTAGCCTTTCTGAAATATGTCCTTGTATTTGGAAATATGTATGTGGTCTCCAATTCCTAAACAAACAGGTATTTTCTTACTTCTAAAGTAATCACCGTAGGTTGTCTTGAAGCCACTCAAAGCGTTAGAGTCATTCACATCATATGGAGCGCACTTAATCGTTCTATGGTGTTAATATAACTGCGTATGATATATTGTAACATGTCTATATATCTGTAGGTATTTTTTGCCGTGAAATAGCGCCACATTCATGTTTTTAGAGTCCTATTGAAACACTCTATAACAGCTTCTTTCACATCGTTATTGGTTGTGAAATGACATTTTTCTAATACCTTTTTTGGACCTTGTTAAGAACTCTTTACCATTATCGGTTTGTAGCTTCTTCGGCACGTCCCACTGCTGGAATATTTTTTCAAGAGCGTTAGCGACTGATGTGGCATTCTTATCGGTCAGACATTCGGGCTTTTCAATACTTACTGAATATATTGATGACGGTTAATATATATTTAATACCGTCATTGTACTTTGACAGATCTATGAGCGATACCAATTCGAATTGTCACTGTTGATTTATACCCAATATGCAAATCATGTTCCTTTTAAAGTTTTTTCTTGACGGCTTGTGCAACGTGTATGCATCTTGTTCTTGTAACCACTTTCTTACGTTGGATTTTTTTACATGTATTTTTAACCGATTCATAATATTTATCAATACCGCAAAAACTACCCGGTTTTAATACGGTGTAATATGCTTCTTTCATCCGATTGTTTTGACGCTCTGCGTTGCGTTACATTATTTTCAAAGCAATTATTTTTTGATAGTTTGATATCAAGCTCTATAAACTTTATATCAACTTGATATCAAGCTCTATCAAAATGTTATCTAATGGGGCGTCACCTGTCAAAACCAATTAACCTGATAGAAAGCTGTAGTATATCTACTCAGGTTTAGAGAGAGTTAGATTTGGGTGGGGTGTGTTTAATCTGCAATCTAAATTGCAGTGTAAAAATAAAGCAGCCAGTATTTACTCTGAACAGAAACAAAATAACCCACCCAAAACTAACTCTCTCTGCAAATGTTATATATGCCTCCCCTGCAGTGCACATGGTTTTGCCCAACTTCTAACAAATTTGCAGCAGCGATCAGGTCTGAATTAGGCCCCAAGTACAGGTTCAAGCATTTTATGTATATGCATATACATCCCTGCTTATGGGTGGCACCCATTATACTGACTGTCGGGATTCCGGCACTCTGCATACCGGCGCCAGAATCCAAACCACTGGTATACCGACAACTATTCTCCTCTTGGGGTGTCCACAACACCCCTGGATGAAGAATAAATATCATGGCACACGTAGCACGCCACCGTACCCGCAAGGGGCTCTTTTGCACTCACCCCACTGCCAGCATTCTGGCTGTTGGGAAACCAGCACCGGCATGCTGGGGTCCGGTTTCCTGACTGCCGGAAAAACATAGTAGACCCCTGCTTACATTGGGATCCTAAATTCTGGAGCCCTGAAACTATCTTCCAGGAACATTGCTACCGTGAACTGTGTTAGAATTATATTATACAGTACTTACTGCATGCATATTGATTTTTGCTAATACGTTAGAAAATGGTCTCTTTATTGCAAAGAGTCATTGAAAGTGCTTTATATCATGAACAGTTGAGAATATTTAAAGGTATCTGATGCAATCACAGATATTAGTAGGAAGTGTTTTGTGATGTATATTTAAAGACGATTTATGTAGTCAGAATATTGTTGAAGTGGTTACTGTTGATCTTGACTAATTTGCATAGCAGGTGTCTGTATTGCCTGATATTGTGGTGGACCCATCTTGCGGACAGTGTTTCCGTTGCTTAGCCTTAACCTCACTAGTTTAATAAAACAACCTCACTGAGGTTTTGCACAACATCCCAGAGACTGGTCAAGTACTGTCTCTCCGCCATCGCCCGTGAACCTGTAGCAGAAGCAACTCGGCTGAAGAATTTACTGAGGTTAGAGAAATTTGCATATACTGTGAATTATCCCTACCAGAGTATTACACAATTAAAATTACATTTGTCTTGTGTCTGTGCCTTGTGCGGCATATTGATTGTACTGAGAGAACAGATATATAAATAATAAGACACTTACGTAAGATCTTGGAGGGTACAGGCCGGGTGTCTCAGTCCCTCACATAGAAGGTTGATTCCAGAGTCCCCCAGATCATTACATGACAGGTCCAGTCTGGTCAGAGAGCGGTTTGTAGTAATAACAGAGCAGAGATCATCACAGCAGGAGGAGGTCAGATCACAGCTACATAACCTGATGAGGGATGAAAGATCTACATTAGGTAATGTCTTATCATTTTCAATATCACACCTATGGCTGTGTGCTGTGTATATCAGCTTTTGAGAGTATGTCAGTTATTAGGCTGTAGCTGGTATGTCATTGAAAAATGTTTCATTTACAGATTATAGGTAAAAGTAGGTGGATATGTATCTGGGTAACGTATTGGAGTATTGATCAGTAAAAGATCAGATGGACTCAGATATACATCACAAATAGCTAAGTATAAAATCTTATGAACTATGGCACTTTTCCTATTGTTCACTATCGAATAATGGGGGTCATTCAGAGTTGTTCGCTCGCTAACTGTTTTTAGCAGCCGTGCAAACGCTATGCCGCCTCCCACTGGGAGTGTATTTTAGCTCAGCAGAAGTACGAACGAAAGGATAGCAAAGCGGCTACAAAAAAATATTGTGCAGTTTTAGAGTAGCTTCAGACCTACTCAGCGCTTGCGATCACTTCAGACTGTTCAGTTCCTGTTTTGACGTCACAAACACGCCCTGTGTTCACCCAGCCACGCCTGCGTTTTTCCTGGCACGCCTGCATTTTTTTGAACACTCCCTGAAAACGGTCAGTTGACACCCAGAGACGCCAATTTCCTGTCAATCACTCTGCGATCAGCAGTGCGACTGAAAAGCTTTGCTTGATCTTGTGTTAAACTACATCGCCCGTTGTGAAAGTACATTGAGCGTGCGCATTGCGCCGCATACGCATTCGCAGAAGTGCCATTTTTTTTGCATCATCACTGCGCAGCGAACATTATCAGCTAGCGATCAACTCGGAATGACCCCCAATAAGTTACATACTGTATATAAGACAAGACTAAAAGTAATTTAAACTAGTGATGTGCACCGGAAATTTTTCGGGTTTTGTGCTTTGGTTTTGGATTCGGTTCCGCGGCCGTGTTTTGGATTCAGATGCGTTTTGGCAAACCTCCCTGAAATTTTTTTATCGGATTCGGGTGTGTTTTGGATTCGGCTGTTTTTTTTACAAAAAACCCTCAAAATCAGCTTAAATCATATAATTTGGGGGTCATTTTGATCCCATAGTATTATTAACCCCAATAACCATAATTTCCACTAATTTTCAGTCTATTCTGAACACCTCACAATATTATTTTTAGTCCTAAAATTTGCACCAAGGTCGCTGGATGACTAAGCTAAGCGACCCAGGTGGCCGACACAAACACCTGGCCCATCTAGGAGTGGCACTGCAGTGTCAGACAGGATGGCACTTCAAAAAAATAGTCCCCAAACAGCACATAATGCAAAGAAAAAAAGAGGCGCAATGAGGTAGCTGTGTGACTAAGCTAAGCGACACAAGTGGCCGACACAAACACCTGGCCCATCTAGGAGTGACACTGCAGTGTCAGACAGGATGGCACTTCCAAAAACAGTCCCCAAACAGCACATGATGCAAAGAAAAATGAAAGAAAAAAGAGGTGCAAGATGGAATTGTCCTTGGGCCCTCCCACCCACCCTTATGTTGTATAAACAGGACATGCACACTTTAACAAACTCATCATTTCAGCGACAGGGTCTGCCACACGACTGTGACTGAAATGACTGGTTGGTTTGGACCCCCACCAAAAAAGAAGCAATCAATCTCTCCTTGCACAAACTGGCTCTACAGAGGCAAGATGTCCACCTCCTCCTCCTCCTCCGATTCCTCACCCCTTTCACTGTGTACATCCCCCTCCTCACAGATTATTAATTCATCCCCACTGGAATCCACCATCTCAGGTCCCTGTGTACTTTCTGGAGGCAATTGCTGGTGAATGTCTCCACGGAGGAATTGATTATAATTCATTTTGATGAACATCATCTTCCCAACATTTTCTGTAAATAACCTCGTACGCCGATTGCCGACAAGGTGAGCGGCTGCACTAAACACTCTTTTGGAGAACACACTGGAGGGGGGGGCAGCTTAGGTAAAATAAAGCCCGTTTGTGCAAGGGCCTCCAAATTGCCTCTTTTCCTGCCAGTATACGTACGGACTGTCTGACGTGCCTACTTGGATGCGGTCACTCATATAATCCTCCACCATTCTTTCAATGGTGACAGAATCATATGCAGTGACAGTAGATGACATGTCAGTAATCGTTGGCAGGTCCTTCGGCCCGGACCAGATGTCAGCACTCACTCCAGACTGCCCTGCATCACCGCCAGCGGGTGGGTTTGGAATTCTTAGCCTTTTCCTCGGACCCCCAGTTGCAGGAGAATGTGAAGGAGGAGCTATTGACGGGTCACGTTCCGCTTGACTTGACAATTTTCTCACCAGCAGGTCTTTGAACCTCTGCAGACTTGTGTCTGCCGGAAAGAGAGATACAACGTAGGTTTTAAATCTAGGATCGAGCACGGTGGCCAAAATGTAGTGCTCTGATTTCAACAGATTGACCACCCGTGAATCCTGGTTAAGCAAATTAAGGGCTCCATCGACAAGTCCCACATGCCTAGCAGAATCGCTCTGTTTTAGCTCCTCCTTCAATGTCTCCAGCTTCTTCTGCAAATGCCTGATGAGGGGAATGACCTGACTCAGGCTGGCAGTGTCTGAACTGACTTCACGTGTGGCAAGTTTAAAGGGTTGCAGAACCTTGCACAACGTTGAAATCATTCTCCACTGCGCTTGAGTCAGGTGCATTCCCCCTCCTTTGCCTATATCATAGGCAGCTGTATAGGCTTAAATGGCCTTTTGCTGCTCCTCCATCCTCTGAAGCATATAGAGGGTTGAATTCCACCTCGTTACCACCTCTTGCTTCAGATGATGGCAGGGCAGGTTCAGGAGTGTTTTCTGGTGCTCCAGTCTTCGGCACGCGGTGGCTGAATGCCGAAAGTGGACCGCAATTCTTCGGACCACCGACAGCATCTCTTGCACGCCCCTGTCGTTTTTTCAAAAATTCTGCACCACCAAATTCAATGTATGTGCAAAACATGGGACGTGCTGGAATTTGCCCACATGTAATGCACGCACAATATTGGTGGCGTTGTTTGATGTCACAAATCCCCAGGAGAGTCCAATTGGGGTAAGCCATTCTGCGATGATGTTCCTCAGTTTCCGTAAGAGGTTGTCAGCTGTGTGCCTCTTATGGAAAGCGGTGATACAAAGCGTAGCCTGCCTAGGAACGAGTTGGCGTTTGCGAGATGCTGCTACTGGTGCTGCCGCTGCTGTTCTTGCTGCGGGAGGCAATACTTCTACCCAGTGGGCTGTCACAGTCATATAGTCCTGAGTCTGCCCTGCTCCACTCGTCCACATGTCCGTGGTTAATTGGACATTGGTTACAACTGCATTTTTTAGGACACTGGTGACTCTTTTTCTGAGGTCTGTGTACATTTTCGGTATCGCCTGCCTAGAGAAATGGAACCTAGATGGTATTTGGTACCGGGGACACAGTACCTCAATCAAGTCTCTAGTTCCCTGTGAATTAACGGTGGATACCGGAAACACGTTTCTCACCACCCAGGCTGCCAAGGCCTGAGTTATCCGCTTTGCAGCAGGATGACTGCTGTGATATTTCATCTTCCTCGCAAAGGACTGTTGGACAGTCAATTGCTTACTGAACGCAGTACAAGTGGTCTTCCGACTTCCCCTCTGGGATGACAATCGACTCCCAGCAGCAACAACAGCAGCGCCAGCAGCAGTAGGCGTTACACTCAAGGATGCATTGGAGGAATCCAAGGCAGGAGAGGACTCGTCAGACTTGCCAGTGACATAGCCTGCAGGTCTATTGGCTTTACTGTGTAAGGAGGAAATTGACACTGAGGGAGTTGGTGGTGTGGTTTGCAGGAGCTTGGTTACAAGAGGAAGGGATTTAGTTGTCAGTGGACTGCTTCCGCTGTCACCCAAAGTTTTTGAACTTGTCAATGACTTCTGATGAATGCGGTCCAGGTGACGTATAAGGGAGGATGTTCCTAGGTGGTTAACGTCCTTACCCCTACTTATTACAGCTTGACAAAGGCAACACATGGCTTGACACCTGTTGTCTGCATTTCTGTTTAAATAATTCCACACCGAAGGTGATTTTTTTTTGTATTTTGCCAAGGCATGTCGATGGCCATATTCGTCCCACGGTCAACAGGTGTCTCCCCGGTTGCCTGACTTAAACAAACCACCTCACCATCAGAATCCTCCTTGTCAATTTCCTCCCCAGCGCAAGCAACACCCATATCCTCATCCTGGTGTACTTCAACAGTGACATATTCAATTTGACTATCAGGAACTGGACTGTGGGTGCTCCTCCCAGCACTTGCAGGGGGCGTGCAAATAGTGGAAGGCGCCACCTCTTCCCGTCCAGTGTTGGGAAGGTCAGGCATCGCAACTGACACAATTGGACTCTCCTTGGGGATTTGTGATTTGGAAGAACGCACAGTTCTTTGGTGTGCTTTTGCCATCTTAACTCTTTTAAGTTTTCTAGCAGGAGGATGAGTGCTTCCATCCTCATGTGAAGCTGAACCACTAGCCATGAACATAGTCCAGGCCCTCAGCCGTTCCTTGCCACTCCTTGTAGTAAATGGCATATTGGCAAGTTTACGCTTCTCATCAGACGCTTTGAATTCTAATTTTTGGGTCATTTTACTGAAGTTTTGTTTTATGGATTTTACATGCTCTCTACTATGACATTGGGCATCGGCCTTGGCAGACGATGTTGATGGCATTTCATCGTCTCAGCAATGACTAGTGGCAGCAGCTTCAGCACGAGGTGGAAGTGGATCTTGATCTTTCCCTATTTTACCCTCCACATTTTTGTTCTCCATTTTTTAATGTGTGGAATTATATGCCATGACTAATAGCAATGGCCTACTACTATATATACTGTGCAAAACTGAAATGAACCACAGGTATGGATGGATAGTATACTTGACGACACAGAGGTAGGTAGAGCAGTGGCCTACTGTACCGTACTGCTATATATTATATACTGGTGGTCACCAAACTGTGCAAAACTGAAATGCACCACAGGTATGGATGGATAGTATACTTGACGACACAGAGGCAGGTAGAGCAGTGGCCTACTGTACCATACTGCTATATATTATATACTGGTGGTCAGCAAAGTTTGCAAAACTGAAATGCACCACAGGTATGGATGGATAGTATACTTGACGACACAGAGGTAGGTAGAGCAGTGGCCTTCTGTATCGTACTGCTATATATTATATACTGGTGGTCAGCAAAATTATGCACTGTACTCCTACTATATATACTACAATGCAGCACAGATATGGAGCATTTTTCAGGCAGAGAACGTATAATACTGGTGGTCACTGGTCAGCAAAACTCTGCACTGTACTCCTCCTATATAATACTGGTGGTCCCCAGTCCCCACAATAAAGCAGTGTGAGCACAGCTATTTGCAGCACACTGAGCACAGATATGGAGCGTTTTTCAGGCAGAGAACGTATAATACTGGTGGTCACTGGTCACTGGTCACCAAAACTCTGCACTGTACTCCTCCTATATAATACTGGTGGTCCCCAGTGACCCACAATAAAGCAGTGTGAGCACAGATATTTGCAGGATACTGAGCACAGATATGTAGCGTTTTTCAGGCAGAGAACGTAGATATTTGCAGCACACTGAGCACAGATATTTGCTGCACACTGAACATAGAAATTGAGAGGACGCCAGCCGTGTCCTCTCACGATCATCTCCAATGCACGAGTGAAAAATGGCGGCGAAGCGCGGCTCCTATATAGAATACGAATCTCGCGAGAATCCGACCGCGGGATGATGAAGTTCGGGCGCGCTCCGGTTAACCGAGCAAGGCGGGAGGACCCGAGTTGCTCGGACCCGTGCAAAAAAAGGTGAAGTTCGGGCGGGTTCGGATTCCGACGAACCGAACCCGCTCATCACTAATTTAAACCAAATTACATTATTACAAGTTAGCAAATGACATAATTACATAGTGACCTGTAAAGGAGAGAAGGGCCAACATTAACCAATGAAGACATTTAATCTTATGGCAGTACCTTGTTTTCATCATCAAGATCTGACCGTCTTTCCCATTATCAGGTTTTCAAACCATAAAATAACATATTTATTATCTATTTAAATTTACAGTTCTTCTGATCCCATAGAGTACATGTTATCATATTGGGACAAAATTAGTCTGCGTCTAGCATTGTGATTCCTGGATACACCGGAAATGATGGCAATAGTAAAAATGTTAATCAAAGACCAATATACTGACAACTATTATCACTGTCTACATTAATTTATACTTTTAAAATATTGCTCAGTTGGGGGTAAATTTAGTAAGATGGGAGTTCTATTTAAGATGGGATGTTGCCCATAGCAACCAATCAGCTTCCAGGTATTATCTTCTAAAAGGTGCTAGATAAATGAGAAGTAGAATCTGATTGGTTGCTATGGGCAACATCCCATCTTAAATAGAACTCCCATCTTAGTAAATTTACCGCTTTGTCTTCATTTATATCATACATTCATCATGCGAGTGAGGGGACATTGGGACTGTCTTTATTATTATGTGTCACTTAACTTTTACCAATTAGCATACGATAGCCTCTTTGTGACCGCATCTGATTTAGGCCTATGGTGAGGAGTAGCTATGCGTCCCTGCAATCCAGGGCACCTCCAGAAGGGATCAGTATGAAATACCTACAGTCAAAATCCCGACGGTCAAAATCCAGACAACAATTGACCGATGGTCAAAATACCGACATTTAAAATATCGACAAGGTCAAAAAGACACAAAATACTGACATTTTAAATGTCGACAGGACAAAAAGTCGACAAGAGTTGTTCATTGCTTTTGGTGTGTATGTCAACATAGATCGACATGGACACCATATAAGTGTACTGCTGCGCTCGCCATGCTTCGGGCACGGTGCCTCGCTGTGCTCGGCACACTATTATATTCCCCCTCCAGGTGCACTGGGATGATCAAGTCGGTATCAATGAAAAACTCATGTCGATTTTTTGACCTGTTGACATTTTAAATGTTGGTATTATGACCTTGTCGGTATTTTAAATGTCGGTATTTTGACCATGTTGGGATTTTGACCTTGTCGGGATTTTGACCGTCGGTCAATGGTTGTTGTCGCCAGTTTGACCGTCGGGATTTTGATTGTAGGAAAATTGACCATATCCCCTCCAGAAGCTTGGGTGATCACTGACACCCCTCTCTTCCCACAGTATGACGTGTCGTGTCTCTATGTCATGTCTGTATATGTCTAATTCATGTTGGGCTAGGAAATCCCCAGATCAGTCTTATTCCTCCTATCATATGTACTCTTTGTATCATGAGGGCTTGTAATTTAACAAAAAGAATATGGTGAAATAATTCCATAAATATATACTCAGATGATTTACAATGATATCATAGTAGGAGATTTTTCTGTGATTTTGCTTTGTGCTGTCTGCTGAGGGGACAGATATATAAATACATAGACAGCTCTTACCTAAGATCCTGCAGGGTACAGGCCGGATGTCTCAGTCCCTCACACAGAAGTTTTATTCCAGAGTCCTCCAGATTATTCCATGTCAGGTCCAGTCTGGTCAGAGAGCGGTTTGTGGTAATAACAGAGCGGAGATCATCACAGCAAGAGGAGGTCAGATCACAGTGAAATAACCTGATGAGAGATGAGGGATCTGGATTAGTTTATTCTTATAATCTACAGCCTCACACTCAGCATGATGTCATCACTGACAGAACAACGCTGTGTAATGTAATGTATATAAAATGTTGGCATATATATCAGCTATTAAGATGTAGGTGTAGTAACTGAGAATGTGCTTATTGATTTCCTGAGTGTAGATGAGAGTAGTTAATCAATACGGATGGTGTAATGGTTAGCATTACTGCCTCACAGCACTGAGATCATGGGTACAATTCCCACCGTGGCCCTGAAGGCCCATATAGACAGGTCGATGCGGGGAGAGGTGTGCTGAGCGTACCGCTCAGCACACATCTCTCCCGCCGCTCAGCACAGCGCGATCTGTGCGGGGGGAGACGGGGGGGGGTGCTCACTTTACCCAGCGGGTGACGTGAGCATCCCGCTAGATTAGCCTGCACGGCAGGCCAATCTAGCAGCAGCGATAGCGATGCGCGGGGCTGTGCATCGCTATCGATGTAAGGGGTACACACGGAGCGATCAGGCTTATATTCTAAGCAATCTAGTCAGATTGCTTAGAATATTGCTCCGTGAGTACCCCCTCTTAACTGTGTGGAGATTGTATATTCTCCCCGTACTTGCGTGGGTTTCCCCCGGGTATCCAGTTTCCTCCCACAATCCAAAAATATACTGGTAGGTTAACCGGATCCCAACTTAACCGTAGTGTGAATGTGTGTGTGCATGTGGTAGGCAATATAGAATGTAAGCTCCTTTGGGGCAGGGACTGGTGTGAATGTCCAAATACTTTCTTTGTAAATCGCTGCGGAATATGTGTGCACTATATAAATAACTGGTAATAAATAAATAATATATAGATGTGTGGCCAGAAACCGTCTCAACTATTAAAGCTAATGTAGCCTCAGAGACACCTAAAAAAATAAGTCAGACTTTCTATGTAATGCAGTCATGTTCATGGTTATTTATTTTTAATGAAAATAAATGATATACAGTATCCATGGCAGACCTTTCATACAGATGTGTCCTCATACATCTTGCCTCAATATGCCACGCAATGGGAGAGGCCAGGCGTGAGTGAGCTGACAGGTTCTGTGCAACTCTTATCTTGCCAAAAATGCTTCTTATTCACATCGCTATGCAAATAAGACTCGCAAGCAGACTCTGTTGATGAAAATGCTATGTGGCATGCCTATATTCTTTGTGCATCTGGGACTGTATCTGTTTCTGTAACGTAACATTCTGTATACAGATGCAGCCGCAGATGCCCACAGAATATAGGCATTATTATTATTATTATTATTACATTTTATTTATAATGCGCCACATGTGTTTCGCAGCGCCGTACAAAGGACAGTACAGGGAGACAAAACATTGCATTACAGTAAATAAATAACAGAAATAGAGGTAACAGAGCACCACACATTCTCAAGACATAATACAGCTAAGATGTAAGTATCGAGGGAGTGATCATCGTACTACTAGAGGCTGGTGGTTATAGATGGAGATGAGCCTTTACTAGCAGGATAAAGATGGTCGTTGAGTAGGGGAGAGCTGCGAGTGAAATGTGTCGAGACGAGGGCTTAGATAACAAGAGGAAAGAGGGCCCTGCTCTGAAGAGCTAACAATCTAGTGGGGAGGGGCGACAGACAGATGAGAAGAGGTGCAGGCAAGTGGGAGGTAGCCTGATGGCAGTATGCAAGCAAAGCTGAGATGTTCACGGCATGAGGCAGGGGGGTGGAGGCGCGGCTTCAGTACTGGGTTATGCATCGGGAGGGTATGCTTTGAAGAATAGATGGGTTTTTAGTGCCCGTTTGAAGCTTTGCAAGGTCGGGGAGAGTCTAATGGAGCGGGGGAGTGCATTCCACTGAAGGGGTGCAGCACGGGCAAAATCCTGAACTCGTGCATGGAAAGCAGTGACTAGGGCGGTGGAGAGGCGACGGTCATTAGTTGACCGTAGGGGGTGGGAGGGAGTATGAAGGTAAAGGAGGTTGGAGATGTAGGGAGCAGTGGAATTAGAGATGGCCTTGTATGTGAAAGTGAGGAGTTTGAAGAGGATTCTGTAGGGGAATGGGAGCCAGTGTAGATTTTGTCGAAGGGGAGTGGCAGATGTGGTGCGGCGGGAGAGGAAGATAAGCCTAGCTGCGGAGTTCAGGACAGATTGGAGGGGTGCAAGATGGGAGCAAGCGAGGCCAGTGAGGAGAACATTGCAGTAGTCAAGTCGTGAGATGACCAGTGAGTGGATGATGAGTTTAGTTGCACTCTGGGAGAGATATGGCACTGATGCGAGCATTGTTGCATAGCTGGAAACAACAGGATTGTGCCAGAGTTTGGATGTGGGGTGCAAAGGAGAGGGAGGAGTCAAGAGTGACACCCAAGCAGCAGAGTTGGGGAACGGGGGAGATGGTGGTGTTGTCAACAATGATGGAGATATTGGTCGGGGGTGTTGCTCTGGATGGGGGGAAGATGATGAGTTCAGTTTTGTCCATGTTGAGCTTTAGAGAGTGTTCAGATATCCAGGAGGAGATTCCAGAGAGGCAGCTGGAAACCTGAGAGAGGACAAAGGGGGACAGATCAGGAGATGAGCGGTAGAGTTGTGTGTCATCAGCATAGAGGTGGTATTGAAGGCCAAATGAGTTAATGAGCGCACCCAGGGAAGAGGTGTACGGGGAGAACAGAAGGGGTTCAAGGACAGAACCCTGAGGGACACTAACAGGAAGGATGGAAGGGTGTGAAGTGGTGCTGGAGGCAGACACAGAGAAGGAGCGGTTAGTGAGGTAAGAAGAAAACCAGTCAAGGACAATGCTAGAGAGGCCAGTGTTTTGGAGTGTGCGGAGGAGGAGAGGATGATCTACAGTGTCAAAGGCAGCAGAGAGGTCCAGAAGGATGAGCAGAGAGAAGTGGCCCCTGGATTTGGCCGAAAGCATGTCATTGGTGACTTTCACCAGGGCAGTCTCAGTTGAGTGGAGAGGGTGAAAGCCAGATTGTAGTGGATCAAGGATGGAGCTGTCAGAGAGGTAGCTTGTGAGACGGCTGTAGACTAGTCGTTCAAGTAATTTGGAGGCAAAAGGGAGAAGAGAGATGGGGCGGTAGTTAGTAGGTGATGAGGGGTCGAGGTTGGGTTTTTTGAGAATAGGCGAGACCAGAGCATGTTTGAATGGCGAGGGAAAGATGCCGGTAGAGAGGGACAGGTTAGAGAGGTGAGCAAGGTGGGAGCAGGCAGTGGGGGAGAGGGAGCGGAGAAGACGGGAGGGAAGGGGATCCAGGGGGCAGGTGGAGGTGGGGGAGGATAAGATGAGGGAGTGGACTTCCTTTTCTGAAGTGGGACAGAAGGAGGACAGGGTGGGATAGATGGAGGGGAGGGATAAAGGGGGCAGGGGGGTAGCAGAGGGGTGATGGCGGGAGATGTCATGTTGGATGTCCTCAATTTTGGAGATGAAGAAGGAGGCAAAGTCAGTGGCAGTGAGGGAGAATGGGAGGGGAGGAGGAGGGGGGCGAAGGAGAGTGTTGAAAGTTTCAAAGAGATGGCGTGGACAGGAGGACTGAGAAGAGATGAGTGCTTGGAAAAAGGATTGCTTGGCGAGGGAAAGAGCAGAGCTGTAGGAGGAGAGAATAAACTTGAAATGGAGGAAGTCCGGCAGAGAGTGAGATTTCCCCCAGGAGCGTTCAGCGGAGAGTGAGCATTTTTGTAAGAAACATGTTAGTTTGGTGTGCCAGGGTTGGGGTTTGGAGTGGCGGATGGGGACAGAGGAGAGGGGGGCCACAGAGTCGAGAGCAGCGGTTAGGGAAGAGTTATAGAAGGGGGCTGCCTGGTTGGGACAAGGCATGTCGCATATCATTTTAATCAGCATTAGTTGCTTGTGCGTGCTACATTTTGTGAATAGGACGCATATTAATAGAAAAAGTTGCACAAAAAGACGCTTGGCTCTACAGAGTCATGTCATGGCATTACGTGACTAAAAGGCCTGGTTAACATGCCGGGCGGCTAGATGTAAGTGGGCACATCTGTAAATGTACCAAGCATAAATATAAGAGGCATCACAAATTTTTTTTACATGATATAAAATGCCATTTTCACCAGAACACAAACCAAGCAAGATACAGTACCTAATCTTATATACCCACCTTGTGTTATTATTCTCACACCATATGGTGTATAGTTGGGATCCGGTTTAGTTCCTGGCTGTCAGGATCCTGGTTGTCAGGATACCGACGCCGGAATCCTGACAGCAGATTAAATGCCAGCGGTCAGAATCCCGACACAAGCCCGCTATTTGCGTGGGGGAATATAATAGTGTGGTGACCTAAGCTCGTCACTGGGCCCAATGCCAGGATTCCAGATGTCTGGATTCTGGTGTCCGTCTCCTAACCACTGGGATCCCGACCGTTGGGATGCCACACCGAATCCGTATAGTCACCAGGTGTATGAGGACACATATGTACATTCCTGGTGTGAACAGTAAAAATTTTCAAGCAAAGTTAAATCTACTATGAATGTGTTATCTCCTTCCTTCATTTACACTGTGTTATTTATTTATTTAGTAACAGTTTCTTATACAGCGCAGCATATTCCATTGCACTTTCCAATTGGAAACAATGATTAAACAAAACTGGGTAATAACAAACAGCCATAGAGGTAGGAGGGCCCTGCTCACAAGTCTTCAATCTATGGGGAAGTAGGCATTGATACACAAGGATAGGTGTTATCTATCCATAATTGTACACCAGATTGCAAAGGTTCAAGGTGGGCTGTATGATAAGGTCACACAGTGATGTTGGCCTGGGGTCAGGAGGAAGGGAAAGTGAAGAAAGAGAAAATATGGGAGTATATGTGTGGACTGTATAGTTGGGATGTAAGTGGATAAGAAAGCTTAGGAAGGTTGAGTGAGTGGTTCTAGAATGTGAACTAGCCTGAAGAGGTGAGTTTTCAGGGAACGCTTGAAGGTTTGGAGACTAGGGGAGAGTCTGATTGTGCACAATAGGGCATTCCACAAAAGTTGGTGCAGCTTAAAGAAAGTCCTGCTATTGTGCATGGGGGCAAATAAGGAGTGTGAATGAGAGATGTAGATCTTGTGCAGAGCGAAGAGGTCGAGTTGGAAGATATTTTGAGATAAGCGAAGAGATGTACATTGGTGTGGTTTGGATCAGTGCCGGCGCTAACTGCTCAGCAGGGTTCACAATGCAGGGAGGCGCTGACCTGGAGAGGCGCTCTGCAACAACCCTGCTGCTGCTGCGCCTGCCTGTCACGCTGTATAGCGGTCAGCGGCGCCGCCAACATGAAGAACGGCTCCCCCTCTCTACCTGCTCCTTGCTGGAAGCGGCACCTAGAGAGAGGGGGGCACCGCAGACACCCGGGCCAGTCGTTGTCAATGTCCACATTCACATCGCCGGGTGCTAGCAGTGTTGATTGGTGGATGGCACTGATCATCCACCAATCACAGTCATGAGAGTATCATATCAGTGATTGGTGGATGGCTAGTGCTATCCACCAATCATGTTTCATTGCAGTGAAAGTGTGCTCGCACAGAGCCGCTGCCAGAGATGGAAGGGAGCGTGGCGCAGCAGTAGTAAGTGGAGGAGGGTGAGTAGATGTATTGGGCCGCCCCACAGATCTGAGGTCTCATTTTGAATGTCTCTTTTATTGAAGGGGGTTATCCTTGGACATCCTTTCATTGGGAGTAGTCAGCCCTGGATTCAATTTCAGAATTAATAATACTGTATATTAAAATAATTTAACAGGCTTTGTGAAACAGCCCATTCTGTATCCATGTGCAATATGGGACAATAAAAAAAAAATCTTATGTACAACACAAGTACAACACAGTACGCACAGATCATGTACCCTGCCTTCAGATTTCTGCTGCCAGGCTTGTATGCTGCCCAAAAGGAGGCTTCAGCTTCCTCCCCACTGCTGCCTGATGGAGGTGCAGGGAAAGGAGTCACACACACCGGGAACAGCTAGTGGGGGTGCGTTTACAAGATGGGAAGGGTCCCTGTTTTACATGACCTGGGCCCCCTGAAAGCTTAATCCGGCCCTGCCACTGAGTACTGAGCTCGGTCTGCTCCCCCGCTCCTTCCTGCATGTATTTGCTGAGCAGCTGACGCTCAGCGCATGCCCCCAACCAGCAGCAGCCAGGCTCGGCTGGAGATCAGCAGCAGCCTCCACCAGTGAGTCCGTACCTCAGAGGCACTGAATGCAGGTGAGCGTCGGAGGGGGAAGGTGGTGCAGGCCTTTGTCTTGGCATGCTCCTGTGTGCACATGTTCCTAGGCCCCACACATCATTGCACCCACCCCCTTCCCATGGCCATTACGTTTAAGAGGCACTACTACTGTGGGTTATTGCGAGTATAAGGGGCACTACTAGGGTTTCCAGATCATCCCTTTAATCCTGGAGACCTGTGATTTACACAGGTTTTGTGGCTGATTAGAACCAGGTGGAATGCAGTCTTAAATGTAATTAGCCACAGAA
Organism: Pseudophryne corroboree; assembly: GCF_028390025.1. Classification (NCBI taxonomy): domain Eukaryota; kingdom Metazoa; phylum Chordata; class Amphibia; order Anura; family Myobatrachidae; genus Pseudophryne; species Pseudophryne corroboree. The sequence continues at coordinate 56,184,864 of NC_086446.1, read as the reverse complement.
CCTGTATTATTCATAGGTCTCCAGGATTAAAGGGATGATCTGGCCACCCTAGGCACTACTGTGGGGATTATGTGTAAGTGGCATCGTGCATAAGGAGTACTACTGTGTAGTCTAACGTGAGTAAGGGTCACTACTGTCTGCTGAAATGTGAATAAGGAACACTACTTGTAGTGTGAATAAGATTATGCTACTGTGTGGTGTCATTTGAAATGTGGGTACTATTGTGTGGTTACAACTCTTCCTTGAGAGATCACACCCCTTTTGTATGGGAGGGAGGGCGATAATTTATAGTTTGCAGGAGGGCGCCGAACACCCTAGCACCGGCCCTGGTTTGGATAATGTCCTTGTGTGTGAGTATACAAATATACAAATAAAAGTATTTTATATCGAATACTGTAGAAAACAGGTAACCAATGGAGGGACTGATAAAGCGGATCTGCAGCCAATGAATGTCTAGTGAGGAATATTATCCTCGCAGCTGCATTCTGAATGGATTGTACTGGTGAGAGTCTCTTCTTGGTAAGACCAGTAAGAATACTATTGCAATAATAAATGCGGGAGATAATGAGAGCATGGATTAGAGTTTTTGCAGTGTCTTGCGAAAGGTATGGTCGTATTTTGGATATGTTTCTTATAGGGTTTAGTATGAAATACCTACAATCAAAATCCCGACGGTCAAAATACCAACAACAAATGACCGACGGTCAAAATCATTACACAGTCAATATACCAACAAGGTCAAAATACCGACATTTAAAATACAGACATGGTCAAAATACCAACATTTTAAGTGCCAACAGGTCAAAAAGTCGACACAAGTTTTCATTGTTTTTCTGGTGTGTATGTTGACATAGGTCGACGTGGACACCATATAAGTGTACCCGCATCCCCTCGCATGGCTCGCTGTGCTCGGCATGCTTCAGGCACGATGCCTCGCTGCACTCGGCACACTATTATATTCCCCCCTCTGTCGGTTTCAATGAAAAAATCATGAAAAACTCATGTCTACTTTTTGACCCGTCAACATTTTAAATGTCGCTATTTTTACCTTGTCTGTATTTTGAATGTCGGTATTTTGACCATGTCGCGAATTTGACCATTGGTCAATAGTTGTCGGGAGTTTGACCGTCGGGATTTTGATCGTAGGTAAATTGACCGCATCCCGTTTCTTAGATGCATGTAACATGATTCTGAGACAGACTGAATGGGTGACAAAGGACAGTTCTGAGTCACAGATGACACCGAAATCCAAAAGAGCTGATTAGTTTACCAAGAGATGAGGTATAGATGCTGTAGTGCATTTATATTATATTTGGTAACTACTGTACATTGATCCCTTGCAATTTGGGTCTGTCTTACGAATTCATACTGTAGTGCATTTATATTAGGTAAATACAATGTAATTGCCTACCTGACCCTCTCCATGAGGTAGAAAATGCTCTGTTCCTGGACTTTCCTGGTAATGTATGATTGCCATCACCTGTGGTGAGCTAGTTAATTGATAAGAAAGGTGTTTCACCACAGGTGATGGCAATCATACATTACCAGGAAAGTCCAGGAACAGAGCATTTTCTCCCTCATGGAGAGGGTCAGGTAGGCAAGTATGAAATACATTGATAATATTTATATCATATTTATATCAGCATTTATTATTGTCCGGTGGGCCCCACTGCCTCTAGTGATCAGGTTCCAGACTGTGTTCTTGAATTATACATTATCATACCTCCCAACATTACCCTCTCCAGGAGGGACAGAATGCTCTGCTCCTGGACTTCCTTCTTACTGTATGATTGCCATCACCTGTGGTGAAACACCTTTCTTATCCATTAACCTGTACAACACAGGTGATGGCAATCATACATTAAGAGGGAAATCCAGAAGCAGAGCATTGTGTCCCTCCTGGAGAGGGTCATGTTGTGAGGTATGCATTATACATATGTTACGTTATACTGCACAGGACTATGGTGTATTCTCTACAGCAGTGCCGTAACTAGAAATTTTAGCGCTGTGTGCAAGAAACAGCACCGGCACCCGCCCCCCACATACAAAACAGGGCCAGTGCACGCCACTGGCGTGCAAAAAGTATAGGGGCGTGGCTTCGTGGGGAAGAGGCGTGGCCAAAGAGCTCCCTTTTACACATTAGACAGGCAGAGTCCACCTTTTTTACAAATTAGGCAGGCAGAGTCCCCCTTTTTTACACATTACGGCAGCAGAGTCCCCATTTTTACACATTAGGCAGCAGAGTCGCCCTTTTTACACATTAGGCAGGCACAGTCCCTCTTTTTTACACATTACAGCAGCACAGTGGCACACTGGGTGAGAGCTAGGGAGAAAGCAGGTGGGAGGAACACTGGGGGAGAGCTAGGGAAAGAGCAGGTGAGCGGCACACAGAGGGGGAGGGCTAGGGAGAAAGCAGGTGAGAGGAATGCGGGGGGAGGGTTAGGGAGATAGCAGGTAAGAGGAACGCGGGGTGAAGGCTAGGGTAAGAACAGATGAGAGGAACGCGGGGGGAGGTTCTCTGCTCCATCCACGCCTTCCCCGGCTCTTCTACAGCTACAGCTCTCCGTCAGGCTGAGGGGAGAAGGGATTGGTGAAGAGGATACTCAGCCTCCTCCCCCAAGATCAGCTGCTGCCGGGTGACACAGTCCTTGTCTTCCACCCGTAATGCTGGTGAGCGGAGCGGTGTAGGCCAGCCAGTTTGGGGTGGGGGAGGAGAAGGGGGATGTAGAGCAGGAGCACGGTACCTGGTAGACCATACCGTATTCCTCGGACAGCTCGGGCGGGCCATAGTGTGATGTGGCGGGTGCATGCTGAGATTTTTCTGCCTCACGGCACATTGCGCTGTGTGCACTGCCCCTCTTGCCCACACCTAGTTACGGCTGTGCTCTACAGTGCATTGCCAATATTTATCTGGTACATTATCATGCTCGCAGTAGCAGTATTTATATATTTGTCAAGGGGCCAAGTCCATACACTCACTAATAGTTAGGTAAATAATTGTAGCAACTGGCCACACCCCCTCTGGAGACTGACCACACCACTAAATATGGGCCCCTACCACTACATTCCCCAATGGGCCCTTAATGCCCCAGTCTGACACAGATTATTGTATACTAGGTTGAGACTTAATTTCTGCTCTCTAAACTGTTGGTGATCTGCTATCTCAGTGTTTATTCTATTGGAGTTTTACTGCATGCTCTGTAATGGGCGAATAGTGTTAGGCCTTGATTGGAATTATTGGACACACATGGATACTATCCATTCTAAAGGAGAGATGCCAGTCTGACCAGGGTTGTTATGCTCCTATTATACTGCTTGGTATATTTGTTACTGCATGGCTTACATTCATTTATGAGAGTGAGAGGGTCATCTGATATGTTTCATTTCCCTATGGCTGGCATAAAAGCCATTCAATGGTATAACTACTGATGGTTACTAAGAGCACACATGCAGGAGTAGTCAGAGCATTGCACATGAGCACATATGCTGAGCTGTGGGCATCACTTCTAGGTAACCACAGCTGCTGCAAGCTGTCATCCATCCACTGAGAATTAGAAAGCAGCATGGAAGGCTGGCAACCATAACATACCTGTAATTTGATGGAAAAAGTATTACTTACTCTAGTTCCTTCATCTGACTCTGTTTAAACATCCCAGATAAACTGGACCCAGCACCTGATGTATCTTCTTCTGCTAGAAATGTGCAGGACCTGAATCTGCAAAATAAAATAAAACTGAAACTTAAAATATATGACAAGATTATATATACTGATACATTGATGATTCTGACCGGTAACATGGGAATAGGTCTGAAATGCCAGCAAGCGGGATGCAGGCAGTCAGAATACTGACTGCAGAATATTGCTGTTTAGAATCTTGACAGGGATCGGGATGCAAGCTACCCTTCCACCCTTACCCCCTAACTCTCCTTTACTACAGCCTAACCTTCCCCTCCCATGCATCCTAACATTCCCCAGTGGTGCATAAACCTACCCCCTGCAGCCTAATCCTAACCCACCCCGTATCACAGCCTTACCCTAACCCTCCCAGGGGGATCCTAACCCTAATATGCACCCCTTCCCCAGCAGCATAAACCTAACCCTCACTCTGCAGCCTAATAATAATCTCCCCTGCGTCCCAGCAGTCACTCAATTGGGATCCTGGCTGTCGGAATGCTGGCACCAGTATTGTGAACCTATTCTGATCCTAAATATTGTATATACTGAATACTGAGTAAAACTGAAATACTAAATGTTCTGCCCTATCCATTGTTACACAGGGCCCTGTAATACTAATTGTTCTGACCTATCCATTGTTACACAGGGCCCTGTAATACTAATTGTTCTGACCTATCCATTGTTACACAGGGCCCTGTAATACTAATTGTTCTGACCTATCCATTGTTACACAGGCTCCTGTAATCCTAATTGTTATGCCCTATCCAGTGTTACACAGGGCCATGTAATCCTAATTGTTCTGCCCCATCCATTGTTACACAGGTCCGTGTAATACTCATTGTTCTGCCCTATCCATTGTTACACAGAGCCCTGTAATACTAATTGTTCTTCTCTATGCATTGTTACACAAGGCCCTGTAATACTAATTGTTCTGCCCTATCCATTGTTACACGGAGCCCTGTAATTCTAATTGTTCTGCCCTATCCAGTGTTACACAGGGCCCTGTAATCCTAATTGTTCTGCCCTATCTATTGTTATACAGGGCCATGTAATACTAATTGTTCTTCTCTATGCATTGTTACACAAGGCCCTGTAATACTAATTGTTCTGCCCTATCCATTGTTACACAGGTCCCTGTAATACTCATTGTTCTGCCATTTCCATTATATACACAGGGCCCTCTAATACTAATTATTCTGCCCTATACATTGTTACACATGGCCCTGTAATCCTAATTGTTCTGCCCTATCCATTGTTTCACAGAGCCCTGTAGTACTAATTATTCTGCCTTATCCATTGTTACACAGGGCCCTGTAATATTTATTGTTCTGCCCTATCCATTGTTACACAGGGCCCTCTTATCCTAATTGTTCAGCCCTATCTATTGTTATACAGGGCCATGTAATCCTAATTATTCTGCCCTATCCAGTGTTACACAAGGTCCTGTAATACTAATTTTTCTGCCCTATCCATTGTTACACGGATCCCTGTAATTCTAATTGTTCTGCCCTACCCAGTGTTACACAGGGCCCTGTAATCCTAATTGTTCTGCCCTATCTATTGTTATACAGGGCCATGTAATACTAATTGTTCTTCTCTATGCATTGTTACACAAGGCCCTGTAATACTAATTGTTCTGTCCTATCCATTGTTACACAGGTCCCTGTAATACTCATTGTTCTGCCATATCCATTATTTACACAGGGCCCTCTAATACTAATTATTCTGCCCTATACATTGTTACACATGGCCCTTTAATCCTAATTGTTCCGCCCTATCCATTGTTACACAGAGGCCTGTAGTACTAATTATTCTGCATTATCCATTGTTACACAGGGCCCTGTAATACTAATTGTTCTGCCCTATCCATTGTTACAAAGGGCCCTGTAATCCTAATTGTTCTGCCCTATCCATTGTTACAAAGGGCCCTGTAATCCTAATTGTTCTGCCCTATCCAGTGTTACACAGGGCCCTGAAGTACTAATTATTCTGCCCCATCCATTGTTACACAAGGCCCTGTAATCCTAATTGTTCTGCCCTATCCATTGTTACAGAGGGCCCTTTTATCCTAATTGTTCAGCCCTATCTATTGTTATGCAGGGCCATGTAATCCTAATTATTCTGCCCTATCCAGTGTTACACAGGGCCATGTAATACTAATTGTTCTTCTCTATGCATTGTTACACAAGGCCATGTAATACTAATTGTTCTGCCCTATCCATTGTTACACAGGGCCCTCTAATACTAATTATTCTGCCCCATTCATTGTTACACATGGCCCTGTAATCCTTATTGTTCTGCCCTATGCATTGTTACACTGGGCCCTGTAATCCTAATTGTTCTGCCCTATCCATTGTTACACAGAGCCCTGTAATACTAATTGTTCTGCCCTATCCATTGTTACACAGAGCCCTGTAGTACGAATTGTTCTGCCCTTTTCATTGTTACACAGGGCCCTGTAATCCAAATTGTTCTGCCCTATCCATTGTTACACTGGGCCATGTAATCCTAATTGTTCTGCCCTATCCATTGTTACACAGAGCCCTGTAATACTAATTGTTCTGCCCTATCCATTGTTACACAGAGCCCTGTAGTACGAATTGTTCTGCCCTATCCATTGTTACACAGAGCCCTGTAATCCAAATTGTTCTGCCCTATCCATTGTTACACAGGCTCCTGTAATCCTAATTGTTCTGCCCTATCCAGTGTTACACAGGGCCATGTAATCCTAATTGTTCTGCCCCATCCATTGTTACACAGGTCCGTGTAATACTCATTGTTCTGCCCTATCCATTGTTACACAGAGCCCTGTAATACTAATTATTCTGCCCTATCCATTGTTACACAGGGTCCTGTAATGCTAATTGTTCTGCCCTATCCATTGTTACACAGGGCCCTGTAATCCTAATTGTTCTGCCCTATCTTTTGTTATACAGGGCCATGTAATACTAATTATTCTTCTCTATGCATTGTTACACAAGGCCCTGTAATACTCATTGTTCTGCCCTATCCATTGTTACACAGGTCCCTGTAATACTCATTGTTCTGCCATATCCATTATTTACACAGGGCCCTCTAATACTAATTATTCTGCCCTATACATTGTTACACATGGCCCTTTAATCCTAATTGTTCTACCCTATCCATTGTTACACAGAGCCCTGTAGTACTAATTATTCTACCTTATCCATTGTTACACAGGGCCCTGTAATACTAATTGTTCTGCCCTATCCATTGTTACACAGGCTTCTGTAATTCTAATTGTTCTGCCCTATCCAGTGTTACACAGGGCCCTGTAATACTAATTGTTCTGCCCTACCCATTGTTACACAGGTTCATGTAATCCTAATTGTTCTGCCCTATCCATTGTTACACAGTGTCCTCTAATACTAATTATTCTGCCCTATTCATTGTTACACATGGCCCTGTAATGCTAATTATTCTGCCCTATCCATTGTTACACTGGGCTATGTTATCCTAACTGTTCTGCCCTATCCATTGTTACACAGAGCCCTGTAATATTAATTGTTCTGCCCTATCCATTGTTACACAGAGCCCTGTAGTACTAATTGTTCTGCCCTATCCATTGTTACACTGAGCCCTGTAATCCTAATTATTCTGCCCTATCCATTGTTACACTGGGCCATGTAATCCTAATTGTTCTGCCCTATCCATTGTTACACAGAGCCATGTAGTACTAATTGTTCTGCCCTATCCATTGTTACACAGAGCCCTGTAGTACTAATTGTTCTGCCCTATCCATTGTTACACAGAGCCCTGTAATACTAATTGTTCTGCCCTATCCATTGTTACACAGAGCCCTGTATTACTAATTGTTCTGCCCTATTCATTGTTACACAGAGCCCTGTAGTACTAATTGTTCTGCCCTATCCATTGTTACACATGGCCCTGTAATCCATATTGTTCTGCCCTTTCCATTGTTACACAGGCTCCTGTAATTCTAATTGTTCTGCCCTATCCAGTGTTACACAGGGCCCTGTAATACTAATTGTTCTGCCCTACCCATTGTTACACAGGGCCATGTAATCCTATTTGTTCTACCCTATCCATTGTTACACAGAGCCCTGTAGTACTAGTTGTTCTGCCCTATCCATTGTTACACATGGCCCTGTAATCCTAATTATTCTGCCCTATCCATTGTTACACTGGGCCATGTAATCCTAATTGTTCTGCCCTATGCATTGTTACACAGAGCCCTGTAATACTAATTGTTCTGCCCTATCCATTGTTACACAGAGCCCTGTAGTACTAATTGTTCTGCCCTATCTATTGTTATACAGGGCCATGTAATACTAATTATTCTGCCCTATCCATTGTCACACAGAGCCCTGTAATCCTAATTGTTCTGCCCTATCCAGTGTTACACAGAGCACTTAGTGTGGCGATCCAGGGTGAAATAGTAATATAGATATAAAGCTGCCAGGTCACATAACATATCATTACCTCTAACATGATATTGATGTTACCAGCACTGTAAAATATTCTACATCCCTATTTAGAATCTAGTGTGATGACAATTGCTCTTTATACTGGCAGAGAGTAATTTCTTTATGGCAGTTGTATATTCAAACCACTTATTAATGATGAATTCCATATACAATGTAGAAGGGGTGACACAAAAGCTCTGACAGTGACCTGATAAACCGCCAGCTCTCTACATTGCTGTTTACTGAAACAGAGCAGCCTAATTTTAAACTATTTCATCTTCTTCGTAGAATAGATGTTAATTAAAAAATAAATTTAAGATGTACATGTACAGGCCACAAGGAAGCTATGTTCTAAAAGTAATGTGACAAATACGTACCGAAATTGTGAACATGTAGAAAGTGCTTTAGATAGATCACTCCGAGCCTTTGGTCCTATTATGTAGTTTTGAAAAATAACAGTATATTGTATGGTAGTTTCCTCCAAGCAGTAGGCTATAGCTCTGTAATCAATGTTCTCTTTGTCCCATTCTTTATTAAAGTAAAACTCTTTCATTTCCACATTAAGAAAGTGAGACATCATTCTCTTCACATAGTCTTTGTCCTGTGTCTCATACAGGCAGCAGAGAATCTCATTACGGTCGTTCCATGACTTTCTCTTTAGCCATTCCTCCAACAAAAGTTTCCCCCTAAAGGAAATGGGACACTTAATGGTTCTCTGAGTCTCCTGAATTTGTTGTTCACTTGAAAGGCCGAACAAGAATCGAACAGTTAATTGTAGATGTGGCCGATGTTCTGATGCTTCCAGTAACTGTTCTACTTCCATAGACTGTTCTTTTACTTGTATCTCATCCAGGACATAGTAGAGAGCAGCAAAGAACTCCTGCAAACTCAGATGGATAAAGCTGTAGCAGGTGCGGATCTCAACATCCCTGTGGAAGACGTTCTCATTCAGAAACACAGACTCCAGTTCTGACATAGAGACCCCATGTCTTACAAGATCTGATTCTTCAAATAGAATTCTCTGGCCCCAAACTCCTTCATTGGCCAAAGCACACAGCTTCTGTATACATGTGCTTATATGCTGGGTAGAGTTTCTTCCATGATACAGTATTAAACTCTTAAGGTACAACAGGTAAATGTATGTGACTGACTTGCATTTTATGAAAAATAATCCCTCTTTCCATAGCAGTCTCATTACAGTACATACAATCCAGCAAATTACAGGAACAGCGCACATGGTGAACAGAGAGTCATTGTCCTTTATTGTACTATAGACCAGGTCTGCTTGTTCTTTGGCTTCAAAGAAATGATGGAAATATTCCTCACGCTGATCTCCAGTAAACCCCAGAATCTCCACATGTCGAGTACATATTGGAAAGCCCTTCAATGCCCTTAATGACAATGGTCGTGTGGTGATGATTAGGAAACTTCCCCTGAGAATTTCTTTTCTAAATAAACTATTTAGAAGGATTTCTTTGGAGACCTCCTGAAATGGGTCAACACAAACCTCTCTATCACTCATTGGTGACCATTTCAATTCATCAAAACCATCAACAATGAAAAGTATTTCTTCAGAATAAAGGAAGATTTCTCGCAACAGATCGGATGGACAGGTCAGACCACAAAAGGTGGATATATACCCAGCCAGGCTTATATTACCAGTGATGGTGTTGACTTCTCTACAGTTTATGTAGAATACAAACTGAAACTTGCCCTTATACAGTTTCCCAGAGGCCCAGTCCAGCATGATCTTCTGGGATGTCATAGTCTTTCCTATCCCAGCAGGTCCCTGTAACACCACAGTCTTGGGAAAGAATACAACAAGATCACGATCAAACAGAGCCTGAATAGTGGTTGGGAAATACTCCTCTGATGATCTGTTTGCCAGAATCTGTAGATGCCACCAGCCTAAACATATTATTTCATGTTGTCTCTGTTCTTCTCCCCAATAATTATTGATCAGTGAAAGTGTTACGTATCTTTTCTTCAGTTTGCTATACTCCCCTGGCCTTGCATTAGGATCTTCAATAACTTCATATTTCTCTTTAATATAATCTGCATATGTTATCCTGAAGCCTGTATTTGATTTAAACAAATATCTGATTAAAATTAGCAATATATATATATACAGTATCTGTATAATCCGGCACTCCTGATAATGTCCAAACGCCTGTGTGCCCTTGTCCAAACATAAATACTTGGTAGAGTCAGAACAAATGAGTGTTCAAGACGGACACGGCACTCCAGGACTCAGTGCAAATTAATTTTAATATTCCAGCTTGGTCAACAACCTGCAACACTCCCGGTCCGGGGTGTAAATATCCACGAGTACCAGTGGTGCAGTATGCAAGACATAACTTCAATGCACAAGCATGTTACATACGGTGCAGCATTTCGGGCCACACAGGACCCTTCCTCAGGTCGTGCTGGTGCTTACAACAAACAGGTGAACAAACATACATATAACATAAAACTTACCTATATAGCGTATTTAGCGGCGTCTGGTGCACGGGGTGTATGTTGCAGTGTGTGCGACTCATCCTATGCACCAGCGCTGCACACAAGTTTTTTAATATTTTGTGTTACACATTTCCACCTTTTTTATGGTATTTCACCACTGCTTTATATGTTTATAGAGATATGGCCTCTAAAAGATGACTGTTTTCTTAAAAAGGGAGATGGATATGATTAAAAATCTCAGATAAAGTGCATATAGTCTGTGCAAAATAAGAGAAAAGTTTTTAAGAGTCTTAACTGATGTAGCAGGAGGTCTCTGGGTAAAGGCCCAACGCGTTTCGTCTCTAGGACTTCTTCATGGGGTAAGTGACATGATGTCTCAGGGCTTCTATATATACCCTCTTAATTGGGATTTAAGTGATGACATCACTTCCTGTCTATGCTAATTCAATTATCTAACCTTGCTGGAGCAGGAGTAAAGATATTCCTACTAACCACCATTGTTACATGTGGCACACAGTAAACAATACAATTTAATTATTGGTAAAGTTTAAACATCCAAACAGGAGAGCACGGAGAAGTGCGGTACTTCCGCCACACTTCCGGTATCTCTAACAGTTCAAGTACGCATGTGCGCTGTCTTTTCAAGGTTCCCCGCTTCCAGTTTCACTTCTGTGTTGCCGTGGTGACGTCCTCGCGAGCCGTGGCCGCCTTCACTTGATTGGTTAATCTCGGCACAAGGTCTCTCCCCACCGGAACTGGTCTGCTGTGGAACGCACCGGTGGAACGCTTCACATGTCCCGGAATCCCGGCTTCCCCTGTTGCCATGGTGACGTTCTCTCATGATGAGGTTTATTTTGCCCGGACGTAATCGCCAGAATTGTGTAAATAAATAAAGACATGTTTAAGAGTATGTTCAAAAAGTGTGTATATTATAACGTTTATAGGACAGATGTTAGTTATTAAAATCATGTATCTGGATTCACGATCAGTACACATCAGTCTATGTCACATGAAATATTACAGGTAGAATAATGAAGGGGGAGACGAATAGTATAAGTTATATGTACACGCCTGTGCATATAATCATATTTAGGTGGTGGAAAAGGGGGGGGGGGAAACATATACACTAGCAGGTGATTCATAGTTTTTACTTGTGAAGCTCAGTGCAATATTGACCACTATTTAAAAGTGCGAGTGAGTTAGGAAATAGTGATTAATTCCTAAAGTGCTGTTGACTTAATATTAAAATATTGAATAAGTTAATATTAAGGTGCATGCAATATTTAATTATGACCGTGTTTTAATTATGACCGTATTTTAATTGTGACCACATATATATTTAGGGAATAAATTATGGGAATAAGTTATAAATTTCAGAGGCTTATACCTTTAACAAGTGATCATGTGATCTGTGGATGTCTGTCTCAATTGGACATTGAGAAGTTGCTTTTACTTTCAGTACAGTACCTAATATTCCCAATGGGTCGCCCCTTCTGGTACTATTTAGGCCCAACACTGCTTCGCTTCCAAGTTCGGATGAGATTGGGCCTTTCCAGTGTGGTTTGACTGTATTACTTTCGTATGCAACAAAGAATGCCCACAATATATTAATTTTAATAGTGATTTTATTAGTGAAAAAGTGCATGATTAACAAGCATGTGAAATGAAGGGGAGTGCAGGATAAATCTGGATATTTGCTAATAATTTTCAACAACACCTCACAAGAATGGAGCGATTTCGTAATTCTCATTTAGGCCGAGTGGATGCATGGTTTTTAGTTGGAAAATCCAGAACATTTCTCGTTGTGACAACTTGATTGCCAAGTCACCTCCTCTCTCTCCAAGTTTAACCAGTTCTATCGCCTTGAAGGTAAGTTCTTCCGGATTCGAGTTGTGTCTCTCATTAAAGTGTCTTGAAATGGTGTGGCTTTCAACTTTATTCTTAATGTTGCGTACGTGTTCTTGTGTTCTTGTGTTCTAAGTTTTAATTGTCTCTTCGTTTTTCCCACATACTTTTTTCCACAAGTGCATTCCAATAAATAGATTACCGATGAGTTGTTGCAGTTAATAAAGTCTTTGATTTTATATTCCTTCTGGTTCTCGACGTCGCTAAAACTTTTCCTGTTGGGGTGTAAGAACTTGCAGACATTGCACCGACCGCACTTATAAGATCCAACGCATTTGGGCATCATCGTTGCATCCCCTATTGAAGTCTTCAACATACTTGGGGCTAGCAAGTCCTTCAAGTTCTTTGATTTTTTATATATAATCTCGGGGCGTGGCGGGAGTATCTCTCTTAATACCTTGTCCATTAGAAGGATCCCCCAGTGTGATTTGAGTGATTTCCTTATGAGGTCCTCGTGGCGGTTGTATGTAGTTATAAAAGCTGTGGATTCTTTCTTTGTATCCTTCGTTTTGTAGACAAGTAGATCTTCCCTCTTAAGGCAAGAGGTGACTTCTAAGAAGAAGAACAGGCGCTCAGCATGGGTTGCTGCACCAAGCTGCTGCCAATGGACAGGAGAGTCACTCCTGAGGATAACACGAAAGATATGGAAGGTGGGCAGCGCTGTAATTGAAGTGATTGAAATAAACAATATTTTACAATATATATTAAAATTCTTAATTAATTTATTAAAAAACAAATAAAATATGAATATTATTCACTCCTCAAAATAATGAGTAAAAATACAGATGTACACCTAGATCAGTTCATCTCCATATTATTAAGTGTCTGTTCCTGATTGAAATGCCCTGGTACGTCCACAAGTCCCTCAGAGGTTTGTTCACAAATTAACACAGTTCGGTTATTTGATAGTTACCGATCACCGTATTAGAGGTGGAAAGGCTTCCATGCTGGTGCTTCCATACTGGAAGTAGATGTCCTCATTTAGATGGTGATAGCTGTGCTTATCCTCAATAGGGTAGATGGAGGTTTGCTGGTGGGTTCCGGGCTGGTTCAGACACAGGGTGGCAGTCTTGGAGAGCTGAAAAGGTGCAGATGGGGGGTCCTCATTATTTTGAGGAGTGAATAATATTCATATTTTATTTGTTTTTTAATAAATTAATTAAGAATTTTAATATATATTGTAAAATATTGTTTATTTCAATCACTTCAATTACAGCGCTGCCCACCTTCCATATCTTTCGTGCTTCCGTCTTAAGGCCCTTTGTTCTAATAAGGGCTTTTTCCAGGATCTCGGATGGATACTCTTTCTGCTTAAATCTTTCCTTGTACGTTTCCAACTGTTCTTCACACTCTTTCAGGTCACTGCAATTCCTTCTTAGTCTGTGGAACTGTGAATAACGGGATGTTACTTTTCCATTTTCTGAGATGATTGCTTTTAAAGTGAAGATAACGGTTTCGATCTACCTCCTTAATAAAGTTCTTGGTTTTGACTGTACCTTCTAGTCCTGTTAGGATAAGATCCAAGAACTCAATGGATTCTTTGCTGGTATTGGAGGTAAAGGAAAGATTCATGTTGTTGTTGCTTATGTATGAGTAAAATTGATTAAAAGTGTCCAGTGTTCCGTCCCATATGATTAAAATGTCATCAATATACCTTCCATAAAAAAATGATGTTCTCTTTAAAACGATGTGGACCATAGATAAAAGAGTTCTCCCACTGTCCCATGAAGAGGTTCGCGAAGCTTGGGGCAAAAATGGTCCCCATAGCTGTTCCGCAGCGTTGTAAATAAAAGCGATCTAAAAATTTAAAATAGTTGTGGCTTGATATAAATTTCATGATGTCGCATATAAAATCTTTGTGTTGGGTTGTTAATGATGGATCGTTGTTCAAGAAATGTCTGCATGCTGTGATTCCTTTCACATGTTCGATGCACGTATACAACGATTGTACATCAATAGTGATCCAGAGGTAACTGTCTGTCCATTTTTGATCCTTCATGAGGTTGAGTACTGTGGTCGTGTCCTTGAGGTAGGATGGTAGGTCCTTTACATATTTTTTCAAGAAGATGTCTACGTACTCTGAAAGACATGACATCAATGAATCGATGCCTGCCACTATTGGGCGTCCTGGTGGATTGGAAAGAGACTTGTGGATCTTTGGGAGAAAGTAAAATATGGGGGTAACGGGGTCATTTTTCATTAAGTACTGATATTCATCTTTGGTGATCAATTCCATACGGAGGCCTTTGAGAAGTAATGTTCTTAGCTCCTCCACATAACCGTCCTTCGGATCGTTAGGTAATGGGATGTACGATTTTGTATCCCCCAACAGTCTTTCTGCTTCTATAATATATCGATCCCGGTCCATGATCACCAACCCCCCCCCTTTGTCAGCCGGTTTTAAAACTATATCTGTGTTTTTCTGTAATCTCTTCAAAGCCTCGCTTTCTTGGTTATTGAGATTCTTTTCTCGCACTGGCTCAATATCGCTGTCGCAAAGGTCTTTTTTTACTAATTCATAAAAGACACTGATATTGCTCCCTTTTGACTCCAACGGGTAATATTTCGAGGTTGGCTTGAGCCCAGATTTCGAACGGCTTTCATAGTTGGATATAATGGCGGTTTCTTTTCTTGCAAAGTGTCTTTTGAGGGTGAGTTTCCTCACAAATTTGTTGAGATCTATGAATGTTCCAAATTTATTGAGCCCTTCTGTGGGGGCAAATGACAAGCCTTTTCCTAAGAGGGATATTTCTGGTTTCGTGAGGGTGTGTTTTGACAAGTTGAAAATTCCTTTTGAGATTGGATCTAGTGTTGTAGTGTTCTTCTTTTCTGTTCTCTTCCTCCCGCCGCCCCGTTTTCCTCTTCTTCTTGGTGCAGTCTTTTGAGTGGTGTTGCATGTCTTATATCTTCATTGAGGTGGTATTTTGTCAGTTCTTTTGGACGGGCACCTATTCCTGATGATAAAAAATGTTGGTCGGTGTCTGAGCCCAACCTTTGTAAGGCCGTAAATCTGTTACTCGGTCTTGTTTGTGATTTTGGTGTATAGTTCGTAGGTCTTTGTATTCTTCCTTTATTTGGTATGCGTGTCCACTGGGAATTTTCGTTCCTCCGTGTGGTAAAAGCCTGTGTTCTAAACCTGCTCCAGTTCTTTACCTTGCCCTGGTCATAGTCCTTCTTGTCACGTTCAAACTTTCCTTCTTTCCCTTTGATGACCTCGTTCTCTATATGTTCTATCTTTTTATTAAGTACTTTTTCATTGATAACAAAGTCTTCCTTATCCTTGAACTGGTCCATATCGGACTCCTTGTTTTTAATGTCTTTTTCCAACTCTGCTAGGACTCTTTTCTTCTCCACAATAAGTAACTTCATCAAATCAATAGAGCATGTGTGTAGTATCATGTCCCATTTTGTTAGAAATTCTGAGTCCATGTTCCCTATTGTTGGCTGTTTCAGTAGCCTCAAACCCCTGGGGACTCTGTTAACAGAAATATAATGTTCTAGCCCCTTAATGTCCCACCAGGTTTTAAGCTCCTTAGTAAGCAGTCTCTCCATCCCCCAGAAAAGTTCATCTAAATCGCATTTATTGTGTTCAACTGGGTGGTCTTATTTTCATTAAACACTTTTTTGCAGATGTCATTTCTTCTAGTGTTGCGATCATTGCTCCTAAGCATAATTGCTAATGGAAATGTGTTCTCACCAGGCCGCTATGCAAAGTAAACCAAAAGTCTATGTGATAGCAAAAGAATGCCGCGCCACTTGTGATACTATAATTCCCAAATAGTTCAATAAACACTCCCAGTTATTTGGGCGTCAGCTGTCCCCTAAAGAAACGGCAATGGTAGGTTGCCGCAAGTAAGAGATAGGGATACCAGATAGGGGTTCTAAGCGACCTAAGGTGTTTCTATATGACCAAATAAATTATGTCAATATATTAAATATATATAAAATTTGTTTGTAAAAAAAAAAATTATATATTTTTATTCTTATTTCACAACACTATAGAGTATAAAAAACAATAAGTATATAGCAATAAAAATACAGTTTCTCTAAAAGATGACTGTTTTCTTAAAAAGGGAAATGGATATGAATAAAAATCTCAGATAAAGTGCATATAGTCTGTGCAAAATAAGAGAAAAGTTTTTAAGAGTCTTAACTGATGTAGCAGGAGGTCTCTGGGTAAAGGTCCAACGCGTTTCGTCTCTAGGACTTCTTCATGGGGTAAGTGACATGATGTCTCAGGGCTTCTATATATTAGAGATGAGCGCCTGAAATTTTTCGGGTTTTGTGTTTTGGTTTTGGGTTCGGTTCCGCGGCCGTGTTTTGGGTTCGAACGCGTTTTGGCAAAACCTCACCAAATTTTTTTTGTCGGATTCGGGTGTGTTTTGGATTCGGGTGTTTTTTTCAAAAAACACTAAAAAACAGCTTAAATCATAGAATTTGGGGGTCATTTTGATCCCAAAGTATTATTAACCTCAAAAACCATAATTTACACTCATTTTCAGTCTATTCTGAATACCTCACACCTCACAATATTATTTTTAGTCCTAAAATTTGCACCGAGGTCGCTGTGTGAGTAAGATAAGCGACCCTAGTGGCCGACACAAACACCGGGCCCATCTAGGAGTGGCACTGCAGTGTCACGCAGGATGTCCCTTCCAAAAAACCCTCCCCAAACAGCACATGACGCAAAGAAAAAAAAGAGGCGCAATGAGGTAGCTGTGTGAGTAAGATTAGCGACCCTAGTGGCCGACACAAACACCGGGCCCATCTAGGAGTGGCACTGCAGTGTCACGCAGGATGGCCCTTCCAAAAAACCCTCCCCAAACAGCACATGACGCAAAGAAAAAAAGAGGCGCAATGAGGTAGCTGACTGTGTGAGTAAGATTAGCGACCCTAGTGGCCGACACAAACACCGGGCACATCTAGGAGTGGCACTGCAGTGTCACGCAGGATGTCCCTTCCAAAAAACCCTCCCCAAACAGCACATGACGCAAAGAAAAAAAGAGGCGCAATGAGGTAGCTGTGTGAGTAAGATTAGCGACCCTAGTGGCCGACACAAACACCGGGCCCATCTAGGAGTGGCACTGCAGTGTCACGCAGGGTGTCCCTTCCAAAAAACCCACCCCAATCAGCACATGATGCAAAGAAAAAGAAAAGAAAAAAGAGGTGCAAGATGGAATTATCCTTGGGCCCTCCCACCCACCCTTATGTTGTATAAACAAAACAGGACATGCACACTTTAACCAACCCATCATTTCAGTGACAGGGTCTGCCACACGACTGTGACTGATATGACGGGTTGGTTTGGACCCCCCCCAAAAAAGAAGCAATTAATCTCTCCTTGCACAAACTGGCTCTACAGAGGCAAGATGTCCACCTCATCTTCACCCTCCGATATATCACCGTGTACATCCCCCTCCTCACAGATTATCAATTCGTCCCCACTGGAATCCACCATCTCAGCTCCCTGTGTACTTTGTGGAGGCAATTGCTGCTGGTCAATGTCTCCGCGGAGGAATTGATTATAATTCATTTTAATGAACATCATCTTCTCCACATTTTCTGGATGTAACCTCGTACGCCGATTGCTGACAAGGTGAGCGGCGGCACTAAACACTCTTTCGGAGTACACACTTGTGGGAGGGCAACTTAGGTAGAATAAAGCCAGTTTGTGCAAGGGCCTCCAAATTGCCTCTTTTTCCTGCCAGTATAAGTACGGACTGTGTGACGTGCCTACTTGGATGCGGTCACTCATATAATCCTCCACCATTCTATCAATGTTGAGAGAATCATATGCAGTGACAGTAGACGACATGTCCGTAATCGTTGTCAGGTCCTTCAGTCCGGACCAGATGTCAGCATCAGCAGTCGCTCCAGACTGCCCTGCATCACCGCCAGCGGGTGGGCTCGGAATTCTGAGCCTTTTCCTCGCACCCCCAGTTGCGGGAGAATGTGAAGGAGGAGATGTTGACAGGTCGCGTTCCGCTTGACTTGACAATTTTGTCACCAGCAGGTCTTTCAACCCCAGCAGACCTGTGTCTGCCGGAAAGAGAGATCCAAGGTAGGCTTTAAATCTAGGATCGAGCACGGTGGCCAAAATGTAGTGCTCTGATTTCAACAGATTGACCACCCGTGAATCCTTGTTAAGCGAATTAAGGGCTGCATCCACAAGTCCCACATGCCTAGCGGAATCGCTCCGTGTTAGCTCCTCCTTCAATGCCTCCAGCTTCTTCTGCAAAAGCCTGATGAGGGGAATGACCTGACTCAGGCTGGCAGTGTCTGAACTGACTTCACGTGTGGCAAGTTCAAAGGGCATCAGAACCTTGCACAACGTTGAAATCATTCTCCACTGCACTTGAGACAGGTGCATTCCACCTACTATATCGTGCTCAATTGTATAGGCTTGAATGGCCTTTTGCTGCTCCTCCAACCTCTGAAGCATATAGAGGGTTGAATTCCACCTCGTTACCACTTCTTGCTTCAGATGATGGCAGGGCAGGTTCAGTAGTTTTTGGTGGTGCTCCAGTTTTCTGTACGTGGTGCCTGTACGCCGAAAGTGTCCCGCAATTCTTCTGGCCACCGACAGCATCTCTTGCACGGCCCTGTCGTTTTTTAAAAAATTCTGCACCACCAAATTCAAGGTATGTGCAAAACATGGGACGTGCTGGAATTGGCCCAGATTTAATGCACACACAATATTGCTGGCGTTGTCCGATGCCACAAATCCACAGGAGAGTCCAATTGGGGTAAGCCATTCCGCGATGATCTTCCTCAGTTGCCGTAAGAGGTTTTCAGCTGTGTGCGTATTCTGGAAAGCGGTGATACAAAGCGTAGCCTGCCTAGGAAAGAGTTGGCGTTTGCGAGATGCTGCTACTGGTGCCGCCGCTGCTGTTCTTGCGGCGGGAGTCCATACATCTACCCAGTGGGCTGTCACAGTCATATAGTCCTGACCCTGCCCTGCTCCACTTGTCCACATGTCCGTGGTTAAGTGGACATTGGGTACAGCTGCATTTTTTAGGACACTGGTGACTCTTTTTCTGAGGTCTGTGTACATTTTCGGTATCGCCTGCCTAGAGAAATGGAACCTAGATGGTATTTGGTACCGGGGACACAGTACCTCCAACAAGTCTCTAGTTGGCTCTGCAGTAATGATGGATACCGGAACCACGTTTCTCACCACCCAGGATGCCAAGGCCTCAGTTATCCGCTTTGCAGTAGGATGACTGCTGTGATATTTCATCTTCCTCGCAAAGGACTGTTGAACAGTCAATTGCTTACTGGAAGTAGTACAAGTGGGCTTACGACTTCCCCTCTGGGATGACCATCGACTCCCAGCGGCAACAACAGCAGCGCCAGCAGCAGTAGGCGTTACACGCAAGGATGCATCGGAGGAATCCCAGGCAGGAGAGGACTCGTCAGACTTGCCAGTGACATGGCCTGCAGGACTATTGGCATTCCTGGGGAAGGAGGAAATTGACACTGAGGGAGTTGGTGGGGTGGTTTGCGTGAGCTTGGTTACAAGAGGAAGGGATTTACTGGTCAGTGGACTGCTTCCGCTGTCACCCAAAGTTTTTGAACTTGTCACTGACTTATTATGAATGCGCTGCAGGTGACGTATAAGGGAGGATGTTCCGAGGTGGTTAACGTCCTTACCCCTACTTATTACAGCTTGACAAAGGGAACACACGGCTTGACACCTGTTGTCCGCATTTGTGGTGAAATACCTCCACACCGAAGAGCTGATTTTTTTGGTATTTTCACCTGGCATGTCAACGGCCATATTCCTCCCACGGACAACAGGTGTCTCCCCGGGTGCCTGACTTAAACAAACCACCTCACCATCAGAATCCTCCTGGTCAATTTCCTCCCCAGCGCCAGCAACACCCATATCCTCCTCATCCTGGTGTACTTCAACACTGACATCTTCAATCTGACTATCAGGAACTGGACTGCGGGTGCTCCTTCCAGCACTTGCAGGGGGCATGCAAATAGTGGAAGGCGCATGCTCTTCACGTCCAGTGTTGGGAAGGTCAGGCATCGCAAACGACACAATTGGACTCTCCTTGTGGATTTGGGATTTCAAAGAACGCACAGTTCTTTGCGGTGCTTTTGCCAGCTTGAGTCTTTTCAGTTTTCTAGCGAGAGGCTGAGTGCTTCCATCCTCATGTGAAGCTGAACCACTAGCCATGAACATAGGCCAGGGCCTCAGCCGTTCCTTGCCACTCCGTGTGGTAAATGGCATATTGGCAAGTTTACGCTTCTCCTCCGACAATTTTATTTTAGGTTTTGGAGTCCTTTTTTTTCTGATATTTGGTGTTTTGGATTTGACATGCTCTGTACTATGACATTGGGCATCGGCCTTGGCAGACGACGTTGCTGGCATTTCATCGTCTCGGCCATGACTAGTGGCAGCAGCTTCAGCACGAGGTGGAAGTGGATCTTGATCTTTCCCTAATTTTGGAACCTCAACTTTTTTGTTCTCCATATTTTATAGGCAGAACTAAAAGGCACCTCAGGTAAACAATGGAGATGGATTGATTGGATACTAGTATACAATTATGGACGGACTGCCACGGTTAGGTGGTATAAAAAAACCACGGTTAGGTGGTATATATTATAATAATAATACAATTATGGATGGACGGACTGCCTGCCGACTGCCGACACAGAGGTAGCCACAGCCGTGAACTACCGCACTGTACACTGGTTGATAAAGAGATAGTAGTATACTCGTAACAATTAGGATGACACTATGACGGTATAAAGAATGAAAAAAAAACCACGGTTAGGTGGTAGGTATATAATAATAAATAATACAATTCTGGTCGGACGGACTGCCTGCCGTGTGCCGACACAGAGGTAGCCACAGCCGTGAACTACCGCACTGTACACTGGTTGATAAAGAGATAGTAGTATACTCGTAACAATTAGGATGACACTATGACGGTATAAAGAATGAAAAAAAAAACCACGGTTAGGTGGTAGGTATATAATAATAAATAATACAATTCTGGTCGGACGGACTGCCTGCCGTGTGCCGACACAGAGGTAGCCACAGCCGTGAACTACCGCACTGTACACTGGTTGATAAAGAGATAGTAGTATACTCGTAACAATTAGGATGACACTATGACGGTATAAAGAATGAAAAAAAAAACCACGGTTAGGTGGTAGGTATATAATAATAAATAATACAATTCTGGTCGGACGGACTGCCTGCCGTGTGCCGACACAGAGGTAGCCACAGCCGTGAACTACCGCACTGTACACTGGTTGATAAAGAGATAGTAGTATACTCGTAACAATTAGGATGACACTATGACGGTATAAAGAATGAAAAAAAAACCACGGTTAGGTGGTAGGTATATAATAATAAATAATACAATTCTGGTCGGACGGACTGCCTGCCGTGTGCCGACACAGAGGTAGCCACAGCCGTGAACTACCGCACTGTACACTGGTTGATAAAGAGATAGTAGTATACTCGTAACAATTAGGATGACACTATGACGGTATAAAGAATGAAAAAAAAACCACGGTTAGGTGGTAGGTATATAATAATAAATAATACAATTCTGGTCGGACGGACTGCCTGCCGTGTGCCGACACAGAGGTAGCCACAGCCGTGAACTACCGCACTGTACTGTGTCTGCTGCTAATATAGACTGGTTGATATTTAAAGAGATATTAGTAGTATACAACAATACTATACTGGTGGTCAGGCACTGGTCACCACTCCTGCAGCAAAAGTGTGCACTGTTAATTAATATAATTGTACTCCTGGCTCCTGCTAACAACCTGCAGTGCTCCCCAGTCTCCCCCACAATTAATTATAAGCTTTTAATTTATACATTGATGACTGTGCAGCACACTGGGCTGAGCTGAGTGCACACAGACTGAGTCACACTGTGTGACTGACTGTGCTGTGTATCGTTTTTTTTTTCAGGCAGAGAACGGATATAGCAGAGAGAAGTGAACGGATATATTATATTAAATAAAAGTTAACTAGCAACTGCACTGGTCACTGACTGTGGTAAACTAACTCTGTCTGCGACTCTGCACAATCTCTCTCTCTCTATCTAATCTATCTCTATTCTAATGGAGAGGACGCCAGACACGTCCTCTCCCTATCAATCTCAATGCACGAGTGAAAATGGCGGCGACGCGCGGCTCCTTATATAGAATCCGAGTCTCGCGATAGAATCCGAGCCTCGCGAGAATCCGACAGCGTCATGATGACGTTCGGGCGCGCTCGGGTTAACCGAGCAAGGCGGGAAGATCCGAGTCGCTCGGACCCGTGAAAAAAAACATGAAGTTCGGGCGGGTTCGGATTCCGAGGAACCGAACCCGCTCATCTCTACTATATATACCCCCTTAATTGGGATTTAAGTGATGACATCACTTCCTGTCTATGCTAATTCAATTATCTAACCTTGCTGGAGCAGGAGTAAAGTTATTCCTACTAACCACCATTGTTACATGTGGCACACAGTAAACAATACAATTTAATTATTGGTAAAGTTTAAACATCCAAACGGGAGAGCACGGAGAAGTGCGGTACTTCCGCCACACTTCCGGTATCTCTAACAGTTCAAGTACGCATGTGTGCCGTCTTTTCAAGGTTCCCCGCTTCCAGTTTCACTTCTGTGTTGCTGTGGTGACGTCCTCGCGAGCCGTGGCCGCCTTCACTTGATTGGTTAATCTCGGCACAAGGTCTCTCCCCACCGGAACTGGTCTGCTGTGGAACGCACCGGTGGAACGCATCACATGTCCCGGAATCACAGCTTCCCCTGTTGCCATGGTGACATTCTCTCATGATGAGGTTTATTTTGCCCGGACGTAATCGCCAGAATTGTGTAAATAAAGACATGTTTAAGAGTATGTTCAAAAAGTGTGTATATTATAACGTTTATAGGACAGATGTTAGTTATTAAAATCATGTATCTGGATTCACGATCAGTACACATCAGTCTATGTCACATGAAATATTACAGGTAGAATAATGAAGGGGGAGACGAATAGTATAAGTTATATGTACACGCCTGTGCATATAATCATATTTAGGTGGTGGAAAAGGGGGGGGGGGGAAACAGGAAACATATACACTAGCAGGTGATTCATAGTTTTTACTTGTGAAGCTCAGTGCTATATTGACCACTATTTAAAAGTGCGAGTGAGTTAGGAAATAGTGATTAATTCCTGAAGTGCTGTTGACTTAATATTAAAATATTGAATAAGTTAATATTAAGGTGCATGCAATATTTAATTATGACCGTGTTTTAATTATGACCGTATTTTAATTGTGACCACATATATATTTAGGGAATAAATTATGGGAATAAGTTATAAATTTCAGAGGCTTATACCTTTAACAAGTGATCATGTGATCTGTGGATGTCTGTCTCAATTGGACATTGAGAAGTTGCTTTTACTTTCAGTACAGTACCTAATATTCCAAATGGGTCGCCCCTTCTGGTACTATTTAGGCCCAACACTGCTTCGCTTCCAAGTTCGGATGAGATTGGGCCTTTCCAGTGTGGTTTGACTGTATTACTTTCGTATGCAACAAAGAATGCCCACAATATATTAATTTTAATAGTGATTTTATTAGTGAAAAAGTGCATGATTAACAAGCATGTGAAATGAAGGGGAGTGCAGGATAAATCTGGATATTTGCTAATAATTTTCAACAACACCTCACAAGAATGGAGCGATTTCGTAATTCTCATTTAGGCCGAGTGGATGCATGGTTTTTAGTTGGAAAATCCAGAACATTTCTCGTTGTGACAACTTGATTGCCAAGTCACCTCCTCTCTCTCCAAGTTTAACCAGTTCTATCGCCTTGAAGGTAAGTTCTTCCGGATTCGAGTTGTGTCTCTCATTAAAGTGTCTTGAAATGGTGTGGCTTTCAACTTTATTCTTAATGTTGCGTACGTGTTCTTGTATTCTAAGTTTTAATTGTCTCTTCGTTTTTCCCACATACTTTTTTCCACAAGTGCATTCCAATAAATAGATCACCGATGAGTTGTTGCAGTTAATAAAGTCTTTGATTTTATATTCCTTCTGGTTCTCGACGTCGCTAAAACTTTTCCTGTTGGGGTGTAAGAACTTGCAGACATTGCACCGACCGCACTTATAAGATCCAACGCATTTAGGCATCATCGTTGCGTCCCCTGTTGAAGTCTTCAACATACTTGGGGCTAGCAAGTCCTTCAAGTTCTTTGATTTTTTATATATAATCTCGGGGCGTGGCGGGAGTATCTCTCTTAATACCGGGTCCATTAGAAGGATCCCCCAGTGTGATTTGAGTGATTTCCTTATGAGGTCCTCGTGGCGGTTGTATGTAGTTATAAAAGCTGTGGATTCTTTCTTTGTATCCTTCGTTTTGTAGACAAGTAGATCTTCCCTCTTAAAGCCCTTTGTTCTAATAAGGGCTTTTTCCAGGATCTCGGATGGATACTCTTTCTGCTTAAATCTTTCCTTGTACGTTTCCAACTGTTCTTCACACTCTTTCATGTCACTGCAATTCCTTCTTAGTCTGTGGAACTGTGAATATGGGATGTTACTTTTCCATTTTCTGAGATGATTGCTTTTAAAGTGAAGATAACTGTTTCGATCTACCTCCTTAATAAAGTTCTTGGTTTTGACTGTACCTTCTAGTCCTGTTAGGATAAGATCCAAGAACTCAATGGATTCTTTGCTGGTATTGGAGGTAAAGGAAAGATTCATGTTGTTGTTGCTTATGTATGAGTAAAATTGATTAAAAGTGTCCAGTGTTCCATCCCATATGATTAAAATGTCATCAATATACCTTCCATAAAAAATGATGTTCTCTTTAAAACGATGTGGACCATAGATAAAAGAGTTCTCCCACTGTCCCATGAAGAGGTTCGCGAAGCTTGGGGCAAAAATGGTCCCCATAGCTGTTCCGCAGCGTTGTAAATAAAAGCGATCTAAAAATTTAAAATAGTTGTGGCTTAATATAAATTTCATGATGTTGCATATAAAATCTTTGTGTTGGGTTGTTAATGATGGATCGTTGTTCAAGAAATGTCTGCATGCTGTGATACCTTTCACATGTTCGATGCACGAATATAACGATTGTACATCAATAGTGATCCAGAGGTAACCGTCTGTCCATTTTTGATCCTTCATGAGGTTGAGTACTGTGGTCGTGTCCTTGAGGTAGGATGGTAGGTCCTTTACATATTTTTTCAAGAAGATGTCTACGTACTCTGAAAGACATGACGTCAATGAATCGATGCCTGCCACTATTGGGCGTCCTGGTGGATTGGAAAGAGACTTGTGGATCTTTGGGAGAAAGTAAAATATGGGGGTAATGGGGTCAT
Source organism: Pseudophryne corroboree (assembly GCF_028390025.1). Classification (NCBI taxonomy): domain Eukaryota; kingdom Metazoa; phylum Chordata; class Amphibia; order Anura; family Myobatrachidae; genus Pseudophryne; species Pseudophryne corroboree. The sequence goes on along the minus strand of NC_086446.1, from coordinate 56,159,026 downwards.
TTTTCATTAAGTACTGATATTCATCTTTGGTGATCAATTCCATACGGAGGCCTTTGAGAAGTAATGTTCTTAGCTCCTCCACATAACCGTCCTTCGGATCGTTAGGTAATGGGATGTACGATTTTGTATCCCCCAATAGTCTTTCTGCTTCTATAATATATCGATCCCGGTCCATGATCACCAACCACCCCCCTTTGTCAGCCGGTTTTAAAACTATATCTGTGTTTTTCTGTAATCTCTTCAAAGCCTCGCTTTCTTGGTTACTGAGATTCTTTTCTCGCACTGGCTCAATATCGCTGTCGCAAAGGTCTTTTTTTACTAATTCATAAAAGACACTGATATTGCTCCCTTTTGACTCCAACGGGTAATATTTCGAGGTTGGCTTGGCTTGGTATTAAGAGAGATACTCCCGCCACGACCCGAGATTATAGATAAAAAATCAAAGAACTTGAAGGACTTGCTAGCCCCAAGTATGTTGAAGACTTCAACAGGGGACGCAACGATGATGCCCAAATGCGTTGGATCTTATAAGTGCGGTCGGTGCAATGTCTGCAAGTTCTTACACCCCAACAGGAAAAGTTTTAGCGACGTCGAGAACCAGAAGGAATATAAAATCAAAGACTTTATTAACTGCAACAACTCATCGGTGATCTATTTATTGGAATGCACTTGTGGAAAAAAGTATGTGGGAAAAATGAAGAGACAATTAAAACTTAGAATACAAGAACACGTACGCAACATTAAGAATAAAGTTGAAAGCCACACCATTTCAAGACACTTTAATGAGAGACACAACTCAAATCCGGAAGAACTTACCTTCAAGGCGATAGAGCTGGTTAAACTTGGAGAGAGAGGAGGTGACTTGGCAATCAAGTTGTCACAACGAGAAATGTTCTGGATTTTCCAACTAAAAACCATGCATCCACTCGGCCTAAATGAGAATTACGAAATCGCTCCATTCTTGTGAGGTGTTGTTGAAAATTATTAGCAAATATCCAGATTTATCCTGCACTCCCCTTCATTTCACATGCTTGTTAATCATGCACTTTTTCACTAATAAAATCACTATTAAAATTAATATATTGTGGGCATTCTTTGTTGCATACGAAAGTAATACAGTCAAACCACACTGGAAAGGCCCAATCTCATCCGAACTTGGAAGCGAAGCAGTGTTGGGCCTAAATAGTACCAGAAGGGGCGACCCATTGGGAATATTAGGTACTGTACTGAAAGTAAAAGCAACTTCTCAATGTCCAATTGAGACAGACATCCACAGATCACATGATCACTTGTTAAAGGTATAAGCCTCTGAAATTTATAACTTATTCCCATAATTTATTCCCTAAATATATATGTGGTCACAATTAAAATACGGTCATAATTAAAACACGGTCATAATTAAATATTGCATGCACCTTAATATTAACTTATTCAATATTTTAATATTAAGTCAACAGCACTTTAGGAATTAATCACTATTTCCTAACTCACTCGCACTTTTAAATAGTGGTCAATTTTGCACTGAGCTTCACAAGTAAAAACTATGAATCACCTGCTAGTGTATATGTTTCCCCCCCCCCCTTTTCCACCACCTAAATATGATTATATGCACAGGCGTGTACATATAACTTATACTATTCGTCTCCCCCTTCATTATTCTACCTGTAATATTTCATGTGACATAGACTGATGTGTACTGATCGTGAATCCAGATACATGATTTTAATAACTAACATCTGTCCTATAAACGTTATAATATACACACTTTTTGAACATACTCTTAAACATGTCTTTATTTATTTACACAATTCTGGCGATTACGTCCGGGCAAAATAAACCTCATCATGAGAGAACGTCACCATGGCAACAGGGGAAGCCGGGATTCCGGGACATGTGATGCGTTCCACCGGTGCGTTCCACAGCAGACCAGTTCCGGCGGGGAGAGACCTTGTGCCGAGATTAACCAATCAAGTGAAGGCGGCCACGGCTCGCGAGGACGTCACCACGGCAACACAGAAGTGAAACTGGAAGCGGGGAACCTTGAAAAGATGGCGCACATGCGTACTTGAACTGTTAGAGATACCGGAAGTGTGGCGGAAGTACCGCACTTCTCCGTGCTCTCCCGTTTGGATGTTTAAACTTTACCAATAATTAAATTGTATTGTTTACTGTGTGCCACATGTAACAATGGTGGTTAGTAGGAATAACTTTACTCCTGCTCCAGCAAGGTTAGATAATTGAATTGGCATAGACAGGAAGTGATGTCATCACTTAAATCCCAATTAAGGGGGTATATATAGAAGCCCATAGACATCATGTCACTTACCCCATGAAGAAGTCCTAGAGACGAAACACGTTAGGCCTTTACCCAGAGACCTCCTGCTACATCAGTTAAGACTCTTAAAAACTTCTTCTCTTATTTTGCACAGACTATATGCACTTTATCTGAGATTTTTATTCATATCCATTTCCCTTTTTAAGAAAACAGTCATCTTTTAGAGAAACTGTATTTTTATTGCTGTATACTTATTGTTTTTTATACTCTATAGTGTTGTGAAATAAGAATAAAAATATATATATATTTTTTTTTTTTACAAACGAATTTTATATATATTTAATATATTGACATAATTTATTTGGTCATATAGAAAGAAACACCTTAGGTCGCTTAGAACCCCTATCTGGTATCCCTATCTCTTACTTGCGGCAACCTACCATTGCCGTTTCTTTAGGGGACAGCTGACGCCCAAATAACTGGGAGTGTTTATTGAACTATTTG